>NC_091740.1:1624801-4224482 GCF_030179905.1 Drosophila bipectinata | reverse complement strand
CAGTATACATGTGTGAAACGTCATGCACACAGCCTACTTTCTGCTATTCGTTACTAACACTAATGCGGTAAAATCATATCAATGTATTGGGTTGCCGATCACTGCTTTAAATACATTTTTTGACTCATGTGTGCCATTGAAATATCCGTCCGCTTCAACAAATCCTCCTTGGCTTACAAGGTGCCTCACTAACCTAAACAATAAGCTTTTACTTAAGGGGACCCCCCCCCCCCCCCCCCCCCCTCAACACATAAAAAGGAAGAAAACCATTTTACAACATTTTTTTTTTTATTCTGTTGTTGTTGTTTTTGGCAATCAAAGAAAAGCCCTTCTTTTTGGCGGCGCATGTGATTTCCGCTCACTGGAACATCTGAAACCAAAAATTTCAACGGGATTCGAAAGAGTACATTTTTGGCTCTCGTATGAACTAGGATTATTAACTTTGCTCAAAAATTAACAAAATGGCGGACTTTTGAAAATTATTTTTTAAAATTTGATTTTTTTTAGCCACAAATCAAGCTAAAAAGTAAAGAAGAACTTCACCGATTTGATTTATCCTAGTTCATACCAGATCTATATATGTATAGAATAACGTGTTAAAATTTGGAACCGATTGGATTAATAGTTTTTGAGTAACCTCATGCGCCAGTCATAAAAACACTGTTTCAAAAAAACGCGTTTAAAATTTTGAGACGTCTCTTCCCGTCGACTGAGGCTACCACCATCTTCGAGAGTTTTCAACATCAACCATATATCTTCAAGAGTTTTTGAGATTTTCTTTTGAAATTTTCAGGGAACATTCTTGAATAGTTAATAGTTCGAAGAAAATAAAAAAAAAAAAATCGATTTTTTGAAACCGAGAATGGTGGGATCCCCTTAAATATAAAAAAACCTGCAGTAGTATTGATTTTTCAAGTTATCTACTAGCTCTGTCTTATTTTACCGTGCGGAATGTTATAGGAATTATATTGACCGCTGCCGGATAAAATTTACTCAGGATCCAAAGCAGTTTTATAATTTCGTAAACACTAAGCGTAAACATGTATTTTTTTCACCTCTGCTTACGTTTGAAAACTCCTCTGCGACTTCGGATCAGGCCATTGCCGATCTATTCGGAGAATTTTTTCAAACAACTTATTCTCCTTCTAAATTGACTGATCAGCCTTACGCATTTAAATTCAAGCAGCCAATCTTATTTTCTGTCCGTTTTTTTCTGAGAACAACGTATTACCTGGTCTTTTAAGGGTCAAACCCATTTATTCGCCAGGCCCCGATGGAGTACCAGGCTGTGTGCTAAAATACTGCCCAGGGCTCTGTGCAAACCTCTTCTAAGACTTTTCAACTTATCTTTGGAAACCTCGATTTTTCCCCTTAAGTGGAAGGAATCATTCATAATTCCCCTACATAAAAAAGGGAAAAAGTCCGAGGCTGCCAACTACAGAGGAATCTCTAAGTTGTCGGCAATTTCAAAGTTATTTGAAAAATTAATTACCCCTCATTTGCAACACCTTTGCTCTTCGATCATCTCTCCTTGGCAGCATGGCTTTATTAAGTGTCGCTCCACCCCCACGAACTTATTGGAGTTGACATCCATTGTCATAGATGGCTTTTGTAAGGGATATCAAACCGATGTAATTTACACAGACTTTAGCAAAGCATTTGATTCAGTTAATCACTCACTCTTGTTGAGTTAACTGAATATGCTGGGTTTTCCTATAGACCTCTTAACGATGATCTCCAGCTACCTAGATGGAAGGACACAAAAAGTCCTATTTAAAAACATACAGTCCCGTCTGGTCCGTGCTACATCCAGCGTCCCTCAAGGAAGTCATCTTGGCCCGTTATTATTTAAGCTTTTTATAAACGACTTGCCCCCTGCTTTAACGAACTCTCTAGTTCTTATGTATGCAGATGATGGAAAGCTTTGTCTTCAGTACAAATCCATCTCTGCCTAATGCAGTCTTCAGTTTGACCTTGATAATTTTCAAAAATGGTGTTTAGCTAATTATCTAATACTTAATGGATCAAAATGCAAGCATATATGTCTTTTTATCGTTCTTGCCCTCTGCAAGCTACGTATTCTATTAACGGGATTGCCTTAGAAAAATTAACCCAGGTTAATGATCTCGGCATTCTATTAGACATCAAACTTAAATTGCCGACCATATTTCCTTAATGGTTAATAAGGCTAAAGGAGTCCTTGGTTTTATTAAAAGGTGGTCAAAAGAATTTAATGACCCCTATATAACCAAAACACTATTCATTTCTTTGGTGCGTCCTTTACTGGAGTACGGTTCCTGTGTCTGGAGTCCCCAATATGGCAGTACATCAGGACCGCATAGAATCCGTGCAAAAGAATTTCCTAACATTTTTCACTTAGAGGTCCAAACTGGGATGCAAATCTTCACCTTCCATCTTATAATAGTAGACTCTTACTTATTAACTTACTTAGCTTAACAAATCGTAGGACAATCCTCGGTGTAGTCTTTCTGCATAACCTTATTAACGGACACGCTTAAAATTTAACATTCCTAGTAGAAGAACTCAAAACCTTAGTCCTCTGTTCCTTAGCCTTTGTAGTTCGACATATGCACTGCATGATCCTTTTAGGGAATTATGATCGAACTAAAATGGTCTCTACTCTATAAAATCTCTTTCCTGTCCCTCAAATTAAAAATATAGAATTTTAAATTTCCTTACTTACTCCTCCTAGCTTAATAAATTACAAATAGCTTAATGTATTCTAACAAATCGTTTCTTGAGCGCCCCTCGGTCGTCTGGGCCTCTAAGCTTTATGATGAATACAGGAATGCTAGCTGATGCTCTTGTTGATGCACAAGCCATTTCCAAATTCTGAAAAACCGGTAAAAAAAAAAAAAAAAAAAAAAAAAAAAATTATCGTGACGGAAAAAACCGGGATTTATTCAAATACTGATATTTCACACATCATGTTAGATGCATCAATGCTAAGATTTTTCGCTTTGCCCTGTCTCAATATCTTGGTCCAGTGCCACAAACGCCATAAGTATGCTATAAGGTTTTCCTGTAGATCCAATGATTGCACTATAGAAAATTTGAACACTTTTTCTGGCCAAAAGCCTTTTTTGAAAGTTAAAGGATTTAAATAATTTTAACTGCATATCATTCACAATAGATAAATTTTTAATATTGCATACCAGAAATTTTCATAGATGGCGCCACTGCGAAAAATCTGATGTTTTGTGCGATTTTAAAAACGCGAATACTGAAAATTTTATGGACAAAATCAAAAGTTTTGAAATGAATACTTTTCAATTTGGTTTGTATTATGTGTTTGTGTATGTAAAGTGTCCAAAAAACTTGTGTTGTCTTTTAATAAAGTGAAAATGTAAGTAGTCTAGCAAAAAAATTTGTAGAAATAAATCACATTTTAAAAAAGAGATTTAAACTAAGTCAAACCGAGTCAAACATTGTAATTTAGTCCATGTTGTATATTGTGAAATATGAAAATGCACTTCTATGCACTTTCGATCATAATTATACCCTTGCAGAGAGTATTATAATTTTGATCAAAACTATGCAACGCAGTAAAAGAGACATCTCCGACGCTATAAAGTATATATACTCTTGATCAGGATCACCTCCTGAGTTGATATGAGCATGTCCGTCTGTCTGTTTCTACGCAAACTAGTCTCTCAGTTTTAAAGCTATCGACTTGAAACTTTGCACACACATTTCTTTTTTTTGCACGTATATAAGTTGGAACGGCCAGGATCGGCTGACTATATCCTATAGCTGCCATATAACTGTTTGAACGGAAATCGTATAACTTTGGTGTTTTTGAGTAAGAGATTTCGAATTTTGCATGAATGCTTTGGCAAAATAATACAACATACTAATGTTCATAAGGATCGTCCGATTATATGGCAGCTGAAGAATATTTCTTTATAAGGATCGTCTTATAAGGACGAACTTTATAAGGATCGTCCGATTATATGGCAGCTGAAGAATATAATCGGACGATCCTTATAAACAATCAGAAATGATGCAGATTTCGTGTTTCTGAAGACAGAAATTGGACCTTCGTATATATTTTTTTTGGTCAGTTGATCCCACCTTCTAAATTTCACAAAAAATCGGCCGACTATATCCTATAGCTCCATATAACTGAATGATCAGAAGTATTATTTGGTATTTTGGTATTTTACCAACTTTTGTATTTTTGAAAATATTTGTTTGTTTTATTATGATATTCTCATAGGGATCGGCCAACTATATTCGATGCTTGCGATATATATCCGGTTTTAATTGCAATCGGCTCCGCCCGAAGTAAACTTTCTTTTCTTGTTTTTATATAAGCTTCTTTAAAACATAAGGCTCTATGAAACTAAAACTAACTAAACTAAACTAGAAATTGAAACAAATTTTTTTATTTCATTTAAATTGTACAATGGTCATTTTGCAAAAAAAAAAATTACTTTACTGAGACTTATAAAAAATGTATATTTGTGCATATATTCTGCAATGGAGCAATATGCATACAATACGGATGCAACCTCGAGGTTTTCAGAATAGAAAACCTGCAACATCCGCCTCTGTTAGCGCCCATTTCAAGACAAAATTAACAAGACTTAAATAAAATATAATAAACATTTTGTAGTCTAAAAACCTGTATCTTAAAAATGTTTAATATTATTAAAATTCAAAAAATTCAATATTAATTCATATTGTCAAAATTCTACACAATTTATGTACAGATTTTTGTTTTACTTTGTACCCATTTTACTAAACATAATAAGTAGTAAACTAATAAGTTGAGCTTAGTAGTGAGGAAGATTATGGCGGAACAGACATGTAGTCAATAAAAAAATTACTGAATGTGCACATTGGGGAAGGACTTGAAGGCGATTAAAAATCTTAGTGGAGTATGCTTAATGATGAACCTTTGGACGGACAACTATATCAGGAGGAATATTTAAAGGTATTACAGTGAAACACGAACGTTTCGATCTGACATTGGGCCTTAAGTCAATAGATTTCCAGCGTGCCTCAGACCCCAATGTTCTTACAAAGACACTACTTAGTAGGTTTCGGAATAGAAAATTTTGATAAAATTAAGAATGCTACGGATCGCGGCACCAACATTGGCAAAGCCTCGGAAGCGTTGGCCAAAGTGATGGATATATTCTTCAAAGAAACGAACAAACTTGCCAAAATGATGGTATACTGCAAAAAAAACGTTAAAAATTAAAAAAAAAAAACAAGTTTGCAGCTCTGGTTTCAGACCTCATAAAAAAACTCTTGCCAAAGGCGGTGTCCAAATCGATTCGCGATAATTGTGTCGATATAAATGACGTTTTAGACGACCAAAATGAGCAGAACCGAATACAGTAGATCAATATTAACATAAATACATTAAACTTATTGGTAGAATTATGTAAAAATGTTAAAATTATAGTTAAAGAGTTGAAGACTTCAAAATACGCCTTGTGTTTTGTGCTGCAAACGAATTACAAGCTTAAATCACATATTATGCTCACGACAGCATTGACATTTTTACATTAAAAAGCTAAATAAGCCACAATGTGAACAACATTTGGGAGAAAAAATTGTTCATTAGCCATGAAATAGATTTTTTTTTGTACCCGCCAGCAATTAGATAGTATGGACATACTTGACCTGCAGGATATAAAAAAATTTTTTCATCGATGAAATTGCAAAAGTGGAAATTGAAAAATTAAAAAAAGTGCAACGAGTGGGTTAATTTAAGCATGGATTTTGAAGTTTTTTACTGGTGGAAACTGACCGAAAAACTTAATCCTCGTTTGTTAAACTTTGCATTGCAAGTACTCACGACACCTGCCAGTAGTACTACATCAGAACGAGCGTTCTCTACGTCGGGGCACATAAAAACCGAACAAAGAAATAAACTAGCTCCTTAATGCTTTAGACAGTGTTATGATTTTAAATATAGATCTTCAATAGATAGATAGATAGATAGATAATAGATAGATAACTTCAATAGATTTTGAAGTTAAAGGTATTTTCAAAAAAAATGAGATAGAATTTGATATATTAATAGACCTAGACCTAAATTTGAAGGGACCTAACAGGAATTATTCATTAGGTCGAATATAGTATAAAACTATGTTTGAAATTTTTCTAACACCCTCAAAATCTTGATTTATTTAGAAATGCGGTTTTTCGGGACTTTTTTTTCCTAAAAATTTTAACCGATTTTTAATTTTTTTTTGTTTTTCAATAGTTAAATGTTGAAGGTTTTCAACAAAAAGGATAAAATTTTTACGCAAGAAACTGACATTTTTAATTTTTGTCGTGTTTTTCGGACTTTGACGCCATTTTTTCGGTACAACTTCCAAGAAATGGTATCATTTTTGTACATATCAATAATGTCTCGTTTATTCTGAATAAAACAAGACCAATTTCATTAGGAAATTATGAAAATTGTTGAAGTTATAACGATTTTACCAAATAAAAATTTTTTGTGCCAAGTTTCAAGTCCCTACCTCGACTAGAAGTATTTTTGGCCGCTCTTTTTTGGCGGCTCCGGCCGAAGTTAGCTTTCCTTTCTTGTTCATTGTTATCTTCATTGCCAATGTTTCGTTTTTGATTTCTTTGTCGCATATGCAGCTCATATTTGTACACACATATGCACACAAATAAACAGTTAAGTAACGTGAAAGTAAAAATTAAGTAAATTGCTCACAAGTTTAAAAATTACAAAAGTCGATGATCGTCACGTATAAAATCTGCGCATTATTTGTATGGTTCTTTTTCTCTGCGGTTCCATCAAAGAATACAAAAATTTGAATGCGATTTGAATTTCTAAGACAGCACTATGTGGCCAACGACCAATGTTTATTTCATTAAATAATACCAGTAAAATAAAAGGTTTTTACTGAGTTTTTTTTTTTATACCCTTGCAGAGGGTATTATAATTTTGTTCAAAAGTGTGCAACGCAGTGAAGGAGACATCTCCGACCCTATAAAGTATATATATTCTTGATCAGGATCACCTCCTGAGTTGATATGAGCATGTCCGTCTGTCCTTCTGTCCGTCTGTCCGTCTGTCTGTCTGTTTCTACGCGAACTAGTCTCTCAGTTTTAAAGCTATCGACTTGAAACTTCGCACACACCCTTCTTTTCTTTGCACGCAGTATATAAGTTGGAACCACCGGGATCGGTCGACTATATCCTATAGCTGCCATATAACTGATTGATCGGAAATGGTATAACTTTGGTGTTTTTATACCCTTGCAGAGGGTATTATAATTTTGGTCAAAAGTGTGCAACGTAGTGAAGGAGACATCTCCGACCCTATAAAGTATATATATTCTTGATCAGGATCATCCCTGAGTTTATATGAGCATGTCCGTTTGTCCGTCTGTCTGTCTGTTTCTACGCGAACTAGTGTCTCAGTTTTGAAGCTATCGACTTGAAACTTTGCACAGACCCTTCTATTCTTTGCACGCAGTATTTAAGTTGGAACGGCCAGGATCGGCCGACTATATCCTATAGCTGCCATAAAAATGATTGATCGGAAATGCTATAACTATGGTTTTTTTAGATTTAGAGTAGTTCATGAGTGCTATGTTTGGCAAAATAATACGACCTACCAAATTTCATAAGGATCGGCCGACTATATCCTAAAGCTGTCATATAACTGAACGATCGGAAAGGACCAACTTACGTGTTTTTGAAGGTAGTAAGTTGGAACTTAGTACAGATTATATTTTTTGTCAGTTTATCCGACCTATAAAATTTCATAAGGATCGGCCGACTAATTCCTATAGCTGCCATATAACTGAACCATCGGAAATTGTACTTGGTAGAAATATCAACCTTCGTATTTTTGAAGATAGAAGTTTGGGACTTTTTTTAGATTTTTTTTTTGTAATAAATTGGTTATATTATGATATTCTCATAAGGATCGGTCAACTATATACGATTTTTACGATATATATCCGATTTTAACTGCAAGGGTATATCAACTTCGGCTCCGCCCGAAGTTTGCTTTCCGTTCTTGTTTGTTAATAACATTGACATTTAACAGCTTTTATCTTACTTGTTGTTATCTTAAGGTAATAACGTCATTCGATCTTTATATCAAGGACTTTTAAAAAAGAACCAATACTTGAGCAAAGCAAACGTATGCGGTGTTGGTGCGTATGCGGAGGACTACTGGTTTCGGTGTATCGCTGCAAATCTTGGGTCTCTCCTTCAAACTTAAAAACATCTATTTTAAATTTTCGAAGAGAGCAAAGCAATGGTTCTCTTTATCTTTCTTATGTTTCTATATATTTATTAACATTGTTCTTTTCCCGCGACATTGTGCGACAGCGCCCCCTTGTTACTTGCCTTTCCAAGGGGAAACTTGTTATTAAAAAAAATTTTTATCGGCTTTTTATCCATGTGTATCTCCTACCTTGTCCGATTTTAAATCCATTGCAGCTTGTTTTATTCTGCACTTTTCCGGCGCATTATGCCTTTTTTCAGAGTACAAAAATGTCTGCTACAGTTGTCTCTGTTAGCACCCATAAAAACTCTTTCTTGAATATAGTAAAACCTCGATTATCCAGCTTCCGATCTACCGAGGCTCCTGTTATACGAGCAAAAAAACTTATCCGAGCGTCCGATACGGAAAAATGCGGATGATACAAATAGCGCCGCTACATCTATTTTATAAATGCCTTAGCTTGTTCTTGAGCGTGTTTTGTTTTGTGCGCCTGATCTATTGTATATGAAACGATGGCGAGATATTGCAGCTAAAAAAAAGAAGGAGTAGGTTGAACAATCGTCCATTATAAAATGATAGTGTATGTTTGGTCATTGAGAGTTTTCAATGCCGGGAAATGAAGGACGAATTTAATTGTAGTACGTTATATTTGATTTATGCTGCAGGCAGATGAAACTGGGATCAACCATTGTGATCATCCAGTTTATGGTGCTAAGCAGTGACTACTAATATGGACAGAGAGTGCGGCTCGACTAGACATACGCGAAGCTAAAGCTCTCGATAGTGGAGAGGGCGGCCCGACATAGTGATTGCGAAGCTAAAGCTCTCTTAAAATAGCCCCGTTGAAGTCGAAAGAGTCGGCTTGCGACCAACTAAGGCGATATATCCATACTTTAGCTTAATAAATAAACTATAACTAATTTAGCGGCTGCTGCCTGACCCGACAGTGTATAAAATATGATAGTGCTGGTCAATCGTTATGGGAATTTTATTATACAATACATTATTTTAATAAAAAATTCAAAAAAAAGTCCCAAGCTTCTATCTTCAAATACCAAATTTGGTATTTTTACCAAATTTCAATACCATTTCAAAGCATTCAGATATATTGCAGCTAAAGTATACAGTCGGCCGATCGTTATTTGGTATTTTAAAAAACACGAAAAAACTGTCTTGAAAAACACGAAAGTTTTCGTCATTTCCGATTTTTCAGTTATATGGCAGCTATAGGATATAGTCGGCCGATACCGGCCGTTCCGACTTAAACACTGCGTGCAAAGTTTTAAGTCGATAGCATGGATAGAATGGAGTGAGATTTTGGCTGAATTTTGACTTGTGGGTGTAGATTAGCCATTGGAACAGTTTGGCATCAAAAAATTTTCAATTTCATTAACACACTGGAGCTACAACGAGATTTCCTTTTTGGGGCGGGAGTGGGCGCTCCAAAAGTTTTACACAAACTTGATCGGCGCGAAAGCCATAAAAGTTCAAGTTCCAAATCGGATTTTTCTTCGAGATCCACGCGTTCCAAATTTTAGCGCGCTTGCATGGGAAATGGTATATATATAGATATATCTCCTTTAAAAATCGCCCGATTTAAGTGAAATTTGTTTTTTACATATAAATTAACTAGAGAAATAGTGCGGCAAAAGTTTTTCCGGCACTAAAGAAATTTTTAAATTATGAGGGCGGAAGGGTGCGTGGGAAAAATTTGAAACAAATTTGAACTGCGTGGGCATTATAGGAGTCTCCATATCAAATCCTATAGCTCTATCTCTTAAAGTCTCAGAGATTCACGCGTTCATACGGACAGACGGACGGGGCTGTATCAATTCGGCTGTTGATGCTGATATATACCCTATGGGGTCGGAGATGGTTCTTTCTCTATGTGCCCATTTGGGCTATCAAAAAACTCAAACAAAAATTGCTTTGTAAGAGACTTAGGAAAATGATTTAAATTTCTTTCGAAAGCTTACTAATAATAGATTTTTATAATACCTTAACTTTTGGAACATAAGAAACTTTTCTTAAAAAAAAATAAAAATGCTGAATTTGACAAAAAATAAAAAAAACAAGAAAGGAAAGCTAACTTCGGGCGGAGCCGAAGTTGATATACCCTTGCATTAAAACCGGATATATATCGCAAACATCGGATATAGTTGGCCGATCCTTATGATTACATCATAATAAAACCAATTAACTAAAATAAAAAATCTAAAAAAAAGTCCCAAGCTTCTATCTTCAAAAATACAAAAGTGTATATTTCTACCAAATACCATTTCCGATCGTTCAGTTATATGACAGCTATAGGATATAGTCGGCCGATCCTAATGAAATTCGGTAGGATGGATGAACTGGCCAAAAATAGAATCTGTATTAAGTTTCAGCTTTCTATCTTCAAAAACACGAAAGTTGGGTCATTTTCGATCGTTCAGTTATATGGCAGCTATAAGATATAGTCGGCCGATCCTTATGAAATTTGACATGTCGTAATGTTTTGCCAAAAATAGCTCTCATGTCGAACTTTCTAACTCTAAAAACACCAAAGTTATACCATTTCCGATCAATCAGTTATATGGCAGCTATAGGATATAGTCGGCCGATCCGGGTCGTTCCGACTTATATACTGCGTGAAAGAAAAGAAGGGTGTGTGCAAAGTTTCAAGACGATAGCTTTAAAACTGAGAGACTAGTTCGCGTAGAAACAGACAGACAGACGGACAGACGGACAGAAGGACAGACGGACATGCTCATATCAACTCAGGAGGTGATCCTGATCAAGAATATATATACTTTATAGGGTCGGAGATGTCTCCTTCACTGCGTTGCACACTTTTGGACAAAATTATAATACACTCTGCAAGGGTATAAAAATAATAGTAGTGAAAATTTAAAAAATATACCACAGCTTAAGTGCATTTTCTAAAAATGTTTCAACGATTGATTATTATTAAACTGTGGGGGCAAACTCTCATTTTCCACACTGACAGTACTAACACACTCTCAAATTTTTTTAAGATCATTTTACCTCATTTGACGTTCCAATTCAAAAAAAAAAAAATATGTTTCCAGAAGAACTTCCTCAGAAATTGGGTTGGAAGACATTTTTTTCCCTCAGTGAATGTTCTGTTTAATGTTTTTTTGCTACACTTAAATTTTAAACGTGTGTACGTTTTGCCCCCACTGTTATAAAGTTATATTGAAATAATTTTTTAGAATTTATTTTAACTGCCTTTAGCTATAGCAGGTTAAGCAAAGAGTCTACCAAAAAATGTTTAAGAATGTTTTTGGGTGGTTTTATTTCTAAGACTAAGACTTCACTTCACACCATAAGATCGCAATTGGGTTGAGATTAAATGACTGTGATTCCATAAACTTGATTCGGTTGTCGGTAAACCACTCTTCAAACAAAAAACTGGTATGCTTCATTTCTTAATGCTTTTAAAACGTCGAAAAAAGGGTAACGTTCTCTAAAAAATGCGGAAGTATCACTTCGCTTCAAATTTTTGAGTAATGGTGACGATCAGTGATGATTGTGACCCAACTAATGGTCGAGCCAGAGCTGGGAAAAAATCGATTCTCAGTGCAGCGATTACTTTCGATGTTCAAAAACCAAACATCGATTAAATAAAAAAAAAATTTGTTTTCATATGTATTGAGACCACTCAATCTTATTTATTTAGAAAACAAACAAAAAATACTTTTCTATGAAATCCAAAATACAAGTTTTAACAAAATATAAAATGAAAATTACATATCATAACATAAAAAAAAAATTAAATTTTTGTAATCCATAGGTTCTTACTGGCAAAAAAAAGCTTGTTTACCGAATAAGGTTTAAGAGCGGGGCGTCTATCGAAAACTATGGATCCGGCCCTAATGAATCCTTTTTTTTAAATTACCCTTATTCGCACGTGATTTCTTTTTCTTTTTTTTTAAGTAGTGGGATTTTTTTTTAAGGATTCGATACCCTTATTCGCACGTGATTTCTTTATCTTTTTTTTTAAGTAGTGGGATTTTTTTTTTAAGGATTCGATGCATTGATATTTTGAAACCGAATCGAAGCATCGACCCAAAATAAAGAATCGCTAGAATAGATGTTGACATCTCTAGTCGAGCCTAATAGTATGAACAAATCGGTCAAATCAAATTGGATGAAAAAGTTTTTGAACGAATGTTTTGGGGAAAATTATACTAGGTATTTCTTTTAACTCACTGCTAGGACGCACAGCCAAAAAAAAAACAATTTTTGACTTTTTTTTGAATTTTTTTTTTATACAACCACAGGATATATATTGCCAGGACCAAATGATAAGGTCAAATCTAAAAAGTGAAAAGAATGTTCGAAAACATCCTAAAGTATTATTTAAACTCAAAAACATAATAAGAATAAACTTCATTTATTTCAAACATTTCTTTGCCACTACTATTATTTTGACCACATCGACCAGGTAATTAAGCAAATAATGGCGAAAAAAATAGAAAGGCAATATGACGATATACGATATACTGTAATTATATAATTGTAATATCATAATTATATATTGTATTTGGTGGCTGCAATGTTCCGACTATCTTAATTTTAGTAAATCACAATTTTCATAGTTTTCACTGTCACAGGGGTCCGATCTTTATGAAATAAATTTATAATATCATCATAGATCCCGGGCATTACAATTTATACACTGCGTGCAAAGGATGTATGCAAAGTTTAAAGCCGGCAGCTTAAAATGGCTAGATTAGTCTGATATGCGTTCTAACGTGCACAAGGGTAAAATCCAAATCGTTTGTAGAATATACATATATATTATTTATGTAAAAAATTTGATAACATTATTAACCAAATAATTATTATTTTATCAAACCTCCCGTTACTGAGTCTTATTTCATTTTTTATACATACTATAAATATCCACAAAAATGAAACATTTTTTTATTTTTAATACCCTCTGAAAATTTATAAAAATAGGGTAGGGCAGTTTCTATTGTTAAGTATTGGGAAAAAACGAATCGCAGTTTTTATACCCTTGCAGAGGGTATTATAATTTTGGTCAAAAGTGTGCAACGCAGTGAAGGAGACATCTCCGACCCTATAAAGTATATATATTCTTGATCAGGATCACCTCCTGAGTTGATATGAGCATGTCCGTCTGTCCGTCTGTCCGTCTGTCTGTCCGTCTGTCTGTCCGTCTGTCTGTTTCTACGCAAACTAGTCTCTCAGTTTTAAAGCTATCGTCTTGAAACTTTGCACACACCCTTCTTTTCTTTGCACGCAGTATATAAGTCGGAACGGCCCGGATCGGCCGACTATATCCTATAGCTGCCATATAACTGATTGATCGGAAATGGTATAACTTTGGTGTTTTTAGAGTTAGAGAGTTTAAATTTGACATGAGAGCTATTTTTGGCAAAATAATACGACATGCCAAATTTCATATGGATCGGACGACTATATCTTATAGCTGCCATATAACTGAACGATCGGAAATGACCCAACTTTCGTGTTTTTTAACATAGAAAGCTGGAATTTAGTACAGACTCTATTTTTGGTTAGTTGATCCAACCTACCAAATTTCATTAGGATCGGCCGACTATATCCTATAGCTGCCATATAACTGAACGATCGGAAATGACCCAACTTTTGTGTTTTTGAAGATAGAAAGCTGGAACTTGGTACAGATTATATTTTGATCCATCCTACCAAATTTCATAAGGATCGGCCAACTATATCCGATGTTTGCGATATATATCCGGTTTTAGCTGCAAGGGTATATAAACTTCGGCTCCGCCCGAAGTTAGCTTTCCTTTCTTGTTAATCCATAATTTGTCGTTTTAATGGATGCAAAAGGAAAAATTTAATTTAAACAAGAAAGCAAAGCTAACTTCGGGCGGAGCCGAAGTTGATATACCCTTGCAGCTAAAACCGGATATATATTGCAAACATCGGATATAGTTGGCCGATCCTTATGATTACATCATAATAAAACCAATCAATTACACTAAAAAATCGAAAAAAAAGTCCCAAGCTTCTATCTTCAAAAATACAAAAGTTGATATTTCTACCAAATACCATTTCCGATCGTTCAGTTATATTGCAGCTATAGGATATAGTCGGCCGATCCTAATGAAATTTTGTAGGTCGGATTAACTAACCAAAAATAGAATGTGTACCAAGTTCCAGCTTTCTATCTTCAAAAACACGAAAGTTGGGTCATTTCCGATCGTTCAGTTATATGGCAGCTATAGGATATAGTCGGCCGATCCTAATGAAATTTTGTAGGTCGGATTAACTGACCAAAAATATAATCTGTACCAAGTTCCAGCTTTCTATGTTAAAAAACACGAAAGTTGGGTCATTTCCGATCGTTCAGTTATATGGCAGCTATAAGATATAGTCGTCCGATCCATATGAAATTTGGCATGTCGTATTATTTTGCCAAAAATAGCTCTCATGTCAATTTTTAGCCCTCTAACTCAAAAAACACCAAAGTTATACCATTTCCGATCAATCAGTTATATGGCAGCTATAGGATATAGTCGGCCGATCCTTATGAAATTTGGTAGGTTGGATCAACTGACCTATGAAATTTGGCATGTCGTAATGTTTTGCCAAAAATAGCACTCATGTCAAATTTGATCTCTCTAACTCTAAAAACACCAAAGTTATACCATTTCCGATCAATCAGTTATATGGCAGCTATAGGATATAGTCGGCCGATCCCGGTCGTTCCGACTTATATACTGCGTGCAAAGGAAAGAAGGGTGTGTGCAAAGTTTTAAGACGATAGCTTTAAAACTGAGAGACTAGTTCGCGTAGAAACAGACAGACAGACAGACGGACAGACGGACAGACGGACAGACGGACATGCTCATATCAACTCAGGAGGTGATCCTGATCAAGAATATATATACTTTATAGGGTCGGAGATGTCTCCTTCACTGCGTTGCACACTTTTGGACAAAATTATAATACCCTCTGCAAGGGTATAAAAATTTCATACATTACTTTATAGATATGTAGATCAGTACCTTATGAACTGATCTTTCCAAAGAAATTTAAACAAGGAAACAAGTTCCTCTTGAATTTGGTTCAGGATAGAGCATAGGTTTTGGAGCCAGTGAATCAAATAACTGAAGTTAAAACCATATTAAATTTGATTGGACTGTTTACCGTAAAATAAACGGCTAGGTTCTGACAACCAAATAAAATTTGTAAGAATAAAAACTGATACAAGCAGCTAGACTGTAAACACATCGAGCTTTATTAACCAGGCTTTGATGGACGTCCCAAGGCGCAGTTGAACCTAACTTTCTAGTTTTATTTTATTGATTTCTTGATTCGCATTCACCTGTTGTTATTTTGAGTATGCTGTTGCTGTTTTCATCGATGCAAACAGACAATAGCACCACCAACTAGTTTTCCTTGCTTTCATCCAGTCAACAGCCGTCTTATTTTATCCCGACAAGCCGAAGGTATTTTCAGCGTCTCTTTGCTATGTGAATACAGACTCTATTTATACAACCCAAAACACGTTTTTCGCAGCTTTTTAAATAGACGTACACATAAAAGCTTTGCACTATTACAAAATTTTTATACGTTACCCTTAGAACCCTCAGAAAAAATCTTGTAATTCTTTTTTTTATAAAGTTTACTTAAATAAAAAATTAAAAAAGTAAAAAATTTAAAAAAGTGTCTTTTATACTTTATATCTCTTTTTAGGAGATTTAATCTCCTTAAAAAATCTTGTAAATGGACTAAACGTAAATCCCTTTTTAAGCCCGGTACTCGTAGAGACCAAGGGTATGTTGTATTCGTGTGATATCATGTAACATAGACCGTTTTGAGCAATGACTGTTTGACCGTCTATCCGTATGAGCGCGAGGATCTCAGAGACTTTAAGAGATGGGCAATAGGATTTGTATGTCTATGGAAATTTATATCTGGAAAACAAATTCTGCCAACTCGACATATTTTAAGAGGAGTTAAAAATAATGTTAAATGTCTGTTAACATGTGTAAATATATCGATTCCCATACTGGGTTGTATCAACTTTAAAAGTTGATCGCTCTGCGTTACTAATGCTTATGCATAAAAATCATATCAATAAATTGTGTGCCGAGCACTGCTTTAAAGGTTCGGTAATTCCGAATTTTTACTTTTTTAACTGCACCAAAATCCAGGAGTTTTCAATATTTGGTGGTCCCAGACACACAACACAGTGCGACAAAAAAAAGTTGAGGAATTTTTAAAGTGACATTGGAGGAATGGTTTATGGAATCGAATACAGCACAAAACCGTGCTTGAAATATTTGTAAAATCGAAGTGGTTGTTTTTGACATTCGAAAACATTAAAGTGGTGATAACTTTAAAATAAAAATTTCCTAAACGAAATATTGAATATTGATCTTTCAAGAATGCTTTGTACGTAAAATGACTTACATGGTCTAACATCAAAAATATGGGTTTGGACAAGAAAAACAAGCCGACTGCCTTAGCGTGCGAATAAAAAACACTGTGTATACGAAAAAATTCTATCACCTTGGGAGAAATTAGAGTAATCGTGAAGGATTTTGATTCACTGAATTAAGGCTAGTGGGATCATTTTAGTCTCCAGACAAATTATTTTTCACGAATAACATTTTATTTTTACACACGCGTCAATTGACACATCAACCATCCCAATCCCAAAATTGTTTATAAGTTATTTAAGAAAGCACGTTTTTTCGTCTTCCGAAATTAAGCCTATTGGGTCCTTCTGTTTGTTCTGATCAATTAGTTATATAGCAGCTATAGGATATAATTGGTGCACACTTTGACCAAAAAAACAAGAAAGGAAAAAACCCTTGCAGTAAAAACAGGATATATATCGCAAACATTTGATATAGTTGAAAATATCCGCGCCTTATGAAAATATCATAATAAAACCAATTAATTACAATAAAATGTCTAAAAAAAAAGTCCCAAGCTTCTATCTTCAGAAATACCAAAGTTGGTATTTCTACCAAATACCGATCGATACAAATTTCCGATCGTTCAGTTATGTGGCAGCTATAGGATATAGTCGGCCGATCCTTATGAAATTTGGCATGTTGGCGGCCAAAAAATAAAATACCTGCAAGCATGATACAATTATAATTAATTATTAATTAATTATTTCAGTTTGACAATTTAAAATTAAGGGACCAAACCCGAACGATATGTCAGTGGAATGGACTACCTTATATAATTGTATCATACCTGCAAGGGTATACAAAAATATTTTTACACGGCACGTGTTTATACCCTTGCAGAGGGTATTATAATTTTGGTCAAAAGTGTGCAACGCAGTGAAGGAGACACCTCCGACCCTATAAAGTATATATATTCTTGATCAGGATCACTTCCTGAGTTGATATGAGCATGTCCGTCTGTCCGTCTGTCCGTCTGTCTGTCCGTCTGTCTGTTTCTACGCAAACTAGTCTCTCAGTTTTAAAGCTATCGACTTGAAACTTTGCACACACCCTTCTTTCCATTGCACGCAGTATTTAAGTCGGAACGACCGGGATCGGCCGACTATATCCTATAGCTGCCATATAACTGATTGATCGGAAATGGTATAACTTTGGTGTTTTTAGAGTTAGAGAGATCAAATTTTACATGAGCGCTATTTTTGGCAAAATTATTCGACATGCCAAATTTCGTAAGGATCGGCCGACTATATCCTATAGCTGCCATATAACTGAACGATCGGAAATGACCCAACTTTCGTGTTTTTGAAGATAGAAAGCTGGAACTTAGTACTGATTATATTTTTGGTCAGATCATCCGACCTACCAAATTTTACAACGATCGGCCGACTATATCTTATAGCTACCATATAACTGAACGATCGGAAATGGTTTTTGGTAGAAATACCAACTTTCGTATTTTTGAAGATAGAAGTTTGGGACTTTTGTTAGATTTTTTATTTTAGTTAATTAGTTTTATTATGATGTAATCATAAGGATCGGCCAACTATATCCGATGTTTGCGAAATATATCCGGTTTTAACTGCAAGGGTATATAAACTTCGGCTCCGCCCGAAGTTAGCTTTCCTTTCTTGTTTTTGTTTTATTTACTTTTGGCTATATTTGCGGTATATGTATAAACCAATATATATAAACCAATTATTCAAAGATTATCGAGTAATTCGAGTAACTTGCTAAGCTTTGTTTTTAAACGATGAAACGGTTTTAAATATTATATGTGCTTATGTATCTGATATCTGCCTTCTGATACATACATATGCACACACATGCCTAATTTTACGTATAAACATAATGCGTCCTGAAAAAACCAGTCCAGTCCAGGCCGTTTCGCACAATCTGCAACTACTTAGAGCGGGATGGAATATTGTTTCATTATGGTCCACTCCATGCAATGCGAGTTTCGATTCCGGTTCCGAATTCAGACAGTACCCCGCAAGACGCACAAACTGCTTTAAATACTACAACATTCAAAGATTACGCGGTGCACCTGTTGCGATGTGGTACACCAGACGGGATCAATAAACTACGTTAAATCATACCAACGCGCAAAAGACATCGCATTATTGACAAAAAATGACACACATACTAAGCAAATTGATTTTGTGTTTAATCGCAAGCGAAATATAAGTTATACTTACCGATTTAAACATCGAATTAACACCCTATTGTAGAACAATATTGTAAAAATTTTATTTTTAATGACTAGATTTGAGGTTTTGAAATTTTTCTATGGCACACTTGTTTAAATTACTTGTTTTTCGTCACATTTAAAACTCAGGATTACGAAAGTTTTAAGGGAAACCTTAAAAGCTTGTTTCCGAATTAATATAATTAAATACTTGTTAAAATTATTTGAATCGCAACAAGAAAATGTAGTGGAACAAAATAAGTATTCAAAAACTAAAAAAAAGTGAAAAATAGTTCTGGTATCATTCTGAAGAAAAGAAAGCAATCATTTTTTATTGTTTCATAAAATGATGGTATCCTGTTCATATTAAATATTTAAAATTAGGTTTCTAACAGTTTTAAATCTTGATAAACATAAGCCTCGTAAATTTGGCACGCAAACACGATCCGTAAAAAATCGCATAGTGTGATGCCAACCAAACCGTTAATAAGGCAGCAAACGCGATTTTAAAGTACATCCAATGCGTAGCGATTGGTGCACCTGACAGCGCGCCCGTCTTTACTTTAAATGAAGCCCATTGATTTTTTTCAAGTGTCTCTATTTCGGTTCGGACACAACTGAGCGACGAACTCAAACATGGTTCGAGTTTGCAGTTTTGGTTTGACGAGCGCCAGTGTTGAGCAAAATCCATTTTTTACGTTTTTCAACACATAAACTCCAGAAAGTCGCACACGTTTTTTAGCAGCGTTTTTTTTGGTTGAAAAATTTGGTTCAAATCGAACCTCGGCGGAAAAACGTTGAAAAAAATATTATTATTTATATATATTAATATTATTTGCAATTCCGAAATTTAAATTCAATTTTGAAATTTCTTGCCCCATCATACTGCAACATGTTGCGTCAAGAGAAATTTAATAACCAGATCTCTTAAGTAAGAGAAACTGGTTAAGAGTACAGTTCATTAAAAGAGTAATCATTTAGAAAAATAACAACATGCGCAGCCAATGGGAAATACTCACTTATTATCGTATCCAATCACTTTTCGAAGCATTGTGGAAACGCCTTCTTTTGTGTTGCCCTCTCCCAATTTTGCAAGGTGTTTCTTCAATTGTTTAATGTAAAACTTTCTTAAGTAGGACACGGCTTGGTAAAAATCATCAAAACCGTCTCAGTCAACACCCTTTTTACGATTTTGAAATATAACTATAAGAATAACTATATTTTCGATTAGATTTTAGATATTAAAACAATACATAAATATAAATATTTTTTTTCATCACTTTAGTGCTACTTTTACAGTGTCTATTTAGAATGTTTTCCCATTATCATAAATTTAGTTGAAGATAACACAAAATTTTTTAAGAAATCGAAGTCTCTTTAAAAATTATAGATTAAACAAAAACGGACTGTTATGACTTTTTGGCATCAAAACATTTCCCAAAAAGTAGATTGAACTGGCGCTACAAGTTTTCAGCTTTGGGGCGGGCCGTAAAAATAGTTTGACAAAACTTTTTTAAAATACCTCCCTTTGCTGGCGCTACAAAAATATGTTATTCTTGGAGGCGGGATGAGGCATCGCAAAATTTAAAAAAAACTCGAACTGCGCTTGAAACTTGATGAACAATAGCGGCAACTCGCCATCTCGTCATCACAAATATTATAAAATTATTTCATAGCATATAATATTGATGCTTGACAAAACCAGGCTTTGAAGTGGAAATAATGCTTTTACAAAAATATTGCAGTTGGGAAGTAACCAGTTTCTCTAGCAGTTTGGGAATCGCAGATAGCTTAGCAAGTCCCTGGTATTTCTCAATAAGTGATTTTGAGTCTTTCTTATGAAGCGAAATAATAAATGGTTCAATCTCCAAGGATAAATTGAATAAGATAGTAAGAGGATAGCAAAGGATATAAAAGAAGTGCCTAAGAACACAGCTAGGAACATTGTCAGGACCAGCAGAGAATGATATTGTCTATCTATTGTTGAAAGAGCTTCGAACACGATAGCATCAAAATCAAAAGAAGCACTCTTTGTAAAAAATTTGCTCAGCTTACCCAGAATACTTCAAACTTTTTGATAGCAGCAGGAAAATACTATGTTATTCAGATTTTTGAAGCAGTTTCTGCAGGGCTAGGATTCTGAAGGTCTTTTGCTAGGAATTCATGAATGATACTGTGCTCAGGCCAAGCTACAGGATCAAGTGTTTTTTCAAGGTAGGAATCAGTAGAACTATTTTAAAAGAAGAAATAGAACGCTTATGCTTAAAGTTAAACTTAAAAACAGCTATTTCATTAGGAGCTACCTTAAGATGGTTTAACAGGTGACTCCTGACATCATCAACAGTAGCATCCGGCATAAGCCGAGAGACAAAAATGGCCTTACGAGGAGCAACCGCCCTCGGCGTAAGTCCAAAATCTAACTTCAGGGGCCACACCAACCAGAGGCCTTCGAGACATCAAAGCTAGAGCAGAGGGTAGGTTGTCCAACAATGGAGGCTCCAAGATGAGAGGTGGCTCGAGATTTGTACTTGGTACGCTGATCGCTTCTTGCATGGGATAAATATTGTGCCCTGAAGGAAGGCTCATCAAGTCCCTTGGTACTGGAACAGCATCAGTAGGTAGACAAGTAGGAGATGGTAAAATATTTTGCGTTGTAAATGCATCGACTTGTACCGCATGGGGGGTAGGGGTAACAAATAAATTAGTAGTCAGCAGGTTGTTCGGAATTTTTCTTCTTGGAGATTCGCTTAACAACTTTAGACCAAGGAATTGGGTTTTAAGTGCAAGAAATTCTTTTTAAGGGCCGAGAATTGCATGCCAACATCAAAGACAAAATTTCTAGTCTGTTTCACAAAAGTCCGCATCTCTGACTCTATTTCTCTACCGCCTTGGAATATTCCCTTATTGTTACCTTATAGCAAAGATTATAAAGTACATAGATGGGACATCTCAGACAAAGAAAAATTTTCTATGGCGGGTTCCAGCAGTGGAACCCGCTGGAACGAGCGGGTTCCATTGCACGACAAGTTAAGTTTGAGACATTTTTCGCGCGACAACGAATGAGGAATAGCCGAGTGGTAGAGTGCTTGGCTGGTGCGCAAAGTAAATCGAGTTCAAGCCAGGCTCGAGAAGTCCATTTTTTTTTTATTTTAAATCAATTTATATATTTTTTTTTTTTTTTTTTTTTTTACGTTGCTTTTATTTCTTGAATCTTCTCTTTGCGAGACTAACAAGAGGTGTATCAAATCTTATATTTTTAACTTAACTAACAGTCATATTGACTGATACGGAGTTAGACGGCCCTAAAAATCGATTGCTGGGTTGGGAGGTCGTTGCGTTGTTTTATATTTTTATACCCTTGCAGAGGGTATTATAATTTTGTCCAAAAGTGTGCAACGCAGTGAAGGAGACATCTCCGACCCTATAAAGTATATATATTCTTGATCAGGATCACCTCCTGAGTTGATATGAGCATGTCCGTCTGTCCGTCTGTCCGTCGGTCCGTCTGTCCGTCTGTCTGTCTGTCCGTCTGTCTGTTTCTACGCAAACTAGTCTCTCAGTTTTAAAGCTATCGTCTTGAAACTTCGCACACACCCTTCTTTCCTTTGCACGCAGTATATAAGTCGGAACGGCCCGGATCGGCCGACTATATCCTATAGCTGCCATATAACCGATTGATCGGAAATAGTATAACTTCGGTGTTTTTAAAGTTAGAGAGATCAAATTTGACACGAGACCTCTTTTTGGCAAATTATTACGACATGCCAAATTTCATAAGGATCGGCCGACTATATCTTATAGCTGCCATATAACTGAACGATCGGAAATGACCCAACTTTCGTGTTTTTGAAGATAAAAAGCTGAAACTTAATACAGATTCTATTTTTGGCTAGTTGATCCAACCTACAAAATTTCATTAGGATCGGCCGACTATATCCTATAGCTGCCATATAACTGAACGATCGGAAATGGTACTTGGTAGAAATATCAACTTTCGTATTTTTGAAGATAGAAGTTTGGGACTTTTTTTAGATTTTTTATTTTAGTTAATTAGTTTTATTATGATGTAATCATAAGGATCAGCCAACTATATCCGATGTTTGCGATATATATCCGGTTTTAACTGCAAGGGTATGTAAACTTCGGCTCCGCCCGAAGCTAGCTTTCCTTTCTTGTTTATTTATATATTTGTATAAATTTTATATTTATATTATTGTTTTATTATTTTAATGTGTTTTCCTAAATTTATAATCCAATAAAAAAAAATACAAAATTGTAAAATAACCTTAACATCGTCTCAGTTCGTAGTGGAACCCGCTGTAAAAATGTCTATAAGTGCGGGTTCTACGGCATTTTGACAGGCCGCGTCGTGGAACCCGCTCTCAAATGTTTTCATTTTTTCCGTCGTGGAACCCGCTGTAATAATGAAAAAATTTGAGAGCGGGTTCCACGGCAAACGGCTGGCAGATGAGAGCGGGAAAGAGAGAATTCTATTTTTAGATCGTAACATTTTTGGAACATCTCAGAAATATTTTTTACTGTCCTTACTCGTCAGCTCTGTTTTTGGTATGGATTCTAGCGCCTCCTTTAACACCAATTTTAAGTATCATAAAATCAACTTCGAGGGTAGCCTAGCTGGATAGTGCGCGGTCCTTATTCATGGGGTCCTGGGTTCGAATTCATTAGCGGGCGGGGGTTTTTCAATTTTGATAAAGTTTTAGTTTTATTCTTTTTGATTCTTTTTATATTTAATTATATTATTTTATTGATTTTTTTTGTTTACTTTTAATTTTTACGTTATTATTATTCTATTACAATTGTTGTAAAAATAAGTGACGGACGTGTCGGATGACAAAATGCCGGAAGGACTCCCTTGAAATTTTATTAGCATTTTATTAGCGGGACATAATGAAGAATAAAACAATTTTACAATTATAAAATTAAAGAAAAATATTACAATTAAAGAAAAATAAAAAAAATAAATATAAAAGAAAGAAAACGTTCAAAGTCCTTACGAGGATTTGAACATAGAAAAACTACACATAGAGTAACTACTCTTTGCATTACCAAAGATTATACAGTACATAGATGGGACATCTCATACAAAGAAAAATTTTCTATGGCGGGTTCCAGCAGTGGAACCCGCTGGAACGAGCGGGTTCCATTGCGCGACAAATTAAGTTTGAGAAATTTTTCGCGCGACAACGAATGAGGAATAGCCGAGTGGTAGAGTGCTTGGCTGGTGTGCAAAGTAAAACGAGTTCAAACCAGGCTCGGGACATATATATTTTTTTAATTTTAAATCTATTTATATTATATTTTTATTATTTTAATGTATTTTTCTAAATTTATAATCCAATAAAAAAAATACAAAATTGTAAAATAACCTTAAAATTGTCTCAGTTCGTAGTGGAACCCGCTGTAAAAATGTCTGCGGGTTCTACGGCATTTTGGCAGGCCGCGTCGTGGAACCCGCTCTCAAATGTTTTCATTTTTTTGTCGTGGAACCCGCTGTAATAATGAAAACATTTGAGAGCGGGTTCCACGACAAACGGCTGGCAGATGAGAGAGAGAATTCTATTTTTAGATCGTAACATCTTTGGAACGATGAAAGTTTGAAACGTTGTAATGGAACCAATGTAAGAGTAAAGAGATCAGATATATCTTTTACTATCCTTACTCGTCAGCTCTGTTTTTGGTATAATTTCTTGCGCCTCTTTTAACACCAAATTTAAGTATCATAAAATCAACTTCGAGGGTAGCCTAGATGGATAGTGCGCGGTCCTTATTCAAGGGGTCCTGGGTTCGATTACATTTGCGGGCGGTTTTTCCAATTTTGATAAAGTTTTAGTTTTGATTCTTTTTATACATATTTACTTTTATTTTTTTTTTTTTTTACTTTTACTTTTTACGTTATTATTATTATTTTTAACTGCATTACAATTATTGTAAAAATAAGTGACGGACGTGTCGGATGACAAAATGCCGGAAGGACTCCCTTGAAATTTTATTAGCATTTTATTAGCGGGACACAAGGAAGAATAAAACAATTTTACAATTGTAAATTTAAAGAAAAATATTACAATTATAGAAAAAAAAAAAATAATTATAAAAGAAAGAAAAAGTTCAAAGTCCTTACGAGGATTTGAACACAGTAAAATTACACATAGAGTTACTACTCTATGCATTACGCTACCACCCTGTCTCGATCTGCAGCAATTAAAAATACTATTTGTTCTACCAACTACCACATCGGCGCATTGACAGAAACAGAAACGAGAAATTGAAATTGAAATTTGGAAGCCAAAACCATTTTACGCCGTCGTGCGAGCAGTCACACATACATACAAAGGCTCACATTGTAGTTGACGGATACATGTAAAGAGTTCTTAAAATAGAATCGTATGCATGTGCGTTCCCCCCTCACCAACAAGCTCGACGCAAAAAGTTGACCGTTTTGGGCCCTGATGTCCTATCTATGTACTTTATAATCTTTGGCATTACGCTACCATCCTGTCTCGATCTGCGGCGTTCAAAAATACTATTTGTTCTACCAACTACCACATCGGCGCATCGAAAACAGAATCGAGAAATGTAAATTGAAATTTGGAAGCCAAAACATTTTTACTCCGTCGTGCGAGCAGTCACACATACATTGTTAAGAGTTCTAAAAATAGAATCGTATGCATGTGCGTTCCCCCCTCCGTTTTGGGCCCTGATGTCCCATCTATGTACTTTATAATCTTTGCTTATAGTAAATGATCCTTTGTGCTGTTGTTTGCATTTTCGTCCTGGTCAACTTTTGATCAATCAAAAATAATATTTTAAGCACGAAAAAAGATATTTAAGTTATGATTTTTGGTTCACGTTCACATGGTCAATAGATTTAGGATTTTAAAAAAATGTGGGCGTGGCACCGCCCACTATTTAAGAAACACATTCTAACTCAAAAACTAAGCAATATATTTAGATTTCGATTTTTGATTTAAATTTATATGGTCAAAAGAACTCAGTTTAAAAAAAAATTGTGGGCGTGACACCGCGCCCTATTTTAAAATAACACGCTAATTCAAAAACTAAGAAAGATATTTCAATTTGGGTTTTTTCAGTGTTTTGGTGTGGTTTTGTTTTTTTTTAATTTAAAATCTTTAAATATTTATAAATTTTAATGGTTTTCGCACTAGTCTCACAGCTAACAGATTCACATTAAAGGTTTTGATTTTGCCCATAAAATGTTCACTATTTCACTTTTTTTGCACTTAAAAATATCATAACGCGTAATTTAAAAATTTCCGTTTTTTTTTTGCTTTTGAAAAAAAAATATATTTTAAATTAATTAAAACAAAAAGGATAAAATTTTTACACAAGAAACTGACATTTTTGAATTTTTGTCGTGTTTTTCGGACTTTGACGCCATTTTTTCGGTACAACTTTCAAAAAATGGTATCATTTTTTTCAAAAAATGGTAAAAAGTCTTTTTGCCTTTCCGCATATCTGCATGCGTGGAGGAGAATGGCTGCTACTTCAGCGGTGAAAATGGATGAATAGGGAGGAAGTATATTCTGAGTTATGACCTGTTGTGATGAGGTTACGCTGTGCAACTCCCTTGTCAGATTTGGAACCGTCTGTATATAAGAATGTGTGCTTTTTGAGAGTATATTTTATTTATAGGAAGTTTTTATTGTAGACTATTGGTGGTGTGTTGGGCTTTAATAAGGTGTGTAAGGGTGTATGGGGACAGGGTGAAGTTGTAGTGCTTTGCAGTGGTCAATAGTGTCTTTTATTGCTGATGTCAGTTTTGGGATTCGTTTTGTTTTCGAAATTTTTTTAATAATTTGTCCTAGGGGTTTTTTTTTGCGGTGGATATCATGTTAGCATGTTTGAAACTTAGTACAGATTTTTTTTTTTGGTCAGTTGATCCAACCTACCAAATTTCATTAGGATCTGTTAACTATATCCTATAGCTGCCATATAACTGAACGATCGGAAATAGTATTTGGTAGAAATATCAACTTTCGCATATTTGAAGATAGAAGCTTGGGACTTTTTTTAGATTTTTTATTTTAGTTAATTCGTTTTATTAGGATCTAATCATAAGGATCGGCCAACTGTATCCGATGTTTGCGATATATATCCGGTTTTAACTGCAAGGGTATATCAACTTCGGCTCCGCTCGAAGTTAGCTTTCCTTTCTTGTTTTTATTTTGTTAAGTTTTGATTTGGGTGCTTTTCCGTATAGAAATAACCCATAATTAATTTTTGACATGATAATTGAGTGGATTTTATAGATAATAGTTTTAATGTGGCAGTTGAAACTAGTGCTAGATAGACATTTTATAACATTTAGTCTTTTAGAAATTTGTGTTGTTAGTCGATCTATGTGCGCATCCCATTTATAATTATTTGTTATGGTAACACCTAATCAACTAATCAATTTAAAGTTGCATTTTTTTTTTTGCGACAAATGTGTAGAAATTTAGATTTGGGTATAGAAAGACTGGCTCCAGAGTAATTACACCATTCTTGAATGTCAGTAAGCAGTGGTTTACGTTTATTGTTGTGTCTGTTCTTTTGTTCCTATTTATAATGGTATAGTCATCAGCGTATGCTGTAAATTCAAATGATTTGTGAAGACCTATGATTCTACCATTGTAGGCAATGGCAAACAGAATAACTTATAATGGTAATCAGTTATTCAGATCAGTTGGTGATTGGGGGATTCCATTTTGAAGTGGCAAGGGTTGAGATTGTATGTCTTGAATTTGAACGCAAATTTTTCGATAAGTTAGAAAGTTTATTATGTATTTCATAATTTTTGGTCCTAATTCCAATATACGAGTTCGTCTAGGATTGTGTGAATTCCTATTTTGTCAAATGCTTTTGAGAAGTCTAGTGAAATTATCGAAATGTGGCTTTTTCTAGAGAGGGTGCTAGAGAGCAACGCTAGACTATCTGACTACCACTGACTCTCTAGTCAGATACCGATTTACCCTTTCTGAAACCCATTTGACGACTATCGAGTAGATGGCTGTTGTTGACTAGCCACCATAGTCGTTTAGATATTATTTTATCCATGACTTTAGATAGACAGCTATTCAGGGATATGGGTCTATAGTAGTGGTCGGCACCCCAATACATTGATATGATTTTAACGCATTAGTGTTAGTTCCGAATAGCAGGAAGTAGGCTGTGAGCATGACGTTTCCCACATTTACACTGTGTGTGTGTGACAGAGCTCGGGCAGAGAAATTTCCTATGCCTTCGGGATAGGGCCGTGCCGACCTCTGGTCTTTAGGAAGTTATTTCGGTTTTGCTTGAGTCTGGTTTTAATATTGGTATTATGTTGCTTACTTTAAATAACTGTGAAATATGTGCATCGAGGATATTGTTATATAGTTTAAGTAGGCTTTGCAATACCCTTGAATCCTTTGTAGTAGCCTTTGAATCTGGTAGATTTTTGATCATCGGCTAACTAATACGGTCTCTACCTGGTGTCATGCCTTTTAATTGGTTTAAAGCGCTTTTTAATTCGATAATTGAAATTTTGCATTCTAAGGATTGGGTTAGTAGAGATGTACTGTGGGAGAAATTGTAGCTAATGTTTTCTTTGTGTGATATAAAAGTAGGATGGAAATTATTGTTAAGTGATGCATTTGACCAGAATTCGCAAAGGGCTTTGGAGATGTCATTTTGCTTTTATGGATGTCAGATGGGTTGTTAGGGTTAATGAGACAGTGTATCTGTGTGCTAGTTTGAAAGCCACAGAATCTGTTGATTTTTTTTCCATATTGTTGGAATTGGGGTTTGTGGGTTTACGTCTGAGGTAAATTCGTACAGGGCTTTGCGTTTTTTCTGTTTTATTTCCCGTTTAAGAATGGCGTTGGCTTTTTTGTAAGCTATTATGTTGGCTGTGTTTATATTACGACACATGTTTTTCCAGGCTATTTTTTTGTTGGTTTGTAGAATTTGTATATCGGAGTCCCACCAGGGGACCTGTTTAGATGAGTTAGGGTGATATTGTGGTATGGATAAATGGGCGCTATGCTTCATGATGGTACAAAGGCGTGCTGTTTCTTAGTTTATTTGTTGGCTGAGTGGTGTGTCATCGGAGAACTGTTTGATAAGTTTTTGATAGAGAGGCCAGTTAGCTTACTGGTATATATACTAGGTATATAACTAGAAATTATTGTAAATTTTACTTTAGATTGTACTGTTACGGCGACTGAGTCAAAGCTTATATTGTGGATTTGGGTTTGTTCTTGTTGCAAAGAGTTGTGGATTAGGAGAGCTACCCCGCCGTACGGGTTGTTTGAGGTATTATGTGGTAAAGAGTGTAGTTTTATTTTTATACCCTTGCAGAGGGTATTATAATTTTGGTCAAAAGTGTGCAACGCAGTGAAGGAGACATCTCCGACCCTATAAAGTATATATATTCTTGATCAGGATCACCTCCTGAGTTGATATGAGCATGTCCGTCTGTCCGTCTGTCTGTCTGTCTGTTTCTACGCGAACTAGTCTCTCAGTTTTAAAGCTATCGACTTGAAACTTTGCACACACCCTTCTTTCCTTTGCACGCAGTATATAAGTCGGAACGGCCCGGATCGGCCGACTATATCCTATAGCTGCCATATAACTGATTGATAGGAAATGGTATAACTTCGGTGTTTTTAGAGTTAGAGAGTTCAAATTTTACACGAGCGCTATTTTTGGCAAAATAATACGACATGCCAAATTTCGTAAGGATCGGCCGACTATATCCTATAGCTGTCATATAACTGAACGATCGGAAATGACCCAACTTTCGTGTTTTTAAAGATAGAAAGCTGGAACTTGGTACAGATTATATTCTTGGTCAGTTAATCCGATCTACCAAATTTCATAACGATCGGCCGACTATATCTTATAGCTGCCATATAACTGAACGATCGGAAATGGTTTTTGGTAGAAATACCAACTTTGGTATTTTTGAAGATAGAGACTTTTTTTAGATTTTGTATTGTAATAAATTGGATTATATATTCATATTCCCATAAGGATCGGCCAACTATATCCGATGTTTGCGATATATATCCGGTTTAAACTGCAAGGGTATATAAACTTCGGCTCCGCCCGAAGTTAGCTTTCCTTTCTTGTTTTGGCTTGTTTTCTTTTATGAGTATTTGTAGGTGATTATAATTATTGAGGTATCCATTTGTATTTAATTGTAATACTTTAAGCATGTTAAGGGTATAGTTTAAGGATAACTAAAACTAAAATATTTTTCTATGAATATGTTACATATCATTTCATAGGTCTAAATCTTCATCTGTCCTCATCATATTCATGTTATCAGATATCTTACATTTCTTACTATTTTTCTTTTCGGCTTTAGTTTTTTGGTTGTTTTTGTCTTTTGATTTCAAGGTAGTTCCTTACTTATTTGATTTGGTTGTGAATATTTTTAATTTAAGTTCTTCCGAAATTTCGGAGCGTGTGGAGTATAATGATGTTGATGCAGTGGTGTCCATGTGTTCTTCAAGGGGGTCTTCATAGGTGATAATTTGTCTAGTTATAGGATTTGGAGTTAGTGGGCTTGTTTATGATGTAGTGGTTGCGTGCGTTGTTGTTTCGGTAGCTGGTTCTTTGTGTGCAGTGATAGCGGCTTTTCGGGCTCAGGATATTGGTGGGTGGGTATGGCGTGTATTGTATATGAAGCGGGCTGTCTTGTGGTCTACTGTTTGCGTTATTTTGATGGCCGTAAATTCTTTTTCTTTGATAAAGGCGGGGCATGATTTGTCCATAGCGTTGTGGTGTTTAATTTGGTCATCTTTGTATTAGCAGTTGATGCATGTTGGGTTTTTATTTTATTTAAATTATTTCAACGTAATATATTTAATAAATGTGCACTAAATGTATTTAATTAATCTATTTTTAGCAAATAAAGTTGCATTATAAAGTTGATTTGGATACCTGAAAAACTAAATTAAAAATTAGTTACAGCCCAATAATACGTTTTGTGACTCCATACCTTGTTTCCAGTTAATAATTTATTCATCCCAAAGATCTTTCTCCAATTTCAGGGAATCCAGCCCGAGTATTTCGAATTTATTAATATTATTGTTTTTACATGCCCTTCTTGTTGGAAGCTCAATATCAGGAGATTCCATAGACATCTCTTGGTAGCCTTTTTTTATAATTTAATCTTGAAGCAGTTAACACATTTTAATCTTTGTCATCGATTAAAGTAAAATGTGCTTTATATTTCATAAATATTTTTTGCTTTTCACAAGCGTCATTTCATTTCATCATTTTCATTTGCTCGTCTAAGTTAGTTTTTTCATTTTTTATACCCTTGCAGAGGGTATTATAATTTTGTCCAAAAGTGTGCAACGCAGTGAAGAAGACATCTCCGACCCTATAAAGTATATATATTCTTGATCAGGATCACCTCCTGAGTTGATATGAGCATGTCCGTCTGTCCGTCTGTCTGTCCGTTTCTACGCGAACTAGTCTCTCAGTTTTAAAGCTATCGTCTTGAAACTTTGCACACACCCTTCTTTCCTTTGCACGCAGTATATAAGTCGGAACGGCCGGGATCGGCCGACTATATCCTATAGCTGCCATATAACTGATTGATCGGAAATGGTATAACTTTGGAGTTTTTAGAGTTAGAGATTTCAAATTTGACACGAGAGCTATTTTTGGCAACACATTACGACATGCCAAATTTCATAAGGATCGGCCGACTATATCTTATAGCTGCCATATAACTGAACGATCGGAAATGACCCAACTTTCGTGTTTTTGAAGATAGAAAGCTGGAACTTGGTACAGATTATATTTTTGGTCAGTAAATCCGACCTACGGATTTCATTAGGATCGGCCGACTATATCCTATAGCTGCCATGTAACTGAACGATCGGAAATGGTATTTGGTGGAAATATCAACTTTCGTATTTTTGAAGATAGAAGCTTGGAACTTTTTTTTAGATTTTTTATTGTAATTAATTGGTTTTATTATGATGTAATCATAAGGATCGGCCAACTATATCCGATGTTTGCTATATATATCCGGTTTTAACTGCAAGGGTATATCAACTTCGGTTCCGCCCGAAGTTAGCTTTGCTTTCTTGTTATAAATTTCATTGTTTCTCTAATGAATTCCATTTTGAGGGGTCGGCAGAGTCAGCCGATTGAGAAGAAACATTTAACCAAGTAATTTCATTTTTGGAATCTGGTAATTTCAAGGAAATTATTGTGCTTACAAACAGTAATTGATCTAATTCTACAGGCTTCTCCGTGTAAAATCGTTGTTTTTTATACTTTGTCCTGTTGAGCGATGCGTTGCTTGCGAATGAGCAATTACGTCCTTCTGCGTTTCAAATATGTGGTCAGCAGAACGATTTAATGAATTCTTCAGCAATGTATATTAATAAATTATCGTATTTTTAAATTGTTTTCTATTAAAAAGGCTAAAGCATTTTCAGGACTTTTTGTTGTCATATCTATCCGCTTAATTGGTTCGTCATACCAGCTATATTTTCTCTATTTAATTCTTTTTGCAGTAGAGGAGAAGTGACACCCGTTTTCAATTTGATGGCCAATTAAGAAGTTGCATGCAACAACAGTGTCATGAAACCTTAAGTTTTATCGACCAGATCAGATGCCAATTTTCGCTTTATCCTTGATTCTGCCTCAGTGTATGTATGTGAGAAGAGTTGTTAACTCCACTCAGTTTTATTATAGATAGTTATGTAGTATTTGTTATGTATATTGAATATTACATGTTCTGGTTTCTTATATTTTAAAATTAGGATCTTCTTGTCTGCCGCTGCTTTTCGTCGTTCTCTCTCCTGTTGCTGCTTATTCGATACTACCCAACCGCCGCTTTTTTAAGTTGCCATACTGCTTTCCTACTGGAATACTGCTGCTGTTGTACACATTTTCTACTTTTTTACATTCGGCCATTTCTGGCGAGTCATCTGTCCCAGATGACCAAGCGTCTTCATTATCTTTTACATAACGCCACAACTTCATGTGATCACAGCTGGTTGAAGGGCCTTCTACATCCGCTGCCTTCTGAACTTCGTGTCTGCCGTTCCTCTTGACTGTTGTTATTTTATACGGTCCCAGATATTCCAGCCAGCTTGTTTCCTGCAATAAACTGTGTCCGGCTTATAGCGACTAAGTCTCCAACTTTATAATTGACTTCTGTTTTACGCCTTAAGTCATAGTGCTTTTTGTAAGAATCCTATGCACGTTGAATTTCGATCTTTGCATCTTTTCTAAGTTGCTCCCGTTGCTCGTCGAAGTTTGAATACATCTCCTCACAGGGGCGGATACAGGTATCTGCCTGGGGGAGGGCGATCATAATTATACCCTTGCAGAGAGTATTCTAATTTTGATCAAAAGTGTGCAACGCAGTGAAAGAGACATCTCCGACACTATAAAGTATATGTATTCTTGATCAGGATCACCTCCTGAGTTGATATGAGCATGTCCGTCTGTCCGTCGGTATCTACGCGAATTACACGCAGTAATAAAATAAAACTGAACTTATTCTTCGATTTGGGGTTCAAACTTTTTATTGTGAGAGAAATACAGTACAAATTATAAAACAAAAATTATCCACCCCAATTTTTAGGTAAACAAAGTGGTTTTATTTGAAAAGTCATGCATGCATTACAGAGTGTCTCATTTTATTCGAAATTCAAACAGAAAAATGCTTTTACATTGCGTGTTTCATAATGCAAAACGGTGGCTGCCAAGTTTTGCGAATCTTTCGATGACTTCTTCGGCGGTGATTTCGATGTCATGATGCGTATGAAGCAACGCTAATCCAACTAGTCTTTCTTTTTTTGTACGCTCTTGTCATCATCCAAAAGATTCCCGAATCTTTCTATCAATCATACGATTAGATCATACATTTTGTTTTCTTTTAAAAGACTCACTTTTTCTGGGAGCAACACACTCAATTGGTAACCATCCAAAACTTCTTTTGAAAAACGAGCTTCCAAATCTTTAAAATTTGTTGCACTTGATCGTCAATTTTTTGTGCCACGAAATTACCAACATCATTGGAAATGTTTACAGCAATAATAGAAACTTGCGCAATGTCGGAGTTTTTGGAAGAAGACGGTGTTTCGCTGCCAGAATTGTCAATGCCAATCATGTTTAGGTGGACTGTGCGTCACTACATGAGGAACCTCGTTTTCTTCTCGATGTACATCTTCATCTAGTTTTCTTTTTTTTGCAGGTGCAAAGTAAGCCGAGATGGACTTTTGTCGAGATGACTAAGATAGGAATTATAAATATAAAATCAAGTTCTTCTACCAAGAAGAAAAATACCAATATTGTATCGTACTGAAAATAATAATACACTTGTCGCTTTTTATGCTCCCAAAAATGCCAGAAAAAATATCACTAATCATGTTCTCCATATATTCAAATCCTTGATAGTAAATTTAAGAATTCCACTCAGTTTTATTATAGATAGTTATGTAGTATTTGTTATGTATATTGAATATTACATGTTCTGGTTTCTTATATTTTAAAATTAGGATCTTCTTGTCTGCCGCTGCTTTTCGTCGTTCTCTCTCCTGTTGCTGCTTATTCGATACTACCCAACCGCCGCTTTTTTAAGTTGCCATACTGCTTTCCTACTGGAATACTGCTGCTGTTGTACACATCTTCTACTTTTTTACATTCGGCCATTTCTGGCGAGTCATCTGTCCCAGATGACCAAGCGTCTTCATTATCTTTTACATAACGCCACAACTTCATGTGATCACAGCTGGTTGAAGGGCCTTCTACATCCGCTGCCTTCTGAACTTCGTGTCTGCCGTTCCTCTTGACTGTTGTTATTTTATACGGTCCCAGATATTCCAGCCAGCTTGTTTCCTGCAATAAACTGTGTCCGGCTTATAGCGACTAAGTCTCCAACTTTATAATTGACTTCTGTTTTACTCCTTAAGTCATAGTGCTTTTTGTAAGAATCCTATGCACGTTGAATTTCGATCTTTGCATCTTTTCTAAGTTGCTCCCGTTGCTCGTCGAAGTTTGAATACATCTCCTCACAGGGGCGGATACAGGTATCTGCCTGGGGGAGGGCGATCATAATTATACCCTTGCAGAGGGTATTATAATTTTGTCCAAAAGTGTGCAACGCAGTGAAGGAGACATCTCCGACCCTATAAAGTATATATTATATATTCTTGATCAGGATCACCTCCTGAGTTGATATGAGCATGTCCGTCTGTCCGTCTGTCCGTCTGTCTGTTTCTACGCAAACTAGTCTCTCAGTTTTAAAGCTATCGTCTTGAAACTTTGCACACACCCTTCTTTCCTTTGCACGCAGTATATAAGATGGAACGGCCTGGATCGGCCGACTATATCCTATAGCTGCCATATAACTGATTGATCGGAAATGGTATAACTTTGGTATTTTTAGAGTTAGAGAGTTCAAATTTTAGGTGAAAGCTATTTTTGGCAGAATAATACGACGTGCCAAATTTCATAAGGATCGGCCGACTATATCCTATAGCTGTCATATAACTGAACGATCGGAAATGACCCAACTTTCGTGTTTTTGAAGATAGAAAGCTGGAATTTAGTACAGACTCTATTTTTGGTCAGTTGATCCAACCTACCAAATTTCATTAGGATCGGCCGACTATATCCTATAGCTGCCATATAACTGAACGATCGGAAATGGTATTTGGTAGAAATATCAACTTTCGTATTTTTGAAGATAGAAGCTTGGGACTTTTTTTAGATTTTGTATTGTAATAAATTGGAGTATATATTCCTATTCCCATAAGGATCGGCCAACTATATCCGATGTTTGCGATATATATCCGGTTTTAACTGCAAGGGTATATAAACTTCGGCTCCGCCCGAAGTTAGCTTTCCTTTCTTGTTTTAGATTTTGTATTGTAATAAATTGGATTATATATTCATATTCCCATAAGGAGCGGCCAACTATATCCGATGCTTGCGATACATATCCGGTTTTAACTGCAAGGGTATATCAACTTCGGCTCCGCCCGAAGTTAGCTTTCCTTTCTTGTTTTAAAGTGAAGCTGCTAACAAAAACTGCACAGCATCCGGAAAAAAAGTTTTCTGAATTTTTGCACCTTATTCTCCTTTTTTTTTCAAACTTTTAAGTGGCAAGCAAAAAAATGACTTTTTGCAGTTCCTGTCGCATGCACGTGCTAGGCGTAAACTTTGTTTTTTTAGTTTTATTAAACTAAAAATTTAACTTTAAAATTTAACACAACTCTTGTCATAACTAAGAAAAACTTTTAGCCCCATGCCCCGTGTGAGGGTTAATCCGTTTCACTCGCACTATTCAAAGCTTACTATGTTATAATTAAAATAAGGGACTTAAGTCAACGAATTGAGTACCTTGTATAATTGTATCATGCCTTTGAATAAGGTCAGTGGAATTTCACCACGCACAAAAATAAACAGTAAAATCGAAACAACATCGATACTTACCATTTAAGATATTCAAAATCGGGCACTTTATTTTATCGTATAGGCTAATCATGTAACGGTTGGGAACACTGGGATACTTACTATTTTAGATATTCAAAATCTGGCACTTTATTTTATCGTATAGGATAATCATGTAACGGTTGGGAACACTGCGGGATAGTGCTAGGAGTGGCAACTTGAGGGAAAAAATATCGATGTATCGACAGAAAATATCGTTAACGACGAGTGTATGTGCCCGCAGAGATATCGAATCTATGGGGTATACGATAGTCGCAAGCGGCATCATGTCCCTATGTTTTTTGTGGAAATTTCCCTAATTTCCCTCTGGGCTACTGGCAGGCCGTCCTGGATCCTCAGGAAGCCCGGTTTTATAATCCGCGGGTACAGATCCGCGCTCAGGACGACGAAGATTGTCGCTGGCAGATGGAATCTCCGACACTATAAAGTATATGTATTCTTGATCAGGATCACCTCCTGAGTTGATATGAGCATGTCCGTCTGTCCGTCGGTATCTACGCGAATTACACGCAGTAATAAAATATAAGTCGGAACGACTGGAATCCGCCGACTATATCCTATAGCTGCCATATAACTGATGGTATATATATCGGAAATGGTATAACTTTGGTGTTTTTAGAGTTAGAGAGTTCAAACTTTACTGGAGAGCTATTTTTGAAAAAATATTGCGACATGTCAAATTTCAAAAGCACCGACTATATCCTATAGCCATATAGGGAAATTGAACTTATTCTTCGATTTGGGGTTCAAACTTGTTATTGTGAGAGAAATACAGTACAAATTATAAAACAAAAATCATCCATCCCAATTTTTAGGTAAACAAAGTGGTTTTATTTGAAAAGTCATGCATGCATTACAGAGTGTCTCATTTTATTCGAAATTCAAACAGTAAAATGCTTTTACATTGCGTGTTTCATAATGCAAAACGGTGGCTGCCAAGTTTTGCGAATCTTTCGATGACTTCTTCGGCGGTGATTTCGATGTCATGATGCGTATGAAGCAACGCTAATCCAACTAGTCTTTCTTGAAGCATGGTCGTCCTAAGCCATGTTTTGATGCGGCGAAGACAAGAGAAAGAACGTTCAGAGCTCGCTTTTGTTATGGGAAGTGTACAGAATACTCGGAGATAGGTGTGGATTGTTGGGAATATGTCGACATCACATTATCTTAGTGTTTCCAGTGCAGAAGTTGGAATTTCATTGCCTTCAGTTTTTGGTTGCTGCTGCCTGTGACATTGCCAGTAACTCAATTCACCTATGAATTTCAATTTTTGTACGCTCTTGTCATCATCCAAAAGATTCCCGAATCTTTCTATCAAGCATCCGATTAGATCATCCATTTCGTTTTCTTTTAAAAGACTCACTTTTTCTGGGAGCAACACACTCAATTGGTAACCATCCAAAACTTCTTTTGAAAAACGAGCTTCCAAATCTTCTTTGATGGTATCCAGCAGAGGTTTGTAGACAGAGACCCCGTAGTAATCTTTGCAAGCTTTCACGTCGTAATTTTCGCGTTTCGTTTGTCGACCACATGTCCTCGGGTTTGCTTCATCAACATCGAGTTTTTCGGCCATTTTCTTGGCATCTGAATAAATCAGTCGGAATATTTCATCAGCTTTTTCCCTCTTATTTTTCATCGTGGCAAGCAACGTCCCAATTATTTTTGATGCCTTCGCCAAATGAATTGCTTCCTCCTGAAGAACTACGCTGAGCGGATGGGTGAGCGATAGAATGTCGCTGAGACAGAAGAGCCCGACGATGAATTCGAACTTGCACAAAGCCGATAGGAGAATTGTTGCTTTGCCTGCTGTTTCTCTGTTCTTCCACTCACTGATTTTTGACAGAGCTTCGATTATCAACGGTAACTTCGCAACAAACTCTCTACCCATCTTGTTTCACACAACTGGACAATTTTTTCACCAAGTATCTTTGCTTATACAGTCACACGTTTTGGAAATGAGTTCTTAAAGAATTTGTCCACTTCTCGTATGGCACTGGCAACGTTTTCGATTAATCGTACTTTCACTGACTTTTTGTGCGAGAAACACGGAGTCATGACAGCATTTTTTGCTTCTTTCCGAATTTCGTTGACTGCTCCGATACCTGACAGCATGACCGCACATCCATCAGTCCCTATCGAAGCGCATTTCTCCATTCGGAGATTCATTTTCTTCATGTCTCCAAGAACAATCCTCCCGATGGCAGATCCAGTTAGAGACAATTCTTCATCGGTTCGGTCATTTTTTTCAGTAGTCCTGTAAGCCATTGATCCATCTTCATCCTCGCTTTCTGCTGATTCTGTGCCCTCCGCGAGAGTATTCTTCGAAAGTTGACCGAATGCGTCCAAAAAAGATACAAAGTCTTCTCGTATGCATGCTTCACCAGAAGAAAAATAGAGGTATCTGAGTACACCGGCAATCTGTAACGAGAAACATTATTCAGTAAATTTCTGTTTATTTTCTTGGGAACAACCACTATCCGATAGTTCAGGCAATAGGGAATAGGCAATCAATCAATTATTATATTTTTACGGAAATTCTACTTCTACGTAATAATTGGCAGGATTAAAGTTTACCTGAGCTTTTCCCGACAGATCTGGAGATTCATCGAAAACAATCGTGTAGAACTCAGCACGAGCTACTCGTTGCAAAATTTTGCCAGTATCTCTGCCCTGCAGCATTCAATTAGTTGGTTTTGAATTGTTTTACTGGTATAGGTCGCTCTTGAAGATGTGCTCCCAAGGTGATGCTCTAAAGTTGTGTCACCTGCATCGTTTCTGAATCTCAGCAAAGCCCTGAAATTCCCTTCGTTTTGCACAGGCGTTTTATTTTTCTGAATATCTCCGTCATCTTTATGCCCACGAAGTGGAATATTCTGCTTTCCGCAAAAAATGACCGTTTTCACAATGGGTATAAGTCGTTTTCTGTTCTCTTGCGTTCTCTTGTGATAGTCTCTCACGAAGTGCTTTCCCGTTGACATTGCATTCTTATGGTACATATTTTGAGAATGAATCCCAACCAAATTTTTGAAATTAGTCAACGGCTGCGTGTCAAGTACCCCAAGCGGAGTAATCCCTAGATAATCTCCTTGATTTCGAGGCGTAAACCATGGACAATATTTGCAGAATACCCCTTTCCTCACGTCAGACGAGCCACTCTGCATGAGAATCCAAGTGTTTGAAAGAGACGTAGTGTTTTATTTCTTTGCCAGAAACAACTCTCGACGAAAATGGGAAGGTATAATTTTTTGGAGGAGTCCAAGGATTTTCAAGCAAAATTTGTTTCACGTGATCGTCAATTTTTTGTGCCACGAAATTACCAACATCATTGGAAATGTTAACAGCAATAATAGAAAGTTGCGCAATGTCGGAGTTTTTGGAAGAAGACGGTGTTTCGCTGCCAGAATTGTCAATGCCAATCATGTTTAGGTGGGCTGTGCGTCACTACATGAGGAACCTCGTTTTCTTCTCGATGTACATTCGCAATATCTTCATCTAGATTTCTTTTTTTTGCAGGTGCAAAGTAAGACGAGATGGACTTTTGTCGAGATGACTAAGATAGGAATTATAAATATAAAATCAAGTTCTTCTACCAAGAAGAAAAATACCAATATTGTATCGTACTGAAAATAATAATACACTTGTCGCTTTTTATGCTCCCAAAAATGCCAGAAAAAACTTTCACTAATCATGTTCTCCATATATTCAAATCCTTGATAGTAAATTTAATATGAAATGACATTCACATATTTTTAAAGTGAAGCTGCTAACAAAAACTGCACAGCATCCGAAAAAAAAGTTTTCTGAATTTTTGCACCTTATTCTACTTTTTTTTTCAAAATTCTCATTCAATATTGAGATTTCTAAAGTTTGTTACGAAACACCAAGTTAAAACACGGGTTCTATATGCAAAATTGACTACTACATTTGTTGAATAAGCAAACCCAACCTTAATTTTTATGTAAACACTTCTTGAACATGATACAATTATACAATTATTAGGTGAAAGGTAATTTTTTTTTCAAAACTTTTAAGTGGCCAAGCAAAAAAATGACTTTTTGCAGTTCTTGTCGCATGCACGTGCTAGGCGTAAACTTTGTTTTTTTAGTTTTATTAAACTAAAAATTTAACTTTAAAATTTAACACAACTCTTGTCATAACTAAGAAAAACTTTTAGCCCCATGCCCCGTGTGAGGGTTAATCCGTTTCATTCGCACTATTCAAAGCTTACTATGTTATAATTAAAATAAGGGACTTAAGTCAACGAATTGACTACCTTGTATAATTGTATCATGCCTTTGAATAAGGTCAGTGGAATTTCACCACGCACAAAAATAAACAGTAAAATCGAAACAACATCGATACTTACCATTTAAGATATTCAAAATCGGGCACTTTATTTTATCGTATAGGCTAATCATGTAACGGTTGGGAACACTGGGATACTTACTATTTTAGATATTCAAAATCTGGCACTGTATTTTATCGTATAGGATAATCATGTAACGGTTGGGAACACTGCGGGATAGTGCTAGGAGTGGCAACTTGAGGGAAAAAATATCGATGTATCGACAGAAAATATCGTTAACGACGAGTGTATGTGCCCGCAGAGATATCGAATCTATGGGGTATACGATAGTCGCAAGCGGCATCATGTCCATATGTTTTTTGTGGTTCGCGGTGTCAACTGACGCTGGTGTCACTGTTGTATTTTCATTTTTTTATTGCAGGGAATATTTTTCTAGCAAACAAGTAAAATTTTCAGGTTCTGTGGTTCCATGGGGGGGGAAATTTCCCTAATTTCCCTCTGGGCCACTGGCAGGCCGTCCTGGATCCTCAGGAAGCCCGGTTTCATAATCCGCGGGTACATATCCGCGACCAGGACGACGAAGATTGTCGGTGGCAGATGGAATCGCTCACCCCACGAGGATGCAGCGTGTGGTGATCCTGACCACACGTCTTACAACCGTCACCCCGCCGACAGGATCCGTCGGAGTGCTCGTGGGCCAGGCAGCTCGAGCAATACTGGTTCACGAGAACCGCTCGGAGCCGCTTTTCGGCACTAAGGCGTAGGAAGCGCCGACACTTCTTCAAGGCGTGCAGACTCGGCAACGGTAGGATTGAATACCTCGAGTACATCTGCTCTCCAGCGATTGGGTGTTGCGTGGGCGTGGCGACATCGTGATACCAGCTATATTTTCTCTATTTAATTCTTTTTGCAGTAGAGGAGAAGTGACACCCGTTTTCAATTTGATGGCCAATTAAGAAGTTGCATGCAACAACAGTGTCATGAAACCTTAAGTTTTATCGACCAGATCAGATGCCAATTTTCGCTTTATCCTTGATTCTGCCTCAGTGTATGTATGTGAGAAGAGTTATTAACTCCACTCAGTTTTATTATAGATAGTTATGTAGTATTTGTTATGTATATTGAATATTACAATTTCTGGTTTCTTATATTTTAAAATTAGGATCTTCTTGTCTGCCGCTGCTTTTCGTCGTTCTCTCTCCTGTTGCTGCTTATTCGATACTGCCCAACCGCCGCTTTTTTAAGTTGCCATACTGCTTTCCTACTGGAATACTGCTGCTGTTGTACACATCTTCTACTGTTTTACATTCGGCCATTTCTGACGAGTCATCTGTCCCAGATGACCAAGCGTCTTCATTATCTTTTACATAACGCCACAACTTCATGTGATCACAGCTGGTTGAAGGGCCTTCTACATCCGCTGCCTTCTGAACTTCGTGTCTGCCGTTCCTCTTGACTTTTGTTATTTTATACGGTCCCAGATATTCTCCAGCCAGCTTGTTTCCTGCAATAAACTGTGTCCGGCTTATAGCGACTAAGTCTCCAACTTTATAATTGACTTCTGTTTTACGCCTTAAGTCATAGTGCTTTTTGTAAGAATCCTATGCACGTTGAATTTCGATCTTTGCATCTTTTCTAAGTTGCTCCCGTTGCTCGTCGAAGTTTGAATACATCTCCTCACAGGGGCGGATACAGGTATCTGCCTGGTAACTTATTCTTCGATTTGGGGTTCAAACTTTTTATTGCGAGAGAAATACAGTACAAATTATAAAACAAAAATTATCCATCCCAATTTTTAGGTAAACAAAGTGGTTTTATTTGAAAAGTCATGCATGCATTACAGAGTGTCTCATTTTATTCGAATATATGATATGTTGGGAATATGTTGACATCACATTATCTTAGTGTTTCCAGTGCAGAAGTTGGAATTTCATTGCCTTCAGTTTTTGGTTGCTGCTGCCTGTGACATTGCCAGTAACTCAATTCACCTATGAATTTCAATTTTTGTACGCTCTTGTCATCATCCAAAAGATTCCCGAATCTTTCTATCAAGCATCCGATTAGCTCATCCATTTCGTTTTCTTTTAAAAGACTCACTTTTTCTGGGAGCAACACACTCAATTGGTAACCATCCAAAACTTCTTTAGAAAAACGAGCTTCCAAATCTTCTTTGATGGTATCCAGCAGAGGTTTGTAGACAGAGACCCCGTAGTAATCTTTGCAAGCTTTCACGTCGTAATTTTCGCGTTTCGTTTGTCGACCACATGTCCTCGGGTTTGCTTCATCAACATCGAGTTTTTCGGCCATTTTCTTGGCATCTGAATAAATCAGTCGGAATATTTCATCAACTTTTTCCCTCTTATTTTTCATCGTGGCAAGCAACGTCCCAATTATTTTTGATGCCTTCGCCAAATGAATTGCTTCCTCCTGAAGAACTACGCTGAGCGGATGGGTGAGCGATAGAATGTCGCTGAGACAGAAGAGCCCGACGATGAATTCGAACTTGCACAAAGCCGATAGGAGAATTGTTGCTTTGCCTGCTGTTTCTCTGTTCTTCCACTCACTGATTTTTGACAGAGCTTCGATTATCAACGGTAACTTCGCAACAAACTCTCTACCCATCTTGTTTCACACAACTGGACAATTTTTTCACCAAGTATCTTTGCTTATACAGTCACACGTTTTGGAAATGAGTTCTTAAAGAATTTGTCCACTTCTCGTATGGCACTGGCAACGTTTTCGATTAATCGTACTTTCACTGACTTTTTGTGCAAGAAACACGGAGTCATGACAGCATTTTTTGCTTCTTTCCGAATTTCGTTGACTGCTCCGATACCTGACAGCATGACCGCACATCCATCAGTCCCTATCGAAGCGCATTTCTCCATTCGGAGATTCATTTTCTTCATGTCTCCAAGAACAATCCTCCCGATGGCAGATCCAGTTAGAGACAATTCTTCATCGGTTCGGTTATTTTTTCCAGTGGTCCTGTAAGCCATTGATCCATCTTCATCCTCGCTTTCTGCTGATTCTGTGCCCTCCGCGAGAGTATTCTTCGAAAGTTGACCGAATGCGTCCAAAAAAGATACAAAGTCTTCTCGTATGCAAGTTAAATTGTTTGTAGTTCGGTGAATTAAAAAAATGAAAATTTTATTTTTTAATTTCACAACTTGGTGTTAAACCTTTATTTATTAAACGCAAATATTACAAGACACTTTTGATTTTTCTTAAATATTTTTGTCAACCGTTCGCGGTCTCGGTCAAAATAGGACTGACTTTTTAATTCTAAATCTGATCCAAAGAACCTCGGCCATCAGTTGTGTTTAGATTAGAGGCTTAAAATGAAACTGTCGCATCTTATTGTGAAATTCGATTACGCTGATCGATGCAATTTGGTGGGTACTTGAAACGCAAAAGGCGTAATTGATTGAGCTTCGGAGGGAAGCTGATGTTTACTTTTGATTTTGATTTGTTTATGGGGAACCGAGATCGGACCTCAGAGCCAAAGACAAAGCCGAAGGCAAATGCAGAGTTTGAAAATATTGTTTATAAAATTCATAAGTGGAAAGCCATAAGTGGCCTGGATTTATGGGTTGGATAATTGAGCCAAAGATCAAGCCAAAGGCAAATGCAGAGATTGAAAATATTGTTTATAAAAGCCATAAGTGGCCTGTATTTAGGGGTTGGATAACTCTCCCCCTTCTAAAATGGATCGTCCCGATTCAATATGAAATTCGTTTAGATGATCTCTTAATTCTGTTAAAAAAATTTCTTGGTTAATAGATTTTTCTGGTTCAGGCCGGTGTTTTTTGGTTACAAATCATATAGCATTTTTGTATTTTATAATAAGTGAAAGAATCAAATATATTATGATTAAAATTAATAATATAAAGGTAAGTGATATTTTAGTATTCTTAATTTTAACGAATGGGTTTAAAATGTTTATATTATCTAAAGAAAGATCAGAGTTATTTGATAATATGTAATCGGATATTTCATAATTTTTAAAGTGGTTCGTAGTTACGTGTTCAAGAATTTTATTTTCCAAATTGGTATATGAGATATTATTAATTTTAGTTGTACCATTAAATGTTAATAAAAACGAACCGTTTAAATGGGAGTTGTTAACAATATTGTTCCCATTTATAAGAATGGCACCATCTTGTATGATGTCTATTTTTTTATTTTTTTCTCTTATTTTTTTACAGGTTGATTTCTCACCATTTAATAAACGGGTAAAACAAGTTTTTTGGTTACTTAGAGTGCAATAATTATTAAAAAGTTCGTTCTTAAAATTAGACATTTCGTAAAAAATATTTTCGCATTTTGCGACTTGATCGCTTAATACTAGTTTTCCATCGATTTGGGAAATCGCTCTAGCGTGATATATTTCACATCTGTTTTTTATTATTGGGTATTTTATATAAATTATTAAAAGTTCTTTATGCAATGCGATTTTAAAAGAAGAGATGTCCATTAAATCAGCTATAATTACTGGTTTTTGTTCATGTTTTAATATTTCCAAGATGTCATCATTGTTTAAAATTTTGGTATTAAAAACGTCTATTTTTGCTAGAGTGGTTGTGTCAATTAAATTTTGCAGATCAAATGTTAATAATCGCAAGCGATGTTTTCGAAGTGGTAGATCTTGATCAATAAATACTTTTTTAAAATCATCGGAAAGAGATTCTATTTCTTTGAATAATCGGGAATTGATAATAGACTGCTTATTATTGTTTTCAATTAATTCATTAATTTTATTCTGAACTGTAATAAAATCATCATGGTCCGGAGTTCCAGCTAACCATTTCCACACGGTGCCTAACTCATTTATCCCTCTTTTTGATCTAGTTGATATTAATTGCGATAAAATTAGTTCGATTACTTTTATGTCATATTTAATTTCCCATTGTGACCTTTTATTAGTATCCCTTTTAATATTATCTGATTCCAAATTTATTATTTCTTTATAAAAGCTTAAGTTAGTTACATGGAATAAATCTGCGTATGAATCGTACGTCAATACGTCTTTATTGTCCTTAAATAGAAGATATTCGTGACTTGTATAGTCAATTATTTCTGATTTTGTTAATAAAATAAGGTGTAGTATGAGCACCTGATAAAACATTTTCTGGGAAAGGAAAGAAAAAAGGATAATATATAAATACTTAGAATTTTATATTATCTTTGTGAATAATTCTATTTCTATTGTTGATTATTATTTTGTTGGGTAAATTTTCCTTAACTATTTGTTTTTTATATCTGGTTTTAAGTTTATTTCTTTCCCCGTGTTTCTTTTCATAGACTACCTGTCCTACATGATATTCTTTTTCTTTTCTGTTTTCATTATGTGTTTCCAACATTTTCTCTTGAGTATTTTTCAAAAGTTCAGGAATGTTATCGTGCTCTATTTTATTATATAATACGTCAAAAGGTTTTTGGTTCGTTGTAGAATGAATGCTCTGATTATATTCTTGAGCGGCTCTTATTATTATTTCGGAAAAGTCAGTTAAATTAAATTCTTCTTTAATGCATCGAGCTAATTCTGTTAACGTAGAATGTGCCCTTTCAACCTGTCCGTTTGACGTGCTGTGCCTCGGGTCTGCGTAATGTAAAGTTAAATGACAGCTTTGTGCTAAAGGTTTAAATTGGGCCGAGGTAAAGCTCGGTTCATTATCGGTCATTATTACTTTTGCTTGTGGAAAATGCTGAAGAAGTTCCATTACTTTATTTTCGATATTTAATTTATTTTGGATTTCTTTTACTACTAGAAATTTTGAGTAAGCGTCAATACAAGTTATGAAAGTAAGACCTTGCGCGTAATATATATCAATGTGTAAATTTTCTCCTTCTTTACTTGGAATTGGGGCTTCCCCAATTGGAATTTTTATTGGGTGCCTGTTATATTTATTTTCGTTACAAATCACGCAATTTTTAATATATTCTTTTAATTTTTTAAAACAGTTTGGCCAATAATATAATTTACTGATCTGTTTGTAATTCTCTTCTAGCCCCCTATGAGCACGGCTGTGCGTTTCTTCTATTATTATAGCTTTATCTTCCTCGTTTTCCACGTCTTGTAGAAAGATTCTTGTAAAAAGGAATGTGTTTGTAAAATTATTTTTTAAAGGTAATTGAATTTGAAATAAGTCCTCTAAGGTACAATGAATTCCTACCGTAATGTTAGGTGGAAGATACTCTCTTAATATAGTTATTAAATTTTCTGGTGTGTCATATTCAATTAAATGTCGTGTCCTGTCAAAAATTTTCAGTGACTCATGTATTGTATACCTCCCCGTTGTTAATAACAGTTGTTGTTTAAATTGATTTAACGGTTTACGGGTCTCTTGTATTACATTTTCAAAACTACTTTCAGCTGAATGCTGTGTGTTCTGATCTGAGTCTGACTGGTCTGTTTGTTCTATATCGCTGTCTGTAATATTATTTATCTGAATTCGAGATAATGCGTCTGCAACTACATTTGTTGTACCGGGCTTAAATGTTATTTTCGGTGTAAAACTTTGAATGAAAGAATACCATCCTTTCATATCTACATTGGGATTTTTATCCGAAATTGTGTAAGATAAAGTTTGATGGTCGGTTTGAATTTCAATTCCAATTACTCCGTATAAGTAATTTCTTAGATTTTTAAGAGCCCATACTATCGCTAAAAGTTCCTTCTTATTAGTCGCATAAGCTTGTTCTGTTTTAGACAAGGTTTTTGAAATAAAAGTAATTGGTTTTCCTTCTTGAGATAAAACTGAACCAATTGCGACGTCTGAAGCGTCGGTGGTCAAGGTAAATTTTTTATTATAGTCCGGTTGAACTAGTTCTACTTGAGCAATGAGATTTTCTTTCAGCTCGTTAAAAGCTTTAATTGCTGGTTCATCCAGCTGAATCAATATTTTTGTTGACATTCTTTTTGAGATTTTGCCATTATGACCTCCAAGATATTTTGTTAGAGGTTTGGCTATGTAGGCGTAGTTTGAAACAAATTTTCTATAATAGCCCGTAAAACCTAGGAAACTTCTTAGTTCCCGAATATTTTCTAGAAGCGGATATTTACTAATGGTTTCAATTTTCTCTGGGTCTGTCTTGATGACGTTATAGGATACAATGTGTTCTAGAGAACGGGTTTCGCGTTTGAAAAACTTAGATTTTTCTAAAGAGATTTTCATGTTTGCCCTCAATAATATATTTATAATTCTGTTTAGATCTGTATAGTGTTGTTCAATTGAATTTGAGAATATTATGATGTCGTCCATATAGACATGACACGTTTTCCCTATTTGTTCTCTTAGAATATCGTCCATTGCTCTCTGAAAGATTCTTGGTGCATTTGTTAATCCGAATGGCATTCTTAAAAATTCGTATTTTCCATTATTTATTGAAAAGGCTGTTTTTTCGACATCAGATTCTTTCATTAGTATCTGATGAAATCCTGACTCTAAATCTATTGTTGAAAAATATCTTGCTTTTCCCAAATTTGATAGAATTACTGATGGGTCTTTCATTGGGTACCTGTCAGGTATAGTACTTTCATTCAATTTTTTGTAATCAATGACGAGTCTTAATTTACGGCTTTTGTCTTGATTCTCTCCTTTCTTTGGGACTACCAGAAGTGGTGAATTGTAAGGGCTTCTGCTAGGCCTTATTATTTTTTCTGATAACATTCTTTTGATTTCGCTCTTCACGAAGTCGTTGACAGATAGAGCATACGGATATTGCTTCCCGTATATTGGCCTATCATGGATTAGATTTATTTCCCCCTTTATGTCTGTTCTAAAAGGAATTTGCATATTTATCTTTGAATGCTCCTTTTCAATATAGTGAACTATCTTTTCCCTCAGTCCGCCTAATTGGTCGGTACCTATATTATTTATTTGATTTTTTACGGTATTTACTTCGTCGGCACTCTCAGGATTTTTAATTCCCAAGATATTTTTATTTTTATTGACGGATATTTCTACGTCGGCGTTCTCAGGATTTTTAATTCCCAAGATATTTTTATTTTTATTGACGGATATTTCTACGTCGGCGCTCTCAGGATTTTTTTTCCCAAGATATTTGTATTTTTGTTGACGGATATTTCTACGTCGGCGTTCTTGGGATTTTTAACTCCCAAGCTTTTCTCACTGTTTTCAACAAATAATGAATCTGTGTTTTCGCTACCATTATCATCAAAATACTTTTTTATAATAAATTCTTTTAACGGAAGAATATTATTTTCTTCAATTAATCGTATTTCGTTTTTCTCCTCATTATCATAATATTTTAACTTCTCCTGTTTCCCATTATATTCCAAGATTCCCTTATCTATATTTATTATAGCTCCAATTTTTCTTAATAAATTAAATCCAATTAGAATATCAGATTCTAAACCTTCGATTTCATAAAATAATTGTTTTGTTTCAAATATATTTATAATAATAATAATAATAATAATTGAGTAGCCATGAACTGTTGTTACCTTTTTGTATATTGGTAGCTCGTTTTTATTTTAAAAAATTCCCCTTTTTATGTAACAAGCAGTGGCTCCTGTATCTATTAAAACTTTTAGCTGCTTCTTGGTTTTTCGATCTATCCTATTTAAATAAGGCATTCCTCTGTAGGGGTCTGGTCTAAAAAATGGTCTTCATTGATATTATTTAATCTGGTTACTTTATTAGCTGGCTGACTTTCTGTTCCATCTGATTCCCTTTTTTGAGCTTGAGTTTGATCTCTATTTTGATTTGTGTTATACAAATTTGAACGATTTTTATTTTGATGATAATTATTATTATATCTACCTTGATTATCGTTTGCCTGCCAATTATTATATCTTTCCTGGTTACTATTTGACTGCCAATTTTGGCTCGGCTGCCGATTGTTATTAGATTTATTCTGAAGTTGAATCGGTGGATCAACATCCATTGGCTCGATAGCTTGTTGCTTATGATTATTATTTTGATTATTATTTTGCCAAAAATTTCCCTTTTGTGGCCAATTGTAATTTTGGTTATGGTTAAAATTATTTCCCATTTTAGTGGTATTATTATTTTGCCGTATTTGAACAAATCGTAAGTTGTTTCCCCGATATTTACTTTCATTTTTAAATCCATTAAACCTATTTGCGAATTGAGCACGGAAGTTGTTTGATTCTAATTCTTGGACCTTTGCCAAAGCATTGGGCAAATCTGGTGGATTTAATGAGAAAAGAGTTTCTGAAATAGATCCATTAAGTCCGGATATAAATACTCGTAGAGCATTTCTCCTTATTGAATTGTTTGTTTCTTTGGAAATTACACTGTCCTTTCCGTATGTCATTATGGTTTTGTTTATTAGTAAGGTCATTTTTTTATTGACTTCGTTATAGTACTCAGTAACTGTCATTCGTCCTTGCCTGAGGATACTTAGTTCTGACTCGAGAACATGTATTGGTCGTTTGTCACTATATATAAAGTCCAATAGGGATAGGATCGCTTTAAAGTTTAAAACTGTGCCATGATTGGTAAGAGCATCATGGGCAGCTCCCATAATTTTATTTCGTAAAATTGTTAGGGCGATAAAATATTGTTCACTTTCAATTTTATAGAGACTCATTGCAGTTTCTGCAGCTTCCCTCCAACCTACATATTGTGTTGTTTCCACTCTGAAATTTGGTAAGGATTTTACCACTTCAAGTGTTGTATCGCATTTTATAGCTGGGTCAATTGTTTGTACTTTATAATCTTCCACAGTGTTTGCATCTGTGGCTAGCCTTCCTTCTAAACATTCTACTTTCCTGCTAACTTCATTCAATTGAGCGTTTATTAATCTGTTTATCAATTCTACTGTTAAACTGCCGGCTGTGGCTACACTGCCTGCAGAAAAATTTGGTGCTCAACCTCCGGTTGCCATTGTTAGATTTAGTTCACAAAAGCTATTTATCAAATCTTCCAGAATTATTCTTTATATTTTTTTGTTAAATCGCGAATCTTACTTTTTGCAATATATAAATCTTATATTATTTTTCTCAAATTTACAGGTCTTAAATTTTAGTCTTTAATTTTTTTATTATTTTAAATTAATTCCTCACGATATTGTCCCGTTGGGGTTTTTGTGTTCTTGTAATTGTTTGGTTTAAAATTTCGGTCCACCTTTGTTTTAATTCACTCTTTATGGATTATTTTATTAATTAATTTCCATTTACTTTATTGTTAACGATCACTGTCACTTGGTAGTGTCGTTTGGTGGATGTTTTAATTTTTCCACTAAAAATGTTGAGTTGTTGACCGCGCGAGTTCCGTTTATGTTTAACTTATTTTTCATTAAACTATTTTTTGGAGCTTTATGTGACGCGGCCCCTTGAGTTGGGCGCCAGTTAAATTGTTTGTAGTTCGGTGAATTAAAAAAATGAAAATTTTATTTTTTAATTTCAAAACTTGGTGTTAAACCTTTATTTATTAAACGCAAAAATTACAAAACACTTTTGATTTTTCTTAAATATTTTTGTCAACCGTTCGCGGTCTCGGTAAAATAGGACTGACTTCTTAATTCTAAATCTGATCCAAAGAACCTCGGCCATCAGTTGTGTTTAGATTAGAGGCTTAAGATGAAACTGTCGCATCTTATTGTGAAATTCGATTAAGCTGATCGATGCAATTTGGTGGGTACTTGAAACGCAAAAGGCGTAATTGATTGAGCTTCGGAGGGAAGCTGATGTTTACTTTTGATTTTGATTTGTTTATGGGGAACCGAGATCGGACCTCAGAGCCAAAGACAAAGCCGAAGGCAAATGCAGAGTTTGAAAATATTGTTTATAAAATTCATAAGTGGAAAGCCATAAGTGGCCTGGATTTATGGGTTGGATAATTAAGCCAAAAATCAAGCCAAAGGCAAATGCAGAGATTGAAAATATTGTTTATAAAAGCCATAAGTGGCCTGTATTTAGGGGTTGGATAACTTGCATGCTTCACCAGAAGAAAAATAGAGGTATCTGAGTACAACGGCAATCTGTAACGAGAAACATTATTCAGTAAATTTCTGTTTATTTTCTTGGGAACAACCACTATCCGATAGTTCAGGCAATAGGGAATAGGCAATCAATCAATTATTATATTTTTACGGAAATTCTACTTCTACGTAATAATTGGCAGGATTAAAGTTTACCTGAGCTTTTCTTGACAGATCTGGAGATTCATCGAAAACAATCGTGTAGAACTCAGCACGAGCTACTCGTTGCAAAATTTTGCCAGTATCTCTGCCCTGCAGCATTCAATTAGTTGGTTTTGAATTGTTTTACTGGTATAGGTCGCTCTTGAAGATGTGCTCCCAAGGTGATGCTCTAAAGTTGTGTCACCTGCATCGTTTCTGAATCTCAGCAAAGCCCTGAAATTCCCTTCGTTTTGCACAGGCGTTTTATTTTTCTGAATATCTCCGTCATCTTTATGCCCACGAAGTGGAATATTCTGCTTTCCGCAAAAAATGACCGTTTTCACAATGGGGATAGGTCGTTTTCTGTTCTCTTGCGTTTGCGAAAGATGGTTTTCGTCGAGAAGATTACGGACGCTTCGTTGTGGATTGTGATAGTCTCTCACGAAGTCTTTTCCCGTTGACATTGCATTCTTATGGTACATATTTTGAGAATGAATCCCAACCAAATTTTTGAAATTAGTCAACGGCTGCGTGACAAGTACCCCAAGCGGAGTAATCCCTCAATAATCTCCTTGATTTCGAGGCGTAAACCATGGACAATATTTGCAGAATACCCCTTTCCTCACGTCAGACGAGCCACTCTGCATGAGAATCCCAGTGTGTGAAAGAGACGTAGTGTTTTATTTCTTTGCCAGAAACAACTCTCGACGAAAATGGGAAGGTATAATTTTTTGGAGGAGTCCAAGGATTTTCAAGCAAAATTTGTTTCACGTGATCGTCAATTTTTTGTGCCACGAAATTACCAACATCATTGGAAATGTTAACAGCAATAATAGAAAGTTGCGCAATGTCGGAGTTTTTGGAAGAAGACGGTGTTTCGCTGCCAGAATTGTCAATGCCAATCATGTTTAGGTGGACTGTGCGTCACTACATGAGGAACCTCGTTTTCTTCTCGATGTACATTCGCAACATCTTCATCTAGTTTTCTTTTTTTTGCAGGTGCAAAGTAAGCCGAGATGGACTTTTGTCGAGATGACTAAGATAGGAATTATAAATATAAAATCAAGTTCTTCTACCAAGAAGAAAAATACCAATATTGTATCGTACTGAAAATAATAATACACTTGTCGCTTTTTATCCTCCCAAAAATGCCAGAAAAAACTTTCACTAATCATGTTCTCCATATATTCAAATCCTTGATAGTAAATTTAATATGAAATGACATTCACATATTTTTAAAGTGAAGCTGCTAACAAAAACTGCACAGCATCCGAAAAAAAAATTTTTCTGAATTTTTGCACCTTATTCTACTTTTTTTTTTCAAAATTCTCATTCTATATTGAGATTTCTAAAGTTTGTTACAAAACACCTAACAGCAAACCTAACCTTAATTTTTATGTAAACACTTCTTGAACATGATACAATTATACAATTATTAGGTGAAAGGTAATTTTTTTTTCAAAACTTTTAAGTGGCCAAGCAAAAAAATGACTTTTTGCAGTTCCTGTCGCATGCACGTGCTAGGCGTAAACTTTGTTTTTTTAGTTTTATTAAACTAAAAATTTAACTTTAAAATTTAACACAACTCTTGTCATAACTAAGAAAAACTTTTAGCCCCATGCCCCGTGTGAGGGTTAATCCGTTTCACTCGCACTATTCAAAGCTTACTATGTTATAATTAAAATAAGGGACTTAAGTCAACGAATTGACTACCTTGTATAATTGTATCATGCCTTTGAATAAGGTCAGTGGAATTTCACCACGCACAAAAATAAACAGTAAAATCGAAACAACATCGATACTTACCATTTAAGATATTCAAAATCGGGCACTTTATTTTATCGTATAGGCTAATCATGTAACGGTTGGGAACACTGGGATACTTACTATTTTAGATATTCAAAATCTGGCACTTTATTTTATCGTATAGGATAATCATGTAACGGTTGGGAACACTGCGGGATAGTGCTAGGAGTGGCAACTTGAGGGAAAAAATATCGATGTATCGACAGAAAATATCGTTAACGACGAGTGTATGTGCCCGCAGAGATATCGAATCTATGGGGTATACGATAGTCGCAAGCGGCATCATGTCCATATGTTTTTTGTGGTTCGTGGTGTCAACTGACGCTGGTGTCACTGTTGTATTTTCATTTTTTTATTGCAGGGAATATTTTTCTAGCAAACAAGTAAAATTTTCAGGTTCTGTGGTTCCATGGGGGGGGAAATTTCCCTAATTTCCCTCTGGGCCACTGGCAGGCCGTCCTGGATCCTCAGGAAGCCCGGTTTCATAATCCGCGGGTACATATCCGCGCCCAGGACGACGAAGATTGTCGGTGGCAGATGGAATCGCTCATCCCACGAGGTGGGCTTCTACACGAGGTGCAGCAGCGTGTGGCGATCCTGACCACACGTCTTACAACCGTCACCCCGCCGACAGGATCCGTCGGAGTGCTCGTGGGCCAGGCAGCTCGAGCAATACTGGTTCACGAGAACCGCTCGGAGCCGCTTTTCGGCACTAAGGCGTAGGAAGCGCCGACACTTCTTCAAGGCGTGCAGACTCGGCAACGGTAGGATTGAATACCTCGAGTACATCTGCTCTCCAGCGATTGGGTGTTGCGTGGATGGTGCTCTTGTTGATGGAACTCTTGCTTCCATCGCAGCCGAAATTGTTGCTGAAGAGCCTTGAGGTGTTGCCAGCGATTAATGATGGAATTGGTGTCCCATTTTATCTCGGGCTCGACCGTGGCGAGAAGTGGGCCTCCCACAAGAAAGTGCCCGGGTGTAAGAGCCAATAGATCAGCAGGGTCTTCGGACTTTGGCGCGAGTGGCCGCGAATTCAGGTTCGCCTCGATCTTCGCCAGGAGAGTAGCCAGCTCCTCAAAGGTGTCTTTCCGCGTGGCGGTGGACTTGTAGAATAAGGTCTTGAAGCTCTTGACGCCTGCTTCCCACAGGCCCCCCATGTGGGGAGCTCCCGGAGGAATGAAATGCCAGAGACGCTGCTGGTGACTATAGGCACCGGTCACAGCCCCCTTTAGGCTCTGAAGAAAATCGCGGGATAGTAGAGCAGCTGCCCCCACAAAGGTCTTTCCGTTGTCGGACTGCACTTGACGGGGGCATCCTCTCCGGGACACGAACCGTGCGAAAGCCGCCAGAAATTTTTTGGTCGTAAGGTCCGACGTAGGCTCTAAATCAGTGGTCGGCACCCCAATACATTGATATGATTTTACCGCATTAATGTTAGTAACGAATAGCAGAAAGTAGGCTTTGAGCATGACGTTTCACACATTTATACTGTGTGTGTGTGGCAGAGCTCGGGCAGAGAAATTTCCAATGCCAACGAGATAGGGCCGTGCCGACCTCTGCTCTTAATGGATGGCCTTAGTGGAGAAGCACACAAACGCCAACACATAACCCTTTGTGATGAGACAGGCCCTCCTTGCATAGTTTTTTATTTCGAAGGGACCGGCATAATCCACACCGGTGTACGTGAATGGGCGCGAGAAGGACGTCCGTTCCTTGGGTAGCTCTCCCATGAGTTGCGTCTGCAACTTATTCTTGTGGATGACACATACCTTACAAGAATAGACGACGGACTTGACCAAATTCCTCACCCTTGGAATTCAGAATTTGGCCCGGATCAGATGGATCATCAGCTGATTGCTACCGTGCAGCGTGATGCGATGTGTAAAATAAACCAGGAGCCGAGACAGATGGCAGTCGTACGGAAGGACAATAGGGTGCCGTTCGTCATATTGGAGAATCTCAGAGGACGTGACCCGGCCGCAGGCTCTTATAGCAGCCCATCTCAGAGACGAAGTGTCTGCGCTGAGTGACGAAAACTAGAAGATATTCAGCCGACGTAACCTCGTAACGTAACGTAGCGTAGCTGTCAGATGCTCTTCAAACGGGGATCGAATCTTCCACGCGCGCTGGATGAAGCGATAAACATAGGCAAGGACTCGTAATGCTCGAGTGTAGAAAAACGTTCAAGAAGATCTTTGGGGGGCGCCTTCGCGACATGGACCTGGAATCCTCGCTTCTCGAGTTCAGTCACGGGGGCATCATTGCCTTGAGTGGGCCAGTCGCTGCAAGGCCTTTGCAGCCAGTCAGGACCGTGCCACCACAACTGGGTATCTGCAAGATCTTGGAGAGCTACGCCTAGCGAGATCCGCAGGGTTCTCCTCGGAGCGGACATGTGCCCATTTCTGCACGTCGGTGAGCTGGGTGATCTTGGTCACCCGGTTGGCCACGAACGTTGTTCACTGGCACGCTTGCTTATGCAGCCACGCGAGGACAATAGTCGAGTCGGTCCAACAGTATAGGGCAGACGCGGCCCCTGGCATCTTTGGCAGAACGGCGGTGGCCATCTCAGACAACAAAAAGGCACCGCACAGTTCTAGTCGAGGAAGCGACACCGTCTTAACTGGGACCACTCGAGACAACCTCGACACGAACTTAAATTGCTGCGCCGTACGCCTTCTGTGAAGCGTCGCAGAACCCGTGGTGTTCGACCTTTAGGTGTGGTCGGAACGCGACCCATCGAAGAACACGAATCTGATTGAGCACCGAGTAATTCTTTAGGAAGTCAAATGTCTTGCATGAACATTTTTGCCCGAACAATGAAAGGAGCGAGCCAACCTGCTGGATCGAACAATTTGGTAATTTGGGAGAGGACTTGGCGCTTCGTAAAAACCGAGCCGAAAGTCAATTCTGGCGGGACAAAAAAAATAAATCATCAGTCGTCGCAGTCGTCCACGTCCAAGACGTTGGTCGCTCGGAATGTCGGGCAGGATTGCCTTGCTATTCGACGTCCATTTCCTACCCTGCTGAGTCTAGGGCCGTTTTCAGCTCCCGAATCGCAGCTTGGGCTTCAGTTTTGGAGTCTTCCCCCGCGAGAACGTCATCAACGTACATAAAATGCCGGATAATTTGGCTTGCCTGCGGATACTTTGACTCTTCGTCGTCAGCGAGCTGTTGCAGGACACGAATCGCTAGGAACGGGGCACAATTTACACCGAATGTGACCGTAGTCGCTCGTAGTCGCTCGTTTAACTCGTAGTCGCAGATATCCCCATCGGGATTGCGAAACAAAATACGTTGGAGCGGAGTATGCTTGGGGTCTACCCAAATTTGCCGATACATCTTCTCGATGTCGGCGTTGAAGACAAGCCTAAAGTATCGTGACTTTAGGATTTGAATCATCAGGTCGGTTTGTAAGAATGTCGTTCAGACTGGTCCCGTTTGCGGACGGGCTCGAAGCATTGAAGACCACCCGCACCTTGGTGGTCGTGCTTTCGGGCTTGAAAACGGCATGATGTGGAATATAGTAGGTAGCGGAACTGCTCGCGGGAGAGACCTCGGGCCTTAAGGAGCGAGAGCAAAGGACCGTGAAGCCGCTAGCTCGGAACTCTTCTGCTCGGGGTCGCGTAAGGGGAGCGTCACAACGTACTTGCCACACTTTTCTCTTCTTATCGTCTGGACAAAATTGTGGTCGCAAACTGAATCCGATTCCGATCTGTGTGGGCACATCTTTCGTGCGATCGTGCGATGGCGCTCTGTCAGGAAGTTATCTAATTCCTTCCATGTTGGAAATTCTTTTTCCTTATTATGTACGGATTGCTCCCACATAGAAAGTGTGACTTTGGGGAGCTTTGAGGAAATCATAAATACCATGAGACAGTCCCAAGCCTCAGCATTGATGGAGGACATTTCTAAGGCTGTCAGACAACTCTGAATGGTGGCTTGCAGCTCAGCGCGACCCCGGACTCTTGAGAAATATCCTGGATGTTGAAAAGGATCTTCAACTGGCTATTGACCAATAGCCGCCGGTTCTCAAAGCGGTCTGTGAGGCTCTGCCACGTTGCGACAAACCCCTCATGGGTAAGCGGAGCCTTAGAAACAATGGCCCGGGCGTCACCACTTGTTTTGGACAGCAAGTGGAACAACTTCTCTACCGGGGTGAGCCGCGAGTTTTGGATGTAAATGGCCGTAAACAAGTCTCTGAAGATGGGCCACCGAAGATAATCACCGTCAAAGACCTCGGTATCCACTGGAGGCCTGAGCCTGAGTGGATTGGGAGGTAATTTTATCCCGAAGCTGGCCAATACACCTCGAATAGACGGAGTAGCAATAGCTCTTCTTCGATTCCAGCAATGTCGAGGTGACCGCATTGTCGTCGGACACGGCTAGCAAATCGGAGCAGCTCTCATAGCACTTCTCCACCTTCTCCCACAGTGCCCGAATTTGGTCCCGATGGACTTCGCACATGTATTGGGAGCCTATTTCGGTTTCTGGGACGCCCGAAGTATTTATGTTAGCCTCAAATTTGCTAATTCGATCTGTTGTGGCAATGAACTTTTTCAGCGCAACTTCGACCGCACTTTGAGCCATTTTTGCAATGGAGCGAGTCTGCCTCTGTGGACCGGGGATTGTATTGACGGATTCGTCACTCTTTGCCCTTGGAATGGCACTTGTCGCCTTAGGCTTTAAAAGAGGCGTCCGCGGAGAAGCGGATTGAGATCTGTCCAAACGGATGGTTGGGATCGGACGTGGCTTTTGGTCGTCTCCCGTGGGCATTTTCAGACACCAATCGACTGACTTGCGCAATAGGTGCCTCGTACAAAGCGATGGCCGGTCGCACTAATGTGATGAGACCGGTGGGATCGCGGACGAAATGCGATTACAAGGCCAAGTGGGAATTAGTAGCGCCGATGTCGAAAGGAACGTCGGATGCGGCACAATTCGAATGGGGAAAAAACTTCAGGAAGCCAAAAAACCAGATGGGCAAGGTTTGTTGAGATTCTAGGCGGATGTTGCCTTATGCGGAGTTGAAGCAGCGTTAGTAAAATGACGGAACGGAAAATGGACAAGTACCGGAAAATTCGTGCTCGATCGGAAAAAAAAGCCATACTGTCTATATATGTATATTTCGACCAGTATGGCTCGTACGTAAATATGGAATTCTTAACTATTTTCGAATTTGCGGAGCCGGAAAGGTGGAATTGCCCTTGGCTTGGATTTAACACAAAAAAAAAAAAAATAAATCATTAATTTTTGCCTAGTTGGCGGATTTAATTATTATGGAGCCAGAAGGGTTGTGAGGAGAATTAGCCTCCTCACACGCTAAGACAGTGGCCAATCATTTGGGGGGGGGGGGGGGGGGGGGGGGGGGCCGCGGGAGATAGGCTAAGGACCAATACGAACGGGGAGGGTTTCACCATCAAGTACGAAGACGGAATCAAGGTGGAACGTAACGTTGCGACAAACCCCTCATGGGTAAGCGGAGCCTTAGAAACAATGGCCCGGGCGTCACCACTTGTTTTGGACAGCAAGTGGAACAACTTCTCTACCGGGGTGAGCCGCGAGTTTTGGATGTAAATGGCCGTAAACAAGTCTCTGAAGATGGGCCACCGAAGATAATCACCGTCAAAGACCTCGGTATCCACTGGAGGCCTGAGCCTGAGTGGATTGGGAGGTAATTTTATCCCGAAGCTGGCCAATACACCTCGAATAGACGGAGTAGCAATAGCTCTTCTTCGATTCCAGCAATGTCGAGGTGACCGCATTGTCGTCGGACACGGCTAGCAAATCGGAGCAGCTCTCATAGCACTTCTCCACCTTCTCCCACAGTGCCCGAATTTGGTCCCGATGGACTTCGCACATGTATTGGGAGCCTATTTCGGTTTCTGGGACGCCCGAAGTATTTATGTTAGCCTCAAATTTGCTAATTCGATCTGTTGTGGCAATGAACTTTTTCAGCGCAACTTCGACCGCACTTTGAGCCATTTTTGCAATGGAGCGAGTCTGCCTCTGTGGACCGGGGATTGTATTGACGGATTCGTCACTCTTTGCCCTTGGAATGGCACTTGTCGCCTTAGGCTTTAAAAGAGGCGTCCGCGGAGAAGCGGATTGAGATCTGTCCAAACGGATGGTTGGGATCGGACGTGGCTTTTGGTCGTCTCCCGTGGGCATTTTCAGACACCAATCGACTGACTTGCGCAATAGGTGCCTCGTACAAAGCGATGGCCGGTCGCACTAATGTGATGAGACCGGTGGGATCGCGGACGAAATGCGATTACAAGGCCAAGTGGGAATTAGTAGCGCCGATGTCGAAAGGAACGTCGGATGCGGCACAATTCGAATGGGGAAAAAACTTCAGGAAGCCAAAAAACCAGATGGGCAAGGTTTGTTGAGATTCTAGGCGGATGTTGCCTTATGCGGAGTTGAAGCAGCGTTAGTAAAATGACGGAACGGAAAATGGACAAGTACCGGAAAATTCGTGCTCGATCGGAAAAAAAAGCCATACTGTCTATATATGTATATTTCGACCAGTATGGCTCGTACGTAAATATGGAATTCTTAACTATTTTCGAATTTGCGGAGCCGGAAAGGTGGAATTGCCCTTGGCTTGGATTTAACACAAAAAAAAAAAAATAAATCATTAATTTTTGCCTAGTTGGCGGATTTAATTATTATGGAGCCAGAAGGGTTGTGAGGAGAATTAGCCTCCTCACACGCTAAGACAGTGGCCAATCATTTGGGGGGGGGGGGGGGGGGGGCGCGGGAGATAGGCTAAGGACCAATACGAACGGGGAGGGTTTCACCATCAAGTACGAAGACGGAATCAAGGTGGAACGTAACGGTTCCCGGAGCAGCAGCAGACGAATGGAAAGACAAGGTTACATCGCCCAGTGGGAAGACGAAATCAACGTGGAACGTAACGGTTCCCGGAGCACCAGCAGACAAATGGAAATGCAAGGTTACATCGCCCAATGGGAAGACGGAATCAAGGTGGAACGTAACGGTTCCCGGAGCACCGGCAGACAAATGGAAATGCAAGGTTACATCGCCCAGTGGGAAGACAGAATCGACGTGGAACGTAACGGTCCCCGGAGCACCAGTGGACGAATGGAAAGGCAGTGAGGGCAGTGAGGGGCAGAGCCCCATCATCGAGTGGGAAGACGGAGTCAACGTGGAACGTAACGGCCCCCGAAGCAACGGTGGGCACATGAGCCCGCCGCGCAGCGGAGTTCAGGTTGGGCGACAAGACTGGGAGCAGCAAAGGAGCAAGGAGCAACAGGGGAGGCTAAGGAGGCCAGCGGCACGTCGCATAGCAACAGCAGGGGTCAGCGGCCGAACGGAAAGGGGCAACGGCCGCACGGATGGCCACCTGCCAGCGGGAAAGTGGCGTGATCTTGGAAACAGGAGTAACGGCAGCCCGCCAACGGGAAAGTGGCGTGATCTGTGGAGCAGAATCCAGGAGGATTAACGGGCGCTCCAGAGGGTATAAAAGGAGGCCCATTGGAGGACCGCCTGTGCAGAGTCCGCCAATCAAGTGTTAGAGCGTTTCTAAAAAGGATTCGGTTGTTTGAGTTGAAGGACCGCCTTTGGAGAGTCCAACAGCCAAACGTAAGGAGAACGAACGAGACAAGGAAAGATCAGTACAAGGACAGTTCCGTGGAAAGACCTAGGCGACAGGAGACGAGTTAGACCAGTTCCTGGCCACGGCAGGTAGCCTTGCTAGGAAGTGCAGGAAGGATAAGTCTGGCGCACGCCACTCGGACTCCTGACTCACAACCAACAGGCGTGGTCCTGCAACGGAAAGGACAGGCCAACTCAGGATCCCGAGCCCGGTTTCGCTCCGGAGGACGAGAAGGACAGGACGAGAGAGGATCGGCGTCGGTTGGTTTCCTCGACAGCGACAGGGTATCAGAGTCGAGTTTTGGGCTATTCCCGGTCAAAGCAGGTAGCCTTGCAAGGAAGTGAGGAAGGTCCTGCAGGACACGGATAAGCCGACTCGGGAACTCACGCCCGTTTAGGAAACGCGATCGGGGAGGCATCGATCACCCACCGAACAGCTCTTGACCCGGGCCCATTGGCGCGTACGCGCGGTGGTCACCCGGCCGAAAGGGAGGCGTGACATACGGTCCTGGACAGGCGACTTCCGACCCCGTCGGAAACTGACAAGACTTCGGCGACTCCCAATCCAGGCCCGCCGGTGCGAAAAGGCACGGCGTCTCCTGGCGTAGAGGAGCCGGCTGTAGACAGCAAACTCTGAACCGGGGCCGCTGGTGCGCATGCACAGCGGGTTACGGGGACGACCACCAGTAGCCATCTCCCAAACCGGACTCGCCGGTGCGAAAAGCACGGCGTTTTCCTGGCGTAGCGGAGCCTACTGCAGGCCGCACACTCCGAACCAGGTCCGCCGGTGCGCATGCACGGCGCATCTCCCTGGTGGTGCAGAGGCGACAGTCAGTAGCTATCTCCCGAACCAGTGTCGCTGGCGCGCAGAGCACGGCGTTCATCCTGGTGTAGCGGAGGCTACAGCCCGCCAACTCCCGAGCCCGGCGGTACAGCGCGTAGGCGCGGTATTCCCGGGGACGTAGTGGAGGCTTTTCAGTGCATAACCGAAGGCCAGACCAAGTCAAAGAGGTGGAAGGCTTGACGACGGATCAACGAAGAGGAACCCCGGCAACGAGAGCAACACCAGCAACGGAGGAGATCACCAGGATGGCCGAAGGATACACCAAGGGTCACCAAGGATACACCAAGAGTCATTCCCGGGAACCCACGTAAATCACCATTGTAAGCAGAAAGAGCAGAGAATAAAGAGACTGCACAACGGAAAGCTATTTGTATTATTTTCTGGGCTTGGGCAATCACGTCGAATCTATAAATTCGGTGGAACGGATCCGCGAAACTCTGTGAGCTAGCCGCGGCAATTGTGGCAAGCGGAAGCAGAAATAACAGTTCGTTACACCTGGCGCCCAAACTTCGTGATTGCACTTAGCCTAGAAAATAACGTAGCAGAAAGATGGGAAGAATCCAAGGAAGAGGAGGTACTGGCGTTAACGCACGGCCTAGAGGAAAGATTTGGACAAAGATCAACCCCCAGGCAGAGATCAGCCAGCGAAACCGAGAAGTTTATAGAGAGCCTGGCGGTACCAGATCCAACACGATCCCCATAGCCATGCCAGAACTACTGCAAGGCAGGGCCCAAAGATGGTTCATCATGAACGACGAAGAATGGCCAACATGGGCGAGGTTCAAGGCAAGCTTTGAGAATTTCTTCCTGCCGAAAGGATACTTCGAAAAGTTGGCGGACCAAGTTCGCCAACGGAAGCAGCGTCGTGAAGAGCCTTTCAAAGAATACATGGTGGACCTTCACTAAGTCACTAATGAAACCGTTAGGCAATACCAAGAAAGAAGTGATCGAGAGGCTCGTCGAAAACTGCATGCCAAGGATGAAGATGTTCATAAGGCCATACGCCTGCGCGTCGTTAGAGGAGGTGATGGGCCTAGCAGAGGAGTTTGAGGAATTAGCGCAGGAGGAAGAGGCCTTTAACAGGCAAGTGGCCACAGAACAAAGGTGGAGCCACAGTCAGCCGCCCGTAAACGAGAGGTGGAAGAGAGAAGAACCGCAGCATAGTGAAGCGGCAAGGTACCACAGGGACCAATGGACCCAGAAAGGGCAACGGGACGAGTTCCACCACCAGGCCGTCCAAAACACACAATGGGCACCGAGGTGGCAAAGAGAGGAACCGCGCCAAGGCCCACCGGAGCGACAGAACAGCACGAACCAAAGTTGGATGCCGAGATGGCAGCCTGAGACCCAGCATAGGCCGGCTCCGCAACAGCATAGTCAGCAGTGGGCAGCAGGGCCAAGGCAGGGTTCTGTGGAAAACCCGGCTCAAGCATGCAACAGATGCGGTGGCATGGGCCATTGGGCCAGTGCAGAAACCCACGAATTGTGTTCTGCAAGATGTGCGGCGCAATAGGGATAAGGAGCACGGAATGCTGCCAGAGGGCGGGAAACACGCAGCGGTCTCAGCAACAGGGAGGAGAGCCGGGATCGCACGGTGCTGCCTCTCAAAATTAATAGGAGGACTATCCGAGGAGGAGCAGCAGCTGACGGCAACCATCGAGGTCGAGGGCACGGAGATAAAGGCCATGCCGGACACAGAAGCAACGGCGAGTTTTATCTCCGAAGAGCTAGCGGAGAGGCCGGAGGTCACTGGGCAACGAATCGCAACATGGAGACGAGTGAAGCTGGCTTACGGAAGCCATACGGAGACACGCGTCGTGCTCCAAGCCAGGATAAGTTTCGACGATCGCACAAAGACCCTAAACCTGCTGGTGATGCCAGGCATGGAGGACAATCTGGTGCTAGGATGGGATTTCCTCAGCGAGTTTGGCACAACCTTGACGTGCGCAGGCCACCGGATTTCGATACCCAAAAGGAAAAGATGGGCCGGCTGTCTGGAGGATAGACTGTCCGTAGCGGTAGCCGGATGCCCAGAAAATGGGAAGAGGAACGGGTCAAAAGATTCATCGAAAGAGAACTGGAGGCGTTCGCAGGCCAGAAGGGCTGTTCGAACATAACGCAGCACAGGATCACGATGAAGGACGACATTCCCATAAAACAACGGTATTGCCCCAAAAATCCGAAGATTCAGGGGGAGATAAACTCAAAGGTGGAGGAATTGCTGGAAAAGGGATGTATCGAGCCCTCAAATAGCGCGTACAGTTCACCCATCGTAATGGTGAAGTAGAAAACGGGGCAATGGAGGATGTACGTGGATTTCCGAAAAATTAATGCAAAATCAATAAAGGATGCGTACCCGATGCCTCGCATAAATTTCATTTTGGAGCAGCTAGAGAAGCAAGATTCTTCAGCAGTCTCGATTTGAAGGATGGGTATTGGCAGATTCCCCTAGAGGAAAGCAGCCGGAAATTCACCGCCTTCACCGTTCCAGGGAAGGGTCTATACCAATGGAAAGTGATGCCTTTTGGGCTGCACTCAGCCTCGGCAACGTTTCAGAGGTCCCTGGACCAGGTCATAGGCCCGGATATGGCTCCACACGCATTCGCGTATCAGGATTACATTATAGTGATCGGACGCACCAAGGAGGAGCATATGCTAAATCTACAAGAAGTATTCAGGAGGTTGAGAGCGGCAAACCTGCGGATAAATACGGAAAAGTGTCATTTCTTCAGGCAGGAGCTGCTCTACCTGGGACACCGGATAACAAGCCAAGGGATCGGAATGGATCCAGGAAAGGTGGCCGCGATTACAGAGCTACAACCCCCGACGAACGTCAAGGGAGTGCGTCAGTTCATAGGGATGGTATCGTGGTATCGGCGTTTCGTCCCAGATTTCGCAGGAATAGCGAAGCCCCTGAACGATCTTCTGCGAAAAGGAACAAAGTGGGAGTGGAAAACCAAGCACCAAGAGGCCTTTGAGACTTTAAAGTCACGGCTGGCGGAGGATCCAGTGCTAGCGTGCCCAGACTTCGAGAGAAAATTCGTGCTGCAAACGGACGCCAGCGACTACGGCGTCGGGGCGGTCCTGACCCAGGACACCGAGGAGGGCGAACGAGTGATCGCGTACGCCAGTCGAACGTTGATTGGGGCCGAGAAAAACTACTCCGCAACGGAAAAGGAGTGCCTGGCCATAGTATGGGCGATAAGGCAAATGAGGCCCTACCTGGAGGGGTACCAGTTCGACGTGATCACGGACCACATGGCTTAATAACATCGAGAGCCCACTTGGCAGAATAGCGAGGTGGGTATTCGAACTACAGCAGTTTGACTACGTCATCAGCTACCGGAAGGGAAAGCTCAATGTGGTTGCCGACGCTCTGTCCCGCCAGCCGGTAATGGAAAAATTTAGAAAAGCCATGAAGGTAGTCGCCAAAGAATGCGGGTGGATAAGCGCATTGAAGAAAAAGATGACAACAAGCCCACAAAAATTCCCGGATTACGTAGAAGTGGGCGGCTTGATCTACCGCCACGTCCCGCATAGAGCCGGAAGCGAGGAAGTGGCGTCATGGAAGCTGTGCGTCCCGATGGAGATGAGGCAGCAGGTCCTCAAGGAAAATCATGACGCACCAACGGCGGGACACTTGGGCGTAAGGAAAACCATAGCCAGAGTGGCCGCCCGGTATTTCTTGCCAGGGATGCAGAGGGACATCCGGAAATACGTCAGGAGATGCGAGACGTGCCTGAAGTACAAGCCGAGTCAGATGCAGATGGCCGGGCAAATGCTGACACAGGTTCCGGAGGAGCCATGGGCGACGGTGTGTGCAGATTTCGTAGGCCCACTGCCCAGGTCGAAACACGGCAATACGATGATCCTGGTGATAATCGATCGGTTTTCGAAATGGACGGAGATAGTGCCTCTTCGAAAAGCAACAACCGAGGCGCTGCTGAAGGCGTTCAGGGAGAGAATTGTCGCTCGGTATGGAGTACCGAAAATAATAATAACGGACAACGGGGTGCAGTTCACCAGTCGCAGCTTTAAGAAATTTCTCGGAGAACTCGGCGTACGCCATCAGTTCACCGCACCATATACGCCGCAGGAGAATCCCACGGAAAGAGCGAACAGGACGGTAAAAACAATGATCGCCCAGTTCGCTGGGAAAGAACAAAGGAAGTGGGACGAACACTGGCCGGAGCTAATGTTGGCGGTAAATTCCGCAGTCTCGGAGTCCACGGGGTACTCGCCGTGTTTTATAACGCAGGGCAGGGAGCCAAGGATGCCGCGAGCCCTGTTCGACGAGAATGTGTTTGGCACGGGAGCTGAACAAGGAACACCCATGGAAAACGCGGCGAGACTCAAGGAGACATTCGAGATAGTAAGGAGGAATATGGAACGAGCTGCCCAGGACCAGGCGCGACATTACAACTTGAGAAGGTGGAAGTGGAGCCTAAAGGTGAAACAGTGTGGACAAAGGAGCACCACCTATCAAAGGCAGCTGAAGGATTCGCGGCGAAACTGGCCCCTCGGTATGACGGGCCATATACGGTGGTGGATTTCGTTTCTCCAGTAATTGTCACGTTACGACACGGCAGGACAAGGAGGGAGAAGAGAGCCAATGTGAGCGAGCTGAAGGCTCAAGACACAGAAGAAACAGCAAAGGAATAACGAAAGCGAGATATATACATCGTATCCGCATAACGGGCACACGGGAAAAAGAGAAAAAAAAAAAAAAAAAAAAAAACCACAAAGAGGAGGAGGGCAAGTAACGGGAGCATTAGCGGGACGGCGTCGGGGCGGTCCTGACCCAGGACACCGAGGAGGGCGAACGAGTGATCGCGTACGCCAGTCGAACGTTGATTGGGGCCGAGAAAAACTACTCCGCAACGGAAAAGGAGTGCCTGGCCATAGTATGGGCGATAAGGCAAATGAGGCCCTACCTGGAGGGGTACCAGTTCGACGTGATCACGGACCACATGGCTTAATAACATCGAGAGCCCACTTGGCAGAATAGCGAGGTGGGTATTCGAACTACAGCAGTTTGACGACGTCATCAGCTACCGGAAGGGAAAGCTCAATGTGGTTGCCGACGCTCTGTCCCGCCAGCCGGTAATGGAAAAATTTAGAAAAGCCATGAAGGTAGTCGCCAAAGAATGCGGGTGGATAAGCGCATTGAAGAAAAAGATGACAACAAGCCCACAAAAATTCCCGGATTACGTAGAAGTGGGCGGCTTGATCTACCGCCACGTCCCGCATAGAGCCGGAAGCGAGGAAGTGGCGTCATGGAAGCTGTGCGTCCCGATGGAGATGAGGCAGCAGGTCCTCAAGGAAAATCACCAACGGCGGGACACTTGGGCGTAAGGAAAACCATAGCCAGAGTGGCCGCCCGGTATTTCTTGCCAGGGATGCAGAGGGACATCCGGAAATACGTCAGGAGATGCGAGACGTGCCTGAAGTACAAGCCGAGTCAGATGCAGATGGCCTGGCAAATGCTGACACAGGTTCCGGAGGAGCCATGGGCGACGGTGTGTGCAGATTTCGTAGGCCCACTGCCCAGGTCGAAACACGGCAATACGATGATCCTGGTGATAATCGATCGGTTTTCGAAATGGACGGAGATAGTGCCTCTTCGAAAAGCAACAACCGAGGCGCTGCTGAAGGCGTTCAGGGAGAGAATTGTCGCTCGGTATGGAGTACCGAAAATAATAATAACGGACAACGGGGTGCAGTTCACCAGTCGCAGCTTCAAGAAATTTCTCGGAGAACTCGGCGTACGCCATCAGTTCACCGCACCATATACGCCGCAGGAGAATCCCACGGAAAGAGCGAACAGGACGGTAAAAACAATGATCGCCCAGTTCGCTGGGAAAGAACAAAGGAAGTGGGACGAACACTGGCCGGAGCTAATGTTGGCGGTAAATTCCGCAGTCTCGGAGTCCACGGGGTACTCGCCGTGTTTTATAACGCAGGGCAGGGAGCCAAGGATGCCGCGAGCCCTGTTCGACGAGAATGTGTTTGGCACGGGAGCTGAACAAGGAACACCCATGGAAAACGCGGCGAGACTCAAGGAGACATTCGAGATAGTAAGGAGGAATATGGAACGAGCTGCCCAGGACCAGGCGCGACATTACAACTTGAGAAGGTGGAAGTGGAGCCTAAAGGTGAAACAGTGTGGACAAAGGAGCACCACCTATCAAAGGCAGCTGAAGGATTCGCGGCAAAACTGGCCCCTCGGTATGACGGGCCATATACGGTGGTGGATTTCGTTTCTCCAGTAATTGTCACGTTACGACACGGCAGGACAAGGAGGGAGAAGAGAGCCAATGTGAGCGAGCTGAAGGCTCAAGACACAGAAGAAACAGCAAAGGAATAACGAAAGCGAGATATATACATCGTATCCGCATAACGGGCACACGGGAAAAAGAGAAAAAAAAAAAAAAAAAAAAAAACCACAAAGAGGAGGAGGGCAAGTAACGGGAGCATTAGCGGGACATTTCCAGCAACGGGAAATGGATTCGCTATATAAGTGGAGACGTGGGAGATGTTCGGCCTATTCGAAATCAACACGCAGCCGCAACAATGTCCTCAAGTGCCTCAATAATAGTGTCTTCCGACGACAGCGACATAGAAATCGTCGGCGATCCTTCCTGGGACGCCAAGAGGCGGGCGGCAGGAGGAGGAGGAAGCATCCCGGTCGGGTCCTTCGAGGTGGAGCGGCGGTGCAGGAGCGAGGAGTTGGGCCTGCACCTTCGCGTAGAGCGGGACAGCCGGCGGCTGGCGTTGATAAAAGCCACGGAGGACATGGCGAGGGCCCGCGTCAGGGTTATAGCGCAAATGCGACGGAGGAGCACCAAGGAGGCAAGGCAGCGGCGCATCGATGGACGCATGAGAGCAATGGTCAGAGCGAGAGCGTGAACGGCACGGCAGCGGCGGACCCGGAAGACAGTAGAAGATGCAAGGAGAAGGGCCGCCGCCGGCAGGGTGCGACAGGCAGCGAAATGGAAGGCGAAGATACCGCCGACGCCACGCCCAAGAGCGGAAAGACCGGAGGAGAAGCCATGCAGGGCGGCCCCGAGTTGGAGGAGGGTCCGGCAGGCGACGCCGTGGCCTGCGGTGCCCCGACCCCACGTCCGCAGGAGCGGAGAGAGGAGCAGCCGTTGGAGAAGGGACCGTGGGTCTGGCCGGAGCCGCGGAGGCCTGCGCTGGCCCGGCAAGTGTCATGCCCAGAAAAACGGCCGGCAAGGCCGGTGCTGGAGCGGCAGGCATCGGACGGAGGCGGGCGAGAGGTGCCGGAGGCCAGTTGGCCGCCGAAGCTTGCCGCAAGAGTGAAGGCCGAGTTGACGAAACGGCGAGGGAAACCCGGAAGGTGGTGCATCCTGGCACAGGTGGGTGCCACATGCTCCCGGGTGAGAGGAGGCGCCAAAGGAGTAAATGTGGTGAGGAGGAGTTAAAAAAAAACAAGAAAGGAAAGCTAACTTCGGGCGGAGCCGAAGTTTATATACCCTTGCAGTTAAAACCGGATATATATCGCAAACATCGGATATAGTTGGCCGATCCTTATGGGAAAAGGAATATATAATCCTATTTATTACAATACAAAATCTAAAAAAAGTCCCCAACTTCTATCTTCAAAAATACGAAAGTTGATATTTCTACCAAATACCATTTCCGATCGTTCAGTTATATGGCAGCTATGGGATATAGTCGGCCGATCCTAATGAAATTTGATAGGTTGGATCAATTGACCAAAAATAGAATCTGTATTAAATTCCAGCTTTCTATCTTCAAAAACACGAAAGTTGGGTCATTTCCGATCGTTCAGTTATATGGCAGCTACAGGATATAGTCGGCCGATCCTAAGGAAATTTGGCATGACGTAATGTTTTGCCAAAAATAGCTTTCATGTCAAATTTGAACTCTCTAACTCTAAAAACACCAAAGTTATACCATTTCCGATCAATCAGTTATATGGCAGCTATAGGATATAGTCGGCCGATCCGGGCCGTTCCGACTTATATACTGCGTGCAAAGAAAAGAAGGGTGTGTGCAAAGTTTCAAGACGATAGCTTTAAAACTGAGAGACTAGTTCGCGTAGAAACAGACAGACGGACAGACAGACGGACAGACAGACAGACGGACAGACGGACAGACGGACATGCTCATATCAACTCAGGAGGTGATCCTGATCAAGAATATATATACTTTATAGGGTCGGAGATGTCTCCTTCACTGCGTTGCACACTTTTGGACAAAATTATAATACCCTCTGCAAGGGTATAAAAATTTCTTGGTTAATAGATTTTTCTGGTTCAGGCCGATGTTTTTTGGTTACAAATCATATAGCATTTTTGTATTTTATAATAAGTGAAAGAATCAAATATATAATGATTAAAATTAATAATATAAATGTAAGTGATATTTTAGTATTCTTAATTTTAACGAATGGGTTTAAAATGTTTATATTATCTAAAGAAAGATCAGAGTTATTTGATAATATGTAATCGGATATTTCATAATTTTTAAAGTGGTTCGTAGTTACGTGTTCAAGAAGTTTATTTTCCAAATTGGTATATGAGATATTATAAATTTTAGTTGTACCATTAAATGTTAATAAAAACGAACCGTTTAAATGGGAGTTGTTAACAATATTGTTCCCATTTATAAGAATGGCACCATCTTGTATGATGTCTATTTTTTTATTTTTTTCTCTTATTTTTTTACAGGTTGATTTCTCACCATTTAATAAACGGGTAAAACAAGTTTTTTGGTTACTTAGAGTGCAATAATTATTAAAAAGTTCGTTCTTAAAATTAGACATTTCGTAAAAAATATTTTCGCATTTTGCGACTTGATCGCTTAATACTAGTTTTCCATCGATTTGGGAAATCGCTCTAGCGTGATATATTTCACATCTGTTTTTTATTATTGGGTATTTTATATAAATTATTAAAAGTTCTTTATGCAATGCGATTTTAAAAGAAGAGATGTCCATTAAATCAGCTATAATTACTGGTTTTTGTTCATGTTTTAATATTTCCAAGATGTCATCATTGTTTAAAATTTTGGTATTAAAAACGTCTATTTTTGCTAGAGTGATTGTGTCAATTAAATTTCGCAGATCAAATGTTAATAATCGCAAGCGATGTTTTCGAAGTGGTAGATCTTGATCAATAAATACTTTTTTAAAATCATCGGAAAGAGATTCTATTTCTTTGAATAATCGGGAATTGATAATAGACTGCTTATTATTGTTTTCAATTAATTCATTAATTTTATTCTGAACTGTAATAAAATCATCATGGTCCGGAGTTCCAGCTAACCATTTCCACACGGTGCCTAACTCATTTATCCCTCTTTTTGATCTAGTTGATATTAATTGCGATAAAATTAGTTCGATTACTTTTATGTCATATTTAATTTCCCATTGTGACCTTTTAATATTATCTGATTCCAAATTTATAATTTCTTTATAAAAGCTTAAGTTAGTTACATGGAATAAATCTGCGTATGAATCGTACGTCAATACGTCTTTATTGTCCTTAAATAGAAGATATTCGTGACTTGTATAGTCAATTATTTCTGATTTTGTTAATAAAATAAGGTGTAGTATGAGCACCTGATAAAACATTTTCTGGGAAAGGAAAGAAAAAAGGATAATATATAAATACTTAGAATTTTATATTATCTTTGTGAATAATTCTATTTCTATTGTTGATTATTATTTTGTTGGGTAAATTTTCCTTAACTATTTGTTTTTTATATCTGGTTTTAAGTTTATTTCTTTCCCCGTGTTTCTTTTCATAGACTACCTGTCCTACATGATATTCTTTTTCTTTTCTGTTTTCATTATGTGTTTCCAACATTTTCTCTTGAGTATTTTTCAAAAGTTCAGGAATGTTATCGTGCTCTATTTTATTATATAATACGTCAAAAGGTTTTTGGTTCGTTGTAGAATGAATGCTCTGATTATATTCTTGAGCGGCTCTTATTGTTATTTCGGAAAAGTCAGTTAAATTAAATTCTTCTTTAATGCATCGAGCTAATTCTGTTAACGTAGAATGTGCCCTTTCAACCTGTCCGTTTGACGTGCTGTGCCTCGGATCTGCGTAATGTTAAGTTAAATTGCACCTTTGTGCGAAAGATTTAAATTGGGCCGAGGTAAAGCTCGGTTCATTATCGGTCATTATTACTTTTGCTTGTGGAAAATGCTGAAGAAGTTCCATTACTTTATTTTCGATATTTAATTTATTTTGGATTTCTTTTACTACTAGAAATTTTGAGTAAGCGTCAATACAAGTTATGAAAGTAAGACCTTGCGCGTAATATATATCAATGTGTAAATTTTCTCCTTCTTTACTTGGAATTGGGGCTTCCCCAATTGGAATTTTTATTGGGTGCCTGTTATATTTATTTTCGTTACAAATCACGCAATTTTTAATATACTCTTTTAATTTTTTAAAACAGTTTGGCCAATAATATAATTTACTGATCTGTTTGTAATTCTCTTCTAGCCCCCTATGAGCACGGCTGTGCGTTTCTTCTATTATTATAGCTTTATCTTCCTCGTTTTCCACGTCTTGTAGAAAGATTCTTGTAAAAAGGAATGTGTTTGTGAAATTATTTTTTAAAGGTAATTGAATTTTAAATAAGTCCTCTAAGGTACAATGAATTCCTACCGTAATGTTAGGTGGAAGATACTCTCTTAATATAGTTATCAAATTTTCTGGTGTGTCATATTCAATTAAATGTCGTGTCCTGTCAAAAATTTTCAGTGACTCATGTATTGTATACCTCCCCGTTGTTAATAACAGTTGTTGTTTAAATTGATTTAACGGTTTACGGGTCTCTTGTATTACATTTTCAAAACTACTTTCAGCTGAATGCTGTGTATTCTGATCTGAGTCTGACTGGTCTGTTTGTTCTATATCGCTGTCTGTAATATTATATATCTGAATTCGAGATAATGCGTCTGCAACTACATTTGTTGTACCGGGCTTAAATGTTATTTTCGGTGTAAAACTTTGAATGAAAGAATACCATCCTTTCGTATCTACATTGGGATTTTTATCCGAAATTGTGTAAGATAAAGTTTGATGGTCGGTTTGAATTTCAATTCCAATTACTCCGTATAAGTAATTTCTTAGATTTTTAAGAGCCCATACTATCGCTAAAAGTTCCTTCTTATTAGTCGCATAAGCTTGTTCTGTTTTAGACAAGGTTTTTGAAATAAAAGTAATTGGTTTTCCTTCTTGAGATAAAACTGCACCAATTGCGACGTCTGAAGCGTCGGTGGTCAAGGTAAATTTTTTATTATAGTCCGGTTGAACTAGTTCTACCTGAGCAATGAGATTTTCTTTTAGCTCGTAAAAAGCTTTAATTGCTGGTTCATCCAGCTGAATCAATATTTTTGTTGACATTCTTTTCGAGATTTTGCCATTATGACCTCCAAGATATTTTGTTAGAGGTTTGGCTATGTAGGCGTAGTTTGAAACAAAGTTTCTATAATAGCCCGTAAAACCTAGGAAACTTCTTAATTCCCGAATATTTTCTGGAAGCGGATATTTTCTAATGGTTTCAATTTTCTCTGGGTCTGTCTTGATGACGTTATAGGATACCATGTATCCTAGAAAACGGGTTTCGCGTTTGAAAAACTTAGATTTTTCTAAAGAGATTTTCATGTTTGCCCTCAATAATATATTTATAATTTTGTTTAAATCTGTATAGTGTTGTTCGATTGAGTTTGAGAATATTATAATGTCGTCCATATAGACATGACACGTTTTCCCTATTTGTTCTCTTAGAATATCGTCCATTGCTCTCTGAAAGATTCTTGGTGCATTTGTTAATCCGAATGGCATTCTTAAAAATTCGTATTTTCCATTATTTATTGAAAAGGCTGTTTTTTCGACATCAGATTCTTTCATTAGTATCTGATGAAATCCTGACTCTAAATCTATTGTTGAAAAATATCTTGCTTTTCCCAAATTTGATAGAATTACTGATGGGTCTTGCATTGGGTACCTGTCAGGTATAGTACTTTCATTCAATTTTTTCTAATCAATGAAGAGTCTTAATTTACGGCTTCCGTCTTGATTCTCTCCTTTCTTTGGGACTACCAGAAGTGGTGAATTGTAAGGCCTTATTATTTTTTCTGATAACATTCTTTTGATTTCGCTATTCACGAAATCGTTGACAGATAGAGCATACGGATATTGCTTCCCGTATATTGGCCTATCATGGACTAGATTTATTTCCCCCTTTATGTCTGTTCTAAAAGGAATTTGCATATTTATCTTTGAATGCTCCTTTTCAATATAGTGAACTATCTTTTCCCTCAGTCCGCCTAATTGGTCGGTACCTATATTATTTATTTGATTTTTGACGGTATTTACTTCGTCGGCACTCTCAGGATTTTTAATTCCCGAGATATTTTTATTTTTATTGACGGATATTCTACGTCGGCGTTCTCAGGATTTTTTGTTCCCAAGATATTTTTATTTTTATTGACGGATATTTCTACGTCGGCGTTCTCAGGATTTTTTGTTCCCAAGACATTTTTATTTTTATTGACGGATATTTCTACGTCGGCGTTCTCGGGATTTTTAACTCCCAAGCTTTTCTCACTATTTTCAACAAATAATGAATCTGGGTTTTTGCTACCATTATCATCAAAATACTTTTTTATAATAAATTCTTTTAACGGAAGAATATTATTTTCTTCAATTAAACGTATTTCGTTTTTCTCCTCATTATCATAATATTTTAACTTCTCCTGTTTCCCATTATATTCCAAGATTCCCTTATCTATATTTATTATAGCTCCAATTTTTCTTAATAGATTGAATCCAATTAGAATATCAGATTCTAAACCTTCGATTTCATAAAATAATTGTTTTGTTTCAAATATATTTATAATATGGTAATACCTAATAATTGAGTAGCCATGAACTGTTGTTACCTTTTTGTATATTGGTAGCTCGTTTTTATTTTCAAAAATTCCCCTTTTTATGTAACAAGCAGTGGCTCCTGTATCTATTAAAACTTTTAGCTGCTTCTTTGTTTTTCGATCTATCCTATTTAAATAAGGCATTCCTCTGTAGGGGTCTGGTCTAAAAAATGGTCTTCATTAATATTATTTAATCTGGTTACTTTATTAGCTGGCTGACTTTCTGTTCCATCTGATTCCCTTTTTTGAGCTTGAGTTTGCTCTCTATTTTGATTTGTGTTATAAAAATTTGAACGATTTTTATTTTGATGATAATTATTATTATATCTACCTTGATTATCGTTTGCCTGCCAATTATTATATCTTTCCTGGTTACTATTTGGCTCGGCTGCCGATTGTTATTAGATTTATTCTGGAGTTGAATCGGTGGATCAACATCCATTGGCTCGATAGCTTGTTGCTTATGATTATTATTTTGATTATTATTTTGCCAAAAATTTCCCTTTTGTGGCCAATTGTAATTTTGGTTATGATTAAAATTATTTCCCATTTTAGTGGTATTATTATTTTGCCGTATTTGATCAAATCGTAAGTTGTTTCCCCGATATTTACTTTCATTTTTAAATCCATTAAACCTATTTGCGAATTGAGCACGGAAGTTGTTTGACTCTAATTCTTGGACCTTTGCCAAAGCATTGGGCAAATCTGGTGGATTTAATGAGAAAAGAGTTTCTGAAATAGATCCATTAAGTCCGGATATAAATACTCGTAGAGCATTTCCCCTTATTGAATTGTTTGTTTCTTTGGTAATTACACTGTCCTTTCCGTATGTCATTATGGTTTTGTTTATTAGTAAGGTCATTTTTTTATTGACTTCGTTATAGTACTCAGTAACTGTCATTCGTCCTTGCCTGAGGATACTTAGTTCTGACTCGAGAACATGTATTGGTCGTTTGTCACTATATATAAAGTCCAATAGGGATAGGATCGCTTTAAAGTTTAAAACTGTGCCATGATTGGTAAGAGCATCATGGGCAGCTCCCATAATTTTATTTCGTAAAATTGTTAGGGCGATAAAATATTGTTCACTTTCAATTTTATAGAGACTCATTGCAGTTTCTGCAGCTTCCCTCCAACCTACATATTGTGTTGTTTCCACTCTGAAATTTGGTAAGGATTTTACCACTTCAAGTGTTGTATCGCATTTTATAGCTGGGTCAATTGTTTGTACTTTATAATCTTCCACAGTGTTTGCATCTGTGGCTAGCCTTCCTTCTAAACATTCTACTTTCCTGCTAACTTCATTCAATTGAGCGTTTATTAATCTGTTTATCAATTCTACTGTTAAACTGCCGGCTGTGGCTACACTGCCTGCAGAAAAATTTGGTGCTGAACCTCCGGTTGCCATTGTTAGATTTAGTTCACAAAAGCTATTTATCAAATCTTCCAGAATTATTCTTTATATTTTTTTGTTAAATCGCGAATCTTACTTTTTGCAATATATAAATCTTATATTATTTTTCTCAAATTTACAGGTCTTAAATTTTAGTCTTTAATTTTTTTATTATTTTAAATTAATTCCTCACGATATTGTCCCGTTGGGGTCTTCCTTCTGTGTGGTTGGTGGTTGATAGAGAATGTCCTGTCTTCCTTCCTTGGGTTTTTTTGTTGGAGCGAGTTGTCGTTTTTATTTGAGAATGTCCTGCCTTCCTTTCCTGGTTTTTCTTGTTGGAGTTGTCGTTTTATTTGTTTTGTTGTTCTTGTTTGTTTTTTTTGTTGTGCGTTGATTTTTTTTTAGTTTTTGTGTTCTTGTAATTGTTTGGTTTAAAATTTCGGTCCACCTTTGTTTTAATTCACTCTTTATGGATTATTACATTAATTAATTTCCATTTACTTTATTGTTAACGATCACTGTCACTTGGTAGTGTCGTTTGGTGGATGTTTTAATTTTTCCACTAAAAATGTTGAGTTGTTGACCGCGCGAGTTCCGTTTATGTTTAACTTATTTTTCATTAAACTATTTTTCGGAGCTTTATGTGACGCGGCCCCTTGAGTTGGGCGCCAGTTAAATTGTTTGTAGTTCGGTAAATTAAAAAAATGAAAATTTTATTTTTTGATTTCACAACTTGGTGTTAAACCTTTATTTATTAAACGCAAAAATTACAAGACACTTTTGGTTTTTTCTTAAATACTTTTGTCAACCGTTCGCGGTCTCGGTCAAAATAGGACTGACTTCTTAATTCTAAATCTGATCCAAAGAACCTCGGCCATCAATTGTGTTTAGATTAGAGGCTTAAGATGAAACTGTCGCATCTTATTGTGAAATACGATTAAGCTGATCGATGCAATTTGGTGGGTACTTGAAACGCAAAAGGCGTAATTGATTGGGCTTCGGAGGGAAGCTGATGTTTACTTTTGATTTTGATTTGTTTATGGGGAACCGAGATCGCGCCTCAGAGCCAAAGACAAAGCCGAAGGCAAATGCAGAGTTTGAAAATATTGTTTATAAAATTCATAAGTGGAAAGCCATAAGTGGCCTGGATTTATGGGTTGGATAATTGAGCCAAAGATTAAGCCAAAGGCAAATGCAGAGATTGAAAATATTGTTTATAAAAGCCATATGTGGCCTGTATTTAGGGGTTGGATAACTTACATATATATATATGGTAGAGGTAGGCTTTGAACCGAAAGCATCGTTTTATTGTTTGTTAAAAGAATAAAAAGAAAAATTTAAAATTTCTTTTTCCAACCACCAAACAAATATAAAACCACTCTTATTTACTTAATCTTGCGGCCATTCTCGGGCAAAACCAACTTAATGGGCTGGCAAAACCCTCCCAGTTCCATCAAAATCAAGCCGCCTTCGAAAAAGAAACCCTATTCTAATTTTCAAGATGACGATTCCAGCGACTCCGAGCATGGAGAAATGAAGCGGAAGTCTGCTAAAAAACCCATTATGGAAGACGAACCTACCACCAGCGAAGCAGCCAGAGCTGCACTTAAAGCTAATATTGAAAAAAATTATTATGCAATTCTATCTGATTTAGACGATGAAGATCGTGTCAGCGACATGGAGGTTGACGTTATGAAGAAAAAAGATGATAAGAAGACCAAGCAATCTGCGGTAAAAACGGCGAAAATCATCAAACCGCCCCCAATTTTTATCCCGGACGTATCCAGCATCAAGGGCCTTTTCAAAGACATTTCCCACCTCTTAGGCGGGGATGTTGAAGTGACCTACAAAGCAAGCACTAACAAAAAAATTCGCGTCATGACTCCAGACAAGGATACTTACTCAACTCTGAAAAAGTTCCTGAGCGAAAATAACCATCGATACCACACATTCCAGCCCCGAGACGAGCGCGCTTATCGGATCGTCGTTAAAGGCCTCCACTTCTCCACCGACCCGGAGGATATTAAGGTGGGTTTCAGCAGCCATGGACACAAAGTCAGGGATATACACAATCCTATGCAAAAAGGTACAAAGAAGCCACTAAACATTTTCTTTATTAACCTCGAGCCAGCCAAAAACAACAAGGAGGCCTTTCAAGTCAAGCGGCTATGCAGCACGGTGGTTACGGTTGAGCCACCAAAAAAATTCGACGATGTGCCCCAATGCCATCGCTGCCAGGGCTTCGGTCACACGAAACGGTACTGCCATCTGGAGTACAGATGTGTAAAGTGTGGAGATAGGCACCCATCGTCCGAATGCACCAAAATCGCCAGTGAACCAGCAGTCTGCCTCCACTGCGACGGATCACACGCGGCCTCTTACAAGGGCTGTCCAGCCTACAAAAAGGCAAAGAGCACGTTCGCCCCCAAGCAGACTGCCCCAAGACGCCAGCAACCTCAATTCAGCAAAATTAACCCTAACATCAGCTATGCTAGCGCAGTCAAAAACGGAGCACCACAGTTTGACTCCAACCCCAATCCCGATCCCAGTCTTTCAAGTAATCCAATGGACGCCCTAACGGCTAGGATGGAATCTATGTTTAAGCGCATGATGGAGCAGGTCTTGAGCCAAATAGCCCAAATGATGGCCACCGTTTGCAAATCCTTATGCATACGCAATTAAATATAACCATATGGAATGCTAACGGCCTGGTAAAAAGAAGGCCAGAGGTCGAGCTATATTGCAAGACCCTCCAAGCAGACGTTCTCCTCATATCAGAAACCCATTTTACCAACAGATCATACTTGACTATTAGAGGATACGACCTCATTGCCGCTAACCAGCCGAACGGTAGAGGTCGCGGGGGCGCGGCCATCCTTATTCGCAGCTGCATCAAGTATGAGGCACTTCCAGCCATGTGCAACTGGGTGCAATGTGCCCAAATTAAAATCTCCACTACCAACGGTGACATAACAATCGCCGCAGCATATTGCCCCCCCAGGCACAACATCCACGAACAGGAATTCGGCTTGCTACTGGATTGCCTCGGCCCCAAGTTCATAATCGGAGGGGACTTTAATGCTAAACACCCCTAGTGGGGCTCCAGGATTACGAACCCAAAGGGCTCGGCCCTATACAGGCAGATTCAGTCCCGAATCTTGAGCACGCAACCGGTGCACCCACATACTGGCCTACGGATCCCCACAAAATCCCTGATGTGCTAGACTTCGCCATCTCCGGAGGAATGGATTCTGCCGGAATTCAAGCGAGAGAAGTAGAAGACCTCTTCTCGGACCACAGCGCCTTTGCCGTGTCACTTTTCACCCCAGCCTTGCTCAGGTCAGCCCGCAAAAAGCTGATCTACAAGACAACAGACGTTGACAAGTACCAATCTTACCTGAACAACGTTACCGACCCCAGCCCGACACTTGACTCCCCGGTTGACATCGACACCGTTGTAGAAGAGTTAACAGCCCATATTCAGGCGGCAGCTTCTGAAGCAGCACCAAGGCCCTCCAACCGCCCAAGAGCCACTGACAGGGACATCCATTTTTGGAGCCCAGAAGTCGAAGAACTCAAACTTGAAAAGCGACGACTCCGAAGAGTGTGGATGCTCTCGAGGAATCCTTTGGACAAAACCGCCTTCAATAGAGCGACCAAATGTCTGACAGAAACTCTGGCAAGACTAAGGAAGCAGGCCTTTGACGGGTTCGTCGAACAACTTGAGCCAGGCGACCCTCATCATAACTTATGGCGAGTCACCAAATCTATCAGACAGCCGCTGAAAAGGATCCCACCTGTACAAAGAACCGACGGCAGCTGGTGCAGATCGGAGATGGACAGGGCCAACGCTTTCGCCGAACACCTCGAAGGTGTCTTTACGCCTTTCGATCGCTGCTCACCGGAGGATGCTGCTGAAACTGCCCGTCTGCTAGCCGAGCCTTCTAGGGACGCCGATCCAATACCACCAGTGACTGAGGAGGAAACAGCTGAGCTCATAACCATCATGAGCAACAACAAGGCCCCGGGCGATGATGGTATCAATGCAATTGCATTAAAAATGTTACCACCTCCAAGCATTCAGCTAATTACGAGGATCTATAATAGATGCTTGGAGATAGGGTACTTCCCGTCCACATGGAAACGTGCCCAGGTAACTATGATACCTAAGCCCGGGAAACCCGAAGCAAACCTTTCGTCCTACCGACCAATAAGTTTGTTACCAATGCTCTCCAAAATACTTGAACGAGTGTTTTTAAGCAGAGCACTGCCAGTATTTGACGAGGCTGGACTGATCCCTGACCACCAGTTTGGCTTCAGGCGGCGACACGGTACGCCAGAGCAGTGCCATCGGGTAGTGCAGTGCATCCTGGACGCGTTTGAAACCAAGAAGTACTGCATGGCCGTCATGCTGGACGTGAAGCAGGCGTTTGACCGAGTCTGGCATCCCGGTCTTCTATATAAATTAAAGACTGGCCTACCCCGACCATACTTCCAGTTCCTAAAGTCGTTCTTGGAAGACCGTAAATTTGCTGTTAGATGTGGCGAGGCCATCTCCGGTATTAGAGAAGCTCACGCTGGTGTACCCCAAGGCAGCATTCTTGGCCCGTTGATGTACAATGCTTACACGGCCGACCTCCCTGTTCTTCAGAGGCCTGACCTGCTCGCAGCAACCTATGCAGACGACACCGCCTTCCTTACCACCGCCGATAGCGCATTGGGGGCAGCCGCAATTGCAGCTTGACTTGCTCAGCGACTGGCAAAAGCGATGGAACATTGCCGTCAATAATGGGCAACTGCCCTCCAGTTAACCTTAACGGCTCTCCAATCCCACAGGTAGACAATCCCAGGTACCTGGGATTCACCCTAGACAGGAGGCTCACCTGGAAGCCCCATCTGATTAAGAAGAGGAAACAGGCTAATCAAAGACTTCGATCCTTCTACTGGCTTATGGGTAGGAGATCGAAGCTGAGAACTTCCACTAAACTCCTCATTTACAAGGCAATAATACGCCCTATCTGGACGTACGGCATACAGCTCTGGGGCATTGCGAGCAAGACGAATGTCCGAACTATGCAAGCTTTCGAAAATAGAGCCCTTCGAATCGCCACTGGGGCCCACGTCTATCATGACAATCGCACCATCCACGAGGTTCTCAATTTCCCTTGGGTCAAGGACGAGATACAAAGAAGCAACGCACGTTAAATGCAGAGGCTTCATAATCACCCGAACCGGTTGGCCAGCTCCCTGCTGGACAACAGCGAGCAGCCCAGAAGACTAAAAAGGACACACCCGCTGGACCTCCCCTTACTACTCTAATTTGTTTCTACCATATTAATATTTAAAATTATCGATACGTGAAGTTTACGTGATAACATTTAATGGTTGTCCCTAATGGACAGTTTTAAATAAACATTACCCTGCTATTACAAAAAAAAAAAAAAAAAAAAAATATATATATATATATATAGGGTAGTAGTAAGTAAGGAGTAAGGATTTATAAAAAAAAAAAAAAGAATAAAAATTAATAAAAGGGTTACCATAGTTAGTATAAAAAAAAAAAAATATATATATATATATATAGATACATAGGGTACTATTAAATTAAAAAAAAAGTATTAGTATTAAAGGATTTATAAAAAAAACCTAAAAAAAGGAAAAAAAATAATAGGGTTAGAATAGTTAGTATTACAAAAAAAAAAAAAAAAATAAATAAATATAGGGTTAGTATTAAAAATTAAAAAGGTATACAAAAAAAAAAAAAAAAAAAAAATTTGGGTTAGTAAGAAAAAAAAAATTGGGGGAAAAGAAAACGAAAAAAAAAACAAAAACGACCGAACAACGCCAACGATAGGGGGAAGCCACCGGCCGTCTTCCGAAGGAGGGGGGAAGTGGATGGGCATCCACACCAAAGAGGAAAGCGATCAGTCACATCTTTTTTTTCGGTGAGCAGTGAGTGGCCTCGAAGATTTCGTTACTTTGGCAAGTGTCTCTGTCGTTCCCGAAGAAGGGGGGAAGTGTGAGGAGAATTAGCCTCCTCACACGCTAAGACAGCAATGGCCAATCATTTAGGGGGGGGGGGGGGGCCGCGGGAGATAGGCTAAGGACCAATACGAACGGGGAGGGTTTCACCATCAAGTACGAAGACGGAATCAAGGTGGAACGTAACGGTTCCCGGAGCACCAGCAGACAAATGGAAATGCAAGGTTACATCGCCCTGTGGGAAGACAGAATCGACGTGGAACGTAACGGTCCCCGGAGCACCAGTGGACGAATGGAAAGGCAGTGAGGGCAGTGAGGGGCAGAGCCCCATCATCGAGTGGGAAGACGGAGTCAACGTGGAACGTAACGGCCCCAGAAGCAACGGTGGGCACATGAGCCCGCCGCGCAGCGGAGTTCAGGTTGGGCGACAAGACTGGGAGCAGCAAAGGAGCAAGGAGCAACAGGGGAGGCTAAGGAGGCCAGCGGCACGTCGCATAGCAACAGCAGGGGTCAGCGGCCGAACGGAAAGGGGCAACGGCCGCACGGATGGCCACCTGCCAGCTGGAAAGTGGCGTGATCTTGGAAACAGGAGTAACGGCAGCCCGCCAACGGGAAAATGGCGTGATCTTGGAAGCAGGAGTAATGGCAGCCCGACAACGGGAAAGTGGCGTGATCTGTGGAGCAGAATCCAGGAGGATTAACGGGCGCTCCAGAGGGTATAAAAGGAGGCCCATTGGAGGACCGCCTGTGCAGAGTCCGCCAATCAAGTGTTAGAGCGTTTCTAAAAAGGATTCGGTTGTTTGAGTTGAAGGACCGCCTTTGGAGAGTCCAACAGCCAAACGTAAGGAGAACGAACGAGACAAGGAAAGATCAGTACAAGGACAGTTCCGTGGAAAGACCTAGGCGACAGGAGACGAGTTAGACCAGTTCCTGGCCACGGCAGGTAGCCTTGCTAGGAAGTGCAGGAAGGATAAGTCTGGCGCACGCCACTCTGACTCCTGACTCACAACCAACAGGCGTGGTCCTGCAACGGAAAGGACAGGCCCACTCAGGATCCCGAGCCCGGTTTCGCTCCGGAGGACGAGAAGGACAGGACGAGAGAGGATCGGCGTCGGTTGGTTTCCTCGACAGCGACAGGGTATCAGAGTCGAGTTTGGGCTATTCCCGGTCAAAGCAGGTAGCCTTGCAAGGAAGTGAGGAAGGTCCTGCAGGACACGGATAAGCCGACTCGGGAACTCACGCCCGTTTAGGAAACGCGATCGGGGAGGCATCGATCACCCACCGAACAGCTCTTGACCCGGGCCCATTGGCGCGTACGCGCGGTGGTCACCCGGCCGAAAGGGAGGCGTGACATACGGTCCTGGACAGGCGACTTCCGACCCCGTCGGAAACTGACAAGACTTCGGCGACTCCCAATCCAGGCCCGCCGGTGCGAAAAGGCACGGCGTCTCCTGGCGTAGAGGAGCCGGCTGTAGACAGCAAACTCTGAACCGGGGCCGCTGGTGCGCATGCACAGCGGGTTACGGGGACGACCACCAGTAGCCATCTCCCAAACCGGACTCGCCGGTGCGAAAAGCACGGCGTTTTCCTGGCGTAGCGGAGCCTACTGCAGGCCGCACACTCCGAACCAGATCCGCCGGTGCCCATGCACGGCGCATCTCCCTGGTGGTGCAGAGGCGACAGTCAGTAGCTATCTCCCGAACCAGTGTCGCTGGCGCGCAGAGCACGGCGTTCATCCTGGTGTAGCGGAGGCTACAGCCCGCCAACTCCCGAGCCCGGCGGTACAGCGCGTAGGCGCGGTATTCCCGGGGACGTAGTGGAGGCTTTTCAGTGCATAACCGAAGGCCAGACCAAGTCAAAGAGGTGGAAGGCTTGACGACGGATCAACGAAGAGGAACCCCGGCAACGAGAGCAACAGCGGAAACACCAGCAACGGAGGAGATCACCAGGACGGCCGAAGGATACACCAAGGGTCACCAAGGGTACACCAAGGGTCATTCCCGGGAACCCGCGTAAATCACCATTGTAAGCAGAAAGAGCAGAGAATAAAGAGACTGCACAACGGAAAGCTATTTGTATTATTTTCTGGGCTTGGGCAATCACGTCGAATCTATAAATTCGGTGGAACGGTTCCGCGAAACTCTGTGAGCTAGCCGCGGCAAATTGTGGTGAGCGGAAGCAGAAATAACAGTTCGTTACAGAACAGAAAATCTCAAGTTTTAATCAATTGAGGTTAATTATCACGAAGCTGGAACGGTGGAATTAAAACCGCGGCTCGATTCAGACAGAAGAAATTTTCGACTTTAATTATTGAGTGGCCGGAAAGGTGAATTAAAAAACCTGGCCCTTTGCTCGGACGGAAAATAAGAATTAAATAAATTTTAGTAGTTATAATTATAAATAAATAAATTTATAATTTATTGTTTTGTTTAAATTTATTTGGTTATATATTTCCTTAAATTGGAGGCAGAAAATATTTGGAAATAAATGGGCATGCAAGTTAAATTGTTTGTAGTTCGGTGAATTAAAAAAATGTAAATTTTATTTTTTAATTATACAACTTGGTGTTAAACCTTTATTTAATAAACGCAAAAATTACAAGACACTTTTGGTTTTTTCTTAAATACTTTTGTCAACCGTTCGCGGTCTCGGTCAAAATAGGACTGACTTCTTAATTCTAAATCTGATCCAAAGAACCTCGGCCATCAGTTGTGTTTAGATTAGAGGCTTAAGATGAAAATGTCGCATCTTATTGTGAAATTCGATTAACTGATCGATGCAATTTGGTGGGTACTTGAAACGCTAAATGCGTAATTGATTGGGCTTCGGAGAGAAGCTGATGTTTACTTTTGATTTTGATTTGTTTATGGGGAGCCGAGAATGGACCTCAGAGCCAAAGACAAAGCCGAAAGTAAATGCAGAGTTTGAAAATATTGTTTATAAAATTCATAAGTGGAAAGCCATAAGTGGCCTGGATTTATGGGTTGGATAACACAGTGCGACAAAAAAAGAAAAATTGGAGGAACTTTTGAAAAGACCTAGTAGGAATTGTTCATTAGGTCGAGTATAGTATAAAACCATGTTTGAAATTTTTCAAACACCCTCAAAATCTTGATTTATTTGGAAAAAACTGGTTTTCGGGACTTTTTTGCTCTTAAAAATTCCTAAACGCGTAATTTTAAACCGATTTTAAAATTTTTTTCGTTTTTCGATAGGTAAATGTTGGAGCTTTTGAAAAAAAATAGATCTTTAATTTATTTCAACAAAAGGTATTACATTTTTACGCAAGAAACTGACATTTTTGAATTTTTGCAGTGTTTTTCGGACTTTGACGCTATTTTTTCGGTACAACTTCCAAGAAATGGTATCATTTTTGACACATATCAATATTTTATATTGTAATATATCAATATACGAGACCAATTTCATTTCGAAATTATGAAAATTGTTGAAGTTATAACACTTTTCCCAAAACAAGTCAGACCAATCATGCTGGCGTTCCGGAGCAATAGCGTGCCCTTCCATTCCGCCTATTCCTTTCTTTCACACACTTTTACTCCGGAGCGCTGGTAAAATTGCACTGACTTAGTTCAATAATTATAATAAGTGGCCTGGATTTATAGATTTTTCTGGTTCAGGCCGATGTTTTTTGGTTACAAATAATATAACATTTTTGTATTTTATAATAAGTGAAAGAATCAAATATATAATGATTAAAACTAATAATATAAATTTAAGTGATATTTTAGTATTCTTAATTTTAACGAAAGGGCTTAAAATGTTTATATTATCTAAAGAAAGATCAGAGCTATTTGATAATATGTAATCGGATATTTCATAATTTTTGAAGTGGTTCGTAGTAACGTATTCAAAAATTTTATTTTCCAAATTGGTATATGAGATATTATTAATTTTAGTTGTACCATTAAATGTTATTAAAAACGAACCGTTTAAATGGGAGTTGTTAACAATATTGTCCCCATTTATAAGAATGGCACCATCTTGTATGATGTCTATTTTTTTATTTTTTTCTCTTATTTTTTTACAGGTTGATTTTTTCACAATTTAATAATCGGGTAAAACAAGTTTTTTTGTTACTTAGAGTGCAATAATTATTAAAAAGTTCGATTTTCAATGCAATGCGATTTTAAAAGAAGATTTGTCCATTAAATCAGCTATAATTATTGGTTTTTGTTCATGTTTTAATATTTCCAAGATGTCATCATTGTTTAAGATTTTGGTATTAAAAACGTCTATTTTTCTATTTCTATTGTTGATTATTATTTTGTTGGGTAAATTTTCCTTAACTATTTGTTTTTTATATCTGGTTTTAAGTTTATTTCTTTCCCCGTGTTTCTTTTCATAGACTACCTGTCCTACATGATATTCTTTTTCTTTTCTGTTTTCATTATGTGTTTCCAACATTTTCTCTTGAGTATTTTTCAAAAGTTCAGGAATGTTGTCGTGCTCTATTTTATTATATAATACGTAAAAAGGTTTTTGGTTTGTTGTAGAAGGAATGCTCTGATTATATTCTTGAGCGGCTCTTATTATTATTTCGGAAAAGTCAGTTAAATTAAATTCTTCTTTAATGCATCGAGCTAATTATGTTAATGTAGAATGTGCCCTTTCAACCTGTCCGTTTGACGTGCTGTGCCTCGGGTCTGCGTAATGTAAAGTTAAATTGCACCTTTGTGCGAAAGATTTAAATTGGGCCGAGGTAAAGCTCGGTTCATTATCGGTCATTATTACTTTTGCTTGTGGAAAATGCGGCTCGTTGTTAATAACAGTTGTTGTTTAAATTGATTTAACGGTTTACGGGTCTCTTGTATTACATTTTCAAAACTACTTTCAGCTGAATGCTGTGTGTTCTGATCTGAGTCTGACTGGTCTGTTTGTTCTATATCGCTGTCAGTAATATTATTTATCTGTATATTATTTATTATTTTGTTGTACCGGGCTTAAATGTTATTTTCGGCGTAAAACTTTGTATGAAAGAATACCATCCTTTCATATCTACATTGGGATTTTTATCCGAAATTGTGTAAGATAAAGTTTGATGGTCGGTTTGAATTTCAATTCCAATTACTCCGTATAAGTAATTTCTTAGATTTTTAAGAGCCCATACTATCGCTAAAAGTTCCTTCTTATTAGTCGCATAAGCTTGTTCTGTTTTAGACAAGGTTTTTGAAATAAAAGTAATTGGTTTTCCTTCTTGAGATAAAACTGAACCAATTGCGACGTCTGAAGCGTCGGTGGTCAAGGTAAATTTTTTATTATAGTCCGGTTGAACTAGTTCTACTTGAGCAATGAGATTTTCTTTCAGCTCGTAAAAAGCTTTAATTGCTGGTTCATCCAGCTGAATTAACATTTTTGTTGACATTCTTTTTGAGATTTTGCCATTATGACCTCCAAGATATTTTGTTAGAGGTTTGGCTATGAAGGCGTAGTTTGAAACAAATTTTCTATAATAGCCCGTAAAACCTAGGAAACTTCTTAGTTCCCGAATATTTTCTAGAAGCGGATATTTACTAATGGTTTCAATTTTCTCTGGGTCTGTCTTGATGACGTTATAGGATACAATGTGTTCTAGAGAACGGGTTTCGCGTTTGAAAAACTTAGATTTTTCTAAAGAGATTTTCATGTTTGCCCTCAATAATATATTTATAATTCTGTTTAGATCTGTATAGTGTTGTTCAATTGAGTTTGAGAATATTATGATGTCGTCCATATAGACATGACACGTTTTCCCTATTTGTTCTCTTAGAATATCGTCCATTGCTCTCTGAAAGATTCTTGGTGCATTTGTTAATCCGAATGGCATTCTTAAAAATTCGTATTTTCCATTATTTATTGAAAAGGCTGTTTTTTCGACATCAGATTCTTTCATTAGTATCTGATGAAATCCTGACTCTAAATCTATTGTTGAAAAATATCTTGCTTTTCCCAAATTTGATAGAATTACTGATGGGTCTTTCATTGGGTACCTGTCAGGTATAGTACTTTCATTCAATTTTTTGTAATCAATGACGAGTCTTAATTTACGGCTTCCGTCTTGATTCTCTCCTTTCTTTGGGACTACCAGAAGTGGTGAATTGTAAGGGCTTCTGCTAGGCCTTATTATTTTTTCTGATAACATTCTTTTGATTTCGCTATTCACGAAATCGTTGACAGATAGAGCATACGGATATTGCTTCCCGTATATTAGCCTATCGTGGATAAGATTTATTTCCCCCTTTATGTCTGTTCCAAAAGGAATTTGCATATTTATCTTTGAATGCTCCTTTTCAATAAAGTTAACTATCTTTTCCCTCAATCCGCCTAATTGGTCGGTACCTATATTATTTATTTGATTTTTGACGGTATTTACTTCGTCGGCACTCTCAGGATTTTAAATTCCCAAGATATTTTTATTTTTATTGACGGATATTTCTACGTCGGCGATCTCAGGATTTTTAATTCCCAAGATGTTTTTATTTTTATTGACGGATATTTCTACGTCGGCGTTCTCGGGATTTTTAATTCCCAAGCTTTTCTCTCTATTTTCCACATATAATGAATCTGTGTTTTCGCTACCAATATCATCAAAATACTTTTTTTATAATAAATTCTTTTAACGGAAGAATATTATTTTCTTCAATTAAACGTATTTCGTTTTTCTCCTCATTATCATAATATTTTAACTTCTCCTGTTTCCCATTATATTCCAATTCTTTTCCGATTCTTTTATGTATATTTATTATAGCTTCAATTTTTCTTAATAAATTGAATCCAATTAGAATATCAGATTCTAAACCTTCGATTTCATAAAATAATTGTTTTGTTTCAAATATATTTATAATATGGTAATACCTAATAATTGAGTAGCCATGAACTGTTGTTACCTTTTTGTATATTGGTAGCTCGTTTTTATTTTCAAAAATTCCCCTTTTTATGTAACAAGCAGTGGCTCCTGTATCTATTAAAACTTTTAGCTGCTTCTTGGTTTTTCGATCTATCCTATTTAAATAAGGCATTCCTCTGTAGGGGTCTGGTCTAAAAAATGGTCTTCATTGATATTATTTAATCTGGTTACTTTATTATCTGGCTGACTTTCTGTTCCATCTGATTCCTTTTTTTGAGGTTGAGTTTGCTCTCTATTTTGATTTGTGTTATAAAAATTTGAACGATTTTTATTTTGATATTAATTATTATTATATCTACCTTGATTATCGTTTGCCTGCCAATTATTATATCTTCCTTGGTTACTATTTGCCTGCCAATTTTGGCTCGGCTGCCGATTGTTATTAGATTTATTCTGGAGTTGAATCGGTGGATCAACATCCATTGGCTCGATAGCTTGTTGCTTATGATTATTATTTTGATTATTATTTTGCCAAAAATTTCGCTTTTGTGGCCAATTGTAATTTTGGTTATGTTTAAAATATTTCCCATTTTAGTGGTATTATTATTTTGCCGTATTTGATCAAATCGTAAGTTGTTTCCCCGATATTTACTTTCATTTTTAAATCCATTAAACCTATTTGCGAATTGAGCACGGAAGTTGTTTGATTCTAATTCCTAGACCTTTGCCAAAGCTTTGGGCAAATCTGGTGGATTTAATGAAAAAAGAGTTTCTGAAATAGATCCTTAAGTCCGGATATAAATACTCGTAGAGCATTTTCCCTTATTGAATTGTTTGTTTCTTTGGTAATTACACTGTCCTTTCCGTATGTCATTATGGTTTTGTTTATTAGTAAGGTCATTTTTTTATTGACTTCGTTATAGTACTCAGTAAGTGTCATTCGTCCTTGCCTGAGGATACTTAGTTCTGACTCGAGAACATGTATTGGTCGTTTGTCACTATATTTAAAGTCCAATCGGGATAAGATTGCTTTAAAGTTTAAAACTGTGCCATGATTGGTAAGAGCATCATGGGCAGCTCCCATAATTTTATTTCGTAAAATTGTCAAGGCGTTAAAATATTGTTCACTTTCAATTTTATAGAGACTCATTACAGTTTCTGCAGCTTCCCTTTAACCTACATATTGTGTTGGTTCCCCTGTGAAATTTGGTTAGGATTTTATCACTTCAAGTGTTGTATCGCATTTTATAGCTGGGTCAATTGTTTGTGTGTTATAATCTTCCACAGTTTTTGCATCTGTGGCTAGCCTTCCTTCTAAACATTCTACTTTCCTGCTAACTTCATTCAATTGAGCGTTTATAAATCTGTTTATCAACTCCACTGTTAAACCGCCGGCTGTGGCTACACTGCCTGCAGAAAAATTTGGTGCTGAACCTCCGGTTGCTATTGTTAAATTTAATTCACAAAAGCTATTTATCAAATATTCCAGATTTATTCTTTATATTATTTGTTAAATCGCGAATCTTACTTTTTGCAATATATAAATCTTATATTATTTTTATTTTTATTTTTATATTATTATAATCTTTAATTTTTTATAATTTTAAATTAATTCTTCTGTGTGGTTGATCGTCCTTCCTGGATACAGTTGATAAATGGATAGAGAATGTCCTGTCTTCCTTCTTTGGTTTTTCTTAATGGAGTGAGTTGTCGTTTTTATTTGAGAATGTCCGGCCTTCCTTCCTTGGTTTTTCTTGTTGGAGTTGTCGTTTTATTTGTTTTTGTTGTTCTTGTTTTTTTTTTTTTTTTTTTTTTTTTTTGTGCGTTCATTTTTTTAGTTTTGTGTTCTTGTAATTGTTTGGTTTAAAATTTCGGTCCACCTTTGTTTTAATTCACTCTTTATGGATTATTTCATTAATTAATTTCCATTTACTTTGTTGTTAACGATCACTGTCACTTGGTAGTGTCGTTTGGTGGATGTTTTAATTTTTCCACTAAAAATGTTGAGTTGTTGACCGCGCGAGTTCCGTTTATGTTTAACTTATTTTTCATTAAACAATTTTTTGGAGCTTATAAAGAACGCGGCCCCACGTTCGGTGAATTTAAATAAATTTTATTTTTTAATTATACAACTTGGTGTTAAACCTTTATTTATTAAACTTAATTATTACAAGACACTTTTGATTTTTCTTAAATATTTTTTGTCAACCGTTCGCGGTCTCGGTCAAAATAGGACTGACTTCTTAATTGTAAATCTGATCCAAAGAACCTCGGCCATCAGTTGTGTTTAGATTAGAGGCTTAAGATGAAAATGTCGCATCTTATTGTGAAATTCGATTAACTGATCGATGCAATTTGGTGAGTACTTGAAACGCAAAATGCGTAATTGATTGGGCTTCGGAGGGAAGCTGATGTTTACTTTTGATTTTGATTTGTTTATGGGGAACCGAGATCGGACCTCAGAGCCAAAGACAAAGCCGAAAGCAAATGCAGAGTTTGAAAATATTGTTTATAAGATTCATAAGTGGAAAGCCATAAGTGGCCTGGATTTAAGGGTTGGATAATTGAGTCAAAGACAAAGCCAAAGGCAAATGCAGAGATTGAAAATATTGTTTATAAAAGCCATAAGTGGCCTGTATTTACGGGTTGGATAACTTGCATGTCCATATATTTCCAAATATTTTCTGCCTCCGATTTCAGGATATATATAACCAACAAAATTTATTATATACAGTCTTATACAGTTACATATACAGTCCACTTATCAACGTTCCACTGTGCCAACATATGCCCCACATGCCCTTACATATATTCGTACTTGCATGCATGTCCATATATATATTTCCATATATTTTCTGCCTTCAATTTCACTGATAAAATTACATAAAAATCAAATTTAGTAAAACCGCCAATTACAAAACGCCATTTCTCTACAAATTCGTGATTGTGTCGCTTAAATTCGCGACCCAGCCGAGTTGTGTTTTTTGGTGCTGTTTTTTTGCTTTGGGGTACGTACAGGTACAACTTCAAACAAAAAAAATAAATTAATTATAAATTTTATATATTAATAATTATAACCACCACAATTTATTTAATTATTATTTCCGTTGGAGCGAAGGGCCAGTTTTGTTTTAAGTCACCTTTCCGGCCACTCAACAATTAAAATTATTAAAAAAAAATTTAAGGTTTCAATTCCGCCTAGAATCTCAACAAACCTCGTCCCCTTCGGTTTTTTTTTGGGTTCCTGAAGTTTTTTTCCAAATTCGAATTGTGCCGCATACGACGTTCCTTTCGACATCGGCGCTACTAATTCCCACTTGTGCCTTGTAATCGCATTTCATCCGCGATCTCAGGATTCTCGTCACATTAGTGTGACCGGCCACCGCTTCGTACGAGGCACCCATTGCGCAAGTCAGTCGATTGGTGTCTGAGAATGCCCACGGGATACGACCAAAAGCCACGTCCGATCCCAACCATCTGTTTGGACAGATCTCAATCCGCTTCTCCGCGGACGCCTCTTTTAAAGCCTAAGACGACCAGTGCCATTCCAAGGGCAAAGAGTGACGAATCCGTCAATACAATCCCCGGTCCACAGAGGCAGACTCGCTCCATTGCAAAATTGGCTCAAAGTGCGGTCGAAGTTGCGCTGAAAAAGTTCATTGGCACAACAGATCGAATTAGCAAATTTGAGGCTAACATAAATACTTCGGGCGTCCCAGAAACGGAAATAGGCTCCCAATACACGTGCGAAGTCCATCGGGACCAAATTCGGGCACTGTGGGAGAAGGTGGAGAAGATCTATGAGAGCTGCTCCGATTTGCTAGCCGTGTCCGACGACAATGCGGCCACCCCGACAGTGCTGGAAACGAATACAGCTATTGATACTCAGTCTATTCGAGGTGTATTGGCCAGCTTCGGGATAAAATTACCTCCCAATCCACTCAGGCTCAGGCCTCCAGTGGATACCGAGGTCTTTGCGGGTGATTATCTTCGATGGCCCACCATCAGAGACTTGCTTACGGTCATTTACATCCAAAACTCGAGGCTCACACCGGTAGAGAAGTTGTTCCACTTGCTGTCCAAAACAAGTGGTGACGCCCACGCCATTGTTTCTAAGGCTCCGCTTACCCATGAGGCGTTTGTCGCAGCGTGGCAAAGCCCCACAGACCGCTTTGAGAACCGGCGGCTATTGGTCAATAGCCAGTTGAAGATCCTTTTCAACATCCAGGCTATTTCTCAAGAGTCCGGGGTCGCGCTGAGCTGCAAGCCACCATTCACAGTTGTCTGACAGCCTTAGAAATGTCCTCCAACAATGTTGAGGCTTGGGACTGTCACATGGTATTTATGATTTCCTCAAAGCTCCTCAAAGTCACACTTTCTATGTGGGAGTAATCCGTACATAATAAGGCCGAAATTCCAACATGGAAGATAGATAACTTCCTGACAGAGCGCCATCAAACTCTGGAGGCCATCGACGACGTCAGGCCTAGTGGCTCCGTGCAATTTCCGCCACGGTCGGGACTTCCTACTGCCCCTGCTCGGGGGCTTAATTCATACGAGACTCGCGTGGTTCCGAGCCAAAAGGGCTGCAATCTCTGTTCGAGGGAGGACCACCCCATTCGTTTATGTCCACGTTTCGTAGAAATGGATGTAAATGGGCGCTCTGACTACATTAAGAGAAAGCAGTTGTGTTTAAACTTTTTTGCCCGAGGGCGCCAGCAGGAGGCTGCACGAGCGCCCATACCTGCTTCACATGCCACAGCCGACACCACACCCTTCTGCACCGCGGCAATCCGTTCGCCACCGCTCCAAGCCCGCCTACCGCTCCAAATCCGCCTACGCCGCCTACCGCTCCAAGTTCGCCCACGCCAGCAAACGGCTCAGAGGACCAGTCGGATGTGCAGGTGTGTTTCGCTTCCGGGTCAGGAGCCGTCCTACTAGGCACGGCCCTTTTCAACATTCGGGGTGCACCGTCCAGGCACGAGCACTGATAGACTCAGGCTCCGAAGCGACTTTCATAACGGAACGACTGTTCAACCTTGTCTAGTTTCCCTTCAAGACGATTCAAGCCCAAGTTTCCGGCCTTAATCAGACCATTTCCGCGCAGCCTACTAAATTGTGCCATTTCTCCATTCAGTTGCCGTCTAGACCCGGGCTACAATTAGAGACTGCGGCTTACGTTCTTCCGCAGTTGGCAGAAAATCTGCCACTATACCCGATTCCGCGAGATCGTCTCAAGGGGCTGCCCGACATTCCCCTGGCGGACCCCAACTTCTTTGAGAGCTCCAAAGTCGATGTGTAATTAGGAGCTGACATTCTTCCGTCCATTCCGTCCCTCCTCGGTAATTCCAAGGCTAACATCTGCGGGTCGCTTCTCGGTCAGGAGACCATTTTTGGATGGGTGCTGACAGGCCCATTATCTCCATCCCGCAGCGTGTCTGTTTTTTCCGCACGAGTTGGTCGCAGCCTCGGTGACTCACTGGATCAAGGAGAGGTGTCCAGTTCGGAATCAAATTCAGGTTGCGAGCACAATTCTGTCTCCACTACTTCTTCAATTAACGCATCGCATCACGCTGCACGGTGGCAATCAGCTGATGATCCGTCTGATCCGGGCCAAATTCTGGATTCCAAGGTCATATTTAGCACGATGTCGCCACGCCCACGCAACGCCCAGACACTGGAGAGTCTGCAATGGGATGCATCCATTGAAGAATTGTCTGCGCTTCCTACGCCTTAATGCCGAGAAGCGGCTCCGCGCGGTTCTCGTGAACCGGTATTGCTCGAGCTGCCTGGCCCACGAGCACTCCGACGGATCCTGTCGGCGTGGGGACGGATGTAAGACGTGTGGTCAGGATCACCCCACGCCGCTGCTGGACCTCGTTGAGAAGCCGCGGGCTCGGCGCAAGGCACGTCTTCCGCCACTGGCCGGCAGTGGTCAAGCGCTCCACTGCCTTCTGCCGCCACTCATCGGGTGCGTCCACCGCTCGTCCGCCCGCGTCATCCGCGCCTAGGCAATTTTCCGCCTCTCCTTGAGGGCCCACCGGAATTCGGATCTTCGACACGGGGGCCTTCATCGACCCGTGTACGCCCTCGAGCTGCAGTGATGCATCGCTAGCGACGAGGGACCTTTTTTTTTTTTTGGATTGCGCCATTGAGGTGAAAATCCATCATAGATACTACCCAGTGGCTTACCCAGTCTTATTGCTCCTGGGAGCTACACATGAGTTCCACAAGCTGCTCCTGATCTGGTAGCGATCCGACGATGGCACGATATCTCCTACAATTGTACAAAATGTGCTCTGGATCCTCGTCTGCTCCTGGGCAGTTGGGGCACTGGACTTTCGTCGTGTCCGAATCTGTGGAGGTATTTTCTGTACCCCCCGTGACCTGTAAGAAACTGGGTAAGCTGGTAACTAACCTGACCGTTATTTCTTCCGATCCACACCTGGATGTTTGGGATTAGCCTGTGCGTCCATCTACCTTTGGTCGTTGAGTCCCCGCTTGTCGAGCTGACCTCATGATGGCCTTTTGGGGTGATTTCCTTCCCCGTTGTCGATTGGATGCGTAGATTTCCTCCGCTTCATTAGCCAGTATATCAATTGGAATCATTCCGGCTAGAACGAGGGCGGCTTCCTCGGATACGATTCTAAAGCCGGATATGACGCCTAGGTCCGCAAGTCGGTACGATGCGCCTAGCTTTTTCTTAAGCCCCTGTTGTCTTCCGACTGACGCAGCCCATATCGGCGCTGCGTACAGCAAGACCGACGTGACGACACTGGCTAAAAGACGACTCCTGCCTTCTTTTGGGCCTCCCACGATTGGCAGATTGGCATCCTTGAAAGTGCTCCTTGGATCCCTGCAGCTTTTATGGTGGAGTACTCCACGTGCGCTCCATAGGACATCCTGTTGTCCAGCATTACCCCTAGGTATTTAATTGCCTCCCTAGACGAGATGCAGCAGTTGGCCACCTGGATAGTAATGTACTCCACCTTCTTCCTGCTCGTGAATAGAACAGCCTCCGTTTTATGTGCTGCTAGGTCCAGTCCAGAGTCAGACATCCAGGTTGAAATTCTCCGTATTCCTTCCCTCGCATTGGATTCCACGTCCTTGATTTCCTTCGCCACCACGAGCAGCGCCAGGTCATCCGCGAAGCCGATGAGTTTTCATCTCGTCGGTAATTGGATCTTGAGTACTTCATCGTACATGATGTTCCAAAGAAGTGGCCCCAGTACCGATCCTTGCGGCACCCCCGCAGTCACCTCATAGGGTTTTGGTCATTCGTGCGTGTCGTACAGCAGTGTCCTATCTGAATGGTAGCTGGATAATATTAGTTGTAGGTATCTAGGAGTGCCTGCCAAGAAGAAGGCTCGTTGGATACGTGTCCAATTAACCGAGTTAAAGGCGTTGCCTGAATCCTGATGGGTCGTCTGTCGCCTTGTTCCTTTTCGGCAGCAGAATGAGGTTCTGCCTCTTCCACTTTTTTGGAAAAGTGCCGTGATGAAGACACTTGTTGAAGGTCTCAGCGAAGACCTCCGGTTTCTCCTGCACGGCCTGCCTCAGGACGGAATTTAACACTCCGTCTGATCCTGAAGTCTTTCCAGCCCTAATCTTTTTTGCCTAGCTCCGGATCTCCTCCTCCGAAACTGGCGTAAACGGCTCCCCATCATCGGCTGGTATTGTCTCCCTTTTTGGCGGGTGCTTCGGGAACAGAGCCTCCACTATTTTCCTTAATAGGGTAGGGCACGTTGGTCTAAGGTGTTCTTGCCCTTTAATCCTTTTCATGACGACCTTGTAGGCTGTGCCCCATAGGTCCACCTCCGCCTCGTTGCAGATTTGTTTAAAGCATTCAAGTTTGCTGTCTCTTAGAGCCCGTTTCAAGGCCCTTTTAGCTGCCTTGAACTCCTCCGTTCTGGTGGTTAGGTCCTCTGAGCCTCTTGCCCTTTGGAAGCGTCTTCTTGCCCGCAGGCAGGCGGTCCATAGTTGCTGAATGTCCTGGTTCCAACAGTATACTGGCGCTCCTCTTCTGCTGGGTTTCCTCCTAGGCATGGCACTGTCGCAAGCATGTGCTAGTGATCCTGAAAGTTCCTCCGCTGCTTCCTCCGGGGAGGATGAAGAAGTCCGGTCCAGCGTCTGCAGGGTTACCGAGAGTGCTTCCCTATCCAAACGCTTTTCCTTCCATTTCGGTCCTGTCACCTTGGGAATCCGTTTCCTACTTACCCCTCCAAGGGTGAAGTGTATGGCCTGGTGGTCGCTGAAAGTAAAATCATCACTAACCTCCCAGTTGCACCTCCTTTTTATGGTAGTGCGCTGCTAACAAAGGTGATGTCGATGAAAGATCCACGTCCTGCCTTGCTGTACGTCAGGCCTTTATTGGCCAAGACCACGTCCAGTTCCGTAAAATGTTCCAGGAGACTAGTGCCCCTCTTGTTCGTTGAAGTCCCCTCCAATGACCACCGGAGATCTGCCTCTTTCATCCACAACCAAGCTTCGTAGCATCCATAGGTATCGCGAGATTTTCCATCTTGGCGGGGCGTAGCAGCTGTAGAATGTAACCCCATTTATTTTGGCCCGGACAAAACCTTCGCTGGATGTCCCAATGTCCTGGGGAGCTGTCTCTGTTGACCACAGAGCCGCTCCCTTGCAACTGCTTGCCAGCCATCCGTTTCCTGGGATGCTCCTATATGGTTCCGAGATGAGGACTACCTGTGTCTGCTCGTCTCTGACCGCCTGCCTAAGCGACTGAGCCGCCTCGCAATGGTTGAGGTTGAGCTGGGTGCACTTCATTAGCTTTTCCTTTGTGAGAGGGCGCTCCTAAACATTGGACATCCGCGCTGAAGAGCGCATCCGCGCTCGCCCCTCTATAAACTTTCGTTGGCCGTCGTCGATCGTCCGATTATTCTTTTCTAAGTTAAGTCAATTTCTTGTAAGCCGCGGAATAAAGCTGAACGCGTTTTTTTTAATTACCCCGAAGACGCCCCCGACTTCTTATTTCATCCTTACTTCTGGAATCTTTTGCGGCAGCAACGCCCCTCTACAACAGCGTACAATAACAGCGATCGCCCCTATCGCCCCTCCTTGTATCCGCCACTGAATGTGGTTCTCGCAATTCCAAACTTCCACAGAGTGCAGCTGGTGGATTTGTTGAAATGAGCCAGCCTGTTTTTTTACCGGTTCTCAGTGTAGAAAATCCACGGTCGGCCTCTTGTGCAGAAGACGCGTTTTGGATGGGTAGTTTCTGGAGGTGGTTGCACCCCAGGGAAGCCTCGTTTGGCTGCTTCATTAAAGGTGATTCCTGCTGACTCCTCAAACAATTTAGACGATCCCCTCGACTATCTTCTCCACGATTCTGGAAACTGGAAACCTGCACTGAGAAGATCGTTCTTAAGCTAAGGAGGAACTCGATTGCGATACCCATTTTTCCCACTTCCGTCTAGAAGAGTGGGGGCAAAACACATACATGTTTAAAATTTGAGTGTTTGCGTAACAGAAAAAAAAAATTAAAGCCGAATAATCACTGAGCGAAAAAAGCGTAGTTTTTGTATTCATTTTTCGAGAATTCAAAAGTTATAATGGGCACTAAAATATTGTAATTTATATTAAAGAAAGCTTTTCTAGCAACAGTTCTTTAAATGGAAATCTTGGCTTCCCTATCTTTATTTTCTATCTTTATTCCCTATCTATTATCTTTATGAAGAAAATTGTTTACTCCCAATTTCTGTGAAAATTTGTCTCAGTGGAAAAATTGGATTTTAAAGTTTGAGTTGTCAAATGAGGCAAAATGGTGACAAATGAGAGAGCTTCTAAAAAAAATTTAGAGTGCTCACACTGTCAGTGTGCCGGCAGCGATGCGGCAGAATTTTCGACCCTATGCACGTGTGCTATGGAAAATGAGAGTTTGCCCACCACTGGTCTAGAATCAGGTGCTTATTTGGTTCTTCCAATGAAACACAGCGTGGAGTTAATGATATCCCTATGTTAGCTTGCTGTAGCGCATCCTCTAGCGAGGTTCTATCTACGATGACATGAAGGCTTTCAAGTCCGACACCGTGGCGTATGAGCCAATACCAGCGTCTTTTCTATCTGTTCGCTTAATTTACCAGCTGGCTAAGGATGAAGGTTCTGGTTTTCCATTCTCGTGTTATCATCTAGAATTTTTATATTGATGACCTTATATCTGGTGCTTGAACGATGACCGAAGCGGTTGAGCCCAGACATCGAGCCTTTTAAACAAGGGTCAGTCACAGTCAAAGAATTGGTGCCAGCATCCCAAAGGTTTTTGAAGGGGTGCCCGAATGTGACAAGGAGTCATACTTAAAACCCGAAACTTCCATATCTTCTTGTTACAGCCTAGGACTCTTCTGCTTTTTGCTTTTATTGCCTTCAGTCCACCACAAAACCCACCAGGAAATCTATCCTTTCTTCCGTCGCTCGGTTTTATGAATCGATGGGCTTTGTAGGTCCGGTCGTTACAAGGGCAAAACTTGTATTGCAGGAACTGTGCAAAAAAAATTTCTTGTCATGAAAACCTTCCCCAATCCATTCTCTACGAGTGGCTGAAATTCGGTTCCGATATCGGCCAAACTTAGCGAATTAAGTTCCCTCGTTCATTCATTTCCAGTCATTTCATTCCAAGGAAAGTTGAAAGTCCTCGGATTCTGATTGTCATGGTCTCATTGTCAGAACTTCGTTTTGGAGTCACACCAACAACTTCGCATCAGAACCTTATTGGCTACGGCTCCGCCCAGGGACATCGCAGCATTGTCAAAGCTTGCCAACTCGTTTCTCCACGGAGAGTGTTCGCCCATATCTCCCAATTTTCCCGCCGCATCCGTCATGAAGGCATTTCTGTCCAGGATTTCCAAGAAGGAACCCATCTGCCGTGGCATGTCGTCCAGCTTACTGAGTTTAAATCCTGCTTGCCTCGCTTGTTCTCTTTGTGGATTAAGCTGGTTGGCTTTGTGTTGACTGACCACTGTAGATTTTCTTGTGGACGTTTTATTTGTACGTGCGTTAACCCGCCAGGCCAGGCCTCTTGTCCACGTATTAATAAATTGTTCAGAGCTTCTCTTGCTTAGCCTCGATTACTTGTATATTCGGCTCCAGGTTTTAGGGTTAAATTGAGCCTAAAATAAATATTGAAATTAACACTGACCTCTTTTATTTATTCGTCCGCTGTTAAAAAATATTAATAGCGTTACATACATGGCTTGGTATTTTGTTGTTTTTTGGTTTTTAGACCAAATATTAGGTGAACAAATCGTGTTGAACGTCAGCACGGGCACACGAATCTTGATAGAAGAGCTGTGCATTATAAATTTATATTTGTAGTTACATCGGCTTTATATCGGCTTCTGTTTTGGCTTTGATGTATGCGGAGATATGAATCTCGTTGGTATCACGGGCAAACCAAGAAAAAAATATATGTTTCGATGAAGGAATCACCTGTATGGGTTTTGGTGTCGCAGTCGGCAACACCAGTCGGTACCGGTGGTCCGTACAGTGGTTTACCCTTTACCATCACCTACCCAGTGATGCCATGGAGGACATATCGGAAAATTGTTCAATTCGGAAGAAGAATTATTCTCAGTTCCAACCCTTGGAGTAGCCAGAGATATGAGCGGCGCAATCGTCGGCTAAGCAGGCTGAAGCGTATCACTAACAGCAATTTCTTACGATTTAGCAACTCTTGTAGTAGCTAAACTTTTAACTTTTAAACTTAAACTTTTTCGTGAAAATCAATGATCAACTCTTTAAATAATTAATAACAGATGTTTGAAAAATTATAATAAACATGAGGAATATTTTCCCATTTTTCTGTAAATGAAAAAAACAGACAAACCCACGAGTAGATGGAAAAACTAGACAAAATATTTTCAGCTGAGAAGAAAAAGAAAAATCTGTTTTGTTAACTACGCGTGTCAATCAGTGCGTATTCAAAATTAGAATGTTGTTTTTCAATTTAGTGAATCAAAATCCCTTCACTATTTCGCAAATTTATCCCAAACTGACAGACGTCAGCAATGAAAGCAGGCAAATTAAACTAAAGAAATTAAGGTAAGAACCTTTATGACACAAGGACAAAGAGGCGCAAAACCGGAAGAAGCAGAAACGAACAATGCTTTGATGAAAATTCAGTGAAAAGTTTCTTTAAATTGAGTATAAAGCTAGTCACGACACGTCTTACGACGCAGTGAGCATAAAATAACACGAACGTTCGTTTAAGAAGTGAGGTTTTGATCATATTATATCGACTCATTTTTCAAAATAATCGTAAAAAAAGAATTTCGGGTCTCTATAAACGAAAAAAGTACTGCCACATACATACGATGAATTTGATTCGAAATTTTCAGCATAATGGTTACGAATCGTAATTAATTTTAATTATTAAAAATAAATTTTTTCCATAAAAATTGAAAAAAAAAATGTATCTTGTTTTTGAATTCGCCATAAAAATTGAACAATTTTTTTCAATTTTTTGGAGACTGTTTTGGGCTTCAATTTTTTTTTTTAACTCATAATCATTATTTACGGTCCCTGGTTACGATTTTAATCATAATACTTATAATATAATATTGATAAATATTCATATATCACCAATTCATGCTTTGAGGCTAAAATCAAAAGTCAATTAGTGTGTGTTTTCAAACACACGAATCGGCTGAAATCGTAACATGAAAGCATGAATTCGGCATCGCATAAACACGTATATTTACTGATTTAATATAAGCAACATTGTTCTGAGTAGAAACACATTCCAAAATAATCTTTTAAGAATTTTTTTATCTGTAAGTATTAGTTTATACTAATCTATAGTTTATGCCCAGTGGTGGGCAAACTCTCATATTACATAGCACTCGAGTATAGGGTAGGAAATTCTGCCGCAGCGCTGCCGGCACACTGACAGTGTGAGCATTCTCAATTTTTTTTAGAAGCTCTCTCATTTGCTCTCATTTTGACTCATTTGACAGCCCAAACTTAAAAAACAAAATGTTTCCACTGAGAAAAATTGGGTTGGAAAAAGAAAAATCGTTCAGAATTTGGGTTGGAAATAGTTTTCTTCATGGAGAATATAGATAGGGAAGCGTAGTTTTTCATTTGTTTAAGAAATGTTGCTAGAAAATATGTCCCATTCAAACTTTTGAAAAATGAAATAAAAAATACGTTTTTTTCGCTCAGTGAATTCTCTGATCTCATTGTTTTTCTCTGCTACTCAAATTTTAAACATGTGTTAGTTTTGCCCACCACTGCACTATGGGGTTTTTGACATGTTTTTGTGGCATTAATTAAAAACTCGGTCAGTTTTAGAGATATCGACAAGAAACTGTACCAATCGTTATTATTCGATCCTAGGCACATATAGTATGAAAATCGTTCGGATCAGGAAACTATATCCTATAGCTCCCATAGAAACGATCGGGCAAAAGTCAAAATAAATTTATGGAGCTGATATTTGTTGCTATTTTTATACGATATAGCAATTTTGAACCAAATCGGATAACGCTTTCTTTGGGAACTATCAGTTTAAAATACCGGATTTCAGTGTTCTTCCATATATATGCATATAAAAGATGAAAAAGAAAAATTCCTTTATACAGTAGTATTAATCTTATTATTCATTTATTTCATTGTCTATAATCAATATAATATATCAACAAGCTGGAATCGTTAAATTCGTCATCTTCGAGAAAAAAATTATTTTCGTATTCGCACGAAAGCATCTTAATTACCTCAATTGGAAATGAAAGACTCTTTAGTATTTTATGCGTCTCGATAAATTAAGGGACGAAATAATTGGATCTGATCCGACTGGAAGCACCGTATTTTCCATTACTTCCATTACGAATTGGTGGCTTTTTTCTTTCAAAATTCTATTATCCACATTTGCATGGCGTTCAAAAAAACATTGTACAGCCATTTGATGCTCAGCCCGGCCCCTTTTCGCTGTTCCAAGTAGTGACCAAATAGGCTTTGGAGAAAGTGAGGTTATCTAAGAAAAATTCAAATTGCACCAATAGTGGGGAAAAGTGCATAATAAGACTAACAGCCTTTGCTCAGTATTGACAACGCTACAATATACACTTGGACGCATTCAAAATTTTGTATTTCTTCTATTTCAAAACTCTTTCCCAAACTTTGTTTCCCAAAATTCAGGTTAAGGTGCATTTTAAAATGACAAAATGACACGCACAATTTAAACAGTTAATACATTTTACATGTAGTACTAATCTATGAAATCAGTGTCCATTACTATTTTATTTTCAAATGGTGTTTTACACGAATAATCTTATTTAACAAATCACTATGTGAAAATTAAAAACTTAGCGCTCGTGCTTTCGGATGCAACAGCTGACTTTGCAGTTGTTATGTTAACATTTTGATATTTAATAATAATATAAGCTTAATATTTTAAGTATGAGGCATAACAGTTTGATTTTTTTCTAATACATTACCACTAATTTTATTTAAATCAGAGAACTTTTAAAAAATGATTAAATGCAACATCAAGTGGTCAAAAACCCCATAGTGCACTGGTTTATACAAATGTTTAAACAAAGTAGTTTAAAAAAAACCGGTTTCTGGGCTATTGCCGCAACTTGCACTTGAACAAGTTGGATGTGGAGAAAGAAAGGAGTTCAGAACAGTTTGTCTGATACTGATTTTTTTTCATTTTACTTTTAATCTACTATATTTGCTGATTTTCTGATTTTTGAAGAAGAGAAAACTATGGATATAAGGTAGAAGTCGCAACAATTTACCGTTATAACTTTTTTTTAGGGTTTGGCTTTGACTATTAGAATAGAATGCCGTACATTTTTGCAAATGGATCGGAACTAAAAATAGTTGTTTGAGGGATTATGTATAATACTTAAATTAGCTTATTACTTCTTAAATAACTTACTTTATAACTAACCTATATATTATTAAGGCTTATTTATTAAAAATGTGAACGTTATTTATGAAACTATTTTAATAATTTGTGTAATGTGTGTTGGGTATAACTTCATAAATTCTATTGGGAATTGACTCATATAGTGACTTTATGTAATCTAAAGATATTTGACTCCAGGCTGTGTTGATGGCATCTGTTAATATCCGCATGTCTTCGTATTGTCCCCCAGATTCATATACTTTTTTGTCATCCATCCAACGCATTCTCAATTATATTGAGATCCGCAGAATATGAAGGCCACACCATAAGATCCATGTTTTGCTGTCGAATCAAAGTTTTTGTGCTTGTACTAATGGATTAGGGCATTATCCTGTTGGAAAATCCACGACAATGATCCAAAGATGTTTTTTTGTCTCCGGAAACGCTTTCTCGAGCAAGCCTTCGTGATGCGTTGCGTTCATTTTAGAAGACACAATCTGAAGCTTGCATGTCCCATAGTATGTTATAGCACCCCACACCGTTACACCTTTCGCACAGCTATGGTGACGGGGCAAAAAGTGTTCTTCTTAACGCATATCATGAAAAGAAAATGAAGAACCATCTGCTCGATCCAAGTTAAAACGATTTCCATCCAAACTCATAACGGTATGCAATTCTTTCTGCCAAGTCTTATGATAACGTAAAATTATGAGGCGAGAATCCTTTCGTTGGTTATTAAACAGATTTTTTTTATACCCTTGCAGAGGGTATTATAATTTTGTCCAAAAGTGTGCAACGCAGTGAAGGAGACATCTCCGAACCTATAAAGTATATATATTCTTGATCAGGATCACCTCCTGAGTTGATATGAGCATGTCCGTCTGTCCGTCTGTCTGTCTGTTTCTACGCGAACTAGTCTCTCAGTTTAAAGTTATTGACTTGAAACTTTGCACACACCCTTCTATTCTTTGCACGCAGTATATAAATCGGAACGACCGGGATCGGCCGACTATATCCTATAGCTGCCATATAACTGATTGATGGGAAATGGTATAACTTTGGTTTTTTTTAGAGTTAGAGAGTTCAAATTTGACACGAGAGCTATTTTTGGCAAAATAATACGACATGCCAAATTTCATTAGGATCGGCCGACTATATCATAAAGCTGCCATAAAACTGAACGATCGGAAATGACCCAACTTTCGTGTTTTTTAAGATAGAAAGCAGGAATTAAGTACAGATTATATTTTTGGTCAGTTGATCCAACCTACCAGATTTCATTAGGATCGGCCGACTATATCCGATGTTTGCGATATATATCCGGTTTTAGCTGCAAGGGTATATAAACTTCGGCTCCGCCCGAAGTTAGCTTTCCTTTCTTGTTTTTTGTTCAATATTTTCAGATAATAATCTTGTCGTATAACTTTCCGTACTTTATCAACATTGGCATTTAAATGTATTTTTTTATGAATTTTCGTAGCCACACAGTGTGAGTTTGACGCTTCTCTGACGATTTCGGTGTTTTGCAGTATATTAAAAGGTTTTCTCTTTTTGTGCTTCCTTCCATATTATTCCCATAATTTGCAGGGTTCTTAACGAAAATTGCAAATAAAATTGTTTTTTCCTTTTTTTTAGGCATTTTAATGAATGTAAGATTAAAAATCACAAGTTGTTGTAACTTGTAATCATTGGTTTATTGTTTAAAATATTTTTTAATTTAATAATAAAAGCTCTGACTTAACATTCTTGGCTAGCTCTAGGGTGAAGTTGATAAAGGGTTGACAAAGATGAAGAACGTCAGTGGTGAAAAGACATTTTCTAACTCCTTTAATTTATTTTTGGCCCCAATAAAACTCGTAACAATATCGCCAAAGTTGTATATTTTGCGGCTGACGAATTTTGTCTTCTGCTCCAAACTGTACGAAAAAATAACTGGCATGTTAGCCCAGTTCTCCCTAGATCCATCCAAGAATAGAGGACCGTAGAACCATATATTATGTGCTAGCCTGCTGGCAGTAGTTCCTCTGGACTATTGATGTATTCATCAGCATTAAAATTAGCGGATGATACGTGGCGCCATTGAAACTGCTCCGTTACTTCTTGAATATTGGCTATCCGATTTGCCACAAACGTGTAGTAGTTGGACACCGCTGCGTTTATCCAACGCAAAACGACGGATGAGTCTGTCCAAAAGTAGCCAACAACTTTGTCCAAAGACAAACGTATATCCTGTCTGACTCTATGTGTGAGCTCTGCCCCTAGAACTGCTGCGAACATGTGCTGCGAGGTTTGCTTATTTTTGAACTTTTCTCGTACGTATATTGCTGCTTCTTAGACTTTCTTTGAGGAGTCCACAAAGGTGCGTAGTTCCTGTGTGACTGGAACATTTTCATCAAATATGTGTCTTGGGATTCGCAATTTGTTCAATGCTTGAAGGTCGGAGCGATAATTTTTCCATTTTGATTGGAGATCTAACGGGAGTTCGACGGATGAGTGAATTCGCTATGAGCCGAGGATTATCGTAGGATCCCACTATTATGCTCCAAGCATGTTGCTCAATGTGGCGCATTTAGCTCAATGTGGTGTATCAGCCTCTCCCAATTGCCGGATAGCGCGGAATTGAGGTACCAAATTTTTTTTCACTGCTGGCATGATAGTTTCATGGACTATATAGGAAAACATATCGTGGAATTGTTCCACTTCATGATATTCCCATCAAACTTTGGAATATTTATCCGGGGCGTTTGAACATCACTGCGATTCAGCGACGGGCTACCCTTGGCCATAGGGGCGTTCTGCACCTCTGCTGGTATGTAGCTTCAGGTATGCCTGCTTGTTGTATCCACTGTCTATTGGATCTTCCTTTTCCTCAAAGAAGGTCAGGTGGTCCTCGACTTGAATCGATAATGATTTGAGCAAGTTTCTAGGCACACCCTCGGATGCTCTTAAGTTTCACAGAGCGGCTCTTACTGACTCTCCTAGTTGTCCTGGACGACGGCATAGCCCGGAAAATCTTTTATCCATGTGGAGTACTCCTGACACTGATCTTCGACCTGATCTTTAGCGTCTTTCTTACGACTCGTGCTTTGCATTAACTTGGGACGGCCGTCGGTCCCAAGCTTCTTCCAGGACTGCTAGCTTTGTTTGAAAGTATGTTGGCCTTTGATTTCGGCTCGGTCCATCCATCTTATAATTCCCAATGCACCTAGCTGTTTCTTGCATCTAAGAGCTCTTGAATTTCATTCTCCTCAAGGACTGGTTCGGTTATTATATTTGGAGCTATGTTTTCCCTTTTCATCTTTCCGTTCTGACGTACTAGAAGCTGGATGCACTCCGTCTCGCCACCGAAATTGGTCAAAGAATCTTTTATGTACGCGCAAGCATATATGTATTACATTTTCAGGCATTATTTATAATCGCGCAGATCTGCGCGGCGGCTCTCCAGTTCCGATTGGCTCAGGCGAGCGCTGTGGCCCAGCTGGAGCTGTCGATTTGTCAGCTACCGCTTCAGCTAGGGTTAAAAGGGAAAAGCCAGTTGGGGATCATATCTCCTTTAGTCTTGGCTGCTGCGATTGCGCAGTTCTTCGATGCCGCCTGACTGTTTGGTCCAGTGTTGCCAGAATTTCATGGAATCAAATAGCTAAATTAATAGAAAAATAGGCTAGAAATAGCTTAAGGGGTTATATTCATCTTCGCTAGAGCTTATAAATGTACAAATAAAGCAGTGTTGTTATGCTACGTAAAAAGTCAGACGACGGTTGACGGCCAAGACGCCAGGAACCCAGAGTATCTTAGTTACTGATGATGGCTTCCAGGGCAGCCACCACGTCACCGCTCTGTTCCCTCAGCACTTTCTCGGCTTGCGCCTTGCTGACCAGCAACTCGTTCATAATCAACTCTATGTCCTCCTTTTTGACCTGGACTTTTTGGAGCTCCTTCTCCTTGGCCACTCGCAGTTCATTCTCTTTATTACGCTGTTTGCCAAATTGCTCTATGGCGCTGGAAATATTAGCAGCGGATATTTCTTTTTCTTCGGCATAGTCCGTCACCCTTTCCAGATCTGCCGCACCGCCGTCGTGTCTTTTCACATCAGACTTTTTTTGGTTGCTGTCTTGCTCGTCATCCTCCACTTCCGTGCCGTTGACCTCGTGTTCTGCATCAGCCATTTTTACAATTTAAGTTAATTTTATTTAATTTATGCGAAATATTTAGTTTATAATCGGCACTTCGTGCGATTCTTATATACCTTTTTTATTTTCAAAAAATCGAAAATTTTTGTCTTGCTTTATCTTGAAGAAAAACTTCTTAGGAACATTTTCCCAAATTTTCATAGAGATTGGAGCAGTAGAAAAAAAGTAACAGCGCTCCTAACCGCGCGCCTCATTGCTGCCTTGAACTGAACTTGAAACTTTAAACGCGAATATCTCGAAATGGTGTTCCTTGAAAAATGACTTTGCGGTGACATGGATTGGCGGAAAACTACTGAACCGTTTTACTTCCAATTTTTTTTTAAATCTTCGTAATGAAATTCTTCTGTGCTTGAACGATCGACTTTTCACGCAAAAAGTTCATTTTTAGCATAAAACGTTCCCGTATGAATAAAATAAATAAAAATTTTAAAATCGATCGTTCAAGCACAAGGAAATACACTAAACTAATGAAATTTTTTTACTTTTATGGTTTAAGTTGACCTGTTTGACCTGGGGAACTGTCACCGCAAAGCTCTAAAAAACAAAAAGCCTCTAAGGGAAACAGCCACCCCTTAAAAACTATTTAATATTTTTCCACCAAATTTTGCACAAACATTGTTAATAAAGTGTACTATCAAAAAATTAAAACATCCCTGTAATTAAATAATTGCTACATACCTAAAAAAAATCCGAACTTTGCTCTTTTTTTTCGACAAAGAAGGTATATAACCCCTTAAAAAAAAAAAAACTGCTAAAAAAATTGCTAAGTTTTGTGTGCTATTATACCCTTCGGAGGGTATTAAAATTTTGTCCAAAAGTGTGCAACGCAGTGAAGGAGACATCTCCGACCCTACAAAGTATATATATTCTTGATCAGGATCATCTCCTGAGTTGATATGAGTATGTCCGTCTGTCTGTTTCTACGCAAACTAGTCTCTCAGTTTTAAACAGATAATACAGATAAAACTGATACTCTTGGTACAGATAATATTTTTGGTCAGTTAATCCGACCTACCAAATTTAATAACGATCGGCTGACTATATCTTATAGCTGCCATATAACTGAACGATCGGAAATGGTTTTTGGTAGAAATACCAACTTTGGTATTTTTGAAGATGGAAGTTTGGGACTTTTTTTAGATTTTATATTATAATAAATTGGGTAATTATATAAATTATAATAATAAATCATATTCTCATAAGGATCGGCCAACTATATCCGATGTTTGCGATATATATCCGGTTTTAACTGCAAGGGTATATCAACTTCGACTCCGCCCGAAGTTAGCTTTCCTTTCTTGTTTTTAAACTGTTTTTATTAAAATAATGCAGAATTGTTGTCAATATCAATGGCGTCCTAGACCAAATTTTTATATTTATTAGATTCTGATACCATTTTTTAATATGTTTTTGGCAATGTGTAGTTAAAACAACACATCCCACTTCTTTTGAGTCCATATCTGTAAATGAACATTCATTTTAGAATTTTAGTTATTAATGTAGCCTACCTTATGGCTAAAATAGCATTTAAAGTTTTTTTGTGCATTCTATTTCTCATTTTACCTTTTTTGACTACCTGCACTTGGCTACATACGCGTTCTACCTTTGCGTTCGAACAAGGAAGACTCAAAATTTGGAGTGCGAAGTGTGCTAACGGTGCGAATGTATTGACTGCTCCGGTGGCGGTACCTATTTACCTATTTCTATCGGTACTATTTTAAAAGTGCCAAAAGTAGCCAAAACTTAAAAAAATTCTAAATTTCTAGCTAATAGCATTTCACAAAATCTTATAGCTTTCGCAGTTTCAAAATAGCTAGTTCTAGCAATAAAATAGCTAAAATTGGTTTGGTCGTCCTCCAGACACACCGAATAGGATATTGGTGCCATTCAATAGGATATTGTCAAAGAATGTCTGGATCTCCCTATTGAACAGTAACTCCGCTGCCGTAAACTTTGTGATGGTGTGACGATATCAGTGTGACGATTTAGTTCGGAAGTCGATTTTACGGGGCAAATTTTAAGCCACTTCGTAAAGGAATCAACGACTAATACAAACGTGTTCCCTTGGGATGGTGCGGCGAAATGAATGTGGCAGGGACCCTGGTTTCTTGGCAGACTCTCAGTAATGTACGTCCGATCATGAAAAGAAATTGCGCGTATGTTGGCATGCTAAACATTTTCTTTTCAAACATTGTCTTTTCGATATCTGCAATGCATATATGTGCAATGTGTAATGCAGAGAGAATTTCCTGCCTTTCCATAAAGAGAATAGCTGCGCGACTATCCCAAAATAATATTTCTTGGTTACTGGTCAGCTTATTTCGCCGAACAAGAAAGAGTTCATTTTGCTGAACTTTAGCATACATGCATGGTAAGTTAAGTTTAATGAACCTGGAGAGTATTGTATTAGGATCGCATGCGATCAAATTCATTAGTTCTGCGAATACTTCGTTCTTTCACAGAAGTCTATGTAATGGCTCCGCAATGTTGGCTTTCTAGGGCAAGAATGAGTGACAAAAATTGGTCAGTCCCAGAAAAGCTTGCAATTTTTCTTTTTCTTTTTGCAGTGGCTACTGAGTTTACTACTACTACTACTAGTTTTATCGGCTGGTGGCCAAATGACGAGAGCGTCAACTTTGAATCCGAGGAATTCAAGGGAAATTTTTCTTTGGGCAGTCGCAATCTTGCTTTGTCTATACGGCCTAGAACTTCGTTTAGTCTACCCGAAAGTTCTTTTTTTGATTTACCCGTGAATTAATTTATATTCCGTCCTTCCAGCCAATTTTAGAAATTTTAGATATAGTATAGAAATAGAATAGTAGTACGGGGACTGATTATAGGGACGATGATTTGCCCGTGGCTGCAGCTCGATCTGCAAAAGTGAAGTGAGGAAGATTGACCTCAGATGGCAAGATCGCTGCGCCAGATAATGCAGTACCATACATTTTGGAAAAGCTTTTAAATTTAAGTGGGCATTAGAGGAGTCTCCATCTAAATCCTATGGTCTATGAGATCCACGTGTTCATACCGACAGACTGACGGACGGATGGACGGACCGACAGACGGACATGGAATATAGACTTGGCTGTTGGTGCTAATTAACAATTAATATACTTTATGAGGTTGGAGATGATTGCTTATTAATGTTACATTAATTGAAACGAATACAAGATACCCTCATACTCTACTCATACCGGGTATACAAACGGAAAAAATTTACAACAAAAATTGAACATTTAAGAAAAATATAATTTCCTTTGCACAATTTAAATTATTTTATCATAAAATCTTAGTTAAAATATGGTATTAAGTGTTTGAATGTAAACATATAGACATATTTGGATCCGAGAGTTGAAGAAAGGATCATATGAGGATCAGCAAAACAAAACATTAAATGTTCGAAAAGGTTTCGTCAGGGAAAGAAATGCGTGCAATACTTCAAAAGCCAAACGTCCCATCATGAGATAGATAAACTACTCCAAACCAGATAAATTTGGGGTAATGAGACTCCAATTCAAAATTTCATCACAATGCGAAACATTGCCCAGCAAGACAAGTTTGACGAGATGACGTCGTCAAGTCAACGTCCCATCGTTGATGGATCGATGGAGTTTACGTTTGGCAATCAAAGCGATGGGTTGTGTTTCTCTCCCAAAGCAAACTACAAAGCGGGTCAAGATTAAGTGACAAACACTCAAACAAACATACACACAGTTCTATAAATAGATCTTTCAGTAAGTGCACCGGTTGTGACAAGCTTATAGCGAATATAAAACGCTTATAGCCCAAATAATCATTCGTGATCCATCATTCGTAGGAAGGAAAAACCTTCATAGACCAGTAAATTCTTAATAATATCAAGAACCTATGTGACATCCTTTGCAGGATCTCTCTCTTTAATATCAAAAAAGGTATTGATTTAACATGCGGAGCCGTAGTCGTCAGTTGACAATCAAAAGCCATTGAACAAGCTGAAAAACTCCTCAAGCTCACGAACATACTTCACATACCCGTATCCAGTGTTTAAAAAACTGCAGTCGAATTAGCAGAAGTCACAATATTTTTGCTATTTGCTACTTCGACTGCGAGCGATATCAAAAAGTTTGCAATTGCTTTTGCTTCTGCTTTTGAAAAAGTCAGAAGTCGTATGCTTTTCGACTTACGCATCTGAACAAAAGCAAAAGCGACAAAAATCAAAAGTAGGAAAAAGCATAATGCATTACTTTTCGCGATTGTGACTGCCGAGAGCAGTCGAAAATTGCAACAGCAAAGCAGAAAGCAGAAAAACAAAATCTGTTTTTTTCAGAAGCAGTAGCAGAAGCAAAATCATAAGAACTGAAATTTGCCGCAGATTTTAAACGCTGCCCGTTTCATTCTCAGAACACCGAACGCTGAACTGCTCAAGGGGTACAATATACTCAAACGATCTAAGAGGTACTGAAGAAGAACAGATCCTTGAAAACTTAAAAGGCCAATAAGTGCCGCAGTTAGGAAAATTATTAAGTATATTCTAGGAGAACCGACCAAAACTGGACTAATCACCCTAACATTCGAAAAGTTAGACCTACCGGATTACATATATACATATAGGATACGATACGCAGGATACGATACGCACCTTATGTAACATCTGCCTCATCCTCAAAAATTATGCAAATAAACTAAAAAAATTTTTATAATACAGAGATGCTTTATGTGTAGCCAACCTGCCCATATTGACATGACAATTTGAGAAAAAGCGAGCGTGGATCCTGCAATTTCACCGAAAAAAAGATGCCGGCTAATAAACACCATCCCAGAGGAGAAACTGATTTCTTACCCATAAATAAGCACAGGCCATCAGAACCCTCCAAAAAGTAGACAACAGATCGGCCTGGTATGGCTTGCAACAGATGCATATAGGGATCCGTCATGCTAGTGTCTCTTCCTGTATATGGTATATGGTACATATGGTATGGTATACATGTTATGTATATGTTATATGGTACAGGAAGAGACACCAGCATGACGGATCCCTATATGCATCAGTTGCAAGCTCAACGCAAAACAACATACGACATCGATTGACACAGAATATCCCTTCGACATAAGCATCAACATCCCACCGACATTAGAAAACCCATTATAAGATATGACGACAAGGGATATGAAAATATGATAACGGTCTCAAGCGACGAAAATATTAGTAAGAATAGGACAAATAGTAAAATAGTAGTCTGCGTAGAAATATAAACAATAGAACCAAAGAAAATATAATTTATAAAGAAAAATCTAACAGCACTAAGTGCTGTTGTATCTAAGTTTAAAAATATTGCTGAATTAACTAATGACTAATCGTTAAATCTTAATAGTTACTAAAACTAAATATGACCCGTCTTCTATTCGATAACACTTTAATAAAACTTCTACAAGTTCTATTTTTGATTTTGTTTCTACCAATATTTCTACCAATATTATCTTTCACAATCACTCTAGATATATACCACTCATGAAAACTTCAACTTTAACAGCCTATTGAATGAATTACCCACCAATACCAACAACCTTATCTAAGGTGATTGCAATACCTGGTGATTGCTTTATAAACAAAATCATTGATACTACCGGTCTTGTGATTCTGAACGATGAGTGGCTCCGCCACTCCTTCAACACTTTTTCTCCAATCGACATTTCACTTTGCTCACCTTTGCGTTACTAACTGGAAAATTGATCATGGCCTCCATGGTAGTAATAATTTTCCCGTTATCATTTCTTTGTTTCCGACTACCAACCAAAACACCGGGTACAACAGTTTGCCAGCTGGGACAAGTTTGATAAATTAACAGCAAGATTAAACCCAGAGCTTTAAGCGAGCTTAAATACAAACCAAGAAGCAGGAAATTTAAAAAGAATATATTTATAAAGCGCCAATAAATCTATTCCCCAATCGTCGGTGATTAAATCTGAGCACAATGTTCCCTGGTGGAACTCTTATTAACTACAAAAAGCCAATGCATTCTTCAAAAGAGAATTAAGATTAGCTAAAAATTCAGCTATGCATGACTTCATACCAGATATACAACTAACCTTCAACCCTAAGATTATTTGGAATAACATAAGAAGATTTTGTAGCCTAAAAACCTATATACCCATTTACTGCATTTTTCCAAATAATCAAACCACACAACTCATTATAGACAGAAGAGATATAAAACACGAATTTGCTGGTCTAAAAACTGGAAAACTCTAAATTCGATAGTTGCCTTCTTGCAAATAAAAAATCCACACAAAACAATCCTCAAAATTGTAGAACTTCACGTAGCTCTCAACGAACTAAAAGGCTGTGACAGGATTACATAGGAGATTTTTAAAAATACCTCCAGTATTACAAAACATAGACTACTAAAATTGTATTTCAATATCTTTTGGAGTTGCGTAACGCAAAACTAAAAACTGCGTATTGTTATCCTAAATTTTGATAAAATTAAAATTCTTACAATTTTAAATCAACTCGTTACCTGACATGTCGGCCAAAAATTATGTGTTATATCAAAAACTTCATGACAAACCGGAAAAGAAAAAAGTAAAAAAAAAATTTTTCTCCAGAACTCGCTAGATCTGCATAATGGCATCCCGCAGGGATCACCACTATCCGTTGTTATTTTTGCAATAATCTATGCGAAATAATCAAAACACATAAAGAAATATCGTTTTGCTCTTACACTGACGATTTCAACATCATTCGCCGTCTTGGTAAGCCTAAAAACCGTGATATTAACTTCAGAAACATATTAACTGACATTCCACACTTGTTTATCTACTCAGGTGCTAGCCTCTCAGTAGAGAAATGCCAGCACATACACATATATAGGAAATATACTGTAGGTGTAAACATAATACATCAGGATTTATTATTTCAAATGTTGACACCCTCAAAATTCTCAGACTTACAATTATTAAAAAATGCAACTGGAACTCGCACATCAAATCTCTTATTAATTCAATACAGCATAGACTTAATATAATTAAAACACACTTTATTAAATACTGTAAAAGCGCTCAATTCTAAAATAGATTTTGGAATTTTTATTTACGGATACTCTACAAAATCAGATCTGAACAAAATCAAGACATTTACCAACGCAGCTATCAGAGGCAGTTTATGGGCGTTTTTTTCCCATATATTACACGAATCTCATATCTAACCACAGGAAATGAGCCGTGACCTTATAACCACAAGTCAACTTAAATCTTTATTAAATAACATTGACTCTCCTCTCTTGTCTCTTGTCTAAATACAAACTTCAATCTGCCTTAGGAAAAATGCATTAACAATAAATTCATTTATACAGATTCTTCTAAAACAAAAGATTCAACCATCTTTACTGTCCCCTCAATTAACAATTAACTACCACACTATACGTCAGTTTACTTTGATAATAATAATGATACTCTGAGTTAATATAAATTTTTCTAGCCATAACCTTATACTTTCTTCAATAACCAAAAAATAAAACTAATCTGGATACTTAGACTTGTCCAAATTACAGGTAATAAGTTTGCAGATACGTCTGCAAAAACGCCTTGCTCTAGACCTCTAGATATTTCCTAAAATTTTCTCCAAAAACATTTTCCATGGCTCTTTTTGAAAAATTTTAACTTTGTATAAAGAAATACATAAAAGTAAAACCTTCATGGACCTGATTTCCAAAAAAAAAAACATAAAATACACCAGAATGCGCTTAAATTATTCCAGACTCACACACGCACGTCTTTTTGACCGTAATCCGGTATCAAATTGCATTTCTGCAACGCTCAATCAGTTATACCTATGGCAGCTATGGGATACAGTCGGCAGATCTCGGCCGTTCCGACTTATATACTGCGTGCAAAGGAAACGAGAGTGTCTGTTAAGTTTCAAGTCGATAGCTTTAAAACTGAGAAACTAGTTTGCGTAGAAACAGACAGACGGACAGACGGACATGCTCATATCAACTCAGGAGGTGATCCTGATCAAGAATATATATACTTTATAGTGTCGGAGATGTCTCCTTCACAGCGTTGCACACTTTTAGACAAAATTATAATACACTCTGCAAGGGTATAAAAATTAAAATATCTGTATTAATTTATTATAAATGTATTATTTTCTCCCGCACGATCTCCAATTGACTCCAACTGGTTTTCTGCTCAACTACTATTGCGACCTACGAAAGTTCATAAAAATCGGCCGATTTAATTCTATAGCTTCCATATAGACCCTCACCTGGCTATGAACTTTCACTATGGGTGCGTTTTAAAAAGATAAAGCCAGTTTAACGAGCCAGTTTCGTATTAGAATTGAAACTGAAATTTTCCGACCGAGGTGAACGATCAAAAATGGTATTTGGTAAAAATAACATGATTTTCTAATGGTATTTTTTTCTTTCATGAGAACTCATTTGAACCTTATGTGTGCCAATTTTCAAGTCGATAGCTTTATAACTGAGAGACCATTTTGAGTAGAGACAGACAGACAGACGTAGAGGCCAATATGCTTATATCGACTCGGAAAGTGGACCAGATCAAGAACACAAAACTTTACAGCGTCGGAGGTGTCTCCTTCTCTGTGTTTCAACTTTTGACCAAAATTATAATACTTTTGCAAGGGTACAAAAACTACATCTTTTAAAATTGTTGAGAATTTATTTCAAAAGTATTTTAGTATTTAATAATTTTAAAATTTTTTTATTTAAAAACAACTTTTGCGAAAAAAATGGTGTGAAGCTTTATTGAATTTTAGGTTAACTTGAGGCGTAAATATTTGTCTGTGAAACTCAAAGCAGGAGCTTACCTAAAAAATTTATTCGTGAATTACACAGCCACACAAAAACAAATTTTTTTTTGAGTCTGGAGGTCAGACCATTTTTACTATATGTTTTTGAGGTTGCTGAACCCAAATCCGAGGTCCAAAAAACCCTAGCACGTCAGGGTTCTGACATAACCTCAAAAACCTCATACAAAATTATATTTGAGTCCGGGGGTCAGAACAAGTGTGTAATATGTTTTCGGGGTCGCTGAATCCGAATCCGAGGTCTAAGAAACTCCAGAATGTCTGGGTTACGACATAACCTCTAAAAATAGATAGACCTCAAAACTGTTTTTTTTTTTCGCGGTCTTCATCAGCATCAGAAAGCATTCCTGTATTCATCATAAAGCTTAGAGAAGCTCGAGAAACGATTTGTTAGTACATATTAAGTTATTTGTAATTTATTAAGCTAAGAGGAGTTTGTAAGGAAATCTAAAATTCTATATTTTAAATTAGAGGGACAGGAAAGAGATGTAATAGAGTAGAGACCATTGTAGTTCGAACATAATACCCTAAAAGAGTCATGCAGTGCATATGTCGAACTACAATGGCTAAGGATCAGAGGACTAAAGTTTCGAGTCCTTTTATTAGGAATGTTAAATTTTATACGTGTTAGTGAATGCTGGCTATCTACATCCCCGTTAGTAAGGTTATGCAGAAAAACTACGCCGAGCATTGTTCTACGATTACATGCTTGCATTTTGATCCATTAAGTATTAGATCATTAGCTAAACACCATTTTATCAAGTTATCAAGGTCTGACTGAAGACTGCAATGGGCAGAGATGGATATGTACTGAAGACAAAGCTTTACATCATCTGCATACATAAGAACTAGAGAGTTCGTTAAAGCAGGGGGCAAGACGTTTATAAAAAGCGTAAATAATAACGGGCCAAGATGACTTCCTTGAGGGACGCCAGATGTAGCACTGTATGTTTTTAAATAAGAATCTTTGTGTCCTTAAATAAGAGTCTTTGTAAGACTTTTTGGAGATCCACTTTAAGAGGTCTTTAGAAAAACTCAGCAAATTCAGCTTACTCAACAAGAGTGAGTGATTAACTGAATCAAATGCTTTGCTGAAGTCTGTGTAAATTACATCGGTTTGATATCCCTTACAAAAGCCATCTATGACAAAGGATGTCAACTCCAATAAATTTGTGGTGGTGGAGCGACGCATAATAAAGCCATGCTGACAGGGAGTGATAATCGAAGAGCAAAGGTGTTGCAAATGAGGGGTAATTAATTTTTCAAATAACTTTGAAATTGGCGACAACTTAGAGATTCCTCTGTAGTTGGCAGCATCGGACTTTTTCTCTTTTTTATAAAGGGGAATTATGAATGAGGAGGAATGAATGAGAAATTATCGAGGTTTCCAATGATAAGTTGAAAAGTCTTAGAAGAGGTTTGCACAGAGCCCTGGCGCAGTATTTTAGCACACAGCCTGGTACTCCGTCGGAGCCTGGCGAATAAATGGGTTTTACCCTTAAAAGACCAGATAGTAAGTTGTTCTCAGAAAAAAACGGACAGAAAATAAGATTTGCTGCTTGAATGTTATATGCGTAAGGCTGATCTGTTATATAACAGAAAATAAGTTGCTGAGAATAAGTTGTTTGAAAAAATTCTGCAAATAGGTCGCAGAGGAAAAAAAATTTGTGTCTGCAAAAAATTACAGCAAGAGAACTGTAAGTTGCTGATAAAATTTTATAAGTCTAGCTTTACAAATGCCAGTAATATCCAAATTTTTTCTTTTTGTATGGAGTGTTAAAAAAGTGGGCATTTTTTATAGAACCTTATTATAGTCTAAATGATAGAAGTGATTGAAGTAATCTTCCATCGATACGGGAATTCACCAGATGAGAATGACAAGGAGAACTGTAGATGAAGAAGATTATAAAGATATGGATATATGATCGAAGTCAGGTGTTTATCACTCACTGACCTGCTCTGGGCTAGGTCTACTAGGTCACAGTCCAATTTGTCCATATAACTCACATTTAGAAAAGACTCAATGCTAAGAAGAGTTTCATTATCATTTGAAGGAACCTTCGGATCCAAGTAAGAGGCAAAGCATTTTGGAAAAACAGCTGAAACGCTCTGATTTGAGTCGGCTACAATATTACCATAACATATGGAAGAAGGTATGTCCTTCACAAAGACACTATTCCCTGTGAATATTGTTAACTTTTTATACCCTTGCAGAGGGTATTATAATTTTGTCCAAAAGTGTGCAACGCAGTGAAGGAGACATCTCCGACCCTATAAAGTATATATATTCTTGATCAGGATCACCTCCTGAGTTGATATGAGCATGCCCGTCTGTCCGTCTGTCTGTCCGTCTGTCTGTCTGTCCGTTTCTACTCGAACTAGTCTCTCAGTTTTGAAGCTATCGTCTTGAAACTTTGCACACACCCTTCTTTCCTTTGCACGCAGTATATAAGTCGGAACGGCCGGGATCGGCCGACTATATCCTATAGCTGCCATATAACTGATTGATCGGAAATGGTATAACTTTGGTGTTTGTAGAGTTAGAGACTTCAAATTTGACATGAGAGCTATTTTTGGCAACAAATTACGACATGCCAAATTTCATAAAGATCGGCCGACTATATCTTATAGCTGCCATATAACTGAACGATCGGAAATGGTATTTGGTAGAAATATCAACTTTCGTATTTTTGAAGATAGAAGTTTAAGACTTTTTTTAGATTTTTTATTGTAATTAATTGGTTTTATTATGATAAATCATAATCATAAGGATCGGCTAACTATATCCGATGTTTGCGATATATATCCGGTTTTAACTGCAAGGGTATATAAACTTCGGCTCCGTCCGAAGTTAGCTTTACTTTCTTGTTACTATTAACAACGAAGCCTATAAAATCTTTGCACCCTCACAGGGGCATTAGTATCAATAATATTACAAAGGGCAATTCAAAATTTACTACATATAACAATCAGCAATTGATTCATCCGAAAAAGAAATAGAGGCATCAATAAATAATAACTTAGAATCATTCATATGATAATTTTTATCTTTTGAACACTTTTTGATCAGAGCGGGTAAGAAATTAACCCAAAATAAAGCTCACTTTTAATTTGGAATTTATGTTACTTATTATATTCTATTATCGAGTTTGCGGCTGTAAACCGCTTGGCAGCAAATAATGTTACTCTGCATTATTTTACACTACTACTAACTAGGTTATTTAAAAACATAAGATCATAAGAAATATAATTAAATACGAATGGAGACGATGGAGATTAGGTTTAAATTGCCACCAACCATCAAAGCACTAGGGATCAAAGTTCCAGCGTCTCGATCTTTACGAAATATTTGTCTTAAGTTAGGCACGAAGAACTCAGAGGAACTAATGTTGTTATTGAGCCAAGTTTTTACGAGGATGATTACATCAAAATCGCCATTACAAGAATACCATCGGAGTATTTGAGTACGAGGACAAATTATAGCTACGGTCCACATTAGGAATTAGACGGCTAGGCGGTAATGATGGAAGTACACTCTTGGTACTGGTGCATGTGGAGGCATATCCAAAGTGAGTGTCCAGTTGCAAGGCAAATCCAGTGCCAGATGAAAACATCTAGCATTCATCATCAAAAAAATCCACACGCAGCAGTGATCCACTCTCACTTCCAAAAGGTAAAGAAACATATTAAGCACCTGAAGGCGCTAAACTGACAGTCCACATGCAGAGCTGGTTATTGATTTTTCGAAAAACAGTGACTCTTTAATTCTGTTCTTAGTCTGTCTCATGGACGATCTCATTTCGTCCTGAGCAGCACAAAAATTATCGCAACAATAATAGAGACCAAACCCACGAAAAATGGCCTCCAAAACTGAGACAGTGAACCCGGCACACCCGGCAAACCAATATTTGCTTCTACAACGTTTTCACATAGCCAGCAATGGGTGGTAGGTTAGAATGACATGATGGTCTTTTTAGAGGACTTTATGGAGCAGACCAGTGAAACACCAGTTTACAGCAAAAAAAAAACACGCCCGTTTTTTCAAGAAGAAGTAAGAGAAGTTCAATGTTAGTTATTCACATGCATTCACGGCCACAGGGAAACAACGCAAAACCCGGCTCCTTGCCAATCTAGCGCCGATGGACAACCAGAAACGGATCTGACGGATACACACTTTCGCATACACTCACACAGAAGCGGAGCAACCGAGAACAAAACGAGAGAGACGGCCCCGAACAAGACAGCAAGAGCAGTTAGCCCATCATCTGAATGTGTGAGGGCCCGGATCGAAAGTGCAGCAATGCAATGTGACATCATAAATGGTACTTCGGTTAGGTTTGCCAAGCTTTGCCAAGACAGCTGCGAAGACAATATTTTTACAAAGTCTTATTTTATAATTGAATATAAATAATAAAAAAAAAAAAATTTTAAAATAAAAATATTGTAAAATTTGTATCGTTGTTGTCTGTTTATCAAGTCAAGTCACCGAGAGTAATTATGACAAAGCTATTGCGAGTCTAAAAAGAGTTTACGATAATGAATGTCTTATCTTTGCGAACCAAGCAACCAAATTTTTCAGCCTTCCGAAAGTTTCCCATCCGTCTGCATTGTCATTGAGAGGTCTCATCGACACAGTATAATCGATGACACTAAAATTGCAAACTCGATGATTCTATATTTTTTTTTTGGGGGGAAAGGGGGAAAGCATACAGGTCAAAGTGTCTGATTGCATTCAACTTGGTGAATGCCAGCATGATTCCTGTCACTGCTTTCTTCAAGCCGACGCACTACCTCCACGTGGTTCTTCCTGGATTGACGCTCGACAGCCGTTTAATCGCAAACTAAAGCGACGAGAGTCCTAACTCTACAAACTAGGTTTTGGCGTAGGACTTGGAATCCACCCATGTAAAACGCAATTTCAGTGAAGGAAGCAAAAGAAGCCTCGGAAAGGAACCGATCTAACGCTGACGACCATAGCAAGTGTAAAAAGGACAATGATTTGAGAGTATGCACCTGGAACGTACAAACATTGTACAGATCTGGTGCTGCTCAACAACTAGCAGATACCCTCAACAAATATAGGGCTGACATCACTGCTATCCAGGAAATGCGATGGATAGGACAAGGCTGCATATAGAAGAAGAACTGTGACCACCAAGGACGCTTTCTATGCGGAGCTCGACCGAGCTTATGGCCGCTGTCCTTCCCATGACATTAAAATTCTCCTCGGGGATTTTAATGCCAAGGTAGGACGAGAAGACTTCTATGTTGTTACCACATCTTGGATTTAGTCTACATGAGACCACCTCGAGCAATGGTCTCAGATTAATAGGCTTTGCAGCTGCGCATAATATGGTGGTTCGTAGTACTAGATTCCGTCATTTGGATATCCATAAATCCATAAAGCATAAAATGCATGCTTATAAAGATGCATATAAAGATATCCATAAAACATCTTGGCTCTCTCCCGATCGACTGACCAGAAATCAGATCGATCATGTTGTGATCGATGCAAGGCACGCATCTAATATACTCGACGTGCGATCCTGTCGGGGTCCCAACATCGACTCCGACCATTATCTTGTTGCAGCTAAGATTCGCACACGGCTATGTGTGGCGAAGATTCCACGTCGAAGTGCGTTAAGAAGGCTGGACATCGGAAAACTGCAATCACAACAGGCGAAGAATGCATTCTCCACTCACGTCTTGGGGCTATTAAGCCGAGCACCTTCAATACCTGAAGACAAAAGCGATATGTGGGCGCTCATATCTCACTCCCTGCGAGCTTCGGCAGAAGAAGTGCTTGGATTCCAGCGTCCTCTTACAAGGAATCCATGGTACGATCAGGAGTGTCATGACGCAACAGCTGCGTCTGACCCAAGGATTTAAGACTGGTGAAGTGGCGTGCACAGACTCTGAAGACTATGATCCACGAACCCCAATCTATGGCACTGATATTGAAGTGCCATTCCCAAGTCATATCAAAGTCAAGGATGCAATAAAACGGCTTAAAAACAACAAGTCTGCAGGTGCTGACGGCCTGCCGGCAGAATTGTTTAAGGCAGCTGGTGATATGTTGGTAGGGAGCATGCACCAACTAATCAGTAAGATATGGCTCACGGAGAGCATGCCCGAAGATTGGAACCTCAGCATGATCTGTCCCATCCTGAAGAAGGGTGATGCCACGGTGCGCACCAACTACCGCGGAATTAGTCTTCTTCCAGTTGCATACAAAGTCCTAAAAAGCCTATTGTGTGAAAGACTGAAACCCCATGCTGAAGCACTGATTGGACCTTATCAGTGCGGGTTCAGGCCTGGCAAGTCCACTGTTGACCAGAAATTCACCTTGGTCCAAATCCTGGAGAAGTCTTACGAAAACCAGATCGAAACGTACCATCTCTTCGTCGACTACAGAGCCGCATTTGATAGCCCCAGGCGAGATCGCCTATATGCCGCCATGTCTGAGCTTGGTATACCAGCAAAGCTGACTAGACTTTGCAGAATGACATTGAGCAACACCAATAGCTCTGTCAAGGTAGGAAGTGGCCAATCCGAAACCTTTACTATCTAGTGTGGCCTCAGACAAGGTGACTCGCTGTCTTGTATACTCTTCAATATTTTAAGGGAGAGTATTATAAGAAAGGCTGGTGTACATCGGTCGGGCACGATATTAACCAACAGATGTGTCCAGCTCTTTGGTTACGCTGATGATATTGATATCATTGGCCGCACCAAGCGTGATGTCACAAGAGCCTTCGGGGCTATTGAAAAGGAATCAGCAAAAGTCGGACTAGCAGTGAATATGGAGAAAACAAAGTTTATGGTGTGCTCTAGCAGAGAATCGCGGCGTCTTGATTCTCAGCTGACTGCAGAAAACTATAGCTTTGGGTCCGTCAAGGAGTTTATCTACCTAGACACTGCTATAACAAGCACAAATGATGTCAGTCTGGAGATTAAGCGGAGAATAACACTTGCCAACAGGTGTTACTTTGGCTCAGTAGGCAGTTCAATAGTAGAGCTCTCTCTCGACGCACAAAAACCACACTCTACAAGACGCTTATTCTTCCAGTACTCCTATATGGTGCGGAGTGCTGGACAGTGACGCAGTCAGATGGAGCTGCTCTTGGAGGTTTCGAGAGGAGAATTCTTTGCAAAATCTTTGGTCCAATCCAAATACAACCACGAGCTGTACGGTGATGTTGACGTAGCCAGTCGAGTGAAATGTCAAAGACTTCGCTGGCTGGGCCACGTTGCCCGTATGGATGAAGACACTCCGGCTCGTAAGGTGTTTGATGCGGTGATTGTTGGGACACGAAGGAGAAGACGACCCCGAACGCGTTGGCAAGACCAGGTGATGGAAACGCTGTCCACACTTGGTGTTACCAACTGGCGAAGGCGCTCTCAGGACAGAGACGCGTGCAGGCTCATTGCGCTTCAGGCCGAGACCCGATAAAAGGGTTGTCATGGCCATATAATAATAATAATAATTCTATATTTAGTTTTGAACACAGTAGATCCAGAAGTACATAGAGAAGCATCGTGTATCAACTTGCTTGTAATTGGTCAAGCTAATTCACAAGTGAAGAAACAGACACACTGTGGTGAAGTCAAAAATTAATGGTAGTGAGTTTCCGTTTGACTTTTGGATTTTGACAACAACTTCAGGTCATCGCCCTGACCAGTCAGTCACCGAAAAGATTGGGTCCCTCCAAAAAACCAACCATTAGGAGACATATTTTTTTATAAACCTAATTGGAGCTGAGAACTGTTTTCCGATGGCGGCATTGTGGGCCACATTATACAAGAACATAACATGTAGTACTGCCTTCAGGTCCATTTGAAGTCAGTCTTCCATTGAAATCGGATCCAATTGGATCTTCCATTTATCTCGAGATCCGAATTTTAAAAAAATGCATTATGAATTTATAGAAAAACAAGAAAGGAAAGCTAACTTCGGGCGGAGCCGAAGTTTATATACCCTTGCAGTTAAACCCGGATATGTATCGCAAACATCGGATATAGTTGGCCGATCCTTATGGGAATATGAATATATAATCCAATATATTACAATAAAAAATCTAAAAAAAGTCCCATACTTTTATCTTCAAACATACCAAAGTTGGTATTTCTACCAAAAAACCATTTCCGATTATTCAGTTATATGGCAGCTATAAGATATAGTCGGTCGATCGTTATAAAATTTGGTAGGTTGGATCAACGGACCAAAACTAAAATATGTACCAAGTTCCAGCTTTCTATCTTCAAAAACACGAAAGTTGGGACATTTCCGATCGTTCAGTTATATGGCAGCTATAGGATGTAGGCGGCCGATCCTTATGAAATTTAGCATGTCGTAATATTTTGTTAAAAATAGCTCTCGTGTAAAATTTGAAAATTTGACTTTTGCTCTAAAAACACCAAAGTTATACCATTTCCGATCAATCATACCATTTCCGGCCGATCCCGACCGTTCCGACTTATATACTGCGTGCAAAGGAAGGAAGGGTGTGTGCAAAGTTTCAAGTCGATAGCTTTAAAACTGAGAGACTAGTTCGCGTAGAAACAGACAGACAGACGGACAGACGGACATGCTCATATCAACTCAGGAGGTGATCCTGATCAAGAATATATATACTTTATAGGTTCGGAGATGTCTCCTTCACTGCGTTGCACACTTTTGGACAAAGTTATAATACCCTCTGCAAGGGTATAAAAATTAAAATATCTGTATTAATTTATTATAAATGTATTATTTTCTCCCGCACGATCTCCAATTGACTCCAACTGGTTTTCTGCTCAACTACTATTGCGACCTACGAAAGTTCATAAAAATCGGCCGACTTAATTCTATAGCTTCCATATAGACCCTCACCTTCAAGGGTATAAAAAGAATCCTTAGCTCATATGTTCTCTACCAGAAATGATGACACTATGACATACCCCATCAGTGTATCTTACGGCCTCAAAGCACATCGACCAAACTACAATCCTATAACATTATTATTGTGGGTAATATTTATTATTGTGTTGTGCTGATTCCTTTTTGTTGGCTTTTCAAAGGTTCGTTGGGCGCCGAGGATGTCCGCAGATCGTGCACTGCGACAACGCGACGAACTTCGTCGGAGCGAGTCGCCACTTCGCAGACCTTCGTCGGAGAATCGAGGACGAAGTCGACGCGGTCACGCAATACGCATTAAAAAACGGATGCGTATTTGCTTTCATACCGCCGCGGGCTCCGCACATGGGCGGACTATGGGAGGCAGGTGTGAAGTCTGCAAAACACCTACTTCTACGAGCGGTAGGGAACGCCAGGCTGACTGCGGAGGAGCTGCAGACCGTCCTCGTTGGAGTCGAGGCCGTCCTGAACTCACGACCCCTGGGGGCTCTGAGTCAGGACACAAGCGACGACGAGGCGCTGACTGCCGGGCACCTGTTGATAGGTCGCTCATCGCCCCACCAGCACCGCGGACCCCGGACCAGCAGGGTGCTTGCGGCGATGGCGGCTTGTCTCGTCAGGGCCTACAGGCGCGGTCAAAGTGGCAGAACAAGGAGGACGACTTCCGCAGAGTGCAACGGGCCCTGGAAACCCACCGGTGCACCACATACCAGCAGCAGAGATCCGTGGGCGATGAAAACGAGGGGCCACGGACCAGCCAACGGGAAAGTGGCATGATTCTGGTAGCAGGATTAACGGCAGGAGCAGAATCCAGGAGGATTAACGGGCGCTCCAGTCAGTATAAAAGGAGGCCCATTGGAGCGGCTCGGGACGAGTCTTTTTAGGAAGCTTGAAGCGATGAGTTGGAGGACCGCCTGTGGAGAGTCCGACAGCCAACAGGCGTGGTCCTGCGAAACAAGGAGGCCGACTTGGTATCACACGCCCGGTAGTCACGGGACGTACAAGACAAGGGAGACAAGGACCCGTTGCTGGACGATTTCATCTATGAGCCCGGGGCGTCAGAGTCGAGTAGGGCCATTCCCGAACACGGCAGGTAGCCTTGCAAGGAAGTGAAGAAAGGATAAGTCTGGCGTACGCCTTACTGATTCCTGGAATCGCAACCAACAGGCGTGGTCCTGCGAAACAAGGATCGGCGGACTCGAGAACTCGCGCCCAATTCAAAGACCGAGTGAGAACACCCCGGTCACCAGCCCCGCCAATACAAACTCGGGTTCGCCGGCGCGTATGCACGGTGTCCCGGTGTAGCGGCAGCGCGACGCACGGTCAGTCACGCGGCAACTTCCAAACCTGGCACCGGAGCGTATGCACGGTGTCCCGGTGTAGCGAAGGCGACACGCACAGGCAACTTCCAAACCTTGCACCGGAGCGTATGCACGGTGTCCCGGTGCACAGTGGTCGATTTGGCCTCGCTAGCGGCATTTAATTATGATTTTCAAATTTAAATAAACCTTAATTTAAGTTTACCTATCGATAGTATACACCTTGATTAGATGCTAATTGATGTTTTCTAAGCTCATCAATAAGCTGATGATGAGCTGTAAACTGTCAAAGTCAACATATGTTTCAGCAGTTGATATTTATAATTTTGGCGCCCTTTTACTTATTGGTTGCATATTTGAATAAATAGTGCAATTTACGATTATTCTAGTGCAAGTTTGGTTTTTAACAACTATTAAGGTATGTGCTACATAGAAAATCTGTGCTTGTGACGTGTCAGTATATGTGTTACTTATAAATTTTAGTGGATTTGGAGTGTATTAACAATGTGCGGAATAGAGCACACACCTGTCTTTCGTGAAGTAGAACTTAACAAATTCACCTGCATTCACTCTGGTTGCAATTGTTTGTTAAAGTGTAAATTATTAATTGTCCGAAATGTCAACAAGTTATTTCACTTTTTAGGAAGAATTTTAGTGTCGAAGCGCGCACTTTCTTAGTATGGCACGGCGAAGCCGTTACAATCGAATATGATTGTAACGAAAAGGAAAAAAAAGTAGGAAAAATAGTAGTGGGCTTGTCCAGTAGTGGAAGAAATGCGATATAAATAAGGCAGCTTTTGAAAAAAGGAATAAAGAATGGCTAGACACGCCTCAGGTGTTGATGGAAAGATCATCATTAAGAAATGTTGGACGCCCAGAGAAAAGTATTTCAGAGTGATGCAGAATAACTCAAATCAACAAACTATCAGGCATTTCGGAGAAAGTCTCGACGGATGTATTGTTGTTGGCTGCAAGTAGCCGCTTGTATAAGGACGGAAATACATCAAGAATTGTATCGAAGCTGAATGCTGACGAGGAGCTTACCGGGGATATTATAAGAACTGGAAGTACGGCCGGTACTGAAAGTACTAACAATGGAAGATTTTTTCCAAATTTAGCTGCGCGCATAAAAAGAGTAACCAAATTTTAATATTCCGATTTAGCATTGTCATGCGAGCATTGTCCTGTGGACATTACTTAAACACCAATGCATTCGGATCGTACGCTATGGAAATTTTGTTAATAAATACCCTTGGTTTGACATGCCATCGTCGGTTCACAAAATTTTAATTTTTTGTGTATAATGTATATAAAATGTTTATATAAAATCTACATGTTTCTTATTTGCTTCTTGCATAATATAAGTTATAATTCTATTTCTTACTCTTTTTTTTTTTAGAATACAAAAAATTTAATAAAAGTCTTTTTTTAAATATAAAAAAAAAATTTTAAAAAACACTATAAATTTAATTTTTGTCCACATAATGCAAAATTGAGTAACAAACCGAAAATAAAAAACCGATTGAAGATATCGGAGCGTATGCACGGTGTCCCGGAGTAGTGGAGGCGACAGTCCGCAGCCAACTTCTAATCTAGTCTAAAACTTGTTCTCAAGGCAAAAGGGCGGAGGGTAGCGGAATCGTTAGCAGCGCGGCAACAGGAGTACCATCGGCGACGGAGTAGCGGCGGCGTATCCTGAACAACCCGCAGAGGACGCCGACGACGGAGCCAGCAGAAACGGAAAGAGCAACGAGAAAAAGAGAAAGAAAGCCTTTTGTAGTGTAAAGAAGTCTCAAAATAAAGAGTGTGGAAACTTCAAGCTATTTGTATTATTTTCTGGGCTTCTGGGCTTGGCAGCAGAAAAAACAGTTTGTTACACTTGGCGCCCAAACTTCGTGATTGCATGATATCTAGAAAATAACATACCAGAAAGATGGGAAAAAAGAATTGAATCTACACATTGAGAAAGGAGGAGCTGAGCGAAGTGTGTAGAGAGCTCGGACTACCAGTAGACGGGCCTGTGGAAACGATGAGATCCTCAGTGGCGAGGTGGGTCGACGAATCCAAGGAAGAGGAAGTAATGGCGTTAACGCACGGCCTCGAGGAAAGGTTTGGACAAAGATCAACCCCCAGGCAGAGAGCAACCAGCGAAACCGAGAAGTTTATAGAGAGCCTGGCGGTACCAGATCCAAGGATGGGAAGGAGCATAAAGCCGCAATCAAGAAAGTATGTTCCGGCCCCGGTGGATTACGCCAAAGTGGCCAGACAGGTGCGAGACTGGTCGTTTCGTTTCGACGGTACAGGGGACCCGTTAGAGTTCCTCGGCCGAGTGACGTGGTCCGCAAAGACATATGGATTGGACATAAACACGATCCCCAGAGCCATGCCAGAACTACTGCAGGGCAGGGCCCAAAGATGGTTCATCATGAACGATGAAGAATGGCCAACATGGGCGAGGTTCAATGCAAGCTTCGAGATTTTTTTCCTGCCGAAACGATACTTCGAAAAGTTGGCGGACCAAGTTCGTCAACGGAAGCAGCGTCGTGGAGAGCCCTTAAAAGAGTACATGGTGGACCTTCAGTCACAAATGAAACCATTAGGCAAAACCACGAAAGAAGTAATCGAGAGGCTCGTCGAAAACTGCATGCCAAGGATGAAGATGTTCATAAAACCATACGGCTGCGCGTCTTTAGAGGAGGTGATGGGCCTGGCAGAGGAGTTTGAGGAATTAGCGCAGGAGGAAGTCGCCACGGAACAAAGGTGGAGCCACAGCCAGCCAGCCGTAAACGAGAGGTGGAAGAGAGAAGAACCGCAGCATAGTGAAGCGGCAAGGTACCAGAGGGACCAATGGACCCAGAAAGGGCAGCGGGACGAGTTCCACCACCAGGCCGTCCAAAACACACAATTGGCACCAAGGTGGCAAAGAGAGGAACCGCGCCAAGGCCCACCGGAGCGACAGAACATCACGAATCAAAGTTGGATGCCGAGATGGCAGCCTGAGACCCAGCATAGGTCGGCTCCGCAACAACCTAATCAGCAGTGGACAGCAGGGCCAGTGCAGGGCCAAGGCAGGGTCCTGTCGAGAACCCAGCACAAGCATGCAACAGATGCGGTGGCATGGGCCATTGGGCCAGCGGATGCAGGAACCAAAGGTTGTTGTTCTGCAAAATGTGCGGCGCGACAGGAGTTAGAAGCAGAGAATGCTGCCAGAGGTCGGGAAATGCGCAGCGGCCCCAGCAACAGGGAGGAGAGCAGGGATCACACGGTGCTGCCTCTCAAAACTAATAGGAGGACTATCCGGAGAAGAGCAACAGTTGACGGCAACCATCGAGGTTGAGGGCACGGAGGTGAAAGCCATGCTGGGTACAGGAGCAACGGCGAGTATTATATCAGAGGAACTAGCAGAGAGCCAGGAAATAGCCGGGAAAGGAGTCGCGATAAGGAGACGGGTGAAGAAGCCATACAGAAACACGCGGCGCATTTCTGGCTCAAATGAGCTTCGGCAACAGGACAAAGACCTGCTGGTGATGCCGGGCATGGAGGACAGTCTGGTGCTGGGATGGGATTTCCTCAGCGAGTTTGGCGCCACGGTGACATGCGCAGGCCACCGCGTTACCATACCCAAAAGGGAGAGATGGGGCTGCTGTCTGGAGGATAGAAAGTCCGTAGCAGTGGCCGGATGCCCAGAGGTATGGGTAGACGAACGCAATAAGAGGTTTATCGAGAGAAAGCTAGAAGCGTTCGCCGGCCAAAGAGGATGCTCGAACATAACGCAGCACAGGATCACAATGAAGGACGACATTTCCATAAAACAGCGATATTACCCCAAAACCCGAAAGTACAGGGGGAAATAAACGCAAAAGTGGAGGAGCTGTTGGAAAAGGGACGCATTGAGCCCTCGAATAGCGCGTACAGCTTACCCATTGTGATGGTGAAGAAAAAGACGGGTCAATGGAGAATGTGCGTTGACTTCCGGCAAATCAACGCAAAATCAGTAAAAGATGCGTACCCAATGCCACGGATAAATTTCATATAGGAGCAACTAAGGGAGGCCAGATTCTTCAGCAGCCTCGACTTGAAGGACGGATATTGGCAGATCACTCTGGAGGAAGGCAGCAGACCTGTAGGGTCTGTAACAATGGAAGGTGATGCCATTCGGGTTGCACTCAGCCTCGGCAACATTCCAAAGGGCCCTTGACCAGGTCATAGGGCCGGACATGGCTCCACATGCCTTTGCATATCAGGACGATATCATCGTGATCGGACACACCAAGGAAGAACACATGGCGAACCTAAGAGAGGTGTTCAGAATGTTGAAAGCATCAAACCTGCAGATAAACAAGGAAAAATGTCATTTTTTCAGGCAGGAACTGGTATACTTGTGACACAGAATAACGAGCCAAGGGATCGGAATGGATCCGGGGAAGTTCGCTGCCATTACAGTTCATAGGGATGGCGTCATGGTATCGGCGATTCGTTCCAGATTTCGTGGGAATCGCAAAGCCCTTGAACGATCTTCTACGGAAAGAAATAAAATGGGAGTGGACACCCAAGCACCAGGAGGCGTTTGAGACACTAAAATCACGGCTTGCCGAGGATCCAGTGCTGGCGTGTCCAGACTTCAACAAAATATTTGTACTGCAAACGGACGCCAGCGACTACGGCGTCGGGACGGTCCTGACCCAGGACACCGAGGAGGGCGAAAGAGTGATCGCGTACGCCAGTCGGACGTTGATTGGGGCTGAGAAGAATTACTCGGCAACGGAGAAGGAGTGCCTAGCCATAGTATGGGCGATCAGGCAAATGAGACCTTACCTGGAGGGATATAAGTTCGACGTGATGACGGATCATATGGCACTGAAGTGGCTCAACAACCTCGAAAGCCCGCTTGGAAGAATAGCGAGGTGGGTGTTCGAGTTGCAGCAGTATGACTACGTCATCAGCTACAGGAAGGGTAAGCTGAAAGTGGTCGCCGACGCGCTATCTCGCCAGCCGGTGTTGGAGAAGTTAAGAAGAACCGTGGATCTGGAAGTCAAAGAGTGCGTGTGGATAAGCGCATTAAAGAAAAAAATGAAGGCAAGCCCGCAAAAATTCATGGATTACGTCGAAGAGGGCGGATTGATGTACCGCCACGTCGTGCATAGAGCGGGAAGCGAGGAAGTGGCGTCATGGAAGTTGCGCGTGCCCACGGAGTCGAGGCAGCAGGTCCTCAAAGAGAACCATGACGCACCAGCGGCAGGACACCTAGGCGTGAGGTACTTCTGGCCAGGGATGCAAAGGGACATCCGTAAGAACGTCAGGAAGTGCGAAACTTGTTTAAAGTATAAGCCGTGCCAGATGCAGGCAGCAGGACAAATGCTGACACAAGTCCCGGAAGAGCCATGGGCAACAGTGTGCGCGGACTTCGTGGGTCCATTGCCAAGGTCGAAACACGGGAATACAATGGTATTGGTAATAATGGACCGGTTTTCGAAGTGGACGGAGATAGTGCCGCTACGGAAAGCAACTACCGAGGCACTGGAAAAGGCAATCAGAGAAAGGATTGTCGCTCGGTATGGAGTTCCGAAGATAATGGTAACGGACAACGGCGTACACCAGCCGCAGCTTTAAGAAGTTCCTCGGGGAGCTCGGCGTGCGCCACCAGTTAACCGCACCATATACGCCGCAAGAAAATCCAACAAAGAGAGCGAATAGAACAAAACGATGATCGCCCAGTTTGCTGGGAAGGACCAGAGGACGTGGGATGAGCACTGGCCAGAGCTAATGCTGGCAGTGAACTCGGCATCATCGGAACCGACGGGATATTTGCCATGCTTTATAACGCAAGGCAGGGAGCCAAGGATGCCGCGAGCTTTGTTCGACGAAAACGTTTGGCACAAGAGTTGGGCAAGGAACGCCCACGGAGAACGCGAAGAAGCTGAATGAAGTCTGCGAAATAGTGCGGAGGAACATGGAGCGGGCGGCCCAGGACCAGGCGAGGGACTACAACTTACGGAGGCGAAAGTGGAGCCCAAAGGTCGGCGAGACAGAGGAGGTGGCCGAGGGATTCGCAGCAAAACTAGCGCCACGGTATGATGGGCCCTTTACGGTCGTCAATTTCGTGTCGTGTAATTGTCATTATACGGCACGGAAGGACCAACAAAGAAAAGAGGGCTCACGTGAGTGAGCTGAAGTGCCAAGATATTGAATCACCGCGAAAGAATAATAAAACAGGCACAGCAAACCCGCACAAATGTGCAATAGGAATGCACAGAGGAAAACGGACATGTCCAGTAACGGGAGCCTTAACAGATCCAGTGACGGAACCGCAATGGGACATATCCAGTAACGGGTACTAGATGTGCTACAAAAGGCGGCTGCTGGGAGGAGCACTGTCTATTCAAAAATTCCATTAAGCAGAGCAAGATGTTCGACACGGAAGCCACCATCGTAGTATCGTCGTAGTAGAACGGAAAAGGATGAGGACGGAGTGGGCGATCGAACGGGCAGCAGGAGGAAGGAGGCGCATACCCGTCGGTCGCGCCACGGTGGAGGAGCGGCGCCGGAGCGAAGGGCTAGATCTCCGAAGGAGAGCCGAAAGATGCCGCCAGCGACAAAAGGCGATGGTCACCGTGGCGGACATGGCCAGAAAGAGGGCCCAACGCGCGGAGGAGATGTGTGAGGAAAACGCCCGGAAGTGGAAGTAGGCGCTGAGAGATGGACGTGAGCGAGCCATGAGGAGGGCAATGGCAAAGGGGATGCGTCTGCGATGGGCAGGTGGCGAAGAGGAAGGAGGCAGCAAGGAGGACACGGCCAGCAACGCGGGGCCAACAACACCACGCCCACGACCTGAACGCCCGGAGGAGAAAGAGGTGGCGACGCAGAGTGCAGCGGGCCCTGGAAACCCACCGGTGCACCACATACCAGCAGCAGAGATCCGGGGCCGGGGGAAATGAGGGGCCACGGACAGTGACCCGCCAACGGAAAAGTGGCGTGATTCTGGAAACAGGAATAACGGCAGGAGCAGAGTCCAGGAGGAGTCCAGGAGCGCCCATTGGCGCTCCAGTCAGTATAAAAGGAGGCCCATTGGAGCGGCTCGGGACCAGTCTTTTTAGGAAGCTTGTAGCTTTGAGTTGGAGGACCGCCTGTGGAGAGTCCGCCATTCAAGTGTTAGAGCGTTTCTAAAAAGGATTCGATTTGTTTGAGTTGAAGGACCGCCTTTGGAGAGTCCGACAGCCAAACTCAAGCGAGTAGACAAATAAGGAAAGGATCCATTGCTGGACTTTCCTCTAAAAACCTAGGGTCGTGTAGTCGAGTTGGTCCATTCCCGAACACGGCAGGTAGCCTTGTAAGGAAGTGAGGAAAGGATACGTGTGGCGTATGCCTTACCAACTCCTGGAATCGCAACCAACAGGCGTGGCCCTGCGAAACAAGGATAGACTGACTCGGGATCGCACGGCCGGTCTACACGAGATGTAAAGGACGAGACACAAGACAAAACCAGGGTGGGGAGATCGAGTTGGGCCATTCCCGAACACGGCGGTAGCCTTCCAAGGAAGTGAGGAAAGGAATAGTCTGGCGTTTGCCTTACCGAATCCTGAAATCACAACCAACAGGCGTGGTCCTGCGGAACAAGGAGGCCGACTTGGTATCACACGCCCGGTAGTCACGAGACGTACAGGACAGGGGAGACAAGGGAGCAAGGACCCGTTGCTGGATGATTTCCTCTATGAGCCCGGGGCGTCAGAGTCGAGTAGGGTCATTCCCGAACACGGCAGGTAGCATTGCAAGGAAGTGAAGAACGGATAAGTCTGGCGTACGCCTTACTGATTCCTGGAATCGCAACCAACAGGCTTGGTCCTGCGAAACAAGGATCGGCCGACTCGAGAACTCACGCCCAATTCAAAGACCGAGTGAGAACACCCCGGTCACCAGCCCCGCCAATACAAACTCGGGTTCGCCGGCGCGTATGCACGGTGTCCCGGTGTAGCGGGAGCGCGACGCACGGTCAGTCACGCGGCAACTTCCAAACCTGGCACCGGAGCGTATGCACGGTGCCTTAGTGTAGCGAAGGCGTCACACAGTAACTTCCAAACCTGGCACTGGAGCGTATGCACGGTGTCCCGGCCCGCCGGCGCGTATGCACGGAGGTTCTTAGGAGTAGGGGAGCGAAAGATCACTGCCAATCCTCTAACCAGTCGTAGTCGACTCAAGGGGGTGTTCTCAAGGCAAAAGGGCGGAGGGTAGCGGAATCGTTAGCAGCGCGGCAACAGGGGTAGCATCGGCGACGGAGTAGCGGCGGCGTATCCTGAACAACCCGCAGAGGATTCCGACGACGGAGCCAGCAGAAACGGAAGGAGCAACGAGGAAAAGAGAAAGAAATCCTTTTGTAGTGTAAAGAAGTCTCGAAATAAAGAGTGCGGAAACTTCAAGCTATTTATATTATTTTCTGGGCTTGGACAATCACGTCGAATCTATAAATTCGGTGGAACGGATCCGCGAAACTCTGTGAGCTAGCCGAGGCGAATTGTGGCGAGCGGAGGCGAAAGGATCGTTTCAAAGGAACGATCGGAAATGACCCAACTTTTTTGTTTTAGTACAGAGTATATTTTTGGTCAGTTAATCCGACCTTCCAAATTTTATAACGATATAACTGAACGATCGGAAATGGTATTTGGTAGAACTGCCAACTTTGGTATTTTTGAAGATAGAAGCTTGGGACTTTTTTTTAGACAATTTATTGTAATTAATTGGCTTTATTATGATATTCTCATAAGGATCGGCCTTTTATATCCGATGTTTGCGATACATATCCGGTTTTAACTGCAAGGGTATATCAATAGCTTTACTTTCATGGTATACCCTTGCAGAGGGTATTATAATTTTGTCCAAAAGTGTGCAACGCAGTGAAGGAGACATCTCCGTCCATATAAAGTATGTATATTTTTGCTCAGGATCACCTCCTGAGTTGATATGAGCATGTCCGTCTGACTGTCTGTTTCTACGCGAACTAGTCTCTCAGTTTTGAAGCTATGGACTGAAGCTATGAAACTTTGCACACATCCTTCTTTCCTTTGCACGCAGTATATAAGTCGGAATGACCAGGATCGGCCGACTATATCCTATAGCTGCGATATAACTGATTGATCGGAAATGGTATAACTTTGGTGTTTTTAGAGTTAGACAGTTCAAATTTGACATGAGAGCTATTTTTGTCAAAACATAACGACGTGCCAATTTATAAGAATCGGCCGATGTTTAGGTGAGGGGCCGTTGTGCCGCTCACCTGAAGAGCGCATCCGCGCTGAAGAGCGCACCCGCGCTAAAGAGCGCACCCGCGCTGAAGAGCGCATCCACACTCGCCCCTCTGTGCCCTCTCTTCTCGCTCGTTGGTTGTCGTCGATCTCTTTTTGTACTAGTTTTTAAGTTAATTCGATGTACGCAGCCAATAAAGCTGAACGCGTTCTTTATACTCAAACTGAAGACGCCCCCGACTTCTAATTTTTCTGGAATCTTTTTGCGGAATCAACGCCCCCCTACACATTTTGGTCCTTCGAGCCGGATAATCTGGATATTCAGGATATTTTGGATATTAGGATATCGTCCACCAGCAGTTCTCGGCATTGTTCCGCCAAAAGATAAGTACATTTTTTCCGTCTCCGTCTCTCTGCCGGTCTTCAGCAGTGATCCGAACATTGAATTTCGTTCACACTGCTGCAAGATTGTTTTTCCCTCCGTGTCAACTCCAAGTCCGAGTTTTCCGACACAACGGCAGTTTGAGATTTTCTACTCTTCGTCTGCAAATTCTGCAAATTTTTCCATTCGTCTCTGTTTTGTGTGCTGCCCATATTCCTCGCCGTTTTCGGCCTCTCCGTTACCCATTCGCTTGCCAACGGTCGAGGCATACGTGCACCCACATACATATACACACATACATATTTTGTTTTTGTGCAATGAATCCGCGAAAAATTCGCAAGTGAACAGTGAAGTTGTGTGGTGACAAAAAGAAGGCTTAATTAATATTAGCCAGCCGGTGTGAATTATTTCCGGAAATTTCCAAATTCACCGAACAGTCCGCCGCTGTCGTAATATATTGTTTCTTTTCTTCCCCAATCAGTGTCATTTTTTACACTTCTCTGTTCCTCCATTTATACAGTCCACTTATCAACGCTCCACTGTGCCAATATATGCCCACATGCCCTTACATATATCCGTACCTGCATGCATGTCCATATATAATATTTTCTGACTACAGTCCACTTATCGACGTTCCACTGTGCCATCATATGCCCTACATGCCCTTGCCCTACTTGCATGCATGCCCATATATTTCTAAATATGTTCTGCCTCCAATTTCAGAAAATATATAACCAAATAAATTAAAAAAAAAAAATCAATTAATTATAAATTCATGTATTTATAATTATAACTACGAAAATTTATTAACGTCTTATTTTCCGTTCGAGCAAAGGGCCAGTGGTTTTTAATTCACCTTTCCGGCCACTCGTCGAAAATTTAATTCTCAAAAAATTATAAATAAATAATTTATTTGTCGATCTTCTGTCAGAATCGAGCCGCGGTTTCAATTCCACCGTTCCAGCTTCGGGATAATTAACCTCAATTGATTAAAACTTGAGATTTTCATCCCCACCCGTCTGTCTCCATAATAACTAAATCCGGCAATTAGGCAAAAATTAATTATTTATTTTCTCTCTGTGTTAAATTCAAGCCAATGTCAAGTCCACCTTTCCGGCTCCGCCAATTCGAAAATAGTTAGGAATTAAATATTTACATACGTACGAGCCATACTAGTCGAAATATACATATATAGACAGTCATCAATTATTTTTCCGAATTTCCGGTCCTTGTCCATTTTCCGTTCCGTCATTTTTTCCTTACGCTGCTTCTATTCCGCATCTGGCAACATCCGCCTAGAATCTCGACAAACCTTGGCCCATCTGGTTTTCTGGCTTCCTGAAGTTTCTCGCACATCCGAATTGTGCCGCATCCGACGTTCTTCTCGACATCGACGCTACTAATTCCCACTTGGCCTTGCAATCGCATTTCGTCCGAGATCTCACCGGTCTCATCACATTAGTGACCGGCTACCGCTTCGTACGAGCCACCTATTGCGCAAGTAAGTCGGCAAGCGCTGACCAGCGAATTGGTGTTTGAGAATGCCCACGGGAGACGACCAAAAGCCACGTCCGATCCCAACCATCCGTTTGGAGAGATCTCAATCCGCTTCTCCGCGGACGCCTATTTTAAAGCCTAAGGCGTACAGTGCCATTCCAAGGGCGAAGAGTGACGAATCCGTCAACACGATCTCCGGTCCTTCACAGAGGCAGACTCGTTCCGTTGCAAAAATGGCTCAAAGTGCGGTCGACGTGGCGCTGAAGAAGTTCATCGCCACTTCAGATCGAGTTAGCCAATTTGAGGCCAACATAAATACTCCGGCCGCCAGAGAAACGGAAGTGGGCTCCCAATACATGTGCGAAGTCCATCGGGACCAAATTCGGGCACTGTGGGAGAAGGTGGAGAAAAGCTATGAGAGCTGCTCCGATTTGCTAGCCGAGTCCGGCGACAATGCGGCCATCTCGACAGTGCTGGAATCGAAGTACAGCTACAGTTACTCCGTCTATTCGAGGTGTATTGCCCAGCTTCGGGAGAAAATTGCCACCCAATCCACTCAGATTTCCGTCAATATACACACGCCCGCGTCTACCGGTTGCCGGTTACCTCCGGTGGATACTGAGGTCTTCGCGGGTGATTATCTTCGGTGGCCCACCTTCCGAGACTTGTTTACGGCCATTTACATCCAAAACTCGCGGCTCACCCCGGTAGAGAGGTTGTTCCACTTGCTGTCCAAAACAAGTGGGGATGCCCACGCCATTGTTTCCAAGGCTCCGCTTACCCATGAGGGGTTTGTCGTCGCTTGGCAAAACCTCACAGACCGCTTTCAGAACCGGCGGCTACTGGTCAATAGCCAGTTGAAAATCCTTTTCAACCTCCAGGCTATTTCGCAAGAGTCCGGGGTCGCGCTGAAGGAGCTCCAAGCCACCATTCAGAGTTGTCTGACAGCCCTAGCAATGTCCGCCATCAATGTTGAAGCTTGGGACTGCCTCCTGGTGTTTATGATTTCGTCAAAGCTCCCCAAAGTCACACTTTCCATGTGGGAGCAATCCGTTCATAACAAGGCCGAAATTCCAACATGGAAGGAATTAGATAACTTCCTGACAGAGCGCCATCGCACTCTGGAGGCCATCGACGACGTCAGGCCTAGTGGCTCCGTGCAATTTCCGCCAAGGTCGGGACTTCCTACTGCCCCTGCTCGGAGGCTCACTTCATACGAGACTCGAGTGGTTCCGGGCCAAAAGGGCTGCGATCTCTGTTCGAGGGAGGACCACCCCATTCGCTTATGTCCGCGTTTCCTAGAGATGGATGTAAATGGGCGCTCTGACTACATAAGGAGGAAGCAGTTATGTTTAAACTGTTTTGCCCGAGGGCACCAGCAGCGAGACTGCACGAGCGCCCATACCTGCTCCACATGCTACAGCAGACACCACACCCTCTTGCACCGCGGCAATCCATTCGCAACCGCTTCAAGTCCGCCTACGCAGCTTACCGCTCCAAGTCCGCCTACGTCAACAAACGGCTCAGAGGATCAGTCGAATGTGCAGGTGTGTTTCGCTTCCAGGTCAGGAGCCGTCCTACTGGGCACGGCCCTTATCAACGTGTGCCATTTGGGGTGCACCGTCCAGGCACGAGCACTGATAGACTCAGGCTCCGAAGCGACATTCATAACGGAACGACTGTTCAACCTCGTCAAGCCTCCCTTCAAGACGATTCAAGCCCAAGTTTCCGGCCTTAATCAAACCATTTCCGCGCAGTCTACTAAATTGTGCCATTTCTCTATTCGGTCGCCGTCAAGACCCGGGCTACAATTAGAGACTGCGGCTTACGTTCTTCCGCAGTTGGCAGGAAATCTGCCATCATATCCGATTTCGCGAGATCGTTTCAAGGGGCTGCCCAATATTACCCTGGCGGACCCCAACTTCTTTGAGAGCTCCCAAGTCGATGTGTTATTAGGAGCTGACATTCTTCCGTCCATTCTCCTCGGTAATTCCAAGGCTAACATCTGCGGGTCGCTTCTCGGTCAGGAGACCATTTTCGGATGGGTGCTGACAGGCCCATTATCTCCAGCCAACCCCCGCAGCGTGTCTGTTTTTTCCGCACGAGTTGCCCGCAGCCTCGGTGACTCACTGGTTCAGGGTTTCGATTCAGGATGCGAGCATAATTCTGTTACGACTCCTTCTTCGATTTACACATCGCGTCACGCTGCACGGTGGCAATCAGCTGATGATCCGACTGATCTGGGCCTAATTCTAGATTCCAAGGTCATATTCAGCACGATGTCGCCACGCCCACGCAACGCCCCGTCACTGGAGAGCAGATGTACTCGAGGTACACTATCCTACCGATGCCGAGTCTGCAATGGGATCCATCCGTTGAAGAAGTGTCGGCGCTTCCTACGCCTTAGTGCCGAGGAGCGGCTCCGAGCGGTTCTCGTGAACCGCTATTGCTCGAGCTGCCTGGCCCACGAGCACTCCGACGGATCCTGTCGGCGTGGGGACGGCTGTAAGACGTGTGGTCAGGGTCACCACACGCTGCTGCACCCCGGGACCAAGGAGCACCGGTCACCGCCCACGGGGGACAGTACACGGGGTGTCTCGCTCTCTCGTCGGCCGTCATCCGCCAACTTCCGGCACGGGTGCTTCTCGCCCTGCGTCCGCTATTTTCCGGCACTCACAAGCCGATCCACGGCCATCGACTTCCCGGCGCTCGCCGTCAACTCCTCGGCATTCTTCCGCCACTGGCTGGCAGGCGTCAAGCGCTCCACTGCTTTCGTCCGCCACTCATCGGGTGCCGTCCACCGCTCTTCCGCCCGCGTCATCCGCGCCTAGGCAACTTTCCGCCTCTCCTCGAGGGCCCCCGCAGGACGCGCTCGCTGCGCCCACCCTATCGTCGCTACTGAGACGGAACAGCGTCAACATCGGGACCCGGATTATATATATAGTTTATAAACCGATATATATCCGGTTTCAACTGCAAGGGTATATCAACTTCGGCTCTGCCCGAAGCTAGCTTTCTTCTCTTGTTTTTTGTTTAAGTTTTGGGCTGTCAAGTGAGGCAAAATTAGAGCAATTGAGAGAAGTTAAGAAGAACCGTGGATCTGGAAGTCAAAGAGTAAGTGTGGATAAGCGCATTAAAGAAAAAAATGAAGGCAAGCCCGCAAAAATTCATGGATTACGTCGAAGAGGGCGGATTGATGCACCGCCACGTCGCGCATAGAGCGGGAAGCGAGGAAGTGGCGTCATGGAAGTTGCGCGTGCCCACGGAGTCGAGGCAGCAGGTCCTCAAAGAGAACCATGACGCACTAGCGACAGGACACCTAGGCGGGAGGAAGACGATAGCCAGAGTGGCCGCGAGGTACTTCTGGCCAGGGATGCAAAGGGACATCCGTAAGAACGTTAGGAAGTGCGAAACTTGTTTAAAGTATAAGCCGTGCCAGATGCAGGCAGCAGGACAAATGCTGACACAAGTCCCGGAAGAGCCATGGGCAACAGTGTGCGCGGACTTCGTGGGTCCATTGCCAAGGTCGAAACACGGGAATACAATGGTATTGGTAATAATGGACCGGTTTTCGAAGTGGACGGAGATAGTGCCGCTACGGAAAGCAACTACCGAGGCACTGCAAAAGGCAATCAGAGAAAGGATTGTCGCTCGGTATGGAGTTCCGAAGAGGGGGGCCCATAGCCTAGTGGGTAGTATAGCTGCACGCTAAGCGTTGGGTCGTGGGTTCGAACCCCACTCATGGCAATCATGACCTCGAATGTTTTTCGGCTTCATTATGCTTAGTGGTCTCTTTTTCGATGCTACTAAACATGTGAGGTCGAAAAACGGTATTCCCAGATATCGACAGGTGGCAGCCCCACCTCTGCCTGGTTGCACCTGGCTAATCACCGGATCAACCGAATAAAAACCGATTAACGAAACTAATACAAGAAGAGAAGAAACCAACCACCCGCCCAACCCGTTGACGACCATTCGCATATCGAAACGGACACGAATTGGACAATGGAACGTGAGGACTTTAATGGAACCAACCAGACTGGCGCAGTTTGAAGGAGAAATGGAGAAAATGCGGATCGCAATCGCAGGCATCAGTGAGATGAGATGGAGAGGCAACGGGACAACAACAACATCAAGCGGCAATCTAGTGATGCACAGCGGGACCAAGGATGGAGGCAGGAGCGGAGTCGGGATATATGTGTCCAAACAGTACAAACAGGCACTAATTTCCTGGAGCCCAGTATCCGACAGAATCATCATTGCCAGATTCCGATGCAAAGCTAGACACATCACCATCGTGCAGTGCTATGCCCCAACAGAAGACGCCAGCGATGACATCAAAGACGACTTCTACAACGCCCTCACATCCTCACTCACTAGGATCGAAAGAGGTTACATAAAAATTCTTATGGGAGACTTCAATGCGAAAATCGGCCCCAAAAACAACGGATTGGAAACAATCATGGGCCGACATGGTGTTGGCACACGCAGCAATAATGGTGACAGGCTAATCGACTTATGTCAGACCTTCCAACTGGTTATTGGTGGCATTGCATTCCCCCACAAGGAAATCCATAAATACACATGGACCTCTCCGAATGGACATACTCGCAACCAAATCGACCACATCTGCATAAGTAGAAAATGGAGACGCTCGTTAATGGATGTTAGAAATAGGAGAAGTGACCACGAGCTGATAATCGGAGAGCTTTTAATCAAGCTCAGACGAAATAGCAACACTGTCAACAGGACCACAAGAAGACCGCCTCCCATTAACATACAACGGCTGAGTGAGTCCAACCTATCCACCAGAATGGCCACAACGTTGCGTGAAGAGATGACAACACAACCGTTGAATCACTCATGGGAACAAACATGCAGTATACTGAGGAGCACCGCGGAGGAGATGCTTGGCACCCGACAACGCAGGCGCACGGATTGGACATCAGCGCACACTTGGGAACTTATCAGCAAACGGAACAGCCTAAAGTCGAAAGCAGATCATGACTGCAGAGCTCGCGACGAACACAAAGAGCTGTGCAAGATGGTGAAGAAATCAGCACGAAACGACAAAAGGAAACTTCTGGACAAGCTCGCTGAAAATGCAGAAAGCGCAGCCAACACGAACAACATGCGCTCACTGTACCAGATAATTAGTCAACTGACCGGAAGCTGCCATAGACGAACCCAACCAGTGCGGGACACAGAGGGAAGACTCCTTACTGGTGATGAGGCACAACTCCAGAGATGGCGACAGCACTTTATGGAGATCAGCTGCACAGAACAACCGAGCAGCACGCAAGATAACTTCAGGAGTATTGTACCGAGCCATAACCTCAGAGTATCACCCACGGCACCATCAATTAGAGAAATAAAGGATGCAATCAGGAAATTAAAACGCAACAAAGCGGCTGGAGATGACGGCATACCGGCCGAACTTCTACAGATTAACACGCAACTAATGGCCGAAACACTGCATCCACATTTCAATAATATATGGGAAAGTGAGCGGATCCCAACATCCTGGAAAAAAGGAATCATCATTAAGCTACCGAAGAAAGGAGACCTCAGTGACTGCAACAACTGGCGAGGCATTACCCTGTTGAACACAAGTTACAAGGTACTAGCCACTCTACTAAACGAACGTCTTCAGGAAAAAATAGAGCCAACAATACGAGATGAACAAGGAGGTTTCAGACCACACAGGAGCTGCGTAGACCAGGCAAACACACTACGCGCAATAACCGAAAAAACTGTGGAATGGCGCTTGCCGCTGTACCTCCTGTTCATAGATTTCCAGAAGGCATTCGATTCGGTAGACAGAGCAGCGATATGGAGGGCACTTGCAAGAAAGGGAGTGCCAGTGAAAATCATAAACATAGTGAAAGCTATGTATGATGATGCTGAGCTGGCGGTACTGCACAACGGGAAAATTAGTGCACCCTTCCAGACGAACACAGGCGTCAAGCAAGGATGTCCTCTATCACCACTTCTGTTCAACTTGGTAGTCGACGAAATTTTGAGAGAAGTATGCATGAACAGACGCGGAATCACCTGGAACTTCACCCGACATCTAGAAGACTTGGATTACGCGGACGACATATGTCTCTTGGCTCACAAATTCGAAGACATTCAAGCCAAAGCTAGGGACCTCGAGATCCGAGCCAGCGCAGTAGGCTTAAAGATCAACGCATCAAAAACGAAAGCTATGCGGATCAACAACTCCAACACAAACAACATCACAATCGGAGATAATACCATCGACTTTGTCGACAGCTTCACCTACCTCGGTCATAACATCAAATGGTGGAGTGGAAAGTGATGTGGAGAACCGACTGCGCAAAGCGAGGTCTGCATTTGGAAGACTACACCGAGTATGGAGAAACCAGCAGATAAACAGAAAAATAAAGCTGCGCATATTCAACTCGTGTGTAAAATCCATACTGCTATACGGATCGGAGACGTGGCTGACTACTCAAAGGATATTGATGAAGTTGCAGGCTTACATCAATAAGTGCCTAAGAATAATACTTGGGGTATTCTGGCCAGATAGAATATCCAATGAGGACTTATGGCACTGCACAGGAGAGGTCCCAATCCAGGAGAAAATAAAGAAATGGAAACGGAAATGAATTGGCCACGCTCTGAGGAAGGAACCAGGAAGCATCGTAAGAATGGCTCTGGAATGGAACCCACAAGGAACCAGAAGAGTGGGTCGCCCAAAGATGACCTGGCGCCGTACAGCACTCCTAGAAATATCCCGGAAGAACATCAGCTGGGACACAATAAAGCAAACAGCGGCAAATAAAGTTAGGTGGAGAGCCCTTGTAGAGGCCCTAAGCTCCCAAGAGAAGTAATAAGGAAAAAAAAGCTTATTAGCAGCTTTAAGAAGTTCCTCGGGGAGCTCGGCGTGCGCCACCAGTTAACCGCACCATATACGCCGCAAGAAAATCCAACAAAGAGAGCGAATAGAACAAAACTATGATCGCCCAGTTTGCTGGGAAGGACCAGATGACGTGGGATGAGCACTGGCCAGTGCTAATGCTGGCAGTGAACTCGGCATCATCGGAACCGACGGGATATTTGCCATGCTTTATAACGCAAGGCAGGGAGCCAAGGATGCCGCGAGCTTTGTTCGACGAAAACGTTTGGCACAAGAGTTGGGCAAGGAACGCCCACGGAGAACGCGAAGAAGCTGAATGAAGTCTGCGAAATAGTGCGGAGGAACATGGAGCGGGCGGCCCAGGACCAGGCGAGGGACTAAAACTTACGGAGGCGAAAGTGGAGCCCAAAGGTCGGCGAGACAGAGGAGGTGGCCGAGGGATTCGCAGCAAAACTAGCGCCACGGTATGATGGGCCCTTTACGGTCGTCAATTTCGTGTCGTGTAATTGTCATTATACGGCACGGAAGGACCAACAAAGAAAAGAGGGCACACGTGAGTGAGCTGAAGTGCCAAGATATTGAATCACCGCGAAAGAATAATAAAACAGGCACAGTAAACCCGCACAAATGTGCAATAGGAATGCACAGAGGAAAACGGACATGTCCAGTAACGGGAGCCTTAACAGATCCAGTGACGGAACCGCAATGGGACATATCCATTAACGGGAACTAGATGTGCTACAAAAGGCGGCTGCTGGGAGGAGCACTGTCTATTCAAAAATTCCATTAAGCAGAGCAAGATGTTCGACTCGGAAGCCACCATCGTAGTATCGTCGTAGTAGAACGGAAAAGGATGAGGACGGAGTGGGCGATCGAACGGGCAGCAGGAGGAAGGAGGCGCATACCCGTCGGTCGCGCCACGGTGGAGGAGCGGCGCCGGAGCGAAGGGCTAGATCTCCGAAGGAGAGCCGAAAGATGCCGCCAGCGACAAAAGGCGATGGTCACCGTGGCGGACATGGCCAGAAAGAGGGCCCAACGCGCGGAGGAGATGTGTGAGGAAAACGCCCGGAAGTGGAAGTAGGCGCTGAGAGATGGACGTGAGCGAGCCATGAGGAGGGCAATGGCAAAGGGGATGCGTCTGCGATGGGCAGGTGGCGAAGAGGAAGGAGGCAGCAAGGAGGACACGGCCAGCAACGCGGGGCCAACAACACCACGCCCACGACCTGAACGCCCGGAGGAGAAAGAGGTGGCGACGCAGAGTGCAGCGGGCCCTGGAAACCCACCGGTGCACCACATACCAGCAGCAGAGATCCGGGGCCGGGGGAAATGAGGGGCCACGGACAGTGACCCGCCAACGGAAAAGTGGCGTGATTCTGGAAACAGGAATAACGGCAGGAGCAGAGTCCAGGAGGAGTCCAGGAGCGCCCATTGGCGCTCCAGTCAGTATAAAAGGAGGCCCATTGGAGCGGCTCGGGACCAGTCTTTTTAGGAAGCTTGTAGCTTTGAGTTGGAGGACCGCCTGTGGAGAGTCCGCCATTCAAGTGTTAGAGCGTTTCTAAAAAGGATTCGATTTGTTTGAGTTGAAGGACCGCCTTTGGAGAGTCCGACAGCCAAACTCAAGCGAGTAGACAAATAAGGAAAGGATCCATTGCTGGACTTTCCTCTAAAAACCTAGGGTCGTGTAGTCGAGTTGGTCCATTCCCGAACACGGCAGGTAGCCTTGTAAGGAAGTGAGGAAAGGATACGTGTGGCGTATGCCTTACCAACTCCTGGAATCGCAACCAACAGGCGTGGCCCTGCGAAACAAGGATAGACTGACTCGGGATCGCACGGCCGGTCTACACGAGATGTAAAGGACGAGACACAAGACAAAACCAGGGTGGGGAGATCGAGTTGGGCCATTCCCGAACACGGCGGTAGCCTTCCAAGGAAGTGAGGAAAGGAATAGTCTGGCGTTTGCCTTACCGAATCCTGAAATCACAACCAACAGGCGTGGTCCTGCGGAACAAGGAGGCCGACTTGGTATCACACGCCCGGTAGTCACGAGACGTACAGGACAGGGGAGACAAGGGAGCAAGGACCCGTTGCTGGATGATTTCCTCTATGAGCCCGGGGCGTCAGAGTCGAGTAGGGTCATTCCCGAACACGGCAGGTAGCATTGCAAGGAAGTGAAGAACGGATAAGTCTGGCGTACGCCTTACTGATTCCTGGAATCGCAACCAACAGGCTTGGTCCTGCGAAACAAGGATCGGCCGACTCGAGAACTCACGCCCAATTCAAAGACCGAGTGAGAACACCCCGGTCACCAGCCCCGCCAATACAAACTCGGGTTCGCCGGCGCGTATGCACGGTGTCCCGGTGTAGCGGGAGCGCGACGCACGGTCAGTCACGCGGCAACTTCCAAACCTGGCACCGGAGCGTATGCACGGTGCCTTAGTGTAGCGAAGGCGTCACACAGTAACTTCCAAACCTGGCACTGGAGCGTATGCACGGTGTCCCGGCCCGCCGGCGCGTATGCACGGAGGTTCTTAGGAGTAGGGGAGCGAAAGATCACTGCCAATCCTCTAACCAGTCGTAGTCGACTCAAGGGGGTGTTCTCAAGGCAAAAGGGCGGAGGGTAGCGGAATCGTTAGCAGCGCGGCAACAGGGGTAGCATCGGCGACGGAGTAGCGGCGGCGTATCCTGAACAACCCGCAGAGGATTCCGACGACGGAGCCAGCAGAAACGGAAGGAGCAACGAGGAAAAGAGAAAGAAATCCTTTTGTAGTGTAAAGAAGTCTCGAAATAAAGAGTGCGGAAACTTCAAGCTATTTATATTATTTTCTGGGCTTGGACAATCACGTCGAATCTATAAATTCGGTGGAACGGATCCGCGAAACTCTGTGAGCTAGCCGAGGCGAATTGTGGCGAGCGGAGGCGAAAGGATCGTTTCAAAGGAACGATCGGAAATGACCCAACTTTTTTGTTTTAGTACAGAGTATATTTTTGGTCAGTTAATCCGACCTTCCAAATTTTATAACGATATAACTGAACGATCGGAAATGGTATTTGGTAGACTTGGGACTTTTATTTAGACATTTTATTGTAATTAATTGGCTTTATTATGATATTCTCATAAGGATCGGCCTTTTATATCCGATGTTTGCGATACATATCCGGTTTCAACTGCAAGGGTATATCAACTTCGGCTCCGCCCGAAGTTAGCTTTCCTTTCATGGTATACCCTTGCAGAGGGTATTATAATTTTGTCCAAAAGTGTGCAACGCAGTGAAGGAGACATCTCCGACCATATAAAGTATGTATATTTTTGCTCAGGATCACCTCCTGAGTTGATATGAGCATGTCCGTCTGTCCGTCTGTCTGTCTGTTTCTACGCGAACTAGTCTCTCAGTTTTGAAGCTATGTTTGGCAAAACATAACGACGTGCCAAATTATAAGAATCGGCCGACTATATCCTATAGCTGCCATATAACTGAACGATCGGAAATGGTTTTTGGTAGAAATACCGATTTTTTTTTTTTTTTGAAGATAGAATATTTGGGACTTTTTTTAGATTTTATATTATAATAAATTGGGTTATATTATCATATTCTCATAAGGATCGGCCAACTATATCCGATGTTTGCAATATATATCCGGTTTCAACTGCAAGGGTATATCAACTTCGGCTCTGCCCGAAGTTAGCTTTCTTTTCTTGTTTTTTGTTTAAGTTTTGGGCTGTCAAGTGAGGCAAAATTAGAGCAATTGAGAGAGTTTTTGAAAAAAAAACTTTGAGCGAACTCATTTTATTAGTGTGGCGGCAGTGCTGCGGTAAAATTTCTAATTCTATGCATATCGAGAGCAGACACAAAATTTTGTTTTAATTGCTTAACGTTATTCACCCGGAAATATGTTTCGGTTAAAAATGCAGTTTAAGTTTCATTTAATCAAAGGGACATAGTTCACAAGTAAATTGGAATACTCATTTCCCCGCCTAGAGCATAAGGAGCATAAAAACATAAGGCACGTTTTTAATGGTGGTATCCCCAGGAGGACTATTCCACATTCCTAAACTTACCCCTTCAAGCCCAAACAGGCTTATAAATGTGAATGGCAAACATTCTGGCAAAGTGGTGAAGGTCGTACTGCTGGAACTCTTGGAGATTACTCATTGCCTCTTAATTGTTGGCGCATTACCCATGGCGACCTGACGATTCAAATCCTAAAGTGGCGATACTTTAGGTTTGTCTTCAACGCCGACATGGGGAAGATGTATCGGCAAATTTGGGTAGACCCTAAGCATACTCCGCTCTAACGTTAACGGTGAAGAGTCGAAGTATCCGCGGGCAAGCCAAATTATCCGGCATTTTATCCGACGTTGATGACGTTCTCGCGGAGGCACACTCCAAAGCCGAAGCCCAAGCTGTAGTTGAAGGGGGCCCTAGAGTCGCCAGGGTTCCCACTTTGGAAATGGGCGTCGAATAGCAAGGCGATCCTGGCCGACATTCCGAGCGACCACCTCCTTCGTGCTGATTTCATCGACATCGATGCAGAGAGCACGGCCAAGACACTCGGCGTGCGGTGGAAAGCGACGACTGATGTGTTCTTTTTTGTTCCGCCAGAATTGACTTCCGGCTCGTCTTTCACGAAGCGCCAATTCCTCTCCCAAATTGCCAAATTGTTCGATCCAGCCGGTTGGCTCGCTCCTTTCATTGTTAGGGCGAAAATGTTCATGCAGGACATTTGGCTTCTGGATCTACGGTAGGACGACGCCCTCCCTCAAGATTTCTGTCAGCGATGGGTTGACTTCCTGAAGAATTACTCGGTGCTCAATCAGATTTGTGTTCCTCGGTGGGTCGCGTTCCGACCACACCTAAAGGTCGAGCACCACGGGTTCTGCGACGTTTCACAGAAGGCGTACGGCGCAGCAATTTACGTCCGTGTCGGTAATAGTGAACCTGGTCACTGCAAAGTCTCGAGTGGCCCCGGTTAAAACGGTGTCGCTCCCTAGGCTAGAGCTGTGCGGTGCCTTGTTGTTATCCGAGATGGCCACCGCCATTCTGCCAAAGATGCCAGGGGGCGCGTCTGCCCTATACTGTTGGACGGACTCGACTATTGTCCTCGCGTGGCTGCAGAAGCCAGCGTGTCAGTGGACAAGGTTTGTGGCTAACCGACCAAATCACCCAGTTCACCGACGTGCAGAACCCTGCGGATCTTGCTAGCCGGGGCGTAGCTCTCCAAGATCTTGCGTGTAACTAGTTGTGGTGGCACGGTCCTGACTGGCTGCAAAGGCATCGCAGCGATTGACCCACTCAAGTCAATGATGCCCCCGTGACTGAACTCGAGAAGCGAACATTCCCGGTCCATGTCGCGAAGGCGCCCCCCGAAGATCTTCTTGAACGTTTTTCTACACTCGAGCATTACGAGTCCTTGCCTATGTTTATCGTTTCATCCAGCGCGCGTGGAAGATTCGATCCCCGTTTGAAGAGCACCTGACAGCTAATGAAGTTACGTCGGCTGAACGTCTAGTTTTCGTCACTCAGCGCAGACACTTCGTCTCTGAGATGGGCTGCTTAAGCGAAAAGCGTCTAGTATCAGCATCCAGTCCGATTCAAAATCTGAACCCCTTCGTGGATTCGCAAGGCCTTATGAGAGCCTGCGGCCGGGTCACGTCCTCTGAACTCCTCCAATATGACGAACGGCCCCCTATAATCCTTCCGCACGACTTCCATCTGTCTTGACTCCTTGTTCAATTTACGCATCGCATCACGCTGCACGGTGGTAAACAGCTAATGATCCGTCGTCTATTCTTGTAAAGTATGTATCATCCACAAGAAGAAGTTTCAGACGCAACTCATGGGAGAGCTACCTAAGGAACGGACGTCCTTCTCGCGCCCATTCACGTACACCGGTGTGGATTCGGCCGGTCCTTTCGAGATAAAAAACTAAGGGCATCCATTTAGAGCAGTGGTCGGCACCCCAATACATTGATATGATTTAAACGCATAAGTGTTAGTAACGAATACCAGAAAGTAGGCTGTGAGCATGACGTTTCACACATTTATACTGTGTGTTTGTGGCAGAGCTCGGGCAGAGAAATTTCCTATGCCCTCGAAATAAGGCCGTGGCGGCCAATGATTTAGAGCCTACATTGGACCTCACGACCGAGAATTTTCTGGCGGCTTTCGCTCGGTTCGTGTCCCGGAGAGGATGCCCCCGTCAAGTGCAATCGGACAACGGGAAGACCTTTGTAGGGGCAGCTGCCCTACTATCTTGCGATTTTGTCCAGAGCCTAAAAGGGGCTGTGACCGGTGCCTATAGTCACCAGCAGCTTCTCTGGCATTTCATTCCTCCGGGAGCTCCCCACATAGGGGGGGCCTGTGGGAGGCAGGCGTCAAGAGCTTCAAGACCTTGTTCTACAATTCCACCGCCACGCGGAAATACACCTTTGAGGAGCTGGCTACTCTCCTGGCGAAGATCGAGGCGTGCCTGAATTCGCGGCCTCTCGCGCCAATGTCCGAAGACCCTGCTGATCTATTGGCTCTTACGACCGGGCACTTTCTTGTAGGAGGCCCACTTCTCGCCACGGTTGAACCCGAGATAAAGGGGGATACCACGTCCATTATTAACCGCTGGCAACACCTGAAGGCTTTTCAGCAACAATTTCGGCTGCGATGGAAGGAAGAGTACCTCAAGGAGCTCCATAAGAGGAATAAGTGGCGAGCTCTACGAGGGATCTCCACGGTGGGGATATGGTGGTCATCAAGGAGGACAACCTTTCGTCCAATGAGTGGCGATTAGGCAGGGTTGACGCGGTTCATCCAGGATCCGATGGCCATGTCCGCGTGATCGACATCCGCACCGCGAGAGGGTTCGTCAAGCGGCCCGTTGCTAAGGTCCTGCTTCTTCCGATGGAAGCGTCCGCCTGCCCGTAGCTCTGCCCGTAGTTCCACATCGTAATTCACACCAATTCTCATAACAGTTTGATAACAGCTGCCTGGCCCACGAGCACTCCGACTGCTGTAGGACGTGTGGTCAGGATCACCACTCACTGCTGCACCTCGTAGAGAAGCCGCCACGGGGTCCTCGGATCTTCGACACGGGGACCCTCATCGACCCGTGTACGCCCTCGAGCTGCACTGACGCATCGCTAGCGACGTGTTTCCGTCTGGCACTACCGAACAAGTTTGTTCGGCTACAGTGGGTTCAAAACCGATGATAGCGTTCGGCTGGAGGTCATCTTCAAAATCGAGCCTCACGTGTGCGTTCGTACACCGTCCCGAGAGCTGAGCGAGGTGGTGCGTGCCCACTTCCGAGGCGTGACATTGGCGGATGAGCGGTTCCATCTGCCAGCGACGATCTCCGTTGTCCTGGGCGCGGATATGTACCCACGAATCATGCAGCCGGGCTTCCTAAGGATCCAGGACGGGCTGCCAGTGGCCCAGAGCACCGTTTTTAGATGGGTCGTGTCCGGAACCAGCCGTAACGACGAGGGATCTGCTGCAACCCGAGAGCGCATCCGTGCCGAAGAGCGCACCCGCGCTAAAGAGCGCATCCGCGCTCGCCCCTCTATGCACTCTCTCTCTCGTCGGCCGTCGTCGATCGTCCGCTATGGCTGTAGCGTTTATTTTTTTTTAAGTTAAGTTTAGTCCTATGAAAGCAGCAAAATAAAGATGATGCGGATGCGCCTGGAATATCGCCTCACGACGCCCCCGACTTCTTTCAACATTATTCATTTAAAACAGCATCAACTGTTTAAAGAAATTTAAAGAAAATTCACAGAATCTTACAAAATAATAAAAAAAAAATCTACCCGTTTTGTCACACCTCTTTCGTGGGTCATAAGCATATTCATTTTTGTTAGAAAACAATGACGAATACATTAATACAAAGAGTGTTATGCAATCGGTAATCCAAAAACGATGTCATTTAAACATGTATTAAATATGTATATATGTATAAAATATATGTATTAATTGATAATATTAATACTTTACTTTAGCATATGGCCATTAATATAAATATCAATTTTAAATACAAATGGGTTATGTCAATAATCTTTTAAATAATGTAAAAATATTTATATAGTGACATATCCATAGCATCATACATAAACTATGTAAATGTCTACACACCCACACACTCACACATACACATTAAGTATTTGTCAGAACTTACCCTTGAGACTTAGATTCAAATAGGCAAATGCACCGAATATGATCCCTAGCCAAATCAAACCTAAACATAATTGAGGATGGAAAAGTACTCATAAACAAATCCTCAGACTAAACAGACCGAGGGAAACATGCATTCAGCACGTTCTTATAATTCAGATCCCCAAACCCAATCGTAAACTCAAATTTCGGGACCAAAGTCAAAAACAAATTCAAAAGCAAGAATCCAAAGTCCAATCGGGAAAGTTCTCAGCCTAAACAATAAAACACACTCAATTAGAATAAACACACTCAAGTAAAGCTCGATAGCTCCACAACCGAGGTATGATCGTAAAAGAAGTCAGAGTTAGGAGTTGAGTTCAGTTTGATATCTACAAGTACATAGTAGGTTGGTGTTCTTCAAATAAAAATATTTTTAACCAGTTGAATATAAGAAATAAAGATATTTTTTTTATTGAAAACTTATGGTACAAACATTTAATTAAATATATGTATGATTTGTATAAATAAATTCCATTATGTAAAACTTTATTTTAATAAATCTGTTTTATTTATCCATGAGTTATGGGATTCATCGAAACCTAACCATTCTACAAAAACCTGATCTTTACTTCTTTTTATTATTTTTTCAACTAGGAAAGCACTTTTGTCTTTAACTTTTTGTATTTCCGCTTCATAAAATGTACCTTTTTTAGGTTCACCCTTGTAATCAATGCGCTTGTAAGTAACTGGAAATGTAGTCTTAATTTTTGAAATTGTAAATATTTCAGTTGTCCAGTTAGGTTCATATCCTTTAACAAATACACCCTTGTATTTGCTTATTCTAACATGGTCTCCTACTAAATATTTATGCCTTGGAAATACCTTAACAATGTTATAACATGTTTTCAAAATAAACCTTTATTCTTTTTACAAACATCGATTGGCCTCATTTTTATAGTTCTGTGGTAAGAATGGTTGTAATCTTCTACAATTAAATTCAAATGGGTATGCCATCGATAATTTCCATTAAAACAAAACATTTTCCACATCCTATTTTTTAAAGTTCTGTTGAATCGTTCACAAATTGAAGCCTTAAGGTGTGTAAACGTATGATAATGATTTATATTACTTTTCTTCATAAGCTCTTTAAAGAGTTGATAAAAAAATTCTTTTCCTTGATCGGTATGTACATTTTTCGGCTTGTATTTGAAATCTTTCAATAACGATTTCATAACAGTTGCAACATCCATTCCCGATTTTGATTTTACAGGCTTAGCAAAAGCATATTTTGAAAATGTAACAATGTAAACAGTCAGTAAATATTTATATCCATTATTCTGATTGGAATATGGAACCATTTCAACCAATTCAATTTGCCAAGTATCATGAAACCCTTTTAGAACTTTCGTCGTAAAAAATTTTTTTACAAGTTTTATGTATTTCATCAACAACTTGTTGCTTACTCATTTAAAAAAAACTTGTTTTTATTGTTAATGTTTGAGTTCTTAGAGATTAATGATTTCTTATAATGAATTACATCTTCTTTTATTTCTTTTGCCATTTTTTTAAGATATTAGATACATTGGAGTAAATTTTCTATATGTCGAACATCCACATTTTATTTTCAAATTTTGAGCCACAAAATATTCAAAACCAAATATAAATTCGTGGTTCTGTTTTTTTTCTTATGGCTCTATCTCTTTTAACTTGGAGCGTATCCATTGGATCTGAATGTTACTAACAAACTAAAATTAGTTACTGAAATGTGTGCTTTAGAAAAGGCTTAGTACGCCGTATATATATATGTATATTATACACTATGTTTTACACAATTAAACAAAATATATATACATATATAGAAACTCCTTAGATGTAAGGACAACTTTTATCTTATATATTACAAAATTTCTAAATGGTATATAAAGAGCTAAAATGTAGACACTAAAGTCAGTTTACATTTAAAACTCGTTCTAAAATTAATAAATTTGATAGATCAAACTCCGTTATAGTAGATTTTCAATATTTTGTTGGAAATAACAATCAAATTTTTGTTAAGGAATTGGCCTTCATGCCTGGAGGAACTGTAATACAAAACTTCTTTCAATTCAAACCTCCATACAACATTAAGGATTTTAATTATGAAAATTTACAACATATTATTTATGGAAAAAAACATTAACGGATTGGACTGGATGGAAGGAGAAATACCTTATAACTGCTTAAGCGATGTACTTTCTCCACTGTACAAGTTTTCCAATATAACTGTACGTGGCTGAGTAAAAAATGAATTTTTATCCAAGTTTCTATCGAATAATATTATCGATATAGATATAGGAAAGAGCCTAACATGTTATCCTAATTTTTTTACAAACTGTAAAAATCACAAAAAACTTAAGCTTAGGTGTGTCTTAATAATTTATCTAAGCTTTTTGTAATTTTAGAAAATTGTAATTACGATATATACTATATCGTAATTATATACGGAGAATCATATGTATAAATTACATTAATAAACAGTATGATTTTAGTACTTAAATTGAGAAGTTGAGTTAGCAAAATGGATTGCAGCTTTGGAAAAGATCCTCGTAAAAAGGGATACAGTCAACTTACATACTGCAACTATTGTGGTTCTGATACTCATTTTGAAAAGAACTGCGCTAAAAAACGGGACCAGGAGAAAAATCATAAACAAACATATTTATCGAAATGTTTACACAATTTGTTCATCCTTTTCGATGTTTATTTGTGGACCCCCAGGGTCGGGTAAAACAACACTTTTGAAAAACTTAATAAATGAAAGGAAAGACTTAATAAGTACTTCAACAGATAGAATAATATGGTGCTACGGTGAAGAGAAAGCGAAACCAAATTTACCAATATTGAATATTACCATGAACCTATACTTTTGGTATTAGATGATTTGATGATGGGAGCATTTAATAAAAATGTATGCGAACTTTTTACCAAAGGATCTCATCATCGAAATTTAACTGTAATTGTCGTAACACAAAATATATTTCATAAATTTTCTCACACCCGCGAAATATCACTAAATAAAAAATACATTGTGGCATTTAAAAATCCTAGAGATAAATTCCAATTTCAATGTTTAGCTAGATAGATATATCCTGTAAACCCTAAAGAACTTTTCAGAATATATAAAGAAGTCACAAATGAACCTCATGGTTATTTACTTATTGATCTTACGCAAGGAATAATTGATCTTAAAACTTGCTTATGCTCAAAAAAAGCTCAGCTTTCGACTCGACCCGCTCAGCTCTCTTTTTTCTCTGAGTTGCCAATCTTAAGACGATTGGTCGGGCGTTGCCAATTAGCTTTACGACGTAACATTCCCCCCTTCTCAAACGACTCCGCTCGAGTTATGTCGTACGTCCAGCTTTGCTAACTTTACTATGGGCCGTGTGAGTAGTCTGGATGCCGTCCGCACTACTGCTCTGTGTGCCTGTCCATCTTTTCCTGTGTGAAGCTCGTTGACTGTGCCATTTGCGTCTATGTATAGGACTAGGTTACTAAGATACTCCTTCAGCCATCTCTTTCGAAACCTGTTCGCGATCTGTCCTGCAATTCAATAACTCTTACCAAGTAGGATACCCGTGTTAGAGTACTAGTACAACTCAGTAGGAAATGGTTCGGGGTCAACGCTTCTGCTTCTGTTTTCTCTAGTGAAATGTAGGTTAGCGGTCTGCTGTTAAGTATGTTCTCTATCTTAGCAAGTGTTTCTCTTAGCACTGGCTCTTGAACATGTGCTTCTTCCAGTATTTCCCCTTGAAGGGATTTGACGGATCTTATGATTCGTTCCCAGGCCCCTTCCATATGAGGTGCTCCTGGCGGTATGAATGACCACTTAATCTTTGGGAGTTTGTACGGTGATTCGTTTTGAGAGATTCACTTCATTTCTTCCTGTAGGAGGCGACTGGCTCCTCTGAAGTTCGTTCAGTTGTCAGATACGATTTGCTTGAGTATTCCTCTCCTGGAAAAAAATGTCTCCAGCACCAGCATAAATGCGTCTGTGGACAGCGAAAGTGACAGCTCGATGTGTACTGCTGTAACTGTAACACGTGAACAGCACTCCCAATCGTTTCTCGCGGGGCCTTCCTACGTTGACTTCGAGCGATCCAAAGAAGTTGATTCCAGTGTGTGTAAACGGCAGTTCGTTTATCGCCAATCGATCCTACAGTAGGGCGCCCACCTCGGAGTTCTCTGGCGTCGCTCGATTAGTCCAGCATCTCTGGAATTTCCTCGTCATGTGGCGTACACTGGCTCTTAATCCAGAAATGCAGTATAGTTTTCGCATTTCATTGAGTAGACCTCACTCATTTGGTGGTCAAATTTGCGGTGATAGTATTCGATTAACAAGCTCTTCATTTAATATTGAGGTCTCGATCAGAGCAGCCGTTGTTGCCGCTCCGAGCTCATAGAAAGTTCTGTTCTCTTACAAATTACTTAGGAGTTAAGGAGGGGTAAGTCTCGTAGCTGTGCCGCCAACATCGGCAGTGGAGAGATGGCCATATATTCAAAAGTATATTGATATGCTCACTTAGGCACATTTATGAGGTCCGCTCGTGTTACATTTATGCCGATATATAAACTTTCGGCGTGCGGCCCAGACAAAGCGGGCGTTTCATATTTCGGGCACTTAGGTTTATGACCGAGACCTCGAACTTTGTAAACACTGCGACAAAGTATTACAGTGTGTGCCCCTTTTAGTACTCTTGGTACAGTAGTTGGTCAATATGTATATATATATATTTGTGCATATTACAATGCTGTGTAAGTCGTCTAGGTTTCGTAGATGTACATATGGGAGGATGGCTTCTATATTCGATTTAGTTGTCTCTTGTAAATTATGGGTGTGAATCCTTTCCAAGTTGTGGGGTTCCAGCTCGGTTACTGGACAGAGGGATTCCGACTCGTACAGATAGGTCATTTAAACCATCTTGAGCCTCCTTCGAATTTTGATTCTTTGGTCCACTTCGTTCGTCCACTTCGATTCTTTGGTCCACTTCGTCATCGGCGACGTTCATTGATGACGGCACCCATCTCTACTCCTTGGGCTCGGAGGTGTCTAAGATTTCTCCTATTCGTTGATGATACTTTAAGACTTTCGGTCATCGTAACGTTACCAATATTAAACGTCGCTTCAAAAGAGAGCTCTGCTGCTATAAACTTGGCTAGTCGAAGTTTTGATGCTAGTAGTGTACAATTTACAGATCTTTGCCATCTATTGCGTAGGTAAGCGACTGCTGAAAAGGCGTTTATACTGGCATCTACAAAGATATGTAATTGCTTCATGAGTTTCTGTTGCTTTATGTGTCATACCGCGTGACTGTTGCTGAAGTTGAAGTGGCTGCTTCCAATGGTTTCAACCATGACCTTTTTCGTCTTCTACTGGTTCATCTCAGCCCATCGCGGATCTCCATAATGCTTGCCGAATCAATTTTTCCTGTATAATATAAAATCCTAGTTAACCGAGTGGATCAAAATGAACATGATCACACTCAATATGCTTCTCTTCGCTATCGTCGCAAAGATGTATTTCTTGGACCTCCATAGCTCGGCGCGTCATCTTGTCTTAAGATTCACTGCTTTAAAGCCAATCGTCCACGAAAGTATTCCGTAGTATCGCTTCTACTGCATCTGGATTCTGTGAGGTGAATCGCTTGACGTTTTTGTTCCCTATATATGTCGCGGCCACTGGGGAACAAGAGGCGCCGAAAGTCATGACCGTCATAACATATCTATCGGGCTCTTGCCTCGTATCTCCATACCATCAGAGAAATTGCTGTGCTTGCTGGTCCTCCGATCATCACTTGGTGAAACATTTCTCTTATGTTTCTCTTATGTAGAGAAGGTAGTTGATCCGGTCCTTTTAGTAATGCTGTGTTGAGAGGTATGCCGTGCGCTCTGGCACGCAGTATATAAGTCTATAAGACTATATCCCACAGCTGCCATATAACTGATTGATCGGGAATACTATAACTTTGGTGTTTTTAAAGTTAGAGAGTTTAATTTTGACATGAGAGCTATTCATGGCAAAACATTTTGACATGCCAAATTTTATTTATATCTTATAGCTGCCATATAACTGAACGATCGAAAATAACCCAACTTTTGTGTTTTTGAAGAACTTGGAACTTGGTACAGATTTTAGATTTGGTCAGTTAATCTGACCTACGAAATTTCATAACGATCGGTCGATTATATCTTAAAGCTGCCATATAACTGAACGATCTTAAATGGTTTTTGGTAGAAATATCAACTTTTTTTAATTAAATTTTATAACAAAATTTTTTATTATAATAAATTGGGTGATATCATATTCTCATAAGGATCGGCCAACTACATCCGATGTTTGCGATAAATATCCGGTTTAAACTGCAAGAGTATTTCAACTTCGGATTCAACTTATATGATTTTATAAGATTTAAGCCAATTCAGAAGAGCTCTCGATCTAAGTTCTTCTGTATTATCTCTGTATTATTCTGTATTGGATATATCCGGTACTCGTAGAGAACAAGGGTATATTTATACCCTTGCAGAAGGTATTATAATTTTGGTCAAAAGTGTGCAACGCAGTGAAGGAGACATCTCCGACCCTCCGATCACCTCCTGAGTTGATATGAGCATGTCCGTTCGTCCGTCTGTCCGTCTGTCTGTCCGTCTGTCTGTTTCTACGCAAACTAGTCTCTCAGTTTTAAAGCTATCGACTTGAAACTTTGCACACACCCTTCTTTCCATTGCACGCAGTATATAAGTCGGAACGACCGGAATCGGTCGACTATATCCTATAGCTGCCATATAACTGATTGATCGGAAATGGTATTACTTCGGTGTTTTTAGAGTTAGAGAGTTCAAATTTGACATGATTTCAAATTTCATTAGGATCGGCCGACTATATCCTAAAGCTGTCATATAACTGAACGATCGGAAATGACCCAACTTTTGTGATTTTGAAGATAGAAAGCTGGAACTTGGTACAGATTATATTTTGATCCATCCTACCAAATTTCATAAGGATCGGCCCACTATATCCGATGTTTGCGACCGGATAAAGGTTTTAACTGCAAGGGTATTTAAACTTCGGCTCCGCCCGAAGTTAGCTTTCCTTTCTTGTTTATTCGTGTAAATGTATCAAGTCCCGAAATTTTCTGACCCTTAATCAAGTACCGAAATTTACCACGAGTAAATTCTAATTCTAATCTCGAAATACCACCAGAAAACTAATTTTCAGCCCATTCGAATGGTACCAGTCTTATCAAAATCGCTCCTACAGATTTTGGGGAATCAAGTCCCGAAATTTTCTGACCCTGATTCGTTAATACTGGCCATTTACCCGATTTACGTGTTTTGACGCTGCCCAACACGGCAGCCGCGATTATAATTGTTTACCTTTTCTTAAAGAGGATGCGCCATTATGCACGGTATTCCACGAGAAAACTAATTTTTAGCCCATTCGAATGGTACCAGTCTCATCAAAATCGCTCCCACAGATTTTGAGGAATCAAGTCCCGATATTTTCTGACCCTGATTCGCCAATACTGGCCATTTACCCGATTTACGTGTTTTGACGCTGCACAACACTTATTGCGCCATTAGAAAAAAACTTATAAACAAAAAACTTACAATATGAATACAACGATCATGGATGCTGAAAAAATGGTAAGTAAACGTATTTTATTGAATAATACAAATACAAAAATTTTTTGCTTGCAGTACAACAGCGAAATCTGCCATCTTATAGAGGAACGTCAAAAAAATTAGCCATAAGCCAATAAGCGGGGTGTGTTTTACAAAGTAACTAAACTTATTAATATTATATTTATTTATTTATTATAAATTTATTATTTATTTTATACACACTTATATTGATCGACCCTTACAGAAGGTATTATAATTTTGTCCAAAAGTGTGCAACGCAGTGAAGGAGACATCTCCAACCCTATAAAGTATATATATTCTTGATCAGGATCACCTCCTGAGTTGATATGAGCATGTCCGTCGGTCTGTTTCTACGCAAACTAGTCTTAGTTTTAAAGCTATCGACTTGAAACTTTTCACACACCCTTCTTTCCTATATATACCATACACCCTATATATTTCTTTCTATTTCCTATACACCCTATACAATGGTCTCATACAATTCTCGACTTGCGCTTATTCGGATTAGTGACTACGAATATTGGCAAGTACCAGGAACATTTCTCATCTGTAATCTCGTTCTTCTCAAGTTTACGTGCGTATCCATTTTCTTTGCATAGCTTCAGCCGACGGTTCACGAAGTTTCCGAGTTCTGGGTCTTTTTCCATTCGCGACTCTAGGCAAGCATGATTTACCACCTGTAGTGAGGACGGTAGCTCTATCTTGTCATGGCGCCAGAGAAAACCTGTTTCCCATCGCTTTTCGATGGTGGGGTACAAATAATGGTGGACCTAGTCCGAGAGCGGCTCTTGCTAAGATAGAGAACATACTTAACAGCAGACCGCTAACCTACATTCCACTAGAGACAACAGAAGCAGAAGCGTTGACCCCGAACCATTTCCTACTGAGTTGTACTAGTACTCTAACACGGGTATCCTACTTGGTAAGAGTTATTGAATTGCAGGACAGATCGCGAACAGGTTTCAAAAGAGATGGCTGAAGGAGTATCTTAGTAACCTAGTCCTATACATAGACGCAAATGGCACAGTCAACGAGCTTCACACAGGAAAAGATGGACAGGCACACAGAGCAGTAGTGCGGACGGCATCCAGACTACTCACACGGCCCATAGAAAATTTATGAAATATATTTTGTGTTACGACAATTACAGTTAAATTTCGATGATGAGATCCTTTGGTAAAAAGTTCGCATACATTTTTATTAAATGCTCCCATCATCAAATCATCTAATAGCAAAAGTATAGGTTCATGGTAATATTCAATATTGGTAAATTTGGTTTCGCTTGCTCTTCACCGCAGCACCATATTGTTCTATCTGTTGAAGTACTTATTAAGTCTTTCCTTTCATTTATTAAGTTTTTCAAAAGTGTTGTTTTACCCGATCCTGGGGGTCCACAAATAAACATTGAAAAGGATGAACAAATTGTGTAAACATTTTGTTATGTATGCGACTGCATTCTCTCGTGCGGCGATCTCGTTCGACTGATGTCAGTCTTCACTCAATCGTGAGCCACTGTAGATCGAGCTGCAGTCACGGCCATCCATCATTTCCCCGTCATTATAATAACCCCCAGTACTAATTGTTACTTCCATTTTCATTACTGAAATATATTGAATAAATTTAATATATGCTTGCGCATACATAAAATTAGCGACGAGGATGGGATACTAATCCCTGAGCGTAAGCTAATTAAATTCAACAATTATCGTACAGGGAGAAAGAGAGACGGAATCGACGGTGACGAGTATTTACCATACGTCCAATTCCGGTAGTCGTATTATTCTTGAAGCAAGCACATGGATAAGCGCCGAACTGTCGGTCAAGCTGAGAAAAGCTCCGGCGAAGAGGTAAAACAAGAAATAAGTGATAATCAATCAACTCCACGAGGGAGTCTCGCTGAGAGCGGCTGTACAGTTGAGCCAAATACTACGGCCAGTACGGATAAGCGGAAAGCGGTTTTCCAAACTTGCGGAGTCGCCATGGCGGGAGTTGGAACTCTGGAACCTTTCGACTTGCTAACCCCTGGGAAATGGAAGGCGTATCGAGATCGCTTCGAGCTGTACCTTTTAGCGAATGGCATCGTGAACAAGGACCGAAAGAAGGCGGCGTTTCTTACACTATCGGGCGCACCCCTTTATGAGTTACTAGTGTCGTTAGCATCCCCCAGGCAAGTCAGTGATTTGGAATTAACAGAAGTCTATGATATATTAACCAGTCACTAACCAGTCGGCACCACGCCAATCGGAGATTGCTGCATTCTACCATTTCCACAAGCGTTATCAGCAACCCGACGAGGCCGTCGGTAACTACATGGCCACATTAAGAAGCCTGGCGGTAGGGTGCAATTTCGGACAGATGCTGGATCGCATGTTGCGGGACCGATTTGTGTGTGGCATGCGCGACGAAGGTCTTCAGCGAAGCCTGCTAGCCGAATTGCTAACCCCGAATTGACGGTGCAGCGGGCCATGGAACGAGCCGTCGCTAGTGAAGCAGCCGCTGCGAGTGCGTTGTCGATTCGAGGCGACAATATCCGACGCCTCGAGTCTTCGAGCACCGAGTCCATCCACGGAATAAGTTCGAGTTGTGCGGGTTGCGGAGGTCGGCACGTCCGTAAGAAGTGCCCGTTCCGCAACGCCACTTGTCATTCCTGTGGTCGAACTGGCCACATACGTCGGGTATGCCGCAGTAACAGTCAAGCTGGGTCAACAAAATCTTCATCTCCTACGCCCAGTAATATGCGTAACAACAGGCCATCGCACAGACGCGTTCATCAAATAGTTCCGGTGGTCAGCCCCAAGAAATCTGTGGCCGTGGTCATCAACGGTCGATCATGCCAGTTCGAAGTTGATTCCGGGTCGCCCGTCACCATCATGAAGGAGTCTTCGTATCGATACATCTGGCCAAACGGTAATCCCGATCTCGTCAAGTGCCACCTAAAGCTAAGCGACTATCAACGTAACCCCATTCCGGTCAAGGGAATCACCGACACGTCAATCCACTACAACAATCGGCGTATCTGCAATCTGCCATTGGTCGTCACGTCCGGCACCGGGTCAAACCTTTTAGGATGCAACTGGTTTGAACCCCTCGGAATCCGCAGTGCGGCAATGGTATCGCGGAAATTCTAAGAAAATTCGACCATTTGTTTTCATCAGAACTTGGCCGGTATACGGGGCCGCCAGTGGCTCTCAAAGTGGACCAGGAGGTTCCGCCGGTCAGACTACCACCGCGTCGAATTCCTTACGCACTCCTCAAGCCATATGAAGAAGAATTGGACCGTCTCTGTGCCCAAAGAATACTTGAGCCTGTAGAGTACTCTGAGTGGGCCACTCCGACTGTCCCCATAGTCAAGAAAGATGGTTCCATTCGAAGTTGTGGAGATTATAAGTCTACGCTTAACAGAGCGATACAACCGCACTGCCATCAAATTTCTGCAATCAACACGCTATTAGCTTCGATAGAAGGAGGCTCAATTTTCGCAAAAATAGATTTGGCCCAAGCGTATCAACAATTGGTAGTAGACGAGAAATCAGCTTTGATGCAAACAATCGCTACTCACAAAGGAGCATTTAAGGTAGCAAGACTACAATTCGGAATTTCAGCTGCCCCAGGAATATTCCAAAGCTGCATTGAAAGAATACTGCAAAATATACCGGGCGTCCTTCCGTATTTTGACGATATTGTAATTATGGGTAAATCAGAAGAAGAACTTGCGAGTAGTTTAGGCGAAGTTTTAGCCCGTATGGACCAGGCAGGATTACGTCTGCGCAAGGACAAATGTCAGTTTGGGGTATCTTCCATCGAATTTCTTGGATTCAAAGTGGACGCTCTCGGCATTAGGTCATCAGCCGAAAAAGTTAGAGCCATCCATGAGGCGCCACCACCAAAAGAGAAAAAACAATTGCAAGCGTTTCTGGGACTGACCAATTTTTATCACTCATTTTTGCCCCAGAAAGCCACCATTGCGGAGCCATTACATAGACTTCTAGACAAGAACGTACAATGGACATGGCGTCCAGAGCACCAAAAAGCATTCGCAGAACTAAAGAATCTGATCGCATCGGATGCGGTCCTTATTCATTACTCTCCGGACCGCCCACTGATCTTAACTTGCGATGCGTCACCATACGGGTTAGGAGCAGTGCTTAGCCACGAAATGGAAGACGGAACACAGAAACCGATTGCGTTTTACTCTTGCTGTCAAAGGCAGAGAGGAACTACTCCCAGATCGACAGAGAAGCGGTAGCCTTGGTCGCAGGTGTCAAAAAATTCCATAACTATTTATACGGAAGAAAGTTCACGCTTATTACAGATCATCGCCCACTGCTTGGAATTTTTGCGACAGAAAAGCCAATCCCTCAAATCATTTCCAACCCGATGATGCGTCGAGCAATTTTTTTGAGAGCGTATAAATTCAAATTGATTCATCAGCCTGGAACAAAAATAAGTAATGCAGATTTCCTAAGCCGCTGCCCAACGTCGGATATACACTATGAGCCTAGAACGGAAGAAGTTTTCATGATCGAATGGGCAACTGGTCCCACTGTCACCGCGAACACCCTAGCTACCAACACGTCTAAGGATTGCAGCCTCAGAAAGGTGCTCAACTGGGTGTTAAGGGGATGGAGTAGTGCTAGTTCGGCGAAACGAACTGGCCAGTAATCAAGGAATATTATTTTGGGGTAATCGAGCAGTTATTCCCTTGACGGACAGGCAGGAAATTCTCTCTGCGTTGCACGCGCACCATCCCGGAATCGTTAGAATGAAGGCTTTAGCCCGCAGTTACGTCTGGTGGCCCGGTCTGGATGCAGATATCGAGAAGGCGGTGAGTCAATGTTTAGCGTGCCAACATACGAGAAATTCCCCCCAACGATCGGACATCACTGGGAGTCTGCCAAGAAACCATGGTCCCGCCTGCACATTGATTTTGCCGGACCTTTCCGAGGGAACACGTTTGTGTTAGTCGTCGACTCTTTTACGAAGTGGCTTGAAGTCTGCCTCGTAAAATCGACATCCGCGTCAGCTGCAATCACCTTCCTTCGGCAACTGTTCGCCACCCATGGCATTCCGGATGAAATCGTGTCCGACAACGGAACTGCTTTCACCTCCGAGAAGTTTATGTTGTTTACAAAAAACAATCGGATCCGTCATATCCGATCCTCGCCGTTCCACCCTGCAACCAACGGACAGGCTGAACGAATGGTTCAAACCACGAAGAGTTACCTGAAGAAACTAGATCGTCAAACAGATGTCAACTTAGCGTTAGCTCGTTTCTTGTTTGACCAGCACACTACGCCCCATTCCGTTACGAAGCATTCGCCAGCGGAGTTACTATTCAATAGGGGGCTCCAGACATTCTTTGACAAATTAAGTCCAGGCAAAAGATCATATGGTAAGATCTGCGATGCCCAAACTAAAAGTTACAGGCAGCCCTGCTTGGGTCCGAAACTATGCAAGCGGTCCCAAGTGGCTTGAGGGCCACGTCTCGAAGCGAACGGGACCGATTTCCTATTCGGTGTGTCTCGAGGACGACCGAACAGTCAGACGACATCTGGATCAGCTGCGATTGCGTAGTCCTTCGCAGCAGCCAACACCAGAGCAGACAGTATTTCCAACTTGCTGTTCCACTCCAACCCCAACTGACGCAGTAGCTGGCGGATCCTCAACTCCAGCTGGGCCACAGCGCTTGCCTGAGCAAGACGGGACTGAAGGACCGCCACGCAGATCGGCCCGTGACCGTCGTCGGCCCCAGTTCTACGATCCGTCTGGGTGTTAAGGGGTGTTATGTATGCGACTGCATTCTCTAGTGCGGCGATCTCGTTCGACTGAAGTCAGTCTTCACTCAATCGTGAGCCACTGCAGATCGAGCTGCAGTCACGGTCATCCATCATTTCCCCGTCATTATAATAACCCCCAGTACTAATTGTTACTTCCATTTTCATTACTGAAATATATTGAATAAATTTAATATATGCTTGCGCATACATAAAACTTTTTGATAAATATTTTTGTTTATGATTCTTCTCCTGGTCCCGATTTTTAGCGCAGTCCTTTTCAAAATGAGTATCAGAACCACAATAGTTGCAGTATGTAAGTTGACTGTATCCCTTTTTACGAGGATCTTTTCCAAAGCTGCAATCCATTTTGCTAACTCAACTTCTCAATTTAAGTACTAAAATCATACTGTTTATTAATGTAATTTATACATATGATTCTCCGTATATAATTACGATATAGTATATATCGTAATTACAATTTTCTAAAATTACAAAAAGCTTAGATAAATTATTAAGACACACCTAAGCTTAAGTTTTTTGTGATTTTTACAGTTTGTAAAAAAATTAGGATAACATGTTAGGCTCTTTCCTATATCTATATCGATAATATTATTCGATAGAAACTTGGATAAAAATTCATTTTTTACTCAGCCACGTACAGTTATATTGGAAAACTTGTACAGTGGAGAAAGTACATCGCTTAAGCAGTTATAAGGTATTTCTTCTTCCATCCAGTCCAATCCGTTAATGTTTTTTTCCATAAATAATATGTTGTAAATTTTCATAATTAAAATCCTTAATGTTGTATGGAGGTTTGAATTGAAAGAAGTTTTGTATTACAGTTCCTCCAGGCATGAAGGCCAATTCCTTAACAAAAATTTGATTGTTATTTCCAACAAAATATTGAAAATCTACTATAACGGAGTTTGATCTATCAAATTTATTAATTTTAGAACGAGTTTTAAATGTAAACTGACTTTAGTGTCTACATTTTAGCTCTTTATATACCATTTAGAAATTTTGTAATATATAAGATAAAAGTTGTCCTTACATCTAAGGAGTTTCTATATATGTATATATATTTTGTTTAATTGTGTAAAACATAGTGTATAATATACATATATATATACGGCGTACTAAGCCTTTTCTAAAGCACACATTTCAGTAACTAATTTTAGTTTGTTAGTAACATTCAGATCCAATGGATACGCTCCAAGTTAAAAGAGATAGAGCCATAAGAAAAAAAACAGAACCACGAAGTTATATTTGGTTTCGAATATTTTGTGGCTCAAAATTTGAAAATAAAATGTGGATGTTCGACATATAGAAAATTTACTCCAATGTATCTAACATCTTAAAAAAATGGCAAAAGAAATAAAAGAAGATGTAATTCATTATAAGAAATCATTAATCTCTAAGAACTCAAACATTACCAAAAAAAAATAAGTTGTTTTTATATGATATGATACTTGGCAAATTGAATTGGTTGAAATGATTCCATATTCCAATCAGAATAATGGATATAAATATTTACTGACTGTTATTGTTACATTTTCAAAATATGCTTTTGCTAAGCCTGTAAAATCAAAATCGGCAATGGATGTTGCAACTGTTATGAAATCGTTATTGAAAGAATTTTTTTTATCAACTCTTTAAAGAGCTTATGAAGAAAAATAATATAAATCATTATCATACGTTTACACACCTTAAGGCTTCGATTTGTGAACGATTTAACAGAACTTTAAAAAATAGGATGTGGAAAATGTTTAGTTTTAATGGAATTTATCGATGGAATTCACTTGTAGAAGACTACAACCACAGAACTATAAAAATGAGGCCAATCGATGTTTGTAAACAGAATAAAAGTTTATTTTGAAAACATGTTATAACATTGTTAAGGTATTTCCAAGGCATAAATATTTAGTAGGAGACCCTGTTAGAATAAGCAAATACAAGGGTGTATTTTTTTAAAGGATATGAACCTAACTGGACAACTGAACTATTGGATATATCCGGTACTCGTAGAGAACAAGGGTATATTTTATTCGCTTAAATGTATCAAGTCCCGAAATTTTCTGACCCTTAATCAAGTACCGAAATTTACCACGAGTAAATTCTAATTCTAATCTCGAAATACCACCAGAAAACTAATTTTCAGCCCATTCGAATGGTACCAGTCTTATCAAAATCGCTCCTACAGATTTTGGGGAATCAAGTCCCGAAATTTTCTGACCCTGATTCGTTAATACTGGCCATTTACCCGATTTACGTGTTTTGACGCTGCCCAACACGGCAGCAGCGATTATTAATGTTTACCTTTTCTTAAAGAGGATGCGCCATTATGCACGGTATTCCACGAGAAAACTAATTTTTAGCCCATTCGAATGGTACCAGTCTCATCAAAATCGCTCCCACAGATTTTGAGGAATCAAGTCCCGATATTTTCTGACCCTGATTCGCCAATACTGGCCATTTACCCGATTTACGTGTTTTGACGCTGCACAACACTTATTGCGCCATTAGAAAAAAACTTATAAACAAAAAACTTACAATATGAATACAACGATCATGGATGCTGAAAAAATGGTAAGTAAACGTATTTTATTGAATAATACAAATACAAAAATTTTTTGCTTGCAGTACAACAGCGAAATCTGCCATCTTATAGAGGAACGTCAAAAAAATTAGCCATAAGCCAATAAGCGGTAAGTGTTTTACAAAGTAACTAAACTTATTAATATTTATTTAGTTAGTTAGTTAGTAGTTAGTTTAAGGCATAAATTAAGCGTAAATTTGGCTCAGAAGCGTGACGCTTCTTTGTGTTTTTTTGTTGTGATTCGTGTGAAACCGTTACTCCGTCAACATTGCACGGTGGTAGTGGTTTTATAAAGTTCCAACCAAATTTTTTTCTTTAAATTTTTATTGTAAATTGTAAATTTAACAAGAAAATTTAAAGAATTTTATTATTTATTTTAATAATCCCTAACTTTATTTAATGTGTATTTTATACACACTTATATTGATCGACCCTTACAGAAGGTATTATAATTTTGTCCAAAAGTGTGCAACGCAGTGAAGGAGACATCTCCAACCCTATAAAGTATATATATTCTTGATCAGGATCACCTCCTGAGTTGATATGAGCATGTCCGTCGGTCTGTTTCTACGCAAACTAGTCTCAGTTTTAAAGCTATCGACTTGAAACTTTTCACACACCCTTCTTTCCTATATATACCATACACCCTATATATTTCTTTCTATTTCCTATACACCCTATACAATGGTCTCATACAATTCTCGACTTGCGCTTATTCGGATTAGTGACTACGAATATTGGCAAGTACCAGGAACATTTCTCATCTGTAATCTCGTTCTTCTCAAGTTTACGTGCGTATCCATTTTCTTTGCATAGCTTCAGCCGACGGTTCACGAAGTTTCCGAGTTCTGGGTCTTTTTCCATTCGCGACTCTAGGCAAGCATGATTTACCACCTGTAGTGAGGACGGTAGCTCTATCTTGTCATGGCGCCAGAGAAAACCTGTTTCCCATCGCTTTTCGATGGTGGGGTACAAATAATGGTGGACCTAGTCCGAGAGCGGCTCTTGCTAAGATAGAGAACATACTTAACAGCAGACCACTAACCTACATTCCACTAGAGAAAACAGAAGCAGAAGCGTTGACCCCGAACCATTTCCTACTGAGTTGTACTAGTACTCTAACACGGGTATCCTACTTGGTAAGAGTTATTGAATTGCAGGACAGATCGCGAACAGGTTTCGAAAGAGATGGCTGAAGGAGTATCTTAGTAACCTAGTCCTATACATAGACGCAAATGGCACAGTCAACGAGCTTCACACAGGAAAAGATGGACAGGCACACAGAGCAGTAGTACGGACGGCATCCAGACTACTCACACGGCCCATAGTAAAGTTAGCAAAGCTGGACGTACGACATAGCTCGAGCGGAGTCGTTTGAGAAGGGGGGAATGTTACGTCGTAAAGCTAATTGGCAACGCCCGACCAATCGTCTTAAGATTGGCAACTCAGAGAAAAAAGAGAGCTGAGCGGGTCGAGTCGAAAGCTGAGCTTTTTTTGAGCATAAGCAAGTTTTAAGATCAATTATTCCTTGCGTAAGATCAATAAGTAAATAACCATGAGGTTCATTTGTGACTTCTTTATATATTCTGAAAAGTTCTTTAGGGTTTTCAGGATATATCTATCTAGCTTAACATTGAAATTGTAATTTATCTCTAGGATTTTTAAATGCCACAATGTATTTTTTATTTAGTGATATTTCGCGGGTGTGAGAAAGTTTATGAAATATATTTTGTGTTACGACAATTACAGATAAATTTCGATGATGAGATCCTTTGGTAAAAAGTTCGCATACATTTTTATTAAATGCTCCCATCATCAAATGGAATACCAAAAGTATAGGTTCATGGTAATATTCAATATTGGTAAATTTGGTTTCGCTTGCTCTTCACCTTAGCACCATATTATTCTATCTGTTGAAGTACTTATTAAGTCTTTCCTTTCATTTATTAAGTTTTTCAAAAGGGTTGTTTTACCCGATCCTGGGGGTCCACAAATAAACATCGAAAAGGATGAACAAATTGTGTAAACATTTCGATAAATATTTTTGTTTATGATTTTTCTCCTGGTCCCGTTTTTTAGCGCAGTTCTTTTCAAAATGAGTATCAGAACCACAATAGTTGCAGTATGTAAGTTGACTGTATCCCTTTTTACGAGGATCTTTTCCAAAGCTGCAATCCATTTTGCTAACTCAACTTCTCAATTTAAGTACTAAAATCATACTGTTTATTAATGTAATTTATACATATGATTCTCCGTATATAATTACGATATAGTATATATCGTAATTACAATTTTCTAAAATTAAAAAGCTTAGATAAATTATTAAGACACACCTAAGCTTAAGTTTTTTGTGATTTTTACAGTTTGTAAAAAAATTAGGATAACATGTTAGGCTCTTTCCTATATCTATATCAATAATATTATTCGATAGAAACTTGGATAAAAATTCATTTTTTACTCAGCCACGTACAGTTATATTGGAAAACTTGTACAGTGGAGAAAGTACATCGCTTAAGCAGTTATAAGGTATTTCTCCTTCCATCCAGTCCAATCCGTTAATGTTTTTTTCCATAAATAATATGTTGTAAAGTTTCATAATTAAAATCCTTAATGTTGTATGGAGGTTTGAATTGAAAGAAGTTTTGTATTACAGTTCCTCCAGGCATGAAGGCCAATTCCTTAACAAAAATTTGATTGTTATTATGTTTGATCTATCAAATTTATTAATTTTAGAACGAGTTTTAAATGTAAACTGACTTTAGTGTCTACATTTTAGCTCTTTATATACCATTTAGAAATTTTGTAATATATAAGATAAAAGTTGTCCTTACATCTTAGGAGTTTCTATATATGTATATATATTTTGTTTAATTGTGTAAAACATAGTGTATAATATACATATATATATACGGCGTACTAAGCCTTTTCTAAAGCACACATTTCAGTAACTAATTTCAGTTTGTTAGTAACATTCAGATCCAATGGATACGCTCCAAGTTAAAAGAGATAGAGCCATAAGAAAAAAAACAGAACCACGAAGTTATATTTGGTTTCGAATATTTTGTGGCTCAAAATTTGAAAATAAAATGTGGATGTTCGACATATAGAAAATTTACTCCAATGTATCTAACATCTTAAAAAAATGGCAAAAGAAATAAAAGAAGATGTAATTCATTATAAGAAATCATTAATCTCTAAGAACTCAAACATTAACAATAAAAAAAAGTTTTTTTTTTTTTTTTTTAAATGAGTAAGCAACAAGTTGTTGATGAAATACAGAAAAGTTGTAAAAAAAATTTTTTACGACGAAAGTTCAAAAAGGGTTTTATGATACTGGGCAAATTGAATTGGTTGAAATGATTCCATATTCCAATCAGAATAATGGATATAAATATTTACTGACTGTTATTGTTACATTTTCAAAATATGCTTTTGCTAAGCCTGTAAAATCAAAATCGGCAATGGATGTTGCAACTGTTATGAAATCGTTGTTGAAAGATTTCAAATACAAGCCGAAAAATGTACATACCGATCAAGGAAAAGAATTTATTTATCAACTCTTTAAAGAGCTTATGAAGAAAAATAATATAAATCATTATCATACGTTTACACACCTTAAGGTTTAAGGTGTGTTAAGGTTTCGTTCGGTGAACGATTTAACCGAACTTTAAAAATTAGGATGTGGAAAATGTTTAGTTTTAATGGAAATTATCGATGGATTACCCATTTGAATTCACTTGTAGAAGACTACAACCACAGAACTATAAAAATGAGGCCAATCGATGTTTTTAAACAGAATAAAGGTTTATTTTGAAAACATGTTATAACATTGTTAAGGTATTTCCAAGGCATAAATATTTAGTAGGAGACCCTGTTAGAATAAGCAAATACAAGGGTGTATTTTTTTAAAGGATATGAACCTAACTGGACAACTGAAATATTTACAACTTCAAAAATTAAGACTAGATTCCCAGTAACTACATTCCCAGTAACTTACAAGCTCATTCATTATAAGGGTGAACCTATAAAAGGTACATTTTATGAAGCGGAAATACAAAAAGTTAAAGACGAAAGTGCATTCCTAGTTGAAAAAATAATAAAAAGAAAAGATCAGGTTTTTGTAAAATTGTTAGGTTTCGATGGGCCGTCAGCCAACGGGTAGAACAGGGGGACCTACGCGCAAGCAATTGCGTGCCGTAACTGTGTACACCGCCGGGGCTCTGACGCTAATACGGGAACTCTGAGGGACCGGCCGACCTCCCAGTTTTAACCAGGCTTATCGTGACAAGCGGGCTATGTCATGATAGACGAACCCCTTCTCGCCTACTCGTGGGACCAAAACATGAATTCTAACTTACCAAATAAAAACCTAAGTGGAGAACGGAACTCTCTAAAAATTTCCGGAAATGCGGTCAGTGACCCGTCAAACTCCAAGGCCCTCAACCGCCAAGGAGTTGCTGAGATGGAGAAGCCCCCCACAGAGAGGCAACATCTGGAGGCGGTCGCGCCGGTGCGGAGGAGGTTGCCAAGGCTTCTTCTTCCAAAGCGGGGCTAGCCATGGGACCACCGAACGGCGTGGAGAGGAAGACCCCAGGGTCAACCTCTAAACAAACCGGCGGGGCCCCTAAGGCGAACCCTGGTCCGGGAGCGTCTCACTCGATTCAGCGTAAAGGCTCTTATAAAGATAGGAGAAGCAGCCTTCATTCTGATGAGGGCGGACCCATCGGCCGAAGCCAACCCGGACCAGGCCGAGATCATTAAGTGGGCAAGGGAGATCCTACCCGACTTTAATCCGGAAAAAAAGGGAGTGAGGCTGGATCCGAACAAACGTGCTGGGTCAGACCCTGCCAAAGAGATCGCGCAAAGCGCGAAAAGGCAGAAGTCCACGGAGGGAGAAGCCTTCCAGGCAAAGAAGAGGGAAGCCCAGCCGCAGCCGTCCAACCGCTCGTTCGCCGAAGTGACGAAGGGAAGAACCCTTAGAGTCCTGGACAAGTCCTGGAAAAGGGCTCCAAGGATGGGTGCATCCCCAAGGACCTTTGGCGACGAGTGGTAAACGAGTTCGTGGAGGAGATGCTGCGATACGGAGGACCCCCACCAGAATGCGAAGACGCAGGATGGTATCAGGGTAGCGTTAAGGTAATTGCCTGCCAAGACGCGCGATCGGTAGAGACCTACAAGCGTATGGTAGCATCGCTTGGAGAGGTCTACCCTGAAGCTAAGCTAGTGGCGGTTGACTGGGAGGAGATCCCAAGCAAACCGAGGGCGCGAGTGTGGCTCACAGAAAAGCCAGCCGTCCCTAAGACCATCCTAACTATGTTTAGGACGCTTAATCGGACGCTTCCTACGGCGGACTGGAGAGTCGCCAAGGTCGAGGAGGCGGTGGGACTGCGGAGGCAGGTCATCCTCACACTCAACGAGGAAACCGTAAAAGCCCTGGAAAGGTCGGAGCACCGGCTGAAGTACGGATTCGAACACGATTCGGTCCGTATCTACAAATCCGATGCTAAGGCCAAGCCAGGAGGTATCGGGCTGGAGGCAGACACGCAAGAGCCAGACTTGGAGGAGCCGACCGAAGAGGGTCACCCGGAAGGAATGTCAGATGAGGAGGAGGACATCCTGGAAGGGTAAACCTCGGAGGAAAGCGACTTGGCAAAGGCACATAGTAGAGTCGGAATGGAGGAGGATAAATCTATATATATAAAAGAACAACGTGTTTTATGTCACAACACTTATAAATCAAGAACGGAAGAACAGATTTGAGTGAAAATTGGTAGGGAGGTAGCTTAGAGCCAGGAGAAGGACATAGGATACTTTTTGTCCCGTTCGACAGCGTTCCTCCCTGGCCCATACTTTTTTATTTAGGCAGACAGCTAAGAAGAAAATGTCAAATGTCAAAATGTCAGTTACAAACGAAGTCAAATTCATAGTCAGGCTCTCAAATTTAACAACGAACCAAAAAGATTGTGTTGCGCTTCCGGGAAAGTGAAATTGCCTCAACTTGAAGCACCACTAGAGCCTCTGCACTCTCTATTGATATTTGTAAGAAATCAATATTAAAACTATTTCTATTAAATAAATAATTAACAAGTGGATTGAAGTGAAGTGAAGTTTAATTAATAATGCCGCGACCAAGACGATCGAATCTTTCCCGACAAAGCCGTAATGCAAGAAGAATACAAAATACTGCATATGAAAGGACTGAAGAAGAACGAGAAATTGCACGTGAACAGAGCCGCAATAGTAAGGCTCGACTTCGTGCTTCGTAAATAGATTTTAATTTGCGACGAAAAATTTTAGCTGATTTGAATCGAGCTGCGTTTCGATACGATTGCAGCAATGATTACAGCTTGCATCCTAGCGTTTGCATTGGGCAAATGGACGTTGTTTGCGAGTATTGTGGTGCATTAAAGTTTTCCGGAGAAACGCCTGGATTATGCTGCGTTAATGATAAAGTGAAGTTGCCAGTAATTCCAAGATCTGCGGCTGCCGACGAAATAAACGCTTGCCTCAAATCGTCAAATCTATGGCGCTATGTGAAGAAACTGCAGCTGATAACAAACATGAGAGTTACATTGCTTAATGATACATCTGCCGAAGATTTCTCGGAGCAATTTCTGACTATCGGTAATGGTCAAGTCGATGAATCGAGCGGATTAATATCATTTCCAAATAATTTTTGTAATTTTGTCTCATCAAAAGACGAACTTATCAACAATGTATTTCCAAATATTATTTCTAACTACAAAAATAATGAATGGTTGAGTGAGCGAGCAATTTTAGCGGCTAAGAATAAAGATGTAGATGACCTGAACTACATAATTCAAAATAAGATCATTGGAACAATGCATTCATTCAAATCTATTGACTGCGTCACAAATGAAGATGAAGCCACCAACTATCCAATTGAATTTTTAAACTCTTTGGACGTGCCTGGCTTACCACCGCACAATTTACGCCTAAAGGTTGGCTCCGTAGTAATCATGCTTCGAAACATAAACCAACCAAAACTGTGCAACGGTACGCGTTTGGTGGTTAGTAAATTGATGAACAATGTAATTTACGCTACGATAATGATAGGAAAATTCAAAGGTGAGGAAGTTCTAATTCCGAGGATCCCGATGATCCCAACCGATATGCCGTTTGAATTTAAAAGACTTCAATTTCCGATACGTCTTGCATTTGCCATGACAATCAACAAATCACAAGGCCAATCCTTAAAAGTTTGTGGTTTAAATCTAGAACATTCATGTTTTTCCCATGGTCAATTATACGTGGCATGTTCACGGGTCGGAAAACCATCTGCGTTGTTTGTTTTTGCGCCTGATAATAAAAAAAAAAATGTCGTGTATCACAAGGTGCTTGAGTGAAGAGCAACCTATATACTAAAATACAGAAATAATAATGAATGATTAAGGAGGAGAAACAAAGAATATTGTATACCCACAAGTATTACAGAATTTAATTAATTTGAAAATTATTCTTTTTTGTTTGACTTATTTTTTATGCGTGCAACAACAATATGCCACAGCGAAACGTGGCAGGGTACTGCTAGTAAAGCATAAATATTAAATAAATTCAATAAAGCTTGTCCCAAAAGCAGATCGGGCAAGAGCAAGTCAAAGAAACCACCATGGTGGTCGCAAACACTTGCGTCCCTTAAGACCAAGGCCCGCAAGGCCTTTAATTTTGCCAGCGAGAAAAACTCGGAGACAGCCTGGAGACGTATAACCTTCGAACCTTCGAGAGCGAACCTTAGGCAATATAACAAAGAAATTCGTAAGGCAAAAAGGAATGCCTGGACCAAGTTCTGCACTAACATTCAGCAAACATCAGAGGCCTCCCGACTCCGGAAGGTCTTCGCAACTACTGCACCAAATATAGCATATATTAAAACCTCAGAAGGTAACTGGACATCGTCCAGCAAAGAAACCCTTAAGGCTCTCCCAGAGGCACATTTCCCGGGATGCTCTCTAGAAGAAAAAACCCTGGAAATGCAGAGGCAGGGGGATAGCCCCTCCCTCCCTAACCAACTTGAATACCTATTGAGTGACAGGTACTCAGCTGGGCGATAACTAGCTTCAAGCCTTTCAAATCCCCAGGCCCAGATGGCATTGTCCGGCTCAACTAATTAAAGCCGGACCCAATCTGAGGTCTTGGGTCAAGAAAGCTTTCTCAGCAATTTTCAGAATAGGCATTGTACCCGCAATGTGGTTGCGGACGAAAGTCGTATTTATACCCAAGGCGGGAAAACCATCGCACTGCACCCCTAAGGACTACAGACCAATAAGCCTGTCGTCCTTCCTTTTCAAGATAATGGAGAGATTAATCAGCCTCCATATTAATCTTATTTTAAACCCAGATGATATCTCGGGATCACAGCATGCGTATAGGAAGGGCCGATCCACGGAAACGGCACTCCACGAAATCACTACTTTTGTCGAAAAGGCACTTAGTGATAAGGAATACGCACCCATTGCTTTTCTAGACATAGAAGGTGCGTTCAACAACATCCTACCAAGCTCGATAATCAATGCGCTGACAGGACTAGGAATAGACAATCAATCCATACGCCTTATAGAGCAGATCCTGGTAAACAGGACTGTTGAGGCGTCACTAGGAGGAGAATCTATTCATAGATACGTCAGAAGAGGCACCCCGCAAGGAGGCGTACTTTCACCCCTACTCTGGAACGTGGCGGTTAATAGCCTACTGCGATCCCTAGAAGGGGGTGGTTGCAAAGTTATCGCTTATGCGGATGATGTCGCAATTGCCTTCTCTGGAAAATTTCCTCAGACTCTATGTGACCGTATGACGGACAAACTTAGGGTCCTCTCAACGTGGGCAGTTAGAAATGGACTGGGTGTAAACCCGTCCAAAACCGAGCTCGTCCTCTTCACCAGGAAGTACAAAATACCAAACTTAAGGCTTCCAAAACTATCAGGAGAAACACTCTCCCTTAGCGGTAGCGCCAAGTACCTAGGGATTACGCTAGACAGGAAACTGGACTGGAAGTCAAACACTATGGATAGAGCTAACAAGCCAAACAATCGCGCTCTATACATGCCGAAAAGCCATTGGCCTTAAATGGGGAATGTCCCCCTTTACACAGCGGTCATAAGACCCATCCTTTTCTACGGGGTGGTGGTCTGGTGGCCTGCTCTCATAAACTCCACAATTAGAGATAAACTTAGGAAAACGCAAAGGATGACGGAGGTCTGTATCACAGGCAGCCTACGTACTACACCGGCGGATGCCCTAGACTTCATACTCGACCTATTACCGGTAGAGATAATGGGGGTCAAGGTAGCCACGCTATCGGCAATAAGGCTACGTGAAACGGGCATATGGAAATAGACTGACTATGGACATACCAAGTTGGATCTACACCACTACACTCAAACGGGGGCTACAGACTGCTGCGTACCTGTTGATCATCCCACCTTAAAATAAAAGGTTTCCATTCCAACAAGGGAGGAATGGGCCACACAAATCCCGGGACCAGCCGGTTCCCTCAAAGGCGGGACCAGCCGGTTCCATTCTTACACAGACGGTTCAATATTGAATGGCCAGGTGGGAGGCGGTTTCCATTGCGAACGGCTGTGTCTAAATGAGTCCTTCAGACTCCTCGACCACTGTAGTGTGTTCCAAGCAGAAGTAACAGCTATCGGGGAAGCTTTTAGATCCCAAGCATTTACTGGCAATCAAGAAAGAATCTGTATCTTCTCAGACAGTCAAGCGGCACTCAAAGCCCTTGACGGATTCTCATCCAACTCCAGGACAGTAAATGACTGTCGCAGATCTCTTAACAAGATGGCAGAGCAGTATGACATCCACCTCATATGGGTGCCCGGACATAGGGACCACGAGGGTAATTGCGCCGCCGACGAACTAGCAAGAGCAGGTACTACCAATCCTCTCCTCCCGGAGAAGGAACCAGTAAGTATCCCCTTAGCTACGTGTAGGCTAAAATGCAGGGATCACTTTGACCGCGCATCACTGAGGAAATGGAGAAATCTCAAAAACTGCAGGAACTCACTCTTGATATGGTCGATCCGCTTTAGGAAGAGGTTAATGATGCTTATCGCCCTTAATAGGGAGGACTGTAGACTGGCACTCAAGGCTATTACGGTACACTGGTTAATAGGAGCACACGAGGCTAGACTAGCGGTGCCACATTATGACTACTGCAGGAGCTGTGGGGATGTAGAACAGGAAGAGACAGTCGCACACCTCCTGTGTCAATGCCCTGCGCTGGGGCGCAGCCGACTCAAATTCTTGGGCGCAGCCGTCTCAAATTCTTAAGCACAGCAATACTCACGGACCTAACAGACCTCGCGGAGATCGCTCCACTCAGACTCGTAGCTTTCATCCGTAAATCTGGATGGGACCGCGAGCCGGCGCGGGAAGAATATAACACTCTTGGGCACATCAGTAGATAGGAATGGAGAGGCCCTCTAGTAGGACATCTGCCTGTGCGGTATCACAAGGAGCCCCAGCGGCTCAAGTGAATGGGGGGTCAGTCCTTACCAGTCCTTACCTAACCTTACCTAGGATTCGATGAATCACATAACTCATGGATAAATAAAACACATTTATTAAAATAAAGTTTTACATAATGGAATTTATTTATACAAAGAGAATCTATTCTATTTTTACATTATTTAAAAATACGTACAAGATTATTGACACTACCCATTTGTATTTAATATTGATCTTTATATTAATGACCAAATGCTAAAGTAAAGTATTAATATTATCAATTAATACATATATTTTATCATCTCTAGGACTAAGACTTACTTTATTAAATACTTCAATATATAACTGATGGCCCCTACTTCTTATACATCTTTGTTCTCCATAGTATGTTTTCTTATGTCTAAAACATTCAATATAATCAAAATGACATCGTTTTTTTACTACCGATTGCCTAACACCCTAAACGTTCTTTGTATTTATGTATTCGTCATTGTTTTCTAACAAAAATGAATATGCTTATGACCCACGAAAGAGGTGTGTCAGAACGGCTAGAATTTTTGTATTCTAGAGATTCTGTGAATTTTATTTAATTTTAATCCCTGTTTAAGACAGTTGAAGCAGTTTTTAATAAATAATGTTGTTGTAGGGGGGCGATGCTGCCACAAAAAAGATTTCAGAGGCTCGAAAAAGAAAGAAGTCGGGGGCGTCGTGAGGCGATATTCCAGGCGAATTTGCATCATCTTTATTTTGATGCTTACATAGGACTAAACTTAACTTAAAAAAAAATAAACGCTACAGCCAGAGCGGACGATCGACGACGGCCGACGAGAAAGAGAGAGTGCATAGAGGGGCGAGCGCGGATACGCTCTTCAGCGCGGATGAGCTCTTCAACGCGGGTGCGCTCTGCAGCACGGATGCGCTCTCGGGTTGCAACAGATCCATCGTCGTTAGGGCTGGTGACAGGCTCCGGATATGACCCATCCAAAAACTTTGCTCCGGGCCACTGGCAGCCCGTCCTGGATCTTTAGGAAGCCCGGCTGCATGATTCGTGGGTACATATCCGCGCCCAGGACAACGGAGATCGTCGCTGGCAGATGGAACCGCTCATCCGCCAATGTCACGCCTCGGAAGTGGGCACGTACTACCTGGCTCAGCTCTCGGGACGGTGTACGAACGCACACGTGAGGCTCGATCTTGAAGATGACCTCCAGCCGAACGCTTTCATCGGTTTTGGAACCGATGGCCCACGGTGGCCGAACAAACTTTTTTGGTAGTGGGAGACGGAAAAACACCGCTAGCGATGCGTCAATGCAGCTCGAGGGCGTACACGGGTCGATAAGGGTGCCCGTGTCGAAGATCCGAGGCCCCCGGCTTCTCCACGAGGTGCAGCAGTGAGTGGTGATCCTGACCACACGTCCTACAGCAGTCGGCCCCCGGCTTCTCCACGAGGTCCAGCAGTGAGTGGTGATCCTGACCACACGTCCTACAGCAGTCGGAGTGTTCGTGGGCCAGGCAGCTGTTATCACACTGTTATGAGAATTGGTGTGAATTACGATGTGGAACTACGGGCAGAGCTACGGGCAGGCGGACGCTTCCATCGGAAGAAGCAGGACCTTAGCAACGGGCCGCTTGACGAACCCTCTCGCGGTGCGGATGTCGATCCCGCGTACATGGCCATCGGATCCTAAGCCTAATCGCCACTCATTGGACGGAAGGTTGTCCTCCTTGATGACCACCATATCCCCACCGTGGAGATCCCTCGTAGAGCTCACCACTTATTCCTCTTATGGAGCTCCTTGAGGTACTCTTCCTTCCATCGCAGCCGAAATTGTTGCTGAAAAGCCTTCAGGTGTTGCCAGCGGTTAAAAATGGACATGGTATCTCCCTTTATCACGGGTTGAACCGTGGCGAGAAGTGGGCCTCCCACAAGAAAGTGCCCGGGTGTAAGAGCCAACAGATCAGCAGGGTCTTTGGACATTGGAGCAAGGGGCCGCGAATTTAGGCACGCCTCGATCCTCGCCAGGAGAGTAGGCAGCTCCTCAAAGGTGTACTTTCGCGTGGCGGTAGAAAAGTAGAACAAGGTCTTGAAGCTCTTGACGCCTGCCTCCCACAGGCCCCCCTATGTGGGGAGCTCCCGGAGGAATGAAATGCCAGAGAAGCTGCTGGTGACTATAGGCACCGGTCACAGGCCCTTTTAGGGTCTGGACAAAATCGCAAGATGGTAGGGCAGATGCCCCTACAAAGGTCTTCCCGTTGTCCGATTGCACTTCGGGGTTCGTGTCCCGGGGCATCCTCTCCGGGACACGAACCGAGCGAAAGCCACCAGAAATTTGTCGGTCGTAAGGTCACCTTTCGTTCATCTTGCGCTTTATTCTTATTGGATGCTTTCTGTTTCTCATTCGCTGAAAGGAGCGCGAGGAAGAAGGTTGGTCTGCGCTTGGATTGTTCTTTGTATGTATGCGTGTCACACATTCACATACACGGGAGCATGAGTGCGTGCGATTTCGTTTCGAAGCCGGCGCACAAAATTTTGATTTTTCTAACTTTTCAGGCTAGCCTAACAAAATTCGAGTATTCGTTATTTGATGAAATGACGAAAGTAATAATATTATTTGTTATATTAAATTTTTAATATTTCAGCATACATTTTAAATTTATTAAGGAATGAGATTAGGAGTTAGCAGTAAAATGTTTTGTATATATGTAATTATTTTTACGAATCATTAAAAACAATATACTGAGAACGGAGCAGGGTATATTTCAGTCGACATGCCCTTCCTATGAATGATTTTTCGAGGAGCGGACAGCAATAAAAATATATATATATATTATAAAATAAAAATATTTATATATTTTTAATTAATGTTTACAACAAATTGTAGCAAAGAAAATTTTTGGAATATATTGGTTACATTGATTACATTAAAGAAAACATTCACTTTAACAAAAATTCAATTTAAAAAAATTCATAAAAACAGACTGAAAAAAGTCAAAGTGTCTGCTCACTTCCCTGTGTCTGTTTACTCCCCTAAAAGTCGTCCATCGGAAGGTTATGCAAGCACAATTCATATGCCCGAAAAGTTAGAAAAATCAAAATTTTGTGTGCTGGCTTCGAACTGAAATCACACGCTCTCATGTTCCCCGTGTATGTAAATGTGTGGCACGCATACATACAAAGAACAGTCCAAGCGCAGACCAACCTTCTTCCTCGCGCTCCTTTTAGCGACAGAGAAACAGATAAAATGAGCGCAAGTTGAACGAACGGTTAGCGTAAGAAAGAGAGTAAGATTTTGCTCTGGGGCCTGTCGCAAGAAATTTTTGCGTCCATTTTCGTCGTATGAAGTGGGTTGTCTATATGCTGTATGGTTAGTGGTTCTATGTAGCCCATAAATACAATCCGAAGCTGAACAAATTATGGACCTATGAAGGTAAATAAATAATTTAAAAATAAATTATAAGTTTAAAAGTTAATAATAATATTATTTTTATTTTTTACAAATTACAGGACATGACTATATGAAGGTTTTTGTTAAAACTTTGGAAGAGGAGACAATGTCTTTATGTAGAAAATACTGAAATGGTTTAAAAAACCGATATACAACTATATGCGTGTGAAGAAGTGATCAGTACGGATGAACGCGTTCAATATTTTAACCAGATATGGTTTTATCAAGATATGAAATTCACCTTTTTATTTATGCTCTAGAACAGAAGTCGGCACGGCCCTATCTCGAGGGCATAGGAAATTTCTCTGCACGAGCTCTGCCACACACACACAGTGTAAATGTGTGAAACGTCATGCTCACAGCCTACTTTCTGCTATTCGTTACTAACACTAATGCGGTAAAATCATATCAATGTATTGGGGTGCCGACCACTGCTCTAGAGAGTAAATTGAAGCCAATACCCTCAACTAAAGTGTTATACATTACTCTAAACCAGACAATTTTTATACCCTTGCAGAGGGTATTATAATTTTGTCCAAAAGTGTGCAACGCAGTGAAGGAGACATCTCCGACCCTATAAAGTATATATATTCTTGATCAGGATTACCTCCTTGATATGACCATGTCCGTCTGTCCGTCTGTCTGTCTGTTTCTACGCGAACTAGTCTCTCAGTTTTAAAGCTATCGACTTGAAACTTTGCACACCCTTCTTTCCTTGCATGCAGTATATAAGTCGGAACGACCGGGATCGGCCGACTATATCTTATAGGTGCCATATAACTGAACGATCGGAAATGGTATTTGGTAAAAATATCAACTTTCGTATTTTAGAAGAAAGGAGCTTGGGACGTTTTTTTAAATTTTTTATTATAATTTATTGGTTTTATTATGATGTAATCATAAGAATCGGCCAACTATATCCGATGTTTGCGATATATATCCGGTTTTAACTGCAAGGGTATATCAACTTCGGCTCCGCCCGAAGTTTCCTTTTTTGTTTAAAAGAGAAATACTAATAAAATACTTTCTCCTATGGAATATTTTTTTAATTCATTGAAAGACGAAGAATGTAGCGTTAGCGCATACAATTTTGCTTAAGAAATTTGGAGTTCGTTTCAGTGCATAACTCTAAAAGACTAGTGACGTACTAATTTTAGCAGACGTGTTTGAAAACTTCCGTAATTCATGCTCAAAAATATATAAATTAGACCCTGTTAATTATGTTTGAGCACCATAAATTTCATGGGATGCTATGCTGAAGTATACCAAAGTAGAACTAGATTTGATAAGTGATCCCAATACATACAGTTTTGTAAAAAGAGGTATAAGTGGCGGTTTGACTCAATGTACTCAAAGAATTACAAAAAAAAAATAATGAGTACATGAGAAATGATGATAAAACACAACCAAAAATTATTTTTCGTATATTGACGCAAACAATTTATATGGTTGGGTATGGTATGGTATGATGAAATTTATGACAAACGAAACAGTCTGAAATTTTGTCCTGAAAACATGGTTCCCCTAGGAGGAAAACAGCCAAAATTAATAGCTGCACATAACTTTTCTGTTCCTCCAGTTATAAAGTACACTTGTCAACGCTCCACTGTGCCAACATATGCCCCACATGCCCGTACATATATCCGTACTTGCATGCATGTCCATATATTTCCATATATTTTCTGCCTCCAATTTCAAGAATTATATAACTGATAGAATTAAATGCAAATAAAATTTTCTTAAAACCAACAATTATAAAACGCCATTTCACTACAAATCCGTGATTGTGTCGCTTAAATTCTCAACCTAGCCGCCGCAGTAGCCGTGTTGTTTTTCTTTTTGGTGCGGTTTTTTTCCCCTTTGGAGTAAACTACCTTTGGGTGCCGACGGCATACCCGGCTGCGTAACAAATAAATTCAAAAAAAATCAATTAATTATAAATTTATATATTTATAATTAAAACTACTACAATTTATTTAATTATTATTTTCCGTTCGAGCGAAAGGCCAGTTTTTTTAATTCACCTTTCCGGCCACTCAATAATTAAAGTCGAAAATTATTAATAATTTAATTATCAACCTTCTGTCCGAATAGAGCCGCGGTCTCAATTCCACCTTTCCGGCTCCATAAAAATTAAATCCGACTAGTCAAAAATTAATTATTATTAATAAATTTTTTTTTTTTTTTTTGTTAAATCCAAGTTAAAGTTATGTCCACCTTTTCGGCTCCGCGAGTTCGAAAATAGTTAAGAATTCAATATCTACGTACGAGCCACACTTGTATAAATATACATACATAGATCGTCATAAATTTTTTTTTTTCGAATGAGCACGAATTTTTTGGTTCTTGTCCATTTTCTGTGTCTCTAACGCTGCTTCTACTCCGCATCAGGCAACATCCGCCTACAATCTCAACAAACCTCGTCGCCTTTTGGGTTTTTTATTGTTCCTGAAGTTTTTTTTCCACATTCGAATTGTGCCGCACACCACTTTCCTTTCGACATCGGTGCCATTAGTTCGCACTTGTGCCTTGTTATCGCATTTCATCAGCGATCTCACCGTTCTCATCACATTAGTGTGACCGGGCACCACTTCGTACGAGGCACCTGTTGCGCAAGTCAGTCGACAAGCGCTGACCAGCGACTTGGACTCTAAGAATGCCCATGGGAGACGACAAAAAGCCGCGTCCGATCCCAACCATCCGTTTGGACAGATCTCAGTCCGCATCTCCGCGGACGCCTCTGTTGAAGCCTAAGGCGACTAATGTCATTCCAAAGGCAAAGAGTGACGAATCCGTCGATACAATCCCCAGTCCTTCACAGAGGCAGACTCGCTCAATTGCGAAAATGGCTCAAAGTGCGGTCGAAGTTGCGCTGAAAAAGTTCATTGCCACAACAGATCGAATTAGCAAATTTGAGGCTAACATAAATACTTCGGGCGTCCCAGAAACGGAAATAGGCTCCCAATACACATGCGAAGTCCATCGGGACCAAATTCGGGCACTGTGGGAGAAGGTGGAGAAGAGCTATGAGAGCTGCTCCGATTTGCTGGCCGTGTCCGACGACAATGCGGTCACCTCGACAGTGCTGGAATCGAAGTAGAGCTATTGCTTCTCCGTCTATTCGAAGTGTATTGGCCAGCTTCGGGAGAAAATTACCTCCCAATCCACTCAGGCTCAGGCCTCCAGTGGATACCAAGGTCTTTGCGGGTGATTAGCTTCGGTGGCCCACCTTCCGAGACTTGTTTACGGCCATTTACATCCAAAACTCGCGGCTCACCCCGGTAGAGAGGTTGTTCCACTTGCTGTCCAAAACAAGTGGTGATGCCCACGCCATTGTTTCCAAGGCTCCGCTTACCCATGAGGGGTTTGTCGTCGTTTGGCAAAGCCTCACAGACCGCTTTCAGAACCGGCGGCTATTGGTCAAGATCCTTTTCAACCTCCAGGATATTTCTCAAGAGTCTGGGGTCGCGCTGAGCTGCAAGCCACCATTCAGAGTTGTCTGACAGCCTTAGAAATGTCCTCCATCAATGATGAGGCTTCGGACTGTCTCATGGTATTTATGAATTTCTCAAAGCTCCCCAAAGTCACACTTTCTATGTGGGAGCAGTCCGTACATAATAAGGCCGAAATTCCAACATGGAAGGAATTAGATAACTTCCTGACAGAGTGCCATCGCACGCTGGAGGACGTCGACGACGTCAAGCCTAGTGGCTCCGGGCAATTTCCGCCAGGGTCTGCCATCATATCCGATTCCGCGAGATCGTCTCAAGGGGTTGCCAGACATTGCCCTGGCGGACCCCAACTTCTTTGAGAGCTCCCAAGTCGATGTGTTAATAGGAGCTGACATTCTTCGGTCCATTCTCCTCGGTAATTCCAAGGCTAACATCTGCGGGTCGCTTCTCGGTCAGGAGACCATTTTTGGATGGGTGCTAGCAGGCCCATTATCTCCAGCGAACCCCCGCATTGTGTCCGTTTTTTCCACACGAGTTGCCCGCAGCCTCGGTGACTCACTGGATCAGCTCCCCACCAAATTCTGGGAGGTGAAAGATGTGCCCACACAGATCAGATCGGAATCGGATTCAGTTTGCGACCACAATTTTGTCCAGACGATAAGAAGAGACGAGTGTGGCAAGTACGTTGTGACGCTCCCCTTACGCGACCCCGAGCAGAAGAGTTCCGAGCTAGCGGCTTCACGGTCCTTTGCTCTCGCTCCTTAAGGCCCGAGGTCTCTCCCGCGAGCAGTTCCGCTTCCTACTATATTCCACATCATGCCGTTTTCAAGCCCGAAAGCACGACCACCAAGGTGCGGGTGGTCTTCAATGCTTCGAGCCCGTCCGCAAACGGGACCAGTCTGAACGACATTCTTACAATCCGACCTGACGATTCAAATCCTAAAGTCACGATACTTTAGGCTTGTCTTCAACGCCGACATCGAGAAGATGTATCGGCAAATTTGGGTAGACCCCAAGCATACTCCGCTCCAACGTATTTTGTTTCGTAATCCCGATGGGGATATCTGCGACTACGAGTTAAAAACGGTCACCTTCGGTGTGAATTGTGCCCCGTTCCTAGCGATTCGTGTCCTGCAACAGCTCGCTGACGACGAAGAGTCGAAGTATCCGCGGGCAAGCCAAATTATCCGGCACTTTATGTACGTTGATGACGTTCTCGCGGGGGCACACTCCAAAACCAAAGCCCAAGCCGCGATTCGGGAGCTGAAGGGGGCCCTAGAGTCGGCAGGGTTCCCACTTAGGAAATGGACCTCGAATAGCAAGGCGATCCTGGCCGACATTCCGAGCGACCAACTCCTTCGTGCTGATTTCCTTGACATCGATGCAGAGAGCACGGCCAAGACAATCGGCGTGCGGTGGAAAGCGACGACTGATGTGTTCTTTTTTATTCCGCCAGAAATTGCCAAATTGTTCGATCCAGCAGGTTGGCTCGCTCCTTTCATTGTTAGGGCGAAAATGTTCATGCAGGACATTTGGCTTCTGGATCTAGGGTGGGGACGCCCTCCCTCAAGATTTCTGTCAGCGATAGATTGACTTCCTGAAGAATTACTCTGTGCTCGATCAGATTCGTGTTCCTCGGTGGGTCGCGTTCCGACCACACTTAAAGGTCGAGCACCACGGGTTCTGCGACGTTTCACAGAAGGCGTACGGCGCAGCAATTAATGTCCGTGTCGATGTTGGGGGTACGGTAATAGTGAGCCTGCTGACAGCAAAGACTCGAGTGGCCCCAGTTAAAACGGTGTCGCTCCCTCGGCTAGAGCTGTGCGGTGCCTTGTTGTTGTCCGAGATGGCCACCGCCATTCTGCCAAAGATGCCAGGGGGCGCGTCTGCCCTATACTGTTGGACGGACTCGACTATTGTCCTCGCGTGGCTGCAGAAGCCAGCGTGTCAGTGGACAACGTTCGTGGCTAACCGGGTGACCAAGATCACCTAATTCACCGACGTGCAGAAATATTCACATGTCCGCTCCGAGCAGAAACTTGCGGATCTTGCTTGCCGGGGCGTAGCGGGTAACCAGTTGTGGTGACACGGTCCTGACTGGCTGCAAAGGCCTCGCAGCGATTGGCCCACTCAAGGCAATGATGCCTCCGTGACTGAACTCGAGAAGCGAGCATTCCAGGTCCATGTCGCAAAGGCGCCCCCCGAAGATCTTCTTGAACGTTTTTCTACACTCGAACATTACGAGTCCTTGCCTATGTTTATCGCTTCATACAGCGCGCGGAAGAAAATCGATCCCCGTTCGAAGAGCACCTGACAACTAATGAGGTTACGTCGGCTGAACCTCTTCTAAATTTCGTCACTCAGCCCAGGCACTTGGTCTCTGAGATGGGCTGCTTAAGCGAAAAGCGTCTAGTATCAGCATCCAGTCCGATTCAAAATCTGAACCCCTTCGTGGATTCGCAAGGCCTTATGAGAGCCTGCGGCCGGGTCACGTCCTCTGAACTTCTCCAATATGACGAACGTCCCCCTATAATCCTTCCGCATGAGTGCCATCTGTCTTGACTCCTTGTTCAATTTACGCATCGCATCACGCTGCACGATGGTAATCAGCTGATGATCCGTCTGATCCGGGCCAAATTCTGGATTCCAAGGGTGAGGAATTTGGTCAAGTCCGTCGTCTATTCTTGTAAAGTATGTGTCATCTACAAGAAGAAGTTGCAGACGCAACTCATGGGTGAGCTACCTACACGTACACCGGTGTGGATTATGCCGGTTCTTTCGAGATAAAAAACTATACGGGGCGGGTCTGTCTCATCACAAAGGGTTATGTGTTGGTGTTTGTGTGGTTCTCCATTAAGGCCATCCATTTAGAGCCTACGTCGGACCACTAACCGAAAATGGACGCAAAAATTTCTTGCGACTGGCCTCAGCAGGCCCCAGAGCGAAATCTTACTCTCTTTCTTACGCTTACCGTTCCTTCATCTTGCGCTCATATTTTTATTGAATGCTTTCTGTTTCTCAGTCGCTGAAAGGAGCGCGAGGAAAAAGGTTGGTCTGCGCATGGATTGTTCTTTGTATGTATGCGTGTCACACATTCACATACATATTTAGGAGGCCATAATGGTAAAATATCTAAAAACATGTCGAAAAAAATGTCGGTACAGTTGGACGAACCAGCTGTATAAGCATTCAATGAACTTAAGCAAAACCTTACTAATCAACTTGAATTAGTGCAACCAGATTATAGTAAAAAATTCGTTCTTACAACAGACGCTTCAAATATAGCATTAGGAGCGGTTCTGTCACAAGAGGGTAAACCTATAACTTTTATATCAAAAACCCTCAATAAAACAGAACGAGCATACGCCACAAACAAAAAAGAATTATTAGCAATTGTTTGGGCATTAAAAAACCTAAGAAACTATTTATATGGCGTGGTTGGAATGGAAATTCACACCGATCATCAGTCATTATCGTATTCAATATCTGACAAAAACCCAAATATTGACATGAAAAGTTGGTATTCATTCATACAAAGCTTTACACCAAAAATTCATTACAAACCAGGTACAACTAATGTTGTAGCGGATGCCTTATCCAGAGTCCAAATAAACAATTTGTCCGACGCAGATATATCAGAGGTTAACTCTGATGAAAATACAATTCATTCTGCAGAAAGCAGCTTTGAAAATGTAATCGAAGAAACTAATAAACCACTTAATCAATTCAAAATTCAACTCTTAATCACTACTGGCAGATTAACAGTCCACGAATCAATAAATGTCTTCAATAATGTTAGACATATTATTGAGTATGATACTCCAGAGAATTTAGTAACGTTACTAAAGGAATATATTTCACCAAATATAACCATAGGCCTGCACTGTACCCTAGAAGACCTTTACTTATTGCAAAAACCACTAAAAGAAAATTTCGGAAACAAATTCCTATTTACAAGAATTTTTTTACAAGACGTAGAAAATGATGAAGATAAGGCAATTATTATTGAAGAGACTCATTGTCGTGCCCATAGAGGATTAGACGAAAATTACAAACAAATATCTAGACTTTATTATTGGCCAAAATTATTTATAAAATTAAAAGAATATATAAAAAATTGCGTCATTTGTAACCAAAATAAATATTGCAGACATCCAGTAGAAATTCCGATAGGTGAAGCACCAATTCCAACTAGCGAAGGTGAAAATCTTCATATTGATATATTTTACGCAGATAAAAAAATTTTTTTAACATGTATTGACGCTTTTTCAAAATTCTTAACAGTCAAAGAAATAGAAAATAAGCTAAATATTGAAAACAAAGTACTAGAAATTTTACAACATTATCCATTAGCCAAAACCGTCATGACAGACAACGAACCAAGTTTCACATCTGCGCAATTTCGTTCATTTATAAGTAGAAGTGGACTCACAATACACTTTGCAGATCCAAGACATAGCACTTCCAATGGTCAAATTGAAAGGGCACATTCAACACTCACAGAGATCGCTAGATGTATCAAAGATGAATACAATCTAACAGATTACTCTGAAATAATCATAAGGGCAGCTCAAAAATATAATCAGAGTATTCACTCAGTTACCAATGAGAAGCCATTGGACATATTATACAACAAAATAAACCATGAGAAAATACCTAACATTCTCCAACAAGCTCAAACAGTTATGTTAGCAACGCATAACAAAGACAAGAAACAAAAAAATTATAATGTAGGAGAAATAATTTATGAAAAGAAATATGGGGAAAGAAACAAACTAAAACCGAGATATAAAAAACAGGTAGTTAAGGAAAACCAGGATAATAAAGTAACAATAAACAATAGGAATAGAATAGTTCACAAAGATAATATTAAGTCTTAAAATTTTTTGTTGTTCTCTAACTTACAGATAACAATGCATTCCGCAACACTTCTATTTCTGATCATAGTCACAACAACATCCGAAATAATTAATTATTCGAATCATGACTTCTTTCTTTATAAAGACAATAAGGACGTTCTGACCTATGACTCATATGCTGAGCTATTTCATGTTACCAACATTAGTTTCTATAAAGAAATTATGGACACAGAGCTTAACTACATAAAGAATACTAATAATGATAGATTGAACTGGGAAATTTCATATAATTTAAGAACTTTAAATTTAATTCTGTCACAATTATTGCCAACAAGATCTAAGAGAGGTATTAATGAATTAGGAACGGTTTTAAAATGGTTAGCTGGTACCCCGGACCATGATGACGTAATAACAATTGAAAATAAAATTAATGAACTAATCGACAACAACAACAAGCAACAACTAATAAATTCCAAATTGTTTGATGAAATCAAAATACTGTCCACAAATTTAAAATCGGTTTTTACAAGCCAAGAGTTACCTCTTAGAAAACATCGTCTACATTTAATAACTTATGATCTACAAAATTTAATTGATACAATTACATTTGCTAAAATGGACATTTTTAACACAAAAATATTAAATATAGATGATATTCAAGAAATATATAAACATGAATCAAAACCTGTAGTAATCACGGATTTATTGGACATTTCTGAATTCAAAATTGCTTTACATAAAGAATTATTTGTAATCTATTTAAAATATCCCATTATAAAAAATAGATGCGATACTTATTACGCAAGAGCTATTTCTCATAATGATGGAAAATTACTGTTAAGCAATCAGGTAGCAAAATGCGACAACATTTATTATGAAATAAATAATTTCAAACAAGAAAGAAAAGCTAACTTCGGGCGGAGCCGAAGTTTGTATACCCTTGCAGTTAAAACCGGATATATATCGCAAACATCGGATATAGTTGGCCGATCCTTATGGGAATAGGAATATATAATCCAATTTATTACAATACAAAATCTAAAAAAAGTCCCCAACTTCTATCTTCAAAAATACGAAAGTTGATATTTCTACCAAATACCATTTCCGATCGTTCAGTTATATGGCAGCTACAGGATATAGTCGGCCGATCCTTAGGAAATTTGGCATGACGTAGTGTTTTGCCAAAAATAGCTCTCATGTCAAATTTGAACTCTCTAACTCTAAAAACACCAAAGTTATACCATTTCCGATCAATCAGTTATATGGCAGCTATAGGATATAGTCGGCCGATCCGGGCCGTTCCGACTTATATACTGCGTGCAAAGGAAAGAAGGGTGTGTGCAAAGTTTCAAGACGATAGCTTTAAAACTGAGAGACTAGTTCGCGTAGAAACAGACAGACGGACAGACAGACGGACAGACAGACGGACAGACGGACAGACGGACATGCTTATATCAACTCAGGAGGTGATCCTGATCAAGAATATATATACTTTATAGGGTCGGAGATGTCTCCTTCACTGCGTTGCACACTTTTGGACAAAATTATAATACCCTCTGCAAGGGTATAAAAAGAACTATTTAATAATTATTGTGTTCTTAGCACAGAAACGGTGAAAAATCAATATGTAATAAAATAAGAGAAAAAAATAAACAAATAGATATAATTCAGGAAGGTGCTATTTTAGTAAATGGAAATAATATTGTAAATGACTCTTGCCTAATAGGGTCTTATTTAATAACATTCAATGGCACCACAATAATTAATAATATATCATATTCAAACGTAGATAATAAAATATTAGAATACATTACAGCCCACAATTATAATAATTTTGAAATATCCGAATATATATTATCCAACAATTCGGAACTATCATTTGATAACATAAATACCCTATATCCTTTTATTCAAATTAAACAAACCAGAATACCACTAACGTTAATTGTAATCACATTAATTTCAACATATATAATTTGGTTATTAATTTATAAATTAAGAAAATATTGTAAAACCATTAAACCACGGCTTAGCAATATTTTAAAAACAAATAATTTGTCCGATCAAGAAATCCCGCATGAAGAAATAATCGTAGCAGAATTAACAGCTCAAATAAACTCCATGACTGCACCATCATTTGAATCGGGACGCTTCAATTTAGAAGGGGGTGTGTTATCCAACTCATAAATTGCCTCACCAAAAAGGCAATGTAAACATTATTTGCAAAACGCAGTAGCCCCTGCTGAATGCGTCATGCCGTTTCTTATCTTGTCTCCTAATTTCCCCTCACTCGTTTCTGATGATCCCCAAAAGATTATCCAGACTAAACATCAAGCTCCACTTGTAAACATTCCCATGAAATTTTCCATGGCCCAAGCCAGACATAAACATTAGAGCCGACTCGCCGTCACCAGTCCGAATTGGTTCGATCTTCCGATCTTATCACTCTTCACGAATGACTCAACTACTGCATCAGCAAATTGTCCCTTTCTCTTAGAATCTCTTAGGGCAATTGTTTATTCTCTCCAAGTACCCTTTTGGGTTATTTCTCTTAAGCCGAGGTTTGTTGGTTATCTGGCAATTAAAAATTGGCAGTCTTATTCCGGGAGCAAGCCTTTCACATACAATCGGTCTAGCCTAAGCGTTTAAATAAAGTTTGTGAACCAAATAAGAAATAATAAATAAAGTTTTTAAAAATAAAAAAATTAAAAATTAAAAATTATTTTTTTAAAAAGTGAACTTCGGGATTAATTTAATTTGTATGCTTGAGCCACTGCGAGAGACAGAGATACAAGTATGCTCGTTGTAGCTTTTTTAGCGTTGTAGCTGGAGGACATTTTCGGTAAGCGAGAATTGCTTGGTCAGTCTCAAGTTGGCAGTGGCACCATCAAGTATATTCGCCGTATACAATCCGTTAAAAATATGGAAAATCATAACCAGGCCCGACATCAGAAGTGGGATCAGTGACAACTCTTGCATTTACTGAAGATCAGTGGCGTACCATTATGGGACTAAAAAACGCAATTTCGTCGAGATGTGTAAAACTATGCAAGCGTCTGTGCTTCCACAAAATCAAGTGGTTTTGCCAAAATTTAACATCCCACAATGAGTGCCCTGCAGTGTACGCAAGCCGTATGGTGACGTCATTGACCACAAAATGGCGCAATATGAACGTCGAGGAAATAGCTGTATCCACTATACTGTAATATGCTCATATATGCACTATTAATATCATATGTATAAGTTAACTGAAGTTAACCATCAGCGGCAATGTCCGATTATTTAAGAGCTCGCTCTGGCCAAACTGCTGACATAGCGTCTGGCCGGAAGCCCATGTATAGCGGCAAGCACTGCACATTTGCGTGGCCGCTATGAAATACTTTTTGTTAGCTTTAAGTTTCAGTTTGTGTCAGAGTCTCATACAATAAAGAGCATAAAACCAATCTCCGGCTCTGCCGTTAACTTGTAAATTCATTTGTTGAATTGGTCACCGCGCCTCAAGGGCCGTGACAACGGGGCAAGTGCTCCCATCATAACTCCTGTTACAGGAAGGATCCCCCCCGGCAACCGCCAGGGATCTCAACCACTGCCTATAAGGAGTGGCAACACCCCCCCTGCAACCGCAAGGGGAAATTATCTTACAAATATCTCCGGCGTCTGCAGCATCACCGACTGCAGCGAGGGATAACTAACTACTACTATATTTACCTACAAATCAATCTATATTTACTGGCGCCGATCGTAAAAGAACCATGTAAGTGAGCACTTTTATTTACACAGTTTTCTAAGTCTGCATGAATTTTTCTTTGTGTATTAAAAAATAAAAAAAAGAAAGAGAGACAAGAATAGTAAAATATTGTGCCTTACGCTAATAAAAAACTGCAGCCCCATAAAATTACAAAAAAAAAAAAATTTTTAAATAATCTTTATTAGTTGGCTGACGGTTTAGCATTAACATTTTTTACCTATTATAAAATATTTAAACCATTTCATTTGTGAACCAATTATTGTCCCAACATTGTTTGCATTTTTGTTTTTGTGAATAAATAAATGAATATTCTATATAACACAAAAAGTGCGGAATAAAAATTCCTAACCAAAACCAAAAAATCGCTGGCGGAAAATTTTCAATCGGAAATAATTCATATAATCGCGTGTATTTAATTCAGCTTTTATATGTCTTTTTTGTTACACAAGAATTCTTGGTATTAGCCGCGTAGTTTTGGTTATTTATTTTTCTTTTCCGTTTTGTTTCCCCACTCCACTTTCGATAACACGATACGGCCGCGCATGCAGTGTGGCACTTTGTTGTTTTTTTTCTCTGTTTGCATAAGCGGCGGCTCAGTCCCCGCGCACCCCTCGCCTTACCGCTACTTGACACAGCAGTAGCGCAACTTGACGAGCCCGCACACATAACTGAAGCGGCAGCTCAGCCCCCGCGGCCCCTTCACCATTCCAATCGCCTCCATCGGCATATAATTCATACATAAATATTTTTTCTTTCGGGCGACTTTATAGCCGCAGCTCCACATGAGCAATCCGTTTCAACAATATAGAAACATAAGACAACTTTCTAGCGATTCTGAGTCGAAGACCGAAAGGCCGGCCAGATCTTCCACCCCTAAAAGCGTTAACGCTATCGCTCCCATACTCGCGAACATGGCTTTCACCATGGAACAGATGACGGCCACCATACAGGCGGCCGTTCAACATGCTGTTCAAGAAGCCAATATCGAACACCAGCGCAGAGAAAACGAAATACGCCTGGCTATACACCGTCTGACCGAACTGGTCAACGAAAGACAAATCGCTCCCGCCCAAGCGGAGGCTCCCCAAATAAAAAAATATGAGCCTATAGAAATTAGGAACGACATTAAGTGTGACGAGCCCCTAGACGCCGTCAAGTCCCTCCCTGAATTTTCGGGAGCACAGGAAGCATACGTCTCCTGGAGACAAGCGGCAGTAGCCGCATATTACATTTTCAGAAATTACGAACATAGCTCGCGCCATTATCAGGCGGTTATTATTATTAGGAATAAAATAAGGGGCCCTGCCGATGCCGTACTGTCTTCGTTTGGCACTGTACTAAATTTCGACGCGATTATAAATCGACTCGATTTTACGTACAATGATAAGCGGCAGATGCACGTTATCGAGCAGGAAATGGGTACTCTTAGGCAGGGAAATATGACCCTTCTCCAATACTACGACGAGGTCGAGAAAAAACTCACCTTGCTCACCAACAAAGCTACCATGTCGTACGAAGCCTCGGCGGCAAAAGTTTTGTGTGACAAATTCCGGGATGACGCACTCCGAGTATTTATCTCCTTTGTGTCCTTTTCTCGGCAAAACCGAAAGATATGCCTTCAGCTCTCGCTTTGGCACAAGAAGTGGAATCCAACCACGAAAGATACTCCTTCGCGGCTTCTTTTGCCAAAAGCCAAGAGGATAAAGATAGGAAACAGCACCCGAAAGCGCAAGAGTACCGACAGGCCTCTGCGCAGACAAATGCACAAACAAATGCTGGAAAAAATCCGTACTACGTCAAACAACACAAGGCGCAAGTACACTCCGCCCCACACAGTGGAGGCGCTCCTGAACCCATGGACATCGACCCATCGCTGTCCAAAATGCTTAGGCCATCCCAGGCCCCGGCGTACCAAAACAGGAAGCCGGCTGAGTCCGATCGATCTGCCCCACACAAAAGGCAGAGGGTTAATCACGTCGCGCAGAGCGCTAGCGATACTGGGAACAAATATGCCGCCGCAGCTTCAAGCGCGGCCCAGGAAATTGACGACGACGCTATTAATGATTACGATTCGGACGTCATAAATTTTTTAGGGGAAAGTCCCTGCTACCCGTCATCAGACGAAGAGTAGCAGGTGTAGAAATGAAGCTTTTAATAGACACGGGCGCGTCAAAAAATTTCATCCGTCCATACGAGGGGTTGAAAGGCGTCCGCCCAGTAGATTCGCCATTCTCGGTACATTCCATCCATGGCGTCACCACAATAACAAAAAAATGCTTTGTTTCCATGTTTAACTTGAAGGCTACGTTCTTCATTCTACCAGATTTGTCCTCCTTTGATGCCATCATCGGACTTGACCTGCTAAAACAAGCAGGGGCATCACTTAACCTAGCTTCCGGGCACCTCAGATGGGGCACCGAAACGGAAAAGCTAGAGTTCCAATCATGTCCCAATGTAAATTTCACTGAGGTGGACTGCTCTAGCGTACCACCTTTGGTCAGAAAAGCATTTTCAAAAATGCTAAGCGACAGGAAAAACGCCTTCGCAAGCCCAAATGAGGCGTTACCTTACAACACGTCTGTGGTAGCCACCATCAGGACGGTTGATGAGGAGCCCATTTATGCCAGACCCTATCCGTATCCGATGGGAGCGGCAGATTTCGTCAATGACGAAATCCAAGACCTTCTAAAAAACGGCATAATCCAGAAGTCGAGATCCCCCAACAATAACCCAATATGGGTAGTAGACAAAAAGGGCACCGACGAAGCTGGAAACCGTAAAATGCGGCTAGTTTTAGACTTTCGAAAATTGAACGAGAGGACAATACCGGATCGCTACCCTATGCCAATTATCCCTATGATACTAGGGAATTTAGGCAAAGCCAAATACTTTACAACGCTCGATTTAAAGTCCGGCTACCACCAAATTATTCTGGCAGAACGTGACCGTGAGAAAACTTCCTTTTCCGTAAACGGGGGAAAATACGAGTTCCGTCGACTGCCATTCGGTTTAAGAAATGCTGCCAGCATCTTCCAAAGAACCATCGACGACGTACTGCGAGAACAGATTGGCAAATTTTGCTACGTCTATGTCGATGATGTTATCGTCTTCTCAGAGGACGAAAACGCCCACATACGACACGTGGATTGGGTTCTAAAGAGCCTACACGACGCTAACATGAGAGTGTCAGCGCAGAAATCGGTCTTCTTCAAAAAAAGCGTAAAATTTTTGGGGTTTGTAGTCACCAACAAGGGGACCACGTCAGACTTGGAAAAGGTCAGGGCCATTAAAGAATTCCCTGAGCCCAAAAACGTTTTCGAAGTAAGATCATTCATGGGCTTGGCTGGCTATTATAGATGCTTTATTAAAGATTTTGCATCAATAGCTAAGCCCATTTCGAGCATTATAAAAGGGGAGCTCGGAAATGTCAGCAGACACAGATCCAGAAGCATCCAGGTACAGTTTACCGAGCCGCAACGGCAAGCTTTTGAAAAGCTACGTAACATCCTGGCCTCTGAGGATGTCATCCTCAGGTACCCCGACTATAAAAAGGCGTTTGATCTAACGACAGATGCCTCAGCATATGGCATTGGCGCAGTGCTTTCACAAGAGGGGCGCCCCATCACTATGATCTCTAGGACCTTAAAGGACAGAGAAGTTAACTACGCTACCAACGAAAGGGAGCTGTTAGCTATAGTTTGGGCGCTAGAGAACCTGCGCCACTACCTTTATGGGGTCAAAGATTTAAACTTCTACACTGACCACCAACCGCTGACCTACGCGGTATCGGATTCCAATCCGAATACAAAAATTAAAAGATGGAAAGAACGCATCGATGAGTGTGGTGCCAAAGTCCATTACATGCCTGGCAAGGCCAACCTAGTTGCAGATGCCCTCTCGAGGCAACAACTCAACGTTGTAGAAGAAGAAGAGGCATTCTCAAGCGCGGCCACAATTCACAGTGAGCTGTCGCTTACCCACACAATTCAATCCACGGACAAGCCCCTCAATTGCTTTCAAAACCAGATAATTCTGGAGGAAGCATGCTCTCCGTCAAAGCGGAACTTCGTTTTCTTTGGAAACAAGAGACGGCATATTATTGACTTCACTCACGAGGAGTCATTGCTGGAGGAGCTCGCAACCATAATAGTTCCTAAAGGCGTAAACGCCATTCATTGCGATCTGCATACGCTCGCAGTGATACAGGACAAACTAATCCGACAATTCCCTGCCACCAGATTCTGGCACTGCAAAAACCGAGTAACGGACATTTTTGCAGTTGATGAAAGGCGGGAAATTCTTACTGTCGAGCACAACAGAGCTCACAGATCTGCCCAAGAAAACGTGAAGCAGGTACTCTCCGAGTACTACTTCCCGAAAATGACCAAGCTAGCGAACGAAATAGTCATTTCGTGCAAGACTTGCGCCAAGGCAAAATACGACAGGCATCCGAAAAAACAAGAGCTTGGCGAAACCCCAATCCCATCTCAAGTAGGAGAAATGCTGCACATAGACATCTTCTCCACGGATAAAAAATATTTCCTTACGTGCATCGACAAATTCTCGAAATTTGCCGTAGTCCAACCAGTTCCCTCTAGGACCATAGAGGATCTCAAACCAGCATTACTACAGCTGATGAATATTTTCCCTAAAGCCAAGGACGTATATTGCGACAACGAACCATCGTTGAACTCGCACACCATCGTGACCATGCTGGAAAACCATTTCGGCGTTAGCATCTCAAATGCTCCGCCCCTACACAGTATCTCCAATGGACAAGTGGAGCGTTTCCACAGCACTTTGGTAGAGCTGGCTAGATGCCTTAAAATCGATAAAGGCATCAGCGATACCCTAGAGCTGATACTTCTGGCCACTGCCAGATATAACAAGTCCATCCACTCGGTCATCGACAAGAGACCGGCTGACGTGGTTCAGGCACAATCAGGTGAGCCACAATATGAAATTCAAGATAAAATTAAACTCGCCCAAGACAAGCTCCGGGACAGAGAAAACGCTTCCCGCCAAAATAGAGTATTCGAGGTTGGCGAGAAAGTCCTAGTGAAATCCAACAGACGCCTAGGCAACAAACACATTCCCATCGTTGATGGGCGAATCCTGATATGGGAGGAATTTGCCTTTGTAAAGCACTCGGCAAATCTCTCGGAATATAGGCGCGTCATCGAAGAAACTAATGGGATGACCGTCATGTTCCCGCAATCCCACATGCAGAAACTCCTGGTTGTTGACGTCGCCCACCTACGCGACATGCTCGACTCTTTGAGCGTCCATTATAGAGTGGCAAGAAGTTTAGACTTCTTAGGGACTGCGCTAAAAGTGGTGGCAGGAATGCCGGACGCAGAAGATTTTGAAAAAATTAAATTTAATCAATTCCAATTAACAAATGCAAACAACAGGCAGATTAATATTAACAACAAAGTACAAATTCAAATCAATAAAATTTCCGCTACCGTCAACCAACTTCTGAGGTCGGCAAAAAGGTCCCAAATTGATACTGGGCACCTATTCGAGATGCTTTTAACTCGAAATAGGATGATAGCAATGGAGCTACAGGGTTTGATGCTAGCAGTGGCACTTGCCAAAGTTAATATTGTTAGCCCCAGCATACTAGATCATGCAGACCTGGAAGGTGTGTAGATGGAAGAGCCCACCGAGACAGCGATTAGGGATGTTTTGTCCGTATCGTCCGTTAAGATCTTACAGTCCGATAACATATTACATTTTATTATTAAGTTTCCAAAGATAAAGTCGGCCTGCAGCAAGATTACCGTTTTCCCAGTGTCACATCACGACACCATGCTCAGGCTGGAGGATAACGTCATTGCCGAATGCAACAGTGAGATCCACACCGTGGAAAAGTGCTCCCCGACATCAGGAGCTACATTTTGCCGATTGGCTCGCAGAAGATCATGCGCCCAAGAGCTTCACGCTGGAGGCACGGCGCATTGCGAGATCCAGCAAAGCGATTTACATCCCATCACTTATGTTGATGAAGGAATAGTAATTGTGAATGATCGCTCGGCTCACGTGTGTGTGGACAATGGCACCTGTGCCCATATAAAAGGCACATATCTCATCACGTTTGAAAAGAGTGCCATGGTCAACGAAACCCGATTGGTCAATCATGACACAGCCCAGAAGAGGGCTCCAGGAGTGGCCAGCTCACCTTCCCTGAACATCACCATGGAACGTGACGTTCTTAGCCTTCCATACCTTCGCCGACTGAGTGAACGTAATCTGGAGCACATCAAAGAGTTCGGGAAGGAAATTAATCACCAGCGACTACATCAGTTGGTGTTCATAGCGGGAGCAATATGCTGCGCTCTAATTTGCATCGGCTTGACCTATCGGCGAGTCACTCAGGCCCGAAAAACCGCGGCCCAGCTGAAGGAGATGATTGCCCAAATAGGGTCGGCCGAGGGCGGCCTCATTCTTGAGGGGGGAGTAGTTAACTGAAGTTAACCAAGCAGCGGCAATGTCCGATTATTTAAGAGCTCGCTCTGGCCAAACTGCTGACATAGCGTCTGGCCGGAAGCCCATGCATAGCGGCAAGCACTGCACATTTGCGTGGCCGCTATGAAATACTTTTTGTTAGCTTTAAGTTTCAGTTTGTGTCAGAGTCTCATACAATAAAGAGCATAAAACCAATCTCCGGCTCTGCCGTTAATTTGTAAATTCATTTGTTGAATTGGTCACCGCGCCTCAAGGGCCATGACAACAGGGCAAGTGCTCCCATCATAACTCCTGTTACAGGAAGGATCCCCCCCGGCAACAGCCAGGGATCTCAACCACTGCCTATAAGGAGTGGCAACACCCCCCCCTGCAACCGCAAGGGGAAATTATCTTACAAATATCTCCGGCGTCTGCAGCATCACCGACTGCAGCGAGGGATAACTAACTACTACTATATTTACCTACAAATCAATCTATATTTACTTATATATATTGACCACCCACTTTACCAAGAGTACTTAAAGGGTACACACTGTAACACTTTGTCGCAGTGTTTATGTTATCCAAGGTCACGGTCATAAACCTAAGTGCACCGAAATATGAATCGCCCGCTGTGCCTTTGCTGTACGCCGAAAAGTGCATATGTCCGCATACTTAACACGAGTGGACCTTATGCATGTCCACATACCTCCGACTAAGCGAACATAACATAAATATATATTCATATATAAATATTTAAGAATACATAACCGTCCCTCCGCTGCCGCTTTGGGCAGCGCAGCTACGGGACTTAGACTTCCTTTAACTCATAAGTAAAATTGTAAGATCAGAAACTCCCATGAGCTCGGAGCGGCAACAACAGTTGCTCCGAATACAATAAAAACCTAAAACCAAATAAAGAGCTTTCGAAGAACCTATTACATGGCGATCGTGTCAGGACCAAAGGACATCGAAGGATCCCCAAAGCAGAAGGCATCATAGGATCGACAACTGAAAAAAAAATCAACGAAAAAAAAAAATACAACACACACAGCAGCAGCCACTTTTGAATGGAATTCCAATGACCTAAATGGAAAAAAAAACAAAATATCGCAGTAAGTAGAGTGCGATGTGTGCAAACCGTAGTGGCGTGGTTCAACGTTTTAAAGCCAGAAAGGCTGAATTACTGAAGCTACTAAATAGCGGAAGTAATTAGAATGGAACAACTCGGTGAAAATACACGCCGAAGTTGAACACATTAAAAACCTTCTAACGCAAAGAAAAAACAAAACCACAGCCCCACACACATTCCTCTACACTGCAATACCCAACATATCCAAAGACAAGATAAAACTTAATCCACCACCAAAACAGGAGTTACCGAGAATAAAGAAAAAATGCCCCAATGACTGCAGAGGACCCCTGGAATCACCCTTCTGCGAACAAACCTGTGCCAGCACCGGTGCCCCAACAACCAAATAAAGAAGGAACGCCAGTGCAGCCAGCACCGGCCCCGTTTAGCGCTCCAAGCTAAGCCCGGAACAGTGAACCGAAAGCGCTACCAAGAGCTCAAAAATTTTTTTTTTCCCCATGCACTGCGTTGCATATTTTTTTTGTATTGCACTGCGATGCATATTTTTTTTTTTAGTATAAAAAATCCTTTGTAAAATTGAGCGACATTAAAGTTGCCCGATTCGCGTGTGGCCTGAAAACCATACAAAAAATAGGCAGGTTTTTATGTAAAAAAAAAAATACAATGAACAACAAGAAAAACAACCAATATATATATAAAAAAAAATATTTATAGGCAGGTTTTATAAAAAAAAAAGGTACAAATAAAACAAAAAAGGGAATATGCACATAGCCAAATAAGGCAAGTCTTTAAATGAGCCAAACTGAATGGCAAATAAATAATAAATTAAATCATACAATTTACACAAAAAATTATATACCAATTCTAGAGAAAATACCCAAAATGGGCTTAGTAGATGTAAAACAAGTGGACTCCACAGCAAATGTAATAAACAAAATTGAGTCCAGCACTATGAACACAGAATTAACAAATATCGTATTATCAATTATTGTATTCATTTTGATCGCATTCATTTTGTATAAAGCATACATTTTTCATAATAAATGTATAGCAAAAAGAGCGATTAATAAAAGCCAGGTTATCGATCTGGACAAAATATAAAAAAAAAATATAACAAAAAAAATATAAAAATTAATTTTTAGACATACAAGTATATATATATAAAAAAAAAATATATAAAAAAGCACCTATGATATATACACAAAAAAAAAAAACGATTCCATATGAATAATCTTATCTTTATGTACAATAGTAGGGAGTAAATAGGCAATCGGCTGATTTCTTGCGTCATATCCGTGTATGCATGTATATGTTGGTGGGAACGTAAATCCACAATCCAATATACACTCACATATATATATAATCCTAAATAAAAAATACATATTGACCTTTCATCCGACCCTGACATAAATATGTCTCCTGCAAGAAAGTGATAAAAAGGGATCGCAGCAGGTCAATTGGTTCCTTTTTTTTTCTTGACCCTTCAGGGTGGATTTTCACTTTTCTACGAAAAGGTTTTCTTGTGATATACTTACTCCTTGTAAAATTCTGTATTATATTTTATATTATAAAATTAAATTTCTGTACATAAGTCCGAGTTAATTTAAAATTAATTAAAAAAGAATTGGAGTAAAAAATCCTTTTAAATGATATGCAACACCATAATAAAATTTTGGATATTTTTTTTTAAATAATTATTTGTTCTTCATCATTAATTTTAAATTAATTACAAAAGAATTCTAGTAAAATACATTTTTAAATGAACTGCAGCACCATGAATATAATTTTTGTAAATAAGCATTTTATTTTTTGTTAATCAATTTTATTTATTTTTTCACGATCCTGAATCTTATTTATTTTTTCACGATCCTGAATCTTAGACAGGTATCTTAAGGGGAGGGTAAGGTCAAATCATGCGAAAAAAGCCATGTTTTTGTGATTTTTTTCCTGACGACACAGTTAAAATTTATTTATTCAACCCACGGTATATTAAAGTATGACATTAGAAGAATGTTTTATCAAATTTTTACAAAAAAATATTTAAAAATATGGCAATGGTAGCAATTGTCCGGACGTGTCGCCAAAAAAAGTTGAATTGCGGTGCCCCTCATAACTCGGTGCTGGATCATTTGTAATCAAAAAATGAAAATTCATTCGTTAGATAATAGTTCGCCCCAGGTAACGCTGTAAAGGTTTTTTGAAAATTGCAATTTTTTAATTTTTTCGAAGACTTTGAAGTGAAAAACTCAATTTTTTGGGAAAAAATCGGTTAATTTTTCATTGCAAAATCAAAACTATGAACAAAAAAAAAAAAAAACTCGACAGCGTTACCTCGTAAAATATGTACAGAAATAGTGTTTAAAATTTCAAAAGGATCGGTGCAGTAGTTTTGAAGTTATGAGGGGCACCGACTTTGAAAACGTGAGTTGTGGGAAAAACGCTTTAAAGTTTTAAACACAAAAAAATCCAGTGTAAAACGTTAATAAGCAACTTCGTCAATAACTAATAACTTCGTCAATTTTGCTTTAATTGACTTGAAATTTTGACACAATATTCTTCAGATATTATGCATTCAATTTAAAAAATAAAAAAAAAATGGAAAAAAAAAATATTTAATACCTTACCCTCCCCTTAAGTGGACAGTTGAATTTGTAGGGAATTAGGCAAACGGCGTATAAGCACCAGAAAAATTTTAGTAGTATGTAATTAGGCAAACGGCGTACGACGTAAATTTAGTGGCGCCATCTATGGGTCAAGTTTGTGTAAAATTGGACAGCGCCATCTACCGTAATATTTTATACGCCCTCTATTGGCATAAAAGCAAACGATCATGCCAAAAATTATACTTGTCAGGATCATCGCCGTCTATGTTTTCTATATTTTCTGATATCTTGTCTATGTTTTCTATATTTTCTGATATCTTGCATTGGGTCCCATTAAGGGAAATATGCATGTAAAGAAAAGATCATGTAAAAATGAAACTTGCTAGGATCATCGTTTGCCTAATTACATACTACTAAAATTTTTCTGGTGCTTATACGCCGTTTGCCTAATTCCCTACAAATTCAACTGTCCACTTAAGATACCTGTCTAAGATTCAGGATCGTGAAAAAATAAATAAGATTCAGGATCGTGAAAAAATAAATAAAATTGATTAACAAAAAATAAAATGCTTATTTACAAAAAATATATTCATGGTGCTGCAGTTCATTTAAAAATGTATTTTATTATAATTATTTTGTAATTAATTTAAAATTAATGATGAAGAACAAATAATTATTTAAAAAAAAAATATCCAAAATTTTATTATGGTGTTGCATATCATTTAAAAGGATTTTTTACTCCAATTCTTTTTTAATTAATTTTAAATTAACTCGGACTTATGTACAGAAATTTAATTTTATAATATAAAATATAATACAGAATTTTACAAGGAGTAAGTATATCACAAGAAAACCTTTTCGTAGAAAAGTGAAAATCCACCCTGAAGGGTCAAGAAAAAAAAAGGAACCAATTGACCTGCTGCGATCCCTTTTTATCACTTTCTTGCAGGAGACATATTTATGTCAGGGTCGGATGAAAGGTCAATATGTATTTTTTATTTAGGATTATATATATATGTGAGTGTATATTGGATTGTGGATTTACGTTCCCACCAACATATACATGCATACACGGATATGACGCAAGAAATCAGCCGATTGCCTATTTACTCCCTACTGTAGGCTCTAGGCTCTAAGCGTTATCTTTTCTTTCGAGTCTTCTGATTGGTTTTCCCGATTCATTAACCGCAAAAATGTGGGGAAAATTGGGGGTTGTTTTCATGCGTTAACTCATGTACATGTATTGATGATACCAATACATTCAAACACAAGTACCTGTTTTCCGTTTTCGAGGATCAATAGGTTTTGAGGTTTATGCTAAGAATCAAATTTTTAGTATAAATCCAAATCCTAAAGAAAGAGTTTGAAGTTAAAATATAAAGAAAAAAAAATGAGCGAGCTGGAAATTATATTCGAGGATACCCAACCAGCACTTAGTGATATTTGTGTATCAAACGGTGCACTTTTATCATTAATTGGTATTGGGAAAAATACACAAGAAGAGCTATTTAATAATCTACAGGATGATTCTCTGACATCCATGTACGATTTGCTAACTCCAACATGGGATTACGAATTAACTATCATCGAGGATAAAATGTATGTCCCGGACACTCAAGAAAATATATTTGAGGATTTCGACGACGACATACCTGCTTCTCCGTGCTTTATTCCGGAGACCCCAGAACTAGTGGAAATATCATCAAAACCAGAGTTTACTTTCCCGGATGATGACCACATATTTTTGGAAATTAATGAGGGAAAAGATAATTATGAAAGTTTAATGGATGAGGAATTCGACAAAATTTTAATCGATTGGCTTATAAATAATGAATAAATTAAAAACTATGTTATTTTATTATTGTGTAATTATTTTTAATTCATGAAAAATAAATAATTATTCAAACAAAATTATTTTTGAAATCTTTCTTTTTATCAAAGTTTAGTTAAAATGAACTTAAAAATTAAAATACATTAATATTTAAAATAGTTGATTGAAATTAAATTAACACCAAGATTTAAAATTTAAAAGAAATATTTTGAAGTTTGTGTTAAGTTAATTATTTCAATTAATATCGTTGGATGATCCATCAAGAAATGGGTGTATAATTCACTTCGGAGCCAGTACTTTTTCACTTCAGGACAGAAGTAGCAGTTATAGTATGAGGATCTGGCTTTTGTATTGCTGAAGTTGTGTTTTTTTAGAATGTGACGTTTTAATCCATAGCGATATTTAAAGGAAGGACTTTCTATACAGAGATCACAAACGAACGTTTTCATTTCGAAGATTTGAAAATAAACTGATAAAAAGCAACACTAGAACTTGTTTTTATATTATATTTTTAAGATTGAATCTGTGCTATGGTATATAATTGACCTATATATTTTAAAATTAAATGACCATGCAGTCATCTCTTTCATTCCTAATAATAATTACCATATCCCTAGCTATAAATTCTTTATATACACAAATACATTTATAAAAGTGGTATGATGTCATCCCTTTCATTTAAATAAAAGTATATTATTCGTATTAATATACTTATATATATATATAAATAAATATGTATGTATATGTATATATGTAACCACAAAGAAGAGTGAATTTATTATTGAAAGGTATAAAAGAGCGGGATCATTAAATAAATTGATTAGTACCTAACAGTAACCTTTTTGAAGCGAATCCAGGAGTACGTGAGTTATAAATGATGGTATGTTTACAAATTCTCACAGCCAATCAAAAAATATCCTTATGTTTATGTATATCATAGTCTTTCTTAGATACTTTGAATGATCAAAAGCCTGTTATTGGCTACACAAAGACTGAAGACCTATGTATTAATTTCGAATACAAGATCATTGGATGTAAGATAAAGAAAACCACATATGGGACGAAAATAGCCCTTTATTTGACTGATAAGGACGACGAACCACTCTGGATATTTTTACCAAAGAGCTACGTGAATAAATTTTCAACTAAAACACCATTTAAGAAATTGAAGGAAAATGGAATAACGCATCTTGTATATAAAGGAAAAGAGATGACTAGATATAGCTCAGCCTGTTTACAATTTATCTCAAAGGAGTAACTGTATAAAAGAGTCGATTCCTTATAATGTTTTATCAGTTTCATTTTTTCCCTTAAATCAAAAACAACTCCTCTCTCAAGCCTCTCGATGTACGCGCATCAAATAAAATTATTTTTACTTCAATTTGAAGATATGCTTTTCGAGGAGCACCTTAAAAAACTTCAATTTTTAAAAACAACTTTAGAGGATTTGGAAGAAAAGGAAATGCTGTACTCGAAATATGGATTCCACTACAAAATATGTCCCTGGAGTGATGATGAAGCAACCGAAGGTCCAGACACATGTAACTGCAACAAACTTCCTCTATATATAAAGGAAGCTACGGATATTATGATAAGATACTATAAAATAACTAAAAGAATGTATCCAAATCCATGAAAATAAAAAAGTTTTTTTTATAGATATTATAAATAATATTGTTTATTTTTCATATTGGGTTAAAAAAAAAAAACAAAAAAATTTTTTTAAATCATTTAAAACATTTACTAAACATTTTTGAAATTAACTTATCATTATAGGTGAAATCTTTTATCTTAAAATTCTGTGTAAAACTCTTTAAAGTTTTTCGATTGCTTTTGTAAAGACCAAAAAGCATGCAGTAATGTCCACAGGTATTTGAAAAGTATCCTTGCAATTGTTGCTTGTTGTAAGTATATTTTGATGCATTTCTTTTTAAAAATGCAATAAATTCTTTTTTCTGAGGATATTGTCCATAAGAATCGAAAAATTCTGCTGACTTTTTGTTATAGAAGTAAAATGCAACCCAATGCATTCCTGGTTGGTATGAATAATCAGTGTTAGCTACAATCAATGCTGGATATTCACGAATTTCTTTTGGTAGTTTATCGGCCGAAAAAACCCCTTTAAATATTTTTGTAGTTTGAGGATGCTTGGAGAGCAAGTCCATGATTTGTATTGTATTCATTTTTACAAAAGTACTCGAATATTTCGATGCTTATCAATATCAATCATAGAGTCGTATTCACAATAAACAATGCAAGTAACAGCCTCAGCCAGAGGCTCAGAGAATCTTCCTTCTATTCTGATCGTTCCTTGAGAAATCAGGTTAGCGCAAACACTAGAATTGGAGTGATCAGCAGTTAAATCAAACGCTAATATAAAATTATTTTTGTCAAACATATCCTTGGAAATTTGGAGACCACGATTATAATGCTTAATTCCACAAGCTTTAAATAGTAAATTATATGCTCTTGAACTTTGGGTATTGGTAGGATTTGAGAAATCAAATTCAAGTGCCTGAGAAGGTACCTGTACTCCATTAACTAGCAGATTGAATCGTTGTATTTTAAAGTTTTCAAAATTAAAAGGATCTAATCCTCGATTTCCTGAGTATGCTCTGTTTTTTACCATACAAAAGGCCAAAAAATTTGGAATTTGACCAATAACTGCGTTATCGATGGATAATGTATTATTTCCTGGGTATATTGTGAATGATTTTACTTCAACTTTATTGTATGGGTATATTGCATTTTTTGATTTTAAAACGTGATGATGAGGTAATAAAATGCTGGGGTTGACTACTACATGATTCATGAACAGCTGGGCTTCCAAGATCTTTAGATTCGATTCAGTTTCGGTTTCCAATGATAATTATTGTCGCTTTGGGAAACCAAAGTATTATTTAAATATACAGATGAGCTTCTAAATATAGAATGCAATATATTATTTGCTACACCAACAGCATTTCCTTCAATACTACTATTATCAATTTTTTTAAGTTGAACCACAAGTTTTAAGTAAACACTTGAAAGATCTCTGTAGGTTTCTCCATTTCCTAAACAAACGAATTCAATTGATGAAGCACTATCCAAAGAAGCAATAGGGTTGTATGAAACTTCTTCGGTTTTCAAAATACAGCTTTGCGTTGGATGAGGCTCAAAAAGATCCAATTCGCTTTTCATGAATTCAATGTGATTACTCATTTTGATTTGGAAAAAATGTCACTAATTTTAAATTTTTTAGATGCTTTTTTCCTTGACTTTTTTGAACGCGTATGTTTACGACGTTGTTTAGTTGTTAAATGATTGCGATTTTTTCTTGGTCTCCTCTTTTTATGCCTTTTTCCTTTACCACTTTGTAATTTAGTAATTTTATGAATTGCTTTGTCAGATAGATTATGTAATGCGATTTTACTTTGTTCTTGAATGATATTTCGTAGAGGTTTTCGACCCAAATCATTTATAACAGCCTTTCCGGTTTCAGCAGCTTGATTTTTAAGTGCATTTATCCCTGACAGAAAAAGCGGCTTAATGTAATTAAAAAGTCCACTAAAGAAATTTCCAATACCACGACCATGCTGAACAATTCTTGGGGAAACATAGAGACTACCTATGTTACTTAAGCTTCCACCGCACTGATTTAAATAATATTGATGATAACATTTCGCCATGGTTGGTAAATCAATTCTAAATGTTAGTTTCCCTTAACATTATTATTTATAGATTTTTTCTTCTTTTTCTAAAATGCAGAGTTAGAAAAATTGGAACTGATGAAGTTTCAAAGGGGATTTTATATCCACTTGAATCAGTAATTAATATTGAAATTTCGTTTGGTGAAAAATTTGTAATAGGATAATATTCAACATTTCTAAACTGCATACATTTTTCTTTTCCATTTGTAAATAAAACTCTTAAGCAACGTGGTCTTTTGCTTCCTACACAACGAGGCTTTATAATGTCCGTGTAAATAAATATTGCACCGCATTCCATCTCATCCGCTTTCATTGATGCCGATTTGTATCGAAATGTTTCAGAATTTACTAAACTTATAAATTCTGTTGAATTAGAGCTTGATTCTTCTGATTCATTTTCTTTTGTTTCTCTCCTTTTTTTTAGGATTTTTTCGAAAAGAATTATTTAAATATATATCAGTTATACCGACTTCCCATTCCTCAGACATTGTTTCAGGAAGGTTTACAATATTTGTAAAAGCGCATTTTACATTATCAGGAAACACATTTAAGGAGTCATTGCTGAGCAATGTAATATAAAACTCGTTTTGAAAAAACATTTTAAGCTCTGCAGTTAAGAATATGAGATCCAATTTTATTTATTTTTACCAATTTGGATATTGTTTTCTTTGCGGTTTGCCCTTTGCAATTTTTTCCAAATCACTTATATACTTAAGATTTCTTAGTGGATATGGGGAATCTCTATTCTTTTTAACCTTATTTCTCAGTTTCAGTTTCTTTTCAGTAGAATTTCCTTTTATAATTCTTGTTTTCTCAACTAATGATTTTTTTAAAATCTTATCATCAGTGAAAGAAGTATCTGCGAGTGATCGTTTATTATTAATTGGAATTGAAACAGAATTCTCAGATGATTGTTCTTCTTCATCGCTGGGTAAAATGGCTAAATCGGGCTAATCGGTAAATCCTCTCTTTTAAATGATGACTCGTTCTTGTATTCTTTAGAAGTACTGGCAATAGAATCTTTCCAATCATCTATATATGTTTGGGTTTCTACATTTTGATTTAATGAAAACGGGGATTTCGATACCGATTGATGCAAAACAGCTTTGTTTCTCTTTTTATTTTGGAATGCACATAATTCTTGTTGAATTTTAATCCATTTATCATAATCACTAATTTTTTTATTGTTTAAAATTGGTAAAAATTTTAAATTTATAAGATCATTTCCTCGATCATTTACTAAAAGTTTATGGTATGCATTTGGATGCATTAAGATTACTTTATTTAGCTCATGCTTACTTTTAATCATGATTCAAAATTTTTCCAAAAATCCCAGAAAGCAATGAACTTATTAAAATTGGTAAAAATCCGCCTTTTTGAATAAGAACTCTTCTCTTAGAATTTAAAGATTGTTTTGAGCTGGAAATATGTCGTAATACATTTTTATACTTTTTTAATGAATTTAAGATATTTTTTGATATTTTATGGTTTCCTTTTAAAGTATTTATCACTATCTCCGACAATGTTTTTACTAACTCGCTATCACTATTGCAAATAATCGCTTTTCGAAGTTTATTATTTGCTTTTTTGAGCACATACAATAAATGTTTGTTCGCTTTCAATCGCCTTATGCTCTTTTTGCAAACCATTTTCATCTGAATAGCAAATTGAATATAATGGATTAAAAATCTCTGTTCTAAATCTTAAAAGATCATTTATTCCTTGCGTAAGATCAATAAGTAAATAACCATGAGGTTCATTCGTGACTTCTTTATATATTCTAAAAAGTTCTTTAGGGTTTTCAGGATATATCTGTCTAGCTAAACATTGAAATTGTAATTTGTCTCTAGGATTTTTAAATGCCCCAATGTATTTTGTATTTAGTGATATGTCTCGGGTGTGAGTAGATTTATGAAATATATTTTGTGTTACAACAATTACAGATAAATTTCGATGATGAGATCCTTTGGTAAAAAGTTCACATACATTTTTATTAAATGCTCCCATCATCAAATCACCTAATACCAAAAGTATAGGTTCATTATTTTCATTTTCAATGGAGTCCCCATGGTACCCCATGGTAATATTCAATATTGGTAAAATTTGGTTTCGCTTGCTCTTCACCGTAACACCATATTATTCTATCTATTGAAGTACTTATTAAGTCCTTCCTTCCATTTATTAAATTTTTCAAAAATGTTGTTTTACCCGATCCTGAGGGACCACAAATAAGCATCGTAAAAGGATGAACAAATTGTGTAAACATTTTGATAAAAGTTTTTTGTTTATTCAATGCTAATTATCAAAAAAAAAAAAAAATGTTTCTAATGATTTTTTTCCTGGTCCCGTTTTTTAGCGCAGTCCTTTTCAAAATGAGTATCAGAACCACAATAGTTGCAGTATATAAGTTGACTGTATCCTTTTTTACGAGGATCTTTTCCAAAGATGCGATCCATTTTGCTAAAACAACTTCTCAATTAAAGTACTAAAATCATACTGTTTATTAAAGTAATTTATACATATGATTCTCCGTTATAGTATATATCGTAATTACAGTTTTCTAAAATTACAAAAAGCTTAAATAAATTATTTAGAGCACATCTAAGCTTAAGTTTTTTGTGAATTTTACAGTTGGTAAAAAAATTAGGATAACATGTCAGGCTCTTTCCTATATCTATATCGATAATATTATTCGATAGAAACTTTGATAAAAATTCCTTTTTTACTTCGCCACGTACAATTATATTGGAAAACTTATTTAGTGGAGAAAGTACATCGCTTAAGCAGTTATAGGGTATTTCTCCTTCCATCCAGTCCAATCCGTTTATGTTTTTTCGATGAATATTATGTTGTTGTAATGTATCATAATTCAACTCCTTAATGTTGTATGGAGGTTTGAAGTGAAAGAAGTTTGGTATTACAGTTCCTCCAGGCATGAAGGCCAATTCCTTAACAAAAATTTGATTGTTATTTCCAACAACATATTGAAAATCTACTATAACGGAATTTAATCTATCAAATTTAGTCATTTTAGAATGAGTTTTAAATGTAAACTGACTTTGGTGTCTACATTTTAGGTCTTTATATACCATTCATTTTATTATATAATACATGCATTATGTAATATATAATATAAAAGTTGCTCTCACATCTTAGGAGTTTGTATATATGGATATATATTTCATTTCATTATGTAATACATAATGTATAATATATATATATATGTATATACGTCATACTAAGCCCTTTATAAACCACACATTTTAGTAACTAATTTCAGTTTGTTAATAACATTCAGATTCAATGGATACACTCCAAGCTAAAAGAGAAAGAGCCATAAGAAAAAAACAGAACCATGAAGTTATATTTGGTTTTGAATATTTTGTGGCTCAAAATTTGAAAATAAAATGTGGATTTTCGACATCTAGAAAATTTACTCCAATGATTTGGATGCAGCAGCACAAAAACAATTATATTGGATTTGATAAAGAAGAATGGATGCAACTGCTTACATACAAGGAATTTATACAATTAAAGATTGATCAATATGACTTCCTAATGTCTGATACAGTTTTGGATCACCCTATTTTATCAACTATTAAATGTAATTTTAGATTTAGAAAATCAGATAAACAATATGTTCTGATACTAAATCAATTCGGTAATAAAATTGAAATAGATAGTGAAACTTGGAGATCATTAATTCGCCTAGCTATATTTTTAACTACATTTTTATGTTGGAACACTATATTAAAACAGCAAATATCCTATCTGTACTATAATCATATCATTCCGAAGTGTGTCTCTTTACAAAAATTCGATATTCAATTATCTGATTTAGATGGTAACTATGATAAAAATGTTCAAATAGATTTAACACGTTTATGTTTCGAAATATCTAAAAAAATGACAAAAGAAATAAAAGAAGATGTAATTCATTATAAGAAATCATTAATCTCTAAGACCTCAGACATTAACAATAAAAAATAAGTTTTTTTTTAAATAAAAATGAGTAAGCAACAAGTTGTTGATGAAATACATAAAACTTGTAGAAAAAATTTTTTACGTCGAAAGTTCGTTCAAAAAGGGTTTCATGATACTTGGCAAATTGATTTGGTTGAAATGATCCCCTATTCCAATCAGAATAATGGATATAAATATTTACTAACGGTTATTGATACATTTTCAAAATATGCTTTTGCTAAGCCTGTAAAATCAAAATCGGCAATGGATGTTGCAACTGTTATGAAATCTATATTGAAAGATTCCAAATACAAGCCAAAAAATATACATTCCGATCAAGGCAAAGAATTTTTTAATCAACTCTTTAAAGAACTTATGAAGAAAAATAATATAAATCATTATCATACATTTACACACCTTAAGGCTTCGATTTGTGAACGATTTAACAGAACTTTAAAACATAAGATGTGGAAAATGTTTAGTTTTAATGGAAATTATCGATGGATTACCCATTTGAATTCGCTTGTAGAAGACTACAACCATTCTTACCACAGAACTATAAAAATGAAGCCAATCGATGTTTGTAAACAGAATGAAGAGTTTATTTTGAAAACATGTTATAACATTGTTAAGGTATTTCCAAGGCATAAATATGTAGTAGGAGACCATGTTAGAATAAGCAAATACAAGGGTGTATTTGTTAAAGGATATGAACCTAACTGGACCACTGAAATATTTACAATTTCAAAAATAAGGACTACATTCCCAGTTACTTACGAGCTCATTGATTATAAGGGTGACCCTATAAAAGGTACATTTTATGAAGCTGAAATTCAAAAAGTTAAAGACAAAAGTGCATTCCTAGTTGAAAAAGTAATAAAAAGAAAAAAAGACCAAATTTTTGTAAAATGGCTAGGTTTTGATGAAACACATAACTCATGGATAAATAAAACAGATTTATTAAAATAAAATTTTACAATTTGGAATTTATTTATACAAATTATACATACATATATACATTTTTAATTTTTATTATTATTTATATACATTTTTAATTTTTATTATTATTATTTATTTTTATTTTATTGTTTTTGTTTTTTTTTTTTTATTTTTATTTTTATTTATTTATTTTTTTTTTTTTTGTCGCTTATTTAATATTTTTAAAAATACATACAATATTATTGACATTATCCATTTGTATTTAATAAAGATCTTAATTTATAATGACCATATGCTAAAGTATTAATATTACAAGCTAATACCCATCTTTTATCATCTCTAGGGCTAAGACTTACTTTATTAACTACATCAGTATATAACTGATGGCCCCTACTTCTTATACATCTTTGTTCTCCATAGTACGTTTTCATATGTCTAATACATTCAATATAATCTAAATGACACAGTTTTTTGAATACTGATTGCTTAACACCCTTAACTTTCTTTGTATCTATATATTCGTCATTGTTTTCTACTAAAAATGAATATGCTTTAGCTTTTAGACCTGCGAAAGAGGTCATAATTTTTCCAGCATTTTCATCTTTGAATAAACCCAATTCTTTGTTGTTAGCTTGAATAATGTTGAATCGGTTTCCTGTCTCATAATTTGATGTGTCAAAACGGCTAGAATTTTTTTTTATTATTTTGTATATATCCTCTTCACAGGAAACTATAAAAGAGTCTGTATCCATATATATTATTTTTGCTGAGGGACACTCTACTAATAAAAAGTTATAATAGTAATCATACATTAGCCATTTGGACAAATCGAGATCAGTAAATCCAATATAAATAGGCTTATCATACAAAATTGAAGTCTTTGTAGTCTCAATTGCAGCTAAATTTTCTCCAAAAATTTCTAAACTATGAAAATTATTCCTTGCAACTAGTTGTCTAAACCCTGGAGAGTTTTGCGCCGATTCATAACGAGTTACTAGTGTTATTTCTCGACGCTTTTCTACGTTTTCCATGGTTTTGCCGTATACGGCATTATTCATTAATTTATAAAAATTTTTTTCAAATTCATTTTTTGCTATTTTTCTATGTTGGGTATTTAAATCTATATAGGGCTTTAACCAGTATGACTGATTAAAAGATAAAATTCTATGAATTTTCTTTAATTTTAATCCCTGTTTAAGACACAATTGAAGCTGTTTTAAATGAATAATATAAAACTCTTTAGAATTTAAATCAGCTATTAATTTTGGCTGTTTTCCTCCTGGGGGTACCTTGTTTTCAGGACAAAATGGTAGACTGTTATGTTTGTCATGAATTTCATCAGGATATTCTAAATCTACTTCTAAAATATATCCTGTGTCTCCTGAGGAATCAGCATTTTCTACATCAAATAAATTGGTTTCATTTTCGCTTAAAAATTGAAAATTTGAAAATGGGAGTTTTTGGCTCATAGCCCAACCATATAAATTATTTGCGTCAATATACGACAAATAATTTTTTGGTTTTGTTTTATCATAATTTCTCATGTACTCATTATTTGCTTTTGAAATTCTTTGAGTACATTGAGTCAGACCGCCCCGTATACCTCTTTTAACAAAATTGTAAATGTTGGGGTCACTTATTAAATCTAATTCTACTTTAGTATACTTCAGCATAGCATCCCATGAAATAGATGGGGCTGAAACATAATTAACAGGGTCTAATTTATAAATTTTTGAGCATATATTACGGAAGTTTTCAAAAACGTCTGCTAAAATTAGTACGTCACTCTCCAAATACAATTTCATATAGTCTTTTAGAGTTCTGCACTGAAACGAACTCCAAATTTCTTTAGCGAAACTGTATTCGCTAATACTACACTCTTCGTCTTTCAACGAATTATAAAAATATTCCCTAGGAGGAAGTTCGGTTTCATTGAATTTTTCAAAACTATCCAAATAATCATAGGGAAATACTCCCTTTCTTCTCATTTGCCTAAACTTCTCTCCACTAAATTTTGATTTTAATATTTTAAAATCTTTATCTTCCATGTTGTAAGCTAATTTTTCTAAACTAGAATTTAAAAACCTATTGGAATCTATGTACTTTATGGTATAATTAGTCTTTCCCTTTTCAAAAATTTTTTGATTTAGTGCAATATATAACTCTTTAGTGGAGGGTATTGGTTTCAATTTACCCCCTAGGGCATTAATAAATAGGTGGATATCGTATCTTGATAAATTATGAAAAACTACAGGGAAATAAGCTTTTAACTTAAAACTATCTTTACAACTTCTATGGATAGGGCCTTGGTATTTACCCGTGAACTGGTTAAAATATTGTACGCGTTCATCCGTACTGATGACCTCTTCACACGCATAGCAGTTCCCATGCTCCTGGTAGTCCTCATCGCAGATGTCAAAGTTATATATAGGTTTTTTTGATCCCTTCCATTATTTGCTATATAAGGCCATTGTCTCCTCTTCCAAAGTTTTAACAAAAACCTTCATACAGTCATGTCCTGTAATTTGTAAAAAGGAAAAATTTATTAACTTTAAAACTTTTCATTTATTTTAAAATAATTTATTTACCTTCATAGGTCCATAATTTATTCAGCTGAGGGTTGTATTTATGGGCAACATAAAACGAAACAGCACATGATGTATGTTTCTGCACAGGCTTGGTATAGGATTCGTTTGGATTATTTGAGGCTGTTTGGTAATGTTCCAAAACTGCCTCAATGCCCGCATAAATTACCACGGGTGGTGCCAGTTTTTTTGAAAAATTTTCAAATTTGGTTTTAGTGTTTGGTTGTGGGTATAGTGAAGCCACTTGACCGCACTCCTTTAGATTGTGGGTCTTGTTAGTGCTGCAATAAAATTGTAGGCAATTTCTACAAAAATATCTCTCCGAATTTGAGTTGTTCACTTGTGATTTACACAATGTTTTTATGCTTGTAATGTACGCATAATGCAAACAATTTTTTTTAGGATTTTCTATTCCCAATATATCGATATGATGGATTTTTACTTCTTTAGTTCTAATTGTAGGACCTTCTATGCGACCATCATAAATTTCATATACATTTATGCTGTAATTTGAGTTATTTTTCTCAAACAGCTTTATTCCATTCTTTGTAATGGGAAACTCTATTCCCGAAAAGTTTAATATTTGTTGTTCATATGTTATAATTGGTTGGCTAATATCAAAAATCCCATAAAATGAAGTTCTGGGCAGTTTTTCGCGAGCTGATTTTTTTTGCGCTGATGTACCAAAATTTATTTGAATGTGTTTCATATATGCTATGTGAGCCAAAATACACCACTTAAAACAATAAATGTCATTATTTTTAACATTTATGAGAGCATTTCTTTTTCTTATGCTCTTAGGTGCTTCAACATATCCTGATCCAGGAAGGTGCTCTAGCTTTAATATTTGTATTTCATAAAATGTAAAATGCTTAATAGCCCATCCAGAATCCCTCTCCTGGAATTCATCGGCTTTTGCAATTAACATTTCGTTATCGTCATTTAAAATGTATTTGACGTCATTATATGAGCTGACGTAAATTGCTTTATAGTTTGTCGAGAAATGTTTTGTTTCTTCTTGCATCTTATCAGTTTCTTCAGTCGGTTTTACATATTTTCCATGAACTGATAGACGCACTTTTATAGCTCTTAATTCGCTAAGTGCATATTTTATAATGTTTAAAAGATTATTTTTACATCCAATGTAAAATTCTTTTAAATCTAGATCGCGCACTCCGAATACTTTATACTTTTTTGTGTAAAAAGTATCACTTTGGGTTATAGGAAAAATGTTAGCATTTTGCCACACAAGTTTCCTTAATGCTGCTCTATGATTTGGAGAATGTAAATGAATTCTTTCCTCAACGAAAGCACAATTTTGCTTACAATCGGGACAAATATTCTTCTCAGCAATTATGCGGTCTAGTCTAGCCCTTTTTGATGTTGATGGCTGTTCTTCAATATCCATGGGTTGCCCCTCTTGAGGGCTAGTTTCCTTGGACACACCAGCCTTCCGTTTTACAGCTGATGATACGTTGAAAATACTATGTTTTGATGTAGTTCCTTGGTTCCTGATTCCTTGAATTTTTGGTTGTTGATTTTCCTCCTGCTTTTTGGTCACCGTTGTTCGCGAACGATAACTTTAGAGCACAAGTCACACGCAACTTTCGACTCCATTTTTATGTTTTAGGTTTTTGTTTTTATTTTTTTGTAAAAAGAAAAAGCGTAAAAATTGCTTTAACCGGCAAGGCAAGATTTATACTAAAAATTTGATTCTTAGCATAAACCTCAAAACCTATTGATCCTCGAAAACGGAAAACAGGTACTTGTGTTTGAATGTATTGGTATCATCAATACATGTACATGAGTTAACGCATGAAAACAACCCCCAATTTTCCCCACATTTTTCCGGTTAATGAATCGGGAAAACCAATCAGAAGACTCGAAAGAAAAGATAATGCTTAGAGCCTAGAGCCTACAGTAGGGAGTAAATAGGCAATCGGCTGATTTCTTGCGTCATATCCGTGTATGCATGTATATGTTGGTGGGAACGTAAATCCACAATCCAATATACACTCACATATATATATAATCCTAAATAAAAAATACATATTGACCTTTCATCCGACCCTGACATAAATATGTCTCCTGCAAGAAAGTGATAAAAAGGGATCGCAGCAGGTCAATTGGTTCCTTTTTTTTCTTGACCCTTCAGGGTGGATTTTCACTTTTCTACGAAAAGGTTTTCTTGTGATATACTTACTCCTTGTAAAATTCTGTATTATATTTTATATTATAAAATTAAATTTCTGTACATAAGTCCGAGTTAATTTAAAATTAATTAAAAAAGAATTGGAGTAAAAAATCCTTTTAAATGATATGCAACACCATAATAAAATTTTGGATATTTTTTTTTTAAATAATTATTTGTTCTTCATCATTAATTTTAAATTAATTACAAAATAATTATAATAAAATACATTTTTAAATGAACTGCAGCACCATGAATATAATTTTTGTAAATAAGCATTTTATTTTTTGTTAATCAATTTTATTTATTTTTTCACGATCCTGAATCTTATTTATTTTTTCACGATCCTGAATCTTAGACAGGTATCTTAAGTGGACAGTTGAATTTGTAGGGAATTAGGCAAACGGCGTATAAGCACCAGAAAAATTTTAGTAGTATGTAATTAGGCAAACGATGATCCTAGCAAGTTTCATTTTTACATGATCTTTTCTTTACATGCATATTTCCCTTAATGGGACCCAATGCAAGATATCAGAAAATATAGAAAACATAGACAAGATATCAGAAAATATAGAAAACATAGACGGCGATGATCCTGACAAGTATAATTTTTGGCATGATCGTTTGCTTTTATGCCAATAGAGGGCGTATAAAATATTACGGTAGATGGCGCTGTCCAATTTTACACAAACTTGACCCATAGATGGCGCCACTAAATTTACGTCGTACGCCGTTTGCCTAATTACATACTACTAAAATTTTTCTGGTGCTTATACGCCGTTTGCCTAATTCCCTACAAATTCAACTGTCCACTTAAGATACCTGTCTAAGATTCAGGATCGTGAAAAAATAAATAAGATTCAGGATCGTGAAAAAATAAATAAAATTGATTAACAAAAAATAAAATGCTTATTTACAAAAATTATATTCATGGTGCTGCAGTTCATTTAAAAATGTATTTTATTATAATTATTTTGTAATTAATTTAAAATTAATGATGAAGAACAAATAATTATTTAAAAAAAAAATATCCAAAATTTTATTATGGTGTTGCATATCATTTAAAAGGATTTTTTACTCCAATTCTTTTTTAATTAATTTTAAATTAACTCGGACTTATGTACAGAAATTTAATTTTATAATATAAAATATAATACAGAATTTTACAAGGAGTAAGTATATCACAAGAAAACCTTTTCGTAGAAAAGTGAAAATCCACCCTGAAGGGTCAAGAAAAAAAAAGGAACCAATTGACCTGCTGCGATCCCTTATCACTTTCTTGCAGGAGACATATTTATGTCAGGGTCGGATGAAAGGTCAATATGTATTTTTTATTTAGGATTATATATATATGTGAGTGTATATTGGATTGTGGATTTACGTTCCCACCAACATATACATGCATACACGGATATGACGCAAGAAATCAGCCGATTGCATATTTACTCCCTACTTACAATGAAAATAAAATATGAAAAATAAATAAAATGAAGAAAGTTTAAAAGAAAATAATTCCAGTATGAGTACACAAAGGGCCATAGACAAAACATACGAAAAGGACCCCTACTTCCAAGAAAGGATCAAGCAGTTAGTATCAACAACCCCAGTTAGTGTGTATGAGCTAGAAATACTTTATATAGAAACGTTTAACTGCCACGTTTCACCATTGTTTCACTGCACTGCAACCAAAAAGGAATAGTATTAACAACAATTCCGGGTGTGCTAGTAAAATCAAGAATAGACGAGCAACTACTTTTAGGTAGAACGATTGTTATGATGGTTTCTAAAAGATAATCCATACCCTCAATATAATGGAATGGAATGAATTATCGAAAGAACTATCAAGTATAAAGCAGAATTCGACAAATCTCATAAGTCACTCACACAGAATAGACCGATACAAAAAACAACGGTCAATAAACACGTAGAAATATTAGTTAAATGCTTTAATGAAGCTCGAATATTAATATATGAACACAGAGAAAAGTTAAATCCGGATCACTGGTCTCGAGTATCAAAGTTTTTGATCAGACTAAGATCTAATCTAACATCTGTTAAAGAAAGGTTCAAGCTAGATATTTCAATACCTACTATTCTCAATACTTCAATAACAATTGAATTGGTGACGAACCAGAATCAAAAGAAGAAATTGACCAACAAGAAATAGAAGAAAGCGATATTAACAACCTTACGGTTCCGGCAGTCCTTATTCAATCTGAATTATCAGACCAGGACTTGTCCAACTCTGAATTTAACGACAGCATTGTAGAATTAAAACCAACCGCAATGGCTGACGAGAGCATTACCCAAAGGGCATACATTAGAGAAATATCGAATGCCATCCCGGAATTTAACGGGCAAATGTTACACCTTCAAAGATTTATGACAGCTTTGAGGTTAGTTCACCTAACGAAAGGCACATTCGAGAATTTGGCTGTAGAAGTAATTAAATCCAAAATAATTGGATCAACTTTATACAGAGTCCAAAATGAAGGAACTATAGAAGCAATAATCAGAAAACTACAAGACACTATAGTCGGAGAAACCTCTGACATAATTAAAGCCAAAATGGCGAAAACAACCCAGAAAGGCAAAACCGCGGAAAAATTCACGACGGAAATAGACAACTTAAGGAAGCTCCTAGAAGCTTCGTACATTGACGAAGGCCTATCGGCCGAACACGCTGACAAATTCAGTACCAAGGAGGCCATAACCACAATGGTTAAAAACTGTGAGCATGGCCGCATCAAAACAATATTGGAAGCAGGCACTTTCATAACTATGAATGAAGCCGTCACAAAGTACATACAATGCAGTACTGAAATGACAGGTAATGCCAATTCAATATTATACACCCAACGAGGAAATAATTATCGCGGTAATAATTTCAGAAACAATTATCGCGATAGAGGTAATAATCGAGGTAATTATAATAATACCAGATATTACCAAAATAACAGTTATAATCAAAACAATAGCTACTACAGAAATAACGGTAACCAGAATAACAGTTATTACACAAACAACAACCGCGGCGGAAATAACCGTGGTGGAAACAACCGCGGCGGAAATAGCCGTGGGGGAAACAACAATAATCACCATAATAATAATAATAATCAAAATAACAATATAAGAATAGCCCAAACGAATTCGGAAAACTCCCAAACACCTTTAGATACACGTCAGTAAAAAACAACAAGATTCACACTATAAATCTCAGTCAAAGTACATTCGTTAGTTTCATAAACGCAGCAACAGGAAAATAATTAGTTTTTCTACTAGATACAGGTGCAGAAATTTCCATATTAAAGGAAAATTCTGATAATTTTCAAAACATTCAAGATAATCATATCATAAACATACAGGGTATAAGCCAAGAGGTTACCAAATCAAAAGGCATAACTTCTATTGAAATTCAGACTTCTAAGTACATCATCCCACATGATTTCCATATAGTAAATGTGCAATTCGCTATTCCTTGTGATGGGATACTGGGAATAGATTTTATAAAAAGGTACAATTATCAATTAGACTTTAAGCCTTCTGAAGACTGGCTTGTAATTAGACCAAATAATCTCAAATATCCAATTTATGTTCCGATAACATACAGTTCTGACAACCACTCTCTAATTCTGCCAGCAAGATCCCAAGTCATCCGAAAAGTTAAGATAAATTCAGAAGAAAATAGTGTATTGATTCCGAATCAAGAGATTCATAAAGGTATCTATATAGCAAATACCATAGAAACAGTCCAGAATGCATATGTAAGACTACTAAATACCACAAATATAGATCAGGTAGTTAATATTAAAAATATTCATCATGAACCACTTTCAAACTTCGATGTAGTAAAAACAGATCCCGAAAACCGTAAGAAAACTGTATTATCCCAACTTACAAAAAACTTCCCACCTCAATTCAATGATCAACTTACAAAATTATGCACCCAGTATAGTGATGTATTCGGACTAGAAACCGAAGCGATCACTACAAATAATTTCTATAAACAAAAACTGAGATTAAGTGATAATGAACCCGTATATACAAAAAATTACAGAAACCCTCATAGTCAACAAGACGAAATTCAAAAACAAGTCCAAAAACTCATTAATGATAAAATAGTAGAACCCTCTGTATCACCTTATAATAGCCCACTTCTGCTAGAACCAAAAAAGTCCCTCCCAAATTCAGAAAATAAAAAATGGCGATTAGTAATAGATTATCGTCAAATGAATAAAAAACTCTTATCTGATAAATTTCCACTCCCTAGAATCGATGACATTTTAGATCAACTAGGTAGAGCAAAGTATTTCTCATTTCTCGACTTAATGTCAGGATTCCATCAAATTGAACTAGAAAAAGGTTCAAGAGATATAACGTCTTTTTCAACGAGCAACGGCTCATATCGCTTCACGCGATTACCCTTCGGATTAAAAATAGCTCCTAATTCGTTTCAGAGAATGATGACTATAGCTTTCTCTGGATTGGAGCCTTCCCAAGCATTTCTTTACATGGATGACTTAATAGTCATAGGTTGCTCCGAAAACCACATACTCAAGAACCTAACTGATGTTTTCGAGAAATGTAGGAAACACAACCTAAAGTTACATCCCGAAAAATGTTCATTTTTCATGCATGAAGTAACCTTCCTAGGACATAAATGCACAAATAAAGGAATCTTGCCCGACGACCCAGTCCCACATGATGTGGACAGCGCTAGAAGATTCGTTGCATTTTGCAATTATTACAGACGTTTCATAAAGAATTTTGCAGAATACTCCCGTCACATAACGAGATTATGTAGGAACAAGAAAGGAAAGCTTACTTCGGGCGGAGCCGAAGTTTATATACCCTTGCAGCTAAAACCGGATATATATCGCAAACATCGGATATAGTTGGCCGATCCTTATGAAATTTGGTAGGATGGATCAAAATATAATCTGTACCAAGTTCCAGCTTTCTATCTTCAAAAACACCAAAGTTATACCATTTCCGATCAATCAGTTATATGACAGCTATAGGATATAGTCGGCCGATCCCGGCTTCCCGATTCCCGTTCCGACTTATATACTGCGTGCAAAGGAAAGAAGGGTGTGTGCAAAGTTTCAAGACGATAGCTTTAAAACTGAGAGACTAGTTCGCGTAGAAACAGACGGACGGACAACAACAAGACGGACATGCTCATATCAACTCAGGAGGTGATCCTGATCAAGAATATATATACTTTATAGGGTCGGAGATGTCTCCTTCACTGCGTTGCACACTTTTGGACAAAATTATAATACCCTCTGCAAGGGTATAAAAATGTAAAATTCGAATGGACAACAGAATGTCAAAACGCTTTCGAACATCTAAAATCAGCATTAATAAACCCAACTCTGTTGCAATACCCAGATTTTAGCAAAGAATTTTGCATAATTACAGATGCTAGCAAATACGCTTGTGGAGCAGTACTAACTCAGAATAAAAATGGATTACAGCTCCCAGTTGCATACGCATCAAGATCCTTTACGAAAGGTGAAAGCAACAAGAGCACTACAGAACAAGAATTAGTCGCTATTCATTGGGCAATAACATACTTCAGACCATATATTTATGGTAGACACTTCACTGTCAGAACAGACCACAGAGCACTTACCTATTTATTTTCAATGATAAATCCCAGTTCCAAACTAACACGAATGAGACTTGAATTAGAGGAATATAATTTTACAGTAGAGTATCTAAAGGGTAAAGATAATTATGTATAGAAAAAGCTTCAAAGCCCAACGTATATGAAGTCATTAATAATGATGAAGTACGTAAAGTAGTGACCTTGCATGTAAATGACAATATGTGTTTATTTAAGCACGGAAGGAAAATTACAGCAAGATATAATGTTAGCGATTTGTATACTAATGGAACCCTTGAATTAGGTCAATTCTTTCAAAGGCTTGAAAAGCAAGCGGGTATGCACAAAATCAGCCAACTTAATGTGGCACCGTGGGAAAATATCTTTGAACATGTTTCAATTGATAATTTTAAAAATATGGGCAATTATATATTGAAATCATTAAGAGTAGCGCTACTCAACCCGGTGACCGTAATACAAAATAATAAAGAAAAAGAAGCTATATTGTTTACATTTCACGATAATCCAATACAAGGTGGTCATACAGGCATTACAAAAACCTTGGTACTGGAAAAATATGTCCAAATACATAAAAGAGTACATAAAGAAATGTCCTAAATGCCAAAAGTCAAAAACAACTAAACACACTAAGACCCCATTAACAATAACTGAAACTCCATAAAGAGCTTTCGATAGAGTAATTGTGGATACGGTTGGTCCACTACTAAAATCAAACAATGGAATCGAGTATGCAGTAACACTCATATGCGATTTATCCAAATACCTGGTAGCGATACCAATAACAAATAAAAGTGCAAATACGGTAGCAAAAGCTATATTTGAAGATTTTATTCTAAAGTGCGGTCCAATGAAGACGTTCATTACGGACATGGGAACGGAATATAAAAATTCAATTATTGAAGGTCTATGTAAAAATGTAAATATTGAAAACATAACTTCACTGCACATCATCACCAAACTGTAGGTACCGTGGAGCGAAGCCACAGAACACTTAATGAGTACATTCGTTCATACATCTCAGTTGACAAAACCGATTGGGATGTATGGCTACAATACTTCGTCTATTGCTTTAATACGACCGCCTCAATGGCACATGACTATTGTCCATACGAGCTAGTTTTTGGTAAAACTTCAAATTTACCAAAGCATTTTAATAGCATAGAAAACATTAAACCTCTTTATAATATAGAAGACTATGCTAAGGAATCAAAATTCAGATTAGAACAGGCATTTAAGAGAGCCAGACTAATGCTAGAATCTCATAAAATAAAACAAAAAAATATTTACGACAAAACTAGTTTAGATTTTGAGTTGAAAATAGGAGATAAGGTCTTATTAAAAAATGAAACTGGACATAAGTTAGATTTTAAATATACAGGCCCCAATAAGGTAGAACAAATAGGAGATAGGGATAATATAACTATATCAGACAATAAAAATAAAAAACAAATAGTACATAAAGATAGATTAAAACTTTTTATTTCATAAACAATCAACATTTCATAAATATATCACGTATGGCCATACATAAAAAAAAAAGAGAAAAATAAGCATACCTAATATAAAAATACAAAAAAAAAACTTATTGTTAACATCATTTATTAAATTTTGTACAATCTATGTTAGTCAATAACGTCATTATATTACGTTATTTTTCAAAAGGAGGGAGATGTAATATGCTCATATATGCACTATTAATATCATATGTATATATATCGACCACCCACTGTACCAAGAGTACTTAAAGGGTACACACTGTAACACTTTTCGCAGTGTTTATGTTATCCAAGGTCTCGGTCATAAACCTAAGTGCACCGAAATATGAATCGCCCGCTGTGCCTTTGCTGTACGCCGAAAAGTGCATATGTCCGCATATACGTAACACGAGTGGACCTTATGCATGTCCACATACCTCCGCCTAAGCGAACATAACATAAATATATATTCATATATAAATATTTAAGAATACATAACCGTCCCTCCGCTGCCGCTTTGGACAGCGCAGCTACGGGACTTAGACTTCCTTAAACTCATAAGTAAAATTGTAAGATCAGAAACTCCCATGAGCTCGGAGCGGCAACAACAGTTGCTCCGAATACAATAAAAACCTAAAACCAAATAAAGAGCCTTTGAAGAACCTATTACAATACATGCGCATATGGCCAATTTTGACAACCGTTTGCAGCGTATGGTGTTTTCGTCAAATGTACAAACTAGAAGTCAACTTCAAATGGAACTGAAAGCATTTACATTTGACAAAAAGCGGAGTGCTGGAAATACTGATGGTAATAGCGGCGACTGCAAGCGAGCCAAAATTGTGTGCCACTTATGCACGAAACCAGGACATAAAATGGCGGGGTGTAAATTAAAGCAGTCTGGGCCGGAGAATAAACAGCATCCCGATTTACAGAATGTGACCTGTTACCGGTGTGGACAACTTGGGCATCTTGCGAATCGGTGCACGAACAATGCAGCTAAATCTGGAGCAGTTACTGAGAAGAAATGTAATCAATGTTTTGTGGCTGAGCCAAAAGGAGTTTTGACACATCAGGGTGAGATCTTTCCTATTTGTTTTGACTCTGGAGCTGAATGTTCGCTTATTCGAAGTAGTGTTGCCGAAAAATTTTATGGCAAACTTATTAATAATATTGTCATAATACAAGGTATTGGCGACGCTAGCATTTCTAATAAGCTACAAAAACTATCTAAATGTATTATTAATGGAAATATTGTAGAAATACTGTTTCACGTCATAGCAGATAAGCATCTCACAAATGATATTGTAATTGGTAGGGAAATCCTTATTCAAGGATACGAAATCATCTTGACACCTGATAAATTTAAATTGGTTAAGTCTAAATCTGTAAACGTCTGTAAAGTCTCTGAGTCATCTGCCTTGCTACTTAATGTTGATACTGAAATGATTGGTAATGACAAAGAAAACTTAATTAAATTACTTCAAGACTATTCAGCTGCATTTATTGATGGAATCCCTTGCACAAAGGTTAATACGAAAGAATAACAGAGTTTTTAAACTGTAACATTATTCGACCTAGTTTTTCTCTCTATGCTAGCCCTATACTCTTGGTTAAAAAGAAAAACGGATCCGATCGACTCTGTGTTGATTATCGTGAACTGAACAGCAATACTGTTTCTGACAGATATCCCTTACTACTAATCAACGATCAGATTGCTAGACTTGCGGGTGCAAAATATTTTACTTGTCTGGATATGGCTAGTGGATACCATCAGATACGCATTCATCCCGATTCTGTTGAATGTACTGCGTTTGTTACACCTGATGGGCACTATGAGTATCTGACAATGCCATTTGGCCTCAAGAACGCCCCGTCTGTTTTCCAGCGAGCCATTATAAACGCATTGGGAAATCTCGCATATTCTTATGTAATAGTCTATGTGGACGATATAATGGTGGTGTCATCTACCATAGAATCAGGTAAAGAAAGATTGAGGATTGTTTTGGATGTATTGACTCTTTTAACATAGCAAAATGTGGATTTTTGAAAACTACTGTACAATACTTGGGGTAGGAGGTACGAGCTGTAGAGTTAAGGCCTAATCCGCGGAAAATTATTGCGTTAAATTCCTTGCCACCACCGCAAACAGTTCGTAGCGTAAGACAGTTTATTGGATTGGCGTCTTATTTTCGATAATTCGTGCCTCGGTTCTCACAGATTATGAAACCGATATATTCTTTAACTTCGAGTAAAAGTGTGTTTAATTGGAAACACGAGTTGGAAATTATTAAAAAAAAATATTATTGCTATTCTTGTAAATGAGCCTGTACTTGTTATTTTTGATCCACAACATCCAATAGAGTTACACACAGATGCAAGATCTTACGGTTATGGAGCGATATTAATGCATCGAATCAATGGTAGTCCCCATGTAATAGAGTATTTTAGTAAAACTACTTCCCCTGCAGAGTCTAGATACCATTCATACGAATTAGAAACCTTGGCAGTGGTAGAATCCGTTACTGATACTGATTGCAATTCTCTTAAATCATCGCGGACAAAAATTGATCTAACACCAAGAGTGCTGTCATAGGATAACTCCAGGGGTTAAGTTTTAGTTGGATTTTTATTGGGAAGGAGTAGCTGAGGTGCCGCTCCAACGATCAAAACGTCTCTGTTCTTTTACAATATTTCTTAAGTCTAAGTAAGGCTAAGTCTCGTAGCAGCGCTGCTCGCAGGCGGCGGCAGAGAGACGGCTATGTACTTATATATAAAGGAATATAATAATATACGTTGTTTTGCGCTCTCAAGTGTAGGCGCGAGGGGTATGCATATGCTGACCGTTTGTTACGATTATGCTGACACTAGCACTTTTTGTGTGCGGGCTAAGGCATAACGAACGGTTCATATTTCGGCCACTTAGGGTTTATGACAGGGACTTTGGATTATGTAAACACTGCAACAAAGTGTTGCAGTGCGCACCCTTTAAGTACTATCGGTACAGTGGAATATATGTGCATACTACATCTCCCTCCTTTTGAAAAATAACGTAATATAATGAAGCTATTTTTATAATAAAAATTTTTAATTAATACATCTTTCTTTTTATTTATTTGTTTTGTTTTATGTGGTTAGAATCATAGAAAATGAAATTATTAAAAAAAAATATGTGTATTTATTTATTTATGTATGTGTGTCTTTGTATGGCCATACTAAGTGCAATTTATGAAATAAAGATTTTTAATCTATCCTTATGAACTGTTTGTTTTTTATGTTTATTATTTGTTATTACTATGTTATCTCTATCTCCTATTTCCGTTACTATATACGGACCTGTATATTTAGGATCTAACTTATGACCTGTCTCGTTTTTTAATAAAACTTTGTCACCTACTGATATATCTATATGCCTTACTTTATGATCGTATAGTAGTTTATTTCTATTCTTATTTGCTTCTAACATAACTCTAGCTCTTTTATAGGCTACTTCTAATCTATACTTACTCTCCTTAGCATAGTCATCTATATTATATAGTGCTTCTACACTATCTATGCTATTAAAATGTTTTGGCAAATTACTTGTTTTACCGAATACTAGCTCATATGGACAATAAGTATGTGCCATAGAGGGGGTCGTGTTGAAACAGAAGACAAAATATTGAAGCCATACGTCCCAATCAGTTTTATCAGCCGATATGTAAGATCGTATGTATTCATTGAAAGTTCTATGACTTCTTTCTATTGTTCCAACTGTCTGGTGGTGGTGTGCTGTGGATGTAATATTTTCAATATTTAAATATTCGCACAAATCGTCTATAATTGAATTCTTATATTCTGTTCCCATGTCCGTAATGAACGTCTTCATTGGACCGTACTTCAGGATAAAAGATTCAAATATTGCTTTAGCGACAGTATTGGCGTTTTTATTCGGAACAGGTATGGCAACTAAATACTTAGTTAAATCACATATTAAAGTGACTGCATACTCATTGCCATTTTCTGATTTTGGCAGTGGACCAATAGTGTCCACTATCACTCTGTCGAAAGCATTTATTGGTGTGTCTGTAATTGTTAAAGGGGTCTTTGTGTGTTTTGTTATTTTTGATTTCTGGCATTTTTGACATTTTCTTACGTACTCAGTTATATCTTTAGACATGCTTTTCCAGTAATAGTGTCTTTTTACTTTGGCCAAAGTTTTTGATATGCCAGTATGACCTCCTTGAATTGGATCATCATGAAATGTAGACAAAATTGCTTCTTTTTCTTTTAAATTTGTTATTTGGGTCACCGGGTTGAGTAGCGCTACTTTTAATTTTTTCAATATTTTATTGCCCATTAATTTAAATTTATCTATTGAAGTATATTCAAAGATATTTTCCCCCGGTGCCACTTTGAGTTGGCTGATTTTATGTATACCGGCTTGCATTTCAAGCCTTTGGAAAAATTGATCTAAATCAATAACTCCATTAGTATATAAATCGCTAACATCATATCTTGCAGTAATTTTTCTGCCTTGTTTAAATAAACATAACATATTTTTTATCTGCAAGGTCACTACTTTACGTACTTCATCATTGTTTATGACGTCGTATACGTTGGGCTTAGAAGCTTTATTTAAAGATTGCCTTGGCAATTCTTGTTCTTGATTTTCCGCGCGGAATTTTTGTCTACTTTGATAACTAGTAGTGACTTTTAATACATTTCTAGTTATATTTTGTAGATCTTTGATGGTTATTCTTGATAACGCATCAGCTACATGATTATCTTTTCCCTTTAAATATTCGACTGTAAAGTCGTATTCTTCTAGTTCGAACCTCATACGTGTCAGTTTAGAACTGGGGTTGGTCATTGAGAAAAGGTATATTAAAGGTCTATGGTCTGTTCTTATTAAGAAATGTGTTCCATATATATAACGTCTAAAATATAATATCGCCCAGTGAATTGCAGCTAATTCCTGCTCAGTAGTACACTTGTTACTTTCACCTTTTGTAAATGCTCTTGATGCGTATGCAATGGGAAGTTGGAGACCATTATGATTTTGAGTTAAAACCGCTCCACATGCTTGCTTACATGCATCTGTTATTATGCAGAACTCTTTAGTGAAATCTGGGTATTGTAGCAAGGTAGGTTCCATAAGTTTTGTTTTTAAGTATTGGAATGCATTTTCACACTCATCCGTCCATTTAAAAGGAACATTCTTTTTACATAATCTTGTTATGTGCCGTGAATAATCGGCGAAATTTTTTATAAAGCGTTTATAATAGTTACAGAATGCTACAAAACGTCTAGCACTGTCCGCGTCGTGCGGAACTGGGTAGTTCATAATGACATCGTATTTCTTGTCATCTGGAAGTATTCCTTTATCAGTGCATTTATGACCTAGAAAAGTCACTTCATGCATAAACAAGAAAGGAAAGCTAACTTCGGGCGAAGCCGAAGTTGATATACCCTTGCAGTTAAAACCGGATATATATCGCAACCATCGGATTTAGTTGGCCGATCCTTATGAAATTTGGTAGGTTGGATGAACTGAAAATATAAAAATATAGAATCTGTATTAAATTCCAGCATTCTATCTTCAAAAATACGAAAGTTGGGTCATTTCCGATCGTTCAGTTATATGACAGCTATAGGATATAGTCGGCCGATCCTTATGAAATTTGGCACGTCGTATTGTTTTGCCAAAAATAGCTCTCATGTTAAATTTGAACTCTCTAACTCTAAAAACACCAAAGTTATACCATTTCCGATCAATCAGTTATATGGCAGCTATATGATATAGTCGGCCGATCCCAGTCGTTCCGACTTATATACTGCGTGCAAAGGAAAGAAGGGTGTGTGCAAAGTTTCAAGTCGATAGCTTTAAAACTGAGAGACTAGTTCGCGTAGAAACGGACAGACAGACGGACAGACGGACATGCTCATATCAACTCAGGAGGTGATCCTGATCAAGAATATATATACTTTATAGGGTCGGAGATGCCTCCTTCACTGCGTTGCACACTTTTGGACAAAATTATAATACCCTCTGCAAGGGTATAAAAATGAACATTTTTCTGGATGTAGCTTTAGGTTGAATTTCCTACATTTCTCAAAAACATCTGTTAAGTTTTTAAGCATATGTTTTTCGGAACAACCGATTACTATTAAGTCATCCATATAAAGAAACGCTTGAGAAGGTTCTAGACCACAGAACACAATAGTCATCATTCTCTGAAACGAATTAGGAGCTATTTTTAATCCGAAGGGTAATCGCGTGAAGCGATATGAGCCGTTGCTCGTTGAAAAAGACGTTATATCTCTTGAACCTTTTTCTAGTTCAATTTGATGGAATCCTGACATTAAGTCAAGACATGAAAAGTATTTTGCTCGACCTAGTTGATCTAAAATATCATCAATTTTAGGTAATGGGAATTTATCAAATAGTAATTTTTTATTAATCTGGCGATAGTCAATTACTAATCGCCATTTCTTTGCATTTGATCCGGGGGATGATTTCTTAGAACAAGTAACAATGGGTTATTATATTCGCATACTGACGGTTAAAAATCCCGTCTGAGATTAATTTTTCTACTTGTTTTTGTATTTTATTCACCTGACTATGTGGGCTTCGATAGTTTTTTATATAAACTGATTCATCATCTTTTAATCTCAGTTTTTGTTTATAAAAATTATTTGTGGTTATTGATTCGGTTTCCAATCCGAATATATCGCTATACTGGGTGCATAGGCTAGTAAGCTGAGACTTGAACTGTGGAGGGAAGTTTTTTGACAGTTGTGATAGTACGGATTTTTTCCTATTGTCTGGATTTGTGTTGACTACATCGTAGTTCAAAAGTGATTCATATATTAGATTATCTGTACTCACTACTTGGTCGGTATTTGTTGTGTTTAATAGTCTTATGAAGGCATTATTGGATGTTGCTATGGTATTTGCAACGTAAATACCATGTTAAATTTCCTGATTTTGAATTAATACACTGTCTGCTGTTGAATTAAGTTCAATTTTCCGAATAACTTGGGATCCTGCTGGCAGAAGTAGTGAATTATTGCCAGAACTATGAGCTATTGGTACTTTAATTGGGAATTTTAAATTATTGGGTCTAATTATAAGCCAATCTTCAGATGGCTTGAAGTCTAATTGACAGTTGTATTTTTTGATAAAGTCGATGCCTATTATTCCATCGTATGGAATTGGGAAATGTGAATTTAGGATATGAAAATCGTGTGGAATTATGTAATTGGTGGAATCGTGTGGAATTATGCAATTATGTAACTGTATCTCTATAGAAACTAAACCTTGGGATTTTATTATTTCTTGACTTAGGCCTTTTATGTCTATGATGTAATCATTTTGGATGTTTTGAAAATTATCCGAAGTTTCTTTTAGAATGGAAATGTCTGCACCTGTGTCTATTAAAAATATAAGTTCTTTCCCAGTAGCTACATTAAAAAATGAAACGAATATATTTTGGCTGAGATTAATAGTGTGAACTCTCACTTCATTTATTGTTGAATATTTAAAGGGTTTTGGGAGTTTTCCGATGCGTTTTGGTTATTATTTTGTGTCAATCTTACATTGCCTTGGTTATTGCTATTGTGGCCTCGGTTTGATTTACCACTGCCTCTATAATTTCCTTTATATGGGCCTCGCCCTCTATTGTTATTCTGATAATTATTGTTATTCTGATAATTGTTGTTATAATTACCGTTGTTGTAGTTATTGTGATTGTAGTTATTGTGATTACCACGAAAACTACCTCTATAACTGCCACGTCCGAGATTTGAGCCGCGCTGTGGATAATTCTTATAATATAGGACAGTGTTTGACTGCCCAGTTGCTTCAGTGCAACTATTAACAAATTTGGAAACGGCTTCGTTCATCGTACTGAATGTTCCAGCTTGCATGATAAGTTTTACCTTATCGATTGTGCAGTTTTTAGTCATTTTTTTTGACTGAATGCTGCATGAAATAATTCCTTGCTAGCTCTAAAGATAAACCATCTGATATATATGCACCTTCTAAGGCTTTCGTCATCTGCTCAATTTCTTGTGTGTATTGGTTAGCAATTTTATTGCCCTGCTGTAGATTCATCAGCTTCGCTGATAATACCTCAACAGTTTCGCCTTTGACGTTGCTTCTTAGTCTAGCAATCACCTCAGTAATTGTTGTTTCATTACCGATTAGATTCCTTGCGACACCTTTCAGCTTTGTTTTAATAATGGAAATAGCTAATTCTTCGTGCTCGCCTTTTATTATTTTTATTATATTATTTGTAAAGCATCAATGAAACTTGTTAAATTTTCAGCCTTACCATCAAAAACTGGTATAAGCTTAGATGCTGTATTAATAAAATCAATATTTGACTGTGCCATTGTGATGGATTTATCTATTTTGTCTTCTATGACACTCGAAGTATCTGAATCTGTAGAGTTATCCAGATCAGTGTATACCGCCGGAATAGTAAGATTATTTAAATCTTCATCTTCTATTTTGGGGTTTACTTTGGGAAGCTCTTCTGACTCAGATTCGTTCGTTTCTGTTGATTCCGAGTCAGGTGCAGTGTCAACTGCTATAGGGGTGTTTAGAACGGTTGGTAATGATATTTCTAAACTGAACTTTTGTTTAATAAATATTAAAATAGATCGTAGTCGTATCAAAAGTTTTGATACCTGTGACCATTGATCTTGGTTTAATCTTTCCCTATGATCATGTATTAGCATACGCGCATCATTAAAGCACTCTACTAATATTTCAACGTGCTTCCTAACCGTATTCTTTTGAATGGGTCTATTCTGAGTTAGAGACTTGTACGACCTGTCAAAATTATTTTTAATTAAAGATAACTCCTCGTACAATTTGTTCCAATTCATGCCTTTAGTTTAGCCATACTTTTGTAAAGAGAATTACGTAATATATTTTAATATTTATTTTCTGTTATTTCATTTTCTTAGATTTTAGGTGTTTACATTTGTGTATAATAATTTTGTTTTTTCTGGGTTTTTTATTTAGATTTTGTCCATTTGCTTGACTCTGGAATTTTTTCTTTAAACATTTGTTGTGTAATTTATATAATTTTAGAAAAACGCTTGCTAACATTATAATGACGATTATCATTAACAATATTGTATTGTTTGAAGATCGATTTTTCCGGGTTCAATTTTATTTACGACATTTGCCGTGGAATCTACAACTTTCGTGTCTACTAAACCCATTTTAGATATTGTATATGTTTTTGTTTTTCTAATTTCTATTATATTTTTCTCTGAGTCATATTTTGTAATGTAACTTAATTTTTCTGGGAAGTAATAGTCAGAATCATTTATTTGATCTGTTTTACTTATGCTATTACTTCTCATTGAAAAGGTATTAAAATGTTTCATAAATTTTAGGAATTTATGCTATTTTTGAATTTATTTATTTTTTTCTTCATTAGAAAAGAATTAAAATTTTACATAAATTTTAGGAATTTATGGTATTTTTCCCTTTAAATAAAAAAAAAAAATTTTTTAAATCTGAGTTTTTATCTAACATTTTTTCCTACCTATTATTTTTACAGCTATACGGGCCATACTTTCGAATTGGGCAAAAGAGGTTCCGCTCAATTTTTCAAAAAATATTAAATTATATAAAAAAAAATATGCATCTTAGTGCAATCAAAAAAATTATGCAACGCAGTGCATGGGTTAAAAAAAATGTTTCTCCTCAGTTGATTTCCCTTTTTTTTCACGTCAGCTGGTCGTAGCCGGTTTGGCTACGCTGACGTTCCCTCGGTGGCGCAGGAGGTGGCGTATTCCCGCACTCTATTTGCTGCTGCTGCTGTCCGGGGCCTTTTGGACTCAGGCGTTACCGGTGCCGGTCCTCGCACAGGTGTGGTTGAAGTGGGGGCTGTCCAGTGGTCCAGGGCAATCCTTCGGGCACGTCTTTTTTAGTTTCGGTAATGGCTTTGGTGGTGGAGGTTTTGTTATTATTTTTTCATTAATTTTCTTAATCGATACTGAGTGAGTGGTGGCAATTTTTGGGCTTTTATTCTTGTTGTTTATTAATTTTTCTTTCAGAAAATTTAGTTCTGTTTGAAGTTTTTGGGCCGTAGCCCACGCGGGAGGTGGAGTGTTTACGTAGAGTAGCCACTTTAGGTGTGCTACTCTTTTTTTTTTATTTTTTTCGCAACTCCTCCGCGATTGCCCATTGCTTTCACTCTACTCACTCAGATTTCTTTTTTGTCGATTTGTTTTGCATTTTCCAGTTTATCCAGTTTTTTTGATTATACGTATCCTCCTGGGTATATCCTTGTTGGTATATCCTTTTAATCCCTCGATTTCCTTCGATGTCCTTCCATCGCTGTCACGGTCGCCATGTCATGGGATAACTCCAGGGGTTAAGTTTTAGTTGGATTTTTATTGGGAAGGAGCAGCTGAGGTGCCGCTCCAACGATCAAAACGTCTCTGTTCTTTTACAATATTTCTTAAGTCTAAGTAAGGCTAAGTAAGGCTGCTCGCAGGCGGCGGCAGAGAGACGGCTATGTACTTATATATAAAGGAATATAATAATACACGTTGTTATGCGCTCTCAAGTGGAGGCGCGAGGGGTATGCATATGCTGACCGTTTGTTACGATTATGCTGACACTAGCACTTTCTGTGTGCGGGCTAAGTCATAACAATCGGTTCATATTTCGGCCACTTAGGGTTTATGACAGGGACTTTGGAATATGTAAACACTGCAACAAAGTGTTACAGTGCGCACCCTTTAAGTACTCTCGGTACAGTGGGTATTCAATATATGTGCATACTACAGTGCATCGTTGGTGGGCGTATTTGCAGCCGTTTCAATTTACAATAGAATATAGAGAAGGAAAGCGCATGGCGCATGTAGATTTTTTATCGAGAAATCATATTCAGGAAGCCAGCAATGTTAAAAAGTCGTTAGTCCCTGAAAAGCGTGTAAACTTGGCAGAAATCTCAAATGACTGGCTTGCTGGTGAACAGCGCCAGGATTCTGAAATTACTGATATCATTAACAAACTTAACTCCAAAGAGTTGACAGATGATGTTGCACAGAATTATGAGGTGAGAAAAAGTGTCTTGTTCCGTAAAGTTCAGAGAAATGGAAGAACCCGTTGTCTGCCAGTAGTACCCCATGCATTTCGATGGTCAGTAATAAATCAAGTGCACGAGTCCATCATGCATTTGGGATGGAAAAAGACTCTTGACAAGACTTACCAATACTATTGGTTTGCTAAGATGAATAAATATGTTAGGAAGTTTGTCGATAGTTGCATTACCTGTAAAACTGTTAAGGGTTCATCTGGGAAGATACAAGCCGAGTTACATCCAATTCCAAAAGTGAATATGCCATGGCACTCGGTGCATATCGACATAACTGGAAAATTAAGTGGTAAGAATGATCTTAAGGAGTACGTGATAGTACAAATTGATGCCCTAACAAAATTTGTTTATTTGTTCCATACTTTAAGACTAGATTCTGACAGTTGTATTCAGGCAGTGAAATCATCTATTTCTTTGTTCGGAATACCGAACAATACAGAACAATAATCGGTTTTCAGGGTAGATGTTTTACTAGTGGGAAATTTTTAGAATTTTGTACATCACAGAAGATTAAGCTTCATCTTATAGCTACAGAAGGAAGCCGTGCAAACGGTCAAGTTGAACGTGAGATGAGTACACTTAAGAATCTACTGTCAGCGGTTGAATCGAGTCACCGATCTTGGCAGGATGCTTTAGGTGAGATACAACTTTCCTTGAATTGCACAGTTAGTAATGCAACCATAGTTACTTGTCGGTAAGGAGGCTCGTCCTTTGGGTTTAATTCCATCGTATGATACAGAGATGGAGGTAAATAAAGTTAATGCTAGAGATAGGGAAATTGAAAATATGAAAAATCAAGCTAGTTACGACAAAATAAGGTTCGATAAAAATAAAGCAGCAGTTGAACGACATAAAGTTGGAGGTTTTGTGCTACTGAAAAATGAAGAACGATATCAAACTAAATTGGATGTAAAGTTTAAAGGGCCATTTTTGGTTAGTGAAGTTTTAAAAGGAGATATATATATTCTGAAGTCATTGCATAATAAGAGAACTTATAAATATTTTCATGAAGATTTGAGAAAGATGCCAGATGGTTATGTTCCAAGTGAATTGGAGTGCCCGCCTGAGACTTGTTGAAATGGTTATGATATATCCGTATGGGAGGATATGTTATGTGAAAACCAAATGTCCATATAGAGTATGGAATGATTGAAATGAAGTTGCAATAGACTTCGCTAAGAAATGTTTGTGAATGGCGGATGTGTTTGAGAATTCAAATGGAAATAACCTGGCTGATGTAAAGTTTATGCATGGTTTATGAACCAATAGCATTTTTTATTCATCCATTTTATTTATTTTTTCACGATCCTGAATCTAATACAGGTATCTTAAGTGGTGAATTGAATTTGTAGGGAATTAGGCAAACATTTTTTCACGATCCTGAATCTTATCCGGGTAGCGATCCTGAATTTTCTACAGGTGGGCTCAAGTGGTGAATTTTCCACAGGTGTCGCAGGTGGTGAGTTGAATTTGTAGGGAATTAGGCAAACGGCGTACATGCAGCGGAAAAATTTTAGTAGTATTTATTTAGGCAACCGATGATACTGTCAAGTTTTATTTTAACAAAATTTTTTATTTTTACTTTTCTTTACATTCATTTTTCACTTAATGAAAACCAATGCAAGACACCAGAAAATATAGAAAAACATTTATTTTACATAGGTGGGGATGATCCTGTCAAATTAAATTTTTGACATGATCTTTTGCTTTCATGTCAATAGAGGGCTAAATGTTTAAACATTACAGTAGATGGCAAATTTGACATTATACAGGCGCCAACTACTGTAATGTTTAAGCATTACTCCCACTACTGACTACTGAGCAAAAGCATTGTGTTGCATATCATTTAAAAGGGTTTTTTACTCCAATTCTTTTGTAATTAATTTAAAATTACCTCGGACTCGAAATTAACTTTATAATATAAAATATAATATAGAAGTTAACAAGGTGTAAGTATATCACAAGAAAACCTTTTCGTAGAAAATTAAAATTCCACCCTGAAGGTATAAAAGGTATCAATCTGTGAGCGACTTTAATATCCCAGAATTAAAGTGGGTTTCCAACGTCGATAACACGCACCATGACTTCACCGCGGGCATGTTTGACATGTCCCTAGGCCAAATTAACCATGTTAGAAATTCGTTAGGTCGGCTATTAGACTTATGTTTTGTTTCTGATCCTGATGGTACCACTCTCTTAAGACCTTTGCCCCTTTCAAACCCAGATCCGTATCACTCCACGCTTGAGCTTTCAAATGAAACCATCTCTGGTATCGATCAGAAGTTTCCATGCGTGGCAAATAAGATTCGCTGTTTTCGTAAAGCTGATTTTTACAAACCTAATATCCTTATCGATACATATGATTGGTCCGATATTCTGACATGCACCTATGTATATGTGACCTTGGACAAATTTTACCACACTTTAAATAAATTTGTTGTCTTACGCCATGGAAATAATCATCCGCTTCAACAAATCCTCCTTGATTTACAAGTTGCCTCATAAACTTAAAAAATACTAAATACAGGCTCTTACTTAAATACAAAAAACCTCCAGTAGTATAGATTTTTTCAGGATATTTACTAGCTCGGTAAAATTGTATCGTGCATAACGCTGAATGTTATAGGAATTATATTCGCCGCTGCCGGATACAATTTACTCAAGATCCGAAGCAGTTTTATAATTTTGTAAACACAAAGCGTAAACATGTATCTTTACCACCTCTGCTTACGTTTGAAACTTGATCTGCGACCTCTGATCAGGCCATTGCCGATATATTTGCAAAACATTTTCAAACAACTTATTTTCCGTCTAAAACGACAGATTAGCCTTACGCATACAACATTCAATCAGAAAATATTATTTGCTGTCCGTTTTTCTCCGAGAATATCTCCTTATCATCTCATCTTCTAAGGGTCAAATCCATTTATTCGCCAGGCCCAGATGGAGTACCAGGTTGAGTGCTAAAGAGCCAGGGCTCTGTGCAAACTTCTTCTAATACTTTTAAACTTATCTTTGGAAGCCTCGATTTTTCGCCTTAAGTGGAAGGAATCATTCATAATTCCCCTACATAAAAAAGAGGAAAAGTCTGTACTGCCAACTACTGAGGCATCTCTAAGTTGTCGGCAATTCCAAAGTTATTTGAAAAATTACCTACTCTTCATTTGCAACACTATTGCTCTTCGATCATCTCTCCATGTCAGCATGGCTTCATTAAGCATCGCACACCCACCACAAATTTGCTAGAGTTGACATCCTTTGTCATAGATGGCTTTTGTAAGGGATATCAAACCGATGTAATTTACACAGACTTCAGCACAGCATTTGATTCAGTTAATCACTCACTCTGGTTGAGTAAACTGAATATGCTGGGTTTTCCTATAGACATCTTAACGTGGATCTCCAGCAACTTAGATGGAAGGACACAAAGAGTCTTATTTAAAAACATACAGTCCCGTCTGGTTCGTGCTACATCTGGCGTCCCTCAAGGAAGTCATCTTGGCCCGTTGTTATTTACTCTTTTTATAAATGACTTGCCCCCTGCTTTACCGAACTCTCTAGTTCTTATGTATGCAGATGATGTAAAGCTTTGTCTGCAGTACAAATCATCTCTGCCCAATGCAGTCTTCAGTCTGACCTTGATAACTTTAAAAAATGATGTTCAGCTAACGATTAAATACTTAATGGATTAAAATGAAAGCTTATGTCTTTTTATCGTTCTTGCCCTCTGCAGGCTACGTATACTCGTTATGGGATTTTTTTTTTTTTCTTTTTACTCCTCTCGGGAGCCTCTACAAGGGCTCTCCACCTAACTTTATTTGCCGCTGTTTTCTTTATTGTGTCCCAGCTGATGTTTCTTCCGGGATATTTCTAGGAGTGCTGTACGGCGCCAGGTCATCTTTGGGCGACCCACTCTTCTGGTTCCTTGTGGGTTCCATTCCAGAGCCATTCTTACGATGCTTCCTGGTTCCTTCTTCAGAGCGTGGCCAATCCATTTCCGTTTCCATTTCTTTATTTGCTCCTGGATTGGGACCTCTCCTGTGCAGTGCCATAAGTCCTCATTGGATATTCTATCTGGCCAGAATACCCCAAGTATTATTCTCAGGCACTTATTGATGTAAGCCTGCAGCTTCATCAATATCCGTATAGCAGTATAGATTTTACACACGAGTTGAATATGCGAAAGTTTGTTTTTCTGTTTATCTGCTGGTTTCTCCATACTCGGTGTAGTCTTCCAAATGCAGACCTCGCTTGGCGCAGTCGGTTCTCCACATCACTTTCCACTCCACCATTTGATGTTATGATAGTACCGAGGTAGGTGAAGCTGTCGACGAAGTCGATGGTATTATCTCCGATTGTGATTTTGTTTGAGTTGGAGATGTTGATCCGCATAGCTTTCGTTTTTGATGCGTTGATCTTTAAGCCTACTGCGCTGGCTCGGATCTCGAGGTCCCTAGCTTTGGCTTGAATGTCTTCGAATTTGTGAGCCAAGAGACATATGTCGTCCGCGTAATCCAAGTCTTCTAGATGTCGGGTGAAGTTCCAAGTGATTCCGCGTCTGTTTATGCATACTTCTCTCATAATTTCGTCGACTACCAAGTTGAACAGAAGTGGTGATAGAGGACATCCTTGCTTGACTCCTGTGTTCGTCTGGAAGGGTGCACTAATTTTCCCGTTGTGCAGTACCGCCAGCTCCGCCGTTATGGGATTGCCTTAGAAAAATTAAATCATGTTAATGATAGGGGTCCTATTAGACCGTAAACTTAAATTTGCTGGACATATTTCCTTAATGGTTTATTTGGTTTGTCTCAAATTTTGGATTTATAATTTTGCAAAAATGTTTAGTGTTGTTGAACCATACTTCACGTTTACAAGTGACAAGTTTAAAAATAAAAAAAACATACAATTGAAATTTACAATGTTAAATTGGCCTATTTTATTTGGCCTATTTTTTTTTTTGGCGTATCAAGCGTATTGGATTCTCCTTTGAAAAATGAGTTTAATTTGGTAAAGATATATAGAATATTTTCTTAGTAAAATTAAAAACTATAGAGGAAAATTTCCAGTCATTTGTATATAAAAGTTTTTTTAAGTTAATTTTAATTTTTAATAAGGATCCTCCTTTAATAAAGAAGTTAATTTTGGTCACAAGTGCGAACCCAGTAAAGAAAACATCTCCGACCCTGTACGGTACAATATTCTTGATCAGAATCACCTCCTGAGTTTAACACAGCCTTCCTTCTTTTGGACGCAGCTTATAAGTAGGAACGGACGGGATCGGTCGACTATATCCTATAGCTGCCATGTAACAGAACGATCGAAAATACATATAGAAGATAGAAGCTTGGGACTTTTTGTTAGATTTTGTATTGAAATAAATGGGTTTTATTGGCCAACTATTGCTATCGGATATTTAGATTTTAACTGCAAGGGTATATCAACTTCTGCTCCGCACGAAGTTAGCATTCCTTATTGTTTTTTTTTCTAAGAAACCGACCTTTCAAACTAAATTTTGTTCGAAACAAAAATTTTTCAACACTATTAAGCTTTTTTCGTTTTTTTTCCTGTTTTTCTCTTTCTTTCTTTTTTTCAAACTTCAAATTTTGGAACCGCAGATGGCGGCTCAAAAATTCGTGTATAATATCGTGTAAAAGATTACTCCATATAATTTGGTATAAATAGAAGTGCTATATTTTGTAGACAGACGACGCACTTTTTTGAAAACTTTATTGCGTTGTCCAACAACAGGCGCCAGAGGGCGATTCGACTAGTAAGGATTTTTAGTTCAATCGCCTTAAACCACCCCTTCTCTTCTAGGTGTGAAGCTATGCGTCTTTAAACCCAGATGGCGCTTTATAATTTTTCAGGCCGGGAAATGTTCTACGTGTAGAAAATTTGATGCTTTCCAGCGAATATGCATCACTATTTTTTTTGACAGTTTAATTTTAACAAAGTTCATTTGTCTAAAAAATATAGGACTTGTGTGTATAGCAAATGTATGGCGCAAATCTGCTGAATCGGGCTACAGAAATTATTATTCAAATTAAATTATTAAATTTTATTATTTCGCAGGAAAATTTTGTTTGAATCCGTTTAAAGCGCCATCTACCGGTCACGCTGTAAAAATTTTATAGCTATAAAAAAAATTGTTTTTTAACGTTTTCTTTGTCTTTTCGTTGAAAAACATTCTGCCATTGCCTCAGTGGATCACCTACGCATAATATGCAGCACACATTTTGATGATGACAGCACAGCAACAAAAATAAAGCTGCACCGTACAAAATGCACCCACATTATAAAGAATGTTTTATCCCGGCCAAATATAGTTTATTATTAGAAGAATCAACTGATGTTAGTTTTACGAAACTACTCGGAAAGTAATTAGTTCTACATATGTTTTGTTATAATATTTAGAGACAAGTCCTATTTTCAAAGTCCATAAAGTCCATCAAGTACATAGATGGGACATCTCATACAAAGAAAAATTTTCTATGGCGGGTTCCAGCAGTGGAACCCGCTGGAACGAGCGGGATCCATTGCGCGACAAGTTAAGTTTGAGAAATTTTTCGCGCGACAACGAATAAGGAATAGCCGAGTGTGCAAAGTAAAACCAGCCTCGGGAACTCCTTTTTTTTTAGTTTTAAATATATTTATATTATATTTTTATTCTTTTAATGTGTTTTCCTAAATTTATAATCCAATAAAAAAAATACAACATTGTAAAATCACCTTAACATCGTCTCAGCTCGTAGTGGAACCCGCTGTAAAAATGTCGATAAGTGCGGGTTCTACGGCATTTTGGTAGGCCGCGTCGTGGAACCCGCTCTCAAATGTTTTCATTTTTTTCGTCGTGGAACCCGCTGTAATAATAAAAACATTTGAGAGCGTGTTCCACGACAAACGGCTGGCAGATGAGAGAGGGAAAGAGAGAATTCTATTTTTAGATCGTAACATGAAAGATTGAAACGTTGTAATCGAACCATAGTGAGAGTAAAGAGATCAGAAATATCTTTTACTATCCTTACTCGTCAGCTCTGTTTTTGGTATGGATTCTAGAGCCTCCTTTAACACCAATTTTAAGAATCATAAAATCAACTTCGAGGGTAGCCTAGATGGATAGTGCGTTGTTTCAATTTTGATAAAGTTTTAGTTTTATGATTCTTTTTATATTTACTTATATTTTTTATTAATTTTTTTTTTTTACTTTTAATTTTTACGTTATCATTATTATTTTTGATTGCATTCTATAACAATTGTTGTAAAAATAAGTGACGGACGTGTCGGATGACAAAATGCCGGAAGGACTCCTTTGAAATTTTATTAGCATTTCATTAGCGGGACATAATGAAGAATAAAACAATTTTACAATTGTAAAATTAAAGAAAAATATTACAATTAAAGAAAAAAAAAATAAATAAATAAGTATGAAGAAAGAAAGAAAAAGTTCAATGTCCTTACGAGGATTTGAACACAGAAAAATTACACATAGAGTAACTACTCTATGCATTACGCTACCATCCTGTCTCGATATGCTGCGATCAAAAATACTATTTGTTCTACCAACTACCACATCGGTGCATCGAAAACAGAAACGAGAAATGTAAATTGAAATTTGGAAGCCAAAACCTTTTTACGCCGTCGTGCGAGCAGTCACACATACATACAAAGGTTCACATTTTTGTTGACGGATACATGTAAAGAGTTCTAAAAATAGAATCGTATGCATGTGCGTTCCCCCCTCACCAACAAGCTCGACGCAAAAAGTTGACCGTTTTGGGCCCTGATGTCCCATCTATGTACTTTATAATCTTTGGTAGAACGTAAGGAAAAGGTGTCGATGTTTCATAGTCTCATAATTTTAGAAAATGGAGATGCCATTTCGATTGTTAATGGTATCAAGGATGAACTGAATCGTTGGAAGTTAGACCTGAAACACCTCATTGGAATCGGTACAGATAACGCAAATGTTATGAGCTGAAAAAGGAAGAACCTGGTCTAATTTTAATTAAGTGCGTCTGCCATTCTGTGCAGTTGGCAGTTAATCACGCCTGCAAGCTCTTCTTGCCAGAGTCATTGGAATTTTAATTTATTCAACCTACAAGTTGAATCCATAAAAGTTCTTGCAGGCTTTCCTAAAAGTTTTAGGTTTCCTAAAATTTCTTGCAGGCAAATGGAATTCAAAGAAATTAACGAATGCATTTATAATGATAAGGTATATTTTTTACTCATACATAATCCCCGTGATGTCTTTAGCTCCCAATGTAAACATTGGGAACATTCGTAAACGTAATGTATTTGTCCTAATTATTGATTTGTAGCAAACTTATATTTTTCGTGGTGTTTTAGAAAGCCCCTCTTAAAATACCAAGAGTGTGCGACACGAGATGGCTTTCAATTGAAATGGCCGTTAAACGAATTGTAGAGCGGTGGTCTCAAGGCGAAAAACAATTTTTATATTTGCTTTTTCTTAAGTCCATTTTAAAAGATATGCAAACTTTAAATAAATGCTTCTAAAGCAAAGCCGTCGATGCAACAAAACTGCTCAACGATTTAATTTTTGCAATTAAAGCCCTTCAGCAAAAAATATTACCACCGGACATCGAAATAGATGTTTTGACCTACAATGATTTCGAGAAACATGTCAAGGACCTATGCTTCGGCTATGATTTTGAAAAAAAATTAAAAACTCGAATATAGCTACAAGTGATGAAACGTCTATAAGAGAATTCTGCATACAATTTGTGATTGAGCTAATAAAGCAGTTGAAGCAAAGGTAAAGTTCTTCAAATTACATTTAATTTTTAAGTTTATTAATTTCCTTTCCTTTTCAGACTTCCCGACAATTATAAATTGCTATAGCAAATATATTTATTTACAGTTGGTAATGTTTTAAAAAAAAACAAGAAAGGAAAGCTAACTTCGGGCGAAGCCGAAGTTGATATACCCTTGCAGTTAAAACCGGATATATATCGCAACCATCGGATTTAGTTGGCCGATCCTTATGAAATTTGGTAGGTTGGATGAACTGACCAAAAATAGAATCTGTACCAAGTTCCAGCTTTCTATCTTCAAAAACACAAAAGTTGGGTCAATTCCGATCTTTCAGTTATATGGCAGCTATAGGATTTAGTCGGCCGATCCTTATGAAATTTGGTAGGTTGGATCAAATGACCAAAAATAGAATCTGTATTAAATTCCAGCATTCTATCTTCAAAAACACGAAAGTTGGGTCATTTCCGATCGTTCAGTTATATCACAGCTATAGGATATAGTAGGCCGATCCTTATGAAATTTGGCACGTCGTATTGTTTTGCCAAAAATAGCTCTCATGTTAAATTTGAACTCTCTAACTCTAAAAACACCAAAGTTATACCATTTCCGATCAATCAGTTATATGGCAGCTATAGGATATAGTCGGCCGATCCCGGTCGTTCCGACTTATATACTGCGTGCAAAGAAAAGAAGGGTGTGTGCAAAGTTTCAAGTCGATAGCTTTAAAACTGAGAGACTAGTTCGCGTAGAAACGGACAGACAGACAGACAGACAGACGGACAGACGGACAGACGGACATGCTCATATCAACTCAGGAGGTGATCCTGATCAAGAATATATATACTTTATAGGGTCGGAGATGTCTCCTTCACTGCGTTGCACACTTTTGGACAAAATTATAATACCCTCTGCAAGGGTATAAAAAACCAAGCATTGATCAGGTCTTGAAACACTTTGGTATAGCGAATATTGACCAAATTGAACTTCAGCACCAAAGCGTGAATATGCGCATACCGCGATTATGGTGGAAACCAGAGATTTAAGGAGCTCTCCACCATTGCTTTACAAGTATTGTCGTTGCCGAGGTCCAATGCCGAGGTTGAGCGAGTGTTTAGCCAGGTCAATTTGGTTAAATGCAAACAGAGAAATCGGTTGAATATTGACACTTTAAATATCTAAAAATAAATATCTTAAATATCTTAAAAAAACTAAACTACATTTAGTCACCATTCCAGATCAGGTTTGCAGGGTCATGGCAAGTGTTGCCACGACTATAAAACACAACAAAATGTTCTGAAGATGATCGGAACATCTAAGAATCAGTATGTTGACGAAGAGGCAGTCGATACAGACGAAATAATTAAAAACTTTAAATAAAATGACTTTAAAAAAATCTAGAGTTTTTTTTTTTTTAGCTTTTTAAGGGTTTTTGGGTTTTTTTTTTTTGCCTATCTAGTGTTTTTTCGGGAAAAATTATGGCAACACTAATTTTAATAGCGGTATTTAGATCCCGAAGGTGTTGTTCAAGCGAATGTAAAAAAATAATGCCATCCATGTAATGGCAAAATTCTCAAACTTGTTCTCTATGTAGGTCCTTCATTGCCCTATGGAAAACTCGAGGGGCGTTTGTTAGACCGAATGCCATTCTAATAAATTTTTACTTTCCATTATTTATGGAAAATTAAGTTTTTCCAACGCCTGATTCCTTTGTAAGGATTTGGTGGAAATCTGATTCTAACTCTATAGTGCTAAAGTATTTAGCTTCTCTTAGGATGGATAAAATAACTGACGTGTCCTGCCGACGTCCTAACGTACCTATCTGGAACTGTGGCTGTATAAATTAAGGTTTTATTTTCGGAAATGGAGTGTATGTGCTTGTGTTTGCCATCTTCATTGGTACATTTTTTGTATATTACAATCATTGGAAAGTTATAAAGGCTTTTACTGGGTCTAATAATGCCTTCTTGAAGCATGCGACTTATTTCATGGCTTACTAAATCGTTTACTGCTTGTGAGAATGGGCATTGTTTCAGTAAATTGTTCTTTCGTCAATATTGTTTATTTCACATCGTACATCTGTCCGAAACTTTTTTTCATTGTTTTTAATATTTTTTTGGTGTCGTTTTCTCTCTGTTTTTCGCGATATTTTCTGAATTGGTTAAGGATTTTTTTTTTGTATAACATTGTTTATATTTTCGTCTTTTGAAATGTTTATTTCGGTTCCGTCGAGGTTTGAGTGACCTGAACTGCATGATTTACAGTAGGGAGTGAATAGGCCATCGGCAGATTTCTTGCGTCATATCCGTGTATGCACGTTAATTGTTTTCCGAAAACTTTTTGAAAAAAATATATATTTTTATTTTTAATATTATTTAGTGATAAACCTTTATTAGAAATATTCTTTACACACGATTAATCTTAACTTTTATTTCCGTCACCGATCTCGGCTCCGGATAAAATATGACTGACTGCCAAATCTTAAATCTGATCCAAAGAACATCGGCCAAAAGCTTTTCTCGAACTTCAAGAAGTTTCTATTTGTTTCAAATATAAGCTCATGATGTAAGTGTCGCATCCTATTGTGAAATTTAATTATGCTGACCAATGCAGTTTATTTGGCGCTTGGAATAGGGAAGGCGCATTTGCTGGGAAAGGCGCAATTGCTGGGGAAGGCGCAATTGATTGGGCTTCGAACGGAAGCTGATGTTTACTTTAAGGGGGGACATCTGAGTAGAATTTTGAAAAAATCGAATTTTTTTTTTTTCGCTTAAAAAATTCTTTAGGGTCTTAAAAATGACATATCAAAAGATGGAGTTCTGCGGCGATGCGACAGGTATATCCCACAGTACTTAAAACTTTGAACGCGTTTTTCTCGAAAATTTAATCTCGAAAATAAAATTTTGACAGTATACTCAGAATACCTATGTCTATCGACACACGTAGGATTTTTTTTTATTTTGCTTACTGTTTTTTTTTATCAACAATTTTGTGACGTTTTTTGTTCGTGAAAATTGAAAATTTTGTTCAATCACTCACTATTTTGCAAAAAATCAATATATCAAAAAAAACCTGCGTGTGTCGATAGCCGTTGAGATACAGAAACTAACCAAACTTGATTTTTTTGTTCTAGATCAAAAATTACGGACGTTAGGTGTAAGGCCATGGACCCCCTTTAAAAAAATAGGGCCTACGAAAAAGGGCTGCAGGGCCACCAATTTGTTTTCGATTTATTAAAATGTGTACTTTGAATATAATACATAATTACATAATAAGGAAATATGGTAACATAGTCTTTAATTTATTCATTATTTCTCAATCAATTAAAATCGAATTCCTCATCTATTAAACTTTTATAATTATCATTTCCGTCATTTATTTCTTAAAATATGTGGTCATCATCCGGGAAGGTAAATTCTGGTTTTGATGATTTTTCCACTTTCCAAAACATTCCCTCAACAAAGCGAAGGTAAAAAGGCAATAATTACACTACCTTAAAACATGTTTTTCAACATTCACGATTAAATAGTATATTGATATATTAACATCGAAATATTAATTGACGTGATTTTTCCACAGATAAAAAGGACGCACATGATTCTCCACCAAAAGGGGTAAACGTGGTGCTTCTGGAAATTTAAAAGTCAAGTATACAATTCAAGATTCGAGTGTCAAATTTATTATATACCATAAATAAAGTCTTATATGAAAGTAAAAACAAGAAAGCAAAGCTAACTTCGGGCGGAGCCGAAGTTGATATACCCTTGCAGCTAAAACCGGATATATATTGCAAACATCGGATATAGTTGGCCAATCCTTATGATTACATCATAATAAAACCAATCAATTACAATAAAAAATCGAAAAAAAAGTCCCAAGCTTCTATCTTCAAAAATACAAAAGTTGATATTTCTACCAAATACCATTTCCGATCGTTCAGTTATATGGCAGCTATAGGATATAGTCGGCCGATCCTAATGAAATTTTGTAGGTCGGATTAACTGACCAAAAATAGAATGTGTACCAAGTTCTAGCTTTCTATCTTCAAAAACACGAAAGTTGGGTCATTTCCGATCGTTCAGTTATATGGCAGCTATAGGATATAGTCGGCCGATCCTAATGAAATTTGGTAGGTCGGATCAACTGACCAAATATATAATCTGTACCAAGTTCCAGCTTTCTATCTTCAAAAACACGAGTTGGGTCAAAGTTGGGTCATTTCCGATCGTTCAGTTATATGGCAGCTATAAGATATAGTCGGCCGATCCTTACGAAATTTGGCATGTCGTATTATTTTGCCAAAAATAGCTCTCATGTCAAATTTGAACTCTCTAACTCTAAAAACACCAAATTTATACCATTTCCGATCAATCAGTTATATGGCAGCTATAGGATATAGTCGGCCGATCCCGGCCGTTCCGACTTATATACTGCGTGCAAAGGAAAGAAGGGTGTGTGCAAAGTTTCAAGACGATAGCTTTAAAACTGAGAGACTAGTTTGCGTAGAAACAGACAGACGGACAGACAGACGGACAGACGGACAGACGGACATGCTCATATCAACTCAGGAGGTGATCCTGATCAAGAATATATATACTTTATAGGGTCGGAGATGTCTCCTTCACTGCGTTGCACACTTTTGACCAAAATTATAATACCCTCTGCAAGGGTATAATTATAAAGTACATAGATGGGACATTAGGGCCCAAAACGGTCAACTTTTTGCGTCGAGCTTGTTGGTGAGGGGGGAACGCACATGCATACGATTCTATTTTTAGAACTCTTTACATGTATGCGTCAAAAAAAACGTGAACCTTTGTATGTATGTGTGACTGCTCGCACGACGGAGTAAAAATGTTTTGGCTTCCAAATTTCAATTTACATTTCTCGTTTCTGTTTTCGATGCACCGATGTGGTAGTTGGTAGAACAAATAGTATTTTTGATCGCAGCATATCGAGACAGGATGGTAGCGTAATGCATAGAGTAGTTACTCTATGTGTAATTTTTCTGTGTTCAAATCCTCGTAAGGACATTGAACTTTTTCTTTCTTTTTTCATACTTATTTATTTATTTTTTTTTCTTTAATTGTAATATTTTTCTTTAATTTTACAATTGTAAAATTGTTTTCTTCTTCATTATGTCCCGCTAATGAAATGCTAATAAAATTTCAAAGGAGTCCTTCCGGCATTTTGTCATCCGACACGTCCGTCACTTATTTTTACAACAATTGTAATAGAATGCAATTAAAAATAATAATGATAACGTAAAAATTAAAAGTAAAAAAAAAAAAATTAATAAAAATATAAGTAAATATAAAAAGAATCATAAAACTAAAACTTTATCAAAATTGAAACAACTGCCCGCTAATGAAATCGAACCCAGGACCCCATGAATAAAGACCACGCACTATCCATCTAGGCCACCCTCAAAGTTGATTTTATGATACTTAAAATTTGTGTTAAAGGAGGCGCTAGAATCCATACCAAAAACAGAGCTGACGAGTAAGGATAGTAAAAGATTTTTCTGATCTCTTTACTCTCACTATGGTTCGATTACAACGTTTCAATCTTTCATCGTTCCAAAGATGTTACGATCTAAAAATAGAATTCTCTCTTTCCCTCTCTCATCTGCCAGGCGTTTGTCGTGGAACCCGCTCTCAAATGTTTTCGTTATTACAGCGGGTTCCACGACGTAAAAAATGAAAACATTTGAGAGCGGGTTCCACGACGCGGCCTGCCAAAATGCCGTGCAACCCGCACTTATAGACATTTTTACAGCGGGTTCCACTACAAACTGCGATAATGTTAGGGTGATTTTACAATTTTGTATATTTTTTATTGGATTATAAATTTAGGAAAACACATTAAAAGAATAAAAATATAATATAAATAGATTTAAAATTTAAAAAAATAATGGATTTCCCGAGCCTGGTTTGAACTCGTTTTACTTTGCACACCAGCCAAGCACTTTCTTTGTATGAGATGTCCCATCTAAGTACTTTATAATCTTTGGTGTAAGCAAAAACTGAAGAGAGCTATCAAATGAAACAAATGTAAATGTAAAAATATGTAAATTTAAGATGTAATATGTAATGTAAAATGTAGAAATAAAATTTCTAGTATTTAGAAAAGTTCACCCTCAATTTAAGAAATATTTGTATATATTTTAGAAAGGGTTTTCTTAATTTTAGGGCGCCTTGCCGTGGGGCTTAGAAAAAAGTCGCCATGAAATCAAGACTTTCAAGAATCAAAAAATTTTTTAAATTTACGGTTTGTTTTTCAAGTCGCCATGAAATCAAGACTTTTGCCTTAGTTTTAGAAAAGTACTTTCTTTTTTAGAAAATTAATTTTCTCTAGATTTTAGAAAAGGAATGCCATTAATTGTAGAAAAATTTACCCTAAATTTTATGGTGCGGTGCCGTTGAAGACAAAAATAGGGCGAATTTCTAAATCTTAGGGTTAATTTTATTTTGAGTGTGGTAACATGGTCTTAATTTATTCATTATTTGTAAGCTAATCAATTAAAATGTTATGGAATTCCTCATCCGTTTAACTTTTATAATTATCATTTCCGTCATTTATTTCTAAAAATATGTGGTCATCATCCGGGAAGGTTTTGATGATTTTTCAACTTCTTCTGGGGTCTCCGGAATGAAGCACGGAGAAACAGGTACATATGTCGTCGTCAATTCCTCGAATATATTTTCTTGAGTGTCCGGGACATACATATTATCCTCGATGGTGGTTAATTCATAATCCCATGTTGGTGTCAGTAAATCGTATATGGATGACAATTAATCTTCCTGTAGATTATTAAAAAGTTCTTCTTGGGTATTCTTCCCAATAAAAGTGCACCGTTTGATAGACAAATATCACTAAGAGCTGGTTGGAAATCCTCGAATATAATTTCTAGCTGTTTTTTTCTTTTTATTTCAACTTCAAAACTTTTTCTTTAGGTATTGAATTTATACTAGAAATTGGAATCATAGCATAAACCTCAAAACCTATTGATCCTCGAAAAGGGAAAAAAGGTACTTGTGTTTGAATGTATTGGTATCATCAATACATGTACATGAGTTAACGCATGAAAACCACCCTAATTTTCGGGAAAACCAATCAGAGGACTCGAAAGAAAAGATAACGCTAAGAGCCTAGAGCCTACAGTAGAGAGTAAATAGGCAATCTTGCCGTGTATGCATATATATCCCACCTTATGTTGGTGGGAACGTAAATCCACATAAAATATACATTCATACATATATATAATAATAAATAAAAAATAAAAAATACATACTTACCTTTCACCCGACCGTGACATAAATATGAGTCCTGCAAGGAAGTGATAAAAAGGGATCGCAGCAGGTCAATTGGTTCCTTTTTTTCTTGACCCTTCAGGGTGGAATTTAACTTTTCTACGAAAAGGTTTTTTTGTGATATACTTACTCCTTGTAAAATTCTATATTATATTTTATATTATAAAACTAGCAACCCCGGCAAACGTTGTTTTGCCCTTTTTTTGTTTTCTATAAGGGCTATAGCTGTTTTTTCTTCATTTATTTTGGTTAATAAATATTTTTCAGTATTTCAAGTACATCCAGTATTTTCACGTACAGCAAAATTCCCCTCGCCAATATCTAACAGTTGTTTAGAGAAAGGATGGATCCTGAAGCATTTGATCGCGCTTATTCTTGGTCAGTTCTTGTTCAACATCACGCCACAGTCGCGATGATTTTAAGGATGTAGTCTCATGTGCCGGCCTACTTTTTAGAGGTTATTTCAAAAAATTTTTTTTGTAATAAAAAATAATGCGATCGTTTCAATTTTCACATATGTTTTTATAAGCATCATAAACTATTTGAAAATAATTTCTTTAATTTATTCTTGTGTAGTTTAATACACTTTATAGCATGCCAAAGTATGCATATAAAAAAAAGATAAAGGTCCCTGGCGCAGGTGATTTCGACTGCTAGAGTCATCCGAAACAAAAAATTAGAATAGATTATTGTTTTGTAAGCTTCTAACTCTGTCCCGTACTAGAATGAAATATTTTCATCAATAAACAACAAAACGGCGAACTCTCAAAACAAAAAATTAAAAAAAATTAAAAAAAAATTAAAAAAATTTATCTTAAATTAATGATAAAAAAAAACTAATCATTAAAAATAAATGATTCTAGTACGGGACAGAGGTGTTACTTTTTAGAACAACATATCCAAATTTCAGCTAGATCGGTAGCATAGAATTTTGTGAATCACCTGCGCCGCACACAAAAATGTCGTTTCGAGAAAAACGCGTTTAAAGTTTAGACGCTACCGAGAAACTCATACTTTTCGGTGTAGGCGCGCTCTCGATTATGGGCTGTATCTCTGTCATTATTTGATATTTTTATTTGAAACTTTAACAGTACATTCATAATTAACAATACTATCAAAATATAAAAAAAAAAAAAAATTGATTTTTTCAACCTCACACATGAGACTACATCCTTAAGCAAGCATTGAATTCATCAGCGTCCGTTAACCGTGAACACCTGAAAGGAGTAACAAAGGGCCGTAAAATAATTTATCATTGTTTCTTATATCCCTAAATGACCAATCCAATTCCCCATTCCAATTTTACGTCCTATAGTGCATTCATCCAAAATATGGGCACTATGCCCATAGACGATTGTTTTTATGTTGCACACTGCATCTGGATTATTTTGAATGTTCAATGACAGCTTAAGTGCTGAATGAGCTGTTATGCCTCCATCTAATAAGGTTGCTGCAACGCCAGAAGATGCAATGGCCAATGCGTTGCCATTTTTTTTAATCGTAACTCGGCAGGAAGAAGAGAAATAAGGAATTTTCACTTTGGAACTTTCACTTTGAATGTTCACAATAATCACTTTGGAATAAGCAGAGTTTTCAACATCAGGCTCTTACTGGAATGCTAATCGAAGAAATTGCCCAGATGTGAATCCTGGATAAACTTGTTGGCGTTGTTAGTTAATTCTTCTTCTAACTATTAATCTGTACGCTTCTCTTCTTTGAAAAGTGGTCTTTGTTGATTATGTTCATCTCGTGCATCTTTCGATTGTGATTCACGTAACTGCGCCATGCTTACACGCGCCTTTTCATTATCTTCATAAATTTGTTCTTCGATCTCGTATTCTTCTATCTCGCGCAGCTCTAGAATTGACTGTTTGATGACTAAAATTGGCCCAATTGCGTTATCTTGGCATTGGGGACTTTATATAAGTAATCGGCGGACCCCTGTTTCAGGGGCATATGACACACACATAAATGTACAATACGTTACGCTCACAGCCTACTTATTGTTATTCATTACTATACAAGCAGCCATTTCAGAGGAGTATAATTCCCGCTGTCGAACGGGATGAAAAGTATCCTATGTTTGTCTCCTGGCTCTAAGCTACCTTCCTACCAATTTTCACTTAAATCTGTTCTGCCGTTCTTGATTTATAAGTGGTGTAACATAACATGACTTTCTTTTATATATATAGAAGATAGATTAAATTTCTTTATATAAGTCCGAGTTAGTGGCGCGTGTGTTCGAAACCACATCATTCACTGCTTCATAGATACAGCTCCGACTCTTCACCGTCCGAGCTAGCTTCCACCCAAGAGCCGATTGTGACACAAGCTTTGACCACCTCTGCCGTCCACCACGCGATGACAACCGAATCAAATCAGATTGTACTAGCTACAGCCCTTGTTAACATTACAGCTAGCAAAGGTCAAATGCATATTGCTCGTGTGCTTTTAGATTTCAAGTCACAGGTGAACCGGAACACAGCTCACAGGATCCACTGTTCCACAAACCTCAGAATTGACATATTGCTTGGTGCTGACGCATTTTCCGAGTTGTTAAAGAAAGGGAAATTTAAGCAAGAAATACATGGTCCAGTCCTATAAAACTCCGTTTTTGGATGGATCGTGTCAGGTCGGTGCAAGTCATCAAAAACACATTTGAAACAGGCTACCTCAATGGTAAGCGCGGTTTAAGATCATTGCAGTGTAGACATGTTGATTCGAAAATTCTGGGAAATAGAAAGTCTTGCGAAAGAGAAAGTGCGAAAGAGCATTCATGGAGAGTATTGTTCGGTTACCCTCTGGTCGCCTTCAAATTTCATTCCATTCAAGTCCAGCCCCACTTGTCTCGGCTCGTCCTTTGAAACCGCAAAAAGCTGGACGGTTCTTAGCACTAGAAAGGAGGATGTCCAATAACCCAGAAATAAATTCCATGTGCGTTGCCTTTATGAAGGGGTACATTTCCTTAGGCCACATGACGTTGGTCAATGATGAGCCTCATTTCTTCATTCCTTATCAATGTGTGCTCAGACCTCAAAGTTCATGCACTAAACTTAGAGTGGTTTTCGATGCATCGAGTAAGACAAGCTCTCAAGTGTCATTAAACGAATTGCTGATGATCGGACCAACTATACAGACCAACGAACCAACTATACTATACAACTATACAGGCTTCGTCTTCGCAAATACGCTATTACAGCAGATATCGTCAAAATGTACAGACAAGGTGAAATAACTGAATTCCATCGTAATTTTCAACTAATAGTATGGAGGCAGTATAAGGATGAAAAATTACAAGTCTATCACCGTTCTTAGAAAGCCGCTGCCTCAAGTACCTTAGTGAGATATATTCAGTTTCTCACCCTCTAGGATTCTTAGTCTTATCGAATAGCTTCTACGTTGCGGATCTTTTGGCGTTAGGGCTCGTTTGAAACCCAAAACATGACATCTTTAAGTTTTCTTCGCGAGAGATACCGTATGTCAAATACATGGTTTTGCGGATGCCTCAACTGAGGCAAATGGATGTTGCCTGTAGATCCGTGTGGCACATCCACATAGTGTGGAAGTTAAATTGCTTACTGCAAAATCAAGAGTGGCCCCTCTGAAAACAATGTCGGTACCACGGCTGGAGCTTTTCGCGGCGCACTTGCTAGCCAACTTGTGGGAAGAAGTTCGTCCACTGATCGACTCTCCAGTTGAACGAGTAGTAATGTTGTCCGATTCAGAAATTGTCTTGTATTGGCTGCAAACATATCCTTCAAACTAAAAACTTTTGTTGCCAACCGCGTCAGTGACATTCAAGAGATGACATCATCGGCTAGTTGGCGCCATGTTTCCACTGACAGCAATCCAGCGGACTTTCCATCTCGGGGTTGTACAGTTAATGAATAAAAACATTCATTTTTGTTTGATGGTCCTCACTTCTTGACTCAAGATCACAGGCTTTGGCCTCAAAATACAAAAACACTGCAAATTAACGTTAATGACGAGTTAGAGATTCGGAATTAAAGAAAATAGAAAAAATTGTCAAATATTCGCCTTCATTTCTTAAAGTAATGCGCATCGTTGTGTTTTTCCTGCGATTCGTTAACGCAACAAAATCTCGCTCGTGCCCTTCATTAAATCCTACCTCGGTTGAGCTCGGCTCTGCCTTTAACTCGTTTTAAGCGTCATGCAGAAAAATGTATATAAAAGTAAACTCATAAAATTACAAAAATCAGTAAAGTTGCCAGACTCACTTCAAAAATTAAGTCCATTCGTTGTGACTGAATCGATTGGAAAGCTTGAGGTGTCTTTGTTGCGAGGAGGAGGTCGATTGTTCAATGCACAGTCAAGCTACAGCGTAAAGTTTCCACTTCTTATGCCAAAGGGCAAGATTCGTGAGTTTATACATTAACATCTGCATAGAACAAACTGTCACTCAGGAACCAGAGCATTGGTTGGTCTTATTCGCCAAACAATATGGCTCATAAATGCTAGGCGCGAATGTAGCGCAGTCGTACGACAATGTGTACATTGCTTTCGATACAAGCCAAAATTAGCTTCACAAATAATGGGTAACTTACAATTAGTGGGTTTGCAATTAGTGGATTTGACTTTTTTTGGGCCGATTCGAGTATCGCTAGGAACTCGTGTTCCTCTAGTCAAGATGTATGTATCGATATTCATTTGCTTCTTATCAAAAGCCGTTCATCTTGAACTTGTAAAAGATCTCACCGCTAATACATTCATTATGTGCTTATCTAGAAATGCCAGAAATTGCATTGCGATAATGCCACGAATTTTTCGGGCTCGTCTCGCACCATACATGACCTAATGAGCAAATTGGAAACCCATAAGGAGGCTATGACAACATTTGAAGCACCTCGTCGATTCGAATTTATCTTCATCCCTCCCAGAGCCCCACATTTTGGAGGGCTGTGGGAGGCGGCTGTTAAATCGGCTAAATACTTGTTTCTTCGAGCTGTGGGTAATGCGTTGCTAAAGGAAGTCGAGCTCCATACCGTGATCGTAGAAGTTAAAGCAGTGCTGAGTTCGCGGCCTATTATCACTGACGGCTTAAGCCCAAACGATGGTGAAGCTATAACCCCTGGGCACCTCCTCGTCGGTACCAGCTTGGCAACTTTGCCTCCAGCATCCGCTCAGGCCCTTCGGCCATTCCATGCGGCCGATGTTTAGTCGTAGCTTGTTAATATGTGAGGGAAATACATAGAACTCGCAACTTAGGCTATTTAGCTATGAGACGGGGCATAGCAAGCTACGAGCAAATAAAATAACCTTAGAGCTCAGCTCTGCTTTTTCCCTGTCTTATCTCTATTTCTCCATTTTTCCTTTGCACTCTTAAAAGTTCCCGCTTCGGCTTCCTATTTGGCACAGTGGTTCAAGGTATAGTTATTTTTAACTTTTAATATATTAATTTTGTTTTATTAATTAAAAATATGGAATTTAAACTGGTCTGTTTTATGAAGTCTTGTAACAAGACAATTTCTTCATCCCAGCCTACCATCCATTGCCGGCTATGCGAATACGTCGTACACGCCAAGTGTGCCGGGTTCACTGCCTCAGTTTCGGTTGCCACTTCCCGTAGGTATGGTATACACTATTGTTGTGAAAATTGTCGTGCTGTCCAATGCGAAATGAGGTCGTTCATGAGACAGACCAATAATGGATCTAAGGAGCTGATCACTGGTTTTCGTAAAATTAATGACCAGCTCTGTGCGCTTGACACTCAATTTAGTGGCCTTCATCTGCTAAATGAGTCCCCTCCGCTGTTTCTGATCCGCCTCAGCCTGCTCAGCCGACAATAATGCAGCCGCTCATATATCTGGCCACCCCAAGGGCTAGAACTGAGAAAAATTCGTCCGAATTTCTCAGGGAAAATGAGCAATTGTCCGATATGTCCGCCATGGCATCTCTTCAAGTGATGCCACAGGTCCTAGCGAACGAAACCCCCGTTAGAGTCACCCAAAAGGGTATTCCACAGTCTGGACCACCGGCACCGACTGATGCTGCAGTTCTCGTACCTGCGACACCAAAACACTTACAGGTGATTTCTCCATCGAAACATATATTTGTTTCTCGGCTTGCCCCTGATACTTCAGAGATTGATATCTCGGCTTATATCAAAGCCAAAACAAAAGCTGATATAAAGGTGGAGGACATAACTAAATTTAAATAGAATTATACATGGCGCACGTCTTCTTTCAAGATTCGTGTGCCCACGCTGATGTTCAAGACGAGTTGTTCTTCCAGTTTTTGGCCAGAGAATCTTTTCGTCCAAGAACATCAGCCTAGTTCCGTAAAGAAAAAAATTAAAAAACCAGTGGAAGTGAGACTTCCCAATATCGGTACCACTGACCAACCTTCCACCTCTTCTTTGTCCACTAACCCAAAAAACGAGTATCGTCACTAACACTTACATATCAGAATACTAGGGGGCACTGTAGCAAACTCCCCAAACTATATTCTGATAGTTCTTTCTTTGCATTCCATATTATAGCCTTTACAGAAACTTGGTTAAAGCCGGAGATCTATAGCTCCGAAGCTTTTCCAAGTAAGTACACCATATTTAGACGGGATCGACCTCAGCGAAGGGGGGTGGAGTCCTCATTTCGGTAGACTCCACTCTTGCTTCTGAAAAGATGAAATCACAAGAGTTTGAAGACATAGAACTTATTTGCCTTAAAATCATTTTCTTTTTTTTTATACATTACATCTTTATACATTACATGTTCATATATACCGCCTTCGTCCAAACCGCCCACATATTGGCAACATTTGTCCGCCATTCAGTCCGTTTGTATTCTTATGACTGATCGTGACCAGCTCGTAGCTATGGGTGACTTTAATATCCCAAAATCCGACCATCTTTATCACTTATTACGTAGCATGACTTCACCGCGGGCAGGTTTGACATGTCCCTAGGTCAAATTAACTATGTTAGAAATTCGTTAGGACGGCTTTTAGACTTATGCTTTGTATCTGATCCAGATGGTACCGCTCTCTCCAGAGCATTCCCCTTTCAACCCCAAAGGATCCATATAACTCCACGCTGGAGGTCTCAATCGAAACCATTCCTGGTATCGTTCATATGTCTCCCTGCGTGGTAAGTAAGATTCACTGCTTCCATAAAGCTGATTTTCACAAACTTAAGAGCCTTATCGATACATATGATTGATCCGATATTCAGGCAAGCAGCGATTTTATGATAATGTCACCTAATGATACAAATTTGACTGTACTTTAAATACATTTTTTGACTCCTGTGTGCCATGGAAATATCCGTTCGCTTCAACAAATCCTCCTTGGTTTACAATGTGCCTCACTAACCTAAAAAATACTAAAAATAGGCTCTTACTGAAATATAAAAAAACCTGCAGTAGTATTGATTTCCCAAGATATCTACTAGCTCGGTCATATTTTACCGTGCATAACGCTGAATGTTACACGAATTATATTCACCGCTGCTGGATATAATTTACTCAGGATCCAAAGCAGTTTTATAATTTTGTAAACACAAAGCGTAAACATGTATCTTTTCCAGCTCTTCTTACGTTTCAAAATTCATCTGCGAACTCTGATCAGGTCATTTGCCGATCTATTCTCAGAATTTTTTCAAACAACTTATTCTCCGCCTAAATTGACAGATCAGCCTTACGCATACAACATTAAATCAGCAAATATTATTTTCTGCCAGTTTTTCTCCGAGAACAACTTATTAGCTAGAATAGCCAGAATATCGCCAGGCCCCGATGGAGTACCAGGCTGTGTGCTAAAATACTGTGCCAGGGGTCTGTGCAAACCTCTTCTAAGACTTTTCAACTTATCATTGGAAACCTCGATTTTTCCCTTAAGTGGAAGGAATCATTCATAATTCCCCTACATAAAAAAAGGAAAAAGTCCGATGCTGCCAACTACAGAGGCATCTCTAAATTGTAGGCAATTCCAAAGTTATTTAAAAAATTAGTTATAGATGATATTATCATAGATGCCATCTTTGTCATAGATGGCTTTCTTAAGGGATTTCAAACCGATGAAATTTACACAGAATTTAGCAAAGCATTTGATTCAGTCAATAACTCACTTTTGCTGAGTAAACTGAACATGCTGCGATTTTCTACAGACCTCTTAACGTGGATCTCCAGCTACTAAGATGGAAGGACACAAAGAGTCTTATTTAAAAACACACACTTCAAATTTAAAGTATGGAATTTTTAATTTTTCTTACTAACTCCTCCTAGCTTAATAAATTACAACTAGCTTTACATATACTGTACATATACTTACATATACTAAAACTTTATTTAATAACGATCTATTATTAATCTATGTTTTATGTATGCGCAAGCATATATTAAATTTATTCAATATAATTCAGTAATGAGAATAGAAGTAACAATTAGTACAGGGGGCTATTATAATGACGGGGACTTGATAGATGGCCGTGACTGCAGCTCGATCTGCAAGGGCTCACGATTGAGTGAAGACTATTGCTCCGATCGAAAATTATTGATAAACAACCAATTTTAAAGAAGAAATTTTTAACAACTACTGTAAATTGAGTCTTGAATCAAGTTGCTTTATAAAACTTTTAAATGGCGAAAAAGCCAACTGTTCTAAAAGAAGAGTAATTCCAAGATGGTGCAATTTTAGTTACAGAAACAAACATTTTTTTTTTTTTTAGCTTAGTTTGTTTTTATTTAAAACAAAACACTCTTTTTAAAGAGTGATCCATCTTAATGAGTCTAACAATAAGGTTGCAAATCTTAAAATAATACAATATCTAACAGTTTGTTTTGAACTGAATAGAGACTACGTGGTCCTAATAATTAGCGCTGGATTGGGAGGTCGTTGCGGCGAAGACGAGAACTGATTCTGATTTGGATGTACTGATAGCCTGTTGTAGTACTTTGTTTTGATTTGTGCTATCTCTTGCTCTGATTTGTGCTCTGACGAGTGGTATGTGAAGGTCCCTGTGAATGTTTTCATTCCGAACGTACCACGGTGCCCCGGTGATGGTTCTGAGAATTTTTGATTGAGTTCGTTGCATTATATCCACACTGCTGTTACTGGAGTTCCCCCACAACTGGAAGCCGTACATCCAGATTTGGTTTCAAGAAGGTGTTATATAGGAGTACCTTGTAGTCCAAGCTAAGGGGCGAGCGGCTATTTATAAGCCAGTGGAGGCTGTTGGCTTTGAGCTTTAAATGCGTTCTTTTGGCTTCAATGTGGCTGCGCCAGGTAAGCCGTCTACCGAGGTGTACGCCAAGATATGTTACTACATTTGCTATCGGAACCACTGTGTTGTTAAGAATAAGTGGAGGGCAGTCTTGCATGTTAAGAGTGAACGTTATGTGTTTGAATTTTTTTTCGTTAACTTTGATTCGCCAGTCGGATAGCCATTTCTCCACTGCCACCAGGTGTATAGCAAGTTGTGCCGTTGATTGCTTGGGGCATCTCGAGCGGCTTAGGATCGCTGTGTCATCTGCAAAAGTGGATGTGGTTAGATTCCTGCTCGTTGGGATGTCCGCAGTGTAGAGTGTTGGTCCAAGCACGCTGCCTTGAGGAACTCCGGCTCTAATGATAAAGTCATCGGACGTGGCTGAATTACATCTTACTGAGAATTTCCTGTTGTATAGGTATGACTTCAGAAGTTTGTGAGTGTTGGTTGGGAGCATTATAATTTATAATTTTGTGCATTAGACCTTCTAACCATACTCTGTCGAAAACTTGTGATACGTTCAGAAATATCGCAGTGCAGTACTCCCTTTGTTCGAATGTATTTCGGATTTCTGAGGTTATACGGTTGACTTGCTCAATGGTTCCGTGTTTTTCTCGAAAACCGAATTGATGAATCGGGATTTTGTTGTGTGTTCTGAGATATGGGGTAATGTGTGCCAAGAAGCTTGGAGCTCATTGGGGATATCTGTTCTATGTAATGTTTTTGGGACCTTTCTTCTTCATGACGAAGTTCAGCTGAGAGCCTCTCTGTAGCGTCTTTTAACCTTTGTTTTGCGGATGGTGATCTGTTGGATTGCCATTCTCGCCGTGAGCGTCGCTTTGCTAGAACGAGCTCCTCTATTTCAACGTTCGTGTATCTATTATTGTACGATGTTTCTTGCATTTGTGGAGTTGATACGCGAGCTGCTGCGACCAAGACGGATTCAAGAGTGTTTGTGGATAAGTTGATATCAGCTTCGTCATTCAAACGTGGATTCAACTCAATGTGCGAACTTATATATTTTTTGTACCTAAGCCAATTGGTTTTATTCGTTGTTAGTCTGAATGGTTTATCTACCGCAACTGGATGTAGATTTAGATGAAGAAGTACAGGCGAGTGATCAGACGATAGATCTGGTAAGGAGTTGGCACTTGTCAGGTTGCGAGGAATGTTTTTTGTGACTGCAAAATCTATCAAGTCTGGCAGTTTTCTAGGATCTGTTGGCCAATATGTAGGTGTAGGTGACACACAGTCTAGCTTGTTGCTTGCTTTTATTATTGCATTGTAGAACTGCCTTCCCTTAGGAGTCACAAGTGGAGATCCCCAGTGCGTATGCTTGGCATTGAAGTCTCCTGCTGCTATAAATTGTTCGCTCAGAGAGTTGAAATATTCCATGAATTGGGATTCTGATAATGTAAACCGAGGAGGGCAGTATACGGCGGCAAGATTTAAAGATCGGGAATCCATTTGCACATTTATTGATGTAGCTTGCATGAAGTTAGTGGCGAAGTTATTGTGGAAGCAGTGCTTGATGCGATTTCTAACCAGAAATGAATGAACCAGTGCCTCCATGAGCTTTCCCGTCTGGGTGATTCGTGTTGTAGAATAGAAAGCCTCGAATTTGAAAATTATATTTATTTGTGAGATGAGTTTCTGCGAGTAGCATTACATCGATATGGTAATTAATAAGGAACTGAGTTAACTCGAGTTTGCGCTGAGAGACGCCGTTGGCCTTCCACAGTGCTATACGGAGTGGAGCTGTTTGGTCATTGAGCGTTTTCAATGCCGTAAATAAAAAGACGAATTTGTTACTTTTGAACGTTATAAAAAATGTTTATTCCTGCATGCAGATCAAGCCGGATGATCCGCAGATAGACCAGCTATGGTGCCTGCAGGGACTCAAGTAAAGTACAGAGAGGGCGGCCCGACTGGTCACTGCGAAGCTAAAGCTCTCGAATAATGGAGAGGGCGGCCCGACCTAGACACTACGAGCTAAAACTCTCTATAGAAAGCTTGTTGAGTCGAGCGGCCGAGAAAGAGTCGGCTTGCGATCAACAAAGCCTTTGTACAAACTTAAGCCTAATAAATAAACATTACACAAATAAATACACTAAACATTACATAAACATTATTTAAACATTATTTAAACATAAACATTAAACGCCGTGCTGCTGCTTGACCCGACAGGAGCCATTGATTATTTAGTCTGTTTTTGAGCAACAAGCAGCTCAATCAAAACGTTCTGGTTTCGCATAAGATCTTGCATAGTTGTCTGCATGAATGACATGAATTCCATCATACTTTGTTGAAGATTACATGTCAATGTTTCAAGTTTGTTCGTAGACGGTTCTTCTGGTTGATGAGGGGAAACTGATGATCTTGGATTGTGTGTGGGAGCGGTACTTTTAAGACCCAATTTTACAGCAGTTGCATAGCTTGCGGATTTGTCGGTGACCTCATTATTGGCTAAAGATTTAACAGCTGAAGGGGAAGACATTACGTGTAAATTTCATAGGTGGTGTATGTGAGTGAGCAGTGGTCACTCTTTGGTGTGTACGACTTTTCAGTTCCTTGTAGACTGGACAGCCCCTGTAGTTAGCCGTATGGTTGCCTCCACAGTTTCCGCAATTTTTGCTGCTGGGATCCTCTTTATTTTTTGGGCATTTGTGAGATTCATAAAGGTCTCCACAAGCAACGCATACTGGACGAAGCGTGCAATAAGACCTTGTGTGGCCATATTCCTGACAATTATTACACTGCACCGGTCCATTTCTTTTATGCGGCTCCTCTACCGTAATTCTGCGGTGTAGTAGGAACTGGAGAGTAAAGATTGGATGCACTTCATTTTTTTTTAGAGGCTTGGATTTGGTTTCGGGTTCGAGTTTTACCTTGAAAAGAGGTTGAGGCTTTCTTTCTCTATTCAAAATGTTAATAACATTTTTTACATTAAATCCTTTCTCCATCAGTGCTCTTGTAACTTCATCTGGTGTTACTTCCGGCTCGATACCTTCTAGTACTACTTGCTGGCCCTTACTGCTTTTTAACTCGCCGACGTTCGCGAACGTTTTTGAACAAACATAGTAGACATAACAAAACAACAAGGTTCATATTTAATTTTGTTCAATGACTCAGTAACCATAAAAAATATTACTTATGTAAACACCGAAAGGAAAATATTAAACTACATAGCACAGCATAAATTTATTAATTATGATCTTGGCGCATATATTATTTCTAATAATTCAGAACTTACTCTTGATAATATAAATATTCTCAATCCATATTTCCTAATTAAAAATACAAAACTTCGTATTTCTTATATATTATTAATTGTAATCATCGTACATTTAATTTTTTTACTTTTTATAAAATATAAAAACTTTATTTTTGTAACAAAAAACAACGGCCAGAACTAGAAGAAAAAACTAACCATGAAAATTAAAAAAATGAAAATTCAAAACATAAAATTATTATATAAAAAAACACAAATCATCAAGAAATTTTCACAGAAAAAAATACACAGAAAATTTCAAAACTAAGAGACCGATTAATAATGAATTGGGACAATCCATTTTATAAGTTATCCAACCCATGAAACCAGGCCTCTTATGGCATTTATAAACAATTTTTCAAATTCAATCTCACCGATCTTCGCCTTAGCCTTTGCCATTGCCTATGCCTCTGGCTCCGCTCTTTGAGCCCCAAGAGAAATAAAAAAATCAAACTTAAGGGGGGACATCTGAGTAACAGGCCAAAAAAAAACTGATTTTCTGGAATTTTTTTTGGCCAAATCAAAACAGCTAATCGAAAATTTGTTAATGAGGTTTTATTATACATATTTGTAATTCATGAAAAATAAATAATTATTCAAATAAATTACTTTTGGACTTTTTATTTTTATTCAAATCAACTTTATAATTAAAATAAATTTATATTTAAAATAGTTGATTGAAATTAAATGAAAACCAATATTTTAAATTTAAAGGAAATATTTTAAAGTTCGTGTTAAGTTAATTATTTCCATTAATATCGTTGGATGATCCATAATTCACTTCGCACCCAGTACTTTTTCACTTCAGGACAGAAGTAGCAATTATAGTATAAGGATCGGGCTTTTGGGCTTTTGTATTTCTGAAGTTGTGTTTTTTTTAGAATGTGGCGATATTTAAAGGAAGGACTTTCTATACAGAGATTACAAACGAACGTTTTCATTTCGAAAATTTAAAAATAAACTGATAGAAAGCAAACCTAGAACTTCTTTTATATATTTTTAGGAGTGAATCTGTGCTATTGTATATAATTTACCTATATATTTTAAAATTAAATAACCATATTACGTCATTTCTTTCATTCCTAATAAAATTTACATATTCCTAGCTATAAAGTTCTTATATACCTGTCGACGGTCAAAACATTGTTATCCATAGTTAAGTCAGTATTATTAGGAAATGTAGTATTTTAAGTTATAGGAATTACGGGCCTACTAATAGCGGTAGTGTGAATGCCGCCGAAAAGTGCCTTTCATTGTTTTGTTGATTGTAGGAGGGCACACTGTGGTAAGAAGAAGATATATATTTGAATTGTAAACTAATTTATGAATTTTACAGAATAAAACGTTCCTTTAGCCACAGCCAAGGCCTTTGAAGTACCCCTTTCTTCGGACCTACGCGTGTGGGGAGCCGTTTAAAGCAACTCCACATGAAACAAAACAACAATACCCATAATCATTTATAAGTGTCATGATGTCATCCCTTTCATTTATATAAAAATTATATATAATATTATTTCTATATATATACTTATATATATGCATATATGCATATATATATATGCATATATTATTTTTTTTTTTTAAATCGTTTATTAACAAAGAAAGACTTAAAACTAAGCTCTAACAAAAAGGAAAGTGAAAAAGTGTCTACTAGGTCCCTGTCCCCTGCGGTAATGCCGCTAGGCTTTGCTTCGCAGGGCCAGGAAATTGGCGTGCTTATGCGCCCCACTACAGTTGGCCTAGGCTAGCCTAGCCTCCGCTCGGAGTCGCTCTAGCCTTCTCAGCTCCTTCATCATGTAGGCGGCGAAGCTGCTCAAGTCTGCCCAGAACTGGGCGTCCTCCAGCAACCTCCTTCCGATGACGTCCGCCGTCGCCACTTCCCCTATAGGAGTCTCCGTCTGGCAATCAAAAAACGTGGGCAGACCAGGACCACATGCTTCGCCGTCTCGTCAACCCCGCATTCAGGGCACCTTGGGTCATCATCGTGTCCGAATTTGAACAGGTAACTCCTAAAGCATCCGTGGCCGCTGAGGACCTGCGTGAGCCAGAAGTTCACTTCTCCGTGACTTCTCTGTAGCCAATTCTTGAGGTCGGGGACTAGTTGTGTAATGTGTGGGTACTGTATTAGTTGCAATCAGAACCAAGATGCGAAGTGTTCTGCAAGGTCCATAGGATGTACCTTAGGGACGCATGGATGGGAGTGAAGGGCGTGCACTTCTGGTTGTCTAAGGCTTAGCTCGACGGATGGGGGAGGTTCTTTTCACGTCCATCCATACTACACATCGTCAAAATAAATTAAGTGCACTAGCTTATTTATAAGAAAACCCGGATGATTCTACTTTACAAACAAATCCGAAAACAAGGAAACAAATAATCCCCTAAAATGCAAATAGCTTCAGAGGAGAGAGAGAGTGAGTTTATCAGTTGTAGGGTAATTGGATGGTCATTTTACCCTTGTCTTAACCCACCCAACCTTGGCGAGATCTCCGACGTTTTTATCCGCCCCATATCACAGTCCTATATGATACCTATTGTGGTTCCAGCATGGCTATTTAGGGGTTCGGCGGCGGAACGGTTAGAGCCTTAAGCTTTCATATTTTCCAAAATGACCAAAGAAATATTTACAGAAAATGGATTCATTTTAACAATTAGGGTTTTCTATTTAGATAAGTAATATTTCCTTAAAATCTAGTACAAATAATTTGATTATACTTCATGATTTATAATAGTATATATATATATAAGAATAATTAATATTATTAGGTTAAATTCAAGAATTAAATTATAATTACACTTAAATATTAAATATTAGGAAATTCGCAATAATATAAAGTCAAATTATTTAAGATTCATGACTCAAAAAAAATTTACTGTTTAGGTCAAAGTATGTTTCATTTCTTTTAGTGGTATCCACTTACCGCAGCTCACCGCCGTTGAGCTCAAGGACAGGAATGCTATAGATTTTTATAATAATAATTAATAAAAAAAAAATAATACAATAAATTTGCTTGGCCATGCTCAAATACTATTGCAAAGTTCGTACTTCAATTTCAATTAAATTTCAACTCTTTCTCTTTAAAATTAATCGTAACTTATATATATATAAATATGTATATTTATTTATACTAAAATAATCAAGTTAATCAAGAAAATTATATACTAATCGTTTGAATTTAAATCATTAAATAATTGGCAAAATTAAAATTAAAAATAATAAGTGGGAGGGAAATTTTCTTCCGTGAAAACTCCATAACAAAATAAGCAAAATATAAACTGCAAAGCTTTGAATATTTAAGCAGGCCAATATATATAAAAATTCACTGCTGATTGATACGACCGTAACCACATATTCGAAGGAGTTTTCTCTACGTGTAGTCATTTAATTTAATGGAATTAAATTTAATGGAATTTAATGGAAATAATTCCATCCGATTTTATCGGATTTATTCCGGTCGAATATCGCTGAATTAGGTAGCTCCTTAAACTAGACGATTACATCGGTACTAGCCGGTTATATAACTCCGTAATAGCTGGTTACATAATTCCGTACTAGTCGGTTACATAATTCCGTACTAGCCGCACGGGCACGTGGCACTGAGGAAAATAAATCTTTAAAGAATACTGCACTGTACTAACTTCAAAACATACCTGGCTTAAAATCACTAAAATCACTAATTCACTGATTTCTTAAATTTTATAAATTCTTCCTTAGATTCGTTTTAATAAAATACGAGTTTACTTCCATAAATTTAGGCTTATAATATAATGCAGCCTTATCTCTTATGGGTCTGCAAGTTAGTGTCTAAGCTTCCCTATGCAAATCTAGCCCTAGCTATGCTAGCATTAAAAGCTCTAAAAAGCTTTCACCTAACTGCTGCTGCACTGTTATCTTGATATACCCAAAAACCCAATAGATAAGATCGCGTGATATTTTTCGTTCACTTATCCAAGGTGACCGGAGAATAATAGATACAACCATTTTAAGCTTGTTAAAAAGATCTTAATTTCTATGTTTTTCTGTGATATGAATGCCCTGTTGGAAATTCACACACTGCAGTTGGTGGGTCCACCGTCCCTTGGTCGACTCGTCCCACCTTTGTTGCCACTTCTGTATACTCGAAGCTCTCGAGATCTCTTTAAGCCGACGGCGTGTCGCTGCCGGAGTTTGCCCGTTCAGAGCTACTAGAGCCTGATATAGCTCTTTACGCTCCGCCGCGAGCAGGTCGAATGGCACCATGCCTGCTATATAGCTGCGTCGTCGGAGATCGAGCGGTAGCCCGAGCAAACCCTTAAGGCGCACAGTCTATATGTGCTGGTCAGACCTTTGGTATACGACCTTGTTTTGGCTGCATCAGCCCACACGGGGGCTGCGTAGAGCATCGTTGCGCGGCAGACGGTCTGGAGAAGTAAACGACGTCCTTGCTTCGGGCCCCTACAGTTGAGCATGATCCTCCCTAATGCTCTGGCGACATTCGCCGCCTTGCGATTTGCTACTGCGAAGTGCTCCCTGAAGCTAAACCTCGTGTCCAGCATTACTCCAAGGTACCTGATGGCCCTGGTTGATTTGACCACATGTCCTCCCACGCTGATTGAAGCCGTCTCCACTCGCTTCCTGCTCGAAATCAGGACAGCCTCCGTCTTGTGGTGGGCTAGGCTTAGCCCTACCTGTTCCAGCCAACTGATGGCGTTTGCAATTGCAGCGTTGCAGTGCTCCTCTGCTTCCTGAATCGTCTTGGCCACGGCGACTACCGCGATGTCGTCCGCGAATCCAACTAGATGTGTACGTTCCGGGAGGTCGAGTCTGAGGACCCCGTCGTACATAAGATTCCAAAGGGCTGGGCCTAAAACTGAGCCTTGAGGGACACCACAGGAGGTCGCATGCTCTCGGATGCCTGAGGTCGTCTCGTACCTAATAGTGCGATCACTGAGGTACGACCTTATGATCTCCACAATGCTAGTCGGCACTCGGAGATTTCGCAGCGCCTCCACTATAACATCCCACCTGGCTCTATTGAAGGCATTTTTAATGTCCAGCGTGGCGATCAGGCAGTACTCCTTGCTTCCGCCCGCCCATCTGGTCCCCTCGATTGCCTTGGCTGCAATCCTCCTGACCAAGGAAATGGCGTCGACCATGGAACGGTGTTCCCTGAACCCGAATTTTAATGGGGAGAGGTCTCCCGCGCTGATTACGGCCTCCTGGAGCCTCCGGAATATGCAGCGCTCTAGGGCTTTGCCGGCATGGTCAATGAGGCAGATCGGCCTTAAGGATGACGGATCCTCCGGCGGCTTGCCTGGCTTTGGGAGGAGGACCAGGCTTTGTGCTTTCCATCTTCTAGGGAAAACGCCTTCCCGTAGGCATGCGTTGAAGACCCTGGCGAACCGGTCCGGGCACGCAGTCATCGCCAGTTTGATTGCGATGTCTGGGATCCCATCTGGACCAGGAGCTTTTCCGACCTGGATAGCCTTAGCGACTTCTACGATTTCAAGGGCGCCTATTTCCTGAGCCGGCGTAGAGCCGGCAGGTTCTCTTGCTCCACTTGGCCCAGGAGACTCCACTCCACTCGGCTGCTTCGGGAAGAGGTGCTCCACGATGGCTCTCATTGTTTCGGCATCTTTTGGAGCGATCGGTTTTGCCTGCTTCGCTTTCTTGACAACTGTCCGGTAGGCCGATCCCCACGGATCTTGCTCTGCAGCGTCGCACATCTCGAGAAAGCACTTAGTCTTTGCTTCCCTTATCAGCTTCTTCAGAATCTTCCTCTTTGCCGCGAAGTCCTCTCTTTTTTGTTCGAAGTCCGGCCTTCCTCTGGCTCTTTGGTGCAACCTTCTGGTTTGGAGGCACTCTCTGCGCGCATGGGCTATCTCCGGGGACCACCAGGGCACCGGTTCATGGTGCCTCCAATGCCCACGGCTACGGCTATGCATATATATATATCTATATATGTAAATCTATACCAGTGGTGGGCAAACTCTCATTTTACATAGCACGCGAGTATAAGGTAGGAAATTCTGCCGCGGCGCTGTCGGCACACTGACAGTGTGAGCACTCTCAAATTTTTTTTAGAAGCTTTCTCATTTGCTCTCATTTTGATTCATTTGACAGCCCAAACTAAAAATCAAAATTTTTCCACTTAGAAAACTTTTCTCAGAAATTTGGTTGGAAAAAGTTTTCTTCAAGAAATGTTGCTAGCAAAGCTGTTTTTCAAATAAAATACTCAATTTTAGTGCCCATTCAAACTTTTAAATAAACGAAAAATGAAATAAAAAAAAAAAGTTTTTTTCGCTCAGTGAATTCTCTGCTCTCATTGTTTTTCTCTGCTACGCACACACTCAAATTTTAAACATGTGTTAGTTTTGCCCACCACTGATCTATACACAAATGCGAGTAAATTATTAAAAAGTATAAAAGAGCGGGATCACTGAATAAGTTGATTAGTACCTAACAGTAACCTTTTTGAAACGAAACCAGGAGTACAAGAGCTATGTATGATGATATGTATACAAATTCTCACAACCAATAAAAGAAAAATAGCCTTTCTTATATTTATGTCAGTGGTCGGCACCCCAATACATTGATATGATTTTAACGCATTAGTGTTAGTTCCGAATAGCAGAAAGTAGGCTGTGAGCATGACGTTTCGCACATTAACACTGTGTGTGTGTGGCAGAGCTCGGGCAGAGAAATTTCCTATGCCCTCGGGATAGGGCCGTGCCGACCTCTGATTTATGTATATCAAAGTCTTTCTTAGATACTCTGAATGATCAAAAGCCTGTTTTCGTCTACACAAAGACTGTTATTGTCTATATATAAAGGAAGCTACGGATATTATGATAATATACTAAAAAATAACTAAAAAAATGTATCCTAATCCATGAAAATAAAAAAGTTTTTGTATAGATATTATAAATAATATTGTTTATTTTTCATATTGAGAATAACTTATCATTATTGGTAAAATCTTTTATCTTAAAATTCTGTGTGAATCTCTTTAAGGGGTTATATACAGTTTTACCGCACAAAAATATGGATTTTTATCGATTTTTTTTTGACACCATAGAATATATTTATGAAAAATGTTTAACCGACGTTGTTTAGTACATGTTTCTGGGTACATATTTAAATGTTTTCATAAAAAAATAGTACATAATAAAAATGTTATAGCCGAATTCCCGGATCGTGTTTTTGCGATGGTGTCTTGCGGTGGACATGATATCCCGAAAACGGTTCATCCGAAATCCAAAATTCAAAAAAATGTAGTTAGTATATTGTATTGTCTAGTCCGTGAACGAGGGATTTTTAAAAATTTTGATTAAAAAAAATATAGCGACGGTTTTAACAAAAAATGTACTTTTTCAAGGTATAAGATTTTCGATTCTTATGCTTTAAAAAAGGAATTTCCAAAAAAATTGAAAATCCCTCGTTCACGGACTAGCTAATATCATAATAAATAAGAGGTCAAAATTTGGGGTTGATCGTGTCCACCGCAAAGGTAATTTCAAGTTTTGTTCAAGTTTTATGTGCAGGTGGTGCGCTATAAATAGCTACAACTTCGGTTCTAATGCTCCGATCGTTATGAATTTTTGTGAGAGTATCCTCAACAGTATATACTTAAAGAATATGCCAAAAAAATCGATTTTTTAATCAATCACAACTATATATAACCCCTTAAAGATTTTCGATTGCTTTTGTAAAGACCAAAAAGCATGCAGTAATGTCCACTGGTATTTGAAAAGTATCCTTGCAATTGTTGCTTGTTATAAGTATATTTTGTTGCATTTCTTTTTAAAAATGCAAAATCTCTTTTTTCTGAGGACATTGCTCATAAGAATCGAAAAATTCTGCTGACTTTTTGTTACAGAAGTAAAATGCAACCCAATGCATTCCTGGTTGGTATGAATAATCCGTGTTAGCTACAATCAATGAATTTCACGAAATTAACTTCTTTTGGTAGTTTATCGGCCGCAAAAACCCCTTTAAATATTTTTTTAGTTTGAGGATGCTTGGAGAGCAAGTTCATGATTTGTATTGTATTCATTTTTACAAAAGTACTCGAATATTTCGATGCTTATCGATGTCAATCATAGAGTCGTATTCACAATAAACAATGAAGTAACAGCCTCAGCTAGGGGTTCTGAGAATCTTCCTTCTATTCTGATTGTTCCTTGAGAAATCAGGTTAGCGCAAACACTAGAATTGGAGTGATCTGCAGTTAAATCAAACTGCATACATTTTTTTCCCATTTGTAAATAAAACTCTTAAGTAACGTGGTCTTTTGCTTCCTACAAAACGAGGCTTTATAATGTCCGTGTAAATAAATATTGCACCGCATTCCATTTCATTGGTACCGTTTTGTATCGAAATGTTTCATAATTTACTAATTCTTCTGATTTATTTTCTTTTGTTTCTCTCCTTAACTTTTTAGGATTTTTTCGAAAAGAATTATTTAAATATATAAAACTCGTTTTGAAAAAACATTTAAAGCTCTGCAGTTAAGAATATGAGATCCAATTTAATTTATTTTTACCAATTTGGATATGGCTTTATTTGCGGTTTGCCCTTTGCAATTTTTCTAAATCACTTATTTCTCTGTTTCAGTTTCTTTTCAGTAGAAGTTCCTTTTACAATTTTTTTTTTCTCAACTAATGATTTTTTTAAAGTCTTATCTTCTGTGAAAGAAGTATCTGCGAGTTGTCGTTTATTATCAAATAAATTTGAACTTATTTTTCAGATGATTGTTCTTCTTCATCGCTGAGTAAAACGGCTAACCCCTCTCTTTTAAATGATGACTCGTTCTTATATTCTTTAGAAGTACTGGCAATGGAATCTTTCCGTGAAAGAAGTATCTGCGAGTTGTCGTTTATTATCAAATAAATTTGAACTTATTTTTCAGATGATTGTTCTTCTTCATCGCTGAGTAAAACGGCTAACCCCTCTCTTTTAAATGATGACTCGTTCTTATATTCTTTAGAAGTACTGGCAATGGAATCTTTCCAATCATCTATAGCAATTTATAGGAAATTTCTCTGCCTGAGCTCTGCCACACACACACAGTGTAAATGTGTGAAACGTCATGCTCACAGCCTACTTTCTGCTATTCGGAACTAACACTAATGCGTTAAAATCATATCAATGTATTGGGGTGCCGACCACTGATCTATAGTGTATGTTTGGGTTCCTACATTTTGATTTAATGAAAACGGGGATTTCGATACCGATTGATGAAAAACAGCTTTGTTTCTTTATACCCTTGCAGAGGGTATTATAATTTTGTCCAAAAGTGTGCAACGCATTGAAGGAGACATCTCCGACCCTATAAAGTATATATATTCTTGATCAGGATCACCTCCTGAGTTGATATAAGCATGTCCGTCTGTCCGTCTGTCTGTTTCTACGCAAACTAGTCTCTCAGTTTTAAAGCTATCGACTTGAAACTTTGCACACACCCTTCTTTTCTTTGCACGCAGTATATAAGTCGGAACGACCGGGATCGGCCGACTATATCCTATAGCTGCCATATAACTGATTGATCGGAAATGGTATAACTTTGGGATTTTTTAGAGACTTCAGATTTTGTACAAATGCTACTGTTAGCAACATAATACGACATACCAAATTTCATAAGGATCGGCCGACTATATCCTATAGCTGCCATATAACTGAATGATCGGAAATGACCCAACTTTCGTGTTTTTAAAGATAGAAAGCTGGAATTTATTACAGATTCTATTTTTGGTCAGTTGATCCAACCTACCAAATTTCATAAGGATCGGCCGACTATATCTTATAGGTGCCATATAACTGAACGATCGGAAATGACCCAACTTTCGTGTTTTTGAAGATAGAAAGCTGGAACTTGGTAAAGATTCTATTCTATATTCCGGTTTTAACTGCAAGGGTATATCAACTTCGGCTCCGCCCGAAGTTAGCTTTCCTTTCTTGTTTTATTTTGGTATGCAAATTAACTTTCCTTAACTCCTAAGCGAGTTGGTTAAAAAAATTTATTTTTTATTTAATTAACTTCACTTATCACTAACATTTCATAGGCTTTATTCTTATTAGTTCACTGCTCCGATCTTTTAGTAATTTCACTTTAGTTGTACTTATTCATTCGGGTCTTAAAAACGGACTGACTGCCATTGGGCTCAATGATTAATAATCAAACCTCGGCTTAAGATATTTATACCCTTGCAGAGGGTATTATAATTTTGTCCAAAAGTGTGCAACGCAGTGAAGGAGTCATCTCCGACCCAACAAAGTATATATATTCATGATCAGGATCACCTCCTGAGTTGATATGAGCATGTCCGTCTGTCCGTCTGTCCGTCGGTCCGTCTGTCTGTCCGTTTCTACGCGAACTAGTCTCTCAGTTTTAAAGCTATCGACTTGAAACTTTGCACACACCCTTCTTTTCTTTGCACGCAGTATATAAGTCGGAACGACCGGGATCGGCCGACTATATCCTATAGCTGCCATATAACTGATTGATCGGAAATGGTATAACTTTAGTGTTTTTAGAGTTAGAGAGTTCAAATGACTTGAGAGCTATTTTTGGCAAAACAATACGACATGCCAAATTTCATAAGGATCGGCCGACTATATCCTATAGCTGCCATATAACTGAACGATCGCAAATGACCCAACTTTCGTGTTTTTGAAGATAGAAAGCTAAAACTTAGAACAGATTATATTTTTGGTCAGATAATCCGACCTACTCAATTTCATAAGGATCGGCCAACTATAGCTGCCATATAACTGAACGATCGAAAATGTTTTTTGGTAGAAATACCAACTTTGGTATTTTTGAAGATAGAAGTTTTGGACTTTTTTTTAGATTTTATATTATAATAAATTGGGTAGTATTATTTTATTCTCATAAGGATCGGCCAACTATATCCGATGTTTGCGATATATATACGGTTTTAACTGCAAGGGTATATCAACTTCGGCTCCGCCCGAAGTTAGCTTTCCTTTCTTGTTTATCTTCAAATATTGATTAAGAGAGTGACTCAAGAGAGTCGGCAAAATAGGATGATGAAATTTGGCAATTATATCTGCAATCGAGATTCTGCCGGAAATCGGTATTAACATTATCGAGCTTCGAGGGTCGCTTAGGGGCTCCGATGTTTAGAATATCGGCTGAGGATGTTTACAAAATCCGTTCAATGCGGAGTGTGAAATGATATGGGTGGGAACCACTCGAAGGCGTAGTTGAATAAAATAGCTGACTACGGGTTTTATCTCGGAGTCAGTTCTGACTAATTCGGAAATTGGGCTTAAACTTGTTTATAAATCGGATAAGAGGCCCTTGTAAAAGTAATGCGCTATATAACTCCCCCCATCTTAAATTGAATAGTCCCGATTCATTGGAACTGAAGGGTATATTGACTGTAATTGATAAGTCAGTTCGACAATGATATTTTCTTCTAGGGTATTCTCATTGTCGGGAATATTGGTATTTTCTTTTTCGGGGTATTTTCTTCATTAATTTCTATATGGGTTTGCCATAAAGAAAAATTTTTAATTGAATATTAAACATTTTTTGTATTTAATTATAAGCATAATCAATAAATATATAAATGTGAATATGATCAATATTAATAAAATTGGTATTTGAGTTTGTTTGATTTGAATAAATGGATTTAGTATGTTGATATTATCGAATGAGAGTTCCGAATTATTTGAAATTATATATTCGGTTACTAAGAAATCGGTATGTTTACGGGCAGTGATGTATTCCAATATCTTATTTTCTACATAAGTGTAGGTAACATTATTAATAATGGAAGTGCCATTAAAAGTTACTAAATAGGGCCCTTCTAAATGGGTGTCATTGATTACATTATTTCCGTTCACAAAAATGGCTCCTTCTTGGATTACATCTACATTTTTATTTTTTTTCTGATTTTTTTACATTTTGTTTTTTTTCCATTTATTAAATTTGTAAAACACGATCCTTCTGAATTTATTGTCCCAATACTCCACCCTACCACCTCTTCTGCTCGTTGCTCCTGAGCCTCTGCATTATCGCTGCAGCAAAAGATGCTACTGCGTCCTAGAGCATCTGATTCTCCAGCATTACCTTCACAGGGTTTTCGGCGGCACTCGAAGACTACGTGCTTGCTACGTAGTTGCAGAGCATCTGATTCTCCAGCATTACCTCCACAAGGTTTCGTGGATGGATTGAGTGGCCACCTTCGTCCACCTTCCAGTCGGAGGCGCTCACGTGCAAATCGGCGGCACTCGAAGACTACGTGCTTGGCGTCCTCGACGATAGTTCTTCCACGCTCCGGGCACCAGTCCTTCTCCGCGTGGCTAAAACGCTTCAGGTATTGCCGGAAGTAGCCATGTCCACTCAAGACTTGGGTCAGGTAAAAGTCAAGCTGCCGGTGGCTTCAAAGCACCCACCTTCTAAGGTCCCTTCCCCGATGTGTCCCAGCGATCCTGCCAGGCTGTAAGCGACCTCTCTTTGGCCTCTTCCCTTGTAGGTGTATCGAGGGCGCCGCCATCCCCCCAAAAGCGAGCGCGAGTTTAATTTAGCTTCTTGAGCTCTCGAGCGCGCTCTTTCAGCGGGGCCATCCTCGCAATGACCAGCTGTGAGCTGCAACCTCAGGATCCCGTCGTACATGACGTTCCAAAGCAGTGGTCCTAGGACCGATCCTTGGGGCAATCCGCCGTATTGAAAGCATTCAGACCTCCGTCGGAAGGGTCTGCTGCTCCTTCTCCCCGGTTTTGATGTCGGCTGTCTCGCATCTGGCGCACACTGGCTTGGGCATGATGGCTGGTCGCGCATGTGTGCATGTACATATGTATGTAACGCCTATGTTCATAGCTGTACTCAGCACAAAATTGGTAGCTCCACTTATAGGACTATATCTTGCATTCTCGAGTTATCCTAGATATAAACGATTTATCAGAAGTTGCGGAATCTCAAAAGCTATCTTTAAATGAAAAGTGATTTCAATCGTTAGGCCCAATTAAAAAAGTTTTTAAAATTTTGGTACGTAATCTTAAGGTATTTAAAAAAAGCATTTTTACCATTTATGAATATAGAACACGAAACTTTAAGGATATACCTTCAAAATAAAGATAAAATTTTTTTTCCTTCCCGCCCACATTACCATACAGTTGAAATTTTCTTTTTTTTTTTTTTTTTTTTGGGCTACAAAATAATACAGCATGCCAAATTTCATAAGGATCGGCCGACTATATCCTATAGCTGCCATGTTAATGACCCAACTTTCGTGTTTTTGAAGATAGAAAGCTAAGTGTAGATTCTATTTTTGGTCAGTTAATCCGACCTACCAAATTTCATATCAATCGGCGGACTATATCTTATAGCGGCCATATAACTGAACGATCGGAAATGGTATTTGGTAGAAATACCAACTTTGGTATTTTTGAAGATAGAAGCTTGGGACTTTTTTCTAGCTTTATTGTAATTAATTGGTTTTATTATGATATTCTCATAAGGATCGGCCAAATCGGCCAAATGTATCAGATTTAAGAGATATATATCCTGTTTCAACCAGGGACCGTAATTGTTATAATTTTTAAAATAACAAGAAAGGAAAGCTAACTTCGGGCGGAGCCGAAGCTTATATACCCTTGCAGTTAAAACCGGATATATATCGCAAACATCGGATATAGTTGGCCGATCCCTATGATTACATCATAATAAAACTAATTAACTAAAATAAAAAATCTAAAAAAAGTCCCAAACTTCTATCTTCAAAAATACCAAAGTTGGTATTTCTACCAAAAACCATTTCCGATCGTTCAGTTATATGGCAGCTATAAGATATAGTCGGCCGATCGTTGTAAAATTTGGTAGGTCGGATGATCTGACCAAAAATATAATCAGTACTAAGTTCCAGCTTTCTATCTTCAAAAACACGAAAGTTGGGTCATTTCCGATCGTTCAGTTATATGGCAGCTATAGGATATAGTCGGCCGATCCCGGTCGTTCCGACTTATATACTGCGTGCAAAGGAAAGAAGGGTGTGTGCAAAGTTTTAAGACGATAGCTTCAAAACTGAGAGACTAGTTCGCGTAGAAACGGACAGACAGACAGACGGACAGACAGACGGACAGACGGACAGACTGACAGACGGACATGCTCATATCAACTCAGGAGGTGATCCTGATCAAGAATATATATACTTTATAGGGTCGGAGATGTCTCCTTCACTGCGTTGCACACTTTTGACCAAAATTATAATACCCTCTGCAAGGGTATAAAAATAAAAATAAAAATTATGATTCGCCCAAATATATCAGATTTTAGAGATTTGAAAATAAGTGTTACAATTCAATTTTTATTATAAAAATTGAAAATAAAAATTGAATGCGAATAACTTCTGAACCGAGTGGACTATCAAAAAACCGCTTACATTTTTATGATCTGTGGCGCAGTACCTTTCAAATGATGTATCGAATGTCCTTAAAGGATATAATCAAGGATTCCTCAATTATTCAATTTATTTAGTTATATTTCTAGTGTGGGTCAACAGGGGTATATTGGGAATCAATGTCCAATACTATCGAGACCACCGCATTGAAGTAAAGACGCTTGGCGTGATTGCGCTCCATGAAGCATGAAAATTGAAAATGTGCTGCACATGTGAGCACATGTTTGTGTTGGCAAATCGGTTTTAATTTTTTGCATGAGTCCATTAAGCCAAGCTCGGTCGAAAGCTTGAGTTACTTCAAGTGTTACGTAGTTACATATTCTCGCTGTTCGAAGGCTGAGCGTATTTTATTTATTTATTTCGCCAACGGATAAATCCTTACATGGCTACATAATAATAACTTACAAACTAATAAATAATACTACAATACTAATAAAAACTTAATAAGTGCACATATTATGCGCTTAAACACAACCTTATCATAGCCCCACACAATTCGGAGGCTAGGCGGCAAAGAATTAAAAATAAGAAAGAGCCCCCTCAATCGGCTCATTTAAAGTTGGCAAGGTAGTTGGCCCTGCGACACTTGATCCGAAAGGGGGCAAAGTTACGAAGGTCCTTTGAGGGACATGAAAATTAATGAGTAAAACCACCACAGTAAAAGGTAGTTGGCCCTGCGACACTTGACCCGAAAGGGGGCAAAGGTAAGAAGGTTCTTTGAGGGACATGAAAATTAATGAGTAATAAAAAAGGACAATCAATGTTATCACCGACTACATTGTTGAGAAAAGTTAAAGCTGCCAGTATACGCCTATTCTCCAACGTGCAAACATTGAGAAGAAGGCTCTGGTATGAAGGTAGATAATCCTGAAAACTTAGAGGCAGAATAGCAAATTTTAAAAATTGTTTCTGGAGTCGCTCAATTCGGTTGAAACGAACTTTACAATCCGGATTCCAAATGATTGAGGCATATTCCAGCCTCGACCGAATAAATGCAGCGTAGACATTATAAATTATAAATCGTTTGTAATGCTTATCCCTTCTATTCTTTAAGTTTTTTAAACCTTTTGTATACCAGGGAAGCCTATAGGATCTTCGTAACCTCACAGGGGCATAAGTATCAATAATATTAAAAAGGGAACCAAAAACTTAGTATAACAATCATCGATTGAGCCATCCGAAAAAAGGGAAACCCAATCAAAGGCTGAAATTGAGGCATTAATAAGTGACAAGTTAGTATCATTCAGATGATAATATGGAATGGATGAAGCAGAAGGCAAAAAACTATAAAACTCAATATGAATTACTAAAGGTTTGTGGTGCATATCACAAGGACTTAATGGTACATTGTGTAACGAACGCGTACAGTAAGTCATAAAGTTAGGTACAGTTATTTATGGCGCCCAACGTTGGGGCGGGACAAAGGCAGGAATCCGTCAGGATAATGCCAAGCGAATGCCCAGACAATTTTCCCTTTTCCTTTCTTTTGGCCACTTCCCAAATTTAATATTTAAAGTAGAGCAGCGCTTGTGTATGTAGACCAGTGGATTATTGTGACTCTGAGGATATCGGACACAGACCGTGGATATACAGTACGCAAGGAAAACGGATTCCAATCGAATCCAAATCAAAAGGTGACTGGGACAGGCATAGGATTTTTATTATTGAGCCTAATTCGATTTTATACCATGTCAGTCTAGTTTCTTTTTCTTCTTCATTTGCGAAAACAAGAGTGAGATTGTCTATATTTGGTTCATATCGAAATAGTACTCCTCTATTTCTCGTATATTTTTTGTATTGCACTTAGTTTAAAATATATCTCTACTGCCCTAAAACTTACTAATCAATGCCATGTAAGAACCGAAGGTAAGCCTCTAAAAATTATTATCGATCATATTATTTACGTCTTGAATCTTGATTAAGATTATTATCGTCAATTTCCGTTATTATAGCTTCTGTGAAGATGTCTGTTAGAAGAAGTACCGAAAACATAGCAGCCACTCCGTTGGAGAGCCAGGTGCTGTGTACCATTTGTAATGACACGAACCCTAGTGATAGTATTATGGAAACCCCATGTAAGCACAAGTTTCACAAAGCATGTCTGTTAGAATGGCTTGAAACAAACGATACCTGTCCAAATTGCAGGCAAAGCTTTCCGCGAGCTTTGATGATAGATAGAAAATGTACTCCTTCTGAGCGTAGAATGCCTAGTAACTTACAGACTGACCAGGAATCTAACCCAAATCATTCCGGAGCCATTCCAAGATCTCGAATGAATACGAGATCACAGCTCTCTAACAACCCAACTACAAATAATCAGCGAACAAGAGCAGGTAGCTCGAACCCCAGACGCGAGACCGTACAGGATAGGATTTCTAGGGAACAAAACTCAATGCAAGAGGAACGTATTCAGCAAATTATATCCAGCTCAATGGAAAGCTATAGAGCAAGTATTACAGCCTCCATTGGAGACCAAATAACTACAGCGATTAGGAATTTGAATATATTCTCTCGAGACCCGCGAGAGGAACCCCAACTTGAATGGGATAACGAATTACGAGTCGAGCCAACGAGTTCGACCACCAAATAGCAGGTCAAGTGATATTTCACTAGAGCAACCAGATAGGATTTCTAACGTCATTTCCAATTGGCGTATCAAGTTCAGTGGTACGACCAACGACCTTCCAATCGAAGATTTTATTTACCGAGTAAACTGTTTAACTTCTCAGTGTCTTAATGGTAATTTTCCTTTGCTAAGTCAGTTTGGTCATCTTCTATTTGCTGGACCAGCACTCTCATTCTATTGGCGTATCCATAGAACATCCGAACACATGAATTGGTACGAATTGTGCAGTCACTTGCAGGAAAGATACCAAGATCAGAGATCAGACCGAGATATTAAAAATGCTATTAGACGCAGAAAGCAAGGAGCGAACGAGAGTTTTGATGAATTCCTTGACTCCATCTTATCAATATCCGATTCATTGCGCGAACCAATGTCAGATGGCGACATCGCTATCGAAGTTAGGAACAACCTAAGGTCAGACCTTAAACTAGAACTACTACATGTAGACACCCCAGATTTAGCTAGTCTGCGAAAGGAGTGCCATAGGCACGAAGAATTTTATCGTAGCTTTCGAATGCGGTCAACCCGACCCGTCATGCGTAAGAATTTTGTGGAAGCACTGTATGCCCAACAAGACTCTGAAGAAATTTCCGTCGAGATCGAAGAGGAATTTCCAGGTGAGGTTTTGGCCATTAGATCACCTGAGAAAATAAAATGCTGGAATTGCGAGGAATTAGGTCATCGGTATCATGATTGCCTTAAGTCACGGCGAATTTTCTGCTATGGTTGCGGTTTGCTTGATACGTACAAGCCGAGCTGCCAGAAATGCAACGCGAATTCGGAAAACTCCGCCAGGGATGTCCGCCGCAATCCGAGAGGGGATATCCGCCAATAGCCTCGGACCCAATAGATACTCATTCCAGTGTCAATAGGCCACAAATCAGTTCTACAGTTTCAAGACAATTTAAGCCTTAGAAACGTAGAAAAGAAATATTTAATAATCCATATTCTTCTACAGGAAGAGCAAGATCATCTCAACGTATACGCGATTTTTGGAACCAAAAGAATAGTTTGCGAATCTTTACCATTTCATCTATTGTACGAAAGGGGGAAGACATACGACCATTTACCACACTTACCGTTCTCGGAAAGGAATTTTTAGCCCTGCTAGACAGCGGAGCTAACAAAAGCGTTATAGGAGGAAGCTTAGCACAACAAGTTCTATCGCGAAACCCTTTTCCTAGTAATTCAAAAGGTGTAGTTCGAACCGCAGATGGACAATCACAGTCCGTAGCAGGTCTCATTAAACTTCCTTTAACGTACAACTCCATATCAGCCGATTTCACATTTTTAGTAGTTCCTTCAATTAAGCAAGACGTGATCTGCGGAATAGATTTTTGGAAACGATTTTGAATATCCATTTTACATTCCAGTAATCTAAATGAAATTTCCGTACAAGATTCCTTGCAACCGCCTCTAAGTCTCAAACAGCAGGCACAACTAAAGACAGTTATCCATTCTTTTCCGTCGTTTGAAAAAGAAGGACTAGGATATACCTCCTTGATCCTTGATCCTCCTTGATCGAACACAACATTGAAGTCGCTGACGCAAAACCAATCAAACAACAATTCTACCCAAATTCTCCCGCTAGAGAGAAATTGCTGTGTGACGAAATAGATCGCATACTTGAAATGGACGTAATTGAAGAAGCGCCAAGTTCACCATGGTCTTCACCAGTTATGCTTCACGTCAAGCCAGGCAAAGTACGTTTGTGCTTGGACGCTCGAAAACTTAACTCAGTAACCGTGAGGGATGCCTATCCTATTCCTATTATGGAAGGACTCCTCAGCCGTCTCCCACCGGTTCACTGCATCTCTAAGATTGACCTTAAAGACGCCTTTTGGCAAATATGCCTCGATAAGGATTCTCGAGTAAAAACAGCTTTCACCATACCGAACAGACCATTGTACCAATTTAAGCGGATGCCATTCGGATTGACGAACGCACCTCAAACAATGTGTAGGTTAATGGATCTGGTAATTCCGTACAATCTTAAGCAGAACGTATTAGTTTATTTAGATGATCTGTTGATCCTATCAGATAGTTTTGAATCCCACTTGCTGCACTTATCCGAAGTAGCCACCCAATTACGTAAGGCAGGACTCACTATCAACATAAACAAAAGCCAGTTTTGTCTTAAACAGGTAGACTACCTGGGTTATATAGTTGGGGAAGGTAGCTTACGAGTAAACCCAGACAAAATATCCGCTGTTAAAGAATTCTCGATTCCACAGAATCAGCGACAACTCAGGCGATTCCTTGGAATGACTGGTTGGTACCAACGTTTCATTCCAAACTATTCCACAATCATATTTCCCTTGGCCGAACTTTTAAGAGGCACTATTGCAATGGAATCCCATGGCCCAAGCAGCTTTCGAAGAAATCAAAAAGCAGCTGTGCTCTTCTCCATTTTTGAGTCATCCAGACTATGAAAAGCCATTTATAGTGCAGTGTGACGCATCTTCATATGGTGTAGGAGCTGTCCTAGCCCAAAAAGATGACTCAGGATGCGAACGTCCCATAGCATATATGTCAAGGAAACTAAATAAAGCTCAGCGCAATTATACCGTGACAGAACTAGAATGCCTAGCAGTAGTTTTAGCAATTCAGAAATTCCGAATGTATATCGAAGGACATGTGTTTGAGGTAGTCACTGATCATGCAAGCCTAAAGTGGCTCATGAACCAATCCGACTTGAATGGGCGATTGGCCAGATGGGCTATTAAACTCCAAGGGTACGGTTTCACAATTGTTCATCGCAAAGGAAGCGAGAATGTTGTGGCAGACGCTCTTTCCCGAACTTTTGAAAGTTCAGCTGCAGATACAATCTCCGCTCTGGAGTATGAAACTCTTCCACAAATCGACCTGGACTCAGAAGCATTCAAGTCATCCGAATATACTTCATTAATAGAGAAATTCAAGAACGCCGATTTGCCAGATTATCAGGCTATTGATGGTTATATTTATCATCGAACGGAGTTTTCGGAAAACGGCCATGTTGATGATCGATGGAAACTTTTAGTTCCCAATTCACTGCGAGTCGGAGTAATATATGCAGCACACGATCAGCCAGCTTCAGCCCGGCGAAGATTCTATTGGCCCAATATGGTAGCAGACGTTAGGAATTATATCAAAAATTGCCAGGTGTGTCAAACTACTAAAGTGCCGAATCGACCTTTAAAACCACCAATGGGAGCTAAAGTGACATCTGAAAGACCGTTCCAACGTCTATACTTAGATTTTATAGGACCATTTCCACGAACAAAGAAAGGTAACATAGGAATACTGATTATCCTCGATCACTTCTCAAAATTTACATTTTTGAAAGCAGTCAAAAAGTTCACATCAAGGGTAGTCATAGACATCCTAAAAGAGGACATATTTACATGTTTTGGAGTACCCGAAACCATCGTCAGCGATAACGGTACTCAATTTAAGAGTCGCGAACTAGCTGACTTCCTTTCTAAATATGGTGTGCAACAAATCTTTACAGGTGTATACGCCCCACAATCTAACGCAGCAGAGCGCGTAAACAGGTCTATAAACGCAGCCCTTAGAGCATATATCAAGGCAGACCAACGCGAATGGGATACCTTTTTGAGCAGCATAAACGCCGCGCTTAGAAATTCCATCCACCAATCAATAGGAATTTCACCTTATTTTGCAGTTTTCGGCCAGCACATGCTTAACCACGGCCATGATTTTAAATTATTGCGAAATCTAAACCTCCTATCCGAAGGCAATGCTAGATTACCCAGATCTGACGAATTTCAGCAAATCAGATCGAGCATCGAAAAGTATGTTTCGAAAGCCTACGAACGAAACAAGCGTAGCTATGATTTGAGATGCCGACCTCGAACTTTTGAGGAAGGGCAAATTGTTACCAAAAGAAACTTTTTACTAAGCAAAGCAGCTGATCATTTTAACGCCAAGCTTGCTCCAGTTGGTATGAGAGCCCGAATCAAAAAGAAGTTAGGCCAATCTTGTTACGTGTTGGAGGACATGAATGGCAAGGAAATAGGTAAATATCATGCCAAGGATATTTGGTAATGGTGCACTCTCCTAGTGTTATCCAGTAGTGTTATTCAAACTGTAGGGGAGGGGTGTGTAGTGTGCACCCCATTCCAAAACCAAAACAAATATATAGGTAGGCCAATATTTCGTTCCTCGACTGTATCCGCCCAATAGATGGGAACAGAATTGCATATGCATGTGCAATTCCCCCCCACACTTGCATGAACGGACCAAAGTAGGTAGAAAATCATACGATTACTCCGTTAGGTAGGGAAGTTTCATGGAAGCATGGGAATGCTCAAACTCTTGGCAGTTCTTAGCATTTATTCTTTCCTGATCTTTGGCCGAGTAAGAAGTTTCCATCAGCGTATTTTACAAGCGATAGGAAATTCGGCAAACAAGTGTGGTGATTAATTAAAGAAGGAAAACCCTTGTGCAGCGAAGGCATTCGGCCTAAAATAAAATTAAAAACTATAGTTATCGTGTTGGGAAAACTAAATTTACTAGGTGAGAAAGTGTAAATAATTCCAAAAATCCCACATGACCAATTACTCGTCAGGTGGCACAGTGTACTACGATTCCGACCAGGTGCAGCCTGATAGGCTTTCCCATTGGGAATTTGGCCAGTGGATCGGACGTAAGACAGAGCTGAACCAGTAGAACCCCCAGTAACCCCCCCAAAATGGAATGAATGGGACACCCTTAGCTTGGTGATCTTCGCAGGGACCGCCGATAGAGTGACGTAACCAGCCGAAGGAGAAGCCCAAGTTAGCGTGCATTAGGGAGGATCAGGATGTAGAGGAGAAATAACAACAACAACAAATAACTGTTGCCCCTGCAGTTCAGTTTTGTTTATTTTTATGCTTCAGCGAGCAGCCAGCCACTTGTTAGTGACAGTTTCTGTATTTTGGACAATTTTCTTTTGTGAGCCTGAATAGACCACATATCAGTACTACACAGTGCAAAAAAAAACATTAACCTTGCCTGCGAGCATGTGTATGTAAACACTTTCGGAAATATTTAATTGCGCAAAAATATTCCAAAGCGAACCTCGATAGCTGCGCCAAATTAGTATTGAATCCCACCTCAACTGAAATCTTGAGTATTCTTTAACTTAACTTATTCTTAATTTTCTTTAACTTAATTCTATAAATTCTTAATTTTCTATATATTGCGTCAATGTAAACTCTAAGGAGTATGAAATTTAGCCTAGGACCTTATTTTAAGTAGTTTTCATAAGCAGACAAAATCAGAAGTATTGGCCAGGTATTTCCCCAATGTATTCTTTCTCCTTTTAATTAAGTAAACAGCATAAAGCACCTCATCTTCTTGGGCCCAACGATCGATGCAGAGTCGGAAAAGCTGAGTGAGTAAACAAGTAATTGCCGAATTCGAATACAATGGGAAATCCATGCCATTTTCTTTTACTTTTCTATTTAACATATTAGTTTAAATTGAATTTTCCTTAAATTGTATTTTTCTATGGATTATATTTCCTTATTTTTGATTATATCTAATTATATATAATGAACATGAGATAAATTCTTTTATTTAGATCACTTCGGATCAAACATGGCAGTTGAATATGGGTAGACCCCACTGTTTAGTGTAAAGTCTACATGGAAGGGAGGGTATAGACGAAGGACAACAACATCTAGTCTTTCATACAATAGGGTCAGTAGTATAAACCACCCAAAGATCGGCCGACTCCTACCGCTTTCCTTTTCCCAATTCCTTATCTCTGTCTACGACAAATTTCCGTAACGTACACAGTCTAGTTTGCCGTGCCCATACCCACGCCCCGTTCGACTGAGCCAAGCCGTCCCCCAAGTAGACAGAGGGACGCGGTAGAGACCACCCGTGCAGTGTTAGGGACAGTTTACAATTGCATAATTCTACTTAACTATTAACCAAATTATTTAAAAATATAAGATCAAGAATTTTGGATAAATCATTACAAATATTATTTACTTGGAAGAGGCCCAGACTAAAAATATCATCTAAAACTACAATTTCATGACTCTGGTGAACATTGCTAGGTAGCATGCAGGGAGATTCCGCGTCCCAAGACCAGACAATGGAGCATAAGTTAAAATCGCCAGCTACCATCAAAGCGGTAGGGTCCAACGGTAGCACAGACACTAGTGATGTTTTCCATATGCGCATGATATATACTTAATGCGCTATTCGGAGGGATGTATGATGCAATGATGACGAACGGGCCATGAACTCTCTGGATTGAAACCAAGAATTGAGGAATACCATCCGGGTCTTGGTTCTCATTCCCGATATATTTTGGAATATAACTTTTAGGCTTTTATTGGGGTCCGAGGACGACGAGTAGCTACAGTCCAAACTGGGAATTGGACGGCAAAGCTTGCAAAATAGCCGACAAGAACCCATAGAAATTTTCATTAGACTCATTAGTAGACCTGCGAGAGTCCAGTTGCAAGGCAAATCCAGAGCCAGGTGAAAACATTGAAGTTCATAGTCAGACACATCCAAACGCAGCAAAGATCCACTCACACGTCCAAAACGTAAATAAACATCTTCCGTCGGCGAAAATAGATAAGATGAGCAGTCTTGTTGCTGCTGGGCATCCACAAGTGAAGATAAGAAATAAACAACGCGCCTTGAAAAAAGTTGTTGTTGTTGAAGAATATCGATCAGCAAACGAAGCAAATTATTGGAGGAATTGAAGACAGCGTCAACCGTTACCATTAACGCTCACGCCGTTTGTTGTTGGTAGCGCAGCAGAGAACAATCGGGGTGACAAACTGAAGCTTGAGAAGAATAAGAAGTAACGGCGGTGCCGCTTACTGGGGGTTTTTTGAAGATTGCGATTGCGGTAAAGGTAGAATCGCCAGGAGGTCAATAACCTTAGCAGGCTCTCTATGGACAAAACCGGCTGACTTTTACCGACATAGGTAACTCCACGACAAAGGTAACAAGCTGACTCCACGACAAAAATCATCATTGAAGACTGTAGGGAAATGTTGCTCCGGAACTCCCAATTTAAAGTTGACGAACTTGAGAGCATCTTTTTTGATCAGCTTAGCACAGGCTAAATCACTCGGCTCCACGTTCAGCTTATCTGCGACAAACTTGAACAGTGCATCTGGTTGGGTAGACGTCGCGAATTTACCAACATGAAGGTATTTTAAGGTTGGAAGCACTTAAAGCTGAGCGCAACTGGGTGCTTGTCCCATAATGCGCCTATTAGGGTTGATTCGCTTCTTTCTCGGGACAGGACCCTTAGATGCCGTTGGGGCCTGGCACAGTGTAGTCTTTTTGCTCCCAGTGCTGGAAGGCATAGAAGGGGGAGCAACAACAAGCACCCCAGCCGAAGAGACGCGTCCAGCGGGTCCAGCCACTCCATCTACCAGGGCATGATCAACTTTGGCATTAAGGCTTTCGAAAAGGGATTCTAAATTCAGAACCCTATGATTAAGCTCATCAATTTTAAAATGCGAATCATTTCCAATAACGCAGCTATCACATTGCCACATTAGGTTCGGAATGTTAATAAGTAGTTTTATAGTCTCCGAGGGAAAATCCACACAAGCGGTGTGGTAGGCACGCCAGCAGATCGACGCGCACCGAACGGCCTCACACCCACGAAGTTGGGTAGCTGTAACTTCTGCAATGCACTCGGTGTAAACGAGAGGCGACATGAGCGAAAAAGTAAACGTCCAATTCAAAGAAAGCTAGATGCAGACTGATCTGCAACCAGATTTTGGTTGTTAATCTGTTCACTTGCTCGATGGTTCCATGGTTTCTTCGGAAGCCGAATTGGTGTGCCGGGATTATATTAAAAGCTTATATATGGGCAATTCTCTGATGTCGAACGCGACATTTGTACGCAATCAAACTGAAAAAAAATGTGCATGGTTTGTTTTTTTTTTTCTAAATGCGAATCTTAAGGCTCTTGCTTAGCACTATAATTTGTGCTAAGATAAATTTTGGTCAATTGTTTGTTATCAAGATAATCATATAAATGTGAGGCATTCGCACGCGACCAAAACAGAAGTCACTTTTTCGAAAACCAGTTCAAGCACTGATTTCAGCGAAACGTGATGGGTAATTTTAGTGCAATTAATTTTAAAATGTTAAGTATTGATTGTTCTTAATAATGCATTTTGTTTGACTTAAAAATATGAAGCAGTTTTTTTCTAAATTGAATTTGAATCACTGTCGCACGCCGCATGTCGCACGCGAAATTTTCTTCCACCATACTTTTTGTGTTGTTTTTATTTCTTTTTAGGTTCTTTTTTTTTATTTCAATGAGAAGTGCAAAGGATGCATTTAAATTATTTTTGATGGATCAATATTTTTTTTTATTATTTTTTACATAAATTTCAAACATAACAAAATATCTTCAATAAATTCAATAATTTTTGTTCATTTTTTTTATATTTTCTCGCCAATATTTGAAGTTGGATTTGATTTTTTCGTTTCCTGCATTCGTTCACACTAAAACTAGCACATAAAATAATAAATTAAAAAAAAAAAAATTTTTTTTTTAATTTTTTACATACAATGTCGCACACGACAAACTTTAAAAGAGTTCCTAACTCGAATTGCTGCTTATATTGAACCAAAATTTGTTTAATTTGTTTAGCCCAAAAATCTACGTTTGGGCACGATATTTGGTGCTCCTGGGACAAAAACCTTGAATGCACTGATAACAAATATTCTTTTTCACTGTCGAACGCGACATTGGTAAAGACAAATAAGATCATAAGCAATTCGCCCTTATTAGTAATCGCATCGTTTTTTTTACATATTTTTCATATTCTTTGAATAATAATGGAGATTTAGAAAAGCGAATATCAATTCTTAATGACTCTCTTTAAGAAAATTATTTAAAACAAAACGAGCATTAGAAACGCCAAAAGTAGAACTTTCGCACTTGGTCTACTTTGCATTGAAATATTACAAAATTTGTTATGAGTAAACATAAAATTGGCTTACATTAGTTACATTTAATAAATACATTGCACGAATATGCAAAAAAAACATACTTTTATGAACTTTGAATTTTTTGGCTGCGGTTGACCTTTCTGGAGAATTGCCCATATATGGTATTATGCGATTTAACAATTATTTTTCAAACAACTTACAACAACTTCGGTATGATGCGTGGATTTCTTCTTTTTTTATTCGGAACTAGCCAAGATTAATGATCCTATTAAATAGTTAACAGACGACCTCTATAGCGCATTTTGGAAGTTCGATCACTTGAGCCTTTTTTGGTTTTTGCCCTCTTATAACTAGTTAGTAGCTTCTGGCTGAATTAATGGGAGGAGAAATTAATTCGAGGCAGGATTTGGCTGGAAGACACTTTGAAGATGTATAGCGAATGTTTTAGCTCTGTTTTCAGCCCAGCATTCCAAAGAGTTTCTTATCGGGGGGGTCGTTTCATTTGGAGCGCTAAGATTTGGGTGGGAAAGATTCTGGATGTATCTCACCTGTGCATTTTCTTCATGATGGTGAAGAGCCTGGTCAAGAGTTTGGATTCCTTCCTTAAGGGGTTTCTTTGAAGCTGGCCATTTGTTTTGCCAATCAAGACGGTTGCGCCTCTTTACTCGCATGAGAGGTTTGATTTGCTGATTGGATTTGTAGTATCTGTTTTGGTCTACTTCATTCCCTTGAGGGGTAGGGATTTTAGCTGCCGCAACGAGTACTTCTTCCAGGGTGCTCGTAGTGTAGTCGATGTCTGATTTTAAATTAAGCTCCGGATCTAGTTCGATGTGGGCACTCAGGACGTCAGGCTGAAGGGGTGTTCAGTTATGTATGGGCTTTAAAGAAGCGTAGCACGAGTGGTCTAATGATAAGCCCAAGACTACTTTGGCACTTATTAGATTGCGAGGTATTTTTTTTGTCACAGCAAAATAAATAAAGTCTGGGAGCTTGCGTGGTTCTGTTGGCCAGTTTGTGGGACTTCCAGCGGAAAAATAGTTCAGTTTATTTCTCACATTTATAATTGCAGTGCACAATTGTCTACTTATTTTGAGTCACTAGATTGAATCCCCAGTACGTATGATTGGGATTGTAGTCTCCTACGACTATGAAACGCACCCCAAGTGAATTATAAAAGTCCATAAATTTTCCTTTCGAGATTGAGAAGCGAGGAGGGCAGTAAATGGCAGCGATTGAAAGGATTCCGTTGCTTGACTGAATTTGCATCGATGTGGCCTGCAAGAAGTTTGTTGTAAACCTTTTGTGAAAATGGTGTTTAATGCGTTCTCTGGCTAGAACTCCAGTTCCGCCGTGGGCTTTCCTATCTGGATGATTTGTGCTGTAGATTGTGTAGCCTCTTATTTGAAAGTTGTATTTGCTTGTAAGATGCGTTTCCACCAGTAGCATAACGTCAATATGGTTTTCGGTCAAGTATTGTGACAATCCTAGTTTGTACCGTGAGACACCATTTTCTTACGTGGCTTTTCTGGGCCCTGTTTGTGAATTAGGCTGAATTGGATTTTCCATTCTAGATCGTAGAGCATCGTCAGAGGAGAAGCCGTTGGTGGTGTTTAGGGACCCGAATGAGGACCTCCCAGCTTTGGCGAAGAAGACGTCTGGCATAGCTTTTGACGCAATGTACACATTCTATGGATTTTGATTGCGGGTTGCGGTCGCTTGTCGCATGCGACTCTTCAACACCTTGTACACCACACATCCTCTAAGGTTTTCCGTATGGTTGCCTCCGTAGTTTCCACATTTCTTCACGCTATTTTCCTTGTTTGTAGTGCAGTGAGCGGAGTTGTGGGCGTCCCCACAGACTACACAGACAGCCTGAAGTGTACAGTTTGACCTAGTGTGTCTATACTTTTGGCAATTAGTGCATTGCACTAATCCGTTGCGAATATGCGTCTTTTCCACAGTGATATTCCAATGCAAAAGATATTGCAGCTTTTTAATTGAATGGACTTTGTACTTCTTCATCGACCTGCTTTTTGGCTGGAGCTCAACTTGAAGAGAGGTTGTGGCTTTTTATCTTTAAATAGAATATTTATTACATTCTTGCGGAAACATCGGGTTCGATTCCCTTTACGGGCTCTTGCTGCTTTTTACTAGTAATAGTAGTAGTAATGTAATAGTTTTTATTAGCGTCGTCCAGATATTGGGACACAATACTGAAGTGCTCTTCAGTCAATTTTTGCACCATTATTTCATGGATGTTCCCTTTGAAAATTGTTACCGTACCCGATTAACGCCACAATTTGGTTGACCAGGGCATAAGAGATTTTCTCCCTGATACAAATTGGAGGGGGCTTGGGTGTTTTTCGGTATCTTGCGCTGGTTGGTTTTCCTCAACCTCCGCCAGTAGGGCAAATCTCCGGTAGGGTTTTATTGGCTACCGGATTAATTTGCGGGCTAAGCTTGCGCTTAATTTGAATGTAGCGCCCCATTCAAGTCTGTGTGGCCGGGGCTGCTTTTTCACTTTCCGAAGTTGTTATTTTTGTACTCGCTGTAATCGTTGACGTCCCGTATTTTTTATTGCAGTAGTTGTAGCTGTGGTGTCAGAAATTGTACACTCAAAATAAAATTATCCCTAAGATTTAGAAATTTGCCCTATTTTTGTCTTCAATGACACCACACAATAAAATGTAGTGTAAATTTTTCTAAAATTAATGGCATTCCCTTCATAAATCTAGGGCAAATTGTTTTAGGGCAGAAAAAAAGAAGAAAAAAAATTCTTAAATTTAGGGTTTGTTTTTTTAGGTTTTAGAAAGTACTTTTCTAAACCTAAGGAAAAAAAGTCTTGATTTCATGGCGACTTTTTGCTAAGCCCCAGGGCAAGGCGCCCTAAGAAAAATTGAGGGTTGAGAACAATTTTGAGAAATTAAGAAAACAATTTCTACAATATCTACAAAAATCCTTAAATTGAGGGTAAACTTTTCTAAATACTTAGGGTGACCAGATAGCTGAAGTGGAAAATACGGACACCACCGTTTTCTCGTTTCCTTAAAGCATAGTACTGAGTTGACGAAAATCCGCTGTTGAAATTCGCATAGCGATTTTGGACTTTATTCAACTACCGAGGTAGTGTGAACAAAAAAATTAAGAAATAAGGTAATACTGAACAGTTGGTGTTTGTAAACAAAAAACAAATAAGCCAAAATGAATTCAAAACGATTGGAAGTTGGTGTTTTGTTTATGTATTTCGCCGCTAAGGAGCTGATTAAGAAATAGAAAACTGGGTCAAAATCAAAATCATAATCAAAATCAATCACAAATCATTTCAATGCCATTTTATGACTATTTTTTTGTTTGGCCAATTGCCACACCTATAAAAATAAATTCAAATATTTCTTTTAACTCCCCCCTTTTAACACGATTAAAATCGATAACAAAAATTTTCGTCAACTCAGTACCCGCAAAATCTAGAAGGCAAAAATTTCTTTTTCTTTCCTTTTTTACACCGTTTTTTTTATATGGAGTTTGACAGCTGTCACTCGTTGGACAGCGGATTTTCGTCAACTCAGTACTATGCTTAAAACTTAAAAGTATTACTTTTGAAATGTATTAAAAAATGGCACTGTCACCTTGAGTAAAATAAAAGGAATATTTTTTGAAATTGAATTGAACCAAGATTATACTTTTCAAGTTTTTGAAAACCAAATTTTTTTTGTTCGTCGCTCCATTGAATATTAACAAGTGAAAAAACGCGTTCGCAATTTGCGTTGTGACAGGGAATCGCAAAGAAATATTGAGCAATTTTGAGTATTTCAGAACATGATTTAAGACAGCTGTTAGCAGAAAGAAAATCACAGACTTTTTCATCGCTACTTTTTTTGAAAAAATCATCTCTTGCTTCTTTTTCTCGCTTTTCTTTTTCATTCAAAAATTTTTTTTTGTTAACAAACTGGTTGAACAATTTTGAATAATCAATTTGAATATTTTTGGATGCGAGAAATGCAACAGATTTTTCAACAGATTCATACCTCAAATCTTTTCCTGGCTTGAAATTTAACCATTCGAAGTCTTCCAAATAACTGGCTAAATATAAAATAATGACTGGCTCCATTTCAACAAGATCTTTCATAACACTACAAGCATGGATTCTGTAAAGTTTTGACACTCAGTTTCTTTACCTCAAAGTCTCCCATACTTCGTCAATGGTTTGCAAAACTTCTAGAAAAGAATTGTCTTCACGTTCGATGCTTTTGATTCTATTGTGAAAGACATTCATAAGTGAACTTATAAACAGCAATTGCAATTCCGCAAAATCATCTTTGAAAAAACTCTCTAAAATAATTGGCGGATGGTCAGTAGATAAAAAAAATGCCTCCAGAGCTGGAAAAATTTGTAAAATTCGATCAACGCTTGGCTTGAGGGTTAGCCATCGTGTTTTGCTGTGAGATAGCAGTTTCCTGTACTCCACATCAACGAAATCGCAAAAATCCTTCAATTGATTAGTCCGAACAGTGTAAATCGAGAAGTGATTGAAAATTTTCATTACAATACATTCAATGTCGAAAGAACCGAACCGATCTATACCATGGTGGTTGATTTCACGCCTTAAATAAGTCAATACCTTTTCTCCTTCTTTGCCATTCAGCCCGCCAAACTTTGTATTGATATTATCGCCTCCGTATGCGACCAGTTTCTCAGTCAAAACATGTTTATCCAATTTTGTCCAAAAGTGTGCACCGCAGTGAAGGAGACATCTCCGACCCTATAAAGTATACATATTCTTGATCAGGATCACCTCCTGAGTTGATATGAGCATGTCCCTCTGTCCGTCTGTCTGTTTCTACGTAAACTAGTCTCTCAGTTTTAAAGCTATCGACTTGAAACTTTGCACACATCCTTCTTTCCTTTGCACGCAGTATATAAGTCGGAACGGCCGGGATCAGCCGACTATATCCTATAGCTGCCATATAACTGATTGATCGGAAATGGTATAACTTTGGTGTTTTTAGAGTTAGAGAGTTCAAATTTTACATGAGCGCTATTTTTGGCAAAATAATACGACGTGCCAAATTTCATAAGGATCGGCCGACTATATCCTATATCTACTATATAACTGAACTATCGGAAATGACCCAACTTTCGTGTTTTTGAAGATAGAAAGCTGGAATTTGGTACAGATTGAATTTTTGGTCAGTTAATCCGACCTACAAAATTTCATAAGGATCGGCTAACTATATCTTATAGCTGCCATATAACTGAACGATCGGAAATGACCCAACTTTCGTGTTTTTGATGATAGAAAGCTGGCACTTGGTACACATTCTATTTTTGGTCAGTTAATCCGATCTACCAAATTTCATAACGATCGGTTGACTATATTTTATAGCTGACATATAATTGAACGATCGGAAATGGTATTTGGTAGAAATATCAACTTTCGTATTTTTGAAGATAGAAGCTTGGGACTTTTTTTAGATTTTTTATTGTAATTAATTGGTTTTATTATGATGTAATCATAAGGATCAGCCAACTATATCCGATGTTTGCGATATATATCCGGTTTTAGCTGCAAGGGTATATCAACTTCGGCTCCGCCCGAAGTTAGCTTTGCTTTTGTTTGTAGGGGGGCGTTGGTTCCGCAAAAGATTCCAGGATTAGGGATGAAATGATAAGTCGGGGGCGTCTTTCGGATGGTATAACGCGGTCAGCTTTATTCGGCTGCTTACATGAGATTAATTGCTTAAAAACTAGTGCAAAAAGTAATAGAAAAACTACGATCGACGACGGACGGCGAAGGAGCGAGAGCGCAAAGAGGGGCGAGCGCGGATGCGCTCTTCAGCGCGGGTGCGCTCTTCAGTGCTGGTGCGCTCTTCAGCGCGGGTGCGCTCTTAAAGCTGCGGCACACCGGCCCCTCACGTAAACATCCTCCCCCCCTTGCAATCGCTTGGGTTGCAACATATCCCTCGTCGCTAGCTATGCGTCACTGCAGCTAGAGGGCGTACACGGTCGATGAAGGCCCCCGTGTCGAAAATCCGGGTCCCGATGTTGACACTGTTCCGTCTCAGCAGCGACGATAGGGTGGGCGCAGCGAGCGCGTCCTGCGGGGGCCCTCGAGGAGAGGCGGAAAGTTGCCTAGGCGCGGATGACGCGGGCGGAAGAGCGGTGGACGGCACCCGATGAGTGGCGGACGAAAGCAGTGGAGCGCTTGACGACTGCCAGCCAGTGGCGGAAGAATGCCGAGGAGTTGCCGACGAGCGCCGGGAAGTCGATGGCCGTGGATCGGCTTGTGAGTGCCGGAAAATGGCGGACGCAGGGCGAGAAGCACCCGAACCGCGCCGGGAGTTGGCGGATGACGGCCGACGAGAGAGCGAGACACCAGGTGTACTGTCTCCCGTGGGCGGTGACCGGTGCTCCTTGGTCCCGGGGTGCAGCAGCGTGTGGTGATCCTGACCACACGTCTTACAGCCGTCCCCACGCCGACAGGATCCGTCGGAGTGCTCGTGGGCCAGGCAGCTCGAGCAATAGCGGTTCACGAGAACCACTCGGAGCCGCTCCTCGGCACTAAGGCGTAGGAAGCGCCGACACTTCTTCAACGGATGACTCCCATTGCAGACTCGGCATCGGTAGGATAGTGTACCTCGAGTACATCTGCTTTCCAGTGACGGGGCGTTGCGTGGGCGTGGCGACATCGTGCTGAATATGACCTTGGAATCTAGAATTAGACCCGGACCAGTCGGATCATCAGCTGATTGCCACCGTGCAGCGTGATGCGATGTGTAAATCGAAGAAGGAGTCGTAACAGAATTATGCTCGCATCCGGAATCGAAACCCTGAACCAGTGAGTCACCGAGGCTGCGGGCAACTCGTGCGGAAAAAACAGACACGCTGCGGGGGTTGGCTGGAGATAATGGGCCTGTCAGCACCCATCCGAAAATGGTCTCCTGACCGAGAAGCGACCCGCAGATATTAGCCTTGGAATTACCGAGGAGAATGGACGGAAGAATGTCAGCTCCTAATAACACATCGACTTGGGAGCTCTCAAAGAAGTTGGGGTCCGCCAGGGTAATATTGGGCAGCCCCCTGAAACGATCTCGCGAAATCGGACATGATGGCAGATTTCCTGCCAACTGCGGAAGAACGTAAGCCGCAGTCTCTAATTGTAGCCCGGGTCTTGACGGCGACCGAATAGAGAAATGGCACAATTTAGTAGACTGCGCGGAAATGGTTTGATTAAGGCCGGAAACTTGGGCTTGAATCGTCTTGATGGGAGGCTTGACGAGGTTGAACAGTCGTTCCGTTATGAATGTCGCTTCGGAGCCTGAGTCTATCAGTGCTCGTGCTTGGACGGTGCACCCCAAATGGCACACGTTGATAAGGGCCGTGCCCAGTAGGACGGCTCCTGACCCGGAAGCGAAACACACCTGCACATTCGACTGATCCTCGGGGCCGTTTGTTGACGTAGGCGGACTTGGAGCGGTAAGCTGCGTAGGCGGACTTGGAGCGGTTGCGAATGGATTGCCGCGGTGCAAGAGGGTGTGGTGTCTGCTGTGGCATGTGGAGCAGGTATGGGCGCTCGTGCAGTCTCGCTGCTGGTGCCCTCGGGCAAAACAGTTTAAACATAACTGCTTCCTCCTTATGTAGTCAGAGCGCCCATTTACATCCATTTCTAGGAAACGCGGACATAAGCGAATGGGGTGGTCCTCCCTCGAACAGAGATCGCAGCCCTTTTGGCCCGGAACCACTCGAGTCTCGTATGAAGTGAGCCTCCGAGCAGGGGTAGTAGGAAGTCCCGACCTTGGCGGAAATTGCACGGAGCCACTAGGCCTGACGTCGTCGATGGCCTCCAGAGTGCGATGGCGCTCTGTCAGGAAGTTATCTAATTCCTTCCATGTTGGAATCTCGGCCTTATTATGTACGGATTGCTCCCACATAGAAAGTGTGACCTTGGGGAGCTTTGACGAAATCATAAATACAAGGAGACAGTCCCAAGCCTCAACATTAACGGAGGACATTTCTAGGGCTGTCAAACAACTCTGAATGGTAGCTTGCAGCTCCTTCAGCGCGACCCCGGACTCTTGAGAAATAGCCTGGATGTTGAAAAGGATCTTCAACTGGCTGTTGACCAATAGCCGCCGGTTCTCAAAGCGGTCTGTGAGGCTTTGCCATGCGGCGACAAACCCCTCATGGGTAAGCGGAGCCTTAGAAACAATGGCGTGGGCGTCACCACTTGTCTTCGACAATAAGTGGAACAACTTCTCTACCGGGGTGAGCCGCGAGTTTTGGATGTAAATGGCCGTAAACAAGTCTCTGAAGGTGGGCCACCGAAGATAATCACCCGCGAAGACCTCGGTATCCACCGGAGGTAACCGGCAGCCTGTAGGCGCGGGCGTGTGGACAATGACGGGAGCCTGAGTGGATTGGGACGCAATTTTCTCCCGAAGCTGGGCAATACATCTCGAATAGACGGAGTAACAGTAGCTGTACTTCGCTTCCAGCACTGTCGAGGCGGCCGCATTGTCGTCGGACACGGCTAGCAAATCGGAGCAGCTCTCATAGCTCTTCTCCACCTTCTCCCATAGTGCCTGAATTTGGTCCCGATGAACTTCGCACATGTATTGGGAGCCTATTTCCGTTTCTGGGGCGCCCGGAGTACTTATGTTAGCCTCAAATTGGATAATTCGATCTGTTGTGGCGATGAACTTTTTCAACGCCACTTCGACCGCACTTGGAGCCATTTTTGCGACGGAGTGAGTCTGCCTCTGTGAAGGACCGGGGGTTGTATTGACGGATTCGTCACTCCTTGCCCTTGGACTGGCACTGGTAGCCTTAGGCTTCAAAAGAGGCGTCCGCGGAGATGCGGATTGAGATCTGTCCAAACGGATGGCTGGGATCGAACGCGGCTTTTTGTCGTCTCCCGTGGGCATTCTCAGAGTCCAATTCGCTGATCAGCGCTTGTCGACTGACTCGCGCAACAGGTGCCCCGTACGAAGTGGTGGCCGGTCGCACTAATGTGATGAGAACGGTGAGATCGCGGATGAAAGGCAATTACAAGGAGCAAGTGCGAACTAGTGGCGCCGATGTGGAAAGGAAAGTCGTGTGCGGCACAATTCGAATGTGGAAAGAAAAACTTCAGGCACCAGAAAAAACCCAAAAGGAGACGAGGTTTGTTCGGATTGTAGGCGGATGTTGCCTGATGCGGAGTAGAAGCAGAGTTGGAGGCACGAAAAAATGGAAAAGGTACCGGAAAATTCGTGCTTGTTCGGAAAAAAATGATGCCGGTCTATATATGTATGTATATTTCGACTTGTGTGGTTCGTACTGAATTTAATATATATACTGAGATATTAAATTCTTAACTATTTTTGAATTTGCGGAGCCGGAAGGTGGACTTAACTTTGGCTTGAATTTAACACACAAAAATATAAATAATTAATTTTTGGCTAACTGTCGGATTTAAATATGATGGAGCCAGAAGATGGAATTAAAAAACCGCGGCTCTATTCGGACAGAAGGTGGATAATTAAATTAATTAATTATAATTTTCCGATAATTAAATCTTCGACTTTAATTATTGAGTGGCCGGAAAGGTGAATTAAAAAACCTGGCCCTTTGCTCGAACGGAAAATAAGAATTAAATAAATTTTCGTAGTTATAATTATAAATAAATAAATTTATAATTAATTGATTTTTTAATCTATTTTGTTATGCAGCCGGTTATGCCGTCGGCACCCTGTACGTACCTCAAAGAAAAATAAACAGAACCGAAAAACACAACACGGCTAGGTCGAGAATTTAAGCGACACAATCACGGATTTGTAGTGAAATGGCGGTTTATAATTGTTGGTTTTAGAAAATGTAAAATATTTTTTAAATTTTATCGGCTATATATTTCCTGAAATTGGAGGCAGAAAATATTTGGAAATTATATGGACATGCATGCAAGTAGGGCAAGGGCATGTGGGGCATATGATGGTACAGTAGAGCTTCGATAAGTGGACTGTATATGTTAAATTTTATCGGTTATATATTTCCTGGAATTGAAGGCAGAAAATATATGGACATGCATGCAGGTACGGATATATGCAAGGGCATGTGGGCATATGTTGGCACAGTGGAGCTTTGATAAGTGGACTGTATAATTGGGGGAACAGAAAAGTTATGTGGTGTAAAAAATGACACTGATTGAGGAAGATAAAAACAAATATTACGACAGCGGCGGACTGTTCGGTGAATTTGGAAATTCCGGAACTAATTCACACCGGTGGCCAATATTAATTATGCCTTCTTTTTGTCACCACACAATTTCACTGTTCACTTGCGATTTTTTTCGCGGATTAATTGCACCAAAAAAAATATGTATGTGCGTATGTATGCATGCGGATGCACATATGCCTCGACCGTTGGCAAGCGAATGAATAACGGAGATGCCGAACACGGCGAGGAATATGGGCAGCACACAAAACGGAGACGGATAGAAAAATTTGCCGAATTTTAAGATTATTATAGATTATTAGAAAATCTCAACCTGCCGTTGTGTCGGAAAACTCGGACTTGGAGTTGACACGGAGGGAAAAACAATCTTGCAGCAGTGTGAACGAAATTTAATGTTCGGATCACTGCTGAAGACCGGCAGAGAGATGGGGACGGAAAAATGTACTTATCTTTTGGCGGAACAATGCCGAGAACTGCTGGCAGAAGAAAATCCAGTAAATATCCGGCTCGAAGGACCAATGTTTGTAGGGGGGCGTTGGTTCCGCAAAAGATTCCAGGATTAGGGATGAAATGATAAGTCGGGGGCGTCTTTCGGATGGTATAACGCGGTCAGCTTTATTCGGCTGCTTACATGAGATTAATTGCTTAAAAACTAGTGCAAAAAGTAATAGAAAAACTACGATCGACGACGGCCGGCGAAGGAGCGAGAGCGCAACGAGGGGCGAGCGCGGATGCGCTCTTCAGCGCGGGTGCGCTCTTCAGTGCTGGTGCGCTCTTCAGCGCGGGTGCGCTCTTAAAGCTGCGGCACACCGGCCCCTCACGTAAACAGCTTTCTTGTTTTGAATGTTTTGGCGTGGCGAGGTGTTTTTCCAGCGAGGTGTTTCCAATTTCACAAGAGCAATCAGGCGATATTTCATGATGTAATTTTACAACGATGAATAGCTAAGGTAACCTAGGTAGCACTTTTCTTGTTAACTCTGAGCAATTAAATGTGAATTTTTGGCTTGCAATCTTCGCATTTTGTTACAAACTTTTTTTTACAACAAAATTAAACACATGACAGTTTTAATATATAAACTTATTCATAGAAAACATAGAGAAAAATTAAAAAAAAATCATTTTTACTGTCAGTGACAATACATGTTATTTTTTGAATTTTATAAGAAATTAGTAATTCATGCATACATATATATTCCATTTTATAGATTCATTAAAAATATTCTGATTGTATAAGTGCAACGCAATCTTTATTTTGAAAAAATTTTATAATTTCTGCAAAATTTTTAATGCAAACAATTTGCAGGAATGTGTGCTACCAGGCTCAGGGAATGTAAAACTTCGACAGCTCATGCCAAAACGCAAAAATACTTCTCAAAGCTAGGGTGACCAGGCGTCCGTATTAATACGGACATGTCCGTATTTTCAGCTCTGTGTCCGTTAGTCCGTATTTTTTTTGTAAAATGTCAGTATTTTTCGCGTTTTTGACGAAAAAACAGGTTGCACCTGCAATTTTTCCGAAATGAGTTTCTAGACTTAAACATTCGAAAGCGCCCGCGCTCGCAGTTGACGTAGAGGACGCGCAATCAATTTAGCACGCGTTATACGGTAAAATTCCCTAGAAATATGGGACGATTGCGTACGGTTTTTCGGTTTGCTATGTATGCATACTGTCGCGTACATACATTGCTTATAGCGTTGTTTTGTGTATTTCTGTAACAGCTGACTTTTTTATTCTCAATCAGTTATCTTTAACAAAACAACCAACTCGTAAGTATTCTGAATGTTTTATAAACGATAATTAGTTGAAAGCTTTATTGTAAAAAAAAAAGTGTACTTGTTGTTGCAGATCCTGGAAGTTCAGGTTTCATGTAATCGAATGGTCTGAATGTTTTCAACACGAAATTCGGTAAAGCAAAATCTAAACTGACACCCGACAGGGAAAACAAGCTTGTGACAATTAACACGGCATAATGTCCGAGTCATCCGATCACATACGCTTGAAAACCACGCCGAATTCAACCAAACGCAAGTGTACATTTACAGAGGAGTTGAGAAAAACTTATTCTCGTAGTTTTAGCGATGGGAAATCTGCATATTTTTCAGGGAAATGACTTCTCTGCGTTTTTGAATCGGTACGGAGTCCAACACCGGTGCACAGCAGCATATGCTCCTCAGTCCAACGCTGCAGAACGAGTTAATAGATCTATTAACGCGGCGTTAAGATCTTACATTCGGTCAGATCAGAGGGAATGGGACAAGTACTTGAGTAGCATTAATAGCGCCTTGCGAAATAATCTACATCAGTCGATTGGAATGCCCCCATATTTAGCCGTTTTTGGACAAAACATGATTACTCATGGTAACGATTACCAACTTTTAGAAAAATTGGGATTAATTAATGAGGGATCCACTACCCTTAATCGATTAGACAACTTTTCCAATATTCGAGGGGACATTCAAAAACATATGCAGAAAGCCTATCAGACCAACAAACGTACGTATGATTTGCGAAGCCATCACCGGACATTTAATATTGGCCAGATAGTAACGAAGAGAAACTTTAAGCTAAGCAATGCCGCAGGGAATTTCAACGCTAAGCTAGCGCCTATTGGAGTAAAAGTCCGAGTAAAGAAAAAGTGCGGACAATCGCTGTATTTACTAGAAGACTTATCAGGAAAAGAATTAGGGACCTTTCATGCTAAAGACATCTGGTAAAGATCACCCTTTTTTCAGCTTTAAGCCGAAAAATAAATTTTTCATTCCAACCTGTGGGTGTGAGGGTGATTTTCACGAGCAAATTTTAAGACAAACAATTTCAGATGTGTCCCATTGTGCAGATTGCAGTAGTCTCCAAAAGTGCACACTTGCCGTCCCCTTCGGACGAGGAGAAGTCGGACAATGAAGATGATATGCTACTCACCCCCAGCGATGACGAGAGCTTGGACGGCGCCAATGAAAGCGAGTCGGAGTTCTCTGTGTGCAGCTTCAACCAGAACGGAGTCGGTCGACCGTCGTTTCCTATGCCTTTTTTTTAGAACCGTTAAAGCTCCCTGGCATGTGCAAGTAGGTTCGTTTTCGTTGCAAAGATAAGCCCAGTTTCACTTTCAAATCGTTCTTTGACTCAAGCGGATTGACCTAAGATTTCACCTTTTTAAGAATAAAACACGTGGAAATATCTAATTACACGTGTTCCGCAATCATTATATTTGAATTAAAGTGAATTTATGAAACTAGTTGCAACCAAACAAGTGCGAGTTTCAAGTGCAATTGAGAGTTGCTGTTTAATTTTCCCTGTGGGTCGGCCAATATCAGGTGAGAAAAAGAAACTGCAATGCTTGGGGAAGTTCTAATGGCCATAAATTTCGCAGAGCCATGGTGGCCTGGTATTTCGGCCGAGCACATATATAAAATATATATAAGCCTGAAACGCAGGAATCCGAGAGGAGGATTTAGAGCTATTGAGGAGCTTTTTGGAGGAACAGTAACGGATCGTCATGAAACCCCCCCCCCGCTGTTCCCTAACATTACATAAGGACCACGAGGTTTCCATGAGGCGTGGAATCAACTCCCCCCTCTCCTCTCACCTACTATAAAAGTAGCTCTCGCGGATTTGTGTTCTGTTTTCTACCATGCTGCATCCGTTATTTCCCCAAGAGAATTAACAGAAAAACAAATACCATATAACCCCCACAGTTTTAGATGCATAGCTGATCTGCCACTGTAGGGAATGTAAAACTTTAAAGAATTTTGAATCATAATTGTTAATAATTGTTATTTTCTAGAATTAATAAGTTTTGAAAGTTTTTGCTTTTGTTAAATTAATTACCTACTACATCCTTTAATATCTATATATATATATAAATATCTACACTATTATGAAGTAAACTTTAGAAAATACATATAAATACATAGCTGCATCGGAAGTCGACAGGCCTGCTGACCTCGAGGGACGAGCTGTAAGTACGGCATGGCCGCAACAACCTACAAATATGTGTCAGAATAACATATAAACGAGATCTAAATATGTATATGAATATTTTGGATGAAGTAAAATCATGAAGTAGAGCAACATAGAGTAATTTCCTTAATTTTCTAAATTCCAATCAATATAAATTAAGTAAATCATAAAATTTAAATCATACTAAATCATTTTATGTTAAGGTTAGGTTAAACCCTTTGAATAATGATGTTGGATTAGGATTAGAATTTGTTTTAGTAGGAATAATGAACCAAACACTGAAAAATCTATTGAATATAATGAAGTAATGAAATTATAATGAATCGCGTCTAAATATTTCCGTGGGGTTTCCAGAGACAAGCTAACGTAAAATGGGTTGCCCAATGATAATGGTGCAACAAGGTAGGGCGGGTAAAGAGGAGATCTATAACACCTGAGTTCTCCAAGCTAAGATCCTCATTCTCTCTCTCTCCCCCACCACTTTGGCCACTCCCTTCCCTTAAGCACTGTCGATTTCTTTTATTTGGTAACCCTGATTTGGGGAAGCACAAGAACCCTCCCTCTGGCCCTGAGCTAGGCCGGCAACAGACAGTGCGTGCTCCCGATCAGAACCAGGGCGTTACAACGTATAAGCTGCTTAATAAATTCCTAAAAATGATAGGAACAGCATTAACGTATGAGAATAAAAATGAGGAGAATGAGGACTGTATTGACGAAATTTTGAAAATATTGTAAAGATCAGAGCAGCTGCTGTTCAAATTCTACATGTTTGAAATGTTTTAATATAACTGATTTCGTGTGCTTAACCTGATTAAAATATAAGGAATATAATGAATTGAAAAACCAGCTTTTTTATACGTTTTTTTTTCCTAATTTTTCAGCTTTTTTGCAACATTTTTTTCGACAAAAACAGCTTTTTTTTTCCAACAAACTTTGGCCTCACTGGCTGCGTCACTCCCCTATTGACACTACAATGGGTGCGAGTGAAAGAGTGTTTTCCTGAAAGTGCAAAAGAAACAGAAACAAAGTGTGTTGCTTAACCTTTATGCTATGCTTATGCTTATGCTATAAACATTTGAAATTTATTTTTTAAATTTTATTTTGAGTAGCTTAGAGTTAGATACTAATCTTTGGTTTTGCTTTTGAACAATTAGTTTTTTATTTAGTTTCTTAGTTCTAAAAAAGTTTGCAATACGACATTTTGCATTTTGTGCAATATGACAAGGCTTAAAGTTTCGAGAAATATTCGTCCGCACACAACCTCTCACTTACGACAACCCGAGCGTACTGGTCGATAGGGAAGTGAGCCCGAACAATTCTGCCGCCGACGAAACTACCTTGTATAATTGTATCATGGCCCTGTTTTTGTGGCATTAATTCATAACTTAAAATCAAACGAACATTTTTTAATTTGGTTTCTTAACAACAAGTTAATAACAAAGAAATGAATATATTAAAAATTCTGAAATTCGCTGTTTTTTTGGCATTAATTAATAAAGTGCCAACGAGGCAAGATATTCGAATGATGTTTTTTTTAGGGCTATACAAGATTTTGAAGCAAAGTGGGCGTGTCCCACCCCCACCCAAAATTTTTTTTTTGGCCCCACACTTCCAGCAGTACCGCATTTCTGATTGTAACCTTCCTTCCTAAAAATTCGAATTTCGCAAAAAGGCGCAATTGAGCCTAGATGTTCTGAATTAAGAATTTATGCCAGAGCTCGGGAAGAGAAATTTCCTATGCCCCCGAAATAGGGCCGTGCCGACCTCTGTTCTATAAGATGAATATAGACCAGTGGTCGGTACCCCAATACATTGATATGATTTTGATAGCAGAAAGTAGGCTGTGAGACAAATCTAATCATTTTTTTAAAACTCTTCCCAAAGTCGATCTTTTATTACGAAAGCTTTGTACGGGCACCACCTTCTAGAATTACAAATAGTATAAGCCTGGAGCATGACTATCAATTTTAAATTTTATTGATTTTTGCTTCGACATCCAAGAAATATTTATTTGAAAAAAAAACTACAACATATAGCCAAATGCAAACACGAAGCGTCATTTCCCAACAGCTGACTTTAATCGTTGGTATTTTAATACTTGACTGGAACAATACGATTTTTGGCTCTTCCCTCTCTTTCTCTTAAGTGAACGGTCGTGTTTTTTTGTGCGCACTGCGTTTTATTATAAATATTGGTAAACCGGTGTTTACATACTTGTGAATTAAATCTTGTGAATCTTAACAATTTTAAAGCCTAAACCGTATCGCTTCGCGAGTGCTGTGGTATATTTGGAGTCGAATTAATAATTTGTCTAAATTCTATTCCAAGCATAGCTCAGCTCTGCTTCTTCCCCGGCTTATCTATATTTCTGCATTTCTCTTTTGCACTCTTTCAAAGCTCCCGCTTCGGCTTCTTGTTTGGCACAGTGGTTCAAGGTATTGTGTTTTTTAACTTTTTAAATATTAATTTTTGTCTTATTAAATAAAAAAAAAAAAAAAAATAATAAATAAAATGTTATTTAAACTGGTCTGTGCCATTAAGTCTTGCAACAAGACAATTTCCACATCCCAGCCTAGTATCCATTGCTGGTTATGTGAAAACGTCGTGCACGCCAAGTGTGCCGGTTTCACTGCATCAGTTTCGGATGCCATTTCCCGTAGGTCTGGGATACATTATTGTTGCGAAAATTGTCGTGCTGTGCAAGGCGAAATGAGGTCGTTCATGAGACAGACAAAAAATGGATTTAAAGAGCTGATCACTAGTTTTCGTAAAATCAATGAACAGCTCTGTGCGCTTGACACTCAATTTAGTGGCCTTCATCTGCTAAATGAGTCCCCTCCGCTGTTTCTGATCCGCCTCAGCCTGCTCAGTCGACAATAATGCAGCCGCTCATATATCTGGCCACCCCAAGGGCTAGAACTGAGAACAATTCGTCCGAATTTCTCAGGGAAAATGAGCAATTGTCCGATATGTCCGCCATGGCATCTCTTCAAGTGATGCCACAGGTCCTAGTGAACGAAACCCCCGTTAGAGTCACCCAAAAGGGTATTTCACAGTCTGGACCACCGGCACCGACTGCAGTTCTAGTACCTGCGACACCAAAACACTTACAGGTGATTTCTCCATCGAAACATATATTTGTTTCTCGGCTTGCCCCTGATACTTCAGAGATTGATATCTCGACTTATATCAAAGCCAAAACAAAAGCTGATATAAAGGTGGAGGACATAACTAAATTTAAATATAATTATACATGGCGCACGTCTTCTTTCAAGATTCGTGTGCCCACGCTGATGTTCAAGACGATTTGTTCTTCCAGTTTTTGGCCAGAGAATCTTTTCGTCCAAGAACATCAGCCTAGTTCCGTAAAGAAAAAAGTTAAAAAACCAGTGGAAGTGAGACTTCCCAATATCGGAACCACTGACCAACCTTCCACCTCTTCTTTGTCCACTAACCCAAAAAACGAGTATCGTCACTAACACTTACATATCAGAATACTAGGGGGCACTGTAGCAAACTCCCCAAACTATATTCTGATAGTTCTTTCTTTGCATTCCATATTATAGCCTTTACAGAAACTTGGTTAAAGCCGGAGATCTATAGCTCCGAAGCTTTTCCAAGTAAGTACACCATATTTAGACGGGATCGACCTCAGCGAAGGGGGGGAGGAGTCCTCATTTCGGTAGACTCCACTCTTGCTTCTGAAAAGGTGAAATCACAAGAGTTTGAAGACATAGAACTTATTTGCCTTAAAATCATTTTCTTTTTCTTTATACATTACATCTTTATACATTACATGTTCATATATACCGCCTTCGTCGAAACCGCCCACATATTGGCAACATTTGTCCGCCATTCAGTCCGTTTTTATTCTTATGACTGATCGTGACCAGCTCGTAGCTATGGGTGACTTTAATATCCCAAAATCCGACCATCTTTATCACTTATTACGTAGCATGACTTCACCGCGGGCAGGTTTGACATGTCCCTAGGTCAAATTAACTATGTTAGAAATTCGTTAGGACGGCTTTTAGACTTATGCTTTGTATCTGATCCAGATGTTACCGCTCTCTCCAGAGCATTCCCCTTTCAACCCCAAAGGATCCATATAACTCCACGCTGGAGGTCTCAATCGAAACCATTCCTGGTATCGTTCATATGTCTCCATGCGTGGTAAGTAAGATTCACTGCTTCCATAAAGCTGATTTTCACAAACTTAAGAGCCTTATCGATACATATGATTGATCCGATATTCAGGCAAGCAGCGATTTTATGATAATGTCACCTAATGATACAAATTTGACTGTACTTTAAATACATTTTTTGACTCCTGTGTGCCATGGAAATATCCGTTCGCTTCAACAAATCCTCCTTCCTTGGTTTACAATGTGCCTCACTAACCTAAAAAATACTAAAAATAGGCTCTTACTGAAATATAAAAAAACCTGCAGTAGTATTGATTTACTTTAAATCAGCAAATATTATTTTCTGTCAGTTTTTCTCCGAGAACAACTTATTAGCTAGAATAGCCAGAATATCGCCAGGCCCCGATGGAGTACCAGGCTGTGTGCTAAAATACTGTGCCAGGGGTCTGTGCAAACCTCTTCTAAGACTTTTCAACTTATCATTGGAAACCTCGATTTTTCCCTTAAGTGGAAGGAATCATTCATAATTCCCCTACATAAAAAAAGGAAAAAGTCCGATGCTGCCAACTACAGAGGCATCTCTAAATTGTAGGCAATTCCAAAGTTATTTAAAAAATTAGTTATAGATGATATTATCATAGATGCCATCTTTGTCATAGATGGCTTTCTTAAGGGATTTCAAACCGATGAAATTTACACAGAATTTAGCAAAGCATTTGATTCAGTCAATAACTCACTTTTGCTGAGTAAACTGAACATGCTGCGATTTTCTACAGACCTCTTAACGTGGATCTCCAGCTACTAAGATGGAAGGACACAAAGAGTCTTATTTAAAAACACACACTTCAAATTTAAAGTATGGAATTTTTAATTTTTCTTACTAACTCCTCCTAGCTTAATAAATTACAACTAGCTTTACATATACTGTACATATACTTACATATACTAAAACTTTATTTAATAACGATCTATTATTAATCTATGTTTTATGTATGCGCAAGCATATATTAAATTTATTCAATATAATTCAGTAATGAGAATAGAAGTAACAATTAGTACAGGGGGCTATTATAATGACGGGGACTTGATAGATGGCCGTGACTGCAGCTCGATCTGCAAGGGCTCACGATTGAGTGAAGACTATTGCTCCGATCGAAAATTATTGATAAACAACCAATTTTAAAGAAGAAATTTTTAACAACTACTGTAAATTGAGTCTTGAATCAAGTTGCTTTATAAAACTTTTAAATGGCGAAAAAGCCAACTGTTCTAAAAGAAGAGTAATTCCAAGATGGTGCAATTTTAGTTACAGAAACAAACATTTTTTTTTTTTTTTAGCTTAGTTTGTTTTTATTTAAAACAAAACACTCTTTTTAAAGAGTGATCCATCTTAATGAGTCTAACAATAAGGTTGCAAATCTTAAAATAATACAATATCTAACAGTTTGTTTTGAACTGAATAGAGACTACGTGGTCCTAATAATTAGCGCTAGATTGGGAGGTCGTTGCGGCGAAGACGAGAACTGATTTGGATGATTTGGATGTACTGATAGCCTGTTGTAGTACTTTGTTTTGATTTGTGCTATCTCTTGCTCTGATTTGTGCTCTGACGAGTGGTATGTGAAGGTCCCTGTGAATGTTTTCATTACGAACGTACCACGGTGCCCCGGTGATGGTTCTGAGAATTTTTGATTGAGTTCGTTGCATTATATCCACACTGCTGTTACTGGAGTTCCCCCACAACTGGAAGCCGTACATCCAGATTTGGTTTCAAGAAGGTGTTATATAGGAGTACCTTGTAGTCCAAGCTAAGGGGCGAGCGGCTATTTATAAGCCAGTGGAGGCTGTTGGCTTTGAGCTTTAAATGCGTTCTTTTGGCTTCAATGTGGCTGCGCCAGGTAAGCCGTCTACCGAGGTGTACGCCAAGATATGTTACTACATTTGCTATCGGAACCACTGTGTTGTTAAGAATAAGTGGAGGGCAGTCTTGCATGTTAAGAGTGAACGTTATGTGTTTGAATTTTTTTTCGTTAACTTTGATTCGCCAGTCGGATAGCCATTTCTCCACTGCCACCAGGTGTATAGCAAGTTGCGCCGTTGCTTGCTTGGGGCATCTCGAGCGGCTTAGGATCGCTGTGTCATCTGCAAAAGTGGATGTGGTTAGATTCCTGCTCGTTGGGATGTCCGCAGTGTAGAGTGTTGGTCCAAGCACGCTGCCTTGAGGAACTCCGGTTCTAATGATGAAGTCATCGGACGTGGCTGAATTACATCTTACTGAGAATTTCCTGTTGTATTGGTATGACTTCAGAAGTTTGTGAGTGTTGGTTGGGAGCATTATAATTTATAATTTTGTGCATTAGACCTTCTAACCATACTCTGTCGAAAACTTGTGATACGTCCAGAAATATCGCAGTGCAGTACTCCCTTTGTTCGAATGTATTTCGGATTTCTGAGGTTATACGGTTGACTTGCTCAATGGTTCCGTGTTTTTCTCGAAAACCGAATTGATGAATCGGGATTTTGTTGTGTGTTCTGAGATATAGGGTAATGTGTGCCAAGAAGCTTGGAGCTCATTGGGGATATCTGTTCTATGTAATGTTTTTGGGACCTTTCTTCTTCATGACGAAGTTCAGCTGAGAGCCTCTCTGTAGCGTCTTTTAACCTTTGTTTTGCGGATGGTGATCTGTTGGATTGCCATTCTCGCCGTGAGCGTCGCTTTGCTAGAACGAGCTGCTCTATTTCAACGTTCGTGTATCTATTATTGTACGATGTTTTTTGCGTTTGTGGAGTTGATACGCGAGCTGCTGCGACCAAGACGGATTCAAGAGTGTTTGTGGATAAGTTGATATCAGCTTCGTCATTCAAACGTGGATTCAACTCAATGTGCGAACTTATATATTTTTTGTACCTAAGCCAATTGGTTTTATTCGTTGTTAGTCTGAATGGTTTATCTACCGCAACTGGATGTAGATTTAGATGAAGAAGTACAGGCGAGTGATCAGACGATAGATCTGGTAAGGAGTTGGCGCTTGTCAGGTTGCGAGGAATGTTTTTTGTGACTGCAAAATCTATCAAGTCTGGCAGTTTTCTAGGATCTGTTGGCCAATATGTAGGTGTAGGTGACACACAGTCTAGCTTGTTGCTTGCTTTTATTATTGCATTGTAGAACTGCCTTCCCTTAGGAGTCACAAGTGGAGATCCCCAGTGCGTATGCTTGGCATTGAAGTCTCCTGCTGCTATAAATTGTTCGCTCAGAGAGTTGAAATATTCCATGAATTGGGATTCTGATAATGTAAACCGAGGAGGGCAGTATACGGCGGCAAGATTTAAAGATCGGGAATCCATTTGCACATCTATTGATGTAGCTTGCATGAAGTTAGTGGCGAAGTTATTGTGGAAGCATCTTGATGCGATTTCTAACCAGAATCCCAATGCCTCCATGAGCTTTCCCGTCTGGGTGATTCGTGTTGTAGAATAGAAAGCCTCGAATTTGAAAATTATATTTATTTGTGAGATGAGTTTCTGCGAGTAGCATTACATCGATATGGTAATTAATAAGGAACTGAGTTAACTCGAGTTTGCGCTGAGAGACGCCGTTGGCCTTCCACAGTGCTATACGGAGTGGAGCTGTTTGGTCATTGAGCGTTTTCAATGCCGTAAATAAAAAGACGAATTTGTTACTTTTGAACGTTATAAAAAATGTTTATTCCTGCATGCAGATCAAGCCGGATGATCCGCAGATAGACCAGCTATGGTGCCTGCAGGGACTCAAGTAAAGTACAGAGAGGGCGGCCCGACTGGTCACTGCGAAGCTAAAGCTCTCGAATAATGGAGAGGGCGGCCCGACCTAGACACTACGAGCTAAAACTCTCTATAGAAAGCTTGTTGAGTCGAGCGGCCGAGAAAGAGTCGGCTTGCGATCAACAAAGCCTTTGTACAAACTTAAGCCTAATAAATAAACATTACACAAATAAATACACTAAACATTACATAAACATTATTTAAACATAAACATTAAACGCCGTGCTGCTGCTTGACCCGACAGGAGCCATTGATTATTTAGTCTGTTTTTGAGCAACAAGCAGCTCAATCAAAACGTTCTGGTTTCGCATAAGATCTTGCATAGTTGTCTGCATGAATGACATGAATTCCATCATACTTTGTTGAAGATTACATGTCAATGTTTCAAGTTTGTTCGTAGACGGTTCTTCTGGTTGATGAGGGGAAACTGATGATCTGATGATGATGGATTGGTGGGAGCGGTACTTTTAAGACCCAATTTTACTGCAGTTGCATAGCTTGCGGATTTGTCGGTGACCTCATTATTGGCTAAAGATTTAACAGCTGAAGGGGAAGACATTACGTGTAAATTTCATAGGTGGTGTATGTGAGTGAGCAGTGGTCACTCTTTGGTGTGTACGACTTTTCAGTTCCTTGTAGACTGGACAGCCCCTGTAGTTAGCCGTATGGTTGCCTCCACAGTTTCCGCAATTTTTGCTGCTGGGATCCTCTTTATTTTTTGGGCATTTGTGAGATTCATAAAGGTCTCCACAAGCAACGCATACTGGACGAAGCGTGCAATAAGACCTTGTGTGGCCATATTCCTGACAATTATTACACTGCACCGGTCCATTTCTTTTATGCGGCTCCTCTACCGTAATTCTGCGGTGTAGTAGGAACTGGAGAGTAAAGATTGGATGCACTTCATTTTTTTTTAGAGGCTTGGATTTGGTTTCGGGTTCGAGTTTTACCTTGAAAAGAGGTTGAGGCTTTCTTTCTCTATTCAAAATGTTAATAACATTTTTTACATTAAATCCTTTCTCCATCAGTGCTCTTGTAACTTCATCTGGTGTTACTTCCGGCTCGATACCTTCTAGTACTACTTGCTGGCCCTTACTGCTTTTTAATTGGTACGTGGAGAAGTTTTTATTATTGTCGTTTAAATACTTCGACAAAATTCTGTAGTTTACTTCCGTATTAGTCTGAACTTTAGTTTCATGAATATTTCCCTTTGTTAATGGAATTATGTGGAAATTGTCTGGTCCTATTAGATTCAGTATCGAGTTTACGAGAGCATTCGAACTTTTCGCATTCGAATAAGAAGACAAAAAGAAAGCACGTCTGCACTCGCCGACGTTCGCGAACGTTTTTGAACAAACATAGTAGACATAACAAAACAACAAGGTTCATATTTAATTTTGTTCAATGACTCAGTAACCATAAAAAATATTACTTATGTAAACACCGAAAGGAAAATATTAAACTACATAGCACAGCATAAATTTATTAATTATGATCTTGGCGCATATATTATTTCTAATAATTCAGAACTTACTCTTGATAATATAAATATTCTCAATCCATATTTCCTAATTAAAAATACAAAACTTCGTATTTCTTATATATTATTAATTGTAATCATCGTACATTTAATTTTTTTACTTTTTATAAAATATAAAAACTTTATTTTTGTAACAAAAAACAACGGCCAGAACTAGAAGAAAAAACTAACCATGAAAATTAAAAAAATGAAAATTCAAAACATAAAATTATTATATAAAAAAACACAAATCATCAAGAAATTTTCACAGAAAAAAATACACAGAAAATTTCAAAACTAAGAGACCGATTAATAATGAATTGGGACAATCCATTTTATAAGTTATCCAACCCATGAAACCAGGCCTCTTATGGCATTTATAAACAATTTTTCAAATTCAATCTCACCGATCTTCGCCTTAGCCTTTGCCATTGCCTATGCCTCTGGCTCCGCTCTTTGAGCCCCAAGAGAAATAAAAAAATCAAACTTAAGGGGGGACATCTGAGTAACAGGCCAAAAAAAAACTGATTTTCTGGAATTTTTTTTGGCCAAATCAAAACAGCTAATCGAAAATTTGTAAATGAGGTTTTATTATACATATTTGTAATTCATGAAAAATAAATAATTATTCAAATAAATTACTTTTGGACTTTTTATTTTTATTCAAATCAACTTTATAATTAAAATAAATTTATATTTAAAATAGTTGATTGAAATTAAATGAAAACCAATATTTTAAATTTAAAGGAAATATTTTAAAGTTCGTGTTAAGTTAATTATTTCCATTAATATCGTTGGATGATCCATAATTCACTTCGGACCCAGTACTTTTTCACTTCAGGACAGAAGTAGCAATTATAGTATAAGGATCGGGCTTTTGGGCTTTTGTATTTCTGAAGTTGTGTTTTTTTTAGAATGTGGCGATATTTAAAGGAAGGACTTTCTATACAGAGATTACAAACGAACGTTTTCATTTCGAAAATTTAAAAATAAACTGATAGAAAGCAAACCTAGAACTTCTTTTATATATTTTTAGGAGTGAATCTGTGCTATTGTATATAATTTACCTATATATTTTAAAATTAAATAACCATACAGTCATTTCTTTCATTCCTAATAAAATTTACATATTCCTAGCTATAAAGTTCTTATATACCTGTCGACGGTCAAAACATTGTTATCCATAGTTAAGTCAGTATTATTAGGAAATGTAGTATTTTAAGTTATAGGAATTACGGGCCTACTAATAGCGGTAGTGTGAATGCCGCCGAAAAGTGCCTTTCATTGTTTTGTTGATTGTAGGAGGGCACACTGTGGTAAGAAGAAGATATATATTTGAATTGTAAACTAATTTATGAATTTTACAGAATAAAACGTTCCTTTAGCCACAGCCAAGGCCTTTGAAGTACCCCTTTCTTCGGACCTACGCGTGTGGGGAGCCGTTTAAGGCAACTCCACATGAAACAAAACAACAATACCCATAATCATTTATAAGTGTCATGATGTCATCCCTTTCATTTATATAAAAATTATATATAATATTATTTCTATATATATACTTATATATATGCATATATTTTTTTTTTTTTTATCGTTTATTAACAAAGAAAGACTTAAAACTAAGCTCTAACAAAAAGGAAAGTGAAAAAGTGTCTACTAGGTGCCTGTCCCCTGCGGTAATGCCACTAGGCTTTGCTTCGCAGGGCCAGGAAATTGGCGTGCTTATGCGCCCCACTACAGTTGGCCTAGGCTAGCCTAGCCTCCGCTCGGAGTCGCTCTAGCCTTCTCAGCTCCTTCATCATGTAGGCGGCGAAGCTGCTCAAGTCTGCCCAGAACTGGGCGTCCTCCAGCAACCTCCTTCCAATGACGTCCGCCGTCGCCACTTCCCCTACACTCAAAATAAAATTTACCCTTAAATTTAGAAATTCGCCATAAAACTTAATTTTTTCTAAATACAAGAAAAAATTTCTAGTTTCTAGAAAAAATTTTCTGAAAACAAGAAAAATTTCTTAAATCAAATAAGTTTTTCTCAAATATAGAAATAGTCGCCATAAACTGAAATCGTCCTAAAATCAAGAAAACTTTTTTATAATTAAGGCAAATTATGACTTATTTTCAGGAAATATTTTCTTAATAATAGAAAGGCTCACCATAAAATTTACTAACCCTAAAAAATAGAAAACTGTTTCTACAATATAGAAATCCTTTTCCTAAAAAGATACTAACCCTACAAAATAGAAAACTGTTTCTACAATATAGAAATTCCTTTCTAAAAATGCACAGTGTTACCCTTTAATTTAAGTAACCCTAGAAAATAGAAATATTTTGTTTAATATAGAATTTTTTTTATATTTTATCTCTGTCCGTGGTCGGCACCCAATACATTGATATGATTTTAACGCATTAGTACTAGTATAGCAGAAAGCAGAAAGTAGGCTCTGAGCATGACGCGTCATGACGTTTCACACATTTATACTGTGTGTGTGGCAGAACACGGGCAGATAAATGCAGACTGATCTATATTATATTTTATGTATAAAGTTTTAACATGTTAAATAAAAAAAATCATGTTAAGAAATAATGTAACGATATTTAAACTATCTCTAAGATGTTGACATTACAAATTTATTAAAAAGTTTATTTAAAAAGTGCTAATTGATTCCTTGCTGAAAAAAGATAAACTGAGAAGCCTTTTCTTTTTTTTCGCTGGTAAGTTACTAAAAACGTTACTAATTTCATAAGTAATTTAATTTAATTACTAATTAAATTAATCTAGAGCTAATTGTGGAAAGACATGATAGATCTTAACATCGGAAAAAAGCCAGAAGGTCTGCTGCATATGGCAAAATTTATCATTTGAAGGCTAAGGAGAAAAAGTTATCAACTGGTAAAATACGCCCCACTTCAAAGGTTAAAAATAATTTCCCAAATACATTTTCAGGTAATATGGCTGATGTTCAATAGTGACAAGATGAAGCCCAGCCTTGTGAAGAGGTCAACGAAAAATTGGATCTTAGTTTTGAGTGGCGCAAAAGTTTATTTTTCTCGGACGCTACACTTAGCTTATCGAGGAATGGCCCATTCTTAAGCAGAATTTTGAACACAAATTGGTAATGTTTTTTATATATTCATTTTGTTTTATTGAATGCATTTATTGAATAAATTCTTAGATTGTGTCAATTTTTTCTCTCATTTCTTTAAAAGGAAGTCCAGTGTTTTATCTTACTAAAAACATTCCCTCAACAAAGCGAAGGTAAAAAGGCAATAATTATACTACCTTAAAACATTTTTTAAAACATTCACAATTAAATTGTAAATTGCTATATTTATATCGCAATATTAATTGACGTGATTTTTCCACAGATAAAAAGGACGCAGATGATTCACGCTATTTTAGTCCCCACCAAAAGGGGAAAACGTGGTGCTTCTGGAAATTTAAAAGTCAAGTATACAATTCACGATTCGAGGGTCAACTTTATTATATACCATAAATAAAGTCTTATGTGAAAGGAAGAACTGAAGAGAGCTTTAAAATGAAATAAATGTAAATGTAAAAATAATTTAAAAATATGTAAATGTAAGATGTAATATGTAATTTAAAATGTAAAAATAAAATGTGTAGTATTTATAGGGTGACCAGGCGTCCGTATTAATACGGACATGTCCGTATTTTCAGCTCTGTGTCCGTTAGTCCGTATTTTTTTTGTAAAATGTCAGTATTTTTCGCGTTTTTGACGAAAAAACAGGTTGCACCTGCAATTTTTCCGAAATGAGTTTCTAGACTTAAACATTCGAAAGCGCCCGCGCTCGCAGTTGACGTAGAGGACGCGCAATCAATTTAGCACGCGTTATACGGTAAAATTCCCTAGAAATATGGGACGATTGCGTACGGTTATTCGGTTTGCTATGTATGCATACTGTCGCGTACATACATTGCTTATAGCGTTGTTTTGTGTATTTCTGTAACAGCTGACTTTTTTATTATCAATCAGTTAATCTTTAACAAAACAACCAACTCGTAAGTATTCTGAATGTTTTATAAACGATAATTACGATTAGATTAGTTGAAAGCTTTATTGTAAAAAAAAAAGTGTACTTGTTGTTGCAGATCCTGGAAGTTCAGGTTTCAAGTAAGCGAATGGTCTGAATGTTTTCAACACGAAATTCGGTAAAGCAAAATCTAAACTGACACCCGACAGGGACAACAAGCTTGTGACAATTAACACGGCATAATGTCCGAGTCACCCGATCACAAACGCTTGAAAACCACGCCGAATTCAACCAAACGCAAGTGTACATTTACAGAGGAGTTGAGAAAAACTTATTCTCGTAGTTTTAGCGATGGGAAATCTGCATATTTTGCTCATTGCATTGTTTGTGATTGTGAGGTGTCAGTTGCAAATAGTGGTTTGTATTTTTACTTTTTTCCATTTTTTTGGTTTTGCTCGTTTTGGTTTTTCACTCTCTTCCGCCGCTTTGATTAGGTTGACCAGATAGCTGAAGTGGAAAATACGGACACCACCGTTTTCTCGTTTCCTTAAAACTTAAAAGTATTACTTTTGAAATGTATTAAAAAATGGCACTGTCACCTTGAGTAAAACAAAATGTATGCGTATTTGTCATTACTCCCGATTTGTTTCAACAAAGCAGTGTTCTTTTTCAAATATGTATGAAACTGTTGAAAGGAATATTTTTTGAAATTGAATTGAACCAAGATTATACTTTTCAAGTTTTTGAAAACCAAATTTTTTTTGTTCGTCGCTCCATTGAATATTAACAAGTGAAAAAACGCGTTCGCAATTTGCGTTGTGACAGGGAATCGCAAAGAAATATTGAGCAATTTTGAGTATTTCAGAACATGATTTAAGACAGCTGTTAGCAGAAAGAAAATCACAGACTTTTTCATCGCTACTTTTTTTGAAAAAATCATCTCTTGCTTCTTTTTCTCGCTTTTCTTTTTCATTCAAAAATTTTTTTTTATTAACAAACTGGTTGAACAATTTTGAATAATCAATTTGAATATTTTTGGATGCGAGAAATGCAACAGATTTTTCAACAGATTCATACCTCAAATCTTTTCCTGGCTTGAAATTTAACCATTCGAAGTCTTCCAAATAACTGGCTAAATATAATATAATGACTGGCTCCATTTCAACAAGATCTTTCATAACACTACAAGCATGGATTCTGTAAAGTTTTGACACTCAGTTTCTTTACCTCAAAGTCTCCCATACTTAGTCAATGGTTTGCAAAACTTCTAGAAAAGAATTGTCTTCACGTTCGATGCTTTTGATTCTATTGTGAAAGACATTCATAAGTGAACTTATAAACAGCAATTGCAATTCCGCAAAATCATCTTTGAAAAAACTCTCTAAAATAATTGGATTGTCGGGTGTCAGTTTAGATTTTGCTTTACCGAATTTCGTGTTGAAAACATTCAGACCATTCGCTTACTTGAAACCTGAACTTCCAGGATCTGCAACAACAAGTACACTTTTTTTTTTACAATAAAGCTTTCAACTAATCTAATCGTAATTATCGTTTATAAAACATTCAGAATACTTACGAGTTGGTTGTTTTGTTAAAGATTAACTGATTGAGAATAAAAAAGTCAGCTGTTACAGAAATACACAAAACAACGCTATAAGCAATGTATGTACGCGACAGAATGCATACATAGCAAACCGAATAACCGTACGCAATCGTCCCATATTTCGAGGGAATTTTACCGTATAACGCGTGCTTAATTGATTGCGCGTCCTCTACGTCAACTGCGAGCGCGGGCGCTTTCGAATGTTTAAGTCTAGAAACTCATTTCGGAAAAATTGCAGGTGCAACCTGTTTTTTCGTCAGAAACGCGAAAAATACTGACATTTTACAAAAAAAATACGGACTAACGTACACAGAGCTGAAAATACGGACATGTCCGTATTAATACGGACGCCTGGTCACCCTACCTAGGTAGCACTTTTCTTGTTAATTCTGAGCAATTAAATGTGAATTTTTGGCTTGCAATCTTCGCATTTTGTTACAAACTTTTTTTTACAACAAAATTAAACACATGACAGTTTTAATATATAAACTTATTCATAGAAAATATAGAGGAAAATTAAAAAAAAATCATTTCTATTGTCAGTGACAATACATGTTATTTTTTTTTTTTTTTTATATTAAGTTACTTCCTGTAGTGGAAGGATTATTTGGCCTCCCCGTTTAGACGGGTTAACGCCACAGCCAATGTATGAAATCTTATTTCAGGAGATCTAAAAAATTGCGCTTGTATTAAAGCAGAGGTCGGCACGGCCCTATCTCGGGGGCATAGGAAATTTCTCTGCCCGAGCTCTGCCACACACACACAGTATACATGTGTGAAACGTCATGCACACAGCCTACTTTCTGCTATTCGTTACTAACACTAATGCGGTAAAATCATATCAATGTATTGGGGTGCCGATCCCTGTATTAAAGACAATAATTTTTATAAATTAATTTTGGCTTGCTTTAAAAACGACGTTATCGATATGTAGTTGTCGATTGGTTCATTTACAAAGAAGCGATAAATATCATTATATTTTAAAAGTGTTGGAAAATGGCGGCGAATGCTTGAGTATTTTGTACAATTTAAAATAAGATGTGAAACATTTTCCACTGCATTGCATGTGTCGCAAAGAGCATTGTCAAAAATATTCATTTTGGATAAAGTGAACTTATCGAACGCATGTCCGCTAAGGATTCTATTTAATTGTTTTGTGTCTAAACGGTCGAAAATATCCGTTTTATAGAACCAGGGTTTCTTGGTGATGAAAGGCCTAAAGTTTGAATAGCCTTTATTACGTTCCATAGAGAAAACGTTATAGTCTCTTTCCCAATCATCTTGAATATAATGAAAAATATAGTTGATCGCATCACTCAATGTCCATCTAACATATTTGAAGGAGCCGTGTATAGAAGCGTTTTATGCTGCTTTATCAGCAATTTCGTTTTCCCAAATATTTGCATGGCTGGGTATGTGGTGAACTACAACCTTTGAGAGCGTGGGACAACTTTCGATTTTGGAGAATATTTCCTGGGCAATATAATTGTTGGAGCCGTTATTTTGTAGAGTTTGTATAGCGCCAAGGCTATCCGTCAGTATGGCTATCTTTGGGAAGCAGTTGGAAATTGCAAAATCAATGTCTTTTTCCAAGGCTAAAAGTTCAGCGGTCATAGACGACAGCTTTTTGTTAGTAAAGAAACTATCAACAGTATTTGACTTTGAATGAACAAATGCATAACCTGTAAAATTTTCCGAGACTGAACCGTCAGTGTAAAAAATTTCCATGTGTAAGTTATTAAAAGAATTCAATTTTTCGTTCAACAAAGTAAAAACAATGACTTCATTAGCTTGCTTTTTGTTAACGCAGGTACCTTTAAAAAAATTTGTGTCTAGGGATAATTTGCGAGGAAAAGTAAAAATAGGGTTGATGGGAGCAATATGATTAAAAAGGTTTATATATTTAGAATAAATTCTACTATAGCTGGTTTTAGTGTATGAGTATGAAAGAGGTAAGAGTGAAGCAGATGGAAGTTTGTACGCGAAGGATTTGGCTAACTCTTTAGTTGTAGCGAATTAAATTCTGTAAATGGGAGGTAGTTCAGCAGCGAGATGATAAATAATTTTGACAGGAGTTGACTTAATAAGGCCTAATGCTTTTCTCAGGTGAAAATTAGCGTGGGAATTAATAATATTTAGAGCTGCTTTAGACAAGTTAGCGAATGAGGAACAGGCGTACTCAAACCTAGATCTTATAAAAGCTTTATAAAAAAGAAGCGATTTACCTGGATGAACTCCGAAGTGGCAACCACTTAGCATTTGTAGAAACATATTTATTTGATTTGATTTTGAAATAATTTTTTTAACATGTGGTACAGACGAGTTGTTAGAACTTATGATTCTACCCAAATAGTTGACACTATTTACATTATTTAAGGTGATGTTATTACACTGTACGTTAAGAGGTCTTCTCCTAAGATTAAAGTGTATAGTGGCTGATTTATTTTCATTAAATGAAAGATTGATTAAATTGCACATTTCCCTAAAAAGATTCACTTTCTGCTCTAATTTAGATTCAGCCAACGAAAAAACCTTGTCATAGCAGACTAAAAAAAAATCGTCCGCGTACTGGAAAAGAGTACTGTCATGATTGTTGCTTAGATTATGAAGCTCAAGAGTGTAAAGATTAAATAAAATTGGGCTAAGACAGCTTCCCTGACTAACCCCTTTGTCGACTGTAACCTCTGCCTTGCCCAAAGTTAAAATTCTTTTATTAAGGAAATTGATAATGAATTTAATATGGGAGTGGTTAAAACCTAAATTAACTAATTTTTTACCTAGGATAGGAATTTTGACCGCGTCAAACGCTTTGTTTAAATCAAGAACAGCTGCTGTAACATGGAAGCCACGAGCTTTTAAATTAGCTATAGTGTTGATCACATCATTGATACATTGCGATGTTGAATGGTTTTTCCTAAAAGCATAGGACCTTGGAGAGAGGATTTCGTGTCTATTAATGTGATTCTCCATACTCGATTTAATTAGGCCCTCTAAACATTTGAAAATTACACTTAGAAGGCAAATAGGTCTATTGTTTGTAATTATAGAAGAGTCAAGGTTTTTCTTTGGCACAGGAATAACTTTTATTCTACGCCAATTATCTGGAATATTACCTTGGTCTAAAGTAGAATTAAGCAAGGAAACAAGGTTTTCTAATTGCACAGTAGGTAAGGCTAGGAGCATTCTATATGAAATCTTATCGAGTCCCTTAGCAGAATCAGGGTTACGGGATTTGAGAAAGACAAGAAGTTCATGATATGTGAAGTTTGAGATAGAATTTGTGTAAAGTAAGTCGTCAGGGAAAATAACATCAGAACAAGTATCAGTGTTAGGAGCTGTGGCTATTTGACTAAGAAAAGCTTGGTGGTCCGAGTCAGAAAATGAACTTTTGGAAGGTTTTATTTGTTTATAAAGTTTAAGGGAATGAATTTTTCCCCACATATCTTTCATTGAGGTAGGGTCAGATAAATCATCTAAAAGCCTGTTTAGGTTATTCTTTCTCATTTTATAAAAGTAATTATTAAGTTTTCTATTACTGTTAATATAGGCAATAGCATCTGTATAAAGCTTGGATTTAAAATATTTTTGTCTGCACGCGTTTCTTAGCCTAAATAGTTTTTCACAAACCTCATCCCAATATTTTTTAGGAACGTATCTATTATTCCCATTTAATTTTATCGTATTATTGGCGTGAATGTTTTGAGAAGAAGTAAAAAGGGTGTCTAGAGAAGTAATATGAACATTTGAGAAATCTTTAATAATTTTTGGGTGATTAAATTTATAAGAGTTGAAAGAAGCCGAAACATTATCAACTTCAATTAAAACCGGAAAGTGATTGCTATTCGAAATTTTAGAATTAACTGAAGCCCATTTAAATCTAAGATGATTATTATTTGTGAAAGTGACATCAAGGGTAGAGAAATAGGACGGATTAGGTGAGTAGGTTGGATCGCCATTGTTAATGCAGAAAAATCCTGAATTTAAAAGAGCGTTTTCCAAGATGACTCCTCTGGCATCAAGCGTGTTGTTACCCCAAATACTAGATTTGGCATTAAAATCGCCACCTCTAATAGAAGTACCGTTCAGTTCAGACGCAATAGAAAATAAATCGTTACAACCTTGTTCAAAAGAATTAGCGTTAGGATTGGGTGCGGCATAGATACTAAAAATGTTTATATTGTTTTTTAGATTCGTTGTACAGACACCAACTGCTTCAATATTAATGTTACATTTAATTTTCCTAAAACGTATATGTTTTTTTAAATAAATACCAACGCCTCCATACCCGTCGGCACGAGGTTTACACACAAAATTATAATTAGCTAGGCTACACATAGAATTGTTTGGAATCCAGATTTCTGACAAAATTGCTATGTCTATATTATTATTAACTAAAAATAGTTCTAACAGATGTTTATTGTTATTAGCAGTTAAGCTCTGAATATTGTATTGGAGGATTTTAAGAGTCATTATTATTTATTATTATTATTTTTTTTAAGAAAAGTATATAGACAAGCAACATTAAAGACTATTGTAACGATTGGTTAATTTTAATTAAATCAATTTTTGAATTTGTAATAGAAATACGATCTTTTAAATTAACTAAAAAGTTTCTTGATTCTGGAACTAATATCGAATTTTCGTTGACTAAAAAAGAGGAAATGTCTAGGGCTAGTTGGTTTAAACTTTTTTCTGCAGCTTCTAGAGCTGGGTTGTTGCAATTATAAATTTCAACTTGTTGAGCAGAGAAAGGATCTTTAGATTGGGTATTAATGAATTTTTCTTTGAGAGAGTACTCATGTTTTTTAAGAGCAGCTTTCCAGCTGATCATTGTGCCGTTGGCATTGTTTTCCTCATTTTTTTTGTTAAGAGAGATCTTAACCACTTTGTTAAAAGGGTTATTTTCAAATAAATGTTGCGTGGCTAATTTGGTGTTATTTTGTAAAATTGGTGTAGTAGATTTCCTTTGCCATGATGGCTGTGGGAAAAGAGTTATGTCGTTAGTATCAACTTCATCTAAAATTTGAAACAGAGAGGGATATCTAATTTTCGCTTCTGATTTTGATAAGTTTTCAAGTGTCATGCACTTTTTAATTGCATAGGCTCTTTTACGAGCAGGACAATCAAGAGAGGTGGCTACGTGAGATTGTTTGCAGTTAGCGCAAACCAATTGGCTACATTGCTGCTCTTTGGTATGAGATAATGAACAGCTACTACATTTTTGATCAGCTTGTTTGCAATTTTGAGCAAAATGATTAAACCTAAAACAGCGATAACATTGGCTGAAAGGTACATACGGACTAACGTTAACTTTAGTGTATAAAAAGACGACTTCATTGGGAATTTGTGTACCTTTAAAGAGAATTTTAACCCTTGAAGTGTTAATAAATTTATCTTTAACCTCTTTATCCCTAGTTTTAACTCGAATGATCTCGTGAATCGGTACAGAAGAGGAAATGTACTCTTTCAGTTCGGAGTCGGAGAACTTTGTAGGAATATTAAAAATAATACCCATTTTAAAAATAAAGTGTTTTAAAATCTTGGGTTCATAGCCATTATTTTTCAAATCTGACAATAAAATGTCATTAGCTGCCGCAGCAGACTTAAACTCAGCTTTGCAGCGTCCAAAGCCAATCTTACTGACGGATATAATGTCTTTGATTTTGAGTTTCAGAAGTGTAGCATTCAAATCTAGCGGATTAATTGGGACTCTGTTCTGTCGGCTCTCTAAGCCAGTATCTCCGATTTTGTCAATATAGACCACAAAGGGCCCTTTGTGAGAAATGTCATACAAAATTTCATTTTTATCCAATTGCAAATTTTCTTCCAAGCAAACATTTTCTAACTTTCTCTTCTTTTCTTCTTTTTGACTTTGATTCGTTGAATTGTTCCCATCGTGTCCAGTCAAATCCTCCATATCCGAAATAACTACTTCATCACTTACTTGCACATTGTCTTTATTGAAACAAATTCTTTTTGGTCTCTTGAAAGTGGCCTGCTCCGAGGAAGGGATGGGACCCTTGGCCTCGTGGGCCATTTTTGTTTTAATTTTCCCCGTAACAAACAAAAGAAGCGAATATTTTTAGCAAAAAAAAAAAACAAAAAAAAATAATTTACAACTTTCAACTTTTTTAAAAAAAACTTTTTTTTTTTTTTTTTCTCTCTGGTTTTTTTTGGAAGTACCGTTCCGAATCAAAGTAAAACGAATACTGGACAATAAATGTTATTTTTTGAATTTTATAGGAAATTAGTAATTCATGCATACATATATATTCCATTTTATAGATTCATTAAAAATATTCTGATTGTATAAGTGCAACGCAATCTTTATTTTGAAAAAATTTTGTAATTTCTGCAAAATTTATAATGCAAACAATTTGCAGGAATGTGTGCTACCAGGCTCAGGGAATGTAAAACTTCGACAGCTCATGCCAAAAAGCAAAAATACTTCTCAAAGCGGCGGAAGAGAGTGAAAAACCAAAACGAGCAAAACCAAAAAAATGGAAAAAAGTAAAAATACAAACCACTATTTGCAACTGACACCTCACAATCACAAACAATGCAATGAGCAAAATATGCAGATTTCCCATCGCTAAAACTACGAGAATAAGTTTTTCTCAACTCCTCTGTAAATGTACACTTGCGTTTGGTTGAATTCGGCGTGGTTTTCAAGCGTTTGTGATCGGGTGACTCGGACATTATGCCGTGTTAATTGTCACAAGCTTGTTGTCCCTGTCGGGTGTCAGTTTAGATTTTGCTTTACCGAATTTCGTGTTGAAAACATTCAGACCATTCGATTACATGAAACCTGAACTTCCAGGATCTGCAACAACAAGTACACTTTTTTTTTTACAATAAAGCTTTCAACTAATCTAATCGTAATTATCGTTTATAAAACATTCAGAATACTTACGAGTTGGTTGTTTTGTTAAAGATTAACTGATTGAGAATAAAAAAGTCAGCTGTTACAGAAATACACAAAACAACGCTATAAGCAATGTATGTACGCGACAGTATGCATACATAGCAAACCGAAAAACCGTACGCAATCGTCCCATATTTCTAGGGAATTTTACCGTATAACGCGTGCTAAATTGATTGCGCGTCCTCTACGTCAACTGCGAGCGCGGGCGCTTTCGAATGTTTAAGTCTAGAAACTCATTTCGGAAAAATTGCAGGTGCAACCTGTTTTTTCGTCAAAAACGCGAAAAATACTGACATTTTACAAAAAAATACGGACTAACGGACACAGAGCTGAAAATACGGACATGTCCGTATTAATACGGACGCCTGGTCACCCTAGCTTTGAGAAGTATTTTTGCTTTTTGGCATGAGCTGTCGAAGTTTTACATTCCCTGAGCCTGGTAGCACACATTCCTGCAAATTGTTTGCATTATAAATTTTGCAGAAATTACAAAATTTTTTCAAAATAAAGATTGCGTTGCACTTATACAATCAGAATATTTTTAATGAATCTATAAAATGGAATATATATGTATGCATGAATTACTAATTTCTTATAAAATTCAAAAAATAACATGTATTGTCACTGACAGTAAAAATGATTTTTTTTTAATTTTTCTCTATGTTTTCTATGAATAAGTTTATATATTAAAACTGTCATGTGTTTAATATTGTTGTAAAAAAAAGTTTGTAACAAAATGCGAAGATTGCAAGCCAAAAATTCACATTTAATTGCTCAGAATTAACAAGAAAAGTTTTACCTAGGTTACCTTAGCTATTCATCCTTGTAAAATTAAATCATGAAATATCGCCTCATTGCTCTTATGAAATTGGAAACACCTCGCTGGAAAAACACCTCGCCACGCCAAAACATTCAAAACAAGAAAGCAAAGCTAACTTCGGGCGGAGCCGAAGTTGATATACCCTTGCAGCTAAAACCGGATATATATCACAAACATCGGATATAGTTGGCTGATCCTTATGATTACATCATAATAAAACCAATTAATTACAATAAAAAATCTAAAAAAAGTCCCAAGCTTCTATCTTCAAAATTACGAAAGTTGATATTTCTACCAAATACCATTTCCGATCGTTCAATTATATGACAGCTATAAAATATAGTCAACCGAACGTTATGAAATTTGGTAGATCGGATTAACTGACCAAAAATAGAATGTGTACCAAGTGCCAGCTTTCTATCATCAAAAACACGAAAGTTGGGTCATTTCCGATCGTTCAGTTATATGGCAGCTATAAGATAGAGTCAGCCGATCCTTATGAAATTTCGTAAGTCGGATTAACTGACCAAAAATTCAATCTGTACCAAATTCCAGCTTTCTATCTTCAAAAACACGAAAGTTGGGTCATTTCCGATAGTTCAGTTATATAGCAGATATAGGATATAGTCGGCCGATCCTTATGAAATTTGGCATGTCGTAATGTTTTGCCAAAAATAGCTATCATGTCAAATTTGAAGTCTCTAACTCTTAAAACACTAAAGTTATACCATATTCGATCAATCAGTTATATGGCAGCTATAGGATATACTTATATATACTTATATACTGCGTGCAAAGAAAAGAAGGATGTGTGCAAAGCTATCGACTTGAAGATAGCTTTAAAACTGAGAGACTAGTTTGCGTAGAAACAGACAGACGGACAGACGGACATGCTCATATCACCTCAGGAGGTGATCCTGATCAAGAATATATATACTTTATAGGGTCGGAGATGTCTCCTTCACTGCGGTGCACACTTTTGGACAAAATTGGATAAACATGTTTTGACTGAGAAACTGGTCGCATACGGAGGCGATAATATCAATACAAACTTTGGAGGGCTGAATGGCAAAGAAGGAGAAAAGGTATTGACTTATTTAAGGCGTGAAATCAACCACCATGGTATAGATCGGTTCGGTTCTTTCGACATTGAATGTATTGTAATGAAAATTTTCAATCACTTCTCGATTTACACTGTTCGGACTAATCAATTGAAGGATTTTTGCGATTTTGTTGATGTGGAGTACAGGAAACTGCTATCTCACAGCAAAACACGATGGCTAACCCTCAAGCCAAGCATTGATCGAATTTTACAAATTTTTCCAGCTCTGGAGTCATTTTTTTTATCTACCGACAATCCAATTATTTTAGAGAGTTTTTTCAAAGATGATTTTGCGGAATTGCAATTGCTGTTTATAAGTTCACTTATGAATGTCTTTCACAATAGAATCAAAAGCATCGAACGTGAAGACAATTCTTTTCTAGAAGTTTTGCAAACCATTGACTAAGTATGGGAGACTTTGAGGTAAAGAAACTGAGTGTCAAAACTTTACAGAATCCATGCTTGTAGTGTTATGAAAGATCTTGTTGAAATGGAGCCAGTCATTATTTTATATTTAGGCAGTTATTTGGAAGACTTCGAATGGTTAAATTTCAAGCCAGGAAAAGATTTGAGGTATGAATCTGTTGAAAAATCTGTTGCATTTCTCGCATCCAAAAATATTCAAATTGATTATTCAAAATTGTTCAACCAGTTTGTTAATAAAAAAAAATTTTTGAATGAAAAAGAAAAGCGAGAAAAAGAAGCAAGAGATGATTTTTTCAAAAAAAGTAGCGATGAAAAAGTCTGTGATTTTCTTTCTGCTAACAGCTGTCTTAAATCATGTTCTGAAATACTCAAAATTGTTCAATATTTCTTTGCGATTCCCTGTCACAACGCAAATTGCGAACGCGTTTTTTCACTTGTTAATATTCAATGGAGCGACGAACAAAAAAAATTTGGTTTTCAAAAACTTGAAAAGTATAATCTTGGTTCAATTCAATTTCAAAAAATATTCCTTTTATTTTACTCAAGGTGACAGTGCCATTTTTTAATACATTTCAAAAGTAATACTTTTAAGTTTTAAGCATAGTACTGAGTTGACGAAAATCCGTTGTCCAACGAGTGACAGCTGTCAAACTCCATATAAAACAAGAAAGGAAAGCTAACTTCGGGCGGAGCCGAAGTGTATATACCCTTGCAGTTAAAACCGGATATATATCGCAAACGTCGGATATAGTTGGCCGCTCCTTATGGGAATATGAATATATAATCCAATTTATTACAATACAAAATCTAAAAAAAGTCCCAAACTTCTATCTTCCGATCGTTCAGTTATATGGCAGCTATAGGGTATAGTCGGCCGATCGTTATGAAATTTGTTAGGTCGGATAAACTGACCAAAAATATAATCTGTACCAAGTTCCAGCTTTCTATCTTCAAAAACACGAAAGTTGGGTCATTTCCGATCGTTCAGTTCTATGGCAGCTATAGGATATAGTCGGCCGATCATTACGAAATTTGGCATGTCGTATTATTTTGCCAAAAACTTTGAACTCTCTAACTCTAAAAACACCAAAGTTATACCATTTCCGATCAATCAGTTATATGGCAGCTATAGGATATAGTCGGCCGATCCGGGCCGTTCAGACTTATATACTGCGTGCAAAAGAAAGAAGGGTGTGTGCAAAGTTTCAAGTCGATAGCTTTAAAACTGAGAGACTAGTTTACGTAGAAACAGACAGACGGACAGAGGGACAGACAGACAGACGGTCAGACGGACAGACGGACATGCTCATATCAACTCAGGAGGTGATCCTGATCAAGAATATATATACTTTATATGGTCGGAGATGTCTACTTCACTGCGTTGCACACTTTTGGACAAAATTATAATACCCTCTGCAAGGGTATAAAAAACGGTGTAAAAAAGGAAAGAAAAAGAAATTTTTGCCTTTTAGATTTTGCGGGTACTGAGTTAACGAAAATTTTTGTTGTCGATTTTAATCGTGTTGCCGGATCAAAAAAAATAAACAGCTGCTCTCGGGGAGTTAAAAGAAATATTTGAATATATTTTTATAGGTGTGGCAATTGACCAAACAAAAAAATAGTTATAAAATGGCATTGAAATGATTTGTGATTGATTTTGATTTTGATTTTGACCCAGTTTTCTATTTCTTAATCAGCTCCTTAGCGGCGAAATACATAAACAAAACACCAACTTCCAATCGTTTTGAATTCATTTTGGCTTATTTGTTTTTTGTTTACAAACAACAACTGTTCAGTATTACCTTATTTCTTAATTTTTTTGGTCACACTACCTCGGTAGTTGAATAAAGTCCAAAATCGCTATGCGAATTTCAACAGCGGATTTTCGTCAACTCAGTACTATGCTTTAAGGAAACGAGAAAACGGTGGTGTCCGTATTTTCCACTTCAGCTATCTGGTCACCCTAAGTATTTAGAAAAGTTTACCCTCAATTTAAGGATTTTTGTAGATATTGTAGAAATTGTTTTCTTAATTTCTCAAAATTGTTCTCAACCCTCAATTTTTTCATGAAATCAAGACTTTTTTTCCTTAGGTTTAGAAAAGTACTTTCTAAAACCTAAAACAAGAAAGGAAAGCTAACTTCGGGCGGAGCCGAAGTTTATATACCCTTGCAGTTAAAACTGGATATATATCGCAAACATCGGATATAGTTGGCCGATCCTTATGATTACATCATAATAAAACCAATTAATTACAATAAAAAATCTAAAAAAAAGTCCCAAGCTTCTATCTTCAAAAATACGAAAGTTGATATTTCTACCAAATACCATTTCCGATCGTTCAGTTATATGGCAGCTATAGGATATAGTCGGCCGATCCTAATGAAATTTGGTAGGTCGGATTAACTGACCAAAAATATAATCTGTAGCAAATTCCAGCTTTCTATCTTCAAAAACACGAAAGTTGGGTCATTTCCGATCGTTCAGTTATATGGCAGCTATAAGATATAGTCGGCCGATCCTTATGAAATTTGGCATGTCGTAATTTGTCGCCAAAAATAGCTCTCATGTTAAATTTGAAGTCTCTAAATATAAAAACACCAAAGTTATACCATTTCCGATCAATCAGTTATATGGCACCTATAGGATATAGTCGGCCGATCCCGGCCGTTCCGACTTATATACTGCGTGCAAAGGAAAGAAGGGTGTGTGCAAAGTTTTAAGACGATAGCTTCAAAACTGAGAGACTAGTTCGCGTAGAAACGGACAGACAGACAGACGGACAGACAGACGGACAGACAGACGGACAGACGGACAGACGGACATGCTCATATCAACTCAGGAGGTGATCCTGATCAAGAATATATATACTTTATAGGGTCGGAGATGTCTCCTTCACTGCGTTGCACACTTTTGGACAAAATTATAATACCCACTGCAAGGGTATAAAAACAAACCCTAAATTTAAGAAATTTTTTTCTACATTTTAGAATTTTTTTTCTTCTTTTTTTCTGCCCTAAAACAATTTGCCCTAGATTTATGAAGGGAATGCCATTAATTTTAGAAAAATTTACACTACATTTTATTGTGTGGTGTCATTGAAGACAAAAATAGGGCAAATTTCTAAATCTTAGGGATAATTTTATTTTGAGTGTACAATTTCTGACACCACAGCTACAACTACTGCAATAAAAAATACGGGACGTCAACGATTACAGCGAGTACAAAAATAACAACTTCGGAAAGTGAAAAAGCAGCCCCGGCCACACAGACTTGAATGGGGCGCTACATTCAAATTAAGCGCAAGCTTAGCCCGCAAATTAATCCGGTAGCCAATAAAACCAAAATCAACCGCGTCCAGAAGATCAACGAAGAACCAGGCAGATCCAGTAGCAAGAGATTTGCCCTACTGGCGGAGGTTGAGGGAAACCAACCAGCGCAAGATACCGAAAAACACCCAAGCCCCCTCCAATTTGTATCAGGGAGAAAATCTCTTATGCCCTGGTCAACCAAATTGTGGCGTTAATCGGGTACGGTAACAATTTTCAAAGGGAACATCCATGAAATAAAGGTGCAAAAATTGACTGAAGAGCACTTCAGTATTGTGTCCCAATATCTGGACGACGCTAATAAAAACTATTACATTACTACTACTATTACTAGTAAAAAGCAGCAAGAGCAAGTAAAGGGAATCGAACCCGATGTTTCCGCAAGAATGTAATAAATATTCTATTTAAAGATAAAAAGAAACAACCTCTCTTCAAGTTGAGCTCCAGCCAAAAAGCAGGTCGATGAAGAAGTACAAAGTCCATTCAATTTAAAAGCTGCAATATCTTTTGCATTGGAATATCACTGTGGAAAAGACGCACTACAAACAAGGAAAATACCATGAAGAAATTTGGAAACTACGGAGGCAACCATACGGAAAACCTTAGAGGATGTGTGGTGTACAAGGTGTTGAAGAGTCGCATGCGACAAGCGACCGCAACGCGCAATCAAAATCCATAGAATGTGTACATTGCGTCAAAAGCTATGCCAGACGTCTTCTTCGCCAAAGCTGGGAGGTCCTCATTGGGGTCCCTAAACACCACCAACGGCTTCTCCTCTGACGATGCTCTACGATCTAGAATGGAAAATCCAATTCAGCCTAATTCACAAACAGGGCCCAGAAAAGCCACGTAAGAAAATGGTGTCTCACGGTACAAACTAGGATTGTCACAATACTTGACCGAAAACCATATTGACGTTATGCTACTGGTGGAAACGCATCTTACAAGCAAATACAACTTTCAAATAAGAGGCTACACAATCTACAGCACAAATCATCCAGATAGGAAAGCCCACGGCGGAACTGGAGTTCTAGCCAGAGAACGCATTAAACACCATTTTCACAAAAGGTTTACAACAAACTTCTTGCAGGCCACATCGATGCAAATTCAGTCAAGCAACGGAATCCTTTCAATCGCTGCCATTTACTGCCCTCCTCGCTTCTCAATCTCGAAAGGAAAATTTATGGACTTTTATAATTCACTTGGGGTGCGTTTCATAGTCGTAGACTACAATCCCAATCATACGTACTGGGGATTCAATCTAGTGACTCAAAATAAGTAGACAATTGTGCACTGCAATTATAAATGTGAGAAATAAACTGAACTATTTTTCCGCTGGAAGTCCCACAAACTGGCCAACAGAACCACGCAAGCTCCCAGACTTTATTTATTTTGCTGTGACAAAAAAAATACCTCGCAATCTAATAAGTGCCAAAGTAGTCTTGGGCTTATCATTAGACCACTCGTGCTACGCTTCTTTAAAGCCCATACATAACTGAACACCCCTTCAGCCTGACGTCCTGAGTGCCCACATCGAACTAGATCCGGAGCTTAATTTAAAATCAGACATCGACTACACTACGAGCACCCTGGAAGAAGTACTCGTTGCGGCAGCTAAAATCCCTACCCCTCAAGGGAATGAAGTAGACCAAAACAGATACTACAAATCCAATCAGCAAATCAAACCTCTCATGCGAGTAAAGAGGCGCAACCGTCTTGATTGGCAAAACAAATGGCCAGCTTCAAAGAAACCCCTTAAGGAAGGAATCCAAACTCTTGACCAGGCTCTTCACCATCATGAAGAAAATGCACAGGTGAGATACATCCAGAATCTTTCCCACCCAAATCTTAGCGCTCCAAATGAAACGACCCCCCCGATAAGAAACTCTTTGGAATGCTGGGCTGAAAACAGAGCTAAAACATTCGCTATACATCTTCAAAGTGTCTTCCAGCCAAATCCTGCCTCGAATTAATTTCTCCTCCCATTAATTCAGCCAGAAGCTACTAACTAGTTATAAGAGGGCAAAAACCAAAAAAGGCTCAAGTGATCGAACTTCCAAAATGCGCTATAGAGGTCGTCTGTTAACTATTTAATAGGATCATTAATCTTGGCTAGTTCCCAATAAAAAAAAGGAGAAATCCACGCATCATACCGAAGTTGTTGTAAGTTGTTTGAAAAATAATTGTTAAATCGCATAATACCATATATGGGCAATTCTCCAGAAAGGTCAACCGCAGCCAAAAAATTCAAAGTTCATAAAAGTATGGTTTTTTGCATATTCGTGCAATGTATTTATTAAATTTAACTAATGTAAGCCAATTTTATGTTTACTCATAACAAATTTTGTAATATTTCAATGCAAAGTAGACCAAGTGCGAAAGTTCTACTTTTGGCGTTTCTAATGCTCGTTTTGTTTTAAATAATTTTCATTAAGAATTGATATTCGCTTTTCTAAATCTCCATTTATATTCAAAGAATATGAAAAATATGTAAAAAAAACGATGCGATTACTAATAAGGGCGAATTGCTTATGATCTTATTTGTCTTTACCAATGTCGCGTTCGACAGTGAAAAAGAATATTTGTTATCAGTGCATTCAAGGTTTTTGTCCCAGGAGCACCAAATATCGTGCCCAAACGTAGATTTTTGGGCTAAACAAATTAAACAAATTTTGGTTCAATATAAGCAGCAATTCGAGTTAGGAACTCTTTTAAAGTTTGTCGTGTGCGACATTGTATGTAAAAAATTAAAAAAAAAAATTTTTTTTTTTAATTTATTATTTTATGTACTAGTTTTAGTGTGAACGAATGCAGGAAACGAAAAAATCAAATCCAACTTCAAATATTGGCGAGAAAATATAAAAAAAAATGAACAAAAATTATTGAATTTATTGAAGATATTTTGTTATGTTTGAAATTTATGTAAAAAATAATAAAAAAAAATATTGATCCATCAAAAATAATTTAAATGCATCCTTTGCACTTCTCATTACCTAAAAAGAAACAAAAACAACACAAAAAGTATGGTGGAAGAAAATGTCGCGTGCGACATGCAGCGTGCGACAGTGATTCAAATTCAATTTAAAAAAAAACTGCTTCATATTTTTAAGTCAAACAAAATGCATTATTAAGAACAATCAATACTTAACATTTTAAAATTAATTGCACTAAAATTACCCATCACGTTTCGCTGAAATCAGTGCTTGAACTGGTTTTCGAAAAAGTGACTTCTGTTTTGGTCGCGTGCGAATGCCTCACATTTATATGATTATCTTGATAACAAACAATTGACCAAAATCTATCTTAGCACAAATTATAGTGCTAAGCAAGAGCCTTAAGATTCGCATTTAGAAAAAAAAAAACAAACCATGCACATTTTTTTTCAGTTTGATTGCGTACAAATGTCGCGTTTGACATCAGAGAATTGCCCATATATAAGCTTTTAATATAATCCCGGCACACCAATTCGGCTTCCGAAGAAACCATGGAACCATCGAGCAAGGGAACAGATTAACAACCAAAATCTGGTTGCAGATCAGTCTGCATCTAGCTTTCTTTGAGTTGGACGTTTACTTTTTCGCTCATGTCGCCTCTCGTTTACACCGAGTGCATTGCAGAAGTTACAGCTACCCAACTTCGTGGGTGTGAGGGCGTTCGGTGCGCGTCGATCTGCTGGCGTGCCTACCACACCGCTTGTGTGAATTTTCCCTCGGAGACTATAAAACTACTTATTAACATTCCGAACCTAATGTGGCAATGTGATAGCTGCGTTATTGGAAATGATTCGCATTTTAAAATTGATGAGCTTAATCATAGGGTTCTGAATTTAGAATCCCTTTTCGAAAGCCTTAATGCCAAAGTTGATCATGCCCTGGTAGATGGAGTGGCTGGACCCGCTGGACGCGTCTCTTCGGCTGGGGTGCTTGTTGTTGCTCCCCCTTCTATGCCTACCAGCACTGGGTCTTTTTGCAGCACTCGCAAAAAGACTACACTGTGCCAGGCCCCAACGGCATCTAAGGGTCCTGTCCCGAGAAAGAAGCGAATCAACCCTAATAGGCGCATTATGGGACAAGCACCCAGTTGCGCTCAGCTTTAAGTGCTTCCAACCTTAAAATACCTTCATGTTGGTAAATTCGCGACGTCTACCCAACCAGATGCACTGTTCAAGTTTGTCGCAGATAAGCTGAACGTGGAGCCGAGTGATTTAGCCTGTGCTAAGCTGATCAAAAAAGATGCTCTCAAGTTCGTCAACTTTAAATTGGGAGTTCCGGAGCAACATTTCCCTACAGTCTTCAATGATGATTTTTGTCGTGGAGTCAGCTTGTTACCTTTGTCGTGGAGTTACCTATGTCGGTAAAAGTCAGCCGGTTTTGTCCATAGAGAGCCTGCTAAGGTTATTGACCTCCTGGCGATTCTACCTTTACCGCAATCGCAATCTTCAAAAAACCCCCAGTAAGCGGCACCGCCGTTACTTCTTATTCTTCTCAAGCTTCAGTTTGTCACCCCGATTGTTCTCTGCTGCGCTACCAACAACAAACGGCGTGAGCGTTAATGGTAACGGTTGACGCTGTCTTCAATTCCTCCAATAATTTGCTTCGTTTGCTGATCGATATTCTTCAACAACAACAACTTTTTTCAAGGCGAGTTGTTTATTTCTTATCTTCACTTGTGGATGCCCAGCAGCAACAAGACTGCTCATCTTATCTATTTTCGCCGACGGAAGATGTTTATTTACGTTTTGGACGTGTGAGTGGATCTTTGCTGCGTTTTGATGTGTCTGACTATGAACTTCAATGTTTTCACCTGGCTCTGGATTTGCCCTGCAACTGGACTCTCGCAGGTCTACTAATGAGTCTAATGGAAATTTCTATGGGTTCTTGTCGGCTATTTTGCAAGCTTTGCCGTCGAATTCCCAGTTTGGACTGTAGCTACTCGTCGTCCTCGGACCCCAATAAAAGCCTAAAAGTTATATTCCAAAATATATCGGGAATGAGAACCAAGACCCGGATGGTATTCCTCAATTCTTGGTTTCAATCCAGAGAGTTCATGGCCCGTTCGTCATCATTGCATCATACATCCCTCCGAATAGCGCATTAAGTATATATCATGCGCATATGGAAAACATCACTAGTGTCTGTGCTACCGTTGGACCCTACCGCTTTGTAGCTGGCGATTTTAACTTATGCTCCATTGTCTGGTCTTGGGACGCGGAATCTCCCTGCATGCTACCACTAACCATACAGCATATAGACAACCCATTTCATACAACGAAAATGGACGCGAAAATTTCTTGCGACAGGCCCCAGCAGGCCCCAGAGCGGATTTCTTACGCTCTTTTACGCTCATCGTTCGTTCATCTTACGCTCATTCTCGCATTAAATGTTTTCTGTTTCTCAGTCTCTAAACGGAGCGCGATGAAGAAGGTTGGCCTGCGCTTCGGTTGATCTTTGTGTGTATGCGTGTCACACATTCACATACACGGGTTATATTATATTACAACAAAAACTTAAAAGCAATCGGCGTTTTAAGTGACTCCGACTGAAATATACTCTGAAATTTTCTCATTTCTCATTTTCTCATATTCATTTTTAATGATTCGTAAAAATATATATAGAGAAATCATTTACTACTAACACTCAATCTTATTCCTAAATAAATTAAAAATGTATGCTGAAATAATAAAAAATATAATATAAAAAATAATATAATTTCTTTCGTCATTTCATCAAATAACGAATACCCGAATTTGGTTAGGGTAGCAAGCCTGAAAAGTAAGAAAAATCAAAATTTTGTGCGCTGGCTTCGAAACGAAATCGCACGCACACATACACCCGTGTATGTGAATGTGTGACACGCATACACACAAAGATCAACCGAAGCGCAGGCCAACCTTCTTCATCGCGCTCCGTTTAGAGACTGAGAAACAGAAAACATTTAATGCGAGAATGAGCGTAAGATGAACGAACGATGAGCGTAAAAGAGCGTAAGAAATCCGCTCTGGGGCCTGCTGGGGCCTGTCGCAAGAAATTTTCGCGTCCATTTTCGTTGTATGAAATGGGTTGTCTATATGCTGTATGGTTAGTGATGCTACCTAGCAACGTTCACCAGAGTCATGAAATTGTAGTTTTAGATGATATTTTTAGTCTGGGCCTCTCCCAAGTAAATAATATTTTTAATGATTTATCCAAAATTCTTGATCTTATATTTTTAAATAATTTGGTTAATAGTTAAGTAGAATTATGCAATGTACCATTAAGTCCTTGTGATATGCACGACAAACCTTTAGTAATTCATATTGAGTTTTATAGTTTTTTGCCTTCTGCTTCATCCATTCCATATTATCATCTGAATGATACTAACTTGTCACTTATTAATGCCTCAATTTCAGCCTTTGATTGGGTTCCCCTTTTTTCGGATGGCTCAATCGATGATTGTTATACTAAGTTTTTGGTTCCCTTTTTAATATTATTGATACTTATGCCCCTGTGAGGGTACGAAGATCCTATAGGCTTCCCTGGTATACAAAAGGTTTAAAAAACTTAAAGAATAGAAGGGATAAGCATTACAAACGATTTATAATTTATAATGTCTACGCTGCATTTATTCGGTCGAGGCTGGAATATGCCTCAATCATTTGGAATCCGGATTGTAAAGTTCGTTTCAACCGAATTGAGCGACTCCAGAAACAATTTTTAAAATTTGCTATTCTGCCTCTAAGTTTTCAGGATTATCTACCTTCATACCAGAGCCTTCTTCTCAATGTATGCACGTTGGAGAATAGGAGTATACTGGCAGCTTTAACTTTTCTCAACAATGTAGTCGGTGATAACATTGATTGTCCTTTTTTATTACTCATTAATTTTCATGTCCCTCAAAGAACCTTCTTACCTTTGCCCCCTTTCGGGTCAAGTGTCGCAGGGCCAACTACCTTTTACTGTGGTGGTTTTACTCATTAATTTTCATGTCCCTCAAAGGACCTTCGTAACTTTGCCCCTTTTCGGATCAAGTGTCGCAGGGCCAACTACCTTGCCAACTTTAAATGAGCCGATTGAGGGGGCTCTTTCTTATTTTTAATTCTTTGCCGCCTAGCCTCCGAATTGTGTGGGGCTATGATAAGGTTGTGTTTAAGCGCATGATATGAGGCACTTATTAAGTTTTTATTAGTATTGTAGTATTATTTATTAGTTTGTAAGTTATTATTATGTAGCCATGTAAGGATTTATCCGTTGGCGAAATAAATAAATAAAATACGCTCAGCCTTCGAACAGCGAGAATATGTAACTACGTAACACTTGAAGTAACTCAAGCTTTCGACCGAGCTTGGCTTAATGGACTCATGCAAAAAATTAAAACCGATTTGCCAACACAAACATGTGCTCACATGTGCAGCACATTTTCAATTTTCATGCTTCATGGAGCGCAATCACGCCAAGCGTCTTTACTTCAATGCGGTGGTCTCGATAGTATTGGACATTGATTCCCAATATACCCCTGTTGACCCACACTAGAAATATAACTAAATAAATTGAATAATTGAGGAATCCTTGATTATATCCTTTAAGGACATTCGATACATCATTTGAAAGGTACTGCGCCACAGATCATAAAAATGTAAGCGGTTTTTTAATGGTCCACTCGGTTCAGAAGTTATTCGCATTCAATTTTTATTTTCAATTTTTATAATAAAAATTGAATCGTAACACTTATTTTCAAATCTCTAAAATCTGATATATTTGGGCGAATCATAATTTTTATTTTTATTTTTTTTATAAAAATTGAAAAATAATTCTTATTCTTAATTATTATTATAAAAATTGAAAATAAGAGTTATATTTCAATTTTTGTCATAAAAATCAACAAATAATTTTTATTTTATAATTTTTATTTTAAAAATTATAACAATTACGGTCCCTGGTTGAAACAGGATATATATCTCTTAAATCTGATACATTTGGCCGATTTGGCCGATCCTTATGAGAATATCATAATAAAACCAATTAATTACAATAAAGCTAGAAAAAAGTGCCAAGCTTATCTTCAAAAATACCAAAGTTGGTATTTCTACCAAATACCATTTCCGATCGTTCAGTTATATGGCCGCTATAAGATATAGTCCGCCGATTGATATGAAATTTGGTAGGTCGGATTAACTGACCAAAAATAGAATCTACACTTAGCTTTCTATCTTCAAAAACACGAAAGTTGGGTCATTAACATGGCAGCTATAGGATATAGTCGGCCGATCCTTATGAAATTTGGCATGCTGTATTATTTTGTAGCCCAAATGTAAAATTTGAACTCTCTAACTCTAAAATCACCAAAGTTGAACCATTTCAAACCATTTCAATTTTCAAGGTATCCAAATCAACTTTATAATTTGAATTTGCTGAGAATATGTTTATTAAATACATTTAGTGTACATTTTTTAAATTTATTACGTATAAATAAAAAAAAAAAAAAAAAAAAAAAAGAAAATTTCAACTGTATGGTAATGTGGGCGGGAAGGAAAAAAAATTTTATCTTTATTTTGAAGGTATATCCTTAAAGTTTCGTGTTCTATATTCATAAATGGTAAAAATGCTTTTTTTAAATACCTTAAGATTACGTACCAAAATTTTAAAAACTTTTTTAATTGGGCCTAACGATTGAAATCACTTTTCATTTAAAGATAGCTTTTGAGATTCCGCAACTTCTGATAAATCGTTTATATCTAGGATAACTCGAGAATGCAAGATATAGTCCTATAAGTGGAGCTACCAATTTTGTGCTGAGTACAGCTATGAACATAGGCGTTACATACATATGTACATGCACACATGCGCGACCAGCCATCATGCCCAAGCCAGTGTGCGCCAGATGCGAGACAGCCGACATCAAAACCGGAGAGAAGGAGCAGCAGACCCTTCCGACGGAGGTCTGAATGCTTTCAATACGGCGGATTGCCCCAAGGATCGGTCCTAGGACAACTGCTTTGGAACGTCATGTACGACGGGATCCTGAGGTTGCAGCTCCCAGCTGGTCGTTGCGAGGATGGCCCCGCTGAAAGAGCGCGCTCGAGAGCTCAAGAAGCTAAATTAAACTCGCGCTCGCTTTTGGGGGGATGGCGGCGCCCTCGATACACCTACAAGGGAAGAGGCCAAAGAGAGGTCGCTCACAGCCTGGCAGGATCGCTGGGACACATCGGGGAAGGGACCTTAGAAGGTGGGTGCTTTGAAGCCACCGGCAGCTTGACTTTTACCTGACCCAAGTCTTGAGTGGACATGGCTACTTCCGGCAATACCTGAAGCGTTTTAGCCACGCGGAGAAGGACTGGTGCCCGGAGCGTGGAAGAACTATCGTCGAGGACGCCAAGCACGTAGTCTTCGAGTGCCGCCGATTTGCACGTGAGCGCCTCCGACTGGAGACGAAGGTGGGCCACTCAATCCATCCACGAAACCTTGTGGAGGTAATGCTGGAGAATCAGATGCTCTGCAACTACGTAGCAAGCACGTAGTCTTCGAGTGCCGCCGAAAACCCTGTGAAGGTAATGCTGGAGAATCAGATGCTCTAGGACGCAGTAGCATCTTTTGCTGCAGCGATAATGCAGAGGCTCAGGAGCAACGAGCAGAAGAGGTGGTAGGGTGGAGTATTGGGACAATAAATTCAGAAGGATCGTGTTTTACAAATTTAATAAATGGAAAAAAAACAAAATGTAAAAAAATCAGAAAAAAAATAAAAATGTAGATGTAATCCAAGAAGGAGCCATTTTTGTGAACGGAAATAATGTAATCAATGACACCCATTTAGAAGGGCCCTATTTAGTAACTTTTAATGGCACTTCCATTATTAATAATGTTACCTACACTAATGTAGAAAATAAGATATTGGAATACATCACTGCCCGTAAACATACCGATTTCTTAGTAACCGAATATATAATTTCAAATAATTCGGAACTCTCATTCGATAATATCAACATACTAAATCCATTTATTCAAATCAAACAAACTCAAATACCAATTTTATTAATATTGATCATATTCACATTTATATATTTATTGATTATGCTTATAATTAAATACAAAAAATGTTTAATATTCAATTAAATATTTTTCTTTATGGCAAACCCATATAGAAATTGATGAAGAAATTACCCCGAAAAAGAAAATACCAATATTCCCGACAATGAGAATACCCTAGAAGAAAATATCATTGTCGAACTGACTTATCAATTACAGTCAATATACCCTTCAGTTCCAATGAATCGGGACTATTCAATTTAAGATGGGTGGAGTTATATAGCGCATTACTTAGGGCCTCTTATCCGATTTATAAACAAGTTTAAGCCCAATTTCCGAATTAGTCAGAACTGACTCCGAGATAAAACCCGTAGTCAGCTATTTTATTCAACTACGCCTTCGAGTGGTTCCCACCCATATCATTTCACACTCCGCATTGAACGGATTTTGTAAACATCCTCAGCCGATATTCTAAACATCGGAGCCCCTAAGCGACCCTCGAAGCTCGATAATGTTAATACCGATTTCCGGCAGAATCTCGATTGCAGATATAATTGCCAAATTTCATCATCCTATTTTGCCGACTCTCTTGAGTCACTCTCTTAATCAATATTTGAAGATAAACAAGAAAGGAAAGCTAACTTCGGGCGGAGCCGAAGTTGATATACCCTTGCAGTTAAAACCGTATATATATCGCAAACATCGGATATAGTTGGCCGATCCTTATGAGAATAAAATAATACTACCCAATTTATTATAATATAAAATCTAAAAAAAAAGTCCAAAACTTCTATCTTCAAAAATACCAATACCATTTCTACCAAAAAACATTTTCGATCGTTCAGTTATATGGCAGCTATAGTTGGCCGATCCTTATGAAATTGAGTAGGTCGGATTATCTGACCAAAAATATAATCTGTTCTAAGTTTTAGCTTTCTATCTTCAAAAACACGAAAGTTGGGTCATTTGCGATCGTTCAGTTATATGGCAGCTATAGGATATAGTCGGCCGATCCTTATGAAATTTGGCATGTCGTATTGTTTTGCCAAAAATAGCTCTCAAGTCATTTGAACTCTCTAACTCTAAAAACACTAAAGTTATACCATTTCCGATCAATCAGTTATATGGCAGCTATAGGATATAGTCGGCCGATCCGGGCCGTTCCGACTTATATACTGCGTGCAAAGAAAAGAAGGGTGTGTGCAAAGTTTCAAGTCGATAGCTTTAAAACTGAGAGACTAGTTCGCGTAGAAACGGACAGACAGACAGACGGACAGACAGACGGACCGACGGACCGACGGACAGACGGACAGACGGACATGCTCATATCAACTCAGGAGGTGATCCTGATCATGAATATATGTACTTTGTTGGGTCAGAGATGTCTCCTTCACTGCGTTGCACACTTTTGGACAAAATTATAATACCCTCTGCAAGGGTATAAATATCTTAAGCCGATGTTTGATTATTAATCATTGAGCCCAATGGCAGTCAGTCCGTTTTTAAGACCCGAATGAATAAGTACAACTAAAGTGAAATTACTAAAAGATCGGAGCAGTGAACTAATAAGAATAAAGCCTATGAAATGTTAGTGATAAGTGAAGTTAATTAAATAAAAAATAAATTTTTTTAACCAACTCGCTTAGGAGTTAAGGAAAGTTAATTTGCATACCAAAATAAAACAAGAAAGGAAAGCTAACTTCGGGCGGAGCCGAAGTTGATATACCCTTGCAGTTAAAACCGGAATATAGAATAGAATCTGTACCAAGTTCCAGCTTTCTATCTTCAAAAACACGAAAGTTGGGTCATTTCCCATCGTTCAGTTATATGGCAGCTATAAGATATAGTCGGCCGCTCCTTATGAAATTTAGTAGGTTGGATCAACTGACCAAAAATAGAATCTGTATTAAATTCCAGCTTTCTATCTTTAAAAACACGAAAGTTGGGTCATTTCCGATCATTCAGTTATATGGCAGCTATAGGATATAGTCGGCCGATCCTTATGAAATTTGGTATGTCGTATTATGTTGCTAACAGTAGCATTTGTACAAAATCTGAAGTCTCTAAAAAATCCCAAAGTTATACCATTTCCGATCAATCAGTTATATGGCAGCTATAGGATATAGTCGGCCGATCCCGGTCGTTCCGACTTATATACTGCGTGCAAAGGAAAGAAGGGTGTGTGCAAAGTTTCAAGTCGATAGCTTTAAAACTGAGAGACTAGTTCGCGTAGAAACAGACAGACAGACAGACGGACAGACGGACATGCTCATATCAACTCAGGAGGTGATCCTGATCAAGAATATATATACTTTATAGGGTCGGAGATGTCTCCTTCACTGCGTTGTACACTTTTGACCAAAATTATAATACCCTCTGCAAGGGTATAAAAATCATTAGTTGAGAAAAAAAAATTGTAAAAGGAACTTCTACTGAAAAGAAACTGAAACAGAGAAATAAGTGATTTAGAAAAACCGCAAAGAAAACCATATCCAAATTGGTAAAAATAAATTAAATTGGATCTCATATTCTTAACTGCAGAGCTTTAAATGTTTTTTCAAAACGAGTTTTATATATTTAAATAATTCTTTTCGAAAAAATCCTAAAAAGTTAAGGAGAGAAACAAAAGAAAATAAATCAGAAGAATTAGTAAATTCTGAAACATTTCGATACAAAACGGTACCAATGAAATGGAATGCGGTGCAATATTTATTTACACGGACATTATAAAGCCTCGTTTTGTAGGAAGCAAAAGACCACGTTACTTAAGAGTTTTATTTACAAATGGGAAAAAAATGTATGCAGTTTGATTTATCTGCAGATCACTCCAATTCTAGTGTTTGCGCTAACCTGATTTCTCAAGGAACAATCAGAATAGAAGGAAGATTCTCAGAACCCCTAGCTGAGGCTGTTACTTCATTGTTTATTGTGAATACGACTCTATGATTGATATCGATAAGCATCGAAATATTCGAGTACTTTTGTAAAAATGAATACAATACAAATCATGAATTTGCTCTCCAAGCATCCTCAAACTAAAACAAGAAAGCAAAGCTAACTTCGGGCGGAGCCGAAGTTGATATACCCTTGCAGTTAAAACCGGATAAATATCGCAAACATCGGATAAAGTTTGCCGATCCTTATGATTACATCATAATAAAACCAATTTATTACAATAAAAAATCTAAAACAAGAAAGCAAAGCTAACTCCGGGCGGAGCCGAAGTTGATATACCCTTGCAGCTAAAACCGGATATATATCGCAAACATCGGATATAGTTGGCCGATCCTTATGGGAATATGAATATATAATCCAATTTATTACAATACAAAATCTAAAAAAAGTCTCAAGCTTCTATCTTCAAAAATACCAAAGTTGGTATTTCTACCAAAAACCATTTCCGATCGTACAGTTATATGTCAGCTATAAGATATAGTCAACCGATCGTTATGAAATTTGGTAGATCGGATTAACTGACCAAAAATAGAATGTGTACCAAGTGCCAGCTTTCTATCATCAAAAACACGAAAGTTGGGTCATTTCCGATCGTTCAGTTATATGGCAGCTATAGGATATAGTCGGCCGATCCTTATGAAATTTGGCATGTCGTATTATGTTGCCAAAAAAAGCTCTCACCTAAAATTTGAACTCTCTAACTTTAAAAACACCAAAGTTATACCATTTCCGATCAATCAGTTATATGGCAGCTATAGGATATAGTCGACCGATCCGGGCCGTTCCGACTTATATACTGCGTGCAAAGGAAAGAAGGATGTGTGCAAAGTTTCAAGACGATAGCTTTAAAACTGAGAGACTAGTTTGCGTAGAAACAGACAGACGGACAGACAGACGGACAGACAGACAGACGGACATGCTCATATCAACTCAGGAGGTGATCCTGATCAAGAATATATATACTTTATAGGGTCGGAGATGTCTCCTTCACTGCGTTGAACACTTTTGACCAAAATTATAATACCCTCTGCAAGGGTATAAAAAGTTCCAAGCTTCTATCTTCAAAAATACGAAAGTTGATATTTCTACCAAGTACCATTTACGATCGTTCAGTTATATGGCAGCTATAGGATATAGTTGGCCGATCCTAATGAAATTTGGTAGGTTGGATCAACTGGCCAATAATAGAATCTGTATTAATCTTTCTATCTTCAAAAACACGAAAGTTGGGTCTTTTCCGATCGTTCAGTTATATGGCAGCTATCAGATATAGTTGGCCGATCCTTTTGAAATTTGGCATCTCGTAATGTTTTGCCAAAAATAGCTCTAGTGTCAAATTTAAACTCTCTAACTCTAAAAACACCAAAGTTATACCTTTTCCGATCAATCAGTTATATGGCAGCTATAGGATATAGTCGGCCGATCCGGGCCGTTCCGACTTATATACTGCGTGCAAAGGGAAGAAGGGTGTGTGCAAAGTTTCAAGTCGATAGCTTCAAAACTGAGAGACTAGTTTGCGTAGAAACAGACAGACGGTCAGACGGACAGACGGACAGACGGACATGCTCATATCAACTCAGGAGGTGATCCTGATCAAGAATATATATACTTTATAGGGTCGGAGATGTCTCCTTCACTGCGTTGCACACTTTTGGACAAAATTATAATACCCTCTGCAAGGGTATAAAAATATTTAAAGGGGTTTTTGCAGCCGATAAACTACCAAAAGCAGTTAATTTCGTGAAATTCATTGATTGTAGCTAACACGGATTATTCATACCAACCAGGAATGCATTGGGTTGCATTTTACTTCTGTAACAAAAAGTCAGCAGAATTTTTCGATTCTTATGGGCAATGTCCTCAGAAAAAAGAGATTTTGCATTTTTAAAAAGAAATGCAACAAAATATACTTATAACAAGCAACAATTGCAAGGATACTTTTCAAATACCAGTGGACATTACTGCATGCTTTTTGGTCTTTACAAAAGCAATCGAAAATCTTTAAGGAGTTATATATAGTTGTGATTGATTAAAAAATTTTTTTTTTAAAAAGATTTTTTTTTTGGTATATTCTTTAAGTATATACTGTTGAGGATACTCTCACAAAAATTCATAACGATCGGAGCATTAGAACCGAAGTTGTAGCTATTTATAGCGCACCACCTGCACATAAAACTTGAACAAAACTTGAAATTACCTTTGCGGTGGACACGATCAACCCCAAATTTTGACCGCTTATTTATTATGATATTAGCTAGTCCGTGAACGAGGGATTTTCAATTTTTTTGAAAATTCCTTTTTTAAAGCATAAGAATCGAAAATCTTATACCTTGAAAAAGTACATTTTTTGTTAAAACCGTCGCTATTTTTTTTTTAATCAAAATTCCTGAGAGCAAATGAGAAAGCTTCTAAAAAAAATTTGAGAGTGCTCACACTGTCAGTGTGCCGACAGCGCCGCGGCAGAATTTCCTACCTTATACTCGCGTGCTATGTAAAATGAGAGTTTGCCCACCACTGGTATAGATTTACATATATAGATATATATATATGCATAGCCGTAGCCGTGGGCATTCGAGGCACCATGAACCGGTGCCCTGGTGGTCCCCGGAGATAGCCCATGCGCGCAGAGAGTGCCTCCAAACCAGAAGGTTGCACCAAAGAGCCAGAGGAAGGCCGGACTTCGAACAAAAAAGAGAGGACTTCGCGGCAAAGAGGAAGATTCTGAAGAAGCTGATAAGGGAAGCAAAGACTAAGTGCTTTCTCGAGATGTGCGACGCTGCAGAGCAAGATCCGTGGGGATCGGCCTACCGGACAGTTGTCAAGAAAGCGAAGCAGGCAAAACCGATCGCTCCAAAAGATGCCGAAACAATGAGAGCCATCGTGGAGCACCTCTTCCCGAAGCAGCCGAGTGGAGTGGAGTCTCCTGGGCCAAGTGGAGCAAGAGAACCTGCCGGCTCTACGCCGGCTCAGGAAATAGGCGCCCTTGAAATCGTAGAAGTCGCTAAGGCTATCCAGGTCGGAAAAGCTCCTGGTCCAGATGGGATCCCAGACATCGCAATCAAACTGGCGATGACTGCGTGCCCGGACCGGTTCGCCAGGGTCTTCAACGCATGCCTACGGGAAGGCGTTTTCCCTAGAAGATGGAAAGCACAAAGCCTGGTCCTCCTCCCAAAGCCAGGCAAGCCGCCGGAGGATCCGTCATCCTTAAGGCCGATCTGCCTCATTGACCATGCCGGCAAAGCCCTAGAGCGCTGCATATGCCAAAGGCTCCAGGAGGCCGTAATCAGCGCGGGAGACCTCTCCCCATTACAATTCGGGTTCAGGGAACACCGTTCCATGGTCGACGCAATTTCCTTGGTCAGGAGGATTGCAGCCAAGGCAATCGAGGGGACCAGATGGGCGGGCGGAAGCAAGGAGTACTGCCTGATCGCCACGCTGGACATTAAAAATGCCTTCAATAGAGCCAGGTGGGATGTTATAGTGGAGGCGCTGCGAAATCTCCGAGTGCCGACTAGCATTGTGGAGATCATAAGGCGCTGCCTAGCCCACCACAAGACGGAGGCTGTCCTGATTTCGAGCAGGAAGCGAGTGGAGACGGCTTCAATCAGCGTGGGAGGACATGTGGTCAAATCAACCAGGGCCATCAGGTACCTTGGAATAATGCTGGACACGAGGCTTAGCTTCAGGGAGCACTTCGCAGTAGCAAATCGCAAGGCGGCGAATGTCGCCAGAGCATTAGGGAGGATCATGCTCAACTGTAGGGGCCCGAAGCAAGGACGTCGTTTACTTCTCCAGACCGTCTGCCGCGCAACGATGCTCTACGCAGCCCCCGTGTGGGCTGATGCAGCCAAAAACAAGGTCGTATACCAAAGGTCTGACCAGCACATATAGACTGTGCGCCTTAAGGGTTTGCTCGGGCTAACGCTCGATCTCCGACGACGCAGCTCTCGTCATAGCAGGCATGGTGCCATTCGACCTGCTCGCGGCGGAGCGTAAAGAGCCATATCAGGCTCTAGTAGCTCTGAACGGGCAAACTCCGGCAGCGACACGCCGTCGGCTTAAAGAGATCTCGAGAGCTTCGAGTATACAGAAGTGGCAACAAAGGTGGGACGAGTCGACCAAGGGACGGTGGACCCACCAACTGCAGTGTGTGAATTTCCAACAGGGCATTCATATCACAGAAAAACATAGAAATTAAGATCTTTTTAATAAGCATAAAATGGTTGTATCTATTAATCTCCGGTCACCTTGGATAAGTGAACGAAAAATATCACGCGATCTTATCTATTGGGTTTTTGGGTATATCAAGATAATAGTGCAGCAGCAGTTAGGTGAAAGCTTTTTAGAGCTTTTAATGCTAGCATAGCTAGGGCTAGATTTGCATAGGGAAGTTTAGACACTAACTTGCAGACCCATAAGAGATAAGGCTGCATTATATTATAAGCCTAAATTTATGGAAGTAAACTCGTATTTTATTAAAACGAATCTAAGGGAGAATTTATTAAATTTAAGAAATCAGTGAATTAGTGATTTTAGTGATTTTAAGCCAGGTATGTTTTGAAGTTAGTACAGTGCAGTATTCTTCAAAGATTTATTTTTCTCAGTGCCACGTGCCCGTGCGGCTAGTACGGAATTATGTAACCGACTAGTACGGAATTATGTAACCAGCTATTACGGAGTTATATAACCGGCTAGTACCGATGTAATCGTCTAGTTTAAGGAGCTACCTAATTCAGCGATATTCGACCGGAATAAATCCGATAAAATCGGATGGAATTATTTCCATTAAATTCTGGATGACTACACGGAGAGAAAACTCCTTCGAATATGTGGATACGGTCGTATCAATCAGCAGTGAATTTTGATATATATTGGCCTGCTTAAATATTCAAAGCTTTGCAGTTTATATTTTGCTTATTTTGTTATGGAGTTTTCACGGAAGAAAATTTCCCTCCCACTTATTATTTTTAATTTTAATTTTGCCAATTATTTAATGATTTAAATTCAAACGATTAGTATATAAATTTTCTTGATTAACTTGATTATTTTAGTATAAATAAATATACATTTTTATATATATATAAGTTATGATTAATTTTAAAGAGAAAGAGTTGAAATTTAATTGAAATTGAAGTACGAACTTTGCAATAGTATTTGAGCATGGCCAAGCAAATTTATTGTATTATTTTTTTTTATTAATTATTATTATAAAAATCTATAGTATTCCTGTCCTTGAGCTCAACGGCGGTGAACTGCGGTAAGTGGATACCACTAAAAGAAATGAAACATACTTTGACCTAAACAGTAAATTTTTTTTGAGTCATGAATCTTAAATAATTTGACTTTATATTATTGCGAATTTCCTAATATTTAATATTAAAATGTAATTATAATTTAATTCTTGAACTTAACCTAATAATATTAATTATTCTTATATATATATATACTATTATAAATCATGAAGTATAATCAAATTATTTGTACTAGATTTTAAGGAAATATTACTTATCTAAATAGAAAACCCTAATTGTTAAAATGAATCCATTTTCTGTAAATATTTCTTTGGTCATTTTGGAAAATATGAAAGCTTAAGGCTCTAACCGTTCCGCCGCCGAACCCCTAAGTAGCCATGCTGGAACCACAATAGGTATCATATAGGACTGTGATATGGGGCGGATAAAAACGTCGGAGATCTCGCCAAGGTTGGGTGGGTTAAGACAAGGGTAAAATGACCATCCAATTACCCTACAACTGATAAAATCACTCTCTCTCTCCTCTGAAGCTATTTGCATTTTAGGGGATTATTTGTTTCTTTGTTTTCGGATTTGTTTGTAAAGTAGAATCATCCGGGTTTTCTTATAAATGAGCTAGTGCACTTAATTTATTTTGACGATGTGTAGTATGGATGGACGTGAAAAGAACCTCCCCCATCCGTCGAGCTAAGCCTTAGACAACCAGAAGTGCACGCCCTTCACTCCCATCCATGCGTCCCTAAGGTACATCCTATGGACCTTGCAGAACACCTCGCATCTTGGTTCTGATTGCAACTAATACAGTACCCACACATTACAAAATTGGCGCCCAACTTAAGGGGCCTGATTAGAGTTTTAGCTTTAGAAGGTTATTAACTAGTCAGATTCCTTTTATTTTTGTTTATCGTCTTTCGTGGAACTGCAAGAAGCTAGAGTTTTTTTTGGCATCTTGACCCGTTAGACAATGATATATCGAAGTAGTATTTTTTTTTCCTCGTAATACCTATGAAGTCTGTTTAACTTGGAGGGCAATGGAATCCGCAAGCGGTTCGTCTCTCGGAATTGCGATTGCAGTTCAGCAGATTGGACTGATCGACCAGAGCGACTGCTGTGACCAGCATAACCAGATAACCATGTGATAATCCAGACCTCACCATGCTTTATAATTTCAGACGTATCAGGTCCGTATAATAAATCCTGGTTAGGAACTGCAAGACGCTGGAGGAATTTTAGCTCTTGACCAACCGGATGTACATTTTATCGGAAGTATACGAGTCAGTAATTTAATAGTGTATCCCCAAATAGAATCAGAGAAAGAGAGATTTTATTTTATCAGTTTTTTTGTTCCAGCACACTTCGGATTCCCGAAGAGCTATATAGGAGTTTTGGTGGCGGACTAAATTTGTTTTTTTTAATTTTGATTTGATTTGATTTTGATTTTTGGATTTGATTTAATTTTTTTTTGATTTGTAAATTTTGATTTTGATTTTTGTTGATTTTTGATATTTTTTATTATTATATTTATACCCTTGCAGAGGGTATTATAATTTTAACCAAAAGTGTGCAACGCAGTGAAGGAGACATCTCCGACCCTATAAAGTATATATATTCTTGATCAGGATCACCTCCTGAGTTGATATGAGCATGTCCGTCTGTCCGTCTGACCGTCTGTCCGTCTGTCCGTCTGTCTGTTTCTACGCAAACTAGTCTCAGTTTTGAAGCTATCGACTTGAAACTTTGCACACACCCTTCTTCCCTTTGCACGCAGTATATAAGTCGGAACGGCCCGGATCGGCCGACTATATCCTATAGCTGCCATATAACTGATTGATCGGAAATGGTATAACTTTGGTGTTTTTAGAGTTAGAGAGTTTAAATTTGACACTAGAGCTATTTTTGGCAAAACATTACGACATGCCAAATTTCAAAAGGATCGGCCAACTATATCTTATAGCTGCCATATAACTGAATGATCGGAAAAGACCCAACTTTCGTGTTTTTGAAGATAGAAAGATTAATACAGATTCTATTATTGGCCAGTTGATCCAACCTACCAAATTTCATTAGGATCGGCCAACTATATCCTATAGCTGCCATATAACTGAACGATCGTAAATGGTACTTGGTAGAAATATCAACTTTCGTATTTTTGAAGATAGAAGCTTGGAACTTTTTTTAGATTTTTATACCCTTGCAGAGGGTATTATAATTTTGGTCAAAAGTGTGCAACGCAGTGAAGGAGACACCTCCGACCCTATAAAGTATATATATTCTTGATCAGGATCACTTCCTGAGTTGATATGAGCATGTCCGTCTGTCCGTCTGTCCGTCTGTCTGTCCGTCTGTCTGTCCGTCTGTCTGTTTCTACGCAAACTAGTCTCTCAGTTTTAAAGCTATCGTCTTGAAACTTTGCACACACCCTTCTTTCCATTGCACGCAGTATATAAGTCGGAACGACCGGGATCGGCCGACTATATCCTATAGCTGCCATATAACTGATTGATCGGAAATGGTATAACTTTGGTGTTTTTAGAGTTAGAGAGATCAAATTTTACATGAGCGCTATTTTTGGCAAAATTATTCGACATGCCAAATTTCGTAAGGATCGGCCGACTATATCCTATAGCTGCCATATAACTGAACGATCGGAAATGACCCAACTTTCGTGTTTTTGAAGATAGAAAGCTGGAACTTAGTACTGATTATATTTTTGGTCAGATCATCCGACCTACCAAATTTTACAACGATCGGCCTACTATATCTTATAGCTACCATATAACTGAACGATCGGAAATGGTTTTTGGTAGAAATACCAACTTTCGTATTTTTGAAGATAGAAGTTTGGGACTTTTGTTAGATTTTTTATTTTAGTTAATTAGTTTTATTATGATGTAATCATAAGGATCGGCCAACTACATCCGATGTTTGCGAAATATATCCGGTTTTAACTGCAAGGGTATATAAACTTCGGCTCCGCCCGAAGTTAGCTTTCCTTTCTTGTTTATTGTTATAAATTGGTTTTAATTTGATGTAATCATAAGGATCGGCAAACTATATCCGATGTTTGCGATATTTATCCGGTTTTAACTGCAAGGGTATATCAACTTCGGCTCCGCCCGAAGTTAGCTTTGCTTTCTTGTTATAATTCTATATTTATACCCTTGCAGAGGGTATTATAATTTTGTCCAAAAGTATGCAACGCAGTGAAGGAGACATCTCCGACCCTATAAAGTATATATATTCTTGATCAGGATCACTTCCTGAGTTGATATGAGCATGTCCGTCTGTCCGTCTGTCCGTCTGTCTGTCCGTCTGTCTGTCCGTCTGTCTGTTTCTACGCAAACTAGTCTCTCAGTTTTAAAGCTATCGACTTGAAACTTTGCACACACCCTTCTTTCCATTGCACGCAGTATATAAGTCGGAACGACCGGGATCGGCCGACTATATCCTATAGCTGCCATATAACTGATTGATCGGAAATGGTATAACTTTGGTGTTTTTAGAGTTAGAGAGTTCAAATTTAACATGAGAGTTATTTTTGGCAAAACAATACGACGTGCCAAATTTCATTTCGGCCGACTATATCCTATAGCTGTCATATAACTGAACGATCGGAAATGATCCAACTTTCGTGTTTTTGAAGATAGAATGCTGGAATTTAATACAGATTCTATTTTTGGTCAGTTGATCCAACCTACCAAATTTCATAAGGATCGGCCGACTATATCCTATAGCTGCCATATAACTGAAAGATCGGAATTGACCCAACTTTTGTGTTTTTGAAGATAGAAAGCTGGAACTTGGTACAGATTCTATTTTTGGTCAGTTCATCCAACCTACCAAATTTCATAAGGATCGGCCGACTAAATCCGATGGTTGCGATATATATCCGGTTTTAACTGCAAGGGTATATCAACTTCGGCTTCGCCCGAAGTTAGCTTTCCTTTCTTGTTTTTTTATTATTTGATCATTTGTGTATCGGAGAGATAATATAGTATTTCACAATGGCAGTGAGACACAGTTTAGAAAATCCAGCTGAAAGCGTAGGAGAGCAGGAAACTATTTGTTCCATTTGTTGCGAACCTGTGACATTAAATGAGATGTTGGCAACTACTCCTTGTAATCATAAATTCCATTACAGCTGTTTAATGCCACTTTTACAAGCAAAGTCAATTTGTCCAGTTTGCAATAGTAGTTGCTCGGTTAACCGGCTTTCTCTTGCAAACAATAATTTAATGATTGAATTGAACGAGGCAGAGACCGTAGGAGAAACTATAGATCCTAGCGTTGAACCATCCAGAGGTAATCCCAGTACCAGAGGGAAAGGTGCTATACCAAAAAGAGGGGTACAGACAAGGTCAATGCAACGTGAAGGACAACTCCTTGAGGTTGATAACGATCGAGAAGTGTTAGGCAGAACCGAAATAACCGATCTAGTAAAATCTTGTATACAAGCTCAACAAAACAGCATGTTACAGAATATTTCCCAGATTATAAACGCATCAATAGAGCAAGCTTTAAAAGTCAAAATGACTTCTCTTAATATCGAGTCAAGGGATCAGGACACAAGGTCACCCAGCGTTCCTCAATGCTTTAATGAATATCAATCTCAACTACCACCCATGCACAGAAATATCAGTCATAACAGTGAAACATCTGTTGGAAACTCTAGAGCTTCGAGTATCTCCCCTGAAAAAGTCGCAAGCATTATACAAGGCTGGCGCATTAAATTCGACGGTGCTCGAAATGGCATGCAAGTCGAAGACTTTTTATATCGTATTCGCTCCCTTACAGCACAAAACTTAGGAGGCGATTATCAACTTTTGTGTGATCATTTGTACTTGTTGTTCGCGGGAAAGGCGAATGAATGGTTTTGGAAGTTTCATCGTTCTTGTGAAAATTTCACTTGGAAAACCTTCCAGCAAGAATTTAGAGAAAAGTTCCAGGAAGTAGACTCCGACATGGACATTTGGGACATGATCAATGCTAGACGGCAATTAGAACAGGAACCATTCGAAGAATACCAGTTCGCTGTACAAATTTTGTTAGGAAGACTCAAGGTTCCCATTTCCGAACAATCCACCATACGAATTCTTATTCGAAATGCAAAGAACTCGTTACGTTACGAATTGATGCATTTAGGTATTAATACTCTTGCTAGATTACGCGAAGAGATCCGTACTCACCAGCAATTTCAGAAGCATGTCAAGACGCAGTCAATAAAACCGAAGATATTTTGTTATGGTTGCGGAGCTAAAGATGTCTATAAACCAAAATGCTCTCGTTATAACCCGACGGAAAACCGCCAGAGGGATGCGCAGAATACCACCAATCTGACGCATCCTTACAATCCAAACCAGTAGTTAAAGAAGCTTATTCTCAAACGGAGTCCTCAACACCTATTCCAGAGAATAGTGACGTTAAAGAAGCGCAAGAGCAACTGAACGCAGTTACCGAGCGAAACCCATTCGCACCACTACACATTAGATGGAAAAGGTATAATGCAGCGAAGTGTCGCATATTCGGATACGAAAATCCGACGCACAAACGAAAACCCAGACGCTCGACCGTTCTGTTGAAATCATTTTGGAGAAATATTACTAATACTAGGAGAAAGTTAGTTTCCTCTATATTTTGTAACTCTGATGATAGGCTATATACAGACATAATTATAGGAGAGAAGAGTTATGTTGCATTGCTAGATTCGGGAGCATCCGTAAGTTGTTTAGGTGGAAACGCGGCTACCGAAATTATGAGCAATCACAAACTTAAGAAATGTTCGGGAAATATTCGAACGGCTAATAATAATAAATGTCCCGTGGTAGGAAAATATGTATCTAACATCTCCTACCGTGGCGAAACAAAGCCCATTGAATTCTACGTTATCCCAACATTAAGCCAGGACGTTTATTTAGGAATAGATTTCTGGAAATCCTTTAACTTGGTCCACAGCCTGATCAGTCCTAAGATTTCCGAAATAAAATTTGATAAGGATGAACAAAAGGAAAATCCGAAGATGCACCTTTTGTCACCCGAACAACAAGGCAACCTCGATAAGGTCATTCAAAGATTCCCATCATTTGATAGAGAAGGCTTGGGCCGCACTCATCTCATTGAGCACGCTATCGATGTAGGCGACACAAAGCCCGTAAAACAGAGACATTGGCCAATATCACCCGCGGTTGAGAAATTGATGTTTGAGGAAGTAGATAGAATGTTGGATTTAGGTATCATAGAGGAATCGAAAAGCCCGTGGAGTAGTAATAGTGTTATTGTAAAACGTGGAGAAAAGATTCGACTATGCCTCGATTCCAGAGTGGTCAACAAAGTAACTATAAAAGACGCGTATCCTCTACCACATATTGATGGCATTCTAAGCCGCTTACCACCAGCACGTTATATAACCGGCTTAGATATGAAACACGCTTTTTGGCAGATCCCACTGGAACAAAATTCTCGTCAGTATACCGCGTTCACAGTTCCGAACAGGCCCTTATATCAATATAAAGTCATGCCATTTGGCCTGTGCAATGCACCCCAGACACTTTTTAGATTAATGGACTATGTGATTCCAGCTCATTTGCGTACAAGAGTTTTTGTTTATTTGGATCCTTATCCTATCTGAAGATTTTGAGTCGCATATGCAGCTTCTTCAAGAAGTAGCTTTATGTCTAAGGAAAGCCAATTTGACAATAAACGTTGCAAAGTCAAACTTTTGCATGCGCGAAATAAAATATTTAGGATTCATTATCGGATACGGTCAGCTTAAGACAGACACCGACAAAATAAGAGCTATATGAAGTGGGATGTGTGTTGGCACAAGCCAACGCTAGTGGCGACGAAATGCCGATTGCCTATATGTCCGAGAAACTGTCGAAAGCGCAGCGCAATTACACGGTGACCGAACTAGAGTGCTTGGCAGTAGTCAAAGGTGTGAAGAAATTTAGAGCGTATATTGAATATATATTGAAGGTTTAGAGTTTACCGTAGTCACTGACCATGCGTGATTGAAGTGGCTTATGGAACAGAAAGATTTGACAGGTCGCGTTGGACGATGGGCGGTCAAGTTACAGCCTTTTGTCAAGTACATGAAGATTGAACATAGGCGTGGTACTCTCAATGTAGTAGCCGACACTCTTTCCCGTCAGCACGAACCAGCAGTATCTGAAATCACCGACTTCGGACCGATGATAGATTTGACTTCAGTCGAATTCCAATCAGCAGAATATACCGATCTGATTGGAAATATCCAGCGAAATCAGTCCAGGTTACCGGATCTAAAGATCGTAGACAATTATGTTTATAAAAGAGTAGAGCAGGCAACAGGTGACATTGTTCAAGAAATGAATTCATGGAAACTATGGGTACCGTCAAAACTAAGATCAGGTATTTTATACAGAGCACATGTTCCCCCGGATTCAGCTCACTGCGGAATCGGAAAAATGATAGGAAATCTTAAAAGACTTTTCTTTTGGCCAGGAATGGTAACCCAAATTCGGGATTACGTTTTGAATTGTTCGGTATGTCGTACCACGAAAAGCCCAAATGCGGTGCTGAAACCTCCAATGGGAAAGCCGATGACATCAGATAGACCCTTTCAAAAATTGTACATGGATTTATTAGGCCCATATCCAAGATCCAAAAGAGGAAATATCGGCATACTAGTCATAGTCGATCATTATACTAAGTTCCACTTTTTGCATCCGATCAAAAAGTTCACTTCGAGCAGAATCAGAGAATTTCTCGAAACTTCAGTATTTTATACTTTCGGAGTTCCCGAGACAATATTAACTGATAATGGCTCGCAGTTTCGATCGTCCGAATTTAAATCCTAGATTTTCGCCTTATTTTATGACCTTCGGTCAGAATATGGTTCTTCACGGAAAAGACTACGAACTGTTTAGAAATTTAAACCTCTTAAAAGATAATGCGGAAATACAGCGTTCCAATGCTTTGCAGTGTATTCGCAATAAAGCTAAGAATAACATATCTTTGGCACATGAAACAAACGCCAAAGTTTATAATTTAAGAAGTAGATCAATAGAATTTAAAAGCGGTGATGAAGTCTTTGCTCGCAATTTCGCAAAGTAACGCCAGCAAGAAGTTTAACGCTAAGTTAGCACCTCTTTTTATAAAAGCCAAAGTAAAGAAGAAAGTAGGACGTTCTTATTATGAATTGGTAAATGAGGCAGGAAAAATATTAGGAACTTATCATTTAAAGGACATACAAGAAGTAAAATAAAAATAGTTTTTTTTGGTTAATATTAGTAATTTCAGTTAATGACCCCTGCGAATAAGATTTTTGTGGCATTAACTGTGGTGTAGTGTGTGAATTTTCATATCACAGGGCAGGGCAACAGGGCATTCATATCACAGAAAAACATAGAAATTAAGATCTTTTTAATAAGCTTAAAATGGTTGTATCTATTGTTCTCCGGTCACCTTGGATAAGTGAACGAAAAATATCACGCGATCTTATCTATTGGGTTTTTGGGTATATCAAGATAACAGTGCAGCAGCAGTTAGGTGAAAGCTTTTTAGAGCTTTTAATGCTAGCATAGCTAGGGCTAGATTTGCATAGGGAAGCTTAGACACTAACTTGCAGACCCATAAGAGATAAGGCTGCATTATATTATAAGCCTAAATTTATGGAAGTAAACTCGTATTTTATTAAAACGAATCTAAGGAAGAATTTATTAAATTTAAGAAATCAGTGAACCCCTAAATAGCCATGCTGGAACCACAATAGGTATCATATAGGACTGTGATATGGGGCGGATAAAAACGTCGGAGATCTCGCCAAGGTTGGGTGGGTTAAGACAAGGGTAAAATGACCATCCAATTACCCTACAACTGATAAACTCACTCTCTCTCTCCTCTGAAGCTATTTGCATTTTAGGGGATTATTTGTTTCCTTGTTTCCGGATTTGTTTGTAAAGTAGAATCATCCGGGTTTTCTTATAAATGAGCTAGTGCACTTAAATTATTTTGACGATGAGTAGTATGGATGGACGTGAAAAGAACCTCCCCCATCCGTCGAGCTAAGCCTTAGACAACCAGAAGTGCACGCCCTTCACTCCCATCCATGCGTCCCTAAGGTACATCCTATGGACCTTGCAGAACACTTCGCATCTTGGTTCTGATTGCAACTAATACAGTACCCACACATTACACAACTAGTCCCCGACCTCAAGAATTGGCTACAGAGAAGTCACGGAGAAGTGAACTTCTGGCTCACGCAGGTCCTCAGCGGCCACGGATGCTTTAGGAGTTACCTGTTCAAATTCGGACACGATGATGACCCAAGGTGCCCTGAATGCGGGGTTGACGAGACGGCGGAGCATGTGGTCCTGGTCTGCCCACGTTTTTCGATCCCCAGGCGGAGACTCCTACACTCAAAAAAAAATTAACCCTAAGATTTAGAAATTCGCCCTATTTTTGTCTTCAACGGCACCGCACCATAAAATTTAGGGTAAATTTTTCTAAAATTAATGGCATTTCCTTTCTAAAATATAAGGAAAATTGCCCTAAAAATAAGAAAAAAATTTCTAAAAAATAGAAAAAAATTTCTTAAATTTAGGGTAAATTTTTCTAAAATTAATGGCGTTTCCTTTCTAAAATCTAAGGCCAATTTCCCTAAAAATAAGAAAAAAATTTCTAAAAAAAATGGAAAAAAATTTCTTAAATTTAGGGTTTGTTTTTCTAGGTTTTAGAAAGTACTTTTCTAAAACTAAGGAAAAAATGTCTTGATTTCGGTATCGCGGGTTTAAAAGTAAGAGTAAAAGCAGTTTCTTTGGTTCACTGAGCTTCTATGCTCGTTCTTTTGATCGTTGCTAAATGGGCAAATTGCGTGGCACTAATTTATTTCAATTTAAAAACAACTATGCTGTAGTGGTTGTTTTTTTTTTTTTTTTTTTTTGTAATAGCAGGGTAATGTTTATTTAAAACTGTCCATTAGGGACAACCATTAAATGTTATCACGTAAACTTCACGTATAGATAATTTTAAATATTAATATGGTAGAAAATTTGAGTAGTAAGGGGAGGTCCAGCGGGTATGTCCTTTTAAGTCTTCTGGGTTGCTCGCTGTTGTCCAGCAGGGAGCTGGCCAACCGGTCCGGGTGATTATGAAGCCTCTGCATGTAACGTGCGCTGCTTCTTTGTATCTCGTCCTTGACCCAAGGGAAATTGAGAACCTCGTGGATGGTGCGATTGTCATGATAGACGTGGGCCCCAGTGGCGATTCGAAGGGGTCTATTTTCGAAAGCTTGCATAGTTCGGACATTCGTCTTGCTCGCAGTGCCCCAGAGCTGTATGCCGTACGTCCAGATAGGGCGTATTATTGCCTTGTAAATGAGGAGTTTAGTGGAAGTTCTCAGCTTCGATCTCCTACCCATAAGCCAGTAGAAGGATCGAAGTCTTTGATTAGCCTGTTTCCTCTTCTTAATCAGATGGGGCTTCCAGGTGAGCCTCCTGTCTAGGGTGAATCCCAGGTACCTGGGATTGTCTACCTGTGGGATTGGAGAGCCGTTAAGGTTAACAGGAGGGCAGTTGCCTTTGCAGAGAGAAAATGTGGAGGCAGTGGACTTCTCATTATTGACGGCAATGTTCCATCGCTTTTGCCAGTCGCTGAGCAAGTCAAGGTGCAATTGCATCGTATCGGCTGCCCCCAATGCACTATCGGCGGTGGTAAGGAAGGCGGTGTCGTCTGCATAGGTTGCTGCGAGCAGGTCAGGCCTCTGAAGAACAGGGAGGTCGGCCGTGTAAGCAACAATGCTTGTACAAACATCAATGGGCCAAGAACGCTGCCTTGGGGTACACCAGCGTGAGCTTCTCTAATACCGGAGATGGCCTCGCCACATCTAACAGCAAATTTACGGTCTTCCAAGAACGACTTTAGGAACTGGAAGTATGGTCGGGGTAGGCCAGTCTTTAATTTATACAGAAGACCGGGATGCCAGACTCGGTCAAACGCCTGCTTCACGTCCAGCATGACGGCCATGCAGTACTGCTTGGTTTCAAACGCGTCCAGGATGCACTGCACTACCCGATGGCACTGCTCTGGCGTACCGTGTCGCCGCCTGAAGCCAAACTGGTGGTCAGGGATCAGTCCAGCCTCGTCAAATACTGGCAGTGCTCTGCTTAAAAACACTCGTTCAAGTATTTTGGAGAGCATTGGTAACAAACTTATTGGTCGGTAGGACGAAAGGTTTGCTTCGGGTTTCCCGGGCTTAGGTATCATAGTTACCTGGGCACGTTTCCATGTGGACGGAAAGTACCCTATCTCCAAGCATCTATTATAGATCCTCGTAATTAGCTGAATGCTTGGAGGTGGTAACATTTTTAATGCAATTGCATTGATACCATCATCGCCCGGGGCCTTGTTGTTGCTCATGATGGTTATGAGCTCAGCTGTTTCCTCCTCAGTCACTGGTGGTATTGGATCGGCGTCCCTGGAAGGCTCGGCTAGCAGACGGGCAGTTTCAGCAGCATCCTCCGGTGAGCAGCGATCGAAAGGCGTAAAGACACCTTCGAGGTGTTCGGCGAAAGCGTTGGCCCTGTCCATCTCCGATCTGCACCAGCTGCCGTCGGTTCTTTGTACAGGTGGGATCCTTTTCAGCGGCTGTCTGATAGATTTGGTGACTCGCCATAAGTTATGTTGAGGGTCGCCTGGCTCAAGTTGTTCGACGAACCCGTCAAAGGCCTGCTTCCTTAGTCTTGCCAGAGTTTCTGTCAGACATTTGGTCGCTCTATTGAAGGCGGTTTTGTCCAAAGGATTCCGCGAGAGCATCCACACTCTTCGGAGTCGTCGCTTTTCAAGTTTGAGTTCTTCGACTTCTGGGCTCCAAAAATGGATGTCCCTGTCAGTGGCTCTTGGGTGGTTGGAGGGCCTTGGTGCTGCTTCAGAAGCTGCCGCCTGAATATGGGCTGTTAACTCTTCTACAACGGTGTCGATGTCAACCGGGGAGTCAAGTGTCGGGCTGGGGTCGGTAACGTTGTTCAGGTAAGATTGGTACTTGTCAACGTCTGTTGTCTTGTAGATCAGCTTTTTGCGGGCTGACCTGAGCAAGGCTGGGGTGAAAAGTGACACGGCAAAGGCGCTGTGGTCCGAGAAGAGGTCTTCTACTTCTCTCGCTTGAATTCCGGCAGAATCCAGTCCTCCGGAGATGGCGAAGTCTAGCACATCAGGGATTTTGTGGGGATCCGTAGGCCAGTATGTGGGTGCACCGGTTGCGTGACAGCTCAAGATTCGGGACTGAATCTGCCTGTATAGGGCCGAGCCCTTTGGGTTCGTAATCCTGGAGCCCCACCAGGGGTGTTTAGCATTAAAGTCCCCTCCGATTATGAACTTGGGGCCGAGGCAATCCAGTAGCAAGCCGAATTCCTGTTCGTGGATGTTGTGCCTGGGGGGGCAATATGCTGCGGCGATTGTTATGTCACCGTTGGAAGTGGAGATTTTAATTTGGGCACATTGCACCCAGTCTTCGCACATGGCTGGAAGTGCCTCATACTTGATGCAGCTGCGAATAAGGATGGCCGCGCCCCCGCGACCTCTACCGTTCGGGTGGTTAGCGGCAATGAGGTCGTATCCTCTAATAGTCAAGTATGATCTGTTGGTAAAATGCGTTTCTGATATGAGGAGAACGTCTGCTTGGAGGGTCTTGCAATATAGCTCGACCTCTGGCCTTCTTTTTACCAGGCCGTTAGCATTCCATATGGTTATATTTAATTGCATATGCATAAGGATTTGCAAACGGTGGCCATCATTTGGGCTATTTGGCTCAAGACCTTCTCCATCATGCGCTCAAACATAGATTCCATCCTAGCCGTTAGGGCGTCCATTGGATTACTTGAAAGACTGGGATCGGGATTGGGGTTGGAGTCAAACTGTGGTGCTCCGTTTTTGACTGCGCTAGCATAGCTGATGTTAGGGTTAATTTTGCTGAATTGAGGTTGCTGGCGTCTTGGGGCAGTCTGCTTGGGGGCGAACGTGCTCTTTGCCTTTTTGTAGGCTGGACAGCCCTTGTAAGAGGCCGCGTGTGATCCGTCGCAGTGGAGGCAGACTGCTGGTTCACTGGCGATTTTGGTGCCTATCTCCACACTTTACACATCTGTACTCCAGATGGCAGTACCGTTTCGTGTGACCGAAGCCCTGGCAGCGATGGCATTGGGGCACATCGTCGAATTTTTTTGGTGGCTCAACCGTAACCACCGTGCTGCATAGCCGCTTGACTTGAAAGGCCTCCTTGTTGTTTTTGGCTGGCTCGAGGTTAATAAAGAAAATGTTTAGTGGCTTCTTTGTACCTTTTTGCATAGGATTGTGTATATCCCTGACTTTGTGTCCATGGCTGCTGAAACCCACCTTAATATCCTCCGGGTCGGTGGAGAAGTGGAGACCTTTAACGACGCTCCGATAAGCGCGCTCGTCTCGGGGCTGGAATGTGTGGTATCGATGGTTATTTTCGCTCAGGAACTTTTTCAGAGTTGAGTAAGTATCCTTGTCTGGAGTCATGACGCGAATTGTGTTGTTAGTGCTTGCCTTGTAGGTCCCTTCAACATCCCCGCCTAAGAGGTGGGAAATGGCTTTGGAAAGGCCCTTGATGCTGGATACGTCCGGGATAAAAATTGGGGGCGGTTTGATGATTTTCGCCGTTTTTACCGCAGATTGCTTGGTCTTCTTATCATCTTTTTTCTTCATAACGTTAACCTCCATGTCGCTGACACGATCTTCATCGTCTAAATCAGATAGAATTGCATAATAATTTTTTTCAATATTAGCTTTAAGTGCAGCTCTGGCTGCTTCGCTGGTGGTAGGTTCGTCTTCCATAATGGGTTTTTTAGCAGACTTCCGCTTCATTTCTCCATGCTCGGAGTCGCTGGAATCGTCATCTTGAAAATTAGAATAGGCTTTCTTTTTCGAAGGCGGCTTGATTTTGATGGAACTGGGAGGGTTTTGCCAGCCCATTAAGTTGGTTTTGCCCGAGAATGGCCGCAAGATTAAGTAAATAACAGTGGTTTTATATTTGTTTGGTGGTTGGAAAAAAAAATTTTAAATTTTTCTTTTTATTTTTTTAGCAAACAATAAAACGATTTTTTTTATTTATAGTTCTTCACTTTCTTTTTTTCCAGATTTATTCAGTTTTTTTTTTCTCTCTTTTTTTTTTTTCTTTTTTTTTTTTTTTTTTTTTTTTTTTAACTCCTCCTCACCACTCTTACTCCTTTGGCGCCTCCTCTCACCCGGGAGCATGTGGCATTCACCTGTGCCAGGATGCACCACCTTCCGGGTTTCCCTCGCCGTTTCGTCAACTCGGCCTTCACTCTTGCGGCAAGCTCCGGCGGCCAACAGGCCTCCGGCACCTCTCGCCCGCCTCCGTCCGATGCCTGCCGCTCCAGCACCGGCCTTGCCGGCCGTTTTTCTGGGCATGACACTTGCGCAGGCCTCAGCGGCTCCGGCCACACCCACGGTCCCTTCTCCAACGGCTGCTCCTCTCTCCGCTCCTGTGGACGTGGGGTCGGGGCACCGCAGGCCACGGCGTCGCCTGCCGGACCCTCCTCCAACTCGGGGCCGCCCTGCATGGCTTCTCCTCCGGTCTTTCCGCTCTTGGGCGTGGCGTCGGCGGTATCTTCGCCTTCCATTTCGCTGCCTGTCGCACCCTGCCGGCGGCGGCCCTTCTCCTTGCATTTTCTACTGTCTTCCGGGTCCGCCGCTGCCGTGCCGTTCACGCTCTCGCTCTGACCATTGCTCTCATGCGTCCATCGATGCGCCGCTGCCTTGCCTCCTTGGTGCTCCTCCGTCGTATTTGCGCTATAACCCTGACGCGGGCCCTCGCCATGTCCTCCGTGGCTTTTATCAACGCCAGCCGCCGGCTGTCCCGCTCTACGCGAAGGTGCAGGCCCAACTCCTCGCTCCTGCACCGCCGCTCCACCTCGAAGGACCCGACCGGGGTGCTTCCTCCTCCTCCTGCCGCCCGCCGGACCATCCACTCCGACCTCGCCTCTTGGCGTCCCAGGAAGGATCGCCGACGATTTCTATGTCGCTGTCGTTGGAAGACACTATTATTGAGGCACTTGAGGACATTGTTGCGGCTGCGTGTTGATTTCGAATAGGCCGAACATTTCCCACGTCTCCACTTATATAGCGAATCCATTTCCCGTTGCTGGAAATGTCCCGCTAATGCTCCCGTTACTTGCCCTCGTCCTCTTTGTGGTTTTTTTTTTTTTTTTTTTTTTTTCTCTTTTTCCCGTGTGCCCGTTATGCGGATACGATGTATATATCTCGCTTTCGTTATTCCTTTGCTGTTTCTTCTATGTCTTGAGCCTTCAGCTCGCTCACATTGGCTCTCTTCTCCCTCCTTGTCCTGCCGTGTCGTAACGTGACAATTACTGGAGAAACGAAATCCACCACCGTATATGGCCCGTCATACCGAGGGGCCAGTTTCGCCGCGAATCCTTCAGCTGCCTTTGATAGGTGGTGCTCCTTTCCCCACACTGTTTCACCTTTAGGCTCCACTTCCGCCTTCTCAAGTTGTAATGTCGCGCCTGGTCCTGGGCAGCTCGCTCCATATTCCTCCTTACTATCTCGAATGTCTCCTTGAGTCTCGCCGCGTTTTCCATGGGTGTTCCTTGTTCAGCTCCCGTGCCCAACACATTCTCGTCGAACAGGGCTCGCGGCATCCTTGGCTCCCTGCCCTGCGTTATAAAACACGGCGAGTACCCCGTGGACTCCGAGACTGCGGAATTTACCGCCAACATTAGCTCCGGCCAGTGTTCGTCCCACTTCCTTTGTTCTTTCCCAGCGAACTGGGCGATCATTGTTTTTACCGTCCTGTTCGCTCTTTCCGTGGGATTCTCCTGCGGCGTATATGGTGCGGTGAACTGATGGCGTACGCCGAGTTCTCCGAGGAATTTCTTGAAGCTGCGACTGGTGAACTGCACCCCGTTGTCCGTTATTATTATTTTCGGTACTCCATACCGAGCGACAATTCTCTCCCTGAACGCCTTCAGCAGCGCCTCGGTTGTTGCTTTTGGAAGAGGCACTATCTCCGTCCATTTCGAAAACCGATCGATTATTACCACGATCATCGTATTGCCGTGTTTCGACCTGGGCAGTGGGCCTACGAAATCTGCACACACCGTCGCCCATGGCTCCTCCGGAACCTGTGTCAGCATTTGCCCGGCCATCTGCATCTGACTCGGCTTGTACTTCAGGCACGTCTCGCATCTCCTGACGTATTTCCGGATGTCCCTCTGCATCCCTGGCAAGAAATACCGGGCGGCCACTCTGGCTATGGTTTTCCTTACGCCCAAGTGTCCCGCCGTTGGTGCGTCATGATTTTCCTTGAGGACCTGCTGCCTCATCTCCATCGGGACGCACAGCTTCCATGACGCCACTTCCTCGCTTCCGGCTCTATGCGGGACGTGGCGGTAGATCAAGCCGCCCTCTTCCACGTAATCCGGGAATTTTTGTGGGCTTGTTGTCATCTTTTTCTTCAATGCGCTTATCCACCCGCATTCTTTGGCGACTACCTTCATGGCTTTTCTAAATTTTTCCATTACCGGCTGGCGGGACAGAGCGTCGGCAACCACATTGAGCTTTCCCTTCCGGTAGCTGATGACGTAGTCAAACTGCTGTAGTTCGAATACCCACCTCGCTATTCTGCCAAGTGGGCTCTCGATGTTATTAAGCCATGTGGTCCGTGATCACGTCGAACTGGTACCCCTCCAGGTAGGGCCTCATTTGCCTTATCGCCCATACTATGGCCAGGCACTCCTTTTCCGTTGCGGAGTAGTTTTTCTCGGCCCCAATCAACGTTCGACTGGCGTACGCGATCACTCGTTCGCCCTCCTCGGTGTCCTGGGTCAGGACCGCCCCGACGCCGTAGTCGCTGGCGTCCGTTTGCAGCACGAATTTTCTCTCGAAGTCTGGGCACGCTAGCACTGGATCCTCCGCCAGCCGTGACTTTAAAGTCTCAAAGGCCTCTTGGTGCTTGGTTGTCCACTCCCACTTTGTTCCTTTTCGCAGAAGATCGTTCAGGGGCTTCGCTATTCCTGCGAAATCTGGGACGAAACGCCGATACCACGATACCATCCCTATGAACTGGCGCACTCCCTTGACGTTCGTCGGGGGTTGTAGCTCTGTAATCGCGGCCACCTTTCCTGGATCCATTCCGATCCCTTGGTGAAAAGTGACACGGCAAAGGCGCTGTGGTCCGAGAAGAGGTCTTCTACTTCTCTCGCTTGAATTCCGGCAGAATCCAGTCCTCCGGAGATGGCGAAGTCTAGCACATCAGGGATTTTGTGGGGATCCGTAGGCCAGTATGTGGGTGCACCGGTTGCGTGACAGCTCAAGATTCGGGACTGAATCTGCCTGTATAGGGCCGAGCCCTTTGGGTTCGTAATCCTGGAGCCCCACCAGGGGTGTTTAGCATTAAAGTCCCCTCCGATTATGAACTTGGGGCCGAGGCAATCCAGTAGCAAGCCGAATTCCTGTTCGTGGATGTTGTGCCTGGGGGGGCAATATGCTGCGGCGATTGTTATGTCACCGTTGGAAGTGGAGATTTTAATTTGGGCACATTGCACCCAGTCTTCGCACATGGCTGGAAGTGCCTCATACTTGATGCAGCTGCGAATAAGGATGGCCGCGCCCCCGCGACCTCTACCGTTCGGGTGGTTAGCGGCAATGAGGTCGTATCCTCTAATAGTCAAGTATGATCTGTTGGTAAAATGCGTTTCTGATATGAGGAGAACGTCTGCTTGGAGGGTCTTGCAATATAGCTCGACCTCTGGCCTTCTTTTTACCAGGCCGTTAGCATTCCATATGGTTATATTTAATTGCATATGCATAAGGATTTGCAAACGGTGGCCATCATTTGGGCTATTTGGCTCAAGACCTTCTCCATCATGCGCTCAAACATAGATTCCATCCTAGCCGTTAGGGCGTCCATTGGATTACTTGAAAGACTGGGATCGGGATTGGGGTTGGAGTCAAACTGTGGTGCTCCGTTTTTGACTGCGCTAGCATAGCTGATGTTAGGGTTAATTTTGCTGAATTGAGGTTGCTGGCGTCTTGGGGCAGTCTGCTTGGGGGCGAACGTGCTCTTTGCCTTTTTGTAGGCTGGACAGCCCTTGTAAGAGGCCGCGTGTGATCCGTCGCAGTGGAGGCAGACTGCTGGTTCACTGCCGATTTTGCCTATCTTCACACTTTACGCATCTGATACTTCAGATGAAAGTACCGTTTCGTGTGACAGAAGCCCTGGCGTCGATGGCATTGGGTCACATCGTCGAATGTTTTCGGTGCCTTAACCGTGACCACCGTGCTGCATAGCCGCTTGACTTGAAAGGCCTCCTTGTTGTTTTTGGCTGGCTCGAGGTTAATAAAGAAAATGTTTAGTGGCTTCTTTGTACCTTTTTGCATAGGATTGTGTATATCCCTGACTTTGTGTCCATGGCTGCTGAAACCCACCTTAATATCCTCCGGGTCGGTGGAGAAGTGGAGACCTTTAACGACGCTCCGATAAGCGCGCTCGTCTCGGGGCTGGAATGTGTGGTATCGATGGTTATTTTCGCTCAGGAACTTTTTCAGAGTTGAGTAAGTATCCTTGTCTGGAGTCATGACGCGAATTGTGTTGTTAGTGCTTGCCTTGTAGGTCCCTTCAACATCCCCGCCTAAGAGGTGGGAAATGTCTTTGGAAAGGCCCTTGATGCTGGATACGTCCGGGATAAAAATTGGGGGCGGTTTGATGATTTTCGCCGTTTTTACCGCAGATTGCTTGGTCTTCTTATCATCTTTTTTCTTCATAACGTTAACCTCCATGTCGCTGACACGATCTTCATCGTCTAAATCAGATAGAATTGCATAATAATTTTTTTCAATATTAGCTTTAAGTGCAGCTCTGGCTGCTTCGCTGGTGGTAGGTTCGTCTTCCATAATGGGTTTTTTAGCAGACTTCCGCTTCATTTCTCCATGCTCGGAGTCGCTGGAATCGTCATCTTGAAAATTAGAATAGGCTTTCTTTTTCGAAGGCGGCTTGATTTTGATGGAACTGGGAGGGTTTTGCCAGCCCATTAAGTTGGTTTTGCCCGAGAATGGCCGCAAGATTAAGTAAATAACAGTGGTTTTATATTTGTTTGGTGGTTGGAAAAAAAAATTTTAAATTTTTCTTTTTATTTTTTTAGCAAACAATAAAACGATTTTTTTTATTTATAGTTCTTCACTTTCTTTTTTTCCAGATTTATTCAGTTTTTTTTTTCTCTTTTTTTTTTTTTTTTTTTTTTTTTTTTTTTTTTTTTTTTTTTTTAACTCCTCCTCACCACTCTTACTCCTTTGGCGCCTCCTCTCACCCGGGAGCATGTGGCATTCACCTGTGCCAGGATGCACCACCTTCCGGGTTTCCCTCGCCGTTTCGTCAACTCGGCCTTCACTCTTGCGGCAAGCTCCGGCGGCCAACAGGCCTCCGGCACCTCTCGCCCGCCTCCGTCCGATGCCTGCCGCTCCAGCACCGGCCTTGCCGGCCGTTTTTCTGGGCATGACACTTGCGCAGGCCTCCGCGGCTCCGGCCACACCCACGGTCCCTTCTCCAACGGCTGCTCCTCTCTCCGCTCCTGCGGACGTGGGGTCGGGGCACCGCAGGCCACGGCGTCGCCTGCCGGACCCTCCTCCAACTCGGGGCCGCCCTGCATGGCTTCTCCTCCGGTCTTTCCGCTCTTGGGCGTGGCGTCGGCGGTATCTTCGCCTTCCATTTCGCTGCCTGTCGCACCCTGCCGGCGGCGGCCCTTCTCCTTGCATTTTCTACTGTCTTCCGGGTCCGCCGCTGCCGTGCCGTTCACGCTCTCGCTCTGACCATTGCTCTCATGCGTCCATCGATGCGCCGCTGCCTTGCCTCCTTGGTGCTCCTCCGTCGTATTTGCGCTATAACCCTGACGCGGGCCCTCGCCATGTCCTCCGTGGCTTTTATCAACGCCAGCCGCCGGCTGTCCCGCTCTACGCGAAGGTGCAGGCCCAACTCCTCGCTCCTGCACCGCCGCTCCACCTCGAAGGACCCGACCGGGGTGCTTCCTCCTCCTCCTGCCGCCCGCCGGACCATCCACTCCGACCTCGCCTCTTGGCGTCCCAGGAAGGATCGCCGACGATTTCTATGTCGCTGTCGTTGGAAGACACTATTATTGAGGCACTTGAGGACATTGTTGCGGCTGCGTGTTGATTTCGAATAGGCCGAACATTTCCCACGTCTCCACTTATATAGCGAATCCATTTCCCGTTGCTGGAAATGTCCCGCTAATGCTCCCGTTACTTGCCCTCGTCCTCTTTGTGGTTTTTTTTTTTTTTTTTTTTTTCTCTTTTTCCCGTGTGCCCGTTATGCGGATACGATGTATATATCTCGCTTTCGTTATTCCTTTGCTGTTTCTTCTATGTCTTGAGCCTTCAGCTCGCTCACATTGGCTCTCTTCTCCCTCCTTGTCCTGCCGTGTCGTAACGTGACAATTACTGGAGAAACGAAATCCACCACCGTATATGGCCCGTCATACCGAGGGGCCAGTTTCGCCGCGAATCCTTCAGCTGCCTTTGATAGGTGGTGCTCCTTTGCCCACACTGTTTCACCTTTAGGCTCCACTTCCGCCTTCTCAAGTTGTAATGTCGCGCCTGGTCCTGGGCAGCTCGCTCCATATTCCTCCTTACTATCTCGAATGTCTCCTTGAGTCTCGCCGCGTTTTCCATGGGTGTTCCTTGTTCAGCTCCCGTGCCCAACACATTCTCGTCGAACAGGGCTCGCGGCATCCTTGGCTCCCTGCCCTGCGTTATAAAACACGGCGAGTACCCCGTGGACTCCGAGACTGCGGAATTTACCGCCAACATTAGCTCCGGCCAGTGTTCGTCCCACTTCCTTTGTTCTTTCCCAGCGAACTGGGCGATCATTGTTTTTACCGTCCTGTTCGCTCTTTCCGTGGGATTCTCCTGCGGCGTATATGGTGCGGTGAACTGATGGCGTACGCCGAGTTCTCCGAGGAATTTCTTGAAGCTGCGACTGGTGAACTGCACCCCGTTGTCCGTTATTATTATTTTCGGTACTCCATACCGAGCGACAATTCTCTCCCTGAACGCCTTCAGCAGCGCCTCGGTTGTTGCTTTTGGAAGAGGCACTATCTCCGTCCATTTCGAAAACCGATCGATTATTACCACGATCATCGTATTGCCGTGTTTCGACCTGGGCAGTGGGCCTACGAAATCTGCACACACAGTCGCCCATGGCTCCTCCGGAACCTGTGTCAGCATTTGCCCGGCCATCTGCATCTGACTCGGCTTGTACTTCAGGCACGTCTCGCATCTCCTGACGTATTTCCGGATGTCCCTCTGCATCCCTGGCAAGAAATACCGGGCGGCCACTCTGGCTATGGTTTTCCTTACGCCCAAGTGTCCCGCCGTTGGTGCGTCATGATTTTCCTTGAGGACCTGCTGCCTCATCTCCATCGGGACGCACAGCTTCCATGACGCCACTTCCTCGCTTCCGGCTCTATGCGGGACGTGGCGGTAGATCAAGCCGCCCTCTTCCACGTAATCCGGGAATTTTTGTGGGCTTGTTGTCATCTTTTTCTTCAATGCGCTTATCCACCCGCATTCTTTGGCGACTACCTTCATGGCTTTTCTAAATTTTTCCATTACCGGCTGGCGGGACAGAGCGTCGGCAACCACATTGAGCTTTCCCTTCCGGTAGCTGATGACGTAGTCAAACTGCTGTAGTTCGAATACCCACCTCGCTATTCTGCCAAGTGGGCTCTCGATGTTATTAAGCCATGTGGTCCGTGATCACGTCGAACTGGTACCCCTCCAGGTAGGGCCTCATTTGCCTTATCGCCCATACTATGGCCAGGCACTCCTTTTCCGTTGCGGAGTAGTTTTTCTCGGCCCCAATCAACGTTCGACTGGCGTACGCGATCACTCGTTCGCCCTCCTCGGTGTCCTGGGTCAGGACCGCCCCGACGCCGTAGTCGCTGGCGTCCGTTTGCAGCACGAATTTTCTCTCGAAGTCTGGGCACGCTAGCACTGGATCCTCCGCCAGCCGTGACTTTAAAGTCTCAAAGGCCTCTTGGTGCTTGGTTGTCCACTCCCACTTTGTTCCTTTTCGCAGAAGATCGTTCAGGGGCTTCGCTATTCCTGCGAAATCTGGGACGAAACGCCGATACCACGATACCATCCCTATGAACTGGCGCACTCCCTTGACGTTCGTCGGGGGTTGTAGCTCTGTAATCGCGGCCACCTTTCCTGGATCCATTCCGATCCCTTGGCTTGTTATCCGGTGGCCCAGGTAGAGCAGCTCCTGCCTGAAGAAATGACACTTTTCCGTATTTATCCGCAGGTTTGCCGCTCTCAACCTCCTGAATACTTCTTGTAGATTTAGCATATGCTCCTCCTTGGTGCGTCCGATCACTATAATGTAATCCTGATACGCGAATGCGTTTGGAGCCATATCCGGGCCTATGACCTGGTCCAGGGACCTGTGAAACGTTGCCGAGGCTGAGTGCAGCCCAAAAGGCATCACTTTCCATTGGTATAGACCCTTCCCTGGAACGGTGAAGGCGGTGAATTTCCTGCTGCTTTCCTCTAGGGGAATCTGCCAATACCCATCCTTCAAATCGAGACTGCTGAAGAACCTTGTTTCTCTCAGCTGCTCCAAAATAAAATTTATGCGAGGCATCGGGTACGCATCTTTTATTGATTTTGCATTAATTTGTCGGAAATCCACGTACATCCTCCATTGCCCCGTTTTCTTCTTAACCATTACGATGGGTGAACTGTACGCGCTATTTGAGGGCTCGATACATCCCTTTTCCAGCAATTCCTCCACCTTTGAGTTTATCTCCCCCTGAATCTGCGGATTTTTGGGGTAATACCGTTGTTTAATGGGAATGTCGTCCTTCATCGTGATCCTGTGCTGCGTTATGTTCGAACAGCCCTTCTGGCCTGCGAACGCCTCCAGTTCTCTTTCGATGAATCTTTTGACCCGTTCCTCTTCCCATTTTTCTGGGCATCCGGCTACCGCTACGGACAGTCTATCCTCCAGACAGCCCATCTTTTCCTTTTGGGTATCGAAATCCGGTGGCCTGCGCACGTCAAGGTTGTGCCAAACTGTTTGTTTAGTGGTTGTTTTAACATATTAAAACGGTTACAATATTTAAAGCTTTTCTATTGATTTTAATAGATTGTGGTTCAGTGTCTTTTCGCTTATATTGGGTTACCCCACATTTTTGGTTTGGTGAACGATTATTTTTCCGGAGCTCGGGCAAAGCAGGTTCCCTCAGTTCGGTACCCTTTTATACCCTTGCAGAGGGTATTATAATTTTGGTCAAAAGTGTGCAACGCAGTGAAGGAGACATCTCCGACCGTATAAAGTATATATATTCTTGATCAGGATCACCTCCTGAGTTCATATGAGCATGTCCGTCTGCTCGTCTCGCATGTCGAGCATGTCCGTTAGAGTTAAAGTTAGAGTTAGAGAGCTATTTTTGGCAAAATATTACGACATGCAGAATATTACGACAATGTGTGCAACGCAGTGAAGGAGACATCTCCGACCCTATAAAGTATATATATTCTTGATCGGGATCACATCCTGAGTTGATAAAAGCATGTCCGTCTGTCCGTCTGTCTGTTTCTACGCAAACTTGACTATCAGTTTTAAAGCTATCGACTTGAAACTTTGCACACACTCTTCTTTCCTTTGCACGCAGTATATAAGTCGGAACGGTCGGAATTGACCGACTATATCCTATAGCTGCAATATAACTGATTGATCGGAAATGCTATAACTTTAGTGTTTTTAGAGTAAGAAAGTTCAAATTTGACACGAGAGCTATTTTTGGCAAAATATTACGACACCCTAAATTTCATAAGGATCGGCCGACTATATCTTTTAGCTGCCATATAACTGAACAATCGGATATGACCCAACTTTCGTGTTTTTACAGATAGAAAGCTGGAACTAAGTAGACAATAAGAATTTGGTCAGTTTATTCGACCTATCAAATTTCATAAGGATGGGCCGACTATATCCTATATCTGTCATATAACTGAACGATCGGAAATAACACAACTTTCGTGTTTTTGAAGATAGAAAGCTGGAACTTATTACAGAGTATATTTTTGGTCAGTTGATCCAACCTACCATATTTCATTAGGATCGACAGACTATCCTATATCTGTCATATAACTGAACGATCGGAAATAACACAACTTTCGTGTTTTTGAAGATAGAAAGCTGGAACTTATTACAGAGTATATTTTTGGTCAGTTGATCCAACCTACCATATTTCATTAGGATCGACAGACTATATCCTATATCTGTCATATAACTGAACGATCGGAAATGACACAAATTTCGTGTTTTTGAAGATAGAAAGCTGGAACTTAGTACCGAGTATAATTTTGGTCAGTTGATCCAACCTACCATATTTCATTAGGATCGGCAGACTATACCCTATAGCTGCCATATAACTGAACGATCAGAAATAACACAACTTTCGTGTTTTTGAAGATAGAAAGCTGGAACTTATTACAGAGTATATTTTTGGTCAGTTGATCCAACCTACCATATTTCATTAGGATCGACAGACTATATCCTATATCTGTCATATAACTGAACGATCGGAAATGACACAAATTTCGTGTTTTTGAAGATAGAAAGCTGGAACTTAGTACCGAGTATAATTTAGGTCAGTTGATCCAACCTACCATATTTCATTAGGATCGACAGACTATATCCTATAACTGCCATATAACTGAACGATCAGAAATAACACAACTTTCGTGTTTTTGAAGATAGAAAGCTGGAACTTATTACAGAGTGTATTTTTGGTCAGTTGATCCAACCTACCATATTTCATTAGGATCGACAGACTATATCCTATAGCTGCCATATAACTGAAGGATCAGAAATAACACAACTTTTGTGTTTTTGAAGATAGAAAGCTGGAACTTAGTACAGAGTATATTTTTGGTCAGTTGATCCAACCTACCAAGTTTCATTAGGATCGGCAGACTATACCCTATAGCTGCCAAATAACTGAACGATCAGAAATAACACAACTTTCGTGTTTTTGAAGATAGAAAGCTGGAACTTATTACAGAGTATATTTTTGGTCAGTTGATCCAACCTACCATATTTCATTAGGATCGGCAGACTATACCCTATAGCTGCCATATAACTGAACGATCAGAAATAACACAACTTTCGTGTTTTTGAAGATAGAAAGCTGGAACTTATTACAGAGTATATTTTTGGTCAGTTGATCCAACCTACCATATTTCATTAGGATCGACAGACTATATCCTATATCTGTCATATAACTGAACGATCGGAAATGACACAAATTTCGTGTTTTTGAAGATAGAAAGCTGGAACTTAGTACCGAGTATAATTTAGGTCAGTTGATCCAACCTACCATATTTCATTAGGATCGGCAGACTATACCCTATAGCTGCCAAATAACTGAACGATCAGAAATAACACAACTTTCGTGTTTTTGAAGATAGAAAGCTGGAACTTATTACAGAGTATATTTTTGGTCAGTTGATCCAACCAAACATATTTCATTAGGATCGACAGACTATATCCTATATCTGTCATATAACTGAACGATCGGAAATAACACAACTTTCGTGTTTTTGAAGATAGAAAGCTGGAACTTAGTACAGAGTATATTTTTGGTCAGTTGATCCAACCTACCAAATTTCATTAGGATCGGCAGACTATATCCTATAGCTGCCATATAACTAAACGATCAGAAAAGGTATTTGGTAAAAGTATCAACTTTCGTATTTACATTATTGTAATTAATTTGTTTTATTATGATGTAATCATAAGGATCGGACAACTATATCCCATGTTTGCGATATAAATCCGGTTCTTACTGCAAGGGTTGATATACCCATGCCAAATTTCATAAGGATCGGCCGACTATATCCTATATCTGTCATATAACTGAACGATCGGAAATAACACAACTTTCGTGTTTTTGAAGATAGAAAGCTGGAACTTAGTACAGAGTATAATTTTGGTCAGTTGATCCAACCTACCATATTTCATTAGGATCAGGAGACTATACACTTTAGCTGCCATATAACTGAACGATCAGAAATAACACAACTTTCGTGTTTTTGAAGATAGAAAGCTGGAACTTAGTACAGAGTATATTTTTGGACAGTTGATCCAACCTACCATATTTCATTAGGATCGGCAGACAATATCCTATAGCTGCCATATAACTAAACGATCAGAAAAGGTATTTGGTAAAAGTATCAACTTTCGTATTTGCAAGGGTGGATATACCCAAGCCAAATTTCATAAGGATCGGCCGACTATATCCTATAGCTGCCATATAACTGAACAATCGGAAATAACTCAACTTTTGTGTTTTTAAAGATAGAAAGCTGGAACTTAGTACAGAGTATAATTTTGGTCAGTTGATCCAACCTACCATATTTCATTAGGATCGGCAGACTATACCCTATAGCTGCCATATAACTGAACGATCAGAAATAACACAACTTTCGTGTTTTTGAAGATAGAAAGCTGGAACTTATTACAGATTATATTTTTGGTCAGTTGATCCAACCTACCATATTTCATTAGGATCGACAGACAATATCCTATATCTGTCATATAACTGAACGATCGGAAATAACACAACTTTCGTGTTTTTGAAGATAGAAAGCTGTTACTTAGTACAGAGTATATTTTTGGTCAGTTGATCCAACCTACCAAATTTCATTAGGATCGGCAGACTATATCCTATAGCTGCCATATAACTGAACGATCAGAAATAACACAACTTTCGTGTTTTTGAAGATAGAAAGCTGGAACTTAGTACAGAGTATATTTTTGGACAGTTGATCCAACCTACCATATTTCATTAGGATCGGCAGACTATATCCTATAGCTGCCATATAACTAAACGATCAGAAAAGGTATTTGGTAAAAGTATCAACTTTCGTATTTACATTATTGTAATTAATTTGTTTTATTATGATGTAATCATAAGGATCGGACAACTATATCCCATGTTTGCGATATAAATCCGATTCTTACTGCAAGGGTTGATATACCCATGCCAAATTTCATAAGGATCGGCCGACTATATCCTATATCTGTCATATAACTGAACGATCGGAAATAACACAACTTTCGTGTTTTTGAAGATAGAAAGCTGGAACTTAGTACAGAGTATAATTTTGGTCAGTTGATCCAACCTACCATATTTCATTAGGATCAGGAGACTATACACTATAGCTGCCATATAACTGAACGATCAGAAATAACACAACTTTCGTGTTTTTGAAGATAGAAAGCTGGAACTTATTACAGAGTATATTTTTGGTCAGTTGATCCAACCTACCATATTTCATTAGGATCGACAGACTATATCCTATATCTGTCATATAACTGAACGATCGGAAATAACACAACTTTCGTGTTTTTGAAGATAGAAAGCTGGAACTTAGTACAGAGTATAATTTTAGACAGTTGATCCAACCTACCATATTTCATTAGGATCGGCAGACAATATCCTATAGCTGCCATATAACTAAACGATCAGAAAAGGTATTTGGTAAAAGTATCAACTTTCGTATTTGCAAGGGTGGATATACCCAAGCCAAATTTCATAAGGATCGGCCGACTATATCCTATAGCTGCCATATAACTGAACAATCGAAAATAACTCAACTTTTGTGTTTTTGAAGATAGAAAGCTGGAACTTAGTACAGAGTATAATTTTGGTCAGTTGATCCAACCTACCATATTTCATTAGGATCGGCAGACTATACCCTATAGCTGCCATATAACTGAACGATCAGAAATAACACAACTTTCGTGTTTTTGAAGATAGAAAGCTGGAACTTATTACAGATTATATTTTTGGTCAGTTGATCCAACCTACCATATTTCATTAGGATCGACAGACAATATCCTATATCTGTCATATAACAGAACGATCGGAAATAACACAACTTTCGTGTTTTTGAAGATAGAAAGCTGGAACTTATTACAGATTATATTTTTGGTCAGTTAATCCAACCTACCATATTTCATTAGGATCGACAGACTATATCCTATATCTGTCATATAACTGAACGATCGGAAATAACACAACTTTCGTGTTTTTGAAGATAGAAAGCTGGAACTTAGTACAGAGTATATTTTTGGACAGTTGATCCAACCTACCATATTTCATTAGGATCGGCAGACTATATCCTATAGCTGCCATATAACTGAACGATCAGAAATAACACAACTTTCGTGTTTTTGAAGATAGAAAGCTGGAACTTAGTACAGAGTATATTTTTGGACAGTTGATCCAACCTACCATATTTCATTAGGATCGGCAGACTATATCCTATAGCTGCCATATAACTGAACGATCAGAAATAACACAACTTTCGTGTTTTTGAAGATAGAAAGCTGGAACTTATTACAGAGTATATTTTTGGTCAGTTGATCCAACCTACCATATTTCATTAGGATCGACAGACTATATCCTATATCTGTCATATAACTGAACGATCGGAAATGACACAAATTTCGTGTTTTTGAAGATAGAAAGCTGGAACTTAGTACCGAGTATAATTTTGGTCAGTTGATCCAACCTACCATATTTCATTAGGATCGGCAGACTATACCCTATAGCTGCCAAATAACTGAACGATCAGAAATAACACAACTTTCGTGTTTTTGAAGATAGAAAGCTGGAACTTAGTACAGAGTATAATTTTGGTCAGTTGATCCAACCTACCATATTTCATTAGGATAAGCAGACTATACCCTATAGCTGCCATATAACTGAACGATCAGAAATAACACAACTTTCGTGTTTTTGAAGATAGAAAGCTGGAACTTATTACAGAGTATATTTTTGGTCAGTTGATCCAACCTACCATATTTCATTAGGATCGACAGACAATATCCTATATCTGTCATATAACTGAACGATCGGAAATAACACAACTTTCGTGTTTTTGAAGATAGAAAGCTGGAACTTATTACAGAGTATATTTTTGGTCAGTTGATCCAACCTACCATATTTCATTAGGATCGACAGACTATATCCTATATCTGTCATATAACTGAACGATCGGAAATGACACAAATTTCGTGTTTTTGAAGATAGAAAGCTGGAACTTAGTACAGAGTATATTTTTGGTCAGTTGATCCAACCTACCATATTTCATTAGGATCGGCAGACTATACCCTATAGCTGCCATATAACTGAACGATCAGAAATAACACAACTTTCGTGTTTTTGAAGATAGAAAGCTGGAACTTATTACAGAGTATATTTTTGGTCAGTTGATCCAACCTACCATATTTCATTAGGATCGACAGACTATATCCTATATCTGTCATATAACTGAACGATCGGAAATGACACAAATTTCGTGTTTTTGAAGATAGAAAGCTGGAACTTAGTACCGAGTATAATTTAGGTCAGTTGATCCAACCTACCATATTTCATTAGGATCGGCAGACTATACCCTATAGCTGCCAAATAACTGAACGATCAGAAATAACACAACTTTCGTGTTTTTGAAGATAGAAAGCTGGAACTTATTACAGAGTATATTTTTGGTCAGTTGATCCAACCTAACATATTTCATTAGGATCGACAGACTATATCCTATATCTGTCATATAACTGAACGATCGGAAATAACACAACTTTCGTGTTTTTGAAGATAGAAAGCTGGAACTTAGTACAGAGTATATTTTTGGTCAGTTGATCCAACCTACCAAATTTCATTAGGATCGGCAGACTATATCCTATAGCTGCCATATAACTGAACGATCAGAAATAACACAACTTTCGTGTTTTTGAAGATAGAAAGCTGGAACTTAGTACAGAGTATATTTTTGGACAGTTGATCCAACCTACCATATTTCATTAGGATCGGCAGACTATATCCTATAGCTGCCATATAACTAAACGATCAGAAAAGGTATTTGGTAAAAGTATCAACTTTCGTATTTACATTATTGTAATTAATTTGTTTTATTATGATGTAATCATAAGGATCGGACAACTATATCCCATGTTTGCGATATAAATCCGGTTCTTACTGCAAGGGTTGATATACCCATGCCAAATTTCATAAGGATCGGCCGACTATATCCTATATCTGTCATATAACTGAACGATCGGAAATAACACAACTTTCGTGTTTTTGAAGATAGAAAGCTGGAACTTAGTACAGAGTATAATTTTGGTCAGTTGATCCAACCTACCATATTTCATTAGGATCAGGAGACTATACACTTTAGCTGCCATATAACTGAACGATCAGAAATAACACAACTTTCGTGTTTTTGAAGATAGAAAGCTGGAACTTAGTACAGAGTATATTTTTGGACAGTTGATCCAACCTACCATATTTCATTAGGATCGGCAGACAATATCCTATAGCTGCCATATAACTAAACGATCAGAAAAGGTATTTGGTAAAAGTATCAACTTTCGTATTTGCAAGGGTGGATATACCCAAGCCAAATTTCATAAGGATCGGCCGACTATATCCTATAGCTGCCATATAACTGAACAATCGGAAATAACTCAACTTTTGTGTTTTTAAAGATAGAAAGCTGGAACTTAGTACATAGTATAATTTTGGTCAGTTGATCCAACCTACCATATTTCATTAGGATCGGCAGACTATACCCTATAGCTGCCATACAACTGAACGATCAGAAATAACACAACTTTCGTGTTTTTGAAGATAGAAAGCTGGAACTTATTACAGATTATATTTTTGGTCAGTTGATCCAACCTACCATATTTCATTAGGATCGACAGACAATATCCTATATCTGTCATATAACTGAACGATCGGAAATAACACAACTTTCGTGTTTTTGAAGATAGAAAGCTGTAACTTAGTACAGAGTATATTTTTGGTCAGTTGATCCAACCTACCAAATTTCATTAGGATCGGCAGACTATATCCTATAGCTGCCATATAACTGAACGATCAGAAATAACACAACTTTCGTGTTTTTGAAGATAGAAAGCTGGAACTTAGTACAGAGTATATTTTTGGACAGTTGATCCAACCTACCATATTTCATTAGGATCGGCAGACTATATCCTATAGCTGCCATATAACTAAACGATCAGAAAAGGTATTTGGTAAAAGTATCAACTTTCGTATTTACATTATTGTAATTAATTTGTTTTATTATGATGTAATCATAAGGATCGGACAACTATATCCCATGTTTGCGATATAAATCCGGTTCTTACTGCAAGGGTTGATATACCCATGCCAAATTTCATAAGGATCGGCCGACTATATCCTATATCTGTCATATAACTGAACGATCGGAAATAACACAACTTTCGTGTTTTTGAAGATAGAAAGCTGGAACTTAGTACAGAGTATAATTTTCGTCAGTTGATCCAACCTACCATATTTCATTAGGATCAGAAGACTATACACTATAGCTGCCATATAACTGAACGATCAGAAATAACACAACTTTCGTGTTTTTGAAGATAGAAAGCTGGAACTTATTACAGAGTATATTTTTGGTCAGTTGATCCAACCTACCATATTTCATTAGGATCGACAGACTATATCCTATATCTGTCATATAACTGAACGATCGGAAATAACACAACTTTCGTGTTTTTGAAGATAGAAAGCTGGAACTTATTACAGATTATATTTTTGGTCAGTTGATCCAACCTACCATATTTCATTAGGATCGACAGACAATATCCTATATCTGTCATATAACAGAACGATCGGAAATAACACAACTTTCGTGTTTTTGAAGATAGAAAGCTGTAACTTAGTACAGAGTATATTTTTGGTCAGTTGATCCAACCTACCAAATTTCATTAGGATCGGCAGACTATATCCTATAGCTGCCATATAACTGAACGATCAGAAATAACACAACTTTCGTGTTTTTGAAGATAGAAAGCTGGAACTTAGTACAGAGTATATTTTTGGACAGTTGATCCAACCTACCATATTTCATTAGGATCGGCAGACTATATCCTATAGCTGCCATATAACTAAACGATCAGAAAAGGTATTTGGTAAAAGTATCAACTTTCGTATTTGCAAGGGTGGATATACCCAAGCCAAATTTCATAAGGATCGGCCGACTATATCCTATAGCTGCCATATAACTGAACAATCGGAAATAACTCAACTTTTGTGTTTTTGAAGATAGAAAGCTGGAACTTAGTACAGAGTATAATTTTGGTCAGTTGATCCAACCTACCATATTTCATTAGGATCGGCAGACTATACCCTATAGCTGCCATATAACTGAACGATCAGAAATAACACAACTTTCGTGTTTTTGAAGATAGAAAGCTGGAACTTATTACAGATTATATTTTTGGTAAGTTAATCCAACCTACCATATTTCATTAGGATCGACAGACTATACCCTATAGCTGCCATATAACTGAACGATCAGAAATAACACAACTTTCGTGTTTTTGAAGATAGAAAGCTGGAACTTATTACAGATTATATTTTTGGTCAGTTGATCCAACCTACCAAATTTCATTAGGATCGGCAGACTATATCCTATAGCTGCCATATAACTGAACGATCAGAAATAACACAACTTTCGTGTTTTTGAAGATAGAAAGCTGGAACTTAGTACAGAGTATATTTTTGGACAGTTGATCCAACCTACCATATTTCATTAGGATCGGCAGACTATATCCTATAGCTGCCATATAACTAAACGATCAGAAAAGGTATTTGGTAAAAGTATCAACTTTCGTATTTGCAAGGGTGGATATACCCAAGCCAAATTTCATAAGGATCGGCCGACTATATCCTTTAGCTGCCATATAACTGAACAATCGGAAATAACTCAACTTTTGTGTTTTTGAAGATAGAAAGCTGGAACTTAGTACAGAGTATAATTTTGGTCAGTTGATCCAACCTACCATATTTCATTAGGATCGGCAGACTATACCCTATAGCTGCCATATAACTGAACGATCAGAAATAACACAACTTTCGTGTTTTTGAAGATAGAAAGCTGGAACTTATTACAGATTATATTTTTGGTCAGTTAATCCAACCTACCATATTTCATTAGGATCGACAGACCATATCCTATATCTGTCATATAACTGAACGATCGGAAATAACACAACTTTCGTGTTTTTGAAGATAGAAAGCTGGAACTTAGTACAGAGTATATTTTTGGTCAGTTGATCCAACCTACCAAATTTCATTAGGATCGGCAAACTAAATCCTATAGCTGCCATATAACTGAACGATCAGAAATAACACAACTTTCGTGTTTTTGAAGATAGAAAGCTGGAACTTAGTACAGAGTATATTTTTGGACAGTTGATCCAACCTACCATATTTCATTAGGATCGGCCGACTATACCCTATAGCTGCCATATAACTGAACGATCAGAAATAACACAACTTTCGTGTTTTTGAAGATAGAAAGCTGGAACTTATTACAAAGTTTATTTTTGGTCAGTTGATCCAACCTACCATATTTCATTAGGATCGACAGACTATATCCTATATCTGTCATATAACTGAACGATCGGAAATAACACATATTTCGTGTTTTTAAAGATAGAAAGCTGGAACTTAGTACAGAGTATAATTTTGGTCAGTTGATCCAACCTACCATATTTCATTAGGATCGGCAGACTATACCCTATAGCTGCCATATAACTGAACGATCAGAAATAACACAACTTTCGTGTTTTTGAAGATAGAAAGCTGGAACTTATTACAGATTATATTTTTGGTCAGTTAATCCAACCTACCATATTTCATTAGGATCGACAGACTATACCCTATAGCTGCCATATAACTGAACGATCAGAAATAACACAACTTTCGTGTTTTTGAAGATAGAAAGCTGGAACTTATTACAGATTATATTTTTGGTCAGTTGATCCAACCTACCAAATTTCATTAGGATCGGCAGACTATATCCTATAGCTGCCATATAACTGAACGATCAGAAATAACACAACTTTCGTGTTTTTGAAGATAGAAAGCTGGAACTTAGTACAGAGTATATTTTTGGACAGTTGATCCAACCTACCATATTTCATTAGGATCGGCAGACTATATCCTATAGCTGCCATATAACTAAACGATCAGAAAAGGTATTTGGTAAAAGTATCAACTTTCGTATTTGCAAGGGTGGATATACCCAAGCCAAATTTCATAAGGATCGGCCGACTATATCCTTTAGCTGCCATATAACTGAACAATCGGAAATAACTCAACTTTTGTATTTTTGAAGATAGAAAGCTGGAACTTAGTACAGAGTATAATTTTGGTCAGTTGATCCAACCTACCATATTTCATTAGGATCGGCAGACTATACCCTATAGCTGCCATATAACTGAACGATCAGAAATAACACAACTTTCGTGTTTTTGAAGATAGAAAGCTGGAACTTATTACAGATTATATTTTTGGTCAGTTAATCCAACCTACCATATTTCATTAGGATCGACAGACCATATCCTATATCTGTCATATAACTGAACGATCGGAAATAACACAACTTTCGTGTTTTTGAAGATAGAAAGCTGGAACTTAGTACAGAGTATATTTTTGGTCAGTTGATCCAACCTACCAAATTTCATTAGGATCGGCAGACTATATCCTATAGCTGCCATATAACTGAACGATCAGAAATAACACAAATTTCGTGTTTTTGAAGATAGAAAGCTGGAACTTAGTACAGAGTACATTTTTGGACAGTTGATCCAACCTACCATATTTCATTAGGATCGGCCGACTATACCCTATAGCTGCCATATAACTGAACGATCAGAAATAACACAACTTTCGTGTTTTTGAAGATAGAAAGCTGGAACTTATTACAGAGTTTATTTTTGGTCAGTTGATCCAACCTACCATATTTCATTAGGATCGACAGACTATATCCTATATCTGTCATATAACTGAACTATCGGAAATAACACATATTTCGTGTTTTTGAAGATAGAAAGCTGGAACTTATTACAGAGTATAATTTTGGTCAGTTGATCCAACCTACCAAATTTCATTAGGATCGGCAGTCTATATTCTATAGCTGCCATATAACTAAACGATCAGAAATAACACAACTTTTGTGTTTTTGAAGATAGAAAGCTGGAACTTAGTACAGAGTATTTTTTTGGTCAGTTGATCCAACCTACCAAATTTCATTAGGATCGGCAGACTATATCCTATAGCTGCCATATAACTAAACGATCAGAAAAGGTATTTGGTAAAAGTATCAACTTTCGTATTTGCAAGGGTGGATATACCCAAGCCAAATTTCATAAGGATCGGCCGACTATATCGTATAGCTGCCATATAACTGAACAATCGGAAATAACTCAACTTTTGTGTTTTTGAAGATAGAAAGCTGGAAATTAGTACAGAGTATAATTTTGGTCAGTTGATCCAACCTACCATATTTCATTAGGATCGGCAGACTATACCCTATAGCTGCCATATAACTTAACGATCAGAAATAACACAACTTTCGTGTTTTTGAAGATAGAAAGCTGGAACTTATTACAGATTATATTTTTGGTCAGTTAATCCAACCTACCATATTTCATTAGGATCGACAGACTATACCCTATAGCTGCCATATAACTGAACGATCAGAAATAACACAACTTTCGTGTTTTTGAAGATAGAAAGCTGGAACTTATTACAGAGTGTATCTTGGTCAGTTGATCCAACCTACCATATTTCATTAGGATGGACAGACTATATCCTATATCTGTCATATAACTGAACGATCGGAAATAACACAACTTTCGTGTTTTTGAAGATAGACAGCTGGAACTTAGTACAGAGTATATTTTTGGTCAGTTAATCCGACCTACCAAATTTCATAACAATCGGTCGATTATATCTTAAAGCTGCCATATAACTGAACGATCGGAAATGGTATTTGGTAAAAATACCAACCTTGGTATTTTTGAAGATAGAAGGTTGGGACTTTTTATACCCTTGCAGAGGGTAATATAATTTTGTCCAAATGTGTGCAACGCAGTGAAGGAGACATCTCCGACCCTATAAAGTATATATATTCTTGATCGGGATCACATCCTGAGTTGATAAGAGCATGTCCGTCTGTCCGTCTGTCTGTTTCTACGCAAACTTGACTCTCAGTTTTAAAGCGATCGGAACGATTGCAATACAGAGTATATTTTTGGTCAGTTGATCCAACCTACCATATTTCATTAGGATCGGCAGACTATACCCTATAGCTGCCATATAACTGAACGATCAGAAATAACACAACTTTCGTGTTTTTGAAGATAGAAAGCTGGAACTTATTACAGATTATATTTTTGGTCAGTTAATCCAACCTACCATATTTCATTAGGATCGACAGACTATACCCTATAGCTGCCATATAACTGAACGATCAGAAATAACACAACTTTCGTGTTTTTGAAAATAGAAAGCTGGAACTTATTACAGATTATATTTTTGGTCAGTTGATCCAACTCACCAAATTTCATTAGGATCGGCAGACTATATCCTATAGCTGCCATATAACTGAACGATCAGAAATAACACAACTTTCGTGTTTTTGAAGATAGAAAGCTGGAACTTATTACAGAGTGTATTTTTGGTCAGTTGATCCAACTTACCATATTTCATTAGGATCGAAAGACTATATCCTATATCTGTCATATAACTGAATGATCGGAAATAACACAACTTTCGTGTTTTTGAAGATAGACAGCTGGAACTTAGTACAGAGTATATTTTTGGTCAGTTAATCCGACCTACCAAATTTCATTAGGATCGGCAGACTATACCCTATAGCTGCCATACAACTGAACTATCAGAAATAACACAACTTTCGTGTTTTTGAAGATAGAAAGCTGGAACCTATTACAGAGTGTATTTTTGGTCAGTTGATCCAACCTCCCATATTTCATTAGGATCGACAGACTATATCCTATATCTGTCATATAACTGAACGATTGGAAGTAACACAACTTTCGTGTTTTTGAAGATAGAAAGCTGGAACTTATTACAGAGTATATTTTTGGTCAGTTGATCCAACCTACCATATTTCATAAGGATCGACAGACTATATCCTATATCTGTCATATAACTGAACGATCGGAAATGACACAAATTTCGTGTTTGTGAAGATAGAAAGCTGGAACTTAGTACCGAGTATATTTTTGGTCAGTTGATCCAACCTACCAAATTTCATTAGGATCGGCAGACTATACCCTATAGCTGCCATACAACTGAACTATCAGAAATAACACAACTTTCGTGTTTTTGAAGATAGAAAGCTGGAACTTATTACAGAGTGTATTTTTGGTCAGTTGATCCAACTTACCATATTTCATTAGGATCGAAAGACTATATCCTATATCTGTCATATAACTGAATGATCGGAAATAACACAACTTTCGTGTTTTTGAAGATAGACAGCTGGAACTTAGTACAGAGTATATTTTTGGTCAGTTAATCCGACCTACCAAATTTCATTAGGATCGGCAGACTATACCCTATAGCTGCCATACAACTGAACTATCAGAAATAACACAACTTTCGTGTTTTTGAAGATAGAAAGCTGGAACCTATTACAGAGTATATTTTTGGTCAGTTGATCCAACCTACCATATTTCATTAGGATCGACAGACTATATCCTATATCTGTCATATAACTGAACGATTGGAAATAACACAACTTTCGTGTTTTTGAAGATAGACAGCTGGAACTTAGTACAGAGTATATTTTTGGTCAGTTGATCCAACCTACCAAATTTCATTAGGATCGGCCGACAAATCCTATAGCTGCCATATAACTGAACGATCAGAAATAACACAACTTTCGTGTTTTTGAAGATAGACAGCTGGAACTTAGTACAGAGTATATTTTTGGTCAGTTAATCCGACCTACCAAATTTCATTAGGATCGGCAGACTATACCCTATAGCTGCCATACAACTGAACTATCAGAAATAACACAACTTTCGTGTTTTTGAAGATAGAAAGCTGGAACCTATTACAGAGTGTATTTTTGGTCAGTTGATCCAACCTACCATATTTCATTAGGATCGACAGACTATATCCTATATCTGTCATATAACTGAACGATTGGAAGTAACACAACTTTCGTGTTTTTGAAGATAGAAAGCTGGAACTTATTACAGAGTATATTTTTGGTCAGTTGATCCAACCTACCATATTTCATTAGGATCGACAGACTATATCCTATATCTGTCATATAACTGAACGATCGGAAATGACACAAATTTCGTGTTTGTGAAGATAGAAAGCTGGAACTTAGTACCGAGTATATTTTTGGTCAGTTGATCCAACCTACCAAATTTCATTAGGATCGGCAGACTATACCCTATAGCTGCCATACAACTGAACTATCAGAAATAACACAACTTTCGTGTTTTTGAAGATAGAAAGCTGGAACTTATTACAGAGTGTATTTTTGGTCAGTTGATCCAACTTACCATATTTCATTAGGATCGAAAGACTATATCCTATATCTGTCATATAACTGAATGATCGGAAATAACACAACTTTCGTGTTTTTGAAGATAGACAGCTGGAACTTAGTACAGAGTATATTTTTGGTCAGTTAATCCGACCTACCAAATTTCATTAGGATCGGCAGACTATACCCTATAGCTGCCATACAACTGAACTATCAGAAATAACACAACTTTCGTGTTTTTGAAGATAGAAAGCTGGAACCTATTACAGAGTATATTTTTGGTCAGTTGATCCAACCTACCATATTTCATTAGGATCGACAGACTATATCCTATATCTGTCATATAAGTGAACGATTGGAAATAACACAACTTTCGTGTTTTTGAAGATAGACAGCTGGAACTTAGTACAGAGTATATTTTTGGTCAGTTGATCCAACCTACCAAATTTCATTAGGATCGGCCGACAAATCCTATAGCTGCCATATAACTGAACGATCAGAAATAACACAACTTTTGTGTTTTTGAAGATAGAAATCTGGAACTTAGTACAGAGTATATTTTTGGTCAGTTGATCCAACCTACCAAATTTCATTAGGATCGGCGGACTATACCTTACAGCTGCCATATAACTGAACGATCAGAAATAACACAACTTTCGTGTTTTTGAAGATAGAAAGCTGGAACTTATTACAGAGTATATTTTTGGTCAGTTGATCCAACCTACCATATTTCATTAGGATCGGCAGACTATATCCTATAGCTGCCATATAACTGAACGATCAGAAAAGGTATTTGGTAAAAGTATCAACTTTCGTATTTACATTATTGTAATTAATTTGTTTTATTATGATGTAATCATAAGGATCCCATGTTTGCGATATATATCTGGTTCTAACTGCAAGGGTTGATATACCTATGCCAAATTTCATAAGGATCGGCCGACTATATCCTATAGCTGCCATATAACTGAACAATCGGAAATAACCCAACTTTTGTGTTTTTGAAGATAGAAACCTGGAACTTAGTACAAGTATATTTATGGTTAGGTAATCGGACCTACCCAATTTCACAACGATCGGTCGGCTATATCTTATAGCTGCCATATAACTGAACGATCGGAATTGCATAACGATCGGTCGGCTATATCTTTTAGCTGCCATATAACTGAACGATCGGAAATAACCCAAATTTATTTGAAATGACCTCGGCCGGGATCGGCCGACTATATCCTATAGCTGTCATATAACTGAACGATCGGAAATGACCCAACTTTTTTGTTTTTGAAGATAGAAAGCTGGAACTTAGTACAGATTATATTTTTGGTCAGTTAATCCGACCAACCTAATTTCATAACGATCGGTCTATTATATCTTAAAGCTGCCATATAACTGAACGATCGGAAATGGTATTTGGTAAAAATACCAACTTTGGTATTTTGGAAGAAAGAGAGCTGGAACTTAGTACAGAGTATATTTTTAGTCAGTTGATCCAACCTACCAAATTTCATTAGGATCGGCAGACTATATCCTATAGCTGCCATATAACTGAACTATCAGAAATAACACAACTTTCGTGTTTTTGAAGATAGAAAGCTGGAACTCAGTACAGAGTATATTTTTGGTCAGTTGATCCAACCTACCAAATTTCATTAGGATCGGCAGACTATATCCTATATCTGTCATATAACTGAATGATCGGAAATAACACAACTTTCGTGTTTTTGAAGATAGACAGCTGGAACTTAGTACAGAGTATATTTTTGGTCAGTTAATCCGACCTACCAAATTTCATTAGGATCGGCAGACTATACCCTATAGCTGCCATACAACTGAACTATCAGAAATAACACAACTTTCGTGTTTTTGAAGATAGAAAGCTGGAACCTATTACAGAGTGTATTTTTGGTCAGTTGATCCAACCTACCATATTTCATTAGGATCGACAGACTATATCCTATATCTGTCATATAACTGAACGATTGGAAATAACACAACTTTCGTGTTTTTGAAGATAGAAAGCTGGAACTTATTACAGAGTATATTTTTGGTCAGTTGATCCAACCTACCATATTTCATTAGGATCGACAGACTATATCCTATATCTGTCATATAACTGAACGATCGGAAATGACACAAATTTCGTGTTTTTGAAGATAGAAAGCTGGAACTTAGTACCGAGTATATTTTTGGTCAGTTGATCCAACCTACCAAATTTCATTAGGATCGGCAGACTATACCCTATAGCTGCCATACAACTGAACTATCAGAAATAACACAACTTTCGTGTTTTTGAAGATAGAAAGCTGGAACTTATTACAGAGTGTATTTTTGGTCAGTTGATCCAACTTACCATATTTCATTAGGATCGAAAGACTATATCCTATATCTGTCATATAACTGAATGATCGGAAATAACACAACTTTCGTGTTTTTGAAGATAGACAGCTGGAACTTAGTACAGAGTATATTTTTGGTCAGTTAATCCGACCTACCAAATTTCATTAGGATCGGCAGACTATACCCTATAGCTGCCATACAACTGAACTATCAGAAATAACACAACTTTCGTGTTTTTGAAGATAGAAAGCTGGAACCTATTACAGAGTGTATTTTTGGTCAGTTGATCCAACCTACCATATTTCATTAGGATCAACAGACTATATCCTATATCTGTCATATAACTGAATGATCGGAAATAACACAACTTTCGTGTTTTTGAAGATAGACAGCTGGAACTTAGTACAGAGTATATTTTTGGTCAGTTGATCCAACCTACCAAATTTCATTAGGATCGGCAGACTATACCCTATAGCTGCCATACAACTGAACTATCAGAAATAACACAACTTTCGTGTTTTTGAAGATAGAAAGCTGGAACTTATTACAGAGTGTATTTTTGGTCAGTTGATCCAACTTACCATATTTCATTAGGATCGAAAGACTATATCCTATATCTGTCATATAACTGAATGATCGGAAATAACACAACTTTCGTGTTTTTGAAGATAGACAGCTGGAACTTAGTACAGAGTATATTTTTGGTCAGTTAATCCGACCTACCAAATTTCATTAGGATCGGCAGACTATACCCTATAGCTGCCATACAACTGAACTATCAGAAATAACACAACTTTCGTGTTTTTGAAGATAGAAAGCTGGAACTTATTACAGAGTGTATTTTTGGTCAGTTGATCCAACTTACCATATTTCATTAGGATCGAAAGACTATATCCTATATCTGTCATATAACTGAATGATCGGAAATAACACAACTTTCGTGTTTTTGAAGATAGACAGCTGGAACTTAGTACAGAGTATATTTTTGGTCAGTTGATCCAACCTACCAAATTTCATTAGGATCGGCCGACAAATCCTATAGCTGCCATATAACTGAACGATCAGAAATAACACAACTTTCGTGTTTTTGAAGATAGAAAGCTGGAACTTATTACAGAGTGTATTTTTGGTCAGTTGATCTGGAACTTATTACAGAGTGTATTTTTGGTCAGTTGATCCAACCTACAAAATTTCATTAGGATCGGCAGACTATATCCTATAGCTGCCATATAACTGAACGATCAGAAATAACACAACTTTGGTATTTTTGAAGAAAGAGAGCTGGAACTTAGTACAGAGTATATTTTTGGTCAGTTGATCCAACCTACCAAATTTCATTAGGATCGGCAGACTATACCCTATAGCTGCCATACAACTGAACTATCAGAAATAACACAACTTTCGTGTTTTTGAGGATAGAAAGCTGGAACTTATTACAGAGTGTATTTTTGGTCAGTTGATCCAACCTACCATATTTCATTAGGATCGACAGACTATATCCTATATCTGTCATATAACTGAACGATCGGAAATAACACAACTTTCGTGTTTTTGAAGATAGACAGCTGGAACTTAGTACAGAGTATATTTTTGGTCAGTTGATCCAACTTACCATATTTCATTAGGATCGAAAGACTATATCCTATATCTGTCATATAACTGAATGATCGGAAATAACACAACTTTCGTGTTTTTGAAGATAGACAGCTGGAACTTAGTACAGAGTATATTTTTGGTCAGTTAATCCGACCTACCAAATTTCATTAGGATCGGCAGACTATACCCTATAGCTGCCATACAACTGAACTATCAGAAATAACACAACTTTCGTGTTTTTGAAGATAGAAAGCTGGAACCTATTACAGAGTGTATTTTTGGTCAGTTGATCCAACCTACCATATTTCATTAGGATCGACAGACTATATCCTATATCTGTCATATAAATGAACGATTGGAAATAACACAACTTTCGTGTTTTTGAAGATAGAAAGCTGGAACTTATTACAGAGTATATTTTTGGTCAGTTGATCCAACCTACCATATTTCATTAGGATCGACAGACTATATCCTATATCTGTCATATAACTGAACGATCGGAAATGACACAAATTTCGTGTTTTTGAAGATAGAAAGCTGGAACTTAGTACCGAGTATATTTTTGGTCAGTTGATCCAACCTACCAAATTTCATTAGGATCGGCAGACTATACCCTATAGCTGCCATACAACTGAACTATCAGAAATAACACAACTTTCGTGTTTTTGAAGATAGAAAGCTGGAACTTATTACAGAGTGTATTTTTGGTCAGTTGATCCAACTTACCATATTTCATTAGGATCGAAAGACTATATCCTATATCTGTCATATAACTGAATGATCGAAAATAACACAACTTTCGTGTTTTTGAAGATAGACAGCTGGAACTTAGTACAGAGTATATTTTTGGTCAGTTAATCCGACCTACCAAATTTCATTAGGATCGGCAGACTATACCCTATAGCTGCCATACAACTGAACTATCAGAAATAACACAACTTTCGTGTTTTTGAAGATAGAAAGATGGAACCTATTACAGAGTGTATTTTTGGTCAGTTGATCCAACCTACCATATTTCATTAGGATCGACAGACTATATCCTATATCTGTCATATAACTGAACGATTGGAAATAACACAACTTTCGTGTTTTTGAAGATAGACAGCTGGAACTTAGTACAGAGTATATTTTTGGTCAGTTGATCCAACCTACCAAATTTCATTAGGATCGGCAGACTATACCCTATAGCTGCCATACAACTGAACTATCAGAAATAACACAACTTTCGTGTTTTTGAAGATAGAAAGCTGGAACCTATTACAGAGTGTATTTTTGGTCAGTTGATCCAACCTACCATATTTCATTAGGATCGACAGACTATATCCTATAACTGTCATATAACTGAACGATTGGAAATAACACAACTTTCGTGTTTTTGAAGATAGAAAGCTGGAACTTATTACAGAGTATATTTTTGGTCAGTTGATCCAACCTACCATATTTCATTAGGATCGACAGACTATATCCTATATCTGTCATATAACTGAACGATCGGAAATGACACAAATTTCGTGTTTTTGAAGATAGAAAGCTGGAACTTAGTACCGAGTATATTTTTGGTCAGTTAATCCGACCTACCAAATTTCATTAGGATCGGCAGACTATACCCTATAGCTGCCATACAACTGAACTATCAGAAATAACACAACTTTCGTGTTTTTGAAGATAGAAAGCTGGAACCTATTACAGAGTGTATATTTGGTCAGTTGATCCAACCTACCATATTTCATTAGGATCGACAGACTATATCCTATATCTGTCATATAACTGAACGATTGGAAATAACACAACTTTCGTGTTTTTGAAGATAGACAGCTGGAACTTAGTATAGAGTATATTTTTGGTCAGTTGATCCAACCTACCAAATTTCATTAGGATCGGCCGACAAATCCTATAGCTGCCATATAACTGAACGATCAGAAATAACACAACTTTTGTGTTTTTGAAGATAGAAATCTGGAACTTAGTACAGAGTATATTTTTGGTCAGTTGATCCAACCTACCAAATTTCATTAGGATCGGCGGACTATACCTTACAGCTGCCATATAACTGAACGATCAGAAATAACACAACTTTTGTGTTTTTGAAGATAGAAAGCTGGAACTTAGTACAGAGTATATTTTTGGTCAGTTGATCCAACCTACCATATTTCATTAGGATCGGCAGACTATATCCTATAGCTGCCATATAACTGAACGATCAGAAAAGGTATTTGGTAAAAGTATCAACTTTCGTATTTACATTATTGTAATTAATTTGTTTTATTATGATGTAATCATAAGGATCCCATGTTTGCGATATATATCCGGTTCTAACTGCAAGGGTTGATATACCCATGCCAAATTTCATAAGGATCGGCCGACTATATCTTATAGCTGCCATATAACTGAACAATCGGAAATAACCCAACTTTTGTGTTTTTGAAGATAGAAACCTGGAACTTAGTACAAGTATATTTATGGTTAGGTAATCGGACCTATCCAATTTCACAACGATCGGTCGGCTATATCTTATAGCTGCCATATAACTGAACGATCGGAATTGCATAACGATCGGTCGGCTATATCTTTTAGCTGCCATATAACTGAACGATCGGAAATAACCCAAATTTATTTGAAATGACCTCGGCCGGGATCGGCCGACTATATCCTATAGCTAACATATAACTGAACGATCGGAAATGACCCAAATTTTTTGTTTTTGAAGATAGAAAGCTGGAACTTAGTACAGATTATATTTTTGGTCAGTTAATCCGATCTACCTAATTTCATAACGATCGGTCTATTATATCTTAAAGCTGCCATATAACTGAACGATCGGAAATGGTATTTGGTAAAAATACCAACTTTGGTATTTTGGAAGAAAGAGAGCTGGAACTTAGTACAGAGTATATTTTTAGTCAGTTGATCCAACCTACCAAATTTCATTAGGATCGGCAGACTATATCCTATAGCTGCCATATAACTGAACTTTCAGAAATAACACAACTTTCGTGTTTTTGAAGATAGAAAGCTGGAACTCAGTACAGAGTATATTTTTGGTCAGTTGATCCAACCTACCAAATTTCATTAGGATCGGCAGACTATACCCTATAGCTGCCATAAAACTGAACTATCAGAAATAACACAACTTTCGTGTTTTTGTAGATAGAAAGCTGGAACTTATTACAGAGTGTATTTTTGGTCAGTTGATCCAACCTACCATATTTCATTAGGATCGACAGGCTATATCCTATATCTGTCATATAACTGAACGATCGGAAATAACACAACTTTCGTGTTTTTGAAGATAGACAGCTGGAACTTAGTACAGAGTATATTTTTTTTCAGTTAATCCGACCTACCAAATTTCATAACGATCGGTCGATTATATCTTAAAGCTGCCATATAACTGAACGATCGGAAATGGTATTTGGTAAAAATACCAACCTTGGTATTTTTGAAGATAGAAGGTTGGGACTTTTTATACCCTTGCAGAGGGTAATATAATTTTGTCCAAATGTGTGCAACGCAGTGAAGGAGACATCTCCGACCCTATAAAGTATATATATTCTTGATCGGGATCACATCCTGAGTTGATAAGAGCATGTCCGTCTGTCCGTCTGTCTGTTTCTACGCAAACTTGACTCTCAGTTTTAAAGCGATCGGAACGATTGCAATACAGAGTATATTTTTGGTCAGTTGATCCAACCTACCAAATTTCATTAGGATCGGCAGACTATACCCTATAGCTGCCATACAACTGAACTATCAGAAATAACACAACTTTCGTGTTTTTGAAGATAGAAAGCTGGAACTTATTACAGAGTGTATTTTTGGTCAGTTGATCCAACCTACCATATTTCATTAGGATCGACAGACTATATCCTATAGCTGCCATATAACTGAACAATCGGAAATAACCCAACTTTTGTGTTTTTGAAGATAGAAACCTGGAACTTAGTACAAGTATATTTATGGTTAGGTAATCGGACCTACCCAATTTCACAACGATCGGTCGGCTATATCTTATAGCTGCCATATAACTGAACGATCGGAATTGCATAACGATCGGTCGGCTATATCTTTTAGCTGCCATATAACTGAACGATCGGAAATAACCCAAATTTATTTGAAATGACCTCGGCCGGGATCGGCCGACTATATCCTATAGCTGTCATATAACTGAACGATCGGAAATGACCCAACTTTTTTGTTTTTGAAGATAGAAAGCTGGAACTTAGTACAGATTATATTTTTGGTCAGTTAATCCGACCTACCTAATTTCATAACGATCGGTCTATTATATCTTAAAGCTGCCATATAACTGAACGATCGGAAATGGTATTTGGTAAAAATACCAACTTTGGTATTTTGAAAGAAAGAGAGCTGGAACTTAGTACAGAGTATATTTTTAGTCAGTTGATCCAACCTACCAAATTTCATTAGGATCGGCAGACTATATCCTATAGCTGCCACATAACTGAACTATCAGAAATAACACAACTTTCGTGTTTTTGAAGATAGAAAGCTGGAACTCAGTACAGAGTATATTTTTGGTCAGTTGATCCAACCTACCAAATTTCATTAGGATCGGCAGACTATACCCTATAGCTGCCATACAACTGAACTATCAGAAATAACACAACTTTCGTGTTTTTGTAGATAGAAAGCTGGAACTTATTACAGAGTGTATTTTTGGTCAGTTGATTCATTAGGATCGGCAGACTATACCCTATAGCTGCCATACAACTGAACTATCAGAAATAACACAACTTTCGTGTTTTTGTAGATAGAAAGCTGGAACTTATTACAGAGTGTATTTTTGGTCAGTTGATCCAACCTACCATATTTCATTAGGATCGACAGGCTATATCCTATATCTGTCATATAACTGAACGATCGGAAATAACACAACTTTCGTGTTTTTGAAGATAGACAGCTGGAACTTAGTACAGAGTATATTTTTTTTCAGTTAATCCGACCTACCAAATTTCATAACGATCGGTCGATTATATCTTAAAGCTGCCATATAACTGAACGATCGGAAATGGTATTTGGTAAAAATACCAACCTTGGTATTTTTGAAGATAGAAGGTTGGGACTTTTTATACCCTTGCAGAGGGTAATATAATTTTGTCCAAATGTGTGCAACGCAGTGAAGGAGACATCTCCGACCCTATAAAGTATATATATTCTTGATCGGGATCACATCCTGAGTTGATAAGAGCATGTCCGTCTGTCCGTCTGTCTGTTTCTACGCAAACTTGACTCTCAGTTTTAAAGCGATCGGAACGATTGCAATACAGAGTATATTTTTGGTCAGTTGATCCAACCTACCAAATTTCATTAGGATCGGCAGACTATACCCTATAGCTGCCATACAACTGAACTATCAGAAATAACACAACTTTCGTGTTTTTGAAGATAGAAAGCTGGAACTTATTACAGAGTGTATTTTTGGTCAGTTGATCCAACCTACCATATTTCATTAGGATCGACAGACTATATCCTATAGCTGCCATATAACTGAACGATCAGAAATAACACAACTTTTGTGTTTTTGAAGATAGAAAGCTGGAACTTAGTACAGAGTATATTTTTGGTCAGTTGATCCAACCTACCAAATTTCATTAGGATCGGCAGACTATACCCTATAGCTGCCATATAACTGAACGATCAGAAATAACACAACTTTCGTGTTTTTGAAGATAGAAAGCTGGAACTTAGTACAGAGTATATTTTTGGTCAGTTGATCCAACGTACCATATTTCATTAGGATTGGCAGACTATATCCTATAGCTGCCATATAACTGAACGATCAGAAAAGGTATTTGGTAAAAGTATCAACTTTCGTATTTACATTATTGTAATTAATTTGTTTTATTATGATGTAATCATAAGGATCGGACAACTATATCCCATGTTTGCGATATATATCCGGTTCTAACTGCAAGGGTTGATATACCCATGCCAAATTTCATAAGGATCGGCCGACTATATCCTATAGCTGCCATATAACTGAACAATCGGAAATAACCAAACTTTTGTGTTTTTGAAGATAGAAACCTGGAACTTAGTACAAGTATATTTATGGTTAGGTAATCGGACCTACCCAATTTCACAACGATCGGTCGGCTATATCTTATAGCTGCCATATAACCAGCATATGTCCGTCTGTCCGTCTGTCTGTTTCTACGCAAACTTGACTCTCAGTTTTAAAGCTATCGACTTGAAACTTTGCACAGACTCTTCTTTCCTTTGCACGCAGTATATAAGTCGGAACGGTCGGAATTGGCCGACTATATCCTATAGCTGCAATATAACTGACTGATCGGAAATGCTATAACTTAAGTGTTTTTAAAGTAAGAAAGTTTAAATTTGACACGAGAGCTATTTTTTAAAAATAATACGACACCCTAAATTTCATAAGGATCGGCCGACTATATCTTTTAGCTGCCATATAACTGAACAATCGGAAATGACCCAACTTTCGTGTTTTTGAAGATAGAAAGCTGGAACTCAGTACAGAGTATATTTTTGGTCAGTTGATCCAACCTACTAAATTTCTATAGGATCGGCAGACTATACCCTATAGCTGCCATACAACTGAACTATCAGAAATAACATAACTTTCGTGTTTTTGAAGATAGAAAGCTGGAACTTATTACAGAGTGTATTTTTGGTCAGTTGATCCAACCTACCATATTTCATTAGGATCGACAGACTATATCCTATATCTGTCATATAACTGAACGATCGGAAATAACACAACTTTCGTGTTTTTGAAGATAGACAGCTGGAACTTAGTACAGAGTGTATTTTTGGTCAGTTAATCCGACCTACCAAATTTCATAACGATCGGTCGATTATATCTTAAAGCTGCCATATAACTGAACGATCGGAAATGGTATTTGGTAAAAATACCAACCTTGGTATTTTTGAAGATAGAAGGTTGGGACTTTTTATACCCTTGCAGAGGGTAATATAATTTTGTCCAAATGTGTGCAACGCAGTGAAGGAGACATCTCCGACCCTATAAAGTATATATATTCTTGATCGGGATCACATCCTGAGTTGATAAGAGCATGTCCGTCTGTCTGTTTCTACGCAAACTTGACTCTCAGTTTTAAAGCGATCGGAACGATTGCAATACAGAGTATATTTTTGGTCAGTTGATCCAACCTACCAAATTTCATTAGGATCGGCAGACTATACCCTATAGCTGCCATACAACTGAACTATCAGAAATAACACAACTTTCGTGTTTTTGAAGATAGAAAGCTGGAACTTATTACAGAGTGTATTTTTGGTCAGTTGATCCAACCTACCATATTTCATTAGGATCGACAGACTATATCCTATATCTGTCATATAACTGAACGATTGGAAATAACACAACTTTCGTGTTTTTGAAGATAGAAAGCTGGAACTTGGTACAGAGTATATTTTTGGTCAGTTGATCCAACCTACCAAATTTCATGAGGATCGGCAGACTATACCCTATAGCTGCCATATAACTGAACGATCAGAAATAACACAACTTTCGTGTTTTTGAAGATAGAAAGCTGGAACTTAGTACAGAGTATATTTTTGGTCAGTTGATCCAACGTACCATATTTCATTAGGATCGGCAGACTATATCCTATAGCTGCCATATAACTGAACGATCAGAAAAGGTATTTGGTAAAAGTATCAACTTTCGTATTTACATTATTGTAATTAATTTGTTTTATTATGATGTAATCATAAGGATCGGACAACTATATCCCATGTTTGCGATATATATCCGGTTCTAACTGCAAGGGTTGATATACCCATGCCAAATTTCATAAGGATCGGCCGACTATATCCTATAGCTGCCATATAACTGAACAATCGGAAATAACCCAACTTTTGTGTTTTTGAAGATAGAAACCTGGAACTTAGTACAAGTATATTTATGGTTAGGTAATCGGACCTACCCAATTTCACAACGATCGGTCGGCTATATCTTATAGCTGCCATATAACCAGCATATGTCCGTCTGTCCGTCTGTCTGTTTCTACGCAAACTTGACTCTCAGTTTTAAAGCTATCGACTTGAAACTTTGCACACACTCTTCTTTCCTTTGCACGCAGTATATAAGTCGGAACGGTCGGAATTGGCCGACTATATCCTATAGCTGCAATATAACTGACTGATCGGAAATGCTATAACTTAAGTGTTTTTAAAGTAAGAAAGTTTAAATTTGACACGAGAGCTATTTTTTAAAAATAATACGACACCCTAAATTTCATAAGGATCGGCCGACTATATCTTTTAGCTGCCATATAACTGAACAATCGGAAATGACCCAACTTTCGTGTTTTTGAAGATAGAAAGCTGGAACTCAGTACAGAGTATATTTTTGGTCAGTTGATCCAACCTACTAATTTTCATTAGGATCGGCAGACTATACCCTATAGCTGCCATACAACTGTACTATCAGAAATAACATAACTTTCGTGTTTTTGAAGATAGAAAGCTGGAACTTATTACAGAGTGTATTTTTGGTCAGTTGATCCAACCTACCATATTTCATTAGGATCGACAGACTATATCCTATATCTGTCATATAACTGAACGATCGGAAATAACACAACTTTCGTGTTTTTGAAGATAGACAGCTGGAACTTAGTACAGAGTATATTTTTGGTCAGTTAATCCGACCTACCAAATTTCATAACGATCGGTCGATTATATCTTAAAGCTGCCATATAACTGAACGATCGGAAATGGTATTTGGTAAAAATACCAACCTTGGTATTTTTGAAGATAGAAGGTTGGGACTTTTTATACCCTTGCAGAGGGTAATATAATTTTGTCCAAATGTGTGCAACGCAGTGAAGGAGACATCTCCGACCCTATAAAGTATATATATTCTTGATCGGGATCACATCCTGAGTTGATAAGAGCATGTCCGTCTGTCTGTTTCTACGCAAACTTGACTCTCAGTTTTAAAGCGATCGGAACGATTGCAATACAGAGTATATTTTTGGTCAGTTGATCCAACCTACCAAATTTCATTAGGATCGGCAGACTATACCCTATAGCTGCCATACAACTGAACTATCAGAAAAAACACAACTTTCGTGTTTTTGAAGATAGAAAGCTGGAACTTATTACAGAGTGTATTTTTGGTCAGTTGATCCAACCTACCATATTTCATTAGGATCGACAGACTATATCCTATATCTGTCATATAACTGAACGATTGGAAATAACACAACTTTCGTGTTTTTGAAGATAGAAAGCTGGAACTTGGTACAGAGTATATTTTTGGTCAGTTGATCCAACCTACCAAATTTCATGAGGATCGGCAGACTATACCCTATAGCTGCCATATAACTGAACGATCAGAAATACAACTTTCGTGTTTTTGAAGATAGAAAGCTGGAACTTAGTACAGAGTATATTTTTGGTCAGTTGATCCAACGTACCATATTTCATTAGGATCGGCAGACTATATCCTATAGCTGCCATATAACTGAACGATCAGAAAAGGTATTTGGTAAAAGTATCAACTTTCGTATTTACATTATTGTAATTAATTTGTTTTATTATGATGTAATCATAAGGATCGGACAACTATATCCCATGTTTGCGATATATATCCGGTTCTAACTGCAAGGGTTGATATACCCATGCCAAATTTCATAAGGATCGGCCGACTATATCCTATAGCTGCCATATAACTGAACAATCGGAAATAACCCAACTTTTGTGTTTTTGAAGATAGAAACCTGGAACTTAGTACAAGTATATTTATGGTTAGGTAATCGGACCTACCCGGACCTACCCAAACAACGATCGGTCGGCTATATCTTTTAGCTGCCATATAACTGAACGATCGGAATTGCATAACGATCGGTCGGCTTTATCTTATAGCTGCCATATAACTGAACGATCGGAAATAACCCAAATTTATTTGAAATGACCTCGGCCGGGATCGGCCGACTATATCCTATAGCTGTCATATAACTGAACGATCGGAAATGACCCAACTTTTTTGTTTTTGAAGATAGAAAGCTGGAACTTAGTACAGATTATATTTTTGGTCAGTTGATCCAACCTACCAAATTTCATTAGTATATTTTTGGTCAGAGAGTATACGAACGATCGGAAATGGTATTTGGTAAAAATACCAACCTTGGTATTTTTGAAGATAGAAGGTTGGGACTTTTTATACCCTTGCAGAGGGTAATATTATTTTGTCCAAATGTGTGCAACGCAGTGAAGGAGACATCTCCGACCCTATAAAGTATATATATTCTTGATCGGGATCACATCCTGAGTTGATAAGAGCATGTCCGTCTGTCCGTCTGTCTGTTTCTACGCAAACTTGACTCTCAGTTTTAAAGCTATCGACTTGAAACTTTGCACACACTCTTCTTTCCTTTGCACGCAGTATATAAGTCGGAACGGTCGGAATTGGCCGACTATATCCTATAGCTGCAATATAACTGATTGATCGGAAATGCTATAACTTTAGTGTTTTTAGAGTAAGAAAGTTTAAATTTGACACGAGAGCTATTTTTGGAAAAATAATACGACACCCTAAATTTCATAAGGATCGGCCGACTATATCTTTTAGCTGCCATATAACTGAACAATCGGAAATAACCCAACTTTTGTGTTTTTGAAGATAGAAACCTGGAACTCAGTACAGAGTATATTTATGGTTAGGTAATCGGACCTACCCAATTTCACAACGATCGGTCGGCTATATCTTTTAGCTGCCATATAACTGAACGATCGGAATTGCATAACGATCGGTCGGCTTTATCTTATAGCTGCCATATAACTGAACGATCGGAAATAACCCAAATTTATTTGAAATGACCTCGGCCGGGATCGGCCGACTATATCCTATAGCTGTCATATAACTGAACGATCGGAAATGACCCAACTTTTTTGTTTTTGAAGATAGAAAGCTGGAACTTAGTACAGAGTATATTTTTGGTCAGTTGATCCAACCTACCAAATTTCATTAGGATCGGCAGATCTAACTGCAAGGGTTGATATACCCATGCCAAATTTCATAAGGATCGGCCGACTATATCCTATAGCTGCCATATAACTGAACAATCGGAAATAACCCAACTTTCGTGTTTTTGAAGATAGAAACCTGGAACTTAGTACAAGTATATTTATGGTTAGGTAATCGGACCTACCCAATTTCACAACGATCGGTCGGCTATATCTTATAGCTGCCATATAACTGAACGATCGGAATTGCATAACGATCGGTCGGCTATATCTTATAGCTGCCATATAACTGAACGATCGGAAATAACCCAAATTTATTTGAAATGACCTCGGCCGGGATCGGCCGACTATATCCTATAGCTGTCATATAACTGAACGATCGGAAATGACCCAACTTTTTTGTTTTTGAAGATAGAAAGCTGGAACTTAGTACAGATTATATTTTTGGTCAGTTGATCCAACCTACCAAATTTCATTAGTATATTTTTGGTCAGAGAGTATACGAACGATCGGAAATGGTATTTGGTAAAAATACCAACCTTGGTATTTTTGAAGATAGAAGGTTGGGACTTTTTATACCCTTGCAGAGGGTAATATTATTTTGTCCAAATGTGTGCAACGCAGTGAAGGAGACATCTCCGACCCTATAAAGTATATATATTCTTGATCGGGATCACATCCTGAGTTGATAAGAGCATGTCCGTCTGTCCGTCTGTCTGTTTCTACGCAAACTTGACTCTCAGTTTTAAAGCTATCGACTTGAAACTTTGCACACACTCTTCTTTCCTTTGCACGCAGTATATAAGTCGGAACGGTCGGAATTGGCCGACTATATCCTATAGCTGCAATATAACTGATTGATCGGAAATGCTATAACTTTAGTGTTTTTATAGTAAGAAAGTTCAAATTTGACACGAGAGCTATTTTTGGCAAAATAATACGACACCCTAAATTTCATAAGGATATCTTTTAGCTGCAATATAACTGAACAATCGGAAATGACCCAACTTTCGTGTTTTTGAAGATAGAAAGCTGGAACTCAGTACAGAGTATATTTTTAGTCAGTTGATCCAACCTACCAAATTTCATTAGGATCGGCAGTCTATACCCTATAGCTGCCATACAACTGAACTATCAGAAATAACACAACTTTCGTGTTTTTGAAGATAGAAAGCTGGAACTTATTACAGAGTGTATTTTTGGTCAGTTGATCCAACCTACCATATTTCATTAGGATCGACAGACTATATCCTATATCTGTCATATAACTGAACGATCAGAAAAGGTATTTGGTAAAAGTATCAACTTTCGTATTTACATTATTGTAATTAATTTGTTTTATTATGATGTAATCATAAGGATCGGACAACTATATCCCATGTTTGCGATATATATCCGGTTCTAACTGCAAGGGTTGATATACCCATGCCAAATTTCATAAGGATCGGCCGACTATATCCTATAGCTGCCATATAACTGAACAATCGGAAATAACCCAACTTTCGTGTTTTTGAAGATAGAAACCTGGAACTTAGTACAAGTATATTTATGGTTAGGTAATCGGACCTACCCAATTTCACAACGATCGGTCGGCTATATCTTATAGCTGCCATATAACTGAACGATCGGAATTGCATAACGATCGGTCGGCTATATCTTATAGCTGCCATATAACTGAACGATCGGAAATAACCCAAATTTATTTGAAATGACCTCGGCCGGGATCGGCCGACTATATCCTATAGCTGTCATATAACTGAACGATCGGAAATGACCCAACTTTTTTGTTTTTGAAGATAGAAAGCTGGAACTTAGTACAGATTATATTTTTGGTCAGTTGATCCAACCTACCAAATTTCATTAGTATATTTTTGGTCAGAGAGTATACGAACGATCGGAAATGGTATTTGGTAAAAATACCAACCTTGGTATTTTTGAAGATAGAAGGTTGGGACTTTTTATACCCTTGCAGAGGGTAATATAATTTTGTCCAAATGTGTGCAACGCAGTGAAGGAGACATCTCCGACCCTATAAAGTATATATATTCTTGATCGGGATCACATCCTGAGTTGATAAGAGCATGTCCGTCTGTCCGTCTGTCTGTTTCTACGCAAACTTGACTCTCAGTTTTAAAGCTATCGACTTGAAACTTTGCACACACTCTTCTTTCCTTTGCACGCAGTATATAAGTCGGAACGGTCGGAATTGGCCGACTATATCCTATAGCTGCAATATAACTGATTGATCGGAAATGCTATAACTTTAGTGTTTTTATAGTAAGAAAGTTCAAATTTGACACGAGAGCTATTTTTGGCAAAATAATACGACACCCTACATTTCATAAGGATATCTTTTAGCTGCCATATAACTGAACAATCGGAAATGACCCAACTTTCGTGTTTTTGAAGATAGAAAGCTGGAACTCAGTACAGAGTATATTTTTAGTCAGTTGATCCAACCTACCAAATTTCATTAGGATCGGCAGTCTATACCCTATAGCTGCCATACAACTGAACTATCAGAAATAACACAACTTTCGTGTTTTTGAAGATAGAAAGCTGGAACTTAGTACAGAGTATATTTTTGGTCAGTTGATCCAACGTACCATATTTCATTAGGATCAGCAGACTATATCCTATAGCTGCCATATAACTGAACGATCAGAAAAGGTATTTGGTAAAAGTATCAACTTTCGTATTTACATTATTGTAATTAATTTGTTTTATTATGATGTAATCATAAGGATCGGACAACTATATCCCATGTTTGCGATATATATCCGGTTCTAACTGCAAGGGTTGATATACCCATGCCAAATTTCATAAGGATCGGCCGACTATATCCTATAGCTGCCATATAACTGAACAATCGGAAATAACCCAACTTTTGTGTTTTTGAAGATAGAAACCTGGAACTTAGTACAAGTATATTTATGGTTAGGTAATCGGACCTACCCGGACCTACCCAAACAACGATCGGTCGGCTATATCTTTTAGCTGCCATATAACTGAACGATCGGAATTGCATAACGATCGGTCGGCTTTATCTTATAGCTGCCATATAACTGAACGATCGGAAATAACCCAAATTTATTTGAAATGACCTCGGCCGGGATCGGCCGACTATATCCTATAGCTGTCATATAACTGAACGATCGGAAATGACCCAACTTTTTTGTTTTTGAAGATAGAAAGCTGGAACTTAGTACAGATTATATTTTTGGTCAGTTGATCCAACCTACCAAATTTCATTAGTATATTTTTGGTCAGAGAGTATACGAACGATCGGAAATGGTATTTGGTAAAAATACCAACCTTGGTATTTTTGAAGATAGAAGGTTGGGACTTTTTATACCCTTGCAGAGGGTAATATTATTTTGTCCAAATGTGTGCAACGCAGTGAAGGAGACATCTCCGACCCTATAAAGTATATATATTCTTGATCGGGATCACATCCTGAGTTGATAAGAGCATGTCCGTCTGTCCGTCTGTCTGTTTCTACGCAAACTTGACTCTCAGTTTTAAAGCTATCGACTTGAAACTTTGCACACACTCTTCTTTCCTTTGCACGCAGTATATAAGTCGGAACGGTCGGAATTGGCCGACTATATCCTATAGCTGCAATATAACTGATTGATCGGAAATGCTATAACTTTAGTGTTTTTAGAGTAAGAAAGTTTAAATTTGACACGAGAGCTATTTTTGGCAAAATAATACGACACCCTAAATTTCATAAGGATCGGCCGACTATATCTTTTAGCTGCCATATAACTGAACAATCGGAAATAACCCAACTTTTGTGTTTTTGAAGATAGAAACCTGGAACTCAGTACAGAGTATATTTATGGTTAGGTAATCGGACCTACCCAATTTCACAACGATCGGTCGGCTATATCTTTTAGCTGCCATATAACTGAACGATCGGAATTGCATAACGATCGGTCGGCTTTATCTTATAGCTGCCATATAACTGAACGATCGGAAATAACCCAAATTTATTTGAAATGACCTCGGCCGGGATCGGCCGACTATATCCTATAGCTGTCATATAACTGAACGATCGGAAATGACCCAACTTTTTTGTTTTTGAAGATAGAAAGCTGGAACTTAGTACAGAGTATATTTTTGGTCAGTTGATCCAACCTACCAAATTTCATTAGGATCGGCAGATCTAACTGCAAGGGTTGATATACCCATGCCAAATTTCATAAGGATCGGCCGACTATATCCTATAGCTGCCATATAACTGAACAATCGGAAATAACCCAACTTTCGTGTTTTTGAAGATAGAAACCTGGAACTTAGTACAAGTATATTTATGGTTAGGTAATCGGACCTACCCAATTTCACAACGATCGGTCGGCTATATCTTATAGCTGCCATATAACTGAACGATCGGAATTGCATAACGATCGGTCGGCTATATCTTATAGCTGCCATATAACTGAACGATCGGAAATAACCCAAATTTATTTGAAATGACCTCGGCCGGGATCGGCCGACTATATCCTATAGCTGTCATATAACTGAACGATCGGAAATGACCCAACTTTTTTGTTTTTGAAGATAGAAAGCTGGAACTTAGTACAGATTATATTTTTGGTCAGTTGATCCAACCTACCAAATTTCATTAGTATATTTTTGGTCAGAGAGTATACGAACGATCGGAAATGGTATTTGGTAAAAATACCAACCTTGGTATTTTTGAAGATAGAAGGTTGGGACTTTTTATACCCTTGCAGAGGGTAATATTATTTTGTCCAAATGTGTGCAACGCAGTGAAGGAGACATCTCCGACCCTATAAAGTATATATATTCTTGATCGGGATCACATCCTGAGTTGATAAGAGCATGTCCGTCTGTCCGTCTGTCTGTTTCTACGCAAACTTGACTCTCAGTTTTAAAGCTATCGACTTGAAACTTTGCACACACTCTTCTTTCCTTTGCACGCAGTATATAAGTCGGAACGGTCGGAATTGGCCGACTATATCCTATAGCTGCAATATAACTGATTGATCGGAAATGCTATAACTTTAGTGTTTTTATAGTAAGAAAGTTCAAATTTGACACGAGAGCTATTTTTGGCAAAATAATACGACACCCTAAATTTCATAAGGATATCTTTTAGCTGCAATATAACTGAACAATCGGAAATGACCCAACTTTCGTGTTTTTGAAGATAGAAAGCTGGAACTCAGTACAGAGTATATTTTTAGTCAGTTGATCCAACCTACCAAATTTCATTAGGATCGGCAGTCTATACCCTATAGCTGCCATACAACTGAACTATCAGAAATAACACAACTTTCGTGTTTTTGAAGATAGAAAGCTGGAACTTATTACAGAGTGTATTTTTGGTCAGTTGATCCAACCTACCATATTTCATTAGGATCGACAGACTATATCCTATATCTGTCATATAACTGAACGATCAGAAAAGGTATTTGGTAAAAGTATCAACTTTCGTATTTACATTATTGTAATTAATTTGTTTTATTATGATGTAATCATAAGGATCGGACAACTATATCCCATGTTTGCGATATATATCCGGTTCTAACTGCAAGGGTTGATATACCCATGCCAAATTTCATAAGGATCGGCCGACTATATCCTATAGCTGCCATATAACTGAACAATCGGAAATAACCCAACTTTCGTGTTTTTGAAGATAGAAACCTGGAACTTAGTACAAGTATATTTATGGTTAGGTAATCGGACCTACCCAATTTCACAACGATCGGTCGGCTATATCTTATAGCTGCCATATAACTGAACGATCGGAATTGCATAACGATCGGTCGGCTATATCTTATAGCTGCCATATAACTGAACGATCGGAAATAACCCAAATTTATTTGAAATGACCTCGGCCGGGATCGGCCGACTATATCCTATAGCTGTCATATAACTGAACGATCGGAAATGACCCAACTTTTTTGTTTTTGAAGATAGAAAGCTGGAACTTAGTACAGATTATATTTTTGGTCAGTTGATCCAACCTACCAAATTTCATTAGTATATTTTTGGTCAGAGAGTATACGAACGATCGGAAATGGTATTTGGTAAAAATACCAACCTTGGTATTTTTGAAGATAGAAGGTTGGGACTTTTTATACCCTTGCAGAGGGTAATATTATTTTGTCCAAATGTGTGCAACGCAGTGAAGGAGACATCTCCGACCCTATAAAGTATATATATTCTTGATCGGGATCACATCCTGAGTTGATAAGAGCATGTCCGTCTGTCCGTCTGTCTGTTTCTACGCAAACTTGACTCTCAGTTTTAAAGCTATCGACTTGAAACTTTGCACACACTCTTCTTTCCTTTGCACGCAGTATATAAGTCGGAACGGTCGGAATTGGCCGACTATATCCTATAGCTGCAATATAACTGATTGATCGGAAATGCTATAACTTTAGTGTTTTTAGAGTAGGAAAGTTTAAATTTGACACGAGAGCTATTTTTGGCAAAATAATACGACACCCTAAATTTCATAAGGATCGGCCGACTATATCTTTTAGCTGCCATATAACTGAACAATCGGAAATGACCCAACTTTCGTGTTTTTGAAGATAGAAAGCTGGAACTCAGTACAGAGTATATTTTTGGTCAGTTGATCCAACCTACCAAATTTCATTAGGATCGGCAGACTATACCCTATAGCTGCCATACAACTGAACTATCAGAAATAACACAACTTTCGTGTTTTTGAAGATAGAAAGCTGGAACTTAGTACAGAGTATATTTTTGGTCAGTTGATCCAACCTACCAAATTTCATTAGGATCGGCAGACTATACTCTATAGCTGCCATACAACTGAACTATCAGAAATAACACAACTTTCGTGTTTTTAAAGATAGAAAGCTGGAACTTATTACAAAGTGTATTTTTGGTCAGTTGATCCAACCTACCAAATTTCATTAGGATCGGCAGACTATACCCTATAGCTGCCATACAACTGAACGATCGGAAATAACACAACTTTCGTGTTTTTGAAGATAGACAGCTGGAACTTAGTACAGAGTATATTTTTGGTCAGTTAATCCGACCTACCAAATTTCATAACTATCGGTCGATTATATCTTAAAGCTGCCATATAACTGAACGATCGGAAATGGTATTTGGTAAAAATACCAACCTTGGTATTTTTGAAGATAGAAGGTTGGGACTTTTTATACCCTTGCAGAGGGTAATATTATTTTGTCCAAATGTGTGCAACGCAGTGAAGGAGACATCTCCGACCCTATAAAGTATAAATATTCTTGATCGGGATCACATCCTGAGTTGATAAGAGCATGTCCGTCTGTCTGTTTCTACGCAAACTTGACTCTCAGTTTTAAAGCTATCGACTTGAAACTTTGCACACACTCTTCTTTCCTTTGCACGCAGTATATAAGTCGGAACGGTCGGAATTGGCCGACTATATCCTATAGCTGCAATATAACTGATTGATCGGAAATGCTATAACTTTAGTGTTTTTAGAGTAAGAAAGTTTAAATTTGACACGAGAGCTATTTTTGGCAAAATAATACGACACCCTAAATTTCATAAGGATATCTTTTAGCTGCCATATAACTGAACAATCGGAAATGACCCAACTTTCGTGTTTTTGAAGATAGAAAGCTGGAACTCAGTACAGAGTATATTTTTAGTCAGTTGATCCAACCTACCAAATTTCATTGGGATCGGCAGACTATATCCTATAGCTGCCATATAACTGAACTTTCAGAAATAACACAACTTTCGTGTTTTTGAAGATAGAAAGCTGGAACTCAGTACAGAGTATATTTTTGGTCAGTTGATCCAACCTACCCAATTTCATTATACCCTATAGCTGCCATAAAACTGAACTATCAGAAATAACACAACTTTCGTGTTTTTGTAGATAGAAAGCTGGAACTTATTACAGAGTGTATTTTTGGTCAGTTGATCCAACCTACCATATTTCATTAGGATCGACAGGCTATATCCTATATCTGTCATATAACTGAACGATCGGAAATAACACAACTTTCGTGTTTTTGAAGATAGACAGCTGGAACTTAGTACAGAGTATATTTTTTTTCAGTTAATCCGACCTACCAAATTTCATAACGATCGGTCGATTATATCTTAAAGCTGCCATATAACTGAACGATCGGAAATGGTATTTGGTAAAAATACCAACCTTGGTATTTTTGAAGATAGAAGGTTGGGACTTTTTATACCCTTGCAGAGGGTAATATAATTTTGTCCAAATGTGTGCAACGCAGTGAAGGAGACATCTCCGACCCTATAAAGTATATATATTCTTGATCGGGATCACATCCTGAGTTGATAAGAGCATGTCCGTCTGTCCGTCTGTCTGTTTTCTACGCAAACTTGACTCTCAGTTTTAAAGCGATCGGAACGATTGCAATACAGAGTATATTTTTGGTCAGTTGATCCAACCTACCAAATTTCATTAGGATCGGCAGACTATACCCTATAGCTGCCATACAACTGAACTATCAGAAATAACACAACTTTCGTGTTTTTGAAGATAGAAAGCTGGAACTTATTGCAGAGTGTATTTTTGGTCAGTTGATCCAACCTACCATATTTCATTAGGATCGACAGACTATATCCTATAGCTGCCATATAACTGAACAATCGGAAATAACCCAACTTTTGTGTTTTTGAAGATAGAAACCTGGAACTTAGTACAAGTATATTTATGGTTAGGTAATCGGACCTACCCAATTTCACAACGATCGGTCGGCTATATCTTATAGCTGCCATATAACTGAACGATCGGAATTGCATAACGATCGGTCGGCTATATCTTTTAGCTGCCATATAACTGAACGATCGGAAATAACCCAAATTTATTTGAAATGACCTCGGCCGGGATCGGCCGACTATATCCTATAGCTGTCATATAACTGAACGATCGGAAATGACCCAACTTTTTTGTTTTTGAAGATAGAAAGCTGGAACTTAGTACAGATTATATTTTTGGTCAGTTAATCCGACCTACCTAATTTCATAACGATCGGTCTATTATATCTTAAAGCTGCCATATAACTGAACGATCGGAAATGGTATTTGGTAAAAATACCAACTTTGGTATTTTGAAAGAAAGAGAGCTGGAACTTAGTACAGAGTATATTTTTTTTCAGTTAATCCGACCTACCAAATTTCATAACGATCGGTCGATTATATCTTAAAGCTGCCATATAACTGAACGATCGGAAATGGTATTTGGTAAAAATACCAACCTTGGTATTTTTGAAGATAGAAGGTTGGGACTTTTTATACCCTTGCAGAGGGTAATATAATTTTGTCCAAATGTGTGCAACGCAGTGAAGGAGACATCTCCTACCCTATAAAGTATATATATTCTTGATCGGGATCACATCCTGAGTTGATAAGAGCATGTCCGTCTGTCCGTCTGTCTGTTTCTACGCAAACTTGACTCTCAGTTTTAAAGCGATCGGAACGATTGCAATACAGAGTATATTTTTGGTCAGTTGATCCAACCTACCAAATTTCATTAGGATCGGCAGACTATACCCTATAGCTGCCATACAACTGAACTATCAGAAATAACACAACTTTCGTGTTTTTGAAGATAGAAAGCTGGAACTTATTACAGAGTGTATTTTTGGTCAGTTGATCCAACCTACCATATTTCATTAGGATCGACAGACTATATCCTATAGCTGCCATATAACTGAACGATCAGAAATAACACAACTTTTGTGTTTTTGAAGATAGAAAGCTGGAACTTAGTACAGAGTATATTTTTGGTCAGTTGATCCAACCTACCAAATTTCATTAGGATCGGCAGACTATACCCTATAGCTGCCATATAACTGAACGATCAGAAATAACACAACTTTCGTGTTTTTGAAGATAGAAAGCTGGAACTTAGTACAGAGTATATTTTTGGTCAGTTGATCCAACGTACCATATTTCATTAGGATTGGCAGACTATATCCTATAGCTGCCATATAACTGAACGATCAGAAAAGGTATTTGGTAAAAGTATCAACTTTCGTATTTACATTATTGTAATTAATTTGTTTTATTATGATGTAATCATAAGGATCGGACAACTATATCCCATGTTTGCGATATATATCCGGTTCTAACTGCAAGGGTTGATATACCCATGCCAAATTTCATAAGGATCGGCCGACTATATCCTATAGCTGCCATATAACTGAACAATCGGAAATAACCCAACTTTTGTGTTTTTGAAGATAGAAACCTGGAACTTAGTACAAGTATATTTATGGTTAGGTAATCGGACCTACCCAATTTCACAACGATCGGTCGGCTATATCTTATAGCTGCCATATAACCAGCATATGTCCGTCTGTCCGTCTGTCTGTTTCTACGCAAACTTGACTCTCAGTTTTAAAGCTATCGACTTGAAACTTTGCACACACTCTTCTTTCCTTTGCACGCAGTATATAAGCCGGAACGGTCGGAATTGGCCGACTATATCCTATAGCTGCAATATAACTGACTGATCGGAAATGCTATAACTTAAGTGTTTTTAAAGTAAGAAAGTTTAAATTTGACACGAGAGCTATTTTTTAAAAATAATACGACACCCTAAATTTCATAAGGATCGGCCGCCTATATCTTTTAGCTGCCATATAACTGAACAATCGGAAATGACCCAACTTTCGTGTTTTTGAAGATAGAAAGCTGGAACTCAGTACAGAGTATATTTTTGGTCAGTTGATCCAACCTACTAAATTGCATTAGGATCGGCAGACTATACCCTATAGCTGCCATACAACTGAACTATCAGAAATAACATAACTTTCGTGTTTTTGAAGATAGAAAGCTGGAACTTATTACAGAGTGTATTTTTGGTCAGTTGATCCAACCTACCATATTTCATTAGGATCGACAGACTATATCCTATATCTGTCATATAACTGAACGATCGGAAATAACACAACTTTCGTGTTTTTGAAGATAGACAGCTGGAACTTAGTACAGAGTATATTTTTGGTCAGTTAATCCGACCTACCAAATTTCATAACGATCGGTCGATTATATCTTAAAGCTGCCATATAACTGAACGATCGGAAATGGTATTTGGTAAAAATACCAACCTTGGTATTTTTGAAGATAGAAGGTTGGGACTTTTTATACCCTTGCAGAGGGTAATATAATTTTGTCCAAATGTGTGCAACGCAGTGAAGGAGACATCTCCGAACCTATAAAGTATATATATTCTTGATCGGGATCACATCCTGAGTTGATAAGAGCATGTCCGTCTGTCTGTTTCTACGCAAACTTGACTCTCAGTTTTAAAGCGATCGGAACGATTGCAATACAGAGTATATTTTTGGTCAGTTGATCCAACCTACCAAATTTCATTAGGATCGGCAGACTATACCCTATAGCTGCCATACAACTGAACTATCAGAAATAACACAACTTTCGTGTTTTTGAAGATAGAAAGCTGGAACTTATTACAGAGTGTATTTTTGGTCAGTTGATCCAACCTACCATATTTCATTAGGATCGACAGACTATATCCTATATCTGTCATATAACTGAACGATTGGAAATAACACAACTTTCGTGTTTTTGAAGATAGAAAGCTGGAACTTGGTACAGAGTATATTTTTGGTCAGTTGATCCAACCTACCAAATTTCATGAGGATCGGCAGACTATACCCTATAGCTGCCATATAACTGAACGATCAGAAATAACACAACTTTCGTGTTTTTGAAGATAGAAAGCTGGAACTTAGTACAGAGTATATTTTTGGTCAGTTGATCCAACGTACCATATTTCATTAGGATCGGCAGACTATATCCTATAGCTGCCATATAACTGAACGATCAGAAAAGGTATTTGGTAAAAGTATCAACTTTCGTATTTACATTATTGTAATTAATTTGTTTTATTATGATGTAATCATAAGGATCGGACAACTATATCCCATGTTTGCGATATATATCCGGTTCTAACTGCAAAGGTTGATATACCCATGCCAAATTTCATAAGGATCGGCCGACTATATCCTATAGCTGCCATATAACTGAACAATCGGAAATAACCCAACTTTTGTGTTTTTGAAGATAGAAACCTGGAACTTAGTACAAGTATATTTATGGTTAGGTAATCGGACCTACCCGGACCTACCCAAACAACGATCGGTCGGCTATATCTTTTAGCTGCCATATAACTGAACGATCGGAATTGCATAACGATCGGTCGGCTTTATCTTATAGCTGCCATATAACTGAACGATCGGAAATAACCCAAATTTATTTGAAATGACCTCGGCCGGGATCGGCCGACTATATCCTATAGCTGTCATATAACTGAACGATCGGAAATGACCCAACTTTTTTGTTTTTGAAGATAGAAAGCTGGAACTTAGTACAGATTATATTTTTGGTCAGTTGATCCAACCTACCAAATTTCATTAGTATATTTTTGGTCAGAGAGTATACGAACGATCGGAAATGGTATTTGGTAAAAATACCAACCTTGGTATTTTTGAAGATAGAAGGTTGGGACTTTTTATACCCTTGCAGAGGGTAATATTATTTTGTCCAAATGTGTGCAACGCAGTGAAGGAGACATCTCCGACCCTATAAAGTATATATATTCTTGATCGGGATCACATCCTGAGTTGATAAGAGCATGTCCGTCTGTCCGTCTGTCTGTTTCTACGCAAACTTGACTCTCAGTTTTAAAGCTATCGACTTGAAACTTTGCACACACTCTTCTTTCCTTTGCACGCAGTATATAAGTCGGAACGGTCGGAATTGGCCGACTATATCCTATAGCTGCAATATAACTGATTGATCGGAAATGCTATAACTTTAGTGTTTTTAGAGTAAGAAAGTTTAAATTTGACACGAGAGCTATTTTTGGCAAAATAATACGACACCCTAAATTTCATAAGGATCGGCCGACTATATCTTTTAGCTGCCATATAACTGAACAATCGGAAATAACCCAACTTTTGTGTTTTTGAAGATAGAAACCTGGAACTCAGTACAGAGTATATTTATGGTTAGGTAATCGGACCTACCCAGTTTCACAACGATCGGTCGGCTATATCTTTTAGCTGCCATATAACTGAACGATCGGAATTGCATAACGATCGGTCGGCTTTATCTTATAGCTGCCATATAACTGAACGATCGGAAATAACCCAAATTTATTTGAAATGACCTCGGCCGGGATCGGCCGACTATATCCTATAGCTGTCATATAACTGAACGATCGGAAATGACCCAACTTTTTTGTTTTTGAAGATAGAAAGCTGGAACTTAGTACAGAGTATATTTTTGGTCAGTTGATCCAACCTACCAAATTTCATTAGGATCGGCAGATCTAACTGCAAGGGTTGATATACCCATGCCAAATTTCATAAGGATCGGCCGACTATATCCTATAGCTGCCATATAACTGAACAATCGGAAATAACCCAACTTTCGTGTTTTTGAAGATAGAAACCTGGAACTTAGTACAAGTATATTTATGGTTAGGTAATCGGACCTACCCAATTTCGCAACGATCGGTCGGCTATATCTTATAGCTGCCATATAACTGAACGATCGGAATTGCATAACGATCGGTCGGCTATATCTTTTAGCTGCCATATAACTGAACGATCGGAAATAACCCAAATTTATTTGAAATGACCTCGGCCGGGATCGGCCGACTATATCCTATAGCTGTCATATAACTGAACGATCGGAAATGACCCAACTTTTTTGTTTTTGAAGATAGAAAGCTGGAACTTAGTACAGATTATATTTTTGGTCAGTTAATCCGACCTACCTAATTTCATAACGATCGGTCTATTATATCTTAAAGCTGCCATATAACTGAACGATCGGAAATGGTATTTGGTAAAAATACCAACTTTGGTATTTTGAAAGAAAGAGAGCTGGAACTTAGTACAGAGTATATTTTTAGTCAGTTGATCCAACCTACCAAATTTCATTAGGATCGGCAGACTATATCCTATAGCTGCCACATAACTGAACTATCAGAAATAACACAACTTTCGTGTTTTTGAAGATAGAAAGCTGGAACTCAGTACAGAGTATATTTTTGGTCAGTTGATCCAACCTACCAAATTTCATTAGGATCGGCAGACTATACCCTATAGCTGCCATACAACTGAACTATCAGAAATAACACAACTTTCGTGTTTTTGTAGATAGAAAGCTGGAACTTATTACAGAGTGTATTTTTGGTCAGTTGATCCAACCTACCATATTTCATTAGGATCGACAGGCTATATCCTATATCTGTCATATAACTGAACGATCGGAAATAACACAACTTTCGTGTTTTTGAAGATAGACAGCTGGAACTTAGTACAGAGTATATTTTTTTTCAGTTAATCCGACCTACCAAATTTCATAACGATCGGTCGATTATATCTTAAAGCTGCCATATAACTGAACGATCGGAAATGGTATTTGGTAAAAATACCAACCTTGGTATTTTTGAAGATAGAAGGTTGGGACTTTTTATACCCTTGCAGAGGGTAATATAATTTTGTCCAAATGTGTGCAACGCAGTGAAGGAGACATCTCCGACCCTATAAAGTATATATATTCTTGATCGGGATCACATCCTGAGTTGATAAGAGCATGTCCGTCTGTCTGTTTCTACGCAAACTTGACTCTCAGTTTTAAAGCGATCGGAACGATTGCAATACAGAGTATATTTTTGGTCAGTTGATCCAACCTACCAAATTTCATTAGGATCGGCAGACTATACCCTATAGCTGCCATACAACTGAACTATCAGAAATAACACAACTTTCGTGTTTTTGAAGATAGAAAGCTGGAACCTATTACAGAGTGTATTTTTGGTCAGTTGATCCAACCTACCATATTTCATTAGGATCGACAGGCTATATCCTATATCTGTCATATAACTGAACGATCGGAAATAACACAACTTTCGTGTTTTTGAAGATAGACAGCTGGAACTTAGTACAGAGTATATTTTTTTTCAGTTAATCCGACCTACCAAATTTCATAACGATCGGTCGATTATATCTTAAAGCTGCCATATAACTGAACGATCGGAAATGGTATTTGGTAAAAATACCAACCTTGGTATTTTTGAAGATAGAAGGTTGGGACTTTTTATACCCTTGCAGAGGGTAATATAATTTTGTCCAAATGTGTGCAACGCAGTGAAGGAGACATCTCCGACCCTATAAAGTATATATATTCTTGATCGGGATCACATCCTGAGTTGATAAGAGCATGTCCGTCTGTCCGTCTGTCTGTTTCTACGCAAACTTGACTCTCAGTTTTAAAGCGATCGGAACGATTGCAATACAGAGTATATTTTTGGTCAGTTGATCCAACCTACCAAATTTCATTAGGATCGGCAGACTATACCCTATAGCTGCCATACAACTGAACTATCAGAAATAACACAACTTTCGTGTTTTTGAAGATAGAAAGCTGGAACTTATTACAGAGTGTATTTTTGGTCAGTTGATCCAACCTACCATATTTCATTAGGATCGACAGACTATATCCTATAGCTGCCATATAACTGAACGATCAGAAATAACACAACTTTTGTGTTTTTGAAGATAGAAAGCTGGAACTCAGTACAGAGTATATTTTTGGTCAGTTGATCCAACCTACCAAATTTCATTAGGATCGGCCGACAAATCCTATAGCTGCCATATAACTGAACGATCAGAAATAACACAACTTTTGTGTTTTTGAAGATAGAAATCTGGAACTTAGTACAGAGTATATTTTTGGTCAGTTGATCCAACCTACCAAATTTCATTAGGATCGGCGGACTATACCTTACAGCTGCCATATAACTGAACGATCAGAAATAACACAACTTTTGTGTTTTTGAAGATAGACAGCTGGAACTTAGTACAGAGTATATTTTTGGTCAGTTGATCCAACCTACCAAATTTCATTAGGATCGGCCGACAAATCCTATAGCTGCCATATAACTGAACGATCAGAAATAACACAACTTTTGTGTTTTTGAAGATAGAAATCTGGAACTTAGTACAGAGTATATTTTTGGTCAGTTGATCCAACCTACCATATTTCATTAGGATCGACAGACTATATCCTATAGCTGCCATATAACTGAACAATCGGAAATAACCCAACTTTTGTGTTTTTGAAGATAGAAACCTGGAACTTAGTACAAGTATATTTATGGTTAGGTAATCGGACCTACCCAATTTCACAACGATCGGTCGGCTATATCTTATAGCTGCCATATAACTGAACGATCGGAATTGCATAACGATCGGTCGGCTATATCTTTTAGCTGCCATATAACTGAACGATCGGAAATAACCCAAATTTATTTGAAATGACCTCGGCCGGGATCGGCCGACTATATCCTATAGCTGTCATATAACTGAACGATCGGAAATGACCCAACTTTTTTGTTTTTGAAGATAGAAAGCTGGAACTTAGTACAGATTATATTTTTGGTCAGTTAATCCGACCTACCTAATTTCATAACGATCGGTCTATTATATCTTAAAGCTGCCATATAACTGAACGATCGGAAATGGTATTTGGTAAAAATACCAACTTTGGTATTTTGAAAGAAAGAGAGCTGGAACTTAGTACAGAGTATATTTTTAGTCAGTTGATCCAACCTACCAAATTTCATTAGGATCGGCAGACTATATCCTATAGCTGCCACATAACTGAACTATCAGAAATAACACAACTTTCGTGTTTTTGAAGATAGAAAGCTGGAACTCAGTACAGAGTATATTTTTGGTCAGTTGATCCAACCTACCAAATTTCATTAGGATCGGCAGACTATACCCTATAGCTGCCATACAACTGAACTATCAGAAATAACACAACTTTCGTGTTTTTGTAGATAGAAAGCTGGAACTTGGTACAGAGTATATTTTTGGTCAGTTGATCCAACCTACCAAATTTCATGAGGATCGGCAGACTATACCCTATAGCTGCCATATAACTGAACGATCAGAAATAACACAACTTTCGTGTTTTTGAAGATAGAAAGCTGGAACTTAGTACAGAGTATATTTTTGGTCAGTTGATCCAACGTACCATATTTCATTAGGATCGGCAGACTATATCCTATAGCTGCCATATAACTGAACGATCAGAAAAGGTATTTGGTAAAAGTATCAACTTTCGTATTTACATTATTGTAATTAATTTGTTTTATTATGATGTAATCATAAGGATCGGACAACTATATCCCATGTTTGCGATATATATCCGGTTCTAACTGCAAGGGTTGATATACCCATGCCAAATTTCATAAGGATCGGCCGACTATATCCTATAGCTGCCATATAACTGAACAATCGGAAATAACCCAACTTTTGTGTTTTTGAAGATAGAAACCTGGAACTTAGTACAAGTATATTTATGGTTAGGTAATCGGACCTACCCGGACCTACCCAAACAACGATCGGTCGGCTATATCTTTTAGCTGCCATATAACTGAACGATCGGAATTGCATAACGATCGGTCGGCTTTATCTTATAGCTGCCATATAACTGAACGATCGGAAATAACCCAAATTTATTTGAAATGACCTCGGCCGGGATCGGCCGACTATATCCTATAGCTGTCATATAACTGAACGATCGGAAATGACCCAACTTTTTTGTTTTTGAAGATAGAAAGCTGGAACTTAGTACAGATTATATTTTTGGTCAGTTGATCCAACCTACCAAATTTCATTAGTATATTTTTGGTCAGAGAGTATACGAACGATCGGAAATGGTATTTGGTAAAAATACCAACCTTGGTATTTTTGAAGATAGAAGGTTGGGACTTTTTATACCCTTGCAGAGGGTAATATTATTTTGTCCAAATGTGTGCAACGCAGTGAAGGAGACATCTCCGACCCTATAAAGTATATATATTCTTGATCGGGATCACATCCTGAGTTGATAAGAGCATGTCCGTCTGTCCGTCTGTCTGTTTCTACGCAAACTTGACTCTCAGTTTTAAAGCTATCGACTTGAAACTTTGCACACACTCTTCTTTCCTTTGCACGCAGTATATAAGTCGGAACGGTCGGAATTGGCCGACTATATCCTATAGCTGCAATATAACTGATTGATCGGAAATGCTATAACTTTAGTGTTTTTAGAGTAAGAAAGTTTAAATTTGACACGAGAGCTATTTTTGGCAAAATAATACGACACCCTAAATTTCATAAGGATCGGCCGACTATATCTTTTAGCTGCCATATAACTGAACAATCGGAAATAACCCAACTTTTGTGTTTTTGAAGATAGAAACCTGGAACTCAGTACAGAGTATATTTATGGTTAGGTTATCGGACCTACCCAATTTCACAACGATCGGTCGGCTATATCTTTTAGCTGCCATATAACTGAACGATCGGAATTGCATAACGATCGGTCGGCTTTATCTTATAGCTGCCATATAACTGAACGATCGGAAATAACCCAAATTTATTTGAAATGACCTCGGCCGGGATCGGCCGACTATATCCTATAGCTGTCATATAACTGAACGATCGGAAATGACCCAACTTTTTTGTTTTTGAAGATAGAAAGCTGGAACTTAGTACAGAGTATATTTTTGGTCAGTTGATCCAACCTACCAAATTTCATTAGGATCGGCAGATCTAACTGCAAGGGTTGATATACCCATGCCAAATTTCATAAGGATCGGCCGACTATATCCTATAGCTGCCATATAACTGAACAATCGGAAATAACCCAACTTTCGTGTTTTTGAAGATAGAAACCTGGAACTTAGTACAAGTATATTTATGGTTAGGTAATCGGACCTACCCAATTTCACAACGATCGGTCGGCTATATCTTATAGCTGCCATATAACTGAACGATCGGAATTGCATAACGATCGGTCGGCTATATCTTGTAGCTGCCATATAACTGAACGATCGGAAATAACCCAAATTTATTTGAAATGACCTCGGCCGGGATCGGCCGACTATATCCTATAGCTGTCATATAACTGAACGATCGGAAATGACCCAACTTTTTTGTTTTTGAAGATAGAAAGCTGGAACTTAGTACAGATTATATTTTTGGTCAGTTGATCCAACCTACCAAATTTCATTAGTATATTTTTGGTCAGAGAGTATACGAACGATCGGAAATGGTATTTGGTAAAAATACCAACCTTGGTATTTTTGAAGATAGAAGGTTGGGACTTTTTATACCCTTGCAGAGGGTAATATTATTTTGTCCAAATGTGTGCAACGCAGTGAAGGAGACATCTCCGACCCTATAAAGTATATATATTCTTGATCGGGATCACATCCTGAGTTGATAAGAGCATGTCCGTCTGTCCGTCTGTCTGTTTCTACGCAAACTTGACTCTCAGTTTTAAAGCTATCGACTTGAAACTTTGCACACACTCTTCTTTCCTTTGCACGCAGTATATAAGTCGGAACGGTCGGAATTGGCCGACTATATCCTATAGCTGCAATATAACTGATTGATCGGAAATGCTATAACTTTAGTGTTTTTATAGTAAGAAAGTTCAAATTTGACACGAGAGCTATTTTTGGCAAAATAATACGACACCCTAAATTTCATAAGGATATCTTTTAGCTGCAATATAACTGAACAATCGGAAATGACCCAACTTTCGTGTTTTTGAAGATAGAAAGCTGGAACTCAGTACAGAGTATATTTTTAGTCAGTTAATCCAACCTACCAAATTTCATTAGGATCGGCAGTCTATACCCTATAGCTGCCATACAACTGAACTATCAGAAATAACACAACTTTCGTGTTTTTGAAGATAGAAAGCTGGAACTTATTACAGAGTGTATTTTTGGTCAGTTGATCCAACCTACCATATTTCATTAGGATCGACAGACTATATCCTATATCTGTCATATAACTGAACGATCAGAAAAGGTATTTGGTAAAAGTATCAACTTTCGTATTTACATTATTGTAATTAATTTGTTTTATTATGATGTAATCATAAGGATCGGACAACTATATCCCATGTTTGCGATATATATCCGGTTCTAACTGCAAGGGTTGATATACCCATGCCAAATTTCATAAGGATCGGCTGACTTTATCCTATAGCTGCCATATAACTGATCAATCGGAAATAACACAACTTTTGTCTTTTTGAAGAAAGAAAGATGGAACTGAGTACAGATTATATTTTTGGGCAGTTAATCCAACCGACCAACCACTATTTTTCGTCAGTTGAGCCAACCTACCAAATTTTATAAGGATCGGCCGACTATATCCTATATTTGTCATATAACTGAACGATCGGAAATAACACAACTTTCGTGTTTTTGAAGATAAAAAGCTGGAACTTAGTACAGAGTATATTTTTGGTCAGTTGATCCAACCTACCAAATTTCATTAGGATCGGCAGACTATACCCTATAGCTGCCATATAACTGAACGATCAGAAATAACACAACTTTCGTGTTTTTGAAGATAGAAAGCTGGAACTTAGTACAGAGTATATTTTGGGTCAGTTGATCCAACCTACCATATTTCATTAGGATCGGCAGACTATACCCTATAGCTGCTATATAACTGAACGATCAGAAATAACACAACTTTCGTGTTTTTGAAGATAGAAAGCTGGAACTAAGTACAGAGTATATTTTTGGTCAGTTGATCCAACCTACCAAATTTCATTAGGATCGGCAGACTATATCCTATAGCTGCCATATAACTGAACGATCAGAAAAGGTATTTGGTAAAAGTATCAACTTTCGTATTTACATTATTGTAATTAATTTGTTTTATTATGATGTAATCATAAGGATCGGACAACTTTATCCCATGTTTGCGATATATATCCGGTTCTTACTGCAAGGGTGGATATACCCATGCCAAATTTCATAAGGATCGGCCGACTATATCCTATAGCTGCCATATAACTGAACAATCGGAAATAACTCAACTTTTGTGTTTTTGAAGATAGAAAGCTGGAACTTAGTACAGAGTATAATTTTGGTCAGTTGATCCAACCTACCATATTTCATTAGGATCGGCAGACTATACCCTATAGCTGCTATATAACTGAACGATCAGAAATAACACAACTTTCGTGTTTTTGAAGATAGAAAGCTGGAACTAAGTACAGAGTATATTTTTGGTCAGTTGATCCAACCTACCAAATTTCATTAGGATCGGCCGACTATATCCTATAGCTGCCATATAACTGAACGATCAGAAATAACACAACTTTTGTGTTTTTGAAGATAGAAAGCTGGAACTTAGTACAGAGTATATTTTTGGTCAGTTTATCCAACCTACCATATTTCATTAGGATCGGCAGACTATACCCTATAGCTGCCATATAACTGAACGATTAGAAATAACACAACTTTCGTGTTTTTGAAGATAGAAAGCTGGAACTTAGTACAGAGTATATTTTTGGTCATTTGATCCAACCTACCATATATCATTAGGATCGGCAGACTATATCCTATAGCTGCCATATAACTGAACGATCAGAAAAGGTATTTGGTAAAAGTATCAACTTTCGTATTTACATTATAGTAATTAATTTGTTTTATTATAATGTAATCATAAGGATCGGACAACTATATCCCATGTTTGCGATACATATCCGGTTCTTACTGCAAGGGTGGATATATCCATGCCAAATTTCATAAGGATCGGCCGACTATATCCTATATCTGTCATATAACTGAACTATCAGAAATAACACAAATTTCGTGTTTTTGAAGATAGAAAGCTGGAACTTAGTACAGAGTATAATTTTGGTCAGTTGATCCAACCTACCATATTTCATTAGGATCGGCAGACTATACCCTATAGCTGCTATATAACTGAACGATCAGAAATAACACAACTTTCGTGTTTTTGAAGATAGAAAGCTGGAACTAAGTACAGAGTATATTTTTGGTCAGTTGATCCAACCTACCAAATTTCATTAGGATCGGCAGACTATATCCTATAGCTGCCATATAACTGAACGATCAGAAATAACACAACTTTTGTGTTTTTGAAGATAGAAAGCTGGAACTTAGTACAGAGTATATTTTTGGTCAGTTGATCCAACCTACCATATTTCATTAGGATCGGCAGACTATATCCTATAGCTGCCATATAACTGAACGATCAGAAAAGGTATTTGGTAAAAGTATCAACTTTCGTATTTACATTATTGTAATTAATTTGTTTTATTATGATGTAATCATAAGGATCGGACAACTATATCCCATGTTTGCGATATAAATCCGGTTCTAACTGCAAGGGTTGATATACCCATGCCAAATTTCATAAGGATCGGCCGACTATATCCTACAGCTGCCATATAACTGAACAATCGGAAATAACTCAACTTTTGTGTTTTTGAAGATAGAAAGCTGGAACTGAGTAAAGAATAAGAATTTGGTCAGTTTATTCGACCTATTAAATTTTATAAAGATCGGCCGACTATATCCTAAATCTGCCATATAACTGAACAATCGGAAATAACTCAACTTTTGTGTTTTTGAAGATGGAGAGCTGGAACTGAGTAAAGAATAAGAATTTGGTCAGTTTATTCGACCTATCAAAATTCATAAGGATCGGCCGACTATATCCTATATCCGTCATAAAACTGAACGATCGGAAATAACACAAATTTCGTGTTTTTGAAGATAGAAAGCTGGAACTTAGTACAGAGTATAATTTTGGTCAGTTGATCCAACCTACCAAATTTCATTAGGATCGGCAGACTATACCCTATAGCTGCCATATAACTGAACGATCAGAAATAACACAACTTTCGTGTTTTTGAAGATAGAAAGCTGGAACTTAGTACAGAGTATATTTGTGGTCAGTTGATCCAACCTACCATATATCATTAGGATCGGCAGACTATATCCTATAGCTGCCATATAACTGAACGATCAGAAAAGGTATTTGGTAAAAGTATCAACTTTCGTATTTACATTATTGTAATTAATTTGTTTTATTATGATGTAATCATAAGGATCGGACAACTTTATCCAATGTTTGCGATATATATCCGGTTCTTACTGCAAGGGTGGATATACCCATGCCAAATTTCATAAGGATCGGCCGACTATATTCTACAGCTGCCATATAACTGAACAATCGGAAATAACTCAACTTTTGTGTTTTTGAAGATAGAAAGCTGGAACTGAGTAAAGAATAAGAATTTGGTCAGTTTATTCGACCTATTAAATTTTATAAAGATCGGCCGACTATATCCTAAATCTGTCATATAACTGAACAATCGGAAATAACACAACTTTCGTGTTTTTGAAGATAGAAAGCTGGAACTTAGTACAGAGTTTATTTTTGGTCAGTTGATCCAACCTACCAAATTTCATTAGGATCGGCAGACTATACCCTATAGCTGCCATATAACTGAACGATCAGAAATAACACAACTTTCGTGTTTTTGAAGATAGAAAGCTGGAACTTAGTACAGAGTATATTTTTGGTCAGTTGATCCAACCTACCATATATCATTAGGATCGGCAGACTATATCGTATAGCTGCCATATAACTGAACGATCAGAAAAGGTATTTGGTAAAAGTATCAACTTTCGTATTTACATTATTGTAATTAATTTGTTTTATTATGATGTAATCATAAGGATCGGACAACTTTATCCCATGTTTGCGATATATATCCGGTTCTTACTGCAAGGGTGGATATACCCATGCCAAATTTCATAAGGATCGGCCGACTATATCCTATAGCTGCCATATAACTGAACAATCGGAAATAACTCAACTTTTGTGTTTTTGAAGATAGAAAGCTGGAACTTAGTACAGAGTATAATTTTGGTCAGTTGATCCAACCTACCAAATTTCATTAGGATCGGCAGACTATACCCTATAGCTGCCATATAACTGAACGATCAGAAATAACACAACTTTCGTGTTTTTGAAGATAGAAAGCTGGAACTTAGTACAGAGTATAATTTTGGTCAGTTGATCCAACCTACCATATTTCATTAGGATCGGCCGACTATATCCTACAGCTGCCATATAACTGAACAATCGGAAAAGGTATTTGGTAAAAGTATCAACTTTCGTATTTACATTATTGTAATTAATTTGTTTTATTATGATGTAATCATAAGGATCGGACAACTATATCCCATGTTTGCGATATAAATCCGGTTCTAACTGCTAGGGTTGATATACCCATGCCAAATTTCATAAGGATCGGCCGACTATATCCTACAGCTGCCATATAACTGAACAATCGGAAATAACTCAACTTTTGTGTTTTTGAAGATAGAAAGCTGGAACTGAGTAAAGAATAAGAATTTGGTCAGTTTATTCGACCTATTAAATTTTATAAAGATCGGCCGACTATATCCTATATCTGTCATATAACTGAACAATCGGAAATAACACAACTTTCGTGTTTTTGAAGATAGAAAGCTGGAACTTAGTACAGAGTATATTTTTGGTCGGTTGATCCAACCTACCAAATTTCATAAGGATCGGCAGACTATATCCTATAGCTGCCATATAACTGAACGATCAGAAATAACACAACTTTCGTGTTTTTGAAGATAGAAAGCTGGAACTTAGTACAGAGTATATTTTTGGTCATTTGATCCAACCTACCATATATCATTAGGATCGGCAGACTATATCCTATAGCTGCCATATAACTGAACGATCAGAAAAGGTATTTGGTAAAAGTATCAACTTTCGTATTTACATTATTGTAATTAATTTGTTTTATTATGATGTAATCATAAGGATCGGACAACTTTATCCCATGTTTGCGATATATATCCGGTTCTTACTGCAAGGGTGGGTATACCCATGCCAAATTTCATAAGGATCGGCCGACTATATCCTATAGCTGCCATATAACTGAACAATCGGAAATAACTCAACTTTTGTGTTTTTGAAGATAGAAAGCTGGAACTTAGTACAGAGTATAATTTTGGTCAGTTGATCCAACCTACCATATTTCATTAGGATCGGCAGACTATACCCTATAGCTGCTATATAACTGAACGATCAGAAATAACACAACTTTCGTGTTTTTGAAGATAGAAAGCTGGAACTAAGTACAGAGTATATTTTTGGTCAGTTGATCCAACCTACCAAATTTCATTAGGATCGGCAGACTATATCCTATAGCTGCCATATAACTGAACGATCAGAAATAACACAACTTTTGTGTTTTTGAAGATAGAAAGCTGGAACTTAGTACAGAGTATATTTTTGGTCAGTTTATCCAACCTACCATATTTCATTAGGATCGGCAGACTATACCCTATAGCTGCCATATAACTGAACGATTAGAAATAACACAACTTTCGTGTTTTTGAAGATAGAAAGCTGGAACTTAGTACAGAGTATATTTTTGGTCATTTGATCCTGTCATATAACTGAACAATCGGAAATAACACAACTTTCGTGTTTTTGAAGATAGAAAGCTGGAACTTAGTACAGAGTATATTTTTGGTCGGTTGATCCAACCTACCAAATTTCATTAGGATCGGCAGACTATATCCTATAGCTGCCATATAACTGAACGATCAGAAATAACACAACTTTCGTGTTTTTGAAGATAGAAAGCTGGAACTTAGTACAGAGTATATTTTTGGTCATTTGATCCAACCTACCATATATCATTAGGATCGGCAGACTATATCCTATAGCTGCCATATAACTGAACGATCAGAAAAGGTATTTGGTAAAAGTATCAACTTTCGTATTTACATTATTGTAATTAATTTGTTTTATTATGATGTAATCATAAGGATCGGACAACTTTATCCCATGTTTGCGATATATATCCGGTTCTTACTGCAAGGGTGGGTATACCCATGCCAAATTTCATAAGGATCGGCCGACTATATCCTATAGCTGCCATATAACTGAACAATCGGAAATAACTCAACTTTTGTGTTTTTGAAGATAGAAAGCTGGAACTTAGTACAGAGTATAATTTTGGTCAGTTGATCCAACCTACCATATTTCATTAGGATCGGCAGACTATACCCTATAGCTGCTATATAACTGAACGATCAGAAATAACACAACTTTCGTGTTTTGAAGATAGAAAGCTGGAACTAAGTACAGAGTATATTTTTGGTCAGTTGATCCAACCTACCAAATTTCATTAGGATCGGCAGACTATATCCTATAGCTGCCATATAACTGAACGATCAGAAATAACACAACTTTTGTGTTTTTGAAGATAGAAAGCTGGAACTTAGTACAGAGTATATTTTTGGTCAGTTTATCCAACCTACCATATTTCATTAGGATCGGCAGACTATACCCTATAGCTGCCATATAACTGAACGATTAGAAATAACACAACTTTCGTGTTTTTGAAGATAGAAAGCTGGAACTTAGTACAGAGTATATTTTTGGTCATTTGATCCAACCTACCATATATCATTAGGATCGGCAGACTATATCCTATAGCTGCCATATAACTGAACGATCAGAAAAGGTATTTGGTAAAAGTATCAACTTTCGTATTTACATTATAGTAATTAATTTGTTTTATTATAATGTAATCATAAGGATCGGACAACTATATCCCATGTTTGCGATACATATCCGGTTCTTACTGCAAGGGTGGATATATCCATGCCAAATTTCATAAGGATCGGCCGACTATATCCTATATCTGTCATATAACTGAACTATCAGAAATAACACAAATTTCGTGTTTTTGAAGATAGAAAGCTGGAACTTAGTACAGAGTATAATTTTGGTCAGTTGATCCAACCTACCATATTTCATTAGGATCGGCAGACTATACCCTATAGCTGCCATATAACTGAACGATTAGAAATAACACAACTTTCGTGTTTTTGAAGATAGAAAGCTGGAACTTAGTACAGAGTATATTTTTGGTCATTTGATCCAACCTACCATATATCATTAGGATCGGCAGACTATATCCTATAGCTGCCATATAACTGAACGATCAGAAAAGGTATTTGGTAAAAGTATCAACTTTCGTATTTACATTATAGTAATTAATTTGTTTTATTATAATGTAATCATAAGGATCGGACAACTTTATCCCATGTTTGCGATATATATCCGGTTCTTACTGCAAGGGTGGATATACCCATGCCAAATTTCATAAGGATCGGCCGACTATATCCTATAGCTGCCATATAACTGAACAATCGGAAATAACTCAACTTTTGTGTTTTTGAAGATAGAAAGCTGGAACTGAGTAAAGAATAAGAATTTGGTCAGTTTATTCGACCTATCAAAATTCATAAGGATCGGCCGACTATATCCTATATCCGTCATATAACTGAACGATCGGAAATAACACAAATTTCGTGTTTTTGAAGATAGAAAGCTGGAACTTAGTACAGAGTATAATTTTGGTCAGTTGATCCAACCTACCATATTTCATTAGGATCGGCAGACTATACCCTATAGCTGCTATATAACTGAACGATCAGAAATAACACAACTTTCGTGTTTTTGAAGATAGAAAGCTGGAACTAAGTACAGAGTATATTTTTGGTCAGTTGATCCAACCTACCAAATTTCATTAGGATCGGCAGACTATATCCTATAGCTGCCATATAACTGAACGATCAGAAATAACACAACTTTTGTGTTTTTGAAGATAGAAAGCTGGAACTTAGTACAGAGTATATTTTTGGTCAGTTGATCCAACCTACCATATTTCATTAGGATCGGCAGACTATATCCTATAGCTGCCATATAACTGAACGATCAGAAAAGGTTTTTGGTAAAAGTATCAACTTTCGTATTTACATTATTGTAATTAATTTGTTTTATTATGATGTAATCATAAGGATCGGACAACTTTATCCCATGTTTGCGATATATATCCGGTTCTTACTGCAAGGGTGGATATACCCATGCCAAATTTCATAAGGATCGGCCGACTATATCCTATAGCTGCCATATAACTGAACAATCGGAAATAACTCAACTTTTGTGTTTTTGAAGATAGAAAGCTGGAACTGAGTAAAGAATAAGAATTTGGTCAGTTTATTCGACCTATCAAAATTCATAAGGATCGGCCGACTATATCCTATATCCGTCATATAACTGAACGATCGGAAATAACACAAATTTCGTGTTTTTGAAGATAGAAAGCTGGAACTTAGTACAGAGTATAATTTTGGTCAGTTGATCCAACCTACCAAATTTCATTAGGATCGGCAGACTATACCCTATAGCTGCCATATAACTGAATGATCAGAAATAACACAACTTTCGTGTTTTTGAAGATAGAAAGCTGGAACTTAGTACAGTGTATAATTTTGGTCAGTTGATCCAACCTACCATATTTCATTAGGATCGGCAGACTATATCCTATAGCTGCCATATAACTGAACGATCAGAAAAGGTATTTGGTAAAAGTATCAACTTTCGTATTTACATTATTGTAATTAATTTGTTTTATTATGATGTAATCATAAGGATCGGACAACTATATCCCATGTTTGCGATATAAATCCGGTTCTAACTGCAAGGGTTGATATACCCATGCCAAATTTCATAAGGATCGGCCGACTATATCCTACAGCTGCCATATAACTGAACAATCGGAAATAACTCAACTTTTGTGTTTTTGAAGATAGAAAGCTGGAACTGAGTAAAGAATAAGAATTTGGTCAGTTTATTCGACCTATTAAATTTTATAAAGATCGGCCGACTATATCCTAAATCTGCCATATAACTGAACAATCGGAAATAACTCAACTTTTGTGTTTTTGAAGATGGAGAGCTGGAACTGAGTAAAGAATAAGAATTTGGTCAGTTTATTCGACCTATCAAAATTCATAAGGATCGGCCGACTATATCCTATATCCGTCATATAACTGAACGATCGGAAATAACACAAATTTCGTGTTTTTGAAGATAGAAAGCTGGAACTAAGTACAGAGTATAATTTTGGTCAGTTGATCCAACCTACCAAATTTCATTAGGATCGGCAGACTATACCCTATAGCTGCCATATAACTGAACGATCAGAAATAACACAACTTTAGTGTTTTTGAAGATAGAAAGCTGGAACTTAGTACAGAGTATATTTGTGGTCAGTTGATCCAACCTACCATATATCATTAGGATCGGCAGACTATATCCTATAGCTGCCATATAACTGAACGATCAGAAAAGGTATTTGGTAAAAGTATCAACTTTCGTATTTACATTATTGTAATTAATTTGTTTTATTATGATGTAATCATAAGGATCGGACAACTTTATCCAATGTTTGCGATATATATCCGGTTCTTACTGCAAGGGTGGATATACCCATGCCAAATTTCATAAGGATCGGCCGACTATATCCTACAGCTGCCATATAACTGAACAATCGGAAATAACTCAACTTTTGTGTTTTTGAAGATAGAAAGCTGGAACTGAGTAAAGAATAAGAATTTGGTCAGTTTATTCGACCTATTAAATTTTATAAAGATCGGCCGACTATATCCTAAATCTGTCATATAACTGAACAATCGGAAATAACACAACTTTCGTGTTTTTGAAGATAGAAAGCTGGAACTTAGTACAGAGTTTATTTTTGGTCAGTTGATCCAACCTACCAAATTTCATTAGGATCGGCAGACTATACCCTATAGCTGCCATATAACTGAACGATCAGAAATAACACAACTTTCGTGTTTTTGAAGATAGAAAGCTGGAACTTAGTACAGAGTATATTTTTGGTCAGTTGATCCAACCTACCATATATCATTAGGATCGGCAGACTATATCGTATAGCTGCCATATAACTGAACGATCAGAAAAGGTATTTGGTAAAAGTATCAACTTTCGTATTTACATTATTGTAATTAATTTGTTTTATTATGATGTAATCATAAGGATCGGACAACTTTATCCCATGTTTGCGATATATATCCGGTTCTTACTGCAAGGGTGGATATACCCATGCCAAATTTCATAAGGATCGGCCGACTATATCCTATAGCTGCCATATAACTGAACAATCGGAAATAACTCAACTTTTGTGTTTTTGAAGATAGAAAGCTGGAACTTAGTACAGAGTATAATTTTGGTCAGTTGATCCAACCTACCAAATTTCATTAGGATCGGCAGACTATACCCTATAGCTGCCATATAACTGAACGATCAGAAATAACACAACTTTCGTGTTTTTGAAGATAGAAAGCTGGAACTTAGTACAGAGTATAATTTTGGTCAGTTGATCCAACCTACCATATTTCATTAGGATCGGCCGACTATATCCTACAGCTGCCATATAACTGAACAATCGGAAAAGGTATTTGGTAAAAGTATCAACTTTCGTATTTACATTATTGTAATTAATTTGTTTTATTATAATGTAATCATAAGGATCGGACAACTATATCCCATGTTTGCGATATAAATCCGGTTCTAACTGCAAGGGTTGATATACCCATGCCAAATTTCATAAGGATCGGCCGACTATATCCTACAGCTGCCATATAACTGAACAATCGGAAATAACTCAACTTTTGTGTTTTTGAAGATAGAAAGCTGGAACTGAGTAAAGAATAAGAATTTGGTCAGTTTATTCGACCTATCAAAATTCATAAGGATCGGCCGACTATATCCTATATCCGTCATATAACTGAACGATCGGAAATAACACAAATTTCGTGTTTTTGAAGATAGAAAGCTGGAACTTAGTACAGAGTATAATTTTGGTCAGTTGATCCAACCTACCAAATTTCATTAGGATCGGCAGACTATATCCTATAGCTGCCATATAACTGAACGATCAGAAATAACACAACTTTCGTGTTTTTGAAGATAGAAAGCTGGAACTTAGTACAGAGTATAATTTTGGTCAGTTGATCCAACCTACCATATTTCATTAGGATCGGCAGACTATATCCTATAGCTGCCATATAACTGAACGATCAGAAAAGGTATTTGGTAAAAGTATCAACTTTCGTATTTACATTATTGTAATTAATTTGTTTTATTATGATGTAATCATAAGGATCGGACAACTATATCCCATGTTTGCGATATAAATCCGGTTCTAACTGCTAGGGTTGATATACCCATGCCAAATTTCACAACGATCGGTCGGCTATATCTTATAGCTGCCATATAACTGAACGATCGGAATTGCATAACGATCGGTCGGCTATATCTTATAGCTGCCATATAACTGAACGATCGGAAATAACCCAAATTTATTTGAAATGACCTCGGCCGGGATCGGCCGACTATATCCTATAGCTGTCATATAACTGAACGATCGGAAATGACCCAACTTTTTTTTTTTTGAAGATAAAAAGCTGGAACTTAGTACAGATTATATTTTTGGTCAGTTAATCCGACCTACCTAATTTCATAACGATCGGTCTATTATATCTGTTACGATAGATAGCGAAACTGCTCCCGCGGCATCCGGCAACGCCGAAGTTGCAGAACCGATAGTTTAAGCTGGTGTTGAATCTCTGTTAACTCAGCCGGTAACCATGTGCGTAAGCTTTCTTTTCTATTTGACACTCGAGGGAAGCGGACGAAAAGTGAGGACATATTAATATTTAAGTTTTGATTATGAATTGTATAACTTTTAATTTGCTAGGAATTTAAAGTGCTGCTATCGCAGAGTGGTTACCGACTGTACCACTGTTAGCCCTTGCTGCCCCGTTATAAATGAAAATAAACAATTATCAACAATTATCTACACGGGCGTCTTTACTCGGGCGGCGCTAAACAACTTCGAATTCCCGCAACATTTCTTTAAATTCTTTTCTGGTGTATTCTTGGAGAATACTTGAGTCAGAGAGCGAAATCAACATGGAGATGCCTACTAGATCCGGCGGAGAAGCAAGATTGGTGGCGACATGCTTCCTCTGTGAAGTGGAGGACGAGCACGTGACAGTTGGCTGCATTGGCGCCGGCTGCGTGAGCATGTGCCATCCTAAGTGTGCTGCTCTAGAGGATGGCGGCGTAGGATGGATCTGTGCAGAGTGTGACGTAGACGTCCATGCACAGAACTCGACGTTGATCAGGACAGAAAAGCTGACCAGCCTGACGGCTGGGGACAACTACCAAAGTTACTCAGGTGGCGACCAGATGAGGATCGGAACTAATGACGTCGACGAGGCCTCGAAGGAAGCGCAGGACCTGCAGACGGAGCTAAGGTTGTTGGAGGAAGAAGATCAGTTGCTGCAGTTGCGACAACAACTTCTACATAGGCGAAAGGCGCTCATGGGCAAGCTCCCAAGGGAGAGGCTATCGGAGACTGGCCACGCAGAAAAGATGCCTGGAGCATCTAGTACACGGTACCAGAATGCTGGTACGGACACAATTGGTGAAGTTGCCGTTGTGGAAGGAAACGGCAGTACGCAGAGAGCCCACGCTGGGCCCCCATGGCTCTTTTCTACCAGTGGGGAGGACAACTCAGCTGCTAGGGTCACTAAACCTGTGGGCAGACCATCTTACGAACAATTGACAGCGAGGAAGACTAGCGTGGCTGAGTTGGTGAAGTTTTCCGGAAGGCCGGAGGACTGGCCCTTATTCATCGCAACGTATGAACAGACGACGGAGCTATGCGGATTCACGGATGCCGAGAACCTAATGCGGCTTCGGCATGCGTTGGAAGGACCAGCCAAGAACGCAGTACAAAGTCTAATGCTGCATGCGGACTGTGTTCCGCAGATAATCGCCACGCTAAGAATGCGATTTGGGCGACCCGAAATTATCATTGACTTGTTAGTGACAAGGATTAGACAATTTCCTCAAGTGAGGGAGAATAAGCTTGAAATGCTGGTTAACTTCTCGGTGGAGGTGCAAAATGTTTGTGCTACGATGAAAGCCTCCAAGTTGGACCAGTACTTAAACAACCCAGCGCTCACGCAGGAGCTAGTGAGCAAGTTGCCATCGATGGTGCAGACGTTGTGGGGAATGCACAAAGCCTCTCTAACAGTGTGTACGTTGGCAGAGTTTAGTACGTGGCTTTCGCAGATGGCAGAAGGAGCGAGCCATGTGATAGTCCCAAGTTCGTCGTCAAGAACGGAGAGAAGGGGCACGGTACATACACACACTGTGCGCCAAGGCTGTCGGCTTTGCACCCGCAATTGCAGGACCCTGCAGGAGTGTCCAGCATTCCTGGAAATGACGACCCGCGATCGCTGGAATGCTACTCGACGGTGTGGCTTGTGCTGGAGATGTTTCCAGAGCCACAAGGTGGAAAGATGCGGCGTCCCCAATCCTTGCGGAATAGATGGATGCCTAGAACGCCATCATCCCCTGTTGCATCGCGGCAGCACGGCTCCCGTCCAAGCCAGGTGCCATGCACACCGACAAGAAGGTGTGGAAATGCTGTTCAGGGTATTGCCAGTGACTTTGTATGGAAATGGTAGGCAAGTCAACACGTATGCCTTCATCGACGACGGGTCATCTCTAACCTTGATCGACGCCCCATTGCTAGAAGACCTTGGACTGAAGGGACAACCGCAGCCTCTATGTATGCAGTGGACTGCCGGCATGCACCGGTATGAGGACAGCTCGGTCAGACTCGACTTAAGGATCTCCGGCATTGGCCAAACGAAGCAATATGATCTTCGCGACGTTCACTCGATCCAGTCTCTTGATCTCCCGTCACAGTCGTTGGATATAACCCACCTGAAAGCACAACACACACACCTTCGACATCTACCACTGTCCGGATACGACTCAGCACAGCCCAGGCTCTTGATAGGTCTCAATAATTGCAAACTAGGGCGCGTGCTTCGCACCAAGGAAGGCACTACAGAAGAACCGATCGCTGAGAAGACCCGCCTGGGGTGGACGATTAAAGGAAGAAGCTCCAACAGTGTGGGTGATGACATAACCCCAAACTACCACGTGTTTCACATATGTGCATGTGAAGCTGACGAGAACAAGGAGATCTTGCGCCTGCTTGAGCAGTGCATGTGGTCGGACGGCGGCCATAGACCGGAGATGAATAGCAAAAGCGTATCCAATGATGACCAGTTGGCTATACAGCAGCTGGAGAAGAACACGAGGCGTATAAATGGCCGATTTGAAACAGGTCTGCTTTGGAGGTATAAAGATGACAAGCTGCCGGATAGTTTACCTACAGCCCTAAAGCGGGCACGATGCCTGTACCAGAAACTGACTCGCGAGCCGGAGCTTGCGAAGGGAATTCGCCGACAGCTAGATGAGTACGTGATGAAAGGATATGCACGGCCCATTACGTCGGAAGAAGCTGAGGAAAAGCCATATTGGTATCTACCTATCTTTCCCGTGCTAAACGTCAACAAGCCAGGAAAGCTTCGCATAGTCTGGGATGCGGCTGCGAAGACGGAAGGGATCTCGCTGAACACAATGCTGCTGAAGGGACCTGACCAACTAGCGCAGTTGGTACCAATACTTCACAGATTTAGAGAGAAACGTATTGCTATCGGCGGCGATATCGCCGAGATGTTTCATCAGGTCAGAATACACACAGAAGATCAGAGATACCAACGCTTTGTATTTATAGACCCATACACACAACGGAGAGAGAACTACGCCATGCAGGTAATGACGTTTGGGGCTAGTTGCTCCCCCAGCTGTGCCCAGTACGTGAAGAACAGAAATGCGGAGTCGTTCAAGAAGGAATACCCACGTGCTGTGAAGTGCATATTGGAGAATCACTATGTAGACGACATGCTGGACAGCGTCGACACGGAGGAAGAAGCTATAAGCCTCGCGCGTCAGGTCCACTACATTCATCTTGAGGGCGGATTCCTCATTCGAAACTGGGTATCGAATTCCAGAGAAGTATTAAGCGCACTCGGCGAAGGAGCACCCACGCTAGTGAGACTAGACGAAACAACGGATGGACAGACCGAGAAGGTGCTGGGAATGTGGTGGGACACGAAAGAAGATCTCATCCGCTACCGTGTATCCCCACGATATCGCCATAAAGAACTTCTCCAAGGAAGGCAACGACCCACCAAACGAGAGTTTCTCAGTGTGTTGATGTCTATATATGATCCTTTAGGGCTCATATCCTTCTACGTGATGTATGCAAAAATAATATTTCAGGAAATGTGGCGAAGTGGATGTACCTGGGATGACCCCATACCTGAGGCAGAATGGATTAAATGGAAGCGATGGCTTCGGTATATCCCGGACGTTGAGAAAATGACCATCCCAAGATGCCACATGAAGGAGTCGCTGATGGATTCAGAAGTGGAGATGCACACCTTCGTGGACGCAAGCGAGAATGGATTTGCCGCCGTGAGTTATATACGATTTCAAAATGAGGCAGGTATCCACTGCAGTCTACTGGGCAGCAAAACCAAGGTAGCCCCTCTAAGACCGACATCCATACCAAGGCTTGAACTCATGGGAGCAGTGCTTGGAGCGAGGTTGGCTCAAACTCTGGAGCTTTCACTTGGCGCGAAGCTGAGCACACGGACTTCCTGGACCGACTCGAGGACCGTGCTGAGTTGGCTGCGATCGGACCAGAGGAAGTACAAACAATTTGTAGCATTCCGCGTGATCGAGATTCTAGACGGTACTAGCGTCAAGGACTGGCGCTGGGTACCTTCCTCCGAGAACGTGGCGGACGACGCCACTAAGTGGAACAAAGGACCGGATTTCAACCGAGAAAGTCGATGGTTAAACGGGCCGAGATTTCTTTGGCAAGAGAGGCAATTTTGGCCGCTGACAGAGGCGGAAGAAGGAGACGAATCAGGAATGGAACTGAAGGCGCAATTCATCGGCGTATGTGACGGATTCACAGACGTAGGGCGCGCGACCCTCATAGACTATGAGCGGTTCTCAATCTGGACCCGTCTGCTATGGAGTACCGCAAGAACGGTATGGTGTATGAGGCGATGGAAGGCCAAGGCTCTACAACGATCGGACATCGAAAATCAGCCATCACAAGAAGATACCAGGGTCGCGGAGAGTCTTCTGTGGTCGTACGCTCAGGCGGAGTACTACCAGACGGAGATACGGTTAATCTTACAAGGAAAACCATTGAAGAAGAATAACCTTCTATACAAGCTGGGACCGTATATGGATTCCGATGGCGTATTAAAGCTGGATGAACGTGCCAAGATGATCAAGGGAAGCGACCGCATCGTACTCCCCTGCGGCAGCCACATTACGCAGCTCATCATAAAGGAATTTCACCGAAGATTTCTGCACGCTAACCACGAGACGGTGGTCAACGAACTACGACAAAGATTTTGGATACCAAAGCTGAGATCCACCCTTGCTCGGATACGACGCTCCTGCCAGCAATGCAAGAACCGGCAGGCGGCCCCCAAACCACCGCGCATGGCGGAACTTCCCTATCCAAGAGTAGCAGCCTTTCATAGGCCTTTCAGCTACACGGGTGTGGACTACTTTGGGCCTCTGATGGTTCGGGTCAGACGCAGTTCGGAGAAAAGATACGGCGTGCTCTTCACCTGCCTCTCTACAAGGGCAATACATCTAGAGGTAGCGTATTCATTAACAACTGACTCTTGTATTCTAGCGGTGCGCAGTTTTATGGCCCGACGAGGGTGCCCAGTGGAACTCTGGAGCGACAACGGCACCAATTTTCAAGGAGCCTGCACGGAGTTGCGTAGGGCGTTTGAAGATGTGGACCAGGATCTACTCTCTCGCGAGTTCACTGGACCACAGATGGCATGGAAGTTCATTCCACCCGCATCTCCCCACATGGGTGGGGCATGGGAGCGCTTGGTGCGTTCCGTGAAGACGGCGTTGGAATCAATCCTCCTTGACAAACGACCATCGGATGAGTTGCTGAGAGCCGCTCTAATGGAGGCGGAGGCGATCGTCAACTCGCGACCCCTAACATACATCCCATTGGAAGATGAGAACGAAGAATCACTGACACCGAATCATTTCCTGCTTGAAAGCTCAACTGGAAGAGGACCGACGATGGAGCCCATACCCGAAGGAGTGCAGCTCAAGAAAAGCTGGAGGGAATCACAACAACTGGCGGACTCGTTCTGGAGGCGATGGCTTCAAGAATACCTGCCAGTGATCACTAGGCGGACCAAGTGGTGCGAAAAGGCTAAGCCTCTTGTAGAAGGGGATATCGTGTATGTGTGCGATCCCGGACAGCCGCGTAGCCAGTGGCCGAAAGGAAGAATCCTGAAGGTGAACCTTAGCTCGGACGGTCAAGTGAGGAGCGCCGCGGTGAGGACCCAATCTGGCGTTTATACAAGACCCGCGACGAAGCTAGCAGTTCTATCTATCGAGAGTAGTTTGGTAGATCCCTGGCGGAATATACAAGTGGGGAGTGTTACGATAGATAGCAAAACTGCTCCCGCGGCATCCGGCAACGCCGAAGTTGCAGAACCGATAGTTTAAGCTGGTGTTGAATCTCTGTTAACTCAGCCGGTAACCATGTGCGTAAGCTTTCTTTTCTATTTGACACTCGAGGGAAGCGGACGAAAAGTGAGGACATATTAATATTTAAGTTTTGATTATGAATTGTATAACTTTTAATTTGCTAGGAATTTAAAGTGCTGCTATCGCAGAGTGGTTACCGACTGTACCACTGTTAGCCCTTGCTGCCCCGTTATAAATGAAAATAAACAATTATCAACAATTATCTACACGGGCGTCTTTACTCGGGCGGCGCTAAACAACTTCGAATTCGAATAAAGCTGCCATATAACTGAACGATCGGAAATGGTATTTGGTAAAAATACCAACTTTGGTATTTTTGAAGAAAGAAAGCTGGAACTTAGTACAGAGTATATTTTTGGTCAGTTGATCCAACCTACCAAATTTCATTAGGATCGGCAGACTATATCCTATGGCTGCCATATAACTGAACGATCAGAAAAGGTATTTGGTAAAAATATCAACTTTCGTATTTACATTATTGTAATTAATTTGTTTTATTATGATGTAATCATAAGGATCGGACAACTATATCCCATGTTTGCGATATAGATCCGGTTCTAACTGCAAGGGTTGATATACCCATGCCAAATTTCATAAGGATCGGCCGACTATATCCTACAGCTGCCATATAACTGAACAATCGGAAATAACTCAACTTTTGTGTTTTTGAAGATAGAAAGCTGGAACTGAGTAAAGAATAAGAATTTGGTCAGTTTATTCGACCTATTAAATTTTATAAAGATCGGCCGACTATATCCTATATCTGTCATATAACTGAACAATCGGAAATAACACAACTTTCGTGTTTTTGAAGATAGAAAGCTGGAACTTAGTACAGAGTATATTTTTGGTCAGTTGATCCAACCTACCAAATTTCATTAGGATCGGCCGACTATATCCTATAGCTGCCATATAACTGAACGATCAGAAATAACACAACTTTCGTGTTTTTGAAGATAGAAAGCTGGAACTTAGTACAGAGTATATTTTTGGTCAGTTGATCCAACCTACCATATTTCATAAGGATCGGCAGACTATATCCTATAGCTGCCATATAATTGAACGATCAGAAAAGGTATTTGGTAAAAGTATCAACTTTCGTATTTACATTATTGTAATTAATTTGTTTTATTATGATGTAATCATAAGGATCGGACAACTATATCCCATGTTTGCGATATATATCCGGTTCTAACTGCAAGGGTTGATATACCCATGCCAAATTTCATAAGGATCGGCCGACTATATCTTATAGCTGCCGTATAACTGAACAATCGGAAATAACCCAACTTTTGTGTTTTTTAAGATAGAAACCTGGAACTTAGTACAAGTATATTTATGGTTAGGTAATCGGACCTACCCAATTTCACAACGATCGGTTGGCTATATCTTATAGCTGCCATATAACTGAACGATCGGAATTGCATAACGATCGGTCGGCTATATCTTATAGCTGCCATATAACTGAACGATCGGAAATAACCCAAATTTATTTGAAATGACCTCGGCCGGGATCGGCCGACTATATCCTATAGCTGCCATATAACTGAACAATCGGAAATAACCCAACTTTTGTGTTTTTGAAGATAGAAACCGGGAACTTAGTACAGATTTTATTTTTGGTCAGTTAATCCGACCTACCTAATTTCATAACGATCGGTCTATTATATCTTAAAGCTGCCATATAACTGAACCATCGGAAATGGTATTTGGTAAAAATACTAACTTTGGTATTTTTGAAGAAAGAGAGCTGGAACTTAGTACAGAGTATATTTTTGGTCAGTTGATCCAACCTACCAAATATCATTAGGATCGGCAGACTATATCCCATAGCTGCTATATAACTGAACGCTCAGAAAAGGTATTTGGTAAAAATATCAACTTTCGTGTTTACATTATTGTATTTAATTTGTTTTATTATGATGTAATCATAAGGATCGGACAACTATATCCCATGTTTGCGATATATATCCTGTGAACGTCCTTGTCATCGCTTCTGTCTGGTCTGCGTGTTCTTTATCCTTATGAGAATATCATAATAAAACCAATTAATTACAATAAAACGTCTAAAAACAAGAAAGGAAAGATAACTTCGGGCGGAGCCGAAGTTGATATACCCTTGCAATTTCAACCGGATATATATCGCAAACATCGGATATAGTTGGCCGATCCTTATAAGAAAATAAAACCCATTAACTACAATAAAAAATCTTAAAAAAAAAACCCCAAACTTCTTACTTCAAAAATACCAAAGTTGGTATTAATACTGTAGTAACCCGTAAGTTCCCCCTCAATAAGGACAGGTTATTTCCACTTTAGATTATAGATCAATTGATTTATTTAAGTAATAATAGCGTCGCATCTGTTCCGCACGCTCGGTCAATTACAACTAACTCTCCCTCTGCTCTGTCACTCCGCTCGCGCCCTCCTTACCATTCTCGCCGCTCTCCTGCATGACATCGCCGCTCATTGCCGGCTCCCACATCCCTCCTTTATTGACAAGTTTGAGCTTCAAGGATGGGGCAGCCAATGGAGCCAAATCTTCTGGGGACTGTCTAAGCCGATGTCCTATTCCTTCTTCGACGTCTTGGTGATCCTGAGTAGATGTCATCTTCGGTTGAGGGCTGCTTAACGATGAGTCTCCAGATGTATCCAGGTGGCTTGCGATGATTGGTATTTTCTTGAGGTGCGATACATTTCTCGTGAGAGTCCTACTCCCTGCCCTAATTTTTACTATGTTTCTGTCTTTTTCAACAACCTCGAATTCGGTATTCTTAAAATTCGGAGTCAACTTACTAGGAAAAATTACATTTTTCAAGAGTACTTTATCCCCTACGTTTATCACGGCTTCCCGTGCTCCCCTCTTTTTATCTGCCTCTTCCTTTCCTTTTTGTTTTAACATACAATCCCTGTCCCTTTCGGCCGAGTCTGAAACCTCTTCATCAATATCACCTATACATGGAACTTTGTCGCGGATAACCCTATTAAACATCAGTTGGGTGGGGGCTACTCCTGTTGTGCCATGTGGAGTAACGTTGTGCATGAGTACAAATTTCTGGATTTCTTCCTTGTAATTCTTTGAATTAGAGTATGCTATCTTTAACCGTTTGACCAAAGACCGATTCATGTTTTCCACTTCCCCATTAGCCTGGGGCCAATAGGGTGGAGTCTTCACCTGTTCTATACCGCAAGTTGTGCAGTATTCCTCGAATTCTTGACTTATATACCGCCGTCCATTGTCAGTTTTTAAGTATTTTTGGTAACCTAATCTACAGAATATTTCCTTCATTACTTCAATTAAGCTTTTTGTGGAAATTGAGCGTAAAAATTTGAACTCCATATAGCGGGAATAGTAGTCAATAAACACCACAACAAACTCGTTGTTTGGTAGGGGCCCCTATATGTCTGATGCTACCCAAATCCATGGGCCTGTTGGAAATGGGTTCCTATCCATTGGTGCTGGCCAAGGGCATTGGGCGACCAGAAGACAATCTCTGCAGCGTTTGACATAGTTCTCTGCATCACGATCAATAAGAGGCCACCATACCTTGGATCGCAGACGCCTTTTCATAGCTGACTCTCCCGGGTGTCCTTCGTGAGCCAGCTCAAGCACTTGGTTCCGAAGTGATTGAGGAATAACAATTCGGTTACCTCGCTAAAGAAGGGGTCCTATTGCTGATAACTCAAATCGAAATGGGTACAGCAGTTTTAGAGATCCTGGTTTCCATGAGTCGCACTCCAGACAGGCCTTTGCATCGATAATTTCTTCGTCCTTTACCGAATGCTTTGCAATTTCTGAGATAGTCATTGATTGGGGAATGCTGTTCTCGATCACTTGTAATATGCTACAATCCATTTCTTTTTCACCAGAGTCGGATGCTGATAACGGACAAAGTCGGGATAGAGCGTCGGAGATGTTCTCATTTCCCGCTTTGTAGACTACTTTAAAATCAAAGGACTGTAGCCGTAGCAACCATTTTTCTATGCGCGCAGGAGGTCTCGATGTCGGTTTATAAATGGCCTCCAACGGTTTGTGATCTGTCACTAGCTCGAAATGAAGTCCTGCTAAGTAAAAGTAAAATTTCTCAACAGCCCAGACTTGAGCCAGACTTTCTTTCTCCGTTTGAGAATAACGTCTCTCAACGTCCGACAAAGCTTTCTTAGCGAATGAAATAATTAAGGGGTCCGCACTTACAGAGAACTGTAACAGCACCGCTCCCAGTGCTACAGGACTGGCATCTGCTATTAGGTGAGTTCGATTTAGCGGGCTGAAGTATGCAAGGTTAGGTACTTTTTTCAGTCGATCCTTTAAGTTCCGAAAAGCATCTCTTTCTGTTTCGCCCCAGCTGAATTTCGAGTCCTTCCTCAGTAATTTTCTCAGCGGATCCGTGTAATCTGCCAGGTCTGGGATAAATTTTCCCACGTATGTCATCAAACCTAGGAAACTCCGAGTCTCTTCCTTGTTAAGTGGTTTTCGAAACATTCTAATCACATTAATTTTATCCGGGTCCACTTCGATTCCCTCGTCAGAAATAAAATGACCAAGGAACTTGAGTTTGTTTGTTTTCCAGATGCACTTCTGATCGTTTAGTAAAACGCCGCTTTCTTTAAATGTGTTACAAACCTCTCTTACAGTCGTGTCATGTTCTTCTTCGCTAGCTCCAAAGATTATTACATCGTCAATATAATTAGCTGCTCGAGGTGACGTTGGAAAATTTCTGGAGCAGAGTTAATTCCGAACATCAGCCGCTTGTACCGAAAGAGTCCTTTTGGTGTTATGGACGTCGTAATTTCTCTGCTGGCTTCGTCCAGTTCCAGCTGGTGATTTAGGTCTAAGCGCGAAAAGTATTTTGCGTCCTTTAGTTTAGGCATAAAAGACTCAAAGGTCGGTAGTGGATAATTTTCTCGACGAATGGCCTTATTCGCACGACGCATATCAATGCAAAGCCGAGTATCGCCGTTTTCCTTAAAAGCCAGGACAATGGGGGAAATCCACGAGCTCGGACCTGTAACTGATTCGATGATGTTCCGACTTAAACTCTCTTCCAGCTTAGCGGTAACTTTTTCCTCGAGTGCCACCGGGATTCTTCGAACTGGCTGCTGCACTGGAATGACTTGGGCGTCAATCCAAATTTTTTTTTTTAACCCCTTTCCATTTAGGGAATGGTGTGGTCATTTCCACTCGATTGACATCTAGACCTAGCCAAAGAACGTTCAGCTTAATGGCGGTCTCTCGGCCCAGTAGCGACTGCCGTCCATTTTTAATTACGAAAAATGTTGCAATCACCTCGACATTCGGCAGAGCTGATATCGGCGCTTCAAAAACGTAAATTACTTCAAGTAATTGTTCCGAAGCATATCCTCGAAATTGTTTCTGAGAATGCGATCTAATGTTGAAGATTGCTGTAGGTTCCTTGTTCATCCTTGCCCAATCTGATGGACTAATAAGGTTAAATTTCGATCCAGAGTCAATAATGAGAGCAATGTTGTGACCCCCTGTTTGGCAGTTTATGAGTTCTTCTTCTTCGTCGCTGTAGATCATAAAACAATTCGCACATTCCTTCTTCCGTTTGGGATCAGCGCTCTCATCTTCCACACAACAAAATTTTCCAACGTCACCTCGAGCAGCTATTAGCACCCTTAACTAATGTTATGAATTATATTGACGATGTAATAATGTGTGGAATTTTCGTGTTTCGGCTGAGCATATTGTTCTGCATTGTCGTGCAAAATGACCTATCTTGGAACATTTGTTACATTTAGCTGCTCGGGCCGGACAGGAGAAATCGCTATTCGCATGCCCCATTCGACCACATCTCGAACACTCCAGATTTGGCATTATTTACCGAGCAGTAATTTTATTGATTGAATCGCTTGTGATAGGTTTCGTCAGCATGGCTTCAGATTGTTTGCTTATTTGTTCCTCGACCTGGCACGCTTCAATAACTTCGTCCAAGGAGTATTCCTTACCCAAGAGTTTCTTCTTTAGCTCCAGCGGTGCCCACGAATCAATTATTTTGTTTTTTAGGCAGATTTCCTCAATCTCCACTTTAGATTGGCCGAACGAACATTTATACATTTGTTATCTTAGTCGTAAAATAAATTTTGAGAAATTCTGACTCAAGTGGTGATTTACTTCAAAATTGATGCTTTTCAAACGTTGAATTTTGTTTCGGCGAAAAGTAGGCATTTAATTTCTCGACCAAAACAGTGAAGACGTCGATCTCCCGGTCCTTGTCATCCTGTACCAGTGCACCCGGTAACGAGAACGGGACTTTGTACCCTTTGTAATGCAATTGTACCCCACCTACGTGAAGGAGTTTAGTTCTCTTCATTTTAGGTGACGCGATCTGTTCAGCCTCCATCGAGATAGTGAAGGCTCTAAACCATTTCTCCAATTCATTTCGAAGCACCGATTTCTCAATTGCTTCACATAGGAAAGGTTTTAAATAATTTTCCGCCATCCTGAAGTCGTGCGTTTGTGTTTGCTAGATTTAGACAACGAAACAAAATTTCATTTTAGACTTAAAATTCTGGGCCTGTTTTTACGCAGCCTCTCTTTTTTTTATAGTTATCTAGCTTACGCAAGACCAAACTCTTGCGCACAGCCTTTACTAGAAATTGTTCTTTTGGGCTTGTTTACACGCAGCCTCTTTCGACTTGTATTTACACGCAGTCGATTTATTATACAGCTTACGGAAAACAAAACTCTTCCGCACAGGCTTTCCTATGCACGTTTTCACCTGCGTACATACATAGTTACACATGCATACACATGCGGCTTGCAAAAATGTAACTCTTTCACTCAGCCCTTTTTTTTCAGATTCAATTTCTCTTATGTTATCTGGCTTGTTTAAAACTCAGCCTCTCTTTATTGTTTTTTTTTTCTTTTAACTTACGTTTCGTAATTTGGTTTTGCGCTGAACTTTACAAGTATAACAATTACCAATCTCATTTATGTTATACATTATGGTTCTTCTTTCCGTTCCCCCTTTTTTTTTTGGGATGGCACTGCCATACGCAGTTTTTCGTTTTACATAAATACATACGTATGTACGTCTAAATGAGATTAATTATTGCTATTTCTTGTACATATTTTTTGAAAACAGTTTTACCTCGTCGCCAATGTAGTAAACCGTAAGTTCCCCCTCAATAAGGACAGGTTATTTCCACTTTAGATTATAAATCAATTGATTTATTTAAGTAATAATCGCGTCGCATCTGTTCCGCACGCACGGTCAATTACAACTAACTCTCCCTCTGCTCTGTCACTCCGCTCGCGCCCTCCTTGCCATTCTCGCCGCTCTCCTGCATGACATCGCCGCTCATTGCCGGCTCCCACAAATACCAAAAACCATTTCCGATTGTTTGGTTGTATGGCAGCTACAAGATATAGTCGACTGATCGTTATGAAATTTGGTAGGTCGGATTAACTGCCCAAAAATAGAATCCGTACTAAGTTCCAGCTTTCTATCTTCAAACACACGAAAGTTTGGTCATTTCCGATCGTTCAGTTATATGGCAGCTATAGGATATAGTCGGCCGATCCTCATGAAATTTAACATGTCGTTACATTTTGCCAAAAATAGCTCTCTCTCCTGTAAAGTTTGAACTCTCTAACTTTGAAAAAACCAAAGTTATACCATTTCCGATCAATCAGTTATATGGCAGCTATAGGATATAGTCGGCTGATCCCGGTCGTTCCGACTTATATACTGCGTGAAAAGGAAAGAAGGGTGTGGCACCGGTGGCCCGCACGCTCAAGGCTAAAGGTGCTGACCACACATTCCCGGTGCAACTGTCTACAACCCGGCTTGAGCATTCGGGAAACGGGTGAACCAGTTGCTAGCCGGATACGGAATGCTGACGCTGCAACTAGGAGACTGCGTTGCAGCATAACTAAGGCCTTGCGGTCCAGCCGGAATAGAATTTTAAGTTAGTCTATAAGAGAACTCCGAAGCCGTAGCTAAGTAATATCCCCAAAATAGCCTAGCCCTTACGGCTTTAAGCAAAATAAGGTCCCATATGATTTCTTCTCTATTTTACACCAAAGATTATATAAAGTACAAAGTACAAAACGGTCAACTTTTTTAGTCGAGCTGGGGGGAACGCACATGCATGCAACTTTTTTCGTGTTGGTGAGGGGGGAACGTCATACACGTAGCGCCAAAAAAAATATGTGGCTTTGTATGTATGTGTCACTGCTCGCACAACGGCGTAAAAATGTTTTGGCTTCCAAATTTCAATTTCAGTTTCTCATCGTTTCTGTTTACAATGCGCCGATGCGGTAGTTAGAGAACAAATAGTATTTTTAATCGATGCAGATCGAGACTGGGTGGTAACGTACTGCATAGAGTAGTTGCTCTCTGAAAGTTTTTCCTAGGTTCGAATCCTCCTTAGGACATTTTGTGTTTTTTTCTTTTTTTTAATTATCTTTCAGCTCTTTCATCAAATTTAATTAAATGAAAATGACCTGGAAATCTGGGATTTAAAAAAAATACTAAGCATATTAAAAATGTCATTAGGGATCTTGGAAATAAATAATACCCTAAAATTTAGACATACATAGTTGGAAAATTTGTCTTTAAGGAAGTGGTATGCTAAATAAAAGATATTTAAGTAAAGCTCCTCAAAAAAAATGTCAATTGGTCTATGGTATTAGGTGCGACAAGATGAGCGGAACAAACAATTTCTGGAATGAAATGCTGTGTTAAATCCTGCATGAAATCTAGGCGTCATTTTCCTAACATAAAGTTTTTAAACTTCCGTCCTAGGATTTAATTTTAGGACAAATATGGAGGGAAAAATGTGGCGTTATCTTAGGCCTGTGTTTCTCATCCCCTTGCTCTCGCTGCTCATTTGTTTTTGCAAATGCTCATGCATACGGAGTTGTGTGTGACCTCTCACTCCATAAGGTTCCGTTGGTCACGACATAAGCTTCGTTGGTCCCGTGTTTCGTGTTTTCGTGTTTTCCCTGTTCTCCTCAATCGCGCTATTTAAAATGCCTTTTGTTGTTATAGTATAATAATAAGCGGTTGTAAAAAATGTAGTGCCTTTTCATAATTGCTGTAATAAAATGTATTTTTTATTATATTGATATTTTTAAACCCCTTGTGAATTTTACTATAATTTTATTTTTCAGTGCACCCACATGGATGGGAAAAAATTCTCGCACCATTGTATTGATGGTTTTTTGCATTAGTATGGGAGTTTGCTCTCCCGTACGTAGAGCTTGGGCACCCCTGTCCTAGACGATTATAAAAAGAATCTAAGAATTTGTGAAAACCATTTTTCGACGGCGTTCATTTGTAAAAAGTACGGTAATTTAAAAAAAGTAAATCAAACACTATTAAAAACAAGAAAGGAAAGCTAACTTCGGGCGGAGCCATAGTTGATATACCCTTGCAGTTAAAACCGGATATATGTTTACCGATCCTTATGATAATATCATAATAAAACCAATTAAGTACAATACAAAATCTAAAAAAAGTCCCAAGCTTTTATCTTCAAAAATACGAAAGTTGATACTTCTACCAAATACCATTTCCGATCGTTCAGTTATACACTATACAACTATAAGATATAGTCGGCAGTTTTGGGGTTCAAACTTATTATTGCGAGAGAAATACAGTACAAATTATAAAAAAAAAAATTATCCATCACAATTTTTAGGCAAACAAAATGGTTATGTTTGAAAAGTCAACCATATGCATATCCATGCATTACAGAGTGGCTCATTTTATTCGAAATTCAAACACAAAAATGCTTTTACATTGCGTGTTTCATAACGCAAAACGATGGCTGCCAAGTTTTGCGAATCTTTCTATGACTTCTACGGCGGTGAGCAACGATCATCCAACTAGTCTTTCTTGAAGCATGGTCGTCCTAAGCCATGTTTTCATGCGGCGAAGATAAGAGAAAAAACGTTTAGAGCTCGCGTTGAAATTTCGTTGCCTTCAGTTTTTTGTTGCTGCTGCCAGTGACATTGCCAGTAACTCAATTTACCTTTGAATTTCAATTTTTGTTCGCTCTTGTCATCATCCAGAAGATTCCCGAATCTTTCTATCAAGCATCCGATTAGATCATCGATTTCGGTTTTTTTTTAATAGACTCGCTTTTTCTGGGGGCAATTCACTCAATTGGTAACCATCCAAAACTTCTTGTGAAAAACGAGCTACCAAATCTTCTTTGATGGTATTCAGCAGAGGTATGTAGACAGACCCTGTAGTAATCTTCGCAAGTTTTCACGTCGTAATTTTCGCGTTTCGTTTGTCGACCACATGTTCTCGGTTTTGCTTCATCAACATCGAGTTTTTCGGCCATGTTCTTGGCATCTGAAAAAATCAGTCGAAATATTTCATCAACTTTTTCCTCCTTTTTTTCAACGTGGCAAGCAACGCGTTGCAACGTTCCAATCATTTTTGATGCCTTCGCCAAATCAATTGCTTTTTTCTGAAGAACTACGCTGAACGAATGGGTGAGCGATAGAATGTCGCTGAGACAGAAGAGCCCGACGATGAATTCGAACTTGCACAAAGCCGATAGGTACATTTTTGCTTTGCCTGCTGTTTCCCTGTTCTTCCACTCATTGATTTTTCACAGAGCTTCGATGATCAACGGTAACTTCGCAACAAATTGAAGGACAGCAACGTGTCTCTCTACTCATCTTGTTTCACACAACTGGACAATTTTTTCACCAAGTAATTCTTGAAGAGTTCTTGAAGAGCTTCGATGATCAACGGTAACTTCGCAACAAATTGAAGGACAGCAACGTGTCTCTCTACTCATCTTGTTTCACACAACTGGACAATTTTTTCACCAAGTAATTCTTGAAGAGTTCTTGAAGAATTTTTCTACTTCTCGTATGGCGCTGGCAACGTTTTCGATTAATCGTACTTTCACTGACTTTGAAATCCTGTTGTTGAGTTTGTGCGAGAAACACGGAGTCATGACAGCATTTGTTGCTTCTTTCCGAATTTCGTTGACTGCTCCGATATCTGACAGCATGACCGCACATCCATCAGTCCCTATCGAAGCGCATTTCTCCATTCGGAGATTAATTTTCTTCATGTCTCCAAGAACAATCCATTGGCAGATCCAGTTAGAGACAATTCTTCATCGGTTCGGTCATTTTTTTCAGTAGTCCTGTAAGCCATTGATCCATCTTCATCCTCGCTTTCTGCTGATTCTGTGCCCTCCGCGAGAGTATTCTTCGAAAGTTGACCGAATGCGTCCACGAAGTGGAATATTCTGCTTTCGAGAGGATTACGGACGCTTCGTTGTGGATTGTGATAGTCTCTCACGAAGTCCTTCCCCGTTGCCATTGCATTCTTATGGTACATATTTTGAGAATGAATTTCTAACACACTCTTAATCCCCACCAAATTTTTAAAATCAGTCAACGGCTGCGTGACAAGTACCCCAAGCGGAGTATTCCCACGATAACCTCCGTGATTTCGAGGCATAAATCATGGACAATATTTGCAGAATAGCCATTTCCCCACGTCAGATAGTGTGTTTCTTCCAAGTGTTTGGAAGAGGCATAGTGTTTTATTTCTTTGCCAGAAACAACTCCCGACGAAAATATATTTATATTTTATATAAATATTTATATTTAATATATATAATATTTATATATATATTTTAGTATTTAGGGAAAGTATATTTTTTTGGAGGAGTCCAAGGATTTTCAAGCAAAATTTGTTTCACGTGATCGAAATTTCCCTAATTTTTAATTTTTAATTTTTACTGCGTTGCACACTTTTGGACAAAATTAAAATACCCTCTGCAATATCTTCGATTGTCACAAAAAAATTCATTGATTCGGCTTAAAAAAAGGACACTTCAAAAACTGGTATAATTGACAGAATTGATTCCATTCAGAATATTAGTCCAGAATCAAAAACGTTTTGAAAATTACTTTTAAGTAGACGACCGAAGGAGTACTCCCCAGAGGTACAATGGTTGGCCCAAAACATTTTCTATATGTCGCATTCAACATATTCTTGCCTTAGGGACAAATTAAATTTAAACATGCCCCACGTAAAAACCCTTCACCGATGGGCTCCTATGCAACAACTACAACCTCCTACAAACAACTACAAAAAGGACTGCAGAACTAAGAAAAAATAATTATTCCCAAGTCGTCCTTGTAATGGACGAAATGGCTATTAGAAAAGAGTTGAGGTACAATATTAATTTAGACTTTATAGATGGTTTTGAGTGAATAGGACTACAAAGAAAAAATAAAGTTGCAAACGAGACTTGCGTATTTTTTATAAAATCAATATTCTCAAATTGGAGTATGATTTTAAATTATTTTGTTTCGGAAAATAGCCTACCAGCAAATGATCTAAGTGAGGTGATTTTTTTTTATTTAGGGATAGGGGTAAAGGCAATAATATGTGACCAAGCATCTGCCAACCGAAGTTGCTATTTTCAGCTCGGGGCATCTAATGAAAACCCTTTTTATATATTTCAAAAGAAACAAATTTTTTGCATGTATGATTTCCCACATCTAATTAAATCATTAAGGAATGGTCTTCAGACCTGCGACTTAAATACACCGGACTTTAATACACCTGATAGCGGTTAGCTATCAGGTCTTGAAGTAGTTGTCGCAGAAGGAGGAAGATCAAAAAACGAAAATGTGCCCAAAATTGACAAAGAAGCATATATTTCCAAATAAATTTGCAAAAAATGCGAGTGAAATATGCGACACAGTTATTTAGTAAAACAGTTCAGGCGGCCATTAAAACAATTTGTGATACTGTCAAATTTAATACGGTGTCTAACGATGTACCCACATCTACGGCAGTATTTATAGAAAAGGTGGATAACATTTTTGGCTTTATAACCCTTTATGGACAAAATAAATATAGATCGGCATTGCGAAAAAATAGCGAGTCATTAGAATTTATCAAATATTTTCAAAATTATATAAAGGACATTTACGTTCATTTCGTAAATGAAAAAAAAAGTTTTCTTTTTGGATGGAATCGGGATGACCTTAAATGCTATTTTTATGCTATCTTCTGACCTTTTTCAAAACGAAACTAAATTTTTCATTATTACTAAATCTTTTAACCAGGACTGCCTAGAAAACATTTTTTTGTCCTAAGACAGAAAGGGGGCAATAATCACAATCCTTCAGTGGCTGAACTGAATTCGACCATGGCACGAATAATTTCTATTAAAGTTATTAAAAAATAGTTCATCTGCCAATTGTGAAATTGACGAGCCTCTTGAGCGACAAACTATTTTAATGACTCCTGATGAAAATTTTTTTGACGTAGCCTTAATTACTTGACGAAGACATCATAAACAATTGCAACACAGATACTATTCATGACATAAATAATGACTATTTTGGATCTGTTAATTTTAATTTAAAGCTTGTTTCTGAAAGACATTTTATAGGGTATAGATGCATGAATTATAGAATTATAGACGCATGTAAGAATCGGTATACTTTGACGGAGATTGTAACGACCAGAAAATTAAAATATTAGAGTTTTTATTGTAAGTTTTAATACGAAAACATTGCGCGTGGGGTTTAGAAAAAAGTTAGTATTAAGGAAAAAAAAATAAAAATTATGTCCGGTAAATAAAATTTCGAGGGAATCGGTCCGCCATTTTGTCATCCGATTCGTCCGTAGTTTCCCCATTCCGCTAATTTCTCATATTAAAATTAATAACAACATAATTATTTTTACAACAATAGTAATCAAATAAAATTAAAAATGAGCAAGCGCTTTCCATCTAGACTACCCTCCAATTTAATGTATTAATACTTTAAATTGCTTTTAAAGTAAGCGTGAGAATCCATACCAAAAACAGAGCTGAAGAGTAGAGATAGTAGACGATATTTCTGATCTCTTTGTTACGTGTTACGTCTTTGTTAGATGTTACGTTCTAAAAATAGAATTCTCTCTTTCTCTCTCATCAGCCAGCCGTTTGCTCTCAAATTTTTTGATTTTTTCCGTCGTGGAACCCGCTGTAAAAATGAAAAAATTTGAGAGCAAACGCTCTTTCCAGCGCTGGAACCCGCCATCGTAAAATTTTTTTTGTATGAGATGTCCCATCCATGTACTTTATATTCTTTGGTAACACTCATTCGCACGAATACAATATACATAAATAATATTATACCATATTATATAATTAATAAAAGTTTAATATATTAATTAAATAATTCATAAATGCAAAATTCAACTCATAAAACAGAATTCTCTTTTGGGAATCGAACACACACTCTTAATTGACATGCATTTTGAGTACTGCAGAGTATTTAAATGTTGCACATTATAGTAAAACAAAAAACTCGACAATGCACATTTGGACAGTGAGCCGACTTTCGACGAAAATTAAAGTTTTAAAGCTAGGTTCTTCAAATTTGGTACATATACTAATAGTGTCGATCCACATATAAACTCCAACCAGCGCGCAACCCAATGTAAAATGGTTACTTCATTGAAAAAGAAGTAATTTATTTAAAGGCGATCCAAGAATTTTCATATCTTTCGCTTTATCTTTCCTACTTCTTGTTTCTAAAACGACAGTCCTAAGCCGACGTATCTCGGTGCAGATATACATACATATGCCGTTGTTACAACGACGAAGATGTGTCATTTAAAAAGCGTCGTATCACCGCAAGGGGTATGTCTTTTTAAAAGCATCATTTCTCCCCACATCGCACTATAGGAAATATGACCACTTTTTCTGGCCAAAAATAATATCTCAAGAACGAAACAATATATTTAAGTTGTAATTTTTGATTGATTTCACATGGTCAATAGATTTAAGGTTAAAAAAAAATGTGGGCGTGGTACCGCCTACTTTTTAAGAAACATATTCTAACTCAAAAACTAAAAAAGATATTTAGATTTTAATTTTTTATTGAGTTTGTATGGTCCAAAGGACTCAGATTTGAAAAATTTGTGGGCGTGGCACCGCGTCCTATTTAAAAATAACATGCTAACTGTAGAACTAAGCAAGATAATTCAATTTGGTTCTTTGTAAATGTTTTATAAAGCCATAGTCTTCTTTTGGAAAAGTAGGTGTGGTTTTTTTTTTTTAATTAAAAATCTTTCTTTTTTTTTAATTTAAATCGGTTTTGCACTAGTCTCACAGCTAACAAATTCATATTCAAGGCTTGAGGTTGCCTCCTTAAATTATGAATTTCTTCGAAGCGCATAGAAGCGCGTTTTCATATTTCACTCATATGAAGAAAATTAAACAATCTACAACATGGACTAAATTACAATGTTTGACTCGGTTTGACTTAGTTTAAATCTCTTTTTAAAACTGTGATTTATTTCTAAAAATGTATTTTGATAGATTACTTACATTTTCACTTTATTAAAAGGACAAAACAAGTTTTTTGGACACTTCACATACACAAACACATAATACAAACCATATGTTTTTAATACGTATACGTAAATACGTTTTTAAAATCGCACCAAAAAATCGTAAATTTTAAGCTCATGTAAATGTTAACATCAACAGCTGTTTTTAACAGCTGATTTATTCGCAGTGGCGCCATCTATGAAAATTTCTGGTATGCAACATTAAAAATTAATCTATTGTGAATGATATGCAGTAAAAATTATTTAAATCCTTTATCTTTCAAAAAATGGTTTTTCACTCCCCCAACATTATATCACAAAATAAACAAATCTAAATATGTATGTAAGTTTAAATGTTAAAGCATTAAATGTTTTTACATATGTATTTATCTAGGATTAGATTCAATTTTTTTATTGTTTTCTGCTACATATGTATATTATGTTGCGGTATTATTGGCAAAGAACATGCAGAAGGTACCGTGCCAGATTATTGTCATTGCAGATGCCATTGCTAAAAAAATGTTTCTTCACATAATTCACATAATCGAGTCTTCCTTTTGTGATGAACACTGTTATTAATTGAATTATTAAAGAATCCTGTAATATGTCCATTAAGGACATTCGATACATAATTTGAAAGGTACTGCGCCACAGATCATAAATATTTATGTTACCCGTTTTTTAATAGTCCACTTGGCTAAGAAGTTATTCGCATTCAATTTTTATTTAATTTAATTTTCAAATTTAATTTTCAATTTTTATAATAAAAATTGAATCATACTTTTCATTTTTATTTTTTTTTTTTTTATAAAAATTGAAAAATAGTTATTATTGTAAAAATTGAAAATAAGAGTTATATATCAATTTTAACAATAGAAATCGAAATAAAAGTTTATTGTGTTTCTGGATTCACCGTTAAAAAATGGTATATGTGTCCTTTGCCCACTTCCCACAAAGGCTTTTTTGTGGTTCAAATTTTTTGATCTCATAAGTCTTATTTGCAGTCCCTGGGAGGAATACTAAACAATATAAAAAAAAAATGAAAATTCTAATACATTTTACCAGTTACTTGATTTGACCAAATCCAAATGTGCTGAAGTGGTGCTATTATTTTTTTCGCAACTGTATTTACATATGTATGTATATAATGTAGTATCCAGTACAACTTCAACCTCCGAAGAGATAAGTCGTGCCAAAACAGCGTAAAGCCTAGCCTCGCGCAAACCAAAAAAGTTATCAGCATAATTTTTTGCACAAACAAATATTAACGACAAAAAGAAAACAAAAAACCCAACAACACCAAACACACGGAACCTCTAATACGGGCTCAAGCCCTTCATCCAATCATGACGGACCCACCTGACATTTTCAAAACCACCTTAAAATCGTATCATTCCCAATTAGGCGACCCAAAATTTGTTGTAATTAAAAGGAAGGACAACGGCTCGTTCGAAAAAAATATCACCATTCCTAATTAAAAAATCCGTAGACTTTGCCTGTGGAGGAGAAGTTGACGGATGCAAAAAAATAAGAGACGAAACATTGTTAATAAAAACTAAAAATGAACTGCAAGCCAGAAAGCTCCTTAAACTTACAACAATCGTAGAAATGGAAGTGACAACAAGCGAACATAAAACATTGAACTTCTCTAAGGGAGTTATTTATTGTAACGACCTTAGATATATTTACGAAGACACTATTTTACAAGAATTAAAACCACAAAAAGTAAGCGAAGTTAAAAAAATAATGAAACGACAAAACCCCAACACTAACCCTGATAGCAGCAACACCACTCTAGGTGGAACCGGATTGATCATTATTTCATTTGAAACACACAAACTGCCAGAAATATTGCGAATTGGGTACGAAACAGGGCGTGTACAAGAGTATATCCCACTTCCTCTCCGATGCAGAAAATGCCTCCGCTTTGGGCACCCAGCACCAGTATGCAAAAGCTCAGAATCCAGCACTAATTGCTCAGAAACAAAACACACAAACGAAGGTAAAACATGCAAAAACGAAAAAAATGCCTAAACTGCAAAAACAACCCAGAACTTGACCATCAGCACAGCCCAATCGACCGCAAATGCCCTACTTTCATAAAAAACAAGAATTAACCGCTATTAAAACCACACAAAACGTTGATCACAAAACTGCCCAACGTATTTATTTCGAACGACACGGATCTCAATTGAGGAACACCTATGCCAAAACACTTGCAAACGCCTTAACTCAGATGACAACTAACCCTCAATCACCGAATACTAATATAAATACACACACAAAAACAATACAACCAAAACATACAAAATCGAACACCACACCCCCATCAGGAACCCAAATTCCTCCATCAAATACAACAGCTACCAGTTTAGTCACAACAACTCTACCATCAAGCCACACTCTTCAACGCCATCACCCATCACCACCACGATTACGAAAAACTAGAAGACATGGATACTGACTGCATCACACATACCAGAAAACTAACCTCACCATACTCGTCACAACTCACAGAAGACTCACTAAAAATAAAAATCTTCCTTAAATATAAGTCTAAAAACCTAACAACTAATCTTAGATAGATATCTCAGCTGGGCAATAAATAGCTTCAAGCCCTTCAAATCCCCGGGCCCAGATGGCATTGTCCCGGCTCAACTAATTAAACCTGGTCCCAACCTGAAATCTTGGGTCAAGATAGCTTTCTCAGCAATCTTCAGGATGGGCATCGTACCCCAAATGTGGTTGCGGACGAAAGTCGTATTTATACCCAAGGCGGGAAAACCATCTCACTGCACCCCCAAGGACTTCAGACCAATAAGCCTGTCGTCCTTCCTTCTCAAGACGATGGAGAGACTAATCAGCCTCCATATTAATCTTACTATAAACCCAGATGATATCTCGGGATCACAACATGCGTATAGGAAGGGCCGATCCACGGAAACGGCACTCCACGAAATCACTACTTTTGTCGAGAAGGCACTTAGTGATAAGGAATACGCACTCATTGCTTTTCTAGACATAGAAGGTGCGTTTAACAACATCCTACCAAGCTCGATAACCAATGCGCTGACAGGACTAGGAATAGATAATCAATCCGTACGCCTTATAAAGCAGATCCTGGTAAACAGAACTGTTGAGGCGTCACTAGGAGGAGAATCTATTCATAGATACGTCAGAAGAGGCACCCCGCAAGGAGGCGTTCTCTCACCCCTACTCTGGAACGTGGCGGTTAACAGCCTACTGCGATCCCTAGAAGGGGGTGGTTGCAAAGTTATCGCTTACGCGGATGATGTCGCAATTGCCTTCTCAGGAAAATTTCCCCAGACTCTATGTGACCGCATGACGGACAAACTTAGGGTCCTCTCAACGTGGGCAGCTAGAAATGGACTAGGTGTGAACCCATCCAAAACAGAGCTCGTCTCTTCACCAGGAAGTACAAAATACCAAACTTAAGGCTTCCAAAACTATTAGGAGAAACACTATCTCTTAGCGATAGCGCCAAGTACCTAGGGATTACGCTAGACAGGAAACTGGACTGGAAATCAAACACTATGGATAGAGCCAACAAAGCTACAATCGCGCTCTATACTTGCAGAAAAGCCATTGGTCTTAAATGGGGAATGTCACCAAAAATAGTAAGATGGCTTTATACAGCGGTCATAAGACCCATCCTTTTCTACGGGGTGGTGGTATGGTGGCCCGCTCTCACCAACTCCACAATCAGGGAGAAGCTTAGGAAAACGCAAAGGATGGCGGAGGTCTGTATCACGGGCAGCCTACGTACCACTCCTACGGACGCACTAGACTTCATACTCGACCTATTACCAGTAGAGATAGTGGGAGTCAAGATGGCCACGCTATCGGCAATCAGGCTACGAGAGACGGGCGCATGGAAAAGGACTGACTACGGACATACCAAGTTAGATCTGCACCACTGCACGCCAACGGGGTCTACAGACTACTGCGTACCTGTCGATAATCCCACCTTAAAATACAAGGTCTACATTCCAACAAGGGAGGAACGGGACACACAAATCCCGGGACCAGCCGGTTCCCTCCATATTTACACAGACGGTTCAAAATTGAATGGCCAGGTGGGAGGCGGTTTCCATTGCGAACAGCTGTGTTTAAATGAGTCCTTCAGACTCCCAGACCACTGTAGTGTTTTCCAAGCAAAAGTAATAGCTATCGGAGAAGCACTCAGATCCCCAGCACTTATTGGTAATCAGGACACAATCTGTATCTTCTCAGACAGTCAAGCGGCACTCAAAGCCCTTGACGGTCTTTCATCCAACTCCAGGACAGTGAATGACTGTCGCAGATCTCTTAACGAGATGGCAGAGCAGCATGACATACACCTCATATGGGTGCCCGGGCTTAGGGACCACGAGGGTAACTGCGCCGCCGACGAACTAGCAAGAGCAGGTACTACCAATCCTCTCCTACCGGAGAAGGAACCAGTAGGTATCCCCTTAGCTACGTGTAGGCTAAAATGCAGGGATCACTTTGACCGCGCATCACTGCGGAAATGGAGAAACCTCCAAAACTGCAGGAACTCCCGCATGATATGGCCAATCCGATCTAGGAAGAGGTCAATGATGCTTATCGCCCTGAATAGGCAGGACTGTAGTCTGGCGATCAAGGCCATTACGGGACATTGGTTAATAGGAGCACACGCGGCTAGACTAGCGGTGCCTCATTATGACTACTGCAGGAGCTGTGGAGACGAAGAAGAGGAAGAGACAGTTGCACACCTCCTGTGTCAATGCCCTGCGCTGGGGCGCATCCGACTCAAATTCTTGGGCGCAGCAATACTTACAGACCTTACAGACCTCGCGGAGGTCGCTCCACACAGACTCGTAGCCTTCATCCGTAAATCGGGATGGTACCGCGAGCCGCTTCAAGAAGGATAGAGCACCCCTTGGGCACATAAGTAGTGGGAAGGGAGATGTCCTTTTGTAGGATCCTTGCCTGTGCGGTATCACAAGGAGCCCCAGCGGCTCAAGTGGATGGGGGTCAGAACCGGCCCTCATCGCCGCCTCAACCTAACCTAACCTAACCTAACAACTAATCTTAAAGCATCTAAGACTAAGACCAAAGCGCTAAACAAAAACAAACACACTAACAACAGTGATAGCGAATCCATATAGAACCTTAAACTCTAAGTAAGACTTAAACTTAAACCGTTAATACTACTAATAAAGTTACAAACTTTCACCTTCACTAAAATGTCATTAACAATAATTCAATGGAATTTAAAAGGATATGTAAATAACTACAACCAACTTCTTATCCTCATCAAAAAATATTCACCGCATATAATTTCCCTCCAAGTAACCCACATTCAATACACTAATAATATACCAATCCCAATAAACTACAAACTATTAACAAACATAGCAACCAACGGATTTGGTGGCGTAGCACTTTTAGTCCATAAGTCAATTCAACACACTACCCCTAACACCACAGACGACCTAGAAACAATAGCCATAAATATACAATCTAAACTAAAATTAAACATATCTTCAACATACATATCTCCCACCAAAAAAATTACTACCCAGACACTTCAAAACACATTTAACACACAACAAGCACCCTCACTAATTATGGGGGACTTCAATGGAACGCATCCTTCCTGGGGCTCACCAACAACAAACACACGAGGAAAAATAACTCAAAGATTTATTGACAATGCACACCTTATTCTACTGAACGACAAATCGCCCACTCATTTTTCAACTTACAATACTTACACACAAACAGACCTCACACTCTGCTCTCCAATTTTGGCCCCCCACACTAAGTGGGAAATACTGAACGACCTTCATGGTAGCGATCATTTTCCTATTATCATCACCCTATTTCCATCAACTAATTCACAAAAGTTCAACAGACCCTTCTTTAAGCTAAAAGAGGCCAACTGGGAAAAATACAATTTACTTACGCAACAATCAAACGAAAAATACCCAACCTCTCAAAACGTAAACAAAGAAGCAGCCCAAATTAACAAAATCATTCTATCTAGCGCAAACCTTGCCATCCCAAAAACCACACCAAATACCCACCCCTACAGAGTTCCATGGTGGAACAAAAATCTCGACCAGCTACTAAAAGAAATACAAAAGCGTGGAAAACACTCAACCGCCATATAACACTAGAAAACATCATAGACTACAGACGTAAAAATGCAAAATTTAGATACACCTTAAAAAATAGTAAAAATGAAGCCTCTAGATCTTTTACTTCAACCATCCAACCGTCAACCCCTTCTTCCAAAATATGGGCGAATATAAGACGCTTCTGCGGACTTAACCCAGTTAAGCAAATCCACGCCATAACAAACCCAGACAACAACGAAGTAACTACAACTAATAACGAGATTGCCAATATCTTTGCTAAACATTTTTCAAACCTGTCTGACGACATGAATTTCCCAGAACAATTTCGAAACAACAAATACAGGAACAATACTGTAAATTACACACCCTCCCCATCAGCTCATCCCATAGAAAAACCGATTTCAAATCCCGAACTAGCGTCAGCACTACAAACCCTCAAAGGATCTGCCCCAGGACACAACAGAATCTCCTACCAAATGATTAAAAATAGCTCCAATACTACAAAAAACAGAATAACAGTCCTATTTAACAAAATTTTCGATACTCACATATTACAAGCCTTCAAAACTAGCCTTATAATTCCTATCCTGAAGCCAAACAGTGACAAAACTCAAACCACCTCCTACAGACTTATCTCCCTCAACTGTTGCCTAGCAAAAACACTAGATAAGATCATAGCCAAAATACTTTGGTGGTTTGCAACTTACAACAATCTGCTTAATAAAAACCAATTTGGATTTAAAAAAGGCAAATCGACTTCGGACAGTCTACTTTACGTAGACTATCTCATATCGAAGTCACACCAGCACAGCTCACTCGTCACTCTTGATTTTTCAAAAGCCTTTGACCGAGTAGGTGTGCATTCTATAATCGATCAACTTCAGGAATGGAAAACTGGGCCAAAAATAATAAATTACGTCCGAAATTTTATGCTTAACAGAAAAATAACAATCCGTGTCGGTCAACACAGATCCAACACACTACCCTTATCCAATGGAATCCCTCAAGGTTCCCCAATCTCCGTCATACTATTCCTTATAGCTTTTAACAAATTTTCCGATATAATATCCTTACACAAGGTAATCAAATTTAATGCATACGCCGATGACTATTTTCTAATAATTAACTTTAATAAAAATAAAAATATTAGCTTTAACCTAGGTAACCTTTTAAATGACATAGAGAACTGGGGTTCATACTCCGGGGCATCCCTATCCCTATCAAAATGCCAACACCTCCACATTTGCAAAAAGCACAACTGCACCTGTGTCGTAACATTCAATAGCATGCAAATCCCCACAGTTAGCTCGTTAAAAATCTTAGGAATAAATATAGACAGCAAATACAAATGGAACACACACATAGATAAACTTATACCTGCACTTCACAAAAAACTAAATATAATTAAATGCCTATCCAGTCTCAAGTTTAACTGCAGTACATAAACATTAATCAACGTAGTAAAAGCCACTATTGTTGCAAAAATAGAATACGGCCTATTCCTATACGGACAAGCACCCAAAACAACACTAAACAAATTAAAACCGCCTCTAAACTCTGCCATTTGCCTAGCGCTCGGAGCCTTTCGTTCCACCCCAACAAATAACCTCCTACAAGAAGCCAATATCCCTCCAATAGAATTAAAACGAGATCTGCAAATAGCCAACCTAAGTAAAAACCTCATTTATTCCAAAGGCACGCCAATTCACTAATTCGTAAAACAAAGTAAACTTAAAAAGAAATCTCCACCAATTATAGACCATATAATGAACCTCTGCCAGCAAATTCATCTACCTTTTGAACCTCAAAAACTAAACAAACTCAACCCACCCTGGGACCTACTCAACCTTATAGACACATCCTTACGACTACATAAAAAAAGCAACACACCCAAAGAAATATACCAGAAAATATACGAAGACATAAAATCAAACCTTTAATCACACAACTTTATATTCACTGACGGATCAAAAATAACCGACATTATAACATACGCCATTACAACGGAAACAAGCATCCTGAGGATCCAAATGAGGAATCCTACCACCATACTCCTCTGTTTTAACAGCCAAAATCATCGCCATTCTTGAAGCTATCAAAATTAAAAAAAAACAAAAGAGGCAGATATGTAATCTGCTCAGACTCCCTCGCAGCAATAGACTCAATTAAAAATACAAACAATAATAACATTTATCCAAATAAAATAAGATCATTAATAACACAGTTAGCCCCAAAAATAAAATTAATTTGGATTCCTGGCCATGCAGGCATTGCGGGAAACGAACTAGCAGATCAAGCAGCAGAGTCGACCAACAAAAGCCCACTAATCTTTACACCCAATATAAATCCCACGGATATAAAAAGACAACTTAAAACCGAACTCAAGGCAAGACAAAACCAAAACTTAATACACTTAATACAAAACCAAAACTTAGCCAATAGCCACCATATTAGCGAACATTTTAAACAAACCCACCAATACTGCAACAGACTCGACCAAACCAAAATTACCCGACTACGTCTAGGACACACCAGCCTCACCCACCAACACTATCTGAAGCAAATTCCAACACCACCTTGCCCTTTCTGTCAAGGCAACCTCTCCCTACACCACATACTCAACACATGTCCACCTCTCTTGAAAACAAAACAAAATATCTTCCAGAACTCCAACCCGCTACATCTCCTCAATGACCTAAACCCAGAAAACATTGAAAAAATACTACTTTTCCTAAAATCAACACAATTATACCATAAAATCTAAATACAAACATTTAACAAGACTAGTTGCCTAATATTAAGAAAAATAATGTACAGAATACATAGATAACGGTTAAATATTAAGTTAAGACACAACATGTACACAACATGTATATACCAGGTGTACCGGTATGAAGTGAGCGTCAAGATACAGAGGTCTCGATTGGAAACGTTTGTTGTGAACGAGCCTTTACTTTTTTTTTGTTTGTTTGCTATGACATCTCTGAAACATATTTTGTATACATCAAGTCATTGAACAGACAACATTATATTTTTTTATCATGTTAAAAATGTCGAGTTTTGTACCAGAAAGTGATGATTTGCGGAAAGCATTAATTTTATGTCTCGAAGACACTAAAGAAAATCGATTTTGCATCGGATTGTTACTGTCGATGAAAATTGGATTTATTTTAAGAATCCTAAACAGAAAAAATCATGGGTTAATCCGGGCAGCCATCAACATCGACTGCAAAACCAGATCGATTTGGCAAGAAGACAATTTTGTGTGTTTGCTGGGACCAGAAAGGTGTGGTGTACTACGAGCTCCTTAAAGCTGATGAAACTGTTAATAAAGATCGCTACTGACAACAAGTGATCAATTTGAACCATGCATTGATCAAGAAATGACCAGAATTGGCCAGAAGACACGGCAAGTTAGTTTTGCTCTATGACAATCCACCTGCCCACAAAGCAAAACTGGTTCAGGATTCAATCAAAACACTTGGCTGGAAGCTGGTACCCCACCCGCTGTATTCACCAGACTTGGCTCCTTCCGACTACAATTTGTTTTCAACGATGGGACACGCATTGGCTGAGAAGCAGTCCTGAGCAGGACGAGGAGGTCGAAAATGTGGTGTCTGGTTGGTTTGCTTTAAAAGATGAACAATTTTATTGGTGTGGTATCCACAAATTGTCAGAAAGGTGGTCAAAATGTATAGAAAACAAACGTCAATACTTTGAATAAAATGTTTTTTACTTTCCGATTAATATTTTGTGTTTTTGTTAAAAAAAAAAACGCTCATTTCATACCGGTACACCTGGTATATCATCCCTTAAGACTTAAGCACCAACAACTCACATAGCCGAAGGCCACAGTAGCCAGCGCTATATCATTAAGCTAGTCTAGTTTTGTAAACTTTTCTACCTTTAATAATAATAATAATAATAATAATAATAATAATAATAATAATAATAATGTAGTATCACTAACCCTACAGCATATAGACAACCCATTTCATACAACGACAAGAAAGACGACAAGAAAGTTAGCTTTAACTTCGGGCGGAGCCGAAGTTGATATACCCTTGCAGCTAAAACCGGATATATATCGCAAACATCGGATATAGTTAGCCGAGAATATCATGTTAAAACAAATTAATTAAAAAAATTCCCAAGCTTCTTTTTTCAAAAACACCAAAGTTGGTATTTCTCCCAAATACCGTTTCCGGTCGTTCAGTTATATGGCAGCTAAAAGATATAGCCGACCGATCGTTATGAAATTTGGTCGGATTAACTAACCAAAAATATAATCTGTACTTAGTTCCAGCTTTCTATCTTCAAAAACATGAATGTTTGGTCATTTCCGATCGTTCAGTTATATGGCGACTATAGAATATAGTCGACCGATCGTTATGAAATTTGGTCGAATTAACTGACCAAAAATATAATCTGTACTTAGTTCCAGCTTTCTATCTTCAAAAACATGAAAGTTGGGTCATTTCCGATCGTTCAGTTATATGGCAGCTATAGGATATGGTCGGCCGATCCTTATGAAATTTGACATGTCGTATTATTTTGTCAAAAATATCTCTCGTGTATACGATACCATTTCCAAGTTATACCATTTCCGATCAACCAGTTATATGGCAGCTTTAGGATATAGTCGGCCGCTCAGGGCCGTTCCGACTTATATACTGCGTGCAAAAGAAAGAAGGGTGTGTGCAAAGTTTCAAAACGATAGCTTTAAAAATGAGGGACAAGTTTGCGTAGGGACAGACAGACGGACATGCTTATATCAACTCAGGAGGTGATCTGGATCACTTTGATATATATACTTTATAGGGTCGGAGATGTCTCCTTGACTGCGTTGCACACTTTTGACCAAAATTATAATACCCTCTCCAAGGGTATAAAAGAGGACGAAAAAATTTCTTGCTACAGGCCCTAGCAGGCCCCAGAGTTGTTAGGCTCTTTCTTACGCTTATCGTTCGTTGATCTTACGCTCATATTCTCATTGAATGCTTTCTGTTTCTTTGTCTCTGACAGGAGCGCGATGAAGAAGGTTGGTCTGCGCTTGGATTGATCTTTGTGTGTATGCGTGTCACACATTCACAAACACGGGTGTACGACTTTTACCTGACCCAGGTCTTGAGTGGACATGGCTGCTTCCGGCAATACCTGAAGCGTTTTGGCCACACGGAGGATGACTGGTGCCCGGGTTGAACCGTGGCGAGAAGTGGGCCTCCCACAAGAAAGTGCCCGGGTGTAAGATCCAACAGATCAGCAGGGTCTTCGGACATTGGCGCTAGTGACCTCGAGTTCAGGCACGCCTCGATCTTCGCCAGGAGAGTAGCCAGCTCCTCAAAGGTGTGTTTCCGCGTGGCGGTGGACTTGTAGAACAAGGTTTTGAAGCTCTTGACGCCTGCCTCTTACAGCCCCCCCCATGTGGGGAGCTCCCGGAGGAATGAAATGCCAGAGAATCCTCTGGTGACAATAGGCACCGGTCAGAGCCCCTTTTAGGCTCTGGAGAAAATCGCGAGATAGTAAGGCAACTGCCCCGACAAAGGTCTTCCCGTTGTCCGACTGCACTTGACGGGGGCATCCTCTCCGGGACACGAACCGAGCGAAAGCCGCCAGAAATTTCTCGGTCGTAAGGTCCGCCGTAGGCTCTAAATGGATGGCCTTAGTGGAAAAGCACACGAACACCAACACATAACCCTTTGTGATGAGACAAGCCCGCCCCGTATAGTTTTTTATCTTGAAAGGACCAGCATAATCCACACCGGTGTACGTGAATTGGCGTGAGTAGGACGTCCGTTCCTTAGGTAGCTCTCACATGAGTTGCGTCTGCAATGACACATTGTGGACGACACATACTTTACAAGAATAGACGACGGACTTGACCAAATTCCTTTCCCTTGGAATCCAGAATTTGGCCCGGATCAATCGGATCATACGCTGATTGCCACCGTGCAGCGTGATGCGATGCGTAAATTTAACAAGAAGTCAGATTTTGAACCATGCCACCACAACTGGTTACCTGCAAGATCTTGGAGAGCTACGCCCCGGCTAGCGAGATCCGCAGGGATCTGTTCGGAGCGGACATGTGCCCATTTCTGCACGTCGGTGAACTGGGTGATCTTGGTCACCCGGTTGGCCACGAACGTTGTCCACTGACACGCTTGCTTCTGCAGCCACGCGAGGACAATAGTCGAGTCCGTCCAACAGTATAGGGCAGACGCGCCCCCTGGCTTTTTTGGCAGAACGGCGGTGGCCATCTCAGACAACAACAAGGCACCGCACAGCTCTAGCCTAGGGAGCGACACCGTTTTAACCGGGGCCACTCGAGTCTTTGCTGTCAGCAGGTTCACTATTACCGACACGGACATAAATTGCTGCGCCGTACGCCTTCTGTGAAACGTCGCAGAACCCGTGGTGCTCGACCTTTAGGTGTGGTCGGAACGCGACCCACCGATGAACACAAATCTGATTGAGCACCGAGTAATTCTTCAGGAAGTCAACCCATCGCTGACAGAAATCTTGAGGGAGGGCGTCGTCCCACCCTAGATCCAGGAACCAAATGTCTTGAATGAACATTTTCGCCCGAACAATGAAAGAAGCGAGCCAACCTGCTGGATCGAACAATTTGGGAGAGGACTTGTCGCTTCGTGAAAGACGGAAGTCAATTCTGTCGGTACCAAAAAGAACTCATCAAATGTTGCCTTCCACCGCACGCCGAGTATCTTGGCCGTGCTCTCTGCATCGATGTCGAGGAAATCAACGCGAAGGAGGTGGTCGCTCGGAATGTCGGACAGGATCGCCTTGCTATATGCCTTTCAGCTCCAGAATCGCAGTTTCGGCTTCAGTTTTGGAGTCTGCCCCCGCGAGAACGTCATCAACGTACATAAAATGCCGGATAATTTGGCTTGCCTGCGGATACTTCGACTCTTCGTCGTCAGCGAGCTGTTGCAGGACACGAATCGCTAGGAAAGGGGCACAATTCACACCGATGGTGACCGTTTTTAACTCGTAGTCGCGGATATCCCCATCGGTATTGCGAAATAAAATACGTTGGAGCGGAGTATGCTTGGGGTCTACCCAAATTTGCCGATACATCTTCTCGATGTCGGCGTTGAAGACAAACCTAAAGTATCGTGACTTTAGGATTTTAATCGTCAGGTCGGATTGTAAGACCGGGCTCGCGTTAAGAATGTCGTTCAGACTGGTCCCGTTTGCGGACGGGCTCGAAGCATTGAAGACCACCCGCACCTTGGTGGTCGTGCTTTCGAGTTTGAAGGCGGCATGATGTGGAAGATAGTAGGTAGTCATGTGGCCTAAGTCGATGCACTCCTGGATTACCGAGTCATAGCGGGTCTTAAGGGGCGGGTCCCTCTTCAGGCGCTGCTCATTACGCAGGAACTGAGGAGAGGAGGAGAATGGACGGAAGAATGTCAGCTCCTAATAACACATCGACTTGGGAGCTCTCAAAGAAGTTTGGGTCCGCCAGGGAAATGTCGGGCAGCCCCTTGAGACGATCTCGCGGAATCGAATATGATGGCAGATTTCCTGCCAACTGCAAAAAAACGTAAGCCGCAGTCTCTAATTGTAGCCCGGGTGATTAAGGCCGGAAACTTGGGCTTGAAGCGTCTTGAAGGGAAGCTTTACAAACTTGAACAGTCGTTCCGTTATAAAAGTCGTTTCGGACCCTGAGTCTATCAGTACTCGTGCCTGGAAGCTGCACCCCAAATGGCACACCTTGATAAAGGCCGTGCCCAGTAGAACGGCTCCTGACCCGGAAACGGATCACAACTGCACATTCGACTGATCCTCTGAGCCGTTTGCTGGCGTAGGCGGACTTGGAGCGGTGGCGAACGGATTGCCGCGGTGCAGAAGAGTGTGGTGCCAGCTGTGGCATGTGAAACAGGTACGGGAGCTCGTGCAGTCTCGTTGCTGGTGCCCTCGGGCAAAACAGTTAAACATAACTGCTTCCTCTTAATGTAGTCAAAGCGCCCATTTACATCCATATCTAGGAAACGTGGACATGAGCGAATGGGGTGGTCTTCCCTCGAACAGAGATCGCAACCCTTTCGGCCCGGAACCACTCGAGTCTCGTGTGAATTGAGCCTCCGAGCAGGGGCAGTAAGAAGTCCCGACCTTGGCGAAAATTGCACGAAGCCACTAGGCCTGACGTCGTCGATGGCCTCCAGAGTTCGATGGCGCTCTGTCAGGAAGTTATCTTATTGCTTCCATGTTGGAATTTCGGCCTTATTATGTACGGATTGCTCCTACATAGAAAGTGTGACTTTGGGGAGCTTTGACGAAATCAAAAATACCAGGAGAAAGTCCCATGCCTCTTCATTGATGGAGGAAATTTCTAAGTTTGTCAGACAACTCAGAATGGTGGCGTGCAGCTCCTTCAGCGCGACCCCGGACTCTTGAAAAATAGCCTGGATGTTGAAAAGGTTCTTCAACTGGCTATTGACGAATAGCCGCCGGTTCTCAAAGCGGTCTGTGAGGCTTTGCCATGCGGCGACAAACCCCTCATGGGTAAGCGGAGCCTAAGAAACAATGGCGTGGGCGACACCACTTGTTTTGGACAGTAAGTGGAACAACTTCTCTACCGGGGTGAGCCGCGAGTTTTGGATGTAAATGGCCGTAAACAAGTCTCTGAAGGTGGGCCACCGAAGATAATCACCCGCAAAGACCTCGGTATCCACTGGAGCTAACCGGCAGCCTGTAAACGCGGGCGTGTGGACATTGACGGAAGCCTGAGTGGATTGGGAAACAATTTTCTCCCGAAGCTGGGCAATACACCTCGAATAGACGGAGTAACAGTAGCTGTACTTCGCTTCCAGCACTGTCGAGACGGCCGCATTGTCGTCGGACACGGCTAGCAAATCGGAGCAGCTCTCATAGCTCTTCTCCACCTTCTCCCACAGTGCCCGAATTTGGTCCCGATGGACTTCGCACATGTATTGGGAGCCTATTTCCGTTTCTGGGGCGCCCGGAGTATTTATGTTAGCCTCAAATTGGCTAATTCGATCTGTTGTGGCGATGAACTTTTTCAGCGCCACTTCGACCGCACTTGGAGCCATTTTCGCAACGGAGCGAGTCTGCCTCTGTGAAGGACCGGGGATTGTATCGACGGATTCGTCACTCTTTGCCTTGCAATGGCACTAGTCGCCCTAGGCTTCAACAGAGGCGTCCGCGGAGATGCGGATTGAGATCTGTCCAAACGGATGCTAGGGATCGAACGCGGCTTTTTGTCGTCTCCCGTGGGCATTCTCAGAGTCCAATTCGCTGGTCAGCGCTTGTCGACTGACTTGCGCAATAGGTGCTTCGCACGAAGCGGTGGCCGGTCACACTAATATGAAGAGAACGGTGAGATCGCGGATGAAATGCGATTAAAAGACACAAGTGAGAATTAGTGGCGCCGATGTCGAAAGGAACGTGGAATGTGGAAGAAAACTTCAAAAAAAAACAAAAGGAAATGAGGTTTGTTGAGATTGTAGGCGGATGTTGCCAGATGCGAAGTAGAAGCAGCTTTAGAGGCACGGAACATATTTATATATATATTTCAGTCGGCATTACTTAAAACGCCGATTGCTTTTAAGTTTTTGTTGTTTTGCATGAGAACTGTGCTTGCATACCATACCCTACAGATACATGATTTTTAGGGTGAGCAGATACAAATCTTTACTTTGACTTTTTTCAATCTGTTTCTATTTTTTTTTTAAATTGAATTTTTGTTAATGTGAAGTTATTTTCTTAATAAGTCAACTTCAATGTAATTAATGTAACCAATATATTCCAAAAGTTTTCTTTGATACAATTTGTTGTAAACATCAATTAAAAATATAGAAATGGAATTTTGTTTTTTAATTTTTAAATCATACATTTATTAAATGCACAACAAATTCATAGCCAGTTTCCCAAAAAAAAATTGTTGATTTTTTTATTGCTGTCCGGTTGCCTAAAAATCGTTCATCAGAAGGGTATGCAAGCAAAATTCTCATGCAGAACTAGAGGTGGGCGCGGGCCTTAATTTTGAGGCCCGGGCCCGCACGGAAACAAAATCCTTTTCAAGAGGCCCGGACCGGTCGCACACGAAACTTTTTTACTAAGGCCCCGGCCCGGCCCGGCCCGTCCCGGCACGAAACTTATTTTCACATATTTGGAAAATTAAAAGACATGTTATTTATGTATAAATATATATAAGTTCAAATTTATTTGACCTAACTAAGTCATGTTTTTATTTAAAAATACAACTTTTTATAAATTTTTGCTTTGTAGCCTAGTGCGTTTTTCATTTAAGGATGTAGTCTCATGTGTGAGGTTGAAAAAATCGATTATTTTTTTTTCACATATTTCGATAGTATTGTTTATTAAGAATGTACTGTTAAAGTTTCAAATAAAAATATCAAATAATGACAGAGATACAGCCCATAATCGAGAGCGCGCCTACACCGAAAAGTATGAGTTTCTCGGTAGCGTCTAAACTTTAAACGCGTTTTTCTCGGAACGACATTTTTGTGTGCGGCGCAGGTGATTCACAAAATTCTATGGTACCGATCTAGCTGAAATTTGGATATGTTGTTTTAAAAAGTAACACCTCTGTCCCGTACTAGAATCATTAATTTTTAATGATTAGTTTTTTTTTATCATTTTATCATTTTTTTATCATTAATTTAAGATTAAAATTTAAAATTTTTTTTAATATTTTGTTTTGTGAGTTCGCCCTTTTGTTGTTTATTGATGAAAATATTTCAGTACGGGACAGAGCCATAAGCTTACAAAACGATAATCTATTCTAATTTTTTGTTTCTAGTACGGGACAGAGCCATAAGCTTACAAAACGATAATCTATTCTAATTTTTTGTTTCGGATGACCTTAGCAGTCGAAATCACCTGCGCCAGAGACCTACCTTTTTTTTTATATACATACTTTGGCATGCTATAAAGTGTATTAAACTAGACAAGAATAAATTAAACAAAATATTTTCAAATAGTTTATGATGCCTATAAAAACATATGGGAAAATTGAAACGATCGCATTATTTTTTATTACAAAAAAAATTTTTTGAAATAACCTCTAAAAAGTGGGCCGGAACATGAGACTACATCCTTAACACATGGCCCGATGTAGAAAAATACCTTTCGCTCGTAGACGAACTGGCTGGAATAGTCAAACTGGTTCGTTCTAATTTGGGAAGTTTTTAAAAGTCCTTGCACTTCTCCAAAATTCTTAAATATGTGTACCAGGAGCTACAGGATAGGCCAAATATTTTTTAATCTCTATGTCGATATCGTTTTTCTCAACTTTTCTTTTTATACCCTTGCAGAGGGTATTATAATTTTATCCAAAAGTGTGCAACGCAGTGAAGGAGACATCTCCGACCCTATAAAGTATATATATTCTTGTTCAGGATCACCTCCTGAGTTGATATGAGCATGTCCGTCTGTCTGTCTGTTTCTACGCAAACTAGTCTCTCAGTTTTGAAGCTATCGTCTTGAAACTTTGCACACACCCTTCTTTCCTTTGCACGCAGTATATAAGTCGGAACGGTCCGGATCGACCGACTATATCCTATAGCTGCCATATAACTGATTGATCGGAAATAGTATAACTTTGGTGTTTTTAGAGTAAGAGAGTTCAAATTTTACATGGGAGTTATTTTTGGCAAAATAATACGAAATGACAAATTTCAAAATGACAAAGGATCGGCCGACTATATCCTATAGCTGCCATATAACTGAACGATCGAAAATGGTATTTGGTAGAAATATCAACATTCGTATTTTTTAAGATAGAAGCTTGGGACTTTTTTATACCCTTGCAGAGGGTATTATAATTTTGGTCAAAAGTGTGCAACGCAGTGAAGGAGACATCTCCGACCCTATAAAGTATATATATTCTTGATCAGGATCACCTCCTGAGTTGATATGAGCATGTCCGTCTGTCCGTCTGTCTGTTCGTTTCTACGCGAACTAGTCTCTCAGTTTTAAAGCTAACGTTTTGAAACTTTGCACACACCCTTCTTTCCTTTTCTTTCTTGTTTTACATAACTTAAGTCTCCTTAAAATTTTAGCCTAGCTATCACATTTTCCTTTTTTTTCTCTGCGAGAAAATTCATCTCTCCATAAGGAGGGTTCAAATAAAGTGCAACCAAATGAGCGATTGCCGAAAGAAACTGACTGGTTCAGATTAAAATAAATTCGAGAATAAAAAAAATGTCGCGATCAAATCAAAATTTTTTTCAGGCCTATTTAAGGCTTTTACGGGCCGGGCCTTTTTGCTTAGGTGTCTGTGTAAGCCCGCGGGTACGAAAAAAAGCCCGGCCCGTGCCCACCTCTATGCAGAACAACAAAAACTTAAAAGCAATCGGCGTTTTAAGTAATTTCGACTTGTTAATTGCTTTGCTGTTATACTGAAGTTGTCGAAAATTTGAATTATAGTTTAAAGTTGATTTGTATTTTGTAGTTGTTAGTTTCTAAATTTAGTCTAAGATAGCATAGGGCGGAGCGGGAGCAAAAGATCATATTCGCTCTGGCGCGAATTCGCCCCGCTTCGCCGCAATAGATAAGTAAGGCTTAAGATTAGAGAAAAAATTCGAAAACATTCGAAATTATAACGTTGATGAGGCACGACCATTCTTTTCGTTATCGTTCTTTCGCATTTTTAAATATTTGAAATATTTACTGCTAACACTTAATCTTATTTCTAAATAAATTTAAAATGTATGCTGATATATTAAAAAATATAATATAACAAATAATATAATTTATTTCGTCATTCCACTCAATAACGAATACCCGAATTTTGTTAGGGTTGACAGCCTGAAAAGTGAGAAAAATTTAAATTTTGTGCGCTGGCTTCGAAACGATATGGCACACACACATACAAGTTTACTGAATTTAACGGAGCAGCAGCAATGTCCGATTATTTAAGAGCTCGCTCTGGCCAAACTGCTGACACAGCGTCTGGCCGGATGCCCATGCAAAGCGGCCAGCACTGCACATTTGCGTGGCAGCTATGAAATACTTTTTGTTAGCTTTAAGTTTCAGTTTGTGTCAGAGTCTCAATGAATAAAAAGCATTTATAAAACCAAATCTCCGGCACAGCAGTTAAACAGTTAATTCATTTTGTTGGATTGGTCACCGCGCCTCAAGGGCCATGACAACGGAGCAAGTGCTCCCATCGCAACTCCCGTCGTAAAAGGGATTTCCCTCGGCAACCGCCAAAGATCTAAACATCACTCGTCACCTGCAAGGAAGAAGAAACCCCCCCCGGCAACCGGCAGGGGTAACCAGTCTAACATCTCTCCAGTGTCTGCGACATCACTGACTGCAGCGAGGGATAACCTAATAAATTCTAATTTTAACACATCAGAACATATTTCCATTTACTGGCACCCAACGAAAAAAAACTTGTAAGTGAGCACTATAATCTACACAAATACCCTCTATATCTGCATGAATTTTATTTTTTTTAACTGCAGCCACATCATCTTTTGCAATTTAATTAATCTTCATTGGCTGACGGTTTAGCATTAACATTTTTTATCTATTATAAAATGTATAAAACATTCTTTTTGTAAACCATTTATTGTCCCAATATTGTTTGCATTTCTGTTTTTTGTGAATAAATAAATGAATATTTCCATATAACACAAAAAGTGCGGAATAAAGATTCCTAAACAAAACAAAAAATCGCTGGCAGAAAATGTTGAATTTCAATCAGAAATAAGTTATATAATCGCGTGTATTTAATTCAGCTTTTATATGTCTTTTTTGTTACACAAGAATTCTTGGTATTAGCCGCGCAGTTATGGTTATTTATTTTTTTTTCCGCTTTGTTTCCCCACTCCGTTTTCACCCCTCACCTTACCGCTACTTGACTCAGCAGTAGCGCAACTTGAAGAGCCCGCACACATAACTAAAGCGGCAGCTTAGCCCCCGCGGCCCCCTTACCAGCCCAATCGCCTCTATCGTCATATAATTCATACATCAATTTTTTTTTTCGGGTGACTTTATAGCCACAGCTTCACATGAGCAATCCTTTTCAACAATATAGAAACACAAGACAGCTCTCTAGTGATTCTGAGTCCGAGACCGAAGGGCCTGCCAGATTTTCCACCCCAAAAAGAGCTAATGCTAGCGCTCTCAAAATCGCGAACATGGCCTTCAACATGGAACAGATGACAGCCACCATACAGGCGGCCGTTCAACATGCTGTTCAAGAAGCCAATATCGAACACCAGCGTAGGGAAAACGAACAACGCCTGGCAATACACCGGCTGACCGAACGGGCCGACGCCCGTCGCTCCCGGCCAAGCGGAGGCTCCCCAAATAAAAAAATATAATAGAAATTAGAGACGACGTCAAATGTGACGAGCCCCTAGACGTTGTCAAGCGCCTGCCCGAATTTACGGGAGCACAGGACGCATACGTCTCCTGGAGACAAGCGGCAGTAGCCGCGGCACTGCGGCACTGTCTTCGTTTGGCACTGTACTGAATTTCGACGCGATTATAAATCGACTCGATTTTACGTACGTCAGATTTACGTTATCGAGCAGGAAATGGGTACTCTTAGGCAGGGAAATATGACCTTTCTACAATACTATGACACGGTCGAGGAAAAACTCACCTTGCTTACCCACAAGGCCACTATGTCGTACGAAGCCTCGGCGGCAAAGGTCTTGTGTGACAAATTCCGGGATGACGCACTCCGAATATTTAACTCGGGGCTTAAGCGCAGCCTCACGTATGTCCTCTTTTCGGCAATGCCGAAAGATATGCCTTCAGCTCTCGCTTTGGCACAAGAAGTGGAATCTAACCACGAAAGATATCCTTCGCGGCTTCATTTGCCAAAAACCAAGAGGACAAAGACAAAGAACAGCATCCAAAAGCGCAAGAATACCGACAGGCTTCTGCGCAGGCAAATGCACAAACAAACGCTGGAAAAAATCCGTACAACGTCAAACAACACAAGGCGCAGGTTCACTCTGCCCCAAACAGTGGAGGCACTCCTGAACCCATGGATATCGACCCATCGCTGTCCAAGATGCTTAAGCCATCCCAGGCCCCGGCATACAAGAACAGGAAGCCGGCTCAGTCCGATCGATCTGCCCCACACAAAAGGCAGAGGGTTAATCACGTTGTGAGGAGAATTAGTCTCCCCACACGCTAAGACAGATAACCGGGGGGGCCAAGGAGGGCCGAGGAGGCGCAAGAGCGACGACAGGGCGTGAGCAGCACCGGCCAATCATTAGGTGGCCGCAGGAGATAGGCCAAGGACCAATACGAGCGGAGAGGGATAGGGTTCCACCATCGAGTGCAAAGACGGAATCAACGTGGAACATAACGGTTCCCGGAGAAGACAAATGGAAAGGCAAGGTTTCATCGCCCAGTGGGAAGACGGAATCAACGTGGAACGTAACGGTTCCCGGAACACCAGTGGACGAATGAAAAGGCAGTGAGGACGGTGAGGGGCAGAGCTCCATCATCGAGTGGGAAGACGGAGTCAACGTGGAACGTAACGGTTCCCGAGGCAACGGTGAGGACATGAGCCCACCGCGCAGCTGTGTTCAGAATGTGCGACAAGACCTGTAGCAGCAAAGGAGCAAGGAGCAGACGGGGGAGGCGAAGGAGGCCAGCGGCACATCGCACAGCAATAGCAGGGGTCAGCGGCCGAAAGGAAAGGGCAACGGCCGCACGGACGGCCACCTGCCAGCGGGAAAGTGGCGTGAGATTGGAAGCAGGAGTAATGGCCGCCGGCCAGCGGGAAAGTGGCGTGATATTGGAAGCAGGAGTAACGGCAGCCCGCCAACGGGAAAGTGGCGTGATATTGGAAGCAGGAGTAACGGCAGCAAGCCAACGGGAAAGTGGCGTGATCTGTGGAGCAGAATTCAGGAGGATTAAACGGGCGCTCCAGAGGGTATAATAGGAGGCCCATTGGAGCGGCTCGAGACGAGTCTTTTTAGGAAGCTTGTATCGTTGAGTTGGAGGACCGCCTATTCGCCATTCAAGTGTTAGTCCGCCATTCAAGTGTTAGAGCGTTTTTAAAAGGATTCGGTTTGTTTGAGTTGAAGGACCACCTTTGGAGAGTCCAACAGCCAAACGCAGGGAGAACGATCGAGACAAGAAAGGATCGGTACTGAGACAGTTCTTTGGAAAGACCTAGGCGACAGGAGACGAGTTGGACCGGTTCCTGGCCCCGGCAGGTAGCCTTGCAAGGAAGTGAGGGAAGGATAAGTCTGGCGCACGCCACTCTGACTCCTGACTGACAGGAGGCGTGATATACGGTCCGGGTCAGGCGACTTCCGACTCCGTCGGGACTGACAAGACTTCGGCGACTCCCAATCCAGGCCCGCCGGTGAGAAAAGCACTGCGTTTTCCTGGCGTAGTGGAGCCGGCTGTAGGCAGCAAACTCTGAACCGGGGCCTCTGGTGCGCATGTACGGCGTGTCTTCCTGGCGTTGCGGAGGCGACCATCAGTAGCCATCTCCCGAACCGGACTCGCCGGTGCGAAAAGCACGGCTTTTTCCTGGCGTAGCGGAGCCGACTGTAGGCAGCAAACTCCGAACCAGGTCCGCCGGTGCGCATGCACGGCGTGTCCCCCTGGTGGTGCAGAGGCGACAGTCAGTAGCTATCTCCCAAACCAGACACGCTGGCGCGCAAAGCACGGCGTTCTCCTGGTGTAGCGGAGGCTACAGCCCGCCAACTCCGGAGCCCGGCGGTACAGCGCGTAGGCGCGGTATCCCCGGCAACCTAGTGGAGGCCTTTCAGTGCGCAGCCGAAGTCCAGACAAGACCAAGTCAAAGAGGTGGAAGGCTCGACGACAGAACACCAAAGAGGAACCCCCGGCAACGAGAGCAACGACGGAAACACCAGCAGCGGAGCGGACCATCAGGACGGCCAAAGGAGGCACCAAGGGTAACGAATATTCGGAGTGGGGCCCGTTCTCGGGAACCCGGTTAAACCATCATTGTAAACAGAAGGAGCAGCAAATAAAGAGACTGCATAAAGTAAAAGCTATTTGTATTATTTCTGGGCTCGGGCAATCACGTCGAACTATAAATTCGGTGGAACTAACCCGCAGACTCTGTGAGCTAGCCGCGGAACATTGTGGCGAGCGGAAGCAAAGAAAACAGTTCGTTACAACGTCGCGCAGGGCGCGAGCGAAACCGGGATAAAATATACCGCCGCAGCGTCAAGCGCGGCTCAAGAAATTGACGACGATGTTGTAAAGATTACGATTCGGACGTCATAAATTTTGTAGGGGAAAGACCCTGCTATCCGTCGTCAGATGAAGAGTAGCAGGTGTAGAAATAAAGCTTTTAATAGACACGGGCGCGTCAAAAAATTTTATCCGTCCATAGGAAGGGTTGAAAGGCGTCCGCCCAGTAGATTCGCCATTCTCGGTACATTCCATCCATGGCGTTACCACGATAACAAAAGAATGATTCGTATCCCTGTTCAACTTCAAGGCTTCGTTCTTTATCTTACCAGATTTGTCCTCCTTTGATGCCATCATCGGCCTTGACCTACTAAAACAAGCAGAAGCATCACTTGACCTAGCTTCCGGTCACCTCAGATGGGGCTCCGAGACGGAAAAGCTAGAGTTCCAATCATGTCCCAACGTAAATTTCACTGAGGTGGACTGCTCCAGCGCAACACATTTGGTCAGAAGAGCATTTTCAAGTCCCTTTTTTCATTTTCGCAAGTCCAAATGAGGCGTTACCACACAACACGTCTGTGGTAGCCACCATCAGGACAGTTGATGAGGAGCCCATTTATGCCAGACCCTATCCGTATCCGATGGGAGCGGCAGATTTCGTCAATGACGAAATCCAAGACCTAGTAAAAAACGGCGTAATCCAGATGTCGAGATCCCCCTACAATAACCCAATATGGGTAGTAGACAAAAAGGGCACCGACGAATCTGGAAACAGTAAAATGCGGCTAGTATTAGACTTTCGAAACGAGAGGACAATACCGGATCGCTACCCTATGCCAATTATCCCTATGATGCTAGGGAATTTAGGCAAAGCCAAATAATTCACAACGCTCGATTTGAAGTCTGGCTACCACCAAATTATTTTGGTAGAACGTGACCGTGAGAAAACTTCCTTTTCCGTAAACGGGGGAAAATACGAATTTCGCCGACTGCCATTCGGGTTAAGGAACGCTGCCAGCATCTTCCAAATAAGCATCGACTGCGAGAGCAGTTTGGCAAATTTTGCTATGTATATGTCGATGATGTTATCGTCTTCTCAGAAGAGTTCACGTGGACTGGGTTCTAAAGAGCCTACACGATGCTAACATGAGAGTGTCTGCGCAGAAATCGGTCTTCTTCAAAAAAAGCGTTAAATTTTTGGGGTTTGTAGTCACCAACGAAGGGACCACGACAGACCCGGAAAAGGTCAGGGCCATTAAAGAATTCCCTTAGTCCAAAAACTTTTTCGAAGTAAGATCATTCATGGGCTTGGCTGGCTATTATAGGTGCTTTATTTAAGATTTTGCATCAATAGCTAAGCAAATTTCGAACATTATAAAAGGGGTGCTCGGAAATGTCAGCAGACACAGATCCAGAAGCATCCAGGTACAGTTTACCGAGCCGCAACGGCAAGCTTTTGAAAAGCTGCGTAGCCTCTGGCCTCTGAGGATGTCATCCTCAGGTACCCCGATTATAAAAAGGCATTTGATCTAACGACAGATGCCTCAGCGTATGGCATTGGCGCGGTGCTTTATGGGGTCAAAGATTTAAACATCTACACTGACCACAAGCCGCTGACATACGCGTTATCGGATTCTAATCCGAATACAAAAATTAAAAGATGGAAAGAACACATCGACGAGAGTGGTGCCAAAGTCCATTACATGCCTGGCAAGGCCAACATAGTTGCGGATGCCCTCACGAGGCAACAACTCAACGTTGTAGAAGAAGAAGAGGCATTTTCAAGCGCGGCCACAGTTCACACTGAGCTGTCGCTAACCCACACAATCCAATCCACGGACAAGCCCCTCAATTGCTTTCAAAACCAGATAATTCTGGAGGAAGCACGCTCTCCGTCAAAGCGGAGCTTCGTTCTCTTATTATTGACTTCACTTGCGAAGAGTCATTGCTGGAGGAGCTCGCAACCATAATAGTTCCTAAAGGCGTAAACGCCATTCATTGCGATTTGCATACGCCAGCAGTGATACAGGACAAACCGATTCGACAATCCCCTTTTTTTTTTTTTTTTTTTTTTTGTAATAGCAGGGTAATGTTTATTTAAAACTGTCCATTAGGGACAACCATTAAATTTTATCACGGAAACTTCACGTATAGATATTTTTAAATATTAATATGGTAGAAAAAAAAATTAGAGTAGTAAGGGGAGGTCCAGCGGGTGTGTCCTTTTAAGTCTTCTGGGTTGCTCGCTGCTGTCCAGCAGGGAGCTGGCCAACCGGTTCGGGTGATTATGAAGCCTCTGCATGTAACGTGCGCTGCTTCTTTGTATCTCGTCCTTGACCCAAGGGAAATTGAGAACCTCGTGGATGGTGCGATTGTCATGATAGACGTGGGCCCCAGTGGCGATTCGAAGGGCTCTATTTTTGAAAGCTTGCATAGTTCGGACATTCGTCTTGCTCGCAGTTCCCCAGAGCTGTATGCCGTACGTCCAGATAGGGCGTATTATTGCCTTGTAGATGAGGAGTTTAGTGGAAGTTCTCAGCTTCGATCTCCTACCCATAAGCCAGTAGAAGGATCGAAGTCTTTGATTAGCCTGTTTCCTCTTCTTAATCAGATGGGGCTTCCAGGTGAGCCTCCTGTCTAGGGTGAATCCCAGGTACCTGGGATTGTCTACCTGTGGGATTGGAGAGCCGTTAAGGTTAACTGGAGGGCAGTTGGCTTTGCAGAGAGAAAATGTGGAGGCAGTGGACTTCTCATTATTGACGGCAATGTTCCATCGCTTTTGCCAGTCGCTGAGCAAGTCAAGCTGCAATTGCATCGTATCGGCTGCCCCCAATGCGCTATCGGCGGTGGTAAGGAAGGCGGTGTCGTCTGCATAGGTTGCTGCGAGCAGGTCAGGCCTCTGAAGAACAGGGAGGTCGGCCGTGTAAGCATTGTACATCAACGGACCAAGAACGCTGCCTTGGGGTACACCAGCGTGAGCTTCTCTAATACCGGAGATGGCCTCGCCACATCTAACAGCAAATTTACGGTCTTCCAAGAACGACTTTAGGAACTGGAAGTATGGTCGGGGTAGGCCAGTCTTTAATTTATATAGAAGACCGGGATGCCAGACTCGGTCAAACGCCTGCTTCACGTCCAGCATGACGGCCATGCAGTACTTCTTGGTTTCAAACGCGTCCAGGATGCACTGCACTACCCGATGGCACTGCTCTGGCGTACCGTGTCGCCGCCTGAAGCCAAACTGGTGGTCAGGGATCAGTCCAGCCTCGTCAAATACTGGCAGTGCTCTGCTTAAAAACACTCGTTCAAGTATTTTGGAGAGCGTTGGTAACAAACTTATTGGTCGGTAGGACGAAAGGTTTGCTTTGGGTTTCCCGGGCTTAGGTATCATAGTTACCTGGGCACGTTTCCATGTGGACGGGAAGTACCCTATCTCCAAGCATCTATTATAGATCCTCGTAATTAGCTGAATGCTTGGAGGTGGTAACATTTTTAATGCAATTGCATTGATACCATCATCGCCCGGGGCCTTGTTGTTGCTCATGATGGTTATAAGCTCAGCTGTTTCCTCCTCAGTCACTGGTGGTATTGGATCGGCGTCCCTAGAAGGCTCGGCTAGCAGACGGGCAGTTTCAGCAGCATCCTCCGGTGAGCAGCGATCGAAAGGCGTAAAGACACCTTCGAGGTGTTCGGCGAAAGCGTTGGCCCTGTCCATCTCCGATCTGCACCAGCTGCCGTCGGTTCTTTGTACAGGTGGGATCCTTTTCAGCGGCTGTCTGATAGATTTGGTGACTCGCCATAAGTTATGTTGAGGGTCGCCTGGCTCAAGTTGTTCGACGAACCCGTCAAAGGCCTGCTTCCTTAGTCTTGCCAGAGTTTCTGTCAGACATTTGGTCGCTCTATTGAAGGCGGTTTTGTCCAAAGGATTCCTTGAGAGCATCCACACTCTTCGGAGTCGTCGCTTTTCAAGTTTGAGTTCTTCGACTTCTGGGCTCCAAAAATGGATGTCCCTGTCAGTGGCTCTTGGGCGGTTGGAGGGCCTTGGTGCTGCTTCAGAAGCTGCCGCCTGAATATGGGCTGTTAACTCTTCAACAACGGTGTCGATGTCAACCGGGGAGTCAAGTGTCGGGCTGGGGTCGGTAACGTTGTTCAGGTAGGATTGGTACTTGTCAACGTCTGTTGTCTTGTAGATCAGCTTTTTGCGGGCTGACCTGAGCAAGGCTCGGGTGAAAAGTGACACGGCAAAGGCGCTGTGGTCCGAGAAGAGGTCTTCTACTTCTCTCGCTTGAATTCCGGCAGAATCTAGTCCTCCGGAGATGGCGAAGTCTAGCACATCAGGGATTTTGTGGGGATCCGTAGGCCAGTATGTGGGTGCACCGGTTGCGTGACAGCTCAAGATTCGGGACTGAATCTGCCTGTATAGGGCCGAGCCCTTTGGGTTCGTAATCCTGGAGCCCCACCAGGGGTGTTTAGCATTAAAGTCCCCTCCGATTATGAACTTGGGGCCGAGGCAATCCAGTAGCAAGCCGAATTCCTGTTCGTGGATGTTGTGCCTGGGGGGACAATATGCTGCGGCGATTGTTATGTCACCGTTGGTAGTGGAGATTTTAATTTGGGCACATTGTACCCAGTCTTCGCACATGGCTGGAAGTGCCTCATACTTGATGCAGCTGCGAATAAGGATGGCCGCGCCCCCGCGACCTCTACCGTTCGGGTGGTTAGCGGCAATGAGGTCGTATCCTCTAATAGTCAAGTATGATCTGTTGGTAAAATGCGTTTCTGATATGAGGAGAACGTCTGCTTGGAGGGTCTTGCAATATAGCTCGACCTCTGGCCTTCTTTTTACCAGGCCGTTAGCATTCCATATGGTTATATTTAATTGCGTATGCATAAGGATTTGCAAACGGTGGCCATCATTTGGGCTATTTGGCTCAAGACCTTCTCCATCATGCGCTCAAACATAGATTCCATCCTAGCCGTTAGGGCGTCCATTGGATTACTTGAAAGACTGGGATCGGGATTGGGGTTGGAGTCAAACTGTGGTGCTCCGTTTTTGACTGCGCTAGCATAGCTGATGTTAGGGTTAATTTCGATCCGTCGCAGTGGAGGCAGACTGCTGGTTCACTGGCCATTTTGGTGCATTCGGACGATGGGTGCCTATCTCCACACTTTACGCATCTGTACTCCAGATGGCAGTACCGTTTCGTGTGACCGAAGCCCTGGCAGCGATGGCATTGGGGCACATCGTCGAATTTTTTTGGTGGCTCAACCGTAACCACCGTGCTGCATAGCCGCTTGACTTGAAAGGCCTCCTTGTTGTTTTTGGCTGGCTCGAGGCTAATAAAGAAAATGTTTAGTGGCTTCTTAGTACCTTTTTGCATAGGATTGTGTATATCCCTGACTTTGTGTCCATGGCTGCTGAAACCTACCTTAATATCCTCCGGGTCGGTGGAGAAGTGGAGGCCTTTAACGACGATCCGATAAGCGCGCTCGTCTCGGGGCTGGAATGTGTGGTATCGATGGTTATTTTCGCTCAGGAACTTTTTCAGAGTTGAGTAAATATCCTTATCTGGAGTCATGACGCGAATTGTGTTGTTAGTGCTTGCTTTGTAGGTCACTTCAACATCCCCGCCTAAGAGGTGGGAAATGTCTTTGGAAAGGCCCTTGATGCTGGATACGTCCGGGATAACAATTGGGGGCGGTTTGATGATTTTCGCCGTTTTTACCGCAGATTGCTTGGTTTTCTTATCATCTTTTTTCTTCATAACGTCAACCTCCATGTCGCTGACACGATCTTCATCGTCTAAATCAGAAAGAATTGCATAATAATTTTTTTCAATATTAGCTTTAAGTGCAGCTCTGGCTGCTTCGCTGGTGGTAGGTTCGTCTTCCATAATGGGTTTTTTAGCAGACTTCCGCTTCATTTCTCCATGCTCGGAGTCGCTGGAATCGACATCTTGAAAATTAGAATAGGCTTTCTTTTTCGAAGGCGGCTTGATTTTGATGGAACTGGGAGGGTTTTGCCAGCCCATTAAGTTGGTTTTGCCCGAGAATGGCCGCAAGATTAAGTAAATAAGAGTGGTTTTATATTTGTTTGGTGGTTGGAAAAAAAAATTTTATTTTTTTAACAAACAATAAAACGATGCTTTCAGTTCAAAGCCTACCTCTCGATCCAACAATTCCCTGCCACCAAATTCTGGCACTGCAAAAACCGAGTAACGGACATTTTTGCAGTTGATGAAAGGCGGGAAATTCTTACTGTCGAGCACAACAGAGCTCACAGATCTGCCCAAGAGAACGGAAGCAGGTACTCTCCGAGTACTACTTCCCGAAAAGTCTTGCGCCAAGGCTAAATATGACAGACATCCGAAGAAACAAGAGCTTGGCGAAACTCCTATCGAAACTTGATCCCATCTCAAGAAGGAGAAATGCTACACATAGACAAATTCTCGAAATTTTCCGTAGTCCAACCAGTTCCCTCTAGAACTATAGAGGATCTCAAACCAGCGCTACTACAGCTGATGAATATTTTCCCCAGGGCCAAGGTCGTCAGCGATACCGTAGAGCTGATCCTTCTGGCCACGACCAGATATAACAAGTCTATCCATTCGGTCATTGACGTGGTGCAGGCACTATCAGATGAGCCACAATATGAAATACAGGATAAAATAAAACTCGCCCAAGACAAGCTCCGGGACATGGAAAACACTTCCCGCCAAAATAGAGTATTCGAGGTTGGCGAAAAAGTCCTGGCGAAGTCCAACTGACGCCTAAGCAACAAACTCTCACCGTTATGTGAAGAGAAAACCGTTGAGGCGGACATTGGGACCACAGTCCTAATTAAGGGGAAGGCGATCCACAAAGACAACCTTAGGTAGGCCGAGCGTGACCATGTTATCGCTCGCCTGATAATTTTTCTTTTATTATCTTTTTCCTTGCCACTTGGCATAAGTTTGCCCTTTATTATTTTAATCATGCTTAATCATGGTGGGCTACCCAATTTCAACAAAATTCATCACACATCCAAATTACAGGTTTTCAACCATATCCCTGATTTTCCTTTTGGCCGCAACATCGGCACGCGTCACGGACTATTCCAAAGCCAAATACATTCCCATCATTGATGGTCGAATATGGGGGGAATTCGCTTTTTTATAGCACTCAGCAAATCCCTCGGAATATAGGCTCGTCATCAAAGAAACTAATAGGATGACCGTCATGTTCCCGCAATCCCACATGCAGAAACTACTAGCTGTTGATGTCGCCCACCTACGCGACCTGCTCGACTCTTTGAGCATCCATCATAGGTTAGCAAGAAGTTTAGACTTCTTAGGGACTGCGCTAAAAGTAGTGGCAGGAACGCCGAACATTAGCAACAAAGTACGAGTTCAAATCAATAAAATTTCCGCTACCGTCAACCAACTTCTGAGGTCAGCAAAAAAGTCCCAAATTGATACTGGGCACGTATTCGAGATGCTTTTAACCCGAAATAGGATGATAGCAATGGAGCTGCAAGGATTGATGCAAGCAGTGGCACTTGCCAAAGTTAATATTGTTAGCCCCAGCATCCTAGATCATGCAGACCTGGAAGGTGTGTGGATGGAAGAGCCCACCGAGACCGCGATTAGAGATGTTTTGTCCGTATCGCCCATTAAAATTGTACAGTCCGATAACATATTACATTTTATTATTAAGTTTCCGAAGATAAAGTCGGCCTGCAGCAAGATCACCGTTTTCCCAGTGTCACATCGCGACACCATGCTCAGGCTGGAAGACAACGTCATTGCCGAATGCGACGGTGAGATCCACACCGTGAAAAAGTGCTCCCTGACATTAGGAGCTACATTTTGCCGGCTGGCTTGATAGAGGCACGGTGCATTGCGAGAGCCAACAAAGCGATTTACACCCCATCACTTACGTTGATGAGGGGATAGTGATTGTAAATGATCGCTCGGCTCGCGTGTGTGTGGATAATGGCACCTGTGTCCATATAAAGGGCACATATCTCGTCACTTTTGTAAAGAGTGCCATTGTCAATGAAACCCGATTGAATGAACGTAATCTGGACCACATTAAAGAGTTCGGGAAGAAGATTAACCACCATCAGTTACATGGTGTTGGTGTTCAGTCAGTTGGTGTTCATAGCGGGAGCAGTATGCTGCGCTTTAATTTGCATCGGCTTGACCTATCGGCGAGTCACTCAGGCCCGAAAAACCGCGGCCCAACTGAAGGAGATGATTGCCCAAATAGGGTCGGCCGAGGCCGGCCTCATTCTTGAAGGGGACGTAGTTAACTGAAGTTAACCGAACAGCGGCAATGTCCGATTACTTAAGAGCTCGCTCTGGCCAAACTGCTGACAGAGCGTCAGGCCGGATGATCATGCATAGCGGCAAGCACTGCACATTTGCGTGGCCGCTTTGAAATACTTTTTGTTAGCTTTAAGTTTCAGTTTGTGTCAGAGTCTCAATGAATAAAGAGCACTTATAAAACCAAATCTCCGGCACAGCCGTAAAACAGTAAATTAACTTGTTGAATTGGTCACCGCGCCTCAAGGGCCGTGACAACGGAGCAAGTGCTCCCATCGTAACTCCCGTCGTAAAAGGGATTTCCATCGGCAACCGCCAGGGATCTAAACAATGCTCGTAACCTGCAAAGAAGAACAAAGAAGAAAATAATTTGAGTCCTAATTTGTAGTGCTATTTTTCCGATTTGACCAAATAAAAAAAGGTATTATCTATAAATTGCACTCATACCTGCGTTGCCGGTTGCGAAATTAAGGTTCTTTAAACAATTCTGACCCCTTGCAAAATAAACCAAATGACGGTCTACCACATTATACCTTTTAAAATTTAAGATTTAAGCAAATTTAAGAATGTAAACTCTGTTGTAATTTTTATACCCTTGCAGAGGGTATTATAATTTTATCCAAAAGTTTGCAACCAGTGAAGGAGACATCTCCGACCCTAAAAGTATACATATTCTTCACCTTCAGGATCACCTCCTGAGTTGATATGAGCATGTCCGTCGGTCCGTCGGTCCGTCTCTCCGTCTGTCTGTCTGTTTCTACGCGAACTAGTCTCTCAGTTTTAAAGTTATCCACTTGAAACTTTGCACACACCCTTATTTCCTTTGCACGCAGTATATAAGTTGGAACGGGATCGGCCGACTATATCCTATAGCTGCCATATAACTGATTGATCGGAAATGGTATAACTTTGATGTTTTTAAAGTAAGAATGTTCAAACTTTACAGGATCTATTTTTGGCAAAATTTTACGACATGCCAAATTTCATAAGGATCGGCCAACTATATCCGATGTTTGCGATATATATCCGGTTTTAACTGCAAGGGTTTATCAATTTCGGCTCCGACCGAAGTTAGCTTTCCTTTCTTGTTATAGCTATTTCTGTCAGTCACAGCATTATAAAAAAGGCCAGACGAAAAAGGGTAGATATGTCAAATTCAAAAGGAGTACATACGTATACGAACTACCGAACTGAGCGGACGTGCTTTGTCCGAGCTCCGGGAAAACTGCACAATAATACAGTTAATCAAAAAACTAGGTTTTTGTAGGGGGGCGTGGTTTCCGCAAAAGATTCCAGGATGAGGGATGAAATTATAAATAAAAAGTCGGGGGCGTCTTCCTCTGGATATAACGCGGTCAGCTTTATTGGGCTGCTTACATCGAATACTAACTTAACTTAGAAAAGCAAACAAGGCAAAAGTAATAGAAAAAATACGATCGACGACGGCCGACGAAGGAGCGAGAGCGCAAAGGGGGCGAGCGCGGATGCGCTCTTCAGCGCGGGTGCGCTCTTCAGTGCTGGTGCGCTCTTCAGCGCGGGTGCGCTCTTAAAGTTGCGGCACAACGGCCCCTCACGTAAACATCCTCCCCCCCTTGCAATCGCTCAGGTTGCAATAGATCCCTCGTCGCTAGCTATGCGTCACTGCAGATAGAGGGCGTACACGGGTCGATGAAGGCCCCCGTGTCGAAGATCCGGGTCCCTGTGTTGTCGCTGTTCCGGGTCAGCAGCGACGATAGGGTGGGCGCAGCGACCGCGTCCTGCGGGGGCCCTCGAGGAGAGGCGGAAAGTTGCCTAGGCGCGGATGACGCGGGCGGAAGAGCGGTGGACGGCACCCGATGAGTGGCGGACGAAAGCAGTGGAGCGCGTGACGACTGCCAGCCAGTGGCGGAAGAATGCCGAGGAGTTATCGAAGAGTGCCGGGAAGTCTGCGGCCGTGGATCGGTTTGGGAATGCCGGAAAATGGCGGACGCAGGGCGAGAAACACCCGAACCGCGCCGGGAGTTGGCGGATGACGGCCGACGAGAGAGCGGGACACCCCGTGTACTGTCTCCCGGGGGCGGTGACCGGTGCTCCTTGTTCGCGGGGTGCAGCAGCGTGTGGTGATCCTGACCACACGTCTTACAGCCGTCCCCCCGCCGACAGGATCCGTCGGAGTGCTCGTGGGCCAGGCAGCTCAATCAATAGCGGTTCACGAGAACCGCTCGGAGCCGCTCCTCGGCACTAAGGCGTAGGAAGCGCCGACACCTCTTCAATGGATGGATCCCATTGCAGACTCGGCATCGGTAGGATTGTGTACCTCGAGTACATCTGCTCTCCAGTGACGGATCAGTCGGATCATCAGCTGATTGCCACCGTGCAGCGTGATGCGATGTGTAAATCGAAGAAGGAGGCGAGACAGAGTTGTGCTCGCATCCTGAATCGAAACCCTGAACCTGTGAGTCACCGAGGCTGCGGGCAACTCGTACGGAAAAGACAGACACGCTGCGGGGGTTAGCTGGAGACAATGGGCCTGTCAGCACCCATCCAAAAATGGTCTCCTGACCGAGAAGCTACCCGCAGATGTTAGCCTTGGAATTACAGAGGAGAATGGACGGCAGAATGTCAGCTCCTAATAACACATCGATTTGGGAGCTCTCAAAGAAGTTGGGGTCCGCCAGGGGAATGTCGGGCAGCCCCTTGAGAAGATCTCGCGAAAACGGATATGATGGCAGATTTCCTGCCAACTGCGGCAGAACGTAGGCCGCAGTCTCTAATTGTAGCCCGGGTCTAGACGGCGACCGAATGGAGAAATGGCACAATTTTGTAGACTGCGCGGAAATGGTCTGATTAAGGCCGGAAACTTGGGCTTGAATCGTCTTGAAGGGAGGCTTGACGAGGTTGAACAGTCGTTCCGTTATGAACGTCGCTTCGGAGCCTGAGTCTATCAGTGCTCGTGCTTGGACGGTGCACCCCAAATGGCACACGTTGATAAGGGCCGTGCCCAGTAGGACGGCTCCTGACCCGGAAGCGAAACACACCTGCACATTCGACTGATCCTCTGAGCCGTTTGTTGACGTAGGCGGACTTGGAGCGGTAAGCTGCGTAGGCGGACTTGGAGCGGTTGCGAATGGATTGCCGCGGTGCAAGAGGGTGTGGTGTCTGCTGTGGCATGTGGAGCAGGTATGGGCGCTCGTGCAGTCTCGCTGCTGGTGCCCTCGGGCAAAACAGTTTAAACATAACTGCTTCCTCCTTATGTAGTCAGAGCGCCCATTTACATCCATTTCTAGGAAACGCGGACATAAGCGAATGGGGTGGTCCTCCCTCGAACAGAGATCGCAGCCCTTTTGGCCCGAAACCACTCGAGTCTCGTATGAAGTGAGCCTCCGAGCAGGGGCAGTAGGAAGTCCCGACCTTGGCGGAAATTGCACGGAGCCACTAGGCCTGACGTCGTCGATGGCCTCCAGAGTGCGATGGCGCTCTGTCAGGAAGTTATCTAATTCCTTCCATGTTGGAATCTCGGCCTTATTATGTACGGATTGCTCCCACATAGAAAGTGTGACCTTGGGGAGTTTTGACGAAATCATAAATACAAGGAGACAGTCCCAAGCCTCAACATTAACGGAGGACATTTCTAGGGCTGTCAAACAACTCTGAATGGTAGCTTGCAGGTCCTTCAGCGCGACCCCGGACTCTTGCGAAATAGCCTGGATGTTGAAAAGGATCTTCAACTGGCTGTTGACCAATAGCCGCCGGTTCTCAAAGCGGTCTGTGAGGCTTTGCCATGCGGCGACAAACCCCTCATGGGTAAGCGGAGCCTTAGAAACAATGGCGTGGGCGTCACCACTTGTTTTGGACAATAAGTGGAACAACTTCTCTACCGGGGTGAGCCGCGAGTTTTGGATGTAAATGGCCGTAAACAAGTCTCTGAAGGTGGTCCACCGAAGATAATCACCCGCGAAGACCTCGGTATCCACCGGAGGTAACCGGCAGCCTGTAGGCGCGGGCGTGTGGACATTGACGGGAGCCTGAGTGGATTGGGACGCAATTTTCTCCCGAAGCTGGGCAATACATCTCGAATAGACGGAGTAACAGTAGCTGTACTTCGCTTCCAGCACTGTCGAGGCGGCCGCATTGTCGTCGGACACGGCTAGCAAATCGGAGCAGCTCTCATAGCTCTTCTCCCATAGTGCCTGAATTTGGTCCCGATGAACTTCGCACATGTATTGGGATCTTACTTCCGTATCTCTGGCGCCCGGAGTATTAATGTTAGCCTCAAATTGGCTAATTCGATCTGTTGTGGCGATGAACTTTTTCAACGCCACTTCGACCGCACTTGGAGCCATTTTTGCAACGGAGTGAGTCTGCCTCTGTGAAGGGCCGGGGGTTGTATTGACGGATTCGTCACTCCTTGCCCTTGGACTGGCACTGGTAGCCTTAGGCTTCAAAAGAGGCGTCCGCGGAGATGCGGATTGAGATCTGTCCAAACGGATGGCTGGGATCGAACGCGGCTTTTGGTCGTCTCCCGTGGGCATTCTCAGAGTCCAATTCGCTGGTCAGCGCTTGTCGACTGACTCGCACAACAGGTGCCTCGTACGAAGTGGTGGCCGGTCGCACTAATGTGATGAGAACGGTGAGATCGCGGATGAAAGGCAATTACAAGGAGCAAGTGCGAACTAGTGGCGCCGATGTGGAAAGGAAAGTCGTGTGCGGCACAATTCGAATGTGGAAAGAAAAACTTCAGGCACCAGAAAAAACCCAAAAGGAGACGAGGTTTGTTCGGATTGTAGGCGGATGTTGCCGGATGCGGAGTAGAAGCAGAGTTGGAGGCACGAAAAAATGGAAAAAGTACCGGAAAATTCGTGCTTGTTCGAAAAAAAATGACGACGGTTTATATACGTATGTATATTTCGACTTGTGTGGTTCGTACTGAATTTAATATATACTGAGATATTAAATTCTTCACTATTTTCGAATTTGCGGAGCCGGAAGGTGGACTTAACTTTGGCTTGAATTAAACACACAAAAAATATAAATAATTAATTTTTGGCTAACTTTCGGATTTAAATATGATGGAGCCAGAAGGGTGGAGTTGAAAATCTTAATTTTTAATCAATTGAGGTTAATTATCACGAAGCTGGAACGGTGGAATTGAAACCTAAATATTTAATTAATTGAATTTAATTAACACGAAGCCGGGAAGGTGGAATGAAAAACCGCGGCTCTATTCGGACAGAAGGTGGATAATTAAATTAATTAATTATAATTTTCCGATAATTAAATCTTCGACTTTAATTATTGAGTGGTCGGAAAGGTGAATTAAAAAACCTGGCCCTTTGCTCGAACGGAAAATAAGAATTAAATAAATTTTCGTAGTTATAATTATAAATACATAAATTTATAATTAATTGATTTTTTAATCTATTTTGTTATGCAGCCGGTTATGCCGTCGGCACCCTGTACGTACCTCAAAGAAAAATAAACAGAACCGAAAAACACAACACGGCTAGGTCGAGAATTTAAGCGACACAATCACGGATTTGTAGTGAAATGGCGGTTTATAATTGTTGGTTTTAGAAAATGCAAAATTTTTTTTTTTTTTTAATTTTATCGGCTATATATTTCCTGAAATTGGAGGCAGAAAATATTTGGAAATTATATGGACATGCATGCAAGTAGGGCAAGGGCATGTGGGGCATATGATGGTACAGTAGAGCTTCGATAAGTGGACTGTATATGTTAAATTTGATCGGTTATATATTTCCTGGAATTGAAGGCAGAAAATATATGGACATGCATGCAGGTACGGATATATGTAAGGGCATGTGGTCATATGTTGGCACAGTGGAGCTTTGATAAGTGGACTGTATAATTGGGGGAACAGAAAAGTTATGTGGTGTAAAAAATGACACTGATTGAGGAAGATAAAAACAAATATTACGACAGCGGCGGACTGTTCGGTGAATTTGGAAATTCCGGAACTCATTCACACCGGTGGCCAATATTAATTATGCCTTCTTTTTGTCACCACACAATTTCACTGTTCACTTGCGAATTTTTCGCGGATTAATTGCACCAAAAAAATATGTATGTGCGTATGTATGTATGTATGTAGGCGGATGCACATATGCCTCGACCGTTGGCAAGCGAATGAATAACGGAGAGGCCGAAAACGGCGAGGAATATGGGCAGCACACAAAACGGAGACGGATAGAAAAATTTGCCGAATTTTAAGATTATTTATATGTAGATTATTAGAAAATCTCAACCTGCCGTTGTGTCGGAAAACTCGGACTTGGAGTTGACACGGAGGGAAAAAACAATCTTGCAGCAGTGTGAACGAAATTTAATGTTCGGATCACTGCTGAAGACCGGCAGAGAGATGGGGACGGAAAAATGTACTTATCTTTTGGCGGAACAATGCCGAGAACTGCTGGCAGAAGAAAATCCAGTAATTATCCGGCTCGAAGGACCAATGTTTGTAGGGGGGCGTGGTTTCCGCAAAAGATTCCAGGATGAGGGATGAAATTATAAATAAAAAGTCGGGGGCGTCTTCCTCTGGATATAACGCGGTCAGCTTTATTGGGCTGCTTACATCGAATACTAACTTAACTTAGAAAAGCAAACAAGGCAAAAGTAATAGAAAAAATACGATCGACGACGGCCGACGAAGGAGCGAGAGCGCAAAGGGGGCGAGCGCGGATGCGCTCTTCAGCGCGGGTGCGCTCTTCAGTGCTGGTGCGCTCTTCAGCGCGGGTGCGCTCTTAAAGTTGCGGCACAACGGCCCCTCACGTAAACACTAGGGTAACCCAATATAAGCGAAAAGATGCTGAAGTACAATTTACTAAAGCGACAGACAAGCTTTTTATGACAGTTGTGATGTGCTTAACCAAAACTAGTGCATTGTTAAAAAAAAAGTAAGAGCCACGCAATGAGCTCATTGAGCAACGATCAAAAGAACGAGCGTAGAAGTTCAGTGAACCAAAAAAACGGCTTCGACTGCTTCTTTTCAACCCGCGATACCAAATTGGAAAAATCGGCGATTATAAGCAACCCGGCTTTACTGACCGTTGAAACCCAAAGGGCACGGTCTTGCTCACCCGCTCTGTTCACTCCGACTCCCGCATCAAGGAGTTCGCAGTGTAAAATCCCCCTCCAATATCGGAAACAAATTTCGCACCAACAACTAGCAGCGCTACAACTTCTGCAACAACAGCGAAAAACCAAAATAAAAATTAACCGTTTCCTGAATATCGTTAAAGAACCAGACAGATCCACTACTAAAAGATTTGCCCTACTGGCGGAGGTTGAGGAAAACCAACCAGCCCAAGACACCGCAAAAAAACCCAAACCCCCTCCAATCTATATTAGGGAAAAAAGCTCGAGTGCCCTGGTCAACAAAATTGCGTCGTTGATCGAGAACGGTGACAACTTTCATGTTGTTCCGATTATCAAAGGGAGAATCCATGAAACAAATGTGCAAACCAAGACTGAAGAGCACTTCCGAATCGTGTATGGTAGTATGGACACACAAGGTCGTACTGCACACTTCGGGCTGTCTGTGTAGTCTGCGGGGACGCCCACAAGTCCGCTTGCTGCACGAGGACAGTACCGTGAAGAAATGTGGAAAAGTTCAAAACCAGAACATGGTGATACAGCTGCTCGTAGCACAACAGTTTAAATAATCTATGCAGGCGCTACGAATATCAATGTGGAACGCCAATGGTGTCTCACGGCATAAACTAGAATTATCACAATTCTTAACCTAAAACCATATTGACGTTATGCTACTGGTGGAAACGCATCTTACAAGCAAATACAACTTTCATAAAAGAGGCTACGCAATGTACCGCACAGATCATCCACATGGGAAAGCCCACGGCGGAACTGGAGTTCTAATCAGAGAACGAATTAAACACCATTTTCACAAAAGGTTTGCAACAAACTTCTTGCAGGCCACATCGATACAAATTCAGTCAAGGAATCCTTTCAATCGCTGCCGTTTACTGCCCTCCTCGTTTCTCAATCTCGGAAGGACAATTTATGGACTTCTACAATTCACTTGGGGATCGATTTATAGCCGCAAGAGACTACAACGCCAAACATACGTACTGGGGATCACGTCTAGTGACTCCCAAAGGAAGACAATTGTACAATGCAATTATAAATGTGAAAAATAAACTGGAATACGTTTCCCTTGGAAGTCCCACATACTGGCCAACAGACTCACGAAAGCTCCCAGACCTTATTGATTTTGCAGTGACAAAAAACATACCTCGCAATCTAATAAGTGCCAAAGCAGTCTCGGACTTATTACCAGACCACTCGCCTGTGCTTCTAACGCTTCTTCAAAGCCCAGAAATAACCGAACTCCTTCAGCCTGACGACGCCAAAAACGAACTGGCTAAAATACAAAAAAGTACGTGAGGGCCCACATAGAACTCTCCCCGGAATTTAACATGGAATCGGACATCGACTACACTACGAGCGCCCTGGAAGAAGTACTCGTTGCGGCAGCTAAAATCTCTACTCCTCATAGGAAAGATGTAGACCGAAACAAACACTTCAAATCTAATCAGCAAATCGAACAGCTCGTGCGAGAAAAGAGACGCACGCGTCGTGATTGGCAAAACAGCAGATCACCAGCTTCAAAACAACGCCTTAAGGAAGCAACCCGATCACTCGACCAGGCTCTTCACCAACAGGAAGAAAATGCACAGCTGAGGTACATCCAGAATCTCTCGCCAACAAGCACAAAGTACCCCCTGTGGAGGGCCCACCCAAATCTTAGCGCCCCAATTGAAACGACCACCCCGATAAGAAACTCTTCGGGATGCTGGGCTCGCAGCGACGAAGGCCGAGCTGAAACATTCGCCACACATCTCCAAAGTGTCTTCCAGCCTAACCCAGCCTCAAATTCATTCCTCCTGCCAGAAATTCAGCCAGAGTCCTCCCCTCGGCCAGCCGCACCTTCATTCCGGCCGAACGAAATCGAAAAAGTCATAAGAGGGCTAAAACCAAAAAAGGCTCCCGGTGGTGACCTTTTGACGCCAAAGATGCTGATCGAACTTCTAAAATGCGCTATAGAGGTCGTCTGCAAACTATTTAATGGAATCATTAATCTTGGCTTTTTCCCAAAAAAGTGGAAGAAATCCATCATTATAATGATACCGAGCCTGAAAAAGACCACACAATTCCGTCATCATAGAGACCAATAAGCATTCTATCTTGTTTGTCTAAATTGTTTGAAAAATTTTTGTTAACTCGCATAGTACCACATCTGGAAGCTTGCAATATTATCCCGGCACACCAATTTGGCTTTCGAAGAAACCATGGAACCATCGAGCATGTGAAAAGATTAACATCCGAAATAAGCTCAGCCTTCGAACAGCGAGAATACTGCAGCGCTATTTTACGCGACGTATCTTAAGCTTTCAACCGAGTTTGGCTCATCGGACTCATGCACAAAATTAAAACGTATTTGCCAACATCATACCTCTCCATACCTGGAATCATACCTCTACAATAGGGTATTCTCAGTGAGATGCAACGCAGCTACTTCGGGCGACTACACCATCGAACCTGGAGTTCCACAAGGAAGCGCACTCGGCCCGTGTCTATATGTTTTGTATACTGCGGATATTCCTACGAGCGCACAACTAACAACCCCAACGTTCGCCGACGATACCGCTATCCTTAGTCACTACAGATGTCCAACGCAAGCAACAACCCAACTGGCTTATTATCTCATAATAGTGAAAAGGTGGCTGTCCGACTGGCGCATTAAATAATCGAAGAAAGGTGTAAAAATGTAACGTTTTCTCGTAAAAGACAAACATGGCCTTCGCTAAACGGTATGCAGATCCCTCAAGCTAACGAAGTAACGTACCTTGGCGTCCACCTTGATAGACGACTTACCTAACCTTGATAGACGCAAAAAGATGCTCCTAAAACTGAAAGCCAGCAGCCTCCACTGGATCATAAACTCACGATCGCCAGTGTGCCTGGACTACAAGTTACTACTGTACAATTCAGTCCTAAAGCCAATCTGGACGTATGGCTCTGTGGGGGAACGCGACCAGCAACAACATAGACATCATACAGCGCGCACAATCAAAAATCTTCAGAACTATCACAGGGGCACCTTGGTATGTTCGCAACGAAAACATCTACCGGGATCTGGACATCCTCGCAGTGAAAGACGAAATCCAGAAGCAAAAAGAGTCATACAAAGAAAAACTGTCTTCCCACCCAAATTTTCTCGCTCGGGGATTGACTCGGGTTTCTAGCGTATCCCGCCTTAGACGCAACGACCTCCCAACCCAGCAATTGATTTTTAGGGCCGTCTAACTCCGTATTAGTCAATATGACTGTTGGTTAAGTTAAAAATATAAGATTTGATACACCTCTTGTTAGTCTCTATATAGTATATAGTATATAGTATAAGAAGTATAGGTATAAAGAATGCATCATATGATTAAATTTGGAGAATATAATTTACAGAATATTCTGCAAGGGTATATAAACATCGGCTCCAGCCGAAGTTAGCTTTCCTTTCTTGTTTTTAAATTGCATTGTATACCTTCTGTCAGGCTTCGCAGTTTATACCTCCTGCCTGGTAACATAGCTGCCAGCCAATTTGGCGCAGACGCAGACCATGCCGCCGCCCACTGTGGGTCAGACGCAGCATGCGTTTTGGATGGGGGAGAGGGATGAAGGAGAAGAGGGACATACATCGAAGCTACGATGGTTGTTACACCGCTCCTACTTGGTCGCCAGTGCCCCATTTCACGCGTGTACCGCCGCAGCGGTGGAGTTGGCTGTCAGAACCGCGACTTTTCACACATTGTCACCATCCTCACCTTGCGTCCAGCGCGGATAGCGCCTCGCCTTGATGTATAATCTTTTTAGCTCTTGGGGAGAAGAGAGCTGGTACAGGCGCCCTCTGCCGGCGTCGGCTTGCGCTAGCTGGCGCCCTCTGCCAGAGCGGGAGGTCCGTGGCGGGCCCAGCACTGGAGATCGGCTGTTTTAGAGACCCACAGCCTCTACCACCACAAAATGTTTGCGTTTGGGCGGACTTCCGCTCCTTTTCTAAGAGTCAGGATCCGATCAGATGCCACCAGCGTTCTAGGAACGTTCCTCCCTCGGCTGGTGAGCATTGCTTGCGCCTTGCAACAGAAACCTTACGACTTGCTTACACTTTTCGCACACAGCACGACTGGCTATACATACTAATTTTACTACGAGCTCCACCGCACCCACCGTTCGACCGCCCACAACCAACCTCATGTACCCGTGGATGTGAATGTACGAGGGGACTAACAAAAGTTCGCTTAATATAGTAGAAATAAATTTAATTTTTTTTTTTAATTTAAATCTTTATTCATCATCTCTTTGTATTTTTTCAACGTAATCGCAATTTATTTCTATACATTTTTGAAGTCCATAAATCCACCTTGAAAAAAAGTCTTCAAAATCGGAGTTTTGCAATTTTATCATTGACCGCATTTATTATCTCCTCATTGGTGTTGAACACTCTTCCTCGCAAATTATTTTTTAATATTTCGAAATAACCAGAAGTCGCAAGGTGCTTGATCTGTGGAATAAGGTGCTGGTCGAATTTCTTCGATACCTGACAGCGCAATAAAGTCACTTTTTTAAAGTCAGTGTGTGCTGGCGCATTGTCATGATGCAAAAAGTATCGGCGAAATTCCTAAAAGCAATCGGCGTTTTAAGTGACTCCGACTGAATTATATCCTGTTCCTATCTCACTATATTGACCTTAAATGATTCGTAAAACTACATACAAATTAAACTAATCAGGACGTTTACTTTTTAAAAAAATAATTTTTGATTTTTTAAAAACTTAATCCTTTTTAGCTAGACCGTTTAAAGATGAGTGGCTTGCTCCAGGAATAAGACTGATAATTTTTAATTATTTTTATAATTAAATTATTTTTATTATTTTTATTTTAATAATAATAATCATGATAATTTTTTAATTGGGGATTCTCAGAAACGAGTGAGGGGAAATTGTGAGACAAGATATGAAATGACATGACTTATTCAGCAGGGGCTACTGCATTTGGAAAAAAATGTTTACATTGCCTAATTGCTGTGGTAGTTTATGGGCTGGATAACATAAATATGTACAAAATACTAGCTGACCCGGCAAACGTTGTTTTGCCACCAAATGACTTTATAATTTCTGTACAAAATTTACTCAATTCAAGACTTATGTATTATAAAGTCATCTGGAGGAATAACAAAAGGCAAACATTATTTTTAAGTTATTTTTTGATCGTAATTCAGCACGTCAATCTCTTAGTGCTTTAGCGTAAACAATATTTATTGTTAGTCCATCTTTAGCTAACACAAACAAACTGAATGGTTTACCCACTCGAGAGCATGCCACGTATAATTGTGAAAAACATGGTGTTCTTAAATCTAAGCCACAAATAGACATCGTTTGACCTTGAAATTTGTTGATAGTCATTGCAAATGCCAATCTAATCGGAAACTGAATGCGTTTGAATTGAATTGGCGCATCTGTTAGTATAATAGGAATCCGTGGTATTAGTATACTTCTACTTCTGAACTTTCACTTTTGAACTTTCCATTTAAAATGCTGCCTTTGATTACGTTTTTCACTAATTTTTTAATGAATGAATTGAATTAATTTTTGAATTTCAGATCATGAATCACCCCATTTACGTTTCCTTGGCATTGCTCACTGTACAAAACACTCAATGTATTTACTTAATGATGAAGGATTTTTGCCCCAGTTTAAATTGAGTAAAAGTAAATTCTATGGAAGCGTGAATTTGTCAGTGCGATGGGGTTATAACTCATTTTATATGCGATTTTTGGTATATCGAACAGGATTTAAGAGGATGAAAAATGTTGGTAGATGTTGGTGGATTTTCAAACCTACTCAATACAGTCACAAAATATCATGAGAATCGGTAAATCCGTTTCGGAGGAGTATAGTTACAAAAACTGTGACACGAGAATTTTATATATATAGATTATACTGCTAGATACTGCTAACAATTAATCCTTTTCCTAAATAAATGTAATATGTGGGCCGAAATATGACAAAATATAATATGATACATACATATTATAATTTCTTTCGTCATTTCACCCAATAACGAATACCCGAATTTTCTTAGGGTAGTAAGCCTGAAAAGTTAGAAAAATCAAAAATTATGTGTTCTGGATCCGAAACGATATGGCACACACACATACACCCGTGTATGTGAATGTGTGACACTAATAAATACAAAGATCAATCGAACCGCAGACCAACCTTCTTCATGATGCTTTCAGAGAATGAAAAACAGAAAACATTCAATGAGAATTTAAGAGTAAGTTAAACGAAAGATGAGTGTAAGAAAAAGAGTAAGACTTTCTCTGCGGCCTGCTGGGGCCTGTCGTGCATTTACAGTGCATTTTCGTTGAAATGAGTAGTCTATATGTTGTATGGGTAGTGATTGAACACACGGAACGAGGACACGGCATCACGAGAAACACTAGAAGTCTTATTCGCTGAAGCGGCGAGATTCTCTTTCGCCCACCTAAAGACCTTCAACTGCATCTTATCTTTCGCCCACCTAAAGACCTTCAACTGCATCTTCTATGCTGATGATCTACAGTCTGAGATAAAAAATACATCCAGGACAGTCACATTGCAAATTTTATAATATAATGTTAGCCCTGAAACAACGTATTATGGAATTAATGTCACGAACATGCTAACTCTTATTCAAAACAAGAACATTGTGCTACAGTAGCTTGTTGCCTAAAATTGTAAATAACACAGGGCGACAACAAAACATCGCAACGAATAATTTTAACTGCTCCATAACCCTTAGGCTCCACTGAACCAAAGTCCAGAACAAACAAAAGAGAAGAAATGGATCGAATTTTGACATATAAATCTTCAGTTATCGTTCAGGTTTATGGCGTCTATAAGATATAGTCGGCCGATCGTTATAAACTTTGGTAGGTCGAATCAACTGGCCAACAATTTACTAAGTTCCAGCTTTTTATTTTCAAAAACACAAAAGTTGGGTAATTTCCGATCGTTCAGTTGTATGTATCTAAAATCCGAACTCTCTTACTCTAAAAACATCAAAGTTATAGCAGCTATAGGATGTAGTCGGCCGATTCTGGCCGTTCCGACTTATGTACTGCGTGTAATGAGAGAGACTAGTTTAAAACTGAGAGACTAGTTCGCGTAGAAACAGACAGACAGACGGACAGACAGACGGAAAGACGGACATGCTCATATCAACTCAGGAGGTGATCCTTATCAAGTGATCCTTATTACCACCCTCTGCAAGGGTATAAAAATGCCATATAGCCCGCACCATATCTTTGGAATACTTATAGAATACTTAGTCAAATACTTTGAAAGATCCATGCCCTTTAATCAAGAATCCTGCGCCCATCGATAATACAAAAATTGGATTCTGGTGACGAACGAGACATCTGCTCTGCTAGTTCGACTCGCGCGACTCGTTGCGTCCAAATCAGACCTGAAAGGTCTGCGTACGTATTTGGTAGAGTTGGTAGTGCAGATCTAAATAACGGGATATACCCTTGTGAAACAAGTTCGCCTTAATCAGCTAAAAAACAGCTTCAACACGGCATGACCCCCTAAATACTCCCTGTATTGAATTAAACTACATACAAACACTTGAACATATATTATTTCGAAGAAGTGAATAATTTTAACATTTTCAATATTATTTATTTTCTATTTGCTTTTGCCTAAGAACTTTTCTTACAATGACCTGTTGTTAGATAAATAAAATTATACAATAATATTTTAAATTTATTATTAATGATTTATGGAATTTTTTAATTTTACAATACTTATCTTTTAAATAAATCACTGTATTAAATGGATGTTTTAATTTTACAATTCTTTGCTTTTAATAAAATTAATAATTTCAATCTTAAAATTGCTACGAGTAAAACAAAACTTTTTAATACAAACTTAAATCTTAAACTTAAATATTTGTTTTTTATATACGACACATTTATACATTTGATTTTTAATATAATTTTTTTGTAAGAGTATCGTAAGTTAACATCTAGTTTTCTTTATTTTACATTAGTATGTTTATAGTATTATAGAAAAGTATGCAGAAAAGTATGCCAGTTTCTGATCAGTTAATTCTTTATAAGGAAGACAGAACAACTTAAGAGAACTAACAATTCGAAAATATATACATAAAAAAATAAACTTCATCAGATTGTCATTTTTTTTCAAAGCCCATACTTGCAGATATACATATATTTTTTTAAATATTTTTTTAAACTGTCTGAAATTTTAAAAGGCAGTCAAATATATAAAAATTATAAACAAATAATGTTCGTATGAACACGTGGATCTCAGCACCTATAAGAGATACAGCCTTAGGCTTTTGCACAAAGACTCCGATAATACCCACGCAGCTTAAGTTCGTTTCAATTTCCTGCCTGCAAAGACGAATGGTGGTTTCAGGGGTGTGGGGACTCGGATCGCGTGAATCGTGATTAACCAAATATGCGAAATCATTCCTGCTTAAGACTCTCGAAAGAGGCTGTTGGGTCTTGCAGCCGCCTATAATTCAGGAACCTTAGACCGAAATTGGCAAACTTGTAAAAAGTACCATTTATGACGTCACATTGCATTTTTCCACTTTCGACCCGCGTTTTCATTTTTTCCCGTCCCCTCTGATTCTGGATCATCCACGACTGATTGTTTATATTGGCTTTCATATAAAATAAACATAAATAACTCAAATATTACGCTTATTCTTGGAAGAAAATTTTTAAACATTATTTTGTAGTTAGGAGAATGCGCGCGGTGAACAGCTCAACTGATGTATTCTTTCATATTCTTGCAAAAGCAAGCAGAAGCAACCATCTAGCAAGGAGCAGGGAGCAGCATGGCAACAAAAGCAGCAGTCGGAGAGCAGCGGCCGAGATAGAGGCAATCTAATTAGGAGATAGGGGAGAAACCGAGTGAGGATAAACGAGACCCTCGTCGTGGGAAGCTATTCGAGAGAGCATAGAATCAGATCGAAGGGAGACACGAGCTGAACTAACTATAAACCCATTCTTCCTTGCACAGTCCAAAGGAGTGGAGATCTTGGGGACCAACCCGAAATGGCGACTGGTGATTGATGTGAGAACAAGCGCCCACTGTGGTGACAAGTGAGGCAGCAAGGATTCGACGGAGGAGCAGGAAATCACCCATTTGTAACGATCAAGGAACTCAAATAAAAAAATAGTGTTCGTAAAAAGCCAACCTGCGTAAAATACCCGGCGGCACATCTTAAACTCAAGCCCACACCAATCTGTAGTATTGAGAAAAACCCAAATGCCGGGATAAACAAAATTGTTGCGCTGGTTGAGAATGAGAACTATTATAGTGTTCCGCTTATTAAAGAGCATATCCGCTTATCTTACTCTCTTTCCTACTCTCATCTTTCGTTCATCCTACGCTCATATTCTCATTGAATTTTTTTTGTTTTTCAGTCTCTGAAAGAAGCACCATGAAGAAGATTGGTCTGCGCTTCGATAGATCTTTGTATGTATGCGTGTCCAACATTCGCATACATGGGTGCATGTGTTAACTAGAATTTTAATACTATAAACAAAAAATGGCAACTTTTCCCCCCTCGCAAGCTTGAGTCAGGTATAAACAAATTCCCCTTATCTTACCACCAACTGCCAAAACAATAATAGAATAAACATCCGAAGCGATTACTCCACCGACGCTCCCCCTTTTGGACATTTCGGTCGCTATCCAAACTTTGCTGATCGAGGCCCAATCGAAATTCGGGAAACAAGATCGAAAATGACTTCGGATTCATCTTCGTAAAAATTATAAACCAAAAGCTTGGAAAAGCTTCAATCCCGAAGCGAAAGGAAAAGAACGAAAGCCTGAGAGAATCGGAATTGGGACGACAAAACGAAATGTTATGCTTATGACTCCAACCTTTTATAAAGTTTTTTTTACATATCAGAACTGGTAATGTTGTTAATTTTAATGCACAAGCCTCTCGCAGAACAAGCAAAACTTCAAAGCAATCGGCGTTTTAAGTGACTCCGAGTAAAAAATACCCTGTTCCTATCTCAGTATATTGATTGTTTGGTCATTAATAGTTTTCAATGCCGGTAAAATAAAAATAAATTTTATTAAATTAAACGTTATCAAATCTTACTTTGGACACATATGAAATTGGGATCTTATATATGTGGGAAAGCCAATTTAGGGTGCGAGCGCAATAGGACAATGAACGAGAGTGCGCCAACCTTTGATAATAGGCTGAGCGGATGCTCGCTAGCTTAAGATGCGGAATAAGTTAAAGCCGAGCGGCCGAAAGGGAGTCGGTTTGCAACCAACAATCCTTAAGTTATTATTAATTATTTAACCTAGAAGTTGCTTGCTGCCTGACCCGACATTGATTTTTAATGATTCGTAAAAATATATACATTTATACAAAACATTTTACTGCTAACACCTAATTTTATTCCTAAATAAATGTAATATGCGGGCCGAAATATTAAAAATTATATCTTTCGTCATTTCACCCAATAACGAATACCCGAATTTTCTTAGGGTTTCTATTGCCCGAATTTTCTATTGTGTGCGCTGGCTTCGAAATGATATGACACACACATGCACCCGTTGGTTTTTTTTTTAAGATTTAAGTAATATTTTCTCTGCGGCCTGCTGGGGCCTGTGGCAAGAAATTTTAGAGTGCCTTTTCGTTGTATGAAATGATTAGTCTATATGTTGTATGGGTAGTGATTGAACACACGGAACGAGGACGCGGCATCACGAGAAACACTAGAAGTCTTATTCGCCGAGATTATCTTTCGCTCACCTAAAGACCTTCAACTGCATCTTCTATGCTGATGATCTACAATCTGAGATAAAGATACATCCAGGACAGTCACATTGCAAATTTTATAATATAATGTTAGCCCTGAAACAAAGCATGCTGGAATTAATGTCACGAACATGCTAACTCTTATTCAAAACAAGAACATTGTGCTACAGTAGCTTGTTGCCTAAAATTGTAAATAACACAGGGCGACAAGAAAACATCTTAACGAATAATTTTAACTGCTCCACAACCTTTAGGCTCCAGAACAAACAAAAGAGAAAAAATGGAAAAAATTTTGACATATATTGAATTATGTAGGTTGTGTAATTGGGTTTAGCACCAACTAAAATTAAAAAAAGCCATATAGCATGCACCATGTCTTTGGAATACTTATCCAAAGTTAAAATTTCTGATTTTATATTTGTACTTCTATGATTTTACCCCCAAAAAAACACCAAATTAATGATTTTGATTAAAAAAAAAAACCCAAAAATAAAAATTATTTTGTTACAAAAAAAAAATTTTTTTATTTTATACAAGAAAGGAAAGCTAACTTCCGGGGGAGCTGAAGATGATATATCCGATCCTCATGAGAATATTATAATAAAACCAGTTAATTAAAAAAAATTTAAAAAAAAATCCCAAACTTCTTTTTTCAAAAACACCAAAGTATTGGTATTTCTACCAAATACTATTTCCGATCGTTCAGTTATATGGCAGCTGTAAGACATAGTCGACCGATCGTTATGAAAATTGGTAGGTTGGATAAACTGACCAAAAATATAATCTGTACTAAATTCCAGCTTTCTATATTCAAAAACACAAAAGTTGGGTCATTTCCGATCGTTCAGTTATATGGCAGCTATAGGATATAGTCGGCCGATCCTTATGAAATTTGGTAGGTTGGATCAACTAACCAAAAATATAATCTGTACTAAATTCCAGCTTTCTATCTTCGTGTATAGATCTCGTGTAAAATTTGAACTTTCTGACTCTAAAAACACCAAAGTTATACCATCTCCGATCAATCAGTTATATGGCAGCTATATGATATAGTCGGCCGATCCCGGCCGAGGTCATTTCAAATAAATTTGGGTTATTTCCGATCGTTCAGTTATATGGCAGCTATAGGATATAGTCGGCCGATCCTTATGAAATTTGGTAGGTTGGATTAACTGACCAAAAATATAATCTGTACTAAATTCCAGCTTTCTGTCTTCGTGTATAGATCTCGTGTAAAATTTGAACTCTCTAACTCTAAAACAATGGTGGGACAAACTAACACATGTTTAAAATTTGAGTGTGTGCAGAGAAAAACAATGAGATCAGAGAATTCACTGAGCGAAAAAAACGTATTTTTTTATTTCATTTTTCGTTTTTCAAAAGTTTGAATGGGAACTAAAATAGTGTATTTTATTTCTAAGAAAGCTTTTCTAGCATGAGTTCTTAAAAAAATGAAAAGCTACGCTTCTCTATCTATATTTTCTATGGAGAAAACTTGTTCCAACCCAACTTCAGAGAAAATTTTTCTCTGTGGAAAAATTTTGATTTTTAATTTGATCTGTCAAATGAATCAAAATGAGAGCAAATGAGAGAGCTTCTAAAAAAAATTTGAGAGTGCTCACACTGTCAGTGTGCCGACACCGCTGCGGCAGAATTTGCTACCCTGTACATGCGTGCTATGTAAAATGAGACATTTCCCAAATTATAATTAAAATACCCCTTGCAAGGGTATAAGTTTCAAGTTTCTATCTTTTATTTTCAAAAATGCAAAATAGGGTCATTTCCTTTACTTCAACTTATATCGACTCAGAAGCTGATCCTAATCAAGAATATAATATATATGTATATACTTCATAGGGTCGGAGATGTGTCTCTTACTGTGTTGTACACCTATGACAACTTTTGATTATATTAGGTTGTCAAAAAAGTCTTGCGGTATTTTTATTGGTTACAATAATGCGATTCAAGTAAAATATGCGCCGTTTTGTTCGATGACTCGAAAAAGCTCTCATAGAAGCTCGCTTCTCTATTGGCAAAAAACTAGGAGAGCCAATTTTTAACAGGACTCTATTGTTTCCAACTTCAGACTATCAAGCGCGTTCGCCATGGACAGAAACAGGTGGAAATCCCTTGGTGCGAGATCCAGACTATTCGGTATATACAAAAGAACCTCCCATCCGAGCTCCCGGAGCTTCTGGCGCATCACTAAAGATGTGTGTGGCCTGGCGTGGTCCTGGTGGAAGACAATTCGGCCTCTGTTGATCAAAGATGGCCTCTTCTGCATGAGTGCTGTCTTCAAGCGGTCCAGTTGTTGGCAGTACAAGTCTGAATTGAGCGTTTGGCCATAGGGGAGCAGCTCATAGTGGATTATTCCCTGCCAATCCCACCAAACACACAGAAGAACCTTCCTGGCCGTCAATCCAGGCTTGGCCACCGTCTGGGCCGCTTCACCGCTTTTCGACCACGACCGTTTGCGCCTTATGTTATCGTAAGTGACCCACTTTTCATCGCCAGTTACCATACTCTTCAAAAACGGGTCGATTTTGTTGCGATTTAGAAGCGATTCGCCTGCGTCGAGATGTTTTTTTTCAAAGATGTTTTTTTGCGTCAATTCGTGTGGCACCCATATATACCCATTCACTATATATTCTTAGTGAATCCAAGCTTCTTCAAATGGTTTCTAACGGTTTGATGAGTTATGCCCAGCTCTTGACCGATGCTACGGCTGCTACTATGCCGATCTCTTTCGACCAATTCAGCGATTTTATCGCAATTTTCGACGACAGGCCTTCCGGAGCATGGCGCATCTTCGACCACCTCTACACCAGAACGAAAACGTTGAAACCATGGTTGTGCGGTGGAAATGGAAAGTGAAAAATGGGTCCATAAGCTGCAAAAATTTTATTGGCGGCTTGAGATGCCTTTTTGCCTGTATAGTAGTAGTACTGTAAAATATGCCATTTTGTCTCTTTATTTTGCTCCATGATTGCGACGCTATAACTCACGAACGACTTTAAAAAAAAGACAATCAGAAAAGACAAGAACTAAGCGCTTTCAGCGCCAACTAGCGAATTTACCGCCAGACTTTTTTGAGACCCTGTAAGGGTATGCTAAAACGTTTAGTACATTGACCAATTCAAGCATATCCGCAACCTTCCACACTTCAAAGTAAAATTTTACTTTTCAATGTGTGGCAAATGTTAAATATACTATCAAAATTAACTCCTGCTCTCAATTTTTGGTCTATTTGCATGGTACGATAGTGTTTTTGTCCAGCCTCTCAATACTGCCGATTAGGGGAGTATTACTGTGTACTGTAGAAGAGCTTAGACTGTATAAACACGTCGCCTGCCCTTAACGGCGCATGCGAACAGTTTGGCCTGGGTCTCGTTTCAAAGATCACAAATCAAGCTTTAATTTCCAATATCCGTGAAAATTGGCAGGCAGTGTCATTTATTGTCCGTTTTTTTTTAATTTTTGGTTTATGGGTTTAATCGCAGTGCATTGGTTAGTTACTGTAAAAAAAATTTTAATCAAACTTCCAAACTGTGCTATTAACGTCGTCTAATAACTTTTCTAATTATTTGTCTGGAAGAAATACATCATCATAATGATAGCATCATATTGTCCAATTCGGTCGAAATATTCTTTTAAGATCAATTACACCATACCTGAAAGCTTACAATACCATCCCGACATACCGATTTGTCTTCCGAAGAAACCATCGAACCATATGCTTAGCTCTCAAACATCGAGAATCTTGAAGCTCTACATTCCCCGACGTGTATCAAGTCTTCCACCGAGTCTGGCTTCATGGTCTCATGCATAAAATCAAAATGCATTTGCATATATGTATACACCCGTAACCAACTCGAGTCATATCTCAACTATAGGGTATTTTTAATGAGATGCAACACAAGGAAGGGCAATTGAAACTTCTCTATTTGTCTTATACACTGCCAAACAAACTGCGAATTACTGCCGAATTAGTATCTACGAACGAACTTGTAACAACGTCCTTGCACTACAACACACTACCTCATGGTAGTGTATTGTGGCTGTCTGTCTGACGTATAAAAATAAACAAACAAAAGTATTTACATGTAACACGTAACATGATACAATTTTTCATTTTAATTATTTATGATTTCCTTCACATTAGGAAAAGGAACAGATAATTTCTTAGGAAAAAAAAAGTTTCTACACAGTGTTTTTGGGAATTTAGAATAGATCCGCGTTGCAGTTTCTCAGCACACAACGTAAAGCTGCAAACGAGTGCAAGGCTGTATAAAATAACTGAGTTAATATAACAGAAAAGCCTTACGGATGAATCAACTGGAGACTTTAATGGCAAGCGTTTTTTTTTGTTTTCGAAATCAATGTCATGAATCCTCAGGGTTGGATTGATGCTGTGATCTGGAGGGTATCTTCTATAACTTAAAACACTTAATGTAAGTCCAAATGTGTGAAACGACATGGTCACAGCCTACTTTCTGCTATTCGTTACTAACACTAATGCGTTAAAATCATATACATGTATTGGGTTGCCGACCACTGTATTAAAGTCACCAAGAGCCACAACCTGGTAATCTAATATATAATTATTGAGCGGACTGAATAATTTTAAAGCACAAAAATGTCAATTTGGTTATTGGTCATTGTTAAAATCTGTTTCAACACCTTCAACAAAGGCATGCTGTATTAATAAAGAATACCTACCAACATTTTTAAATCTTCAATATTACACACCAGACACCACACCAGAACAGTCGGCTTTTTTTCTTATGTTTCTTAGAGTCTCATAACTCGTCTGACAAAACCAATATACATAGATAAGATTTAATAAAGCGCCGCATAAAATGTACGATTCTTCGTCTACTTACAATCAAATATTTGTAACAATTCTTAATAGTCATTTTAATGTATTCATAAGTTAAATTAGTTATTTATTTTACATAAATAAAACATAAGAATAGCCGATACGAAAATACATAAAATTTATTCAGTAAAATGAAAAAAAAATACGTTATTAACTGCCTTTTAAGATACTGCCACCATTTTTTTACCAATGACTCGAGGTATTTGATTAAATTTTATTGTATATTGTTTTTTTTTTTTTATTTTCATTAATGAAGTGAATTTTTGTTTTTCAATCTGAATTCTTAAGAAAAATGTACGTGAGACTTCTATTTTTTCGTGACTATTTCACTGTTTGACGGTGGTGTCATTGAACTGATCTGTAAATTTGTAGTAGTTTCTAGGCTAGCACGGCGCGAAGTTGCCGCCATGTATGTGCCATAATATCTCCTAAGTATTTGGGGGTTTACTTTCTTTAATGCAATATACCCATTTGGAACTGTCAAGGCCAAGCTTGACGTATGTCGAGAATTGGGTAAGGATGATATGAGAGATGTAGGTGAAATTCTACATGACCTCGTGGGACATTCTTCTAATGAGTTTGACTCGTCATGTTGACTACTGCTGCTACCAAATGATCTTCCTGCACAGCTCGAAATAGAGTAGTTATGCGGCTCAAGGTCAATATCATGATCTGCATCGGCGTCAGATGATGACCTCCTGCCATCACTTAGGTACGAGATATTGTCGTCACCAGATAATATGTTGTTCGTTACTTCTCTAGTTTTCTCTTGATCATCGACATCTGGGTAAGGCATTACATCCGGATGTGGATTAATGACTTCGTCTACTACATCCACGTTAACTTCTACGTCTATTTCCGTATCGACCTCCGCATCACTTGTATCCCCTGGTTCCAGTCCTAATACAACTTCTCTATGTATGGTCTTTTTAGTAATAAAAGTGTGATGAGTTTGAGTTGTGGTTCGAGATGTTGTGGATGGATTTTCCATTGCTGCTTGGTTTTCAGAGGCATTGTCATCTATCTGCACATCAGGAGCTAATAGAGAGGCGACATCGAATTGACGCTTTCGTGTGTGTGAATACATATTGGCAATTGTTGTTGTTGTAGTTGAGTTAATATACGCAATATGCGATGATTGCTGCTGCTGAAGGTGCGGTGGTTGCATTACCGAATGCTTCTGTATGATTTGAGCTGGATCAGTATAGCAGGGAATTCCACTTATTGTACCTCGGTTAAATATCTGACCCATATACTGTTGGTTTTGTGGATATCCCAAGGTAGATACTTGCATTGAGCATTGAGAACTAGATGGAGGCGGGCTTGTAAGATCTAAGGGCGGAGGACTGGGAGAGTCTATGCCACCATCATCTACTGATAGTCCCATATGCTTTCGTACTTTACGTTGGGCTTTTCGGCGTCGAAAGTCTCCTTTCCGAAAATCTTCCATATTTGCTGGATGTATGGCCCAATAATGTCCCTTTCCATTTGCACTCCGACCAGATTTAATGAAACAATCATTTAATGACAGATTGTGTCGTATTGAGTTCCTCCAACCAGGACCGCGGCTTCGAAAATATGGATAGTTATCCAAAATAAATTGGTAAATATCTGAAAGAACCAATTTCATTTCAGCTGAGCCCAATATTGCCATAGCAATTAGACCAATGTAACTATGTTGAGGCTTAGGCTCTTCTGACTGAAAAAGCCGTTGGGTTTGTGGGAAAAATGAAATAGTCGAAAGCGCAGCCATTCGGTTAACTGCCGGAATACTGGCAGAGGTCTGCCCATAAGGACTCGAAGTCACCCATGGAACATTTGTGTTTGATCCATTGCTACCTGCACCATAATGGGGACATCGAAAACGTTCTATATTTAATGCATAGTTATACAGGTGAAGTCGGTATTGTTCTAGGGCCATAGTAGTGGCTTGTTGTTGTAAGTTCTTATGTGAATCCTGTAGATAAATATTAGATAAGAATTGTTTCTCCACTTGGTTGATGGTATTAGTTAAGTCATGGTCTTGCTCGGCCGATGTCGCCTGCAAAGTATCGAAATCAGCTTTCTCCATTTTTATTCAATAGCATTAAATGACATCTTGATTTTACACGTGAAACATAACCTGAAAAAAAAATGTATAATTAAAAATAAATATTTACTTTTTACTTTTAATAAAACAATATAGCCCAATATATATAGGAAACTGCAGAGCCAAAGCGTATAGATCTTTGGCATTAGTGGTTTCTATTGTAACATATTACATTACTGCAAATATCAGATATAGTTCACCGATCCATATGGATAATATACTTAAGTATCTAACCGATTTCGTATAATGCATTCTGAAAAAAGTCGAAAAAGAACGATTGTCCGGATTTATCCGACGGATCCCGGCGGTTCCGATTCATTAAGTGTGCTACTAAATTAATAGTTTTTAAATGCGGCCAAAAAAATAAAAATTTGCATTTAAATTTCCAATATTTATTAGAAATCTGCAGCCGCTCAAATTAACGCCGAACAAGTAAGCGAAGCTTATCAAGGAAAGCTCCGAGCTACGCAGCTGTCTATTGTTACGTAAGCAAGAGGCGAGGCGGGGAAGACACATACAAACACATGACGAGCTAGTGTGCAGAGCAGTTCTACAAATCATTCAAAATCCCATGCACTACAAATACCAGCAAAGCGCATGCGAATCTGGGAGACAAAAAGTTAAATAAAAAAGTCTGATAAGCCCGATAAGCTCATCTGTCTTTAAAGTCTTTAAGACAAGTCATTATTATCTTTGGCTGCTTGGCCCACCATTCTCCTCCGTTGAAGGCTGGCCCTTCAACAAAGTCCTTGAGGGACAGCAGATACAGCCTAGACACCGATCGTTCAAGGATCGCTTTATGCTTCCAACAGCTGTCTTTAGTTCGGCAACACGGTTCACTCCGTCACGACTAGTAATTAGCTCCTGGCTATAGGTCACTTCATGGGGGGTAGATTTTCATTCTTCATCAGGACTACGTTACCAATAAACAGGACGGGGCAGAGGTGCGCCTTTTGAAACGCCGCTGCAGCAATGTGAGATATTCTTCCTTCTAACGCGACCAGAACCTTGTTTCAAGAAGGAGAGTCTCTCCCACCCATCCAATCCATTAAAGTTGGGGGCAATACGGTCCAGCTCGATGAATGTTGAAAGCCGCCATTCTGGAAATGAGCTTGAGTTAGTGGGATCTAGGTCGTCTAAGTCAGCGGTAATCTGAAATTGACACAAGAGGTCCGGAATTAACAATTGAGCCTATGTGGCATAAACAAGGTCCTCAAGTCCTAGAACCCAAGTATCGCGGGGCCCACTGCTCGAAACATGTCGTCACGATAGCCACACGAATATTCGTCGATACACACCGATACAGGCAAAACTCAAGACGAGACGTGTGGCTGAGGCTGAGGAATCTTTACTTCGACACGACCAGCTCATTCTTGGCACGCACATAATTAATAGCATTATCCAACCATATCTGGTCTTACGATGCGTACAAACAAATCGTTTGGAAGCGCCCAGAAACGAAGCTGTAAAGAATTCCCTGGATAGCACCAAAATTATTTCTTTCGTAATGAACCAGATGAACACTATCACGTAACATTTAATGGGGCCTTGTTTCAAGACTTTAATTTATAGAAAAACGCTCCTCAAAAATCCACACCTGTTACATTAAAGATTAGAAACACTTTAACTCTCTCGGTCGTAGGATCGGCCATAATATGCTCCAGAAGACGAGGATTAGAGCGAAAATAGCGTACGCACTTCTTTAAAACCCTTGAAACGGTCTGCCTCCCCCCAATAGGCCAATATTGGGAAGGATCTTTGCAATTACCGCCCGAGGGCCAGAGTGTAGGTTCTTTTTATGAAAGTAAGTCACTATAGCCGAAGTGACAAAATGGCCTCTTGGAAGGACTTGTTGACATCAAAATCCAACACAGATTTCCACAGTCGTTAGTCACCACTAAGAAAACCAGCATTATCTACAAACGGAGCAAGTAAGACAAGCAGGCTTGAGGGTGGAACCAATCTGCGCAATTTTAACGAGCTTATCTCTCCTTTAAATTTAGTACGCTGGACGAGGCGGAACAGCATATGGGTTTCTTCCTAAAGATCCTGGACAGAAATGCTGTGACAAGATTTGTAGACATAGGCGACCACTCTTTTAGTTGATGAAGCAGGAAATGATACGATGTCCCTGGGTGGAGCCACAGCCAATAAGGTTCTGGCGCGAAGTTAGATGGGTGCTTTTTCAAGGAGACAAGGGATTGGGGATGGCTTTCATCTCAAGACAAATTTTCCCTGTTTAGCTTCTGCAATAAAATCTTTGCTCTCGAGACGAGAGGACCTCGCAAGCCCATCGGGTCGTAAAACCGAGCGACGGAAGATAGGATTGATTGGTTTGATAGTGGGCTGAAGGGCTTCAAAGGAAAACTGCAGAAGGTCAGCAGAAAGGTCCCAGGCTAATCCAAGAGTATTTTTAAACTGGCTGCCATCATAAAATTTCAAGTATGACTCCAAAAACTCTGGAATTTTGGCTGCCAGACTTGTTGACTTCCTTAAGGATGTAGTCTGATGTGTGACGTTGAAAAAATCGATTTTTTTTCACATATTTTGAAAGTACTGTTTATTGAGAATGTACTGTTAAAGTTTTAAATAAAAATACAATAAACAAGAAAGGAAAGCTAACTTCGGGCGGAGCCGAAGTTGATATACCCTTGCAGTTAAAACCGGATATATATGGCAAACATCGGATATAGTTGGCCGATTCTTATGATTACATAATAATAAAACCAATAAATTACGATAAAAAATCTAAAAAAAAGTACCAAGCTCCTATCTTCAAAAATACGAAAGTTGATATTTCTACCAAATACCATTTCCGATCGTTCAATTATATGGCAGCTATAGGATATAGTCGGTAGATCGTTGTGAAATTTGGTGGGTTGGATTAACTGACCAAAAATAGAATATGTACTAAATTTCAGCTTTCTATCTTCAAAAACACGAAAGTTGGGTCAATTTCGATCGTTCAGTTATATGGCAGCTATAAGATATAGTCGGCCGATCCTTATGAAATTTGGCATGTCGTATTATTTTGCCAAAAAAAGCACTCATGTAAAATTTGAAGTCTCTAACTCTAACTCTAACTCCAAAGTTATACCATTTCCGATCAATCAGTTATATGGCAGCTATAGGATATAGCCGATCCGAGCCGTTCCGACTTATATACTGCGTGCAAAGAAAAGAAGGGTGCCTGCAAAGTTTCAAGTCGATAGCTTTTAAACTGAGAGACTAGTTCGCGTAGAAACGGACAGACAGACAGACAGACGGACAGACAAACGGACAGACGGACATGCTCATATCAACTCAGGAGGTGATCCTGATCAAGAATATATATACTTTATAGGGTCGGAGATGTCTCCTTCACTGCGTTGCAAACTTTTGGACAAAATTATAATACCCTCTGCAAGGGTATAAAAATATATAATATAGAGATACAGCCCATAATCGAGAACGAGCCTACACCGAATAGTATGAGTTACTCGGTAGCGTCTAAACTTTAACCGTGTTTTTCTCGGAACGACATTTTTGTGTGCGGCGCAGGTGATTTACAAAATTCTATGGTACCGATCTAGCTGAAATTTTCATATGTTGTTCTAAAAAGTAACACAACTGTCCCGTAATAGAATCATTTATTTTTAATGATTAGTTTTTTGGTAATCATTAATTTAAAATAAATTTTTCTTAATATTTTTTAATTTTTTTTTTGTGAGTTCGCCATTTTGTTGTTTATTGATGAAAATATTTCATTCTAGTACGGGATGGAGCCATCAGCTTACTAAAGAATAATCTATTCTAATTTTTTGTTTCGGATGACTCTAGCAATCGAAATCACTTACGCCAAGAACCTACCACTTTTTTTATATGCATACTTTGGCATGCTGTGAAGTGTATTAAACTTCACAAGAAACAAAATATTTTCAAATAGTTTATGATGCCTTCAAAAACATATTTCAAAATTGAAACTATCGCATTATTTTGTATTACAAAAATTTTTTTTTAAATAACCTCTAAAAGTAGGCCGGAACATGAGACTACATCCTTAATTGAAAGTGACCTTTGTTCAAAAAGGTCGGTGTCTAGGCTATTATCTGAGTTATCGTTGGGAGACCAGATATAAGGTCGTCCATCCAAGTCGGAAAATCCTGAAGGACAACATGCCGAACCGTCGACAACACAAACCTCAGCTTAATAGTGCAGCTGTCGTCCTTCAGGAAGCAGTTATAAGGGAAGACCTCGGAACTCCTGCGGCACCAAAACATGTGACCCAGATCCAAGTATTTTTTAATGAACACAGCATATTAGGTCTTCAAATTTGGATATATCTTGTGCTCAAGCGATTGAAACCGAAACAAGGCCTGTGAAATATGAACCCGATCCAAGATGTCCGTAGTGCATGGTGAAGTGGGTATCGCAATCAAGCTCCTCCTTAGTAGCCTGAACGATCGGATCAGTGCAGCTTTCCAGTTCCTAGAATTTTCGGAGAAGATAATTGAGTCGATCGTGCAAATTGGTTGAGGAATCAGCAGGAATCAAGCAGCCTAACGAAGTTTCCCTGGGGTAAAACCACCTCCAGAAACTACCCATCCAAAACGCGTTTTCTGCACAAGAGGCAGACGGTCTGGTAGTTGTATTTGGCTAAATCACAAAACAGGCTGACAAGGTTGACGCTCGATGTGAAGAACACTACTTCAGCGTGGCGATCCTGGATCACAAACACGTCAGCTGGCGGAGCCTTAGAGGTCGCAGCCTCATATGCACGATTCAAGTCGGAGGCGGGAACGGAAGCAGTGCGGTGTTAATTGCTCGCAAGGATGCAACAGGACATGAAGTCGGCAATGAATGGGAGAGATTTTATCACCAATGGTACCATCCAAAAGCATAGAGTGGGCAGCAACTCTCATGGAGCGCTTAGCAATTTCCACCTGGATGTGGACGTGCACGTCCGTGGCCAGCTGAGGTAATGACAACAAAAACAACAAATGCGAATTATGGATATTATCACAATACCCAAAACGGGGCGCAATTACCTCGGGGTTACCAAAAGGTGACGCAAATAATAGTTTTTAATTGCGGTCGAATAAATAAAAACGTTTCAGTTCAATTTCCAATATTTATTTGGAGTTCAAATTTAACGCAAGATCTGCAGCCTCTCAAATTAACGCCGAATATACAAGTAAGTGAACTGAAGCAATAGGTAGGAACACGACCAGATAGTGTGCAGAAGTTCTACAAAGCTCCCAAAAGCGCATGCGCTATAAATTCTAACAAACCGCATGCAAAACAAAACAAAATAGAAAACACTAAGCCCGCCGCTGCTTATTCATCTAGGCATATGTCGAACTACAATGGCTAAAGAGTAGAGGACAAAAGCTTCTAGTCCTTCTAGTAGGAACGTCGGTTGTATTGAAAGCTATTTGATTAATTAATAAAAGTTTAATTTGGAAGACTTTTTAGAATAAGATTTTGTACATTTGCATCCCAATTTAGTCGTCTAGTAGAAAGAGCAGAAGATAAAAATAAACAAGAAAGGAAAGCTAAGGGTATAAAAAGTTTTTTGCACAGATTCAAGATTATGTGCGATCTTGGTTCACTTCATTTTGAAAGTGTCAGATACAATATCCATACTCAAATACCGGACGGACCAAAGATACATATAAAGTTTTTGTTAAATATTTTGTCTTGTGTTTTGAATATTTGTTCTTTGAATTCTTTAGACCTTTTAATAGATCTTTAGTTCTTTTAATAAAATCAACCACAAACATATGGTCGGAAAATAATAGTTTCAAGTCTAACAGGACATCCAAATCTTTAACTTGGTTTAATCTTTCTGAGGCGCACCCATAGAAAATAATTTTAAAGTTTTTTTTTTTAAATCAAAATTTTTTTTTTTTTTAATCTACATTTACGTGTGTATATGTATGGACATGAAGTCTATCCAAAATTTGAACTAAATCCGATAAAATTTTTCGGAGCTATACAAGAATTTGTATGGCCATGGCCAGTTTTCAAAGTTTCAAAGCTCTGGCATTTTGTCTAAAAAAGGATTTTTTTTATTTCTTGCACTTAATAAAAGAATTAATAAAAATGTTTATTTAAAATATTCTAAACCGACAAAAGCAAGGTTAATGCAAATCTTAATCTTAATCATTGACTTGCTATTATCAGCTTAAAAGCGAGTGGTTAATACAACAATGAAAATTGTTTGGAAGCCACTCTAGAATACATACCTGTCAAAAGTAATTAGGTCCAACATAGTGGTGGCAGTGGAGCGGCGCTTCATGAAATCATCTTTCATGATTCGTGTGTTTGCGCTGATGTTCAAGACGATTTTTCTACCCAGTTTTTGGCCAAAGAACGATTCGGTTCAATTACATTAGCATAGCACCGAAAACTAATGAATTGCCAAACCAGTGGAACTACTACTGACCAATCCCATCTTCCTCTTCCAAAATTTCAAAAAACTAATCTCGCCACTAACACTTATCTATCAGACTACTAGGCAGCTACGTAGCCCTAAACTATACTAATCTGATAGTTCCTTTTTTGCTTCCCACATTATGGCCTTAACAGAAACTTGATTAAGGCCGGAGGTCCTAAGCTTCGAAGTTTTCAAAGCAAGAACATCACTTTTAGACGTGATTGGCCTCTGTGAACGGGAGCAGGAGTCTTTAATTCGGTAGACTTCAATTTCGCATTTGAAGAGGTAAAATCACAAGTTTTTGGTGATCTAAAATTTATTTGCATTAAAATCATTTATTTTCATCACTAATCACGCACCGCGAAGCGCTTTTACACTGGCAAGAAGCCATTATGGATCAACCAAGTTGTTCCAAATAAATTTTTGGAATGGCTAGGTGGAAAATGGAAATTGTTAAGCTACAAACAACATTGAAAAAAAAAATGGGCAAAAAAAAGGTAGGCTGGCTGGGTCCGCTTGAATAGACACGGCATATATTGAATTTAAAGAACATTCAAATTAGACTTTAAATAAACATGAACATAACAAGAAAGGAAAGCTAGCTTCGGGCGGAGCCGAAGTTGATATAACCTTGCAGTTAGAACCGGATATATAGCAAACATCGCATATAGTTGGCCGATTCTTATGATTACATCATAATAAAATCAATAAATTACAATAAAAAATCTAAAAAAATAAAGTCCCAAGCTCCTATCTTCAAAAATACGAAAGTTGGTATTTCTACCAAATACCATTTCCGATCGTTCAGCTATAAGATATAGTCGGCCGATCCTTATGAAATTTGGCATGTCGTATTATTTTGCCAAAAGTAGCATTCACGTTAAATTAGATTAGACTCTCTTACTCTTAAAACACTAAAGTTATACCATTTCCGATCAATCAGTTATATGGCAGCTATAGGATATAGTCGGCCGATCCGAGCCGTTCCGATTTATATACTGCGTGCAAAGGAAAGAAGGGTGTGTATAGCTTTAAAAAGGGATAGCTTTAAAACTGAGAGACTAGTTCGCGTAGAAACGGACAGACAGACAGACGGACAGACGGACCGACGGACAGACGGACATGCTCATATCAACTCAGGAGGTGATCCTGATCAAGAATATATATACTTTATAGGGTCGGAGATGTCTCCTTCACTGCGTTGCACACTTTTGGACAAAATTATAATTCCCTCTGCAAGGGTATAAAAATAAACATAAAACATAATAGACGGCTATAGTCGAGTTTCCCGACTATATTATACCCGGTACTCATCTCTTCCACCCACAATGAAACTAACCTTAAAAGTTTAAACTTTAACAGTATGGATTCTCCGCAACAATATATTGTTTCGTACTTTTGCGCTTGGGCAAAACAACAAACCTACGGCTATACTACCGATTCAGTAAGGAAGCAGAAAAAAAAGTGTATAACTTCACTAAAAATTATCCAATTTGGCTGCTTTTGATTTGTTTGTGTATATTAGCCATTAGATAAAGTCGGCCGATCGCGTGCAAAGTAAAGAAGGCTGTGTGTAAAGTTTCAAGTCGTTCAAGTTTCATAGCTTTAAAACTGAGAGACAAGCTTGCTTAGAAACAGACAGGCAGAAGGATCCTGATCAGGAATATATATGCCTTATAGGGTCGGAGATGTCTCCTTCACTGAGTTGCTCACTTTTGACCAAAATTAGAATTATAATTATAATACCCTCTGCAAGATTTTCGGGGGCGGGAGTAATCTTGGCCAAATTTTGGGACGAACTTGATCTGAGAGGATATCATACGATCCCAAGTTCTAAGTCTTATAGTTCCATCACTTTTAGTCTTCGAAATCAACGCGTTCAAAATTTTAGCCCGTTTGTATGGATATGTGGGTATATCTGCTCCAAAAATCCAAAATTTAAAAAAACTTTCACTGCGTTTCTCCTTCCTCTAGCACTTTGTACTCTACGAGTACCGGGTATAAAAATTGGTTGTTTAATAAATTACTCAAGATACTTAGAAGCTCGGCCTGTATTTTAAATTTGCCGCTCGCAAATTCAGATTACTCAGGATTTAAAGAAATATAACTTGTTAAACACTAAAAACTAATATTTTTCTCCTCTATACAACTTTATCTATATCTCCTTTGCTTACGTTTGTAAATTCATCGGAAAATACTGATCAGACGATTAACGATCTTTTTTAAAAGTTTTTTCCAACAACGTATTCACCTTCCACCACCTCAGCTTTAAATATATAATATCCAAGCAGCCAACCTTAGTTTTTGCCAATCTTTTCAAAAAGTGCTTTGTTATCGTATTCTTTAAGGTGAAGTCCGTTTATTCATAAGGCTCCAATGGACTTCCGGGTTAGGTTCTTAAGAACTGCGCCGAAGGCCTGTGCAATCCTCTTTTATACTCTTCAATCTATTTCTTTTAATTTCGACATTTTACGACAAAGAAGTCGTTCATCATTCTTCTGCACAAAAAAGGAGAAGAATGAATCTTCTTCTAGAATCTTCTAGATTGAAGACGCATCTTAGAACATCTTACGCACATTTGGAACACCTTTGTATCTCAATAATGTTTTTTTTCCAGCTTGATTTCCTTAAGCGCCGCTAACATGCTGGACTTAAATTCTTTGTCATGTGTGTATGCCAGAGTGGCCTACAAACAAATGTATTTCACATTAACTTTAATTAAGAATTTGATTGAATTAACCACTTGCTTTTCAGCTGATAATAGCATGTCGATCAATATTTTAGGAAGTTTCACAGACCGAGCTCTGCCATACATACACAATATAAGTAATAGTATAAAAGGTAATGCTCGCAGCATACTTTTTGCTATTCGTTACTAATACTAATCCTTTCAAATCATATCGATATATTGTGGGACGACTACTGTTTGGGAGCCAACATTTTGTTAGATTTTTATTAATAAATATGGACTATATATTTACATTCCTATTTAATTTAGGTAGGCAAATATTTTTAAATAAATTAAACGAAACAATAATGAACATTACTAAAACAAATAACAATAAACAATCACTTCACAATTATTTTTATATCAGAGTGCATTTGAAACAATTCGAATGCAATCTCTTAGTCTAATTCATTCAATTTTTTTATTCCCCAAATAGTGTGCGAGTGAGGCCTACACTGTCGCACTCACTCAATCATTTATTTTTGTCCCCGCATTCGATCACTCAATTTATTTTCAAAGTTGTGCATCCTTTCTCCGCAGCACGTCGGACCACCTGTGGTCAATTTAGACAATAATAACAAAAAGAAGTCGAGATCTCCAAAAGACATCGACGAGTGTGTCCGGTCAAGGGTAATACATGACAGCAAAGATGGCGATTGAGCTCACCTGTCAAGCCAAATCCGCTGAAGCCTGTAGGGCCCACCCCAAATTGAGGGTGGCTGGAGGAATGCCTTTGAGATCTGTCACCATGGTAACATCTCCTGACCCCTATGCCTATGCATTTTTAGGTGCGGCATAGTATGGTGGCTGCTAGTGACAGAGGCCCAAAGAAATATACATAATCTAATATACATAAATTCTCCGAGGCTACCAGCGGGCAAAGACTGCCAAGAGCTCTGAGAAGTCACTCAAAAAGCTGGGATTGGCAGGCATCTTATGGCATGATTCCAAAGCCTACAACCCCAAAATCAAATTTCTCGGATATATCAAAACCAGTAATATTATTTTGCCTAAGTGCAAAAATATGCAACAAAAATTTGTTGCTGTGAATCCATACCGTTAAAGTTTAAACTTCCAAGGTTAGTTAAATTGTGGGTGGAAGACATGAGTTTTGCATCAAAACTTTGGAACTTGCGCTACAACCAGATTTCTGTTTTGGGGGCGGGAGTGAAAATTTTGACACAAACTTGTTTTGCGCGGCTCTTCATCGAACTGTTTCTGCTCGGACATACAAAACACAGCTTAAGCTCCAAGGCTTAGAAAAAAAGGAAAATAAAGAACGACTTTAGACCAAAAAGTCGATCATCTTTTCTTCTAAAGACCCTTGAAAGATCCTAGCATAAGATGCTCTAAATTTGAGATCAATTGCTAACTTGCAGGACAATTTTCACTAGACACATCAACCTTTTCGAGGGGTTAATGTACAGGAGCCCCGCAAGTCCTGTCAACTCGCCTATGGAACAGGCGTTTGATATGTCAGGTTGATGAGTGCCATATCTCTCCTCTTTTCCCCAATACTAACTATTAGTTAAACTAAATAGAAAGCTAAACTGGAACCTAAACAAAGAAGAAAGATCGATAAGAGCTGATACACCAATAGGTCTCAAATGGGGCATGTCCCCTTACATCGCATCCCTCTCCCTTACATTACATCCAATCATTTATTGGCAAGGGCAAGACGGATACGACATCACGTTGGTCGATCCAATTACAGGTACAATATTCACACACTAATTATTGCTATTATTGGTTTCCATTAACATTTCATTTAATTTTGCATTTTCGGGAGTATCAACAAATAAAAATCTAAGCTTAATGAATTATTAAGCGTCTCGTATGATAATTCGTACACATGAAGAGAATGTCATTTTGAAGTGCCGTCGGCTATTCCAACAATTCGCTGTCGGCATGTATGTTAAAGTCGAGACCGAACGTCTAGCGTTCATCCGTTTCAATCAGGCAAAGCTACGACCTGAGGACTATATACACTTTCGTGATGCTATTCATTCAGATGGTGATGTTCAGAATATTGGACGTCTGACGATTCTCCCATCATCTTATATCGGAAGCACCCACATTTTCAAATATAAAACAAACAAAAAATGTTGTCTCTATCTTTTAATAACAAAACGAAATGTTACATAAAACGAAGCCATCTGGTGGCGAAGCGGGATTCGCCAGATTTGCTTGTTTGTAATAAATAAAACTCAAAAATTTTTTTTATTGTATGTGTGTATTGCACTTTAATTATCTTTAATACGCTGAAATAAATAATAAACAAAACCACTTGAATATTTTTCCGTCCACATGAAAAGTAGAAACGAAATCGACGATTTCCGCCATTTGTAGGCCCTTGATGCTTTTCAGTTGGTACGTGCACTAGTTTTTCCTTGCCTTGTCCAGACACGGCTCGGAAGTCTCTTTAGTGCTCTTTAGTCTCTGTTTGCAGCTTTGCTTCCCGCTTTCATAACAAAACAAGAAAGGAAAGCTAACTTCGGGCGGAGCCGAAGTTTATATACCCTTGCAGTTAAAACCGGATATATATCGCAAACATCGGATATAGTTGGCCGATCCTTATGAGAATATGATAATATAACCCAATTTGTTATAATACAAAAACCAAACCTAAAAATGTCCCAAGCTTCTATCTTCAAAAACACGAAAGTTGGGTCATTTCCGATCGTTCAGTTATATAGCAGCTATAGGATGTAGTCGGGCGATCCTTATGAAATTTGGCATGTCGTAATGTTTTGCCAATAAATGCTCTCATGTCAAATTTGAACTCACTAACTTTAAAAACGTCAAAGTTATACCATTTCCGATCAATCAGTTATATGGCATCTATAGGATATAGTCAGTCGATCCGGGCCGTTCCGACTTATATACTGCGTGCAAAGGAAAGAAGGGTGTGCGCAAAGTTTCAAGACGATAGCTTTAAAACTGAGAGACTAGTTCGCGTAGAAACGGACAGACAGACGGACAGACAGACGGACAGACGGACATGCTCATATCAACTCAGGAGGTGATCCTGATCAAGAATATATATACTTTATAGGGTCGGAGATGTCTCCTTCACTGCGTTGCACACTTTTGGACAAAATTATAATACCCTCTGCAAGGGTATAAAAAAAGAATTATCGAGCTTATTATTGAATTCGAAAGTCTTATTTGTCTTATACGTACGTCAGAAAATTTGGAGTTAATTGTTTACAAATTATAAAATGATTACAAAATTAGTGCTAAGGTCCTGCGGTTCATGGGCGTTTACGGAGATCACAGACCAACACTTTATATTCTCTTAATTGCTGACATCTCAACTAAAAGTTCACCGACAACATCAACATTTATAAACGACACAGCTATACCAAAGAATTCTTAATACATAGGTGGTAAAAAGATTTTTTCGTTCAGCTTGTTGGTAACCAAGAACAAGCATTGAACAAACAAGCGTTTCTTTTTTAAATTATTGAAAATTAACCAAGCAATTATTTTTTTTTAAACCAGCATTTAAATGTATTCCAAAGTACAAATTAAATAATAGGCAGACAAGCGATTTACATTGATGGGGATTTTTTCGATTCTTTTTATACCCTTGCAGAGAATATTATAATTTTGTCCAAAAGTGTGCACGCAGTGAAGGAGACATCTCCGACCCTATAAAATATATATATTCTTGATCAGGATCACCTCCTGAATTGATATGAGCATGTCCGTCTGTCTGTCTGTTTCTACGCGAACTCCTCTCTCAGTTTTAAAGCTATTGACTTGAAACTTTGCACACACCCTTCTTTCCTTTGCACGCAGTATATAAGTCGGAACGGGATCGGCCGGGATCGGCCGACTATATCCTAAAGCTGCCATATAACTGGTTGATCGGAAATGGTATAACTTGGAAATGGTATCGTATACACGAGAGATATTTTTGACAAAATAATACGACGTCAAATAATATGTCAAATTTCATAAGGATCGGCCGACTATATCCTATAGCTGCCATATAACTGAACGATCGGAAATGACCCAACTTTCATGTTTTTGGAACTTAGTCCAGGTTCTATTTGTGGTCAGTTGATCCAAACTACCAAATGTCATAAGGATCGGCCGACTAAATCTTATAGCTGCCATATAACTAAACGATCGGAAATGGTTTTTGGTAGAAATACTAACTTTGGTATTTTTGAAGATAGAAGCTTGAGACTTTTTTTTGATATTTTATTGTAATGAATTGGTTTTATTATGATATTCTTATAAGTATCGGCGAACTATATCCGATTCTTGCGATATTCCATATATTGACTTTTAACTGCAAGGGTATATCAACTTCGGATTCCAAAGCAACAAGAAACCCTGCTTTTTTTTTTATTTCCTGTATTTAAAATAATACGACCTACCAAATTTCATAACGATCGGCCGACTATATCTCATAGCTGCCATATAATAAAACGATCGGAAATGGTTTTTGGTAAAAAAACAAACTTTGGTTTTTTGAAGATAGAAGCTTGGGATTTTTTTTTGTTTTGCATTGTAATAAATTGGTTATATTATGATATTCTCATAAGGATCGGCCAACTTTATCAGATATATATAAAATTATAAAAAAAACAAAATGAACAAAATCAATAAATTGGTGTTGTTGTTTGATCTCTTTTCATGATTTTTTTTCTTTTATTACTTTTTTGGTATTAAAGAATAGTATCTTCTCCCCTTAAAAATATTTTAAAGTAAAGTTTTATGATTTTATTAAATTTGTTAATTTAATTAATGTTTAATTTATAGAATTAATTTTGCTTCATGTTCAGTTGCCGAGTATGTAACGACAGGTTTCGTCACAAAGGGGTTTTGTTCGACAGCTTCATGTTCTTTAAAATAAATAGATGCAAAAAAATAAATGTTCACATAGAGTCTGCATCAACATTTTTTCGAACCTTTTGATAAATAGAACGTATATAATAATTTGGTTACGCTTTTAACCCACTTCACTGTAGTTCCATTCACAGGCAAAAAAAAATTAAATAACAAAAATTTTAGCCACAAGAGCTCCGTTTGAATTTTAAATGTCCTATTGGCAAATCGAGTTTAAAAAAAATATCCTACCAATATTTGATATAAAATAGACGACTTGTGTACGTGGTCTTAAATAGACCGGAAAAAAACCTGTTAATTTCAATAGTATTTTCGGTACCTTTTTCGGTCGTTACTGTGTAAGTCGTTACTCGGTAAGTTACTCATAGCGTACGCACGCATTCTACGCATAGCGTAGAAAGTCTCGGATACGCTTGTAATAATGGTCTATTAACTTTAAATGTAAGCAAAGCAGTAAAGAAGAAGACATTTTCTATATCTAAATACTTGGTGGCGAAGATGAGACATACATATACATATATACTCAAGAAACTCGTACTTTTCATAACTAGTATAAATGTATTCTTGATTAGCATTAACCGCCGAGTCATGTCGATATAGCCATATCTGTCTGTCCGTATGATCGCGTGCATCTTTGAGACAATAAAAGATAGAGCTTAGGATTTTGCATGAAGATTCCTGCAATGCCCACGCAGTTCAAGTTTTTTCAAAATTTTGCTCCGCCTCATAAATAGCGAATTTCTGTAACGCTGGTACAGGAAGACTTTTTTTTAAATTTTGATGCCAAACTATTAATTAATTTTAATTTCCTCCTGATCGGACCTCGAAGACTTCAAGCCTCGAGAAAAAAAATGGATAAACGAATGATATAAATGTAATTTTTTCCAACTTTTTTTTTTTGTAATAATAGTAATAAAGTATAAAAAAAAAAAGAAAGGAAAGCTGCCTTCGGGCGGAGCCGAAGTTAATATACCCTTGCAGTTACAACCGGATATATATCGCCAAAATAAGATGTAGTTGGCCGATCATTATGAGAATATCATAATATTACCAATTTATTACAATACAAAAATTAAAATAAGTCCCAAACTAAAGTCCTATCTTTAAAAAAACCAATGTTGGTATATTTACTAAAAACTAACAACCCTTTCCGGTCGTTCAGTTATATGGAATCTATAAGATATAGTCGACCGATCGTTATGAAATTTGGTAGGTCGGATCAACTGACCAAAGATAGAATCTGTTCCAAAATGTAACGTTTTAAAAGTAGAATTTTTTTAAAGCTTAAAGTTTAAATAATTAATTAATAATTTACGCATTGTTCGTTGCAAGCCGACTCCTTCTTGGCCGCTCGATTTCAACTAATTTAGCATCTTAAGCTAGCGAGCATCCGCTCAGCCTGTTACTTATTGAAGGCGGGAGCACTCTCGTTTGTTATCTCTTTGCACTCACACCCCAAACTGGCGTTCTTTTGTATATTTTCAATTTCATATGCCGCAAAATAAAGATTTTTATAACGTTACAAAATTAAATACATTTTAAATACATTTTTCATTATTGATGGGGTGTTTTCCTTAAATTTCCTTAATTTCTCCTTCATTTAGAATTTTTGTATTATGTAAAATTTTGTATTAAATTTTTGTTTTTGTCAAGATAATGGTATCTAATAAATTTTGCAAATCAAATATAAGCAACCGCAAACGGTGTTTTCGATAAATTTTTTCATCGTTGAAGATTAAATTTTTTGAATTTTCAGTTAGGCATCTTACTTCATTAAATAATTTGGAATTTATTGTGAATGGTTTGTTGCAGGCCGAAAAGTGTGCAACGCAGTAAAGTGTGCAACGCACCAAACATTGGTGAACCCCGACGTGATCATTAATATATTTATATACACATAAACAATATACTAAAACAGAAAAAAAAAAAAATTTTTTAAACAGTGTTATGTGAAATATTTTTATACCTGGCTAATAAGTTTGTTTATAATAATAAACAAATTATAATATATTATGCATACATACAGACATAAACATAAACTATAGTTCGCAAGCACACATACATATTTACGTTCCACAACGAAAGTGCATTCGCCAACGCATAGTCTTCATACAAACATACGTTCCACAACACAAGTGCACAGTGGGACAGATCGTGTTTGCCGCGAGCAAATAAAATTTACTTCGGGTTGTTCGGAACTTAATATAATCAATCATGAACTCTAGCGGCGCCGTCAGAGGAGCAGCCACTCCAACCCGTAGTGCTATTTTAAAGTGCAAGGCCCTGGGTATTCTCCAGAACTTACAGAGGATCCAAGGAGATCTTCAGCCTGTTTTCAGCCTGTCGATCTTCTCTACAATCGTCGGCAGCAATCCTCGTATTAGTAAGGTGGAAAAGCTGCAAAGGTTGCGATCTTGCCTTCGGGAGTCCCCTTTCGAAGCAGTTCGTTCCTTGGAAGTCTCCGACGAAAACTATGATGTCGCGTTGAATTTATTGGAGAAACGATTTAATAACCGTCGCTTAATATTTCAGGCACACGTGAACGAGATTCTGGGCCTCAGTCTGTTGGAAAGTGGCTCAATAGCAGCTCTTCGAGGTCTTTCGGACAAACTCAATGCCCATATGCGAGCCTTAAAGAATTTGGGTTCATCAGTTCAGATCGCCAACTACATCATCGTCCAGGTTCTGCTTCAAAGGTTGGACCCAGCTACCAAGGATAAGTGGGAGAAGAGTCAAAACTCTTCAGGTTCAGATGCCATCTCTACTTGGGAGTCGATGGCCGATTTTTTGGAGCAGCGATGTAAGACGCTGGAGGCTATGAACGTGGCCATGGCTGCATACGCCCACATGGGAAGGCGTCGAGGTGCAAATAATAGTAGATCATCCTTTATTGTTACTAATTTGCTTCCCTCTGCCTGTGCTCTATGCGGTGGATGGTCCCATATAATGAGATCCGCCTTGGTGAGGCCAGGCGACTCGGTCTTTGTCGAAAGTGTCTGCAAACGGGCCATCACATGCGTGAATGCCTTGCTGCTAATTGTCGCAGTTGTGGAAGGAGGCATCACAGCCTGCTGCATTTCATGGAATCGCAGACTTCTAGCGGCCAGCCTTTGGTTGGTCTTCCCACGTCAGACATAACCGAGTGCACCGAGACTATAGCCTCTTCGCTGTCTAGCACTAATTACTCAAGATCGCAGCGGTGATATATCTTCGCTTGCTATAGTGAACATTCTTGTTCATAGTCGCGCTGGAGCCATGACATGCTCTGTTGGCAAATCATTTATGGCGGTGTCTGGTATTGGCAATACCGGTTTGCGACAAACGGATTCTCTGTTGATGTTTTCCTGCGGTTCGACTGCTCTGAATACTCTGCCCTGGTTAACGCCGTCATCGCCGCCAATATTACAGACCTGCAGCCTAGCTTCAGTTTAGATATCGCCAATTGGAATATTCCGGGCTATCTTTCTTTGTGTGATCCAGAATTTTTCCGTCCGATCTTTTTATCGATCTTCTTATCGGACCCAGTTTTTTTTTTATGATCTGCTGTTTGATGGGCAATTTCAGCTCTTAGGCGGCCTGCAGTCGGATGGGTCGCGTCTGGGGGCGGTTCACATGTCCAAAGAATAACACACGTTTCCACTGCCCTCAAGGATGTTCCGAAGAGCGCAACTATGCTGGATGATCAGTTGGATTCTCTGCTCCGCCTAACTGTTCCGAGCCTATTGTGAAGCGGACGAAGAAGGAGTTGCTCGGGTGGATTCCGGCGCTTACCCTGTAAGGCTTCCGTTAAAATGCAGTTCTAAGTTGCTGGGAAGATCTGCCACCGTCCTGGGTGGCTATTACTGGAGATATATGCAAAATTTATCGTTGCGTCAGGGTTTTTCCTGAGGACAGCTATCTTCAATGCATTCTTTGGCGAGATGCCACCCAGGATGAGTTACAGGGTTTTAAGCTGAATACTGTCACCTTTGGAACGAAGCCTGCCTCTTTTTTATCAGTTCGGGCAATGCATTAGTTGGCAGAGGATGAGCAACTAATGTTTCCAAAAGGGTCTGAAATTCTGCGTCGCGACTTTTATGTTTATGATCTAATTTCCGGAGGCGAGTCTATAGATGAAGCTATTAGCATAATGCAGCAAATCGTAATGCAGCAAAGAGTCTGGGTCTCGCTTAAGATCCTGCAACTGACCACTTGCTATTTTCGTTTGAAGGGATTCAGTCAACCTCAAAGCCTACTAGGCGCATCGTTTTGTCTTCTGTCGCTTGGCTGTATGACCCATTAGGCCATGTCGGTTCTGTTATTGCAAAGGCGAAGATTTTTCTCCAGAAGCTGTGCCGTGATGTCCACTCATGGCGCATGGCGTTTATGTCTTGTCCAAGGGCTCAGGAGCTGCAAGCTATTTGGCTCGAGTTGTTGGCTTGACTTATATAGGATGTAGATTTGAGGGTTTACGTTGGGAAGTATTTTTGCTGGTGCAATTCTGCTGAGGCTCTGTCTTGGATTCGAGAAGAACCCTCTCGACTTATTATTTTCGTCGCCAATCGAGATTCGACTTTTCAGAAGCTAACTAGAGCAATGAAGTGGAGGTATGTCCCCACTTCCTTGAACCTGGCAAATATCCTGTCGCGTGGTGCTCTTTCCAATGAATCGATTGAGCTGTGGTCTCACCAGGCCCGGCAGGACAAGTTTATTTGAAACATGTATTTTTGTTGAGATCTTTCTACATATACGTAAACAAAATCGTGTCATTTTTGTAGCTTTGGCGGAGATCGTACTATCGACTTCGTTGTCCACCGATCGATCATCGAGGAATTTCAGCACTTCAGGATAATTCGCCTTGATTATCTTGAGAGGCCGTATTCTTATCGCTCATCTGGAAAATATTAATGAGAAGGTTTCAAAATAGGTTTGAAGGTTTTTTTACAATATGTGACGAAATTTTCGATCGTAGTTTTTACCTTGTCGGGTTGAAGACTGCGATAAAAGAAACATTTTCGTTGTTCTTTTCCATCGCTTCAGTCTGCAACTCCTTGAATTGTGCAACGCATTTTGGTGAATCTCGGATAAAGTTTATCTAATCCTTGATTGACCCTATGAATTTTCTGGCTGGTTGTACCTTTTCAATTGAATCTTGTACAACAAGATTCAGGTTATGGGCATTGCAGTGCACAAACGAAGCTCGAGGTTCCTTCTCACGTATGCTCGAGGTTCCTTCTCGCGCCTGCAATCCAGAAATTTTTCCAGAAACATTGGATGCCCCGTCGTAGCACTGGCCTCTTAGTTTTGAAAGAATCCACGAGTTCACGAAAATGTTGTCAACAAGAAAATTCTTATTTGCTCCGTTCTTCTTATATCGTCCATGATTTTTGACAAAATTGAAGTCGCCATCAGATCGAGTATTTCATTTTGACTTTCATGATCAAGCCATCTGTATCCATCTCTCTGCAACCAGGAATTCAGTTCAGGAACGTCTTCCGAGTGAGCCTTCAAGAACTCCATGAAATTGGAATTTTCGTCATTCTTGTCTCCTCTTAAAGGCAAACCCTGTTTTTTTTTAGAATGCTGAAAATTTTTAGTAACGCCGTTCTATTCTTTATCATCTTCTTCATTGCCAGTGCTTCGGTTCAATTGATGTGTAGAACACTTGACGAATGTTTCTTCATCCGATATGACCCATGCTTCCAGTTTGAAAATCCATCATAGACCCAGGCTTGTTTTGATTTCACAGCCTGCGAGTCGAAATTAGCGATCAATTGCCGTTCACAAGCTTCAGTACAGACGTAGCAAATTGCTAGAGAGTTTTTGTTGAGTTCAAGCCACGGATAGGTTTTTTTCCACTGTGTAAAAGTTGAAATAATCATTTAAAAATATATCTTTATTATTTAAGTTATATATTCATTATTCATTTTATGATACATTTCACGTTGTATCATAAAGTAAGTTTATGTTGTATTATATATAACATATAAGGCACGTTTGTTTACGTATAGAGCTCCATTTTGGAACTTTGATGAAATATAAATATAAATCACACAGAAACTAGCAAAACATTTGGATTTTTGTCGTATTCTTACATTGTTTAGAAGAATCGTTGTTGTTGTTGTTGTTGTTGTTGTTGTCGTCTCGATATCGACTATCAATATCTGACGCTCGAGAAGACTCGGTTTTCGAGGATTTTTTCTCGATCGGTTGCTGGTCGCAATCCGCAATCCTCCTTCTTCCTTTTCAGCCGCACGACGAATCTATCCAACTGTCGTCTCTCAAGTCTCTTTGCAAAGTACGCACGTTCTTTTTCTTTCAATCTCTAAAAAGCACATACAGCGAGCGAGAATGAAACGAATATAAGCATATGGTGATATACATCCGTCGTTGGCATGAATGTGTGTTATATGTGCACGTACACCATGCGCATGGTCCGAGCGCGTATGTTTCCCGCGTGAAATTCAAAATGTGTAAATCGACCAAGTTGACGATATATGGTAGTTGACTATTTCGAGTGGGTAATTTTACCACTCGGGATTTCTCGAGTGGGTCTAGCCACCCACTCAACCCACTACTGCTGCCGGGCCTGGGTCTCACGGTCCTCCGTTTCTCATTGGAGCCCAAGAGAAGTGGCCAACCGCGGTCCCATCTGAGAGATTCACCTTGGAGTAACGTGTAAGGGTCCTGCTCATTCACTCTCCGTACGTGGATATAACAGCGGTTTCTAAGTACTCTAATTCGTTTCCAACACTGCAGAGGGTATTCGCATACGTATACAAGTTTTCTCATCGAATTCGCCACAACGGTGACATGGCTAGCGATATCAAGTCTTGAACGGAGCTTTTATTGCGACTGGTGCAGCGTGTGCATTTTTGGGAGGACATAAAAGAGCTTCAAAATGGAAAGGAGATAACGGTATTCAGTGCGCTTGCCTCATCCCCTCCCTTTTTTGGTAAATTTGGTCTGTTCTGTGTATATCTGACGACGGTGCTTGTGAAAATTTTAGAGGAGGGGGAAAAAACAAAATCCAATTCTAATTGTCACGCAAGCGACCGTATATATGTTCGAAATAATTTACAACAATTTTACCAAGAAGTTTCTGTATGTGATGACCGTATATGTGTACATCAATCGCTGATAAGGCACCGGGATCATCAATACACAGAAGCTTATAAAAAAAACCAAAAAAAAAAATGGTAAAATTACAAAGTTTTGGCATCTCAAACTACTTTGGATGGTGACCGTGTGTGTGTCAGAAAGCACGTGGTTGCCTTGGGAGATTGTGGTTGTATTGCGAGTAGTCTTTGTGGTTTTGTAGTTGTGTGGTTATGAAACGATAGTAGCCTGGCGTCGCTGTCGTTAAGGATGTAGTCTCATGTTCCGACCCACTTTTTAGAGGTTATTTCAAAAAATTTTTTTTGTAATAAAAAATAATGCGATCGTTCCAATTTTCACATATGTTTTTATAGGCATCATAAACTATTTGAAAATATTTTGTTTCATTTATTCTTGTGTAGCTTAATACACTTTATAGCATGCCAAAGTATGCATATAAAAAAAAAAGGTAGGTCCCTGGCGCAGGTGATTTCGACTGCTAGAGTCATCCGAATCAAAAAATTAGAATAGATTATTGTTTTGTAAGCTTATGGCTCTGTCCCGTACTAGAATGAAACATTTTCAACAATAAAAAACAAAATGGCGAACTCACAAAAAAAAAAAATTTAAAAATTCATCTTAAATTAATGATAAAAAAAAAAACTAATCATTAAAAATAAATGATTCTAGTACGGGACAGAGGTGTTACTTTTTAGAACAACATATCCAAATTTCAGCTAGATCGGTACCATAGAATTTTGTGAATCACCTGCGCCGCACACAAAAATGTCGTTCCGAGAAAAACGCGTTTAAAGTTTAGACGCTACCGAGAAACTCATACTTTTCGGTGTAGGCGCGCTCTCGATTATGGGCTGTATCTCTGTCATTATTTGATATTTTTATTTGAAACTTTAACAGTACATTCTTAATAAACAATACTATCGAAATGTGTGCAAAAAAAAAATCGATTTTTTCAACCTCACACATGAGACTACATCCTTAAGTTAGTGTTGCCAGATTTTGGGAGACACCATAAGCTAGATTGAAGGAAAAAACAAGCTAGTATGGCAACGCTGTTTGTTTTGTAGCTTTTAGAAGAACCGTTTTGTCGCGGCGATAGCCTGGCGTCGCTGCCGCAAAGTGTGGTTCGTTACCAGAGATGTGCAGCGGTGGCTGTTTTCGACACTAGTAGTATACTCACTAGGGCGGGTCAATTTGTTTCTGTCCAAAAAATTCTTAAAATCGTCCCCCATAATCGGAATCTACGAAGAATTCTAAGAAAATTTCAATACAAAATCATGTGTATAAAATGAATTCCCAGCTTGCGCCGTGAAGCTTAAAGATTTCACTATGAGGTACATAAGGTATTTACATAAGTTTGCTTTCCTTTCTTTTCTTAATTGACCAACAATATAATCTGTACCAAGTTTCAGCTTTCTATCTTTAAAAACACGAAAGTTGTGTAATTTTCGATCGTTCAGTTATATGACAGCTATAAGATATAGTCTGCCGATCCTTATGAAATTTGGTATGTCGTATTATTTTGCCAAAAGTAGCTCTCATGTAAAATTTGAACTCTAGCTCTAAAAACACCAAAGTTATACCTTTTCCGAACAATCAGTTATATGGCAGCTATAGGATATAGTTGGACGATCCGAGCCGTTCCGACTTATATACTGCGTGCAAAGGAAAGAAGGGTGTGTGCAAAGTTTCAAGTCGGTAGCTTTAAAACTGAGAGACTAGTTCGCGTTGAAACAGACCGACGGACGGACATGCTCATATCAACTCAGGAGGTGATCCTGATCAAGAATATATATACTTTATAGGGTCGGAGATGTCTCCTTCACTGCGTTGCACACTTTTGGATAAAATTATAATATTCTCTGCAAGGGTATAAAATCGGATCATTTTAAGAGGAGCTATAGTCTTTTTAACCTGCTTCCCTACTGAATCGGTTGTACATATGGCCATATGTTTGTTGCTAATGTTTTTCCCAAGCTCAAAAGTATGCAACAAAAATTTTTTGGTGAGAATTCATAGAGAATTCATACTGTTAAAGTTTGAACTTTAAAGGTTAGGCAAATTGTGGGTTGGACAGCTGAGATGTAATATAGTCGGGAAATTTTACTATACCTTTTGTTGATCAAGCCTCTTTTATACACGGATCAAATCCGTCTTGATAACATATTGCATGTCTACCTCTTACAACTTATTTAGAATTGAATAAGCTTCAACATAAATTAATACTACCCAGAAATAATGCGAAACTGTATTACAAAATACGTCCTAATAAAAATAGGATAGGATCCTTTACCGTCACTTTTTATACCCTTGCAGAGGGTATTATAATTTTGGTCAAAAGTGTGCAACGCAGTGAAGGAGACATCTCCGACCCTATAAAGTATATATATTCTTGATCAGGATCACCTCCTGAATTTATATGAGCATGTCCGTCCGTCCGTCTGTCTGTTTCTACGCAAACTAGTCTCTCAGTTTTAAAGCTATCGACTTGAAACTTTGTACACACCCTTCTTTCCTTTGCACGCAGTATATAAGTCGGAACGGCCCGGATCGACCGACTATATCTTATAGCTGCCATATAACTGAACTATCGAAAATGACCCAACTTTCGTGTTTTTGAAGATAGAAGTTTGGGACTTATTATACCCTTGCAGAGGGTATTATAATTTTGTCCAAAAGTGTGCCACGCAGTGAAGGAGACATCTCCGACCCTATAAAGTATATATATTCTTGATCAGGATCACCTCCTGAGTTGATATGAGCATGTCCGTCTGTACGTCTGTCTGTCTGTCTGTTTCTACGCGAACTAGTCTCTCAGTTTTAAAGCTATCGACTTGAAACTTTGCGCACACCCTTCTTTCCTTTGCACGCAGTATATAAGTCGGAACGACCGGGATCGGACGACTATATCCTATAGCTGCCATATAACTGATTTATCGGAAATGGTATAACTTTGGTGTTTTTATAGTTAGAGAGTTCAAATTTGACATGAGTGCTATTTTTGGCAAAACATTACATGTTAAATTTCATAAGGATCGGCCGACTATATCCTATAGCTGCCATATAACTGAACGATCGGAAATGACCCAACTTTCGTGTTTTTGAAGATAGAAAGCTGGAACTTGGTACAGATTTTATTCTATATTCCGATTTTAACTGCAAGGGTATATCAACTTCGGCTCCGCCCGAAGTGAGCTTTCCTTTCTTGTTTCTTATTCTTTATTACTATTATTACAAAAAATAACTTGTATAAAATAGGATCTATATCATTCGTTTATCTATTTTTTTTAAGCGTTATTGCAACATTTTTTAATAGAACATAAAAAAAATGTATAAAAAATTCGGACCAAGAAAGAAAGTTTCCTCAGGATCCTTTATAGGATTCGAGCCTTTGACAATAAATTTAAAAGACAGAGTCTAGACTACAATGCTTGTAGCTATGTGACAAATTCGACTTTTATTGTCCTCCTGCTCATTTTGCACCAGCTCAAATTGTCTGAAACATTTTTACGCGCTACAAATCAGAAATGGCGCTACAACCAGATTTCTGTTTTGACGGAAATCCACATATACAAGTTCCAAATCGGATGTCGTTTTGGCCGAAAAGCCCGTATGTGGCATAAAGTCGTAAATTTGTTCATAATTATTTAGTTCAGTTTTCAATTTCATTTTCAAATTTTGTCACAAAATTGCCGAACTATTATGAAAATATTCTTTACATATTTTTGCGACCATCCTTGGTTTTTGGTAGACCTCGTAAAGTCACCTACCATAGTTGTTTAAAGTTCATTGCAGCTACTTTATTGTTTGACACGTGTGCCAAGTTTCATTGCCTATTATTTGGAAAAAGTTGCATTTATGTAAAGCTTTGAATCTACCATTTTTTGCTCACGGTAATTTATGTTCATATTGAACAAAAAACCCGTATATTATTCAACAAATAAGTTCTTGCCACCCCTTCTACCAACTCCACCTAGCCAACAATTTTACTTTGGAAAAGGCAGGATTACCCAAGGAAAATGTAAATAGCTCCAGTAGTGCGGAAAAGTTCAGAATGAGGCTAACTGCCTTGCAGTTAAAACAACATCAAAAACATCGGACATAGATGGCCCATCCTTATGAGAATATCATAAAAAACCAGTTAATTACAATAAAAAATCTAAAAAAAAAAGTACCAAGCTTCTATCTTCAAAAATATCAAAGTTAGTATTTCCACCAAATACCATTTCCGAACGTTTAGTTATATGGCAGCTATAAGATATAGTCGTTATTAAATTTGGTAGGGCGGATTAATTGACCAAAAATATAATCTCTAGTAAGTTTCAGCTTTCTATCTTAAAAAACACGAAAGTTGGGTCATTTCCGATCGTTCAGTTATATGGCAGTAAAGGTTAAATTCGGCCAATCCTTTAAAATTTGGTGGGTCGTATTATTTTGTCAAAAATAGCTCTTATGTAAAATCTGAGCTCCCGAATTCTTAAAACCCCAGGGTTATAAAATTTCCGATCAATCAGCTATAGGATCTAGTCAGCCGATCCCGGTCGTTCCGACTTATATACTACGAGCATAGGAAAGAAGGGTGTGTGCAAAGTTTCAAGTCGATAGCTTTAAAACTGAGGGACTAGTTTTGCGTACAGACAGACGGACAGACAGAAAAAAAAATATAAATAAAAAATAATGATTATCATGATTTTTATTTTGTTCGCTCAGAGAATAATGATTATTTTGTGATTTTGAAAAAAATTTCATAGGTAATATCTTTTGCGCATACTTGTGCAAATTCATAATATTTGAATAAATTCAGGACAGCTCACGTCCGTTGCGGTGATTTGATAGAATTGGGACTAAACAAGGGGTCAAGCTTTACCGAAACTTTTCAATGCGAAAACCACGTTAGGTAAAACGAATAAGCAATTCAAATGTTATTTGATCCATGCTAATAAGCTACTACTGAAAAGTAATAGGCATGTGGAGCGCTATTGGAACGACAATTCTATTTAGTGGCACCCGTTATAAAGTTTTCACCGAAAAAACCCGTAATGATAGAAATACTTGGGAAACTGTTTATCATGTATGGAAGGAGAATATCCTCCGAAAAAAAAGTTAGCAAATAAGCTTTCGCCAAAAATTTAAAAAAAAAATTCTTTCATGCAGCTGCTATGTCGTCAAAAAAGTCTGTTGATATACCAGATTAGCGCCCCGCTGAATATTCCCATTTTAAGTGAAATATTTTAAAAACGATTAAACATAGAAGTGTATAATTTCCAAAATAATTTTTTTTTTTTCCAATATAATTTGATTAATGCTCTAAATAAATACACATACAAAAATACAGTTGGACTTTATGTAGGTGTTTTATAAATTAGAAACGAAAGAAACCGATTTATTTTTATGAAAAAACTGCGTCATCAGAATTGCGCCTGCTACCTTTACTTAACTTTTTTCGATAAATGTATGACAAAAAGTTGGGTTTAACAATTTTATGATTAAGTTTGTACATGTTGAATAAAAATTAATAATGGGTTGTCCCTTCCTTGCTTTCAAGGACTGCGTTTATACATATGACTATATGGGGGATAGTCAAAAAAATTTGTATACCTGGTACTCGTACAATGTATGTATGTAACTTAGAGAAGGAATTCCCTCCGACCCATAGGGTATATATATTCTTAATCAGCATCAGCAGCCGTGTCGATAAAGGCATGTCTGTCTATCCGGCTATTGGTCCGTACGTATAAACGCGTGAATCTTAGAGGCTATAAGAGATAGAGCTATAGGATTTTCCATGGAGACTCCTAAAATACACACGCAGTTCAAGTCGGAAAATGCATTTTTGGAGAAGATATACCCATTTATATACATATATATCATGTTTGTGTCAAAATTTTGCCACGACCACTTCCCCCCTCGAAATTTGTATTATTTTGGCGGTCGAGGGTCGAGTTGTGGGAGTATTTCGAAGTACAGCTCTTTGATCTGGTGCACTAATTAAACGGTTATTACATTGGAAGTTTTTCCCTAATTTTCCTTATTTGGAATAAAATTAGTGATGGTTTTATGATGTCTTCCGTTTTTTCGGCGATTTTGTGGAAAGAAAGTCCACATTCATGGAATAAAAGAATTTTCGACGTCTCCTCCAAAGATATGATAGTTCCTTTGCCCAAATTTAATATCCAATAAAAGAAAAATGTTTAATTAGCAGCAAAAAAATTGGTTGTTGTGTTAAGCAAATTAAGACAGAATTTAAAAATGGTGTTTGGGAGGCACTAATATGAAGATGCAGTTTTTGCATAAAAATAAAACTGTTATTTATTGATTTATTATTATTAACAATTATGTGTTATTCTAGAATCTAGATTATTATAACTAAAAGTAATGATAAATTAAGATAAAAGATATTCCATAATTTTGGATTTAATTACATCTAGGGATAGTTCAGCGGATAATAAATGGGACATTGAGTTATAATTTTTACAAATAACGCGAAATGGATCGTGTTCAACGAAATTTGACCTAGAAATTGGTAACCAAAGGGGTCGGAAGGATCTAGTTATTCTTTTAGGAACAGATAACATTAATTTTTCAAGAAGTACTTGTAAGTCCACCTGTCCAAGAACAAGCACATAAGGTAGCATAACCCCAGCACAGGTACGGCGCTCTTTTAAAGGAGGTAGGTTTAATAGTTTTAACCGGCAATGATACGACGGGAGGCAAGTGGCAGTATCTCAGCTTAAGCTTTTTAATGCAAATAACAGAAACTGCTTTTGGACAGATTCAATCCTCCTGTGGTGAACGAAGTATTGCTGACTCCAAACGCTAGAACAATATTCCAAGATAGGACGAACCAACGATACATATAGAGTTTTAGTTGTGGAAGGATCATCAAATTCTTTTGACCAACGTTTGTTAAAAGCTAGCACACCTCTGGCTTTATTAACTGTTAGTGATCTGTGTTCGTTGAACGGAAACTTATTGTCAAAAAGGACTCCAAGATCGTTAATTAGGGAAACACGATCTAAGTAAGACGTTATTCCCATGTGAGTACGAAACGATGTGAGGCACACTGCGATTAAACGTCATAACCTTACACTTAGAGCAGTTAAGGACAAGAAGATTGTTTGAGCACCACAAGAAGACTTCGTTAAGGTCTAATTGCAGGTGTATATGAAGGAAAAGTGTCTGATCAAGAAAGACATAACTCGACATCATCAGCATATATAAATGTAGTAGCATAGTTTACAACACAAGGTGAATCGTTAACAAAAAGAACAAACAGAAGAGGTCCTAAGTGACTACCTTGTGGGACACCAGATGAAACGTTTATAATCTGTGATGTAATATTAAAAAAAAAAAAACACGCTGCGTGCGATTTGATAGATAAAAGGTCAACCACTGTACTATATGTAGAGAAAACCCCATAAGACACAGCCTATGAAGGAGGAGATGGTGGTTCACAGAGTCAAACGCTTTACTAAAGTCAGTGTATACCAATATCAGTTTGCATGCGTCTCAGAAAACCTCTGTGGAAACCTCTGTCGAAGTGAATTCAAGAAGGTTAGTAGTGGTAGAGCCAAGCATCGGCTCTGTGAAGCCGACAAAACCATGCTTTGAAGTGGAAATAATGCTTTTACAAAAATGTTGCAGTTGGAAAGTAACCAGTTTATCTAGCAGTTTGGGAATCGCAGATAGCTTAGCAATCCCACGGTATTTCTCAATAAGTGCTTTAGAGCCTTTCTTATGAAGCGGAATAATAAAAGATTCATTCCATCTCTTGGGAAGACATGCCAGCTCCAAGGATAAGTTGAATAAGATAGTGAGAGGATAGCAAAGGATATCAGAACAGTACTTTAGAACACAGCTAGGAACATTGTCAGGACCAGCAGAGAATGAGATATCTATTATTGAAAGAGCTTCGAACACACCCTGAATTCTATGTGGTAATTTATAAGGATAAGAAGAATTGAGGTTATATGAATCGGACGAATAAGTGGTTTGAAAAAATGACGCAAAGAGATTAGCAATACCTAGCTCAGAAGAATGTGAAGTTACTTTAGTTTTTAATTTAATAAAAGCGTATAAAAAGTCAAACTGCATTCTTTAACGTGTTTTGAAGTGAAACCTTTATGAGACGGTTTTGACATCTCGATCGGCAACCTTTTTGGTGACGCTCGCTCTAACGTAGTAAATAAGAGTGAGAGGCCTCCGGGAATCGAGCGAGAGTGAGACGGACTACCTTGCGTCGCGTCTATCGGGCGAGAGGGAGAGCCCTTCGTGTATGGTGCGAGAATAAGACGAAAGACTTTCTTTGTCTTTCATGTCATTCTCCGCGTTCAGGCGGCGTCGCGATCGCGGAAAACCGCTGTTGGTTTCTAACACAGTGATCATAAGCAACGTATTTTGTTTCTTTGCGTGTCTTTATTACTTAAATCGAAAGGACAAAAACGTGGCGGGAGAAAAAAAGGGCGAGTGAAGAAATGGATTAAAATAGAAAACGGGAAAAAAGTATAACTGAAATTGAACGAGATAGCAGGGAACGAAGGCAAACACGTGCTAACCTCTTACTTGACAGTGTGAACGTAAGTGTAGATAAGGTAAATAATTCAGAGAATGAACTATTAGCAACGACTTCGACTCATCCTCCTCCTGATTGTGATGTACATAGTGGTGATCGATTACAATATTCAGACTTCAATAAGTTCAAAAGTGCAAATAAGAACTTTCACCGTGATTTTATAAATAATCCATTCGGTTTTACGTGTTGTGTATGTGATAGATCATGGTTCAACAAGAAAGGAAAGCTAACTTCGGGCGGAGCCGAAGTTGATATACCCTTGCAGTTAAAACCGGATATATATCGCAAACATCGGATATAGTTGGCCGATTCTTATGATTACATAATAATAAAACCAATAAATTACGATAAAAAATCTAAAAAAAAGTACCAAGCTCCTATCTTCAAAAATACGAAAGTTGATATTTCCACCAAATACCATTTCCGATCGTTCAATTATATGGCAGCTATAGGATATAGTCGGCCGATCGTTATGAAATTTGGTAGGTTGGATAAACTGACCAAAAATAGAATATGTACTAAATTTCAGCTTTCTATCTTCAAAAACACGAAAGTTGGGTCAATTTCGATCGTTCGGTTATATGGCAGCTATAAGATATAGTCGGCCGATCCTTATGAAATTTGGCATGTCGTATTATTTTACCAAAAATAGCTCTCATGTCAAAATGGAAGTCTCTAACTCTAAAAACACCAAAGTTATACCATTTCCGATCAATCAGTTATATGGCAGCTATAGGTTATAGTCGGCCGATCCGAGCCGTTCCGACTTATATACTGCGTGCAAAGAAAAGAAGGGTGCGTGCAAAGTTTCAAGACGATAGCTTTAAAACTGAGAGACTAGTTTGCGTAGAAACGGACAGACAGACAGACGGACAGACAGACGGACAGACGGACATGCTCATATCAACTCAGGAGGTGATCCTGATCAAGAATATATATACTTTATAGAGTCGGAGATGTCTCCTTCACTGCGTTGCACACTTTTGACCAAAAATCTAATACCCTCTGCAAGGGTATAAAAATGACATTAGGATCTTTCATTAAAAATGAAAAAGAGGATTCCAAGCCATTAATTCAGTTCTTGCTACAGAAATTGTCATTGAAAATGAAAAAATTCTCCATGGTACCACGATCGATAATGGTTCACCATGGTTACCTATTTTAGTTACCACAAACCTATCATTTCGTTCATGATGAGTCTACCAAAGGTAAAGCTGATTGAAATTTAATTCATCATATTCATATTCATTGAATAGGTATAACTATTGTGATGAATAAATTAATATTTACTATCAAGAAGTGTTTGACACGTGATTAAAATGATTCCTCTCCCTCTAACAGAAAATTAAATAAACCTTGCCGATCCAATCATTCAGTTTCACTTCTATCGCGTGTCTTCATGACACACCATTCTTTTTTTATTTAGAGAATGAACTTAATTATATTAGAAAACATTATACAGTTCTATCTTTAATAGTTTAGAAAATATTTCACTTCAAATACAATATTTCACTATATGCAAATACTAAGGGGGCGATAATCTGGTGTCGCGCAGTGTCGATTGATAGATCGATAAGTTTAAAGCTTTATCGTTTAATATTAGGAACTCCTTCTTTAAGCTTTTTTAATCTCTAACTCCTTTGTCTAGCAACTACCCAAAATAAGTTATTGCTCTTTTAAAGACACCCAAAAATGAAGCACCTACTGCATTTAACGAATTCACTTTCAAATATGTGGTAATGTTAAATTTGGAGTTGTATATTAATATTAGTATAAATATTAGTAGAACTCATTCGTATTGAAATTATTTGAGCGATGAAGCAGGGGTTTCGCTTTAAAATAATAAAATAACGAAAACCAAAACCAACTGATCAGCAATGTCAAAAAAATCGCAAAGGGGCCAATTTGAGTCATGGAACGGTCAATTTTACAGCCACGCGAGATAGAAGAGAACGAACATAGATAGTTAGCAATACTGTTGCAAACGGGCATCATTTCAATTCCACGTTCAAAATCAAAGGCCATCACAAAGTGGGCTCATTGCTAATTAGTGCACTCGCCAATCCTGTGGATGCACGTTGCGACTACCATAATCTCAATTCACCGTTTGCCAGGCGTTGGTTGAATGAGCCCAACGACTTATTGTTATTGTTGTCAATGACTTGACATAGATAGTTTAATTTCTGGAAAGGTTTCAGATCCGTCTGCTGATTAATTACTGATTGATATTGTAAGTACTTAATTATATGTGGCATGTTCTCGCGTGGGAAAACCATCCAGTTTATTTGTGCTGGCGGAATATCCAAGGACTAACCAATATTGTACACTCCATTGCGCTGAGAGAATTATCTCTCTTTTTTTCCAAAAATATACAAATTTATATTATAAATTTATAAATTTATATTATACTGAAATTATATTATTAATTATACTGAAATTATTTGCCACGCCGTTGATTATAAGTACTTCCTCAAAATTCATAGTAAATAAGTATTTTTATTTAACTTAAAAAAATGTTTTCTATTTATATATATATTCGCCCAGTGAAATAATGGGCTGCGGGCACAGGTCAATTCGGAAAAACAAATAACACGAAATTTTAAATAAATAATAATAATTTACATTCAAAAATACATACATACATTCGACAAAACGTCAATATATATCTATGCTAGAAGGCCCGGCCCGGCCTGTCACGCAACTTGTTTACACATATTAGGAAATTTAAAAGACATGTTATTTATGTATACATACATATATCATATATAATTTCATATTTATTAAACCTAACTAAGTCATGTTTTTATTTAAAAATAAAAAAATAAACATTTTTTTCTAAATTTTTCCTTTTTAGCCTAGTGCGTTTTTCATGTAACACATGACCCGATGTAGAAAAAAGCCTTTCGCTCGTAGACGAACTGGCTGGAAAAGCCAGAATGGTTCGAGCTAATTTGAGAAGGTATTGTAGGTCCCTTGCATTTCTCCAAAATTCTAAAATATGTGTACCAGGAGCTACTGGATAGGCCAAATATTTTTCAAGCTCTATGTCGATATCGTTTTTCTCAACTTTTCTTTTTTTTACATAACTTAAGTCTAAAAATTCAACAAACATTCCATTTTCGGAATTATTTGAGCCTATTTTATTAGTTACGTCATCAAAACTACTTTTTTCATCTATAAATTCGGAGAGCATTGGTTTTACCGTAGCTATCACATTTTCCTTTTTTTCCTCTGAGAGGAAATTCATCTCTCTATAAGAAGGGTTCAAGAAAAGTCCAACCAAATGAGCGATTGCCGGAAGAAACCTGACTGGTTGTAATTCGAGAATACAAAAAAAAAATCGGCGATCAAATCAAAATTGTTTTCATGGTCTATTTCGGGCTTTTACGGGCCTGTTCCGGGTTTTTACGGGCCGGGCCTTTTTGCTAAGGCCTATTAAATCTACGAAATTTTCAACACACCCTTCTTTTCTTTGCACGCAGTATATAAGTCGGAAAGGCCCGGATCGGCCGACTATATCCTAAAGCTGCCATATAACTGCTTAATCGGAAATGGTTTAACTTTAGTGTTTTTAAAGTTTAGCATGAGTGCTATTTATGGCAAAATAATACGACCTACCAAATTTCATACGGTTGACTATATCCCATAGCTGCCGTACTATTATAATTAGCTGTATATTATAACCGGTACTAACCTCTTCCACCCCACATAGATTAGAGACTCTCAACAAAACTAAATTTTTGTTCCATACTTTTATGTTTGGGGAAATAATAACTGAAGGAATTCAGTAGGGAAGCCGGACGCGAGCTTTTGAACGGGACGCATGTACAGAAGTTGTGTAAGTGAAATCTCATAAAACTGACTAGTTTGCTTTAGGACGAGTCCAAAATAGCAACAAATAAGCTTGTAACTGACGTGAAAAGTCAGGATAGGTGAACATTTTACTCAGAGGCATCCAATTAAACCAGGGATCGGCACCCCAATACATTGATATGATTTTACCGCATTAGTGTTAGTAACGAATAGCAGAAAGTAGGCTGTGTGCATGACGTTTCACACATGTATACTGTGTGTGTGTGGCAGAGCTCGGGCAGAGAAATTTCCTATGCCCCCGAGATAGGGCCGTGCCGACCTCTGAATTAAATGAATTGAACTATTTTTATCAAGTGTGTCAAAGGCCGGCTGAACTGTCCCAAAAGGTTTTTAAAGCTTTATCATTTTTATGTTTAAGTCCTGGGATTGTAAAATATCAATTACTTCACTAAAACTCAATTCGTATGCTTACTGAAAAATTAACTAAGCATGCTAGATCAAGCTTTTTAAGGATACTTTAAGGAGCTTCAGAAACTTTCTTAGAAAATTCTGTGTATCATACATAAATGCAGGGCAATAATAGTATTAAACAACCCAAAAGAAACACTTTCTCCTATCCGTCGCCTAAAGAGTCTGTATTAGAGAGGATAAAAAAAATCGCTAGTCGATGCCCAGCTGTGTAGGGGGGCGTTGGTTCCGCAAAAAGATTCCAGAATGGGGGTTGAAAAATTAGAAGTCGGGGGGCGTCTTCAGTTTCAGTATAAAGAACGCGTTCAGCTTTATTGGCTGCGTACATCGAATTAACTTAAAAACTAGTACAAAAAGAGATCGACGACAACCAACGAGCGAGAAGAGAGGGCACAGAGGGGCGAGTGTGGATGCGCTCTTTAGCGCGGGTGCGCTCTTCAGCGCGGATGCGCTCTTCAGGTGAGCGGCACAACGGCCCCTCACCTAAACACCAGCAAAACTATGAGATGCTGCCATTACTGTTAAACCTGTATCTAATGCAGTGTTGGGCAAAACGCACACTTTTTAAAATTTAAGTGTGTTCATAAGCAGCAAAAAACTAAGAGGACTGAACGAAAAAAATTGGGTTTTTATTTCGTTTTTCAAAAGTTTATTCAAAAGTTCATTCAAAAGTTTACATAAGCACCTTTTATAAGTTCCTTTAAATAAGTTCCTTTTTATATTAATGAAAGCTTTTCTAGCAAAATGTATTAAACAAATGAAAAACTACACTTCCCTATCTACATTGTTATAGGGAAACTTGTTCTCCCCAAATTTCTAAGGAGAAAACTATTTTTAAACTATTTTTTTATAAAACTATTTTAAAACTATTTTATTTTTAAACTCTAAATATGACCGTCCTTACACTGCCAATTTCCGAATGTATGAAAAATGGAAAAATGGTACGAAAAATGGTAAACGAATGTATGAATGTACTGAGATAAACTTATTTTACGTTAATCTTAAACTCCCAATGACTCTGATTCGCTAAAAATTAAGCAAATCTTTGCTACTTTGTTCTATTTGTTAGTTATTTTTAGTTTGGACGAAGATTATTTTAATTCAAAAGCAATGCTTAACTTTGTTTTATACAAAATATGGCGTCCATCCGCTTAACTGCAGAAGCTTAACATTTTATATGATTTGCGATACCACCCAGAAAATTGTATCCATTCAAGGATGACTATTTCGACTTTTGACTATATATTTATAAATGTAGTTGTCGGTTGTCGGGCCAAATTTTGTGCCACAAAATTATATAAGAAATAATTAAATCACCTAATGCAACAAAACAATCGTACGCTCTGAGCATAAAGCAGGTTGCAAACTACTCTCTAGCTTTACAGCTTGAACTCGCAACACGATTCGCTCTCACTCTGTCATCTTTCGAGCGAAATCAGATGAAAAAGTTTGCATTGGTTTATCTCTTCTTTTCTCCCAATATTATCGCATCGCTTCTCGCGCACACTGTGACATTAGCCTTAGTTTAGTGTTATAAGCTCCAAAGTTTTGGAGACCCTCGAAATAAGCCTGTCTGTGGAAACTACGCTGGTGACCTTCAGTTAAATCTAAATCATTTGAAGCACTCCTCCGAAACCAATTTATATGCGGAAACTGCGTGTCATTGCTATGCAGAAGAATAATCTTGACAGCTTTAAAGGATGCAAAGTAAGACTGGAGTTTATTAAAATACTGAATCTTTCAGTAAAAACTTACCCAGCAATAGGTTGGTTAATCAAAGTCAACTCTCCCATTCCTGTCCAACGGAAATTTCTCCGCTCTTGAGAAGACAATCCACGATATTAACACTAAGCAAGATCAACTGTTCAGGCTAGTCATGGACAAATTTAAGTCTATAAGGCGATCCGAAATCTGGTACAGATCCCAATATTCAAAAAATGACAGTCCGAAACATAGATGCAATGTTCTTGCCAAGCTTAAGTTAGAGGAATCCTATCTTTCTCCAGCAACACCAGGCTAACGCCATTAGCTCTTTATTTATTGGGAATGGCGTCTTATTAGATGCGCTTTCGGCAAACCAAGTAACCGAGGACGTTTCCCAGGTCGGAAAGCTGAAAAAAAAGATAAAAAGGTACTAGATAACAAATGTCAAGATTCTTCCCACTTAATGTCAACCTTGAGATTGAGCTATTTCCCAAGCGCATGGAAATCTGCTTCCGTCACAATGATCCCCAAACCTGGAAACCCAAACCTCTAGCCGTAGCTTAGCAGCTATACCGTGTGGTTAAGTTTTCTCTGGAACCTAACTTTGGTTAACCTTGCTTCTGAAACCACAGCTTCTAAATAAAAGTTTCTTTTCGCAGAAGAAATTTTCTGTTGTCATCGATTTTCTAAAAGTCCTCTAAACAACTACTCTCACTTCGCTGGAGTACCAAGGCGGTGTACTAGGTCCAACATTGTACTCCCTGTAAAATTCAGACATCCCTGATTCATGGGGTTGTATGCAGATTGACGATGACAATGTTCATCATGGCAACATAAGCGACATGCAACATCATAAAGTATATAAATTCTTGATCAGGATCACCTGGGTTGATATAAGCATGTCCGCTTGCCTGTTTCTACGCGAACTTGTCTCTCAGTTTTAGAGCTATCGACTGAAACTTTGAACGAAGTCTTCTTTTCTTTGCAAGCAGTATATAGTATAATTTGGAACGGGAACAATCGATCGGAAATTCCATAACTTGGTGTTTTTAAAGTTACAACGTTGAGTATTTCTATGGATTTGTCAAAATGATACGACATACCAAATTTCATAAGGATCGGTCCACTATTAAAGCTGCCATATAATTGAACGATCGGAAACAGTATTTGGTAAAAATACCAACATTGGTGGTCAAGCATTGAACACGATTTTAAAAACAAATTCCAAAGATTGAGTTTCAAGGGATTGGACATGAAAATACGAGATAAACAGCATGGGTTAAAACCGATCCTCTGCAGCTTAATACAAATACTTAAGTGGTGCGCTTATCGCACTTAAGAAAGGGTCGATAGCAGGCCAGCGTGCAGTGCGTTGATAAGTAGTTTTTGCTTGTAAGGGAATTGTACAAAATAAAAACAGTTTCAAAACGGAACTCATTGGAGTAAGACCTATTATTTGGAGCTCCTCTTAACAATTGGTATTTTTCAATATAGAAGCTTGGGATTTTTTTTAGATTTTGTATTATAATAAATAAGTTTTACTATGATATTCTCATATGGATCGGATAAAAATTATATCCGATGTTTGCGCTATCTATCCGGTTTTAAATGCCAGGGTATATTAACTTCGGATCTGCCCGAAGTTACAATTTCTTTCTTGTCATTATAATTTATTTTTTTTTTTGACGATAGAATTAAGTATTTTTATATAATTAACCACCAAATTTTTTATCCGCTGGTGGTTTGAAACTTGGATACTTTTTTAACCGGTTCTACCTCTCAACTCGAAAAAAACTCAAACATTATACATTCAAGCATTTGCATTTTACAAATGGGCCCATTCTTTATACATTACATAGGCTCGGGCTGAATTCCTTTATTTACATATAAAACTCAGCCAAAAATAAATGTATCCTATGATCCTAATAATACTAAATCAGGGGTGCCCAGCCCCATTGCTCTCGGAGCTCCTTTGTTGTTGGAATTGCTCGTTATATGGGAAATGAAATTTTATATACGTGTGTGGCTCGTAGCATAGGCAAGGGCTAAATACAAAAACAATTTTTCGTTTTTCGAGTTAAGCAACAACAATTGTATAGTGTCTCAGTTTTTCGTACTAATACGAAGGCACTTTGTTTTTTTATTACCGAAAACTTTTCACTGCAAAAAATTACTTTTGGTTGAGATCTCAAAAAGAATGGTTAACATCTGAGCTATGAATTTCTTTTATTTATAACTTTATTACAGTTTTTAATTTTTATTTCATAGATATTTTTGTATTACTTTTTTCCATTGAAAATTGTACTATAATTTTTTTCAGTATACCGACATGACTTGCAAAAAAAATTTCTAGCTTTAATGTATTGGTGATTTTTTGCATTGGTATTCGAGTTTGCTCTGTCCTATGCTGAGTAGGGTGACCAGGCGTCCGTATTAATACGGACATGTCCGTATTTTCAGCTCTGTGTCCGTTCGTCCGTATTTTTTTGTAAAATGTCCGTATTTTTCGCGTTTTTAACGAAAAAACAGGTTGCACCTGCAATTTTTCCGAAAGGAGTTTCTAGACTTAACCATTCGAAAGCGCCCGCGCTCGCAGCTGACGTAGAGAACGCGCAATTAGTTTAGCACGCGTTAACGGTAAAATTCCCTAGAAATATGGTACGATTGCGTCTGGTTGTTCGGTTTGCTATGTATGTATGCATACTGTCGCGTACATATGTACATTGCTTTTAGCGTTGCTTTGTGTATTTCTGTAACAGCTGACTTTTTTATTCTCAATCAGTCAATCTGTAACAAAACAACCAACTCGTAAGTATTCTGGATGTTTTATAAACGCTAATAACGATTAGATTAGTTGAGAGCTTTATTGTAAAAAAAAGTGTACTTGTTGTTGCAGATCCTGGAAGTTCGGTATTCGAAATTCGGTAAAGGAAAATCTAACCTGACACTCGATAGGGACAACAAGCTTGCTGATTGCTCAATTGCTGAACCTCTTTCCTTAAAATAAAAAATCTTGAAGTAATGAAAGAATATGCAAAGTATAATTTCAATATACCGGGGGGGGGGTGGATACGACAAAACGGCGGTGTCCGTATTTCCCACCTCAGCTATCTGGTCACCCTAATGCTGAGCTTGGGCACCCCTGTACTAAATAAATACATTCTATTGGCCAGCTTAAAAAATTATTTTAATTTAAATTTTTTTTATGTGCTTTTAGTGAAATATATCCCATCACTCGTTATGCAAGTCTTTGAACTGCTTGCAGAGAAGTTTCATTGATTTTCTCTTTCCTCCTATAACTCTAACGCAGAGGTCGGCACCCCAATACATTGAGATGATTTTACCGCATTAGTGTTAGTAACGAATAGCAGAAAGTAGGCTTTGAGCATGACGTTTCACACATTTACACTGTGTGTGTGTGGCAGAGCTCGGGCAGAGAAATTTCCTATGCCCCCGAGGGCCGTGCCGACCTCTCCTCTAACGTTACAATATTCATGCCTTTAAATTTGTTTTAAATTTGTTTAGATTTGATTGTACAGCCTTAATATTTTTGACTTTAATTTTGCTCTAGAAAAATAGAAAAAATGGACTTCTGTAATGGACATTAACCTCGGCTTTGCCCGAAGTTACCCATTTCTTCTTATTATAACCTAGCATAGGGTATTATACTTTTCATTAAAAAAGAATCATCTCCGATCTTATATATCACATATATTTTTGAACACGTCAATATAACCATGTCCGTCTGCTTGTTTCTATTGGAATAGTCTTTTTTCGACTTAAACTTTGGACACACCCTTAATTTCTTTGCACGCAGTAATAAGTTGGAAGGCTATATCCTATAGCTGGCATATAAGTTAATGATCAGAAATGCCATAACTTGGGTGTTTTTAAAGTTAGATTTGGGATTGGAGGTTGGGAGTTTCTATGGATTCTAAATTTGGCAAATTGATCCAAACTACCAAGTTTTATGAGGATCGGCCGATTACACAGGGCGATAGTGATTTGGAACTTTTGAATAGACCTAGTAGGAATTATTCATTAGGTCGAGTATAGTATGAACCGTGTTTGAAATTTTTCTAACACCCTCAAAATCTTCATTTATTTAGAAAAAACGGTTTTTCGGGACTTTTTTGCTCTTCAAAATTGTTAAGCGCGTAATTTTAAACCCATTTAAAAACCGATTTTTTGACACATATCAATATTGTCTCGTTAATTCTGAATAAAAAGATACCAATTTCATTAGGAAATTATGAAAATTGTTGAAGTTATAACGCTTTTCCCAAAACAAGTCAGTGCAATTTTACTAGCGCTCCGGAGTAAAAGTGTGTAAAAGAAAAGAATAAGCGAAGTGGAAGGCACACTATTGCTCCGGAACGCTAGCAAGATTTGACTGACTTGTTTTGGAAAAAGCGTTATAACTGCGACAATTTTCGTAATTTCCTAATGAAATTAGTCTTGTTTTATTCAGAATTAACGAGAAAATATTGATATGTGTCAAAAATGATACCATTTCTTGAAGGTTGTACCAAAAAAATGTCGTCAAAGTCCAAAAAACACGATGTTTGTCCAAAATGTCAGTTTCTTGCGTAAAAATTGTATCCTTTTTGTTGAAATAAATTAAAGATCTATTTTCAAAAGCTACAACATTTAACCATTGAAAAACGTAAAAAATTTTTAAATCGGTTTAAAATTACGCGCTTAGGAATTTTTAAGAGCAAAAAACTCCCGAAAACATGTTTTTTCTAAATAAATAAAGATTTTGAGGGTGTTAGAAAAATTTTTAATACTGTTTTATACCATATTCGACCTAATAAACAATTCCTACTAGGTCTCTTCAAAAGTTCCTCCAAATTTTTTTTTATGTCGCACTGTGTTATACGAGCTATAGAATGCTGCGATATAACTGAATTTCTTTTCAACAATGAGCAGGATAAAACTCTGACTAAAAACAGGCTGAGTGCACTCGCGATGATGTCAATACACTGGAATACTATTATTGGAATACTAAGTCCTCGACCCCAAGGCGAAGATAAATTCAAGAAAGTTCCTTTAAGGTGTATCTAAGAAAAATCAGTAACGACATGATATTTTGTAGTATTTATTTTTCGACATACATTTTGTACTTATATTTTTTATTTAGTCGGCAAACTCGACTATAGTGTTCTATCTTGTTATTTTAATTCTTGTTATATTATTTTCTTTTTTTTTTTTATTTTGCTTATCATATGTATATACGTACTTTTATGTTCCATGAGTATTTAAACATCGGTTCGAATTTTTTGCATATATTATTAATTGTTAGTCACATTTATACGGGACTTATATGTACATATGTACGACACCATACACGGTTCAATTGGAAGTTTAAATATGAATTAGACAAACATTACGTTTTATTTCAATTTGGAGTTATAACAGTTCAACACCTATAAACTACATTTGCAATGACATTTCATTAAAATCATCGAATAAGACAGATAATAACGTGCGGTCGGCGCGGTGTTCAAACAATTTCTGGATAAAATTCCAGGCAACTTAAATCCGCTACAGATATAAACGGTTCTAACTGGTTCGTGAGCATCTGACCTGTTCTTTTTCTCTAGCCATCTCTCTCTACACAAAAAAGAACAGTATATCCGCAGCGTTCGGAAATACATTTGTCCCTTTCGTCATGTTTCTATTGATCCATTAAATTCTCCCAGTCATACTTTCGAATTTCCTTGTTCCATTTTCTTAGCTGCATGCCACGCCTCTCGCTTCCCATTGGTACAATAAAATTATTGGTGGATGCTAAAATAAAATATTAAAAAGAATCATACGTCATATGTATGAATATAAAATTAATTATAACAACATTAAAATATTATATTAAATAAATATGAATCTTTACATTTCTTACTTTATTAAAAAGTAAAAAAAAAATCGAATAGTATTTTTTTCTAATTGTCCTGTATGCAATTGTCCTGTTAGATAAAGTTATCAATAAGTTGAACAACATAAAAATGATTTATATAACATAAAAAAAAATTTTTCCTACATATGTATATGAATACGTTTTCTTTAAAGTTGTTTGTTTTTATTACAATGGACACTTTATCTGTAAATATTAAACTACAAGTTCAATTATTTATTTAACGGACATTAAATTTATTCAAGGATCTCCTTTAGTTAGCTTTCCTTCCTTGTTTCAATATAAAACCTTTATTGAAAAACCTTTTTATTGAGATATACCTTTTAAAATATTTTACCCAATTTTAAATACCTTTGAATACGCGTCTGTTGAAATTTTGAAATTTCACTTTTATTAGATGTAGTTCTACGACTCTTAAAGTACGTATCAAATATATATATATATATGTATGTATGTTTTTCTTGGTCTCTTAAACAAAAGTACATCAAAGATAAATATGAAAAACAATACCACTTCAGTAGATTTAAACAAAACAAATAAGATTTGGCAAATAATCCCCTTAGTCTCACAAAAACGTTCTCACCTTACTTTCGTTCTTTTTGATAATTCTCATATGAGTAAATGTTTTCTTTTAAATTATTGTTTCTTTTATTTTCAAAACATTTTAAAGGTGACAAAAGATTTCATATGAAACTGTTTTTTTTTGTAGGAACTCAGGTCAAGCAGAGGATTTGCACATAAGTCCCTTTTTAAGAATTCAAATTAACCATTCAGTATATACGAAACGATGTATATCGCTTATAAATTACAAGCTTAAAGTACAAATATATGGATGGGTCGGGGCCTATCTTTGGGTCGTCACTATTGACGAAAAATGAAAACGAATTAAATCACATCACTAGTAGCAATTCAAAACGTTTTAACACAACTTCATTTAAGTTGATGTGAGTCCTATGGTATGGGCTGGCTCGGTTCGAATTAAATTGCTTCTAACCAAAAGTACGGAACAGCTATCTCAGCTTGGTTCAAACTATTGGTTTAGTTTGGTTTTGAGTAAAAATGTATGGTTGCAACGTATGAAGCTTCCATAAATCCATATTAGTCCATATTTGGAAGCTTTACAAAAGTCTCATTCTCGAGCAAGTGGGAAAAAATAAGTTACCAGAGGTAGAGAAAAATGTGAGTGTTACAGAATAGAATAGAAGTGTTTTAACTTTTTAAAAAAAAAACCGATTTTGCTGAATTGTCCTTGAAGATGGTATTAAAATTTTGTACAAAAGTGTGCAACGCAGTGAAAGAGACATCTCCGACCCTGTAAAGTATATATATTCTTGATCAGAATCACCTCCTGTATTGATATGGACGGACCGTCAGTCCGTCGGTCCATCTGTCTGTTTGTTTCTACGCGAACTAGTTTTAAAGCTAGTTTAGTTTTAAAGTTTTAAAGCTATCGACTCCAAACTTTGCACGCAACCTTCTTTCCATTGCACGCAGTATATAAGTCGGAACGGTCATGATCAATCGACTATATCCTATAGGTGCCATATAACTGATTGATCGGAAATGGTATTTGGTAAAAATACATACATACATTTGGAATACATTTTGGTATTCTCTACCCATTAAAAGAGAATAAATATTAAAAATAAATATTATATTTATATTAATATATATTAAAAATATTTTCTTGTTTATGTATATACATACACAAACATACAAAACAGTATTGATTATTTTATTTTGCAGTGTAGGCTTACAGGTTATCTCGCTGAGAGATGTGAATTAAAGCTCAATTAGCTAACGGTTTTTTATACATATATTAGGCCCTTCCATTTGGCTTATTCCTTTATTTTATACACTTTTACTCCAGAGCGCAAAGGACTCACTTTTTAAAGGAGCGCAAAACTGACTTGTTTTGGGAAAAGCGTTATACTTTAAACAATTTTCATAATTTTGTAATTGGTCTCGTTTTGATATGGACAATATTGATATGTGTCAAAAATGATACCAATGGAAATTTTAAACGAAATTTTAAAATCGGTTTAAAATTACGCGTATAGGAATTTTTAAGCGCAAAAAAGTCACGAAAGACGGTTTTTCTAAATAAATCAAGATTTTGAGGGTATTACAAATATTTCAAACCCGGTTGTGTGTTATATTCGCCCTAATAAACAATCCCTACTAGGTCTCTTTAAAAGTTCCTCAAATTTTTGTATTTTCGTCGCACTGTGTTTTTGTTACCATTTATGGGTACCATTTAGTACCATTATTTGTTCACTGTCACCCCTCCGTAACACTTTGAATTGGGAAATTAAATAATGAAGCTTCAATAAATCATTTAAACCAATTTTTCTATGAAAGGTTGTAAAGGCAGTTAATCCGACCTACCAAATTTCATAACGATCGGTCGACTTTATCTTATAGCTGCCATATAACTCCTGAGTTGATATGAGCATGTCTGTCTGTCGGTCTGCTTCTACGGATTCCATTTTTGGTTAGTTGATTCAACCTACCAAATTTCATAAAGATCGGCCGACTATATCCTATAGCTGCCATATAACTGAACGATTGGAAATGACCCAACTTTTGTGTTTTTGAAGATAGAAAGATGGAATTTAGTACAGAGTATATTTTTGGGCAGTTAATCCGACCTACCAAATTTCATAACGATCTGTCGACTTTATCTTATAGCTGCTATATAACTGAACGATCGGAAATAGTATTTGGTAGAAATACCAACTTTGGTTTTTTTGAAGATAGAAGCTTGGGACTTTTTATACCCTTTCAGAGGGTATTATAATTTTGTTCACAAGTGTGCAACGCAGTGAAGGAGAAATCTCCGACCCTATAAAATGTATACATTCTTGATTCTTGAGCATGTCCGTCTGTCTGTCCGTCTGTTTCAACGGATTCTATTTTGGGTAGGTTGGATCACCTACCAAATTTCAAGAGGATCGGCCGACTATAGCTGCCATATAACTGAACGATCGGAAATTACCCAAATTTATTTGAAATGACCTCGGCCGGGATCGGCCGACTATATCCTATAGCTGTCATATAACTGAACGGTCGGAAATGACAAAACTTTCGTGCTTTGAAGATAGACAGCTGGAACTTAGTACAGATTATACTTTTGGTCAGTTAATTCGACTTACCAAATTTCATAAGGGTCGCCGACGATATCCTAGAGTTCAATAGAGTTCAGAGTTCAAACTTTACAGGAGAGCTACTTTTGGCAAAATATTACGACATGCCAAGGTTCATAAGGATCGGCCGACTATATCCCATAGCTGCCATATAACTGAACTATCGGAAATATAAGGTATAATTTTGGTCAAAAGTGTGCAAAGCAGTGAAGGAGACATCTCCGACACTATAAGGTATATATATTCTTGATCAGGATCACCTCCTGAGTTCCTCCTCCGTCTGTCCAACACATACTATTTCCCCAGTTTTAAAGGTATCAACTTGAAACTTTGCACATACCCATTTTCTTTTGCATGCTGTATTTATATCAGTCTTAAAAAATACTAAAGTTGGTATTTTTAGAAAGAAACCGAAGGACTTCGCTGGGACCTGAAAGTGGCGGAACCCCATTCTGCTGCCGAAAGAGAACAAGGCGACAGACGACCCATCAGGATACAGGTTGGGATATATATTTCTCGTAAGTACGTTAGGAAAAGTCCTTAAGATGACCACAGCTACTCGCATATCGAAATTCGCTGCGGACAAAGGAACGCTCTCGGTAAATTCTGATCCCAGTACTGATTTCGGAAGAAATGCTCCAGGTTTGACGCCATCCCAGCCGTATAAGCTGCCATTGCTGGAACTTGGTGGAAATGGGGCGAAAAGGCAACTCGGCAAATTAGACATACATCCAACGAGCCTTGTTCCTAACATCTACTTAACAGGTACGAGATACCTGCAACGGTTAATATCGAGCTAGCTTTTGAATAGGACACAGCTATTTGACACACAAAATTTCGACAAAAAAACGTAAGCCTTTAATTTGTGTCACTATCAAATAAATTAAATTTCACTAACTGAACAAGATACAATATACCCTTGCAGGTAAATCATGAAATGTATCGCAAATATTCGAAACATCATAATATAACCAATTTATAACAATAAAAAATCTAGAAAAATTTTCAAGGTTTTATTTTCAACAAGAAAGAAAAGCTAACTTCGGGCGGAACCGAAGTTTATATACCCTTGCAGTTAAGACCCGATGTATATACCGCAATCATCGAATACAGTATATAGCTCTCTTGTAAAATTTGAACTCTCTATCTTTAAAAACATCAAAGTTTTACCACTTCCGATCAATCAGTTATATGGCAGCTGTAGGATATAGTCGATCCCGTCCGTTTCGACTTACATATATACTGCGTGCAAAGGAAAGAAGGGTGTGTGCAAAGTTTCAAGTCGATAGCTTTAATACTATGAGACTAGTTCGCGAAGAAACAAACTGACAGACAGACGGACATGCTATCCGCTATCCAATGCACTCCCATTTGTTGGATTTTTTTGTTAAAAGCCCAACAGCCGTCATAACCTAAGATACATCATACGACGACGTATGACCACATCTAACCAAAGATACAATGTATCCTAGAAAATTGGTTTCGCGATTTAAAAACTTCGATTCCTCTAAACAGATTTTCATGTCTTTTTTAATCAAATTATCTTATATCTAGCTTGAAATTTAAAACTAAACTGCTTATCCTTAAAGGAGGGCGGGGGTTACTCTTTTCATAATCTTTATTCCAAAAAGAGAGGAATGAACGACCAAAACCCAGGCCTAAGCGACATGTCCACCAACTTGAAAAACATGGTTTAAAAAAAATACGTTTTAAAATTTGAACACGCTGACCCGCGCGCCTGACTTCAGACCAACAAATGAGCGATAACTTTCATAATTTAACATTATTTAATTACTTTAAAAAATTAATTAGTAAGAAAAAAGAAACGTCAATGAAACATTCGACAAAGGCAAGAAATTCGAGTTATTCGAGTAGTTGAGTGAACATGCCAATTCTTTCATATTACATCATTAATGTGTTTGCAAGCAAGTGTACTAAGTAAATAAAATTTCTGTAATGTTCTATAGGTTTATTTTGTTTTGTGTAAATTGTGTTATGATGTGCTAATTAGAATTAAAACAAAAAAAAAAAATAAGTTTAAAAAGTTAAAAAAAAAAATTTATTTTCAATTTAAAAACAAAAAAATTTGTCCCAATTATATTTTACAAATCAAAACTAAAAAAAATTTAAATGTAATAGTAATATTAATATAGTGGTAGGGTGATAGTGAAAAAATCATACCTGGTAAATGTATATGTGGTTCAAGAAGATATGCAGTCAAATATCCAAAAGTTTTACTAATAGCGCAAAATCATAAATTAAGTGATATTTATGAGCAAAAAAGGAAAAATATGGATTTTTATCGTTTTTTTTTTGTGACACTATAGAAAATATTTATGAAAAATGTTTTACCGACGTTGTTTAGTACATGTTTCTGGGTACTAAATTAAATTTTTTCATAAAAAAATATTACATAACAAAAATGTTATAGCCGAATTCCCGGATCGTCTTTTTTCTATGGTGTCTTGCGGTGGACAAGATTTCTCGAAAACGGTTCATCCGAAATCCAAAATTCAAAAAAGTTTAGTTAGTATATTGTATTGTCTAGTCCGTGAACGAGGGATTTTTAAAAATTTTTGATTACAAAAAAATGGCGATGTTTTTAACAAAAAATTTACTTTTTCAACGTATTTTTTGTGCTTCAAAAAAGGAGTTTTCAAAAAAATTAAAAAACGTTCACGGACTAGCTAATATCATAATAAATAAGTGGTCAAAATTTGGTGTTGATCGGATTAGTAGTTTTTTAGTAATCGTGTCCACCGCAAAGGAAATTTCCCAAAAAAAAGATTCTGAGATAATCGCGATTAAAGTTTCAAGTTTGTTCAAGTTTTATATGCAGATAGTGCGCTATAAATAGCTACAGCTTCGGTTCTAATGCTCCGATCGTTATGAATTTTTGTGAGAGTATTCCCAATAAAATATACTTAAAGAATATGCAATAAAAAAATCTTTATTTTCATATATCACAACTGTATATAACCCCTTAATAATTAAATATTGATTACGATCCCTGGTAAAAATGCGTATGTCCTATAGGGGCTGTTTCCTATTTACTCCTTTTTGCTGAACTAATTTTTGTTAAGTAGATCAAAAATATAATCAACAAAGGAAGCATACAAGTTTTTTATTAAGTTTCTCTGAAAAACTGATTACTACTACCAGAATAATGCTTTACATAAAAATGTTATACATTTTTCCTTCAGTGCATGTTTTGGTTCAAGAAGCTTAGCAAGTTTCAATGGCTTCTATTCCCATGGAGCTTCATTGGTTATAAACGGATTAACTGGTTCGAGTAGCTTTACAGCGACTTTCAGCACTACCTGTGTCAAAGGTACCCCTAAATATCTTGCTGTTATGCCACCGCCCACATCGTAGGCTGGTATTTAAAGTCACCCTTGCTCACCCAAAGTGGTCTTCAGTAGGATGATTTTATTCGTTTCATTAGCGTCCGGTCCCCTTTATCCGTTTCACGTTAATATGCCTTTTTGCGGGTGCCTTCTCTACATGACTGATGTCTCTGTTACTCTTCAAATTACATATTTTTTTGTGGTTGTTTCCTGGTGTACGTGCGTCTTGGGATTAGCTGGCCTTTGTCCTTGCCCCAGTCCGGGTTGAGCTTGTTATGTTTAAATACCGTTTAACAAGTTCCCTTCGGTGAATTTTAGCAGTCTTGCTTGTACTTTATGTACAATAAAATGCCTGAAAAGATACAAAAACTACCCTTGTGTCTAATTTCATTTGTGAATTTTTATGTATTCCCTCTTGCTAGTTAAGATTACAAAATATCTAACTCCTTTGGGACTGATGATTATCAAACAATTTGCACGCTATACTATTCAATATTCAGGAATAACTCTTACCATTGCCCTTTCGAAACTTGGGAATTACTTTTATTCGGCTTGAAGCATTTTTGTATTTCCATTATTTACAAACTTAAGGGAACATTTCATTTTTACTTTTCGTACTCTTTCAGAGGGCATATTAATTTAAAGCAGACGTCTTCGACCCTATAAAATTTATATATGTACTTAATAAACATCACCTTGATAAAAGTATGCTCGTCTGATTTTTATACCCTCGCAGAGGATATTATAATTTTGTTCAAAAGTGAGTATATAATACCTTTACCTATAAAGTATATATATTCTTGATCAGGATCACCTCCTGAATTGATATGTCCGTCTGCCCTATATAACCATGTCCATCTGTCTGTTTCTACGCAAACTAGTCTCTCAGTTTTTAAGCTCTCGTCTTGAAACTTTGCACACACCCTTCTTTCCTTTGCACGCAGTATATTGTCGGTATCAACAAACTGTCTCCTATAGCTGCCATATGACTGAACGATCGGAAAAATTATTTGGTGTTTAGTAAAAATATTATACCAACTTTGGTATTGTTGAAAATAGAAGCTTGGGACTTTTTTTTATGATTTTGTATTGTAACAAATTGATTATATTATTGTATGATATTCTCATAATGATTGGCCCACTACATCCGATTTTTCCGATGTATATCCGGTTTAAACTGCAAGGGTATTTGAACTTCGGCTCCGCCTGAAGTTAGCTTTCCTTTATTATTTAAAGTGTTTTTCAAAGGAGCATTTTTAAAGTTTATTCAAATTTTAAAATAATTGACTTTAATTATTGCACACATTCTGCTTATTTTTGAACGCAGAACTTATGTATGTACATATGTAAATAAGATCGGGCTATCCCGACTTAAAATTGAACCAAGAAAAGAAAGCTAACTTCGGGAGAAGCCGAAGTTGATGAACCCTTGCAGTTTAAACCGGAAAAAGTGGGAGAAAAATCGGATATAGTAAGTTGATTCTTATGGAAATATGTATCATTAAAAAAAACCAGTTTTTACAATAAAAAATCTAAGAAAGTCCCAAGCTTCTATCTTCAAAAATACCAAAGTTGATATTTTTACAAAATACCATTTCCGATCTTTCAGTTACATGGCAGCTAAAAGATATAGTACCGAGTTATATACTGCGCGCAAAGAAAATAAGGGTGTGTACAAAGTTTCAAGTCGATAGCTTTAAAACTGAGAGACTAGTTTGCGTAGAAACTGACAGACGGACAGACGGACATGCTCATATCAACTCAGGAGGTGATCCCGATCAAGAATATATATACTTTATAGAGTCGGAGATGTCTCCTTCACTGCGTTGCACACTTTTGGACAAAATCATAATACCCTCTGCAAGGGTATAAAAAGGTAAGTTTATAGCTATTTATGAATAGGTTTTCTTTAAAACTATATTTCCAGTTGTAGCCATAGAAGGAACTTGTAGAAATAAGTCTAGTATGGCGGTTAAGGAAAGAAACAAGCATTCGTGAATTAAGGAAAGAGGTAGATAAAATCAATTTGCAGATAAACATGTTTATTGTGTGTATTTTTTATACCCTTGCAGAGGGTATTATAATTTTGGTCAAAAGTGTGCAACGCAGTGAAGGAGACATCTCCGACCCTATAAAGTATATATATTCTTGATCAGGATCACCTCCTGAGTTGATATGAGCATGTCCGTCTGTCCGTCTGTCTGTCCGTCTGTCTGTTTCTACGCGAACTAGTCTCTCAGTTTTAAAGCTATCGACTTGAAACTTTGCACACACCCTTCTTTCCTTTGCACGCAGTATATAAGTCGGAACGGCCCGGATCGGCCGACTATATCCTATAGCTGCCATATAACTGATTGATCGGAAATGGTATAACTTTGGTGTTTTTAAAGTTAGAGAGTTCAAATTTTACATGAGCGCTATCTTTGGCAAAAGAATACGACATTTTGTAAAGATCGGCCGACTATATCCCATAGCTGCCACATAACTGAACGATCGGAAATGACCCAACTTTCGTGTTTTTGAAGATAGAAAGCTGGAATTTAATACAGATTCTACTTTTAGTCAGTTGATCCAACCTACCAAATTTAATTAGGATCGGCCGACTATATCCTATAGCTGCCATATAACTGAACGATCGGAAATGGTATTTGGTAGAAATATCAACTTTCGAATTTTTGAAGATAGAAGTTTGGGACTTTTTTTTAGATTTTATATTATAATAAATTGGGTTATATATTCCTATTCTCATAAGGATCGGCCAACTATATCCGATGTTTGCGATATATATCCGGTTTTAACTGCAAGGGTATATAAACTTCGGCTCCGCCCGAAGTTAGCTTTCCTTTCTTGTTTTTGCTTGTTTTGCTGCCCACTGGAATACCTGCCCCGCTTTGAAAGCATATATAACTCACGGTGGCAAATCTGGCAAAGTTTCTCGCTTGCGTCCACAAAGGTGTGCATCTTGGGATGCTCATTTTCTCAATACCCGAAATATACAATTCCGTTTTATCCATCCTGCCAACTCAGGGTCCTCCAGACAAATCAATATCGCAGAAGAAGGATACGAACCCTAGAGGATTACATATATCATAGAAATTAATACACTTAGTCGGTCGTTTCCTTCCTTGGAGAAGTTCTACATGGCGATTTCGTGGGGATACACGGTCGCAGATGAGGTCTTCCTCGTACTAGGCGCAGCTGAAAGAGCAACTACCCCCATTCGTTAATTCCTGCATGGCGTAGCTCTCTCTCCCGCATGACATAAGCCTTTGAGGTTATGCCTTCTTCACTTCCCAGATGGATCGTCCCAAATGGGTCTTCTCAGCGACCGGTTTTTCCGTAGTGCCTTCCTTGCATTATGGGATAAATAAACCCTTTTTCTGGCATTAAATATTACAAGTGAATCAAAAGAGGTTTTTGTGGTGGGAGTGGGCGTGTAAAACCCCCGCAGCGCATAAAAAAAGCCAAGAAATTGGATGTTACTGGCATTTTAGAGCTATACTTATCAAATTTTTTCAGCCACTCACTTTTTAAATTAATCTTAACTTTAAAATTAATCTTAGCTTAGGATTTCGCTACGCCCCTTTCCGCCCCATAAATTAAAAAAAATTTATATTATTACAAATTTTTAAATTAGAGCCATTGTGTTTTTTATTAAGCTATTAATTTAAGAATTTCTACCCACCGCTTCTAGCAACTCCACCTAGCAAAGAAGTTGAGTTGAAAAAGGCAAGGTTACAAAAGAAACATTTTAATTTTTTCAGAAAAGTCCACAATGAGACTAACTGATATTGGTTTAGAATTAAACAAGCTAAAAAATACAGAGTTGCACAATAAAATGCGAAACCTTATTACAAAACACTTCTTTAATAAAAGCGTTTTAAGCTGGTCAGAGTTTTTTTTTTTTGCTGCCTCTTGGGAGTGCGGACACCGTCGGCTTCCTGCTTGGTGTTTTCCTTCCGACTCGCCTTTTGTCGCGCACACGTAGCAGGTGCTCTTATTGGGGCATTTGGTGATTTTATGTCCACATTCGCAACAAAATGCAGCATCCGCTCCTTTCAACTTCCAGGCATCGGTTCGCCCGAATCCGACACACGGTCCATCCAATCCTCACTTTCCCCTTGGTCGCTGCTGTTGCCGCAATCTTGCTATGCAGTCCAATGATAGCGGTCTGCGTGTCCCTAAACTTTGCACACAGGCTCCTGATTAGAACCAATTTTCCGTCCACGTCGAGCTGAACAGCCCCTGCTATCCGTATGTCCTCTTCCGTCGCCAGCGAATCGAGGTCTCTTATCTACAAGTACTTTGTCTTGTTGTCCTCAGACAGGGCTCGAACTTCTGCAGCTCCCTCCCTTCTTGAGGTTCTCCCTCATATCGCCCGTGCATCCTTCAGAACATCCTCTTAATTTTGAAATTGATTCTCCCTATTTGCTTCTCATGCTTTGACAGCATGCCGGCGCATGGCTGCTCGTTTGTCGCTCTCGTTCTCTTTGCTGAAATCGATCTCTGGGATTCCGAGGGACATTATTGAACCCTCAGCCTTTTCGAAGCTATTGACCCGCTCTTTTCGGAGCTATTGACGGGTGTGCTAGTGACATTGGAAAATGGCGATAGGGGACGCCAAGATGCGCCCTCTGCTGGTACTATCCATGGCTTTGGTTGGTCACACTGCCGATCAGCTGGGATCAGCTGGTCCTGCGATCCACATCACTCACTAGCACAGCCCATTTTGAGCAAATTTGCAACGCGGGAAAACGTCGCCACCAAAAGAGAGGGAAAAAGCTTACCCCTTTCCCCCGTGTCCAACAACATCCGAGGGGACGTCCGGAGCCAGCAAGCCGGAAAAACAGAGCCGCCGGAAACCCTTCATTTCTACGGGAAAACCTTGGTGAGCCGTAGTTCGTGTTATTAACCGAAGAGGATAGAGGAAGCCAGCGAATCAGTTTGTTTACGACCTCGTCCGTCTCGTTCGACTCTCACTTCACCAATAAATGGCGCACATGCTTGGCGCACAGTGTGTGTATGTACCGTGCCTCTTCTTTCCATCCTTGATGATGAGCCTGTCATCTGCGAAAGCCACGTACTAAACACTGCCAAAGTTTACAAGATTGGAGAGGCTTTATAAGTTCTGCACCATCTAAACGTCTGCACCATCGATGGCAACTTGCTCATTAGCTCCTGCGTAAGCGCTGGGTTATTCAAGTACGAATCCAACTTGGAGGCTATCTTCGTAACGCAAACATTTTGCACCTCCACCTAGAGTCAACCACCGATTCAAGTTTATTCTTCTTTACTTGGGGACTTTTTAATCCTTGTCACCAAAAAGTCAAGGAAAATGTCGGGTCGCCCAAATCACAATCTCAGGGTGGCGATTATCTACGAAACACATACAGTATGCAGTATTAGACTTTGAACTGCGTTCTTAGCTGTTCCTTCCAACGCATGCCGAAGCCGAATCAGATTCTTGGTATCCGTAAATCCGCTAGCTCCGTGGTCTTTTCATACGTTGCGATGAACAAGGTACTGTCTTTTGAGATTGTCTGCCCACATATTTAATCACCTTAGCTGCTGATTTGTCCTCCCCTCTGGTCAAAAAAAACCAAGGGCGTTCAGAGTTGGCGCTCTGCGTACTACCCTTTCCATCCACACGGGAAACTTCAATAATTGTAACTGCAACTACTAATCTTCTTCCTCTAATAATCTTAGCTCTTGTCTGCAGGTTCTGCGTTTTCCCTGAGGCCTCGATAAGCTAGCGGTCGTGTTTTTTTTGTGTCCGCAGTCCGTTTATGATAAATCTGGTGTAAGCTAGTAATTACTTACATGAGAATTAAATTTAAGGAACCTCAGTTTTTAACTTTAACCATACCGCTTCGCGGGTACTGTGGTTTAGTTTAAAGCGAAATAATAATTTGTTTAATTTCAATTCCAAGGTTGAATCTGCTTCTTCCTGTCCTGTTTTTTTTCTTATGCAATAGAGGTTCTTATCTCTATTTCTGCAATTTTCCTTTGCCTACTCCAAACGTTTCTCCAAAACACCCGCTTTGGCTCTATTTGACACAGTGGTTCAAGGTACAATTTTTTTAATTTTTTTATATTTTTGAACTTTTTTTTTGATTATTAAAATGGAATTTAAGCTCGTCTTCTCAATTCAGTCTTTTAACAAGACAATCTCCTCATCATAGCCTTCCATCCATTTCTGCATTTGTGAAAACGTTGTACACGTTTTCCAAGTGTCCGGTACACGCCAAAACCGTCTCAGTTCTGGTCTGGTCTCCATTATGTTTGTTATAATTTGAAGACGAAATGAGGTCCTTCATGAGACAGACTAACAATGGATTTAAAGAGTAGATCACTGGTTTTCAAAAAATCAATGACAAGCTCTGCGGGCATGACACTCAGTTTAGCGGCCTTCAGCTGCCCTCAGAATTTCTCAGTGAATATGAGCAATTATCCGATAAATGCTCCGTGGCATCCCTTTAAGTGGTACAAGGGGTCCTAGTGAATAAAAATTCCGTTAGAGTCACCCAACAGGGTATTTCACAGTCCGGACCGACTGATGTTGCAGGATTCGTAGCTGCGACATCAAAACCTCTAGAGGTAATTCTTAATGCTATCTCGGCTTCCATCAAAGGTGGACGACATAGCTAAATATAAATATAATATATAATTATAAAAGGCGCACGTCTTCTTTTAAGATTCGTGTGCCCGCGCTGATGTTCAAGAGAGAACTTTTTCGTCTAAGAACATCAGCCTAGTATCATCACGAAAAACGTTTTAAACCCAGTGGGAGTTAAACTTCTCCATATTAGAACCACAGATCAGGAGACCTGTACGAGAGTACGAAGATGAGACGGAGAGCGATGCCCTCTCTCACGACTGGTAGGCTTGTATGCGGGAAGAGAAGGGGTAATCAATTGATGGTACACATGTGGCAAAGTACAAAAACATTGTTGTTGGTTTTGAATTGCGGATCCATAGCGTTGTTACACTGGCGACAAAACGAAACAACGAGTTTGTCCACAGAAGTCTCAAAATCAAGCGAGCAAAGTGAACAAAAAGTGCCGCTTCGAACTGTAAGAAGTTGAGCGCAAAAAAAGAACCGTTGCATTTGCAAGACACACGCCAACGCCCAAAGTGTGCCGGTACACACGTTTTTTTTTTAATCGTCACATTATTTACAAAAACCTTAAAACTAACAATAAACCTCTTTAGGTCCCTGTTCCCTGCGGTAATGCCGCTCCTTCATAGTGCATCTGTATGTACTGTTTAAACCCTTGTTGTACGAGTTTGTTTTGGCTGCCTCCGCCCACACGCACAGTGGGCGTCTCGCTAACGGCATTTAATAATTTCTAAATTAAAATAGATCTTTCAGTCGGGTTTTTTCACTGATCAGAGAAAAATCATAGAACTTTTTTTGCTTTCATTTGTTTTTATTTTTTTTATAAATAACATTTTTATACCCTTGCAGAGGGTATTATATTATTTTCCAAAAGTGTGCAACGCAGTGAAGGAGTCATCTCTGACCCTATAAAGTATATATATTCTTGATCAGTATTACCTCCTGAGTTGATATGAGCATGTCCGTCAGTCCGTCTGTCCGTCGGTCCGTCTGTCTGTCTGTTTCTACGCGAACTAGTCTCTCACTTTTAAAGCTATCGACTTGAAACTTTGCACACACCCTTCTTTCCTTTGCACGCAGTATATAAGTCAGAACGGCCGGATCGGCCGACTATATCCTATAGCTGCCATATAACTGATTGATCGGAAATGGTATAATTTTGGTGTTTTTAGAGTTAGAGAGTTCAAATTTGACATGAGAGCTATTTTTGGCAAAACATTACGTCATGCCAAATTTCATAAAGATCGGCCGACTATATCTTATAGCTGCCATATAACTGAACGATCGGAAATGACCCAACTTTCGTGTTTTTGTAGATAGAAAGCTGGAATTTAATACAGATTCTATTTTTGGTCAGTTGATCCAACCTACCAAATTTCATTAGGATCGGCTGACTATATCCCATAGCTGCCATATAACTGAACGATCGGAAATGGTATTTGGTAGAAATATCAACTTTCGTATTTTTGAAGATAGAAGTTTGGGACTTTTTTTAGATTTTGTATTGTAATAAATTGGATTATATATTCCTATTCCCATAAGGATTGGCCTACTATATCCGATGTTTGCGATTATCCGGTTTTAACTGCAAGGGTATATAAACTTCGGCTCCGCCCGAAGTTAGCTTTCCTTTCTTGTTTTTGTAGAAGAAGTTGCAGAATCATATTTTTTTTATTTTTTTGTTTTGTCCCGGTCTTTCAGAGCATCAGCTAGCTTTCCTGTATTCATCATAAAGCTTAGAGGCCCAGGCGACCGAGGGGCGCTCGAGAAACGAGCTCGAGCTATTTGAAATTTGTTAAGCTCAGAGGAGTTAGTAAGATAGTTTAAAATTCTATATTTTAAATTAGAGGGACAGGGAAGAGATGTTATAGAGTAGAGACCATTGTAGTTCGAACATAATACCCTAAAAGGGTCATGCAGTTCATATGTCGAACTACAATGGCTTAGGATCAGAGGACTAAAGTTTCGAGACCTTCTATTAGGAATCTTAAATATTAAACGTGTTAGTAAATGCTGGCTATCTACATCCCCGTTAATAAGGTTATGCAGAAAAACTACACCGAGCATTGTCCTACGATTTGTTAAGCTAGGTAAGTTTATAAGTAAAAGTCTGCTACTGTAGGATGGAAGCTGAAGATTTGCATCCCAGTATAGATCTCTAAGTGCAAATATTAAAAAGTTCTTTTGTACAGATTCTAAGCAGTCCTTATGTACTCCACATTGGGGACTCCAGACACATGAACCGTACTCCAGTATAGGACGGACCAAAGAAATGAATAGTGTTTTGGTTATATAGGGGTCATTAAATTCTTTTGACCACCTTTTGATAAAACCAAGGACTCCTTTAGCCTTATTAACCATTAAGGAAATATGGTCGTCAAATTTAAGTTTTATGTCTAATAGGATGCCGAGATCATTAACCTGGGTTAATTTTTCTAATTAATAGAATACGTAGGTTGCAGTGGGCAAGAACGATAAAAAGACATATGTTTGCATTTTGATCCATTAAGTTTTAGATCATTAGCTAAACACCATTTTTGAAAGTTATTAAGGTCAGAATGAAGACTGCATTGGGCCGAAATGGATTTGTACTGAAGACAAAGCTTTACATCATCTGCATACATAAGAACTAGAGAGTTCGTTTAAACAGGGGGCAAGTCTTTTATAAAAAGTGAATATAAAGGGCCAAGATGACTTCCTTGTGGGACGCCAGATGTAGCACGGGACTGTATGTTTTTAAATAAGACTCTTTCTGTCCTTCCATCTAGGTAGCTGGAGATCCACGTTAAGAGGTCTTTAGGAAAACCCAGCATATTTAGTTTATTCAACAAGAGTGAGTGATTAACTGAATCAAATGCCTTGCTGAAGTCTGTGTTAATTACATCGGTTTCATATCCCTTATTTATTTATTTATTTATTTATTTATTTCGCCAATGGACAAATCCTTACATGGCTACATAACATAACAACTTACACCTAATAAATAAAACTACAAAATTAACAAAAACTTAATAAATGCCTTAATAACTTGTGTTTTAACACACCCTTATCTGAGCCCCACTCAGTTCGGAGGCTAGGCGGCAAAGAATTAAAATAAGAAAGAGCCCGCTCTATCGGCTCATTTAAGAAATAATTGGCCCTATGACATTTGACCCGAAAGGGGGCAAAGGTACGAAGGTCCCTTTGAGGAACATTAAAATTAACGAGTCCCAACAAAAAAGGACAATCAATGTTATTAACGATTAAATTATTTAAAAAGGTTAACGCTGCCAGTTTACGCCGATCCTCCAACGTGCAAACGTTCAGAAGAAGGCAACGGCTCTGGTAAGAAGGAACAGGATCCTGAAACCTTAGAGGCAGAAGTGCAAATTTTAAAAATTTTTTCTGGAGTCGCTCAATTCTATTGGAACGAACTTTACACTCCGGGTTCCAAATGATTGAGGCATATTCCAGCCTCGACCGAATGAATGCAGCATAGACGCTGAGGCTCGAGTATGGACTTTTAAACTGGTTCACGTGCCTCTTAACAAAGCCCAGCATAGCATACGCTTTAGGTAAAATGTAGTCTAAGTGACCCGAAAATTTAAATTTGCTGTCGAATAAGACACCAAGGTCTAACACCTCTTCTTTAGCTGCCAAATTATAATTGTTGATGGAATAACCCGTACAGATTTCAAGAGACCGCCTACTGTAACGGGTAAACAAACACTTAGATAAGTTTAATGGAAGAAGATTGCGGGAGCACCATGAGTAAACTCTGGATATATCCTCCTGTAACAAGTAACTGTCACTAATGCAGCTAATCTCTTTATAGATTTTAAGGTCATCCGCATACATTAAAAAGTGCGAATGACGAAAGCATGACGAGATGTCATTAATGAAAATTATAAATAGAAGAGGTCCAAGAGAGCTGCCTTGTGGAAGACCAGAGGAGGTGACAAATGGACTTGAGATAGCGTCTCCAACAGTAACGTGGCAAGGTCGGTCAGCCAGATAAGACTCGAACCAACTTAATAGGCAGGAATGAATACCTAATTTATATAATTTGGCCAGAAGGGCAGCATGACACACTTTGTCGAAGGCTTTGGAGAAGTCGGTGTAAATGGCATCAACCTGAAATCGGTTTTCAAAAGCTTCAAAGCAGTGCTTAGAAAAGACAGCTAAATTAGTGGTAGTGGACCTCCCAGGCAGAAAACCATGCTGGTTGGGGGATATGAAATTGCGAGCCAGAAAAGTCAATTTTTTAGTTACTATCCGCTCCAGTATCTTAGCGACGTTGCAAATTTTGGCTATAGGTCGATAGTTAGTAACATCACACCTACTGCCACCTTTGTGAATAGGCGATATAGAAGTAATCTTCCACCGGTGGGGGAATCTACCAGAAGAGAGCGAAAAGGAGAACAGCAGTTGAAGGGGAGTAGAAAGAGAAGCGATACTCCTCTTAAGAAAGAATGGGGAGATACCGTCCACGTCAGGTGTGAGCGACTCGGTCAGATGTCCAGTGGCTTCAACTAGGTCACCGTCCAAAACGTCCATGTTACTCACATTAAGAAAAGGCTCAATGCTAAGAAGAGTTTCATGATCACTCCAAGGAACCTTCGGCTCCAAGTTAGAGGCAAAGTATTTTGCAAAAAGATCAGAAACGCCCTGATCCGAGTCGGCTGCTAAATTACCATAACATATGGATGAAGGTATGTCCGATTTTGACTTTTTGCTGTTAACAAACCGCCAAAAAGCTTTAGGATTGGATCGAAGGCTAGCTTCGACATCGGATATATACTGATTGTAGAGGAACTTATTAAGGAAATCAAATTCCCGCTTAAATTGCCGGTACAGCTCTCCTGCTCGAGTCTCACCTGTCAATATAAATCGTTTGTAGTGCTTATCCCTTCTATTCTTTAAGTTTTTTAAACCTTTTGTGTACCAGGGAAGCCTATAGGATCTTCGTACCCTCACAGGGGCATAAGTATCAATAATATTAAAAAGGGCAACCAAGAACTTAGTATAACAATCATCGATTGAGCCATCCGAAAAAAGGGAAACCCAATCAAAGGCTGAAATAGAGGCGTTAATAAGTGACAAGTTAGTATCATTCAGATGATAATATGGAATGGGGGAAGCAGAAGGCAAAAAACTATAAAACTCAATATTAATTACCAACGGCTTGTGGTGCATATCACAAGGACTTAATGGTACATTGCATAATTCTACTGTACTATTAATCAAATTATTTAAAAATATAAGATCAAGAATTTTGGATAAATCATTAAAAATATTATTTACTTGGGAGAGGCCCAGACTAAAAATATCATCTAAAACTACAATTTCATGACTCTGGTGAACGTTGCTAGGTAGCATGCAGGGAGATTCCGGGTCCCAAGACCAGACAATGGAGCTCAGGTTGAAATCGCCAGCTACCATCAAAGCGGTAGGGTCCGACGTTCTAGCACAGACACTAGTGATGTTTTCCATATGCGCATGATATATACTGAATGCGCTGTTCGGAGGGATGTATGATGCAATGATGACGAACGGGCCATGGACGCCCTGGATTGAGACCGCAAGCTGATCCAGTAAAGGGTCGGCCACCGGAAGGCGCAGTGGTGTAGCCTGAAGAGATCGACGGATAGCGATGATCACACCTCCACCTCGCTCACACTGGGTACTGAATGCATCTCGGTCCTTTCGAAATACATGGTACAAATTAGGCTCGAAGAACTCAGAGGAGCTGAATTTGTCATTGAGCCAGGTTTCCACAAGGATGATTACATCAAAATCGCAGGCAGAAGAATTGAGGAATACCATCCGGGTCTTGGTTCTCATTCCCGATATATTTTGGAATAGAACTTTTAGGCTTTTATTAGGGTCCAAGGACGACGAGTAGCTACAGTCCAAACTGGGAATTGGACGGCAAGGCGGTGATGGTGAAAGTGCACTCCTGGTACTGGTGCATGTGGAGGCATATCCAATACGCATAGCTTGCAAAATAGCCGACAAGGACACATAGAAATTTCCATTAGACTCATCAGTAGACCAGCGAGAGTCCAGTAGCAAGGCAGATTCCGTGCCAGGTGAAAACATTGAGCGTTCATATTCAGGCACATCCAAACGCAGCAAAGATCCACCCACGGGTCCAAAACGTAAATAAACATCTTCCATCGGCGAAAAGAAAGCACCAGCGAGTGGCCCAACGAAAAGAGATAAGATAAGCGATGCGCTGCCAACGTCTCGATTACCATCGTCTTGTTGTTGCTGGGCATCCACAAGAAGTGAAGATAAGAAATAAACAACTCGCCTTGAAAAAAGTTGTTGTTGAAGAATATAGATCAGCAAACGAAGCCAATTATTGGAGGAATTGAAGACAGCGTCAACCGTTACCATGAACGCCCACGCCGATTGTTGTTGGTGGCGCAGCAGAGAGCAATCGGGGTGACGAACTGCAGCTTGAGAAGAAAACGATGTAACGGCGCCAGCGGCGCCGCTTACTGGGGGTTTTTTGAAGATTGCGAATGCGGTAAAGGTAGAATCGCCGGGAGGTCAATAACCTTAGCCGGCTCTCTATGAACAAACCGGCTGACTTTTACCGACATAGGCCAAAAATCGTCATTGAAGACTGTTGGGAAATTTTGCTCCGGAACTCCCAATTTAAAATTGACGAACTTGAGGGCGTTGATGTCAGCATCCTTTTTGATCAGCCTAGCACAGACTAAATCATTGGGCTCCACGTTCAGCTTATCTGCGACAAATTTGCACAATGCATCCGGTTGGGTAGACGTCGCGAATTTACCCACATGAAGGTATTTCAAGGTGGGAAGCACTTGAAGTTGAGCGCAACTGGGAGCTTGTCCCAGAATGCGCCTATTAGGGTTGATCCGCTTCTTCTTCTTCGGGACAGCCCCCTTAGATGCCGTTGGGGCCTGCCCCAGAGCAGCCTTTATGCTCCCTGTGCTGGTGGGCATAGCAGGGGGAGCAACAACTTGCACCCCAGCCGAGGAGGCGCGTCCAGCGGGCACAGCCGCTCCATTTACCAGGGCTAGGTCAACTTTGGCATTAAGGCTTTCGAAGCGGGACTCCAGATCTTGAACTTTATGATTTAGCTCATCAATTTTGGAATGCGAATCATTTCCAATGACGCAGCTATCACATTGCCACATTAAGTTCGGAATGTTAATAAGTAGTTTTATAGCCTCCGAGGGCAAATCAACACAAGCGGTGTGATAGGCACGCCGGCAGATCGACGCGCACCTAACGGCCTCACACCCACGAAGTTGGGTAGCAGTAACTTCTGCACTGCACTCGGTGCAAACGAGAGGCGACATGAGCGAAAAAGTAGACGTCCGAACTCAAAGAAAGCTAGATGAAGACTTTACTTACAAAAGCCATCTATGACAAAGGATGTCAACTCCAATAGGTTTGTGGTGGTGGAGCGACGCTTAATAAAGCCATGCTGACAAGGAGTGATAATCGAAAAGCAAGGGTGTTGCAAATGAGGGGTAATTAATTTTTCAAATAACTTTGGAATTGCCGACAACTTAGAGATGCCTCTGAGAATAAGTTGTTTGAAAAAATTCTGCGAATAGATCGGCAATGGCCTGATCAGAGGTCGCAGAGGAATTTTCAAACGTAAGCTGGGGTGAAAAAGATACCTGTTTACGCTTAGTGTTTAAAAAATTATAAAACTGCTTTGGATCCTGAGTAAATTGTATCCGGCAGCGGTCAATATAATTCCTACAACATTTCGAGTTATGCACGGTAAAATTCGACCGAGCTAGTAGGTATCTTAAAAAATCAACACTAATGCAGGTTTCTTTATATTTTAGTAAGAGCCTATTTTTAATATTTTTTAGGTTACTGAGGCACCTTGTATACCAAGAAGGATTTGTTGTAGCGGACCGATATTTCAATGGCACACAGGAGTCAAAAAATTTATTTAAGGTACAGTTAAATTTTTCTAAAGTGACGTTAAGATCAGTGCATGCCAAAATATCTGACCATATATGATCATGTAATGTATAAAGATGTAACGGACATAGTGATTTTAATGCAAATAAATTCTATGTCACCAAACTCTTGTGATTTCACCTCTTTAGAAGCAAGAGTAGTGTTTACCGAAATGAGGACTCCACCCCCCCCCCCCCCCCCTTCGCTGAAGTCGATCCCGTCTAAAAGTGCTGTACTTACTTGGAAAAACTTCGGAGCTAAAGATCTCCGGCTTTAACCAAGTTTCTGTTAAGGCTATAATATAATAATATAATGGGATGCAAAGACAATGAAATGAAATTACAAATGAAATAAATTTCATTTGACAATGAAATTGTCAAATGGTCGGAAGAACCTAATAAGGCATTAAACACATCCTCCATGGTATTTTTTCTGCATTTTTCTGTCATTGCTCTCACAAAAGAGGTGATCAATTTTAAACCCACCCACTAAAATTTTTTGGTAAAATATTTGATATTTGGCCTTTCATATTTTCATTTTCTTTGCGAATTAAGTCTGTCGATTCTTTCTCGCAAATTAGCTTAATGGGTCGACAATATCGAGTAGAAGAAGGTAAAAAACTAAAATAAAACTATCGGTCCGCTCTGCCCTGCTAATGGCAACATACAAATTGAAAATAAATATTGATCTATTATGTTTCCACCAAAGACATCAAAATTTTGACGGTAGACGCTGTGGGGTATGTCTACCCTGTTGGTATGTCTACCCTGTGGGGTCTACCCTGTTGGGGTAGACATACCCCACAGCGTAAGCTCTTTGTCAGCGTTTACCAATGGAACCAACTGTGAAGCATTGCGTATTAAAAATATGCGTATTTCTTCCACAGGCTTTGCCCTATTTGCTAATCTCGAACTGCTCTTCCAGAGTATTATTAAGATTTTTCACAACAGTACCAAATATAAAGTTTTCCATGACAACACAGCGACAACAAACTTCTTGGTTAAGATAACTTCTGGGATGACTAAAAGTAGATCCCTCTTAGCTACTGAAATTTTGCCTAAAAAGTACCTTAATTCTAAGGTAAAATAAGGCTATCAGGTAAAAGCAGTTCATATTACACATTTTGGACGTTTTTACGCTTTCGGCTAATAAAAGAGTTGGACTAAATCTACTTGAATCTGGAAATTTCGACTCCACGAAAGACAGGTTTTCTGTTGATCTCATATCTTTAAAAAAGCATCGCTAAATCTAATCGAAGCATCTGTTATCGACTTGTGAAAAAATATCAAAGCTGTTTGAAATTTGAATTAAATGACGCTAACGAGACCAAATCGCACACTGTGACACGGGGGCAGCGTATAGCATCGTTGCGCTGCAGACGGTCTGGAGCAGTAATCTGTGCCCTTGTTTTGGAACCCTACAGTTTACCAATTTCTTCCCCAATTCTCTGGTGACGTTTGCTGCCTTTCTATTGGCTTCACCGAAGTGGTCCTGAAGCTGAACCTCGTGTCCAGGGTTACTCCCAGGTAACTGATAGCCCTGGTTGATGTTACCGAGTATCCGCTCACATTTATCGTGGCCGTCTCCGTCCGCTTTCTGCTTGAGATCAGGGTAGGCTAGGCTTAGCCCTGTATGGTTCAGACAGTCAATGACGCTTGCAATTGCAGCATTGCTGGAATCCTCAACTTCCTGAATTCTTGTTTCCTTCTCTTGGCGCCGACCACTACAGCAATGTCGTCCACGAATCCGACTAGGTGTGTTGGTTCCGGGAGTTTGAGTCTAGAACTTTGAGAAGCCCCGCAGGTGACCACATGCTCTTAAATGCTGTCTCGTACAAGATAGTATGATCGCTAAGGTACGACCTTGTCACCTCCACTTGGCTAGTCGGCACTCGGAGATTATGCAGCGCTTCCACAAAGACGTCCTATTTGTCTGTGTTAAAGGCGTTCTTAATGTCCAGTATGGCGATCAGGTAGTATTCCTTGTTTTCGCCCACCCATCTGGTCCCCTCCGTTGCCTTGGATGCGATCCCCTTTACCAGGGAAATTGGATAAACTGTAAAACGGGTTTCCTTGAGCCCATATTGCAATCGGGAGAAATCTCCACCTTCCACCTTCTTGGGAAAATTCTTTCCCGTAAGCATCTTTTGAAGGCGAACCGATCCGGGCACATAATAGTCGCCAGTTTAATAGCGCTGTCTGTGATCCCATCTGGTCCGGTAGCTTTTCCGACCTGGACAGTCTTAGCGACTTCCACAATTTTCTGGGCGCTTATTTCCTGGGCCTGCGTCGAGCCGACAGGTTCTTTAGCTCCGCTCAATACTGGGAAGTTCTGGCTTCCTTGGAGCGATAGGCTTCGCTTTCTACGGTCCGGTAGACCGATCCCCACGGATCTTGCTCGGCCGCGTCGCACATCTCCAGGAAGCACCTCGATTTTGTCTCCTTTTTCATCTTCTTCAGTATCTTCCTTTTTACAGCAAAGTCCTTTTTCTTCTGCTCGAAGTGCGGCCTTCCTCGGGCTCTTTGATACGGCCTGCTGGCTTGGAGATATATGGGCCATCTCCGGCTATAACCAGGGCACCGGTTCATGATGCCTTGAATTGAGCGCGTTGACGATTGAGCCGTACCCCGCTCTGCTAAACGTGTTTTGCGAGCTAGTGTTCAGCAGGGCTACGTCGAAAGTGCCTTAGCGTTGGTGTTACTTAAGTTAGAAAGATGGAACTGGCTATATCGTATAGCTCCTACATACCAGAACAATCAGAAAAGCGATAACTTTGGTGTGTTCTTCAGACTTCACTTTAAGTCTAATTAAAAATTTTAATAGAGCACTAGTACTCAAACTACTAGTACTAGTACGAGTGATTACTTATGATTACTTATTCATAGAATACAGCTATCATTATCAATAAATCAATTAAATTAATCAATAAAATTCAACCCCTAGAACTTTATCTTAATTGTAATGTCACCTTTGAGAAATATATTTATATTATAAAATATTATTTTTCATTTTGAATATGTCGTCGATTTATTTTTTTTTTAAGGAAAAAATGTATTGCATTTTATATGTAAATATATAATTTATAATTCAAATATATCAAAGTCATAATATCATAAATATATCAAAATCTGCAATATAATAATTTACTTCTATTTTACTTAAATACATAATAATTGAAATATAATTATGAATAATTTTATTTAAATATATAATAATATTTAATAATTTTATGTAATACCTAAAAAATACATAATTTTTATTAAAATAATTAAAAACAAGAAAGGAAAGCTAACTTTGGGCGGAGCCGAAGTTTATATACCCTTGCAGTTAAAACCGGATAATCGCAAACATCGGATATAGTAGGCCAATCCTTATGGGAATAGGAATATATAATCCAATTTATTACAATACAAAATCTAAAAAAAGTCCCAAACTTCTATCTTCAAAAATACGAAAGTTGATATTTCTACCAAATACCATTTCCGATCGTTCAGTTATATGGCCGCTATGGGATATAGTCAGCCGATCCTAATGAAATTTGGTAGGTTGGATCAACTGACCAAAAATAGAATCTGTATTAAATTCCAGCTTTCTATCTACAAAAACACGAAAGTTGGGTCATTTCCGATCGTTCAGTTATATGGCAGCTATAAGATATAGTCGGCCGATCTTTATGAAATTTGGCATGACGTAATGTTTTGCCAAAAATAGCTCTCATGTCAAATTTGAACTCTCTAACTCTAAAAACACCAAAATTATACCATTTCCGATCAATCAGTTATATGGCAGCTATAGGATATAGTCGGCCGATCCGGGCCGTTCCGACTTATATACTGCGTGCAAAGGAAAGAAGGGTGTGTGCAAAGTTTCAAGACGATAGCTTTAAAACTGAGAGACTAGTTCGCGTAGAAACGGACAGACAGACAGACGGACAGACGGACAGACGGACATGCTCATATCAACTCAGGAGGTGATCCTGATCAAGAATATATACACTTTATAGGGTCGGAGATGTCTCCTTCACTGCGTTGCACACTTTTGACCAAAATTATAATACCCTCTGCAAGGGTATAAAGATTATAAATTGACAAATAAATTTATAAACAAATCTGTATATCCATATTTAACCATTCCTTTGCGATGACTATAGTTCGTTTTGTATGTAAGAGCAACAGCAATACTAAGCTAATTTTCAGCAAATATTCAATAATTTGCGTCACTTTCCTCACTTCTTCTAAAGCTAACGGTCGTGTTTTGTTGTGCTCGCAGTCCGTTTATGATAAATCTGGTGTAAGCTGGTAATTACTTACATGAGAATTAAATTTAGGGAACTTCAGTTTTTAACTTTAACCGTACCGCTTCGCGGGTGCTGTGGTGTAGTTTAAAGCGAATTAATAATTTGTTTAATTTTGATTCCAAGCATACGTTGAATCTGCTTCTTCCTGTTCTTTTTTTTCTTGTGCAATAAAGGTTTTTATCTCATTTTCCTTTGCCTACTCCACATCTTTACAATCTTTTTAATTATACCCTTGCAAAGGGTATTATAATTTTGTCCAAAAGTGTGCAACGCAGTGAAGGAGACATCTCCGACCCTATAAAGTATATATATTCTTGATCAGGATCACCTTCTGAGTTGATATGAGCATGTCCGTCTGTCCGTCTGTCCGTCTGTCTGTCTGTCTGTTTCTACGCGAACTCGTCTCTCAGTTTTAAAGCTATCGTCTTGAAACTTTGCACACACCCTTCTTTCCTTTGCACGCAGTATATAAGTCGGAACGGCCCGGATCGGCCGACTATATCCTATAGCTGCCATATAACTGAATGATCGGAAATGGTATAACTTTGGTGTTTTTAGAGTTAGAGAGTTCAAATTTGACATGACAGCTATTTTTGGCTAAACATTACGACATGCCAGATTTCATAAGGATCGGCCGACTATATCCTATAGCTGCCATATAACTGAACGATCGGAAATGACCCAACTTCCGTGTTTTAGAAGATAGAAAGCTGGAATTTGGTACAGATTATATTTTTGGTCAGTTGATCCAACCTACCAAATTTCATTAGGATCGGCCGACTATATCCTATAGCTGTCATATAACTGAACGATCGGAAATGGTTTTTGGAAGAAATACCAAGTTTTGTATTGTTAAAGATAGAAGTTTGGGACTTGTTTTAAATTTTGTATTATAATAAATTGGGGTATATTATCATATTCTAATAAGGATCGGACAACTATATCCGATGTTTGCGATATATATCCGGTTTTAACTGCAAGGGTATATAAACTTCGGCTCCGCCCGAAGTTAGCTTTGCTTTCTTGTTTTTTTTATATTTTTGAACTTTTTTTTTGATTATTAAATTTAAATTATGGAATTTAAGCTCGTCTTCTCAAGTCAGTCTTATAACATGACAATCTCCTCATCATAGCCTTCCATCCATTTCTGCATTTGTGAGAAATGGATGCCTAGGTCTGGTCTACATTATGTTTTGTTATAATTGTCGTGCTGTCCAAGACGAAATGAGGACCTTCATGAGACATACTAACAATGGATTTAAAGAGTAGATCAGTGGTTTTCAAATAAATCAATGACAAGATCTGCGGGCATGACACTCAGTTAAGCGGCCTTCAGCTTCCCTCAGAAATTCTCAGTGTGCAACGCAGTGAAGGAGTCATCTCCGACCCTATAAAGTATATATATTCTTGATCAGTATCACCTCCTGAGTTGATATGAGCATGTCCGTCTGTCTGTCTGTTTCTATGCGAACTAGTCTCTCACTTTTAAAGCTATCGACTTGAAACTTTGCACACACCCTTCTTTCCTTTGCACGCAGTATATAAGTCACAACGGCCGGATCAGCCGACTATATCCTATAGCTGCCATATAACTGATTGATCGGAAATAGTACAACTTTGGTGTTTTTAGAGTTACACGAGAGCTATTTTTGGCAAAATAATACGACATGCCTAATTTCATAAGGATCGGTCGACTATATAGCTATAGCTCCCATATAACTGAACGATCGGAAATGACCCAACTTTTGTGTTTTTGAAGATAGAAAGCTGGAACTTAGACCAGATTCTATTTTTAGTCGATCCAACCTACCAAATTTCATAAGGATCGACCGACTATATCTTATAGCTGCCATATAACTGAACGATCGGAAAGGGTTTTTGGTAGAAATACCAACTATGGTATTTTTGAAGATAGAAGCTTGAGACTTTTTATACCCTTGCAGAGGGTATTATAATTTTGTCAAAAATTGTGCAACGTAGTGAAGGAGATATCTCCGACTCTATAAAGTATATATATTCTTGATCAGGATCACCTTCTGAGTTGATATTTTTTTTTTTTTTTTAATCGTTTATTAATAAAGAAATACTTAGAACTAAGCTCTAACAAAAAATAAAAATAAAAAGTTTCTACTGAATCCCTGTCCCCTGCGGTAATGCCGCTAGGCTTTGCTTCGCAGGGCCAGGATTGGCGTGCTTATGCGCCTCACTACTGTTGGCCTAGGCTAGCCTAGCCTCCGCTCGGAGTCGCTCTAGCCTTCTCAGCTCCTTCATCATATAGGCGGCGAAGCTACTCATGCCTGCCCAGAACTGGGCGTCGTCCAGTAGCCTCCTTCCGATGACGTCCGCCGTCGCTGGAATTTGGTACAGATTATATTTTTGGTCAGTTGATCCAACCTACCAAATTTCATTAGGATCGGCCGACTATATCCTATAGCTGTCATATAACTGAACGATCGGAAATGGTTTTTGGAAGAAATACCAAGTTTTGTATTGTTAAAGATAGAAGTTTGGGACTTGTTTTAAATTTTGTATTATAATAAATTGGGGTATATTATCATATTCTAATAAGGATCGGACAACTATATCCGATGTTTGCGATATATATCCGGTTTTAACTGCAAGGGTATATAAACTTCGGCTCCGCCCGAAGTTAGCTTTGCTTTCTTGTTTTTTTTATATTTTTGAACTTTTTTTTTGATTATTAAATTTAAATTATGGAATTTAAGCTCGTCTTCTCAAGTCAGTCTTATAACATGACAATCTCCTCATCATAGCCTTCCATCCATTTCTGCATTTGTGAGAAATGGATGCCTAGGTCTGGTCTACATTATGTTTTGTTATAATTGTCGTGCTGTCCAAGACGAAATGAGGACCTTCATGAGACATACTAACAATGGATTTAAAGAGTAGATCAGTGGTTTTCAAATAAATCAATGACAAGATCTGCGGGCATGACACTCAGTTAAGCGGCCTTCAGCTTCCCTCAGAAATTCTCAGTGTGCAACGCAGTGAAGGAGTCATCTCCGACCCTATAAAGTATATATATTCTTGATCAGTATCACCTCCTGAGTTGATATGAGCATGTCCGTCTGTCTGTCTGTTTCTATGCGAACTAGTCTCTCACTTTTAAAGCTATCGACTTGAAACTTTGCACACACCCTTCTTTCCTTTGCACGCAGTATATAAGTCACAACGGCCGGATCAGCCGACTATATCCTATAGCTGCCATATAACTGATTGATCGGAAATAGTACAACTTTGGTGTTTTTAGAGTTACACGAGAGCTATTTTTGGCAAAATAATACGACATGCCTAATTTCATAAGGATCGGTCGACTATATAGCTATAGCTCCCATATAACTGAACGATCGGAAATGACCCAACTTTTGTGTTTTTGAAGATAGAAAGCTGGAACTTAGACCAGATTCTATTTTTAGTCGATCCAACCTACCAAATTTCATAAGGATCGACCGACTATATCTTATAGCTGCCATATAACTGAACGATCGGAAAGGGTTTTTGGTAGAAATACCAACTATGGTATTTTTGAAGATAGAAGCTTGAGACTTTTTATACCCTTGCAGAGGGTATTATAATTTTGTCAAAAATTGTGCAACGTAGTGAAGGAGATATCTCCGACTCTATAAAGTATATATATTCTTGATCAGGATCACCTTCTGAGTTGATATTTTTTTTTTTTTTTGTAATCGTTTATTAATAAAGAAATACTTAGAACTAAGCTCTAACAAAAAATAAAAATAAAAAGTTTCTACTGAATCCCTGTCCCCTGCGGTAATGCCGCTAGGCTTTGCTTCGCAGGGCCAGGATTGGCGTGCTTATGCGCCTCACTACTGTTGGCCTAGGCTAGCCTAGCCTCCGCTCGGAGTCGCTCTAGCCTTCTCAGCTCCTTCATCATATAGGCGGCGAAGCTACTCATGCCTGCCCAGAACTGGGCGTCGTCCAGTAGCCTCCTTCCGATGACGTCCGCCGTCGCTACTTCCCCAAGGAGTCTCCGCCTGGGCTCCGAAAAACGTGGGCAGTCCAGGACCACATGCTCTGCCGTCTCATCTTCCCCACAAACAGGGCACCTTGGGTCATCATTATGTCCATATTTGTAGAGGTAACTCCGAAAGCATCCGTGGCCGCTGAGAACCTGCGTGAGCCAGAAGTTCACTTCTCCGTGGCTTCTCTGGAGCCACTTCTTCAGATCGGGGACTAGTTGGTGGGTCCATCGTCCCTTGGTCGACTCGTCCCATCGTTGTTGCCACTTCTGTATACTCGAAGCTCTCGAGTTCTCTTTTGGCCGACGGCGTGTCGCTGCCGGAGTTAACCCGCTCAGCGCTACTAGGGCCTGATGTAGCTCTTTTCGCTCCGTCGCTAGCAGGTCGAATGGTACCATGCCTGCTATGACGAGAGCTGCGTCATCGGAGATTGTGCGGTAGCCCGAGCACACCCTTAAGGCGCACAGTCTATATGTGCTGGTCAGTCCTTGGGTATATGACCTTGTCTTTGCTGCATCAGCCCACACGGGGGCTGCGTAGAGCATCGTTGCGCTGCAGACGGTCTGGAGAAGTAAACGACGTCCTTGCTTCGGGCCCCTGCAGTTAAGCATTATCCTCCCTAAAGCTCTGGCGAAATTCGCTGCCTTGCGATTTGCTTCTGCGAAGTGCTCCCTGAAGCTAAGCCTTGTGTCCAGCGTTACTCCAAGGTATCTGATGGCCCTGGATGAAGTGACCACATGTCCTCCTACGGTGATTGAAGCCGACTCCACTCGCTTCCTGCTCGAAATCAGGACAGCCTCCGTCTTGTGGTGGGCTAGGCTTAGCCATGCCTGTTCCAGCCATCCGATGACGTTTGCTATTGCAGCATTGCAGTGCTCTCCTGCTTCCTGGCGACTTGATCGTCTTGGCGACGACTACTACCGCGATATCATCAGCGAATCCAACAAGGTGTGTCCGTTCCGGGAGCTCTAGTCTGAGGACCCCGTCGTACATCACGTTCCACAGTGCTGGGCCTAAAACTGAGCCTTGAGGGACGCCGCAGCTGGCCGCGTGTTCTCTGGTGCCTGAGGTCGTCTCATACCTAATAGTACGGTCGCTGAGGCCTTATGACCTTCACGATGCAAGTCGGCACGCGGAGCTTTCGCAGTGCCTTCACTATGACATCCCATCTGGCTGTATTGAAGGCATTTTTGATGTCCAGCGTGGCGATCAGGCAATACTCCTTGCTTCCGCCCGCCCATCTGGTCCCCTCGATTGCCTTGGCTGCGATCCTCCTGACCAGGGAAATTGCATCGACCGTGGAACGGTGTTCCCTGAACCCGTATTGAAGTGGGGAGAGATCTCCCGCGCAGATTACCGCCTCCTGAAGCCTCCGGCATATCCAGCGCTCTAGGGCTTTGCCGGCATGGTCGATGAGGCAAATCGGCCTTAAGGACGACGGATCCTCCGGCGGCTTGCCTGGCTTTGGGAGCAGGACCAGGCTTTGCACCTTCCATCTTCTAGGGAAAACGCCTTCCCGTAGGCATGCGTTGAAGACCCTGGCGAACCAGTCCGGGCACGCGGTCATCGCCAGTTTGATTACGATGTCTGGGATCCCATCTGGACCAGGGGCTTTTCCGACCTGGATAGTCTTAGCGACTTCCACGATTTCGTGGGCGCCTATTTCCTGAGCCGGCGTACAGCCGGCAGGTTCCCTTGCTCCACTTGGCCCAGAACACTCCACTCCACTCGGCTGCTTCGGGAAGAGGTGCTCCACAATGGCTCTCATTGCTTCGGCTTCTTTTGGGGCGATCACCAGGGCACCGGTTCATGGTGTCTTGAATGCCCGCGGCTACACCTCATGCTGGCTCGGCAGGCCTGTAGAACCGCAGCCATGGTGTTGTGAACTTCGCATTCTACGTCGCCTGAAGGATCTGGAATCCTTAGTTCCTCTGCGAATTTTAGCGGTTGCAATGAAGCCGGGTTGAATCTTGATGACCTCGCTGCTGTGGGAGCTTGCTCTCTATCCTCTAAATCGCAGACTATGTATTTGTGGTCGCTCGCAGTGTAGTCATTGCTGAGGGACCACGTTGTCCTCCGATACAAACCACTGCTGCAGAAGGTAAGGTCCACGATTGATCCATACCCCGCCTTGCTGAACGTGTTTTGGGAGCCGGTGTTCAGCAGGGCTACGTCGAGAGTCGCAAAGGTCTCTTGGAGGGTTCGACCCCTAGCGTTGGTGCGCGTTGAGCCCCAATCCTCTGACCAGGCGTTGAAGTCGCCAGCGATCACCACCTGGGATCTGTGCCTTGCGTCCTGGGCTATCTCGTCTAATATGTGGGTGAACTGCTGCAGTGTTAGGCGCGGGGGGAGGTAGCAGCTGTAAATCCAGAGCGCGCACTTTGGCCCTGATGAATCCTACTCTGGGTTGTACGCTTTCGGGTTGTCTGCCTGCCCAGATAGCCGCTGTCTTGGAGGAGTCCAGGATGTAGCTTTGCGTCTCGACTTTTTTGTACGGCTCGCTTATTAGGGCTATATCTGCCCGCTTCTCTCTTAAGACCTGCTCGAGTAGGCTATGGGCTACTTCGCAGTGGTTGAGGTTGATCTGGATGATCCTCATTCTCTGCTTTGGGCCGCTGCATCAGGTTTGCCGAGAGGGCATCTCTTTCCGCCAGCTACGTGGGCCCGCTCTGCCTTGTTTGCAGCTGCGCAGAGGAAGCACTCAGCCGCGTTTGTGCAGGAAGCTACCTTGTGACCTGGCTTACCGCATCTAAAGCACCAGTCGCTTCTGTCAGTCCGCTCTTTGCAGAAAGCGGCGATGTGCCCGAAACTGAGGCATCTGAAGCAGCGACGCAGGGCCTTGCGCTCCCTGACTCTGCACATGGTCCATCCTATCCTAATCCTGCCTTCGGACAGGATCTTCGATGCCAGGCTCGGCTCCACTCCCAGAAAGGCTACCTGAGTTCCAGAGAAGCCTGGGCGAAGGGATTTTACCCTGATGGCCTCCTCCTGTCCGCTCGTTTGGGCTTTAATAGCTGCCACAATTTCGTCCTTCGTGGTGAGGTCGTCCAGGTCGCGGATCTCGATGGTGGTCTCGCCTGTGACCGCACGAACGCTCGCTGCCTCGCCCAGCACCTGGGAAAGCGTCTGCCGCATCTTGAGCGCGTTTGCATCCTTCGCTGCCAGTTCCAGCAGGAGGTCGCCTTTTGCCGTGCGCCGAATCTTTCTGACGTTTTGGCTGACATCATTTAGTTTGCCATCTTGCCGTCGGGTGACCATTTTGAGGACCTCGCCGTATGTGGAGCCTGCGTTCCCCGTTATTATGAGTACATCGGGGCGGCTCTTCTTGGGCTGGCTTGCCTTGGCGTCCTTTTTGCCCTTATGGTTTGCCCTATTTGGTGGTGGTATCTGTCGTGGGCGGTTCGTCCTTGCTACTTGGCTGTACGACGCTCGCTCCGGTGAGGTCTGAGTAGCTTGCTCACCTCGAGAACTGCTGCAGCCCGGTGCTTCCCCGCTGCAGCCGCACCTGGCCCTTCCTGCCTGGCTCGGGGCAATGAGGTTTTGATCCCTCAATTGCTCCTGCAATTCTTTCAGTCTCGCAAAGGAGTTCTTCATGACCTGGTTTATGCTTCGAACCTTTTGGTCGTTCACCTTAGCCAAAAGGTCCTCCAGGATCGCGCCCATCTCGTCTATGGGGGTTAGCGGCATTTTGGATTTTTTCCCCGGTTGGGAATTTCCTGGCGGAGACTGCTCGTCCCGATGCCTCTTCGGGGTGTGATCGCTCGCCGTCTGCTTGGGGGGGTTCTCTTTAATTTATTTCCACGCCCGAAAGCCTGGAGCTCATCTAGCGTGTCACTTGTAGCTGATGCTGGGTCACCGGCCAAGTGCGCCGCCGATGAAGCAGTTATTTTTGGAATGTGAGGTAGGGCCTCCAGAATCCTTGCCCTGACCGCGGGTGGGTGCCACCTGGAGTAATTTTGTTTAAATCTTCCATTCCGTTTTGTTCTAGTTGCATTTTATACCTGCTGCCAGGTTTTTTTTGCAGTTTATACCTCCTGCCAGGTGAGATAGCTGCCGGCCAATGTGGCGCAGACGCAGACCACGCCGCCGCCCATTGTGGGTCAGACGCAGCGTGGGTTTATTTCGATGGGGGGGGGGAGGGACGAAGGAGAAGGAGGGACATCCATCGAAGCTACGATGGGGGGGGGGGGGCGGTCAGTGTTGGACAGTCGTTTCCCAGCACTGTAGATCAGCTGTTATTGGGGAGCCGCAGCCTCAACCAAAGTGTTTGCCGCGGATTTTCCCGCGGAACAAGGGCAGAGGAAGCCACAGGGAGAGAGTAGCGGAGAAAAGCCAAGAGAGGCACTGCTTACCCCTTTCGCCCCTGTCCTAGGAGTCAGGAACAGGGTAGGAGCCACCAGCGTTCTAGGGTCTCTCCTCCTACGACAGGTGAGCATAGCTTGTACCTCGCAATGGTCACCTGACGTCTTGTTTTCACTATACGATTGCAGCACGACCGGGAAAAACTACGATTTGCTCGGAGCGCGCCCGCGGTGCGTCCGTACTGTGCAACCGTCAACTTCAACTTCCAACCTTCTGAGTTGATATGAGCATGTCCGTCTGTCCGTCTGTCCGTCTGTCTGTCCGTTTCTACGTGAACTAGTCTCTCAGTTTTAAAGCTATCGTGTTGAAACTTTGCACACACCCTTCTTTTCTTTGCACGCAGTATATAAGTCGGAACGGCCCGGATCGGCCGACTATATCCTATAGCTGCCAAATAACTGATTGATCGGAAATGGTTTTTGGTAGAAATACCAACTTTGGTATTTTTGAAGATAAAAGTTTGGGACTTTTTTAGATTTTATATCATAATAAATTGGGATATATTATCATATTCTTATAAGGATCGGCCAACTTTATCCGATGTTTGCGATATATATCCGGTTTAAGCTGCAAGGGTATATCAACTTCGGCTCCGCCCGAATAAAAACAAATAAAAAAAATTTATCTAAAAAAGGCTAGAATGTTATAATAAATCATCGGTATCAGAGAAAGGCATATCCAGCTGCATTATTAGAAGCAAACTTCTAACATCATCGTCCATAGTAATTGTTTTTGTAGAAGAAATGGGTACTTGACAATGAAATTATCAAAAGGTCGGAAGAACCTAATAAGGCATTAAACACATCCTCCATGGTATTTTTTCTGCAATTTTTCTGTCTTTGCTCTCACAAAAGAGGTGATCAATTCTAAAGCCACCCACTAAAATTTTTTGGTAAAATATTTGATATTTGGCCTTTAATATTTTCATTTTCTTTGCGAATTAAGACTGTCGATTCTTTCTCGCAAATTAGCTTAATGGGTCGACAATATCGAGTTGAAGAAGGTCTATTGATTTTTCATAAAACTATCGGTCCGCTCTGCCCTGCTAATGGCAACATACAAATTGAAAATAAATATTGATCTATTATGTTTCCACCAAAGACATCAAAATTTTTACGGTAGACGCTGTGGGGTATGTCTACCCTGTGGGGTCTACCCTGTTGGGGTAGACATACCCCACAGCGTAAGCTCTTTGTCAGCGTTTACCAATGGAACCAACTGTGAAGCAATGCGTATTAAAAATATGCGTATTTCTTCCACAGGCTTTGCCCTATTTGCTAATCTCGAACTGCTCTTCCAGAGTATTATTAAGATTTTTCACAACAGTACCAAATATAAAGTTTTCCATGACAACACAACGACAACAAACTTCTTGGTTAAGATAACTTTTGGGATGACTAAAAGTAGATCCCTCTTAGCTACTGAAATTGTGCCTAAAAAGTACCTTAGAATGCTATCAGGTAATAGCAGTTCATATTACACATATTGGACGTTTTTACGCGTTCGGCTAATAAAAGAGTTGGATTAAATCTACTTGAATCTGGAAATTTCGACTCCACGAAAGACAGGTGTCGGGTCAAGCAGCAAGCAACTAATTTAAACACAACAATTAATTAGTAACTGATGTTTTGCTGGTCGCAAGCCGACTCTCTATCGGCCGCTCGGCTTTGCTACTTCGGCGTTTATAGTTAGCGAGCATCCGCTCAGCCTATTCTGCAAGGTTGGCGCCACTCTCGTTCATCTCCTTACTGCGCTCGCATCCTAAATTGGATTTCCCATATTTTCTATAAATCCTCATAAATCCTTATTTCATATGCGGCCTGAATAAAGTTATAACGTTGAACCTAATTAAATTCTGATTTTTTATTTACGGCATTGAAAACGCTCGATGACCAAACTTTGGTGAACCCCGACGTGATCGTTAATATATTTATATACACATAAACAAATTACTAAAACAAAAACAAAACAATTTTGTAAACAGTGTTATGTGAAAAATTATAATTATCAAATTATCATACGTGGCTAATAAGTTTATTTACAATAATAAACAAATTATAATATATTATTAAATTATACATACATACAGGAATAAACATAAACGTTAGTTCACAAGCACACATACATATTTACGATCCACAACGCAAGTGCATTCTCCCGCGCATAGACTTCATACAAACATACGATCCACAACGCAAGTGCATTCGCTCGCACATAGCTTCATATATATATACATTCCACAATTCCGCTACGGTTCTGAGCGCACAGTGGGACAGATCGTGTTCGCCGCGAGCAAATAAAATTTATTTCGGGTTGTTCGGAACTCAATTTAATAAACCATGAACTCCAGCGGCGCCGTCACAGGAGCACCCACTCCAACCCGGAGTGCTATTTTAAAGTGCAAGGCCCTGGGTATTCTCCAGGACTTACAGAGGATCCAAGGAGCTCTTCAGCCTATTTCCAAGGTGGATGATGCCATGCTACACGTGCGACATGGTCAGATAGCCACCATGTTCAGCGACTTCAAGGCAGATCAGCAGTGACCTTCGATGGACTGTTTCGGAGCTCGTAGCGACGATGCAGGCGGAAATTGAGCACGAGACGACCCTTCGCTCATCTCGAATTGCTGCCCACCCCACCCTTGCCAACGGAATGTCCACCATGCAGGCTGACCCAGGGTTAGGTCAAAGTTTTCAAGTGCTGCCTCCTTTGCCGCTCCCTACGTTCAGCGGTGGATACTCGGAATGGGCTGAATTTTACTCGATCTTCTCTACCATCGTCGGCAGTAATCCTCGTATTAGTAAGGTGGAAAAGTTGCAAAGGTTGCGATCTTGCCTTCGGGAGTCCGCTTTCGAAGCAGTTCGTTCCTTGGAAGTCTCCGACGAGAACTATGATGTTGCGCTGAATTTATTGGAGAAACGATTTAATAACCGTCGCTTAATATTTCAGGCACACGTGAACGAGATTCTGGGCCTCAGTCTGTTGGAAAGTGGCCCAATAGCAGCTCTTCGAAGTCTTTCGGACAAATTTAATGCCCATATGCGAGCCTTACAGAATTTGGGTACTTCAGTTCAGATCGCCAGCTGCATCATCGTCCAAGTTCTGCTTCAAAGGTTGGACCCAGCTACCCAGGCCAAGTGGGAGGAGAGTCAAAACTCCTCAGGTTCAGACCCCATCCCCACTTAAGAGTCGATGGCCGATTTTTTGGAGCAGCGGTGTAGGACGCTGGAGGCTATGGACGTGGCCATGGCTGCATACGCCCCGGGCGCTCATGTGGGAAGGCGTCGAGGTGCAAATAATAGTAGATCATCCTTTATTGTTACTAATTTGCTTCCCTCTACCTGTGCTCTATGCGGTGGATGGTCCCATATAATTTCTGCATGCCCCCGATTTCTATCAATGCCTCCTGAGATTCGCCTTGGTGAGGCCAGGCGACTCGGTCTTTGTCGGAAGTGTCTGCAAACGGGCCATTATATGCGTGAGTGCCTCGCTGCTAGTTGTCGCAGTTGTGGAAGGAGGCATCACAGCCTGCTGCATTTCCTGGAGGCGCCGGCATCTAGCGGCCAGCCTTTGGTTGGTCCTCCCACGTCAGCCATAGCCGAGGTCGCCGAGCCTGCAGCCTCTTCGCCGTCCACTGCTAATGCACTAGTTGCTCAAGGTCACAGCGGCGATATATCGTTGCTTGCTACAGCGAACATTTTTGTTCGTAGTCGCGCTGGATCCCTTGTTCCGTGCCGAGCTCTGCTGGATTCTGGATCTCAGGTGCACGTGATCACTTCCCGGCTGGCAAGTCAGCTGCAGCTCCGGAGGTACAAATCATTCATGGCGGTGTCTGGTATTGGAGATACCGGCTTTGCGACAGATGGATTTTCTGTTGATGTTCTCCTACGTTCCCACTGTTCCGAGTACTCGGCCCTGGTTAACGCCGTCATCGCCGCCAATATCACGGACCTGCAGCCTAGCTTCAGTTTAGAAGTCTCCAGCTGGAATATTCCTGGCAATCTTTCTTTGGCTGATCCTGAATTTTTCCGCCCACAGCGCATCGACCTCCTTATCGGAGCCAGTCTGTTTTATGAGCTGTTGTGTGTTGGGCAAATTAAGCTCTCAGCCGGCCTGCCATTGCTGCAGAAAACTCGACTTGGATGGGTCGTGTGTGGAGGCGGTTCACATGTCCAGAGAAGATCACTCGTTTCCACTGCCCACAAGGATGTTCCGGAGAGCGCAACAATGCTGGATGATCAGCTGGATTCTTTGCTCCGCCGGTTTTGGGAAATCGAAGACTGCTCCGAGCCTATTGTGAAGCGGACGAAGGAAGAGCTAGATTGCGATGCGCATTTCGTGCAACATGTTGCTCGGCTGGATTCCGGCGCTTACGCTGTGAGGCTTCCGTTAAAATGCGGTTCTAAGCTGCTGGGAGAGTCGTACCCGCAAGCCGTTCGACGATTTCTTTCCCTCTGTCGCCGTCCTTAATTAAAGGAGCAATATGCTGCCTTCATAAAGGAGTATCTGGAGTTGGGTCACATGTCTTCAGTCCCTTCTGATGCGAGCGTCACTGGTCAATACTTTCTTCCACACCATTGTGTTTTAAAGGAGGACAGTTCAACAACCAAGCACAGGGTTGTCTTTGATGGATCTGCTGTCACAACTTCTGGATATTCATTGAATGACGTGTTGATGTCTGGCCCAGTTATTCAGCCAAAGTAACTGCATATTCTGTTAAGGTTCCGATGCCATCGGGTGGCCATTACTGGAGATATTTGTAAAATGTATCGTTGCGTCAGGGTTTTTCCTGAGGACATCTATCTTCAGTGCATTCTTTGGCGGGATTCCACCCAGAATGAGTTACAGGTTTTTAAGCTAGACACGGTCACCTACGGAACGAAGCCTGCCTCATTTTTAGCAGTTCGGACAATGCATCAGTTGGCAGATGATGAGCAAACAATGTTTCCAAAGGGGGCCGAAATTCTGCGTCGCGACTTTTATGTGGATGATCTGCTTTCCGGAGGCGACTCTATAGATGAAGCTTTTAGCATAATGCAGCAAACATCCGCGATCCTTGCCAAAGGCCATTTTCGGTTAAGGAAATGGTGCTCCAATGTTGCTGACGTTTTGGATAAGGTGCCTGAAGAAGATCGGGAGTCTTTCCTAAAGTTTGATGATGGTAGCAACTTCACAAAAACACTGGGTCTTGCTTGGGATCCTGCAACTGACCGCTTGCTATTTTCTTTTGAAGGGATTCAGTCAATCTCAAAGCCCACTAGGCGCATTGTGCTTTCTTCAGTCGCTCGGCTTTATGACCCCTTAGGCCTTGTTGGTCCTGTAATTTCAAAGGCAAAGATCTTTCTCCAGAAACTGTGCCGTGAGAAGTTGTCCTGGGATGAAAGTCTTCCTCAAGCCCTTCACTGCGACTGGAATATGATTTGTAGCAGCTTTGGTAGTACGCAGCGCGCCGAATTCCCTAGATGGGTGCTAACATCGAAATCCGAGGTGGAGGTCCATGGATTCTGTGATGCCAGCATTGAGGCGTATGGGGCATGCGTTTATGTCGTGTCCAAGGGCGCAGGATCTGCAAGCTATTTACTCTGTTCGAAGTCCCGAGTTGCGCCGTTAAAGACTGTTACGGTGCCTAAGCTGGAGTTATCGGGAGCCGAGTTGTTGGCTCGACTTATGTCGGAAGTAGAGAAGTTGAAGGTCTACGTTGGAAAGTATTTTTGCTGGTGCGATTCTGCTGTGGCTCTGTCTTGGATTCGAGAAGAACCCTCTCGGTTTAATGTTTTCGTCGCCAATCGAGTTTCGACCATTCAGAAGCTAACTAGAGAAATGAAGTGGCGGTATGTTCCCACTTCTTTGAACCCAGCAGATATCCTGTCGCGTGGTGCTCTTCCCAATGAATTGGTTGAGAATAAGCTGTGGTCTCGTGGTCCTCCGTTTCTCGTTGGATCCCAAGAGGCGTGGCCAACCGCGGTCCCATCTGAGAGATCAACCCTGGAGTTACGGGCAAGGGTCCTGCTCATTCAGTCTCCGTACGTGGATATAACAGCGGTTTCTAAATACGCCAATTCGTTTCCAGCACTGCAGAGGGTATTCGCTTACGTATACAAGTTTTCTTAACGAATTCACCACAACGGTGTTACGGTTAGCGATATAAAATCTGGAACACAGCTGTTATTGCGGCTAGTGCAACGTGTGCATTTTTGGGAGGAAATAAAGACTCTTCAAAATGGAAAAGACATAGCGGTATCCAGTGCCCTTGCCTCATCCTCTTCCTTCTTGGACAAATTTGGACTGTTGCGCGTAGACGGTCGGCTAAAAAATTCGTCGTTGGATTTTGATAGTCAGCATCCAATTATACTTCCAAGAAGCCATCCAGTTACGCAGGCTATAATTGTTGACTTCCATGAGCGAAATTTATATACGGGACCTCGCGCACTGTTGGCAATTATTCGGTCCCAATATTGGCCAATTGGGGGGAGAAAAACCGTGACGAAGGCAATGCACAAATGCATCCGATGCTTCCGGACTAAGCCTCGGCTGTTGCAGCACATTATGGCTGATCTCCCGGAGGAAAGAGTTAGCGGCTCCCAGGTCTTCGGAGTCACTGGTGTGGATTTTTGTGGACCGTTCTATTATAAGCCGGAAGTGCGTAATAAGGCTCAAGTAAAATGTTACATTAGCATTTTCATTTGTTTTGCTACCAAAGCCGTCCACCTGGAGCTTGTAAGGGATCTGTCCACAATGTCTTTTTTGCAGGCTTTGAAGCGGTTTATATGCACCCGCCGAAGGCCTCAACATATTTGGTCTGACAATGCAACCAACTTTGTTGGAGCCAAAAACGAGCTAAAGGAGCTGCGCCGATTATTTCTAAGCGAAGAGCATCAACGGGCACTGCTGGAGTTTTGCTCTATGGAGTCCATCGAATGGCATTTTATTCCTCCTCGATCTCCGCATTTCGGTGGTCTGTGGGAAGGGGCTGTTAAAACCGCCAAGCACCATTTTTACCGAGCTGTCGGATCTGCAGTTCTGGGATTCGAGGAGCTGCGAACGCTGCTGTGCCATATTGGGGCTGTTATAAATTCACGACCCTTATTGTCTCTTTCAGAAAATCCTGCAGACCTTGATGTTCTGACCCCGGCTCATTTTTTAACTGGTGGTCCGTCAGTCAGCTTTATCGAGCCTGATGTCACAAAGCTGAACTTCAACCGGTTGGACAGCTGGCAGCGCGTGTCTTTCCTGCAGCAGTCTTTCTGGTCCCGATGGAAGGAGGAGTACCTAAGCCTTCTCCAGCAGCGCTCCAAATGGTGCTCCTCCGGTCCTGCCTTGGCCCCGAACGATGTGGTGCTAGTAAAGGACGAAAATCTACCTCCGATGAAATGGCCGCTTGCGAGAATAATGGAGTTAATCCTTGGTCGGGATGGTATCTTTCGAGTGGCGGTGATAAACACCTCATCTGGAATTACCAAGCGAGCAGTGACTAAGCTGTGCCTTTTGCCCCTTAAGGATGAAGTTGGAGTAGAAGCCCCAACTGGGGGGAGAATGTCGGGTCAAGCAGCAAGCAACTAATTTAAACACACCAATTAATTAGTAACTGATGTTTTGCTGGTCGCAAGCTGACTCTCTTTCGGCCGCTCGGCTTTGCTACTTCGGCGTTTATAGTTAGCGAGCATCCGCTCAGCCTATTCTGCAAGGTTGGCGCCACTCTCGTTCATCTCCTTACTGCGCTCGCATCCTAAATTGGATTTCCCATATTTTCTATAAATCCTCATAAATCCTAATTTCATATGCGGCCTGAATAAAGTTATAACGTTGAACCTAATTAAATTCTGATTTTTTATTAACGGCATTGAAAACGCTCAATGACCAAACAACAGGTTTTCTGCTGATCTCATATCTTTAAAAAAGCATCGCCAAATCTAATCGAAGCATCTGTTATCGACTTGTGAAAAAATATCAAAGCTGTTTGAAATTTGAATTAAATGACGCTAACGAGACCAAATCGCCCACTGTGACACGGGGGCAGCGTATAGCATCGTTGCGCTGCAGACGGTCTGGAGCAGTAATCTGTGCCCTTGCTTTGGAACCCTACAGTTTACCATTATCTTCCCCAATGACTCTGGTGACGTTCGCTGCCTTTCTATTGGCTTCAGCGAATGGCTCCTGAAGCTGAGCCTCGTGGCCAGGGTTACTCCCAGGTACCTGATAGCCCTGGTTGATGTTACCGAGTATCCGCTCACATTTATCGTGGCCGTCTCCGTCCGCTTCCTGCTTGAGATCAGGGCAGGCTAGGCTTAGCCCTGTATGGTTCAGACAATGACGCTTGCAATTGCAGCATTGCTGGAATCCTCAACTTCGTGAATTCTTCTTTCCTTCTCTGTCTTGGCGCCGACCACTACAGCAATGTCGTCCACGAATCCGAATAGGTGTGTTGGGTCCGGGAGTTTGAGTCTGGAACTTTGAGGAGCCCCGCAGGTGACCACATGCTCTTAAATGCTGTCTCGTACAAGATAGTATGATCGCTAAGGTACGACCTTGTCACCTCCACTTGGCTAGTCGGCACTCGGAGATTATGCAGCGCTTCCACAAAGACGTCCTATTTGTCTGTGTTAAAGGCTTTCTTTATGTCCAGTATGGCGATCAGGTGGTATTCCTTGTTTTCACCCACCCATCTGGTCCCCTCCGTTGCCTTGGCTTCGATCCTCTTTACCAGGGAAATTGGATCAAATGTAAAGCGGGTTTCCTTGAGCCAATATTGCAATCGGGAGAAATCTCCTGCCCAGATAACAGCCTCCTGGAGCCTCCGGCATATGCAGCGCTTTAGGCCTTTACGTACATGGTCTATGATCGGTCTGAGGGACTCCGGCGGCTTTCCTGGTTTTGGTAGCAGGCTTTTATATTTTCCACCTTCTTGGGAAAATTATTTCCCGTAAGCATCTGTTGAAGGCGAACCGATTCGGGCAAATAGTCGTCGCCAGTTTAATAGCGCTGTCTGGGATCCCATCTGGTCCGGTAGCTTTTCCGACCTGGACAGCCTTAGCGACTTCCACAATTTTCTGGGCGCTTATTTCCTGGGCCTGCGTCGAGCCGACAGGTTCTTTAGCTCCGCTCAATACTGGGAAGGTCTGGCTTCCTTGGAGCGATAGGCTTCGGTCTCTTTACTACGGTCCGGTAGGCCGATCCCCACGGATCTTGATCGGCCGCGTTGCACATCTCCAGGAAGCACCTCGATTTTGCCTTCTTTTTCATCTTCTTCAGAATCTTCCGTTTTACAGCAAAGTCCTCTTTCTTCTGCTCGAAGTGCGGCCTTCCTCGGGCTCTTTGATGCAGCCTGCTGGCTTGGAGACATTCTCTTCGCGCATGGGCCATCTCCGGCTACCACCAGGGCACCGGTTCATGATGCCTTGAATTGAGCGCGTTGACGATTGAGCCGTACCCCGCTCTGCTAAACGTGTTTTGCGAGCTAGTGTTCGGCAGGGCTACGTCGAAAGTCCAAAAGGTCTCCGTCTAGTTGAAGTCGCCTGCGATCACCACCTTGGATTTTTGCCTCGCGTTTTGGGCTATCTCGTCCAGGGTGTGGTGAACTTCTGCAGTGTTAGGCGCGGTGGCAGGTAGTAGCTGTATAGCCAGAGCTCGCCCACGTTGGCCCTAACGAAACCTTTGGCGCTTAGTGAGCTTTCGGGTTGTCTGCCTGGAGCTCAGATAATTTGGCGTCTCGCCTTTCTTATACGGCTCACTGATTAGGGCCATGTCCTCCCGCTTCTTTCTTAAAATCTGATCGAATAGGTTATCGGCTACTTCGCAGTGGTTTAGGTTTATCTGAATGAACCTCATTCTCTACTTTGTTTTTTTGCTTCAGGTTTACCAAGTGGGCATTTCTTGCTGTCAGCTACGTGGTCAAGCTGTGCCTTGTTTGCAGCTGCACAGTGGAAGCACTCTACCATGTGCAGAAAGCCAATTTGTGTCCTGGTTTTTGCATCTGAGACACCAATCGCTTCTATTCGTCCTCTCTTTACAGAAAGCGGCGATTTGCCCGAAACTAAGGCATCTGTAGCAGCGACGCTGGGCCGCGCGCACCCTGACTCTGCACATGCCTTACATGCCCACTCTATCCTAATCCTGCCCTCGGACAGAATCTTGGATGCGAGGCTGGACTCTACTCCTAAAATGGCGACCTGGGTTTCAGAGTAGCATGAGCGGAGGGCCTTCATCCTGATGACCTCCTCCTGAGCGCTCATTTGAGCTTTGATAGCTGCCACCATTTTGTCCTTAGTGGTTATATCATCCAGGTCGCGGATTTCCAGGGTGGTCTCCCCGGTGACCGCTCGAACGCTCGCTACCTCGCCTATCACTTGGGATAGCGTCTGCCGCAGCTTCAGGGCGTTTGCCTCCTTGGCTGCCGCCACTTCCAGCAAGAGATCACCTTTGGCCGTGCCTCTGATCTTTTTAACGCTTTGGCTTTCACCGGTCGTGGATCCTGCGTTTCCCGTTATGATGAGCACGTTGGGGCGGCTCTTCTTGGGCTGCCTTTGCTTGGCGTCATTATTTCTATCTGTTTGGTATTTGATGGTGGCACATCCGGTGAGCGTTTCGTTCTTGCTATTTTGCTGTACGAAGCTCGCTCCGGTGCGGTCTGCGTCGTTTCTTTGAAGCGTGAACTATTTCTGCTCGGCGCTTTCCGGCTGCATCCGCACCTAGCCCTTACCACCTGATTATTGGCGGTGACGGTCTATTCCGTCAGCAACTTCTTCAATCGCTCGAAAGAATTCTTCATAACCTGAAGAAGCCCCTTTAGGGACTCACTTGTAGCTAATGCTGGGACACCGGCCAAGTGCGCCGCCGGTAAAGCAGTTTTTTTTTAACATATGTTAGAGCTTTCAGAATCCTTGCCCTGACCGCGTAGGTTTTCGCGGGTGCGAAATTTCCACTATTGTGGGTGCCACCTAGAGTTGTTATGTTTTCTTCTTGTATGCCGTCTTTAGTCGCATTTTATACCTGCTGTCAGGTTTACAGTTTATACCTCCTGCCAGGTAACATAGCTGCCGGCCAATGTGGCGCAGACGAAGACCACCCAGCCGCCCAATGGATTTTGGATGGAGCAGAGGGACGAAGGTGAGGTGGGACATCCATCGAAGCTACGATGGGGGTTAAGCCGCCCCAGCTCGGTAGCCAGTGCCCCATTTCACGCTTGTACCGCCGTGGCGGTGAGGTTGGCATTCGGTCGGATCCACGACCTTTAACATCTTTGTCTACCATCTTTGCTTTGTGTTCTGCGTGGATAGTGCGTGCCGCGCCTTGCTGTATGCTCGTTTAGCTCTAGAAGAAAAGGTGCCTGGTACAGGCCCCCTCTGCCGGCGTCAGCTTTGCGTTCCCCCGCTGGATTCGCCAGCTGGCGCCCTCTACCGGTGGGTGGGGTTCGTGGCGGACGTTCGTTGCCCAGCACTAAAGATCAGCTATATTAGAGATCCACAGCCTGTACCAGCACGAAGTGTTTGCGTTTGCTGCGGATTTACCGCGGGAAAAAATAGGTAGCCCCAGAAAGAGAGTAGCCGAAAAACCAAGATAGGCAATGCTTACCCCTTACGCTCCTGTCCTAGGAGTCAGGATCCCAGACAGAAGCTACTATCGTTCTAGGAACACTCCTCCTTCGGCAGGTGAGCATAGCTTGTGCCTCGTAATAGCCACCTGACGTCTTATTTACACTTTTCGCACAGAGCACTACCGGATAAACTAAATCTACTAGGAGCTCCACCCCGGCACGTCTGCTCCCTTTGACCATCAACAACCAACCGCCAAACGTACTTATAAACGTACATACAGATGCAATAGAATGTGAGAAAAATAAGTGTTGTACGGTGTCAGCCGATTTAATTGCGGCTACTGCTTAACCAAAGTCTATTTTAAAGGAAATAGAACAGCGAAATAAACGTATTATTTTCGCAGAAAGACAATTTTTCCTAAGAAAGAAGATTGAATACAATGTCAATGTTAGCCGATTAAATTGGGGCTACTACAAATAAAACAAAGAAGGAAAGCTAACTTCAGGCGGAGCCGAAGTTGATATACCCTTGCAGTTAAAACCTAAAAAAAAAAGTCCCAAGCTACTATCTTCAAAAATACGAAAGTTGATATTTCTACCAAAAACCATTTCCGATCGCAGTAAGTAATAAAATGAGTAAGAGCGAAATACAATTTCGAGAAAAATAATTTGTCCTTGATTCCGCTAGGAGAAGGTTTCACCAAGTTCCTAACCAGTCCGCGCAGTCAAATAGTTAAATGTTCATCGGGCGAAAGTAAGGAAAAAATCGAAGAGAACTGTTTAAAGGACAAGATCATTGATGTAGACTTGTAGCTTTGTAGACTTAAATATGAAATTACTGGAAAAAGTATTCGAATTGGAGGAGGTTATAGAGACCTGTAATATAGACGGACTGGTGAACAAATAGACGTAGTCTATTTTTTCTATGACAAAATAATACAGGATACAGAGAAAGCAGTTTGGACTACCCGGCCAGGAATATGAAATGCAGGAGATGAGATAGAATTAAGATAGAACACGGATAAGTTGGACAACAACCAAAAGGAACTAGATAAGAAATGAAGACGCACTGAAGATTCGACAATAAAGGCAATAACTAATAGACTGTTAGACTGTTAGCTCCAAAGATACCGGTCCATTTCGAGTAGGAGATCAGTCATTACAGGAGGTAGAAATACCTTGTAAAATTGCTGGCGATACCGTCGATATGATCATTGACTCAGGTTCGAAGTACAATCTGATAAGTAGGTCAGATTGGCAGAAGCTTTGAGGAGCAGAAGCAATAATTTTTAACCCAATAATTTTTGTGGAACAAAAGAAATAATGTTTAACCCTCTGGTGGAATCCTCAAAAAGTTACCCGCTTACGCATCCCACCGTTTTCTCAAAGTGCTGCAGGATTTCAAAGCCACGAATTTTAGTACAGAATAATCCACAATTGATTGCTACGTTTTACGTAATTGGGTAAACAATCACTTTTGGGACGCGGCACAGCCATCGAACTCAAAGTTCTGAAACTTAGTATTGTAGCAGGATTGCTACTTTTGGGTAGTTATATATATTAGCTATAAGTGTATCGCATAACGGTAAACTGTTGTCGTTGCTTGTTGTCGGTTCTGGCTCTCTCTCTCTCTCTCTCTCTCTCTTGTGCTCTCACGCTCTCACGCTCTCATTGCTTTTTCACAGGTATCGAACTCAACTTTCTAAAACTTCGTATAGACGTAAATCGAGTAAGAAAGTTCTTCCATTTCCCAAATGGCACAATATCATAGTTAGGCTCTTCGTAAGCGAGTCTGTAATACCGGTACAGCAACCCATAAGACGAGTACCAACAGCGTTGGAGATTAAAAATATTTTTGGAGAACGTTGCTTTTATTTCTTGAATCTTCTCTTTTCGAGACTAACAAGAGGTGTATCATATCTTATATTTTTAACTTAACTAACAGTTATATTGACTGATACGGAATTAGACGGCCCTAAAAATCGATTGCTGGGTAAGGAGGTGGTTGCGTCTAAGGCGGGATACGCTAGAATCCCGAGTCAATCCCCCAGCGAGAAAATTTGGGTGCGAAGACAGTTTTTATTTGTATGACTCTTTTTGCTTCTGGATTTCGTCTTTCACTGCGAGGATGCCCAGATCCCGGTGGATGTTTTCGTTGCGAACATACCAAGGTGCCCCTATGATAGTTCTCAAGATTTTTGATTGTGCGCGCTGAAGGATGTCTATGTTGCTGCTGCTCGCGTTCCCCCACAGCTGGGAGCCATACGTCCAGATTGGCTATAGGACTGAATTGTACAGTAGTAACTTGTAGTCCAGGCACACTGGCGATCGTGAGTTTATGATCCAGTGGAGGCTGCTTTCTTTCAGTTTTAGGAGCATCTTTTTGCGTCTATCAAGGTTAGGTAAGTCGTCTATCAAGGTGGACGCCATGGTACGTTACTTCGTTAGCTTGAGGGATCTGCATACCTTTGAGTAAAAGCGGAGGGCACGTTTGTCTAATAAGAGTAAACGTTATATGTTTACACTTTTGTTCGTTTATTTTAATGCGCCAGTCGGACAGCCCCCTTTCCACTATTGTGAGATGATTAGCCAGTTGGGTTGTTGCCTGCGTTGGCCATCTGTAGCGACGAAGGATAGCGGTATCATCGGCGAACGTTAACGTTGTTAGTTGTGCGCTCGTAGGAATATCCGCAGTATACAAAACATATAGACACGGGCCGAGTGCGCTTCCTTGTGGAACTCCAGCTTCGATGGTGTAGTCGCACGAAGTAGCTGCGTTGCATCTCACTGAGAATACCCTATTGTAGAGGTATGATTCCAGTAGCTTGTGGGTGTATGGTGGCAAATACGTTTGAATTTTGTGCATGAGTCCGATGAGCCAAACTCGGTCGAAAGCTTGAGATACGTCGAGGAAAATAGAGCTGCAGTATTCTCGCTGTTCGAAGGCTGAGCGTATTTCGGATGTTAATATGTTCACTTGTTCGATGGTTCCGTGGTTTCTTCGGAAGCCAAATTGGTGTGCCCGGACAATATTGCAAGCTTCCAGATGTGGTATTATGCGAGTTAACATGCAGTTTTCAAACAATTTAGACAAACAAGATAGAAGGCTTATTGGTCCGTATGATGACGGAATTGTGAGGTCTTTTCCAGTCTTCGGTATCATTATATTGATGGATTTTATTAATGACTAGCAGTACCCTGCCACGTTTCGCTGTGGCATGTTGTGGTTGCACGCATAAGAAATAAGTTAAACAAAAAAGAATAATTTTCACATTAATTTAATTCTGTAATACTTGTGGGTATACAATATTCTTTGTTTCTCCATTCTCCGCGTAAATATAAAGATTATTTGGTTTTCCGACACGGGAACACGCAACATATAATTGTCCGTGTGAAAAACAATCTTCATCCAAATCCAAACCACAAAACTCCAGAGATTGACCTTGAGCTTTATTTATGGTCATTGCGAACGCCAAACGAATGGGAAACTGCAATCTCTTGAACTGGAACGGTGTATCAGTCGGGAACATAGGAATCCTAGGAATGAGGACATCTTCACCTTTAAAAGGACCACTTATGATCGTTGCTTCTACAACGTTGTTCATCAATTTCTTGACTGCGAGTCGCGTACCGTTGCAGAGTTTCGGCTGATTCATGTTCCGGAAATTGATAATCGGCACACCTATTTTTAATTTCAATATGTGTGGTGGGATTCCAAGCAGATCAAGTGAGTTTAGAAACTCCGTAGGGTAATTAACTGATTCCTCTGCCTCCACAACGGTGTCTATCGACTTATATGTAATTTCGTCAGTTTCTATGCTGGATTGGATTACATCATTGAGCTGGACACCTTTGTTCTTGGTAGCGAGAATCGCTCGTCCACTGAGCCAATCGTGATTCCTATAATTTATTCGGATACCGGGGAACACTTTTTGGATAAGTATTGTATTATTGTATTGTAGTATTGTATTATTTTATTATTATTATTTTTGGTACAGCTAGAGCGAATGAGCAATGGTGCGAATGAGCGAATTTGGTGCGGATGTGCCGTGTTGCACGCATCATGAATGCAGATATCCCACTGTCGGTCGTTCTCCAACAAATTTAAGGCTTGGCACGCACTGCGGAAGGTAGCATGTGTGATGCCGTTGAGATTTTTCAAATACTGAAAAGACCTGGGACCGGCCACATTCACCAACAGCATGCGAAGGAAGAAACATTCATATTGATTAGGATGCACTGTATAGAGTCTACGGATTGTATTCTCTTTGAAGATGCCAGGTTGTCCTTCGACGGGCTCGCCCAGTTTGCGTTCTGGCAAAATCATCTTCCTGGCATAAAGTGAAGAAGGCAGTCAGAGTTGTCGCAGGCGGATTCAGGACTCTTTCTTGTAAATTTCGTTCGATGAAATAGACACGTTGACCATTCTCCAAATGGACTGCAAAGTGAAATACAGCTGGATAGCGTTCATGAATGGGGAACGAAAAAATTCGCAATGCAGCCTCGTTGCTGCTTATGTATCTTCCAGCCTGGTATTGAGAGGTTTCATCGACAACTCGTACTGCATTGCTGTCACCATTTTCTGCCTGAACACCAAAAACTGCCATATCGCTGCCTTTATTCACGTACTTACAGATATATTTAATCGATTTCACGGAATTGCAATATTCTACGCTGATGTAGGCTTTGTATGATTTTGACAATAGGGGTGAGTATGGAACAACCCAACGATTGTCTACCTTAATATCACCAATTCTCATGTTTAAAGTTGCCGAAGTCTCGCCATCTTCAGTTTACCGTTTCCTATACAGAGGATATCCATCGTTCCCTGTTACGGTGTTGGCTGCAAATGCTCGAGGATATCGCTTGGAGCTCTTCCCGTCTACCATGCATGGTGAACTTGGGTTGAGGGTACCACATGGCCCATGGATCATGTTCTTGATGACAACTGCATGCAAATCCGTATCAACCTCGGGCCGTGGAATCTCAGCGCTTACCACATCGTCGATTTCGTCTGGAGTAATTTTATCATACAGCCAAATTAGAATGTGCGCATGCGGCAATCCTCTCTTCTGCCATTCTACTGAATACATCCGGCACCGCTCAGATCCAAAAACTCCATGTTTCACAATGAAATCCATCAGTGACTTGAGCTTTTGTCTGAAAATACGGGCTGTGATGTATGCCTATCCATAGACGATTGTCCAGGAAATAACAGCTTCACTATCTGATCCCAAGCTAGATTGCATGTGAAGGTGATAAATAAGTCTGGACGGCCGTAGCAACGAACATATCCCATGCCATCTTGAGCATATTTCTGCAAGTGGCGTGGACTACCTATGTATGAGGATGGCAAAATCGTGAGCTTTCCAACGTTGGTTGTATGACGGTCATTCATCACAGCATCCCGCAAATGGATATATTCCTCGGACCGAAGTTTTGTCTGATTCAATCGGAGGAACAGCAAACGTTTTGTTTCAATTTTTGCATACATATCGACAATGTACTGATGAAACAACTGACGGCATTTCAATATATGATTGTCTTCGGTCCTCCCAACCATTAATCGGTATTATTAAAAGTTCATCGCGCTGCACTTTTTATTCGTTTCTACACAATTGACTGGATCTACCATCCTCACATTGAAATGATATCCATCGGCACCATCCCAGAAGATGAGTGGATACTGCAAAGCATCATAACAACGGTGAGTTTCTGCGACGTTTACCAATCGATCGTTTCGTCGATGGAGAACAATATCTCGAGGTTGGAACTGATCCCCGACAATGACAATTGCCACTTCGTCTATAGTTGGAGTATTATATCTCCTGATATGTTCTCCAGCAGGCGTTTTGTCTGCATGAATGACAATTTTATGGGTATGCGAAGGCATCATATCGATTGCTTTTTTGAACAAACGCACCAAATGGTTCAGTTCGTGAAAAAGCTTCTGTAGCTGCGAAATAATGGGCTTTTTCAGCGAGGTATTGATTCCATAACGTGCATCGACTTCAGCTCCATCATCACCAATGAAGTACATTTGAAGAAATTTGTGTTCGCTGTCTGAGAACGGAAGCAGGGAACCGGCTTTGTGATAGATTTGTCCTTTGATTTTAAAAGTTGGCATGAATTGCGCAGTTATAATTTCCGCACCAAATGACGTCATTTGGAAGCAAGAGTTGTATTTCCTAATGTTCGACAGGAAATGCTTCGATTCAGCAGTAGATCCAGCGAATAGAGAGTGCAGAGGCTCTGGTGGTGCTTCAAGTTGAGGCAATTTCACTTTCCCGGAAGCGCAACACAATCCTTTTGGTTCGTTGTTAAATTTAAGAGCCTGACAGTGTGCAGACCTGATGCATCCGGCCAATAACGACATTGCAATTCGAGCTATAATCAACAGATGGATTATATCGGAATGCAAGACGATTGTATTGCATGTTTCGATCTTTTGCAAGCTGTAAAGGCGCTTCAGCTACCATTGCCCTGTCGCGTTCATTATTTTGAGACCGAATCAAATCGATTGCTGCAGAACGCGACTGCCTAACTCTCAATCGTGTTCGCTCAAGCCTAGCTGCTCGCGTTTCTGCTGATTCGGCGTTGTGCATCCGCATTGCTCTCAGCCGCTCAGTCTCTCGGATGGAGGCCCGCTCTTCGTCAGTCACTTTCGAAATTTTACGTCTTTTTGCTTCTGTATTGCGAGTATGACGACCCAAATTTGACTTCTTGGGTGGCAAGACTTCGTTTCTAACTGACATTTTGACATTTGACATTTGACATTTTCATTTGACATTTCCTTCTTAGCTGGTTGCCTAAGAAAGAAAAGTAGGGGCACGGGGAAACGCGAAAAAACTATTCGCAATATTATTCGATATATTCGCAAACGCAGATAAGCTATCAACATCAAAAGTGGTCAATAACCGAGCTGGAACCTCAACACATGTTGTGTCAAAATTTGGGCTTAAACGGTTCAGAACTTTTCAAGTCTATAAAGGAAGTAGATACGAACATAGCATTTTTATATATATAGGTATATATACAAAGAAATATTCGTCTCCCCAATTGTCGTAAAAATTTTTATTTTTTGAAGAAAATAAGAAAAATTAATAAAATAAACAAGAAAGGAAAGCTAACTTCGGGCGGACCCAAAGTTGATATACCCTTGCAGTTAAAACCGGATATATATGGCAGATATAGTTATATATAGTATATCAGATATAATTGGCCGATCCTTATGAGAATATCATAATAAAACCAATTAATTACAATAAAATATCTAAAACAAAAAGTCCCAAGCTTCTATCTTCAAAGATACCAAAGTTGGTATTTCTATCAAATACCATTTCCGATAGTTCAGTTATAGGGCAGCTATAAGATATAGTTGACCGATCGTTATGAAATTTGGTAGGTGGGATTAACCAAAAATATAATCTGTACTAAGTTTCAGCTTTCTATTTTTAAAACGACGAAAGTTGGGTCATTTCCGATTGTTTCCGATATAGTTGGCCGATCCATATGAAATTTGGTATGTGGTATTATTTTGCCAAAAATAGCATTCGTCCATATCTAAGTCTAAAAATTCCAAAGTTAAAGCAATTCCGATCAATAAGTTATATGGCAGCTACAGAATATAGTCGGCCAATGCTCATATCAACTCAGTAGGTGATCCTGACTAAGAATTTATACTATATATACTTTTTATCAGGGGTACCAAGCCGTATAGCTCTCGGTGCTCCTTTGTTGTTGGAATTGCTCTTACATATGAGAAATTAAATTTTATAAACGTTGGTTGCTCCCAGCACACTATAGGAAATATGACCACCCTTTCTGGCCAAAAATAATATCTCAAGAACGAAACAAGATATTTATGTTGTAATCTTTGATTTGAGTTCACATGGACAATAGATTTAATTTTTAATTTTAATTTATTTAGATTTTAATTTTTGATTTGATTTTATATGGTCAAAAAACTCAAATTTGAAAAAATTGTGGGCGTGGCACCGCGCCCTATTTAAACAAGCTAACTCAAAAACTAAAAAGTATATTTCAATTTGGTTCTTTTTTAGTGTTTTATAAAGCCATGGTCTTCTTTTAGAAAAGTAGGTGTTGTTTTTATACCCTTGCAGAGGGTATTAAAATTTTGTCCAAAAGTGTGCAACGCAGTGAAGGAGACATCTTGGACCCTATAAAGTATATATATTCTTGATCAGGATCACCTCCTGAATTGATATGAGCATGTCCGTCTGTCCGTCTGTCTGTTTCTACGCGAACTAGTCTCTCAGTTTTAAAGCTATTGTCTTGAAACTTTGCACACACCCTTCTTTCCTTTGCACGCAGTATATAAGTTGGAACGGCCGGATCGGCCGACTGTATCTTATAGCTACCATATAACTGATTGATCGGAAATGGTATAACTTTGGTGTTTTTAGAGTTACAGAGTTCAAATTTGACATGAGAGCTATTTTTGGCAACACATTACGACATGCCAAATTTCATTAGGATCGGCCGACTATATCTTATAGCTGCCATATAACTGAACGATCGGAAATGGTTTTTGGTAGAAATACCAACTTTGGTATTTTTGAAGATAGAAGCTTGGGACTTTTTTTTAGATTTTGTATTGTAATAAATTGGATTATATATTCATATTCCCATAAGGATCGGCCAACTATATCCGATGTTTGCGATATATATCCGGTTTAAATTGCAAGGGTATATAAACTTCGGCTCCGCCCGAAGTTAGCTTTCCTTTCTTGTTTAAAAGAAGATTTCTCGCAGTGGCGCCATCCATGAAAATTTCTGATATGCAATATTAAAAATGAATCTATTGCGAATAATATGCAGTTAAAATTATTTAAATCTTTTAACTTTCAAAAAATGGTTTTTGGCCAGAAAAAGTGGTCAAATTTCCTATAGTGCAGCATAGGAAAAGCACAAATACAAAAACAATTTTTAGTTTGTTTCCTACTCTCTTCGTTCGTTGCCTCCTTTGCAGAGTTAAGCAACAACCATTGTATAGTCTCTCAGTTTTTCGTACTAATAAAAAGGTACATAATTTTTGTATTGCCGAAAACTTTTCACCTCAAAAAATATATCGGCATGACTTGCAAAAAAAAATTTCTCGCTCCAATGTAATGGTGATTTTTTGAATTGGTATTGGAGTTTTCTCTGCCGTATGCAGAGCTTGGTCATCCCTGCTGTATATACTTCATATAAACTTTATCAGAGATGTCTCCTTTACTGCGTTGAACACTTTTGACCAACATTATGATACCCTCTGCAAGGGTTAAAAAAAAGCTATTTCATTAAGGGGTACATTTAGATCGACACGGCCATATCTCGCGGGCATCGAAAATTTCCCTGCCCGACCTCCGCCACTCACACCCACAGTGTAAATGTGTGAAACGTCATGCTCACAGCCTACTTTCTGCTATTCATTACAAATACTAATGCAGTGGGGGGCAAAACGTACACATGTTTAAAATTTGAGTGTGTGCGTAGCAGAGAAAAACAATGAGAGCAGAGCATTCACTGAGGGAAAAAAAGTAGGTTTTTATTTTATTTTTCGTTAAGTCAAGAGTTGGAATGGGCACTAAAATAATGTATTTTATTTAAAAAAAAAGCTTGGTAGCAACAGATCTTAAGCAAATAATAAACTACGCTTTTCTATCTATATTTTCTATGGTGCAAACTTTTTCCAATCCCATTTCTGAGACAATTTTTTTAGAAACATTTTGATTTTTAAGTTTGGGCTGCCAAATGAATCAAAATGAGAGCAAATAAAAGAGAGCTTCTAATAAAATTTAGGAGTGCTCACACTGTCATTGTGCCAGCAGCGCTGGGGCAGAATTTTCTACCATATGCACGCGTGCTATGGAAAATGAGTGTTTGCCACCCACTAATGTACTAATGCGTTAAAACTATATTAATTTTTTGGGTGTCGACCACTGATTTAGATGGCTTAACAGGTGACTCCTGACATCAACAGTGGCTTTCGGCATAAGGCGAGAGACAAATGCGACCTTACCTTACCGCTATCTCCGTAGGCCCAGAGGCCTTGGAAACGGCGCGGCAGGTGCAGCGTGTGGGTTGTCCAATGATGGAGGATCCAATATGATAGGTGGCTTCAAATTCTTGCTCGATTCCATTCCGAGACTCGGTGAACTCATCACTACCTGTAATATTAAGCTCTGCTGGGAGGCTCAACAAGTCCCATTATACTAGAACGACATCCGTAGATAGGCAAATAGGCGATGGTAAAATATTTGGTGTCGAAAATGTATCGATTTGTACCACATGGGAGGAAGGGGTACCCAATAAATTGACTTTCAGCATTTTATTTTTACAAAGTTTTCTTTGTGGAGACAACATAACATAAGACATAAGCTTAACAACATAAGACCAAGGAAATTGCTCATTAAAGACCGTAAAATGCTTGCGAACATCTAGAAAACAATTTCTTTTTTGCTTCATAAAAGTCCGCATCTCAGATTCAATTTCTCTGCAAGCGGTACAAGATCACCTCAAGCCAATCTCCTTATTGATAGGATCACTCATCCATCCATTATGTCCACCTCCAGCACTTTAAATATTTGAAAAATTGTTTCAAAGCCAGCAAGACAGGTATGTGCAAACTCATTGTTGAAAGATTTCTGACCACTGTATGTCTAGAATTCAGATAGGCTCTCCGTAGATCTTTTTAGCAGTGAGTAGTCGTTCAGATGAAAGAAAAAATCTTACAAAAGAGCTGTACAATGAAGGGTAGACGTCGTGAAGAATAACAAACTCCAGAGTAACTGCGATGTAAGGGGTTAAGTCCAATGAGTAAATCTCAGTGAGAGAATATGTTTAAGAATATAGTTAAAGTGCGACAGAAATAATTTTAAGGGGCTATATACAGTTGTGGTAGATGAAAAAATCGATTTTTTTTATAGCATATTCTTTAGGTATATACTGTTGAAAATACTCTCACAAAAATTCATAACGATCGTAGCATTAGAAACGAAGTTGTAGCTATTTATAGCGCACAACCTGCTTGAACTTGAACAAACTTGAAACTTTAAACGCGATTATCTCAAAATCTTGTTTTTTTCAAAATTACCTTTGCGGTGGTAAATTACGATTACTAAAAAACTATTAATCCGATCAACACCAAATTTTGACCACTTATTTATTATGGTATTAGCTAGTCCGTGAACGAAGGATTTTCAATTTTTTTGATCATAAAATCTTATACCTTGAAAAAGTACATTTTTTGTTAAAACCGTCGCCATTTTTTTTTTATCAAAATTTTTACAAATCCTTCGTTCACGGACTAGGTAATACAATATACCAACGAGATTTTTTTGAATTTTTGATTTCGGGTGAACCGTTCTCGGGATATGATGTCCACAGCAAGACACCATAGAAAAAAGACGATCTTGGGATTCGGCTATAACAGTTTTATTATTTAATATTTTTTTATGACAAAATTTAAATAAGTACCCAGAAACATGTACTAAACAACGTCAGTAAAACATTTTTAATAAATATTTTCAATGGTGTCGAAAAATAATCGATAAAATTTCATTTTTTGTGCGGTACAACTGTATATAACCCCTTAAACGGATAGTTTTATATATAAGAAGTAAATGGAGGAAAAGAGTTTGTTTATCAGACAGACAAAGAACGGATTTAAAGAATTGATCACTCATCAATGACCAGCTCTGCACGCTTGACTCTTAGTTTTGCGACTGCAGCTGCTAAATAAATCACATAAGCATAAGAAATCCGCTGTTCGTAATCCGATTCAACCTGCTCAGCGGACAATAAGGCAGCCCTTCATATCTCTGGCCTCCCCAAAGGCTAGAACTGAGAACTATTCGCACTCCAAATTTCTCAGTGAAAATAAGCTATTGCCCGATATTTTCTCCGTGACATCACGGATTCAATTGAAGTTAGCCCCCGTTAAAGTCAACCTTCAGTCCTAAAGTCAACAGTCCCAACAAAGCTCAAACCAATGCCCGGACCACCGATACCGACTGATGTTGTAGTTTTCGTACCAGCAACACCAAAACCCTTTTAGCATTTGTATATAAGTTAACTGACGTTAACCTCGCTACGGCAATGTCCGATAATTTAAGAGCTCGCTCTGGCCAAACTGGTGACACAGTGTCTGTATGGATGGATGCCCATACATAACCGGCGAACACTGCATATTCGCGTGGCCGCTATGAAATACATTCATAGCTTTTAAGTTGTTAGCTTTAAGTTTCAGCTTGTATCTGAGTTTCGTGGAATAAAGAAGGCATTTATTCAATATTCCGGCACAACCGTTAAACTCAATTCATTTACTAAATTGGTTACCGAGCCTTAAGAGCAGTTAGTAAGTCCCATCATAACTTCCCGATAAGAAGGAAGAGCCCCTTCGGAAACCGCCAGGGATAACACTCACCTCCCGCACCTGTAACGTCATCGCCATTAGCGAGGGGTAAACAAATACACCCTACCACTGTTCCAGTGGTGTTCTAGTGGTAGCGCTGTTCCACGGCCTCGTGGGGCGTAAAAAAAACAAGTCGGTGAACTCCTAAGCACGTAACATGGCAGGAACGAAGGGTTCCCCGTGGCTCCGTTTTCTCGGCTTGCTGGCAGCGGAGCCCTAATCTGACGTCGCTGGACAGGGGGGGCAATGGTAAGCTTTCTCCCTCTCTTTTGGTGGCATCGCTTTTCCCGCGTTGCAAATTCGCCCAAATTGGGTGGTGCTGGTCAGTGATGCGGATCGCAGAACCAGGTAATCGTAGCTGACCGGCAGCGTGACCAACCCTGACCAAATCGGTAGTACCTGAAGAGGGCGCTACTTGGCGCCCTATCGTCGCTGCTAATACCACCCGCAGAGGGCGGCACCAGGAGAAATTTTCATAGCGCTCTTATGAGGGATCATTGCGGGATCCCAGGAGCAGTGCACAAGGTCATTGACCCGACCATTGTCCAAACCCTCCGCCGCGGCGGTGCACTCTGGAAACGGGGCTCTGGTTACCGAGCAGGGGCGGTTTATCCCCCATCGTAGCCCCGATGGAACACGGGGCAGTTCTCCAGTGATTCTGAGTCTGAGACCGAAATGCCGGTCAGATTTTCCACACCAAAAAGCGCAAATTACGTAAATAGCTCGCGCCATTATAAGGAGTAAAATCCGATGCCGTGCTATCCTTGTTTGGCACTGTGATAAATTTAGATCCGATTATAAATCGACTCGGCTTTACATAAAGTGATAAGCATCAGACTCACGTCATCGAGCAGGAAATGGGTACTCTCAGGCACTGAAATCTGACCCTCCTGCAATACTACGACGAGGTCGAGAAAAAACTCACCTTTCTTACCAACAAAGCCAACATGTCGTACGAAGGCTCGGCGGAAAAAGTTTTATGTGACAAATTCCGGGATGACGTGTTCCAAGCGCAGCCTTACGGATGTCCTTTTTCGGCAAAGCCGAAATATATGCCATCAGCTCTTGCTTTGGCGCAAGAAGTGGAATCTAACCACGAAAGATACTCCTTCGCGGCTTCGGTTGCCAGAAGCCAGGAGGACAAGGATAAAAAATTATATCCGAAGGCGCAGAAACACCAAAAGGCTCCTGAGCAGACAAATGCCCAGACAAGACTTCTCTCTCTTCCTCTTAAGCGAACGGTCGTGTTTTTTTATGCGCACTGCGTTTATGATAAATATAGGTAAACCGGTGTTTACTTACTTGTGAATCTATTGAGAATCTTAAGTTTTAACCTAAACCGTATCGCTTCGCAAGTGCTGTGGTATATTTGGAGGAGAATTAATAACACAGTGCGACAAAAAAAGAAAAGTTGGAGGAACTTTTGAAGAGACCTAGTAGGAATTTTTCATTAGGTCGAGTATAGTATAAAACCATGTTTGAAATTTTTCATACACCCTCAAATCTTGATTTATTTCGAAAAAACGGTTTTTCGAAAATGTTTTGCTCTTAAAAATTCCTCAACGCGTAATTTTAAATAAATGGATGTTTCTCTCCCAAACATAAAAAGTGTAATATAATGTAACACATTAGTAATTATTAAGTAAAAAAATGAATGAAGTTTAATGCATTTAGCTCTGACTTGTCGTTTGGATTTAAAAGACCCCCGAACAAAACTTTTCTTAATTATGACATTCCGTCTATGAAAGGCATTTGTGACTACATTTTTGATGGCCCATGAAGGGATCAATCCATATACGACACCAGAATCTACGGTCATCTCTGACAGTTCTATTAAAGTAACAAAGTCTTTAATAAAAACCCTACGTCATCTATGAACCAGTACTCTCCTTCTCAACTTCTTCATTCTTCTCAACAAAGAGGAAGCAAAAAGAAAGGGAACGAACTTCGCATCGCACGAGTCAATCAATACGCTAGCATATTGTCGCTCTCTCACTTTGGATGACCATACATAAGTGCATACATACACAAAATAAGCAAGCCTAAGCCACTAATCACTTCCAGTTCAGAGTCTGAAACAATGGCAAAGGGTGGTAACAACAACAGGTTATTTGCATTCCAGAAAGATCTTCACAATCAGCTCATCCAACTCCAAATAAATTTGAAAAAGGACAGCAGGTCTCGAAAAACTAAGCCATATTTCTAACTGCGCCTTTCAAGACTTATTAAGCCAGCAATTTAACGAGAATCATCAAGAGTTCGTGAGCTCTGGCTTCGTAAGCCATTAGTTAGCACACCCCCATTCTTCGTCGATGAATTAGCGGACCAGTTCAAAGAGGAACTCCAAAAAACTTTTCGCCAGCCAGCTTCCAGCGTGGGCAAAGCAACAAATACAGCATTTATATATTCTAAGTTTTTTTTCGTTTTTTTTTAGGCAAATAGCTCAACTTTTATGCACTATGGTCCAGATTCTATGCTAATATATCATTGTTATATATGTATCTTATTCTAATCTTAAAGTAAATTTATCCTACAATTTAAAAATTTTAATAACAAAAAAGGGAAGCTAACTTCAGACGGAGCCGAAGTTGATATACCCTTCCAGTTAAAACAGGATATATATGGCAAACATCGGATATTGTTGGCCAATCCTTATGATTCCATCATAATAAAACCAATTAATTACAAGAAAGAAAAGCTTACTTCGGGCGAAGCCGAAGTTGATATAGCCTTGCAGTTAAAACCGGATATATATTGCAAAAAATCTGATGTAGTTGGCCAAACAATATAAGAATATCAAAATATAACCAATCTATTACAACACCAAAGTTATACCATTTCCGATCAATCAGTTATATGGCAGCTATAAGATATAGTCGGCCGATCCCGGCCGTTCCGACTTATATACTGCGTGCAAAGGAAAGAAGGGTGTGTGCAAAGTTTTAAGTCGATAGCTTTAAAACTGAGAGACTAGAAACTGAGAGTTCGCGTAGAAACAGACAGACAGACAGACGGACATGGTCATTTCAACTCAGGAGGTGATCCTGATTAAGAATATATATACTTTATAGAGTCGGAGATGTCTCCTTCACTGCATTGCACACTTGTGGACAAAATTATAATTCCCTCTGCAAGGGTATAAAAATCTTTAAAAGCGCTACCAAAGCTTTTTGAGCGCTTTAAAATGGGCTTTTTCCGAATAGAAATTTGCGTTAAAATGTTTAGATGATTTATGTTTGTCACACACTTTACAAAATGTAACTTAATTATGGAAAATAATCTTCAAGGTATGCACTATTAAATGTATGTTGCTATTTTATGTGTAGTTTTATGAATTTAGTATTTTGTAATATCCAATTTATGGCAATTTTTTTATAAATCTAATATGCGTTCTCCGTGTTAAGTATATAATATATAAATACTAAGCTGTTCCATGCTGAGAACAACTATTTGGTCCATATAGTACTATTTAGTGTTGTTTTTAGCCACAAACCAAAAACTCATCCTCGTTCGTCCTTCTTTTCTCCCATTTTGCAATATACATATATGTAGATAAACACCCAATTGAATAAAAACTCTATGGAATCCAAGAAAATAATAGAAATAGACAAAAATCTGTAATATGTATTTATAAAGTTACATTCATAAAATTTCTGATTTTTGTGAGGACCCGTGGGACCCAATGTCACCAACGATTCATGAATAACCAGTTCATGGTTGTTAAAATAATAAGTCGACATTAATTGCATTAGGATGCTTAGGCGAAAATGCATCAGTAGCTTGTAACTAAATTTACAAGAGAGACATACTCTCACACCTAAGAAAAACAGTCGAATCAATAACGCAGTCGAGTCAATAAAAACAGTCGAAGAAACGCATCGACCAATTTCAAAGAAAGTTCATTTATTACTGGTTTCTCTCTGTTCCTTCTCTTAACAAGAACGAGTACTTAACAGAGCGATAATAACTTTAGGCGGTACAATTTAAATATTTTTCATAAAGAAGGGTGTAAGAAACACACGTCGATATCTTGCAGCTTGGGCTTGTTGGGGGTTATTATATTTGCTCGTAGCTTGCTATGCCCCGTCTCATAGCTAAGGAGCCCAAGTTGCGAGTTCTACGTATTTCCCTCACAAATTATTTTTTAAACAGGTTACGACTAAACACCGACAACCACATTTTATTTCAAAAAGAGTTGCAAGCTGATGCCGACTCTGAAAAACACCTTAGGGAAGGTTACTCGTAAGTAACTTGTCTCCACTTCTCTCCCTTCCGAACGGTCGTGCTTTTTTTGTGCATACTGCGTTTATGATAAATATTCGTAAACCGGTGTTGACTTGCTTGAGAATCGAAATTTTTGAGAAACTTCAGTTTTAACTTAAACTGTATCGCTTCGCGTGTGCTGCGGTATATTTGGAGGCGAATTAATAATTTGTTTCAATTCAATTCCAAGCATAGCTCAGCTCTGCTTCTTCCCCGTCTTATCTCTATATCCGCAGTTTTCCTTCCTATTTGACACAGTGCTTCAAGGTAACGTGTTTTTTGACTTTTTATATATTATTTTTGTATTGTTAATTAAAAATATGGAATTTAAACTGGTCTGTTCTATAAAGTAAGAAGACAATCTCCTCATCCCAGCCTACCACTCATTTTTGGCTATGTGAAAACGTCGTACACGCGAAGTGTGCCTCAGTTTCGAATGCCATTTCCGGTAGGTCTGGTTTACACTATTGTTGTGAAAATTGTCGTGTTGTCCAACACGAAATGAGGGCGTTCATGAGACGGACTAAGAATCGATTTAAAGAGTTGATCACTGGTTTTCGTAAATTTCGCTTGACACTCAGTTTAGTGGCCTTCAGCTGCTAACTGAGCCCCCTAAGCGTAAAAAATCCGCTGTTTGTTATCTGCCTCAGCCTGATGTCATTAACGCAGCTGCTCATATCTTTTCCCACCCTAGAAAAGATATAGAACTGAGAACAATTCGCGTCCGAATTTCTCAAGGAAAATGAGCAATTGTCTGATATGTCCTACATACGTGGTATGCCTTCAAGTGATACCACAGGGTATTCCACAGTCCGGACCACCGGCACCGACTGATGCTGCAGTTCTCGTACCTGCGACACCAAAACCTTTACAGGTGAATCCTCCATCAAAACCTATATTTGTATCCCGACTTTCCCCTGATACTTCAGAGATGGATATCTCGGCTTATATTAAAGCCAAAACTAAAGCCGATATAAAGGTGGAGGACATAGTGAAATTTAAATTTAATTATGTAATTATTCATGTCTTCTTTCAAGATTCCTGCGCTGATGTTCACGATAAATGTTTCACCCAGTTTTTGGCCAGAGAACATTTTTGTCCAAGAACATCAGCCTAGTTCCGTGAAAAAAAAAAAGTTTTAAAACCACTGACCAACCTTCCACCTCTTCTTCGACCACTAACCCAAAATACTAGTCTCGTCACTAAAATTTACTTACCTATCTCTTACCTATTACCAGAATACTAGGTGGCTCCCCAAACTATATTCTGACAGTTCTTTCTTTGCACCCCATATTATAGCCTGTACAGAAAATTGGTTAAAGCCGGAGATCTTTAGCTCTGAAGTTTTACCACTTTAAGATGGGATCGATTTCAGCGAAGGGAGAATGGAATCCTCATTTCGGTAGACTCCACTCTTGCTTTTATAGAGGGTAAATCACAAGAGTTTGGTGACATTGAGTTTATTTACATTATAATCACTTTGTGCGCGAAATCTTTATACATTTCATGTTCATATATACCGCCTTCGTCCGAACCGCCCACATATTGGAATCATTTGTCCGCTATTCAATCCGTTTTTATTCTTATAACTGATCGTGACCAGCTCGTAGCTGTGGGCGACTTCGATCGGTGAGGCAAGCACCGATCTTAATGTCACCTAATGATAATAATTTTACTGTACTTTAAATACAATTTTTGACTCCTGTGTGTCATGGAAATATCCGTTCGCTTCATCAAATCCTCCTTGCTTTACAATGTGCCTCACTAACCTAAAAAATACTAAAAATAGGCTCTTACTGAAGTATAAAAAAACCTGCATTAGTATTAATTTCCCAAGATATCTACAAGCTCGGTCAAATTTTACCGTGCATAACGCTGAATGTTACAGGAATTATATTCACCGCTGCCGGATACAATTTACTCAGGATCCAAAGCAGTTTTATAATTTTGTAAACACAAAGCGTAAACATGTATTTTTCCACCGCTTCTTACGTTTGAAAGTTCATCTGCGACCTCTGATCAGGTCAATGCCGATGTATTCGCAGAATTTTTTCAAAAAACTTATTCTCCGCCTAAATTGACAGATCAGCCTTACGCATATAACATCCAATCAGCAAATATTATTTTCTGCGCGTTTTTCTCCGAGAATAGCTTATTAACTAGAATAGCCAGAATATCGCCAGGCCCCGATGGAGTAGCAGACTGTGTGCTTAAATACTGTGCCAGGGCTCTGTGCCAACCTCTTCTAAGACTTTTCAACTTTTCTTTGGAAACCTCGATTTTTTCTCTTAAGTGGAAGGAATCATTCATAATTCTCCTACATAAAAAAGGGAATAAGTCCGACGCTGCAAAAAAAAAGGCAATTTCAAAGTTATTTGAAAAAATAATTAATCCTCATTTGCAACACCTTTACTCTTCGATCATCTCTCCTTGTCAGCATAGCTTTATTATGCGTCGCTCCACCACCACGAACTCATTGGAGTTGACATCCTTTTTCATAGATGGCTTTCTTAAGGGATATCAAACCGATGCAATTTACACAGCCTTTAGCAAAGCATTTGATTCAGTCAATCACCCACCCTTGCTGAGTAAACTGAATATGCTGCGATTTTCTACAGACCTCTTAACGTGGATCTCTAGCTACTTTGATGGAAGGACACAAAGAGTCTTGTTTAAAAACATACATTTCCGTCTGGTCCGTACATCGGGCGTCCCTCAAGGAAGTCATCTTGGCACGTTGTTATTTCCTCTTTTTATAAATGACTTTCCCTCCTTACATGTATTCCCTTATGTATACAGATGATGTAAAGCTCTGTCCTCAGTAAAAATCCATCTCTACCCAATGCAGTCTTCAGTCTGGCCTTGATAACTTTCAAAAATGGTGTTTAGCTAACGATTAAATTCTTAATGGATCAAAATGCAAGCTTATGTCTTATCGTTTCTGCCCTCTGCAGTCAGACCCTCTTTCTACTAGACAGTTAACATAAAATGGTTAATAAGGAGGAGTCCTTGGTTTCATTAAAAGGTGGTCAAAAGAATTCCGTCCCATACTGGAGTACGGTTCATGTGCCTTGAGTTCCTAATATGAAGTCATCAGGACCGCATAGAATCCGTACAAAAGAATTTATTAACTTTTTCACTTAGAGGCCTAAACTGGGATGCAAATCTTCACCTTCCATCTTATAATAGTAGACTGTTACTTATAAACTTACCTAGCTTTACAAATCGTAGGACAATGCTCGGTGTGGGTTTTCTGCATAACCGAATTATGGGGGATGTAGATAGCCAGCATTTACTAACACGATTAAATTTAAACATTTCTAATAGAAGGACTAAAAACTTTATTCCTCTATTCCTTAGCCATTGTAGTTCGACATATGCACTGCACGACTTTTAGGGTCTTATGTTCAAACTACAATTTTCTCTAGGCCATAACATCTCTTTCCTGTCCTTCAAATTTAAAATACACAATTTTAAATTTCCTTACTAACTCTTCCCAGCTTTAGGGGGGACATCTGAGTAACAAGGGGAAAAAAACGAATTTTTTTTTTATTTTTTTAGGCCAAATAAAAAAGGCAATCGAAAATTTGTAAATTAGGTTTTTTAATATTGGATGCGAAGTACAAAAAAAATTTTCGAATAAATCGAAAACAAAATGGCGGCAGTGCAGCATTTCTTCATGGACCCTATTTTCTTAAAGGGGGTTCCATGGCCGGACAGCTAAAGTCCTCAATTTTTTATGTAAAACAATAAATCAAAATTCGTTAATTTCTATACATCAACAGCTATCGACACACGTAGGAATTTTGCGATATATTGATTTTTTGCAAAATGGTGAGTGATTGAAAAAAATCACGATTTTCACGATAAAAAAAGTCACAAAATTTTTGATAAAAAAAAGTAAGCAATAGAAATAAAAAGTCCTACGTGTGTCGATAGATAAAGGTATTTTAAATATACTGTCAATCGATCGGTTAAGATCTGTTCGAGTTATGTTTCCGGCAGTCTCAAAAAAAGTGGTTTCGAGATAAACACGTTTAAAGTTATAAGTACTGTGGGATACCTATACCTGTGAGGCATCGCCGCAGAATGGAAAATTTCGACACTTAGAAACTTTTGCCGGACTCTATCTTTTGATATGTTATTCTTAAGACCCTAAAAAAATTTTTAAGCGAAAAATTTTTTTTTGATTTTTTCAAAACTCAACTCAGATGTCCCCCCTTAATAAATTAAAGTGAGTTTAATATATACTAATTAATCTCTCTCGAGCGCCCCTTGGTCGTCCGGCCCTCTGAGCTTTAAGATGAATACAGGAATGCTAAGAAAATTATAAAAAGCTGACTTTTAAACAAAAAAAAAAAAACAATTATTATCCCAAAATTAATTTCACCATATTTTTTTAATTTAGCGTCAAACTCAAATTTCACTAAGATTGCACTAAACAAATTTCTTTGTATTGAAGGCAAAAGAGGGAGTTTAATACTAAACATTTTGTTTGCATACTTATTAAAACAAAAAAAAATTGGGCAAAGTTTGAGGTTCCTAACTTTATTTTTGAAGTTTATGCCAACATATTAGACTTTTGGACCATAGTGCAATGTACAGATCTGCGTACAAAAAAACGCACAAAAGCGCGTAATCTTTGAGCATTTCATTGTAACGTAACCATTTTATCGCACTTTGTTACTTTATCTTATGTTAGCTAATTCGGTGGTCCAATTTAAAATTACCCTAAGAGGGTCGATGTTAATCTTTATGGATTAGTTAAGCAATTGGTACATAAACTGATTGCTGTATTGTTGCCACAAGTTGGACATAGAGAAATAAATTAGTTCAGAATAGGTTTGTCTTCCACTGATTTTATGTATACATAACTATTGTTTAGGTGGTAAATTAACAGCATATAGCAGCCCAATATAGAGATATAGCACAATATAAAAATGATAAATTTTGTGTTACCACAATTCCTGATCAAGCTGATGTTGGTGTTATGTGTAGTAAGCATTTTGTGGTGTAGTTCATGACCTAATATTTTATTTATTGTTTATATTATTTTGTAATGTAATACTAAATTCTATTACTTAACACTCTCCCGGCTGTTGAAAAGTTGATCAACCGTTATTTAGCTCTATTGTGAAATTCTTTGCGACCCACAACGATCGCTTACATCGCAACATGTAGACACATATCAGAACATGTAAAATAATTTAAATAGTCAATGCAGCTTACAAAATGGTTGTCTGGTGGTCCAGTTGATCCAGTTGCACTGCTGGACTATGCTTTCTCCTTTACTTTGTTTTTGGCCCCAATAGAATTCTTCGTATAGGATCGTCTGGAGTTTTCCTCGACGTCCCAGGAATCGGCGGAAAGCGGCCAGAAAGGCGTCTGTGAGAAGATCACTCACCAACTCTAAAACTGCGATGTAAAACCGATCCGGTAGATTGCCCCAGTGTTGAATCCCACACGGATTAACCATCCGATTAGAAGATGAGGACCAATGAGACAAGATAACTCTTTTTATCTGCGGCTTGTCATCGTTTTAACTGTTTGCATTCTGCGTTAAATTCAATCTGCTGATTCAATCTGATCAGCTTAATTCGCCTAGTCATAGAAATTTCGTTGGTGCTCTATTGGATTTGTAGCAGAATTAAAGCATTTATGCAACATTCGTTGCAATTTGTGGAACGAGTTGCTGGTCCAGTTTTTCACCTAATTTCACGTCGCGAATTTCACGCAGTTTTCGCATTGTTTGAGGACCATTTTCGAAGCTTAAAGCCGTGTGGGAGTAATATTTTGATGAGTTCACTTTGGACTTGCACTGCTTCTGCTCCTGAATTAGCACCCGTTAACAATCGTCCACATAGTAATCGTTTTCGAGTGTTGACGATCTTAGTGGGTAGTTTTCCCGTGATCGAATTCATAGATGATATAGACATTTTGTTGCCTGGAATGAGGCTGTCTTAATGCCGTAGGTGACTATTTTAAGACGGTAGCATCTGAGGATTGTTTCACCAAACTATGAGTTGATTTAATTGATCATCCGGGTTGCACTAATACTTTCGATTCGAAGCTTGATGTCGTGGCGTTGTACAGACAACATTGATGCTAGACGTTCGGTGATAAAATTGGTCTGCGTTCCAGAATCCAGCAGTCCACCTTTGCTGTGACAACAAGTTTTAAGTTTCATTGGCTACTATGGTACACCTACTGTTGGTGATTAAAGGTTTGTAGTTTCTAAATGTAACAAGGTTTAATGCTTTTTGTCATACTTGAAACAATTTCTTCTGAGGGAATGCAAACCTCAATCGGTAGTCTTAGACTAATTTTATTGACATAAAACTGCAATCTATAGCTAAGCTAATACATGCTTGTTATCCAACTCATAAATTGGCTCACCGAATAGGCAATGTAAACATTATTTGCCAAACGCAGTAGCCCCTGCTGAATGTGTCATGCCATTTCTTATCTTGTCTAAAAATTAATGGGGAACAAACTGTAGGCTGGAGGGAGGCTGCAGAGACAGCAATGAGTTTATATTAAATAAATAGTGAAAAATATTTTATAGCATTAAGTATACTTCGTAACAAAATCATGGGGGCGGCACATGACGCCCTGAGCAGCCATGGAACAGTTCTTAATTTCAGTGCGATTTTATCTAGATTAGATTTTATCTATAATGATAGAAGACCAATCCACGTTCTAGAACCTGAACTAAGTATTCATAGACAAGGTAAATTGTCTATTACGGAGTAATAGATATATAGTATATAATAGTAATAGTATATAATGAGGTAAATAAAAAAATGACCCTACTGATCAATAAAACCATAATGACGTATGGTAAAGGCAGTGAAATTACAAAAGAGACTAATAAAGTAATTCGGAACAATTCTCTAAGAATCTTTATTTCAGGTCTAAACGGATCAATAGCAGAGACGCTTTTCTCTGTAAATCCACCTGACCTTCCAAACGCCTTAGAAAAAGCGCAAGAACTAGAATCTAATAATTTTAGAGCACAATTCGCCAATAGATATTACGGCTTTCAAAATGAAAACCGAAGGCAAAATAATTACTTAAGGTTTAATTCGGTCCAACCAAAACAGAATTTCAATAAACCTAAAAATCAATGGGGAAACGGCCAAAACCAAATTTGGCCTCAACTGACTAATTTCGACTATAATAACGTTCAGCAATAGCAAACCGCGCAACCAATGGAAGTCGATCCTTCCATACAGTTTGTAAACCTGCCAAAATGGCAATTTAATAATTATCGTCAGGGATATACCCCAAATTTTAGCACAAACCAAAACCAAGATCGTCCGTATTCAATCGACCAAAACTTTTATCAAAAAAATTATAGCCGTCCTTTTAATAATAATCCAAAAAACTTTGAAAATCAAGCAGCTGGCCCAAGTCATTTTCCAGTAAAGCGAGTGCATGAGAATCAACCACAAATAAACCACAAAATGAAACCATGAAAATTAATTCCATTAAACCATTTAAACCAGAAAAATTAAACCATTTTTTTAAGGAAGGGCAAGAGTAAGATTACCTTACTTAACACGATGTGACAAAAATAAAAATAGAGAATTTTAAGCCCTAATAAATACAGGCGCAACAGCTTGTTTCATTAAAAAGGGAATATATTTAAATAAAAATGAACTCCCTATTTATAAAAGGGTTTCAACAATAAACGGATGTTCGATAATAAAATATTATCACATGATAACAATTTTCAATATTAAATATATATAACTTTTATGAAAACGAGGGCTTAGAAACTGACTTGTTAGTACAAAAAAAAAATCGACACAAAAAAGGGAGTTATACAATATCATGGGAAAGAGGAAAAATTACTATTTCATAATAAAGTGTGTAATCTATGCGAGGAAAAATGTAGTCACCCTCTGAACTAATTCTTAATAAACAAATATTTTAACAAGTTAAAACAAGTTAAATCAAATTCAGTCTGCGTCGAAACAAGCGACTATGACTGCAGCTCCGAGTCAGAGCGTTCAACGGATAGTTCAATAAAATCTTTCCAATGAGGATCTAAGGTCAATAACCTCACAAACTACTTCAGGCAACACAAAAAATAAAAATCATTACCTGAATAGCATAAAATTGAAATCATATAATGATATGAAAATTAAGAAATATAATAATAAACCATATCAAAAATGAGAACTCTAAAATAAATATGCAAATTCCATTCCGCACTAATATTAGAAGGAAAATAAACTTAGAACATGATGATGACATGAAACTTAGAACATGATAGAACCCATATATGGTAAACAATACCCATATGCACAATCCGTAGTGGAATTTGTTAATTAAGAAATTAAAAGAATGTTGTCCGAAAAAATCATACAACCTAGCAGGAGTCCGTATAATTCTATAGTTCTTGTACATAGTTCCAAAAAAAAGGTACAATAAAGATGGCAGAAACTCCAAAAAAACTAAGAAAAAACTTGTCATTGATCTTAAAAAATTAAATGAAAACTCAAGTCACGATAGATACCCTATGCAGGATCCATCTGTTTTTATTAGCTAATCTGGCAAAAGGAAAATTATTTTCCCCAATTGACCTGGAATCAGGTTTTCATGAAATATCAATGAGAGAATCCAACCGTCGAAAAATGTCTTCTTCTTTAAATAACGGTAAATACGAATTTTTAAGATTGCCTTTTGGCTTAACTAACGCTCCAAGAATCTTCCAACGAGCAATGGATGATATTTTAAGAGAGCAGGTTGGAAAAACTTGCCACGTCCATATGGACGATATAATAATGTCCTCAAATTCAGTAGAGGAACATTTTAATGATTTAACTAGAATAATAAATATCCTTTCTTCTAGCAAACATGAAAATTCCTTTAGAAAAATCCAAATTTTTTTTGCAAGAAACCAACTTTCTTGGATACGTATGATAGTCTTTTATAATGCAATCAAAACAGACCCAGAAAAAATCGCAACAATACAAAATTATGCAATTCCAAAAAGTATCAGAGAGCTTAGGAGCTTTCTTGGCCAAACATGTTCTTATAGAAAGTTTGTCCGTAATTGTGCTTACATAGCACTCATCACTTATTTAGAAGACCATAATGATAAAAATATAATGATATTTGATATCTAAAACTAATGACATAATGACATAATAACATAATAACATAATGATATCTAAAAATATGTCGAAAAAAATGTCGGTACAGTTGGACGAACCAGCTGTAAAAGCATTCAATGAACTTAAGCAAAACCTTACTAATCAAATTGAATTAATACAACCAGATTATGGTAAAAAATTCATTCATACAACAGACGCATCAAATATAGCAATAGGAGCGGTTCTGTCACAAGATGGTAAACCTATAACCTTTATATCAAAAACCCTCAATAAAACAGAACACGCATACGTCACAAACAAAAAAGAATTATTAGCAATTGTTTGGGCATTAAAAAATCTAAGAAACTTCTTATATGGAAATTCACACCGATCACCAGCCATTAGCGTATTCAATATCTGACATAAATCCAAATATAGATTTGAAAAGTTGGTACTCATTCATACAAAGTTTTACACCAGAAATTCAGACCAAAACCAGGTACAACTAATGTTGTAGCGGATGCTCTATCCAGATTAAATTAACTATTTGTCACACGCAGATACATATATCAGAGGATAGTTCAGATGAAAATACAATTCATTCTGCAGAAAGCTGCTTTGAAAATGCAATCGAAGAAACTAATAAACCACTTAACCAATTCAAAATTCAACTCTTAATCACTACTGGCAGATTAACAGTCCACGAATCAATAAATGTCTTCAATAATGTTAGACATATTATTGAGTATGATACTCCAGAGAATTTAGTAACGTTACTAAAGGAATATATTTCACCAAATATAACCATAGGCCTGCACTGTACCCCACAAGACCTTTACTTATTGCTAAAACCACTAAAAGCAAATTTCGGAAACAAATTCCTATTTACAAGAATTTTTGTACAAGACGTAGAAAATGAGGAAGACAAGGAAATTATTATTGATGAGACTCATTGTCGCGCCCATAGAGGATAAGACGAAAATTACAAACAAATATCTAGACTTTAGGTTAGGTTAGGTTGAGGCGGCGATGAGGGGCCGGTTCTGACCCCCATCCACTTGAGCCGCTGGGGCTCCTTGTGATACCGCACAGTCAAGGATCCTACAAAAGGACCTCTCCCTTCCCACTGCTTATGTGCCCAAGGGTGCTCTATCCTTCCTGAAACGGCTCGCGGTCCCATCCAGATTTACGGATGAAAGCTACGAGTCTGTGTGGAGCGACCTCCGCGAGGTCTGTAAGGTCTGTAAGTATTGCTGCGCCCAAGAATTTGAGTCGGATGCGCCCCAGCGCAGGGCATTGACACAGGAGGTGTGCAACTGTCTCTTCCTCTTCTTCGTCCCCACAGCTCCTGCAGTAGTCATAATGTGGCACCGCTAGTCTAGCCGCGTGTGCTCCTATTAACCAATGTCCCGTAATGGCTTTGATCGCCAGACTACAGTCCTGCCTATTTAGGGCGATAAGCATCATTGACTTCTTCCTAGATCGGATGGGTCATATGATGCGGGAGTTCCTGCAGTTTTGGAGATTTCTCCATTTCCCCAGTTATGCGCGGTCAAAGTGATCCCTGCATTTTAGCCTACACGTAGCTAAGGGGATACCTACTGGTTCCTTCTCCGGTAGGAGAGGATTGGTAGTACCTGCTCTTGCTAGTTCGTCGGCGGCGCAATTACCCTCGTGGTCCCTATGTCCGGGCACCCATTTGAGGTGTATGTCATGCTGCTCTGCCATCTCGTTAAGAGATCTGCGACAGTCATTCACTGTCCTGGAGTTGGATGAAAGAGCGTCAAGGGCTTTGAGTGCCGCTTGACTGTCTGAGAAGATACAGATTGTGTCCTGATTTCCAATAAGTGCTGGGGATCTGAGTGCTTCTCCGATAGCTATTACTTCTGCTTGGAAAACACTACAGTGGTCGGGGAGTCTGAAGGACTCATTTAAACACAGCTGTTCGCAATGGAAACCACCTCCCACCTGGCCATTCAATTTTGAACCGTCTGTGTAGATATGGAGGGAACCGGCTGGTCCCGGGATTTGTTTGGCCCATTCCTCCCTTGTTGGAATGTAGACCTTGTATTTTAAGGTGGGATGATCGACAGGTACGCAGTAGTCTGTGGACCCCGTTGGCATGCAGTGGTGTAAATCTAACTTGGTATGTCCGTAGTCAGTATATTTCCATGTGCCCGTCTCTCGTAGCCTGATTGCCGATAGCGTGGCTATCTTGACCCCCATTATCTCTACCGGTAATAGGTCGAGTATGAAGTCTAGTGCATCCGTCGGTGTGGTACGTAGGCTGCCTGTGATACAGACCTCCGCCATCCTTTGCGTTTTCCTAAGTTTCTCCCTGATTGTGGAGTTGGTGAGAGCAGGCCACCAGACCACCACCCCGTAGAAAAGGATGGGTCTTATGACCGCTGTATAAAGCCATCTTACTATTTTTGGGGACATTCCCCATTTAAGGCCAATGGCTTTTCTGCAAGTATAGAGCACGATTGTAGCCTTGTTAGCTCTATCCATAGTGTTTGACTTCCAGTCCAGTTTCCTGTCTAGAGTTATCCCTATGTACTTGGCGCTATCGCTAAGGGATAGTGTTTCTCCTTATAGTTTTGGAAGCCTTAAATTTGGTATTTTGTACTTCCTGGTAAAGAGGACGAGCTCGGTTTTGGATGGGTTTACACCTAGTCCATTTCTAGCTGCCCACGTTGAGAGGACCCTAAGTTTGTCCGTCATGCGGTCACATAGAGTCTGGGGAAATTTTCCTGAGAAAGCGATAACTTTGCAACCACCCCCTTCTAGGGATCGCAGTAGGCTATTAACCGCCACGTTCCAGAGTAGGGGTGAGAGTACGCCTCCTTGCGGGGTGCCTCTTCTGACGTATCTATGAATAGATTCTCCTCCTAGTGACGCCTCAACAGTCCTGTTTACCAGGATCTGCTCTATAAGGCGTATGGATTGATTGTCTATTCCTAGACCTGTCAGTGCATTGATTATAGAGCTTGGTAGGATGTTGTTGAACGCACCTTCTATGTATAGAAAAGCAATGAGTGCGTATTTCTTATCACTAAGTGCCTTTTCGACAAAAGTAGTGATTTCGTGGAGTTCCGTTTCCGTGGATCGGCCCTTCCTATACGCATGCTGGAAGAGAGAGGAAGTTTTTCAATGTGGTTTGTATTATGTGTTTGTGTATGTGAAGTGTCCAAAAAACCTGCGTTGTCTTTTTAATAAAGTGAAAATATAAGTAGGCTAGCAAAAGAAATTTTTAGAAATAAATCACATTTTTAAAAAGAGATTTAAACTTAGTCAAACCGAGTCAAACATTGTAATTTAGTCCATGTTGTAGATTGTTTAATTTTCTTCATATGAGTAAAATATGAAAATGCACTTTTATGCACTTTCGAAGAAATTCATAATTTAAGGAGGCAACCTAAAAACCTTGAATGTAAATCTGTAAGCTGTGAGACTAGTGCAAAACCGATTTAAATTTAAAAAAAATAAAAGATTTTTAATTTAAAAAAAACAAGAAATGAAAGCTAACTTCGGGCGGACCCGAAGTTTATATACCCTTGCAGTTAAAACCGGATATATATCGCAAACATCGGATATAGTTGGCCGATCCTTATGAGAATATGATAATATAACCCAATTTATTATGATACAAAAACCAAACCTAAAAATGTCCCAAACTTCTATCTTCAAAAACACAAAAGTTGGGTCATTTCCGATCGTTCAGTTATATGGCAGCTATAGGATATACTCGGCTGATCCTAATGAAATTTGGTAGGTTGGATCAACTGACCAAAAATAGAATCTGTACTAAATTCCACCTTTCTATCTTCAAAAACACGAAAGTCATTTCCGATCGTTCAGTTACATAGCAGTTATAAGATATAGTCGGCCGATCCTTATGAAATTTGGCATGTCGTAATGTTTTGCCAAAAAATGCTCTCATGTCAAATTTGAACTCTGTAACTTTAAAAACGTCAAAGTTATACCATTTCCGATCAATCAGTTATATGGCAGCTATAGGATATAGTCGGCCGATCCGGGCCGTTCGACTTATATACTGCGTGCAAAGGAAAGAAGGGTGTGTGCAAAGTTTCAAGACGATAGCTTTAAAACTGAGAGACTAGTTCGCGTAGAAACGGACAGACAGACGGACAGGCAGACGGACAGACAGACGGACAGACGGACAAACGGAAATGCTCATATCAACTCAGGAGGTGATCCTGATCAAGAATATATATACTTTATAGGGTCGGAGATGTCTCCTTCACTGCGTTGCACACTTTTGGACAAAATTATAATACCCTCTGCAAGGGTATAACACACCTACTTTTCCAAAAAAAGACTATGGCTTTATGACCATCTGAACTCAAATCACAAATTACAACTTAAATATCTTGTTTCGTTCTTGAGATATTATTTTTAGCCAGAAAAAGTGGTCATATTTCCTATAGTGCGCTGCACTACAGTCATAAACATCTTTCTGTCTTTACACAATGCGATATTTTTTTCCGGAAAATGTACTAAAATTATTCTGATTTAAATCCTTATTAATTTGTTAATTTGTTGACTTGAACCTGACAGTAAATGTTAATTCACTTGTCCGTTTTTATACACTTGCAGGGGTGTGCAACGCAGTGAAGGAGACATCTCCGACCCTATATATATATATATATATATATATATATATTCTTGATCAGGATCACCTCTTGAGTTAATATGAGCATATCCGTCTGTCTGTCCGTATGGGTGTCTGTTTCTACGTGAAATTTCATAAGGATCGGCCGACTATATCTTATAGCTGAACGATCGAAAATGACCCAATTTTCGATTTTTTGAAGATAGAAAGTTGCAACTTAGTACAGATTCTATTTTTGGTCAGTTTATCCGACCTACAAAATTTCATAACGATCGGTCGACTGATCGGTCATAACGACTATATCTTATAGCTGCCATACGATCGGATATAAAACGATCGGAAATGGTATTTGGTAGAAAAATAAACTTCCGTATTTTTGAGCTTGGGACTTTTTTTTGATTTTTTATTGTAATTTATTGTGTTATTATGATGTAGTCATAAGCATTGGCGAACTATATCCGATGTTTGCGATATATATCCGGTTTTAGCTGCAAGGGTGTATCAACTTCGGCTCCGCCCGAAGTAAGCTTTCCTTTCTTGTTTATTGCTGGAATATCCCATGTATGATAGTGAAAGTTGGCCGTCAGCCAAAGGTACAACAGGGGGACCTGCACGCAAGCAATTTCGTGCCGTAACTATGTACACTGCTGGTAGTGCGACTATACTCTCCACGTGAGGGCGGCTGGTAACAGGTCCCGGTAGGGTCATGTCTCTGCCGAGGATGGTGGCTAATGGTAGTTGGGTGGTTGAAGAGCACTCCCTTCCTTAAATCACCCCAATCCAAGGTGGAACAGCATATGCCGAAGGATGCGTGTCCGAGGGGGGCTCGGACGCTAAAATGCGAACTCTGGGGGACCGGGCGACCTCTCAATATAAACCAGGCTTGTCGTGACAAGCGGGTATATGAACAAAATATGAACATTACCAATCCAAATAAAAACCTAAGTGGAGAACGGAACTGCCTTAAAAAGTCCGGAAATGGGGTCAGTGACCCGTCAAACTCTAAGGCCCTCAAAAGCCAAGGCGTTGCTGAGATGGAGAAGCCCCCCACAGAGGGGCAACATCTGGAGGCGGGACGCGTCGTTGCGGAGGAGCTTTTTAGGGCTTCTTCTTCCAAAGCGGGGCTAGCCATGGGACCACCGAACGGCGTGGAGAGGAAGACCCCAGGTTCAACCTCTAAACCAACCGGCGGTGCCCCTAAGGCGAACCCTGGTCCGGGAGAGCCTCACTCGACGCAGCGTAAAGGCTCCTACAAGGACAGAAGAAGAGCAGCCTTCATTCTGATGAGGGCGGACCCATCGGCCGAAGCCAACCCGGACCAGGCCGAGATTATTAAGTGGGAAAGGGAGATCCTACCCGACTTTAATCCGGAAAAGGCGGGAGAAAGGCTGGATCCGAAAAGACGTACTGGGTCAGATCCTGCCAAGGAGGCCGCGCAATGCGCGAAAAGGCAGAGGTCCACAGAGGGAGAAGCCCCCCAGGCCAAGAAGAGGAACGCCCAGCCGCAGCCGTCCAACCGCTCGTTCGCCGAAGTAACGAAGGGAAGAACCTTAATTGGAGTCCTGGACAAGGGCTCCAAGGATGGGCTCATCCCCAAGGAACTTTGGCGACGAGTGGAAAACGAGTTGCATGGGCGCTTCGTGGAAGAGATGCTGCAAAGCGGAGGACCCCCACCAGAATGCGAAGACGCAGGATGGTATCAGGGTAGCGTCAAGGTGATTGCTTGCCAAGACGCGCGATAGGTGGAGACCCACATGCGGATGGTTGCATCGCTTGGAGAGGTCTACCCTGGAGCTGAGCTGGTGGCGGTTGACTGGGACGAGATCCCCAGCAAACCGAGGGCGCGAGTGTGGCTCACAGAAAAGCCAGCCGACCCGAAAACCATTCTAACAATGCTTAGGATGTGCAACTCGACGCTCCCCACGGCGGACTGTAGAGTCGCCAAGGTCGAGGATGCGGTGGGAATGCGGAGGCAGGTCGTCCTCACACTAAACGAGGAGGCCGTTAAAGCCCTGGAGAGGTCGGAGCACCGGCTGAAGTACGGATTCGAACACGTTTCGGTCCGTATTTATAAATCGGATGCGAAGGCCAAGCCAGGAGGTATCGGTAGAGGAGGAGGAGGTATCGATGGAGGCAGACACACAAGAGCCAGACTTGGAGGAGCCGACCGAAGAGGGGCACCAGGATAGAATGTCGGATGAGGAGGGGGACATCCTGGAAGGGTACACCTCGGAGGAAAGCGACTTGGCAAGGGCACTTGGTGGAGTCGGAATGGAGGAGGATTCTCTGCTGAGCTCCGAGACGGAGGCAGAAATAATTGTGGTGGAGATTTGTAAGGATGTCCCTGACAATCTTACAAATAAACCTCCACCACAGTAAAGTGGCGTCAGCTGCCCTCCTACTCCACCTCGCCGAGAGTGGAGCTGATGTGGCCCTCATCCAGGAACCCTGGATCCTAAGAGACAGGATTCTTGGGTTGGGGGCGTCGGAGTTCAGGCTTTGCAAAGCCAATATTACAGGTAAAAGGCGAGCCTGCATCCTCGCAAAAAAGAACCTTAACCTCTTTTTGCTACCCAATTTCAACAATGAAGACCACGTAGCCGCAGCCGTAGAGAGCCCAAATGGCCCTCTAAGGATATGTTCCTTCCCTTCCCCCGCACCCGCTAATCAAACAGCTGGTGGAAGACAGCAGGAAGCACAAGATCGACCTGATCATAGGTTGCGAAGCTAACGCCCATCATCATCAGTTGGGTAGCACTGACACGAACGAGAGGGGTGAGTCAATCTTCGATTTTATCCTAGGCTCCAATCTTTTGGAGGGCAACAGGGGTACAGAACCCACTTTCATAGTCAAGAACAGAAGGAAAGTACTTGACGTCACTCTTTACTCTGAATCCCTAGCAACCCGAGGAAAGCGAACTGGGAGTTATATAGAAAGAAACTAGATAGTTCCTTGGGGAAACCTCCTACAGAGGACGTGGACAGTAGGGTCGCCCTGGATGCCATGGTGGACACGCTCACGGCAGCGTGCGCCAGGGCATTCAATAAAGCTTGTCCCAATAGCAGATCGGGCAATAGCAAGTCAAAGAAACCACCATGGTGGTCGCACACACTTGCGCCCTTTAAAACCAAGGCCCGTAAGGCCTTTAATTTCGCCAGGAAAACAAACTCGGAAACAGCCTGGGAGTCGTATAAAGCGGACCTTAGGCGATATAACAAAGAACTTCGCACGGCAAAAAGGAATGCCTGGGCCAAGTTCTGCACGAACATTCAGCAAACATCAGAGGCCTCCCGACTCAGGAAGATCCTCGCAACTACTGCACCAAATGTAGGATACATTAAAACCTCAGAAGGTAACTGGACATCGTCCAGCAGAGAAACCCTAGAGGCTCTCATAGGGACACATTTCCCGAGATGCTCTCGAGAAGATACAACCCTGGAAATGCAGACACAGGGGAAAAGCCGCTCCACCACTAACCAACTTGAATACCTATTGAGTGATAGGTATCTCAGCTGGGCAATAAATAGCTTCAAGCCCTTCAAATCCCCAGGCCCAGATGGCATTGTCCCGGCTCAAAAAATTAAAGCCGGTCCCAATCTAAGGTCTTGGGTCAAGAAAGCTTTCTCAGCAATTTTCAGGATAGGCATCGTACCCGCAATGTGGTTGCGGACGAAAGTCGTATTTATACCCAAGGCGGGAAAACCATCTCACCGCACCCCCAAGGACATCAGACCAATAAGCCTGTCGTCCTTCCTTCTCAAGACAATGGAGAGACTAATCAGCCTCCATATTAATCTTACTATAAACCCAGATGATATCTCGGGATCACAGCATGCGTATAGGAAGGGCCGATCCACGGAAACGGCATTCCACGAAATCACTACTTTTGTCGAAAAGGCACTTAGTGATAAGAAATACGCACTCATTGCTTTTCTATACATAGAAGGTGCGTTCAACAACATCCTACCAAGCTCTATAATCAATGCACTGACAGGTCTAGGAATAGACAATCAATCCATACGCCTTATAGAGCAGATCCTGGTAAACAGGACTGTTGAGGCGTCACTAGGAGGAGAATCTATTCATAGATACGTCAGAAGAGGCACCCCGCAAGGAGGCGTACTCTCACCCCTACTCTGGAACGTGGCGGTTAATAGCCTACTGCGATCCCTAGAAGGTGGTGGTTGCAAAGTTATCGCTTTCTCAGGAAAATTTCCCCAGACTCTATGTGACCGCATGACGGACAAACTTAGGGTCCTCTCAACGTGGGCAGCTAGAAATGGACTAGGTGTAAACCCATCCAAAACCGAGCTCGTCCTCTTTACCAGGAAGTACAAAATACCAAATTTAAGGCTTCCAAAACTATAAGGAGAAACACTATCCCTTAGCGATAGCGCCAAGTACATAGGGATAACTCTAGACAGGAAACTGGACTGGAAGTCAAACACTATGGATAGAGCTAACAAGGCTACAATCGTGCTCTATACTTGCAGAAAAGCCATTGGCCTTAAATGGGGAATGTCCCCAAAAATAGTAAGATGGCTTTATACAGCGGTCATAAGACCCATCCTTTTCTACGGGGTGGTGGTCTGGTGGCCTGCTCTCACCAACTCCACAATCAGGGAGAAACTTAGGAAAACGCAAAGGATGGCGGAGGTCTGTATCACAGGCAGCCTACGTACCACACCGACGGATGCACTAGACTTCATACTCGACCTATTACCGGTAGAGATAATGGGGGTCAAGATAGCCACGCTATCGGCAATCAGGCTACGAGAGACGGGCACATGGAAATATACTGACTACGGACATACCAAGTTAGATTTACACCACTGCATGCCAACGGGGTCCACAGACTACTGCGTACCTGTCGATCATCCCACCTTAAAATACAAGGTCTACATTCCAACAAGGGAGGAATGGGCCAAACAAATCCCGGGACCAGCCGGTTCCCTCCATATCTACACAGACGGTTCAAAATTGAATGGCCAGGTGGGAGGTGGTTTCCATTGCGAACAGCTGTGTTTAAATGAGTCCTTCAGACTCCCCGACCACTGTAGTGTTTTCCAAGCAGAAGTAATAGCTATCGGAGAAGCACTCAGATCCCCAGCACTTATTGGAAATCAGGACACAATCTGTATCTTCTCAGACAGTCAAGCGGCACTCAAAGCCCTTGACGCTCTTTCATCCAACTCCAGGACAGTGAATGACTGTCGCAGATCTCTTAACGAGATGGCAGAGCAGCATGACATACACCTCAAATGGGTGCCCGGACATAGGGACCACGAGGGTAATTGCGCCGCCGACGAACTAGCAAGAGCAGGTACTACCAATCCTCTCCTACCGGAGAAGGAACCAGTAGGTATCCCCTTAGCTACGTGTAGGCTAAAATGCAGGGATCACTTTGACCGCGCATAACTGGGGAAATGGAGAAATCTCCAAAACTGCAGGAACTCCCGCATTATATGACCCATCCGATCTAGGAAGAAGTCAATGATGCTTATCGCCCTAAATAGGCAGGACTGTAGTCTGGCGATCAAAGCCATTACGGGACATTGGTTAATAGGAGCACACGCGGCTAGACTAGCGGTGCCACATTATGACTACTGCAGGAGCTGTGGGGACGAAGAAGAGGAAGAGACAGTTGCACACCTCCTGTGTCAATGCCCTGCGCTGGGGCGCATCCGACTCAAATTCTTGGGCGCAGCAATACTTACAGACCTTACAGACCTCGCGGAGGTCGCTCCACACAGACTCGTAGCTTTCATCCGTAAATCTGGATGGGACCGCGAGCCGTTTCAGGAAGGATAGAGCACCCTTGGGCACATAAGCAGTGGGAAGGGAGAGGTCCTTTTGTAGGATCCTTGACTGTGCGGTATCACAAGGAGCCCCAGCGGCTCAAGTGGATGGGGGTCAGAACCGGCCCCTCATCGCCGCCTCAACCTAACCTAACCTAAAGTCTAGATATTTGTTTGTAATTTTCGTCTTATCCTCTATGGGCGCGACAATGAGTCTCATCAATAATAATTTCCTTGTCTTCCTCATTTTCTACGTCTTGTACAAAAATTCTTGTAAATAGGAATTTGTTTCCGAAATTTGCTTTTAGTGGTTTTAGCAATAAGTAAAGGTCTTGTGGGGTACAGTGCAGGCCTATGGTTATATTTGGTGAAATATATTCCTTTAGTAACGTTACTAAATTCTCTGGAGTATCATACTCAATAATATGTCTAACATTATTGAAGACATTTATTGATTCGTGGACTGTTAATCTGCCAGTAGTGATTAAGAGTTGAATTTTGAATTGGTTAAGTGGTTTATTAGTTTCTTCGATTGCATTTTCAAAGCAGCTTTCTGCAGAATGAATTGTATTTTCATCTGAACTATCCTCTGATATATGTATCTGCGTGTGACAAATAGTTAATTTAATCTGGATAGAGCATCCGCTACAACATTAGTTGTACCTGGTTTTGGTCTGAATTTCTGGTGTAAAACTTTGTATGAATGAGTACCAACTTTTCAAATCTATATTTGGATTTATGTCAGATATTGAATACGCTAATGGCTGGTGATCGGTGTGAATTTCCATATAAGAAGTTTCTTAGATTTTTTAATGCCCAAACAATTGCTAATAATTCTTTTTTGTTTGTGACGTATGCGTGTTCTGTTTTATTGAGGGTTTTTGATATAAAGGTTATAGGTTTACCATCTTGTGACAGAACCGCTCCTATTGCTATATTTGATGAGTCTGTTGTATGAATGAATTTTTTACCATAATCTGGTTGTATTAATTCAATTTGATTAGTAAGGTTTTGCTTAAGTTCATTGAATGCTTTTACAGCTGGTTCGTCCAACTGTACCGACATTTTTTTCGACATATTTTTAGATATCATTATGTTATTATGTTATTATGTCATTATGTCATTAGTTTTAGATATCAAATATCATTATATTTTTATCATTATGGTCTTCTAAATAAGTGATGAGTGCTATGTAAGCACAATTACGGACAAACTTTCTATAAGAACATGTTTGGCCAAGAAAGCTCCTAAGCTCTCTGATATTTTTTGGAATTGCATAATTTTGTATTGTTGCGATTTTTTCTGGGTCTGTTTTGATTGCATTATAAGAGACTATCATACGTATCCAAGAAAGTTGGTTTCTTGCAAAAAAAATTTGGATTTTTCTAAAGGAATTTTCATGTTTGCTAGAAGAAAGGATATTTATTATTCTAGTTAAATCATTAAAATGTTCCTCTACTGAATTTGAGGACATTATTATATCGTCCATATGGACGTGGCAAGTTTTTCCAACCTGCTCTCTTAAAATATCATCCATTGCTCGTTGGAAGATTCTTGGAGCGTTAGTTAAGCCAAAAGGCAATCTTAAAAATTCGTATTTACCGTTATTTAAAGAAGAAGACGTTTTTCGACGGTTGAATTCTCTCATTGATATTTCATGAAAACCTGATTCCAGGTCAATTGGGGAAAATAATTTTCCTTTTCCCAGATTAGCTAATAAAAACAGATGGATCCTGCATAGGGTATCTATCGTGACTTGAGTTTTCATTTAATTTTTTAAGATCAATGACAAGTTTTTTCTTAGTTTTTTTGGAGTTTCTGACATCTTTATTGTACCTTTTTTTTGGAACTATGTACAAGAACTATAGAATTATACGGACTCCTGCTAGGTTGTATGATTTTTTCGGACAACATTCTTTTAATTTCTTAATTAACAAATTCCACTACGGATTGTGCATATGGGTATTGTTTACCATATATGGGTTCTATCATGTTCTAAGTTTCATGTCATCATCATGTTCTAAGTTTATTTTCCTTCTAATATTAGTGCGGAATGGAATTTGCATATTTATTTTAGAGTTCTCATTTTTGATATGGTTTATTATTATATTTCTTAATTTTCATATCATTATATGATTTCAATTTTATGCTATTCAGGTAATGATTTTTATTTTTTGTGTTGCCTGAAGTAGTTTGTGAGGTTATTGACCTTAGATCCTCATTGGAAAGATTTTATTGAACTATCCGTTGAACGCTCTGACTCGGAGCTGCAGTCATAGTCGCTTGTTTCGACGCAGACTGAATTTGATTTAACTTGTTTTAACTTGTTAAAATATTTGTTTATTAAGAATTAGTTCAGAGGGTGACTACATTTTTCCTCGCATAGATTACACACTTTATTATGAAATAGTAATTTTTCCTCTTTCCCATGATATTGTATAACTCCCTTTTTTGTGTCGATTTTTTTTTTGTACTAACAAGTCAGTTTCTAAGCCCTCGTTTTCATAAAAGTTATATATATTTAATATTGAAAATTGTTATCATGTGATAATATTTTATTATCGAACATCCGTTTATTGTTGAAACCCTTTTATAAATAGGGAGTTCATTTTTATTTAAATATATTCCCTTTTTAATGTAACAAGCTGTTGCGCCTGTATTTATTAGGGCTTAAAATTCTCTATTTTTATTTTTGTCACATCGTGTTAAGTAAGGTAATCTTACTCTTGCCCTTCCTTAAAAAAATGGTTTAATTTTTCTGGTTTAAATGGTTTAATGGAATTAATTTTCATGGTTTCATTTTGTGGTTTATTTGTGGTTGATTCTCATGCACTCGCTTTACTGGAAAATGACTTGGGCCAGCTGCTTGATTTTCAAAGTTTTTTGGATTATTATTAAAAGGACGGCTATAATTTTTTTGATAAAAGTTTTGGTCGATTGAATACGGACGATCTTGGTTTTGGTTTGTGCTAAAATTTGGGGTATATCCCTGACGATAATTATTAAATTGCCATTTTGGCAGGTTTACAAACTGTATGGAAGGATCGACTTCCATTGGTTGCGCGGTTTGCTATTGCTGAACGTTATTATAGTCGAAATTAGTCAGTTGAGGCCAAATTTGGTTTTGGCCGTTTCCCCATTGATTTTTAGGTTTATTGAAATTCTGTTTTGGTTGGACCGAATTAAACCTTAAGTAATTATTTTGCCTTCGGTTTTCATTTTGAAAGCCGTAATATCTATTGGCGAATTGTGCTCTAAAATTATTAGATTCTAGTTCTTGCGCTTTTTCTAAGGCGTTTGGAAGGTCAGGTGGATTTACAGAGAAAAGCGTCTCTGCTATTGATCCGTTTAGACCTGAAATAAAGATTCTTAGAGAATTGTTCCGAATTACTTTATTAGTCTCTTTTGTAATTTCACTGCCTTTACCATACGTCATTATGGTTTTATTGATCAGTAGGGTCATTTTTTTATTTACCTCATTATATACTATTACTATTATATACTATATATCTATTACTCCGTAATAGACAATTTACCTTGTCTATGAATACTTAGTTCAGGTTCTAGAACGTGGATTGGTCTTCTATCATTATAGATAAAATCTAATCTAGATAAAATCGCACTGAAATTAAGAACTGTTCCATGGCTGCTCAGGGCGTCATGTGCCGCCCCCATGATTTTGTTACGAAGTATACTTAATGCTATAAAATATTTTTCACTATTTATTTAATATAAACTCATTGCTGTCTCTGCAGCCTCCCTCCAGCCTACAGTTTGTTCCCCATTAATTTTTAGACAAGATAAGAAATGGCATGACACATTCAGCAGGGGCTACTGCGTTTGGCAAATAATGTTTACATTGCCTATTCGGTGAGCCAATTTATGAGTTGGATAACAAGCATGTATTAGCTTAGCTATAGATTGCAGTTTTATGTCAATAAAATTAGTCTAAGACTACCGATTGAGGTTTGCATTCCCTCAGAAGAAATTGTTTCAAGTATGACAAAAAGCATTAAACCTTGTTACATTTAGAAACTACAAACCTTTAATCACCAACAGTAGGTGTACCATAGTAGCCAATGAAACTTAAAACTTGTTGTCACAGCAAAGGTGGACTGCTGGATTCTGGAACGCAGACCAATTTTATCACCGAACGTCTAGCATCAATGTTGTCTGTACAACGCCACGACATCAAGCTTCGAATCGAAAGTATTAGTGCAACCCGGATGATCAATTAAATCAACTCATAGTTTGGTGAAACAATCCTCAGATGCTACCGTCTTAAAATAGTCACCTACGGCATTAAGACAGCCTCATTCCAGGCAACAAAATGTCTATATCATCTATGAATTCGATCACGGGAAAACTACCCACTAAGATCGTCAACACTCGAAAACGATTACTATGTGGACGATTGTTAACGGGTGCTAATTCAGGAGCAGAAGCAGTGCAAGTCCAAAGTGAACTCATCAAAATATTACTCCCACACGGCTTTAAGCTTCGAAAATGGTCCTCAAACAATGCGAAAACTGCGTGAAATTCGCGACGTGAAATTAGGTGAAAAACTGGACCAGCAACTCGTTCCACAAATTGCAACGAATGTTGCATAAATGCTTTAATTCTGCCACAAATCCAATAGAGCACCAACGAAATTTCTATGACTAGGCGAATTAAGCTGATCAGATTGAATCAGCAGATTGAATTTAACGCAGAATGCAAACAGTTAAAACGATGACAAGCCGCAGATAAAAAGAGTTATCTTGTCTCATTGGTCCTCATCTTCTAATCGGATGGTTAATCCGTGTGGGATTCAACACTGGGGCAATCTACCGGATCGGTTTTACATCGCAGTTTTAGAGTTGGTGAGTGATCTTCTCACAGACGCCTTTCTGGCCGCTTTCCGCCGATTCCTGGGACGTCGAGGAAAACTCCAGACGATCCTATACGAAGAATTCTATTGGGGCCAAAAACAAAGTAAAGGAGAAAGCATAGTCCAGCAGTGCAACTGGATCAACTGGACCACCAGACAACCATTTTGTAAGCTGCATTGACTATTTAAATTATTTTACATGTTCTGATATGTGTCTACATGTTGCGATGTAAGCGATCGTTGTGGGTCGCAAAGAATTTCACAATAGAGCTAAATAACGGTTGATCAACTTTTCAACAGCCGGGAGAGTGTTAAGTAATAGAATTTAGTATTACATTACAAAATAATATAAACAATAAATAAAATATTAGGTCATGAACTACACCACAAAATGCTTACTACACATAACACCAACATCAGCTTGATCAGGAATTGAGGTAACACAAAATTTATCATTTTTATATTGTGCTATATCTCTATATTGTGCTGCTATATGCTGTTAATTTACCACCTAAACAATAGTTATGTATACATAAAATCAGTGGAAGACAAACCTATTCTGAACTAATTTATTTCTCTATGTCCAACTTGTGGCAACAATACAGCAATCAGTTTATGTACCAATTGCTTAACTAATCCATAAAGATTAACATCGACCCTCTTAGGGTAATTTTAAATTGGACCACCGAATTAGCTAACATAAGATAAAGTAACAAAGTGCGATAAAATGGTTACGTTACAATGAAATGCTCAAAGATTACGCGCTTTTGTGCGTTTTTTTGTACGCAGATCTGTACATTGCACTATGGTCCAAAAGTCTAATATGTTGGCATAAACTTCAAAAATAAAGTTAGGAACCTCAAACTTTGCCCAATTTTTTTTTGTTTTAATAAGTATGCAAACAAAATGTTTAGTATTAAACTCCCTCTTTTGCCTTCAATACAAAGAAATTTGTTTAGTGCAATCTTAGTGAAATTTGAGTTTGACGCTAAATTAAAAAAATATGGTGAAATTAATTTTGGGATAATAATTGTTTTTTTTTTTTTTGTTTAAAAGTCAGCTTTTTATAATTTTCTTAGCATTCCTGTATTCATCTTAAAGCTCAGAGGGCCGGACGACCAAGGGGCGCTCGAGAGAGATTAATTAGTATATATTAAACTCACTTTAATTTATTAAGGGGGACATCTGAGTTGAGTTTTGAAAAAATAAAAAAAAAATTTTTCGCTTAAAAATTTTTTTAGGGTCTTAAGAATAACATATCAAAAGATAGAGTCCGGCAAAAGTTTCTAAGTGTCGAAATTTTCCATTCTGCGGCGATGCCTCACAGGTATAGGTATCCCACAGTACTTATAACTTTAAACGTGTTTATCTCGAAACCACTTTTTTTGAGACTGCCGGAAACATAACTCGAACAGATCTTAACCGATCGATTGACAGTATATTTAAAATACCTTTATCTATCGACACACGTAGGACTTTTTATTTCTATTGCTTACTTTTTTTTATCAAAAATTTTGTGACTTTTTTTATCGTGAAAATCGTGATTTTTTTCAATCACTCACCATTTTGCAAAAAATCAATATATCGCAAAATTCCTACGTGTGTCGATAGCTGTTGATGTATAGAAATTAACGAATTTTGATTTATTGTTTTACATAAAAAATTGAGGACTTTAGCTGTCCGGCCATGGAACCCCCTTTAAGAAAATAGGGTCCATGAAGAAATGCTGCACTGCCGCCATTTTGTTTTCGATTTATTCGAAAATTTTTTTTGTACTTCGCATCCAATATTAAAAAACCTAATTTACAAATTTTCGATTGCCTTTTTTATTTGGCCTAAAAAAATCAAAAAAATTCGTTTTTTTCCCCTTGTTACTCAGATGTCCCCCCTAAAGCTGGGAAGAGTTAGTAAGGAAATTTAAAATTGTGTATTTTAAATTTGAAGGACAGGAAAGAGATGTTATGGCCTAGAGAAAATTGTAGTTTGAACATAAGACCCTAAAAGTCGTGCAGTGCATATGTCGAACTACAATGGCTAAGGAATAGAGGAATAAAGTTTTTAGTCCTTCTATTAGGAATGTTTAAATTTAATCGTGTTAGTAAATGCTGGCTATCTACATCCCCCATATTCGGTTATGCAGAAAACCCACACCGAGCATTGTCCTACGATTTGTAAAGCTAGGTAAGTTTATAAGTAACAGTCTACTATTATAAGATGGAAGGTGAAGATGCATCCCAGTTTAGGCCTCTAAGTGAAAAAGTTAATAAATTCTTTTGTACGGATTCTATGCGGTCCTGATGTACTTCATATTAGGGACTCAAGGCACATGAACCGTACTCCAGTATGGGACGGAATTCTTTTGACCACCTTTTAATACAACCAAGGACTCCTTTAGCCTTATTAACCATTTTAGGTTAAATGTCTAGTAGAAAGAGGGCCTGCCTGCAGAGGGCAGAAACGATAAGACATAAGCTTGCATTTTGATCCATTAAGAATTTAATCGTTAGCTAAACACCATTTTTGAAAGTTATCAAGGCCAGACTGAAGACTGCATTGGGTAGAGATGGATTTTTACTGAGGACAGAGCTTTACATCATCTGTATACATAAGGGAATACATGTAAGGAGGGAAAGTCATTTATAAAAAGAGGAAATAACAACGTGCCAAGATGACTTCCTTGAGGGACGCCCGATGTACGGACCAGACGGAAATGTATGTTTTTAAACAAGACTCTTTGTGTCCTTCCATCAAAGTAGGAGAGATGATCGAAGAGTAAAGGTGTTGCAAATGAGGATTAATTATTTTTTCAAATAACTTTGAAATTGCCTTTTTTTTTGGCAGCATCGGACTTATTCCCTTTTTTATGTAGGAGAATTATGAATGATTCCTTCCACTTAAGAGAAAAAATCGAGGTTTCCAAAGATAAGTTGAAAAGTCTTAGAAGAGGTTGGCACAGAGCCCTGGCACAGTATTTAAGCACACAGTCTGCTACTCCATCGGGGCCTGGCGATATTCTGGCTATTCTAGTTAATAAGCTATTCTCGGAGAAAAACGCGCAGAAAATAATATTTGCTGATTGGATGTTGTATGCGTAAGGCTGATCTGTCAATTTAGGCGGAGAATAAGTTGTTTGAAAAAATTCTGCGAATACATCGGCATTGACCTGATCAGAGGTCGCAGATGAACTTTCAAACGTAAGAAGCGGTGGAAAAATACATGTTTACGCTTTGTGTTTACAAAATTATAAAACTGCTTTGGATCCTGAGTAAATTGTATCCGGCAGCGGTGAATATAATTCCTGTAACATTCAGCGTTATGCACGGTAAAATTTGACCGAGCTAGTACATATCTTGGGAAATTAATACTAATGCAGGTTTTTTTATACTTCAGTAAGAGCCTATTTTTAGTATTTTTTAGGTTAGTGAGGCACATTGTAAAGCAAGGAGGATTTGATGAAGCGAACGGATATTTCCATGACACACAGGAGTCAAAAATTGTATTTAAAGTACAGTAAAATTATTATCATTAGGTGACATTAAGATCGGTGCTTGCCTCACCGATCGAAGTCGCCCACAGCTACGAGCTGGTCACGATCAGTTATAAGAATAAAAACGGATTGAATAGCGGACAAATGATTCCAATATGTGGGCGGTTTGGACGAAGGCGGTATATATGAACATGAAATGTATAAAGATTTCGCGGACAAAGTGATTATAATGTAAATAAACTCAATGTCACCAAACTCTTGTGATTTACCCTCTATAAAAGCAAGAGTGGAGTCTACCGAAATGAGGATTCCATTCTCCCTTCGCTGAAATCGATCCCATCTTAAGGGGAGGGTAAGGTATTATATTTTTTTTTTTTTTTATTTTTTTTTTTTTTTTAAATTGAATGCATAATATTTGAAGAATATTGTGTCAAAATTTCAAGTCAATTAAAGCAAAATTGACGAAGTTATTAGTTATTGACGAAGTTGCTCATAAACGTTTTACACTGGATTTTTTGTGTTTAAAACTTTAAAGCGTTTTTCCCACAACTCACGTTTTCAAAGTCGGTGCCCCTCATAACTTCAAAACTACTGCACCGATCCTTTTGAAATTTTAAACACTATTTCTGTACATATTTTACGAGGTAACGCTGTCGAGTTTTTTTGTTCATAATTTTGATTTTGCAATGACAAATTAACCGATTTTTTCCCCAAAATATTGAGTTTTTCACTTCAAAGTCTTCGAAAAAATTAAAAAATTGCAATTTTCAAAAAACCTTCACAGCGTTACCTGGGGCGAACTATTATCTAACGAATGAACATTCATTTTTTGATTACAAATGATCCAGCACCGAGTTATGAGGGGCACCGCAATTCAACTTTTTTTGGCGACACGTCCGGACAATTGCTACCATTGCCATATTTTTTAAATATTTTTTGTAAAAATTTGATAAAACATTCTTCTAATGTCATACTTTAATATACCGTTGGTTAAATAAATAAGGCTTTTTTCGCATGATTTGACCTTACCCTCCCCTTAAAGGGGTAAAGCTTCAGAGCTAAAGATCTCCGGCTTTAACCAATTTTCTGTACAGGCTATAATATGGGGTGCAAAGAAAGAACTGTCAGAATATAGTTTGGGGAGCCACCTAGTATTCTGGTAATAGGTAAGAGATAGGTATGTAAATTTTAGTGACGAGACTAGTATTTTGGGTTAGTGGTCGAAGAAGAGGTGGAAGGTTGGTCAGTGGTTTTAAAACTTTTTTTTTTCACGGAACTAGGCTGATGTTCTTGGACAAAAATGTTCTCTGGCCAAAAACTGGGTGAAAAAATTATCGTGAACATCAGCGCAGGAATCTTGAAAGAAGACATGCATAATTACATAATTAAATTTAAATTTCACTATGTCCTCCACCTTTATATCGGCTTTAGTTTTGGCTTTAATATAAGCCGAGATATCCATCTCTGAAGTATCAGGGGAAAGCCGGGAAACAAATATAGGTTTTGATGGAGGATTCACCTGTGTTTAGGTGAGGGGCCGTTGTGCCGCTCACCTGAAGAGCGCATCCGCGCTGAGGAGCGCACCCGCGCTAAAGAGCGCACCCGCGCTGAAAAGCGCATCCACACTCGCCCCTCTGTGCCCTCTCTTCTCGCTCGTTGGTTGTCGTCGATCTCTTTTTTTGTACTAGTTTCTAAGTTAAGTTAATTATCTCATGTAAGCAGCCGAATAAAGCTGACCGCGTTATACCATCCGAAAGACGCCCCCGACTTCTTATTTCAACATTTCATGTTTTCTGGAATCTTTGGCGGCAGCAGCGCCCCCCTACAAAACATTGGTCCTTCGAGCCGGATAATTCCTGGATTTTCTTCTGCCAGCAGTTCTCGGCATTGTTCCGCCAAAAGATAAGTACATTTTTCCGTCTCCATCTGTGCCGGTCTTCAGAAGTGATCCGAACATTAAATTTCGTTCACACTGCTGCAAGATTGTTTTTCCCTCCGTGTCAACTCCAAGTCCGAGTTTTCCGACACAACGGCAGGTTGAGTTTTTCTAATAATCTATAATAATCATAAAATTCTGCAAATTTTTCCATCCGTCTCCGTTTTGTGTGCTGCCCATATTCCTCGCCGTTTTCGGCCTCTCCGTTATCCATTCGCTTGCCAACGGTCGAGGCATATGTGCATTCACATACATACATACGCACATACATATTTTTATACCCTTGCAGAGGGTATTATAATTTTGTCCAAAAGTGTGCAACGCAGTGAAGGAGACATCTCCGACCCTATAAAGTATATATATTCTTGATCAGGATCACCTCCTGAGTTGATATGAGCATGTCCGTCTGTCCGTCTGTCCGTCTGTCCGTCTGTCCGTCTGTCCGTCTGTCCGTCTGTCTGTCTGTCTGTTTCTACGCGAACTAGTCTCTCAGTTTTAAAGCTATCGTCTTGAAACTTTGCACACACCCTTCTTTCCTTTGCACGCAGTATATAAGTCGGAACGACCGGTATCGGCCGACTATATCCTATAGCTGCCATATAACTGATTGATCGGAAATGGTATAACTTTGGTGTTTTTAAAGTTAGAGAGTTCAAATTTGACATGAGAGCTATTTTTGGCAAAACATTACGTCATGCCAAATTTCATAAAGATCGGCCGACTATATCTTATAGCTGCCATATAACTGAACGATCGGAAATGACCCAACTTTCGTGTTTTTGTAGATAGAAAGCTGGAATTTAATACAGATTCTATTTTTGGTCAGTTGATCCAACCTACCAAATTTCATTAGGATCGGCTGACTATATCCCATAGCTGCCATATAACTGATTGATCGGAAATGGTATAACTTTGGTGTTTTTAGAGTTAGAGGGCTAAAAATTGACATGAGAGCTATTTTTGGCAAAATAATACGACATGCCAAATTTCATATGGATCGGACGACTATATCTTATAGCTGCCATATAACTGAACGATCGGAAATGACCCAACTTTCGTGTTTTTTAACATAGAAAGCTGGAACTTGGTACAGATTATATTTTTGGTCAGTTAATGCGACCTACAAAATTTCATTAGGATCGGCCGACTATATCCTATAGCTGCCATATAACTGAACGATCGGAAATGACCCAACTTTCGTGTTTTTGAAGATAGAAAGCTGGAACTTGGTACACATTCTATTTTTGGTTAGTTAATCCGACCTACAAAATTTCATTAGGATCGGCCGACTATATCCTATAGCTGCAATATAACTGAACGATCGGAAATGGTATTTGGTAGAAATATCAACTTTTGTATTTTTGAAGATAGAAGCTTGGGACTTTTTTTTCGATTTTTTAGTGTAATTGATTGGTTTTATTATGATGTAATCATAAGGATCGGCCAACTATATCCGATGTTTGCAATATATATCCGGTTTTAGCTGCAAGGGTATATCAACTTCGGCTCCGCCCGAAGTTAGCTTTGCTTTCTTGTTTTTGGTGCAATTAATCCGCGAAAAATTCGCAAGTGGACAGTGAAATTGTGTGGTGACAAAAAGAAGGCATAATTAATATTGGCCACCGGTGTGAATTAGTTCCGGAATTTCCAAATTCACCGAACAGTCCGCCGCTGTCGTAATATTTGTTTTTTATCTTCCTCAATCAGTGTCATTTTTTACACCACATAACTTCTCTGTTCCTCCATTTATACAGTCCACTTATCAAAGCTCCACTGTGCCAACATATGCCCACATGCCCTTACATATATCCGTACCTGCATGCATGTCCATATATTTTCTGCCTTCAATTCCAGGAAATATATAACCGATAAAATTTAACATATACAGTCCACTTATCGAAGCTCTACTGTACCATCATATGCCCCACATGCCCTTGCCCTACTTGCATGCATGTCCATATAATTTCCAAATATTTTCTGCCTCCAATTTCAGGAAATATATAGCCGATAAAATTTAAAAAATATTTTACATTTTCTAAAACCAACAATTATAAACCGCCATTTCACTACAAATCCGTGATTGTGTCGCTTAAATTCTCGACCTAGCCGTGTTGTGTTTTTCGGTTCTGTTTATTTTTCTTTGAGGTACGTACAGGGTGCCGACGGCATAACCGGCTGCATAACAAAATAGATTAAAAAATCAATTAATTATAAATTTATTTATTTATAATTATAACTACGAAAATTTATTTAATTCTTATTGTCCGTTCGAGCAAAGGGCCAGGGTTTAATTCACCTTTCCGGCCACTCAATAATTAAAGTCGAAGATTTAACTATCGGAAAATTATAATTAATTAATTTAATTATCCACCTTCTGTCCGAATAGAGCCGCGGTTTTTAATTCCATCTTCCCGGCTTCGTGTTAATTAAATTCAATTAATCAAATATTTAGGTTTCAATTCCACCGTTCCAGTTTCGTGATAATTAACCTCAATTGATTAAAAATTAAGATTTTCCACTCCACCCTTCTGGCTCCATCATATTTAAATCCGACAGTTAGCCAAAAATTAATTATTTATATCTTTGTGTGTTAAATTCAAGCCAAAGTTAAGTCCACCTTCCGGCTCCGCAAATTCGAAAATAGTTAAGAATTTAATCTCTCAGTATATATTAAATTCAGTACGAACCACACAAGGCGAAATATACATGTACATATATAGACCGTCATCATTTTTTTCCGAACAAGCACGAATTTTCCGGTACTTTTTCCATTTTTTCGTGCCTCCAACTCTGCTTCTACTCCGCATCAGGCAACATCCGCCTACAATCCGAACAAACCTCGTCTCCTTTTGGGTTTTTTCTGGTGCCTGAAGTTTTTCTTTCCACATTCGAATTGTGCCGCACACGACTTTCCTTTCCACATCGGCGCCACTAGTTCGCACTTGCTCCTTGTAATTGCCTTTCATCCGCGATCTCACCGTTCTCATCACATTAGTGCGACCGGCCACCACTTCGTACGAGGCACCTGTTGCGCGAGTCAGTCGACAAGCGCTGATCAGCGAATTGGACTCTGAGAATGCCCACGGGAGACGACAAAAAGCCGCGTTCGATCCCAGCCATCCGTTTGGACAGATCTCAATCCGCATCTCCGCGGACGCCTCTTTTGAAGCCTAAGGCTACCAGTGCCAGTCCAAGGGCAAGGAGTGACGAATCCGTCAATACAACCCCCGGTCCTTCACAGAGGCAGACTCACTCCGTCGCAAAAATGGCTCCAAGTGCGGTCGAAGTGGCGTTGAAAAAGTTCATCGCCACAACAGATCGAATTATCCAATTTGAGGCTAACATAAGTACTCCGGGCGCCCCAGAAACGGAAATAGGCTCCCAATACATGTGCGAAGTTCATCGGGACCAAATTCAGGCACTATGAGAGAAGGTGGAGAAGAGCTATGAGAGCTGCTCCGATTTGCTAGCCGTGTCCGACGACAATGCGGCCGCCTCGACAGTGCTGGAAGCGAAGTACAGCTACTGTTACTCCGTCTATTCGAGATGTATTGCCCAGCTTCGGGAGAAAATTGCTTCCCAATCCACTCAGGCTCCCGTCAATGTCCACACGCCCGCGCCTACAGGCTGCCGGTTACCTCCGGTGGATACCGAGGTCTTCGCGGGTGATTATCTTCGGTGGCCCACCTTCAGAGACTTGTTTACGGCCATTTACATCCAAAACTCGCGGCTCACCCCGGTAGAGAGGTTGTTCCACTTGTTGTCCAAAACAAGTGGTGACGCCCACGCCATTGTTTCCAAGGCTCCGCTTACCCATGAAGGGTTTGACGCCGCGTGGCAAAGCCTCACAGATCGCTTTGAGAACCGGCGGCTATTGGTTAACAGCCAGTTGAAGATCCTTTTCAACATCCAGGCTGTTTCCCAAGAGTCCGGGGTCGCGCTGAAAGAGCTCCAAGCCACCATTCAGAGTTGTCTGACAGCCCTCGCAATGTCCGCCATCAATGTTGAGGCTTGGGACTGCCTCCTGGTGTTTATGATTTCGTCAAAGATCCCCAAAGTCACACTTTCCATGTGGGAGCAATCCGTTCATAACAAGGCCGAAATTCCGACATGGAAGGAATTAGGCAACTTCCTGACAGAGCGCCATCGCACTCTAGAGGCAATCGACGACGTCAGGCCTAGTGGCTCCGGGCAACTTCCGCCAAGGTCGGGAATTCCTATTGCCCCCGCTCGGAGGCTCAATTCACACGAGGCTCGAGTGGTTCCGGGTCAAAAGGGCTGCGATCTCTGTTCGAGGGAGGACCACCCCATTCGCTTATGTCCGCGGTTTCTAAATATGGGAGTAAATGGGCCCTTTGACTACATTACAAGGAAGCAGTTATGTCTAAACTGTTTTGGGCGAGGGCACCAGCAGCGAGACTGCACGAGCGCCCGTACCTGTTTCACCTGCCACAGCCGACACCACACCCTCCTGCACCGCGGCAATCCGTTCGCCACCGCTTCAAGTCCGCCTATGCCGCCTACCGCTCCAAGTCCGCCTACGCCAGCAAACGGCTCAGAGGATCAGTCGAATGTGCAGGTGTGTTTCGCTTCCGGGTCAGGAGCAGTCATACTGGGCACGGCCCTTATCAACGTGTGCCATTTGGGGTGCACCGTCCAGGCACGAGCACTGATAGACTCAGGCTCCGAAGCGACCTTCATAACGGAACGACTGTTCAACCTCGTCAAGCCTCCTTTCAATACGATTCAAGCCCAAGTTTCCGGCCTTAATCAGACCATTTCCGCGCAGTCTACGAAATTGTGCCATTTATCCATTCGGTCGCCGTCTAGACCAGGGCTACAATTAGAGACTGCGGCCTACGTTCTTCCGGAGTTGGCAGGAAATCTGCCATCATATCCAATTTCGCGAGATCGTCTCAAGGGGCTGCCCAATATTACCCTGGCGGACCCCAACTTCTTTGAGAGCTCCCAAGTCGATGTGTTATTAGGAGCTGACATTCTTCCGTCCATTCTCCTCGGTAATTCCAAGTCTAACATCTGCGGGTCGCTTCTCGGTCAGGAGACCATTTTCGGATGGGTGCTGACCGGCCCATTATCTCCAGTCAACCCCCGCAGCGTGTCTGTTTTTTCCGCACGAGTTGCCCGCAGCCTCGGTGACTCACTGGATCAGGGAGAGGTGCCCACACGGATCAGTTCTGAATCGGATTCAGGTTGCGAGCACAATTCTGTCTCGAGTCCTGCTTTAATTTACGCATCGCATCACGCTGCACGGTGGCAATCAGCTGATGATCCGTCTGATCCACGCAACGCACAGTCACTGGAGAGCAGATGTACTCGAGGTACACAATCCTACCGATGCCGAGTCTGCGATGGGATCCATCCATTGAAAAAGTGTCGGCGCTTCCTACGCCTTAGTGCCGAGGAGCGGCTCCGAGCGGCTCTCGCGAACCGCTTTTGCTCGAGCTGCCTGGCCCACGAGCATTCCGACGGATCCTGTCGGCGTGGAGACGGCTGTAAGACGTGTGGTCAGGATCACCACACGCTGCTGCACCCCGTGACCAAGGAGCACCGGTCACCGCCCGCGGGAGACAGTACACGGGGTGTCTCGCTCTCTCGTCGGCCGTCATCAGCCAACTCCCGGCGCGGTTCGGGTGCTTCTCGCCCTGCGTTTGCCATTTTCCGGCATTCCCAAACCGATCCACGGCCGCCGACTTCCCGGCACTCGTCGATAACTCTTCGGCATTCTTCCGCCACTGGCCGGCAGCCGTCAAGTGCTCCACTGCATTCGTCCGCCACCCATCGGGTGCCGTCCACCGCTCGTCCGCCCGCGTCATCCGCGCCTAGGCAATTTTCCGCCTCTCCTCGAGGGCCCTCGCAGGACGCGGTCGCTGCGCCCACCCTATCGTCGCTGCTGAACCGGAACAGCGTCAATATCGGGACCCGGATTTTCGACACGGGGGCCTTCATCGACCCGTGTACGCCCTCTAGCTGCAGTGACGCATAGCTAGCGACGAGGGATCTGTTGCAACCCGAGCGATTCCAAGGGGGGGAGAATGTTTAGGTGAGGGGCCGTTGTGCTGAAGAGCGCATCCGTGCTGAAGAGCGCACCCGCGCTAAAGAGCGCACCCGCGCTGAAGAGCGCATCCACACTCGCCCATCTGTGCCCTCTCTTCTCGCTCGTTGGTTGTCGTCGATCTCTTTTTTTGTACTAGTTTCTAAGTTAAGTTAGTTATCTCATGTAAGCAGCCGAATAAAGCTGACCGCGTTATACCATCCGAAAGACGCCCCCGACTTCTTATTTCAACATTTCATGTTTTCTGGAATCTTTGGCGGCAGCGCCCCCCTACAAAATAACCTGTAAAGGTTTAGGTGTCGCAGGTACGAGAACTGCAGCATCAGTCGGTGCCGGTGGTCCGGACTGTGGAATACCCTGTGGTATCACTTTAAGGCATACCACGTATGTAGGACATATCAGACAATTGCTCATTTTCCTTGAGAAATTCGGACGCGAATTGTTCTCAGTTCTATATCTTTTCTAGGGTGGGAAAAGATATGAGCAGCTGCGTTAATGACATCAGGCTGAGGCAGATAACAAACAGCGGATTTTTTATGCTTAGGGGGCTCAGTTAGCAGCTGAAGGCCACTAAACTGAGTGTCAAGCGAAATTTACGAAAACCAGTGATCAACTCTTTAAATCCATTCTTAGTCCGTCTCATGAACGACCTCATTTCGTGTTGGACAACACGACAATTTTCACAACAATAGTGTAAACCAGACCTACCGGAAATGGCATTCGAAACTGAGGCACACTTCGCGTGTACGACGTTTTCACATAGCCAAAAATGAGTGGTAGGCTGGGATGAGGAGATTGTCTTCTTACTTTATAGAGCAGACCAGTTTAAATTCCATATTTTTAATTAACAATTTAAAAATAATATATAAAAAGTCAAAAAACACTATAGCTTGAAGCACTGTGTCAAATAGGAAGGAAAACTGCGGATATAGAGATAAGACGGGGAAGAAGCAGAGCTGAGCTATGCTTGGAATTGAATTGAAACAAATTATTAATTCGCCTCCAAATATACCGCAGCACACGCGAAGCGATACAGTTTAAGTTAAAACTGAAGTTTCTCAAAAATTTCGATTCTCAAGCAAGTCAACACCGGTTTACGAATATTTATCATAAACGCAGTATGCACAAAAAAAGCACGACCGTTCGGAAGGGAGAGAAGTGGAGACAAGTTACTTACGAGTATCCTTCCCTAAGGTGTTTTTCAGAGTCGGCATCAGCTTGCAACTCTTTTTGAAATAAAATGTGGTTGTCGGTGTTTAGTCGTAACCTGTTTAAAAAATAATTTGTGAGGGAAATACGTAGAACTCGCAACTTGGGCTCCTTAGCTATGAGACGGGGCATAGAAAGCTACGAGCAAATATAATAACCCCCAACAAGCCCAAGCTGCAAGATATCGACGTGTGTTTCTTACACCCTTCTTTATGAAAAATATTTAAATTGTACCGCCTAAAGTTATTATCGCTCTGTTAAGTACTCGTTCTTGTTAAGAGAAGGAACAGAGAGAAACCAGTAATAAATGAACTTTCTTTGAAATTGGTCGATGCGTTTCTTCGACTGTTTTTATTGACTCGACTGCGTTATTGATTCGACTGTTTTTCTTGGGTGTGAGAGTATGTCTCTCTTGTAAATTTAGTTACAAGCTACTGATGCATTTTCGCCTAAGCATCCTAATGCAATTAATGTCGACTTATTATTTTAACAACCATGAACTGGTTATTCATGAATCGTTGGTGACATTGGGTCCCACGGGTCCTCACAAAAATCAGAAATTTTATGAATGTAACTTTATAAATACATATTACAGATTTTTGTCTATTTCTATTATTTTCTTGGATTCCATAGAGTTTTTATTCAATTGGGTGTTTATCTACATATATGTATATTGCAAAATGGGAGAAAAGAAGGACGAACGAGGATGAGTTTTTGGTTTGTGGCTAAAAACAACACTAAATAGTACTATATGGACCAAATAGTTGTTCTCAGCATGGAACAGCTTAGTATTTATATATTATATACTTAACACGGAGAACGCATATTAGATTTATAAAAAAATTGCCATAAATTGGATATTACAAAATACTAAATTCATAAAACTACACATAAAATAGCAACATACATTTAATAGTGCATACCTTGAAGATTATTTTCCATAATTTAGTTACATTTTGTAAAGTGTGCGACAAACATAAATCATCTAAACATTTTAACGCAAATTTCTATTCGGAAAAAGCCCATTTTAAAGCGCTCAAAAAGCTTTGGTAGCGCTTTTAAAGATTTTTATACCCTTGCAGAGGGAATTATAATTTTGTCCACAAGTGTGCAACGCAGTGAAGGAGACATCTCCGACTCTATAAAGTATATATATTCTTAATCAGGATCACCTCCTGAGTTGATATGACCATGTCCGTCTGTCTGTCTGTCTGTTTCTACGCGAACTCTCAGTTTCTAGTCTCTCAGTTTTAAAGCTGTCGACTTAAAACTTTGCACACACCCTTCTTTCCTTTGCACGCAGTATATAAGTCGGAACGGCCGGGATCGGCCGACTATATCTTATAGCTGCCATATAACTGATTGATCGGAAATGGTATAACTTTGGTGTTGTAATAGATTGGTTATATTTTGATATTCTTATATTGTTTGGCCAACTACATCAGATTTTTTGCAATATATATCCGGTTTTAACTGCAAGGCTATATCAACTTCGGCTTCGCCCGAAGTAAGCTTTTCTTTCTTGTAATTAATTGGTTTTATTATGATGGAATCATAAGGATTGGCCAACAATATCCGATGTTTGCCATATATATCCTGTTTTAACTGGAAGGGTATATCAACTTCGGCTCCGTCTGAAGTTAGCTTCCCTTTTTTGTTATTAAAATTTTTAAATTGTAGGATAAATTTACTTTAAGATTAAAATAAGATACATATATAACAATGATATATTAGCATAGAATCTGGACCATAGTGCATAGAAGTTGAGCTATTTGCCTAAAAAAAAACGAAAAAAAACTTAGAATTTATAAACTTAAATAAATTGATGTTTCTCTCCCAAACATAACAAATGTAATATAATGTAACACATTAGTAATTATTAAGTAAAAAAATGAATGAAGTTTAATGCATTTAGCTCTGACTTGTCGTTTGGATTTAAAAGACCCCCGAACAAAACTTTTCTTAATTATGACATTCCGTCTATGAAAGGCATTTGTGACTACATTTTTGATGGCCCATGAAGGGATCAATCCATATACGACACCAGAATCTACGGTCATCTCTGACAGTTCTATTAAAGTAACAAAGTCTTTAATAAAAACCCTACGTCATCTATGAACCAGTACTCTCCTTCTCAACTTCTTCATTCTTCTCAACAAAGAGGAAGCAAAAAGAAAGGGAACGAACTTCCCATCGCACGAGTCAATCAATACGCTAGCATATTGTCGCTCTCTCACTTTGGATGACCATACATAAGTGCATACATACACAAAATAAGCAAGCCTAAGCCACTAATCACTTCCAGTTCAGAGTCTGAAACAATGGCAAAGGGTGGTAACGACAACAGGTTATTTGCACTCCAGAAAGATCTTCACAATCAGCTCATCCAACTCCAAATAAATTTGAAAAAGGACAGCAGGTCTCGAAAAACTAAGCCATATTTCTAACTGCGCCTTTCAAGACTTATTAAGCCAGCAATTTAACGAGAATCATCAAGAGTTCGTGAGCTCTGGCTTCGTAAGCCATTAGTTAGCACACCCCCATTCTTCGTCGATGAATTAGCGGACCAGTTCAAAGAGGAACTCCAAAAAACTTTTCCCCAGCCAGCTTCCAGCGTGGGCAAAGCAACAAATACAGCCAGCTTCCAACGTCGGCATATAACCAGGCGTTATTAAATATTGAGCGGATTTATTTCCTCAAGCAAGCATTGCCAAGCGAAAGGTCGTTTTTTTGTGCCTTATTCTTTTCTGTCAAATATTGCTGTAAACCGATGTTTACTTACTTTTCAATCGAATTTACAGAAACTACAGCCTTAATTTAAACCGTATCGCTTCGCGTGCGCTGCGGTGTATTTGGAGGCGAATTAATAATTTGTTTAATTTCAATTCTAATAATATTTCTTCTCTGCTTCTTGCTCTTCTTTTGTTTTTTTTATACCCTTGCAGAGGGTGTTATAATTTTGTCCAAAAGTGTGCAACGCAGTGTCATCCAACTCCAAATAAATTTGAAAAAGGACAGCAGGTCTCGAAAAACTAAGCCATATTTCTAACTGCGCCTTTCAAGACTTATTAAGCCAGCAATTTAACGAGAATCATCAAGAGTTCGTGAGCTCTGGCTTCGTAAGCCATTAGTTAGCACACCCCCATTCTTCGTCGATGAATTAGCGGACCAGTTCAAAGAGGAACTCCAAAAAACTTTTCCCCAGCCAGCTTCCAGCGTGGGCAAAGCAACAAATACAGCCAGCTTCCAACGTCGGCATATAACCAGGCGTTATTAAATATTGAGCGGATTTATTTCCTCAAGCAAGCATTGCCAAGCGAAAGGTCGTTTTTTTGTGCCTTATTCTTTTCTGTCAAATATTGCTGTAAACCGATGTTTACTTACTTTTCAATCGAATTTACAGAAACTACAGCCTTAATTTAAACCGTATCGCTTCGCGTGCGCTGCGGTGTATTTGGAGGCGAATTAATAATTTGTTTAATTTCAATTCTAATAATATTTCTTCTCTGCTTCTTGCTCTTCTTTTGTTTTTTTTATACCCTTGCAGAGGGTGTTATAATTTTGTCCAAAAGTGTGCAACGCAGTGAAGGAGACATCTCCGACCCTATAAAGTATATCTATTCTTGATCAGGATCACCTCCTGAGTTGATATGAGCATGTCCGTCTGTCCGTCTGTCTGTCTGTCTGTCTGTCTGTTTCTGCGCAAACTAGTCTCTCAGTTTTAAAGCATATTGCACGCAGTATGTAAGTCGGAACGGCCGGCCGGTAACTGATTGATCGGAAATGGTACAACTTTAGAGTTTTTACAGTTAAAGAGTTCAAATTTTACACGAGAGCTATTTTTGGCAAAATGCCAAATTTCATAAGGATCGGCCTACTATATTTTATAGCTGCCATATAACTGAACGATCGAAAATTACCCAATTTCGTGTTTTTGAAGATAGAAAGCTGAAACTTAGTACAGTTTCTATTTTTGGTCAGTTGATCCAACCTACCAAATTTCATAGGATCGGCCGACTATATCCTATAGCTGCCATATAACTGAACGATCGGAAATGGTAATTGGTAGAAATATCAACTTTCGTATTTTTAAAGTTAGATGCTTGGGACTTTTTTTTAGAATTTTTATTTTAATTAATTGGTTTTATTATGATGTAATCATAAGGATTGGCCAACTATATCCGATGTTTGCGATACATATCCGGTTTTAACTGCAAGGGTATATCAACTTCGGCTCCGCCCGAAGTTAGCTTCCTTTCTTGTTTTCTAGTTTTTTTTTTTTAAACGTTGCTTTTATTTCTTGAATCTTCTCTTTGCGAGACTAACAAGAGGTGTATCAAATCTTATATTTTTAACTTAACTAACAGTCATATTGACTGATACGGAGTTAGACGGCCCTAAAAATCGATTGCTGGGTTGGGAGGTCGTTGCGTCTAAGGCGGGATACGCTTGTTTACGTGAGGGGCCGGTGTGCCGCAACTTTAAGAGTGCACCCGCGCTGAAGAGCGCACCAGCACTGAAGAGCGCACCCGCGCTGAAGAGCGCATCCGCGCTCGCCCCTCTTTGCGCTCTCGCTCCTTCGCCGGCCGTCGTCGATCGTAGTTTTTCTATTACTTTTTGTACTAGTTTTTAAGCAATTAATCTCATGTAAGCAGCCGAATAAATCTGACCGCGTTATACCATCCGAAAGACGCCCCCGACTTATCATTTCATCCCTAATCCTGGAATCTTTTGCGGAACCAACGCCCCCCTACAAACATTGGTCCTTCGAGCCGGATAATTACTGGATTTTCTTCTGCCAGCAGTTCTTGGCATTGTTCCGCCAAAAGATAAGTACATTTTTCCCTCCCCATCTCTCTGCCGGTCTTCAGCAGTGATCCGAACATTAAATTTCGTTCACACTGCTGCAAGATTGTTTTTCCCTCCGTGTCAACTCCAAGTCCGAGTTTTCCGACACAACGGCAGGTTGAGATTTTGTAATAATCTATAATAATCTTAAAATTCGGCAAATTTTTCTATCAGTCTCCGTTTTGTGTGCTGCCCATATTCCTCGCCGTGTTCGGCCTCTCCGTTATTCATTCGCTTGCCAACGGTCGAGGCATATGTGCATCCGCATGCATACATACGCACATACATATTTTTTTTTGGTGGAATTAATCCGCGAAAAAAATCGCAAGTGAACAGTGAAATTGTGTGGTGACAAAAAGAAGGCATAATTAATATTGGCCACCGGTGTGAATTAGTTCCGGAAATTCCAAATTCACCGAACAGTCCGCCGCTGTCGTAATATTTGTTTTTATCTTCCTCAATCAGTGTCATTTTTTACACCACATAACTTTTCTGTTCCCCCAATTATACAGTCCACTTATCAAAGCTCCACTGTGCCAACATATGCCCACATGCCCTTACATATATCCGTACCTGCATGCATGTCCATATATTTTCTGCCTTCAATTCCAGGAAATATATAACCGATAAAATTTAACATATACAGTCCACTTATCGAAGCTCTACTGTACCATCATATGCCCCACATGCCCTTGCCCTACTTGCATGCATGTCCACATAATTTCCAAATATTTTCTGCCTCCAATTTCAGGAAATATATAGCCGATAAAATTTACAAAATATTTTACATTTTCTAAAACCAACAATTATAAACCGCCATTTCACTACAAATCCGTGATTGTGTCGCTTAAATTCTCGACCTAGCCGTGTTGTGTTTTTCGGTTCTGTTTATTTTTCTTTGAGGTACGTACAGGGTGCCGACGGCATAACCGGCTGCATAACAAAATAGATTAAAAAATCAATTAATTATAAATTTATTTATTTATAATTATAACGACGAAAATTTATTTAATTCTTATTGTCCGTTCGAGCAAAGGGCCAGGGTTTAATTCACCTTTCCGGCCACTCAATAATTAAAGTCGAAGATTTAACTATCGGAAAATTATAATTAATTAATTTAATTATCCACCTTCTGTCCGAATAGAGCCGCGGTTTTTAATTCCATCTTCCCGGCTTCGTGTTAATTAAATTCAATTAATCAAATATTTAGGTTTCAATTCCACCGTTCCAGTTTCGTGATAATTAACCTCAATTGATTAAAAATTAAGATTTTCCACTCCACCCTTCTGGCTCCATCATATTTAAATCCGACAGTTAGCCAAAAATTAATTATTTATATCTTTGTGTGTTAAATTCAAGCCAAAGTTAAGTCCACCTTCCGGCTCCGCAAATTCGAAAATAGTTAAGAATTTAATCTCTCAGTATATATTAAATTCAGTACGAACCACACAAGGCGAAATATACATGTACATATATAGACCGTCATCATTTTTTTCCGAACAAGCACGAATTTTCCGGTACTTTTTCCATTTTTTCGTGCCTCCAACTCTGCTTCTACTCCGCATCAGGCAACATCCGCCTACAATCCGAACAAACCTCGTCTCCTTTTGGGTTTTTTCTGGTGCCTGAAGTTTTTCTTTCCACATTCGAATTGTGCCGCACACGACTTTCCTTTCCACATCGGCGCCACTAGTTCGCACTTGCTCCTTGTAATTGCCTTTCATCCGCGATCTCACCGTTCTCATCACATTAGTGCGACCGGCCACCACTTCGTACGGGGCACCTGTTGCGCGAGTCAGTCGACAAGCGCTGATCAGCGAATTGGACTCTGAGAATGCCCACGGGAGACGACAAAAAGCCGCGTTCGATCCCAGCCATCCGTTTGGACAGATCTCAATCCGCATCTCCGCGGACGCCTCTTTTGAAGCCTAAGGCTACCAGTGTCAGTCCAAGGGCAAGGAGTGACGAATCCGTCAATACAACCCCCGGTCCTTCACAAAGGCAGACTCACTCCGTCGCAAAAATGGCTCCAAGTGCGGTCGAAGTGGCGTTGAAAAAGTTCATCGCCACAACAGATCGAATTATCCAATTTGAGGCTAACATAAGTACTCCGGGCGCCCCAGAAACGGAAATAGGCTCCCAATACATGTGCGAAGTTCATCGGGACCAAATTCAGGCACTATGGGAGAAGGTGGAGAAGAGCTATGAGAGCTGCTCCGATTTGCTAGCCGTGTCCGACGACAATGCGGCCGCCTCGACAGTGCTGGAAGCGAAGTACAGCTACTGTTACTCCGTCTATTCGAGATGTATTGCCCAGCTTCGGGAGAAAATTGCTTCCCAATCCACTCAGGCTCCCGTCAATGTCCACACGCCCGCGCCTACAGGCTGCCGGTTACCTCCGGTGGATACCGAGGTCTTCGCGGGTGATTATCTTCGGTGGCCCACCTTCAGAGACTTGTTTACGGCCATTTACATCCAAAACTCGCGGCTCACCCCGGTAGAGAAGTTGTTCCACTTATTGTCCAAGACAAGTGGTGACGCCCACGCCATTGTTTCTAAGGCTCCGCTTACCCATGAGGGCTTTGTCGCCGCATGGCAAAGCCTCACAGACCGCTTTGAGAACCGGCGGCTATTGGTCAACAGCCAGTTGAAGATCCTTTTCAACATCCAGGCTATTTCTCAAGAGTCCGGCGTCGCGCTGAAGGAGCTGCAAGCTACAATTCAGAGTTGTTTGACAGCCCTAGAAATGTCCTCCGTTAATGTTGAGGCTTGGGACTGTCTCCTTGTATTTATGATTTCGTCAAAGCTCCCCAAGGTCACACTTTCTATGTGGGAGCAATCCGTACATAATAAGGCCGAGATTCCAACATGGAAGGAATTAGATAACTTCCTGACAGAGCGCCATCGCACTCTGGAGGCCATCGACGACGTCAGGCCTAGTGGCTCCGTGCAATTTCCGCCAAGGTCGGGACTTCCTACTGCCCCTGCTCGGAGGCTCACTTCATACGAGACTCGAGTGGTTCCGGGCCAAAAGGGCTGCGATCTCTGTTCGAGGGAGGACCACCCCATTCGCTTATGTCCGCGTTTCCTAGAAATGGATGTAAATGGGCGCTCTGACTACATAAGGAGGAAGCAGTTATGTTTAAACTGTTTTGCCCGAGGGCACCAGCAGCGAGACTGCACGAGCGCCCATACCTGCTCCACATGCCACAGCAGACACCACACCCTCTTGCACCGCGGCAATCCATTCGCAACCGCTCCAAGTCCGCCTACGCAGCTTACCGCTCCAAGTCCGCCTACGTCAACAAACGGCCCCGAGGATCAGTCGAATGTGCAGGTGTGTTTCGCTTCCGGGTCAGGAGCCGTCCTACTGGGCACGGCCCTTATCAACGTGTGCCATTTGGGGTGCACCGTCCAAGCACGAGCACTGATAGACTCAGGCTCCGAAGCGACCTTCATAACGGAACGACTGTTCAACCTCGTCAAGCCTCCCTTCAAGACGATTCAAGCCCAAGTTTCCGGCCTTAATCAAACCATTTCCGCGCAGTCTACTAAATTGTGCCATTTCTCTATTCGGTCGCCGTCAAGACCCGGGCTACAATTAGAGACTGCGGCTTACGTTCTTCCGCAGTTGGCAGGAAATCTGCCATCATATCCGATTTCGCGAGATCGTCTCAAGGGGCTGCCCAATATTACCCTGGCGGACCCCAACTTCTTTGAGAGCTCCCAAGTCGATGTGTTATTAGGAGCTGACATTCTTCCGTCCATTCTCCTCGGTAATTCCAAGGCTAATATCTGCGGGTCGCTTCTCGGTCAGGAGACCATTTTCGGATGGGTGCTGACAGGCCCATTATCTCCAGCCAACCCCCGCAGCGTGTCTGTTTTTTCCGCACGAGTTGCCCGCAGCCTCGGTGACTCACTGGTTCAGGGTTTCGATTCCGGATGCGAGCATAATTCTGTTACGACTCCTTCTTCGATTTACACATCGCATCACGCTGCACGGTGGCAATCAGCTGATGATCCGACTGATCCGGGTCTAATTCTAGATTCCAAGGTCATATTCAGCACGATGTCGCCACGCCCACGCAACGCCCCGTCACTGGAAAGCAGATGTACTCGAGGTACACTATCCTACCGATGCCGAGTCTGCAATGGGAGTCATCCGTTGAAGAAGTGTCGGCGCTTCCTACGCCTTAGTGCCGAGGAGCGGCTCCGAGTGGTTCTCGTGAACCGCTATTGCTCGAGCTGCCTGGCCCACGAGCACTCCGACGGATCCTGTCGGCGTGGGGACGGCTGTAAGACGTGTGGTCAGGATCACCACACGCTGCTGCACCCCGGGACCAAGGAGCACCGGTCACCGCCCACGGGAGACAGTACACCTGGTGTCTCGCTCTCTCGTCGGCCGTCATCCGCCAACTCCCGGCGCGGTTCGGGTGCTTCTCGCCCTGCGTCCGCCATTTTCCGGCACTCACAAGCCGATCCACGGCCATCGACTTCCCGGCGCTCGTCGGCAACTCCTCGGCATTCTTCCGCCACTGGCTGGCAGTCGTCAAGCGCTCCACTGCTTTCGTCCGCCACTCATCGGGTGCCGTCCACCGCTCTTCCGCCCGCGTCATCCGCGCCTAGGCAACTTTCCGCCTCTCCTCGAGGGCCCCCGCAGGACGCGCTCGCTGCGCCCACCCTATCGTCGCTGCTGAGACGGAACAGCGTCAACATCGGGACCCGGATTTTCGACACGGGGGCCTTCATCGACCATGTACGCCCTCTAGCTGCAGTGACGCATAGCTAGCGACGAGGGATATGTTGCAACCCGAGCGATTCCAAGGGGGGGAGGATGTTTACGTGAGGGGCCGGTGTGCCGCAACTTTAAGAGTGCACCCGCGCTGAAGAGCGCACCAGCACTGAAGAGCGCACCCGCGCTGAAGAGCGCATCCGCGCTCGCCCCTCTTTGCGCTCTCGCTCCTTCGCCGGCCGTCGTCGATCGTAGTTTTTCTATTACTTTTTGTACTAGTTTTTAAGCAATTAATCTCATGTAAGCAGCCGAATAAATCTGACCGCGTTATACCATCCGAAAGACGCCCCCGACTTATCATTTCATCCCTAATCCTGGAATCTTTTGCGGAACCAACGCCCCCCTACAAACAACGCTAGAAACCCGAGTCAATCCCCGAGCGAGAAAATTTGGGTGCGAAGACAGTTTTTCTTTGTATGACTCTTTTTGCTTCTGGATTTCGTCTTTCACTGCGAGGATGCCCAGATCCCGGTGGATGTTTTCGTTGCGAACATACCAAGGTGCCCCTGTGATAGTTCTCAGGATTTTTGATTGTGCGCGCTGTATGATGTCTATGTTGCTGCTGCTCGCGTTCCCCCACAGCTGGGAGCCATACGTCCAGATTGGCTTTAGGACTGAATTGTACAGTAGTAACTTGTAGTCCAGGCACAGTGGCGATCGTGAGTTTATGATCCAGTGGAGGCTGCTGGCTTTCAGTTTTAGATGCATCTTTTTGCATTCGATGTGCTTACGCCAGGTAAGTCGTCTATCAAGGTGAATGCCAAGGTACGTTACGTCGTTAGCTTGAGGGATCTGCATACCGTTTATTAAAAGCGGAGGGCATGTTTGTCTATTAAGAGTAAACGTTATATGTTTACACTTTTGTTCGTTTATTTTAATGCGCCAGTCGGACAGCCACCTTTCCACTATTGTGAGATGATTAGCCAGTTGGGTTGTTGCCTGCGTTGGGCATCTGGAGCGACTAAGAATAGCGGTATCATCGGCGAACGTTGAACGGCGAAGGAATATCCGCAGTATACAAAACATATAGACACGGCCCGAGTGCGCTTCCCTGTAAAACTCCAGCTTCGATGGTGTAGTCGCCCGAAGTAGCTGCGTTGCATCTCACTGAGAATACCCTATTGAAGAGGTATGATTCCAGTAGCTTGTGGGTGTATGTTGGCAAATACGTTTTAATTTTGTGCATGAGTCCGATGAGCCAAACTCGGTCGAAAGCTTGAGATACGTCGAGGAAAATAGCGCTGCAGTATTCTCGTTGTTCGAAGGCTGAGCGTATTTCGGATGTTAATCTGTTCACTTGTTCGATGGTTCCATGGTTTCTTCGAAAGCCAAATTGGTGTGCCGGGATGATATTGCAAGCTTCCAGATGTGGTATTATGCGAGTTAACAAGCATTTTTCAAACAGTTTAGACAAACAAGATAGAAGGCTTATTGGTCTGTATGATGACGGAATTGTGTGGTCTTTTCCAGGCTTCGGTATCATTATAATAATGGATTTCTTCCACTTTTTTGGGAAATAGCCAAGATTAATGATTCCATTAAATAGTTTGCAGACGACCTCTATAGCGCATTTTGGAAGTTCGATCAGCATCTTTAGGGTCAATAGGTCACCACCGGGAGCCTTTTTTGGTTTTAGCCCTCTTATGACTTTTTCGATTTCGTTCGGCCGGAATGGAGGTGCGGCTGGCTGAGGAGAGGACTCTGGCTGAATTACTGGCAGGAGGAAAGAATTTGAGGCTGGGTTTGGCTGGAAGACACTTTGGAGATGTGTGGCGAATGTTTCAGCTCGGTCTTCGTTGCTGCGAGCCCAGCATCCCGAAGAGTTTCTTATCGGGGTGGTCGTTTCAATTGGGGCACTAAGATTTGGGTGGGCCCTCCAAAGGGGGTACTTTGGGCTTGTTGGCGAGAGATTCTGGATGTACCTCAGCTATGCATTTTCTTCCTGTTGGTGAAGAGCCTGGTCGAGTGATCGGGTTGCTTCCTTAAGGCGTTGTTTTGAAGCTGGTGATCTGCTGTTTTGCCAATCACGACGCGTGCGCCTCTTTTCTCGAACGAGCTGTTCGATTTGCTGATTAGATTTGAAGTGTTTGTTTCGGTCTACTTCTTTCCTATGATGAGTAGAGATTTTAGCTGCCGCAACGAGTACTTCTTCCAGGGCGCTCGTAGTGTAGTCGATGTCCGATTCCATGTTAAAATCCGGGGCGAGTTCTATGTGGGCACTCACGTACTTTTTGTATTTTAGCAAGTTTGTTTTTGTCGTCGTCAGACTGAAGGGGTGTTCGGTTATTTCTGGGCTTTGAAGAAGCGTTAGAAGCACAGGCGAGTGGTCTGATGATAAGTCCGAGACTGCTTTGGCACTTATTAGATTGCGAGGTATGTTTTTTGTCACTGCAAAATCAATAAGGTCTGGGAGCTTTCGTGAGTGTGAAAATGGTGTTTAATTCGTTCTCTGATTAGAACTCCAGTTCCGCCGTGGGCTTTCCCATCTGGATGATCTGTGCGGTAGATTGTGTAGCCTCTTATATGAAAGTTGTATTTGCTTGTAAGATGCGTTTTCACCAGTAGCATAACGTCAATATGGTTTTCGGTCAAGAATTGTGACAATTCTAGTTTATGCCGTGAGACACCATTGGCGTTCCACATTGATATTCGTAGCGCCTGCATAGATTATTTGGACTGTTGTGCTACGAGCAGCTGTATCACCATGTTCTGGTTTTGAACAAGCGTTTGCATGGTCGTTTTCATGAATGACATAAGCTCCATCATACTTTGTTGGAGGGTAAGAATCATAGTTTCCGTTTTGCTGTGTGGCTGTTCTGGGGCCTGTTGAGCGCTTTGAGAGTTAGGCTGAATTGGAATTTCCCTTCCAGATCGTAGAGCATCGGCATAGGAGAAGCCGTTGGTGGCGTGGTTTTTGACGAAACGTACGCATTCTGTGGATTTTGGTTGCGCGTTGCGGTCGCTTGACGCATGCGACTCTTTAACTCCTTATACACAATACATCCTCTATAGTTTGCCGTATGGCTGCCTCCGCAGTTTCCACATTTCTTCACGGTACTGTCCTTGTTTGTAGTGCAGCAAGCGGACTTGTGGACGTCCCCGCAGACTACACAGACAGCCCGAAGTGTGCAGTAAGACCTTGTGTGTCCATACTCTTGACAATTAGTGCATTGCACTGGACCGTTACGTTTATGTGGCTCTTCAACAGTGATTTTCCGATGCAAAAGATAGTGCAGGTTGTAGATTGGGTGGACTTCGTTCTTCTTCAGCGACCTGCTTTCAGGCTCGAGCTCGACCTTGAAGAGGGGTTGTGGCTTTTTATCTTTATTTAGAATGTTAATAACATTCTTGGCGGCGAAGCCCTTTTCTTTAAGGGCGGTTTTTATTTCCTCGGCGGTAACATCAGGTTCTATTCCCTTTACTACCACTTGTAGGCCCTTACTGCTTTTCAGCTGGTACGTGTAATAGTTTTTCTGTACAGTGTCCAGATATTTTGACACTATTCGGAAGTGCTCTTCAGTCTTGGTTTGCACCTTTGTTTCATGGATGTTCCCTTTGATAAGCGGAACAACATGAAAGTTTTCACCGTTCCCGATCAACGACGCAATTTTGTTGACCAGGGCACTCGAGCTTTTTTCCCTAATATAGATTGGAGGGGGCTTGGGTTTTTTTGCGGTGTCTTGGGCTGGTTGGTTTTCCTCAGCCTCCGCCAGTAGGGCAAATCTGTTAGTAGTGGATCTGTCTGGTTCATTATCGTTATTCAGGACACGGTTAATTTTTGTTTTGTTGCCTGCCGGATTACTCTGCGGGCTAAGCTTGCGCTTAATTTGGATGTAGCGATCCATTCCATTCTGTGTGGCCGTTGCCGCTTTGGCACTTTCCGAGGTTGTTGTTTTTGTACTCGCTGTAGTCGTTGACGTCGCGGTACTTTGAGTTGCAGAGGTTTTCGCTGTTGTTGCAGAAGTAGTAGCGCTGCTAGTTGTTGGTGCGAAATTTGTTTCCGATATTGGAGGGGGGGTTTTACACTGCGAACTCCATGACGCGGGAGTCGGAGTGAGCAGAGCGGGTGAGCAAGACCGTGCCCTTTGGGTTTCAGCGGTCAGTAAAGCCGGGTTGCTTTTAAGCGCCGATTTTTCCACTTCGGTATCGCGGGTTGAAAAGTAAGAGTAGAAGCCGTTTCTTTGGTTCACTGAACTTCTACGCTCGTTCTTTTGGTCGTTGCTCAATGAGCTCATTGCGTGGTACGTATTTTTTTTTTTTTCAACAATGCACTAGTTTTGGTTTAGCACATTACAACTGTTATAAAAAAAAAGCTTGTCTGTCGCTTTTAATAAATTGTATTTCAGTGTCTTTTCGCTTATATTGGCGAAAATATAAGCGAAGTGAAGTTTTCCCGGAGCTCGGACAAAGCACGTCCGCTCAGTTCGGTAGTTCGATTACAAAAATGAGTTTTCTAGTTCAATAGAGATTCTTATACCTATTTCTGTCATTTTCCTTTGCCCACTCCCTTTTCCCTTTTTAATGTGAGGAATCTTTCATAATTCTCTTACATTAAAAAGGGAAACGGGAATAGGGTGACCAGGCGTCCGTATTAATACGGACATGTCCGTATTTTCAGCTCTGTGTCCGTTAGTCCGTATTTTTTTGTAAAATGTCCGTATTTTTCGCGTTTTTAACGAAAAAACAGGTTGCACCTGCAATTTTTCCGAAAGGAGTTTCTAGACTTAAACATTCGAAAGCGCCCGCGCTCGCAGCTGACGTAGAGAACGCGCAATTAGTTTAGCACGCGTTAACGGTAAAATTCCCTAGAAATATGGGACGATTGCGTCTGGTTGTTCGGTTTGCTATGTATGTATGCATACTGTCGCGTACATATGTACATTGCTTTTAGCGTTGCTTTGTGTATTTCTGTAACAGCTGACTTTTTTATTCTCAATCAGTCAATCTGTAACAAAACAACCAACTCGTAAGTATTCTGGATGTTTTATAAACGCTAATAACGATTAGATTAGTTGAGAGCTTTATTGTAAAAAAAAAGTGTACTTGTTGTTGCAGATCCTGGAAGCTCAGGTTTCAAGTAATCGAATGGTCTGAATGTTTTCAACGCGAAATTCGGTAAAGGAAAATCTAACCTGACACTCGATAGGGACAACAAGCTTGTGACAATTAACACGGCATAATGTCCGAGTCACCCGATCACAAACGCTTGAAAACCACGCCGAATTCAACCAAACGCAAGTGTACATTTACAGAGGAGTTGAGACAAAAACTTATTCTCGTAGTTTTAGCGATGGGAAATCTGCATATTTTGCTCATTGCATTGTTTGTGATTGTGAGGTGTCAGTTGCAAATAGTGGTTTGTATTTTTTCATTTTTCATGAAATATCGCCTGATTGCTCTTGTGAAATTGTAGGAACCCGTGATCTGGAAAAACACCTCGCTACACCAAAACATTCAAAAAAAGTGCAAGATGCATTTACTTCGCGTTCCATTTTGGACTTCACTTATCAAAAATCAGCAACAGAGGCACATGCAGTTTGGGTGGCTGAAGGAACTTTGGCATACCACACCATAAAACATCATCAAAGCTACAGATCCATGGACTGCACAAGTCAACTCATTCGCTCACTCTTTGGCGATTCTCATGCAGAAAAAAATGTTTCTTGCGGACGTACAAAAACCGAAGCTATTGTAAATCAGGTTCTATCTGTTAATTCCATTGAAATGGTAGTGCAAGATTTGAAAAAGACACCTTTCTTTAGTATAGGCACTGATTCGAGTAATCATGGTAATTTGAAAATGTTTCCATTGATAGTCCAATATTTTGATCCTGCTGAAGGAGGGATAGTTGTCAAATTGTTAAATATCAAAGAAAAGTTTGATGAAAAAGCTCAAACTATTGCTAACATGATAAATAGTGAATTGGATAAACATGTTTTGACTAGTTTCTCAGTCGCATACGGAGGCGATAATATCAATACAAACTTTGGTGGGCTGAATCGCAAAGAAGGAGAAAACGTATTGACTTATTTAAGGCGTGAAATAAACCAAAATATCATTGGCATTGGGTGTTCAGGCCATGTCATGAACAATTCAGCTCACCATGGTATAGATCGGTTCGGTTCTTTCGACATTGAATGTATTGTAATGAACATTTTCAATCACTTCTCGATTTACACTGTTCGGACAAATCAATTAAAGAATTTTTGCGATTTCGTTGACGTGGAGTACAGGAAACTGCTATCTCACAGCAAAACACGTTGGCTAACCCTCTAGAATTGATCTAATTTTACAAATTTTTCCAGCTCTGAAATCATTTTTTTTATCCACTGACCATCCGCCAATTATTTTAGAAAGTTTTTACAAAGATGATTTTGCGGAATTGCAATTGCTATTTATAAGTTCACTTATGAATGTCTTTCATAATAGAATCAAAAGCATCGAACGCGAAGACAATTCTGTTCTAGAAGTTCTGCAAATCATTGACGAAGCATCGGAGACTTTGACTGAAAGACTTAATTCGAAATTTATACCATTCGCAGTCAAGCAGAAAATGGAAAAGCTAACAAATGAAGGTAAAGAAACTGAGTGTCAAAACTTTACAGAATCCATGCTTGTGGTGTATGAAAGATCTTGTGAATATTTGCTGAAATGGAGCCAGTCATTGCGTCATTTGGAAGACTTCGAATGGTTAAATTTCAAGCCAGGAAAAGATTTGAGGTATGATTCTGTTGAAAAATCTGTTGCATTTCTCGCATCCAAAAATATTGAAATTGATGATACAAAATTGTTTGACCAGTTTGTTAATTTAAAAAAATTTTTGAATAAAAAAGAAGCAAAGGATAATTTTTTCAGAAAAAGAGGCAATGAAAAAGTCTGTGAATTTTTTTCTGCTAATAGTTGTCTTGAATCATGTTCTGAAATACTAAAAATTGCTCAATATTTCTTTGCGATTCCCTGTCACAACGCAAATTGCGAACGCGGGGGTTGGTGGAAACGAGAAAACGGCGGTGTCCGTATTTTCCACTTCAGTTATCTGGTCACCCTAAACGGGAAGGGCAAGTCCGATGTGGCCAACTACTGAGGTATCTCTAAATTGTCGGCAATTCCAAAGTTATTTGAAAATTTAATTACATCTATTAATTTGCAACATCTTTGCTCTTCGATTAGTTCTCCATGGCAGCATGGCTTCATTAAGCGTCGCTCCACCACCACTAATTTACTAGAGCTGACATCGGTGTTAAGCGGAATCTTTTGGTTCCAGCTACTTAGATAGAAGAACACAAGGAGTCTTTTTTAAAAATGTACATTCCCTTCTGGTCCGTGCTACATCTAAGGCAACTCAAGGACGTCATCTTGGCCCGTTACTGTTTACTCTTTTTTTTTTAATTACTTGCCCTCAACTTTATCGAACCCTCTAGGACTCATGTATGCAGACGATCTTAAGCTTTTGCTTCAATACATATCGGCTCATGCCTCATGCTGTCTTCAGTCCGATCTCGCAAATTTTTAAAAATAATAGGCGAATGATTCAATTTTTATTGGATCAAAATGTAAACTTAAGCCTTTTATTAGTTCGGGATTTCCAACTAAGAAAAATTAATTCAGGTTAATGATCTTTGCGTCCTATTAGAACTTAAACCCAAATTTGCCAACCACAATTTCCACTATATTTTCTTCTCTTAGGTATCTTTTTCTCTTTTCTATTTAGTTTAATAAATAATTTCTCGAGCGCCCCTGGGACGTCTGGGACTGTAAGCTTTGTGATGAATGCTAGCTGGTGCACGAGCCATTCCATTAACTATATAAAACGTTGCAAAAAAAAAAAAAAAATATGGGGAATCCGTATTAACTTTACCATGATATGGTTTTAATTATTATGAAGTGATAAATCCAATTTCATTAATTAGGGTCAAGAGTTAAAGTATCAATGCGGCTTAAAACGTCTGTTACTTATTCAAATTTTAATATTTCTATTATTTACATCTACTATTTTTAAGTTTGACCCGGAGTTGCGAAGAATTTTACAAATTTTGAATATCCAAGACTGCATCGTGGACTACCGAACCAGAGCGATAATACCAGAACGGTAGCAAAAAAGAAGCCTCCTCCATATCTCTCAAAGAAAGTTCTTTCCCATTGGTAACCTCATATTAAGCTATACCGGAGGTTACCTGTTCAATTATTCTCTTCCAAAGAACCACTTAAGCTTAGAAATTATGTACATTGTATGTTTAAATGTTCCATACGACTTATTTATTTATTTTTCAAGAAGACCATTTCTGTACATATTATACTTCCGGCATTTTCTTAACTTTGCTTCCAAAGCCCTTCTTAAAAAGTTGTGTATTCAAACGCATTATTTATGTATTTTATATTATATTTTCTAATCAAAACTATTATTTTATTTTTATACCCTTGCAGAGGGTATTATAATTTTGTCCAAAAGTGTGCAACGCAGTGAAGGAGACATCTCTGACCCAACAAAGTATATATATTCATGATCAGGATCACCTCCTGAGTTGATATGAGCATGTCCGTCTGTCCGTCTGTCCGTCGGTCCGTCTGTCCGTCTGTCTGTCCGTCTGTCTGTCTGTCCGTTTCTACGCGAACTAGTCTCTCAGTTTTAAAGCTATCGACTTGAAACTTTGCACACACCCTTCTTTTCTTTGCACGCAGTATATAAGTCGGAACGGCCCGGATCGGCCGACTATATCCTATAGCTGCCATATAACTGATTGATCGGAAATGGTATAACTTTAGTGTTTTTAGAGTTAGAGAGTTCAAATGACTTGAGAGCTATTTTTGGCAAAACAATACGACATGCCTAATTTCATAAGGATCGGCCGACTATATCCTATAGCTGCCATATAACTGAACGATCGCAAATGACCCAACTTTCGTGTTTTTGAAGATAGAAAGCTAAAACTTAGAACAGATTATATTTTTGGTCAGATAATCCGACCTACTCAATTTCATAAGGATCGGCCAACTATAGCTGCCATATAACTGAACGATCGAAAATGTTTTTTGGTAGAAATACCAACTTTGGTATTTTTGAAGATAGAAGTTTTGGACTTTTTTTTTAGATTTTATATTATAATAAATTGGGTAGTATTATTTTGTTCTCATAAGGATCGGCCAACTATATCCGATGTTTGCGATATATATACGGTTTTAACTGCAAGGGTATATCAACTTCGGCTCCGCCCGAAGTTAGCTTTCCTTTCTTGTTTATTATACCCTAGCAGAGGGTATTATAATTTTGGTCCAAAGTGTGCAACGCAGTGAAGGAGACATCTCCGACCCTATAAAGTATATATATTCTTGATCAGGATCACCTCCTGAGTTGATATGAGCATGTCCGTCTGTCCGTCTGTCTGTCTGTTTCTACGCGAACTAGTCTCTCAGTTTTAAAGCTATCGACATGAAACTTTGCACACACCCTTCTTTCTTTTGCACGCAGTATATAAGTCGGAACAGCCTAGATCGGCCGACTATATCCTATAGCTGCCATATAACTGATTGATCGGAAATGGTATAACTTCGGTGTTTTTAGAGTTAGAGAGTTCAAATTTTACACGAGCGCTATTTTTGGCAAAATAATACGACATGCCAAATTTCATAAGGATCGGCCGACTATATCCTATAGCTGCCATATAACTGAACGATCGGAAATGACCCAACTTTTGTGTTTTTGAAGATAGAAAGCTGGAACTTGGTACAGATTATATTTTTGGTCAGTTGATCCAACCTACCAAATTTCAGGAGGAATTAAGGATCGGCCAACTATATCCGATGTTTGCGATATATATCCGGTTTTAGCTGCAAGGGTATATAAACTTCGGCTCCGCCCGAAGTTAGCTTTCCTTTCTTGTTTTATTAAAAATTTTTTCAAAATTTGTGTTATAAAAATTAATAATCCGATGTTTGCGATATTTATCCAAACTTAACTGGAGATCTAAATCAGTTTAAAATAAAATGTTAACCTGTTCGTGTTTCGTTAGTTCCAACGTTTTTTTTGCTAATACTCAAACACTAGCGGTCAGAAAAAGACCGAACCACGACCTGAAAAGAATAAAGTTTGATCTACGTTTTTGTTTCCATTAAAAAATTGTCAATTTTTTTTTACTTCTGATCCTACGCCACCTAGTTTAAAAAGGGCTAGTGTAAAAATACAACCACTTAACCGCATTTGACTGCATTTCTCTAAAAAAAAAAAAAACAAGGAAAGAAAGCTTACTCAGGGCGGAGCCTTGCAGTTAAGATATGATAGTGTATCGCTTAAAAGCAGTACGCATTACGAAAGCGAAATACCTGGCCCAGAAATGGACAAAAAAAGAGGCCTTGCACCTTAGACAGTTGGTTATCGAGATTGGATGTGGATCCGAAAGTTCTGCAATAGTTTTGTACAGGGACAATCAGAGTTCGGTGGCTCTGGCCAAGAACTCTGACATCCACTTGCGATCCAAACACATAAACATTAGAAACCATTTCATACGGGAAATTGTGGAGAAAGGCGAAGTGGAAATGAAATAATTCGCAACAAAGAAAATAATTGCAGATATCTTTACTAAGATAAAGCAGAATTATTGTCATTTGGCAAGTTAAAGAGTTTCGTATAAATAAGTACCAATTTGTAAACAGCCTTAAATTGAGGATCCAATGTTAACGTGTTCGTTATACGATAGTTTATATCGATATTTGCAATGTTACGGTGCCACTGTAGACGCATTAGCTGTGCTAAGAAAAGAAAAAAACAGAATAATAAAGATCTAAGATTTTGTTTCTATTAAAATGGCTTTTTTTTGGGGCCAAAATTTTGATAAGAATAGTTTTGAATAAAAAAATATACACGAAAGGCTCTGTTAATTATTTTCAACAAAAATGTTGACATTGGAAAATGACTTTCACAGCTCCTTTTCAATTTAAAAAAATATTGCTTACCTATAAATGACTACTATAAATTCATAAATATTTTTTCCGCCTTTATAACAAGAAATATATATAAAATTTCCTATAAAAACGGGCTAAAATTTTAAAAGCGTGGATCTTGAAGACTATAAGAGATAAAGCTATCCGATTGGGAATTTGAAGTCGTACGGTTTCCGCGGAGATAAATTTTGTGTCAAAAGATTTGCCCAAGCGCAAAAACATGCGAAACAAGAAAGGAATGCTAACTTCGGGCGGAGCCGAAGTTTATATACCCTTGCAGTTAAAACCGGATATATATCGCAAACATCGGATATAGTTGGCCGATCCGTATGGGAATAGGAATATATAATCCAATTTATTACAATACAAAATCTAAAAAAAGTCCCAAACTTCTATCTTCAAAAATACGAAAGTTGATATTTCTACCAAATACCATTTCCGATCGTTCAGTTATATGGCAGCTATAGGATATAGTCGGCCGATCCTAATGAAATTTGGTAGGTTGGATCAACTGACCAAATATATAATCTGTACCAAGTTCCAGCTTTCTATCTTCAAAAACACGAAAGTTGGGTCATTTCCGATCGTTCAGTTATATGGCAGCTATAGGATATAGTCGGCCGATCCTTATGAAATTTGGCACGTCGTATTGTTTTGCCAAAAATAGCACTCGTGTCAAATTTGAATTCTCTAAATCTAAAAACACCAAAGTTATACCATTTCCGATCAATCAGTTATATGGCAGCTATATGATATAGTCGGCCGATCCGGGCCGTTCCGACTTATATACTGCGTGCAAAGGAAAGAAGGGTGTGTGCAAAGTTTCAAGACGATAGCTTTAAAACTGAGAGACTAGTTCGCGTAGAAACAGACAGACAGACGGACAGACGGACATGCTCATATCAACTCAGGAGGTGATCCTGATCAAGAATATATATACTTTATAGGGTCGGAGATGTCTCCTTCACTGCGTTGCACACTTTTGACCAAAATTATAATACCCTCTGCAAGGGTATAAAAAGTCCCAAGCTCAAAAATACGGAAGTTTATTTTTCTACCAAATACCATTTCCGATCGTTTTATATCCGATCGTATGGCAGCTATAAGAAATAGTCGTTATGACCGATCAGTCGACCGATCGTTATGAAATTATGTAGGTCGGATAAACTGACCAAAAATAGAATCTGTACTAAGTTGCAACTTTCTATCTTCAAAAAATCGAAAATTGGGTCATTTTCGATCGTTCAGCTATAAGATATAGTCGGCCGATCCTTATGAAATTTCACGTAGAAACAGACACCCATACGGACAGACAGACGGATATGCTCATATTAACTCAAGAGGTGATCCTGATCAAGAATATATATACTTTATAGGGTCGGAGATGTCTCCTTCACTGCGTTGCACACCCCTGCAAGTTTATAAAAACGGACAAGTGAATTAACATTTACTGTCAGGTTCAAGTCAACAAATTAACAAATTAATAAGGATTTAAATCAGAATAATTTTAGTACATTTTCCGGAAAAAAATATCGCATTGTGTAAAGACAGAAAGATGTTTATGGCTGTAGTGCAGCGCACTATAGGAAACCACTTTTTCTGGCTAAAAATAATATCTCAAGAACGAAAAAAGATATTTAAGTTGTAATTTGTGATTTGAGTTCAGATGGTCATAAAGCCATAGTCTTTTTTTGGAAAAGTAGGTGTGTTTTTTATACCCTTGCAGAGGGTATTATAATTTTGTCCAAAAGTGTGCAACGCAGTGAAGGAGACATCTCCGACCCTATAAAGTATATATATTCTTGATCAGGATCACCTCCTGAGTTGATATAATCATTTCCGTCTGTCCGTCTGTCCGTCTGTCTGTCCGTTTCTACGCGAACTAGTCTCTCAGTTTTAAAGCTATCGACTTGAAACTTTGCACACACCCTTCTTTCCTTTGCACGCAGTATATAAGTCGGAACGGCCCGGATCAGCCGACTATATGCTATAGCTGCCATATAACTGATTGATCGGAAATGGTATAACTTTGACGTTTTTAAAGTTACAGAGTTCAAATTTGACATGAGAGCATTTTTTGGCAAAACATTACGACATGCCAAATTTCATAAGGATCGGCCGACTATATTCTATAGCTGCTATATAACTGAACGATCGGAAATGACCCAACTTTCGTGTTTTTGAAGATAGAAAGGTGGAATTTAGTACAGATTCTATTTTTGGTCAGTTGATCCAACCTACCAAATTTCATTAGGATCGGCCGACTATATCCTATAGCTGCCATATAACTGAACGATCGGAAATGACCCAACTTTTGTGTTTTTGAAGATAGAAGTTTGGGTCATTTTTAGGTTTGGTTTTTGTATTATAATAAATTGGGTTATATTATCATATTCTCATAAGGATCGGCCAACTATATCCGATGTTTGCGATATATATCCGGTTTTAACTGCAAGGGTATATAAACTTCGGCTCCGCCCGAAGTTAGCTTTCATTTCTTGTTTTTTTTAAATTAAAAATCTTTTATTTTTTTTTAAATTTAAATCGGTTTTGCACTAGTCTCACAGCTAACAGATTTACATTCAAGGTTTTTAGGTTGCCTCCTTAAATTATGAATTTCTTCGAAAGTGCATAAAAGTGCATTTTCATATTTTACTCATATGAAGAAAATTAAACAATCTACAACATGGACTAAATTACAATGTTTGACTCGGTTTGACTAAGTTTAAATCTCTTTTTAAAAATGTGATTTATTTCTAAAAATTTCTTTTGCTAGCCTGCTTATATTTTCACTTTATTAAAAAGACAACGAAGGTTTTTTGGACACTTCACATACACAAACACATAATACAAACCACATTGAAAAACTTCCTCTCTCTTTCTCTTAAGCGAACGGTCGTGTTTTTTTGTGCGCACTGCGTTTATGATAAATATTGGTAAACCGGTGTTTACTTACTTGTGAATTGAATATATTGAGAATCTTAAGAATCTTAAGCTTAAACCGTATCGCTTCGCGATTGCTGTGGTATATCTGGAGTCGAATTAATAATTTGTCTGAATTCAATTTCAAGCATAGCTATGCTTTGCTTCTTTCCCGTCTTATCCGTATTTCTGCATTTTTTTTTGCACGCCCCCAAAGCTTCCGCTTCGGCTTCCTATTTGACACAGTGGGTCATGGTATAGTGTTTTTTAACTTTTTATATATTAATTTTGTTTTATTTATTTAAAAATATGGAATTTAAACTTGACTGCGCTATGAAGTCTTGTAACAAGACAATTTCCGCATCCCAGCCTACCATCCATTGCTGGCTATGCGAATACGTCGTACACGCCAAGTGTGCCGGGCTCACTGCCTCAGTTTCGGATGACATTTCCCGCAGGTCTGGGATACATTTTTGTTGTGAAAATTGTCGTGCTGTCCAAGGCGAAATGAGGTCGTTCATGAGACAGACCCAGAATGGATTTAAGGAGCTGATCACTGGCTTTCGTAAAATAAATGACCAGCTCTGTGCGCTTGACACTCAGTTTAGTGGCCTTCAGCTGCTTAATGAGTCCCCTAAGCGTAAGAAATCCGCTGTTTCTGATCCGCCTCAGCCTGCTCAGCCGACATTAATGCACGCTCATATCTCTGGCCACCCCAAGGGCTAGAACTGAAAAAAATTCGTCCGAATTTCTCAGGGAAAATGAGCAATTGTCTGATATGTCCGCCATGGCATCCCTTCAAGTGATGCAATAGGTCCTAGTGAACGAAACCCCCATTAGAGTCACCCAAAAGGGTATTCCACAGTCCGGACCACCGGCACCGACTGATGCTGCAATTCTCGTACCTGCGACACCAAAACCTTTACAGGTGATTTCTCCATCGAAACATATATTTGTTTCTCGGCTAGCCCCTGATACTTCACAGATTGATATCTCGGCGTATATCAAAGCCAAAACAAAAGCCGATATAAAGGTGGAGGGCATAACTAAATTTAAATATAATTATACACGGCGCACGTCTCCTTTCAAGATTCGTGTGCCCGCTTTGATGTTCAAGACGATTTGTTCACCCAGGTTTTGGCCAGAGAACATTTTCGTCTAAGAACATCAGCCTAGTACTGCAAAGTTAAAAAAGTTAAAACCAGTGGGAGCTAAACTTCCCCATATCGGAACCACCGACCAACCTTCCACCTCTTCTTTGCTTACCCAAAAAACTAGTATCTTCACTAACACTTACCTATCAGAATACTAGGGGGCTACGTAGCAAACTCCCGAAGCTATATTCTGATAGTTCTATCTTTGCATCCCATATTATAGCCTTTACAGAAACTTGGTTAAAGCCGGAGATCTTTAGCTCCGAAGTTTTTCCAAGTAAGTACACCACTTCTAGACGGGATCGACCTCAGCGAAGGGGAGGTGGAGTCCTCATTTCGGTAGACTCTACTCTTGCTTCTGAAGAGGTGAAATCACAAGAGTTTGGTGACATTGAGTTTATTTGCATTAGAATCATTTTACATGTTCATATATACCGCCTTCGTCTGAACCGCCCACATATTGGCAGCATTTGTCCGCTATTCGATACGTCTTTAATCTTATGACGGATCGTGACCAACTCGTAGCAGTGGGCGACTTTAATATCCCAGGTTTAAAGTGGTCCAACGTCGATAACTCACCATCTTTGTCAGCATGACTTCATCGCGGGCATTTTTGACATGTCAATAGGTCAGATTAACCATGTTAGAAATTCGTTAGGTCGACTTTTTGACTTACGTTTTGTATCTGATCCTGATGGTACCGCTCTCTCCAGAGCCTTTCCCCTTTCAACCCCAGAGGATCCATATCACCCCTCGCTGGAGGTCTCTATCAAAACCACTCCTCCACGCGTGGCAAATAAGATTCGCTGTTTCCGTAAAGCTGATTTTCACAAACTTTATAGCCTTATTGATACATATGACTGGTCCGATATTATGGAGTGCACTGATCTGAACGTTACTTAAAAAAAATTTCATTGTACTTTAAATACATTTTTTTACTCATGTGTGCCATGGAAATATCCGCCCGCTTCAACAAATTCTCCTTGGTTTACAAGGTGCCTCACTAACCTAAAAAATATAAAAAATAAGCTTTTACTTAAATATAAAAAAAACCTGCTGTAGTGTTGATTTTTCAAGATATCTACTAGCTTGTTCTTATTTTACCGTGCATAACGCTGAATGTTATAGGAATTATATTGACCCCTGCCGGATACAATTTACTCAGGATCCAAAGCAGTTTTATAATTTTGTAAACACTAAGCGTAATCACGTATATTTTTTACCCCTGCTTACGTTTGAAAATTCCTCTGCGACCTCTGATCAGGCCATTACCGATCTATTCGCAGAATTTTTTCAAACAACTTATTCTCCTTCCAAATTGACTGATCAGCCTTACGCATATAACATTCAAGCAGCAATTCTTATTTTCTGTCCGTTTTTTCTGAGAACAACTTATTATCTGGTCTTTTAAGGGTAAAACCCATTTATTCGCCAGGCCCCGATGGAGTACCAGGCTGTGTGCTAAAATACTGCAACAGGGTTTTGTGCAAACCTCTTCTAAGACTTTTCAACTTATCTTTGGAAACCTCGATTTTTCCCCTAAAGTGGAAGGAATCATTCATAATTCCCCTACATAAAAAAGGGAAAAAGTCCGAGGCTGCCAACTACAGAGGCATCTTTAAGTTGTCGGCAGTTCCAAAGTTATTCGAAAAATTAATTACCTCTGATTTGCAACACCTATGCTCTTCGATTATCTCTCCCTGTCAGCATGGCTTTATAAAGCGTCGGTCCACCACCACAAATTTACTGGAGTTGACATCCTTTTTCATAGATGGCTTTTGTAAGGGATATCAAACCGATGTAATTTACACAGACTTCAGCAAAGCATTTGATTCAGTTAATCACTCGCTCTTGTTGAGTAAACTGAATATGCTGGGTTTTCCTATAGACCTCTTAACGTGGATCACCAGCTACCTAGATGGAAGGACACAAAGAGTCTTATTTAAAAACATACAGTCCCGTCTGATCCGTGCTACATCTGGCGTCCCTCAAGGAGGTCATCTTGGCCCGTTATTATTCACGCTTTTTATAAACGACTTGCCCCCTGATTTGACGAACTCTCTAGTTCTAATGTATGCAGATGATGTAAAGCTTTGTCTTCAGTACAAATCCATCTCTGTCCAATGCAGTCTTCCGTCTGACCCTGATAACTTTCAAAAATGGTGTTTAGCTAATGATTTAATACTTAATGGATCAAAATGCAAGCATATGTCTTTTTATCGTTCTTGCCCTCTGCAAGCTACGTATTCTATTATTGGGATTGCCTTAGAAAAATTAACCCAGGTTAATGATCTCGGCATCCTATTAGACATAAAACTTAAATTTGACGACCATATTTCCTTAATGGTTAATAAGGCTAAAGGAGTCCTTGGTTTTATCAAAAGGTGGTCAAAAGAATTTAATGACCCCTATATAACCAAAACATTATTATTTTCTACGGTCCGTCCTATACTGGAGTACGGTTCATGTGTCTAGAGTCCCCAATATGGAGTACATCAGGACCGCATAGAATCTGTACAAAAGAATTTCCTAACTTTTTCATTTAGAGGTCTAAACTGGGATGCAAATCGTCACCTTCCATCTTATAATAGTAGACTCTTACTTATAAACTTACCTAGCTTAACAAATTGTAGGAAAATGCTCGGTGTAGTCTTTCTGCATAACCTTATTATCGGGGATGTAGATAGCCAGCATTAACTTACACGCTTAACATTTAACATTCCTAATAGAAGGACTCGAAACTTTAGTCCTCTGTTCCTTAGCCGAACTACAAGTTCGACATATGCACTGCATGACCCTTTTAGGGTATTATGTTCGAACTACAATGGTCTCTACTCTATAACATCTCTTTCCTGTCCCTCTAATTCAGAGGTCGGCACGGCCCTATCTCGGGGGCATGGGAAATTTTTCTGCCCGAGCTCTGCCACACACACACAGTATAAATGTGTGAAACGTCATGCTCAAAGCCTACTTTCTGCTATACGTTATTAACACTAATGCGGTAAAATCATATCAATGTATTGGGGTGCCGACCTCTGCTCTAATTTAAAATATAGAACTTTAAATTTCCTTACTAGCTCCTCCTAGCTTAATAAATTACAAATAGCTTAATATATTCTAACAAATCGTTTCTTGAGCGCCCCTCGGTCGTCTGGGCCTCTAAGCTTTATGATGAGTAGAGAAATGCTAGCTGATGCTCTTATTGATGCACAAGCCATTTCCAAATTCTGCAAGACCGGTAAAAAAAAAAAAAGTATTCATTTCAAAACTTTCGATTTTGTTTATAAAACTTGCAGTATTTGCGTTTTTAAAATCGCACTAAAAAAATCGTAAATTCTAAGCTCATGTAAATGTTAACATCAACAGCTGTTTTTAACAGCAGATTTTTCGCAGTGGCGCTATCTAAGAAAATTTCTGGTATGCAATATTAAAAATGAATCGATCTTAAATTTTGACATTATACTCAAAATACCCATGTCTATCGACACACGTAGGATTTGGTTAGATTTGTTCTAAATCAAAAATGAAATAGGGACTACGAATAAAGTTGTGCTTCGGTACAACTTCCAAAAAATGATATCTTGTTTGACACATATCAATATTGTCTCATTAATCCTGAATAAAACGAGACCAATTTCATTACGAAATTGTGAAAATTGTTGCAGTTAAAACGCCGGTTCGTCGGTTTAAAAAAATCGGTTTAAAATTACGCGTTTAGGAATTTTTAAGAGCAAAAAAGTCCCGAAAAGCCGTTTTTTCTAAATAAATAAAGATTTTGAGGGTGTTCGAAAAATTTCATACACGGTTTTTTAATCACAGTCGCACTGTGTAATTTAACAATGTCTTGCGAAATCCAATAGGAGCGTGTTAAAACTAGGCGAGAAATTGAAAAGGAAAGGAAAAGCCCCAAGCGCAAGCAACAAATTGCAGAAGCTCAAAATAAATACAGGCAGAATAAAAAACAAAAATTGAAGACTTTCAACCGCTTCTTCATAAAACTATTTTGGAGATAGCTATGTTTGGAAGTGGAGCTGATGAAAGGAAGCGCACCAACCTTGTAAGAAGTGTGAAAACCTTGTCTGATTTCCATAAAGAGCTAAAAAAAGAAGGGTTTTACCGGTAAAGCTGTGTCGAGCCCAAGCAGATTATCACATGCATCATATATATGGATATTTTGCTACAGCATCTATAAAATATCTTGAAAACGTTGCCTCTGTTCTCGCCCCTGCTCAAGTGTTTTTTTGTCACAAGACGACAAGGCTAGCGTGCCAATTGGTGCCAAGCAAGCACCGCTACTTATGCATCTTGAATACAAGGTCAAGCTGCCAGATCACGATTGGGTTTTTGCCCCAAGGCATAAGCTAATCCCGTCAGTTTATGCGGGGGTAATTATACAATAGTCAAAAAAATGGGAGACCCGAAAGCTGTTGGTTATTCTGGCCCCACACTTATAAGCATAAGAAGTGGAAAGCATTCTTCATCTACTGTCTACTTCATCTACTTCATCTACTATAGCTAAATTATGCTTTTAACCGAGTCGAAAGGAGAATGGCCCCATTAAGCCGGGAATTGTCTGGGTTGATTTTGCCGCACGACATGTTTGAAAGCTATTTGGATAACCAAGGCAGAACCACAGACTTCGACTTAGAGGAAAAAAAATTTGAATTCGCCGGGAAAACATTGGCCAAAGTTTGGGGCAACATGGTTCTCGATGACTTTCCTGTGACTGCCAAATATTGTCTAGAAGAGGCAGAACTGGATGACATAGACCAGTACTTGTATCAAGAAAATGTTCGTGAGAGTCAATACTTTCTGCAAATTATAAAATACCGTTCTGAAGAATCTTGTTGAGAATTTAGAAATTACTTTAAATTCTACCTGGTAGATTTTTCCCTCCTCTTATACGTGTTGTTCAGATGTCTCTGAAATAATGGTTTCCGAGAATAATGGGAAGGGAAATTTTCTGGACCTACTACAACGCAGAGCTCTCGTGATATCAGTAAATAAGCACAAAAATATTGCAGGTAAGCTTTATCTACATTTTATATATTGAATGTGCGCATATGCAAACGTGTGGGTTGTATTTTGCATCACAAAAATCAGCTACTCGGCGCGCAATAATTCGCAAAAATGTACCTGTAACCTGTGTGGATGGACGGCAAAAGGGCAAAAATCGCAGAAAACTTGATTACGACAGCCCCTAGCTGCAGTTTCTGCGTGCGGCTAAGGCACAGCGAGCGTTTGGCGTTTCGGACACTTAGGTTTATGACCGACACCTCGAATTATGTAAACCCTGCGACAAAGTGTTACAGTGTGAGCCCCTTTTGGTACTTTTGGTACAAAAAACGCAATATAATGGAGTTATTTTCTAATATAAATATTACAAACTTTAAGACATGATATTATTTATAGAAATAAGATTACATTTTTTTGTGTCTTTTTTGTTTTAGTTTTACTTTTTTTTTGTTATCTTAGGTATGTTTATATTATGTAAGATTATTATTTTTTCTCTATGTATGTATCCTTATATATTTTTTTTCTCTTTTTATACCCTTGTAGAAGGTATTATAATTTTGGTCAAAAGTGTGTAACGAAGTGAAGGAGACATCTCCGACCCTATAAAGTATATATATTCTTGGCTCGTTTTATATATCTATGTATGGCTATACGTGATATATTTATAAAATTAAAATTGATTATGAAATAAAAAGTTTTAATCTATCTTTAAGTACTAGTAGTTGTTTTTTATTTTTATTATTTGAATTAGTTATGTTATCTTTATCTCCTATTTGTTCTACCTTATAAGGACCTGTATATTTAAAATCTAGCTTATGTCCTGTTTTATTTTTCAATAAAACCTGATCTCCTATTTTAAAATCAAAATCTAAACTAGTTTTATCGTAAATAATTGTTTGTTTTAGTTTATGAGCTTTTAATGAATTTTGATTCCTCCACGGTACCACTAACCATACTGCATATAGACAACCCATTTCATACAACGAAAATGGACGCAAAAATTTCTTGCGACAGGCCCCAGAGCGAGTTCTTACTCTCTTTCTTACGCTCATCGTTCGTTCATCTTACGCCTATATTCTCATTGAATGCTTTCTGTTTCACAGTCTCTGAAAGGAGCGCGATGGAGAAGGTTAAACAGCGCTTGGATTGATTTTTGTATGTATGCGTGTCACAGACTCACATACACGGGTGCATGGTGCACGCATGTGTGCGTGCGATTTCGTTTCGAAGCCAGCGCACAAAATTTTGATTTTTCTAGGCTGTCTACCCTAACAAAATTCGGGTATTCGTTATTGGGTGAAATGACGAAAGAAATTATATTATTTGTTATATTATATATTTTAATATTTCAGAATACATTTTAAATTTATTTACGAATAAGATTAAGTGTCTTGTATATATGTTTTTTTACGAATCATTAAAAATCAATATACTGAGAAAGGAACAGGGTATATTTCAGTCGACATTGCTTGAAACACCGATTGCTTTTAAGTTGTTGTTGTTCTTCATGTGAATTGTGCTTGCATACCCTACCGATGAACGTCAATACTCAATATTTTAATTTTAACGCAGATCTTCAATAATTGAATTTTTATATTCCGTTCCAATGTCCGTAATGAACGTCTTCATTGGACCGTACTTTAGAATAAAATTTTCAAATATAGCTTTTGCTACTTTATTTGCACTCTTATTTGGTATTGGTATAGCTATTTAATGTCCTTATATTATATTTATTTCTCACTATACACATGTATTTAAAACTAGAATGATGATTAAGATTCGAATGCGGTAAAGCCTCCGCAGTGGCGGCGGACGAAGCTGTTGGGCGAGAAAGACTGTTTGTTGGAGATGTACTGATACTCGCGTGAGTTATCGAGTTTGGTGAGAGGTTTTCACAGTACCCCCCTCCTAGACTTCCAGTTGGGAAAGATACTTTGCTGGGAATCTGATTCGTCCTGATCTTGACACGTGCTCGGGTGTCTGGGCAGCTGGCGCTGTCGTCTGCTCCTGTGTCGGAGGCGTTTCATCTTTAAAGATGTAAGCTGGTTTAAGTCGTTCAATGAAAACCTTGTTTCTCGGTGAACTCGGACTCGGTATGTTTTTGTGTGCTCGGTACAAAAACTTCGCCTGGCACCCATAGTGTGGTGCCATTAACCATTTCAGCTAGTGCTGGTGCTCAGCCCGATGCCGGGATGCAGGGATCTGCTCCAATTGATTTGATCAACGCTTTTTAAAGCAGCTTTTAACGTTCTGTGCCAGCTTTCGATCATACCATTGGCTTTCGGGTGGTACGCCGTCGTACGCAGGTGTTTAAATTACAAACTTTGGAAAGCTCTTGGAATAATGAGGGGTCGAATTTTCGACCTAGATCGGTTGTGATGTGGAGAGGAATTCCGTACTGAGCGGAATCAGCCCGATAATCAGTGCGTTGGCTACAGATTGCGCTGTGATGTCGACTAAGGGAATTGCTGTGGGCCATCTTGAGAAACGATCGATACACTTGAGGCAGTATCGGTATCGGTTCGATGAAGGCAGTGGGCCGACTATGTCAATATTTATGTGTTCGACGTGACGTTGGATTTTGGTTTTCTGGCACGGGATGCAAGAGCGTACGATGTTTTCTTCTCCAGAGATGTGCCGGTGCTGAATTGACTGATAAAATCCAGTTGCCGAGCGCGTCGAGGTGATGCTTTCTCGCTGTTTTGACTGAAGAAGTTCATAAGCGGCTTGTGGTCGGTGAAAATTACGAAGTTTCTGACCTCCAGTGCGTACTTGAAGTACAAAATGGCCTGATAGATGGCAGTCAGTTCTCTTTTGTAGGTGCTGGAGAAGATACCCTGTGGTTGTGGTGTCGTCGAATGCATCCATTGTTAGCGTTAATTGCGAGTTTGGTGCCATGTAGTTCAACAACGTAGCGTTTGCAAGCTCGTTCTTGCAGGCGGTCAATGCGTAGTCGGCTTTTGTAGACCAAAGTATCGGGGTTTTGTCGTTCTTTTTATTGCCTTGGATCAGCGTCTGGAGTATGTGTTGATTCTCGGTGGCTCGTGGGATAAACGCCCTATAGAAATTAATCATACCCAGAAACTCTTTCAGGTCTTTAGCAATAAGCGGTTAAAGTGCCGAATGGCGTCCACTTTGGCTTCAGATGGTTTTAAGCCGTGCTGGCTGATGTCGTGTCCCAGGAACGTGATTTGGGATTTACCAAATTGGCACTTCTCAAAGTTTACAATGCGATGTGCCTTGCGAAGGCGGTTGAGGATCGTGCGGAGGTACGTCTCGTGCTGCGCCTCGGATTCTGAAGGGATCAGAAGCGCTGGCAGCCGGTTCGAGTTGATCGTTGCGATCGAGATATTCGTGAATCAATGTAGAGTATTGGTTACTCGAGTCGTAGGATAAAATCGCTTTGATTTTACGTTGAGGCGCGTGGCATTTTGATTCGTAGCAGCGTAGCTCGATCGATGAGTTTGCGTCGTTTCATATCGACAAGTAAATCGAAATGTTGAAGTAAATCGGATCCGATGATAGCGCAGTTGACGTCAGCTATCACGAAGGTCCAAACGAATTTCGTCGCAATCCCAGTGACAATGCTATACGTTTTTCTCCATATGTTTGTATTTTCGTGCCATTGGCGGCGAAAAGAAGCTTTGGAGTGAGCATTGTTTTTGCGTTTTTGCAGGGTTTCATCACTGAAATGTCGGCGCCGGTGTCGATGAGAAACTGCGTTTTGGAGAAATTGTCGTTGATGACGAAGCGGGCAATAGTGTTGTGGTCTTCTTCGAATTTGTCCGCCGAATCCGAAGATTGTTTTATTTTTTTGGTTCGGATGAAAAAGAGCATGTTTGGCGACATTTCTTGGGGGCGTTGCCAAATTTGCTGTGGTACCAACTCATGTCTGCAGCTATGACGCTGTTGCGATCCGTTCGCAAACGGTTCTTGGGAGAACGGTTTTTGAACAGCGCGTTGATTTGTTATTCGATGCGGTCTAAACGATCGTTGAAAACGGCGCTGCTGGTTGGCGCCGACTTGGCGTTGACGGTGCGTAACTTATGAAAATCACCGACTTCCATCAGCTTGTCTGCCAACTTTGATAAGTTTGCTGGACTGGCGTCCGATGTTTGCAAGACCGCTTTCACTTGTGTTGGTAAGCGCTGCAGCCACAGTGCTTTCAAGAAATATTCATGAACTTTGTTTTCGGCGAGTGCGTTTAACTCGTTGAGCAGTTGTGTGGGGCGCTTGTCACCAAGGTCGGTTCTTCTGCGACGCTTCTGCGAAAGCGTTCCACGGTTTCAAATTTTCGTACTTACCTGTACGTGGTTGTGGGGCGTTATCTTGTGGGGCGTCGTTGTTTGCCATTGTAAGCAGCAGTACTCGCGTATATGTAGTGATCACGTTGGGGTCCCCAATTTAATGTTCTTATATTTATCGCTCAGTATACACATATATTTAAAACTAGAAAGATGATTAAGAGACGAATGCGGTAAAGGCTCAGCAGTGGCGGACGAAGCTGTTGGGCGAGAAAGAGTGTGTGTTGGAGATGTACTCCCGCAATATCGATACTCGCGTGAGCTATCGAGTTTGGTCGTGCTAACGAAAACTGAAGAGGGTTGCCACATCTACTGCGTACTCGTTTCCATTATTAGATTTTGGTAGTGGACCAATCGTTGCCACAATTATTCTATCGAAAGCTCTTTGCGGAGTTTCGGTTATGGTTAATGGGGTCTTAGTGTGTTTAGTCGTTTTAGACTTTTGGCATTTAGGACAATTCTTTATGTACTCATTTATGTCTTTGGACATATTTTTCCAGTAATAGTGTCTCTGGACCTTGGCCAAGGTTTTCGTAATGCCTGTATGACCACCTTGTATTGAATCATCATGGAATGTAGACAATATAGCTTCTTTATCTTTATTATTTTTTATTACGGTCACCGGGCTGAGTAGCGCTACTCTTAATGATTTCAATATATAATTGCCCATATATTTAAAATTATCAATTGAAACATGTTCAAAGATATTTTCCCACGGTGCCACTTTGAGTTGGCTGATTTAGTGAATACCTGCTTTTCAAGCCTTTGAAAGAATTGACCTAAGGCAAGGGTTCCATTCATATAAGTTAACACAAAACGAATTCGCAACCGAAGTTGGCTACGCGCATCCAGCATTGCAGCATGAAGCAAAAGTGCAAGGGCAATTTCCCGGCTTCGGTCAATAGCCCCCAAAAGGTGCTGACTGCAGCGTCTGATCCACTTCCCGCTGCAGCGAAGACAACGGCAAAGCCCCGACGTTGGCAGAGGCAGCGAAAAAGCTATGGGGTATAAATATGCCAGTTTTTGCCAATACGGACCAAGTGTCCTACAAAATTATATTCTTTTAAAAATAATAAACCCAAGTGTTTAACTGGCGCCCAACGTTTTGAGGGTCCTGTCCGCGGAAATATCCTTGGTATCGAATCAAAGTAACACTCGTAAGTGCACCCCCTAGACTGCCCGGGTTCCACCGATCCGAAATGTAAGCCGCGTATCCAAACTGGATTCGCCGTAGACAACTGGACGGAAGTGTCAGGAAAAGGTACCCTCAGAAAAAGGGCAAATAGGACTACTTCGAACTGGCCGGTTCAGGCCAAACTTTTAATTACAAACCACAAACAAAACAAGTAATCACAAACGTGAAATATACCCAAAAAATTTAAAAGCTAAAACAAACCAAACAAACACACAAAACAAACCCAATCTAATAAAAAATTACTACCTAAGAATTTATATATTACGCACAATCCTACACACCTTTACACATACTAAAAATATTTTTAAGTTACAAAAATGGCTAATCCAAATAATCTAATTAGGCCCGCGATGCTCAATGTCGGGTCAGGCAGCAGCGGTGTAATTTTAATGTTTAAATATGTTAGCGTAATGTTTGGTAATGTTTATTTATGGCTTAAGTTTGTACAAAGGCTTTGTTGATCGCAAGCCGACTATTTCTTGGCCGCTCGACTCAACAAGCTTTCCATAGAGACTTTTAGCTCGCAGTGTCTAGGTCGGGCCGCCCTCTCCATTATTCGAGAGCTTTAGCTTCGCAGTGACCAGTCGGGCCGCCCTCTCTGTATTTTAGTTGAGTCCCTGCATGCACCATAAGCTGGTCTATCTGCGGATCATCCGGCTTCATCTGCATGCAGGAATAAACATTTGCAACGTCCCAAATTAATTAAATTCGTCTTTTATTTACGGCATTAAAAACGCTCAATGACCAAACACTCAACAATAATGGAGTTCCTGAAGTAAACCAAGTCCCAGCAAACTTAGCTAATATGCAAGCCCAAATACAATAATTAGTAGAGAGAATTTTAAATCAAAAATTAAACCCAGATTCAGTGCCGCTACTCGATCAAACCTATAATGCTAATGCAAACAATGTGAGTAAATTTGACAGAGTCCCAGACATTGTAAAAAGCCTCAGGGAATTTTCTGGCCAAGCAGGAGAATTCAGCTCTTGGAGAAAGAGCGTAGAAAGAATAATAAAAATATATTCATTAACAGAAGGATCCAACAGGTACTATGGAATTTTAAATGTTATTAGAAACAAGACTAAGTGCAGACTAAGGCAATGCAGACTAAGTTTTAGAGTCATACAACAACCACTAAACTGGACAGGAATCTCCACATGTTTAACCGCCCACTACGCTGACAAATGAGACGTTAAGACATTAGAATACCAAATGACTTCATAAGTACAGGGTAATCAAACCACAGCAGATTTCTATCAACCGGTCTATACCCACTTATCACTTATCTTGACCAAAGTTTCATGCATGGAAATGGGAAGAGAATCAATTGACCTTTTCGCCAAAACTTACAGAGACAAGGCGATCAATACATTTATTAGAGGTCTTAACGGCGACCTGCCTAGACTGCTAGGTACCAAAGAGCCAGAAGATCTTCCATCTGCACTCCAACTATGCGAAAGACTAGAAAATCAGAAATTCAGAACCAATTACGCGAATCATTATCAAAACAATTCAAGAAAATTTAAAGGACCTACTAGAGGTCCTGCCTAACAAAAAAAAATCGTACAGCAACCATCCAATGCAGCTAGACAACTATTTATCCCACATTTACCTCACGTTCCACCGACCCCAAAAACGACACACAGACCCCAAAAACGTTCCACAACAGCAAATGCAATTTAATGGACATCATCAACAATATTCTGATTACCCAGCAATACAACCTCCACGTTCACTGGCTCCAAAGTCACAGCCAAAGCCAGAACCTATGAATATAGATGAAAGTTTACAACCGAAACAAGTAAATTATATGAACAGACCAAATAATGGACTGCAGGGAAAACAGCCACCACCTCAAATGACTAGCGGACTGGTAGATAAAAGACAAAAACATTTTCACATAAGCACTAAACAAGAAATTAGAAAAATAGAAAATACCGACCAATTAACGGAAACTGACGAGACAACAGCCAAATACTATGCGAAAAGATTTCCAGATTTCGAACAAGAAACAGAGGAAACCGAATATACTGGCCTTTATTTTTATACCCCTGCAGAGGGTATTATAATTTTGGTCAAAAGTGTGCAACGCAGTGAAGGAGACATCTCCGACCCTATAAAGTATATATATTCTTGATTAGGATCACTTCCTGAGCTGATATGAGCATGTCCGTCTGTCCGTCTCTCTGTCTGTCCGTCAGTTTCTACGCAAACTAGTCTCTCAGTTTTAGAGCTACCGACTTGAGACTTTGCACACACTTTTCTTTCCTTTGCACGCAGTATATAAGTCGGAACGGCCCGGATCGGCCGACTATATCTTATAGCTGTTATATAACTAAACGATCGGATATGACCCAACTTTCGTGTTTTTGAAGATAGAAAGCTGGAACTTGGTACAGATTATATTTTTGGTCAGTTAATCCGACCTATCAAATTTCATAAAGATCGACCGGCTATATCTTATAGCTGCCATCGGCGATCGGAAATGGTTTTTGGTAGAAATACCAACCAAGTATGTTTGAAGATAGAAGTTTGGGACTTTTTTTAGATTTTGTATTGTAATAAATTAGATCATAAATTCATATTCCCATAAGGACCGGCCAACTATATCCGATGTTTGCGATACATATCCGGTTTTAACTGCAAGGGTATATTTACTTCGGCTCCGCCCGAAGTTAGCTTTCCTTTCTTGTTTAGAGTAGAATCCTCTTCATTATCTTACTTTCAATGTAAAATCGCTAATGGAGAGATCATCAACATTTTAATAGATACCGGCTCTAATAAAAATTACATTCAACCGCGACGAGTAAAAAAACCAATCAAAAATAATAAATCTTTTTATGTAAGCTCCATAGCCGGAGATGTTCAAATCACACACCACACAATTGCCAACCCATTTGATTTAAAAGATACATATGTTAAATTCTTTTTACTACCCTTGTTACAATCATTCGATACTATTATAGAAAACGATTCACTTCGCGAAATCAACGCTCAAATAAATTTGCAGGAAGGTTATATTTTAATTAAAAACAAACGTAGGATCAAAATAAAACAGAAAGCTTCACCCGAAGTCAACAAATTAGATATTCGAATAGAACATACAACAGAAACGCAAAAGGAAAATTTAAAAATTGTTTGCCTAAAATTTCCAAATTTATTTGGCGACCCAGACGAGAAACTGACATATACTACCAAAGTAGAAGCTACTATAAGAATTACGAAAGAAAGTCCAATATACTCGAGGCACTACCCATACCCAGAAGCTCTTAGGCCAGAAGTTGAGAAGCAAATAAAACTCGAAAACGGCGTAATAAGACGTTCAACATCCCCGTATAATTCTCTAATATGGATTGTACCGAAAAAAATGGATGCCTCCGGACAGAAAAAGCATAGAATGGTAATCGACTATAGGAAGCTTAACTTGGTCACAATTCCAGACAGATACCCTATACCAGACATTAACAATGTACTGGCACAGTTAGGACAAAATAAATTTTTTTCTGTTTTAGACCTTAAAAGTGGATTTCACCAAATCCCACTCAGACAATTAGACATAGAAAAAACTGAATTTTCAGTAAATCAAGGCAAATATGAGTTTACCAGACTCCCGTTTGGACTCAAAAATGCCCCTTCTATTTTCCGCTAGAGCGCTACGAGCGCTAGATGACATTCTTAGAGATCATAAAGGAGTTAGGTGTTTCGTCTACATTGACGACATTATTATCTTCAGTAAAAGCCAAGAAAATCATATAAATGACATAGAAATTATATTCAAAATTCTTGAGGACGCAAACATGAGAATTTAGTTAGATAAATGCGATTTTTTTAAGAAAGAAGTTGAATTCTTAGGATTTTTAGTAGCAGATACCGGAATTAAGAAAAACCCGTAAAAAGTGAGAGCAATCGTCGAATTTCCTGAACCAAAGACACTTGAAGATCTTCGTCCTTTTTTAGGACTGTCAGGGTTCTACCGTCGCTTCATTAAAGATTATGCAAAGCTTGCAAATCCCCTAACAGCCCTTTTAAGGGTGGAAGAGGGCCGAGGCCGTATCTTAAAAAATGCCTCAAGCAAAACACTAATCGAACTTGACAAAGTGGCAAGGGAAGCATTCAAAAAATTAAAACAAACTCTCGCCTCCGAAGAGGTAATATTATCATATCCAGACTACAATAAAGAATTTCAATTAACTACCGATGCTTCAGACTATGCTGTTGGTGCCGTATTGGCCCAAGAAGACAAACCTATAATGTTTATTTCTAGAACTCTAAGTAAAGCAGAAGAAAGCTATGCTCCTAACAAAAAGGAGATGCTAGCTATAATCTGGTCAATTCAGAGTCTTAGAAATTTTCTGTACGGTCCGACTAAAGTGAAAATATTCACAGACCATGAATCTCTCACACACCCAACTAACCCGAAAGCCGTAACGACCAGATGAAGAGATGGAAAGCTATTCTAGAGGAGTACAACCATGAACTAATCCACAAACCCGGCAAGGCAAACGTTGTTGCTGATGCTCTGAGTAGACCTTCCATTCAAACGCGAGGGGAAGTAAACGCATTAACAGGCACTATTCACAGCAGCTCTAGTTCTCCTGAAAGACGAATACCAATGGCAGAAGTACCAGTAAATTTTTTTAAAAATCAAATTCTATTATATTTAGGAAAGACACCCTCCTATAAACTCGAACTTTTTTTTCCCACATACAATAGACACATTATTACAGAACCAATTTTTAATGCAGAAATCCTATTAAAAATTTTAAAGGATAGACTCAACCCGTCTGTCATTAACGGTATACATACAGACGAAAAAACTTTAGGGTAACTTCAGGAAATCTACCCACTTTTCAAAAATTATAAAACCAGATTCTCAAGCAGACTAGTTAGGGACTTAAAAGACGAAACTGATCAGGAAAATGCAATTATAACAGAGCATAGAAGGGCACATAGAAATAGCAATGCAAACAAACAACAATTACTAAACAAAGTTTACTTTCCTCAGATGAGGTGAATACTTTTGAACTTTCTTTCAAAGTGTGTCATGCTGCTCTTCTGGCCAAATTATGTAAATTAGGTATTCATTCCTGCCTATTAAGTTGGTTCGAGTCTTATCTGGCTGACCGACCTTGCCACGTTACTGTTGGAGACGCTATCTCAAGTCCATTTGTCACCTCCTCTGGTCTTCCACAAGGCAGCTCTCTTGGACCTCTTCTATTTATCTTTTTCATTAATGACATCTCGTCATGCTTTCATCATTCGCACTTTTTAATGTATGCGGATGACCTTAAAATCTTTAAAGCGATTAGTGACAGTTACTTGTTACAGGAGGATATATCCAGAGTTTACTCATGGTGCTCCCGCAATCATCTTCCATTAAACTTATCTAAGTGTATGTTTACCCGTTACAGTAGACGGTCTCTTGAAATCTGTACGGGTTATTCCATCAATAATTATAATTTGGCAGCTAAAGAAGAGGTGTTAGACCTTGGTGTCTTATTCGACAGCAAATTTAAATTTTCTGGTCACTTAGACTATATTTTACCTAAAGCGTATGCTATGCTGGGCTTTGGTAAGAGGCACGTGAACTAGTTCAAATGTCCATACTCGAGCCTCAGCGTCTATGCTGCATTCATTCGGTCGAGGCTGGAATATGCCTCAATCATTTGGAATCCGGAGTGTAAAGTTCGTTCCAACAGAATTGAGCGACTCCAGAAAAAATTTTTAAAATTTGCACTTCTGCCTCTAAGGTTTCAGGATCCTGTTCCTTCATACCAGAGCCGTTGCCTTCTTCTGAACGTTTGCACGTTAAAGGATCGGCGTAAACTGGTAGCGTTAACTTTTTTGAATAATTTAATCGTTGATAACATTGATTGTCCTTTTTTGTTGGGACTCGTTAATTTTAATGTTCCTTAAAGGGATCTTCGTACCTTTGCCCCCTTTCGGGTCAAGTGTCATAGGGCCAATTATCTTTTAAATGAGCCGATAGAGCGGGCTCTTTCTTATTTTATTTCTTTGCCGCCTAGCCTCCGAGTGGGGCTCTGATAAGGGTGTGTTAAAACACAAGTTAATGAGGCATTTATTAAGTTTTTGTTAATTTTGTAGTTTTATTTATTAGGTGTAAGTTGTTATTATGTAGCCATGTAAGGATTTGTCCGTTGGCGAAATAAATAAATAAATAAATGCACTTCAGCTGAGCCATCCAACAAAAAAAAAAAAAAAAAAAACCAATTAAAACCAATTAAAAATTGGTCAATATGTTAACAAAATCCAAAACGAAAATTGTAATCAGATGTAAAGGAAAACTTTTTGTAAAAATTTCAAAATGCAAAAATTATAATGAATTAACAATTTGTAAACATAGAAATATGATAGAAATAAGTAATTCTTCTTGCCTACCAAATTTATTAAAAAGTCGCCACTGGTGTAATTCTACTCAACAAATTCTCTGGCAACGTAGAAATAAATGGGACATCCACAAGTCTCAACGGAACCTTCGTTATGAACTTCAGCAATTCTACAATTAATATTGATGGACAGACCTTAACCAACAAAGACACGGTGCACTATCACCCGATGCCAGCCATTCTCCAAACAGTGATGACCATTCGAAAGATAGAAGAGAAGCTATCACTGGAATTGATCAAAGAGCTAAACATCAACAATACGAAAACCTTGGAACTCTTGAAAACCACATCGCATACAGCCGATTTTTTAATAGGTTCCATAATAATCACGGGACTTGCAGCAATAGCAATTCGCTTCTTGATTAAAAGGGTCAAAGTAAAGCACATCAACAAAGTAGCTTCCGGTAATAGGATCAATGACGAGCAACGAGCGTGGACACTCGATTTTAAAGGTGGAGGAGTTAACACAAAACGAATTCGCAACCGAATTGGCTACGCGCATCCGGCATTGCAGCAGCAAACAAAAGTTCAAGGGCAATTTCCCGGTCAATAGCTCCCAACAGGTGCTGACTGCAGCGTCTGATCCACTTCCCGCTGCAGCGAAGACAACGGCAAAGCTCCGACGTTGGCAGAGGCAGCGACAAAGCTTTTGGGTATAAATATGCCAATTTTTGTAAACATAATTTAGTTCCAATAAATTTCCAATAAATACGGACCAAGTGTCCAACAAAATTATATTCTTTTAAAAATAATTAACCCAAGTGTTTAACTTATACAAATCGCTTACATCATATCTTGCGGTAATTTTCTTTCCGTGTTTAAATAAACACATACTATAATATTATTTACATGCAAGGTCACTACTTAACGTACTAAATCATTATTAATGACTTCATATACGTTGGGCTCTGAAGCTTTTTCTTTAGATTGCTTATGCAATTCTTTTTTTTCTTTTCCTGCGCAGGGTTTTGACTACTTTGGTTTCTAGTAGTGACTTTTAGAATATTTAATTGTATGTTTTTCAAGTCTGTGATTGTTATTTTAGAGAGCGCATCGGCTACATAATTATCTTTACCCTTTAGATACTGTACCGTAAAATTATATTCCTCTAATTCAAGTCTCATTCCTGTTAGTTTGGAACTGGGATTTACCACTGAAAATAAGTAGATAAGTGCTCTGTGGTCTGTTTGGACAGTGAAATGTCTACCATAAATATATGGTCGGAGCAACCTATGACTATTAAGTCATCCATATAAAGAAATGCTTGCGAAGGTTCTAATCCAGAGAATGCTATAGTCATCATTCTCTGAGTTATTATTTTTTAATACTATAATTTTTATGAAAAAACTAAGCCGAATGGTAATCGGGCGCTATTTTTAAACCGAATGGTAAACGCGTGAAGCGATATGACAAACAAACCAACAAACAAACAAACCATTGTTTGTTGAAAAATAAAATTGGTGAAATTTGGTGAAATTTTTCGATTTGGACTCTGTATAAAGTTGATCCAATTATTTTGGATTTAATTTGTTCTACAGCCAAAACTTTGAATGTATCTTCCGTTGGGTTAATTAACCTCAAAGCTGTTATGAATCTTTGAAGGTGTAACATTTGCCCGTTAAATTCTGGGATGGAATTTGATATTTCTCTAATGTATGCCCTTTGTGCCATTGTCTCATCAGCCATTGTGGTTGGTTTTACTTCTACAATGCTGTTGTCTAAATCGGAGTCGGTCAAGTCCTGGTCTGACAGAATCGTTGATTCTGTATTTATTGTGTTAGTATTTTGGGTATTTTTTTATAAGCTAATATTATTATTATTATTATATGGCATTGACAACCCTTTTATCGGGTCTCGGCCTGAAGCGCAATGTGCCTCCACGCGACTCTGTCCTGAGCGCGCCTTCGCCAGTTGGTAACACCAAGTGTGGACAGGGTTTCCATCACCTGGTCTTGCCATCGCGTTCGGGGTCGTCCTCTCCTTCGTGTCCCAACAATCACCGCATCAAACACCTTACGAGCCGGAGCGTCTTCATCCATACGGCAACGTGGCCGTCTGGCTACGTCAACATCACCGTACAGCTCATACAGCTCGTGGTTGTATCTGATGCGATAAACATCGTCCACGCAGATTGGGCCAAAGATTTTACGAAGAATTTTCCTCTCGAACACTCCAAGAGCAGCTCCATCTGACTGCGTCACTGTCCAGCACTCCGCACCATATGGGAGTACTGAAAGAATGAGCGTCTTGTAGAGTGTGATTTTTGTGCGTCGAGAGAGAGCTCTACTATTGAACTGCCTACTGAGCCCAAAGTAACACCTGTTGGCAAGTGTTATTCTCCGCTTAATCTCCAGACTGACATCATTTATGCTTGTTATAGTAGTGCCTAGGTAGATAAACTCCTTGACGGACAAAAGCTATAGTTTTCTGCAGTCAGCTGAGAATCAAGACCCCGCGATTCTCTGCTAGAGCACACCATAAACTTTGTTTTCTCCATATTCACTGCTAGTCCGACTTTTGCTGATTCCTTTTCAATAGCCCCGAAGGCTCCTGTGACATCACGCTTGGTGCGGCCAATGATATCAATATCATCAGCGTAACCAAAGAGCTGGACACATCTGTTGGTTAATATCGTGCCCGACTGATGTACACCAGCCTTTCTTATAATACTCTCCCTTAAAATATTGAAGAGTATACAAGACAGCGAGTCACCTTGTCTGAGGCCACACTTGGTAATAAAGGTTTCGGATTGGCCACTTCCTACCTTGACAGAGCTGATGGTGTTGCTCAATGTCATTCTGCAAAGTCTAGTCAGCTTTGCTGGTATACCAAGCTCAGACTATCAAATGCTGGTATACCGGGGGCTATCAAATGCGGCTTTGTAGTCGACGAAGAGATGGTACGTTTCGATCAGGTTTTCGTAAGATTTCTCCAGGATTTGGACCAAGGTGAATTTCTGGTCAACAGTGGACTTGCCAGGCCTGAAACCGCACTGATAAGGTCCAATCAGTGCTTCAGCATGGGGTTTCAGTCTTTCACACAATAGGCTTTTTAGGACTTTGTATGCAACTGGAAGAAGACTAATTCCGCGGTAGTTGGTGCGCACCGTAGCATCACCCTTCTTCAGGATGAGACAGATCATGCTGTGGTTCCAATCTTCGGGCATGCTCTCCATGAGCCATATCTTACTGATTAGTTGGTGCATGCACCCTACCAGCATATCACCAGCTGCTTTAAACAATTCTGCCGGCAGGCCGTCAGCACCTGCAGACTTGTTGTTTTTAAGCCGTTGGATTGCATCCTTGACTTCGATATGACTTGGGATTGGCACTTCAATATCAGTGCCATAGATTGGGGTTCGTGGATCATAGTCTTCAGAGTCTGCGCTTGAGCCAGATAACAAACTCGAGAAGTGATCCCTCCATAACCTCAGTACGACCTCTGTTTCTGTGACAAGATTTCCATCATTGTCCCTGCACGCCACTGTACCAGTCTTAAATCCTTGGGTCAGATGCTTGACCCTCTGGTAGAAGTTACGTGCATCATTTCTGCATCTGCTGCTCTCTGTGCTTTCACACTCTCGCCTTTCCTGCTCTTTCTTCTTGCGTCTGAAAAGGCGTTTTTCGTCTCTTCTTCTCGACCTGTAGACATCCCCAATCGCTCGTGTCGCCCCAGCCTGCAGTGTTCTTCCGTAGGCGGCATCCTTTGCAGCTGTTGCGTCATGACACTCCTGATCGTACCATGGATTCCTTGATAGAGGACGCTGGAATTCAAGCACTTCTTCTGCCGAAGCTCGCAGGGAGTGAGATATGAGCGCCCACATATCGCTTATGTCTTCAGGTATTGAAGGTGCTCGGCTTAATAGCCCCGAGACGTGAGTGGAGAATGCATTCTTCGCCTGTTGTGATTGCAGCTTTCCGATGTCCAGCCTTCTTAACGCACTTCGACGTGCAATCTTCGCCACCGTGTGCGAATCTTAGCTGCAACAAGATAATGGGCGGAGTCGATGTTGGGACCCCGACAGGATCGCATCACAACATGATCGATCTGATTTCTGGTCAGTCGATCGGGAGAGAGCCAAGTTGCTTTATGGATGTCCAAATGACGGAATCCAGTACTACGAACGACCACATTATGCGCAGCTGCAAAGCCTATTAATCTGAGACCATTGCTCGAGGTGGTCTCATGTAGACTAAATCCAAGATGTGGTAACAACATAGATGTCTTCTCGTCCTACCTTGGCATTAAAATCCCCGAGGAGAATTTTAATGTCATGGGAAGGACAGCGGCCATAAGCAGCGGCCGTTGGGGCATGTGCGCATATCAGCCTGATGTTAAAGAATTTGGCAGTAATTCGGATCGTTGCAGTTCTCTCGTTTGTTGGCCGAAAGTGAGAGACTCGGCGTCGCAGCCTGGCACCTACAACGAAACCACAACCAAATGCATGCCGCTCTGGATGGAAGCTGTAGTAAATGTCACAGTTCCTTTTCTTTATGCAGCCTTGTCCTATCCATCGCATTTCCTGGATAGCAGTGATGTCATCCCTACATTTGTTGAGGGTATCTGCTAGTTGTTGAGCAGCACCAGGTCGGTACAATGTTCCTACGTTCCAGGTGCATACTCTCAAATCATTGTCCTTTTTACGCTTGCTATGGTCGTCAACGTTAGATCGGTTCCTTTCCGAGGCTTCTCTTGCTTCCTTCACTGAAATTCTGTTTTACATGAGTGGATTTCAAGTCCTACGCCACAACCTAGTTTATAGAGTTAGGACTCTCGTCGCGCGCTTTAGTTGGCCACACAACGGCTGTCGAGCGACAATCCAGGGAGAACCACGTGGAGGTAGTGCGTCGGCTTGAAGAAAGCAGTGACAGGAATCATGCTGGCATTTCACAAGTTGAATGCAATCAGACACTTTGACCTGTATGCTTTCCCCCATTCTCCCCAAGCTAATATGTAGTTTTTTATATTAATCATGTGGTTTAATTTGTTATTTATCTGCCATTTAGTTTGGCTCATTTAGTTCAAAATTCTTAGGAATTTGAGTTAAAAAGTTCCTTATTTGGCAAATTATTAAATTATTATTAAATTACATTTTTGTTTCTTTTTTATACCCTTGTAGAGGGTATTATAATTTTGTCCAAAAGTGTGCAACGCAGTGAAGGAAACATCTCCGACCCTATAAGGTATATATATTCCTTGATCAGGATCACCTCAGGATCATATGAGCATGTCCGTCTGATAACTGATTGATCGGAAGTGGTAAAACTTTGATGTTTCTAAAGTTAGAGAGTTCCAATTTTACAAGAGAGCTATTTTTCAGAATAATACTACATGCCAAATTTCATAAGGATCGGCCGAATATATTTTATGGCTGCCATATAACTGAACGATCGGAAATGGCCCAAGTTTCGTGTTTTTGAAGATAGAAAGCTGGAACTATTCTATTTTTGGTCAGTTGATCCAACCTACCAAATTTCATACCGATCGGTCGACTATATCTGATAACTGCCATATAACTCAACGATCGGAAATGGTATTTGGTATTTGGTAAAAATACCAACATAGGTATTTTTGAAGATAGAAGCATGGGACTTTTTTTATACCCTTGCAGAGGGTATTATAATTTTGGTCAAAAGTGTGCAACGCAGTGAAGGAGACATCTCCGACCCTATAAAGTATATATATTCTTGATCAGAATCACCTCCTGAGTTGATATGAGCATGTCCGTCTGTCCGTCTGTCTGTCCGTCTGTCTGTCTGTTTCTACGCGAACTAGTCTCTCAGTTTTAAAGCTATCGTCTTGAAACTTTGCACACACCCTTCTTTCCTTTGCACGCAGTATATAAGTCGGAACGGCCCGGATCGGCAGACTATATCCTATAGCTGCCATATAACTGATTGATCGGAAATGGTATAACTTTAGTGTTTTTAGAGTTAGAGAGTTCAAATTTGACATGACAGCTATTTTTGGCTAAACATTACGACATGCCAGATTTCATAAGGATCGGCCGACTATATCCTATAGCTGCCATATAACTGAACGATCGGAAATGACCCAACTTTCGTGTTTTTGAAGATAGAAAGCTGGAATTGAATACAGATTCTATTTTTAGTCAGTTGATCCAACCTACCGAATTTCATTAGGATCGGCCGACTATGTCCCATAGCTGCCATATAACTGAACGATCGGAAATGGTATTTGGTAGAAATATCAACTTTCGTATTTTTGAAGATAGAAGTTTGGGACTTTTTTTAGATTTTGTATTGTAATAAATTGGATTATATATTCCTATTCCCATAAGGATCGGCCAACTATATCCGATGTTTGCGATATATATCCGGTTTTAACTGCAAGGGTATATAAACTTCGGCTCCGCCCGAAGTTAGCTTTCCTTTCTTGTTATACCCTTGCAGAGGGTATTATAATTTTGGTCAAAAGTGTGCAACGCAGTGAAGGAGACATCTCCGACCCTATAAAGTATATATATTCTTGATCAGGATCACCTCCTGAGTTGATATGAGCATGTCCGTCTGTCCGTCTGTCTGTCCGTCTGTCTGTTTCTACGCGAACTAGTCTCTCAGTTTTAAAGCTATCGACTTGAAACTTTGCACACACCCTTCTTTCCTTTGCACGCAGTATATAAGTCGGAACGGCCCGGATCGGTCGATTATATCCTATAGCTCCCATATAACTGATTGATCGGAAATGGTATAACTTCGATGTTTTTAGAGTTGCAGAGTTCAAATTTGACATGAGAGCTATTTTTGGCAAAACATTACGACGTGTTAAATTTCATAAGGATCGGCTGACTATATCCTATAGCTGCCATATAACTGAACGATCGGAAATGACCCAACTTTCGCGTTTTTGAAGATAGAAAGCTAAAATTTAATACAGATTCTATTTTTGGTTAGTTGATCCAACCTACCAAATTTCATAAGGATCGGCCGACTATATCCTATAGCTGCCATATAACTGAAAGATCGGAATTGACCCAACTTTTGTGTTTTTAAAGATAGAAAGCTGGAACTTGATACAGATTCTATTTTTGGTCAGTTCATCCAACCTACCAAATTTCATAAGGATCGGCCAACTATATCCGATGTTTGCGATATATATCCGGTTTTAACTGCAAGGGTATATCAACTTCGGCTCCGCCCAAAGTTTGCTTTCCTTTCTTGTTTAGATTTTGTATTGTGATAAATTTGTTTTATTATGATATTTTCATAAGGATCGGCTAACTGTATTCGAGCTTTGCGGTATATATATCCGGTTTTAACTTCAAGGGTATTTAAACTTCGGTTCGGCCCGAAGTTAGCTTTTCTTTCTTGTTTTTCTATTTTTTTTTTACATAAAAACCTGCCTAGTTTTTTTTATGGTTTTCAGGCCACAAGCTAATTGGGCAGCATTAATGTTGCTCAATTGTACATTCATTTTTTATACTACATAAAAAAAATATGCATCGTAGTGCAATATAAAAAAAAAATTATGCAACGCAGTGCATGGATAAAACAAAAAAAAACAAGAAAGGAAAGCTAACTTCGGGCGGAGCCGAAGTTGATATACCCTTGCAGTTAAAACCGGATATATATCGCAAACATAGGATTTAGTTGGCCGATCCTTATGAAATTTGGTAGGTTGGATGAACTGATCAAAAATAGAATCTGTACCAAGTTCCCGCTTTCTATCTTCAAAAACACAAAAGTTGGGTCAATTCCGATCTTTCAGTTATATGACAGCTATAGGATATAGTCGGCCGATCCTTATGAAATTTGGCACGTCGTATTGTTTTGCCAAAAATAGCACTCATGTCAAATTTGAACTCTCTAAATCTAAAAACACCAAAGTTATACCATTTCCGATCAATCAGTTATATGGCAGCTATAGGATATAGTCGGCCGATCCGGGTCGTTCCGACTTATATACTGCGTGCAAAGGAAAGAAGGGTGTGTGCAAAGTTTTAAGACGATATTACGATTTAAGACGGGTATTATAATTTTGTTCAAAAGTGTGCAACGCAGTGAAGGAGACATCTCCGACCCTATAAAGTATATATATTCTTGATCAGGATCACCTCCTGAGTTGATATGAGCATGTCCGTCTGTCAGTCTGTCCGTCTGTCCGTCTGTCTGTCTGTCTGTTTCTACGCGAACTAGTCTCTCAGTTTTAAAGCTATCGACTTGAAACTTTGCACACACCCTTCTTTTCTTTGCACACAGTATATAAGTCGGAACGACCCGGATCGGCCGACTATATCCTATAGCTGCCATATAACTGATTGATTGGAAATGGTATAACTTTGGTGTTTTTAGAGTTAGAGAGTTCAAATTTGACAAGAGAGCTATTTTTGGCAAACCATTACGACATGCCAAATTTCATAAGGATCGGCCGACTATATCTTATAGCTGCCATATAACTGAACGATCGGAAATGACCCAACTTTCGTGTTTTTGAAGATAGGAAGCTGAAACTTAATACAGATTATATCTTTGGCCAGATGATCCAACCTACCAAATTTCATTAGGATCGGCCGACTATATCCTATAGCTGCCATATAACTGAACGATCGGAAATGACCCAACTTTTGTGTTTTTGAAGATAGAAGTTTGGGACATTTTTAGGTTTGGTTTTTGTATTATAATAAATTGGGTAATATTATCATATTCTCATAAGGATCGGCCAACTATATCCGATGTTTGCGATATATATCCGGTTTTAACTGCAAGGGTATATAAACTTCGGCTCCGCCCGAAGTTAGCTTTCCTTTCTTGTTTTTGTATTAATTTGGTTTTTGAAAGTCAAGTTCAGCTTGTAACTTTTGCCTTTTTGACAACGCTGGAAGTGATTTGGTGGAGGTATATGCACATATAAGAAGTCCGCTCGTATTACATTTTTTTACAAGAGCTGAATATGCAGTTGCGGCGTGCGGCTAAGGCACAGCTAGCGTTTGGCATTTAGGCCACTTAGGTTTATGACCGACACCTCGAATTATGTAAACATTGCGGCGAAGTGTTATAGTGTGTGCCCCTTTTAGTACTCTTTGTACAGTGGGTGCTCGATATATATTTATATATGTGTGCATATTACATACGGAAAGAGCATCTCTGGGCTATCGGGTGGGAATCGGTGTCGCACGCGGTTGCCGGCCATGTATCGTCAGTTAATGGATGGGTCCTGCAAAGCTCCTGTCTCTCTCCCTGATTCTCGCCTCGGTGATCATAAATTGTATCGATAATAAAGTGTGGACGACCTCACGGATAGCAAAGGTCAAACAACGTCCCATCTGAATGGGTGGCATGGTGCTCGGGGGCAAGGGGGTGGCGAATCAAAAGAGTCAAAAAATCTCTTTTCTACTTCATTATAGAACCAATATTTAATTTCATTAATTGGTTTCTTATATGTCTAATGATCCCCCATTCCCAATCTCTTACTTCCACTAATAATCAAAGATTTACTCATATTCTACTTATCTACAATTTAATTCCCATAGTTACCCAAAAAAATGTACCCTTAATTCTATTAGGCTCTTAATGCTTATTTAAACTAAATCGGGCTCAAAAAGGATATTGGGTCGACCCCAACTAATACTCTTCCCCCAACCCCAACCCCCAAAACTCTCCCTGCATGCTACCTAGCAACGTTCACCAGAGTCATGAAATTGTAGTTTTAGATGATATTTTTAGTCTGGGCCTCTCCCAAGTAAATAATATTTTTAATGATTTGTCCAAAATTCTTGATCTTATATTTTTAAATAATTTGGTTAATAGAAAAGTAGAATTATGCAATGTACCATTAAGTCCTTGTGATATGCACCACAAGCCGTTGGTAATTAATATTGAGTTTTATAGTTTTTTGCCTTCTGCTTCCCCCATTCCATATTATCATCTGAATGACACTAAATTGTCACTTATTAACGCCTCTATTTCAGCCTTTGATTGGGTTTCCCTTTTTTCGGATGGCTCAATCGATGATTGTTATACTAAGTTCTTGGTTGCCCTTATGGATACTTATTATGGATACTTATGCCCCTGTGAGGGTACGAAGATCCTATAGGCTTCCCTGGTATACAAAAGGTTTAAAAAACTTAAAGAAAAGAAGGGATAAGCACTACAAACGATTTATGTTGACAGGTGAGACTCGAGCAGGAGAGCTGTACCGGCAATTTAAGCGGGAATTTGATTTCCTTAAAAAGTTCCTCTACAATCAGTATATATCCGATGTCGAAGCTAGCCTTCGGTCCAAACCTAAAGCTTTTTGGCGGCTTGTTAACAGCAAAAAGTCAAAATCGGACATACCTTCATCCATATGTTATGGTAACTTAGCAGCCGACTCGGATCAGGGCGTTTCTGATCTTTTTGCAAAATACTTTGCCTCTAACTTGGAGCCGAAGGTTCCTTGGAGTGATCATGAAACTCTTCTTAGCATTGAGCCTTTTCTTAATGTGAGTAACATGGACGTTTTGGACGGTGACCTAGTTGAAGCCACTGGACATTTGACCGAGTCGCTCACACCTGACGTGGACGGTATCTCCCCATTCTTTCTTAAGAGAAGTATCGCTTCTCTTTCTCTTTCTACTCCCCTCTTTCTACTCCCCTTCAACTGCTGTTCTCCTTTTCGCTCTCTTCTGGTAGATTCCCCCACCGGTGGAAGATTACTTCTATAACGCCTATTCACAAAGGTGGCAGTAGGTGTGATGTTACCAACTATCGACCTATAGCCAAAATTTGCAACGTCGCTAAGATACTGGAGCGGATAGTAACTAAAAAATAGACTTTTCTGGCTCGCAATTTTATATCCCCCAACCAGCATGGTTTTTTACCTGGGAGGTCCACTACCACTAATTTAGCGGTCTTCTCTAAGCACTGCTTTGAAGCTTTTGAAAACCGATTTCAGGTTGATGCCATTTACACCGACTTCTCCAAAGCCTTCGACAAAGTCTGTCATGCTGCCCTTCTGGCGAAATTATATAAGTTAGGTATTCATTCCTGCCTATTAAGTTGGTTCGAGTCTTATCTGGCTGACCGACCTTGCCACATTACTATTGGAGACGCTATCTCAAGTCCATTTGTCACCTCCTCTGGTCTTCCACAAGGCAGCTCTCTTGGACCTCTTCTATTTATCATTTTCATTAATGACATCTCGTCATGCTTTCGTCATTCGTACTTTTTAATGTATGCGGATGACCTTAAAATCTACAAAGCGATTAGCTGCATTAGTGATAGTTACTTGTTACAGGAGGATATATCCAGAGTTTACTCATGGTGCTCCCGCAATCTTCTTCCATTAAACTTATCTAAGTGTATGTTTACCCGTTTCAGTAGGCGGTCTCTTGAAATCTGTACGGGTTATTCCATCAATAATTATAATTTGGCAGCTAAAGAAGAGGTGTTAAACCTTGGTGTCTTATTCGACAGCAAATTTAAATTTTCGGGTCACTAAAAATATATTCTGCCTAAAGCGTATGCTATGCTGGGCTTTGTTAAAAGGCACGTGAACCAATTCAAAAGTCCATACTCGAGCCTCAGCGTCTATGCTGCATTTATTCGGTCGAGGCTGGAATATGCCTCAATCATTTGGAATCCGGATTGTAAAGTTCGGTCCAATAGAATGGAGCGACTCCAGAACAAATTATTAAAATTTGCTCTTCTGCCTCTAAGGTTTCAGGATCCTGTTCCTTCATACCAGAGCCGTTGCCTTCTTCTGAACATTTGCACGTTGAAGGATCGGCGTAAACTGGCAGCTTTAACTTTTTTAAACAATGCAGTCGTTGATATCATTGATTGTCCTTTTTTATTGGGGCTCATTAATTTTAGTGTTCCTCAAAGGGATCTTCGTACCTTTGCCACCTTTTGGGTCATGTGTCATAGGGCCAATTATTTTTTAAATGAGCCGATTGAGCGGGCTCTTTCCTGTTTTAATTCTTTGCCGCCTAGCCTCCGAATTGAGTGGGGCTCTGATAAGGGTGTGTTAAAACGCAAGTTAATGAGGCATTTATTAAGTTTTTGTTAATTTTGTAGTTTTATTTATTAGGTGTAAGTTGTTATTATGTAGCCATGTAAGGATTTGTCCGTTGGCGAAATAAATAAATAAATAAATGCACTTCAGCTGAGCCATCCAAAAAAAAAAAAAAAAAAAAAACAAGAAAGCAAAGCTAACTTCGGGCGGAGCCGAAGTTTATATACCCTTGCAGCTATAACCGGATATATATCGCAAACATCGGATATAGTTGGCCGATCCTTATGATTACATCATAATAAAACCAATTAATTACAAAAAAAAATCTAAAAAAAAGTCCCAAGCTTCTATCTTCAAAAATTCGAAAGTTGATATTTCTACCAAATACCATTTCCGATCGTTCAGTTATATGTCAGCTATAAGATATAGTCAACCGATCGTTATGAAACTTGGTAGATCGGATTGACTGACCAAAAATAGAATGTGTACCAAGTGCCAGCTTTCTATCTTGAAAAACACGAAAGTTGGGTCATTTCCGATCGTTCAGTTATATGGCAGCTATAGGATATAGTCGGCCGATCCTTTGTAGGTCGGATTAACTGACCAAAAATATAATCTTTACCAAGTTCCTACTTTCTATCTTCAAAAACACGAAAGTTGGGTCATTTCCGATCGTTCAGTTATATGGCAGCTATAAGATATAGTCGGCCGATCCTTATGAAATTTGGCATGTCGTATTATTTTGCCAAAAATAGCTCTCTTGTCAAATTTGAACTCTCTAAATCTAAAAACACCAAAGTTATACCATTTCCGATCAATCAGTTATATGGCAGCTATAGGATATAGTCGGCTGATCCGGGTCGTTCCGACTTATATACTGCGTGCAAAGGAAGGAAGGGTGTGTGCAAAGTTTCAAGACGATAGCTTCAAAACTGAAAGACTAGTTCGCGTAGAAACAGACAGACAGACAGACGGACAGACGGACAGACTGACAGACGGACATGCTCATATCAACTCAGGAGGTGATCCTGATCAAGAATATATATACTTTATAGGGTCGGAGATGTCTCCTTCACTGCGTTGCACACTTTTGGACAAAATTATAATACCCTCTGCAAGGGTATAAAAAACCAATAAAAATTGGTCAATATGTTAACAAAATCCAAAACGAAAATTGTAATCAGATGTAAAGGAAAACTTTTTTAAAAATTTCAAAATGCAAAAATTATAATGAATTAACAATTGGTTAACATAGAAATATGATAGAAATAAGTAATTCTTCTTGCCTACCAAATTTATTAAAAAGTCGCCACTGGTGTAATTCTACTCAACAAATTCTCTGGCAACGTAGAAATAAATGGGACATCCACAAGTTTCAACGGAACCTTCGTTATGAACTTCAGCAATTCTACAATTAATATTGATGGACAGATCTTAACCAACAAAGACACGGTGCACTATCACCCGATGCCAGCCATTCTCCAGCCGATTTTTTAATAGGTTCCATAATAATCACGGGACTTGCAGCAATAGCAATTCGCTTCTTGATTAAAAGGGTCAAAGTAAAGCACATCAACAAAGTAGCTTCCGGTAATAGGATCAATGACGAGCAACGAGCGTGGACACTCGATTTTAATGGTGGAGGAGTTAACACAAAACGAATTCGCAACCGAATTGGCTACGCGCATCCGGCATTGCAGCAGCAAATAAAAGTTCAAGGGCAATTTCCCGGTCAATAGCTCCCAACAGGTGCTGACTGCAGCGTCTGATCCACTTCCCGCTGCAGCGAAGACAACGGCAAAGCTCCGACGTTGGCAGAGGCAGCGACAAAGCTTTTGGGTATAAATATGCCAATTTTTGTAAACATAATTTAGTTCCAATAAATTTCCAATAAATACGGACCAAGTGTCCAACAAAATTATATTCTTTTAAAAATAATTAACCCAAGTGTTTAACTTATACAAATCGCTTACATCATATCTTGCGGTAATTTTCTTTCCGTGTTTAAATAAACACATACTATAATATTATTTATATGCAAGGTCACTACTTAACGTACTAAATCATTATTAATGACTTCATATACGTTGGGCTCTGAAGCTTTTTCTTTAGATTGCTTATGCAATTCTTTTTTTTCTTTTCCTGCGCAGGGTTTTGACTACTTTGGTTTCTAGTAGTGACTTTTAGAATATTTAATTGTATGTTTTTCAAGTCTGTGATTGTTATTTTAGAGAGCGCATCGGCTACATAATTATCTTTACCCTTTAGATACTGTACCGTAAAATTATATTCCTCTAATTCAAGTCTCATTCCTGTTAGTTTGGAACTGGGATTTACCACTGAAAATAAGTAGATAAGTGCTCTGTGGTCTGTTTTGACAGTGAAATGTCTACCATAAATATATGGTCGGAGCAACCTATGACTATTAAGTCATCCATATAAAGAAATGCTTGCGAAGGTTCTAATCCAGAGAATGCTATAGTCATCATTCTCTGAGTTATTATTTTTTAATACTATAATTTTTATGAAAAAACTAAGCCGAATGGTAATCGGGCGCTATTTTTAAACCGAATGGTAAACGCGTGAAGCGATATGACAAACAAACCAACAAACAAACAAACCATTGTTTGTTGAAAAATGAAATTGGTGAAATTTGGTGAAATTTTTCGATTTGGACTCTGTATAAAGTTGATCCAATTATTTTGGATTTAATTTGTTCTACAGCCAAAACTTTGAATGTATCTTCCGTTGGGTTAATTAACCTCAAAGCTGTTATGAATCTTTGAAGGTGTAACATTTGCCCGTTAAATTCTGGGATGGAATTTGATATTTCTCTAATGTATGCCCTTTGTGCCATTGTCTCATCAGCCATTGTGGTTGGTTTTACTTCTACAATGCTGTTGTCTAAATCGGAGTCGGTCAAGTCCTGGTATGACAGAATCGTTGATTCTGTATTTATTGTGTTAGTATTTTGGGTATTTTTTTATAAGCTAATATTATTATTATTATTATATGGCATTGACAACCCTTTTATCGGGTCTCGGCCTGAAGCGCAATGTGCCTCCACGCGACTCTGTCCTGAGCGCGCCTTCGCCAGTTGGTAACACCAAGTGTGGACAGGGTTTCCATCACCTGGTCTTGCCATCGCGTTCGGGGTCGTCCTCTCCTTCGTGTCCCAACAATCACCGCATCAAACACCTTACGAGCCGGAGCGTCTTCATCCATACGGCAACGTGGCCGTCTGGCTACGTCAACATCACCGTACAGCTCATACAGCTCGTGGTTGTATCTGATGCGATAAACATCGTCCACGCAGATTGGGCCAAAGATTTTACGAAGAATTTTCCTCTCGAACACTCCAAGAGCAGCTCCATCTGACTGCGTCACTGTCCAGCACTCCGCACCATATGGGAGTACTGAAAGAATGAGCGTCTTGTAGAGTGTGATTTTTGTGCGTCGAGAGAGAGCTCTACTATTGAACTGCCTACTGAGCCCAAAGTAACACCTGTTGGCAAGTGTTATTCTCCGCTTAATCTCCAGACTGACATCATTTATGCTTGTTATAGTAGTGCCTAGGTAGATAAACTCCTTGACGGACAAAAGCTATAGTTTTCTGCAGTCAGCTGAGAATCAAGACCCCGCGATTCTCTGCTAGAGCACACCATAAACTTTGTTTTCTCCATATTCACTGCTAGTCCGACTTTTGCTGATTCCTTTTCAATAGCCCCGAAGGCTCCTGTGACATCACGCTTGGTGCGGCCAATGATATCAATATCATCAGCGTAACCAAAGAGCTGGACACATCTGTTGGTTAATATCGTGCCCGACTGATGTACACCAGCCTTTCTTATAATACTCTCCCTTAAAATATTGAAGAGTATACAAGACAGCGAGTCACCTTGTCTGAGGCCACACTTGGTAATAAAGGTTTCGGATTGGCCACTTCCTACCTTGACAGAGCTGATGGTGTTGCTCAATGTCATTCTGCAAAGTCTAGTCAGCTTTGCTGGTATACCAAGCTCAGACTATCAAATGCTGGTATACCGGGGGCTATCAAATGCGGCTTTGTAGTCGACGAAGAGATGGTACGTTTCGATCAGGTTTTCGTAAGATTTCTCCAGGATTTGGACCAAGGTGAATTTCTGGTCAACAGTGGACTTGCCAGGCCTGAAACCGCACTGATAAGGTCCAATCAGTGCTTCAGCATGGGGTTTCAGTCTTTCACACAATAGGCTTTTTAGGACTTTGTATGCAACTGGAAGAAGACTAATTCCGCGGTAGTTGGTGCGCACCGTAGCATCACCCTTCTTCAGGATGAGACAGATCATGCTGTGGTTCCAATCTTCGGGCATGCTCTCCATGAGCCATATCTTACTGATTAGTTGGTGCATGCACCCTACCAGCATATCACCAGCTGCTTTAAACAATTCTGCCGGCAGGCCGTCAGCACCTGCAGACTTGTTGTTTTTAAGCCGTTGGATTGCATCCTTGACTTCGATATGACTTGGGATTGGCACTTCAATATCAGTGCCATAGATTGGGGTTCGTGGATCATAGTCTTCAGAGTCTGCGCTTGAGCCAGATAACAAACTCGAGAAGTGATCCCTCCATAACCTCAGTACGACCTCTGTTTCTGTGACAAGATTTCCATCATTGTCCCTGCACGCCACTGTACCAGTCTTAAATCCTTGGGTCAGATGCTTGACCCTCTGGTAGAAGTTACGTGCATCATTTCTGCATCTGCTGCTCTCTGTGCTTTCACACTCTCGCCTTTCCTGCTCTTTCTTCTTGCGTCTGAAAAGGCGTTTTTCGTCTCTTCTTCTCGACCTGTAGACATCCCCAATCGCTCGTGTCGCCCCAGCCTGCAGTGTTCTTCCGTAGGCGGCATCCTTTGCAGCTGTTGCGTCATGACACTCCTGATCGTACCATGGATTCCTTGATAGAGGACGCTGGAATTCAAGCACTTCTTCTGCCGAAGCTCGCAGGGAGTGAGATATGAGCGCCCACATATCGCTTATGTCTTCAGGTATTGAAGGTGCTCGGCTTAATAGCCCCGAGACGTGAGTGGAGAATGCATTCTTCGCCTGTTGTGATTGCAGCTTTCCGATGTCCAGCCTTCTTAACGCACTTCGACGTGCAATCTTCGCCACCGTGTGCGAATCTTAGCTGCAACAAGATAATGGGCGGAGTCGATGTTGGGACCCCGACAGGATCGCATCACAACATGATCGATCTGATTTCTGGTCAGTCGATCGGGAGAGAGCCAAGGTGCTTTATGGATGTCCAAATGACGGAATCCAGTACTACGAACGACCACATTATGCGCAGCTGCAAAGCCTATTAATCTGAGACCATTGCTCGAGGTGGTCTCATGTAGACTAAATCCAAGATGTGGTAACAACATAGATGTCTTCTCGTCCTACCTTGGCATTAAAATCCCCGAGGAGAATTTTAATGTCATGGGAAGGACAGCGGCCATAAGCAGCGGCCGTTGGGGCATGTGCGCATATCAGGCTGATGTTAAAGAATTTGGCAGTAATTCGGATCGTTGCAGTTCTCTCGTTTGTTGGCCGAAAGTGAGAGACTCGGCGTCGCAGCCTGGCACCTACAACGAAACCACAACCAAATGCATGCCGCTCTGGATGGAAGCTGTAGTAAATGTCACAGTTCCTTTTCTTTATGCAGCCTTGTCCTATCCATCGCATTTCCTGGATAGCAGTGATGTCATCCCTACATTTGTTGAGGGTATCTGCTAGTTGTTGAGCAGCACCAGGTCGGTACAATGTTCCTACGTTCCAGGTGCATACTCTCAAATCATTGTCCTTTTTACGCTTGCTATGGTCGTCAACGTTAGATCGGTTCCTTTCCGAGGCTTCTCTTGCTTCCTTCACTGAAATTCTGTTTTACATGAGTGGATTTCAAGTCCTACGCCACAACCTAGTTTATAGAGTTAGGACTCTCGTCGCGCGCTTTAGTTTGCCACACAACGGCTGTCGAGCGACAATCCAGGGAGAACCACGTGGAGGTAGTGCGTCGGCTTGAAGAAAGCAGTGACAGGAATCATGCTGGCATTTCACAAGTTGAATGCAATCAGACACTTTGACCTGTATGCTTTCCCCCATTCTCCCCAAGCTAATATGTAGTTTTTTATATTAATCATGTGGTTTAATTTGTTATTTATCTGCCATTTAGTTTGGCTCATTTAGTTCAAAATTCTTAGGAATTTGAGTTAAAAAGTTCCTTATTTGGCAACTTATTAAATTATTATTAAATTACATTTTTGTTTCTTTTTTATACCCTTGTAGAGGCTATTATAATTTTGTCCAAAAGTGTGCAACGCAGTGAAGGAAACATCTCCGACCCTATAAGGTATATATATTCCTTGATCAGGATCACCTCAGGATCATATGAGCATGTCCGTCTGATAACTGATTGATCGGAAGTGGTAAAACTTTGATGTTTCTAAAGTTAGAGAGTTCCAATTTTACAAGAGAGCTATTTTTCAGAATAATACTACATGCCAAATTTCATAAGGATCGGCCGAACATATTTTATGGCTGCCATATAACAGTTGCATACTCTCAAATCATTGTCCTTTTTACGCTTGCTATGGTCGTCAACGTTAGATCGGTTCCTTTCCGAGGCTTCTCTTGCTTCCTTCACTGAAATTCTGTTTTACATGAGTGGATTTCAAGTCCTACGCCACAACCTAGTTTATAGAGTTAGGACTCTCGTCGCGCGCTTTAGTTTGCCACACAACGGCTGTCGAGCGACAATCCAGGGAGAACCACGTGGAGGTAGGGCGTCGGCTTGAAGAAAGCAGTGACAGGAATCATGCTGGCATTTCACAAGTTGAATGCAATCAGACACTTTGACCTGTATGCTTTCCCCCATTCTCCCCAAGCTAATATGTAGTTTTTTATATTAATCATGTGGTTTAATTTGTTATTTATCTGCCATTTAGTTTGGCTCATTTAGTTCAAAATTCTTAGGAATTTGAGTTAAAAAGTTCCTTATTTGGCAAATTATTAAATTATTATTAAATTACATTTTTGTTTCTTTTTTATACCCTTGTAGAGGGTATTATAATTTTGTCCAAAAGTGTGCAACGCAGTGAAGGAAACATCTCCGACCCTATAAGGTATATATATTCCTTGATCAGGATCACCTCAGGATCATATGAGCATGTCCGTCTGATAACTGATTGATCGGAAGTGGTAAAACTTTGATGTTTCTAAAGTTAGAGAGTTCCAATTTTACAAGAGAGCTATTTTTCAGAATAATACTACATGCCAAATTTCATAAGGATCGGCCGAACATATTTTATGGCTGCCATATAACTGAACGATCGGAAATGGCCCAAGTTTCGTGTTTTTGAAGATAGAAAGCTGGAACTATTCTATTTTTGGTCAGTTGATCCAACCTACCAAATTTCATACCGATCGGTCGACTATATCTGATAACTGCCATATAACTCAACGATCGGAAATGGTATTTGGTATTTGGTAAAAATACCAACATAGGTATTTTTGAAGATAGAAGCATGGGACTTTTTTTTAGATTTTGTATTGTGATAAATTTGTTTTATTATGATATTTTCAAAAGGATCGGCTAACTGTATTCGAGCTTTGCGGTATATATATGCGGTTTTAACTTCAAGGGTATTTAAACTTCGGTTCGGCCCGAAGTTAGCTTTTCTTTCTTGTTTTTCTATTTTTTTTTTACATAAAAACCTGCCTAGTTTTTTTTATGGTTTTCAGGCCACACGCTAATTGGGCAGCATTAATGTTGCTCAATTGTACATTCATTTTTTATACTACATAAAAAAAATATGCATCGTAGTGCAATATAAAAAAAAATTATGCAACGCAGTGCATGGATAAAACAAAAAAAAAAAAGAAAGGAAAGCTAACTTCGGGCGGAGCCGAAGTTGATATACCCTTGCAGTTAAAACCGGATATATATCGCAAACATCGGATATAGTTGGCCGATCATTATGAAATTTTGGTAGGTTGGATGAACTGACCTAAAATCTGTATATAGAATAGAATCTGTACAAAGTTCCAGCTTTCTATCTTCAAAAACACGAAAGTTGGGTCATTTCCGATCGTTCAGTTATATGGCAGCTATAGGATATAGTCGGCCGATCCTTATGAAATTTGGCATGTCGTAATGTTTTGCCAAAACTAGCACTCATGTCAAATTTGAACTCTCTAAATCTAAAAACACAAAAGTTATACCATTTCCGATCAATCAGTTATATGGCAGCTATAGGATATAGTCGGCCGATCCGGGTCGTTCCGACTTATATACTGTGTGCAAAGAAAGGAAGGGTGTGTGCAAAGTTTCAAGTCGATAGCTTTAAAACTGAGAGACTAGTTCGCGTAGAAACAGACAGACAGACAGACGGACAGACGGACATGCTCATATCAACTCAGGAGGTGATCCTGATCAAGAATATATATACTTTATAGGGTCGGAGATGTCTCCTTCACTGCGTCGCACACTTTTGGACAAAATTATAATACCCTCTGCAAGGGTATAACAAGAAAGCAAAGCTAACTTCGTGCGGAGCCGAAGTTGATATACCCTTGCAGTTAAAACCGGATATATATCGCAAACATCGGATATAGTTGGCCGATCATTATGAAATTTTGGTAGGTTGGATGAACTGACCTAAAATCTGTATATAGAATAGAATCTGTACAAAGTTCCAGCTTTCTATCTTCAAAAACACGAAAGTTGGGTCATTTCCGATCGTTCAGTTATATGGCAGCTATAGGATATAGTCGGCCGATCCTTATGAAATTTGGCATGTCGTAATGTTTTGCCAAAACTAGCACTCATGTCAAATTTGAACTCTCTAAATCTAAAAACACAAAAGTTATACCATTTCCGATCAATCACTTATATGGCAGCTATAGGATATAGTCGGCCGATCCGGGTCGTTCCGACTTATATACTGTGTGCAAAGAAAAGAAGGGTGTGTGCAAAGTTTCAAGTCGATAGCTTTAAAACTGAGAGACTAGTTCGCGTAGAAACAGACAGACAGACAGACGGACAGACGGACAGACTGACAGACGGACATGCTCATATCAACTCAGGAGGTGATCCTGATCAAGAATATATATACTTTATAGGGTCGGAGATGTCTCCTTCACTGCGTTGCACACTTTTGAACAAAATTATAATACCCTCTGCAAGGGTATAATTATGTACGCTGATGTACCGATACCGTCTTCACAGGTGCATGGATAAAAGAATGATGTGCGCTCTAGGAAGCGCTGTCGGTCCTCTTTTGCTCTGGTCTTCTCGGTAGATGCTTGGAGGTTAAAACTTTAAGGGGACCCCCCCCATTCTCGATTTTAAATTTTGACGATTTTCAATGGGCTGGCAAATGAACATAAATTATTTTTTAGGGTTGTAACTGTGCTTACATATATTAAGACACAAAAAGGAAGAAAATCATTTCACAGAATTTTTTTTTTGTTTTGTTTTTGTTGTTGTTTTTTGTGATCAAAGAAAAGCCCTTCTTTTCGGCGGCGCATGCGATTTCCGCTCACTGGAACATCGGAATCCAAAAATTCCAACGGGATTAGAAAGAGTACATGTTTGGCTCTCGTATGAACTAGGATTATTAACTTCGCTCAAAAATTAACAAAATGGCGGACCTTTGAAATTTTTTTTTTTAAATTTCAATTATTTTCAGCCATAAATCGAGTTGAAAAGTAAAGAAGATCTTCACCGATTTGATTTATCCTAGTTCATACGAGAGCTATATATGTATAGAATAACGTGTTAAAATTTGGAACCGATTGGATTAATAGTTTTTGAGTAACCTCATGCGCCAGTCGTAAAAACACTGTTTCGAGAAAAACGCGTTTAAAGTTTTGAGACGGCTCTCGCCGTCGCCTGAGGCTTCCACCATAAATCGGCTATATCTTCAAGAGTTTTTGAAATTTTTACTTGAAATTTTCAGGGAACATTCTTGAATAGTTACAAGTTCGAATTAAATTAAAAAAAAAAAATCGATTTTTTAAAACCGAGAATGGGGGGGGTCCCCTTAATTATTCGTTGCTCCTAGGTTTTTGGTATGGGGGGCTGAGTGAGTGTCAGATCGTTTGGGTTTTTATACCCTTGCAGAGGGTATTATAATTTTGTCCAAAAGTGTGCAACGCAGTGAAGGAGACATCTCCGACCCTATAAAGTATATATATTCTTGATCAGGATCACCTCCTGAGTTGATATGAGCATGTCCGTCTGTCCGTCTGTCCGTCTGTCTGTCTGTCCGTTTCTACGCGAACTAGTCTCTCAGTTTTGAAGCTATCATCTTGAAACTTTGCACACACCCTTCTTTCCTTTGCACGCAGTATATAAGTCGGAACGGTCCAGATCGGCCGACTATATCATATAGCTGCCATATAACTGATTGATCGGAAATGGTATAACTTTGGTGTTTTTAGAGTTAGAGAGTTCAAATTTGACAAGAGAGCTATTTTTGGCAAACCATTACGACATGCCAAATTTCATAAGGATCGGCCGACTATATCTTATAGCTGCCATATAACTGAACGATCGGAAATGACCCAACTTTCGTGTTTTTGAAGATAGGAAGCTGAAACTTAATACAGATTATATCTTTGGCCAGATGATCCAACCTACCAAATTTCATTAGGATCGGCCGACTATATCCTATAGCTGCCATATAACTGAACGATCGGAAATGACCCAACTTTTGTGTTTTTGAAGATAGAAGTTTGGGACATTTTTAGGTTTGGTTTTTGTATTATAATAAATTGGGTAATATTATCATATTCTCATAAGGATCGGCCAACTATATCCGATGTTTGCGATATATATCCGGTTTTAACTGCAAGGGTATATAAACTTCGGCTCCGCCCGAAGTTAGCTTTCCTTTCTTGTTTTTGTATTAATTTGGTTTTTGAAAGTCAAGTTCAGCTTGTAACTTTTGCCTTTTTGACAACGCTGGAAGTGATTTGGTGGAGGTATATGCACATATAAGAAGTCCGCTCGTATTACATTTTTTTACAAGAGCTGAATATGCAGTTGCGGCGTGCGGCTAAGGCACAGCTAGCGTTTGGCATTTAGGCCACTTAGGTTTATGACCGACACCTCGAATTATGTAAACATTGCGGCGAAGTGTTATAGTGTGTGCCCCTTTTAGTACTCTTTGTACAGTGGGTGCTCGATATATATTTATATATGTGTGCATATTACATACGGAAAGAGCATCTCTGGGCTATCGGGTGGGAATCGGTGTCGCACGCGGTTGCCGGCCATGTATCGTCAGTTAATGGATGGGTCCTGCAAAGCTCCTGTCTCTCTCCCTGATTCTCGCCTCGGTGATCATAAATTGTATCGATAATAAAGTGTGGACGACCTCACGGATAGCAAAGGTCAAACAACGTCCCATCTGAATGGGTGGCATGGTGCTCGGGGGCAAGGGGGTGGCGAATCAAAAGAGTCAAAAAATCTCTTTTCTACTTCATTATAGAACCAATATTTAATTTCATTAATTGGTTTCTTATATGTCTAATGATCCCCCATTCCCAATCTCTTACTTCCACTAATAATCAAAGATTTACTCATATTCTACTTATCTACAATTTAATTCCCATAGTTACCCAAAAAAATGTACCCTTAATTCTATTAGGCTCTTAATGCTTATTTAAACTAAATCGGGCTCAAAAAGGATATTGGGTCGACCCCAACTAATACTCTTCCCCCAACCCCAACCCCCAAAACTCTCCCTGCATGCTACCTAGCAACGTTCACCAGAGTCATGAAATTGTAGTTTTAGATGATATTTTTAGTCTGGGCCTCTCCCAAGTAAATAATATTTTTAATGATTTGTCCAAAATTCTTGATCTTATATTTTTAAATAATTTGGTTAATAGAAAAGTAGAATTATGCAATGTACCATTAAGTCCTTGTGATATGCACCACAAGCCGTTGGTAATTAATATTGAGTTTTATAGTTTTTTGCCTTCTGCTTCCCCCATTCCATATTATCATCTGAATGACACTAAATTGTCACTTATTAACGCCTCTATTTCAGCCTTTGATTGGGTTTCCCTTTTTTCGGATGGCTCAATCGATGATTGTTATACTAAGTTCTTGGTTGCCCTTATGGATACTTATTATGGATACTTATGCCCCTGTGAGGGTACGAAGATCCTATAGGCTTCCCTGGTATACAAAAGGTTTAAAAAACTTAAAGAAAAGAAGGGATAAGCACTACAAACGATTTATGTTGACAGGTGAGACTCGAGCAGGAGAGCTGTACCGGCAATTTAAGCGGGAATTTGATTTCCTTAAAAAGTTCCTCTACAATCAGTATATATCCGATGTCGAAGCTAGCCTTCGGTCCAAACCTAAAGCTTTTTGGCGGCTTGTTAACAGCAAAAAGTCAAAATCGGACATACCTTCATCCATATGTTATGGTAACTTAGCAGCCGACTCGGATCAGGGCGTTTCTGATCTTTTTGCAAAATACTTTGCCTCTAACTTGGAGCCGAAGGTTCCTTGGAGTGATCATGAAACTCTTCTTAGCATTGAGCCTTTTCTTAATGTGAGTAACATGGACGTTTTGGACGGTGACCTAGTTGAAGCCACTGGACATTTGACCGAGTCGCTCACACCTGACGTGGACGGTATCTCCCCATTCTTTCTTAAGAGAAGTATCGCTTCTCTTTCTCTTTCTACTCCCCTCTTTCTACTCCCCTTCAACTGCTGTTCTCCTTTTCGCTCTCTTCTGGTAGATTCCCCCACCGGTGGAAGATTACTTCTATAACGCCTATTCACAAAGGTGGCAGTAGGTGTGATGTTACCAACTATCGACCTATAGCCAAAATTTGCAACGTCGCTAAGATACTGGAGCGGATAGTAACTAAAAAATAGACTTTTCTGGCTCGCAATTTTATATCCCCCAACCAGCATGGTTTTTTACCTGGGAGGTCCACTACCACTAATTTAGCGGTCTTCTCTAAGCACTGCTTTGAAGCTTTTGAAAACCGATTTCAGGTTGATGCCATTTACACCGACTTCTCCAAAGCCTTCGACAAAGTCTGTCATGCTGCCCTTCTGGCGAAATTATATAAGTTAGGTATTCATTCCTGCCTATTAAGTTGGTTCGAGTCTTATCTGGCTGACCGACCTTGCCACATTACTATTGGAGACGCTATCTCAAGTCCATTTGTCACCTCCTCTGGTCTTCCACAAGGCAGCTCTCTTGGACCTCTTCTATTTATCATTTTCATTAATGACATCTCGTCATGCTTTCGTCATTCGTACTTTTTAATGTATGCGGATGACCTTAAAATCTACAAAGCGATTAGCTGCATTAGTGATAGTTACTTGTTACAGGAGGATATATCCAGAGTTTACTCATGGTGCTCCCGCAATCTTCTTCCATTAAACTTATCTAAGTGTATGTTTACCCGTTTCAGTAGGCGGTCTCTTGAAATCTGTACGGGTTATTCCATCAATAATTATAATTTGGCAGCTAAAGAAGAGGTGTTAAACCTTGGTGTCTTATTCGACAGCAAATTTAAATTTTCGGGTCACTAAAAATATATTCTGCCTAAAGCGTATGCTATGCTGGGCTTTGTTAAAAGGCACGTGAACCAATTCAAAAGTCCATACTCGAGCCTCAGCGTCTATGCTGCATTTATTCGGTCGAGGCTGGAATATGCCTCAATCATTTGGAATCCGGATTGTAAAGTTCGGTCCAATAGAATGGAGCGACTCCAGAACAAATTATTAAAATTTGCTCTTCTGCCTCTAAGGTTTCAGGATCCTGTTCCTTCATACCAGAGCCGTTGCCTTCTTCTGAACATTTGCACGTTGAAGGATCGGCGTAAACTGGCAGCTTTAACTTTTTTAAACAATGCAGTCGTTGATATCATTGATTGTCCTTTTTTATTGGGGCTCATTAATTTTAGTGTTCCTCAAAGGGATCTTCGTACCTTTGCCACCTTTTGGGTCATGTGTCATAGGGCCAATTATTTTTTAAATGAGCCGATTGAGCGGGCTCTTTCCTGTTTTAATTCTTTGCCGCCTAGCCTCCGAATTGAGTGGGGCTCTGATAAGGGTGTGTTAAAACGCAAGTTAATGAGGCATTTATTAAGTTTTTGTTAATTTTGTAGTTTTATTTATTAGGTGTAAGTTGTTATTATGTAGCCATGTAAGGATTTGTCCGTTGGCGAAATAAATAAATAAATAAATGCACTTCAGCTGAGCCATCCAAAAAAAAAAAAAAAAAAAAAACAAGAAAGCAAAGCTAACTTCGGGCGGAGCCGAAGTTTATATACCCTTGCAGCTATAACCGGATATATATCGCAAACATCGGATATAGTTGGCCGATCCTTATGATTACATCATAATAAAACCAATTAATTACAAAAAAAAATCTAAAAAAAAGTCCCAAGCTTCTATCTTCAAAAATTCGAAAGTTGATATTTCTACCAAATACCATTTCCGATCGTTCAGTTATATGTCAGCTATAAGATATAGTCAACCGATCGTTATGAGATTTGGTAGATCCAAGTGCCAGCTTTCTATCTTGAAAAACACGAAAGTTGGGTCATTTCCGATCGTTCAGTTATATGGCAGCTACAAGATATAGTCGGCCGATCCTTATGAAATTTGGCATGTCGTATTATTTTGCCAAAAATAGCTCTCACGTCAAATTTAAACTCTCTAACTCTAAAAACACCAAAGTTATACCATTTCCGATCAATCAGTTATATGGCAGCTATAGGATATAGTCGGCCGATCCCGGCCGTTCCGACTTATATACTGCGTGCAAAGAAAAGAAGGGTGTGTGCAAAGTTTCAAGACGATAGCTTTAAAACTGAGAGACTAGTTTGCGTAGAAACAGACAGACGGACAGACGGACATGCTCATATCAACTCAGGAGGTGATCCTGATCAAGAATATATATACTTTATAGGGTCGGAGATGTCTCCTTCACTGCGTTGCACACTTTTGGACAAAATTATAATACCCTCTGCAAGGGTATAAAGAACCAATAAAAATTGGTCAATATGTTAACAAAATCCAAAACGAAAATTGTAATCAGATGTAAAGGAAAACTTTTTGTAAAAATTTCAAAATGCAAAAATTATAATGAATTAACAATTTGTAAACATAGATGTAAATTGTGTAGCTGAAAAGTTGCTTTTGTCTGCCACCGGTTCTTGATACCAGTAACAATTTCGTTGCCGCAATCTGTACTTGAAACAAATTGAGCTCGGAGAAGTGAATACCACGAGTTTTCGTTGAGTACTGATTTTATTGTGGAATATGCAGGGTTTTTATATACAAGATCTTAAGAACTAATGTTTGTTTAGGTCAAATTATTATCTGCTTATAGTTTACTAGTTTGGACAGTTTAGGTTTATGACGCATGCAGGTCCTTATCATGCGTGCTGACAGATGGTGTGAGGTCGTAAATGCGCAGCGGTACCTGTTTGTATAGGATCATCTGTTGCCTATCTGCAATGCACGATTTTCTGCATGTCTTGAACTCGTACATCCTCCCGGCCGTTGAACGTAGTTTCAACAATCATCGATGTTAATGGTGAACGGCGGACTCGAAGTCGTATCGGTTTCCTCATTGCCACCGCTGGTACCTGGACTTGCTGAGGTCTCTTGTCTCCTTTGTACCATTTTCTTACCCAGTGAATGGTCAATATTATTATGATGAATGTTAAGCCAATGTACATTGCGATGTGGTGATGCTTGATCGTCTCAAGTCTATGTGGTAGTCTCAGTCTTCGGTTTGGTACAAGATCCCGTTGAAGATCCAGTAGTTTGGTATAACCAAATTTATTTGTTTTGCTGGATGTGGTGTTCTGTCTTTTAATCGTTGTATTGTTACCATCGATTTCTCCAAAACGGGCGTATGAGATGAGCGTCGATGTTTCTATACCAGTTTGACTGATTACTGTTATTAAAGAGTTGCGTATGGTGCATCCTGCTCTTGCTGTCAGTAGTCCCGTGTTGCGTAACCAGATATCTGATGTTCCATCGGTGCAAACAGCTGAGAGTTTTATTGGCGTCCTTGTCGCAAATATCCATTGATTCTTTTTATGCATCTCTTGCCAAATGAACGTTTTATTTGTGATTTCCAGATGGCATGACGTGTCTGTTTTATTGTGGAATAGTTGCATTTCGCAGCTCATTTCTGTAGAGAACATTGATTGCTTGCTGTGACAAATGAAATCATTTATCGATTTTGGATAACAATTTGCTATGTCTTCCGTCGTCATATCAACAAACTTATCTCGATAGTTGTTAATTGCAATGAATGGTGTTTTAATTTTGAACAGATGAAAACCATATACATTTGCAGCTGGAATCGGTGTTAATTTGTATATGTGTAATACCTCTGTCGATATCAATGGTACTGTTATTTTTATAATCACATGATTATCTACTATGGTACCTTCGGCTTGCATCATTTTGTATGCCATGAGTATGTTTTCTTGGCTAACAGGTAACATTTGATCAGGCTTCAAATGGTCCCGTATTTGATCACATTGCTCCTTTAGTTGTCGTGGTGATAATAGAAGTGGACTAATAGTGTTGTGGCGCACGTCTGTTAACACTTTGATGATTTCATTCTGCATTCGATGTAGATTCGTAGCGAGCAACGTAAGTTGTGATGTCAGTGTAATGTACCAGTGATAATTATCCTTTATTATTGCATTCATTTGACTTTCAATTAGGTTGAATCGTTTTGCGTATGCAATTTCATCTCGTTTCACTACGTTTATTGTTGAATCAACTAAGGACGTTTGGTTTTGTAATAACTCCAAGACATGATCTTCATTGTCCTGGACCTTCGATATTGTTTTCGACATGTCTTGTGCATATTGAGAATCTAATACACCAAATAGACTGCTTGCAATGTTTCCCACGATGTCCAATGGTGCTCGAACTTTCCGTGATTTGGCCAATAGCATATTTTCCATGATGAGTTCATTCTCTACTTGTTGGAAGTATTGGTACATTCCTTCACATGAGTGTGCATCATTAAGTGTAGCGCACATTTGACCAAGTTTTTTTGTTCCTTTTGAAAATGTAGCCATGTCACTCCAATATGGTTTGAGATCGAAGTAAGCCACTATGGTCCAGTCAGCCACTGCTAATTGGGTTGTCCCAATTTTCTCGAAAAATATTCCTGGTTTTGATCCAAACTGAGTTATTTGAATCGATTGGGCCCAGGCTAATGGTAATAATAAAAACATGACAATCATGACAGTGGTTATCGAAGCGTGATTTGGTCTTTTCCTCAGCTGGCGGTCTTCCACTGCTCTGTTTTCTTCTTCTACTTCATCTTCTTCAATTGGATGTTTGTCAGTGGGTTCTTCTTCATTAAAGAGTGGAGCAACATGTTGAATTTCACGTTTAAAGATCCCTTTGGTCGTTTTAACTTCAACCACTCGTGCAATGTTGTCCTTCCCGTAGAAGACTCGAACAATTCTTCCCATTGGCCATTGTAATACAGGAACATTGTCTTCCTTCATTATTACTAAAGTGCCTTCCTTTATGTTTGTTGAGGATCTTCTCCATTTTTGACGTTGCTGCAACTGTTGTAGATAATCCTGTGACCATTGTTTCCAGAACGCATGTTTCAGTTTTGAAACGGCCTGCCATCGATTACCTAACGTTTTTGGTTGCTGCGATGGTTCACAATCAGCTTGTGCAGTTAGCGGCTCTCCAATTAGGAAGTGTCCAGGCGTTAATGCTGTGACGTCATTTGGGTCATCGGACAGTGGTGTTAATGGTCGAGAGTTCAATATGGCCTCTATTTCGACTATAACTGTTTCAAGTTCTTCATAAGTAAGATCGGCTGTCGTCACATTTTTTAGTAATAAATGTTTTGCCGACTTTACTGCAGCTTCCCATAATCCTCCGAAGTGTGGTGCACGAGGTGGGATGAATTTAAACTGAACTCCCTTGTTGTTACACTCCTGGAGAATTTGTGTTTTCGCATTATCGGAGAATATAGCCTCCTGTAGCTCTTGCAACTTGTTTTTGGCTCCCACAAAATTTGTTGCATTGTCGCAGTGAAGAGTTTGGCATTTCCCTCGCCGAGCAATGAAACGACGAAGTGCTGCCAAGAATGCCTCTGTTGTGAGATCGCTAACCAGCTCCAGATGTACAGCTTTAGTCGTAAAACAGCAGAATATAGCAATGTAAGCTGTGCTAGGCTTCTTTCCTCTCACTTTGTAGTGAATTTTAAATGGTCCACAATAATCGACGCCAGAGTTGAAAAATGGTCGAGCTTGCGTTACCCTCAGTGGTGGCAGATTTCCCATGATCTGCTCCATTAATTTTGGTTTAGCTTTAGTGCACTTGACACAGGCTCTTACAGTGCTCCTAGCCATCGTTTTTCCTTTAAGGATCCAGAATTGCTGCCTTGATGCAGTCAATAAAGCTTGAGGTCCGCAATGCATGTTGTCCTTGTGTATTTGCACAAGAATCATCTTCCCAACAGAGTCGTTGTATGGCAAAAGTATCGGATGTTTGGAGTCGAATGATATATTTGCCGCCTCCAGTCGACCTCCTACACGCAAAATTCCATTCTGATCTAAGAATGGTGATAGTGAGTTGATTGAACTGCCTTTTAGTGTCTCCCTTTGCCGCTTGAGATGTTTGATGTCATCTTTGAAGTCGATTTTTTGAATATTGCGGAAGACAATTTTTCGGGCTGCCATTATTTCTTCAAACTCAATGGTGTGGCTTGTGTACTTCTTCTTACGTCGAAAGCGCATTATGTAAGCTATTATTCTGAGTAGCTTGTTAAATGAATTATTATGTTGTATTGTGTATATTATGTCCTCCTCTTTTATGATAGTCATCACGGATGATTGACTAACCTTTGGCGGATTCATAATTATTAGTTCCTCGTTGGTAGCAATAAACGGAGCGGGCCATGTGGATGATGAACCATGTAGGAACATAGGGCCGTAGAACCACATGGCATGTTCCGCGAATTTTGAAGCTGTCATTCCTCTGGAGAGGACATCTGCGGCATTGTGTTCTGATGCAACATGTCTCCACTGTTTGGGTAAGGATAGCTCATGTATTGTTGCAACTCTGGTGGCAACGAATTTGTCTCGAATGGATGTTGAGCAATTAATCCATGACAGTACAATCCGTGAATCAGACCAATAAAATGTGGATGCATTTTTCATGGCCAAGTCTTTCTTTACTTTAGAAGTCAACTGTGCTCCTAATACAGCAGCCTTAAGTTCCAGACGTGGTAACGTTATTGTATTTATTGGTGCTAAGTGAGATTTTGCACACAATAACTGGATCGTTCTTCGCTTGTCCTTATATGTTGCTCGGATGTATACAGCAGCTCCATATGCCTTCTCCGAGGCATCAACAAATGTGTGGATTTCTGCCGTCACAGGTGTTTTTCCTAAGTAGACGTGACGTGGTACCTTTATGGTGTTCAGAACCTTTAGCTCCTCCCTGTAGCGTTTCCATTCCTCCTGAAGATGAGCCGGCAGATCGTCTTTATATTCATAACCCTCCTTTGTGAGGTGTTGCATGAAAATTTTTGCTTTCATTACAACTGGGGAAAATAAACCAAGAGGATCAAATATCCTAAAGATTTCAGACACAACATCTCGTCTTGATATGTTGGCCTTTGTTGCTATCTCCGTTTTCCCACAAAGGTGATCTGTCGTTGGTGTCCAGGTGATTCCGAGGGTCTTAATCGTGTAGTCCTCATATGAAGTCTCCTCCAGTTGTACATTTGAAGTGATGTCTTCCCTCGGAACTCCTTGTAGAACTTGGAAATTGTTGGTACACCATTTTCTTAACTTGAATCCAGAATTTTGCAGAAGTTTGTTAAGCTGTTGTTGCCTCTGTAGAGCTTCTGGTATAGTTTCGGCTCCGGTTAAGCAATCGTCTACATAGAAGTCGTTTTCCAATGCGGCAGCACCATTAGGGTATTCCTTTCTGCCTTTTTGTGCTATGTGCTGCAAGCATTTTGTGGCTAAATACGGTGCAGCTTTTGTTCCATAGGTAACCGTTTTTAATCTGTAGTATCGCAAATCCTCAGATGGATTATTGCGCCAAACAATTGTTTGGAAATATTGGTCTTCGGGATTTATCCAGATTTGACGGTACATTTTCTCTATGTCCGCCGTGAAAACATATTTGTAAGTCCTAAATCGCAGCAAAATTGAAAATATAGAGTTTTGCACCGTAGGACCTTTGTGCAGTAAGTCGTTGAGCGATTTTCCTGATGACGTAACTGCAGATGCATCGAAAACCACTCTTAATTTGGTTGTTGTACTTTCAGGTTTGAGCACACAGTGATGTGGTATGAAGTACCGTGCTTTTTTAATTTCACTTGTGTGCATCTCCTTCATATGCCCAAGAGCTTCGTATTCTTTCATAAACTCCACATAACTTGCCTTAGTTTGTGGATCTCGCAATAGCCGTTTTTCCAAGGAAAGGAATCGTCGTGTTGCAAGATCACGACTCTCCCCCAGGGCTGAAGCATTATCCATGAATGGGAGCCTAACAATTGATTTCTTATCAATTGCAGTCTGAATGTGCTGGAGAAAGTGTCTTTCACATTGTTTCTCCAGTGGAGATAGGCATGGCGCATCAGTTGAGAATGAATCCAGTTCCCAAAATTTCGTGATTTGTTCGTCTACCTTATCTTCCTCGGTTAGAGCTGCACAGGTAGTTGATCTAGGTGAATTGTGTTTTAATTTTCCAGCCACAATCCATCCTAGTTTGGTTTTTTGTAATTTTGGCAGTCCTTTACCCAACGATAAATGCTTGTCCTGCATTATATCGTAATAGTGTTCTGCTCCCAAGAGTAGATCAATCCTTCCTGTTTTATCAAAATTGGGATCAGCCAATTCAATATGTTTTGGAAGTTTCCAACGATTAATATCAATTGACTGTCCTGGCTGATCTGCAACAATGTGAGGCAATACAATAGCCTCCAATCGAGAGTTGAAGTTGTTATGCTGTGATTTGAGCATAACATTAACTCGTGCCTTTGATGTTTGTATTCGTCCACCAATTCCATTTATTTGTAGCTCTGATTTTTTAACGTCGAGAGCTAATATGTTTAATGCTCTTTCAGAGATTACATTGACTTGAGAACCTGAGTCAAGTAATGCTCTGAATTCGGCCATTCGTCCATTATTGCCTTCAATAATAACTCGAGCAGTGGCTAAAAGTACATAATTGGTTTGTACTCCACTTGCTGATGCTGCTGTTTTAGAGTCAGGCTTTGATTCCAAATGTAGAAGGGTGTTATGCCTTTTATCGCATTTAAAACAATTTTTCTTCTGACATTCCTTTGCTGAATGATCGCGTTTGAAGCATTTTACGCATAGCTTGTTCCTTTGAGTCCAATTTAATCGTTCAGCTGTTGTTTTCTTCAAAAACTCGTTGCACTTATACATAATGTGATTGGGTTTGTTACAGAAATAGCATGTATATTCTGTACCAATCTGAGCGCATGTGCCTTTTTTGGTGTGATTTATCTTATCACTACCGGTAGCCTCCAATGTAAGGAACCGATGTTCCAAGAAGGTCAAAAACTGATCCAGTTTCTGCAGTTTCTTCAAGTCTACAATTGACTGTTCATATAACATATGAGTTTGACGATCTAATTTCCTTGTCAAACTACATAATAGTATTGGATCCCAATTTTCAGTTTGAATTCCAATGTTACAAAGCGCAGATAATGTTTCTTTAATATTATCATGCATTGCCTTTATGGATTTCGCATCATTTGTTATTGATGGTTGGTCCAATATTTTTTTTATTAACGCGTTACTTAGCACTCTTTTGTTGCTAAAACGCTCTTGTAGCATATTCCATGCTGTTGCATAGTTTCCTTCGGTTAAGGATAGATGGCGTATTAAACGCTCAGCCTCTCCAGTGATGCTAGTTTTTAAGTACCACATCTTTTGAATGATGGGTAATGATGCTTCATGAATCATTTTCTTGAAAATGTCATGAAATTGTTGCCATTTTAAATAGTCCCCATCAAATTTGGGAATTTCAACTTTCGGCAACGGCAATGAGGCATGCATTTGAGGTATGTTGGCAGGACGTGAGATGCTTTCTTCACATGTCATAGTTTGGACTGCTATGACGGCGTCTTCCGCTGCTAAATATCTCTGGTCGAGATATCCAAGTTTTGCAGGATCCTCAAATTTTTTATAAATTTCAATGTGGATAGTTGTTATCTTATCCCAATACTGATTTATGATTGGCATAAATCCTTGACGAGTTTCATTCGTCATTTTATTCATGATTCGTTCCAGACTAATCAGCAGAGCCCTTTGTTCCCGAATCATTGGCTCCAGTTCCGATTCTTCTTCACTGGAAGCAACCGATCCAGTATCCATTTGTACTGTGGATAATTGTTTGTTGAATTCTCCTTTGTAGGATACAACCAAATCTCTTATTTGATTGAAATAATTATTTTTAAAGTAACTGTGCTCAATTTTAGCACCTTCTGTTGTACTTTTTATAGTTAAATCATCTTTAAAAAATATTTCCCACAGCTTAACTAACTTCTCAATGCGTTTTTGGAAATAGTCAGGCTGTTGTTTTCGTTCAGGCGAATCCTTCTTGTAATTCCTTATTACGTTTTGGATCTCTTCGCCTGTTATCAATTGCCTGTCCAGCAATGCGTTGATATTTGATAATGCCATTTTTTTTTTTTTTAAATAATACCTGACCCGTTGGAGGTATTTTGATTTGTCGCTTTGACAGGTTGTGCCTCTACTCACAACCAAATAGGCGGTCAAGGTATTCTTTTAAATACTATGGCTATGGAGCTTGATTTTCTCCTGTTTTGTTGCTGCCAAGTTGACTATCCAGTGATGTCCAAGATCGCCAAGTTGATCAGTTGTTGGTATTTTTTTTTTTTTTGTAGTTTGGTCGCCCAGTTGACCAACTATACGAGTATGATTCTCCAAATGAATCCTGTGTCCAAAGTCGGGGGTCACCAAATGTAAATTGTGTAGCTGAAAAGTTGCTTTTGTCTGCCACCGGTTCTTGATACCAGTAACAATTTCGTTGCCGCAATCTGTACTTGAAACAAATTGAGCTCGGAGAAGTGAATACCACGAGTTTTCGTTGAGTACTGATTTTATTGTGGAATATGCAGGGTTTTTATATACAAGATCTTAAGAACTAATGTTTGTTTAGGTCAAATTATTATCTGCTTATAGTTTACTAGTTTGGACAGTTTAGGTTTATGACGCATGCAGGTCCTTATCATGCGTGCTGACAGATGGTGTGAGGTCGTAAATGCGCAGCGGTACCTGTTTGTATAGGATCATCTGTTGCCTATCTGCAATGCATGATTTTCTGCATGTCTTGAACTCGTACAATAGAAATATGATAGAAATAAGTAATTCTTCTTGCCTACCAAATTTATTAAAAAGTCGCCACTGGTGTAATTCTACTCAACAAATTCTCTGGCAACGTAGAAATAAATGGGACATCCACAAGTCTCAACGGAACCTTCGTTATGATCTTCAGCAATTCTACAATTAATATTGATGGACAGATCTTAACCAACAAAGACACGGTGCACTATCACCCGATGCCAGCCATTCTCCAAACAGTGATGACCATTCGAAAGATAGAAGAGAAGCTATCACTGGAATTGATCAAAGAGCTAAACATCAACAATACGAAAACCTTGGAACTCTTGAAAACCACATCGCATACAGCCGATTTTTTAATAGGTTCCATAATAATCACGGGACTTGCAGCAATAGCAATTCGCTTCTTGATTAAAAGGGTCAAAGTAAAGCACATCAACAAAGTAGCTTCCGGTAATAGGATCAATGACGAGCAACGAGCGTGGACACTCGATTTTAAAGGTGGAGGAGTTAACACAAAACGAATTCGCAACCGAATTGGCTACGCGCATCCGGCATTGCAGCAGCAAACAAAAGTTCAAGGGCAATTTCCCGGTCAATAGCTCCCAACAGGTGCTGACTGCAGCGTCTGATCCACTTCCCGCTGCAGCGAAGACAACGGCAAAGCTCCGACGTTGGCAGAGGCAGCGACAAAGCTTTTGGGTATAAATATGCCAATTTTTGTAAACATAATTTAGTTCCAATAAATTTCCAATAAATACGGACCAAGTGTCCAACAAAATTATATTCTTTTAAAAATAATAAACGCAAGTGTTTAACTTATACAAATCGCTTACATCATATCTTGCGGTAATTTTCTTTCCGTGTTTAAATAAACACATATTATAATATTATTTACATGCAAGGTCACTACTTAACGTACTAAATCATTATTAATGACTTCATATACGTTGGGCTCTGAAGCTTTTTCTTTAGATTGCTTATGCAATTCTTTTTTTTCTTTTCCTGCGCAGGGTTTTGACTACTTTGGTTTCTAGTAGTGACTTTTAGAATATTTAATTGTATGTTTTTCAAGTCTGTGATTGTTATTTTAGAGAGCGCATCGGCTACATAATTATCTTTACCCTTTAGATACTGTACCGTAAAATTATATTCCTCTAATTCAAGTCTCATTCCTGTTAGTTTGGAACTGGGATTTACCACTGAAAATAAGTAGATAAGTGCTCTGTGGTCTGTTTTGACAGTGAAATGTCTACCATAAATATATGGTCGGAGCAACCTATGACTATTAAGTCATCCATATAAAGAAATGCTTGCGAAGGTTCTAATCCAGAGAATGCTATAGTCATCATTCTCTGAGTTATTATTTTTTAATACTATAATTTTTATGAAAAAACTAAGCCGAATGGTAATCGGGCGCTATTTTTAAACCGAATGGTAAACGCGTGAAGCGATATGACAAACAAACCAACAAACAAACAAACCATTGTTTGTTGAAAAATGAAATTGGTGAAATTTGGTGAAATTTTTCGATTTGGACTCTGTATAAAGTTGATCCAATTATTTTGGATTTAATTTATTCTACAGCCAAAACTTTGAATGTATCTTCCGTTGGGTTAATTAACCTCAAAGCTGTTATGAATCTTTGAAGGTGTAACATTTGCCCGTTAAATTCTGGGATGGAATTTGATATTTCTCTAATGTATGCCCTTTGTGCCATTGTCTCATCAGCCATTGTGGTTGGTTTTACTTCTACAATGCTGTTGTCTAAATCGGAGTCGGTCAAGTCCTGGTCTGACAGAATCGTTGATTCTGTATTTATTGTGTTAGTATTTTGGGTATTTTTTTATAAGCTAATATTATTATTATTATTATATGGCATTGACAACCCTTTTATCGGGTCTCGGCCTGAAGCGCAATGTGCCTCCACGCGACTCTGTCCTGAGCGCGCCTTCGCCAGTTGGTAACACCAAGTGTGGACAGGGTTTCCATCACCTGGTCTTGCCATCGCGTTCGGGGTCGTCCTCTCCTTCGTGTCCCAACAATCACCGCATCAAACACCTTACGAGCCGGAGCGTCTTCATCCATACGGCAACGTGGCCGTCTGGCTACGTCAACATCACCGTACAGCTCATACAGCTCGTGGTTGTATCTGATGCGATAAACATCGTCCACGCAGATTGGGCCAAAGATTTTACGAAGAATTTTCCTCTCGAACACTCCAAGAGCAGCTCCATCTGACTGCGTCACTGTCCAGCACTCCGCACCATATGGGAGTACTGAAAGAATGAGCGTCTTGTAGAGTGTGATTTTTGTGCGTCGAGAGAGAGCTCTACTATTGAACTGCCTACTGAGCCCAAAGTAACACCTGTTGGCAAGTGTTATTCTCCGCTTAATCTCCAGACTGACATCATTTGTGCTTGTTATAGTAGTGCCTAGGTAGATAAACTCCTTGACGAACAAAAGCTATAGTTTTCTGCAGTCAGCTGAGAATCAAGACGCCGCGATTCTCTGCTAGAGCACACCATAAACTTTGTTTTCTCCATATTCACTGCTAGTCCGACTTTTGCTGATTCCTTTTCAATAGCCCCGAAGGCTCTTGTGACATCACGCTTGGTGCGGCCAATGATATCAATATCATCAGCGTAACCAAAGAGCTGGACACATCTGTTGGTTAATATCGTGCCCGACTGATGTACACCAGCCTTTCTTATAATACTCTCCCTTAAAATATTGAAGAGTATGCAAGACAGCGAGTCACCTTGTCTGAGGCCACACTTGGTAATAAAGGTTTCGGATTGGCCACTTCCTACCTTGACAGAGCTGATGGTGTTGCTCAATGTCATTCTGCAAAGTCTAGTCAGCTTTGCTGGTATACCAAGCTCAGACTATCAAATGCTGGTATACCGGGGGCTATCAAATGCGGCTTTGTAGTCGACGAAGAGATGGTACGTTTCGATCAGGTTTTCGTAAGATTTCTCCAGGATTTGGACCAAGGTGAATTTCTGGTCAACAGTGGACTTGCCAGGCCTGAAACCGCACTGATAAGGTCCAATCAGTGCTTCAGCATGGGGTTTCAGTCTTTCACACAATAGGCTTTTTAGGACTTTGTATGCAACTGGAAGAAGACTAATTCCGCGGTAGTTGGTGCGCACCGTAGCATCACCCTTCTTCAGGATGAGACAGATCATGCTGTGGTTCCAATCTTCGGGCATGCTCTCCATGAGCCATATCTTACTGATTAGTTGGTGCATGCACCCTACCAGCATATCACCAGCCGCCTTAAACAATTCTGCCGGCAGGCCGTCAGCACCTGCAGACTTGTTGTTTTTAAGCCGTTGGATTGCATCCTTGACTTCGATATGACTTGGGATTGGCACTTCAATATCAGTGCCATAGATTGGGGTTCGTGGATCATAGTAGGGATGTCAGAAATATATCAAAATATCGATATATCGATATGTTTTCTCTTAAAAAAATATTATTATCGTGATATTTTTTGGGCAAAAATAGTCGATAATAATATTTTTGAGTTGGTGTTCTCCGATATTTGTTGCGAAAGAAAGGAAATGCAGGTTTACTTGAGTATGCCATTTTGTAGTTGGGAGACAAATCCGTTGGAATTCTGGAACTCACAAATTTCAACGATGCCGATGCTAGCGAAGGTTGCTTTAAGTTTTCTTATCACGCCTGGAAGTTCGGTTCCATCTGAACGGTTGGCTTCTGCCATTAAATGTATTGTCTGTGACTCCCGTAGTCGAATGACAGACCAGCATATAACCGAAAGAGTTTTTTTTAAATCATTGAAGAAAGATTTATTTTGTAATTAAGAGTAATTAAGAGCATTAAATAAGAGAATTAAGTAATTAGAATTATTAAGTACATATTCCATGAATTCCATGAAACTTTTTTTTTTTGTATTAAGTTTTTTTTATAAATAAATTTGAATACAATGTCCTTAATAATTTTGTTATTTTTTATTTCAAAGAACTTAAATAAAAGTTGCTTGAGAGTGGGTATAAATATTTGTTGTTTTTTCAATTCACTTTTTAAATAAAAAAATATGTCTTATTTGCAGTTCATGGCGGATGAAAACACATATTAAAACCTTTTTTTAAATTTAAAAATAACCTTTTTTCAAATTTAGCTGACTATAAAAAATATCGAAAATACTCGATATATCGATTTTTTTGGGTGATATTTCTGAATATTATCGATTGATATTTTTTTCACAGCAAATATCATCAATACGATATTTTTTCAAAAACCAACAACCCTAGATCATAGTCTTCAGAGTCTGCGCTTGAGCCAGATAACAAACTCGAGAAGTGATCCCTCCATAACCTCAGTACGACCTCTGTTTCTGTGACAAGATTTCCATCATTGTCCCTGCACGCCACTGTACCAGTCTTAAATCCTTGGGTCAGATGCTTGACCCTCTGGTAGAAGTTACGTGCTTCATTTCTGCATCTGCTGCTCTCTGTGCTCTCACACTCTCGCCTTTCCTGCTCTTTCTTCTTGCGTCTGAAAAGGCGTTTTTTGTCTCTTCTTTTCGACCTGTAGACATCCCCAATCGCTCGTGTCGCCCCAGCCTGCAGTGTTCTTCCGTAGGCGGCATCCTTTGCAGCTGTTGCGTCATGACACTCCTGATCGTACCATGGATTCCTTGATAGAGGACGCTGGAATTCAAGCACTTCTTCTGCCGAAGCTCGCAGGGAGTGAGATATGAGCGCCCACATATCGCTTATGTTTTCAGGTATTGAAGGTGCTCGGCTTAATAGCCCCGAGACGTGAGTGGAGAATGCATTCTTCGCCTGTTGTGATTGCAGCTTTCCGATGTCCAGCCTTCTTAACGCACTTCGACGTGCAATCTTCGCCACCGTGTGCGAATCTTAGCTGCAACAAGATAATGGGACGGAGTCGATGTTGGGACCCCGACAGGATCGCACGTCGAGTATATTAGATGCGTGCCTTGCATCGATCACAACATGATCGATCTGATTTCTGGTCAGTCGATCGGGAGAGAGCCAAGTTGCTTTATGGATGTCCAAATGACGGAATCCAGTACTACGAACGACCACATTATGCGCAGCTGCAAAGCCTATTAATCTGAGACCATTGCTCGAGGTGGTCTCATGTAGACTAAATCCAAGATGTGGTAGCAACATAGATGTCTTCTCGTCCTACCTTGGCATTAAAATCCCCGAGGAGAATTTTAATGTCATGGGAAGGACAGCGGCCATAAGCTCGGTCGAGCTCCGCATAGAAAGCGTCCTTGGTGGCATCATCCTTTTCCTCCGTTGGGGCATGTGCGCATATCAGGCTGATGTTAAAGAATTTGGCAGTAATTCGGATCGTTGCAGTTCTCTCGTTTGTTGGCCGAAAGTGAGAGACTCGGCGTCGCAGCCTGGCACCTACAACGAAACCACAACCAAATTCATGCCGTTCTGGATGGAAGCTGTAGTAAATGTCACAGTTCCTCTTCTTTATGCAGCCTTGTCCTATCCATCGCATTTCCTGGATAGCAGTGATGTCATCCCTACATTTGTTGAGGGTATCTGCTAGTTGTTGAGCAGCACCAGGTCGGTACAATGTTCCTACGTTCCAGGTGCATACTCTCAAATCATTGTCCTTTTTACGCTTGCTATGGTCGTCAACGTTAGATCGGTTCCTTTCCGAGGCTTCTCTTGCTTCCTTCACTGAAATTGTGTTTTACATGAGTGGATTTCAAGTCCTACGCCACAACCTAGTTTATAGAGTTAGGACTCTCGTCGCGCGCTTTAGTTTGCCACACAACGGCTGTCGAGCGACAATCCAGGGAGAACCACGTGGAGGTAGTGCGTCGGCTTGAAGAAAGCAGTGACAGGAATCATGCTGACATTTCACAAGTTGAATGCAATCAGACACTTTGACCTGTATGCTTTCCCCCATTCTCCCCAAGCTAATATGTAGTTTTTTTATATTAATCATGTGGTTTAATTTGTTATTTATCTGCCATTTAGTTTGGCTCATTTAGTTCAAAATTCTTAGGAATTTGAGTTAAAAAGTTCCTTATTTGGCAACTTATTAAATTATTATTAAATTACATTTTTGTTTCTTTTTTATACCCTTGTAGAGGCTATTATAATTTTGTCCAAAAGTGTGCAACGCAGTGAAGGAAACATCTCCGACCCTATAAGGTATATATATTCCTTGATCAGGATCACCTCAGGATCATATGAGCATGTCCGTCTGATAACTGATTGATCGGAAGTGGTAAAACTTTGATGTTTCTAAAGTTAGAGAGTTCCAATTTTACAAGAGAGCTATTTTTCAGAATAATACTACATGCCAAATTTCATAAGGATCGGCCGAACATATTTTATGGCTGCCATATAACTGAACGATCGGAAATGGCCCAAGTTTCGTGTTTTTGAAGATAGAAAGCTGGAACTATTCTATTTTTGGTCAGTTGATCCAACCTACCAAATTTCATACCGATCGGTCGACTATATCTGATAACTGCCATATAACTCAACGATCGGAAATGGTATTTGGTATTTGGTAAAAATACCAACATAGGTATTTTTGAAGATAGAAGCATGGGACTTTTTTTTAGATTTTGTATTGTGATAAATTTGTTTTATTATGATATTTTCAAAAGGATCGGCTAACTGTATTCGAGCTTTGCGGTATATATATGCGGTTTTAACTTCAAGGGTATTTAAACTTCGGTTCGGCCCGAAGTTAGCTTTTCTTTCTTGTTTTTCTATTTTTTTTTTACATAAAAACCTGCCTAGTTTTTTTTATGGTTTTCAGGCCACACGCTAATTGGGCAGCATTAATGTTGCTCAATTGTACATTCATTTTTTATACTACATAAAAAAAATATGCATCGTAGTGCAATATAAAAAAAAATTATGCAACGCAGTGCATGGATAAAACAAAAAAAAACAAGAAAGGAAAGCTAACTTCGGGCGGAGCCGAAGTTGATATACCCTTGCAGTTAAAACCGGATATATATCGCAAACATCGGATTTAGTTGGCCGATCCTTATGAAATTTGGTAGGTTGGATGAACTGATCAAAAATAGAATCTGTACCAAGTTCCAGCTTTCTATCTTCAAAAACACAAAATTTGGGTCAATTCCGATCTTTCAGTTATATGACAGCTATAGGATATAGTCGGCCGATCCTTATGAAATTTGGCACGTCGTATTGTTTTGCCAAAAATAGCACTCATGTCAAATTTGAACTCTCTAAATCTAAAAACACGAAAGTTATACCATTTCCGATCAATCAGTTATATGGCAGCTATAGGATATAGTCGGCCGATCCGGGTCGTTCCGACTTATATACTGTGTGCAAAGAAAAGAAGGGTGTATGCAAAGTTTCAAGACGATAGCTTTAAAACTGAGAGACTAGTTCGCGTAGAAACAGACAGACAGACGGACAGACAGACGGACAGACGGACAGACGGACATGCTCATATCAACTCAGGAGGTGATCCTGATCAAGAATATATATACTTAATAGGGTCGGAGATGTCTCCTTCACTGCGTTGCACACTTTTGGACAAAATTATAATACCCTCTACAAGGGTATAAAAAAGAAACAAAAATGTAATTTAATAATAATTTAATAAGTTGCCAAATAAGGAACTTTTTAACTCAAATTCCTAAGAATTTTGAACTAAATGAGCCAAACTAAATGGCAGATAAATAACAAATTAAACCACATGATTAATATAAAAAACTACATATTAGCTTGGGGAGAATGGGGGAAAGCATACAGGTCAAAGTGTCTGATTGCATTCAACTTGTGAAATGTCAGCATGATTCCTGTCACTGCTTTCTTCAAGCCGACGCACTACCTCCACGTGGTTCTCCCTGGATTGTCGCTCGACAGCCGTTGTGTGGCAAACTAAAGCGCGCGACGAGAGTCCTAACTCTATAAACTAGGTTGTGGCGTAGGACTTGAAATCCACTCATGTAAAACACAATTTCAGTGAAGGAAGCAAGAGAAGCCTCGGAAAGGAACCGATCTAACGTTGACGACCATAGCAAGCGTAAAAAGGACAATGATTTGAGAGTATGCACCTGGAACGTAGGAACATTGTACCGACCTGGTGCTGCTCAACAACTAGCAGATACCCTCAACAAATGTAGGGATGACATCACTGCTATCCAGGAAATGCGATGGATAGGACAAGGCTGCATAAAGAAGAGGAACTGGATAGGACAAGGCTGCATAAAGAAGAGGAACTGTGACATTTACTACAGCTTCCATCCAGAACGGCATGAATTTGGTTGTGGTTTCGTTGTAGGTGCCAAGCTGCGACGCCGAGTCTCTCACTTTCGGCCAACAAACGAGAGAACTGCAACGATCCGAATTACTGCCAAATTCTTTAACATCAGCCTGATATGCGCACATGCCCCAACGGAGGAAAAGGATGATGCCACCAAGGACGCTTTCTATGCGGAGCTCGACCGAGCTTATGGCCGCTGTCCTTCCCATGACATTAAAATTCTCCTCGGGGATTTTAATGCCAAGGTAGGACGAGAAGACATCTATGTTGTTACCACATCTTGGATTTAGTCTACATGAGACCACCTCGAGCAATGGTCTCAGATTAATAGGCTTTGCAGCTGCGCATAATGTGGTCGTTCGTAGTACTGGATTCCGTCATTTGGACATCCATAAAGCAACTTGGCTCTCTCCCGATCGACTGACCAGAAATCAGATCGATCATGTTGTGATCGATGCAAGGCACGCATCTAATATACTCGACGTGCGATCCTGTCGGGGTCCCAACATCGACTCCGTCCCATTATCTTGTTGCAGCTAAGATTCGCACACGGTGGCGAAGATTGCACGTCGAAGTGCGTTAAGAAGGCTGGACATCGGAAAGCTGCAATCACAACAGGCGAAGAATGCATTCTCCACTCACGTCTCGGGGCTATTAAGCCGAGCACCTTCAATACCTGAAGACATAAGCGATATGTGGGCGCTCATATCTCACTCCCTGCGAGCTTCGGCAGAAGAAGTGCTTGAATTCCAGCGTCCTCTATCAAGGAATCCATGGTACGATCAGGAGTGTCATGACGCAACAGCTGCAAAGGATGCCGCCTACGGAAGAACACTGCAGGCTGGGGCGACACGAGCGATTGGGGATGTCTACAGGTCGAAAAGAAGAGACGAAAAACGCCTTTTCAGACGCAAGAAGAAAGAGCAGGAAAGGCGAGAGTGTGAGAGCACAGAGAGCAGCAGATGCAGAAATGAAGCACGTAACTTCTACCAGAGGGTCAAGCATCTGACCCAAGGATTTAAGACTGGTACAGTGGCGTGCAGGGACAATGATGGAAATCTTGTCACAGAAACAGAGGTCGTACTGAGGTTATGGAGGGATCACTTCTCGAGTTTGTTATCTGGCTCAAGCGCAGACTCTGAAGACTATGATCCACGAACCCCAATCTATGGCACTGATATTGAAGTGCCAATCCCAAGTCATATCGAAGTCAAGGATGCAATCCAACGGCTTAAAAACAACAAGTCTGCAGGTGCTGACGGCCTGCCGGCAGAATTGTTTAAGGCGGCTGGTGATATGCTGGTAGGGTGCATGCACCAACTAATCAGTAAGATATGGCTCATGGAGAGCATGCCCGAAGATTGGAACCACAGCATGATCTGTCTCATCCTGAAGAAGGGTGATGCTACGGTGCGCACCAACTACCGCGGAATTAGTCTTCTTCCAGTTGCATACAAAGTCCTAAAAAGCCTATTGTGTGAAAGACTGAAACCCCATGCTGAAGCACTGATTGGACCTTATCAGTGCGGTTTCAGGCCTGGCAAGTCCACTGTTGACCAGAAATTCACCTTGGTCCAAATCCTGGAGAAATCTTACGAAAACCTGATCGAAACGTACCATCTCTTCGTCGACTACAAAGCCGCATTTGATAGCCCCCGGTATACCAGCATTTGATAGTCTGAGCTTGGTATACCAGCAAAGCTGACTAGACTTTGCAGAATGACATTGAGCAACACCATCAGCTCTGTCAAGGTAGGAAGTGGCCAATCCGAAACCTTTATTACCAAGTGTGGCCTCAGACAAGGTGAGTCGCTGTCTTGTATACTCTTCAATATTTTAAGGGAGAGTATTATAAGAAAGGCTGGTGTACATCGGTCGGGCACGATATTAACCAACAGATGTGTCCAGCTCTTTGGTTACGCTGATGATATTGATATCATTGGCCGCACCAAGCGTGATGTCACAGGAGCCTTCGGGGCTATTGAAAAGGAATCAGCAAAAGTCGGACTAGCAGTGAATATGGAGAAAACAAAGTTTATGGTGTGCTCTAGCAGAGAATCGCGGCGTCTTGATTCTCAGCTGACTGCAGAAAACTATAGCTTTTGTCCGTCAAGGAGTTTATCTACCTAGGCACTACTATAACAAGCACAAATGATGTCAGTCTGGAGATTAAGCGGAGAATAACACTTGCCAACAGGTGTTACTTTGGGCTCAGTAGGCAGTTCAATAGTAGAGCTCTCTCTCGACGCACAAAAATCATACTCTACAAGACGCTCATTCTTTCAGTACTCCTATATGGTGCGGAGTGCTGGACAGTGACGCAGTCAGATGGAGCTGCTCTTGGAGTGTTCGAGAGGAAAATTCTTCGTAAAATCTTTGGCCCAATCTGCGTGGACGATGTTTATCGCATCAGATACAACCACGAGCTGTATGAGCTGTACGGTGATGTTGACGTAGCCAGACGGCCACGTTGCCGTATGGATGAAGACGCTCCGGCTCGTAAGGTGTTTGATGCGGTGATTGTTGGGACACGAAGGAGAGGACGACCCCGAACGCGATGGCAAGACCAGGTGATGGAAACCCTGTCCACACTTGGTGTTACCAACTGGCGAAGGCGCGCTCAGGACAGAGTCGCGTGGAGGCACATTGCGCTTCAGGCCGAGACCCGATAAAAGGGTTGTCATGGCCATATAATAATAATAATAATATTAGCTTATAAAAAAATACCCAAAATACTAACACAATAAATACAGAATCAACGATTCTGTCAGACCAGGACTTGACCGACTCCGATTTAGACAACAGCATTGTAGAAGTAAAACCAACCACAATGGCTGATGAGACAATGGCACAAAGGGCATACATTAGAGAAATATCAAATTCCATCCCAGAATTTAACGGGCAAATGTTACACCTTTAAAGATTCATGACAGCTTTGAGGTTAATTAACCCAACGGAAGATACATTCAAAGTTTTGGCTGTAGAATAAATTAAATCCAAAATAATTGGATCAACTTTATACAGAGTCCAAATCGAAAAATTTCACCAAATTTCACCAATTTCATTTTTTAACAAACAATGGTTTGTTTGTTGGTTTGTTTGTCATATCGCTTCACGCGTTTACCATTCGGTTTAAAAATAGCGCCCGATTACCATTCGGTTTAGTTTTTTCATAAAAATTATAGTATTAAAAAATAATAACTCAGAGAATGATGACTATAGCATTCTCTGGATTAGAACCTTCGCAAGCATTTCTTTATATGGATGACTTAATAGTCATAGGTTGCTCCGACCATATATTTATGGTAGACATTTCACTGTCAAAACAGACCACAGAGCACTTATCTACTTATTTTCAGTGGTAAATCCCAGTTCCAAACTAGCAGGAATGAGACTTGAATTAGAGGAATATAATTTTACGGTACAGTATCTAAAGGGTAAAGATAATTATGTAGCCGATGCGCTCTCTAAAATAACAATCACAGACTTGAAAAACATACAATTAAATATTCTAAAAGTCACTACTAGAAACCAAAGTAGTCAAAACCCTGCGCAGGAAAAGAAAAAAAAGAATTGCATAAGCAATCTAAAGAAAAAGCTTCAGAGCCCAACGTATATGAAGTCATTAATAATGATTTAGTACGTTAAGTAGTGACCTTGCATGTAAATAATATTATAATATGTGTTTATTTAAACACGGAAAGAAAATTACCGCAAGATATGATGTAAGCGATTTGTATAAGTTAAACACTTGCGTTTATTATTTTTAAAAGAATATAATTTTGTTGGACACTTGGTCTGTATTTATTGGAAATTTATTGGAACTAAATTATGTTTACAAAAATTGGCATATTTATACCCAAAAGCTTTGTCGCTGCCTCTGCCAACGTCGGAGCTTTGCCGTTGTCTTCGCTGCAGCGGGAAGTGGATCAGACGCTGCAGTCAGCACCTTTTGGAAGCTATTGACCGGGAAATTGCCCTTGAACTTTTGTTTGCTGCTGCAATGCCGGATGCGCGTAGCCAACTTCGGTTGCGAATTCGTTTTGTGTTAACTCCTCCACCTTTAAAATCGAGTGTCCACGCTCGTTGCTCGTCATTGATCTTATTACCGGAAGCTACTTTGTTGATGTGCTTTACTTTGACCCTTTTAATCAAGAAGCGAATTGCTATTGCTGCAAGTCCCGTGATTATTATGGAACCTATTAAAAAATCGGCTGTATGCGATGTGGTTTTCAAGAGTTCCAAGGTTTTCGTATTGTTGATGTTTAGCTCTTTGATCAATTCCAGTGATAGCTTCTCTTCTATCTTTCGAATGGTCATCACTGTTTGGAGAATGGCTGGCATCGGGTGATAGTGCACCGTGTCTTTGTTGGTTAAGGTCTGTCCATCAATATTAATTGTAGAATTGCTGAAGTTCATAACGAAGGTTCCGTTGAGACTTGTGGATGTCCCATTTATTTCTACGTTGCCAGTGAATTTGTTGAGTATAATTACACCAGTGGCGACTTTTTAATAAATTTGGTAGGCAAGAAGAATTACTTATTTCTATCATATTTCTATGTTTACAAATTGTTAATTCATTATAATTTTTGCATTTTGAAATTTTTACAAAAAGTTTTCCTTTACATCTGATTACAATTTTCGTTTTGGATTTTGTTAACCTATTGACCAATTTTTATTGGTTTTTTTTTTTTTTTTTTTTTTTTTTTGGATGGCTCAGCTGAAGTGCATTTATTTATTTATTTATTTCGCCAACGGACAAATACTTACATGGCTACATAATAACAACTTACACCTAATAAATAAAACTACAAAATTAACAAAAACTTAATAAATGCCTTATTAACTTGCGTTTTAACACACCCTTATCAGAGCCCCACTCGGAGGGTAGGCGGCAAAGAATTAAAATAAGAAAGAGCCCGCTCTATCGGCTCATTTAAAAGATAATTGGCCCTATGACACTTGACCCGAAAGGGGGCAAAGGTACGAAGATCCCTTTAAGGAACATTAAAATTAACGAGTCCCAACAAAAAAGGACAATCAATGTTATCAACGATTAAATTATTCAAAAAAGTTAACGCTACCAGTTTACGCCGATCCTTTAACGTGCAAACGTTCAGAAGAAGGCAACGGCTCTGGTATGAAGGAACAGGATCCTGAAACCTTAGAGGCAGAAGTGCAAATTTTAAAAATTTTTTCTGGAGTCGCTCAATTCTGTTGGAACGAACTTTACACTCCGGATTCCAAATGATTGAGGCATATTCCAGCCTGGACCGAATGAATGCAGCATAGACGCTGAGGCTCGAGTATGGACTTTTGAACTAGTTCACGTGCCTCTTACCAAAGCCCAGCATAGCATACGCTTTAGGTAAAATATAGTCTAAGTGACCAGAAAATTTAAATTTGCTGTCTAATAAGACACCAAGGTCTAACACCTCTTCTTTAGCTGCCAAATTATAATTATTGATGGAATAACCCGTACAGATTTCAAGAGACCGCCTACTGAAACGGGTAAACATACACTTAGATAAGTTTAATGGAAGAAGATTGCGGGAGCACCATGAGTAAACTCTGGATATATCCTCCTGTAACAAGTAACTGTCACTAATCGCTTTAAAGATTTTAAGGTCATCCGCATACATTAAAAAGTGCGAATGATGAAAGCATGACGAGATGTCATTAATGAAAAAGATAAATAGAAGAGGTCCAAGAGAGCTGCCTTGTGGAAGACCAGAGGAGGTGACAAATGGACTTGAGATAGCGTCTCCAATAGTAATGTGGCAAGGTCGGTCAGCCAGATAAGACTCGAACCAACTTAATAGGCAGGAATGAATACCTAATTTACATAATTTGGCCAGAAGGGCAGCATGACACACTTTGAAAGAAAGTTCAAAAGTATTCACCTCATCTGAGGAAAGTAAACTTTGTTTAGTAATTGTTGTTTGTTTGCATTGCTATTTCTATGTGCCCTTCTATGCTCTGTTATAATTGCATTTTCCTGATCAGTTTCGTCTTTTAAGTCCCTAACTAGTCTGCTTGAGAATCTGGTTTTATAATTTTTGAAAAGTGGGTAGATTTCCTGAAGTTACCCTAAAGTTTTTTCGTCTGTATGTATACCGTTAATGACAGACGGGTTGAGTCTATCCTTTAAAATTTTTAATAGGATTTCTGCATTAAAAATTGGTTCTGTAATAATGTGTCTATTGTATGTGGGAAAAAAAAGTTCGAGTTTATAGGAGGGTGTCTTTCCTAAATATAATAGAATTTGATTTTTAAAAAAATTTACTGGTACTTCTGCCATTGGTATTCGTCTTTCAGGAGAACTAGAGCTGCTGTGAATAGTGCCTGTTAATGCGTTTACTTCCCCTCGCGTTTGAATGGAAGGTCTACTCAGAGCATCAGCAACAACGTTTGCCTTGCCGGGTTTGTGGATTAGTTCATGGTTGTACTCCTCTAGAATAGCTTTCCATCTCTTCATCTGGTCGTTACGGCTTTCGAGTTAGTTGGGTGTGTGAGAGATTCATGGTCTGTGAATATTTTCACTTTAGTCGGACCGTACAGAAAATTTCTAAGACTCTGAATTGACCAGATTATAGCTGGCATCTCCTTTTTGTTAGGAGCATAGCTTTCTTCTGCTTTACTTAGAGTTCTAGAAATAAACATTATAGGTTTGTCTTCTTGGGCCAATACGGCACCAACAGCATAGTCTGAAGCATCGGTAGTTAATTGAAATTCTTTATTGTAGTCTGGATATGATAATATTACCTCTTCGGAGGCGAGAGTTTGTTTTAATTTTTGAATGCTTCCCTTGCCACTTTGTCAAGTTCGATTAGTGTTTTGCTTGAGGCATTTTTTAAGATACGGCCTCGGCCCTCTTCCACCCTTAAAAGGGCTGTTAGGGGCTTTGCAAGCTTTGCATAATCTTTAATGAAGCGACGGTAGAACCCTGACAGTCCTAAAAAAGGACGAAGATCTTCAAGTGTATTTGGTTCAGGAAATTCGACGATTGCTCTCACTTTTTACGGGTTTTTCTTAATTCCGGTATCTGCTACTAAAAATCCTAAGAATTCAACTTCTTTCTTAAAAAAATCGCATTTATCTAACTAAATTCTCATGTTTGCGTCCTCAAGAATTTTGAATATAATTTCTATGTAATTTATATGATTTTCTTGGCTTTTACTGAAGATAATAATGTCGTCAATGTAGACGAAACACCTAACTCCTTTATGATCTCTAAGAATGTCATCTAGCGCTCGTAGCGCTCTAGCGGAAAATAGAAGGGGCATTTTTGAGTCCAAACGGGAGTCTGGTAAACTCATATTTGCATTGATTTACTGAAAATTCAGTTTTTTCTATGTCTGATTGTCAGAGTGGGATTTGGTGAAATCCACTTTTAAGGTCTAAAACAGAAAAAAATTTATTTTGTCCTAACTGTGCCAGTACATTGTTAATGTCTGGTATAGGGTATCTGTCTGGAATTGTGACCAAGTTAAGCTTCCTATAGTCGATTACCATTCTATGCTTTTTCTGTCCGGAGGCATCCATTTTTTTCGGTACAATCCATATACGCCGTTTTCGAGTTTTATTTGCTTCTCAACTTCTGGCCTAAGAGCTTCTGGGTATGGGTAGTGCCTCGAGTATATTGGACTTTCTTTCGTAATTCTTATAGTAGCTTCTACTTTGGTAGTGTATGTCAGTTTCTCGTCTGGGTCGCCAAATAAATTTGGAAATTTTAGGCAAACAATTTTTAAATTTTCCTTTTGCGTTTCTGTTGTATGTTCTATTCGAATATCTAATTTGTTGACTTCGGGTGAAGCTTTCTGTTTTATTTTGATCCTACGTTTGTTTTTAATTAAAATATAACCTTCCTGCAAATTTATTTGAGCGTTGATTTCGCGAAGTGAATCGTTTTCTATAATAGTATCGAATGATTGTAACGAGGGTAGTAAAAAGAATTTAACATATGTATCTTTTAAATCAAATGAGTTGGCAATTGTGTGGTGTGTGATTTGAACATCTCCGGCTATGGAGCTTACATAAAAAGATTTATTATTTTTGATTGGTTTTTTTACTCGTCGCGGTTGAATGTAATTTTTATTAGAGCCGGTATCTATTAAAATGTTGATGATCTCTCCATTAGCGATTTTACATTGAAAGTAAGATAATGAAGAGGATTCTACTCTAAACAAGAAAGGAAAGCTAACTTCGGGCGGAGCCGAAGTAAATATACCCTTGCAGTTAAAACCGGATATGTATCGCAAACATCGGATATAGTTGGCCGGTCCTTATGGGAATATGAATTTATGATCTAATTTATTACAATACAAAATCTAAAAAAAGTCCCAAACTTCTATCTTCAAACATACTTGGTTGGTATTTCTACCAAAAACCATTTCCGATCGCCAATGGCAGCTATAAGATATAGACGGTCGATCTTTATGAAATTTGGTAGGTCGGATTAACTGACCAAAAATATAATCTGTACCAAGTTCCAGCTTTCTATCTTCAAAAACACGAAAGTTGGGTCATATCCGATCGTTTAGTTATATAACAGCTATAAGATATAGTCGGCAACTATATAGTATAGTTGTCTTTTATCTACCAGTCCGCTAGTCATTTGAGGTGGTGGCTGTTTTCCCTGCAGTCCATTATTTGGTCTGTTCATATAATTTACTTGTTTCGGTTGTAAACTTTCATCTATATTCATAGGTTCTGGCTTTGGCTGTGACTTTGGAGCCAGTGAACGTGGAGGTTGTATTGCTGGGTAATCAGAATATTGTTGATGATGTCCATTAAATCGCATTTGCTGTTGTGGAACGTTTTTGGGGTCTGTGTGTCGTTTTTGGGGTCGGTGGAACGTGAGGTAAATGTGGGATAAATAGTTGTCTAGCTGCATTGGATGGTTGCTGTACGATTTTTTTTTGTAAGGCAGGACCTCTAGTAGGTCCTTTAAATTTTCTTGAATTGTTTTGATAATGATTCGCGTAATTGATTCTGAATTTCTGATTTTCTAGTCTTTCGCATAGTTGGAGTGCAGATGGAAGATCTTCTGGCTCTTTGGTACCTAGCAGTCTAGGCAGGTCGCCGTTAAGACCTCTAATAAATGTATTGATCGCCTTGTCTCTGTAAGTTTTGGCGAAAAGGTCAATTGATTCTCTTCCCATTTCCATGCATGAAACTTTGGTCAAGATAAGTGATAAGTGGGTATAGACCGGTTGATAGAAATCTGCTGTGGTTTGATTACCCTGTACTTATGAAGTCATTTGGTATTCTAATGTCTTAACGTCTCATTTGTCAGCGTAGTGGGCGGTTAAACATGTGGAGATTGCTGTCCAGTTTAGTGGTTGTTGTATGACTCTAAAACTTAGTCTGCATTGCCTTAGTCTGCACTTAGTCTTGTTTCTAATAACATTTAAAATTCCATAGTACCTGTTGGATCCTTCTGTTAATGAATATATTTTTATTATTCTTTCTACGCTCTTTCTCCAAGAGCTGAATTCTCCTGCTTGGCCAGAAAATTCCCTGAGGCTTTTTACAATGTCTGGGACTCTGTCAAATTTACTCACATTGTTTGCATTAGCATTATAGGTTTGATCGAGTAGCGGCACTGAATCTGGGTTTAATTTTTGATTTAAAATTCTCTCTACTAATTATTGTATTTGGGCTTGCATATTAGCTAAGTTTGCTGGGACTTGGTTTACTTCAGGAACTCCATTATTGTTGAGTGTTTGGTCATTGAGCGTTTTCAATGCCGTAAATAAAAGACGAATTTAATTAATTTTGGACGTTGCAAATGTTTATTCCTGCATGCAGATGAAGCCGGATGATCCGCAGATAGACCAGCTTATGGTGCATGCAGGGACTCAACTAAAATACAGAGAGGGCGGCCCGACTGGTCACTGCGAAGCTAAAGCTCTCGAATAATGGAGAGGGCGGCCCGACCTAGACACTGCGAGCTAAAAGTCTCTATGGAAAGCTTGTTGAGTCGAGCGGCCGAGAAATAGTCGGCTTGCGATCAACAAAGCCTTTGTACAAACTTAAGCCATAAATAAACATTACCAAACATTACGCTAACATATTTAAACATTAAAATTACACCGCTGCTGCCTGACCCGACATTGAGCATCGCGGGCCTAATTAGATTATTTGGATTAGCCATTTTTGTAACTTAAACATATTTTTAGTATGTGTAAAGGTGTGTAGGATTGTGCGTAATATATAAATTCTTAGGTAGTAATTTTTTATTAGATTGGGTTTGTTTTGTGTGTTTGTTTGGTTTGTTTTAGCTTTTAAATTTTTTGGGTATATTTCACGTTTGTGATTACTTGTTTTGTTTGTGGTTTGTAATTAAAAGTTTGGCCTGAACCGGCCAGTTCGAAGTAGTCCTATTTGCTCCTTGCTACTGGGGTACCTTTTCCTGACACTTCCGTCCAGTTGTCTACGGCGAATCCAGTTTGGATACGCGGCTTATATTTCGGATCGGTGGAACCCGGCAGTCTTACGAGTGTTACTTTGATTCGATACCAAGGATATTTCCGCGGACAGGACCCTCAAAACGTTGGGCGCCAGTTAAACACTTGGGTTTATTATTTTTTAAATAATATAATTTTGTAGGACACTTGATCCGTATCGGCAAAAAATGGCATATTTATACCCCATAGCTTTTTCGCTGCCTCTGCCAACGACGGGGCTTTGCCGTTGTCTTCGCTGCAACGGGAAGTGGATCAGACGCTGCAGTCAGCACCTTTTGGGAGCTATTGACCGAAGCCGGGAAATTGCCCTTGCACTTTTGCTTCATACTGCAATGCTGGATGCGCGTAGCCAACTTCGGTTGCGAATTCGTTTTGTGTTAACTTATATGAATGGAACCCTTGCCTTAGGTAAATTCTTTCAAAGGCTTGAAAAGCAGGTATTCACTAAATCAGCCAACTCAAAGTGGCACCGTGGGAAAATATCTTTGAACATGTTTCAATTGATAATTTTAAATATATGGGCAATTATATATTGAAATCATTAAAAGTAGCGCTACTCAGCCCGGTGACCGTAATAAAAAATAATAAAGATAAAGAAGCTATATTGTCTACATTCCATGATGATTCAATACAAGGTGGTCATACAGGCATTACGAAAACCTTGGCCAAGGTCCAGAGACACTATTACTGGAAAAATATGTCCAAAGACATAAATGAGTACATAAAGAATTGTCCTAAATGCCAAAAGTCTAAAACGACTAAACACACTAAGACCCCATTAACCATAACCGAAACTCCGCAAAGAGCTTTCGATAGAATAATTGTGGCAACGATTGGTCCACTACCAAAATCTAATAATGGAAACGTGTACGCAGTAGATGTGGCAACCCTCTTCAGTTTTCGTTAGCACGACCAAACTCGATAGCTCACGCGAGTATCGACATTGCGGGAGTACATCTCCAACACACACTCTTTCTCGCCCAACAGCTTCGTCCGCCACTGCTGAGCCTTTACCGCATTCGTCTCTTAATCATCTTTCTAGTTTTAAATATATGTGTATACTGAGCGATAAATATAAGAACATTAAATTGGGGACCCCAACGTGATCACTACATATACGCGAGTACTGCTGCTTACAATGGCAAACAACGACGCCCCACAAGATAACGCCCCACAACCACGTACAGGTAAGTACGAAAATTTGAAACCGTGGAACGCTTCTGCGAAAGCGAACAAAAGAAAATCCAGAAGTAAATATCTGAGACCGACCTTGGTGACAAGCGCCCCACACAACTGCTCAAAGAGTTAAACGCACTCGCCGAAAACAAAGTTCATGAATATTTCTTGAAAGCACTGTGGCTGCAGCGCTTACCAACACAAGTGAAAGCGGTCTTGCAAACATCGGACGCCAGTCCAGCAAACTTATCAAAGTTGGCAGACAAGCTGATGGAAGTCGGTGATTTTCATAAGTTACGCACCGTCAACGCCAAGTCGGCGCCAACCAGCAGCGCCGTTTTCAACGATCGTTTAGACCGCATCGAATAACAAATCAACGCGCTGTTCAAAAACCGTTCTCCCAAGAACCGTTTGCGAACGGATCGCAACAGCGTCATAGCTGCAGACATGAGTTGGTACCACAGCAAATTTGGCAACGCCCCCAAAAAATGTCGCCAAACATGCTCTTTTTCATCCGAACCAAAAAAATAAAACAGTCTTCGGATTCGGCGGACAAATTCGAAGAAGACCACAACACTATTGCCCGCTTCGTCATCAACGACAATTTCTCCAAAACGCAGTTTCTCATCGACACCGGCGCCGACATTTCAGTGATGAAACCCTGCAAAAACGCAAAAACAATGCTCACTCCAAAGCTTCTTTTCGCCGCCAATGGCACGAAAATACAAACATATGGAGAAAAACGTATAGCATTGTCACTGGGATTGCGACGAATTTCGTTTGGACCTTCGTGATAGCTGACGTCAACTGCGCTATCATCGGATCCGATTTACTTCAACATTTCGATTTACTTGTCGATATGAAACGACGCAAACTCATCGATCGAGCTACGCTGCTACGAATCAAAATGCCACGCGCCTCAACGTAAAATCAAAGCGATTTTATCCTACGACTCGAGTAACCAATACTCTACATTGATTCACGAATATCTCGATCGCAACGATCAACTCGAACCGGCTGCCAGCGCTTCTGATCCCTTCAGAATCCGAGGCGCAGCACGAGACGTACCTACGCACGATCCTCAACCGCCTTCGCAAGGCACATCGCATTGTAAACTTTGAGAAGTGCCAATTTGGTAAATCCCAAATCACGTTCCTGGGACACGACATCAGCCAGCACGGCTTAAAACCATCTGAAGCCAAAGTGGACGCCATTCGGCACTTTAACCGCTTATTGCTAAAGACCTGAAAGAGTTTCTGGGTATGATTAATTTCTATAGGGCGTTTATCCCACGAGCCACCGAGAATCAACACATACTCCAGACGCTGATCCAAGGCAATAAAAAGAACGTCAAAACCCCGATACTTTGGTCTACAAAAGCCGACTACGCATTGACCGCCTGCAAGAACGAGCTTGCAAACGCTACGTTGTTGAACTACATGGCACCAAACTCGCAATTAACGCTAACAATGGATGCATTCGACGACACCACAACCACAGGGTATCTTCTCCAGCACCTACAAAAGAGAACTGACTGCCATCTATCAGGCCATTTTGTACTTCAAGTACGCACTGGAGGTCAGAAACTTCGTAATTTTCTCCGACCACAAGCCGCTTATGAACTTCTTCAGTCAAAACAGCGAGAAAGCATCACCTCGACGCGCTCGGCAACTGGATTTTATCAGTCAATTCAGCACCGGCACATCTCTGGAGAAGAAAACATCGTACGCTCTTGCATCCCGTGCCAGAAAACCAAAATCCAACGTCACGTCGAACACATAAATATTGACATAGTCGGCCCACTGCCTTCATCGAACCGATACCGATACTGCCTCAAGTGTATCGATCGTTTCTCAAGATGGCCCACAGCAATTCCCTTAGTCGACATCACAGCGCAATCTGTAGCCAACGCACTGATTATCGGGCTGATTCCGCTCAGTACGGAATTCCTCTCCACATCACAACCGATCTAGGTCGAAAATTCGACCCCTCATTATTCCAAGAGCTTTCCAAAGTTTGTAATTTAAACACCTGCGTACGACGGCGTACCACCCGAAAGCCAATGGTATGATCGAAAGCTGGCACAGAACGTTAAAAGCTGCTTTAAAAAGCGTTGATCAAATCAATTGGAGCAGATCCCTGCATCCCGGCATCGGGCTGAGCACCAGCACTAGCTGAAATGGTTAATGGCACCACACTATGGGTGCCAGGCGAAGTTTTTGAACCGAGCACACAAAAACATACCGAGTCCGAGTTCACCGAGAAACAAGGTTTTCATTGAACGACTTAAACCAGCTTACATCTTTAAAGATGAAACGCCTCCGACACAGGAGCAGACGACAGCGCCAACTGCCCAGACACCCGAGCACGTGTCAAGATCAGGACGAATCAGATTCCCAGCAAAGTATCTTTCCCAACTGGAAGTCTAGGAGGGGGTACTGTGAAAACCTCTCACCAAACTCGATAACTCACGCGAGTATCAGTACATCTCCAACAAACAGTCTTTCTCGCCCAACAGCTTCGTCCGCCGCCACTGCGGAGGCTTTACCGCATTCGAATCTTAATCATCTTTCTAGTTTTAAATACATGTGTATAGTGAGAAATAAATATAATATAAGGACATTAAATAGCTATACCAATACCAAATAAGAGTGCAAATAAAGTAGCAAAAGCTATATTTGAAAATGTTATTCTAAAGTACGGTCCAATGAAGACGTTCATTACGGACATTGGAACGGAATATAAAAATTCAATTATTGAAGATCTGCGTTAAAATTAAAATATTGAGTATTGACGTTCATCGGTAGGGTATGCAAGCACAATTCACATGAAGAACAACAACAACTTAAAAGCAATCGGTGTTTCAAGCAATGTCGACTGAAATATACCCTGTTCCTTTCTCAGTATATTGATTTTTAATGATTCGTAAAAAAATATATATACAAGACACTTAATCTTATTCGTAAATAAATTTAAAATGTATTCTGAAATATTAAAATATATAATATAACAAATAATATAATTTCTTTCGTCATTTCACCCAATAACGAATACCCGAATTTTGTTAGGGTAGACAGCCTAGAAAAATCAAAATTTTGTGCGCTGGCTTCGAAACGAAATCGCACGCACACATGCGTGCACCATGCACCCGTGTATGTGAGTCTGTGACACGCATACATACAAAAATCAATCCAAGCGCTGTTTAACCTTCTCCATCGCGCTCCTTTCAGAGACTGTGAAACAGAAAGCATTCAATGAGAATATAGGCGTAAGATGAACGAACGATGAGCGTAAGAAAGAGAGTAAGAACTCGCTCTGGGGCCTGTCGCAAGAAATTTTTGCGTCCATTTTCGTTGTATGAAATGGGTTGTCTATATGCAGTATGGTTAGTGGTACCGTGGAGGAATCAAAATTCATTAAAAGCTCATAAACTAAAACAAACAATTATTTACGATAAAACTAGTTTAGATTTTGATTTTAAAATAGGAGATCAGGTTTTATTGAAAAATAAAACAGGACATAAGCTAGATTTTAAATATATAGGTCCTTATAAGGTAGAACAAATAGGAGATAAACATAACATAACTATTTCAAATAATTAAAATAAAAAACAACTACTAGTACATAAAGATAGATTAAAACTTTTTATTTCATAATCAATTTTAATTTTATAAATATATCACGTATAGCCATGCATAGATATATAAAATGAGCCAAGAATATATATACTTTATAGGGTCGGAGATGTCTCCTTCACTTCGTTACACACTTTTGACCAAAATTATAATACCTTCTACAAGGGTATAAAAAGAGAAAAAAAATATATAAGGATACATACATAGAGAAAAAATAATAATCTTACATAATATAAACATACCTAAGATAACAAAAAAAAAGTAAAACTAAAACAAAAAAGACACAAAAAAATGTAATCTTATTTCTATAAATAATATCATGTCTTAAAGTTTGTAATATTTATATTAGAAAATAACTCCATTATATTGCGTTTTTTGTACCAAAAGTACCAAAAGGGGCTCACACTGTAACACTTTGTCGCAGGGTTTACATAATTCGAGGTGTCGGTCATAAACCTAAGTGTCCGAAACGCCAAACGCTCGCTGTGCCTTAGCCGCACGTAGAAACTGCAGCTAGGGGCTGTCGTAATCAAGTTTTCTGCGATTTTTGCCCTTTTGCCGTCCATCCACACAGGTTACAGGTACATTTTTGCGAATTATTGCGCGCCGAGTAGCTGATTTTTGTGATGCAAAATACAACCCACACGTTTGCATATGCGCACATTCAATATATAAAATGTAGATAAAGCTTACCTGCAATATTTTTGTGCTTATTTACTGATATCACGAGAGCTCTGCGTTGTAGTAGGTCCAGAAAATTTCCCTTCCCATTATTCTCGGAAACCATTATTTCAGAGACATCTGAACAACACGTATAAGAGGAGGGAAAAATCTACCAGGTAGAATTTAAAGTAATTTCTAAATTCTCAACAAGATTCTTCAGAACGGTATTTTATAATTTGCAGAAAGTATTGACTCTCACGAACATTTTCTTGATACAAGTACTGGTCTATGTCATCCAGTTCTGCCTCTTCTAGACAATATTTGGCAGTCACAGGAAAGTCATCGAGAACCATGTTGCCCCAAACTTTGGCCAATGTTTTCCCGGCGAATTCAAATTTTTTTTCCTCTAAGTCGAAGTCTGTGGTTCTGCCTTGGTTATCCAAATAGCTTTCAAACATGTCGTGCGGCAAAATCAACCCAGACAATTCCCGGCTTAATGGGGCCATTCTCCTTTCGACTCGGTTAAAAGCATAATTTAGCTATAGTAGATGAAGTAGATGAAGTAGACAGTAGATGAAGAATGCTTTCCACTTCTTATGCTTATAAGTGTGGGGCCAGAATAACCAACAGCTTTCGGGTCTCCCATTTTTTTGACTATTGTATAATTACCCCCGCATAAACTGACGGGATTAGCTTATGCCTTGGGGCAAAAACCCAATCGTGATCTGGCAGCTTGACCTTGTATTCAAGATGCATAAGTAGCGGTGCTTGCTTGGCACCAATTGGCACGCTAGCCTTGTCGTCTTGTGACAAAAAAACACTTGAGCAGGGGCGAGAACAGAGGCAACGTTTTCAAGATATTTTATAGATGCTGTAGCAAAATATCCATATATATGATGCATGTGATAATCTGCTTGGGCTCGACACAGCTTTACCGGTAAAACCCTTCTTTTTTGAGCTCTTTATGGAAATCAGACAAGGTTTTCACACTTCTTACAAGGTTGGTGCGCTTCCTTTCATCAGCTCCACTTCCAAACATAGCTATCTCCAAAATAGTTTTATGAAGAAGCGGTTGAAAGTCTTCAATTTTTGTTTTTTATTCTGCCTGTATTTATTTTGAGCTTCTGCAATTTGTTGCTTGCGCTTGGGGCTTTTCCTTTTCTTTTCAATTTCTTTTTTCAATAGGAGCGCCTAGTTTTAACACGCTCCTATTGGATTTCGCAAGACATTGTTAAATTACACAGTGCGACTGTGATTTGGAACTTTTGAAGAGACCTAGTAGGAATTGTTCATTAGGTCGAATACAGTAAAAAACCGTGTATGAAATTTTTCGAACACCCTCAAAATCTTTATTTATTTAGAAAAAACGGCTTTTCGGGACTTTTTTGCTCTTAAAAATTCCTAAACGCGTAATTTTAAACCGATTTTTTTAAACCGACGAACCGGCGTTTTAACTGCAACAATTTTCACAATTTCGTAATGAAATTGGTCTCGTTTTATTCAGGATTATTGAGACAATATTGATATGTGTCAAACAAGATATCATTTTTTGGAAGTTGTACCGAAGTACAACTTTATTCGTAGTCCCTATTTCATTTTTGATTTAGAACAAATCTAACCAAATCCTACGTGTGTCGATAGACATGGGTATTGTGAGTATAATGTCAAAATTGAAGATCGATTCATTTTTAATATTGCATACCAGAAATTTTCTTAGATAGCGCCACTGCGAAAAATCTGCTGTTAAAAACAGCTGTTGATGTTAACATTTACATGAGCTTAGAATTTACGATTTTTTTAGTGCGATTTTAAAAACGCAAATACTGCAAGTTTTATAAACAAAATCGAAAGTTTTGAAATGAATACTTTTTTTTTTTTACCGGTCTTGCAGAATTTGGAAATGGCTTGTGCATCAATAAGAGCATCAGCTAGCATTTCTGTACTCATCATAAAGCTTAGAGGCCCAGACGACCGAGGGGCGCTCAAGAAACGATTTGTTAGAATATATTAAGCTATTTGTAATTTATTAAGCTAGGAGGAGCTAGTAAGGAAATTTAAAGTTCTATATTTTAAATTAGAGCAGAGGTCGGCACCCCAATACATTGATATGATTTTACCGCATTAGTGTTAATAACGTATAGCAGAAAGTAGGCTTTGAGCATGACGTTTCACACATTTATACTGTGTGTGTGTGGCAGAGCTCGGGCAGAGAAATTTCCTATGCCCCCGAGATAGGGCCGTGCCGACCTCTGAATTAGAGGGACAGGAAAGAGATGTTATAGAGTAGAGACCATTGTAGTTCGAACATAATACCCTAAAAGGGTCATGCAGTGCATATGTCGAACTTGTAGTTCGGCTAAGGAACAGAGGACTAAAGTTTCGAGTCCTTCTATTAGGAATGTTAAATGTTAAGCGTGTAAGTTAATGCTGGCTATCTACATCCCCGATAATAAGGTTATGCAGAAAGACTACACCGAGCATTTTCCTACAATTTGTTAAGCTAGGTAAGTTTATAAGTAAGAGTCTACTATTATAAGATGGAAGGTGACGATTTGCATCCCAGTTTAGACCTCTAAATGAAAAAGTTAGGAAATTCTTTTGTACAGATTCTATGCGGTCCTGATGTACTCCATATTGGGGACTCTAGACACATGAAGCGTACTCCAGTATAGGACGGACCGTAGAAAATAATAATGTTTTGGTTATATAGGGGTCATTAAATTCTTTTGACCACCTTTTAATAAAACCAAGGACTCCTTTAGCCTTATTAACCATTAAGGAAATATGGTCGTCAAATTTAAGTTTTATGTCTAATAGGATGCCGAGATCATTAACCTGGGTTAATTTTTCTAAGGCAATCCCATTAATAGAATACGTAGCTTGCAGAGAGCAAGAACGATAAAAAGACATATGCTTGCATTTTGATCCATTAAGTATTAAATCATTAGCTAAACACCGTTTTTGAAAGTTATCAGGGTCAGACGGAAGACTGCATTGGACAGAGATGGATTTGTACTGAAGACAAAGCTTTACATCATCTGCATACATTAGAACTAGAGAGTTCGTCAAATCAGGGGGCAAGTCGTTTATAAAAAGCGTGAATAATAACGGGCCAAGATGACCTCCTTGAGGGACGCCAGATGTAGCACGGATCAGACGGGACTGTATGTTTTTAAATAAGACTCTTTGTGTCCTTCCATCTAGGTAGCTGGTGATCCACGTTAAGAGGTCTATAGGAAAACCCAGCATATTCAGTTTACTCAACAAGAGCGAGTGATTAACTGAATCAAATGCTTTGCTGAAGTCTGTGTAAATTACATCGGTTTGATATCCCTTACAAAAGCCATCTATGAAAAAGGATGTCAACTCCAGTAAATTTGTGGTGGTGGACCGACGCTTTATAAAGCCATGCTGACAGGGAGAGATAATCGAAGAGCATAGGTGTTGCAAATCAGAGGTAATTAATTTTTCGAATAACTTTGGAACTGCCGACAACTTAAAGATGCCTCTGTAGTTGGCAGCCTCTGACTTTTTCCCTTTTTTATGTAGGGGAATTATGAATGATTCCTTCCACTTTAGGGGAAAAATCGACGTTTCAATAGATAAGTTGAAAAGTCTTAGAAAAGGTTTGCACAGAGCCCTGGCACAGTATTTTAGAACATAGCCTGGTACTCCATCGGGGCCTGGCGAATATATGGGCTTGACCCTTAAAAGGTCAGATAATAAGTCTTAAGGGGGGACATCTGAGTAGAATTTTGAAAAAATCCAAATTTTTTTGTTTGCTTAAAAAATTCTTTAGGGTCTTAAAAATTACATATCAAAAGATAGAGTCCGGCAAAAGTGTCGAAATTTTCCATTCTGTGGCGATGCTTCACAGGTATATCCCACAGTACTTTAAACGCGTTTTTCTCGAAACCACTTTTTTTGAGTTGGCCGAACACATAACACGAACAACTCTTAACCTATCGATCTAAAATTTTGACAGTATATTCAGAATACCTATGTCTATCGACACACGTAGGATTTTTATTTTGCTTACTTTTTTTTTTATCAACAATTTTGTGACGTTTTTTGTTCGTGAAAATTGAAAATTTTGTTCAATCACTCACTATTTTGCAAAAAATCAAAATATCGAAAAAATTGTACGTGTGTCGATAGCCGTTGAGATACAAAAACTAACCAAATTTGATTTTTTGTTCTTGATCAAAAATTAAGGATGTTAGGTGTTCGGCCATGGACCCCCTTTAAAAAAATAGGGCCTACGAATATGGGCTGCAGAGCCGCCATTTTGTTTTCGATTTATTAAAAAAAAAATTTCATTTTGTCCTTTAAATATAATATAATAAAACCTCATTTACAAATTTTCGATTATCTGTTTTGATTTGGCCAAAAAAAATTCGAGAAAATCCGTTTTTTTTTGGCCTGTTACTCAGATGTCCCCCCTTAAATAAAAAAAAAAATAATAAAATTTTCCCCTTAAAATAATCAGAAAACAAGAATGGAAAGCTAACTTCGGGCGAAGCCGAAGTTTATATACCCTTGCAGTAAATTATGGAAAAAAATATTGAGCACTGAAATTATTCTTCTGCATTTAGTATACTTTTTAATTTAGCCTTTTGTATAAGGCTAATTATATCCTTTTATATACGGATATAGCTAGTCTTTTCATAATTTTTAACAATGCTATGGAAGTGATTTAACATATTCATATGTAATAATGGGATTCAGGCAATTTTCATTTTCATTGTTAAGTTTACAACCCTTTCCTTCTTAAATAACACCCGAATTTTTTTACGAAAAAACATGGCATTATCCCATAATGACCTTATAGCTAGGTAATGCCACCAATTGGTTCAATAAAAATCATCCTTCGTTGAATAAACACGTGCAAGGGTTTTCCATTGCGTAACAGGTAGTGCAGGTATGAATTTAGTTTATATAGGGACTGAGTAATTTGAAATATCAGGTATTACCTTTTTTCTGATTGAATCTGAATCGGAATAATTTTATCCCTCAAATTTGGGCTGTAAATATTCGTAACGCCTAACTTTATTGCCTTGACAAAAAGGGTTAAGCTGTGTAACCTTAAAGGGTTAAGGGATTAAATGTTTTTTTTTTTTAATATTACCTAACTTTCCTATATATTGAAAAAACCACTAATCTGTAGATCAGTCTAAAAAAAATTTAATCGCGTGACGACGTTACTCTGCCGGTTGAAATTCAGAAAATTGAAAGTGCCTGAAAAGTATTTTTTGCCAGTGTTAAAGTTAAAGAGTGCAAGTTTTATTTTTTACCGGCGACAAAAAAGTGTGTGTTTAAAAATATATGAAATAATTCTTGATACATATATTTTTGTAAGTCTATTCCCCTAAAAGCGTCCTTTAATATAAGATTTATGAAGGAGGAAGTTAATCCTTCGTAAATTTCTTATTGTTCTCATTGTTTACTTTTTTACAATTTAATTTGAATTTTTTAAACAGCACCCAAAAAATGCCACGTGTTTCACGCACATACCAGGAGCAACGCCGCCAAGCTGCTTTAAACCGAAGAGCAGAGCCCGCTACCAACAAAATGCGGTGCAAATAAGAAACAGGAACTCGCAATACATCGCCAATGTACGCGCACGCAGCCCAGACTTACGGGAGGAAAGTCGAGCGCAGGATTCCGCAGCACGGGCTCAGAGGAGACGCAGCGAAAGGATTCGCACTCTAGAGCGCCTTCGTGATACTGAAGCAGATGCTGATCGGCGGCTGGATCATCAATTGCTTGTTCCAGAGAGGATTCGGGACAAGGAAGCACGTGCGAACCGTCGGACTATTCCGGAGTACCGAAATCCGGAACGGGTTCGGGACGCCGCAGCGCGTGCTATTCGTCGAGAGGACTCCGAGGAGCGGCGACAAGAGCAGGTGCAAAATACTGCTGATCATACGACACGGAGGACTATTCCGGAGTACCGAAATCCGGAACGGGTTCGGGACGCCGCAGCGCGTGCTATTCGTCGAGAGGACTCCGAGGAGCGGCGACAAGAGCAGGTGCAAAATACTGCTGATAATACGACACGGAGGACTATTCCGGATTACCGAAATCCGGAACGGGTTCGGGACGCCGCAGCGCGTGCTATTTATCGAGAGGACTCCGGGCAGCGGCGACAAGAGCAGGTGCAAAATGCGACACGGAGGACTATTCCGGATTACCGAAATCCGGAACGTGTCCTTAAATGGACTACCCTGTCTCGAAGAACGCCTTATTTCACCGAGAATTCCTTTTATGAGGATTATTTCCCTCGGGTATGAAAGACAATGCGGGATCAGAGGGGCAGTGGTGAATGTTCCAATTTCAGTTCCCGATATTGTGACTGCGCTTCCGCGCTCTTTTGACTCTACCCATATCCAAGTCCATTTAAAAAGGAGACTAGAGTACGCACACAATTTCATGACTGATACTATTCGACCCGCTCGGGTCCTTGAAGCTGTACGGTACTTAGTGAATACCGAGCTCTACAGAAAGCACATTTCACTGAACGAATCATGGCTAGCAGGACTTCAAGAAATTAATGAAATTCCTTTTTTTGAGGACGAATCTGATCGCGAAGTAGTAGAGCAACTTCTTCAGCACCAACATCTATCCCAAAATGCTGCAGAGCTCGAAGAAAATTTAAATCCCGGAGGCCATGAAACATTATTGGAAAATAATGATACTGCTATTCAGCGCATTGCATTGGCACCGGGTGAAGGCCGTCACCCAACAAGCTTAACGCTTGACGAAGACGCAGAGGAACTTTCCTTTCCAACTATTTCTTGCGGGGAAATATTTAAAGGAAATACAATGCGAAAAAACCCAGATCCCAAATCCGTTTTTACGACCGTTGTTGTGCTGTAGTTCCTAAAGTTTTACACATGTATAAATTTTACGAAATGCAGCGCATTCAAAATTCTATTTAAATTACTTTACACAAAAAGTCAGGTGCAGTTACCGCTGGTAATCTGCGGGATGAGTCATTTGTTGACAGACTTGTGCAACATGATGATATCTACCACATCCTTAAAGGGTTACGGTCTGCAACATCTCGTTGGGAGGCTGAAAAAAAAAGTTATAGCTATGATTCGACAACTTGGGTTGCCAACATTTTTCATTACTCTTTCCGCTGCTGAAACTAAGTCGAATGAACTTTTCGTCATCCTTTTCCTTCTATTGATCAATAGGGCTATAAGCGAGGAAGAAGCGGCAGCTCTCATCAGCTCCGAAAAGGCTCGGTTAATCCGATCCGATCCAGTGACGTGCCCTCGATACTTCGATTACAGGTGGCGACAATTAATGAAATTGTTCAAAACCGATATTTTTGGGGAATTCATACTTTCGCATTTTTATTGGAGAATCGAATTCCAGCACAGAGGATCTCCGCACTCTCATGGCATGTACTGGCTTGCTGGCGCTCCTAAGCTCGAAGACGCCGAAAATACCGGGCAAGTAATAAACTTTATCGATAGGTTTATTACTACAAATGGAGACGATCGTGAGCTACAAGAAGTAATTTAGTATCAACGCCACAAGTATAGTGCTTTCTGCCTGAGAGCGTTACGCGGACAGGAGTTCTGCCGATTTAATATGCCATATCCTTCTATGCCCGAAACGCTTCTTTTGCATCCAATGGAAGAAAACGAAGTAAATGTTGAAGAAATGAAAACATTGTTCAAAAAAATTAAGGAAGCTTTAAGGACCACTTCTAATAAAGACGCAGCTTTATATAATAATTTTGATTATTTTCTGACCCACCTTGAAACTAATTTTGAAGCCTTCAAATTAGCCTTACGTTCCAGCTTGAAAAAGCCACAAATTTTTCTTCGCAGACAATTTTCCGACTGCTTAATGCTACAATAGAGATATTCTAGGCTTACACAGAACTAATATGGATATTCAATTTATCCAAGATACTTACGCCTGTTGTAGTTATATTATTAACTACATAAACAAATCAAATAGAGGCGTATCGCAGTTGCTCCGTGAAGCCACGGAGAAATAAGCCATGGGAATATTTCTATTAAAAGGAAATTACAGCACCTTGGCAATAAGTTTATTAACGCTATAGAAATATCGGCCCAAGAAGCAGCTTACAATATTTTGGGTCTGCATATGTCGGAGGCAAGTGAAGGTACTATTTTTATAAACACTTGCCATCCAGACAAACAAGTTAGATTGGCTCGCTCAAATGAAGAATTAGAGCGACTACCAAACAACTAGGTGGATATTTTTGAGCGTAATATTCTTGACCGATATGTGCAAAGGCATGAGCAGTTGGAAGGAATTTGTTTAGCAGATTTCGCAGCTTAGTACAGATTTGTCAAGCGGAATGCACGATCTGGCGCTAACCACAGGGAAGACTATGATGAAGCAAATGATGTGGAGGTAGATGACGAAGATGAAGTTGCTGAGCAAAGCTTTCCACTGATGGATGGGTCTGGTTGTGTTAAGAAACGCAGGCATCCCCTGATTCTAAGGTGGGTTCGCTTTAGCATTAACTCTTCACCTTCCGATTACTTCCGAGAGCATTTAATGCTCTTCTATCCTTGGCGAAATGAAGAAGCTGAACTTCTTTCCAACGATATTGAAGACACATTCCGAGTAAACTATTAAGCCATTAATGCAAAAAAAATGGAACTATGATGTGTTTGATGATATGGAGTTGGAAACAGTTCTTGAATATTTGCAAGAGGATAGGGGAGATCATGCTACTGATGCGGAAGGACCTGCCTCCCAATTCTTAGACGAAGAGTTTAGAGCATTGGCAGTACCTAATATAGAGCGGAACGTAAATATTCTTCAGGATGACAATGCGATAAATAAGCCTGAAGAAGACGGCGAACTTCAATTAATTAGACTCCCCCCGTTAGTTTCCAATGATGACCTTTGTTCGCTAACTCGGTCCCTCAACTACAAGCAAAGACAATATTATGCACATGTGATGCATAATGTTGTGTTTAAAAATGTAGTGTAGTAAGGTGTAGTAAAAAGCAGACTGATTTCTACCATCTATCAGTCTGTGACTTGGCGAGCAAATAAACTTCCTGGTGCTACGGATTCGGCAAAGGTTTATTTATGTGCTCCAACTGGAAAAGCTGCTTTTGGAATTGGAGGACTGACACTTCATTCAGTGTTTTCTCTTCCAATTAATCAAGTTTCAGGTCCCTTGAGACCTTTAAGCAATGATAGTTTAAATACAATCCATTGCAAGTTAATTGATCTCCAATTGATTATAATTGATGAAATTTCTATGGTTGGTTCTAAAATTTTCCGAAGCCCTGACTTAAGTTTTGGTGGAAAATCTATTATAATTTTTCGAGATCTAAAACAGCTTTCCCCAGTTGGATATTTTCGGAGAGGACAAATGATCCTTATAGCGTTTTAGCAGGAAATAGCTTATGGAGCAACTTTAAGTATTTTGAGCTCACAGAAATAATACTCCAAAGAGGCGATCATGCATTTGCTCAAGCCCTGAATCATTTGAGTCTTTCATGACAATTGCAGATATAGAGCTCCTTAAACAAAGAGTTGTTTCATCTAGCGAAGTTCCTGATGATGCCATTAATTTATTTTCTTCTAGCGAAGAAGTTAACAATTAAAATTTCATAAAACTAGCGCATATTGGGACGGAAGAGCTGGTTTCCACTGCTGTTGATACAGTGAAAACTGCGAACATATCTGCACGAAACAGAGAAAACACGTTAAGATATGCTCAAAATATGAAAACCTCTGAAACACAGGGTTTGCCATATAATCTTCATCTCAAAACAACTGCTAAATATATGGTAACCGTCAATATAGACACAAGACACGGACTTGTAAATGGAGCAACTGGTCAGCTGATGCAAATTGATCATTGCTTAGTGAATGGCTCAAATTTAGTGACACGACTTTGGATAAAATTTTTTGAACCCACGGTTGGCGCTATCGCCAGATCAAAGGTTCGGAACAGTCCCGATCCCGAATGGGCTCCAATATTAAAAGCCTCTCGAGTTTTTCAATGTGGAAGATCCGAACATGCTTCTGTTGACCGAAAGCCATTCCCAATTGTTCCTGCTGAGGCTATTACCATCCACAAAAGCCAAATGTCCCAAATGTCCAAGACGAACTTAAAAAGTTAAGAGAGGAAAAGTTCTTGACTACGCATTATAAAATTTTGGTCAGCAGTAATGAAGAAATCTCCCTATATTTATTTATTTATTTTTTCACCAGCGGACAAATCCTTACATGGCTACATAATAACAACTTAAAAACTAATAAATAATACTACAATACTAATACAAACTTAAGAAGTGCCTGATTAACATGCGTTTAAGCACAACCTTATCAGAGCCCCACTCAATTCGGAGGCTAGGCGGCAAAGAATTAAAACAGGAAAGAGCCCGCTCAATCGGCTCATTTAAAAAATAATTGGCCCTATGATACTTGACCCAGAAGGGGGCAAAGGTACAAAGATCCCTTTGAGGAACACTAAAATTAATGAGCCCGACTGCATTGTTTAAAAAAGTTAAAGCTGCCAGTTTACGCCTATCCTCCAACGTGCAAATATTCGACCTCACCAATTAATGAAATTAAATATTGGTTCTATAATGAAGAAGAAAAGAGATTTTTTGACTCTTTTGATTCGCCACCCCCTGCCCCCGAGCACCATGCCACCCCAGATGGGACGTTGTTTGACCTTTGCTATCCGTGAGGTCGTCCACACGGTCGAAAAAATCATGGCATTATCCCATGATGACCTTATAGCTAGGTAATGTCACCAATTGGTTCAATGAAAATCATCCTTCGTTGAATAAACACGTGCAAGGATTTTCCATTGCGTAACAGGTAGTGCAGGTATGAATTTAGTTTATATAGGGACTGAGTAACTTTAAAATATCAGGTATTACCTTTTTTCTGATTGAATCTGAATCGGAATAATTTTATCCCTCAAATTTGGGCTGTAAATATTCGTAACACAACAGGTAAAACAGGTACTTTGCACACACCCTTCTTTCCTTTGCACGCAGTATATAAGTCGGAACGACCGGGATCGGCCGACTATATTCTTTAGCTGCCATATAAGTGATTGATCGGAAATGGCATAACTTTGGTGTTTTTTGAGCTAGAAAGTAGGGATTTTCTATGGATTCTATTTTTGGCAAAATAATACGACTTGCCAAATATAATAAGGATCGGCCGACTATATTCTATAGCTGTCATATAACTGAACGATCGGAAATGACCCAACTTTCGTGTTTTTGAAGATAGAATGCTGGAATTTAATACAGATTCTATTTTTGGCCAGTTGATCCAACCTACCAGATTTCATAAGGATCGGCCGACTATATCCTATAGCTGCCATATAACTGAACGATCGGAATTGACCCAACTTTTGTGTTTTTAAAGATAGAAAGCTGGAACTTGGTACAGATTCTATTTTTGGTCAGTTCATCCAACCTACCAAATTTTATAAGGATCGGCCAACTAAATCCGATGGTTGCGATATATATCCGGTTTTAACTGCAAGGGTATATCAACTTCGGCTTCGCCCGAAGTTAGCTTTCCTTTCTTGTTTTTTTTTTAATATTACCTAACTTGCCTATATATTGAAAAAACCACTAATCCGTAGATCAGTCTAAAAAAAATTTAATCGCGTGACGACGTTACTCTGCCGGTTGAAATTCAGAAAATTGAAAGTGCCTGAAAAGTATTTTTTGCCAGTGTTAAAGTTAAAGAGTGCAAGTTTTATTTTTTACCGGCGACAAAAAAGTGTGTGTTTAAAAATATATGAAATAATTCTTGATACATATATTTTTGTAAGTCTATTCCCCTAAAAGCGTCCTTTAATATAAGATTTATGAAGGAGGAAGTTAATCCTTCGAAAATTTCTTATTGTTCTCATTGTTTACTTTTTTACAATTTAATTTGAATTTTTTAAACAGCACCCAAAAAATGCCACGTGTTTCACGCACATACCAGGAGCAACGCCGCCAAGCTGCTTTAAACCGAAGAGCAGAGCCCGCTACCAACAAAATGCGGTGCAAATAAGAAACAGGAACTCGCAACACATCGCCAATGTACGCGCACGCAGCCCAGACTTACGGGAGGAAAGTCGAGCGCAGGATTCCGCAGCACGGGCTCAGAGGAGACACAGCGAAAGGATTCGCACTCTAGAGCGCCTTCGTGATACTGAAGCACATGCTGATCGGCGGCTGGATCATCAATTGCTTGTTCCAGAGAGGATTCGGGACAAGGAAGCACGTGCGAACCGTCGGACTATTCCGGAGTACCGAAATCCGGAACGGGTTCGGGACGCCGCAGCGCGTGCTATTCGTCGAGAGGACTCCGAGCAGCGGCGACAAGAGCAGGTGCAAAATACTGCTGATCATACGACACGGAAGACTATTCCGGAGTACCGAAATCCGGAACGGGTTCGGGACGCCACAGCGCGTGCTATTCGTCGAGAGGACTCCGAGCAGCCGCGACAAGAGCAGGTGCAAAATACTGCTGATAATACGACACGGAGGACTATTCCGGATTACCGAAATCCGGAACGGGTTCGGGACGCCGCAGCGCGTGCTATTTATCGAGAGGACTCCGGGCAGCGGCGACAAGAGCAGGTGCAAAATGCGACACGGAGGACTATTCCGGATTACCGAAATCCGGAACGTGTCCTTAAATGGACTCACCTGTCTCGAAGAACGCCTTATTTCACCGAGAATTCCTTTTATGAGGATTATTTCCCTCGGGTATGAAAGACAATGCGGGATCAGAGGGGCAGTGGTGAATGTTCCAATTTCAGTTCCCGATATTGTGACTGCGCTTCCGCGCTCTTTTGACTCTACCCATATCCAAGTCCATTTAAAAAGGATACTAGAGTACGCACACAATTTCATGACTGATACTATTCGACCCGCTCGGGTCCTTGAAGCTGTACGGTACTTAGTGAATACCGAGCTCTACAGAAAGCACATTTCACTGAACGAATCATGGCTAGCAGGACTTCAAGAAAGTAATGAAATTCCTTTTTTTGAGGACGAATCTGATCGCGAAGTAGTAGAGCAACTTCTTCAGCACCAACATCTATCCCAAAATGCTGCAGAGCTCGAAGAAAATTTAAATCCCGGAGGCCATGAAACATTATTGGAAAATAATGATACTGCTATTCAGCGCATTGCATTGGCACCGGGTGAAGGCCGTCACCCAACAAGCTTAACGCTTGACGAAGACGCAGAGGAACTTTCCTTTCCAACTATTTCTTGCGGGCAAATATTTAAAGGAAATACAATGCGAAAAAACCCAGATCCCAAATCCGTTTTTACGACCGTTGTTGTGCTGTAGTTCCTAAAGTTTTACACATGTATAAATTTTACGAAATGCAGCGCATTCAAAATTCTATTTAAATTACTTTACACAAAAAGTCAGGTGCAGTTACCGCTGGTAATCTGCGGGATGAGTCATTTGTTGACAGACTTGTGCAACATGATGATATCTACCACATCCTTAAAGGGTTACGGTCTGCAACATCTCGTTGGGAGGCTGAAAAAAAAAGTTATAGCTATGATTCGACAACTTGGGTTGCCAACATTTTTCATTACTCTTTCCGCTGCTGAAACTAAGTCGAATGAACTTTTCGTCATCCTTTTCCTTCTATTGGACAATAGGGCTATAAGCGAGGAAGAAGCGGCAGCTCTCATCAGCTCCGAAAAGGCTCGGTTAATCCGATCCGATCCAGTGACGTGCCCTCGATACTTCGATTACAGGTGGCGACAATTAATGAAATTGTTCAAAACCGATATTTTTGGGGAATTCATACTTTCGCATTTTTATTGGAGAATCGAATTCCAGCACAGAGGATCTCCGCACTCTCATGGCATGTACTGGCTTGCTGGCGCTCCTAAGCTCGAAGACGCCGAAAATACCGGGCAAGTAATAAACTTTATCGATAGGTTTATTACTACAAATGGAGACGATCGTGAGCTACAAGAAGTAATTTAGTATCAACGCCACAAGTATAGTGCTTTCTGCCTGAGAGCGTTACGCGGACAGGAGTTCTGCCGATTTAATATGCCATATTCTTCTATGCCCGAAACGCTTCTTTTGCATCCAATGGAAGAAAACGAAGTAAATGTTGAAGAACTGAAAACATTGTTCAAAAAAATTAAGGAAGCTTTAAGGACCACTTCTAATAAAGACGCAGCTTTATATAATAATTTTGATTATTTTCTGACCCACCTTGAAACTAATTTTGAAGCCTTCAAATTAGCCTTACGTTCCAGCTTGAAAAAGCCACAAATTTTTCTTCGCAGACAATTTTCCGACTGCTTAATGCTACAATAGAGATATTCTAGGCTTACACAGAACTAATATGGATATTCAATTTATCCAAGATACTTACGCCTGTTGTAGTTATATTATTAACTACATAAACAAATCAAATAGAGGCGTATCGCAGTTGCTCCGTGAAGCCACGGAGAAATAAGCCATGGGAATATTTCTATTAAAAGGAAATTACAGCACCTTGGCAATAAGTTTATTAACGCTATAGAAATATCGGCCCAAGAAGCAGCTTACAATATTTTGGGTCTGCATATGTCGGAGGCAAGTGAAGGTACTATTTTTATAAACACTTGCCATCCAGACAAACAAGTTAGATTGGCTCGCTCAAATGAAGAATTAGAGCGACTACCAAACAACTAGGTGGATATTTTTGAGCGTAATATTCTTGACCGATATGTGCAAAGGCATGAGCAGTTGGAAGGAATTTGTTTAGCAGATTTCGCAGCTTCGTACAGATTTGTCAAGCGGAATGCACGATCTGGCGCTAACCACAGGGAAGACTATGATGAAGCAAATGATGTGGAGGTAGATGACGAAGATGAAGTTGCTGAGCAAAGCTTTCCACTGATGGATGGGTCTGGTTGTGTTAAGAAACGCAGGCATCCCCTGATTCTAAGGTGGGTTCGCTTTAGCATTAACTCTTCACCTTCCGATTACTTCCGAGAGCATTTAATGCTCTTCTATCCTTGGCGAAATGAAGAAGCTGAACTTCTTTCCAACGATATTGAAGACACATTCCGAGTAAACTATTAAGCCATTAATGCAAAAAAAATGGAACTATGATGTGTTTGATGATATGGAGTTGGAAACAGTTCTTGAATATTTGCAAGAGGATAGGGGAGATCATGCTACTGATGCGGAAGGACCTGCCTCCCAATTCTTAGACGAAGAGTTTAGAGCATTGGCAGTACCTAATATAGAGCGGAACGTAAATATTCTTCAGGATGACAATGCGATAAATAAGCCTGAAGAAGACGGCGAACTTCAATTAATTAGACTCCCCCCGTTAGTTTCCAATGATGACCTTTGTTCGCTAACTCGGTCCCTCAACTACAAGCAAAGACAATATTATGCACATGTGATGCATAATGTTGTGTTTAAAAATGTAGTGTAGTAAGGTGTAGTAAAAAGCAGACTGATTTCTACCATCTATCAGTCTGTGACTTGGCGAGCAAATAAACTTCCTGGTGCTACGGATTCGGCAAAGGTTTATTTATGTGCTCCAACTGGAAAAGCTGCTTTTGGAATTGGAGGACTGACACTTCATTCAGTGTTTTCTCTTCCAATTAATCAAGTTTCAGGTCCCTTGAGACCTTTAAGCAATGATAGTTTAAATACAATCCATTGCAAGTTAATTGATCTCCAATTGATTATAATTGATGATGGTTCTAAAATTTTCCGAAGCCCTGACTTAAGTTTTGGTGGAAAATCTATTATAATTTTTCGAGATCTAAAACAGCTTTCCCCAGTTGGAGACAGTTGGATATTTTCGGAGAGGACAAATGATCCTTATAGCGTTTTAGCAGGAAATAGCTTATGGAGCAACTTTAAGTATTTTGAGCTCACAGAAATAATACTCCAAAGAGGCGATCATGCATTTGCTCAAGCCCTGAATCATTTGAGTCTTTCATGACAATTGCAGATATAGAGCTCCTTAAACAAAGAGTTGTTTCATCTAGCGAAGTTCCTGATGATGCCATTAATTTATTTTCTTCTAGCGAAGAAGTTAACAATTAAAATTTCATAAAACTAGCGCATATTGGGACGGAAGAGCTGGTTTCCACTGCTGTTGATACAGTGAAAACTGCGAACATATCTGCACGAAACAGAGAAAACACGTTAAGATATGCTCAAAATATGAAAACCTCTGAAACACAGGGTTTGCCATATAATCTTCATCTCAAAACAACTGCTAAATATATGGTAACCGTCAATATAGACACAAGACACGGACTTGTAAATGGAGCAACTGGTCAGCTGATGCAAATTGATCATTGCTTAGTGAATGGCTCAAATTTAGTGACACGACTTTGGATAAAATTTTTTGAACCCACGGTTGGCGCTATCGCCAGATCAAAGGTTCGGAACAGTCCCGATCCCGAATGGGCTCCAATATTAAAAGCCTCTCGAGTTTTTCAATGTGGAAGATCCGAACATGCTTCTGTTGACCGAAAGCCATTCCCAATTGTTCCTGCTGAGGCTATTACCATCCACAAAAGCCAAATGTCCCAAATGTCCAAGACGAACTTAAAAAGTTAAGAGAGGAAAAGTTCTTGACTACGCATTATAAAATTTTGGTCAGCAGTAATGAAGAAATCTCCCTATATTTATTTATTTATTTTTTCACCAGCGGACAAATCCTTACATGGCTACATAATAACAACTTAAAAACTAATAAATAATACTACAATACTAATACAAACTTAAGAAGTGCCTGATTAACATGCGTTTAAGCACAACCTTATCAGAGCCCCACTCAATTCGGAGGCTAGGCGGCAAAGAATTAAAACAGGAAAGAGCCCGCTCAATCGGCTCATTTAAAAAATAATTGGCCCTATGACACTTGACCCAGAAGGGGGCAAAGGTACAAAGATCCCTTTGAGGAACACTAAAATTAATGAGCCCCAATAAAAAAGGAAAATCAATGATATCAACGACTGCATTGTTTAAAAAAGTTAAAGCTGCCAGTTTACGCCGATCCTTCAACGTGCAAATGTTCAGAAGAAGGCAGCGGCTCTGGTATGAAGGAACAGGATCCTGAAACCTTAGAGGCAGAAGAGCAAATTTTAATAATTTGTTCTGGAGTCGCTCAATTCTATTGGACCGAACTTTACAATCCGGATTCCAAATGATTGAGGCATATTCCAGCCTCGACCGAATAAATGCAGCAAAGACGCTGAGGCTCGAGTATGGACTTTTGAATTAGTTCACGTGCCTCTTACCAAAGCCCAGCATAGCATACGCTTTAGGCAGAATATATTCTAAGTGACCAAAAAATTTAAATTTGCGGTCGAATAAAACCCCGAGGTCTAACTCCTCCTCTTTAGCTGCCAAATTATAATTATTGATGGAATAACCCGTACAGATTTCAAGAGACCGCCTACTGTAACGGGTAAACATACACTTAGATAAGTTTAATGGAAGAAGATTACGGGAGCACCATGAGTAAACTCTGGATATATCCTCCTGTAACAAGTAACTATCACTAATGCAGCTAATGGGTTTATAGATTTTAAGGTCATCCGCATACATTAAAAAGTGCGAATGACGAAAGCATGACGAGATGTCATTAATGAAAATGATAAATAGAAGAGGTCCAAGAGAGCTGCCTTGTGGAAGACCAGAGAAGGTGACAAATGGACTTGAGATAGCGTCTCCAATAGAAACGTGGCAAGGTCGGTCAGCCAGATAAGACTCGAATGAATACAGGAATGAATACCTAATTTATAAAATTTGGCCAGAAGGGCAGCATGACACACTTTGTCGAAGGCTTGGGAGAAGTCGGTGTAAATGGCATCAACCTGAAATCGGTTTTCAAAAGCTTCAAAGCAGTGCTTAGAAAAGACCGCTAAATTAGTTGTAGTGGACCTACCAGGCAAAAAAACCATGCTGGTTGGGGGATATATAAATAACAAGCCAGAAAAGTCAATTTTTTAGTAACTATCCGCTCCAGTATCTTAGCGACGTTGCAAATTTTGGCTGTAGGTCGATAGTTGGTAACAGACCTATTGCCACCATTGTGGGAATCTACCAGATGAGAGCGACAGGGAGAACAGCAGTTGAAGGGGAGTAGAAAGGGAAGCGATATTCCTCTTAAGAAAGAATGGGGAGATACCATCCACGTCAGGTGTGAGCGACTCGTTTAAATGTCCAGTGGCTTCAACTAGGTCACAGTCCAATTCGTCCATGTTACTCACATTGAGAAAAGGCTCAATGCTAAGAAGAGTCTCATTATCACTCCAAGGAACCTTAGGCTCCAAGTTAGAGGCAAAGTATTTTGCAAAAAGATCAGAAACGCCCTGATCCGAGTCGGTTGCTAAATTACCTTAACATATGGATGAAGGTATGTCTGATTTTGACTTTTTGCTCTTAAAAAACCGCCAAAAAGCTTTAGGATTGTATCGAAGGCTAGCTTCGACATCGGATATATATTGATTGTAGAGGAACTTATTAAGGAAATCAAATTCCCGCTTAAATTGTCAGTACAGCTCTCCTGCGCGAGACTCCCCAGTCATTATTAATCGTTTGTAGTGCTTATCCCTTCTATTCTTTAAGTTTTTTTTATACCTTTTGTATACCAGGGAAGCCTATAGGATCTTCGTACCCTCACAGGGGCATAAGTATCAAAAATATTAAAAAGGGCAACCAAAAATTAAGTATAACAATCATCGATTGAGCCATCCGAAAAAAGGCAAAAACCAATCAAAGGCAGAAATTGAGGCATTAATAAGTGACAAGTTAGTATCATTCAGATGGGTGAAGCAGAAGGCAAAAAACTATAAAACTCAATATGAATTACTAAAGGATTGTGTATATATCACAAAGACTTAATGGTACATTGCATAATTCTACTTTTCTATTAACCAAATTATTTAAAAATATAAGATCAAGAATTTTGGACAAATCATTAAAAATATTATTTACTTGGGAGAGACCCAGACTAAAAATATCATCTAAAACTACAATTTCATGACTCTGGTGAACGTTGCTAGGTAGCATGCAGGGAGATTCCGCGTCCCAAGACCAGACAATGGAGCTTAGGTTAAAATCGCCAGCTACAATAAAAGCGGTAGGGTCCGACGTTTAGGGGGTACCCAAAAACGGTAGGGGGTTTTTTGAAGATTGCGAATGCGGTAAAGGTAGAATCGCCGGGAGGTCAATAACCTTAGCAGGCTCTCTATGAACAAACCGGCTGACTTTTACCCTCATAGGCTAAAAATCATCATTGAAGACTGTAGGGAAATTTTGCTCAGGAACTCCCAATTTGAAATTGACGAACTTGAGGGCATTGATGTCAGCATTCTTTTTGATCAGCCTAGCACAGGCTAAATCATTGGGCTCCACGTTCAGCGTAGACGTCGCGAATTTACCAACATGAAGGTATTTCAAGGTGGGAAACATGCAAGTTGAGCGTAACTGGGTGCTTGTCCCACAATGCCCCTGTTGGGGTTGATCCGTTTCTTCCTCGGGACAGCCCCCTTAGATGCCGTTGGGGCCTGTCCCAGTGTAGCCTTTTTGCTCCCAGTGCTGGTAGGCATAGAAGGGGGAGCAACAACATGCACCCCAGCCGAAGAGGCGCGTCCAACGGGCACAGCCGCTCCATTCACCAGGTCAACTTTGGCATTAAGACTTTCAAAACGGGACTCCAGATCTAGAACTTTATGATTTAGCTCGTCTATTTTGGAATGCGAATCATTTCTTCTGAACTCAAAGAAAGCTAGATGCAGACTGATATATTACCAAATTGATGAGTCTCTTCGAAGCCATCGCGAAGATATTTTCAACGACCCTATTATTTGTTCTGCAAATTTTCTTTGTTTTGTCGAAACTTTGACTCTTCCTAGCGAAGACTTTTCTTTACAAGGTTTCGACATTATAAGAAGAATTGATAGCAATCGATTGAATGGTATTGGCAAAAATGGAATTATGATTTATGCCAAGCAAAATATTGCCGAAAATGTAGTTTTTTTGTTTGAGACAAATGAGTCTTTAAGCTCAAGAACTACATACCAATCAATTGCTTTCAAATATCTCGATACATCATTTATTGTTGTTTATAGGAATCCTGATTTTCCTCTAACACAATTTCGAAATGAAGTTATGGTGGATGTTGAAAGGATAGAAAGCTTAGAAAATAATAGAAAATTGGTAATATTTGGAGATTTTAATTTATGCAGATCTACAACTACTGATCGACTTGAGGAAGCTTTTAATGATGTTAACCTAATTTCAATCAATAATTGTGCAACTACAAAATATTTAACGCAAATTGATTGGATATTAGCTAAAAATGAGCCAAATAATGCTGTTGCTCTTACATACAACACGACCTATAGTCATCATGATGGGATTTTTCTTAAATATAGTTAGGAATTTTTTATTAATTTATTAACTTATTTATTTATTTATTAATTTAATTATATGAATTGTATATATCTTATTACATAAATAAAAGATTTTTATATTATTTAAGGATTGTAATAAATTGTTTATTTATAATGTGCAATATAAATTAAGTTATTATAATATTCCCTCTCGTGGATTGAGACCTTGTCGTGGTGAGGGGGCTAAGTATGTTAGGATTAATAATATTTATCACGGAAACTAGCATCAATCGTTCGTTTTATATAGTTTATAAAAAAATATTATAGGTTGTCAAAGTAATCAGTTAAACGGCAGCTGTAGGATATAGTCGGCAGATCCTTATGAAAGTTGGTATGTCGTATTATTTTGCCAAAAATAGAATCCATAGAAAATCCCAACTTTCTAGCTCAAAAAACACCAAAGTTATGCCATTTCCGATTAATCAGTTATATGACAGCTATAGAATGTAGTCAGCTGATCCTTATTATATTTGGCAAGTCGTATTATTTTGCCAAAAATAGAATCCATAGAAAATCCCTACTTTCTAGCTCAAAAAACACCAAAGTTATGCCATTTCCGATCAATCACTTATATGGCAGCTAAAGAATATAGTCGGCCGATTCCGGCCGCTCCGACTTATATACTGCATGCAAAGGATAGAAGGGTGTGTGCAAAGTTTCAAGTCGATAGCTTTAAAACTGAAAGACTAGTTCGCGTAGAAACAGACAGACAGACAGACGGACAGACGGACATGCTCATATCAACTCAGGAGGTGATCCTGATCAAGAATATATATACTTTATAGGGTCGGAGATGTCTCCTCCACTGCGTTGCACACTTTTGGACAAAATTATAATACCCTCTGCAAGGGTATAAAAACGGACAGAAAATAAGATTTGTTGCTTGAAAGTTATATGCGTAAGGCTGATCTGTCAATTTAGGCGAAGAATAAGTTGTTTCAAAAAATTCTGCGAATAGATCGGCAATGGCCTGATCAGAGGTCGCAAAGGAATTTTCAAACGTAAGCACGGGTGAAAAAGATACTTGTTTACGCTTAGTGTTTACAAAATTATAAAACTGCTTTGGATCCTAAGTAAATTGTATCCGGCAACGGCGAATATGATTCCTGTAACATTCAGCGTTATGCACGGTAAAATTTGACCAAGCTAGTTGATATCTTGAAAGATCAATACTAATGCAGGTTTTTTTTTATTTAAGTAAAAGCTTATTATACCCTTGCAGAGAGTATTATAATTTTGTCCAAAAGTGTGCAACGCAGTGAAGGAGACATCTCCGACCCTATAAAGTATATATATTCTTGATCAGGATCACCTCCTGAGTTGATATGAGCATGTCCGTCTGTCCGTCTGTCCGTCTGTCTGTCCGTCTGTCTGTCTGTCCGTTTCTACGCGAACTAGTCTCTCAGTTTTAAAGCTATCGTCTTGAAACTTTGCACACACCCTTCTTTCCTTTGCACGCAGTATATAAGTCGGAACGGCCCAGATCGGCCGACTATATCATATAGCTGCCATATAACTGATTGATCGGAAATGGTATAACTTTGGTGTTTTTAGAGTTAGAGAGTTCAAATTTGACAAGAGAGCTATTTTTGGCAAACCATTACGACATGCCAAATTTCATAAGGATCGGCCGACTATATCCTATAGCTGCCATATAACTGAACGATCGGAAATGACCCAACTTTTGTGTTTTTGAAGATAGAAATTTGGGACATTTTTAGGTTTGGTTTTTGTATTATAATAAATTGGGTAATATTATCATATTCTCATAAGGATCGGCCAACTATATCCGATGTTTGCGATATATATCCGGTTTTAACCGCAAGGGTATATAAACTTCGGCACCGCCCGAAGTTAGCTTTCCTTTCTTGTTTTAGTATTTTTTAGGTTATTGAGGCACCTTGTAAACCAAGGAGAATTTGTTGAAGCGGACGGATATTTCCATGGCACACATGAGTAAAAAAATGTATTTAAAGTACAATACAAATTTTCTAAAGTAACGTTAAGATCAGTGCACGCCAGATCAGTTTCACCTCTTCAGAAGCAAGAGTAGAGTCTACCGAAATGAGGACTCCACCTCCCCTTCGCTAAAGGTCGATCCCTTCTAAAAGTGGTGTACTTACTTGGAAAAACTTCGGAGCTAAAGATCTCCGGCTATAACCAAGTTTCTGTAAAGGCTATAATATGGGATGCAAAGATAGAACTATCAGAATATAGCTTCGGGAATTTGCTACGTAGCCCCCTAGTTTTCTAATAGGTTAGTGTTAATGACAATACCAGTTTTTTGGGTTAGTGGACGAAGAAGAGGTGGAAGGTTGGTCAGTGGTTCTAATATCAGGTAGTTTTACTCCCGCTGGTTTTAAACACTTTTTTCTTCACGGAACTAGGCTGATGTTCTTGGACAAAAATATTCTCTGGCCAAAAACTGGGGGAACCAATAGTCTTGAACATCAGTGCGGGCACACGAATCTTGAAAGAAGACGTGCGCCTTGTATAATTATATTTAAATTTAGCTATGTCCTTCACCTTTATATCAGATTTTGTTTTGGCTTTGATATGAGCCGAGATATCAATCTCTGAAGTATCAGGGGCAGGCCGAGAAACAAATATATGTTTTGATGGTGAAATCACCTGTAAGGGTTTTGGTGTCGCAGGTACGAGAACTGCAGCATCAGTCGGTGCCGGTGGTCCGGACTGTGGAATACCCTTTTGGGTGACTCTAACGGGGGTTTCGTTCAATAGACCGTTCAATAAGACCTGTGGCATCACTTGAAGAGATGCCATGGCGGACATATCGGACAATTGCTCATTTTCCCTGAGAAATTCGGACGAATTTTTCTCAGTTCTAGCCCTTGAGGTGGCCAGATATATGAGCGGCTGCATTATTGTCGGCTGAGCCGGCTTAGGCGGATCAGAAACAGCGGAGGGGACTCATTAAGCAGCTGAAGGCCACTAAACTGAGTGCCAAGCGCACAGAACTGGTCATTAATTTTACGAAAACCAGTGATCAGCTCCTTAAATCCATTCTTGGTCTGTCTCATGAACGACCTCATTTCGCATTGGACAGCACGACAATTTTCACAACAATAGTGTATACCTATGGGAAGTGGCATCCGAAACTGAGGCAGTGAACCCGGCACACTTGGCGTGTACGACGTATTCGCATAGCCAGCAATGGATGGTAGGCTGGGATGAAGAAGTTTTCTTGTTACAAGACTTCATAGAACAGACCAGTTTAAATTCCATATTTTCAAATTAATAAAACAAAATTAATATATTAAAAGTTAAAAATCACAATACCTCGAACCACTGTGCCAAATAGGAAGCCGAAGAGGGAACTTTTAAGAGTTCAAAGGAAAAATGGAGAAATAGAGATAAGACAGGGAAAAAGCAGAGCTGAGCTCTAAGGTTATTTTATTTGCTCGTAGCTTGCTATGCCCCGTCTCATAGCTAAATAGCCTAAGTTGCGAGTTCTATGTATTTCCCTCACATATTAACAAGCTGCGACTAACGTCGGCCGCATGGAATGGCCGAAGGGCCTGAGCGGATGCTGGAGGCAAGGTTGCCAAGCTGGTACCGACGAGGAGGTGCCCAGGGGTTATAGCTTCACCATCGTTTGGGCTTAAGCCGTCAGTGATAATAGGCCGCGAACTCAGCACTGCTTTAACTTCTACGATCACGGTCTGGAGCTCGACTTCCTTTAGCAACGCATTACCCACAGCTCGAAGAAACAAGTATTTAGCCGATTTAATGGCCGCCTCCCACAGCCCTCCAAAATGTGGGGCTCTGGGAGAGATGAAGATAAATTCGAATCGACGAGGTGCTCCAAATGTTGTCATAGCGTCCTTATGGGTTTCCAATTTGCTCATTATGGCGCGTGACGAGCCCGAGAAATTCGTGGCATTATCGCAATGCAATTTCTTGCATTTCTATATAAGCACATAATGAATGTATTAGCGGTGAGATCTTTTACAAGTTCAAGACGAACGGCTTTTAATAAGAAGCAAATGAATATCGATACATACATCTTGACTAGAGGCTTGACACGAGTTCCTAGCGATACTCGAATCGGCCCAAATAAGTCAACTCCACTAATTGCAAACCCACTAATTGTAAGTTACCCATTATTTGTGAAGCTAATTTTGGCTTGTATCGAATGAAATGTACACATTGTCGTACGACCGCACTACATTCGCGGCTAGCATTAATGAGCCATATTGTTTGGCGAATAAGACCAACCAATGCTCTGGGTCCTGAGTGACAGTTTTTTTATGCAGATGTTGAATGTATAAACTCACTGTTTCGATCTTTTCTCTGCACCCTTTTCACCAAAATTATAATATCCTCTGCAAAGGTATAAAAATCAGACAACATCTTTTTTATAAACGAATAAAAAAAAAAAATTCCCCACACAAACGCTTTTCCATGTTAAACTTGTTTTTTACCTGATGGAAGGCAACATCTCGCCTTACTTTTGTTCTTGGCAGAATTTGAGTTGAGGAAGATGTAGAGCCAAGGAACAGCGACAGTCGGATTGGGTTCGAGGTGCTATCAACACCGAAAAAGAACAATGGGCCGACTATACCAATAGGACTACGCTACTAAGGCATATAACCGGAATGTGGTCGATTATCCGAATACGGTTCTACAGTTATCTAAACCAGTTTTGAAGGTAACGATCAAAATTTTACTGAAATATTAACGTATTTTTTCGGATTTTTTATACCTGTTTATTCGCCGTCTTGAGAAAAGCGGTGGCTCTCTATCTATCATGGTTCGTATTTCAATGCAATGTCGCCGCTTAAACTTTCACGCATGTGCGCCTGCCCTTTCTTGTGTCCGGGCGCCCTTTCAGGTAGAAACTATGCAAAAGAAACCCCTATCTCTCTTTTGACAATGGTGTGCCATGCATTGTCATGCAATTTAAAATTCGATTCAACATCTTCGGGATCTTGATCGTCGGCTTTGCTTAAAGGTTACATTCCGTTTTACGCTTCATTTATTCCACTCATTTCTTCAAAAGTCATGTAAGTTTTGTGTCTCAAAATTCAAATTCAAAATTTCAACATATTTTCGATTCAATTAAATTTGAATCAATTCATTTCATCCCATGCTGCGAGTGAAGCCATGTCTAGTTCTTATGTATTTTAAATTCTTTAAGACCAAACGTCTAAACAAAAAAAAATGGTTTGTTTTTTAAACAAACATTATAATAATAAAATTGGCTTTAACGAATTAATAATTTTTTGATTACGAATGGCTTGTATCTGACCTAAGTGCGGACTAGAGGTCTCCATGACTGGCTAAGGAACGATTTTCAAATGCAAAACCTTGAAAATGAATTGAGTGAGAGTGAGTGATTGTGACAGTCTAGGTCGCACTCGGACATTTGGGGCATGAAATGCTTTTATTTTCTCAGCGGGTTCATCTACGCGGCCTGCCAATATGCCATAGAACCCGAACTCATAGAGATTTCTACGACGGGTTTACAACTACAAACTGAGGCAATGTTAAGGTGAATTTTAAATTTTTTATTTTTCTTGATTAGATTATACACTTTGGAAAAAATTTAAAATATTATATAAATAAATTTAAAAAAAAACAAAAAGTTGATTTCACTCCGGACATCAGCTAAGCACTCTACCACTCGGCTACCCCTCATTCATTGTCGCACGAAAAATTCCTTAACTTAACTTGTCGCGCTGTTGAACCCGCTCGTTCCAGTGGAGGCAGTTCATTGTTATTTGTTTCAGTATTATTCATTATTATTTCGTATCATTTATTTAATATATTGTCTATCTAATTTATTAATAAATATTGTCGGGTCACGCAGCAGCCGCTGTTTTAGTGTTAAGTTTATTTGTTAGGCCGCTTTCTCGGCCGCTCGATTTTAACGGGCCTATCTATAAAGAGTTTTAGCTCCACAATATCTAGGTCGGCCCACCTTCTTCGTATCAAGAGCTTAAGCTTCGCTATGTCTAGCCGGGCTGCACTCTCTGTACACTTTATTAAGTCACTGCTAAGCACCATAACCTGGACCCTTTTCGGATCATCCTGTTTTTAATCTGCCTGTAGAATAAATAACTTATAACGTAATTAATTATTTAACTCGGCCTCTTTATTTTGGTGCAGAATATTGTCATTGAAAAACCTGAATATTCAATATAGGAAATTAATTTATACATTCACGAAAAAACACGAACGCCATATCTCACCTTTCGGTCAACTCAAACATTATTAAGAATTATAAAAAGAAGCGTTTTGCTCAACAGAAGAAAATAAACGAATTCATAGAGTGTATAAAAACCTACTAGATATTACTCTTTCCAGAGCGTTGCCCCTTTCAACCATAGAGGATCCATATCACCCCACGCTGGAGGTTTCAATGGTATCGATCAGGAAGTATCGATCAGAAGTTTCCATGCGTGGCAAATAAGATTCGCTGTTTCCGTAAGGCTAACAGGTTCTTACTTAAATATAAAAAAACAGGTTCTTACTTAAATATAAAAAAACAGGTTCTTACTTAAATATAAAAAAACAGGTTCTTTCTTAAATATAAAAAAATATATACATATATAATTAAAGTAGTATAGATTTTTTAAGATATTTACTAGCCCGGTCAAATTTTACCGTGCATAACGCTGAATTTTAAAGGAATTATATTGCCGCTGCCGGATTTAATTTGTAAACACTAAGCGTAAACATGTATCTTAACCACCTCTGCTTGCTTTTAAAAATTCATCTGCAACATCTGATCAGGGCATTGCCGATCTATTCGCAAAGTTTTTTCAAGCAACTTATTCTCCAGACATACAACATTCAATCAGAAAATCTAATTTTCTTTCCGTTTTTCTCCCAGAATAGCTTATTATTAGATCTTCTAACGGTTAATCCCGTTTATTCAGCTCCATCACTCCATCCATGATGGAGTATTAAAATACCAGTACCAGTACCAGTTACCAGTACCAGAGTACCAGTTTGTGGTTGTGGTACTTTTGAATTTATCTTAGGAAGCCTCAACTTTTTACCCTAAGTGGAAGGAATATAGTTTCCTAACAAAAGAAAAAGGGAAAGTAAAAAAAAAAGTGGAGGCAGGGAAAATCGGAAAATTTACTAATTACGCTAGCGACCTATCGTTGAAAGCTAAGTAATGAGAATGAAAAGCATACTCCGTACCCTAACTGGCTGTACCTAGTTTAAATTTTCAACGGTATCTTTGTTTTCAATTTATTTGCGGCTTATTATTATTGATATTTTTTTCAAAAAATGATATTTAAAATGTCTTCAATTACTTTTTTGACCATTGATATTGTCACGGCTTTTATCCCTACGTTTTTCTACATTTTGTACTTGCGTAAAAGAGGTCTGCATGAATAGCTAACAAGAAAGGAAAGCTAACTTCGGGCGAAGCGAAAGTTGATATACTTTGTTCAAAAAAATTAAGGAAGCTTTAAGGACCACTCCTAATGAAGACGCAGCTTTATATAATAATTTTGATTATTTTCTGGCCCACCTTGAAACTAATTTTGAAGCCTTCAAATTAGCCTTACGTTCCTGCTTGAAAAAGCCGCAAATTTTTCTTCGCACACAATTTTCCGACCGACTGCCTAATGCTACAATAGAGATATTCTAGGCTTACACAGAACTAATATGGATATTCAATTTATCCTAGATACTTACGCCTGTTGTAGTTATATTATTAACTACATAAACAAATCAAACAGAGGCGTATCGCAGTTGCTCCGTGAAGCCATGGCAGAAATAAGCCATGAGAATATTTCTATTAAAAGGAAATTACAGCACCTTGGCAATAAGTTTATTAACGCTATAGAAATATCGGCCCAAGAAGCAGCTTACAATATTTTGGGTCTGCATATGTCGGAGGTAAGTGAAGGTACTATTTTTATAAACACTTGCCATCCAGACAAACAAGTTAGATTGGCTCGCTCAAATGAAGAATTAGAGCGACTACCAAACAACTCGGTGGATATTTTTGAGCGTAATATTCTTGACCGATATGTGCAAAGGCATGAGCAGTTGGAAGGAATTTGTTTAGCAGATTTCGCGGCTTAGTACAGATTTGTCAAGCGGAATGCACGATCTGGCGCTAACCATAGGGAAGACTATGATGAAGCAAATGATGTGGAGGTAGATGTCGAAGATGAAGTGGCTGAGCAAAGCTTTCCACTGATGGATGGGTCTGGTTGTGTTAAGAAACGCAGGCATCCCCTGATTCTAAGGTGGGTTCGCTTTAGCATTAACTCTTCACCTTCCGATTACTTCCGAGAGCATTTAATGCTCTTCTACCCTTGGCGAAATGAAAAAGCTGAACTTCTTTCCAACGATATTGAAGACACATTCCGAGTAAACTATTAAGCCATTAATGCAAAAAAAATGGAACTATGATGTGTTTGATGATATGGAGTTGGAAACAGTTCTTGAATATTTGCAAGAGGATAGGGGAGATCATGCTACTGATGCGGAAGGACCTGCCTCCCAATTCTTAGACGAAGAGTTTAGAGCATTGGCAGTACCTAATATAGAGCGGAACGTAAATATTCTTCAGGATGACAATGCGATAAATAAGCCTGAAGAAGACGGCGAACTTCAATTAATTAGACTCCCCCCGTTAGTTTCCAATGATGACCTTTGTTCGCTAACTCGGTCCCTCAACTACAAGCAAAGACAATATTATGCACATGTGATGCATAATGTTGTGTTTAAAAATGTAGTGTAGTAAGGTGTAGTAAAAAGCAGACTGATTTCTACCATCTATCAGTCTGTGACTTGGCGAGCAAATAAACTTCCTGGTGCTACGGATTCGGCAAAGGTTTATTTATGTGCTCCAACTGGAAAAGCTGCTTTTGGAATTGGAGGACTGACACTTCATTCAGTGTTTTCTCTTCCAATTAATCAAGTTTCAGGTCCCTTGAGACCTTTAAGCAATGATAGTTTAAATACAATCCATTGCAAGTTAATTGATCTCCAATTGATTATAATTGATGAAATTTCTATGGTTGGTTCTAAAATTTTCCGAAGCCCTGACTTAAGTTTTGGTGGAAAATCTATTATAATTTTTCGAGATCTAAAACAGCTTTCCCCAGTTGGAGACAGTTGGATATTTTCGGAGAGGACAAATGATCCTTATAGCGTTTTAGCAGGAAATAGCTTATGGAGCAACTTTAAGTATTTTGAGCTCACAGAAATAATACTCCAAAGAGGCGATCATGCATTTGCTCAAGCCCTGAATCATTTGAGTCTTTCATGACAATTGCAGATATAGAGCTCCTTAAACAAAGAGTTGTTTCACCTAGCGAAGTTCCTGATGATGCCATTAATTTATTTTCTTCTAGCGGAGAAGTTAACAATTAAAATTTCATAAAACTAGCGCATATTGGGACGGAAGAGCTGGTTTCCACTGCTGTTGATACAGTGAAAACTGCGAACATATCTGCACGAAACAGAGAAAACACGTTAAGATATGCTCAAAATATGAAAACCTCTGAAACACAGGGTTTGCCATATAATCTTCATCTCAAAACAACTGCTAAATATATGGTAACCGTCAATATAGACACAAGACACGGACTTGTAAATGGAGCAACTGGTCAGCTGATGCAAATTGATCATTGCTTAGTGAATGGCTCAAATTTAGTGACACGACTTTGGATAAAATTTTTTGAACCCACGGTTGGCGCTATCGCCAGATCAAAGGTTCGGAACAGTCCCGATCCCGAATGGGCTCCAATATTAAAAGCCTCTCGAGTTTTTCAATGTGGAAGATCCGAACATGCTTCTGTTGACCGAAAGCCATTCCCAATTGTTCCTGCTGAGGCTATTACCATCCACAAAAGCCAAATGTCCCAAATGTCCAAGACGAACTTAAAAAGTTAAGAGAGGAAAAGTTCTTGACTACGCATTATAAAATTTTGGTCAGCAGTAATGAAGAAATCTCCCTATATTTATTTATTTATTTTTTCACCAGCGGACAAATCCTTACATGGCTACATAATAACAACTTAAAAACTAATAAATAATACTACAATACTAATACAAACTTAAGAAGTGCCTGATTAACATGCGTTTAAGCACAACCTTATCAGAGCCCCACTCAATTCGGAGGCTAGGCGGCAAAGAATTAAAACAGGAAAGAGCCCGCTCAATCGGCTCATTTAAAAAATAATTGGCCCTATGACACTTGACCCAGAAGGCGGCAAAGGTACAAAGATCCCTTTGAGGAACACTAAAATTAATGAGCCCCAATAAAAAAGGAAAATCAATGATATCAACGACTGCATTGTTTAAAAAAGTTAAAGCTGCCAGTTTACGCCGATCCTTCAACGTGCAAATGTTCAGAAGAAGGCAGCGGCTCTGGTATGAAGGAACAGGATCCTGAAACCTTAGAGGCAGAAGAGCAAATTTTAATAATTTGTTCTGGAGTCGCTCAATTCTATTGGACCGAACTTTACAATCCGGATTCCAAATGATTGAGGCATATTCCAGCCTCGACCGAATAAATGCAGCAAAGACGCTGAGGCTCGAGTATGGACTTTTGAATTAGTTCACGTGCCTCTTACCAAAGCCCAGCATAGCATACGCTTTAGGCAGAATATATTCTAAGTGACCAAAAAATTTAAATTTGCGGTCGAATAAAACCCCGAGGTCTAACTCCTCCTCTTTAGCTGCCAAATTATAATTATTGATGGAATAACCCGTACAGATTTCAAGAGACCGCCTACTGTAACGGGTAAACATACACTTAGATAAGTTTAATGGAAGAAGATTACGGGAGCACCATGAGTAAACTCTGGATATATCCTCCTGTAACAAGTAACTATCACTAATGCAGCTAATGGGTTTATAGATTTTAAGGTCATCCGCATACATTAAAAAGTGCGAATGACGAAAGCATGACGAGATGTCATTAATGAAAATGATAAATAGAAGAGGTCCAAGAGAGCTGCCTTGTGGAAGACCAGAGAAGGTGACAAATGGACTTGAGATAGCGTCTCCAATAGAAACGTGGCAAGGTCGGTCAGCCAGATAAGACTCGAATGAATACAGGAATGAATACCTAATTTATAAAATTTGGCCAGAAGGGCAGCATGACACACTTTGTCGAAGGCTTGGGAGAAGTCGGTGTAAATGGCATCAACCTGAAATCGGTTTTCAAAAGCTTCAAAGCAGTGCTTAGAAAAGACCGCTAAATTAGTTGTAGTGGACCTACCAGGCAAAAAACCATGCTGGTTGGGGGATATATAAATAACAAGCCAGAAAAGTCAATTTTTTAGTAACTATCCGCTCCAGTATCTTAGCGACGTTGCAAATTTTGGCTGTAGGTCGATAGTTGGTAACAGACCTATTGCCACCATTGTGGGAATCTACCAGATGAGAGCGACAGGGAGAACAGCAGTTGAAGGGGAGTAGAAAGGGAAGCGATATTCCTCTTAAGAAAGAATGGGGAGATACCATCCACGTCAGGTGTGAGCGACTCGTTTAAATGTCCAGTGGCTTCAACTAGGTCACAGTCCAATTCGTCCATGTTACTCACATTGAGAAAAGGCTCAATGCTAAGAAGAGTCTCATTATCACTCCAAGGAACCTTAGGCTCCAAGTTAGAGGCAAAGTATTTTGCAAAAAGATCAGAAACGCCCTGATCCGAGTCGGTTGCTAAATTACCTTAACATATGGATGAAGGTATGTCTGATTTTGACTTTTTGCTCTTAAAAAACCGCCAAAAAGCTTTAGGATTGTATCGAAGGCTAGCTTCGACATCGGATATATATTGATTGTAGAGGAACTTATTAAGGAAATCAAATTCCCGCTTAAATTGTCAGTACAGCTCTCCTGCGCGAGACTCCCCAGTCATTATTAATCGTTTGTAGTGCTTATCCCTTCTATTCTTTAAGTTTTTTTTATACCTTTTGTATACCAGGGAAGCCTATAGGATCTTCGTACCCTCACAGGGGCATAAGTATCAAAAATATTAAAAAGGGCAACCAAAAATTAAGTATAACAATCATCGATTGAGCCATCCGAAAAAAGGCAAAAACCAATCAAAGGCAGAAATTGAGGCATTAATAAGTGACAAGTTAGTATCATTCAGATGGGTGAAGCAGAAGGCAAAAAACTATAAAACTCAATATGAATTACTAAAGGATTGTGTATATATCACAAAGACTTAATGGTACATTGCATAATTCTACTTTTCTATTAACCAAATTATTTAAAAATATAAGATCAAGAATTTTGGACAAATCATTAAAAATATTATTTACTTGGGAGAGACCCAGACTAAAAATATCATCTAAAACTACAATTTCATGACTCTGGTGAACGTTGCTAGGTAGCATGCAGGGAGATTCCGCGTCCCAAGACCAGACAATGGAGCTTAGGTTAAAATCGCCAGCTACAATAAAAGCGGTAGGGTCCGACGTTTAGGGGGTACCCAAAAACGGTAGGGGGTTTTTTGAAGATTGCGAATGCGGTAAAGGTAGAATCGCCGGGAGGTCAATAACCTTAGCAGGCTCTCTATGAACAAACCGGCTGACTTTTACCCTCATAGGCTAAAAATCATCATTGAAGACTGTAGGGAAATTTTGCTCAGGAACTCCCAATTTGAAATTGACGAACTTGAGGGCATTGATGTCAGCATTCTTTTTGATCAGCCTAGCACAGGCTAAATCATTGGGCTCCACGTTCAGCGTAGACGTCGCGAATTTACCAACATGAAGGTATTTCAAGGTGGGAAACATGCAAGTTGAGCGTAACTGGGTGCTTGTCCCACAATGCCCCTGTTGGGGTTGATCCGTTTCTTCCTCGGGACAGCCCCCTTAGATGCCGTTGGGGCCTGTCCCAGTGTAGCCTTTTTGCTCCCAGTGCTGGTAGGCATAGAAGGGGGAGCAACAACATGCACCCCAGCCGAAGAGGCGCGTCCAACGGGCACAGCCGCTCCATTCACCAGGTCAACTTTGGCATTAAGACTTTCAAAACGGGACTCCAGATCTAGAACTTTATGATTTAGGTCGTCTATTTTGGAATGCGAATCATTTCTTCTGAACTCAAAGAAAGCTAGATGCAGACTGATATATTACCAAATTGATGAGTCTCTTCGAAGCCATCGCGAAGATATTTTCAACGACCCTATTATTTGTTCTGCAAATTTTCTTTGTTTTGTCGAAACTTTGACTCTTCCTAGCGAAGACTTTTCTTTACAAGGTTTCGACATTATAAGAAGAATTGATAGCAATCGATTGAATGGTATTGGCAAAAATGGAATTATGATTTATGCCAAGCAAAATATTGCCGAAAATGTAGTTTTTTTGTTTGAGACAAATGAGTCTTTAAGCTCAAGAACTACATACCAATCAATTGCTTTCAAATATCTCGATACATCATTTATTGTTGTTTATAGGAATCCTGATTTTCCTCTAACACAATTTCGAAATGAAGTTATGGTGGATGTTGAAAGGATAGAAAGCTTAGAAAATAATAGAAAATTGGTAATATTTGGAGATTTTAATTTATGCAGATCTACAACTACTGATCGACTTGAGGAAGCTTTTAATGATGTTAACCTAATTTCAATCAATAATTGTGCAACTACAAAATATTTAACGCAAATTGATTGGATATTAGCTAAAAATGAGCCAAATAATGCTGTTGCTCTTACATACAACACGACCTATAGTCATCATGATGGGATTTTTCTTAAATATAGTTAGGAATTTTTTATTAATTTATTAACTTATTTATTTATTTATTAATTTAATTATATGAATTGTATATATCTTATTACATAAATAAAAGATTTTTATATTATTTAAGGATTGTAATAAATTGTTTATTTATAATGTGCAATATAAATTAAGTTATTATAATATTCCCTCTCGTGGATTGAGACCTTGTCGTGGTGAGGGGGCTAAGTATGTTAGGATTAATAATATTTATCACGGAAACTAGCATCAATCGTTCGTTTTATATAGTTTATAAAAAAATATTATAGGTTGTCAAAGTAATCAGTTAAACGGCAGCTGTAGGATATAGTCGGCAGATCCTTATGAAAGTTGGTATGTCGTATTATTTTGCCAAAAATAGAATCCATAGAAAATCCCAACTTTCTAGCTCAAAAAACACCAAAGTTATGCCATTTCCGATTAATCAGTTATATGACAGCTATAGAATGTAGTCAGCTGATCCTTATTATATTTGGCAAGTCGTATTATTTTGCCAAAAATAGAATCCATAGAAAATCCCTACTTTCTAGCTCAAAAAACACCAAAGTTATGCCATTTCCGATCAATCACTTATATGGCAGCTAAAGAATATAGTCGGCCGATTCCGGCCGCTCCGACTTATATACTGCATGCAAAGGATAGAAGGGTGTGTGCAAAGTTTCAAGTCGATAGCTTTAAAACTGAAAGACTAGTTCGCGTAGAAACAGACAGACAGACAGACGGACAGACGGACATGCTCATATCAACTCAGGAGGTGATCCTGATCAAGAATATATATACTTTATAGGGTCGGAGATGTCTCCTCCACTGCGTTGCACACTTTTGGACAAAATTATAATACCCTCTGCAAGGGTATAAAAACGGACAGAAAATAAGATTTGTTGCTTGAAAGTTATATGCGTAAGGCTGATCTGTCAATTTAGGCGAAGAATAAGTTGTTTCAAAAAATTCTGCGAATAGATCGGCAATGGCCTGATCAGAGGTCGCAGAGGAATTTTCAAACGTAAGCACGGGTGAAAAAGATACTTGTTTACGCTTAGTGTTTACAAAATTATAAAACTGCTTTGGATCCTAAGTAAATTGTATCCGGCAACGGCGAATATGATTCCTGTAACATTCAGCGTTATGCACGGTAAAATTTGACCAAGCTAGTTGATATCTTGAAAGATCAATACTAATGCAGGTTTTTTTTTATTTAAGTAAAAGCTTATTATACCCTTGCAGAGAGTATTATAATTTTGTCCAAAAGTGTGCAACGCAGTGAAGGAGACATCTCCGACCCTATAAAGTATATATATTCTTGATCAGGATCACCTCCTGAGTTGATATGAGCATGTCCGTCTGTCCGTCTGTCCGTCTGTCTGTCCGTCTGTCTGTCTGTCCGTTTCTACGCGAACTAGTCTCTCAGTTTTAAAGCTATCGTCTTGAAACTTTGCACACACCCTTCTTTCCTTTGCACGCAGTATATAAGTCGGAACGGCCCAGATCGGCCGACTATATCATATAGCTGCCATATAACTGATTGATCGGAAATGGTATAACTTTGGTGTTTTTAGAGTTAGAGAGTTCAAATTTGACAAGAGAGCTATTTTTGGCAAACCATTACGACATGCCAAATTTCATAAGGATCGGCCGACTATATCCTATAGCTGCCATATAACTGAACGATCGGAAATGACCCAACTTTTGTGTTTTTGAAGATAGAAATTTGGGACATTTTTAGGTTTGGTTTTTGTATTATAATAAATTGGGTAATATTATCATATTCTCATAAGGATCGGCCAACTATATCCGATGTTTGCGATATATATCCGGTTTTAACCGCAAGGGTATATAAACTTCGGCACCGCCCGAAGTTAGCTTTCCTTTCTTGTTTTAGTATTTTTTAGGTTATTGAGGCACCTTGTAAACCAAGGAGAATTTGTTGAAGCGGACGGATATTTCCATGGCACACATGAGTAAAAAAATGTATTTAAAGTACAATACAAATTTTCTAAAGTAACGTTAAGATCAGTGCACGCCAGATCAGTTTCACCTCTTCAGAAGCAAGAGTAGAGTCTACCGAAATGAGGACTCCACCTCCCCTTCGCTAAAGGTCGATCCCTTCTAAAAGTGGTGTACTTACTTGGAAAAACTTCGGAGCTAAAGATCTCCGGCTATAACCAAGTTTCTGTAAAGGCTATAATATGGGATGCAAAGATAGAACTATCAGAATATAGCTTCGGGAGTTTGCTACGTAGCCCCCTAGTTTTCTAATAGGTTAGTGTTAATGACAATACCAGTTTTTTGGGTTAGTGGACGAAGAAGAGGTGGAAGGTTGGTCAGTGGTTCTAATATCAGGTAGTTTTACTCCCGCTGGTTTTAAACACTTTTTTCTTCACGGAACTAGGCTGATGTTCTTGGACAAAAATATTCTCTGGCCAAAAACTGGGGGAACCAATAGTCTTGAACATCAGTGCGGGCACACGAATCTTGAAAGAAGACGTGCGCCTTGTATAATTATATTTAAATTTAGCTATGTCCTTCACCTTTATATCAGATTTTGTTTTGGCTTTGATATGAGCCGAGATATCAATCTCTGAAGTATCAGGGGCAGGCCGAGAAACAAATATATGTTTTGATGGTGAAATCACCTGTAAGGGTTTTGGTGTCGCAGGTACGAGAACTGCAGCATCAGTCGGTGCCGGTGGTCCGGACTGTGGAATACCCTTTTGGGTGACTCTAACGGGGGTTTCGTTCAATAGACCGTTCAATAAGACCTGTGGCATCACTTGAAGAGATGCCATGGCGGACATATCGGACAATTGCTCATTTTCCCTGAGAAATTCGGACGAATTTTTCTCAGTTCTAGCCCTTGAGGTGGCCAGATATATGAGCGGCTGCATTATTGTCGGCTGAGCCGGCTTAGGCGGATCAGAAACAGCGGAGGGGACTCATTAAGCAGCTGAAGGCCACTAAACTGAGTGCCAAGCGCACAGAACTGGTCATTAATTTTACGAAAACCAGTGATCAGCTCCTTAAATCCATTCTTGGTCTGTCTCATGAACGACCTCATTTCGCATTGGACAGCACGACAATTTTCACAACAATAGTGTATACCTATGGGAAGTGGCATCCGAAACTGAGGCAGTGAACCCGGCACACTTGGCGTGTACGACGTATTCGCATAGCCAGCAATGGATGGTAGGCTGGGATGAAGAAGTTTTCTTGTTACAAGACTTCATAGAACAGACCAGTTTAAATTCCATATTTTCAAATTAATAAAACAAAATTAATATATTAAAAGTTAAAAATCACAATACCTCGAACCACTGTGCCAAATAGGAAGCCGAAGAGGGAACTTTTAAGAGTTCAAAGGAAAAATGGAGAAATAGAGATAAGACAGGGAAAAAGCAGAGCTGAGCTCTAAGGTTATTTTATTTGCTCGTAGCTTGCTATGCCCCGTCTCATAGCTAAATAGCCTAAGTTGCGAGTTCTATGTATTTCCCTCACATATTAACAAGCTGCGACTAACGTCGGCCGCATGGAATGGCCGAAGGGCCTGAGCGGATGCTGGAGGCAAGGTTGCCAAGCTGGTACCGACGAGGAGGTGCCCAGGGGTTATAGCTTCACCATCGTTTGGGCTTAAGCCGTCAGTGATAATAGGCCGCGAACTCAGCACTGCTTTAACTTCTACGATCACGGTCTGGAGCTCGACTTCCTTTAGCAACGCATTACCCACAGCTCGAAGAAACAAGTATTTAGCCGATTTAATGGCCGCCTCCCACAGCCCTCCAAAATGTGGGGCTCTGGGAGAGATGAAGATAAATTCGAATCGACGAGGTGCTCCAAATGTTGTCATAGCGTCCTTATGGGTTTCCAATTTGCTCATTATGGCGCGTGACGAGCCCGAGAAATTCGTGGCATTATCGCAATGCAATTTCTTGCATTTCTATATAAGCACATAATGAATGTATTAGCGGTGAGATCTTTTACAAGTTCAAGACGAACGGCTTTTAATAAGAAGCAAATGAATATCGATACATACATCTTGACTAGAGGCTTGACACGAGTTCCTAGCGATACTCGAATCGGCCCAAATAAGTCAACTCCACTAATTGCAAACCCACTAATTGTAAGTTACCCATTATTTGTGAAGCTAATTTTGGCTTGTATCGAATGAAATGTACACATTGTCGTACGACCGCACTACATTCGCGGCTAGCATTAATGAGCCATATTGTTTGGCGAATAAGACCAACCAATGCTCTGGGTCCTGAGTGACAGTTTTTTTATGCAGATGTTGAATGTATAAACTCACTGTTTCGATCTTTTCTCTGCACCCTTTTCACCAAAATTATAATATCCTCTGCAAAGGTATAAAAATCAGACAACATCTTTTTTATAAACGAATAAAAAAAAAAAATTCCCCACACAAACGCTTTTCCATGTTAAACTTGTTTTTTACCTGATGGAAGGCAACATCTCGCCTTACTTTTGTTCTTGGCAGAATTTGAGTTGAGGAAGATGTAGAGCCAAGGAACAGCGACAGTCGGATTGGGTTCGAGGTGCTATCAACACCGAAAAAGAACAATGGGCCGACTATACCAATAGGACTACGCTACTAAGGCATATAACCGGAATGTGGTCGATTATCCGAATACGGTTCTACAGTTATCTAAACCAGTTTTGAAGGTAACGATCAAAATTTTACTGAAATATTAACGTATTTTTTCGGATTTTTTTATACCTGTTTATTCGCCGTCTTGAGAAAAGCGGTGGCTCTCTATCTATCATGGTTCGTATTTCAATGCAATGTCGCCGCTTAAACTTTCACGCATGTGCGCCTGCCCTTTCTTGTGTCCGGGCGCCCTTTCAGGTAGAAACTATGCAAAAGAAACCCCTATCTCTCTTTTGACAATGGTGTGCCATGCATTGTCATGCAATTTAAAATTCGATTCAACATCTTCGGGATCTTGATCGTCGGCTTTGCTTAAAGGTTACATTCCGTTTTACGCTTCATTTATTCCACTCATTTCTTCAAAAGTCATGTAAGTTTTGTGTCTCAAAATTCAAATTCAAAATTTCAACATATTTTCGATTCAATTAAATTTGAATCAATTCATTTCATCCCATGCTGCGAGTGAAGCCATGTCTAGTTCTTATGTATTTTAAATTCTTTAAGACCAAACGTCTAAACAAAAAAAAATGGTTTGTTTTTTAAACAAACATTATAATAATAAAATTGGCTTTAACGAATTAATAATTTTTTGATTACGAATGGCTTGTATCTGACCTAAGTGCGGACTAGAGGTCTCCATGACTGGCTAAGGAACGATTTTCAAATGCAAAACCTTGAAAATGAATTGAGTGAGAGTGAGTGATTGTGACAGTCTAGGTCGCACTCGGACATTTGGGGCATGAAATGCTTTTATTTTCTCAGCGGGTTCATCTACGCGGCCTGCCAATATGCCATAGAACCCGAACTCATAGAGATTTCTACGACGGGTTTACAACTACAAACTGAGGCAATGTTAAGGTGAATTTTAAATTTTTTATTTTTCTTGATTAGATTATACACTTTGGAAAGAATTTAAAATATTATATAAATAAATTTAAAAAAAAACAAAAACTTGATTTCACTCCGGACATCAGCTAAGCACTCTACCACTCGGCTACCCCTCATTCATTGTCGCACGAAAAATTCCTTAACTTAACTTGTCGCGCTGTTGAACCCGCTCGTTCCAGTGGAGGCAGTTCATTGTTATTTGTTTCAGTATTATTCATTATTATTTCGTATCATTTATTTAATATATTGTCTATCTAATTTATTAATAAATATTGTCGGGTCACGCAGCAGCCGCTGTTTTAGTGTTAAGTTTATTTGTTAGGCCGCTTTCTCGGCCGCTCGATTTTAACGGGCCTATCTATAAAGAGTTTTAGCTCCACAATATCTAGGTCGGCCCACCTTCTTCGTATCAAGAGCTTAAGCTTCGCTATGTCTAGCCGGGCTGCACTCTCTGTACACTTTATTAAGTCACTGCTAAGCACCATAACCTGGACCCTTTTCGGATCATCCTGTTTTTAATCTGCCTGTAGAATAAATAACTTATAACGTAATTAATTATTTAACTCGGCCTCTTTATTTTGGTGCAGAATATTGTCATTGAAAAACCTGAATATTCAATATAGGAAATTAATTTATACATTCACGAAAAAACACGAACGCCATATCTCACCTTTCGGTCAACTCAAACATTATTAAGAATTATAAAAAGAAGCGTTTTGCTCAACAGAAGAAAATAAACGAATTCATAGAGTGTATAAAAACCTACTAGATATTACTCTTTCCAGAGCGTTGCCCCTTTCAACCATAGAGGATCCATATCACCCCACGCTGGAGGTTTCAATGGTATCGATCAGGAAGTATCGATCAGAAGTTTCCATGCGTGGCAAATAAGATCCGCTGTTTCCGTAAGGCTAACAGGTTCTTACTTAAATATAAAAAAACAGGTTCTTACTTAAATATAAAAAAACAGGTTCTTACTTAAATATAAAAAAACAGGTTCTTTCTTAAATATAAAAAAATATATACATATATAATTAAAGTAGTATAGATTTTTTAAGATATTTACTAGCCCGGTCAAATTTTACCGTGCATAACGCTGAATTTTAAAGGAATTATATTGCCGCTGCCGGATTTAATTTGTAAACACTAAGCGTAAACATGTATCTTAACCACCTCTGCTTGCTTTTAAAAATTCATCTGCAACATCTGATCAGGGCATTGCCGATCTATTCGCAAAGTTTTTTCAAGCAACTTATTCTCCAGACATACAACATTCAATCAGAAAATCTAATTTTCTTTCCGTTTTTCTCCCAGAATAGCTTATTATTAGATCTTCTAACGGTTAATCCCGTTTATTCAGCTCCATCACTCCATCCATGATGGAGTATTAAAATACCAGTACCAGTACCAGTTACCAGTACCAGAGTACCAGTTTGTGGTTGTGGTACTTTTGAATTTATCTTAGGAAGCCTCAACTTTTTACCCTAAGTGGAAGGAATATAGTTTCCTAACAAAAGAAAAAGGGAAAGTAAAAAAAAAAGTGGAGGCAGGGAAAATCGGAAAATTTACTAATTACGCTAGCGACCTATCGTTGAAAGCTAAGTAATGAGAATGAAAAGCATACTCCGTACCCTAACTGGCTGTACCTAGTTTAAATTTTCAACGGTATCTTTGTTTTCAATTTATTTGCGGCTTATTATTATTGATATTTTTTTCAAAAAATGATATTTAAAATGTCTTCAATTACTTTTTTGACCATTGATATTGTCACGGCTTTTATCCCTACGTTTTTCTACATTTTGTACTTGCGTAAAAGAGGTCTGCATGAATAGCTAACAAGAAAGGAAAGCTAACTTCGGGCGAAGCGAAAGTTGATATACCCTTGCAGTTGAAACCGGATAGATATCGCAAAAATCTGATATAATTTGGCCGATCCTTATGAGAATATCATAATGTAACAAATTTATTACATTACAAAATTTAAAAAAGGTCCCAAACTTCTATCTTCAAAAATAACCAAAGTTGGTATTTTTACCAAAATACATTCCGATCGTTCAGTTATATGGCAGCTATAATATATAGTCGGCCGATCCTTATGAAATTTGGTATGTCGAAATATTTTGCCAAAAATAGAATTCATACATTTATGTATGTGTTATACACGTTTATGTTATGTATGTAATTATGGATTTATGTTTATAAATCATAAATTTAAACTCTCTAGCTCCAAAAACACGGAAGTTATAGCATTTCCGATCAATCAGTTATATGGCAGCTATAGGATATAGTCGGCCGATCCCGGCCGTTATATACTGCGTGCAAAGGAAAGAAGGGTGTGTGCAAAGTTTCAAGTAGATAGACAGACAGACGGACAGACAGACGGACAGACAGACAGACAGACGGACAGACAGACGGACAGGCAGACGGACAGACACACGGTCATGCTCATATCAACTTAGGAGGTGATCCTGATCAAGAATAAATATACTTTGTAGGGTCGGAGATTTCTCCTTCACTGCGTTGCACACTTTTGAACAGAATTATAATATCCTCTGCCAGGGTATAAAAACGACATTCAAATGCACAACCTTGGAAATGAATTGAGTGAGATAGAAAGCTGAGACGAAAATAAATAAATGAGTGAGTGCGACTGTGTAGGTCACACTGGCACCACATTCGGGGGATGAAAACCAAATTGAACCAAATTCTAGAATGTACTAAAAAACTATACTTATTCATATATAGGTGTATATTATATTTAAATATTTGTATATTTATATATTAATTCTAGCCATTGCGCCATGCATTGTTATTTTTTCTGAAATATTGATTATTATTTTGTATAACCTATTTTACATATAAGAATGTAATAATATTTGCAATATTTATTAATATATATTTTCTCAACAAGTTTGCCGCTGAAAAAATTTTGTGAAATAATTTAATTTACGAAAACCAAAAGACTCAGAAAAAAACTAAGCAAAAACAATAAGAAAATAATAATAACGGTTAAAAACCATAGGTCTCATTAAATTGTTCATTCATTTGCAAAAAAAACACATTCATTATAATTTACCTTTCGGCCAACTCCCTCATTATTAAAGAAGTATTAAAAGAAGAGTTTGAGACATTCGGCTAAATTCCCCATTTCAAAAGCGTTCTTCTTACTTCCCATCACAACTCACTCGGTTTCAAAGCAAGAGAATGCCCATGAGTTAGAATTAAAGGTATTTTTCTGTATATATTTCTGCTTATTTATTCAGTAGCCTCCTCAGAGATATTTCGATTTGATGTTTATTTTTATTTTTGAAAATAAAAAAAAAATGTTCTCACAAAAGAATGCACGAGCCGAAAAAATAAGGTATACATAGTTGGCCTATCGCGAAGTGTGCAACGCAGTAAAAGGAGACATCTCCGACCCTATAACGTGTATATATTTTTGATCAGGTTCATCTCCTATGTTGATATAAGCATGTTCGTCTGCCAGTCTGTCTGTTTTACGCAAAGTGGGCTCTCCAAAATGTTTACTCGCACGCACCCTTTTTATTGCGTGCAGCATATAAGACGGAACGGCCGGGGTCGGCCGAATATATCCTATAAGTGCCATATCCTATAACTGATTGATCGGTAATTCCATAACTTGGGTATTTTTAGAGTTAGAAAATTGGGTTTACTTATGGATTCTATTCTTTGAAAATTTTACTGCATTCAAAATTGTATAAGACCGATTATATCTTATAATACGGAAATGAAGATAGAAGGTTTGAATTTTCTACAGATTAAATTTGTTTCCAATTAATTTGATTTACCAATTTCTATAGAGATCTGCCGTCTACATCTTGTAGCTGCCATATAACTAAACGAATGAAAATGATATTTGGTATATTGTAAAAATACTTTGGTATTTTTGAAGAAGCTTAAAGAAGATTTTTGAAGAAGCTATGAAGCTTGTGCATTTTTTTTTTTAGATTTTTTATTCTTATATACAGTAGCGGACAATGAAATCCGGACACCTAAGTACTTGCACTCAATGTGAACTTTGCATTAGTGTGGTAAGAGCGCGTGTTGTTATATCGAGTTGAAATTTTTTCGTTATATCCGGAAGGTATTTAGCTTTCATGATCTGTAGGCCTTTTTTTAATTATTAAATGTCTTATGTTAGAAACAATTTTTTTTTAAATATGTTGAAAATGACTGAAAATTTTCAAGCGGCCATATTGGCCTTACAATCGAAAATCTTAAGCTTCCGAGGAATAAGCTCTAACGTTGGACTTATTGAGTCCGAGGATTTCCTACAAAATTTTGAGAATACCAGAACTGTAAAGCATTTGCCAGGATCAGGAAAGAAAAAGAACACCAACTACCACAAGGATCGAATCCTTTCACGATTAGGCATGGTTGATCGTTTCAAATCAGCAAAACATGTAAGAAGTAAGTTTTTCCAGTTGATAGGAGTCGAAATAAGCTCTCAAACCGTTCGAAGGAACATTGAGGAGGCAGGACTTCATGGCCGGCGAACACCGAAAAACCCAGTCTTGACCGCAAAAATGCTCCAGAAAAGGCAACAGTGGGTCAAAATGAACGAATCTTGGACTGTACATGATTGGCGAAACGTCATTTTATTTTTTTTTTAATTCTTTAAGGATTTGTTTAAACAATAATTGAAGTTTAAAATTTCTAGTATTTTTTTTTTTAAATTTATGCCCTGGTCAACAAAATTGCGTCGTTGATCGGGAACGGTGAAAACTTTCATGTTGTTCCGCTTATCAAAGGAAACATCCATGAAACAAAGGTGCAAACCAAGACTGAAGAGCACTTCCGAATAGTGTCAAAATATCTGGACACTGTACAGAAAAACTATTACACGTACCAGCTGAAAAGCAGTAAGGGCCTACAAGTGGTAGTAAAGGGAATAGATGATGTAACCTGATGTTACCGCCGAGGAAATAAAAACCGCCCTTAAAGAAAAGGGCTTCGCCGCCAAGAATGTTATTAACATTCTAAATAAAGATAAAAAGCCACAACCCCTCTTCAAGGTCGAGCTCGAGCCTGAAAGCAGGTCGCTGAAGAAGAACGAAGTCCACCCAATCTACAACCTGCAATATCTTTTGCATCGGAAAATCACTGTTGAAGAGCCACATAAACGTAACGGTCCAGTGCAATGCACTAATTGTCAAGAGTATGGACACACAAGGTCTTACTGCACACTTCGGGCTGTCTGTGTAGTCTGCGGGGACGCCCACAAGTCCGCTTGCTGCACTACAAACAAGGACAGTACCGTGAAGAAATGTGGAAACTGCGGAGGCAGCCATACGGCAAAGTATAGAGGATGTATTGTGTATAAGGAGTTAAAGAGTCGCATGCGTCAAGCGACCGCAACGCGCAACCAAAATCCACAGAATGCGTACGTTTCGTCAAAAACCACGCCAGACGTCTTCTTCGCCAAAGCTGCGAGATCCTCATTCGGTCCACTAAACACCACCAACGGCTTCTCCTATGCCGATGCTCTACGATCTGGAAGGGAAATTCCAATTCAGCCTAACTCTCAAAGCGCTCAACAGGCCCCAGAACAGCCACACAGCAAAACGGAAACTATGATGCTTACCCTCCAACAAAGTATGATGGAGCTTATGTCATTCATGAAAACGACCATGCAAACGCTTGTTCAAAACCAGAACATGGTGATACAGCTGCTCGTAGCACAACAGTCCAAATAATCTATGCAGGCGCTACGAATATCAATGTGGAACGCCAATGGTGTCTCACGGCATAAACTAGAATTGTCACAATTCTTGACCGAAAAACATATTGACGTTATGCTACTGGTGGAAACGCATCTTACAAGCAAATACAACTTTCATATAAGAGGCTACACAATCTACCGCACAGATCATCCAGATGGGAAAGCCCACGGCGGAACTGGAGTTCTAAGCAGAGAACGAATTTAACACCATTTTCACAAAAGGTTTGCAACAAACTTCTTGCAGGCCACATCGATACAAATTCAGTCAAGCAACGGAATCCTTTCAATTGCTGCCGTTTACTGCCCTCCTCGCTTCTCAATCTCGGAAGGACAATTTATGGACTTCTACAATTCACTTGGGGATCGATTTATAGCCGCAGGAGACTACAACGCCAAACATACGCACTGGGGATCACGTCTAGTGACTCCCAAAGGAAGACTATTGTACAATGCAATTATAAATGTGAAAAATAAACTGGACTACGTTTCCCCTGGAAGTCCCACATACTGGCCAACAGACTCACGAAAGCTCCCAGACCTTATTGATTTTGCAGTGACAAAAAACATACCTCGCAATCTAATAAGTGCCAAAGCAGTCTCGGACTTATCATCAGACCACTCGCCAGTGCTTCTTACGCTTCTTCAAAGCCCAGAAATAACCGAACACCCCTTCAGTCTGACGACGACAAAAACAAACTGGCTAAAATACAAAAAGTACGTGAGTGCCCACATAGAACTCGCCCCGGATTTTAACATGGAATCGGACATCGACTACACTACGAGCGCCCTGGAAGAAGTACTCGTTGCGGCAGCTAAAATCTCTACTCCTCATAGGAAAGAAGTAGACCGAAACAAACACTTCAAATCTAATCAGCAAATCGAACAGCTCGTGCGAGAAAAGAGGCGCACGCGTCGTGATTGGCAAAACAGCAGATCACCAGCTTCAAAACAACGCCTTAAGGAAGCAACCCGATCACTCGACCAGGCTCTTCACCAACAGGAAGAAAATGCACAGCTGAGGTACATCCAGAATCTCTCGCCAACAAGCACAAAGTACCCCCTGTGGAGGGCCCACCCAAATCTTAGTGCCCCAATTGAAACGACCACCCCGATAAGAAACTCTTCGGGATGCTGGGCTCGCAGCAACGAAGACCGAGCTGAAACATTCGCCACACATCTCCAAAGTGTCTTCCAGCCAAACCCAGCCTCAAATTCATTCCTCCTGCCAGTAATTCAGCCAGAGTCCTCCCCTCAGCCAGCCGCACCTCCATTCCGGCCGAACGAAATCGAAAAAGTCATAAGAGGGCTAAAACCAAAAAAGGCTCCCGGTGGTGACCTATTGACCCCAAAGATGCTGATCGAACTTCCAAAATGCGCTATAGAGGCCGTCTGCAAACTATTTAATGGAATCATTAATCTTGGCTATTTCCCAAAAAAGTGGAAGAAATCCATTATTATAATGATACCGAAGCCTGGAAAAGACCACACAATTCCGTCATCATACAGACCAATAAGCCTTCTATTTTGTTTGTCTAAATTGTTTGAAAAATGCTTGTTAACTCGCATAATACCACATTTGGAAGCTTGCAATATCATCCCGGCACACCAATTAGGCTTTCGAAGAAACCATGGAACCATCGAACAAGTGAACAGATTAACATCCGAAATACGCTCAGCCTTCGAACAACGAGAATACTGCAGCGCTATTTTCCTCGACGTATCTCAAGCTTTCGACCGAGTTTGGCTCATCGGACTCATGCACAAAATTAAAACGTATTTGCCAACATACACCCACAAGCTACTGGAATCATACCTCTTCAATAGGGTATTCTCAGTGAGATGCAACGCAGCTACTTCGGGCGACTACACCATCGAAGCTGGAGTTCCACAGGGAAGCGCACTCGGGCCGTGTCTATATGTTTTGTATACTGCGGATATTCCTACGAGCGCACAACTAACAACGTCAACGTTCGCCGATGATACCGCTATTCTTAGTCGCTCCAGATGCCCAACGCAGGCAACAACCCAACTGGCTAATCATCTCACAATAGTGGAAAGGTGGCTGTCCGACTGGCGCATTAAAATAAACGAACAAAAGTGTAAACATATAACGTTTACTCTTAATAGACAAACATGCCCTCCGCTTTTACTAAACGGTATGCAGATCCCTCAAGCTAACGACGTAACGTACCTTGGCGTTCACCTTGATAGACGACTTACCTGGCGTAAGCACATCGAATGCAAAAAGATGCATCTAAAACTGAAAGCCAGCAGCCTCCACTGGATCATAAACTCACGATCGCCACTGTGCCTAGACTACAAGCTACTACTGTACAATTCAGTCCTAAAGCCAATCTGGACGTATGGCTCCCAGCTGTGGGGGAACGCGAGCAGCAGCAACATAGACATCATACAGCGCGCACAATCAAAAATCCTGAGAACTATCACAGGGGCACCTTGGTATGTTCGCAACGAAAACATCCACCGGGATCTGGGCATCCTCGCAGTGAAAGACGAAATCCAGAAGCAAAAAGAGTCATACAAAGAAAAACTGTCTTCGCACCCAAATTTTCTCGCTCGGGGATTGACTCGGGTTTCTAGCGTATCCCGCCTTAGACGCAACGACCTCCCAACCCAGCAATCGATTTTTAGGCCCGTCTAACTCCGTATCAGTCAATATGACTGTTAGTTAAGTTAAAAATATAAGATTTGATACACCTCTTGTTAGTCTCGCAAAGAGAAGATTCAAGAAATAAAAGCAACGTTAAAATAAAAAAAATAAAAAAAAAAAAATTTCTAGTATTTTTTTTTTTAAATTTATGTAATAAATTTTTTTCAGAAAAATCGAATATCAACATTAGACGGGCGAGGCAGTAGTTCTGATTTCTATCCGATTCAATATTGTTGTCCTACTTTAAAAGTTAAAATACATAAATACAAACCCAAAAAATAAGAGAATTTAATTAAACAGTCGAAAGTGTCTGTTATAAAGAAATAATACTTTAAGGATGTAGTCTCATGTGTGAGGTTGAAAAAATCAATTTTTTTTTTTTTTTATATTTTGATAGTATTGTTTATTATGAATGTACTGTTAAAGTTTCAAATAAAAATATCAAATAATGACAGAGATACAGCCCATAATCGAGAGCGCGCCTACACCGAAAAGTATGAGTTTCTCGGTAGCGTCTAAACTTTAAACGCGCTTTTCTCGAAACGACATTTTTGTGTGCGGCGCAGGTGATTCACAAAATTCTATGGTACCGATCTAGCTGAAATTTGGATATGTTGTTCTAAAAAGTAACACCTCTGTCCCGTACTAGAATCATTTATTTTCAATGATTAGTTTTTTTTTTATCATTAATTTAAGACAATTTTTTTAAATTAAAACAAATTTTTTGTTTTGTGAGTTCGCCATTTTGTTGTTTATTGATGAAAATATTTCATTCTAGTCCGGGACAGAGCCATTAGCTTACAAAACAATAATCTATTCTAATTTTTTGTTTCGGATGACTCTAGCAGTCGAAATCACCTGCGCCAGGGACCTATCTTTTTTTTTTATATGCATACTTTGGCATGCTATAAAGTGTATTAAACTACACAAGAATAAATTAAACAAAATATTTTCAAATAGTTTATGATGCTTATAAAAACATATTTGAAAATTGAAACGATCGCATTATTTTTTATTACAAAAAAATTTTTTTGAAATAACCTCTAAAAAGTAGGCCGGCACATGAGACTACATCCTTAAATACTAAGCTAATAAGAAATAATTTTCAAAAATTTTTGTTAACTAATAGTTAAACAAAAAAATTTTTTTTACATTTTCGTACATTTTTGTTTATTTATCGAATATTGAAGTATACGTTTTATTTCCAAATAAAACAAAATTACATTTAAAAGAACACGTTTTGAATAACCATTTATATTATTTTCATCGATTTACAAAAAAATTTAGTCCATAAAGTAAACGCTGTCTGAAAAAAAACTAAAAAAGTAGTATTTTTTGCCTGTCCGGATTTTATTGTCTCCCACTGTATTAGTCTTATTATGATATTACAATAAAGATCTTCCTAGTATATCTGATGTTCGCGATATACATATGTTTTTCTATCAACTGTAGAGCCGTCCGAAGTTAGATTCGCCCTGTTGCATTTGTTACTATTTATTATTTATTATTGAATAGTCTTATATAATCTTGTGTAAAGGGATGAAGTCTAGAGAATCAAAATTTTATGGTAGATTGCTAATTGGGGACTTTATTAACTCAATGCCATCAATTTTCGACTATTTTAATTCCATAAATGCACCCTTTGAAAATTAAACAAGGTGTTCATAAATTACACCTTTAGTGTTTTGTAACACCCTGGTCTAATTGGTTTAAAGCATTTTAAATTGGTGTGACAGATGTTGAAACCAGATACCTGGGTTTTATCTGATTGGAAGCCTAATTTTTTATACAAAGGGTGTGTAAAATAAATTTAATGGTGGTAGCTCTTGACAAAGAGAATTAAAAACAAGAAAAGAAAGCTAACTTCGGGCGGAGCCGAAGTTTATATACCCTTGCAGTTAAAACCGGATATATATCGCAAACATCGGATATAGTTGGCCGATCCTTATGATTACATCATAAAAAAACTAATTAACTAAAATATAAAAACTAAAAAAAGGTCCCAAACTTCTATCTTCAAAAATACGAAAGTTGATATTTCTACCAAGTACCATTTCCGATCGTTCAGTTATATGGCAGCTATAGGATATAGTCGGCCGATCCTAATGAAATTTGGTAGGTTGGATCAACTGGCCAAAAATAGAATCTCTATTAAGTTTCAGCTTTCTATCTTCAAAAACACGAAAGTTGGGTCATTTCCGATCGTTCAGTTATATGGCAGCTATAGGATATAGTCGGCCGATCCTTATGAAATTTGGCATGTCGTAATGTTTTGCCAAAAATAGCGCTCGTGTCAAATTTGAACTCTCTAACTCTAAAAACACCAAAGTTATACCATTTCCGATCAATCAGTTATATGGCAGCTATAGGATATAGTCGGCCGATCCCGGCCGTTCCGACTTATATACTGCATGCAAAGGAAAGAAGGGTGTGTGCAAAGTTTCAAGACGATAGCTTCAAAACTGAGAAACAAGTTCGCGTAGAAACGGACAGACAGACGGACAGACAGACGGACAGACAGACGGACAGACGGACAGACGGACAGACGGACAGACGGACATGCTCATATCAACTCAGGAGGTGATCCTGATCAAGAATATATATACTTTATAGGGTCAAAGATGTCTCCTTCACTGCGTTGCACACTTTTGGACAAAATTATAATACCCTCTGCAAGGGTATAACAAGAAAGAAAATCTAACTTCGGGCGGAGCCGAAGTTGATATACCCCTTAAAACCGGATATATATCGACAAACATCGGATATAGTTGGCCGATCCTTATGAGAATATGATTATATAGCTCAAGTTATTATTATACAAAATCTAAAAAAAGTCCCAAACTTCTATCTTCAAAAAATAGCAAAGTTGGTATTTCTACCAAAAACCATTTCCGATCGTTCAGTTATATGGCAGCTATACGATATAGTCAGCCGGTCGTTATAAAATTCACGCCGTATTATTTTGCCAAAAGTAGCTCTCATGTGAAATTTGAACTCTCTAACTTTAAAAACACCAAAGTTATACCATTTCCGATCAATCAGTTATATGGCAGCTATAGGATACAGTCGGCCGATCCGGGCCCTTCCGACTTATATACTGCGTGCAAAGGAAAGAAGGGTGTGTGCAAAGTTTCAAGACGATAGCTTTAAAACTGAGAGACTAGTTTGCGTAGAAACAGACATACAGACAGACGGACAGACGGGCCGACGGACAGACGGACAGACGGACATGCTCATATCAACTCAGGAGGTGATCCTGATCATGAATATATATACTTTGTAGGGTCGGAGATGTCTCCCCTTCACTGCGTTGCACACTTTTGGACAAAATTATAATACCCTCTGCAAGGGTATAACAAGAAAGGAAAGCTAACTTCTGGCGGAGCCGAAGTTTATATACCCTTGCAGTATATATAGAATAGTATAGTATAAAACCTATATCCGGTCGCAAACATCGGATATAGTTGGCCGATCCTTATGCGAATATGAATATATCATCCAATCCAATACAATACAATACAAAATCTAAAAAAAGTCCCAAACTTCTATCTTCAAACATACCAAAGTTTGTAATTCTACCAAAAACCATTTCCGATCGTTCATTTATATGACAGCTATAAGATATAGTCAGCCGATCGTTATGACATTTGGTAGGTCGGATTAACTGGCCAAAAATATAATCTGTACCAAGTTCCTACTTTCTATCTTCAAAAACACGAAAGTTGGGTAACTTCCGATAGTTCAGTTATATGGCAGCTATAGGATATAGTCGGCCGATCCTTATGAAATTTGGCATGTCGTAATGTTTTGCCAAAAATATGTCAAATTGAAAGTCTCTAACTCTACAAAAACTAAAGTTATATTTCCATTTCCATTTCCATATAAACCATTTCCGATCAATCAGTTATATGGCAGCTATAGGATATAGTCGGCCGATCCCGGCCGATCCCGGCCGATCCCGTTCCGACTTATATACTGCGTGCAAAGGAAAGAAGGGTGTGTGCAAAGATTCACGACGATAGCTTTAAAACTGAGAGACTAGTTCGTGTAAAAACAGACAGACGGACAGACGGACATGCTCATATCAACTCAGGAGGTGATCCTGATCAAGAATATATATACTTTATAGGGTCGGAGATGTCTCCTTCACTGCGTTGCATACTTTTGGACAAAATTATAATACCCTCTGCAAGGGTATAACAAGAAAGGAAAGCTAACTTCGTGCGGAGCCGAAGTTGATATACCCTTGCAGTTAAAACCTATATCCGGTCGCAAACATCGGATATAGTTGACCGATTCTTATGAGATTATCATAATAAAACCAATTAATTACAATAAAATATCTAAAAAAAAAAAGTCCAATCTTCAAAAATACCAAAGTTGGTATTTCTGCCAAATACCATATCCGATCGTTCAGTTATGTGGCAGCTATAAGATATAGCCGACCGATCGGTTTGAAAATTGGTTGGTCGGATAAACTAACCGAAATATATAATCTGTATTAAGTTTCATCTTTCTATCTGGTCATCAAAGTTGGGTAATTTTTGATAGTTCAGTTATATGGAAGCTATAAGATATAGTCGGCCAATCCTTATGAAATTTAGCATGTCATATTATTTTGCCAAAAAAAAAAAAAAAAAAATTTTACATGAGAGCTATTTTTAATAGTAGGACTTTTAAGTAGGACAACGATATTGACTTGGATAGAAATCAGGACTACTGCCTGGCCAGTCTAATGTTGATATTCGAGTTTTCTGCAAATAATTTATTACCTAAATTTAAAAAAAAAAATACTACAAATTAAAAACTTTAATTATTGTTTAAACAAATCCTGAAAGAATAAAAAATATGAGCACGTAGCTCATACTATTGTAAGACAAATGGATTATTTTGGTGTCGTTACATAAAATGACGTTTCGCCAATCATGTACATTCCAAGGTTCGTGCATTTTGACCCACTGTTGCCTTTTCTGGACCATTTTTGAGGTCAAGACTGGGTTTTTCGGTATTCCTGTCTCCTCAATGTTTCTTCGAACGGTTCAAGTGCTAATTTAGACTTATCGACTCGTTTCTTTGCTTAGAGCTTTGCTTCTTTGCAAATGCTTTAGAGTTCTGGTTTTCTCAAAATTTTGTAGGAAATCCTCGAAAGAAGACTCAATAAGTCCAACGTTAGAGCTTATTCCTCGGAAGCTTAAGATTTTCGATTGTAGGGCCAATATGGTCCCTCGAAAATTTTCAGTCATTTTCGATGTATTTAAAAAAAATTTTTTTTTTAACATAAGTAGTTTAATAATTTAAAAAATGCTTTCAGATTATGAAAGGCAAATACCTTCCGGATATGTCGAAAAAATTTCAGCTCGATATAACAATACGCGCTCCTACCACACTAATGCAAAGTTCACATTTAGTGGAAGTACTTAGGTGTCCGGATTTCATTGTCCGCTACTGTATATACTTTATAGGGTCGGAGACACATGCACACATTTGACCAAAATTATAATACCCTCTGCCAGGGTATAAAAAGAGGGCACTAAGCCAAGAAAACGATCTTAATAAGATCTAGTTGCATATGCCAACAGTAACTAAGATGATTGTAATAAGAATATATTAAAAAAAAAAAATTTTAATTTTATCTAAATATATATATACTTGTATACTAGCTGATCCGGCAACCGTTGTTTTGCCACCAGATGACTTTATAATTTCTCTACAAAATTTACTCCGTTCTAGACTTATGTATTATAAAGTCATGTGGAGAGCTGTGAACCATGAACCATAGCTGATCCGGCAACCGTTGTTTTGCCACCAGATGACTTTATAATTTCTCTACAAAATTTACTCCGTTCTAGACTTATGTATTATAAAGTCATGTGGAGAGCTGTGAACCATGAGGTTCACAGCCATATAACAACCACAACCATATGAAAATAACAAAAGGCAAACATTATTTTTGTTATTATTTGATGGAAATTCAGCAAGTCAATCTCTTAGTGCTATATCGTTAACAATATTTTTTGTCAGTCCATCTTTGACTAACACAAATAAACTGGATGGTTTACCCACTTAAGAGCATGCCACGTACATGGTGTTCTTAAATCGAAGCCACAAAAAAACATCATTTGACCCTGGGATTAGTTGATAGTCATTGCAAATGCCATTCGTCTTCCCCGCCCATAAAGTAGATTTGTAAGAATTTATGTGGTTCGTTTGGCATTGGCAGTAGTGAGCCCATTATATGATAAACTTGTAAACTTGACTAAACTTGAATGTAGAATTGTAGTGTTGACCATTTGCAGTAGTATTTCGGACTACTATTTCTGTTGCTCCGAACGATGTCATTTGAAAGCATGAATTGAATGTTCGAATTGACTTCTGGAATATGTTATAGCCTGGATCCGTGCCGATAAGTAAGCCGTTCAATGGTTTAGGTGGTGTTTCAATTTCTGGTAGTTGCACTTTTCCTGACGCGCAACACATCCCAGTTGGCTCATTTTTGAATTTTAGAACATGACAATGTGTTTTTCCCATTTTAAATTGAGTTAAAATGCTATGGTAGCGTGAGTTTGTCATTGTGATGAGGTTTTTTAAGAGGATGAAATTAAGAGGAAGGAACAGGAATTAAGAGGATGAAAAATAAATATTGGCGGATTCTCAGACCTACTCAATACGCTCACAAAATTTCATGATTCGTTTCGGAGGAGTATGGTAACTGTGACACGAAAATGTTCTATATAGTATATATATATTATCTATATAAATAAAAGAAAGTCGTGTTAGTTACACCACTTAAAACTCAAGAACGGCAGAACAGATTTGGCTGAAAATTGGTAGGGAGGTAGCTTAGAGCCAGGAGACGGACATAGGATACTTTTTATCCCGTTCGACAACGGGAATTATACTCAGATCAGGAGAACAAATTTATAAAGGTAATGAAAAGCCGCGTGTAAGCATGGCGCAGTTACGTGAATCACAATCGAAAGATGCACGAGATGAACATAATCAACAAAGACCACTTTTCAAAGAAGAGAAGCGCACAGATTAATAGTTAGAAGAAGAATTAACTAACAACGGCAACAAGTTTATCGAGGATTCACATCTGGGCAATTTCTTCGACTAGCATTCCAGTAAGAGCCTGATGTTGAAAATTCTGCTTATTCCAAAGTGATTATTGTGAACATTCAAAGTGAAAGTTCCAAAGTGAACATTCCTTATTTCGCTGCCGAGTTACGATTAAAAAAAATGGCAACGCATTGGCCATTGCATCTTCTGGCGTTGCAGCAACCTTATTAGATGGAGGCATAACAGCTCATTCAGCACTTAAGCTGTCATTGAACATTCAAAATAATTCAGATGCAGATGCGGCTAACGTACGCTGATGAATTCAATGCTTGCTTAAAATCATCGCAACTGTGGCGTAATGTTGAAAAAGAGCTGACCAAGAATATGCGCGATCAAATGCTTCAGGATCCATCCTTTCTCTAAACAACTGTTAGATATTGGCGAGGGGAATTTTGTTGTACGTGAAAATACTGGATGTACTCGAAATACTGAAAAACATTTATTAACCAAAATAAATGAAGAAAAAACAGCTAGCCCTTATAGAAAACAAAAAAGGCCAAAACAACGTTTGCCGGGGTCGCTAGTATATTTATAAATATATTTATATATATAAATATAAATATATATATATACTAGCTGTACCCTGCCACGTTTCGCTGTGGCATATTGTAGTTGCACGCATAAAAAATAAGTAAAAAAAAAAAGAATAATTTTTTAAATTCATTTAATTCTGTATACTTGTCGGCATGATACAATTATATAAGGTAGTCCATTCGTTGACTTAAGTCCAATATATTTGTTTCTCTATTTAGTTTTCCGACACGGGAACACGCAACATATAATTGTCCGTGTGAAAAACAATCTGCATCCAAATCCAAACCACACAACTCCAGAGATTGACCTAGAGCTTTATTTATGGTCATTGCGAACGCCAAACGAATGGGAAACTCCAATCTCTTGGAACGGTGTATCAGTCGGGAATATAGGAATTCCAGGCAGAACAAGTGAGTTTAGAAACTCCGTAGGGTAATTAACTGATTCCTCTGCCTCCACAACGGTGTCTATCGACTTATATGTAATTTCGTCAGTTTCTATGCTGGATTGGATTACATCATTGAGCTGGACATCTTTGTTCTTGGTAGCGAGAATCGCTCGTCCACTGAGCCAATCGTGATTCCTATAATTTATTCGGATACCGGGGAACACTTTTTGGATAAGTATTGTATTATTGTATTGTAGTATTGTATTATTTTATTATACCCTTGCAGAGGGTATTATAATTTTGGTCAAAAGTGTGCAACGCAGTGAAGGAGACATCTCCGACCCTATAAAGTATATATATTCTTGATCAGGATCACCTCCTGAGTTGATATGAGCATGTCCGTCTGTCCGTCTGTCTGTTTCTACGCGAACTAGTCTCTCAGTTTTAAAGCTATCGTCTTGAAACTTTGCACACACCCTTCTTTTCTTTGCACGCAGTATATAAGTCGGAGCAGCCCGGATCGGCCGACTATATCCTATAGCTGCCATATAACTGATTGATCGGAAATGGTATAACTTTGGTGTTTTTAGAGTTAGAGAGTTCAAATTTGACATGAGAGCTATTTTTGGCAAAATATTACGACATGCCAAATTTCATAAGGATCGGCCGACTATATCCTATAGCTGCCATATAACTGAACGATCGGAAATGACCCAACTTTCGTGTTTTTAAAGATAGAAAGCTGGAATTTAATACAGATTCTAGTTTTGGTCAGTTAATCCAACCTACCAAATTTCATTAGGATCGGCCGACTATATCTCATAGCTGCCATATAACTGAACGATCGGAAATGACCCAACTTTCGTGTTTTTGATGATAGAAAGCTGGCACTTGGTACACATTCTATTTTTGGTCAGTTAATCCGATCTACCAAGTTTCATAACGATCGGTTGACTATATCTTATAGCTGACATACAACTGTACGATCGGAAATGGTTTTTGGTAGAAATATCAACTTTCGTATTTTCGAAGATAGAAGTTTGGGACTTTTTTTTAGATTTTGTATTGTAATAAATTGGATTATATATTCCTATTCAGATAAGGATCGGCCAACTATATCCGATGTTTGCGATATATATCCGGTTTTAACTGCAAGGGTATATAAACTTCGGCTCCGCCCGAAGTTAGCTTTCCTTTCTTGTTATTATTATTTTGGTACAGCTAGAGCGAATGAGCGATGGTGCGAATGAGCGAATTTGGTGCGGATGTGCCGTGTTGCACGCATCATGAATGCAGATATCCCACTGTCGGTCGTTCTCCAACAAATTTAAGGCTTGGCACGCACTGCGGAAGGTAGCATGTGTGATGCCGTTGAGATTTTTCAAATACTGAAAAGACCTGGGACCGGCCACATTCACCAACAGCATGCGAAGGAAGAAACATTCATATTGATTAGGATGCACTGTATAGAGTCTACGGATTGTATTCTCTTTGAAGATGCCAGGTTGTCCTTCGACGGGCTCGCCCAGTTTGCGTTCTGGCAAAATCATCTTCCTGGCATAAAGTGAAGAAGGCAGTCAGAGTTGTCGCAGGCGGATTCAGGACTCTTTCTTGTAAATTTCGTTCGATGAAATAGACACGTTGACCATTCTCCAAATGGACTGCAAAGTGAAATACAGCTGGATAGCGTTCATGAATGGGGAACGAAAAAATTCGCAATGCAGCCTCGTTGCTGCTTATGTATCTTCCAGCCTGGTATTGAGAGGTTTCATCGACAACTCGTACTGCATTGCTGTCACCATTTTCTGCCTGAACACCAAAAACTGCCATATCGCTGCCTTTATTCACGTACTTACAGATATATTTAATCGATTTCACGGAATTGCAATATTCTACGCTGATGTAGGCTTTGTATGATTTTTACAATAGGGGTGAGTATGGAACAACCCAACGATTGTCTACCTTAATATCACCAATTCTCATGTTTAAAGTTGCCGAAGTCTCGCCATCTTCAGTTTACCGTTTCCTATACAGAGGATATCCATCGTTCCCTGTTACGGTGTTGGCTGCAAATGCTCGAGGATATCGCTTGGAGCTCTTCCCGTCTACCATGCATGGTGAACTTGGGTTGAGGATACCACATGGCCCATGGATCATGTTCTTGATGACAACTGCATGCAAATCCGTATCAACCTCGGGCCGTGGAATCTCAGCGCTTACCACATCGTCGATTTCGTCTGGAGTAATTTTATCATACAGCCAAATTAGAATGTGCGCATGCGGCAATCCTCTCTTCTGCCATTCTACTGAATACATCCGGCACCGCTCAGATCCAAAAACTCCATGTTTCACAATGAAATCCATCAGTGACTTGAGCTTTTGTCTGAAAATACGGGCTGTGATGTATGCCTATCCATAGACGATTGTCCAGGAAATAACAGCTTCACTATCTCATCCCAAGCTAGATTGCATGTGAAGGTGATAAATAAGTCTGGACGGCCGTAGCAACGAACATATCCCATGCCATCTTGAGCATATTTCTGCAAGTGGCGTGGACTACCTATGTATGAGGATGGCAAAATCGTGAACTTTCCAACGTAGGTTGTATGACGGTCATTCATCACAGCATCCCGCAAATGGATATATTCCTCGGACCGAAGTTTCGTCTGATTCAATCGGAGGAACAGCAAACGTTCTGTTTCAATTTTTGCATACATATCGACAATGTACTGATGAAACAACTGACGACATTTCAATATATGATTGTCTTCGGTCCTCCCAACCATTAATCGGTATGATTAAAAGTTCATCGCGCTGCACTTTTTATTCGTTTCTACACAATTGACTGGATCTACCATCCTCACATTGAAATGATATCCATCGGCACCATCCCAGAAGATGAGTGGATACTGCAAAGCATCGTAACAACGGTGAGTTTCTGCGACGTTTACCAATCGATCGTTTCGTCGATGGAGAACAATATCTCGAGGTTGGAACTGATCCCCGACAATGACAATTGCCACTTCGTCTATAGTTGGAGTATTATATCTCCTGATATGTTCTCCAGCAGGCGTTTTGTCTGCATGAATGACAATTTTATGGGTATCCGAAGGCATCATATCGATTGCTTTTTTGAACAAACGCACCAAATGGTTCAGTTCGTGAAAAAGCTTCTGTAGCTGCGAAATAATGGGCTTTTTCAGCGAGGTATTGATTCCATAACGTGCATCGACTTCAGCTCCATCATCACCAATGAAGTACATTTGAAGAAATTTGTGTTCGCTGTCTGAGAACGGAAGCAGGGAACCGGCTTTGTGATAGATTTGTCCTTTGATTTTAAAAGTTGGCATGAATTGCGCAGTTATAATTTCCGCACCAAATGACGTCATTTGGAAGCAAGAGTTGTATTTCCTAATGTTCGACAGGAAATGCTTCGATTCAGCAGTAGATCCAGCGAATAGAGAGTGCAGAGGCTCTGGTGGTGCTTCAAGTTGAGGCAATTTCACTTTCCCGGAAGCGCAACACAATCCTTTTGGTTCGTTGTTAAATTTAAGAGCCTGACAGTGTGCAGACCTGATGCATCCGGCCAATAACGACATTGCGATTCGAGCTAAAATCAACAGTTGGATTATATCGGAATGCAAGACGATTGTATTGCAGGTTTCGATCTGTTGCAAGCTGTAAACGCGCTTCAGCTACCATTGCCCTGTCGCGTTCATTATTTTGAGACCGAATCAAATCGATTGCTGCAGAACGCGACTGCCTAACTCTCAATCATGTTCGCTCAAGCCTAGCTGCTCGCGTTTCTGCTGATTCGGCGTTGTTCATCCGCATTGCTCTCAGCCGCTCAGTCTCTCGGATGGAGGCCCGCTCTTCGTCAGTCACATTCGAAATTTTACGTCTTTTTGCTTCTGTATTGCGAGTATGACGACCCAAATTTGACTTCTTGGGTGGCAAGACTTCGTTTCTAACTGACATTTTGACATTTGACATTTTCATTTGACATTTCCTTCTTAGCTGGTTGCCTAAGAAAGAAAAGTAGGGGCACGGGGAAACGCAAAAAAACTGATATATTCGCAAACGCAGATAAGCTATCAACATCAAAAGTGGTCAATAACCGAGCTGGAACCTCAACACATGTTGTGTCAAAATTTGGGCTTAAACGGTTCAGAACTTTTCAAGTCTATAAAGGAAGTAGATACGAACATAGCATTTTTATATATATAGATATATATACAAAGAAATATTCGTCTCCCCAATTGTCGTAAAAATTTTTATTTTTTGAAGAAAATAAGAAAAATTAATAAAATAAACAAGAAAGGAAAGCTAACTTCGGGCGGACCCAAAGTTGATATACCCTTAGAGGTAAAACCGGATATATATGGCAGATATAGTATATCAGATATAATTGGCCGATCCTTATGAGAATATCATAATAAAACCAATTAATTACAATAAAATATCTAAAACAAAAAGTTCCAAGCTTCTATCTTCAAAGATACCAAAGTTGGTATTTCTATCAAATACCATTTCCGATAGTTCAGTTATAAGGCAGCTATAAGATATAGTTGACCGATCGTTATGAAATTTGGTAGGTGGGATTAACCAAAAATATAATCTGTACTAAGTTTCAGCTTTCTATTTTTAAAACGACGAAAGTTGGGTCATTTCCGATTGTTTCCGATATAGTTGGCCGATCCATATGAAATTTGGTATGTGGTATTATTTTGCCAAAAATAGCATTCGTCCATATCTAAGTCTAAAAATTCCAAAGTTAAAGCAATTCCGATCAATAAGTTATATGGCAGCTACAGAATATAGTCGGCCAATGCTCATATCAACTCAGTAGGTGGTCCTGACTAAGAATTTATACTATATATACTTTTTATCAGGGGTACCAAGCCGTATAGCTCTCGGTGCTCCTTTGTTGTCGGAATTGCTCTTACATATGGGAAATTAAATTTCGTATACGTATGTTGCTCCCAGCACACTCTAGGAAATACGACCACTTTTTCTGGCCAAAAATAATATCTCAAGAACGAAACAAGATATTTAAGTTGTAATCTTTGATTTGAGTTCACATGGACAATAGATTTAAGATTAAAAAAAAATTTAATTTTTGATTTGAGTTCACGTGGACCCAACAGGTGTTGCTGAACTAGTGGCTGGACGAGATGATGCAGCGTTCGCCCGAAAAATGTCCTCGTCTGATCGATGGACAGAAGATAGAGTCTCCGCAATAGGATGCCAGCGTGTTGGTCCCACAGCCGAGTGCAGGAATGTAGTAAGATGTCGGACCATGCCTTCATGGGCTTCATCCCGGGTGACAAGTACTGGGCCTACCGACCGACCTCTTGCCGAAAAAAAGATTTCGAACGCATTCGCAACCTTAATAAGGAGCGTGATAGTTTCGCTATGTTAAGTGAGGTTATCGTAGGACAGCCGCCATTTGCAAGTGGCCTTGCCGTACCATACCCAACAAGTGCTTGAGTGGCGTCAGAAAGACTGCCATTTTGGAGTGAATCGGTACCGTGTACAGTTTCGCAGAGCTTTACTACGAGGAATATCAACCTGTCGAAATTTTGCCCTACCGGTACCAGGGTTCCAGCATGCTTGTGGACTCCACCAAGGCTTCCCTAGGTACCTACGTTCGGAGGAAAGCCTGAGGACTGGCCAATCTTCGGATCAAAAGAAACACCTAAGGTTGCTGAAAGCGTTGAAGGATGACGAGCGTGAGACGGTGAAGTCGCTAATTCACCTCAGAAATATGAATGCAGTAACGGAGCAGCTGCGCTTCAGATACGGCCGAGTGGGAAAACTTATACGCAGGCAGCTCAATAGTATCCAAAATGTGCCTGCAATAACGGAGCAAAATCTGGAAATGCTCGTCACATTCGCCACGCATGTGAGTAATCTAAAGGCCTTCTTGCAGTCAGCAAAGGCAGAGCAGCATTTGGGTAACCCTACCCTTATGGAGAAGCTTGTGGCCAAGCTCCCGATAAGCAACCGAGTGGAGTGGGGAATGCATTTTGCAGCTATCAAGCCCTATTCAACCCTTGTGGATTTCAGTTCATCGCTGACGGATTTGGCTAATGTGCTCTGCGCGGTAGCAGACATTGGCGTAAAATAGCCAAAGTGTCGATTACTTCAAGCTACCATTGACCGCGATAAGGATAACGAACAGGAAATGTGTCTCAGCAGTTGCCCAATGTGTGAAGGCCGCGGATCTGGACAACATGGCATTTGGGACTGCCAACGATTCATCGGAGTCACACCTCTATTATTTTGTAAGGAGTTTAGTGTTGTGCGCCGATTAATGGAGTAATCGAGCACACTAAAAAAGCATTTTCCCTAAAGCACTAAAGCATTTTCTAAACATAGTTTAAACTATTATTGTATCCCCAAAAGAATAAAATATACATAAGATTTTATTCGTTGTATTTATAACTCTCGGCAGTGTTGTCAATATCGCTGTTGAAATTATTGCAATAAAGCAATAATTTTATTGAATTTAATGTGTTTTGTAGGGGGGCGTTGGTTCCGCAAAAGATTCCAGGATTAGGGATGAAATGATAAGTCGGGGGCGTCTTTCGGATGGTATAACGCGGTCAGCTTTATTCGGCTGCTTACATGAGATAACTTAACTTAGAAAAGCAAACAAGGCAAAAAATAATAGAAAAAATACGATCGACGACGGCCGACGAAGGAGCGAGAGCGCAAAGGGGGGCGAGCGCGGATGCGCTCTTCAGCTCGGGTGCGCTCTTCAGTGCTGGTGCGCTCTTCAGCGCGGGTGCGCTCTTAAAGTTGCGGCACAACGGCCCCTCACGTAAACATCCTCCCCCCCTTGCAATCGCTCAGGTTGCAATGGATCCCTCGTCGCTAGCTATGCGTCACTGCAGCTAGAGGGCGTACACGGGTCGATGAAGGCCCCCGTGTCGAAGATCCGGGTCCCGGTGTTGTCGCTGTTCCGGGTCAGCAGCGACGATAGGGTGGGCGCAGCGACCGCGTCCTGCGGGGGCCCTCGAGGAGAGGCGGATGACGCGGGCGGAAGAGCGGTGGAACGCACCCGATGAGTGGCGGACGAAAGCAGTGGAGCGCTTGACGACTGCCAGCCAGTGGCGGAAGAATGCCGAGGAGTTATCGAAGAGTGCCGGGAAGTCTGCGGCCGTGGATCGGTTTGGGAATGCCGGAAAATGGCGGACGCAGGGCGAAAAACACCCGAACCGCGCCGGGAGTTGGCGGATGACGCCCGCGAGAGAGCGGGACACCCCGTGTACTGTCTCCCGGGGGCGGTGACCGGTGCTCCTTGTTCACGGGGTGCAGCAGCGTGTGGTGATCCTGACCACACGTCTTACAGCCGTCCCCACGCCGACAGGATCCGTCGGAGTGCTCGTGGGCCAGGCAGCTCGAGCAATAGCGGTTCACGAGAACCGCTCGGAGCCGCTCCTCGGCACTAAGGCGTAGGAAGCGCCGACACCTCTTCAATGGATGGATCCCATTGCAGACTCGGCATCGGTAGGATTGTGTACCTCGAGTACATCTGCTCTCCAGTGACGGATCAGTCGGATCATCAGCTGATTGCCACCGTGCAGCGTGATGCGATGTGTAAATCGAAGAAGGAGTCGAGACAGAGTTGTGCTCGCATCCTGAATCGAAACCCTGAACCTGTGAGTCACCGAGGCTGCGGGCAACTCTTACGGAAAAGACAGACACGCTGCGGGGGTTAGCTGGAGACAATGGGCCTGTCAGCACCCATCCAAAAATGGTCTCCTGACCGAGAAGCGACCCGCAGATGTTAGCCTTGGAATTACAGAGGAGAATGGACGGAAGAATGTCAGCTCCTAATAACACATCGATTTGGGAGCTCTCAAAGAAGTTGGGGTCCGCCAGGGGAATGTCGGGCAGCCCCTTGAGAAGATCTCGCGAAAACGGATATGATGGCAGATTTCCTGCCAACTGCGGCAGAACGTAGGCCGCAGTCTCTAATTGTAGCCCGGGTCTAGACGGCGACCGAATGGAGAAATGGCACAATTTTGTAGACTGCGCGGAAATGGTCTGATTAAGGCCGGAAACTTGGGCTTGAATCGTCTTGAAGGGAGGCTTGACGAGGTTGAACAGTCGTTCCGTTATGAACGTCGCTTCGGAGCCTGAGTCTATCAGTGCTCGTGCCTGGACGGTGCACCCCAAATGGCACACGTTGATAAGGGCCGTGCCCAGTAGGACGGCTCCTGACCCGGAAGCGAAACACACCTGCACATTCGACTGATCCTCTGAGCCGTTTGTTGACGTAGGCGGACTTGGAGCGGTAAGCTGCGTAGGCGGACTTGGAGCGGTTGCGAATGGATTGCCGCGGTGCAAGAGGGTGTGCTGTCTGCTGTGGCATGTGGAGCAGGTATGGGCGCTCGTGCAGTCTCGCTGCTGGTGCCCTCGGGCAAAACAGTTTAAACATAACTGCTTCCTCCTTATGTAGTCAGAGCGCCCATTTACATCCATTTCTAGGAAACGCGGACATAAGCGAATGGGGTGGTCCTCTCTCGAACAGAGATCGCAGCCCTTTTGGCCCGGAACCACTCGAGTCTCGTATGAAGTGAGCCTCCGAGCAGGGGCAGTAGGAAGTCCCGACCTTGGCGGAAATTGCACGGAGCCACTAGGCCTGACGTCGTCGATGGCCTCCAGAGTGCGATGGCGCTCTGTCAGGAAGTTATCTAATTCCTTCCATGTTGGAATCTCGGCCTTATTATGTACGGATTGCTCCCACATAGAAAGTGTGACCTTGGGGAGTTTTGACGAAATCATAAATACAAGGAGACAGTCCCAAGCCTCAACATTAACGGAGGACATTTCTAGGGCTGTCAAACAACTCTGAATGGTAGCTTGCAGCTCCTTCAGCGCGACCCCGGACTCTTGCGAAATAGCCTGGATGTTGAAAAGGATCTTCAACTGGCTGTTGACCAATAGCCGCCGGTTCTCAAAGCGGTCTGTGAGGCTTTGCCATGCGGCGACAAACCCCTCATGGGTAAGCGGAGCCTTAGAAACAATGGCGTGGGCGTCACCACTTGTTTTGGACAATAAGTGGAACAACTTCTCGACCGGGGTGAGCCGCGAGTTTTGGATGTAAATGGCCGTAAACAAGTCTCTGAAGGTGGGCCACCGAAGATAATCACCCGCGAAGACCTCGGTATCCACCGGAGGTAACCGGCAGCCTGTAGGCGCGGGCGTGTGGACATTGACGGGAGCCTGAGTGGATTGGGACGCAATTTTCTCCCGAAGCTGGGCAATACATCTCGAATAGACGGAGTAACAGTAGCTGTACTTCGCTTCCAGCACTGTCGAGGCGGCCGCATTGTCGTCGGACACGGCTAGCAAATCGGAGCAGCTCTCATAGCTCTTCTCCACCTTCTCCCATAGTGCCTGAATTTGGTCCCGATGAACTTCGCACATGTATTGGGATCTTACTTCCGTATCTCTGGCGCCCGGAGTATTAATGTTAGCCTCAAATTGGCTAATTCGATCTGTTGTGGCGATGAACTTTTTCAACGCCACTTCGACCGCACTTGGAGCCATTTTTGCAACGGAGTGAGTCTGCCTCTGTGAAGGACCGGAGGTTGTATTGACGGATTCGTCACTTCTTGCCCTTGGACTGGCACTGGTAGCCTTAGGCTTCAAAAGAGGCGTCCGCGGAGATGCGGATTGAGATCTGTCCAAACGGATGGCTGGGATCGAACGCGGCTTTTGGTCGTCTCCCGTGGGCATTCTCAGAGTCCAATTCGCTGGTCAGCGCTTGTCGACTGACTCGCACAACAGGTGCCTCGTACGAAGTGGTGGCCGGTCGCACTAATGTGATGAGAACGGTGAGATCGCGGATGAAAGGCAATTACAAGGAGCAAGTGCGAACTAGTGGCGCCGATGTGGAAAGGAAAGTCGTGTGCGGCACAATTCGAATGTGGAAAGAAAAACTTCAGGCACCAGAAAAAACCCAAAAGGAGACGAGGTTTGTTCGGATTGTAGGCGGATGTTGCCGGATGCGGAGTAGAAGCAGAGTTGGAGGCACGAAAAAATGGAAAAAGTACCGGAAAATTCGTGCTTGTTCGGAAAAAAATGACGACGGTTTATATACGTATGTATATTTCGACTTGTGTGGTTCGTACTGAATTTAATATATACTGAGATATTAAATTCTTCACTATTTTCGAATTTGCGGAGCCGGAAGGTGGACTTAACTTTGGCTTGAATTAAACACACAAAAAATATAAATAATTAATTTTTGGCTAACTTTCGGATTTAAATATGATGGAGCCAGAAGGGTGGAGTTGAAAATCTTAATTTTTAATCAATTGAGGTTAATTATCACGAAGCTGGAACGGTGGAATTGAAACCTAAATATTTAATTAATTGAATTTAATTAACACGAAGCCGGGAAGGTGGAATTAAAAACCGCGGCTCTATTCGGACAGAAGGTGGATAATTAAATTAATTAATTATAATTTTCCGATAATTAAATCTTCGACTTTAATTATTGAGTGGTCGGAAAGGTGAATTAAAAAAACCTGGCCCTTTGCTCGAACGGAAAATAAGAATTAAATAAATTTTCGTAGTTATAATTATAAATACATAAATTTATAATTAATTGATTTTTTAATCTATTTTGTTATGCCGTCGGCACCCTGTACGTACCTCAAAGAAAAATAAACAGAACCGAAAAAACACAACACGGCTAGGTCGAGAATTTAAGCGACACAATCACGGATTTGTAGTGAAATGGCGGTTTATAATTGTTGGTTTTAGAAAATGCAAAATTTTTTTTTTTTTAATTTTATCGGCTATATATTTCCTGAAATTGGAGGCAGAAAATATTTGGAAATTATATGGACATGCATGCAAGTAGGGCAAGGGCATGTGGGGCATATGATGGTACAGTAGAGCTTCGATAAGTGGACTGTATATGTTAAATTTTATCGGTTATATATTTCCTGGAATTGAAGGCAGAAAATATATGGACATGCATGCAGGTACGGATATATGTAAGGGCATGTGGGCATATGTTGGCACAGTGGAGCTTTGATAAGTGGACTGTATAATTGGGGGAACAGAAAAGTTATGTGGTGTAAAAAAATGACACTGATTGAGGAAGATAAAAACAAATATTACGACAGCGGCGGACTGTTCGGTGAATTTGGAAATTCCGGAACTCATTCACACCGGTGGCCAATATTAATTATGCCTTCTTTTTGTCACCACACAATTTCACTGTTCACTTGCGAATTTTTCGCGGATTAATTGCACCAAAAAAATATGTATGTGCGTATGTATGTATGTATGTATGCGGATGCACATATGCCTCGACCGTTGGCAAGCGAATGAATAACGGAGAGGCCGAAAACGGCGAGGAATATGGGCAGCACACAAAACGGAGACGGATAGAAAAATTTGCCGAATTTTAAGATTATTATATGTAGATTATTAGAAAATCTCAACCTGCCGTTGTGTCGGAAAACTCGGACTTGGAGTTGACACGGAGGGAAAAACAATCTTGCAGCAGTGTGAACGAAATTTAATGTTCGGATCACTGCTGGACACCGGCAGAGAGATGGGGACGGAAAAATGTACTTATCTTTTGGCGGAACAATGCCGAGAACTGCTGGCAGAAGAAAATCCAGTAATGATCCGGCTCGAAGGACCAATGTTTTGTAGGGGGGCGTTGGTTCCGCAAAAGATTCCAGGATTAGGGATGAAATGATAAGTCGGGGGCGTCTTTCGGATGGTATAACGCGGTCAGCTTTATTCGGCTGCTTACATGAGATAACTTAACTTAGAAAAGCAAACAAGGCAAAAAATAATAGAAAAAATACGATCGACGACGGCCGACGAAGGAGCGAGAGCGCAAAGGGGGGCGAGCGCGGATGCGCTCTTCAGCTCGGGTGCGCTCTTCAGTGCTGGTGCGCTCTTCAGCGCGGGTGCGCTCTTAAAGTTGCGGCACAACGGCCCCTCACGTAAACAAATGTTTTTTAGGACTTAAATATTTTGAATGTTTTTATAGACTTTAACGACAGTTTTGTAAGCAATTAAGAATTATATAATCAAGATTTCTGTTTTATAAATTTACTTATAGATAGAAATATTTTACTTTAATAAAAATAGTTTGTTAATTTTTTATTTTATTTTATTAAAGGTTATGGCAGAAAAAAAAAATATCGCGTTATTAATATTCACTACGGTCCTATTATTACTATTACTTTTATGGTTTTCTTGCTTTTATGGCCATTACGTTTTAAAGGGTACGTTGCATCAAGAAGAGCCAGGAGCCAGAAGAGCCTGCGTCTAGCAATCCATATGAGCCGGATGTTGAGTATTGGGCTCATTCAAAAGTGGTAATTGGTGCTATGGACAAGGAATGTCCGCATTGTCTTGCTCTGAAATTAAAAAATGAGCCAGCTGGGATGTGTTGCACGTCAGGAAAAGTGCAACTACCAAACATTTAAACACCACCTGAACCATTGAACGGCTTACTTATCGGCACGGATCCTTTTTTTTTAAAACAAGTTAAATCTTATTGTAGTCGCCGGAATCGTTCAGAACCATTTTAACATAACCGGGCGCTTAGAAGATGAGGTGACTATACAATAATAAGACTATAAACTATATACAATAATTTACAATTATTTACATTAGTTTACAATATTACTGAACAACACGGGAAGACAGATCGCTTGGGTGAAATCTCTGTAAACGCCTAAGAGTTTGCGGGTCGGCCAGCCTTCTAGCTAGTGGTTTTGGGTGATTCGTTAGCCTGTCCGAGTACCGTCGGCTGTGTCGGCTTAGGAGGTCGCCCACCGGAACAAGGCTTATGTCGTTTTGGATGCCCTGGTTTGTCACATACGAGGGAAGTCCGGATACCCGTCGAGCAGCACGTGCCTGCTCTACCCTCACCCTGTTTAGCTGGTGCTTGGATGCTGTGCCCCATACCTCGATCGCATACGTCCAGGTTGGCGTGAGGATTGCTTTAAGCAGCAAAACTTTCGTCGAAAGCTGGAGGCTTTTGGATCCCAGGAGCCAGTCGAGCTTTTGGGGCTTGCGAACGCTTTTGGCTTTGATCGCCATGATGTGGGTGTTCCATATGAGCCTGTGATCTAGGTGTACACCTAAGTAGCAGTGAGAGGTGGCGTTTTTAATGGTGTCACCATTGAAGGTATGCACGATGTCGATCACAAGTCTTAAAGAAAAAGTGACGCATGCCGACTTGCTGCAATTTATGACAATGTTCCAGTGCTTGGTCCGGCGCTCCATCGCAATCAGCCAGTCCTGAACAGCAGCCGAGGCTGTCAGCTGAGACGAGTGGGGTGCTAGGAAGGCCGTGTCGTCGGCATAAGTAGCCAGAAGCATACGAGCGTCTGTGGCGGGCGACGGAACTGGCATATCACTCGTGTACATGGTGTACAGGAATGGACCTAGTACAGTTCCTTGGGGCACTCCTGCGTGAATGTGTGCCAAGCTGGATCGTGAGTCTTTTACTGCTACAACGAAGGTTTGATCGGCAATGAAAGACCTCAGGATGGCGAAATAGGGTGCAGGGAGAAGTTCCTTGATTTTCTAAAGACGGCCCTGGTGCCACACCTTGTCAAAGGCTTGTTTTACGTCGAGGAAGACGCTGATAGCAGGCTGATTGAGCGGAAGGAATCGATTCGAGATAGTGGCTTGTTGGCTTTGGGATCATGATGATCCGGGCTTGCTTCCAAAGCCTTGGAAAATGTCCCAGGCTTAGCATGGTGTTGAAAATTTTCACCAGCGCTAACACTCCTTTGGGTGGAAAAGCCTTGGCCGCTCTATTGTCGATGCCATTGGGTCTTTTTTAAGGAGTCTTTTTTAAATTAAACGCTTTTAACTGCAGCGTGACTTCTTGCGGCGTGGTGTGTCTGATGGGGCGCGCTGGCTGAAAGGGAGCGCGTAAGAAGTCGCGGTGTGAGGCGTCTGGAAGTTCAAAAGGAGTGAAGGTGGCAGACAGCTGTTCAGCAAAAGCGTTGGCTTTGTCGGAGTCGTTCTTAAGCCAGCGGCCAGTGTGGCTTTGTATTGGGGATTGTACAGAGTACATTACAGAGTATTGAAGAGCCTCCAAAGATTATATAGAGTGTTGTGCTACGAGCAAATGGTTTTGAACAAGTGTTTTCATGATCGTTTTTATGAATGGCATTAGATCCGATAAACTTTGTGGGAGGGTAAGTTTCCGTTTTGCTTGTCTATTGTTTCGGTTTTTTAGTTTGTGGTTAAGGGTATTTTCGCTTATCTTGATTTACCCAAGATACCTAAACCCCATGGTAAACTATGATTTTTTTTACATTTCCTTTACGTTTTCCCGGAGCTTGTGGAAAGCGTATCCGCTCAGCTCGGTAGTTTCTTTGATTTTTGACCACGGTTTTAACGTTTAATCCTTAAATTACTTTGTTTTTTTTTATTATGAGATAAAAGATTTATTTTATTGGTTTAGAGAATGAAAATAGTTATCGCAAAATTTCAATGGCTAACAAGTGTGTATCGAAGTTAAGATCACATATTCGATCCTATAAGGTATATAAGTTAATAATATCTGTTTTTAGGAGTTATTTAGACGCGCGATACAGCGCGAATGAAAAGATTTTGGGGTTAGCTAGGCTACGACCGTCACGATTTTAATATTAAAAAGTCTTATATCGAATCTTCATATGCTGCCCGGCTCCATTTAAATGGTGTCGGGTAGCCGCTGCTTTTTGCAGTGCATTGCCCGACGATTTCGCTGACGAGAAAGGAACGTCGTGCGCAGTATCTGTGTCTATTTTTATGACGACTATGCTAAGCTGTAAATACTATGGTGCAAATAGTAAAGCAGATGGCCAAAAAGGCAATCGCAGCCGTTCCACATATTATAGGCCGTTTTACCAGTCCTTTTTCCATATCGAAAAGGTATTGTAGGTTTTGGATATTTAGTTTTTGCTAATATAAAAAAATATGGTAAACTCAATACTTTTGAATTTGGTTTTTTTTTTCGCTGTTTTTCAGAATTTTTGAAATGGCTTGTGCATCAATTAGAGCATCATTCATCTGTATTCATCATAAAGGTAAGACGACCGAGGGGCGCTCGGGAAACGATTTATTAGTACATGTATGTCAAGCTATTTGTAGTTTATTAAGACAGGAGGAGTTAGTAAGGAAATTTAAAATTCTATATTTTAAATTTAAAGGACAGGAAAGAGATGTGATATAGTAGAAACCATTGTAGTTCGAACATATGTCGAACTACAATGGACTAAAGAGGACTAAAGATTCTAGTCCTTCTATTGGGAATGTTTAAATTTAAGCCGGTTAGTAAATGCTGGCTATCTACATCCCCATTAATTAGGTTATGCAGAAAAACTACACCGAGCCTTGTCCTACGATTTGTTAAGCTAGGTAAGTTTATTAGTAAGAGTCTTCTATTATAAGATGGAAGACGAAGATTTGCATCTTAGTTTGGACCTCTAAGTGAAAAAGTTAAGAAATTATTTTGTATGGATTCTATGCGCTACGGATGTACTCCATATTGGGGACTCCAGACAAATGAACAGCATTCCAGAATCGGACGGACCAAAGAAATGAATAAGGTTTTAGTTATGTAGGGGTCGTTAAATTCTTTTGACCGCCTTTTAATAAAACCAAGGACTCATTTAGCCTTATTAACCATTAAGGAAATATGGTCGGCATTTAAGTTTGGTGCCTCATAGGTCGCGGAGATCATTAACCTGGGTTAATTTTTTTTCAGGCAATCCCAAAGAGAGTATACGTAGCCTGCAGAGGGCAAGAACGATCAAAAGACATAAGCTTGCATTAGCTAAGCACCATTTTTGAAAGTGTTCAAGATCAAACTGAAGACTGCATTGGGCAGAGATGGATTTGTACTGAAAACAAAGCTTTACATCATCTGCATACATAAGAACTAGAGAGTTCGTTAAAGCAGGGGGCAAGTCATTAATAAAAAGAGTAAATAATAACGGGCCAAGATAACTTCCCTGAGGGACTCCAGATGTAACACGGACCAAACGGGAAAATACATTTTGAAATAAGACTCTTTATGTTCTTCCATATAAGTAGCTGGAGATCCACATTAGGAGGTCTGTAGGAAATCCCAGCACATTCAGTTAACTCAACAAGAGTGAGTCATTGACTGAATCAAATGCTTGTCTGTGTTAATAACATCGGTTTGAGTTCCCTTTCAAAGGCCATCTATGACAAAGGATGTGAACTCCAGTAAATTAGTGGTGGTGAGGCGACTCTTAAACAAGCCATTCCAAAATTGAGAGATGATCAAAGGTGTTGCAAATGAGGAGTAATTAATTTTAAAATTATTTAAACTAATTAAGTAATTAAAAATGTATTTATTTTTTATTTTTATTTTAGCATATTAAATCTAGTATTAATTACTAAAGTTAATGTTAGTAAGGCGCTAGATAAGTCCTTCGGCCTGGTACATTAACATTTAGTATTTAATTCTAAATACGGAGGTGTATTTTTCTAGAAACGGTGTACAATTTTTGTATATTTTATGTTGTGGGAGATAAAAGAACGGAAGATGGGAGGATGGATGTTCCAAAAATTGAGTTACGTGTGGGCCCTTATACGGGACTCCAACATGGAGAGGTTTGCACCGCAGAACCGGCATGCCGGGCGAGCGCAACCTTGTAGAAGGTGTTCGTGAGTTTCCTGGATGTGTCCTATGCGTAGACGGGTGTATAGTGTGCACTCGTGTTTGTTGAGTCCACGAGGAAGTGAGGTTTTTTCACGGGATGGGCTTATGGATTTGTATCTATGGCTATAGACACTCCAATCCATTCGCTGCTTTTGTTCAGTAGCAGCTTTAATAAGCCTTTTAATATCTTTGGTGTTAGTGGGGGAAAATTGGCTAGTTAGTGCCGTGTTCATGTATCGGGCAGCCGCGTCGGCTTGTTCGTTTCCAAGAATTCCCTGGTGACTAGGAGCCCAAACAATAATTATCTTTGTTTTGTATATAGCGATAATCTTCTGTATTTCGCATATTGTTGGGTCTGAGTCTGAGTGGTTCTCCAGCGACCGGTTAGAGCGGTTTTACTAGCGACCGGTTAGAGCTAGTGAGCCGCCTAGGAATAAAATTCTTTGTCGACATTGCTAAATAATCGAGAATGCTTGGAAATCCTGTTTCAGCCAGAACACACTGTATTGGTGATTGGAATGGAATGCTTTGATTGAACGACTAGCTGATGAGTGAAATGGAGGTTGGATTTCCTTCAAGTTGGATGTATCGCACCAACCTTAGATAGGAAACCGTAATCAATTTTGGCAGGGATGAGGGTATGGGTTATGTTGGTTAGAGTATTGGAGTGGATATGTGAGAATTTGGAGCAAGAAATTTGATTATGTTAACTCGGGTTTCAAGTTGTTTCCTTAGTAAGATACAGTGATCCTTAAAGCTCAACCTGGAATTGAAAGTAATCTCAAGTATTTTTAAGTTTGTAACAAGATGGATAGACTTGTTATTGATGGAAAGCGAAGCCCTGGAGTGTAGACCCCAGGCTTCCAAATCTTGAAGGACTTAAATGAATGTGCTTTTACATTATTTCGATTTTTATCTCTGGTATAGATTATGGCGTCGTCTGCATATAAAGATATTTTTATTTCCTTCTATCTACATAGACTGTTGTTGATTTTTTCGAAAGCAATGATGAAGAGGACAACAGATAGAGGTGACTCTTGAGGGATTTCGTTGATAAGTTAACAGCTCCGGAGGTTTTGTCGTTGACTCTGACTTTTAAGGTCCTCTTCATCATAAAGGCTTTCACAAGATTGTAAAGCCTTGGACCAATGCCCCAAAGCTGGAGTCGAGAGGGTAATGCATGCAGCCCCGCACGATCGAAGGCCTTTTCGAAATCCGTTTGCCAGGATGGAGACGTGGTTCCTTGAAAAAATGGCATTCGACCCGAAGTGTTGGATTTTAAGGAGAGCGTCCATGTGGTGGCTTTTGAATGCAACCTGATTGCCGTTTATCAGGTTATGTCGGTTGATGTACCACATAAGTCAGAGGGCCAGCATTTTCTCGATTATTTTGCTAAGACATGTGATTATTGATATTGGGCGATACCCATTTAATTCGGATGTTTTTTTGTAAGGCTTAGGGATGGGAATGACTGTGGAGGATCTCCAAGTGTGGGGGGTAACTGCCTGTGGAGAGCATGGAGTTTTAGATATCAAGGATTCGTTGTTTAAGGCTTTGAGGGGTGTGGTTTAACATAGGATAGGAGATTCTATCGGAACCGGGAGTTTTATCTTTGGAAGGAGTATCCAGAGTTTTTGCTGTTGGTAGGGCAGTAGGATTGTAGAATTAGGTAAGGTAAGAATCTTTACGGGCTATGTATTCCCGGCTTAAGTTATCATCCGCACCATATTTGGACCAGATGTCACTGAAATTTTCGGCAATGGTTAAAGAGTCTGTTAATAAACTGCCGTCTGTTTTGATGCATTTGATGATCACTGAGGGGGGACCCTGGGAGGCGTTTAATGTCTGGCCATATCTTTTTACAGGAGTAGGCTAGGGAGATTGGGGAGGCGAAGTTATCGAAGGCTTTACGCTTTACGAGAAGCATTGTCTTCTTGAAGAAGGCATTTGCTCTTTTGTAGTTTACTAATTTATTTCCGCCAACGGATAAATCCTTACATGGCTCCAAAAGCTTAAGAGGTTAGATGTGGCCATTTGGGATTTGAAGATATGGAAAAGTTTTTTGTTTGGAGTCCGTAAGCTGCTGTAGCTGCGGGTTCCACCAGGAGATTTTCGCTTTGTGTGGGAACGGAAGTGTTGACAGCAGCACTGATACTTTTGGAGAGAAGAGCGACCAGGGGGTTTAAGCAACCAGGAGCCGGTGTGCCATGATATGTCTAGCTTGCTGAGTAGGTTGTTGAAATCGATAGTTACGAGAATAACACCGGAGGGTTTTGGGATGCCGTCGCCTTTCCTGGTAAATTTGAACACCAAGTGGACGTTTTGGCTAGCCAGTTCTTTAATGATTTCATCTTCAGGGATGTTAATATGATAAGGGGCATAAAGGGGCCTTTAACAAAGTTGAGAGAATCGTGTAATTTGCACATAATTTCGCATATTCCAGCTAGGTTGTTTGTTTTCGTGAAATTTCCGGCTGCGGTTTTGATTTTAACAATCAATAAAAGGTTGCCATCCCGGAGAGTGGAGATGGGCAGAATTTCTTTGCTACTAATTCTTAACGAACGGTTTACAGCAAAGCAAGAAAACTCGGACAATTTTTTGCTTGTGTTTTTTGACGATATAATGATAAGCTTTGGGATTTCTTTTGGAGTTTCGGGTAGTTCTGGAAACACCTTTTGAAATTTTTGGATTTTTTTTTGATTTGGTCCGTGGTCCGAACGGCGTGAGGAGCTTATGACAAGTGCAGCTTGGAGGTCAAATGCATTTTACGATAGAGCTATCACACCATGGGCGAAAGAATGTACATATACGAAGAACTCACGGGGGAGATAAGTCCCTTGATTACCAAAAATCGGGAGGGAGAAAATTCACTATCGTGAGAGAGAGATGCACTAAGAAAAAAGCGAAAGATAAAATAAACAAAAGCAGTAGAAAAATGAAAAGAAAGGCCATTATAGAGAAAGAGAATAAATTTTACTTTGTTTTATTGAAACAGTTTTCAGAGATCATTTTCCAAATACCGTGAGAGACTGAGAGAGTCATACTTTTACTTTGGAGTCCAAAGTTCAAACTTAGCACTCAGTCATTTTTAAAAACCCAAGGCTTTCGGAAAGTACCTCCACTGTAGGACTCCACTGTAGGACAAGTAAATCAGCTATAGGTCATTCTACAGTTTTTTCTTTTCACAAGCACTGGGCCTCGGCAATTGCTGGTGGTCCACTGATCTCCACGAGGCGATCTACTTTTGAAGCTTTAAGCTTTCAACCGGTTTTTGTCTGAGCTTGGAAAAGACGACCCTATGTGCTGCTTTCACTTCGGCAGCTCTCACGCAGCCAACTTCAGAGGATGCCGCAAATATCTGCAAGTCGCATTTAAGCAAAATAAACAATCAAAGCTCACAGCAGCTAAAGAATGGAACACTTTTCCTTCAACCAATCTCTCACCCAACGTTGGTAAGGATTCATTTGCAAGTGTAGCCAGATGGAACCTACCCATCCCTCGCAAAGAGATTGAAAAAACTCCCCCTCCAAAAAACCCGCCAAAATAACATTGATACTAGAGGTCTGCATGAATAGCTGAAAAACGACATTAAACTGGACAAACTTGAAAATGAATTGAGTGAGATAGAATGCTGAGACGAAAATTAATAAATGAGTGAGTGCGACTGTATAGGTCTCACTCGCACAACATTCGGGGGATGAAACCCGAATTGAATGAGTTAGAGTTAAAGTTCGCATTCGAATTGTTTCGAATGCAATTTAGAATGTACGATACAACTATGCATATTTTCCTTTTTTTAGACGCTGATAATAAAATAATTCAAAAGCAAGTCATTGTTTTTAGTTCAGAAATATTCATTAATATGTTGTTTTTTTTTTATTTTACATATTTTATATGAGAATGTAAAAATGTTTTCAATATTTATTAATAAATGATTTTCCAGCACAATTTTGAAGCTAAAAATTTTTTTTCAAATAATTTAATTTGGAAAAATATAAAAAAAAAATTAAACAAAATACACTAAGAAATTAATAATAATAATTACCATAAGTAAAAAAACACTTTTATTATAATTTACCTTTCGGTCAATTCCGTCATTATTAAAGAAGTATTAAAGAAGCGTTTTGGTCAACAAAAGAAAATTAATGAATGCATGGAGTGTGTTAAAAACCATTCGAGACATTCAGCTGCATTCCTCATTCCAAAAGCACTCTTTTTACTTCCCACCCCAATTCACTCGGTTTCAAAGCAAGATAATAAGTTAGAATGCTCTCTTACTCTCTCACCCCCTCTCACTCAATTCGTTGTGTCTCTTGCACTCATTCATTCTATTCCATTCGGATGTATTTTATGGCTGAGGCAACAAGAATGTATTTCTCTGCATACCTCTAATATATATCCTGCTGGAGTCCAACAAAAAGGGGGTTTCGGGGGTTTTCATCCCCCGAATGTTGTGCGAGTGAGACCTAAACAGTCGCACTCACTCATTTATTAATTTTCGTCTCAGCATTCTATCTCACTCAATTCATTTTCAAGTTTGTCCAGTTTAATGTCGTTTTTCAGCTATTCATGCAGACCTCTAGTATCAATGTTATTTTGGCGGGTTTTTTGGAGGGGGAGTGTTTTCAATCTCTTTGCGAGGGATGGGTAGGTTCCATCTGGCTACACTTGCAAATGAATCCTTACCAACGTTGGGTGAGAGATAGTTTGAATGAAAAGTGTTCCATTCTTTAGCTGCTGTGAGCTTTGATTGTTTATTTTGCTTAAATGCGACTTGCAGATATTTGCGGCATCCTCTGAAGTTGGCTGCGTGAGAGCTGCCGAAGTGAAAGCAGCACATAGGGTCGTCTTTTCCAAGCTCAGACAAAAACCGGTTGGAAGCTTAAAGCTTCAAAAGTAGATCGCCTCGTGGAGATCAGTGGACCACCAGCAATTGCCGAGGCCCAGTGCTTGTGAAAAGAAAAAACTGTAGAATGATCTATAGCTGATTTACTTGGGGATTGCTAACGTGAAGATAGATAGGACAATTTCAGTCCTACAGTGGAGGTACTTTCCGAAAGCCTTGGGTTTTTAAAAATGACTGAGTGCTGAGTTTGAACTTTGGACTCCAAAGTAAAAGTATGACTCTCTCAGTCTCTCACGGTATTTGGAAAATGATCTCTGAAAACTGTTTCAATAAAACAAAGTAAAATTTATTCTCTTTCTCTATAATGGCCTTTCTTTTCATTTTTCTATTGCTTTTGTTTATTTTATCTTTCGCTTTTTTCTTAGTGCATCTCTCTCTCACGATAGTGAATTTTCTCCCTCCCGGTTTTTGGTAATCAAGGGACTTATCTCCCCCGTGAGTTCTTCGTATATGTACATTCTTTCGCCCATGGTGTGATAGCTCTATCGTAAAATGCATTTGACCTCCAAGCTGCACTTGTCATAAGCTCCTCACGCCGTTCGGACCACGGACCAAATCAAAAAAAAATCCAAAAATTTCAAAAGGTGTTTCCAGAACTACCCGAAACTCCAAAAGAAATCCCAAAGCTTATCATTATATCGTCAAAAAACACAAGCAAAAAATTGTCCGAGTTTTCTTGCTTTGCTGTAAACCGTTCGTTAAGAATTAGTAGCAAAGAAATTCTGCCCATCTCCACTCTCCGAGATGGCAACCTTTTATTGATTGTTAAAATCAAAACCGCAGCCGGAAATTTCACGAAAACAAACAACCTAGCTGGAATATGCGAAATTATGTGCAAATTACACGATTCTCTCAACTTTGTTAAAGGCCCCTTTATGCCCCTTATCATATTAACATCCCTGAAGATGAAATCATTAAAGAACTGGCTAGCCAAAACGTCCACTTGGTGTTCAAATTTACCAGGAAAGGCGACGGCATCCCAAAACCCTCCGGTGTTATTCTCGTAACTATCGATTTCAACAACCTACTCAGCAAGCTAGACATATCATGGCACACCGGCTCCTGGTTGCTTAAACCCCCTGGTCGCTCTTCTCTCCAAAAGTATCAGTGCTGCTGTCAACACTTCCGTTCCCACACAAAGCGAAAATCTCCTGGTGGAACCCGCAGCTACAGCAGCTTACGGACTCCAAACAAAAAACTTTTCCATATCTTCAAATCCCAAATGGCCACATCTAACCTCTTAAGCTTTTGGAGCCATGTAAGGATTTATCCGTTGGCGGAAATAAATTAGTAAACTACAAAAGAGCAAATGCCTTCTTCAAGAAGACAATGCTTCTCGTAAAGCGTAAAGCCTTCGATAACTTCGCCTCCCCAATCTCCCTAGCCTACTCCTGTAAAAAGATATGGCCAGACATTAAACGTCTCCCAGGGTCCCCCCTCAGTGATCATCAAATGCATCAAAACAGACGGCAGTTTATTAACAGACTCTTTAACCATTGCCGAAAATTTCAGTGACATCTGGTCCAAATATGGTGCGGATGATAACTTAAGCCGGGAATACATAGCCCGTAAAGATTCTTACCTTACCTAATCCTACAATCCTACTGCCCTACCAACAGCAAAAACTCTGGATACTCCTTCCAAAGATAAAACTCCCGGTTCCGATAGAATCTCCTATCCTATGTTAAAACACACCCCCAAAGCCTTAAACAACGAATCCTTGATATCTAAAACTCCATGCTCTCCACAGGCAGTTACCCCCACACTTGGAGATCCTCCACAGTCATTCCCATCCCTAAGCCTTACAAAAAAACATCCGAATTAAATGGGTATCGCCCAATATCAACAATCACATGTCTTAGCAAAATAATCGAGAAAATGCTGGCCCTCTGACTTATGTGGTACATCAACCGACATAACCTGATAAACGGCAACCAGGTTGCATTCAAAAGCCACCACATGGACGCTCTCCTTAAAATCCAACACTTCGGGTCGAATGCCATTTTTTCAAGGAACCACGTCTCCATCCTGGCAAACGGATTTCGAAAAGGCCTTCGATCGTGCGGGGCTGCATGCATTACCCTCTCGACTCCAGCTTTGGGGCATTGGTCCAAGGCTTTACAATCTTGTGAAAGCCTTTATGACGAAGAGGACCTTAAAAGTCAGAGTCAACGACAAAACCTCCGGAGCTGTTAACTTATCAACGAAATCCCTCAAGAGTCACCTCTATCTGTTGTCCTCTTCATCATTGCTTTCGAAAAAATCAACAACAGTCTATGTAGATAGAAGGAAATAAAAATATCTTTATATGCAGACGACGCCATAATCTATACCAGAGATAACAAGAAAGGAAAGCTAACTTCGGGCGGAGCCGAAGTTGATATACCCTTGCAGTAAATTGTGGAAAAAATTAAACACTGAAACTATTTAGTATACCTAGTATACTTTAAATTTGGTATAGTTAGCCTTTTTATCATTTTTAACAATACTATGGAATGATTTAACATATTCATTTGTTATACTGGGATTCCGGGTAGTAGGTTATTAATGATCATAAAATTGTGTTTATTTTCATTGTTAAGTTTACAACCCTATACATTTTAAATAACACCCGAATTTTTATTACAAGAAAACCATGGGATTATCCCATGATGACCTAATTTAGGTAATGCCACCAATTGGTTCAATGGAAATCCTCCTTCGTTGAATGAACACGTGCAAGGGTTTTCTATTGCGTAACAGGTAGTACAGATATCAATGCAATTTATATGGGTACTGAGGAACTTTAAAATATCAGGTATTACCTTTTTTCTGATTAGTCAAATCGGAATAACATTATCCCTCAAATTTGGGCTGTAAATATTCGTAACGCCTTAATTCATAACACAACAGGTAAAACAGGTATATAAAAAGATCCTGACATTTTATTGCCATGACGAAAAGGGTAAAACTGTATAACCTTAAAGGGTTAAGGGATTATACGTTTTTTTTGTAATATTACCCAACTTGCCTATATATTGAAAAAACCACTAATCCGTAGATCAGTCTAAAAAAAATTTTATCGAGTGACGACGTTACTCTGCCAGTTAATTTAAAGTGCGTGAAAAGTATTTTTTGCCAGTGCTAATATTAAGGAGTGCAAGTTATATTTTTTACCAGTGGCAAAAAGTGTGTGTTTAAAAAATATATGAAATAATTGTTAAAACATATATTTTGGTAAGTCTATTCCCCTAAAAGCATCCCTTAGTATGAGGTTTATGAAGGAGGAATTTAATCCTTCGTAAATTTCCTATTTCCATTTTTTACCATAATTGTGAATTCCATAATTGTGAAAATAATTTAATTTGAATTTTTTCCAACAGCACGCAAAAAATGCCACGTGTTTCCCGCACATCCCAGGAGCAACGCCGCCAAGCTGCTTTAAACCGCAGCAGAGCCCGCTACCAACAAAATGCGGTGGAAATAAGAAGCAGGAACTCGCAACACATCGCCAATGTACGAGCAAGCAACCCAGACTTACAGGAGGAAAGTCGTGCGCAGAATTCCGCAGCACGGGCTCAGAGGAGACGCAGCGAAAGGATTCGCAATCTAGAGCGCCTTCGGGATACTGCAGCACATGCTGATAGGCGACTGGATCTTCAATTCCGTGTTCCAGAGAGGGTTCGGGACGCAGAATCGCATTTTGATCGTCGACAGAACCCAGACTATCGTGTTTCAGAGAGGATTCGGGACATGGAAGCACGGGCGACCCGTCGAGAAGACCCCGAGGAGCGGCGACGAGAGCAGTTACGAAACACTGCTGACCATTCTACTCGGAGGGATAATCCAGAGCACCGAATTCCCGAACGGATTAGGGACATGGAGGCACACGCGGCCCGCCGAGTGGACCTGGAGGAGCGGCGACGAGAGCAGGTGCAAAATACTGCTGACCATGCGACGCGGAGGACTATTCCGGAGTACCGAAATCCGGAACGAGTTCGGGACGCCACAGCGCGTGCTATTCGTCGAGAGGACTCCGAGGAGCGGCGACAAGAGCAGGTGCAAAATACTGCTGACCATGCGACGCGGAGGACTATTCCGGAGTACCGAAATACGGAACGAGTTCGGGACGCCACAGCGCGTGCTATTCGTCGAGAGGACTCCGAGGAGCGGCGACAAGAGCAGGTGCAAAATACTGCTGCCCATGCCTCTCGGAGGACCAATCCCGAATTTCGAATTCAAGAGCAGATTCGGGACGCCGCAGCGCGAGCTGCTCATCGCGAGGACCCAGAGGAACGTGCAAGGGAACAGGAAAGGAACACTGTAGAACACCGACAGCGACGAAGGGATACGGAAGACAGGCAGCGAGAACGGGAAAGGGACGCCGATTACAGGAGAGCAACCAGGAGAAATCCCATCGCAAGAACACAGGAGCAACGGATAAACACATCGCAACGCCGGGAAACACGACTACAGCGGAGGATTCGGGAACAACAAATTCGACTAATGGCAGAGGAAAGATTAATAAACTTCAGGATGGACCCCCAAAATCGACTGGATGCCTCCCAAAGGCAGTCTCAACGCAATATGGACGCAAGAGCTCAACTTTCGTAGGACGAACTGGATCAGGAACGAGAACAACAGCGAAATAGGATTCGAGCAACAGCAAGGGATCTTTATCACAGGAACATAAAGGAAGGACCAACGGAAATTTGTATTTGCTGTGGAGGAACATGGTTCCGTTCGCATGTAAGTGGATTATACATCCTGGCTATCTCCTCTAAATTTCCCCTCCTAAACGTTGGCAACGCTTTTTATTTGTCACGAAAATTTCCCAGTCCGTCCGGTAAATATAACTTTTGCCATACTTGTCGTCGTGCCATCTCTCTTGGCAAACTCCCGTCACTCTGCCTTTCCAATGGGTTTGACTTCCCAGAAATTCCTGAGTGCTTGAATGGACTCACCTGCCTCGAAGAACGCCTCATCTCACCGAGAATTCCTTTTATGAGGATTATTTCCCTCGGCTATGAAAGGCAATGCGGAATCAGAGGGGCAGTAGTGAACGTTCCAATTTCAGTTCCTGATATTGTGACTGCGCTTCCGCGCTCTTTCGACTCTACTCATGTCATCCAAGTCCATTTAAAAAGGAGACTAGAGTACGCTCACAATTTCATGACTGAAACTATTCGACCCGCGCGGGTCCTTGAAGCTGTACGGTACTTAGTGAATACCGAGCTCTACAGAAAGCACAACATTTCACTGAACGAATCATGGCTAGCAGGACTTCAAGGAATTAATGAAATTCCTTTTATTGCGGATGAATCTGATCGCGAAGCAGTAGAGCAACTTCTTCAGCAGCAACACCTATCCCAAAATGCTGAAGAGCTCGAAGAAAATTTAAATCCCGGAGGCCATGAAACATTATTGGAAAATAATGATACTGCAATTCAGCGCATTGCATTGGCACCGGGTGAAGGCCGTCGCCCAACAAGCTTAACGCTTGACGAAGACGCAGAGGAACTTTCCTTTCCAACTATTTCTTGCGGAGAAATATTTAAAGGAAAGACAACCTATGCAAAAAAAGCCAGATCTCAAATCCGATTTTACGACCGTCGCTGCGCTGTAGTTCCTAAAGTTTTATACATGTATAAATTTTACGAAATGCAGCGCATTCAAAATTCCATTTCAATTGCTTTACGCAAAAAGTCAGGTGCAGTTACCGCTGGTAATCTGCGGGATGAGTCATTTGTTGACAGACTTGTTCAACATGATGATGGCTACCACATCCTTAAAGGCTTACGGTGTGCACCAGCTCATTGGGAGGCTGAAAAAAAAAAAGTTATTGCTATGATTCGACAATTTGGGTTGCCAACCTTTTTCATTACTCTTTCCGCTGCTGAAACTAAGTGGAATGAACTTTTAGTTATCCTTTCCCTTCTATTGGATAATAGGGCTATAAGCGAGGAAGAAGCGGCAGCTCTTTCCAGCTCCGAAAAGGCTCGGTTAATCCGATCCGATCCAGTGACGTGCTCTCGATACTTCGATTACAGGTTGCGACAATTAATGAAATTGTTCAAAACCGATATTTTTGGGGAATTCAATCTTTCCCATTTTTATTGGAGAATCGAATTCCAGCACAGAGGATCTCCGCACTCTCATGGCATGTACTGGCTTGCTGGTGCTCCTAAGCTCGAAGACGCCGAAAATACCGAGCAAGTAATAAACTTTATCGATAGGTTTATTACTACAAATGGAGACGATCCTGAGCTACAAGAAGTAATTCAGTATCAACGCCACAAGCATAGTGCTTCCTGCCTGAGAGAGTTACGCGGACAGGAGTTCTGCCGATTCAATATGCCATATCCTCCTATGCCCGAAACGCTTCTTTTGCATCCAATGGAAGAAAACGAAGTAAATGTTGAAGAACATAAAACATTGTTCAAAAAAATTAAGGAAGCTTTAAGGACCATTTCTAATGATGACGCAGCTTTATATAATAATTTTGATTATTTTCTGACCCACCTTGAAACTAATTTTGAAGCCTACAAATTAGCCTTACGTTCCAGCTTGAAAAAGCCACAAATTTTTCTTCGCAGACGATTCTCCGACCGATTGCTCAATGCTTATAATAGAGATATTCTAGGCTTACACAGAGCTAATATGGATATTCAATTTATCCTAGATGCTTACGCCTGTTGTAGTTATATTATTAACTACATAAACAAATCAAATAGAGGCGTATCGCAGTTGCTCCGTGAAGCCACGGAGAAATAAGCCATGGGAATATTTCTATTAAAAGGAAATTACAGCACCTTGGCAATAAGTTTATTAACGCTATAGAAATATCGGCCCAAGAAGCAGCTTACAATATTTTGGGTCTGCATATGTCGGAGGCAAGTGAAGGTACTATTTTTATAAACACTTGCCATCCAGACAAACGAGTTAGATTGACTCGCTCAAATGAAGAATTAGAGCGACTACCAAACAACTCGGTGGATATTTTTGAGCGTAATATTCTTGACCGATATGTGCAAAGGCATGCGCAGTTGGAAGGAATTTGTTTAGCAGATTTCGCGGCTTGGTACAGATTTGTCAAGCGAAATACACGATCTGCCGCTAATCATAGGGAAGACTATGATGAAGAAAATGATGTGGAGGTAGATGACGAAGATGAAGTTGCGGAGCAAAGCTATCCACTGATGGATGGGTCTGGTTGCGTTAAGAAACGCAGGCATCCCCTGATTCTAAGGTGGGTTCGCTTTAGCATTAACTCTTCACCTTCCGATTATTTCCGAGAGCATTTAATGCTTTTCTATCCTTGGCGAAATGAAGAAGCTGAACTTCTTTCCAACGATATTGAAGACACATTCCGAGTAAACCATGAAGCCATTAAGGCAAAAAAAAGGAACTATGATGTGTTTGATGATATGGAGTTAGAAAGAGTTCTAGAAGATTTGCAAGAGGATAGGGGAGATAATGCTCGTGTTGCGGAAGAACCTGCCTCCCAATTTTTAGACGAAGAGTTTAGAGCTTTGGCAGTACCAAATATAGAGCGGAACGTAAATATTCTTCAGGATGACAATGCAGTAAACAACCCTGAAGAAGACGGCGAACTTCAATTAATTAGACTCCCCCCGTTAGTTTCTAATGATGACCTTTGCTCGCTAACTCGGTCCCTCAACCATAAGCAAAGACAATATTATGCACATGTGATGCATAATGTTGTTTGTAAAAATATTTTTTACGAATATGTTGGTGGAGGGGCGGGTGTGGGAAAAAGCAGACTGATTTCTACCATCTATCAGTCTGTGACTTGGCGAGCAAATAAGCTTCCTGGTGCTACGGATTCGGCAAAGGTTTTATTATGTGCTCCAACTGGAAAAGCTGCTTTTGGAATTGGAGGACTGACACTTCATTCAGTGTTTTCTCTTCCAATTAATCAGGCTTCAGGTCCCTTAAGACCTTTAAGCAATGACAGTTTAAATACAATTCATTGCAAGTTGATTGATCTCCAATTAATTATAATTGATGAAATTTCAATGGTTGGTTCTAAAATGCTTTCATTTTTGGATCAAAGGCTTCGTCAAATTTTCCGAAGTCCTATCAATTATAGTTTTTGGAGATCTAAAGCAGCTTTCCCCAGTTGGAGACAGTTGGATATTTTCGGAGAGGACAATTAATCCTTATGGCGTTTTAGCAGGAAATAGCCTATGGAGCAACTTTAAGTATTTTGAGCTCACAGAAATAATGCGCCAAAGAGGCGATCATGCATTTGCTCAAGCCTTGAATCATTTATCTGAGGCTTGCATGACAATTGCAGATATAGAGCTCCTAAAACAAAGAGTTGTTTCACCCAGCGAAGTTCCTGATGATGCCATTCATTTATTTTCTTCTAACGAAGAAGTTAACAATTACAATTCCATTAAACTAGCGCAAATTGGGACGGAAGAGTTGGTTTCCACTGCTGTTGATACAGTGAAAACTGCGAACATATCTGCACGAAACAGAGAAAACACGTTAAGATATGCTCAAAATATGAAAACCTCTGAAACACAGGGTTTACCATATAATCTTCATCTCAAAACAACTGCTAAATATATGGTTACCGTCAATATAGACACAAGTGACGGACTTGTAAATGGAGCAACTGGTCAGCTGATGCAAATTGATCATTGCTTAGTGAATGGCTCAAATTTAGTAACGCGACTTTGGATTAAATTTTTTGAACCCACGGTTGGTGCTATCGCCAGATCAAAAGTTCGAAACAACCCTGATCCCGAATGGACTCCAATAGTAAAAGCCTCTCGAGTTTTTCAATGTGGAAGATCCGAGCATGCTTCTGTTGACCGAAAACAATTTCCAATTGTTCCCGCTGAGGCTATTACCATCCACAAAAGCCAAGGAGCAACATATAGCAAAGTCGCCGTGCATCTTAAAAGAGGCATCAAGCGAGCTTCGCTATATGTTGGATGCAGCAGGGCCACTAGCGCATCAGGACTTTTCCTTCTAGGCGACTTTGTTCCTCCAACAAGATTTGGAGCCCAAAATGTCCAAGACGAAATTCAAAAGTTAAGAGAGGAAAAGTTCTTGACTACGCATTATGAAATTTTGGTTAACAGTAATGAAGATATCTCTCTATATTACCATAATGTTGAGTCTCTTCGAAGCCATCGCGAAGATATTTTCAATGACCCTATTATTTGTTCTGCGAGTTTTCTTTGTTTTGTTGAAACTTGGACTCTTCCCAGCGAAGACTTTTCTTTACAAGGTTTTGACATTATAAGAAGAATTGATAGCAATCGATTGAATGGTATTGGCAAAAATGGAATTATAATTTATGCCAAGCAAAATATTGCCGAAAATGTAGTTTTCTTGTTTGAGACAAATAAGTCTTTAAGCTCAAGAACTACATACCAATCAATTGCCTTCAAATATCTCGATACATCCTTTATTGTTGTTTATAGGAACCCTGCTTTTCCTATAACACAATTTCGAAATGAAATTATGGCGGATGTTGAAAGGATACGCAGCTTGGAAAATAATAGCAAATTGGTTATTTTAGGAGATTTTAATATATGCAGATCTACAAACACTGATCGACTTGAGGAAGCTTTAAATGAATTTAATCTTAGTCCAATCAACAATTGTGCTACTACCAAAAGTTTGACGCAAATCGATTGGATATTTGCTGATGATGAGCTAAGGAATGCTGTGGTTCTTACATACAAAACGAGCTATAGTCATCATGATGGAATTTTTCTTAAATATAGCTGTTAAGATTTGTTTATTAATTTATTAACTTATTTATTTATTTGAATTGTATATATGTACATATTTCATTAATTAGTATTAGTAATATATTTGTATATTATTTACAGATTTTTAAAAATTGTTTAATTATAAAGTGCAATATAGATTAAGTTATTATAGTATATCCCTCTCGTGGATTGAGACCTTGTCGTGGTGAGGGGGCTGAGTATGTGAGGATTCATAATAAATATCACGGAAACCAGCATCAATCCTTTGTTTTAATTAGTATATAAAAAAGAAATAAATCTACCACAGATTCAAAATGAAAAGTAATATTTAATAAGTCTATTGTCTCAAAAGTTGGCATAACCATTATGTAAAAGTTCGAGGGGTTCAAAGTTTGGAGATTTATTGATGATGGCTATGATAGACATATTCGATGATTGAATACAGTAAGTAAAAATGTTACTATATGTACCAGTTCTCAATAAAAATTCTAAATTACGTTTAAAATGTGAAGAAAACTCCAAAGTTATAGCGTTTTGGATCGTTCAGATATATAGAAGTTTTAAGATATAGTCGGCCGATCGCTATGAAATTTTTTTAATAAACGAAAGGTGTGGCAAACTCCCTAACTTTAAAAACACCAAAGTTATGACATTTCCAATAAATCAGTTATATGGCAGCTATCAGATATAGCCGACCGATCCTTAAGAAATTTTGATAGGTCAAATAGATTGATCTACCAAAACTCGATTGAAACCAAAAAAAGAATCTTTTGTTTCTACTTTCTATCTTCAAAAACACGAAAGTTAGGTAATTATCGATCTGTACGGAGTTGCACCTTTCTATCTTCAAAAAAACAAAAGTTGCGTCAGTTAAACAGCAGCTATAGGATATAGTCGGCCAATTTATATGAAATTTAATAAGTAGTATTATTTTAATAGAAAAAATAATTAATAAAAAATAGAATCCATAGAAAATCCCAACTTTCTACCTCGAAAAACACCAAAATTATGCCATTTCCAATCAATCGGTTATATGGCAGCTATAGGATATAGTCGGCCGATCCTTATGAAATTTGGTAGCTCGTATTCTTTTGCCAAAAATAGAATTCGTACAAAATCCGAACTCTCTAACGCTAAAAAAAACCGGAGTTAAAGCATTTCCAATGAATCAGTTATATGGCAGCTATAAGATATAGTCGGCCGATCCTAATGAAATTTGGAAGGTTGGATCAACTGACCAAAAATAAAATCTGTATTAAATTCCAGCTTTCTATCTTCAAAAACACAAAAGTTGGGTCATTTCCGATCGTTCAGTTATATGGCAGCTATAAGATATAGTCGGCCGATCCTAATGAAATTTGGAAGGTTGGATCAACTGACCAAAAATAGAATCTGTATTAAATTTCAGCTTTCTATCTTCAAAAACACAAAAGTTGGGTCATTTCCGATCGTTCAGTTATATGGCAGCTATAGGATATAGTCGGGCGATCCTTATAAAATTTGGCATGTCGTAATTTTTTGCCAAAAATAGCTCTCATGTCAAATTTGAACTCTCTAACTCTAAAAACACCAAAGTTATACCATTTCCGATCAATCAGTTATATGGCAGCTATAGGATATAGTCGGCCGATCCGGGCCGTTCCGACTTATATACTGCGTGCAAAGGAAAGAAGGGAGTGTGCAAAGTTTCAAGACGATAGCTTTAAAACTGAGAGACTAGTTCGCGTAGAAACGGACAGACAGACAGACGGACAGACGGACAGACGGACATGCTCATATCAACTCAGGAGGTGATCCTGATCATGAATATATATACTTTATAGGGTCGGAGATGTCTCCTTCACTGCGTTGCACACTTTTGACCAAAATTATAATACCCTCTGCAAGGGTATAAAAATCGAAATAATGTAAAAGCACATTCATTTAAGTCCTTCAAGATTTGGAAGCCTGGGGTCTACACTCCGGGGCTTCGCTTTCCATTGAAATATGCAACACTTTTCACATATGCCGTAAAGTAAACTGTTGCTTCCCAACTTTGGAATTCAATAACAAGTCTATCCATCTTGTTACAAACTTAAAAATACTTGAGATCACTTTCAATTCCAGGTTGAGCTTTAAGGATCACTGTATCTTACTAAGGAAACAACTTGAAACCCGAGTTAACATAATCAAATTTCTTGCTCCAAATTCTCACATATCCACTCCAATACTCTAACCAACATAACCCATACCCTCATCCCTGCCAAAATTGATTACGGTTTCCTATCTAAGGTTGGTGCGATACATCTAACTTGAAGGAAATCCAACCTCCATTTCCCTCATCAGCTAGTCGTTCAATCAAAGCATTCCATTCCAATCACCAATACAGTGTGTTCTGGCTGAAACAGGATTACCAAGCATTCTCGATTATTTAGCAATGTCGACAAAGAATTTTATTCCTAGGCGGCTCACTAGCTCTAACCGGTCGCTAGTAAAACCGCTCTAACGGTCGCTGGAGAACCACTCAGACTCAGACCCAACAATATGCGAAATACAGAAGATTATCGCTATATACAAAACAAAGATAATTATTGTTTGGGCTCCTAGTCACCAGGGAATTCTTGGAAACGAACAAGCCGACGTGGCTGCCCGATACATGAACACGGCACTAACTATCCAATTTTCCCCCACTAACACCAAAGATATCAAAAGGCTTATTAAAGCTGCTACTGAACAAAAGCAGCGAATGGATTGGAGTGTCTATAGCCATAGATACAAATCCATAAGCCCATCCCGTGAAAAAACCTCACTTCCTCGTGGACTCAACAAACACGAGTGCACACTATACATCCGTCTACGCATAGGACACATCCAGGAAACTCACGAACACCTTCTACAAGGTTGCGCTCGCCCGGCATGCCGGTTCTGCGGTGCAAACCTCTCCATGTTGGAGTCCCGTATAAGGGCCCACACGTAACTCAATTTTTGGAACATCCATCCTCCCATCTTCCGTTCTTTTATCTCCCACAACATAAAATATACAAAAATTGTACACCGTTTCTAGAAAAATACACCTCCGTATTTAGAATTAAATACTAAATGTTAATGTACCAGGCCGAAGGACTTATCTAGCGCCTTACTAACATTAACTTTAGTATTAAATACTAGATTTAATATGCTAAAATAAAAATAAAAAATAAATACATTTTTAATTATTTAATTAGTTTAAATAATTTTAAAATTAATTACTCCTCATTTGCAACACCTTTGATCATCTCTCAATTTTGGAATGGCTTGTTTAAGAGTCGCCTCACCACCACTAATTTACTGGAGTTGACATCCTTTGTCATAGATGGCCTTTGAAAGGGAACTCAAACCGATGTTATTAACACAGACAAGCATTTGATTCAGTCAATGACTCACTCTTGTTGAGTTAACTGAATGTGCTGGGATTTCCTACAGACCTCCTAATGTGGATCTCCAGCTACTTATATGGAAGAACATAAAGAGTCTTATTTCAAAATGTATTTTCCCGTTTGGTCCGTGTTACATCTGGAGTCCCTCAGGGAAGTTATCTTGGCCCGTTATTATTTACTCTTTTTATTAATGACTTGTCCCCTGCTTTAACGAACTCTCTAGTTCTTATGTATGCAGATGATGTAAAGCTTTGTTTTCAGTACAAATCCATCTCTGCCCAATGCAGTCTTCAGTTTGATCTTGAACACTTTCAAAAATGGTGCTTAGCTAATGCAAGCTTATGTCTTTTGATCGTTCTTGCCCTCTGCAGGCTACGTATACTCTCTTTGGGATTGCCTGAAAAAAATTAACCCAGGTTAATGATCTCCGTGACCTATGAGGCACCAAACTTAAATGCCGACCATATTTCCTTAATGGTTAATAAGGCTAAATGAGTCCTTGGTTTTATTAAAAGGCGGTCAAAAGAATTTAACGACCCCTACATAACTAAAACCTTATTCATTTCTTTGGTCCGTCCGATTCTGGAATACTGTTCATTTGTCTGGAGTCCCCAATATGGAGTACATCCGTAGCGCATAGAATCCATACAAAATAATTTCTTAACTTTTTCACTTAGAGGTCCAAACTAAGATGCAAATCTTCGTCTTCCATCTTATAATAGAAGACTCTTACTAATAAACTTACCTAGCTTAACAAATCGTAGGACAAGGCTCGGTGTAGTTTTTCTGCATAACCTAATTAATGGGGATGTAGATAGCCAGCATTTACTAACCGGCTTAAATTTAAACATTCCCAATAGAAGGACTAGAATCTTTAGTCCTCTTTAGTCCATTGTAGTTCGACATATGTTCGAACTACAATGGTTTCTACTATATCACATCTCTTTCCTGTCCTTTAAATTTAAAATATAGAATTTTAAATTTCCTTACTAACTCCTCCTGTCTTAATAAACTACAAATAGCTTGACATACATGTACTAATAAATCGTTTCCCGAGCGCCCCTCGGTCGTCTTACCTTTATGATGAATACAGATGAATGATGCTCTAATTGATGCACAAGCCATTTCAAAAATTCTGAAAAACAGCGAAAAAAAAAACCAAATTCAAAAGTATTGAGTTTACCATATTTTTTTATATTAGCAAAAACTAAATATCCAAAACCTACAATATCTTTTCGATATGGAAAAAGGACTGGTAAAACGGCCTATAATATGTGGAAAGGCTGCGATTGCCTTTTTGGCCATCTGCTTTACTATTTGCACCATAGTATTTACAGCTTAGCATAGTCGTCATAAAAATAGACACAGATACTGCGCACGACGTTCCTTTCTCGTCAGCGAAATCGTCGGGCAATGCACTGCAAAAAGCAGCGGCTACCCGACACCATTTAAATGGAGCCGGGCAGCATATGAAGATTCGATAAAAGACTTTTTAATATTAAAATCGTGACGGTCGTAGCCTAGCTAACCCCAAAATCTTTTCATTCGCGCTGTATCGCGCGTCTAAATAACTCCTAAAAACAGATATTATTAACTTATATACCTTATAGGATCGAATATGTGATCTTAACTTCGATACACACTTGTCAGCCATTGAAATTTTGCGATAACTATTTTCATCCTCTAAACCAATAAAATAAATCTTTTATCTCATAATAAAAAAAAAAAAAAAGTAATTTAAGGATTAAACGTTAAAACCGTGGTCAAAAATCAAAGAAACTACCGAGCTGAGCGGATACGCTTTCCACAAGCTCCGGGAAAACGTAAAGGAAATGTAAAAAAAATCATAGTTTACCATGGGGTTTAGGTATCTTGGGTAAATCAAGATAAGCGAAAATACCCTTAACCACAAACTAAAAAACCGAAACAATAGACAAGCAAAACGGAAACTTACCCTCCCACAAAGTTTATCGGATCTAATGCCATTCATAAAAACGATCATGAAAACACTTGTTCAAAACCATTTGCTCGTAGCACAACACTCTATAAAATCTTTGGAGACTCTTCAATATATCAATGTGGAACGCTAATGGTTTCTCAAGGCTTAAAATATAATTGTAACTATTCCTTTACGAAAACCAAATGAACGTTATGCAACATCTTTATTAATTAATTTATTAACATCTTTCAAATTAGAGGCTATTAAATCTACCGCACAGATCATCCAGATGGAAAAGCCCACGGGGGAACCGGAGTTCTAATCAGAGAGCGCATCAAACACCATTTTTACAAAAGGTTTGCAACAAACTTCTTGCAAGCCACATTGAAACAAATTCAGTCAAGCAACGAAAGCCTTTCAATCGCTACCGTTTATTGCTCTCCTCACTTCTCAAATTCGGAGGGACAATTTATGGATCCCTACCATTCTCTCGAGCATTGAGTGCCAAAGCAGTTTCCGACTTATAATTAGACCACTCGGCTGTGATCATTACGCTTCTTCAAAGTACAGAAATAACCGAACTCCCCTTCTGCCTGACGTTGACAAAAACGAACTGGCTTAAATACAAAAAGTACGTGAGTTCTGCTCAAAAGAAGGTAAGTAAACCCAAACAAATACTACAATCCAATCAGCAAATCGAACAGCTCGTGCGAGAAAAGAGGGGCACACGTCATGATTGGCAAAACAGTAGATCACCAGCTTCAAAGCAACCCGATTCGAGGAAGAAACCCGATCACTCGGCCCGGCTCTACAATAACAGGAAAAAATTTTTTGTCAACAAGTTCTGCCATTCATTCTTTCTGCCACTACCCTTCTACCAACTGCACTTTTATTCCGGCCGAACAAAATCAATTTTGTTGATAAAAGTTTTTTTTTACTTATGGTAATTATTATTATTATTTTCTTAGTGTATTTTGTTTAATTTTTTTTTATATATTTCCAAATTAAATTATTTGAAAAAAAATTTTTAGCTTCAAAATTGTGCTGGAAAATTATTTATTAATAAATATTGAAAACATTTTTACATTCTCATATAAAATATGTAAAATAAAAAAAAAACAACATATTAATGAATATTTCTGAACTAAAAACAATGACTTGCTTTTGAATTATTTTATTATCAGCGTCTAAAAAAAGGAAAATATGTATAGTTGTATCGTACATTCTAAATTGCATTCGAAACAATTCGAATGCGAACTTTAACTCTAACTCATTCAATTCGGGTTTCATCCCCCGAATGTTGTGCGAGTGAGACCTATACAGTCGCACTCACTCATTTATTAATTTTCGTCTCAGCATTCTATCTCACTCAATTCATTATCAAGTTTGTCCAGTTTAATGTCGTTTTTCAGCTATTCATGCAGACCTCTAGTATCAATGTTATTTTGGCGGGTTTTTTGGAGGGGGAGTTTTTTCAATCTCTTTGCGAGGGATGGGTACGTTCCATCTGGCTACACTTGCAAATGAATCCTTACCAACGTTGGGTGAGAGATTGGTTGAAGGAAAAGTGTTCCATTCTTTAGCTGCTGTGAGCTTTGATTGTTTATTTTGCTTAAATGCGACTTGCAGATATTTGCGGCATCCTCTGAAGTTGGCTGCGTGAGAGCTGCCGAAGTGAAAGCAGCACATAGGGTCGTCTTTTCCAAGCTCAGACAAAAACCGGTTGAAAGCTTAAAGCTTCAAAAGTAGATCGCCTCGTGGAGATCAGTGGACCACCAGCAATTGCCGAGGCCCAGTGCTTGTGAAAAGAAAAAACTGTAGAATGACCTATAGCTGATTTACTTGGGGATTGCTAACGTGAAGATAGATAGGACAATTTCAGTCCTACAGTGGAGGTACTTTCCGAAAGCCTTGGGTTTTTAAAAATAACTGAGTGCTAAGTTTGAACTTTGGTCTCCAAAGTAAAAGTATGACTCTCTCAGTCTCTCACGGTATTTGGAAAATGATCTCTGAAAATTGTTTCAATAAAACAAAGTAAAATTTATTCTCTTTCTCTATAATGGCCTTTCTTTTCATTTTTCTATTGCTTTTGTTTATTTTATCTTTCGCTTTTTTCTTAGTGCATCTCTCTCTCACGATAGTGAATTTTCTCCCTCCCGATTTTTGGTAATCAAGGGACTTATCTCCCCCGTGAGTTCTTCGTATATGTACATTCTTTCGCCCATGGTGTGATAGCTCTATCGTAAAATGCATTTGACCTCCAAGCTGCACTTGTCATAAGCTCCTCACGCCGTTCCCTCACGGACCACGGACCAAATCAAAAAAAAATCCAAAAATTTCAAAAGGTGTTTCCAGAACTACCCGAAACTCCAAAAGAAATCCCAAAGCTTATCATTATATGGTCAAAAAACACAAGCAAAAAAATGTCCGAGTTTTCTTGCATTGCTGTAAACCGTTCGTTAAGAATTAGTAGCAAAGAAATTCTGCCCATCTCCACTCTCCGGGATGGCAACCTTTTATTGATTGTTAAAATCAAAACCGCAGCCGGAAATTTCACGAAAACAAACAACCTAGCTGGAATATGCGATATTATGTGCAAATTACACGATTCTCTCATCTTTGTTAAAGGCCCCTTTATGCCCCTTATCATATTAACATCCCTGAAGATGAAATCATTAAAGAACTGGCTAGCCAAAACGTCCACTCGGTGTTCAAATTTACCAGGAAAGGCGACGGCATCCCAAAACCCTCCGGTGTTATTCTCGTAACTATCGATTTCAACAACCTACTCAGCAAGCTAGACATATCATGGCACACCGGCTCCTGGTTGCTTAAACCCCCTGGTCGCTCTTCTCTCCAAAAGTATCAGTGCTGCTGTCAACACTTCCGTTCCCACACAAAGCGAAAATCTCCTGGTGGAACCCGCAGCTACAGCAGCTTACGGACTCCAAACAAAAAACTTTTCCATATCTTCAAATCCCAAATGGCCACATCTAACCTCTTAAGCTTTTGGAGCCATGTAAGGATTTATCCGTTGGCGGAAATAAATTAGTAAACTACAAAAGAGCAAATGCCTTCTTCAAGAAGACAATGCTTCTCGTAAAGCGTAAAGCCTTCGATAACTTCGCCTCCCCAATCTCCCTAGCCTACTCCTGTAAAAAGATATGGCCAGACATTAAACGTCTCCCAGGGTCCCCCCTCAGTGATCATCAAATGCATCAAAACAGACGGCAGTTTATTAATAGACTCTTTAACCATTACCGAAAATTTCAGTGACATCTGGTCCAAATATGGTGCGGATGATAACTTAAGCCGGGAATACATAGCCCGTAAAGATTCTTACCTTACCTAATCCTACAATCCTACTGCCCTACCAACAGCAAAAACTCTGGATACTCCTTCCAAAGATAAAACTCCCGGTTCCGATAGAATCTTTTATCCTATGTTAAAACACACCCCTCAAAGCTTAAACAACGAATCCTTGATATCTAAAACTCCATTCTCTCCACAGACAGTTACCCCCACACTTGGAGATCCTCCACAGTCATTCCCATCCCTAAGCCTTACAAAAAAACATCCGAATTAAATGGGTATCGCCCAATATCAATAATCACATGTCTTAGCAAAATAATCGAGAAAATGCTGGCCCTCTGACTTATGTGGTAAATCAACCGACATAACCTGATAAACGGCAACCAGGTTGCATTCAAAAGCCACCACATGGACGCTCTCCTTAAAATCCAACACTTCGGGTCGAATGCCATTTTTTCAAGGAACCACGTCTCCATCCTGGCAAACGGATTTCGAAAAGGCCTTCGATCGTGCGGGGCTGCATGCATTACCCTCTCGACTCCAGCTTTGGGGCATTGGTCCAAGGCTTTACAATCTTGTGAAAGCCTTTATGACGAAGAGGACCTTAAAAGTCAGAGTCAACGACAAAACCTCCGGAGCTGTTAACTTATCAACGAAATCCCTCAAGAGTCACCTCTATCTGTTGTCCTCTTCATCATTGCTTTCGAAAAAATCAACAACAGTCTATGTAGATAGAAGGAAATAAAAATATCTTTATATGCAGACGACGCCATAATCTATACCAGAGATAAAAATCGAAATAATGTAAAAGCACATTCATTTAAGTCCTTCAAGATTTGGAAGCCTGGGGTCTACACTCCGGGGCTTCGCTTTCCATTGAAATATGCAACACTTCACATATGCCGTAAAGTAAACTGTTGCTTCCCAACTTTGGAATTCAATAACAAGTCTATCCATCTTGTTACAAACTTAAAAATACTTGAGATCACTTTCAATTCCAGGTTGAGCTTTAAGGATCACTGTATCTTACTAAGGAAACAACTTGAAACCCGAGTTAACATAATCAAATTTCTTGCTCCAAATTCTCACATATCCACTCCAATACTCTAACCAACATAACCCATACCCTCATCCCTGCCAAAATTGATTACGGTTTCCTATCTAAGGTTGGTGCGATACATCTAACTTGAAGGAAATCCAACCTCCATTTCCCTCATCAGCTAGTCGTTCAATCAAAGCATTCCATTCCAATCACCAATACAGTGTGTTCTGGCTGAAACAGGATTACCAAGCATTCTCGATTATTTAGCAATGTCGACAAAGAATTTTATTCCTAGGCGGCTCACTAGCTCTAACCGGTCGCTAGTAAAACCGCTCTAACGGTCGCTGGAGAACCACTCAGACTCAGACCCAACAATATGCGAAATACAGAAGATTATCGCTATATACAAAACAAAGATAATTATTGTTTGGGCTCCTAGTCACCAGGGAATTCTTGGAAACGAACAAGCCGACGTGGCTGCCCGATACATGAACACGGCACTAACTATCCAATTTTCCCCCACTAACACCAAAGATATCAAAAGGCTTATTAAAGCTGCTACTGAACAAAAGCAGCGAATGGATTGGAGTGTCTATAGCCATAGATACAAATCCATAAGCCCATCCCGTGAAAAAACCTCACTTCCTCGTGGACTCAACAAACACGAGTGCACACTATACATCCGTCTACGCATAGGACACATCCAGGAAACTCACGAACACCTTCTACAAGGTTGCGCTCGCCCGGCATGCCGGTTCTGCGGTGCAAACCTCTCCATGTTGGAGTCCCGTATAAGGGCCCACACGTAACTCAATTTTTGGAACATCCATCCTCCCATCTTCCGTTCTTTTATCTCCCACAACATAAAATATACAAAAATTGTACACCGTTTCTAGAAAAATACACCTCCGTATTTAGAATTAAATACTAAATGTTAATGTACCAGGCCGAAGGACTTATCTAGCGCCTTACTAACATTAACTTTAGTATTAAATACTAGATTTAATATGCTAAAATAAAAATAAAAAATAAATACATTTTTAATTATTTAATTAGTTTAAATAATTTTAAAATTAATTACTCCTCATTTGCAACACCTTTGATCATCTCTCAATTTTGGAATGGCTTGTTTAAGAGTCGCCTCACCACCACTAATTTACTGGAGTTGACATCCTTTGTCATAGATGGCCTTTGAAAGGGAACTCAAACCGATGTTATTAACACAGACAAGCATTTGATTCAGTCAATGACTCACTCTTGTTGAGTTAACTGAATGTGCTGGGATTTCCTACAGACCTCCTAATGTGGATCTCCAGCTACTTATATGGAGGAACATAAAGAGTCTTATTTCAAAATGTATTTTCCCGTTTGGTCCGTGTTACATCTGGAGTCCCTCAGGGAAGTTATCTTGGCCCGTTATTATTTACTCTTTTTATTAATGACTTGCCCCCTGCTTTAACGAACTCTCTAGTTCTTATGTATGCAGATGATGTAAAGCTTTGTTTTCAGTACAAATCCATCTCTGCCCAATGCAGTCTTCAGTTTGATCTTGAACACTTTCAAAAATGGTGCTTAGCTAATGCAAGCTTATGTCTTTTGATCGTTCTTGCCCTCTGCAGGCTACGTATACTCTCTTTGGGATTGCCTGAAAAAAATTAACCCAGGTTAATGATCTCCGCGACCTATGAGGCACCAAACTTAAATGCCGACCATATTTCCTTAATGGTTAATAAGGCTAAATGAGTCCTTGGTTTTATTAAAAGGCGGTCAAAAGAATTTAACGACCCCTACATAACTAAAACCTTATTCATTTCTTTGGTCCGTCCGATTCTGGAATGCTGTTCATTTGTCTGGAGTCCCCAATATGGAGTACATCCGTAGCGCATAGAATCCATACAAAATAATTTCTTAACTTTTTCACTTAGAGGTCCAAACTAAGATGCAAATCTTCGTCTTCCATCTTATAATAGAAGACTCTTACTAATAAACTTACCTAGCTTAACAAATCGTAGGACAAGGCTCGGTGTAGTTTTTCTGCATAACCTAATTAATGGGGATGTAGATAGCCAGCATTTACTAACCGGCTTAAATTTAAACATTCCCAACAGAAGGACTAGAATCTTTAGTCCTCTTTAGTCCATTGTAGTTCGACATATGTTCGAACTACAATGGTTTCTACTATATCACATCTCTTTCCTGTCCTTTAAATTTAAAATATAGAATTTTAAATTTCCTTACTAACTCCTCCTGTCTTAATAAACTACAAATAGCTTGACATACATGTACTAATAAATCGTTTCCCGAGCGCCCCTCGGTCGTCTTACCTTTATGATGAATACAGATGAATGATGCTCTAATTGATGCACAAGCCATTTCAAAAATTCTGAAAAACAGCGAAAAAAAAAACCAAATTCAAAAGTATTGAGTTTACCATATTTTTTTATATTAGCAAAAACTAAATATCCAAAACCTACAATATCTTTTCGATATGGAAAAAGGACTGGTAAAACGGCCTATAATATGTGGAACGGCTGCGATTGCCTTTTTGGCCATCTGCTTTACTATTTGCACCATAGTATTTACAGCTTAGCATAGTCGTCATAAAAATAGACACAGATACTGCGCACGACGTTCCTTTCTCGTCAGCGAAATCGTCGGGCAATGCACTGCAAAAAGCAGCGGCTACCCGACACCATTTAAATGGAGCCGGGCAGCATATGAAGATTCGATAAAAGACTTTTTAATATTAAAATCGTGACGGTCGTAGCCTAGCTAACCCCAAAATCTTTTCATTCGCGCTGTATCGCGCGTCTAAATAACTCCTAAAAACAGATATTATTAACTTATATACCTTATAGGATCGAATATGTGATCTTAACTTCGATACGCACTTGTCAGCCATTGAAATTTTGCGATAACTATTTTCATCCTCTAAACCAATAAAATAAATCTTTTATCTCATAATAAAAAAAAAAAAAGTAATTTAAGGATTAAACGTTAAAACCGTGGTCAAAAATCAAAGAAACTACCGAGCTGAGCGGATACGCTTTCCACAAGCTCCGGGAAAACGTAAAGGAAATGTAAAAAAAATCATAGTTTACCATGGGGTTTAGGTATCTTGGGTAAATCAAGATAAGCGAAAATACCCTTAACCACAAACTAAAAAACCGAAACAATAGACAAGCAAAACGGAAACTTACCCTCCCACAAAGTTTATCGGATCTAATGCCATTCATAAAAACGATCATGAAAACACTTGTTCAAAACCATTTGCTCGTAGCACAACACTCTATATAATCTTTGGAGACTCTTCAATATATCAATGTGGAACGCTAATGGTTTCTCAAGGCTTAAAATAAAATATATATAATCCTTTACGAAAACCAAATGAACGTTATGAAACATCTTTATTAATTAATTTATTAACATCTTTCAAATTAGAGGCTATTAAATCTACCGCACAGATCATCCAGATGGAAAAGCCCACGGGGGTACCGGAGTTCTAATCAGAGAGCGCATCAAACACCATTTTTACAAAAGGTTTGCAACAAACTTCTTGCAAGCCACATTGAAACAAATTCAGTCAAGCAACGAAAGCCTTTCAATCGCTACCGTTTATTGCTCTCCTCACTTCTCAAATTCGGAGGGACAATTTATGGATCCCTACCATTCTCTCGAGCATTGAGTGCCAAAGCAGTTTCCGACTTATAATTAGACCACTCGGCTGTGATCATTACGCTTCTTCAAAGTACAGAAATAACCGAACTCCCCTTCTGCCTGACGTTGACAAAAACGAACTGGCTTAAATACAAAAAGTACGTGAGTCGTTGAAAAGTCGTTGCGGTAGCTAAAATCTCTTCTGCTCAAAAGAAGGAAGTAAACCCAAACAAATACTACAATCCAATCAGCAAATCGAACAGCTCGTGCGAGAAAAGAGGGGCACACGTCATGATTGGCAAAACAGTAGATCACCAGCTTCAAAGCAACCCGATTCGAGGAAGAAACCCGATCATTCGGCCCGGCTCTACAATAACAGGAAAATTTTTTTTTCAGGAGGAATTTTTTGTCAACAAGTTCTGCCATTCATTCTTTCTGCCACTACCCTTCTACCAACTGCACTTTTATTCCGGCCGAACAAAATCGAAAAAGTCATAAGGGAGTTAAAACCAACAAATACCTTTTGACCTATTGACGCAAAATATGTTGACCAAACTTCTGAAATGCTCTATTAAGGCGTCTATGAAATGCGTCTATAAACTTTTTTAAGGGGATCATAAATCTTGGCTATTTCCCAAAAAAATTGAAGAAATCCATCATAATAATGATACCAAAATCTGGATAAGACCACACAATTCCGGCTTCGTACAGACCAATAAGCTTTCTATCTTGCTTGTCTAAATTGTTTGAAAAATGCGTGCTGAAAACTAAACTATGCAAGAAGATGCATTGAAAACCAAATTTTACTACTCTATAATTCCGTCTTAAAACAAATCCGGACCTATGGCTCCCAGCTGTGGGGGAACGCGAGCAGCAGCAACCTAGACATGCACAATCAAAAATCTTGAGAACTATCATTGCGGCACTTGTCTCGCAACGAAAATATTCAAGAAATAAAAACAAGATAGCATTAAATATTTATTTTTTGACCTAGACATTGAGAAGTTTAAGCTCTCTTTAAATAACCCCGTTGAGGTTCAGCGGCTGGGAAAAAGTCGGCTTTCGACCTCCTAAGGCGATAAGTAATCGTGTATTATAAATATCTAAACTTATTTAATGGGCGGCTTCTGCGTGACCCAACATTTCCCTACAGGTGGTCTGTGCCCCAACTTCATCATCAAGGGGATGAAGGGCTTCGTCCTTAAGGGCAACCCACAGCTTAGTCCGCGCCACTGGAGGCCATTCATCGCTAATAGGGTTCAGTTCTGGCTAGCGGCCACATCCACTGCCTCCAAGGCCGCATATGGGCATTGAACTTATTTAAAAGCCCTTGCACTTCTACCGAGTCACCTCGTTATTATTATTTTCCTTGTCCCCTGTGATTCTGGATCGATCGCCACTGATTGTTTACATTAGCTTAAATATAAAACAAGAAAGGAAAGCTCACTTCGGGTGGAGCCAAAATTGATATACCCTTTCAGTTAAAACCAGAAACATCGGTTAAAGTTGGTCGATTCTTATGAGAATATCGTAATATAACCAATTTATTAAAATAAAGCTAAAACAAAGTCCCAAGCTTCTATATTCAAAAATACCAAAATTGGTATTTTTACCAAATATCGATCGTTCAGTTATATGGCAGCTATAAGATATAGTTGGCCGATCGCTATGAAATTTTGTAAGTAATATTAATATTTGCCAAAAAGAGCACTCATAAAGTTACAGGTAAACACCAAAGTTACAGCATTTTAGATCTACAGGCAGCTGCAGGATATGCAGGGGGCCGGCCGTTCTGACTAATATACTGCGTTCATTCTTTGCATTCTTCGGATTCCGATCTCGGATTTGACGTCTCCTACTGTGAAGTTCCATGTTGCGTGGAATTGTATTAGTGATGCTCCTCCCCTTTTAGCAAGCGACAACATTCTGGTAACGAACCGCTATGGGTTTCTTAACTTTCCCAGCTATTGTAGATCCCAACTCGCTTATCGGTTGGGTTGAGAAACAACAACGCATGCGGTTCTGCTAGCGTGATTCAGCGTTAGAAACAGTTCACTTACTAGAATTAATAGACGGAAACTATTTTGTGTCAATGTAGCTTATAAAAAGAGATTAGAAATCAACGTCTTACTTTTGAAGGCCATGTGAAAAAAATTTTTGAATTTGGAAATAGTCCAAGGCTCATCATCGAGAGAACTACGTAACTGACTCGATGTCAGTCTGACTCACCGCTTTCAAGCACGTCGGGCCTTAGAAAGTCATCATTAGCTGGCATATCAAACAGCTTTCAGACTGCCAAAGGAAACGCTTTTCCCTTGGGAGTACCACCAACGTGGAACAGCGACAGTCCCATCTTATGCCGATAATGACTTATAATCTTTTTTGAACGACCGGTGGGTAATCATGGATGCGATCGAAGACCGAAGCTCCGAAGACCGGTTCGAGACCGACGAATGAGGATGCGCATAACTGCAACGGCGGTCAGATACTAGGCCAGTGCCCGACGTTTATTGCCATGGAGTCGCGGAGTCGCAAATAGTGGTCTTAGCAAGGCTTATGCAGTTTTTACGCTGCATCAGCAACAAAGGCTGTCAGATTTTTCCTGCATTTTTGAGACATAAGTTGTTAGAGAAACGTTTGAGATATAGTCCCTTCGCCAGAATAGTGGGCTGCCATCCAATATCGCCAGTTGGTGGATTACCAGTATTACCGTTTCTAGAGCGTTGATCGAATTTTTGGAGCAGACTAGATTGCGAAGGTTCTGCCGACCTATACGAGGATAGGGCGCTACAGACCCAGTTGGGGCTGACACTTCCACGACGAGCTGCCGACCCACCCATATCTACCCATATCCGGTTCCATTATGTCATTTCAGAGACGGAGTCTCTTCTCAAAGAAGTTGTCTACTTAGAAACAGTAACATATCAGACGGCTCGCCCTAAAGAGAATCAGTGGAATAAATTGTTTTTTTATAGAAACCATTCTTGTCCCACGAATTCCTTTTAAATTTTATTTGGACCAAAGCATTGTGCTGGGACGATCACATCAATGATGGAATGAGAAATCGGTTCACCCAACTAAAGCGACGTCTCAATGCTCATCCTTACAAAGGTAGGCGGTTCGCGGAAGAGATCAAGGAGTACTTCACTTAAATCGCCCAAGCGGAAATTTAACACGCATCATGCAGTCTTTAAGGAAGAAAGTACTGCAACAAAGCAACGGATAGTTTTCGTCCCTAAGTCCCTAAATGATGTTTTGTGTACCGGCACCCTCTCTGACTTTAAAATAGCTTCCGCTTCTTACACGGACGATTATTTTCCCCCTGTGTAATTACCCATGTTAGCATAGCCTTCCGCTCCTTCTCGTAGTCATTTACTCTTAGGTGCCTTTTATCATTATTTCCTCATCCTAGATTCTAGGGCAACCCAGATTCAAATGGCAGGACTCTCTTGGCTGAAAATCCACGGTAACTGTACGGTTGTATGGAGCATTAATAAACTTACATTCTTTTTAAAAAGAATGCAGGCTCAAGTATTACCTTCTGAACAAGCTTCTAGCATGGACAGAGCTAACAGCGAAGTTGAGCCCCCCGCGAGCGTCCTCTTTGATGGCATATTGAATGATACCTAAATGCATAACCTCGATGATCCTCGGCTCCTTGATGGGTACCTGAATCCATATCCTCTCTTGAGGCGTACAAGGAAAAAAGTAGAGCTTGTAGGCCACAACCTTTTAGCTGCTCTGAAACCACGTCTTCACAGAGATGTGCATTGCCCTGTTCCCTGTTCAGGATTTCAAAACATGTCGTGGCTAGTTTGGCCTTCTACCTACACAGCACAAAATTACATAGACACTAATTTGTAAGAAAATAAAACATATATACGCCATTCAATGCATTAAAACTTATTTTATAGAAAACATAACAATAATAACTGAATCTTAAAACAACACAAGACATACTGTCGGGTCAGGCAGCAGCACGGCTTTTAATGTTTAAATAATGTTAATGTATCGCTTAGTGCAATGTTTATTTATTAGGCTTAAGTATGTATAAATAGCTTAGTTGATCGCAAGCCGACTCAACGGGCCTTTCTTTAGAGAGTTTTAGCTCCGCAATGTCTTGGTCGGGCCGCCCTCTCCATTATCGACAGCTTTAGCTTTGCAGTGACTAGTCGGGCCGCCTTCTTTGTACATTACTTGAGTCCCTGCCTTTTTATTTTACTGGCATTTAAAACTATAAATGACCAAACACATACAATCCTATATAAACACAAATAACACAGTGCGACAGTGTTTAGGAACTTTTGCAGAGACCTAATAGGATTTGTTTATATTACGAAATTTCTATATCGTAGAAATCAAGCAAGTATTACCAATAAGGCGGACAGTCTAGTGGACCAACAAAAATAAATGCTTAAATCGTTTCAGAACGTATTGTGGGGCAATCACTGGTATTATTACTTTGGTTGCGGCCAAAAAAAACGCTTGGGGACTGGATTACTCTACGGTTTTCAGGCAACGAAGGCGACACGAGAACAACGAGATGGAGCATAGGTCAAAATGATCCCCTGTGGGTTCATTGACCTGAACTGAGAGAAATATAAGAGGAATAGTGATAATGAATAATTGTAAAAAATTGAGACCTAAGATAAATTTAATTGTAAAAGAGAAAAAATTGAAAAAATAATAAGAAAACCTTAAATATTAGAGTTTATCCCAATAAAATAAAAAATTTTTGTTGTTATTTTGAGACCAAATTCAAAGAAAAAATCGCCTGACGGTAATTGAAGCCTTCGTAACAAGTTTTTTTGTGGGAATTTTCTTATATACATATATCCTTTTATAAGCATTTATAAGGATATATATAAGGAATATATTGCTCGCCTCGCTACCATCGACGTAGCTGCAGTCAAAAAGCGCAGTAATCAACACTGCCATTTCTTTAACAACGTCAACGTTAACTGTCATCGATAGTGAGTTAAACGACATTATCAGCTAGCAGCGCAAATAATAATACATCTGTCGCTGCGTTGCGTGAAAATATAATAAAAAAAAAGAATATATTAAGCCGGCTTTGCAGGCTGGTATGGATCGCTACATCAAAATCAAAAGGAAGATGAGCTCCTAAATTCTGAACGCAAAATATCACGTGGCAATGCTAGCCTATCTGTAATAATCTGTATCTGTCTGTATCTATGAGGTTGAGACGACCGAATCTACTGAAGTCGAGAAAAGGAAGGCAAAGCCTCCGCCTATTTGTATACGAGAAAAAAGTTTCAATGTTCTTGTCAATAAAATTACTGAGCTTCCTGGCTAGGATAACTTACATACAATATCCCTTGTTAAGGGTTCCATTCAAGAAACAAAAGTTCAAATAAAGTCTAAAGATAACTACAGAGTATTATCAAAATATCTTACCGCAAGAGCTACTTTACAGCTACTGTTAAAAATAACTTTTACAGCTAAAAAGCAGCAAGAGCCTGCAAGTCGTACTTAAGGGCATAGATTCCAACGTAACGCTTGCAGAAATAACAAAGGTCCTAACAGAGAAGGGATTTAGCGCTTAAACACTCTTCAATATCCTCTTTAAGGTTGAGCTCGAACCAAAAAGTAAGCACCTAAAGAAATACGAAGTGTACCATATCTACAATCTTCAAAGCCTGATGCACCGCATATTTAAAGTTGAGGAACCTCACAAACGCAATGGCCCGGTACAATGTGCGAACAAGCTCTGTAAACTGCACCCAGTGTGTGTAGTTTATCGAGAGCTTCATGACTCCGTACAGCGAGAAAAGCTGACTGCAACTCGAAAAAGTTCGGCAACTGCGGTGGCAATCACACTGCTAACTATAAAGGTTACCAGTTTGTAAGGAGCTGAAAAGTCGCATCCACCAAAGAGAAACTACTGCACGCACTCAAAATAAACAGTTGACAGCTAGATCAAACACTGAAGACTTCTTCTCGACTGCAGCCAGATCCTCACTAGGACCCAAAGGATCGGACAAAAATGTGACATACGCAAGCGCTTTAAGATCAGGGCTGGCTACCCCTTCCTGGCACAACTATAAGAAACCAACATTTATTGATTTAAATTCTGGTTTTACAACAATCCAAATAATGACTTCCCTACGGATATCTACTTAGAACGCTAACAGAGTTTCACAGCATAAACTTGAGTTAGCGCAATTCCTACTTGGCAATCATGTAGACGTAATGCTGCTTTCAAAAACACACCTTACGGAAAAAATCATCCAGATGGTAAAGGAAATGGGACAGATGGGACTGGAATTTTAATCACAAGCTGTATTAAGCACCACTATTGTAACACATTTTCTTAAAACTACCTACAGGCCACATAAATAAATATAGAACTAAATACTGGCAACAACACTAGCCGCCGTATACTGTCCCACTCGCTTCACTATAGCTGAAGATGAGTTTATGCAGTTTTACTAGGAGGAGACCACTTAACTTACTAGGAGACCACATCATAGCAGCAGAAGACTACAATGAAAGGTGACTTCAAATGGAAAGCAGTTCTACCATGTTCGACTATGTTCCTTTGGCACACCAACAGACTGGCCGGTAAACCCTAAGAAACTACCAGATTTAATAGACTTAAGTTAGGTTAGGTTGAGGCGGCGATGCGTGGCCAGTGACTGACCCCCCATCCACTGGCGCCGCTGGGGCTCCTTGTGAAACCGCACAGGCAAGGGTCCTACAAGAGGACCTCCCCCTTCCTATCTACTTATGTGCCCAAGAGTGTGCTATCCTTCCTGCGGTGGCTCGCGGTCCCTTCCAGATTTACGGATGAAAGCTACGAGTCCGTGAGTGTTGCTGCGCCCAAGAATTTGAGTCGGCTGCGCCCCAGCGCAGGGCATTGACACAGGAGGCGTGCGACTGTCTCTTCCTCTTCTACATCCCCACAGCTCCTGCAGTAGTCATAATGTGGCACCGCTAGTCTAGCCGCGTGTGCTCCTATTAATCAGTGTCCCGTAATAGCCTTGACTGCCAGACTACAGTCCTGCCTATTCAGGGCGATAAGCTTCATTGGTCTCTTCCTAGAGCGGATAGGCCATATCATGCGTGAATTACTACAGTTTTGGAGATTTCTCCATTTCCTCAGTGATGCGTGGTCAAATTGATCCCTGCATTTTAGCCTACACGTAGCTAAGGGGATACCTACTGGTTCCTTCTCCGGGAGGAGAGGATTGGTAGTACCTGCTCTTGCTAGTTCGTCGGCGGCGCGATTACCCTTGTGGTCCCTATGTCCGGGCACCCATATGAGGTGGATGTCATACTGCTCTGCCATCTGGATAAGAGATCTGCGGTAGTCATTTACTGTCCTGGATTTGGATGAGAATCCGTCAAGGGCTTTGAATGCCACTTGACTGTCTGAGCAGATACAGATTGTTTCTTGATTGCCAGTAAGTGCTGGGGCTCTAAGTGGTCTACAGTGGTCGGGGAGTCTGAAGGACTCATTAAGTCCCACCTGGCTTCCCACCTGACCATTCAATTTTGAACCGTCTGTGAAAATATGGAGGGAGCCGGCTGGTCCCGGGAATTGTGTGGCCGATTCCTCCCTTGTTGGAATGGAAACCTTGTATTTTAAGGTGGGATGATCGACAGCTACGCAGTAGTCTATAGCCCCCGTTGGCGTGCTGTGGTGTAGATCTAACTTGGTATGTCCATAGTCAGTCCATTTCCATATGCCCGTCTCGCGTAGCCTAATTGCCGATAGCGTCGAGTATGAAGTCTAGGGCGAGTATGAAGTCTAGGGCATCCGTCGGTATAGTACGTAGGCTGCCTGTGATACAGACCTCTACCATCCTTTGCGTTTTCCTAAGTTTCTCTCTTATTGGGGGGTTTTATGAGAGCAGGCCACCAGACCACCCCGTAGAAAAGGATGGGTCTTATGACCGCTGTGTAAAGCCATCTTACTATTTTTGGGGACATTCCCCATTTAAGGCCAATGGCTTTTCTGCAAGTAAAGAGCGCGATTGTTGCCTTGTAAGCTCTATCCATAGTGTTTGACTTTCAGTCCAGTTTAATGTCTAGCGTAATCCCCAGGTACTTGGCGCTACCGCTAAAGGAGAGTGTTTCTCCTGGTAGTTTTGGAAGCCTTAAGTTTGGTATTTTGTACTTCCTGGTGAAGAGGACGAGCTCGGTTTTGGACGGGTTTACACCTAGTTCATTTCTAACTGCCCATGTTGAGAGGACCCTAAGTTTGTCCGTCATGCGGTCACATAGAGTCTGGGGAAATTTTCCAGAGAAGGCAATTGCGACATCATCCGCGTAAGCGATAACTTTGCAACCACCACCTTCTAGGGATCGCAGTAGGCTATTACCCGCCACATTCCACAGTAGGGGTGAGAGTACGCCTCCTTGCGGAGTGCCTCTTCTGACGTATCTATAAATAGATTCTCCTCCTAGTGACGCCTCAACAGTCGTGTTTACCAGGATCTGCTCTATAAGGCGTATGGATTGATTGTCCCGTCAGCGCATTGAGTATCGAGCTTGGTAGGATGTTGTTGAACGCACCTTTTATGTCTAGAATGAGTGCGTATTCCTTGTCACTAAGTACCTTTTCGACAAAAGTAGTGATTTCGTGGAGTGCCGTTTCCGTGGATCGGCCCTTCCTATACGCATGCTGTGATCCCGAGATATCATCTGGGCTTATAGTAGGATTAATATGGAGGCTGATTAGTCTCTCCATTGTCTTGAGAAGGAAGGACGACAGGCTTATTGGTCTGAAGTCCTTAGGGGTGCAGAGCGATGGTTTTCCCGCCTTGGGTATAAATACGACTTTCGTCCGCAACCACATTGCGGGTACTATACCTATTCTGAAAATTGCTAAGAAAGCTTTCTTGACCCAAGACCTTAGATTGGGACCGGCTTTAATTAGTTGAGCCGGGACAATGCCATCTGGGCCTGGGGATTTGAAAGACTTGAAGCTATTTATTGCTTAGCTGAGATACCTGTCACTCAATAGGTATTCAAGTTGGTTAGGGAGGGAGGGGCTATCCCTCTGTCTCTGCATTTCCAGGGTTGTATCTTCTAGAGAGCATCCCGGGAAATGTGCCTCTGTGAGAGCCTCTAGGGTTTCTTTGATGGACGATGTCCAGTTTTCTTCTGAGGTTTTAATATATCCTACATTTGGGGCAGTAGTTGCGAGGACCTTCCTGATTCGGGAGGCCTCTGATGTTTGCTGAATGTTCGTGCAGAACTTGGCCAAGGCATTCCTTTTTGCCTTGCGAAGTTCTTTGTTATATTGCCTAAGGTTCGCTTTATATATCTCCCAGGCTGTCTCTGAGTTTGTTTTGCTGGCAAAATTAAAGGACTTGCGGGCCTTGATCTTAAAGGCCATGACCATGGTGGTTTCTTTGACTTGCTATGGCCCGATCTGCTTTTGGGACAAGCTTCATTGCATGCCCTGGCGCACGCTGCCGTAAGCGTGTCCACCATGGCATTCAGGGCTTCCCTACTGTCAACGTCCCCTGTTGGAGGTTTTCCCAAGGAACTTTCTAGTTTTTTCCTGTATAACTCCCAGTTCGCTTTCCTCGGGTTGCGTACCGTTAGTCGATTAAAGTTCTTAAAGTTGACCACTAATTCTATGAATCGGTGGTCTGAGAAGGAGTGTTTCTCTAGGACTCCCCATCTATTAATCCTGTCTGCTAGGGATTCAGAGTAAAGAGTTACGTCAAGTACTTCCCTTCTGTTCTTGACTATGAAGGTGGGTTCTGTACCCCTGTTACCCACCAGAAGATTGGAGCCTAGGATAAAATCGAAGATTGACTCACCCCTCTCGTTCGTGTCAGTGCTTCCCCACTGATGATAATGGGCGTTAGCATCGCAACCTATAATCAGGTCGATATTGTGCTTCTTGCTGTCTTCCACCAGCTGTTTGAGTAGCGGGTACGGGGGAAGGACCTCCTGGTCGTAGCCCATATACGCCGAATATATCCTTAGAGGGCCATTTGGGCTCTCTATGGCTGCGGCTACGTGGTCTTCATTGCTGAAATTGGGTATCAAAAAGAGGTTAAGGTTCTTTTTTGCGAGGTTGCAGGCTCGCTTTTTACCTGTTGTATCGGCTTAACAGAGCCTATACTCCGACGCCCCAACCCAAGAATCCTGTCTCTAAGGATCCAGTGTTCCTGGATGAGGGCCACATTAGCTCCACTCTCGGCGAGATGGAGAAGGAGGGCAGCTGACGCCGCTTTACTCTGATGGGGGTTTATTTGCAAGATCGTCAGGGACATCCTTACAATTCTCCACCACAGTAACTTCTGCCTCCGTCTCGGAGCTCAGCAGAGAATCCTCCTCCATTCCGACTCCACTAAGTGCCCTTGCCAAGTTGCTTTCCTCCGAGGTGTACCCTTCCAGGATGTCCTCCTCCTCATCCGTCATTCCTTCTGGGGGGCCCTCTTCGGTCGGCTCCTCCAAGTCTGTCTCTTGCGTGTCTGCCTGTGTCTGCGTGTAGATACGGACCGAAACGTGTTCGAATCCGTACTTCAGCCGGTGCTCCGTCCTCTCCAGGGCTTTAACGGTCTGCTCGTTGAGTGTGAGGCCGACCTGCCTCCGCAGTTCCACCGCCTCCTCGACCTTGGCGACTCTCCAGTCCGCCGTGGGAAGCGTCGGGAATCCTAAGCGTGGGAATCCTAAGCATCGTTAGTATGGTTTTAGGGTCGGCTGGCTTTTCAGTGAGCCACACTCGCGCCCTCGGCTTGCTAGGGATCTCGTCCCAGTCAACCGCCACCAGCTTAGCTCCAGGGTAGACCTCTCCAAGCGATGCAATCATCCGCTTATAGGTCTCTACCGATCACGCGTCTTGGCAGGCAATTACCTTGACGCTACCCTGATATTATCCTGCGTCTTCGCATTCTGGCGGGGGTCCTCCGCATTGCAGCATCTCCTCCACGAAGCGCCCATGCAACTTGTTGACCACTCGTCGCCAAAGGTCCTTGGGGATGAGCCCATACTTGGAGCCCTTGTCCAGGACTCCAATTAGGGTTCTTCCCTTCGTCACGGCTGCGGCTGGGCCTTCCTCTTCTTAGCCTGGGGAGTTTCTCCCCCTGTGGACCTCTGCCTTTTCGCGCTTTGCGCGATCTCCTTGGCAGGGTCTGACCCAGTACGTTTATTCGGATCCAGCCTCACTCCCGCCTTTTCCGGATTAATGTCGGGCAGGATCTCCTTTGCCCACTTAATGATCTCAGCCTGGTCCGGGTTGGCTTCGGCCGATGTGTCCGCCCTCATCAGAATGAAGGCTGCCCTTCTCCTGTCTTTATAAGAGCCTTTGCGCTGCATCGAGTGAGACGCTCCCGAACCAGGGTTGGTTTAGAGGTTGACCCTGGGGTTCGGTGGTCCCATGGCTAGCCCCGCTTTGGAAGAAGAAGCCTTGGCAACCTCCTCCGCACCGGCGCGTCCTCTGTTGCCCCTCTGTATGGGGCTTCTCCATCTCAGCAACTCCATGGCTTTTGAGGTCCTTGGAGTTTGACAGATGGTTGACCCCATTTCCGGACTTTTTTAGGCGGGAAGGGGTTCGTCCATCATGACATAGCCCGCTTGTCACAATAAGCCTGCTTAAAACTGGGAAGTCGGCCAGTCCCCCAGAGTTCGCATATTAGCGTCCGAGCCCCCCTCGGACACGCATCCTTCGGCATATGCTGTTCCACCTTGGATTGGGGTGATTTAAGGAAGGGAGTGTTCTTCTACCCGCCCGACTACCATTAGCTAGCATCCTCGGCAGGAACATGACCTAACCGGGACCTGTTACCAGCCGCCTTTACGTGGAGAATATAGTCGCAATACCAGCGGTGTACACAGTTACGGTACGTAATTGCTTGCGTGTAGGTCCCCCTGTTGTACCCGTTGGCTGACAGCCTTTTAATAGACTTTAATAGACTTAAATATAATAGAATACCTATATATAATAGAATTCATTTTATCACTCGCCTGTACTGTTTATTTTACTCCGACGTCCATTAACATTAGAACAATATTAATACTTACAGATACTTTTTGTAAGTAACAGAAAAATTAACATAGTGCAGCGAGCTCATTCGAAGATCTAGAGAACAATCAGCGGGGCACCGTGGTACGTTCGCAATAAAAACATACATCGCGGCTTTCACATTCTGCTAGTGATCGCAGAACAGACGGAAAAGTACTTTACCAAGCTATTGTTGCATCCTTACCACCTGGGGAGAAGTCTAACAAGGTTGAAAGACAATTCACGTCTTCGTAGCAATGACAATGACTTGAGGGTCACGTAACCAGGATGCAGTCTTAGTATACTGTTCGTCAAATTTTAATGTCTCAAATTTAAGAGAAGAAATTCTATCAAATTCAATAAATAAAAACAAAATTTACAAACAAAACAATTTTATTTTCATCAATTCTAAATTAATACTATTTACATCTTTTGGCTAAAAAAACCATAAAAATTTGTTTTAAACTTTATAATGGTCACCTAAAATCATATTTTCTGATTTTCTTAACCAGACTTTGTAGCGCTTGCCAAACTGTAGGGATCGTGGTAGAACTTGTAGGTAATTCGGAATGATTAAGGTAGGGTGGACACAGTCAGCAAAAAGGGCATTGTCGCCCGATTCCCAAAATATTGAGCTACGAGCGTATACTGTATCATTATACTCCATACTGAACGATCGGAAGTGGTATTTGGTAAAAATACAAACTTTAGTGCTCCTCAAGAAGAAAGCGTGGAATTTTTTTTGATTTTGTATTAAAATAAATTGGTTATATTAAGATATTCTCATAAGAATCGTCCAACTATATCGATGTTTGCCATATATTTTTCCGGTTTTAACTGCAAGGGCATATCAACTTCGGCTCCGCCCGAAGTAAGCTTTCCTTTCTAGTTATACCCTTGCAGAGGGTATTATAATTTTGTCCAAAAGTGTGCAACGCAGTGAAGGAAACATCTCCGACCCTATAAAGTATATATATTCTTGATCAGGATCACCTCCTGAGTTGATATGAGCATGTCCGTCTGTCCGTCTGTCCGTCGGTCCGTCTGTCTGTCTGTCTGTTTCTACGCGAACTAGTCTCTCAGTTTTAAAGCTATCGACTTGAAACTTTGCACACACCATTTTTCCTTTGCACGCAATATATAAGTCGGAACGACCGGAATCGGCTGACTATATCCTATAGCTGCTATATAACTGATTGATCGGAAATGGTATAACTTTAGTGTTTTTAAAGTTAGAGAGTTCAAATTTTTCAAGAGCGTTATTTTTGGCAAACTAATACAACATGCCAAATTTCGTAAGGATCGGCCGACTATATCTTATAGCTGCCATATAACTGAACGATCGGAAATGGTTTTTGGTTGAAATACCAACTTTGGTATTTTTGAAGATAGAAGCTTGAGACTTTTTTTAGATTTTGTATTGTAATAAATTGGATTATATATTCATATTCCCATAAGGATCGGTCAACTATATCTGATGTTTGCGATTTATATCCGGTTTTAACTGCAAGGGTATATAAGCTTGGGCTCCGCCCGAAGTTAGCTTTCCTTTCTTGTTTTTCTATATGGCTGTTCTGGTGCCTGCTAAGCGTTTTGTAAGTTGAGATCTGTGAGAAGTGAGAAGCTGGAGGAGGTATAAACTGGACCGAATGATGATCTTGTTTTGTCTTGGGGACCTTTTTTTATGCCGTATGATCCCTTAGTAGTTACCACATTTTTTAATTTTAGGGCCTTCTTTCTTAATAGATCAGTAAGCGAAATTAACGGAGCAGTGCGGGAGATCCTGAAGAGCATTGCCTTGAACATTTATTTGTTGTGCTGCTCTTCCATTGTGAGTCTACGGGACATTGCAGCTTGTAGTTTGGGTTAAAGGTTTTTTCTCTCCAATGATTTTCTGTCTGGCTCGAGCTCGAGCTTAAAGGGTGGTTGCGGTTTCTTATTGTTTAAAATTTTTCTTTTATTTTTGGCGGTGAAGTCCTTTTCGGGTAGGACGTTTGTAACGTCGGGTAATGACAGGTTACGATTTTTATTACTACTTAGAGTCATGAACAGAGATGGTGTACCCCATGAAAGTAGGCTTGAATCGATTCTCTTCACACACATGGCAATCATCCCGTCAAGCCACCAGACTGTAACGAACAGCCAACGTGCAGAGGTTGCATTTCTAGGTTATCGGGTAAGAATCGGAGTTGCACGCGGTTGCCGCCGTGGTCTCTTCAGATAACACAGTGCGACAGTAATTTGGAACTTTTGAAAAGACCTAGTAGGAATTGTTCAAAATATAGTACAAAACCGTGTTTGAAATATTTCTAACACCCTCAAAATCTTGATTAGCAATAGTGTGCCCTTCCATTTCGCTTATTCCTTTTTTTACACACTTTTACTCCGGAGCTCTAGTAAAATTGCACTGACTTCTTTTGGGATAAGCGTTATAACTTCAACAATGTTCATTGTTTTGTAATGAAATCGGTCTTGTTTTATTCAGGATTAATGAGACAATATTTATATGTGTTAAGAATGATAGCAGATCTTGTAAGTTGTACCGAAAAAATGGCGTCAAAGTCCCAAAAACACGAAGAAAATGCCAATATGTCAGTTTCTTGTGTAAAAATGTTATCCTTTTTGTTTAAAAAAATCGAAGATAATTTTTTTTTCAAAAGCTACAACATTTAACTATTGAAATACGTCAGAAATTTTTAAATCGGTTTAAAATTAGTCGTTTAAGAATTTTTAAGGGCAAAAAGTCACGAAAAACGGTTTTTTCCAAATAAATCAAGATTTTGAGGGTGTAACAAATATTTCAAGCACGTTTTTTTTTATATTCGACCTAATAAACAATTCGTACTGGGTCCCTTTAAAAGTTCCTCCAAATTTTTTTTTGTCGCACTGTGTAATGGGTGGGTTCTGTAAAGCTCCCTTTTCTCCCCCTGATGCTTAACTCGGTGATCATAAATTGTATTATAAATTGCATGGGCTTCGAGAATGCAAAAGACTTGGGCTAGCGGCAAGGCGGCAGCGAATCAAACGTGGCCAATTTTCTCTTTTTCATTATAAAATCAATATTTATTTTAATAGATTATTCCTTAAATTTCTAATGAACCCCCATTCCCAATCTCTTACCTTCACTAACAGTTCAATATTCTCTCTTATGGTATTCTACTTATTTATAATTTAATTCTTTTGCTTCACAGTGATCGATTTGGTATTGCTAGCGGCATTTAATAAATGAATTACACACTTAAGTAGATGCCATCAGTTTTCTTCAGATGTCTTAAAAAAATTTTTTTTTTATTTTACAAAAAATAAAATTTTTTTACATGATTGACTTATAAATAAAATTTATCCAAAAAAGGCTAGAATGTTATTCGGAATCATCGGAATCAGAGAGAGTCTTATCCAGATGCCTTATTAGAAGCAAACTCTAAACATCATCGTCCATAATAATTGTTTTTGTAGAAGAAATTGCAGATCCACTTGACAATGAAGTTATCAAAGGATAGGAGGAAACTATTTAGGCATTTAACACATCTTCCATGGTATTTTTCCTGCAATTTTTTATGTATTGCTCTCGCTTACGTTTCGGAAGTCCTTGATCCTGGTTTCAAGAGCTTCCTTGTACATCATACCAAGTGGAAAGAAAAATCGGCTTACAATGTCTGCTCCACGAATTAAAATTTTGGAAAGAGACGATGGCATATAAAACAATGGATATTATTTCATAAGCCATTCCGCAGTTTCCAATGCGAAAGACCGGAATGCATCCGAATTTATTTCGTGGAAAATTTCCAGTGCTCGTAAGACTACACTGAATCGATGTACTAAATCATAGCTTACTCCTGTTATACAAGCAGCCCAAACCTCCTTGCAGCGTTTCCGTTGTTCTCACTGCCAGCAGTAGCAATTTGTATATATACCATCAAATGCAATTCTTTCCCCAACTTCTGCTGAATATTTATATTGTTTTCTTCAACAACATCCTTGTCAACACCACGAGCTTGCCACTTTTGTATCGGAATTCTATATGCAATGTGCAAAACACTCTCGAAAAACCTAAACCAGGCGTAAAGACTTGATAAGCCATATTCAAAGAGTTTTTCATTAATAGACAAGCTCTTCACAAAATTCAGATCGTTCATATTCCTTGGAGTTGCGTTACAGATTCCGCATTTTTGCAAAGAAGATTCCGATATGACACTCAATGTTTTGCCATTAAAACATGGTCACAAGAAATTAATGATCAATTCTAAAGACAATCACTAGTGTTGGTAAAATATTTAATATTTGGATTTAAATATGTTTTCTTCTTCTGCGACTTAATGCGCAGAAGAAGAAAACATATTTAAAGCCAAAAGAAAACATATTGTTGTTTTTTGAGTTGGAGAGTTCGGATTGCATGAGTGCTATATTTGGCAAAATAATACATGCCAAATTTCATAAGGATCGACCGACTATATCCTATAGCTGCCGTATAACTGAGTGATCGGAAATGGTATAGCTTCGGTTTTTATAGAGTTAGAGGGTTCAAATTTTACACGAGAGCTATATTTGGCAAAATAAAATAATACGACATGCCAAATTTTATAAGGATCGGACGACTATATCTTATAGCTGCCATATAACTGAACGTTTGGAAATGGTATTTGGTATAAATATAAACTTTGGTATTTTTGAAGATAGAAAATTGGAGCTTTTTTTATATATTTTATTGTAATTATTTGGCTTTATTATGATATACTCATAAGAATCGACCAACTATATCCGATTTTTGCGATATATATCCGGTTTTATCTGCAAGGGTATATCAACTTCGGCTCCACCCGAAGTTAGCTTTCCTTTCTGGGTGCTATTGACATTGTTGCTAAAAAGTACCATAGTTTGAAAGCTAGCAGGTAATGGCAGTTCTTTAGCCACTGATTTACACTTTCGGCTAACAAAAGAATTAGACTGAATCCACTTGAATCCGGTAAGTTGTACCACTAACCATACAGCATATAGACAACCCATTTCATACAACGAAAATGGACGCAATAATTTCTTGCGACAGGCCCCAGCAGGCCCCAGAGCGGATTTCTTACGTTCTCTTACGCTCATCGTTCGTTCATCTTACGCTCATTCTCGCATTAAATTTTTTCTGTTTCTCAGTCTCTAAACGGAGCGCGATGAAGAAGGTCGGCCTGCGCTTTGGTTGATCTTCGTATGTATACGTGTCACACATTCACATACACGGATGTATGTATGCGTGCGATTTCGTTTCGAAGCCAGCGTACAAAATTTTGATTTTTCTTACTTTTCAGGCTTGCTACCCTAACAAAATTCGGGTATTCGTTATTCGTTATAGAAAATGAAATTATTAAAAGAATATGTGTATTTATTTATCTATGTATGTGTGTCTTTGAATGGCCATACTAAGTGCAATTTATGAAATAAAGATTTTTTATCTATCCTTATGAACTGTTTGTTTTTTATGTTTATCATTTTTTATTACTATGTTATCTCTATCTCCCATTTCCGTTACTATATACGGACCTGTATATTTAGGATCTAACTTATGACCTGTCTCGTTTTTTAATAAAACTTTGTCACCGACTGATATATCTATATCCCTTACTTTATGATCGTATAGTAGTTTATTTCTATTCTTATTTGCTTCTAACATAACTCTAGCTCTTTTATAGGCTACTTCTAATCTATACTTACTCTCCTTAGCATAGTCATCTATATTATATAGTGCTTCTACACTATCTATGCTATTAAAATGTTTTGGCAAATTACATGTTTTACCGAATACTAGCCCATATGGACAATATGTATGTGCCATAGGGGGGGTCGTGTTGAAACAGAAGACAAAATATTGAAGCCATACGTCCCAATCAGTTTTATCAACCGATATGTAAGATCGTATGTATTCATTGAAAGTTCTATGACTTCTTTCTTTTGTTCCAACTGTCTGGTGGTGGTGTGCTGTGGATGTAATATTTTCAATATTTAAATATTTGCACAAATCGTCTATAATTGAATTCTTATATTCTGTTCCCATGTCCGTAATGAACGTCTTCATTGGGCCGTACTTCAGGATAAAAGATTCAAATATTGCTTTAGCGACAGTATTGGCGTTTTTATTCGGAACAGGTATGGCAACTAAATACTTAGTTAAATCACAAATTAAAGTGACTGCATACTCATTGCCATTTTCTGATTTTGGCAGTGGACCAATAGTGTCCACTATCACTCTGTCGAAAGCATTTATTGGTGTGTCTATAATTGTTAAAGGGGTCTTTGTGTGTTTAGTTATTTTTGATTTCTGGCATTTTTGACATTTTCTTACGTACTCAGTTATATCTTTAGACATGCTTTTCCAGTAATAGTGTCTTTTTACTTTGGCCAAAGTTTTTGATATGCCAGTATGACCTCCTTGAATTGGATCATCATGAAATGTAGACAAAATTGCTTCTTTTTCTTTTAAATTTGTTATTTGGGTCACCGGGTTGAGTAGCGCTACTCTTAATGTTTTCAATATTTTATTGCCCATTAATTTAAATTTATCTATTGAATTATATTCAAAGATATTTTCCCACGGTGCCACTTTGAGTTGGCTGATTTTATGTATACCTGCTTGCATTTCAAGCCTTTGGAAAAATTGATCTAAATCAATAACTCCATTAGTATATAAATCGCTAACATTATATCTTGCAGTAATTTTTCTGCCTTGTTTAAATAAACATAACATATTTTTTATCTGCAAGGTCACTACTTTACGTACTTCATCATTGTTTATGACGTCGTATACGTTGGGCTTAGAAGCTTTATTTAAAGATTGCCTTGGCAATTCTTGTTCTTGATTTTCCGCGCGGAATTTTTGTCTACTTTGATATCTAGTAGTGACTTTTAATATATTTCTAGTTATATTTTGTAGATCTTTGATGGTTATTCTTGATAACGCATCAGCTACATGATTATCTTTTCCCTTTAAATATTCGACTGTAAAGTCGTATTCTTCTAGTTCGAGCCTCATACGTGTCAGTTTAGAACTGGGGTTGGTCATTGAGAAAAGGTATATTAAAGGTCTATGGTCTGTTCTTATTAAGAAATGTGTTCCATATATATATGGTCTAAAATATAATATCGCCCAGTGAATTGCAGCTAATTCCTGCTCAGTAGTACATTTGTTACTTTCACCTTTTGTAAATGCTCTTGATGCGTATGCAATGGGAAGTTGGAGACCATTATGATTTTGAGTTAAAACCGCTCCACATGCTTGCTTACTTGCATCTGTTATTATGCAGAACTCTTTAGTGAAATCTGGGTATTGTAGCAAGGTAGGTTCCATAAGTTTTGTTTTTAAGTATTGGAATGCATTTTCACACTCATCCGTCCATTTAAAAGGAACATTCTTTTTACATAATCTTGTTATGTGCCGTGAATAATCGGAAAAATTTTTTATAAAGCATCTTTAATAGTTACAGAATGCTACAAAACGTCTAGCACTGTCTGCGTCGTGCGGAACTGGGTAGTTCATAATGACATCGTATTTCTTGTCATCTGGAAGTATTCCTTTATCAGTGCATTTATGAGCCAGAAAAGTCACTTCATGCATAAAAAATGAACATTTTTCTGGATGTAGCTTTAGGTTGAATTTCCTACATTTCTCAAAAACATCTGTTAAGTTTTTAAGCATATGTTTTTCGGAACAACCGATTACTATTAAGTCATCCATATAAAGAAACGCTTGAGAAGGTTCTAGACCAGAGAACGCAATAGTCATCATTCTCTGAAACGAATTAGGAGCTATTTTTAATCCGAAGGGTAATCGCGTGAAGCGATATGAGCCGTTGCTCGTTGAAAAAGACGTTATATCTCTTGAACCTTTTTCCAGTTCAATTTGATGGAATCCTGACATTAAGTCGAGACATGAAAAGTATTTTGCTCGACCTAGTTGATCTAAAATATCATCAATTCTAGGTAATGGGAATTAATCAGATAGTAATTTTTTATTAATCTGACGATAGTCAATTACTAATCGCCATTTCTTTGCATTTGATCCGGTGGATGATTTCTTAGGAACAAGTAACAATGGGCTATTATATTCGGATACTGACGGTTCGACGATCCCGTCTGAGATTAATTTTTCTACTTGTTTTTGTATTTCATTCACCTGACTATGTGGGCTTCGATAGTTTTTTATATAAACTGGTTCATCATCTTTTAATCTCAGTTTTTGTTTATAAAAATTATTTGTGGTTATTGATTCGGTTTCCAATCCGAATATATCGCTATACTGGGTGCATAGGCTAGTAAGCTGAGAATTGAACTGTGGAGGGACAGTTTTTTGACAGTTGTGATAGTACGGATTTTTTTCTATTGTCTGGATTTGTGTAGACTACATCGTAGTTCGAAAGTGATTCATATATTAGATTATCTGTACTCACTACTTGGTCGGTATTTGTTGTGTTTAATAGTCTTATGAAGGCATTATTGGATGTTGCTATGGTATTTGCAACGTAAATACCATGTTGAATTTCCTGATTTGGAATTAATACACTGTCTGCTGTTGAATTAAGTTCAATTTACCGAATAACTCGGGATCTTGCTGGCAGAAGTATTGAATTATTGCCAGAACTATGAGCTATTGGTACTTTAATTGGGAATTTTAAATTATTGGGTCTAATTATAAGCCAATCTTCAAATGGCTTGAAGTCTAATTGACAGTTGTATTTTTTGATAAAGTCGATGCCTATTATTCCATCGCATGGAATTGGGAAATGTGAATTTAGGATATGAAAATCGTGTGGAATTATGTAATTGGTGTTCTGTATCTCTATAGAAACTAAACGTTGGGATTTTATTATTTCTTGGCTTATGCCTTTTATGTCTATGATGTAATCATTTTGGATGTTTTGGAAATTATTCGAAGTTTCTTTTAGAATGGAAATGTCTGCACCTGTGTCTATTAAAAATATAAGTTCTTTCCCAGTAGCTACATTAAAAAATGAAACGAATATATTTTGGCTGAGATTAATAGTGTGAACTTTCACTTCATTTATTGTTGAATATTTAAAGGGTTTTGGGAGTTTTCCGATGAGTTTTGGTTATTATTTTGTGTCATTCTTACATTGCCTTGGTTATTGCTATTGTGGCCTCGGTTAGAGTTACCACTGCCTCTATAGTTTCCTCTATATGGGCCTCGCTCTCTATTGTCTGATAATTGTTGTTATAATTACCGTTGTTGTAGTTATTGTGATTGTAGTTATTGTGATTGTAGTTATTGTGATTACCACGAAAACTACCTCTATAACTGCCACGTCCGCGATTTGAGCCGCGCTGTGGATAATTCTTATAATATAGGACAGTGTTTGACTGCCCAGTTGCTTCAGTGCAACTATTAACAAATTTGGAAACGGCTTCGTTCATGGTACTGAATGTTCCAGCTTGCATGATAAGTTTTACCTTATCGATTGTGCAGTTTTTAGTCATTGCTTTGACTGCATGCTGCATGGAACAATTCCTGGCTAGCTCTAAAGATAAACCATCTGATATATATGCACCTTCTAAGGCTTTCGTCATCTGCTCAATTTCTTGTGTGTATTGGTTAGCAGTTTTATTGCGCTGCTGTAGATTCATCAGCTTCGCTGATAATACCTCAACAGTTTCGCCTTTGACGTTGCTTCTTAGTCTAGCAATCACCTCAGTAATTGTTGTTTCATTACCGATTAGATTCCTGGCGACACCTTTTAGTTTTGTTTTAATAATGGAAATAGCTAATTCTTTTTATTGATTGTATTATTTGTAAAGCATCAATGAAACTTGTTAAATTTTCAGCCTTACCATCAAAAACTGGTATAAGCTTAGATGCTGTATTAATAAAATCAATATTTGATTGTGCCATTGTGATGGATTTATCTATCTTGTATTTTACACTCGAAGTATCTGAATCTGTAGAATTATCCAGATCAGTGTATACCGCCGGAATAGTAAGATTATTTAAATCTTCATCTTCTATTTTGGGGTTTACTTTGGGAAGCTCTTCTGACTCAGATTCTTTCGTTTCTGTTGATTCCGAGTCAGGTGCAGTGTCAACTGCTATTGGAGTGTTTAGAACGGTTGGTAATGATATTTCTAAACTGAACTTTTGTTTAATAAATATTAAATTAGATCGTAGTCGTATCAAAAGTTTCGATACCTGTGACCAATGATCTTGATTTAATCTTTCCCTATGATCATGTATTAGCATACGCGCTTCATTAAAGCACTCTACTAATATTTCAACGTGCTTCCTAACCGTATTCTCTTGAATGGGTCTATTCTGAGTTAAAGACTTGTACGGTTTGTCAAAATTTGTTTTAATTATTGATAACTCCTCGTACAATTTGTTCCAATCCATGCCTTTAGTTTAGCCATACTTTTGTAAAGAGAATTAGTAATATATTTTAATATTTATTTTCTTTTATTTCATTGTCTTAGATTGTAGGTGTTTACATTTGTGTATAATAATTTTTGTTTTTTTTTTTTTTTTTTTTTTTTTGTGTTTTTATTTAGGTTTTGTCCAGGTCATTTACTTGACTCTGGAATTTTTTCTTTAAACATTTGTTGTGTAATTTATATAATTTTAGCAAAACGCTTGCTAACATTATAATGACGATTATCATTAACAATATTGTAATTGTTTGAAGATCGATTTTTCCGGGTTCAATTTTATTAACGACATTTGCCGTGGAATCTACAACTTTCGTGTCTACTAAACCCATTTTAGATATTGTATAGGTTTTTGTTTTTCCAATTTCTATTATATTTTTGTCTGAGTCATATTTTGTAATGTAACTTAATTTTTCTGGGAAGTAATAACCAGAATCATGCTATGCTATGCTATGCTATATATGCTACTTATGCTATTACTTCTCATTAAAAGAGTATTAAAATGTTTCATAAATTTTAGGAATTTATGCTATTTTTGAATTTATTTTTTTTTTTTTCTTCATTAGAAAAGAATTAAAATTTTACAAAAATTTTAGGAATTTATGGTATTTTTCCCTTTAAATTAAAAAAATTTTTTTTTTATAAATCTGAGTTTTTATCTAACATTTTTTCCTACCTATTATTTGTACAGCTATACTTTCAAATTGGGCAAAAGAGGTTCCGCTCAATTTTTCAAAAAATATTATATTATATAAAAAAAAATATGCACTGCAGTGCAATCAAAAAAATTATGCAATGCAGTGCATGGGTTAAAAAAAAATGTTTCTCCTCAGTTGATTTCCTTTTTTTTTTCCACGTCAGCTGGTCGTCGCCTGACGCTGGCTACGCTGACGTTCCCTTGGTGGCGCAGGAGGTGGCGTATTCCCGCACTCTGTTTGCTGCTGCTGCTGCTGCTGTCCGGGGCCTTTTGTACTCAGGCGTTACCGGTGCTGGTCCTTGCACAGGTGTGGTTGCAGTGGGGGCTGTCCAGTTGTCCAGGGCAATCCTTCGGGCACGTCTTTTTTAGTTTTGGTAATGGCTTTGGTGGTGGAGGTTTTGTTATTATTTTTTCATTAATTTTCTTTATCGATACTGAGTGAGTGGCGGCAATTTTTGGGCTTTTATTCTTGTTACTCATTAATTTTTCATTCAGAAAATCTAGTTCTGATTGAAGTTTTTGGGCTGTAGCCCACCCGGGAGGTGGAGTGTTTACGTAGAGTAGCCACTTTAGGTGTGCTACTCTTTTTTTTTTATTTTTTTCGCAACTCCTCCGCGATTGCCCATTGCTTTCACTCTACTCACTCAGATTTCTTTTTGTCGATTTATTTTGCATTTTCCAGTTTATCCAGTTTTTTTGACTATATGTATCCTCCTGGGTATATCCTTGTTGGTATATCCTTTTAATCCTTAGATGTCCTTCGATGTCCTTCCATCGCTGTCACGGTCGCCATGTCATAGGATAACTCCAGGGGATTAGTTTTAGTTGGATTTTTATTTAGAAGGAGCAGCTAAGGTGCCGCTCCAACGATCAAAGTGTCTCTGTTCTTTTACAATATTTCTTAAGTCTAAGTAAGGCTTAGTCTTGTAGCAGCGCTGCTCGCAGGCGGCGACAGAGAGACGGCTATGTACTTATGTATAAAGGAATATAATAATATACGTTGTTATGCGCTCTCAAGTGGAGGCGCGAGGGGTATGCATATGCTGACCGTTTGTTACGATTATGCTGACACTAGCACTTTCTGTGTGCGGGCTAAGCCATTACGATCGGTTCATATTTCGGCCACTTAGGGTTTATGACCGGGACTTTGGATAATGTAAACACTGCAACAACGTGTTACAGTGCGCACCCTTTAAGTACTCTCGGTACAGTGGGTATTCAATATATGTGCATACAACAGAACACTAGGGAGCTCCGTGGCAAACTCCCTAAACTATATTCTGATAGTTCTTCCTTTGCATCCCACATTATAGCCTTACAGAAACTTGGTTAAAGCCCGAGATCTTTAGCTCTTAAATTTTTCCAAGTAAGTACACCACTTTTAGACGGGATCGACCTCAGCGAAGGGGGGGTGGAGTCCTTGTTTCGGTAGACTCTACTCTTGCTTCTGAAGAGGTGAAATCCCAAGAGTTTGGTGACATAGAATTTATTTGCGTTATAATCACTATGTCCGTGAAATCTTTATACATTACATGTTAATATATACCGCCCATGTCTGAACCGCCTACATATTGGCAGCATTTGTCAGCTATTCGACACGTCTTTAATCTTATGACGGATCGTGACCAACTTGTAGCGATGGGCGACTTTAATATGACTTCACCGCGGGCATGTTTGACATGTCCCTAGGTCAGATTAACCATGTTAGAAATTCATTAGGTCGGCTTTTAGACTTATGTTTTGTATCTGATCCTGATGGTACCGCTCTCTCCAGAGCTTTTCCCCTTTCAACCCCAGAGGATCCTTATCACCCCACACTGGATGTCTCTATCGAAACTATTCCTGGTATCGATCAGATGTCTCCACATGTGGTAAATAAGATTCGCTATTTCCGTAAAGCTGATTTTCACAAACTTAATAGCCTTATCGATACATATGATTGGTCCGATATTCTGGCATGCACTGATCTTAACGTCACCTTAGAGAAATTGTATTGCACTTTCAATACATTTTTTGACTCATGTGTGCCATGGAAATATCCGTCCGCTTCACCAAATCCTCCTTGGTTTACAAGGTGCCTCACTAACCTAAAAAATACTAATAATAAGCTTAAATATAAAAAAACCTGCAGTAGTGTTGATTTCTCTAGATACCTACTAGCTCGGTCGAATTTTACCGTGCATAACGCTGAATGTTATAGGAATTTTATTGACCGCTGCCGGATACAATTTACTCAGGATCCAAAGCAGTTTTATAATTTTGTAAACACTAAGCGTAAACACGTATATTTTTTACCCCTGCTTACGTTTGGAAATTCCTCTGCGACTTCTGATCAGGCCATTGCCGATCTATTTGCAGAATTTTTTCAAACATGTTATTCTCCGCCTAATTTGACAGATCAGCCTTACGCATATAACATTCAAGCAGCAAATCTTATTTTCTGTCCGTTTTTTCTGAGAACAACTCATTATCTGGTCTTTTAAGGGTAAAACCCATTTATTCGCCAGGCCCCGACGGAGTACCAGGCTGTGTGCTAAAATACTGCGCCAGGGCTCTGTGCAAACCTCTTCTATGACTTTTCAACTTATCTTTGGAAACCTCGATTTTTCCCTTTAAGTGGAAGGAATCATTTATAATTCCCCTACATAAAAAAGGGAAAAAGTCCGAGGCTGCCAACTACAGAGGCATCTCTAAGTTTTCGGCAATTCCAAAGTTATTTGAAAAATTAATTACCCCTCATTTGCAACACCTTTGCTCTTCGATCATCACTCCTTGTCAGCATGGCTTTATTAAGCGTCGTTCCACCACCACAAACTTATTGGAGTTGACATCCTTTGTCATAGATGGCTTTTGTAAAAGATAGCAAACCGATGTAATTTACACAGACTTCAGCAAAGCATTTGATTCAGTGAATCACTCACTCTTGTTGAGTAAACTGAATATGCTGGGTTTTCCTATAGACCTCTTAACGTGGATCTCCAGCTGTTTAGATGGAAGGACACAAAGAGTCTTATTTAAAAACATACAGTCCCGTCTGGTCCGTGCTACATCTGGCGTCCCTCAAGGAAGTCATCTTGGCCCGCTATTATTCACGCTTTTTATTAATGACTTGCCCCCTGCCTTAACGAACTCTCTAGTTCTTATGTATGCAGATGATGTAAAGCTTTGTCTTCAGTACAAATCCATCTCTGCCCAATGCAGTCTTCAAGCTACTTATTCTATTAATGGGATTGCCTTAGAAAAATTAACCCAGGTTAATGATCTCGGCATCCTATTAGACATCAAACTTAAATTTGCCGACCATATTTCCTTAATGGTTAATAAGGCTAAAGGAGTCCTTGGTTTTATCAAAAGGTGTTCAAAAGAATTTAATGACCCCTATATAACCAAAACTTTATTCATTTCTTTGGTCCGTCCGATACTAGAGTACGGTTCATGTGTCTGGAGTCCCCAATATGGAGTACATAAGGACCGCATAGAATCCGTACAAAAGAACTTTTTAATATTTGCACTTAGAGGTCTATACTGGGATGCAAATCTTCAGCTTCCATCCTACAGTAGCAGACTTTTACTTATAAACTTACCTAGCTTAACAAATCGTAGGACAATGCTCGGTGTAGTTTTTCTGCATAACCTGATTAACGGGGATGTAGATAGCCAGCATTTACTAACACACTTAAATTTTAACATTCCTAATAGATGGACTCGAAACTTTAGTCCTCTGTTCCTTAGCCGTTGTAGTTCGACATATGCACTGCATGACCCTTTTAGGGTATTATGTTCGAACTACAATGGTCTCTACTCTATTACATCTCTTTCCTGTCCCTCTAATTAAAAATATAGAATTTTAGATATATATAGAGAATTATAAAATTATAGAGGATTTGTGATGTACAAGAAGTTGAAGAGTGGCATGCGTCAAGCGATCGCAACGCGCAACCAAAATTCACAGAATGTGTACATTGCGTCAAAAACTACGCCAAACGTCTTCTTCGACAAAGCTGCGAGGTCCTCATGCGGTCCCCTAAACACTACCAACGGCTTTTCAAATGCTCTACTTTTCATCTGGAATGGAAAATCCACTTCAGCCTTATTCACAAAGCGCTCAACAGCTCCCAAAAAGCCCCCCAACAGCCTATTTTAGAAAAGGTGTGCAACAAAATTCTTGCAGGCCAAATTGACATAAAGTCAGTTAACTAACGGAAGCCTTTTAATCGCTGCCGTTTACTGCCCTTCTCGTTTCTCAATCTCGGAAGGACAATTTATGGACTTCTTCAATTAACTTGAGCATCGTTATATAGCCGCAGGAGACTACAATGCCAATCATACGCACTTGGGATCACGTTTAGAGACTCTCAACTAAAGGCAATTGTACAATGCAATTGTATATGTGAGAAATAAACTGGACTATGTTTCCCCTGGTAGACTCAACTACGCAAGCAAGCTTCCAGACCTTATTGATTTTGCAGTGACAAAAAACTTACCTTGGTATCTAATAATCGCCAAAGCAGTCTCGGACTAATCATCAGACCACTCGCCTGAGCTATTTACGCTTCTTTAAAGCTCAGAGATAACCAAACACCCCTCGAGCCAGACGCCGCCAAAAACGAACAGGCTTAAATACACCTTGACAGGCTGCCTGCAAAAAGGAAAATAATAACAATAGCTTAAGCAAGCACTGACCTGTGCACCGGTATTAATCCATCCACACTTCTAAAAACATTCACTTGGATTCACTTTTCAAAGCAGTAAAGGAGACATTTCCGACACTATAAAGAATATGTCAGTTAACTAAATTAGGCGAGCTCAATGACCAAGCGTCCGAAAGCTCGCTCCGGCGAAATCGCTGGCACAGCGTCTGCCCTGAAGCTCGTGCATAGCCAGCACGCACTATTCATTGAAGTGGCCGGTATTAGTGTTGTGGAAACCGGTGCGAGAGAGCGTCTCTGAGTTCCCCCCCGAGAGGAGCGACGGACGGACTATAGAAAAGGAGCAACAAACGAGAGCAGACGTGGGATAATATACTTAAATATGTACCATAGAATAAAAAAGTTAATAATAAATCATAAAAAATAATACGGGACTATACATGTAGTTAATTAGGGGTTAATATATATTTTTTTTTTTTTTTTGTAACATTTGAAAGTTTTATTTACAATCTGTCCTCAGTTAGGGACAATAATTTAATTTTTAAGTTAACCTTGACAATAGGAGTTTGATAAATACAAGCTATGAATCTAAAAAGTTAATTTAGTCAATCCAGTGGATGCTTCCTCTTGAGTCTTCTGATGGCGGTGCTGCTGTCCAGCAAATTGGTTGCACATGTGTTGGGATGTCGTGTTAGTCTGTCCTTGTATTTAGCGGCGAATCTTTAAACTTCAGCGCTGACTGTAGGGATGCCCAGTTGATCATGAATAGTCTAATTGTCATGGTAAGGATGAGCCCCAGACAGCGTCCTGAGAGCTCTGTTCTGTGCCAGCTGAATGACTTTCATATTGCTTGGACTCGCTGTGCCCCACAGTTGCATACCATACGTCCAAACTGGCTTTACTATTGACTTATATATTAGTAGCTTTATCCTCAGCTTCAGGGTTGGCTTTCGTCCAATCAACCAGTAAAGCCGCCGCAGCTTTTCTTGTACTTGCTTTCGTTTGCGCAGTAGATGGGTCCTCCATGTTAGACGCCTATCCAACGTCATTCTAAAGTAGGGGGTTTATGGGTTGAGTTAGGTGGCATGGCAGTGTCTCCAATGCTAATCTGTGGACAGTCGCTTCTCCTCAAGGTAAATGTAGCTTGGGCAGACTTATCATGATTAATCGCAATGTTCCATCTTTGAAGCCACGGGTCAAGGGCATCGAGCTGACGCTGACGAGCACTTGAGGAAGGCGTAATGCTCATGGGGTACGCTCCTTTTTATTTTCATTAGTAGTCCTGGATGCCAGACCCTGTCAAATGCCTGCTTGACGTCAAGAAAAACAATATTTCTTCTCCTCCAGGCTGTTTAGAATCTTTTGTACAATCCTGTTGCATTGCTCCGGGGTGCCGTGACTACGCCTGAAACCAAATTGATGGTCTGGAATCAAGCCAGCCTCGTCTAATACAGTCTGAAATCTGCGCAGAAATACTCTCTCAAGTAACTTGGATTGTACTGATAATTAGCTTATCGACCTGTATAGGGCAAGATCAGCTTCAGGATTTCCTGACTTTGGAATGAGGATGACCTCCGCCTTATTCCAGTCATAGGGGAAGTGGCCGATCTCCAAGCACGCGTTGAATATGCTCGTAAGCCTTTGGATACCTAATTTGGGAGAAGTTTAATGGCAAGTGCTTCAAGGCCATCCGCACCCGGGGATTTTTTGGTGTTAAGGCCAGCGACCCCCTGTTGAACTTCCTCTTCTGATACTGGCTCCAATTGACAGAAATCCGTGCAGAGTAGAGACAGGAACCTCTCAGTCTCAGCTTGGTCCACCTCCGAGCTTCTATTGAAGGCGTCTGTAACGAACTGTCTTTCTGCTGCCGATCGCCACAATTTGCCACGGCTAGCTCACAGAGTTTCGCGGATCCGTTCCACCGAATTTATAGATTCGGCGTGATTGCCCAAGCCCAGAAAGTAATACAAATAGCTTGAAGTTTACACACTCTTTATTTTGAGACCTCTTTATACTACAAAAGGCTTTCTCTTTTACTCGTTGCTCCTTCCGTTCCTGTTGGCTCCGTCGTCGGCGTCCTATGCGGGTTGTCCGGGATACGCTGCCGCTGTTCCGTCGCCGCCGTTACTCCGTCGCCGATGGTACTCCTGTCGCCGCGCTGCCAGCGATTCCGCTACCTTCTGCCCTTTGGCCTTGAGAAAACACCCCCTTGGGTCGACTACGACTGATCTGACGGTTGGCTGCGGTCGGTCGCCTCCGCTACACCGGGACACCGTGCATACGCTCCGGTGCCAGGTTTGGGAGTTTGTTTGCTGACTGCCGCCTTCGCTACACCGGGACACCGTGCATACGCTCCGGCGCCAGGTTTGGAAGTTGCCGTGTGACGTCTCCGCTACACCGGGACACCGTGCATACGCTCCGGTGCCAGGTTTGGAAGCCGCCGTGTGCCTGATCGTATTATCGCGCTCCCGCTACACCGGGACACCGTGCATACGCTCCGGCGGACCCGAGTTGGTAGTGGCGGGGCTGGTGACCAGGGTGTTCTCACTTGGTCTGTGACTTGGACGCGAGTTCTTGAGTCGGCCGATCCGTGTTTCGCAGGATCACGCCTGTTGGTTGCGATTCCAGGAGTCGGTAAGGCGTACGCCAGACTTATCCTTTCTTCACTTCCTTGCAAGGCTACCTGCCGTGTTCGGGATTGGCTCAACTCGACTCTGACGCCTCGGGCTTGTAGAGGAAACCGTCCAGCAACGGATCCTTGTCTCCCTAGTTCTGTACGTCTCGTGGTTACCGGGCGTGTGATCCCAAGTAGGCCTCCTTGTTTCGCAGGACCACTTCTGTTGGTTATGATTTCAGGAGTCGGTAAGGCATACGCCAGACTTTATCCTTTCCTCACTTTCTTGCAAGGCTACCTGCCGTGTTCGGAAGTGGCTCAACTCGGTCTCCCCACCCTGGTTCTGTCTTGTGTCTCGTCCTTTACATCTCGTGTACACCGGGCGTGCGATCTCGAGTCGGTCTATCCTTGTCTCGCAGGACCAAGCCTGTTGGTTATGATTTCAGGAGTCGGTAAGGCATACGCCAGACTTTATCCTTTCCTCACTTCCTTGCAAGGCTACCTGCCGTGTTCGGGAATGAACCAACTCGACTACACGACCCTGGGTTTCCGGAGGAAGGTCCAGCAATGGATCCTTTCCTTATTTTCTTATTCGCTCTCCTTGCGCTTGGCTGTCGGACTCTCCAAAGGCGGTCCTTCAACTCAAACAAAACCCGAATCCTTTTTAGAAACGCTCTAACACTTGAATGGCGGACTCTCCACAGGAGGTCCTCCAACTCAACGCTACAAGCTTCCTAAAAAGACTCGTCTCGAGCCGCTCCAACGGGCCTCCTTTTATACTGACTGGAGCGCCCGTTAATCCTCCTGGATTCTGCTCCTGCCGTTAATCCTGCTTCCAGAATCACGCCACTTTCCCGTTGGCGGGTCGCTGTCCGTGGCCCCTCGTCTCCCCCAGCCACGGATCTCTGCTGCTGGTGCGTGGTGCACCGGTGGGCTTCCAGGGCCCGTTGCACTCTTCGCCCCCCCCCCCCCCCCCCCCTTCTGCTCCTTGCCGCTCACCCCGCCACACTTTCTAAGGCACGCCTGCGCATCGTGCTGATTCCCCCACTGGACTTTCCCAACGTTGCCCCGGGACCCGTTACGTTCCACCTCGATTCCTTCTTCCCCCGGGTGGCGCCGTTTACTCTTTCACCTGCCACCGTTACGTTCCACGTAGATTCCGTCCTCCCACGGGTAGCCCTTCGCCGGAACCCACGGTAACTGGCTTTCACCTTTCCCCCCAACCCCCCGTACTGATCCTGGCGACGTTCCCTAGGGCTGCCCGGGTTGATGACCGGTGGTTGACCCCCTTTTTCCGTCTCCTCGGCCCCCCCTTTGCCCCCGGCTATCTGTCTTAGCGTGTGGGGAGACTAAATCTCCTCACACTTCCCCCCTTCTTCGGGAAACGACAGAGTCGTTTAGACATCGGTTTTGATGTACTGTGCTGAACATGGGCCCAAAAAAAAATGACATTCTCGGTTACCCTATTTTTGTGTGGATACCCATCCACTTCCCCCCTCCTTCGGAAAGCGACTGTGCGCTCCCCTGGGACCCTTTTAGAGCACCTAGCCTATGTACCCTATTCCATGTTTTTTTTTCCCTTTTTTGTTTTTTAATTAATTAATTTTTTTAATTTTAATTTTTTTATACCCTTGCAGAGGGTATTATAATTTTGGTCAAAAGTGTGCAACGCAGTGAAGGAGACATCTCCGACCCTATAAAGTATATATATTCTTGATCAGGATCACCTCCTGAGTTGATATGAGCATGTCCGTCTGTCCGTCTGTCCGTCTGTCCGTCTGTCCGTCTGTCTGTCTGTCCGTCTGTCTGTTTCTACGCGAACTAGTCTCTCAGTTTTAAAGCTATCGTCTTGAAACTTTGCACACACCCTTCTTTCCTTTGCACGCAGTATATAAGTCGGAACGGCCCGGATCGGCCGACTATATCCTATAGCTGCCATATAACTGATTGATCGGAAATGGTATAACTTTGGTGTTTTTAGAGTTAGAGAGTTCAAATTTGACATGAGAGCTACTTTTGGCAAAACTTTACGTCATGCCAAATTTCATAAGGATCGGCCGACTATATCCTATAGCTGCCATATAACTGAACGATCGGAAATGACCCAACTTTCGTGTTTTTGAAGATAGAAAGCTGGAATTTAATACAGATTCTTTTTTTAGTCAGTTGATCCAACCTATCAAATTTCATTAGGATCGGCCGACTATATCCCATAGCTGCCATATAACTGAACGATCGGAAATGGTATTTGGTAAAAATATCAACTTTCGTATTTTTGAAGATAGAAGTTTGGGTCTTTTTTTAGATTTTGTATTGTAATAAATTGGATTATAAATTCCTATTCCCATAAGGATCGGCCAACTATATCCGATGCTTGCGATATATATCCGGTTTTAACTGCAAGGGTATATAAACTTCGGCTCCGCCCGAAGTTAGCTTTCCTTTCTTGTTTTTATATTCTTTTTCTTTAATAATCTTTAATTTTTAATTTTTTTTTTTTTTTTTTTGTTTCTTTCCTTAGAATTATTTTTTCTTTATCTTTGTTTCCAGTTAGATTTTTATTTTATTTTATTTTATTATTAATTTTTTTTTTTTTTTTTTTTTTTGATATACTTTATTTTCCTTTTTTTTTTGCTATATTTATATATTTTTTTTTTGTGTACATATATGTAACTATCTTTATTCTTTTCTATTTGAAAATTTTGTTTTGTTTATTATTATTATTTTTTTTTTTTTATATATATATTTTATATATACCCCCCTCATTTCTACCCTAAGCTTAACCTTTTTTTTTTTTTTTTTTTCTCTCTTTTTTTGTAAATTTATTGGGGTTTTTTTTTTTTTTTTTTTTTTATTTATAAACCTTTCTTTGACTTTTACTTTTTAAACTTTCCTCAGTACCTTCACGCCGTTGGCTCCTCCTCGCACTCGGAAGCATATGGCTCCAACTTGCGCCATGACACACCACCTTCCGGTGCGTCCGCGCCTCCTCTCCACCTCCGCCGCCACCCTCACACAGAGCTCCGGCGGCCAGTCTGCTTCTGGGGACTCCTTGTCGCCTCCATCCGACGCTGACCTCATCAGCACCGGCCTTGTTGGCCGCTGCTCCGGGCACGAGTGCTGCCGGCCCAGCGCCGGCTTCCGGCCACACCCACGGCCCCTTCGTCCACGGCTCCTCCTCCTTGTCCTCCTTCCTTGGGCGTGGCGTAGGTGGTGCCGCAGGCCACGTTGACTCCTGCTGCCTCCTTCTGGCGGCCGTTGCCACCTCCCTTTCCTCCGGTCGTTCCGCTCGTGGGCGTGGTGTTGGTGGCACCGCGGGCCACCGCGTTGCTGGCCGGGTCCTCTTCGTGGCTTCCCTCCTTTTCGCGGCCTCCCCCAGCCGCCTCGCCCGTCGCAGCCGCATCCTCCTTGACATAGCCTTCCTCATTGCTCTCTCCCGTCCATCTCTCCTGACGTCTCTCCACTCCCTGTCGATCTCCTCGCACATCTCCTGGGCGCTCTCTGGGCCCTCTTCCTCGCCATGTCCGAGATGGTGACTATCGCCTCCTTTCGCTGGCGGCACCTCTCCGATCTCCTTCTGTGCTCCAGTGCCTCGCTCCGGCGCCGCTCCTCCACAGTGGCGCGACCGACCGGTATGTGTTTCCGTCCTCCTGCTGCCCGTTGGATCGCCCACTCCGTCCTCATCCTTCTTCCATTCCATGTGGGATCGCCGACTATTTCCAGATCGCTTTCGTCAGACGAGACGATCATCGTTGCTTCTGACTTGTTGCTCATGTTGCTTCGTTGATTAGAATTTTTTGAATAGACCGTGCTCCTCCCAGCCGCCGCCTTTTATAGCACATCCAACTCCCGCTACTAGATATGCCCCGTTACAGTTCCGTGACTGGACCTGTTAAAGCTCCCGTTACTGGACATGTCCCGTTTTCCAATGTGCAGTCCTCTTGTGCACTTGTGCAGGTTTAGTGTTGCCGTTCTATTCTTCCATCGCCGGCGATCCCATGTCTTGGCACTTCAGCTCACTCACGTGTGCCCTCTTCTCTTTGTTGGTTCTTCCGTGCCGTATGATGACAATTACCGGCGAAACGAAGTTGACGACCGTGTAGGGCCCATCGTACCGCGGCGCTAGTTTTGCTGCGAATCCCTCTGCCGCCTTCGACAAATGGTGCTCTTTTGCCCACACTGTTTCGCCGACTTTTGGGCTCCACTTCCGTCTCCGTAAATTGTAATGCCTCGCCTGGTCCTGGGCCGCCCGCTCCATGTTCCTCCGCACTATTTCGAAGACTTCCTTTAACTTCGTCGCGTTCTCCGTGGGCGTTCCTTGCCCAACTCCTGTGCCTAACGCGTTTTCGTCGAACAACGCTCTTGGCATCCTGGGCTCCCTGCCCTGCGTTACAAAGCAAGGCGAATATCCTGTCGACTCTGACACTGCCGAGTTCACTGCCAGCATGAGCTCTGGCCAGTGCTCGTCCCAAGTCCTCTGGTCCTCCCCAGCGAACTGGGCGATCATCGTTTTGATCGTTCTATTCGCCCTTTCTGTTGGGTTTTCTTGGGGCCTATATGGTGCGGTGAACTGGTGGCGCACGCCAAGCTCCCCGAGGAACTTCTTAAAGCTGCGGCTGGTGAATTGTACGCCGTTATCCGTTACCATCACCTTCGGAACTCCATACCGAGCGACAATCCTTTCTCTGATTGCCTTTTGCAGTGCCTCGGTAGTTGCATTCCGCAGTGGCACTATCTCCGTCCACTTCGAAAACCATTGTATTCCCGTGTTTAGATCTTGGCAATGGACCCACGAAGTCCGCTCACACCGTTGCCCATGGCTCTTCCGGGACCTGTGTCAGCATTTGTCCTGCTGCTTGCATCTGGCATGGTTTGTATTTTAGGTAAGTTTCGCATCTCCTGACATATTTCCGGATGTCTCTTTGCATCCCTGGCCAGAAGTACCTGGCGGCCACTCTGGCTATCGTCTTCCTCACGCCTAGGTGTCCTGCCGCCGGTGCGTCATGGTTCTCTTTGAGGACCTGCTGCCTCGACTCCGTGGGCACGCACAACTTCCATGACGCCACTTCCTTGCTTCCTGCTCTATGCGGAACGTGGCGGTAAATCAAGCCGCCCTCTTCGACGTAGTCCGGGAATTTTTGCGGGCTTGCCTTCATTTTCTCCTTTAACGCGTTTATCCACACGCACTCTTGGACTTCCAGATCCACGATTCTTCTTAACTGCTCCAACACCGGCTGGCGAGATAGCGCGTCGGCGACCACGTTCAGCTTACCCTTCCTGTAGCTGATGACGTAGTCATACTGCTGCAACTCGAACACCCACCTCGCTATTCTTCCAAGCGGGCTCTCGAGGTTGTTGAGCCATTTCAGTGCCATATGGTCCGTGATTACGTCGAACTGATATCCTTCCAGGTAGGGCCTCATTTGCCTGATCGCCCATACTATGGCTAGGCACTCCTCCTCCGTTGCCGAGTAATTTTTTTCAGCTCCAATCAGCGTTCGACTGGCGTATGCGATCACTCGTTCGCCCTCCTCGGTGTCCTGGGTCAGGACCGCTCCGACGCCGTAGTCGCTTGCGTCCGTTTGTAGCACCAACCTTTTCTCAAAGTCTGGACACGCCAGTACTGGGTCTTCCGCCAGCCGTGCTTTTAGGGTCTCGAACGCCTCCTGGTGCTTGGGGGTCCATTCCCATTTCGTCCCCTTTCGTAGCAGATCGTTCAAGGGCTTCGCGATTCCTGCGAAATCTGGGACGAACCGCCGATACCATGACGCCATCCCTATGAACATTCGTACTCCCTTGACGTTTGTCGGGGGTTGCAGCTCTGTAATGGCAGCCACCTTCCCCGGATCCATGCCGATCCCTTGGCTCGTTATTCTATGTCCCAAGTATAGCAGTTCCTGCCTGAAAAAATGACATTTCTCCGTGTTTATTCGCAGGTTTGCTGCTTTCAACCTTCTGAACACTTCTCAAGACACTGGTCAAGGGCCCTTTGAAATGTTGCCGATGCTGAGTGCAACCCGAACGGCATCACCTTCCATTGGTACAGACCCTTCCCTGGAACGGTAAAGGCGGTATACTTTCTGCTTCCTTCCTCCAGAGGGATCTGCCAATACCCGTCCTTCAAGTCGAGGATGCTGAAGAATCTGGCCTCCCTTAGATGCTCCAATATGAAATTTATTCGTGGCATTGGGTACGCATCTTTTACTGATTTTGCGTTGATTTGCCGGAAGTCCACGCACATTCTTCACTGACCCGCTTTTTCTTCACCATTACAATGGGTGAGCTGTATGCGCTATTCGAGGGCTCAATGCATCCCTTTTCCAACAGCTCCTCCAATTTTGCGTTTATTTCCCTCTGTATTTTCGGGTTTTTGGGGTAATATCGCTGCTTTATGGGAATGTCGTCCTTCATGGTTATCCTGTGCTGAGTTATGTTCGAGCATCCTCTTTGGCCGGCGAACGCTTCTAGCTCTCTCCCGATAAATCTCTTATTGCGTTCGTCTTCCCATACCTCTGGACATCCGGACACTGCTACGGACAGTCTATCCTCCAGACATCCGCCCCATCTCTCCCTTTTGGGTATGGTAACGCGGTGGCCTGCGCATGTCACCGTTGCGCCAAACTCGCTGAGGAAATCCCATCCCAGCACCATGCCTGGCATCACCAGCAGGTTCAGGGTCTTTGTCCTGTTGCCGAAGCTTATCCGAGCCTGTAATGCGGCGCGTGTTTCTGTATGGCTTCCATTGGCTAACTTTACCCGCCTCTTTATCGCGACTCGTTTCCCGGCTATTTCCTGGCTCTCTGCTAGGTCCTCTGATATAAAACTCGCCGTCGCTCCTGTATCCAGCATGGCTTTCACCTCCGTGCCCTCGACCTCGATGGTTGCCGTCAACTGCTGCTCTTCTCCGGCTAGTCCTCCTATTAGTTTTGAGAGGCAGCACCGTGCGATCCCTGCTCTCCTCCCTGTTGCTGGGACCGCTGCGCATTTCCCGCCCTCTGGCAGCATTTTGTGCTTCTAACTCCTGTCGCGCCGCATATTTTGCAGAAAAGCAGCCTTGGGTTCCGGCACCCGCTGGCCCAATGGCCCATGCCACCGCATCTGTTGCATGCCTGGGCTGGGTTCTCGACCGGACCCTGCCTTGGCCCTGCTGCCCACTGCTGATTAGGCTGTTGCGGAGCCGACCTATGCTGGGTCTCAGGCTGCCATCTCGGCATCCAACTTTGGTTCGTGCTGTTCTGTCGCTCCGGTGGGCCTTGGCGCGGTTCCTCTCTTTGCCACCTTGGTGTCCATTGTGTGTTTTGAACGGCCTGGTGGTGGAACTCGTCCCGTTGCCCTTTCTGGGTCCATTGGTCCCTCTGGTACCTTGCCGCTTCACTATGCTGCGGTTCTTCTCTCTGCCACCTCTCGTTTACGGCCGGCTGACTGTGGCTCCACCTTTGTTCTGTGGCCACTTGCCTGTTAAAGGCCTCTTCCTCCTGCGCTAATTCCTCAAACTCCTCTGCTAGGCCCATCACCTCCTCTAAAGACGCGCAGGCGTATGGCCTTATGAACATCTTCATCCTTGGCATGCAGTTTTCGACGAGCCTCTCGATTACTTCTTTCGTGGTTTTTCCCAAAGGTTTCATTAGTGACTGAAGGTCCACCATGTACTCTTTGAAAGGCTCTCCGCGACGCTGCTTCCGTTGGCGAACTTGGTCCGCCAACTTTTCGAAGTATCCTTTCGGCAGGAAAAAATTTTCGAAGCTTGCCTTGAACCTCGCCCATGTTGGCCATTCTTCGTCGTTCATGATGAACCATCTTTGGGCCCTGCCCTGCAGTAGTTCTGGCATGGCTCTGGGGATCGTGATTATGTCTAATCCGTATGTCTTTGCGGACCACGTTACTCGGTCCAAGAACTCTAACGGGTCCCCTGTGCCGTCGAAACGAAACGACCAGTCTCGCACCTGTCTGGCTACTTTGGCGTAATCCACCGGGGCCGGAACATACTTTCTTGATTGCGGTTCTATGCTCCTTCCCATTCTTGGATCTGGTACCGCCAGGCTCTCTATAAACTACTTTGTTTCGCTGGCTGCTCTCTGCCTGGGGGTTGATCTTTGTCCAAACCTTTCCTCTAGGCCGTGCGTTAGCGCCAGTACCTCCTCTTCCTTGGATTCGTCGACCCACCTCGCCACTGAGGATCTCATTGCTTCCACAGTCCCGTCTGCTGGTAGACCGAGCTCTCTACACACTTCGCTCAGCTCCTCCTTTCTCAATGTGTAGATCCAATTCTTTCTTCCCATCTTTCTGCTATGTTATTTTCTAGGCTAAATGCAATCACGAAGTTTGGGCACCAGGTGTAACGAACTGTCTTTCTGCTGCCGATCGCCACAATTTGCCGCGGCTAGCTCACAGAGTTTCGCGGATCCGTTCCACCAAATTTATAGATTCGACGTGATTGCCCAAGCCCAGAAAGTAATAAAAATAGCTTGAAGTTTCCACACTCTTTATTTTGAGACCTCTTTATATTACAAAAGGCTTTCTTTCTCTTTTACTCGTTGCTCCTTCCGTTCCTGTTGGCTCCGTCGTCGGCGTCCTATGCGGGTTGTCCGGGATACGCCGCCGCTGTTCCGTCGCCGCCGTTACTCCGTCGCCGATGGTACTCCTGTCGCCGCGCTGCCAGCGATTCCGCTACCTTCTGCCCTTTGGCCTTGAGAAAACACCCCCTTGGGTCGACTACGACTGATCTGACGGTTGGCTGCGGTCGGTCGCCTCCGCTACACCGGGACACCGTGCATACGCTCCGGTGCCAGGTTTGGGAGTTTGTTTGCTGACTGCCGCCTTCGCTACACCGGGACACCGTGCATACGCTCCGGCGCCAGGTTTGGAAGTTGCCGTGTGACGTCTCCGCTACACCGGGACACCGTGCATACGCTCCGGTGCCAGGTTTGGAAGCCGCCGTGTGCCTGATCGTATTGTCGCGCTCCCGCTACACCGGGACACCGTGCATACGCTCCGGCGGACCCGAGTTGGTAGTGGCGGGGCTGGTGACCAGGGTGTTCTCACTTGGTCTGTGACTTGGACGCGAGTTCTTGAGTCGGCCGATCCGTGTTTCGCAGGATCACGCCTGTTGGTTGCGATTCCAGGAGTCGGTAAGGCGTACGCCAGACTTATCCTTTCTTCACTTCCTTGCAAGGCTACCTGCCGTGTTCGGGAATGGCTCAACTCGACTCTGACGCCTCGGGCTTGTAGAGGAAACCGTCCAGCAACGGATCCTTGTCTCCCTAGTTCTGTACGTCTCGTGGTTACCGGGCGTGTGATCCCAAGTAGGCCTCCTTGTTTCGCAGGACCACTTCTGTGGGTTATGATTTCAGGAGTCGGTAAGGCATACGCCAGACTTTATCCTTTCCTCACTTTCTTGCAAGGCTACCTGCCGTGTTCGGGAGTGGCTCAACTCGGTCTCCCCACCCTGGTTCTGTCTTGTGTCTCGTCCTTTACATCTCGTGTACACCGGGCGTGCGATCTCGAGTCGGTCTATCCTTGTCTCGCAGGACCAAGCCTGTTGGTTATGATTTCAGGAGTCGGTAAGGCATACGCCAGACTTTATCCTTTCCTCACTTCCTTGCAAGGCTACCTGCCGTGTTCGGGAATGAACCAACTCGACTACACGACCCTGGGTTTCCGGAGGAAGGTCCAGCAATGGATCCTTTCCTTATTTTCTTATTCGCTCTCCTTGCGCTTGGCTGTCGGACTCTCCAAAGGCGGTCCTTCAACTCAAACAAAACCCGAATCCTTTTTAGAAACGCTCTAACACTTGAATGGCGGACTCTCCACAGGAGGTCCTCCAACTCAACGCTACAAGCTTCCTAAAAAGACTCGTCTCGAGCCGCTCCAATGGGCCTCCTTTTATACTGACTGGAGCGCCCGTTAATCCTCCTGGATTCTGCTCCTGCCGTTAATCCTGCTTCCAGAATCACGCCACTTTCCCGTTGGCGGGTCGCTGTCCGTGGCCCCTCGTCTCCCCCGGCCACGGATCTCTGCTGCTGGTGCGTGGTGCACCGGTGGGCTTCCAGGGCCCGTTGCACTCTTCGTCGAAACCCCCCCCCCCCCTCTGCTCCTTGCCGCTCACCCCGCCACACTTTCTAAGGCACGCCTGCGCATCGTGCTGATTCCCCCACTGGACTTTCCCAACGTTGCCCCGGGACCCGTTACGTTCCACCTCGATTCCTTCTTCCCCCGGGTGGCGCCGTTTACTCTTTCACCTGCCACCGTTACGTTCCACCACTAACCATACAGCATATAGACAACCCATTTCATACAACGAAAATGGACGCGAAAATTTCTTGCGACAGGCCCCAGCAGGCCCCAGAGCGGATTTCTTACGCTCTCTTACGCTCATCGTTCGTTCATCTTACGCTCATTCTCTCATTAAATTTTTTCTGTTTCTCAGTCTCTAAACGGAGCGCGATGAAGAAGGTTGGCCTGCGCTTCGGTAGATCTTCGTATGTATGCGTGTCACACATTCACATACACGGGTGTATGTGTGCGTGCGATTTCGTTTCGAAGCCAGCGCACAAAATTTGGATTTTTCTTACTTTTCAGGCTTGCTACCCTAACCAAATTCGGGTATTCGTTATTTGATGAAATGACGAAAGAAATTATATTATTTTTTATATTATATTTTTTATTATTTCAGCATACATTTTTAATTTATTTAGGAATAAGATTAAGTGTTAGTAGTAAAATGTTTTCTGTATATATATTTTTACGAATCATTAAAAATCAATATACTGAGAAAGTGTCAGAGTATATTTCAGTCGGAGTCACTTAAAAAGCCGATTGCTTTTAAGTTTTTGTTGTTCTGCAAGAGGCTTGTGCATGCCTACTCTAACGATGGAATGATTTTTAGGGGAGGGTGAACCCACGAAAACAGCTGATGGACTTGTTTACCTTTTTTGTTTACAATTTTTCAGGCACTTGTTATTAATTTGGGTTATTGTGAGATTTAATTAAATTATTGTCGTTAATTTAATAATTTCCTTATATATTTTGGAACTTTAAAAAAGTCACCGACTGAAATATACTCTGACACTTTCTCAGTATATTGATTTTTAATGATTCGTAAAAATATATATACAGAAAACATTTTACTACTAACACTTAATCTTTTTCCTAAATAAATTAAAAATGTATGCTGAAATAATAAAAAATATAATATAAAAAATAATATAATTTCTTTCGTCATTTCATCAAATAACGAATACCCGAATTTGGTTAGGGTAGCAAGCCTGAAAAGTAAGAAAAATCCAAATTTTGTGCGCTGGCTTCGAAACGAAATCGCACGCACACATACACCCGTGTATGTGAATGTGTGACACGCATACATACGAAGATCTACCGAAGCGCAGGCCAACCTTCTTCATCGCGCTCCGTTTAGAGACTGAGAAACAGAAAAAATTTAATGAGAGAATGAGCGTAAGATGAACGAACGATGAGCGTAAGAGAGCGTAAGAAATCCGCTCTGGGGCCTGCTGGGGCCTGTCGCAAGAAATTTTCGCGTCCATTTTCGTTGTATGAAATGGGTTGTCTATATGCTGTATGGTTAGTGGTTCCACATAGATTCCGTCCTCCCACGGGTAGCCCTTCGCCGGAACCCACGGTAACTGGCTTTCACCTTTCCCCCCAACCCCCCGTACTGATCCTGGCGACGTTCCCTTGGGCTGCCCGGGTTGATGACCGGTGGTTGACCCCCTTTTTCCGTCTCCTCGGCCCCCCCTTTACCCCCGGCTATCTGTCTTAGCGTGTGGGGAGACCAAATCTCCTCACACGTCCTCCAAATGAGCAGCAAATGCGTCCGCCCTCTCCTGAGCCACCCTTTTCTTTGGACGCTTGATGTGAGTTGTCAGTTGCCACAAGGTGTGCTCGGAGTCGCCGGGCTCAACCTGACGTAGGTATTCTTCAAAAGCACAAGTCCGCAACCTCTGAAGCAGCTTCGTGTGAGCTGTTTTGTCGCTGGGATACCTAGTTCGGAACCAGATCCTTCTAAGCCGTCGCTTTTCATTGAGCAGTAGAGCTACCTCTGGAGACCACAAATTTAGGTGCTTTTGAAGGATTTTGTTATTGCATGGAGCCCTTAGTGTTGCGACTAAGGCAGCATTGTGCATCTTCTGAGTGAGGTTGACCACGGCATTGTCAATATCAAATCCTGTGTAGGGCGTTATTTAGCCATCCTGTGTAGGTTTCGATGTTGGTACGTGATCTTATCATCCGGGAACTGATGACCTTCTTCTCAACAGGGGTATTAATGTGGAGCTCCACCGCGCTGTGATCCGAAAGGAGATCTGCATTTGACGAGCAGGCAATGGAGTCCGGATGAATTCCGTGGGATATAGCAAAGTCCAGTAGGTCGGGCCGTTTTTGGGGGTCAGTGGGCCAGTACGTAGGCTCTCCGGTTGAATGGCGGTTGAATGGCAGTTGAAGGCTCTACGCTGAATACACCTGAATAGCGTAAATCCTTTAGGGTTAGTCATCCTCGAGCCCCACCATGGGTGCTTGGCATTGAAATCACCTGCAAGTATGAATTTGTCGCCCATGTCATTCAGCAGTAAATCAAATTGGTTATCGGACACTCTCTGTCTAGGAGGAATATAAGCGGAACCGATCATAATTTTCCCTCCAGGGGTGGAGATATTGATTTTGACGCACTGGATCAATTCTTCTTTGATTCTTGCGATCTCGCTGTAGTCAATGCTATATTTGATTATAATTGCCGCTCCTCCGTGCCCTCTGCCACTTGGATGATTAGCATGAATGATATCGTAGCCGTGTAAAGTCAGGAATGATTTGTGTGAAAAGTTCGTTCCTGAAATTAGCAAAATGTCGATGCAGCGGGTGTGGATGAAATGCTCCACTTCTAGCCTTTTATTAACTAGGCCGTTAGCGTTCCAGAAGGCTACGTGCAGTCCTACTTGTTGCATATCTGAGTAAGGATGGCGCTCATCATTGTTGTCATACTTTCTAACATCTTATCCTAAACTCTCTCCAGGAGGCTTTCCACACTCGACGTAAAGGCTGCCAACTGGTCGGCTTGTGGCATCTCGGGTGCTGTCGCTTGTTGCTGTTGTAAACGGGCTCCTCCCCTGGTTATATCAGCATAGCTCCTTGATGAGGTGTCCACTGTTGGATAGTCATGAGCGGGTGGGAAAGCTAAACGACGTGATTGAGCTGGAAGTGGTTCTTTAGGGGCCATGCTGGCCTTGGCTTTCTTATATGCTGGGCAGCCTTTGTAGGAGGCAGGATGGGGTACATGGCAGTGCACGCATTTTGCCGCCTCTTTTCGATTTCTCCTGCACTCGCTTGTGCTGTGTTGTTCACCACATTTGACACAACGATGCTGCAATTTACAGTATCGCTGGCTATGACCAAATCCTTGGCAGCGATAGCACTGCGGCACGTCATGGAATGTGCGTGGGGGTTCCACCTTAACCACAAAGTGGCAGATTCTATTCACGCTAAAGAACTCTTTGTTGTTGCTAGACGGCTCTAGATTAAGAAAAAATATAGGTAGTGGATTCTTGGTGATGTGCCCTTTGGCATTGTGCACATCACGGACTGCATGTCCTTGACGCCGAAAGACCTCTTTGTTGTTGCTAGACGGCTTTAGATTAAGAAAAAATATAGGTAGTGGATTCTTGGTGATGTGCCCTTTGGCATTGTGCACATCACGGACTGCATGTCCTTGACGCCGAAAGTCCTCCTTAATCTCGTCTATATCGGTGGTGTGGTGGAGTCCCTTTACTACAATTCTGCAGGCTCTATCTTCCTTGAGTTGGAATGTGTAATATCTTTTCCCGGCGCTATCAAGCTGGGATTTGAGGGAAGAGTACGACTCCTTATCCGGCATCATAATCCTCACCTGATTGTCTCTGGCGGCTTTGTAGGAGAAGTCTTTCTTTTTGCCAACGATGTCCTCGATGCAGGAAATTAGAGCAGCAATGTTAGAGACATCTGGGATAAAAATCGGTGGTGACTTGATTTCCTTCTTCTTGGGGGACTAAGAAGTCGTAAGTACCTCTTCATCATCGGCCGCTTCCATGCCGTTGTCTAAAACTTCATCTTCAAGATCAGATAGAAAAGCATAATAATTACTTTCAATATTAGCCTTCAATGCAGCTCTTGCTGCTTTTCTTCCTTCTTCCTTCTTTCTACGGCATCCTTCCTACGGCAAAAACTTCCTTTTTTCTACGGCATGTAAACTAGGTTTTAAAAATCCTGGACGACGCCAAAATGATAGCTAGGCCTATCTCCGACATTCTTAAAGGGGAGCATAGAAGTGTCAGTAGGCACAGATCCAAAAATATTTAGGTGTAATTTAGCGAACAGCAACGACTAAAAGCACCTTTTTTCAAAAGTTGCGTACTTCATGCGGATGCCCTGTTAAGACAACTATTGAAAATTGAAAGCACGGATAAGCCATTGAATTGCTTTCAGTACCAGATATTTCTGAAGGAAGGACGCTTTCCATCTAAACGCAGCTTCATGCTCTTTAGAAACAAGAGACGGCACAACATTGACTTCACATGCAAGGAGTCGCTGCTTGAGGAGCTCTCCGACACCATTATCCTCAAAGGCGTAAAAGGCCATTCATTGCGATTTGCACACTCTACCGATAATACAGGATGAATTGGTCCGGCAATTCCCATTCACCAATTTCTGGCACTGCAAAAACCGTGTTACTGACATTTTTGTAGTCGCTGAGAGACGAGAAGTCCGATGCATCATTCAATGAAAATATCGATGCGTCGAATCCATAAAAAAAAACATTTTTTCCCGATCGGATGTCGTGAAGTCAAAATGGTTAGAAAGTGGATCAGCCAAATGCCTTAACTGTGGAGCATGATACAATTATACAAGGTATTCCATTCGAGAGAACGATTGTATCATGCTGTGGAGAAAATATGTAGAAACACACAACACACAAAATTTATTCAACCACCTTAACCAAGCTCATCAAAGAGCGGTTAACATTCCAAAAGCTGTTAAAAAAATTAAATACTTTCTTGACACTAAAGAAACAAAAACCTATGAAAATGGCTCATCCCAGGCTGACAAGGGCTTTATTGAGATGATCGTTACTGATTTACCGCCTTTTAAAATTGTGGAAGACGCAGGTTTTTGCAACTTTGTGCACTGCTTGGACCCACAATACAAATTACCTGCAGAAGGACACTAAATTATGTACTTGTAACTAACATGTACGAAGATAGGGCTCAGAAGGGTAAAGTACTGTACCGGATGGACGTCAAGGGCCAATGACTACTACTTGACGCTCACATGCTATTTTCTGGGATGCATGATTTGGATGATTTTAAAGTGCAGCAGAAAGTGCAGTTTTGACAAAAGCTAAACTACAAAACGATTGGAATCAGAGTAGTTGAAACATCGACAGCTCGCTTCAGAACGTTCTGTCTGAATGGGGTGTTGCAAACAAGGTACCTGCAATTGTGACAGATAATACAGCCACAATGATCAAGGCGTTCACTATTCTGGGAAAGGCCCATGCGTTGTTATGCACACACCCTCAACCTTATAATGCAGGACACCCTTCAACGAGTGAATACTCGGCTGTTTCCGTATGAATTTAGGTCCGTGTCCAAAACCGGCACAATATTAGATCCCCGATTCAAGCGGAGAGATTTTAAAGCAATCTTTCTGCTGATTCCACAGTAAAAGTTCTCCATATCGAGATATCCATCTATCCAACGATTTTGAATCCGTGCTCTGATTCGGAAAACAATCCACCAATACACGAGTCCCCATTAAGAGCTCCTATTTTCGCGTTTATGAAAAATAAATTAGACAAAAAGGTACAGACTCAAAAATCAAAAATATTTGGAGAAGCCCCACGAAACTCCAGATATTATTCCCCTCGAGTTTTGGAAGGATTGTAAGTTTTATAAAAATTTAAATAAAGTAAGAAATTTATTTTTGCCAGTAAAACCTATGCATTTATGACTTTTTTTTTTTTTTTTTAATTATGTTATGTATTTTTTGTGTTTGTTTTTAATTTCATAAAAAAGTATTTTTTTTTTGTTTTTTTTTTTAATTAAATAATTTTGATTGGTCCCATGGAAAAAATGATATACACAAAAATAGTTATGATAGGTATAAAAAAAATTCTATTTTTTTGATTTAATCTATGTTTTATATTGAAACATCGAAAATAATCGATTCACTAAGAAACGAATTTTTTTCTCTGCTCTTACTCAAAGATCTGCACATTCGTACTTTCGGAATTCTAACGCTAGTCGACCTGCGCTAAAGAATAATATGACAGATCCTGAAAAAAAACGAAACGCCTGTCCCGTCTGGGAACGCCGTGGGGGCAGCAGCACATAGGTATTTTCTCCACAGATAAGAAATACTTCCTCACATGCACTAAAAAATTTTTAAAATTTTCAATGGTCCAACCAATTTCCTCTAAAACCATCTACTACGACAATGAACCCTCATTGAACTCGCACACCAATCGGACCATGCTGGAAAATCACTTCGGAGTTAGCGTCTCGAATGCACCGCCCCTACACATCGTATTAAATGGACAAATGGAGCGTTTCCACAGCTCTTTGGTGGAGCTAGCCAGATGCCTCAATACAGCAAGTCTATCGATAAAAAGCCACCCGACGTCACGCAATCGACTGACCCACAGTGCGAAATACAGGATAGGATAAGATATGCCCAAAATAAGCTTAGAAGTGGGGGAAATGCCTTCCGACAAAACAAAGTGGTTAATGTCGGCGACAAAGTCCTAGTGAAATCCAACAGGCGACTAGGCAATAAGCTTTTATCGTTATGCAAGGAGGATACTATGGAAGCAGACATGAGGACCACAATGGGGACCACCACATTAAGGGGAGGGTGGTTCACAAGGACCTTAGGTAAGCAAAGAAAAACCATGTTGGTCTGATAATTTTTAATTATTTTTTCCATTTTTTATCCCTAGTCACTTGACATAAGTTTTTGTCGTTATCGTGTTTTATTATTATTATTCTTAATCATCACATCATCTGCGCACATTATTTTTAATTACGCTTTAAAACTGAGAGACTAGTTTGCGTAAAAACGGTCATGCTCATATCAACTCAGGAGGTGATCCTGATAAAGAATATATATACTTTATAGCAGTGGTGGGCAAACTCTCATTTTACATAGCACGCAAGTATAGGGTAGGAAATTCTGCCGCAACGCTGCCGCATTTGATTCATTTGACAGCCCAAACTAAAGATAAAATTTTTTCACTTAAAAAAATTTTCTCAGAAATTGGGTTGGAAAAAGTTTTCTTCATGGAGAATATAGATAGGGAAGCGTAGTTTATCATTTGTTTAAGAAATGTTGCTAGCAAAGCTTTTTTTAAAACAAAATACCTAATTTTAGTGCCCATTCCAACTTTTGAATTAACGAAAAATGAAATAAAAACATACGTTTTTTTCGCTCAGTGAATTCTCTGCTCTCATTGGTTTTCTCTGCTACGCACACACTCAAATTTTAAACAAGTGTTAGCGCTGCCCACCACTGCTTTATAGGGTCGGAGATGTCTCCTTCACTGCGTTGCATACTTTTGACCAACATTTTAATACCCTCAGCTAGGGTATAAAAAAAAATATGTGATTGGGGAATATGTTAATCATACCACTTAGGAAGTCCTGTTAATCTTCCGCCACGCGCTTATACTCTGCCAGATTTTATATTTTATATATTTTATAAAACTAGGTTGCTGAAGTTACAGAGTAACCGCTGCTGCCGTTGTTGTCTCTGGCTGCTACATTTATTTAATTGCATTTAGTCTGTTTTAGAAAGAGATTTGCAAAGTTTTTGGTCAAAAGTGTGCAACGCAGTGAAGGAGACATCTTCCACCCTATAAAGTATATATATTCTTTATCAGGATCATCTCCTGAGTTGATATGAGCATGTCCGTCTGTCTGTTTCTACGCAAACTAGTCTCTCAGTTTTAAAGCTATCGACCTGAAACTTTGCACACACCCTTTGTTCCCTTGCACGCACTATATAAGTCGGAACTTATTTTTGGCTAAATAATACGACATACCAAATTTCATAAGAACCGGCCAACTATATCCTATAGCTGCCATATAACTGAACGATCGGAAATGACCCAACTTTCGTGTTTTTGAAAATAGAAATCTGGAGCTTCATACAGATTATATTTTTGGTCAGATAATCCGACCTACCAAATTTTATAACGATCAGCCGACTATATCTTATAGCTGCCATATAACTGAAGGATCGGAAATGGTTTTTGTAAAAATACCAACTTTGGTATTTTTGAAGATAGAAGCTTAGGACCTTGTTTTAGCTTTATTGTAATAAATTGGCTATAATATGATATTCTCATGAGGATCCACCAACTATATCCGATGTTTTCGGTTTTAACTGCAAGGGTACATCAACTTCGGCTTCGCCCGAAGTTAACTTTTCTATCTTGTTTTTGTTTATTAACCTTTCATTTATTTTTTGAATCTTCTCTTTGCGAGACTAACAAGGTTCCCATACATCCCATACATGGGAGCCATACATCCATATTGGCTTTAGGGCTGAGCTGTAAAGTAGCTGTGAACTTGTAGTCCAGGCTCAGTGGTTGGCTTTTAGTTACTTTTAGCCAGGTTGGAGGTCCTCTATCAAGGTGAACGCACGAAGGTACATTACTTCGTTAGCTTGAGGGATCTGCATACCGTTTAGCGAAGGCCATGTTTGTCTTTTAAGAGAAAACGTTACATTTTTACACTTTTCTTCGATTATTTAATGCGCCAGTCGGACAGCCACCTTTTCACTATTATGAGATAATAAGCCAGTTGGGTTGTTGCTTGCGTTGGACATCTGTAGTGAATAAGGATATCGGTATCGTCGGCGAACGTTGACGTTGTTAGTTGTGCGTTTGTGGAAATATCCTTAGTATACAAAACATATAGACACGGGCCGAGTGCGCTTCGTTGTGGAACTCCAGCTTCGATGGTGTAGTCGCCCGAAGTAGCTGCGTTGCATCTCACTGAGAATACCCTATTGTAGAGGTATGATTCCAGGTATGGAGAGGTATGATGTTGGCAAATACGTTTTAATTTTGTGGATGAGTCCGATGAGCCAAACTCGGTTGAAAGCTTAAGATACGTCGCGAAAAATAGCGCTGCAGTATTCTCGCTGTTCGAAGGCTGAGCTTATTTCGGATGTTAATCTTTTCACATGCTCGATGGTTCCATGGTTTCTTCGGAAGCCAAATTGGTGTGCCGGGATAATATTGCAAGCTTCCAGATGTGGCAGCTTGTTAACTATGCGAGTTAACAAAAATTTTTCAAACAATTTAGACAAACAAGATAGAAGGCTTATTGGTCTCTATGATGACGGAATTGTGTGGTCTTTTTCAGGCTCGGTATCATTATAATGATGGATTTCTTCCACTTTTTTGGGAAATAGCCAAGATTGATTCCATTAAATAGTTTGCAGACGACCTCTATAGCGCATTTTAGAAGTTCGATCAGCATCTTTGGCGTCAAAAGGTCACCACCGGGAGCCTTTTTTGGTTTTAGCCCTCTTATGACTTTTTCGATTTCGTTCGGCCGGGATGAAGGTGCGGCTGGATGAGGGGAGGACTCTGGCTGAATTACTGGCAGGAGGAATGAATTTGAGGCTGGGTTTGGCTGGAAGACACTTTGGAGATGTGTGGCGAATGTTTCAGCTCGGTCTTCGTCGCTGCGAGCCCAGCATCCCGAAGAGTTTCTTATCGGGGTGGTCGGTACTTTGTGCTTTTTGGCGAAAGATTTTGGATATACCTCAGTTGTGTATTTTCTTCCTGTTAGTAATGAGCCTAATCGAGTGATCGGGTTGCTTCCTTAAGGCGTTGTTTTGAAGGTGGTAATCTGCTGTTTTGGCCAATCACGACGCTTGCTTCTTTTCTCGCACGAGCTGTTCGATTTGCTGATTAGATTTGAAGTATTTGTGTCGGTCTATTTGCTTCCCATGAGGAGTAGAGATTTCAGCTGCCGCAACAAGTACTTCTTCCAGGGCGCTCGTAGTGTAGTCGATGTCCGATTCCATGTTAAATTCCGGGGCGAGTTCTATGTGGGCACTCACGTACTTTTTGTATTTTATCCAGTTCGGTTTTGGCCAGTTCCGGGCTTTGAAGAAGCGTTAGAAGCACAGGCGAGTGGTCTGATGATAAGTCCGAGACTGCTCTGGCACTTATTAGATTGCGAGGAATGTTTTTTGTCACTGCAAAATCAATAAGGTCTGGGAGCTTTCGTAAGTCTGTTGGCCAGTATGTGGGACTTCCAGGGGAAACGTAGTCTTGTTTATTTTTCACATTTATAATTTAATTGAAAAATATCCTTCCTACGGAAGTCACGAGACGTGATCCTCAGTGCGTATGTTTGGCGTTGTAGTCTCCTGCGGCTATAAGACGATCCCCAAGTGAATTGTAGAAGTCCATAAATTGTCCTTCCGAGATTGAGAAACGGGGAGGGCAGTAAACGGCAGCGATTGAAAGGATTCCGTTGCTTGACTGAATTTGTATCGATGTGGCCTGCAAGAAGTTTGTTGCACACCTTTTTTGAAAATGGTGTTTAAAGCGTTCTCTGATAAGAACTCAAGTTACGCCGTGGGCTTACCCGTCTGGATGATCTGTGCGGTAGATTGTGTAGCCTCTTAAATGAAAGTTTTTTTTGCTTGTAAGATGCGTTTCCACCAGTAGCATAACATCAATATGGTTTTCGGTCAAGAATTGTGACAATTCTAGTTTATGCCGTGAGACACCATTGGCCTTTCACATTGATATTCGTAGCGCCTGCATAGATAATTTAGACTGTTGTGCTACGAGCAGCTGGATCACCATATTTTGGTTTTGAACACATGTTTGCATGGTAGTTTTCATGAATAACATAAGCTTTTTCATATTATGTTGGAGGTTAAGCATCATTGTATTCCTTTTCTGGCTGTTCTGGGGGATGTTCCCTTAGATGAGCGGGACAACATGAAAGTTCCCGACCGTTCCCGATCAACGCCACATATAGGTTAAACTGGATATTAGAGCTTTTCTCCCTGATATAGATTGGAGGACGATTGGGTTTTTCCTGGTATCTTGCGCTGGTTGGTTTTCCTCAGCTAGCATTTCTGTATTCATCATGAAGCTTAGAGGCCCAGACGACTGAGGGGCGCCCGAGAAACGAATAATTAGTAATTATTATGCTAGTTGTAATTTATTAAGGAGTAAGGAGGAGGAGGAGTAAGTAAGGAAATTTTAAATTCTATTCTTCAAATTTGAAGGACAGGAGAGAGATGTTATAGAGTAGCTGAACTAGAAAAAGGGTCGTGTTGTGTATATGTAGAACTACAATGGCTTAGGATAAAGAACTAAAGATTCTAGTCCTTCTATTAGGAATGTTAAAATTTAAGCGTGTTAATAAATGTTGGCTATCTACATCCCCCTTAATTAGGTTATGCAGAAAAACTACACCAAGTATTAATCTACGATTTCTTAAGCTTGGTAAATTTATTAGTAAGAGTCTACTATTATAAGATGGAAAGAGAAGATTTGCATCCCAGTTTAGACCACTAAGAGAAAAAGTTAATAAATTCTTTTGTACGGATTCTATGCGGTCCAGATGTACTCCATATTGGGGACTACAGCCACATGAACCGTACTCCAGTATCGGACGACCAAAGAGATGAACAATGTTTTGGTTATATAGGGGTCATTAAATTATTTTGACCACCTTTTAATAAAACCAAGGACTCCTTTAGCCTTATTAACCATTAAGGAAATATGGTCAGCAAATTTAAGTTTAATGTCTAATATGACGCCGAGATCATTAACCTGAGCTAATTTCTCTAAGGCAATCCCATAAAGAGGATACGTAGCCTGCAGAGGGCAAGGACGATAAAAAGACATAAGCTTGCATATTGATCCATTAAGTATTAAATCGTTAGCTGAACACCATTTTTGAAAGTTATTAAGGTCAAACTGAAGACTGTATTGTGCAGAGATGGATTTGTACTGCAGACAAAGCTTTACATCATCTTGGCCCGTTGCAAGATGACTTTCTTGAGGGACTCCAGATGTAGCACAGATGTGTGTTTTTAAATTAAATTCTTTGTGTCCTTCCTTCTAAGTAGCTTGAGATCCATATTAAGAGGTCTGTAGAAAGTCCCAGCATATTCAGTTTACTCAACAAGAGTGGGTAATTCACCGAATCAAATGCTTTGGTAAGGTCTGTGTAAATTACATCGGTTCAATATCCCTTACGAAAGCCATCTATGACAAAGGATGTCAACTTTCACATCAGTTTAATATCCCTTACGAATGTCATCTATGACAAAAGATGTCAACTCCAATAAGTTCGTGCTGGTGGAGCGACGCTTAATAAAGCCATGCTGACAAAGAGGGATGATCAAAGATCAAAGGTGTTGCAAATGAGGAGTAACTAATTTTTAAATAACTTTGGAATTTTTGACAATTTAGGGATGCCTCTGAAATTGGCGGCATCGAACTTTTTCCATTTTTTATGTAAGGGAATTATAAAAGATTCCTTCCACTTAAGGGGAGAATCAAGCTCTCCAAAGATAAGTTAAAAAGTCTTAGAAAAGGTTTGCACGGACAAAAAATAAGATATGCTGATTGGATGTTGTATGCGTAAGGCTGATCTGTCAATTTAGGCGGAGAATAAGTTGTAAGAAAAAATTCTGCGAATAGATTGGAAATGGCCTGATCAGAGGTCGCAGAGGAATTTTCAAACGTAAGCAGGGGTGAAAAAGATTCATGTTTACGCTTTGTGTTTACAAAATTATAAAACTTCGGATCCAAAGAAAATTGTATCCGGCAGCGGCGAATATAATTCCTGTAACATTCAGCAATATGCACGGTAAAATTTGACCGAGCTAGAAATCAAAACTATTGCAGGTTTTTTATATTTTAGGAGGAGCCTATTTTTAGTATTTTCTTAAATAGGAACATCAAATCTTTTTTGTCACGGATGGAGGCATCTGATCGATACCAGGAATGGTTTTGATTGAGACCTCCAGCGTGGAATGGATCCTCTGGGGTTGAAAGGGGGAAAGCTCTGGAGAGAGTGGTACCATCGGGATCAGAGACAAAGCATAAGTCTAAAAGCCGTCCTAACGAATTTTTAACATGGTTAATTTGACCTAGGGACATGTCAAACCTGCCCGCGGTGAAGTCATGGTTAGTGATAAAAGATAAGGATGGTGAGTTATCGACATTGGACCACTTTAATTCTGGTATATTAAGGTCGCCCACAGCGACGAGCTGGTCACTATGAGTTATAAGAGTAAAAACGGATTGAATAGCGGACAAATGCTGCCAATATGTGGGCGGTTCAGACGAAGGCGGTATATATGAACGTGTAATGTAAAGAGATTTCTCGGAGTCTACTTCGTCTAATCATTTCAAAATGATTTTAATGGAAAAAAATTCTATGTCACCAAACTTGTGATTTCACCTCTTCAGAAGTAAGAGTAGAGTCTACCGAAATGAGGACTCCACCGCCCCTTTGCTGAGGTCGATCACTTCTAAAAGTGGTGTACTTACTTGTAAAAACTTAAGAGCTAAAGATCTCGGGCTTTAACCAAGTTTATGTATAGGCTATACTATGGGATGCAAAGAAAGAACTATCAGAATATAGCTTCGGGAGTTTGCTACGTAGCCCCCTAGTATTCTGATAGGTAAGTGTTAATGACAATACCTAGTTTTTTGGGATAGTGGACGAAGAATAGGTGGAAGGTTGGTCAGTGGAAGTTTCACTCCCACTGGTTTGAAAACTTTTTTTTTACTGTACTTAGCTGATGTTCTGGGACGAAAAGATTCTCTGGCCAAAAACTGGGTGAACAAATGGTCTTGAACATCAGCGCAGGCATACGAATCTTTTAAAAAGACGTGCGCCCTATATAAGTATATTTAAATTTATCTATGTCCTCCACCTTTACATCCGATTTTGTTTTGACTTTGATATAGGACGAAATATAAATCTCCGAAGTATCAGGGCCATGTTTCGATGGAGGAGTCACCTGTAAGGGTTTTGGTGTCGCAGGTACGAGAACTGCAGCATCAGTGCCGGTGGTTTGGACTGTGGAATAATCTTTTGTGTGACTCTTACGGGGGTTTCGTTTACTAGGACCTGTGGCGTCACATGAAGGGATGCCATGGCGGACATATCGGACAATTGCTAATTTTTTTCGTAGAAATTTGGACGAATTGTTCTCAGTTCTAGCCCTTGGGGTGGCTAAAGATATGAGCGGCTGCGTTATTGATGGCTGAACATGCTGAGGCGGATCCCAAACAGCGGATTTTTACGCTTAGGGGACTCATTCAGCAGCTGAAGGCCGCTAAACTGAGTGTCAAGCTGGTCATTGATTTTACGAAAACCAGTGATCAACTCTTTAAGTCCATTCTTAGTCTGTCTCATGAACGACCTCGTTTCGTCTTGGACAGCACGACAATTTCACAACAAAAATGTTAACCAGACCTACCGGAAATGGCATCCGAAACTGAGGCAGTGAACCCGGCACACTTGGCGTGTTCGACGTTTTCACATAGCCAGCAATGGATGGTAGGCTGGGATGAGGAGATTGTCTTGTTACAAGACTTCATAGAACTGAGCAGTTTAAATTCAATATTATTAATTAAAAAACAAAATTAATATATAAAAACTTAAAAAACACTTCAATTATCGGAATTCATTCGGTTGGCTTATTAAATTAATTTATGTTCTTAGAAAGATCACCTCCTGAGTTGATATGAGCATGGTCGTCTGTCCGTAGCTCAAGCTACGGTTCGAAGATATTGGAGACTTCGGAATTTTTGGAAGGCGGAATTTTCTTCAGAAACGGAAATTGGTCACTCTACCTGCGTTGCCCCCAGGTTTTCATAGTGTTGGAAATATTGTACCTGAAACCCTGCCCTTTGTCCTATTTATTTATATTTAATAATCATATTTAATAATCCCAACACATCGGTTACCCAATCTTCAAAATTCTAAAGATTCCAACTTTCTATCTTCAAATGCACGAAAGTTGGGTTATTTTTGATCTTTCAGTTATATGATAACTATAGGGTATGACTATGAGGGTATGGGCTATGAGTCGGCTGATCCTTATGAAATTTGATATGTCATATGTAAATTAAGATTTTTTAGTTTATGTTTGTTGATAAGTTTTATTTATTCGGTCCGCTGTCTAGCGTGCCCGATTAATTATATAATAATTATCCACGTGGGTTTTGTGAGTTGAGTTTTTATTGATGACCGGTGACGACCGGCGCATGTGATCTCCAAATATCGACTGACTGTACAGAAAATGTTCTTATTTGTAATGCTAAATCTATTAACGAAAACAAAGTACCGAAATGTTCTTATCTCTAAAGCTCGCCTTACTACTACCCAAGTTCATTTCGGTCGGGTCTTACGACTATATGTTCAAATATGTTATATTATTATATATCAGATCTTAACTTAAATTTGCAGCCGGGTGATTGTGTTAACTCCTCCCTTTCTAAGTTCTTTCTTACTTGCCGCCTCTGTGGCGATTTTTAAGTTGATAGATTGAAGATCCTTCTTCAATATTATTTATTTTAAGCTTTAAATACTAATTAAATTATAAATTATAATAACGAAAATATGAAAGCCATTTATATTAAATTTGTTTTTGCGGTCTTAGTAGAACGCTAATTGAATGAAAAAATTTGTTACAAAAATCTCTGGTTTCGTAATCTTTAAATTTGTGAAATCATTTGTGTGTAGCATTTTTCTTTAGCTATGCTAAATAGGATGACGCAAAAAAATACTACCAAGGTGTAGTTTAATTTATTTATAGTAAGATTTGTCAAATGTTTAACTGATAAACGTTTGCCAACCTTGTCTGTAGGTATTCGTATTTAATCTGTATTCGTGAAATTCGTGAAATATGCTTGGCGGTTGTCAGCCCAAAAGATAAACAACAAAACTAAAGAATTTTAACGATTAATTGATGTTTAATGGTTTTAACGTAACTTATCTCTATAAACGACCCTCCCTTTTATGAGGACAGTTGTCCCAAGGTCTGCTTCGATCGTTTCTGTCCGTAATAGTGGGGTAAGTTTATTTCCCAGACGTTTGTTAAACTTGACTAGGACGGTATCTCCCACCTCAAAAGATCTGGCTCGTCTTGTTTCGTTTATCCTTCTTAGCTGTATCTCCTGAGATTCTTTAACTTTTCCTTTGATTTCATGTGCAAATTCGGGGGAAATTGACTGAATGATGTCGATCGGTCTTTTATCGGTCTCTGAATGAACTGTTTTGTTGTATTCTATAGTTGCCTGAAGTACGAGGTTGACCGTATCACTCATGCCTATTTCAAGTTTCTAAAAGTGTGCTGTGAAACCTTTCCACCTGCCCATTTGAAGAACTATGGAGTGGTGGTGGGTAATCTAGTACCCAAGCAATGTTATTCACGTGGCCCTCCATATCTTTAGAAAAATGATCACGTCATCAACGTTAGCATAACAAGACTTCCCTATTTGGTCCCTAAGAAAATCATCTATGGCACGGTGCATTGGTGCATTTTTCAGACCAAACGGCAATCTGTAAAACTCATATTTTCCATTTCCAATTGAAAAGGCTGTTTTCTCCCTATCCCTTTCCGCCAGCAAGATTTGATGGAATCCCGATTTAAGGTCGAGGGTTGTAAAAAACTTGGCTTTTCCCAAATTTGACAGGATGGATACTAAATTTGGTATAGGGTACTTGTCGTCGACGGTTTTTAAGTTAAGCTTCCTAAAATCAATGACCAACCTTTTTTTCGTATTTCCCATTTCATCCGTACCTTTTTTTATCGACTACCCAAACAGTAGTCGGTATTCCGTCCTTTATCAAGTTTTTTGTCTCCTCATTTACAAAATCTCTTACGCCTTAGGGGTACGGATAAAGTTATGAGTAAACGGGTTGATCGTCTTCGGTACGTATTGTAGCAATAATATTGGTATTATACGGCAGTGCTTGTTCCAGTTCTGCGAAGACAGCCATTCGGTCTCTAAGTATTGTGTGAAATTTATTGGATATCTGGTTTGGTACCACAATGTCATTGATATTGGTGAAATTTACACTATAATTGGCTCGACTTCATTGTTGATTTTTAGAGTTTTGGTTCTAAAATCTAGAATGGCGTTTGTCTGCGTTAGTAAGTCAAGTCCTATTATGGCGTCAAAACTAGAAAGGTCTGGGAGAATGAAGAAGGGAACATCTGTATTAAAAAGATTAATAAAGCATTTATATTTTACGGTATTGCAACCATGTAAAGATTTAAGGGGACCCCCCCCATTCTCGGTTTTAAAAAATCGATTTTTTTTTTTTAATTTAATTCGAACTTGTAACTATTCAAGAATGTTCCCTGAAAATTTCAAGTAAAAATTTCAAAAACTCTTGAAGATATAGCCGATTTATGGTGGAAGCCTCAGGCGACGGCGAGAGCCGTCTCAAAACTTTAAACGCGTTTTTCTCGAAACAGTGTTTTTACGACTGGCGCATGAGGTTACTCAAAAACTATTAATCCAATCGGTTCCAAATTTTAACACGTTATTCTACACATATATAGCTCTCGTATGAACTAGGATAAATCAAATCGGTGAAGATCTTCTTTACTTTTCAACTCGATTTGTGGCTGAAAAAAAAGAAAATTTTCAAAAAAAAATTTCAAAGGTCTGCCATTTTGTTAATTTTTGAGCGAAGTTAATAATCCTAGTTCATACGAGAGCCAAACATGTACATTTTCTAATCCCGTTGGAATTTTTGGATTCAGATGTTCCAGTGAGCGGAAATCACATGCGCCGCCGAAAAGAAGGGCTTTTCTTTGATCACAAAAAACAACAACAAAAACAAAACAAAAAAAAATTCTGTGAAATGATTTTCTTCCTTTTTGTGTCTTAATATATGTAAGCACAGTTACAACCCTAAAAAATAATTTATGTTCATTTGCCAGCCCATTGAAAATCGTCAAAATTTAAAATCGAGAATGGGGGGGGTCCCCTTAACTGTGAATTCTTTTTGTACCGGCGTGGTGTATTTTAGTTCAGAAAGAGGCTGTATATAGTTTTTTGAAGCCCCGGTGTCGATCAAAAGTTTTCAAAACGAGAACTGTACGAGAACTGCAGCATCAGTGCCGGTGGTTTGGACTGTGGAATAATCTTTTGTGTGACTCTTACGGGGGTTTCGTTTACTAGGACCTGTGGCGTCACATGAAGGGATGCCATGGCGGACATATCGGACAATTGCTAATTTTTTTCGTAGAAATTTGGACGAATTGTTCTCAGTTCTAGCCCTTGGGGTGGCTAAAGATATGAGCGGCTGCGTTATTGATGGCTGAACATGCTGAGGCGGATCCCAAACAGCGGATTTTTACGCTTAGGGGACTCATTCAGCAGCTGAAGGCCGCTAAACTGAGTGTCAAGCTGGTCATTGATTTTACGAAAACCAGTGATCAACTCTTTAAGTCCATTCTTAGTCTGTCTCATGAACGACCTCGTTTCGTCTTGGACAGCACGACAATTTCACAACAAAAATGTTAACCAGACCTACCGGAAATGGCATCCGAAACTGAGGCAGTGAACCCGGCACACTTGGCGTGTTCGACGTTTTCACATAGCCAGCAATGGATGGTAGGCTGGGATGAGGAGATTGTCTTGTTACAAGACTTCATAGAACTGAGCAGTTTAAATTCAATATTATTAATTAAAAAACAAAATTAATATATAAAAACTTAAAAAACACTTCAATTATCGGAATTCATTCGGTTGGCTTATTAAATTAATTTATGTTCTTAGAAAGATCACCTCCTGAGTTGATATGAGCATGGTCGTCTGTCCGTAGCTCAAGCTACGGTTCGAAGATATTGGAGACTTCGGAATTTTTGGAAGGCGGAATTTTCTTCAGAAACGGAAATTGGTCACTCTACCTGCGTTGCCCCCAGGTTTTCATAGTGTTGGAAATATTGTACCTGAAACCCTGCCCTTTGTCCTATTTATTTATATTTAATAATCATATTTAATAATCCCAACACATCGGTTACCCAATCTTCAAAATTCTAAAGATTCCAACTTTCTATCTTCAAATGCACGAAAGTTGGGTTATTTTTGATCTTTCAGTTATATGATAACTATAGGGTATGACTATGAGGGTATGGGCTATGAGTCGGCTGATCCTTATGAAATTTGATATGTCATATGTAAATTAAGATTTTTTAGTTTATGTTTGTTGATAAGTTTTATTTATTCGGTCCGCTGTCTAGCGTGCCCGATTAATTATATAATAATTATCCACGTGGGTTTTGTGAGTTGAGTTTTTATTGATGACCGGTGACGACCGGCGCATGTGATCTCCAAATATCGACTGACTGTACAGAAAATGTTCTTATTTGTAATGCTAAATCTATTAACGAAAACAAAGTACCGAAATGTTCTTATCTCTAAAGCTCGCCTTACTACTACCCAAGTTCATTTCGGTCGGGTCTTACGACTATATGTTCAAATATGTTATATTATTATATATCAGATCTTAACTTAAATTTGCAGCCGGGTGATTGTGTTAACTCCTCCCTTTCTAAGTTCTTTCTTACTTGCCGCCTCTGTGGCGATTTTTAAGTTGATAGATTGAAGATCCTTCTTCAATATTATTTATTTTAAGCTTTAAATACTAATTAAATTATAAATTATAATAACGAAAATATGAAAGCCATTTATATTAAATTTGTTTTTGCGGTCTTAGTAGAACGCTAATTGAATGAAAAAATTTGTTACAAAAATCTCTGGTTTCGTAATCTTTAAATTTGTGAAATCATTTGTGTGTAGCATTTTTCTTTAGCTATGCTAAATAGGATGACGCAAAAAAATACTACCAAGGTGTAGTTTAATTTATTTATAGTAAGATTTGTCAAATGTTTAACTGATAAACGTTTGCCAACCTTGTCTGTAGGTATTCGTATTTAATCTGTATTCGTGAAATTCGTGAAATATGCTTGGCGGTTGTCAGCCCAAAAGATAAACAACAAAACTAAAGAATTTTAACGATTAATTGATGTTTAATGGTTTTAACGTAACTTATCTCTATAAACGACCCTCCCTTTTATGAGGACAGTTGTCCCAAGGTCTGCTTCGATCGTTTCTGTCCGTAATAGTGGGGTAAGTTTATTTCCCAGACGTTTGTTAAACTTGACTAGGACGGTATCTCCCACCTCAAAAGATCTGGCTCGTCTTGTTTCGTTTATCCTTCTTAGCTGTATCTCCTGAGATTCTTTAACTTTTCCTTTGATTTCATGTGCAAATTCGGGGGAAATTGACTGAATGATGTCGATCGGTCTTTTATCGGTCTCTGAATGAACTGTTTTGTTGTATTCTATAGTTGCCTGAAGTACGAGGTTGACCGTATCACTCATGCCTATTTCAAGTTTCTAAAAGTGTGCTGTGAAACCTTTCCACCTGCCCATTTGAAGAACTATGGAGTGGTGGTGGGTAATCTAGTACCCAAGCAATGTTATTCACGTGGCCCTCCATATCTTTAGAAAAATGATCACGTCATCAACGTTAGCATAACAAGACTTCCCTATTTGGTCCCTAAGAAAATCATCTATGGCACGGTGCATTGGTGCATTTTTCAGACCAAACGGCAATCTGTAAAACTCATATTTTCCATTTCCAATTGAAAAGGCTGTTTTCTCCCTATCCCTTTCCGCCAGCAAGATTTGATGGAATCCCGATTTAAGGTCGAGGGTTGTAAAAAACTTGGCTTTTCCCAAATTTGACAGGATGGATACTAAATTTGGTATAGGGTACTTGTCGTCGACGGTTTTTAAGTTAAGCTTCCTAAAATCAATGACCAACCTTTTTTTCGTATTTCCCATTTCATCCGTACCTTTTTTTATCGACTACCCAAACAGTAGTCGGTATTCCGTCCTTTATCAAGTTTTTTGTCTCCTCATTTACAAAATCTCTTACGCCTTAGGGGTACGGATAAAGTTATGAGTAAACGGGTTGATCGTCTTCGGTACGTATTGTAGCAATAATATTGGTATTATACGGCAGTGCTTGTTCCAGTTCTGCGAAGACAGCCATTCGGTCTCTAAGTATTGTGTGAAATTTATTGGATATCTGGTTTGGTACCACAATGTCATTGATATTGGTGAAATTTACACTATAATTGGCTCGACTTCATTGTTGATTTTTAGAGTTTTGGTTCTAAAATCTAGAATGGCGTTTGTCTGCGTTAGTAAGTCAAGTCCTATTATGGCGTCAAAACTAGAAAGGTCTGGGAGAATGAAGAAGGGAACATCTGTATTAAAAAGATTAATAAAGCATTTATATTTTACGGTATTGCAACCATGTAAAGATTTAACTGTGAATTCTTTTTGTACCGGCGTGGTGTATTTTAGTTCAGAAAGAGGCTGTATATAGTTTTTTGAAGCCCCGGTGTCGATCAAAAGTTTTATGGTTCGCCCTGCTATTTTTCTCTCTGTGTACGGTAGCAGGGACCTGTGGCTTAAAAAATGAACATGATCATAACCTGTGAGCTCGTCTTTAAAATCTTCAACTGTCGCTTCAGCCTCCTGATGATATTCTTCGGCGTCTTCCCTACCTTGACCTTCCCCATGGGCTAAGTGATTAATCCTTTGTTGTTTTGGTCCTGTAAACCTTGCAGTGCCACTATTTGGTCTCTTTGATGGCTGTGCATAACCGGTGTATGATTGATCCTGACGTGCGTTCTGTGGTTGAGTTTGAAATGCGTTTTGATTGTGTATTGGCCATGTATTTTTTTGTTCAGTTGGTGCGCATTGAAACGCCATGATTCATTGACTGGATGCGACCTTGCCTTTCCTGGCTACCGTAAGTGAAATAAGGGTTTTTGTTTTTTGTATGGGCATAAGTGAATTTCTATCCCTATCGTTGTGTCTATGATCGGTTCTCTGACCTCTGTCTCCTAATTTTGTTGAGTAATTAAGGGAAAATTGGTAACGCTCATGGTTAGATTCGACCTCCTGCGCCAATGCAAGATCTGTCGGTAGATCTTTTGGGCTTTTCGCAAAAAGGATATCGCTCAACGTTTTCTTTACTCCAGTTATGAACACACGTAACGCGTCCACCCTGTGCTTTTCATTCAGTGTCGAGGCCAAGGCATTATCGAATGTCATTATTGTCTTGTTAGTAAGTAGGGTCAGTTTTTTTTCGACCTCGTCGTAGAATTCCGTAAGCGTCATGTCACCCTGCCGTAATGTTGATAGCTCCTGTTCAATTAGATAGACCGGTTTTTTGTCGCCATATGTAAAATCGAGACGGCGGATCATTGCTTTGAAGTTTAACGGTGTATTAAAAGATGCCAACACCGTGTTTGTTTATTTAATTTCGCATAATGCCAAGAGCTTGGTAGTATGTTGAACTGCCCTCGAATTTTTCAAAAACTTTAAAAGCAACATGAGCCGCTTTCCTCCACGACACATATGTTTCACATTTGCCCTCAAAGTCTGGCAGAGACTTTATTATATCTAAGGGTTCCTTACACACAACATCTCGGATCTCGGTATCTGTGAAGTTTTCACCCGACTGTAAACTTTTGTATCTGCTCACTAATGTCCTGTAATTTTTTTTCAAATGATCGTTTTTGGGGCGCACCGGCAACAGCACTTTCGACGATCGTTTTTAACTGGGCTTCTTTTAACTCCATATCGCTAACTCTAAAAGCTAGAGTTAGCTAACGCTAACCGCCGTGCCTGATGCACTGACCACTTATTTAAACTTAACAAGAGGTCGTCTAAAACATTTTCACTGTCGCTCATGTGTTTTTGTCGTCGATTCTCTTTGTACGGATAATATAATTTTAATGAATATGTAATAAGTAATATGAGAATTTTTAAATCATTCAATATGCGTTATACTTACAATGAATTAAGATGATTTATATTACAATGGATTGCTTAACAATATTTTCTTACATAAATAAGTCCGCTTAACTGTTTATACTATTTTACTATTTTATATTTTATAAAACTAGGTTGCTGAAGTTACTGAGTAACCGCTGCTGCCGTTGTTGTCTCTGGCTGCTACATTTATTTAATTGCATTAAGTCTGTTTTAGAAAGAGATTTGCAAAGTTTTTGATCAAAAGTGTGCAACGCAGTGAAGGAGACATTTCCGACCCTATAAAGTATATATATTCTTTATCAGGATCACCTTCTGAGTTGATATGAGCATGTCCGTCTGTCCGACTGTCTGTCCGTCTGTCTGATTCTACGCAAACTAGTCTCTCAGTTTTAAAGCTATCGACTTGAAACTTTGCAGACACCCTTCTTTCCTTTGCACGCAGTATATAAGTCGGAACGACCGGAATCGGCCGAGTATATCCTATAGCTGCCATATACATAACTGATTGATCGGAAATGGTATAAGTTCGGTGTTTTTAGAGTTAGAGAGTCAAATTTTACATGAGCGCTATTTTTAGCACAATATTAGGACATGCCAAATTTCGTAAGGATTTGCCGACTATAGCTATAGCTATCCTATAGCAGCCATATAACTGAACGATCGGAAATGACCCAACTTTCGTGTTTTTGAAGTTAGAAAGCTGGAACTTGGTACAGATTATATTTTTGGTCAGTTTATACGACCTACCAAATTTCATAACGATCGGCCGACTTTATCTTATAGTTGCCATATAACTGAACGATCGGAAATGGTTTTTAATAGAAATACCAACTTTGATATATTTGAAGATAGAAGCTTGGGACTTTTTTTTGATTTTGTATTGTAATAAATTGGTTTATATATTCATATTCCCATAAGGATCGGCCAACTATATCCGATGGTTGCGATATATATCCAGTTTTAACTGCAAGGGTATATAAACTTTGGCTTCGCCCAAAGTTAGCTTTCCTTTCTTGTTTTATGTGTCTTTATTATACCGGCGCACTATAGGCCGGATGACCACTTTTTCTGGCCAAAATTAATAACTTCTAAACGAAACAAAATATTTGGGTTCTGTTTTTTGATTTGGGTTCTTAGTAAGCTAAGGAACATATTTTTAGAAAATTAGCGTGGCACCGCCACCTCTGGGGGGAACTAGATTTTATGTCTTCCAAAGTTATATAAAAGTAGATAAAAAAAAATATAACTTAAAAAAAAACAAGAAAGGAAAGTTAACTTCGGGCGGAGCCGAAGTTGATATACCCTTGCAGTAAATTGTTACTTGTTACTGCATAGTAACAATACTATGGAAGTGATTTAACATTTTCATATGTTATACTGGGATTCCGGGTAGTAGGTTATTAATGAACATAAAATTGTGTTCATTTTCATTGTAAAGTTTACAACCCTTTACTTTTTTAAATAACACCCGAATTTTTATTACGAGAAAACCATGGGATTATCCCATGATGACCTAATCCAGGTAATGCCGCCAATTGGTTCAATGGAAATCCTCCTTCGTTGAATGAACACGTGCAAGGGTTTTCAATTGCGTAACAGGTAGTGCGGGTATGAATGAAATTTATATGGGGACTGAGTAACTTTAAAATATCAGGTATTACCCGAACCCGTTCCGGATTTCGGTACTCTGGAATAGTCCTCCGTGTCGCATGGTCAGCAGTATTTTGCACCTGCTCTTGTCGCCGCTCCTCGGAGTCCTCTCGACGAATAGAATTCTTGAATTTCGAATTCAAGAGCGGATTCGAGACGCCGCAGCGCGAGCTGCTCATCGCGAGGACCCAGAAGAACGTGCAAGGGAACAGGAAAGGAACACTGGGGAGCACCGACAGCGACGAAGGGATACGGAAGACAGGCAGCGAGAACGGGAAAGGGACGCCGATTACAGGAGAGCAACCAGGAGAAATCCCATCGCAAGAACACAGGAGCAACGGATAAACACATCGCAACGCCGGGAAACACGACAACAGCGGAGGATTCGGGAACAACAAATTCGACTAATGGCAGAGGAAAGATTAATAAACTTCAGGATGGACCCCCAAAATCGACTGGATACCTCCCAAAGGCAGTCTCAACGCAATATGGACGCAAGAGCTCAACTTTCGGAGGACGAACTGGATCAGGAACGAGAACAACAGCGAAATAGGATTCGAGCAACAGCAAGGGATCTTTATCACAGGAACATAAAGGAAGGACCAACGGAAATTTGTATCTGCTGTGGAGGAACATGGTTCCGTTCACAGGTAAGTGGATTATACATCCTGGCTATCTCCTCTAAATTTCCTCTCCTAAACGTTGGCAACGCTTTTTATTTGTCACGAAAATTTCCCAGTCCGTCCGGCAAATATAACTTTTGCAACACTTGTCGTCGTGCCATCTCTCTTGGCAAACTTCCATCACTCTGCCTTTCCAATGGGTTTGACTTCCCAGAAATTCCTGAGTGCTTAAATGGACTCACCTGCCTCGAAGAACGCCTTATTTCACCGAGAATTCCTTTTATGAGGATTATTTCTCTCGGCTATGAAAGGCAATGCGGAATCAGAGGGGCAGTAGTGAACGTTCCAATTTCAGTTCCTGATATTGTGACTGCGCTTCCGCGCTCTTTCGACTCTACTCATGTCATCCAAGTCCATTTGAAAAGGAGACTAGAGTACGCTCACAATTTCATGACTGAAACTATTCGACCCGCTCGGGTCCTTGAAGCTGTACGGTACTTAGTGAATACCGAGCTCTACAGAAAACACAACATTTCACTGAACGAATCATGGCTAGCAGGACTTCAAGGAATTAATGAAATTCCTTTTATTGCGGATGAATCTGATCGCGAAGCAGTAGAGCAACTTCTTCAGCAGCAACACCTATCCCAAAATGCTGCAGAGCTCGAAGAAAATTTAAATCCCGGAGGCCATGAAACATTATTGGAAAATAATGATACGGCTATTCAGCGAATTGCATTGGCACCGGGTGAAGCCCGTCGCCCAACAAGCTTAACGCTTGACGAAGACGCAGAGGAACTTTCCTTTCCAACTATTTCTTGCGGGGAAATATTTAAAGGAAATACAACCTATGCGAAAAAAGCCAGATCCCAAATCCGTTTTTACGACCGTCGTTGCGCTGTAGTTCCTAAAGTTTTATACATGTATAAATTTTACGAAATGCAGCGCATTCAAAATTCCATTTCAATTGCTTTACGCAAAAAGTCAGGTGCAGTTACCGCTGGTAATCTGCGGGATGAGTCATTTGTTGACAGACTTGTTCAACATGATGATGGCTACCACATCCTTAAAGGCTTACGGTGTGCACCAGCTCATTGGGAGGCTGAAAAAAAAAAAGTTATTGCTATGATTCGACAATTTGGGTTGCCAACCTTTTTCATTACTCTTTCCGCTGCTGAAACTAAGTGGAATGAACTTTTAGTTATCCTTTCCCTTCTATTGGATAATAGGGCTATAAGCGAGGAAGAAGCGGCAGCTCTTTCCAGCTCCGAAAAGGCTCGGTTAATCCGATCCGATCCAGTGACGTGCTCTCGATACTTCGATTACAGGTTGCGACAATTAATGAAATTGTTCAAAACCGATATTTTTGGGGAATTCAATCTTTCCCATTTTTATTGGAGAATCGAATTCCAGCACAGAGGATCTCCGCACTCTCATGGCATGTACTGGCTTGCTGGTGCTCCTAAGCTCGAAGACGCCGAAAATACCGAGCAAGTAATAAACTTTATCGATAGGTTTATTACTACAAATGGAGACGATCCTGAGCTACAAGAAGTAATTCAGTATCAACGCCACAAGCATAGTGCTTCCTGCCTGAGAGAGTTACGCGGACAGGAGTTCTGCCGATTCAATATGCCATATCCTCCTATGCCCGAAACGCTTCTTTTGCATCCAATGGAAGAAAACGAAGTAAATGTTGAAGAACATAAAACATTGTTCAAAAAAATTAAGGAAGCTTTAAGGACCATTTCTAATGATGACGCAGCTTTATATAATAATTTTGATTATTTTCTGACCCACCTTGAAACTAATTTTGAAGCCTACAAATTAGCCTTACGTTCCAGCTTGAAAAAGCCACAAATTTTTCTTCGCAGACGATTCTCCGACCGATTGCTCAATGCTTATAATAGAGATATTCTAGGCTTACACAGAGCTAATATGGATATTCAATTTATCCTAGATGCTTACGCCTGTTGTAGTTATATTATTAACTACATAAACAAATCGAACAGAGGCGTATCGCAGTTGCTCCGTGAAGCCATGGCAGAAATAAGCCATGGGAATATTTCTATTAAAAGGAAATTACAGCACCTAGGGAATAAGTTTATTAACGCTACAGAAATATCGGCCCAAGAAGCAGCTTACAATATTTTGGGTCTGCATATGTCGGAGGCAAGTGAAGGTACTATTTTTATAAACACTTGCCATCCAGACAAACGAGTTAGATTGACTCGCTCAAATGAAGAATTAGAGCGACTACCAAACAACTCGGTGGATATTTTTGAGCGTAATATTCTTGACCGATATGTGCAAAGGCATGCGCAGTTGGAAGGAATTTGTTTAGCAGATTTCGCGGCTTGGTACAGATTTGTCAAGCGAAATACACGATCTGCCGCTAATCATAGGGAAGACTATGATGAAGAAAATGATGTGGAGGTAGATGACGAAGATGAAGTTGCGGAGCAAAGCTATCCACTGATGGATGGGTCTGGTTGCGTTAAGAAACGCAGGCATCCCCTGATTCTAAGGTGGGTTCGCTTTAGCATTAACTCTTCACCTTCCGATTATTTCCGAGAGCATTTAATGCTTTTCTATCCTTGGCGAAATGAAGAAGCTGAACTTCTTTCCAACGATATTGAAGACACATTCCGAGTAAACCATGAAGCCATTAAGGCAAAAAAAAGGAACTATGATGTGTTTGATGATATGGAGTTAGAAAGAGTTCTAGAAGATTTGCAAGAGGATAGGGGAGATAATGCTCCTGTTGCGGAAGAACCTGCCTCCCAATTTTTAGACGAAGAGTTTAGAGCTTTGGCAGTACCAAATATAGAGCGGAACGTAAATATTCTTCAGGATGACAATGCAGTAAACAACCCTGAAGAAGACGGCGAACTTCAATTAATTAGACTCCCCCCGTTAGTTTCTAATGATGACCTTTGCTCGCTAACTCGGTCCCTCAACCATAAGCAAAGACAATATTATGCACATGTGATGCATAATGTTGTTTGTAAAAATATTTTTTACGAATATGTTGGTGGAGGGGCGGGTGTGGGAAAAAGCAGACTGATTTCTACCATCTATCAGTCTGTGACTTGGCGAGCAAATAAGCTTCCTGGTGCTACGGATTCGGCAAAGGTTTTATTATGTGCTCCAACTGGAAAAGCTGCTTTTGGAATTGGAGGACTGACACTTCATTCAGTGTTTTCTCTTCCAATTAATCAGGCTTCAGGTCCCTTAAGACCTTTAAGCAATGACAGTTTAAATACAATTCATTGCAAGTTGATTGATCTCCAATTAATTATAATTGATGAAATTTCAATGGTTGGTTCTAAAATGCTTTCATTTTTGGATCAAAGGCTTCGTCAAATTTTCCGAAGTCCTATCAATTATAGTTTTTGGAGATCTAAAGCAGCTTTCCCCAGTTGGAGACAGTTGGATATTTTCGGAGAGGACAATTAATCCTTATGGCGTTTTAGCAGGAAATAGCCTATGGAGCAACTTTAAGTATTTTGAGCTCACAGAAATAATGCGCCAAAGAGGCGATCATGCATTTGCTCAAGCCTTGAATCATTTATCTGAGGCTTGCATGACAATTGCAGATATAGAGCTCCTAAAACAAAGAGTTGTTTCACCCAGCGAAGTTCCTGATGATGCCATTCATTTATTTTCTTCTAACGAAGAAGTTAACAATTACAATTCCATTAAACTAGCGCAAATTGGGACGGAAGAGTTGGTTTCCACTGCTGTTGATACAGTGAAAACTGCGAACATATCTGCACGAAACAGAGAAAACACGTTAAGATATGCTCAAAATATGAAAACCTCTGAAACACAGGGTTTACCATATAATCTTCATCTCAAAACAACTGCTAAATATATGGTTACCGTCAATATAGACACAAGTGACGGACTTGTAAATGGAGCAACTGGTCAGCTGATGCAAATTGATCATTGCTTAGTGAATGGCTCAAATTTAGTAACGCGACTTTGGATTAAATTTTTTGAACCCACGGTTGGTGCTATCGCCAGATCAAAAGTTCGAAACAACCCTGATCCCGAATGGACTCCAATAGTAAAAGCCTCTCGAGTTTTTCAATGTGGAAGATCCGAGCATGCTTCTGTTGACCGAAAACAATTTCCAATTGTTCCCGCTGAGGCTATTACCATCCACAAAAGCCAAGGAGCAACATATAGCAAAGTCGCCGTGCATCTTAAAAGAGGCATCAAGCGAGCTTCGCTATATGTTGGATGCAGCAGGGCCACTAGCGCATCAGGACTTTTCCTTCTAGGCGACTTTGTTCCTCCAACAAGATTTGGAGCCCAAAATGTCCAAGACGAAATTCAAAAGTTAAGAGAGGAAAAGTTCTTGACTACGCATTATGAAATTTTGGTTAACAGTAATGAAGATATCTCTCTATATTACCATAATGTTGAGTCTCTTCGAAGCCATCGCGAAGATATTTTCAATGACCCTATTATTTGTTCTGCGAGTTTTCTTTGTTTTGTTGAAACTTGGACTCTTCCCAGCGAAGACTTTTCTTTACAAGGTTTTGACATTATAAGAAGAATTGATAGCAATCGATTGAATGGTATTGGCAAAAATGGAATTATAATTTATGCCAAGCAAAATATTGCCGAAAATGTAGTTTTCTTGTTTGAGACAAATAAGTCTTTAAGCTCAAGAACTACATACCAATCAATTGCCTTCAAATATCTCGATACATCCTTTATTGTTGTTTATAGGAATCCTGCATTTCCTATAACACAATTTCGAAATGAAGTTATGCTGGATGTTGAAAGGATACGCAGCTTAGAACATAATAGAAAATTGGTAATATTAGGAGATTTTAATATATGCAGATGTACAACCACTGATCGACTGGAGGAAGCTTTAAATGAAGTTAACCTTATTCCAATCAATAATTGTGCAACTACAAAACATTTAACGCAAATTGATTGGATATTTGCTGAAAATGAGCTTGGGAATGCTGTGGCTCTTACGTACAAAACGACCTATAGTCATCATGATGGAATTTTTCTTAAATATAGCTAAGATTTTTTATACCCTTGCAGATATAGTCAGCCGATTCCGGCCGTTCCGACTTATATACTGCGTGCAAAGGAAAGAAGGGTGTGTGCAAAGTTTCAAGACGATAGCTTCAAAACTGAGAAACTAGTTCGCGTAGAAACGGACAGACAGACGGACAGACAGACGGACATGCTCATATCAACTCAGGAGGTGATCCTGATCAAGAATATATATACTTTATAGGGTCGGAGATGTCTCCTTCACTGCGTTGCACACTTTTGACCAAAATTATAATACCCTCTGCAAGGGTATAACAAAAATATTAAGGTATGGTTTTTTTATTTTGGTTTTTCATAAGCTTAGGTATTAAAAAAAAGGCGTGTCACCGACACTTTCTGGCAGGAACTATGGACATGTTTTCTACAATTGCTACGCCCGAACCGTTTAAAGTAATTATTATTAAAAAGGCCTGAAAGGTAAAATATAATCTAAACTATTTCACATGCGCACCTAATCAACATCTTCTTCGGTCTCAAGTTCCATTTCCCTGAACTCAAGTGGATCGTCTTCAATATTTTACTGATACTGATCATCAGCGCTCCTTAAGGGACTGTGGAGCAATTCTAATACTTCTTTTGGAAGAAGCAATCTGTTTTGTTGTTTGATACGGTTGGCTAGGTTAACCGATGATATTGTAGGGTCTGGTATATATAATGATCTGTGGAATACGTCCTTTAAACTTTTGCTTCGACTGCTTTTTCTCGCATGCTTTTTCTCGGTTTCAAATACAGAACCAGCTATAGAAACTTTGTATTTAGCGAATATTGCATTCTCTTTCGCACATTTGGTCGCAGCAGATCTCCAAACATCGAAAAACTCCATGTTAGCAAGCCTGAGGTTGCGACCTTAAAAAGTGAATTACACAGAAAGTGCGCAAAAGGGCACTTTAATATTACATTCATATGAACAAGAATTGAATTACCTTCAACCCAGTATAAATATTAAGGTCAAACTAGCTCAAAGACCGTTTAAATCTCTAACTAAACATTAGTTTTTGTTATTGATTAACACACACAAAAGCTCTGTTAAAAACACTCAATTACAGGGACAATCCCAAACAAACCAACATTTGAGAATCGAAAACATATAGTACAAATCACTCCCTTTCAATGCCATAACAACATTTTTATAAATTACTAAGTTTAGTGCCTTTTTTATTAGCTTTAAATGGACTCTTTTTTCCGATAACAAGCACACGTGATCACGACACTCCGAACAGCTGTTTTTGAAAGCCGATAACTTAACGGTGCGTGGCTCTGTCAAAATTTCTGTTACATAATATTGAAGTCTGATATTATACTAATATAATGACATCATAAAATCTTAATTATAAGAACTTTCGAAAATTGGGTTTTTGGCCAGAAAAAGTGGTCATCCGGCCTATAGTGCGGCGTTTCAACGAGTTTTGTTGGTATAATTTATTTTAAATTTGTTAGTTGTCGTAGGCTCGAAAATCCATTTGGGCGCCAATTAAGATGTTTTAGTTTATGTTTTTTAATAAGTTTTATTTGTTCGGTCAGTTTTATTATCAACGTGGGTTTTGTGAGTTAAGATTTTATTGATGACCGGTGACGACCGGCGCATGTGATCTCCAAATATCGACTGACTGTACAGAAAATGTTCTTATTTGTAATGCTAAATCTATTAACGAAAACAAAGTACCGAAATGTTCTTATCTCTAAAGCTCGCCTTACTACTACCCAAGTTCATTTCGGTCGGGTCTTACGACTATATGTTCAAATATGTTATATTATTATATATCAGATTTAAACTTAAATTTGCAGCGATCGTGTTCACTTGTATAATTTTGATAAAAATTGAATCCATAGAAAATCGAAACTGTCTAAATCTAAAATTACGAACAGTTTTTTCATTCCCGATCAATCAGTTATACGGCAGCTATAGGAGTCGGTTCAAAATATATATGTGTGCAAAGTTTGAAGTCGATAGTTTTACAACTGAGAGACTAGTTTGATTTTTTTTTTTTTTTTTTTTTTTCTCATTTTTACAACTCATTTTTACAACTGAGAGACTAGTTTGACAGACAGACAGACGGACAGACGGACAGACGGACATGCTCATATCAACTCAGGGGGTGATCCTGATCAAGAATATATATACTTTATAGGGTCGGAGATGTCTCCTTCACTGCGTTGCACACTGGACAAAATTATAATACCCTCTGCAAGGGTATAAAAAGAAAATTTTAATTTTGTTAATAGTAATTGTTCTAAATTTTCGTGAGTATCTTGATGCTTGGAGATGGCAGCAGTTTTAATGCGGTTTCATTGAAGCCATCATCGCCCGGGGCCTTGTTGTTGCTCAACACTGAAATTTGGGGGGCTGTCTCCTCTTCCCTCACAGGTGGTATTCTGTCGTCGCTTCGTGCGGGCTGTGCCAAGATGTGTTGAGATTCGCGGCAGAGCACATGCAGGACTGAAACTTTCCGATGTCCGTCGTCTTATAAATAAGCTTTTATCAAGTGCTACCTTCACCTGGTTAAATGCTGGATACTGGTTTACTTGAAAGTTTCACTGTTTGATTTTTGTTGATCATTGTTAGAAATTGTTATCGGATGAAAATGACCCAACTTTCGTGTTTTTGATGATAGAAAGCTGAAACTTAGTAATCTTAGTAAAAATCTATTTTTGGTCAGTTGATTCAACCTACCAAATTTCATTAGGATCGGCTGACATTACCTATAGCTGCCATATAACTGAACGATTGGAAATGTTATTTGGTAGAAATATCAACTTTCGTATTTTTCAAGATAGGAGCTTGTGTCTTTTTTTTAGATTTTTTATTTTAATTAATTGGTTTTATTATGATTTAAGGATGTAATCTCATGTTCCGGCCTACTTTTTAGAGGTTATTTCAAGAAATTTTTTTTGTAATAAAAAATAATGCGATCGTTTCAATTTTCACATATGTTTTTATAGGCATTATAAACTATTTGAAAATATTTTGTTTAATTTATTCTTGTGTAGAGTAATACACTTTATAGCATGCCAAAGTATGCATATAAAAAAAAGGGTAGGTCCTTGGCGCAGGTTATTTCGACTGCTAGAGTCATCCGAAACAAAAAATTAGAATAGATTATTGCTTTGTAAGCTTATGGCTCAGTCCCTTACTAGAATGAAATATTTTCATCAATAAACAACAAAATGGCGAATACACAAAAAAAAAATTTTTTTTCATTTAAAAAATTTGTCTTAAATAAATGATAAAAAAAAAACCAATCATTAAAAATAAATGAATAAATGATAAATGAGTACGGGACAGAGGTGTTACTTTTTAGAACAACATATCCAAATTTCAGCTAGATCGGTACCATAGAATTTTGTGAATCACCTGCGCCGCACACAAAAATGTCGTTCCGAGAAAAACGCCTTTAAAGTTTAGACGCTACCGAGAAACTCATACTTTTCGGTGTAGGCGCGCTCTCGATTATGGGCTGTATCTCTGTCATTATTTGATATTTTTATTTGAAACTTTAACAGTATATTCTTAATAAACAATACTATCGAAATATGTGAAAAAATCGATTTGTTCAACCTTACACATGAGACTACATTCTTAATCATAAGGATCGGCCAACTATATCCGATGTTTCCGATATATATTCGGCTCCGCCCGAAGTTACCTTTCCTTTCTTGTTAATCTTATGACTGTTCGTGACCAGTTCGTCGCTGTGGGCGACTTTAATATCCCAGAATATAAGTGGTCCAACGTCGATAACACACCATCTGACAAATAAGATTCGCTGCTTCCGTAAAGCTGATTTTCACAAACTTAATAGACTTATCGATACATATGATTGATCCGATAAACTGGCGTGCACCGATCTTAATGTCACCTTAGAAAAATTTTTCTGCACTTTAAAAACATTTTTTGACTCCTGTGTGTGCAAACCTCTTCTAAGATTTTTCAACTTATCTTCGGAAACCTCGATTTTTCCCCTTACGTGGAAGGAATCATTCATAATTCCCCTACATAAAAAAGGGAAAAAGTCTGAGGCTGCCAACTACAAAGGCATCTCTAAGTTGTCGGCAATTTCAAAGTTATTTGAAAAATTAATTACCCCTCATTTGCAACACCTTTGCTCTTCGATCATCTCTCCTTGGCAGCATGGCTTTATTAAGTGTCGCTTCACCCCCACGAACTTATTGGAGTTGACATCTTTTGTCATAGATGGCTTTCGTAAGGGATATTAAACCGATGTAATTTATACAGACTTTAGCAAAGCATTTGACTCAGTAAATCACTCACTCTAGATGAGTAAACTGAATATGATGGGATTTTCTACAAACCTCTAAACGTGCATCTCCAGCTACTTAGATGGAAGGACACAAAGAGTCTTATTTAGAAACATACAGTCCCGTCTGGAAGTCAAGGAAGTCATCTTGGCCCGTTGTTATTTACTCTTTTTATAAATGACTTGCCCCCTGCTTTACAAACTCTCTAGATCTTATGTATGCAGATGATGTAAAGCTTTGTCTTCAGTACAAATCCATCTCTGCCCAATGCAGTCTGACCTTGATAACTTTCAAAAATGGTGTTTAGCTAATGATCTAGTACTTAATGGAACAAAATGCAAGCATATGTCATTTTATCGTTCTTGCCCTCTGCAAGCTACTTATTATATTAATGCGATTGCCTTAGAAAAATTAACCCAGGTTAAATTTAAATTTGCCGACCATATTTCCTTAATGGTTATTAAGGCTAAAAGAGTCCTTGGTTTTATTAAAAGGTGGTCAAAATAATTTAATGACCCCTATATAACCAAAACATTATTCATTTCTTTGTTCCGTCCTGTACTGGGGTACAGTTCATGTGTCTGGAGTCCCCAATATGGAGTACATCTGGATCGCATAGAATCCGTACAAAAGAATTTCTTAACTTTTTCTCTTAGAGGTCTAAACTGGGATGCAAAAATTCACCTTCCATCTTATAATAGTAGACTCTTACTAATAAACTTACCAAGCTTAAATTTTAACACGCTTAAATTTTAACATTCCTAATAGAAAAACTAGAAACTTTAGTCCTCTATTCCTTAGCCATTGTAGTACTACATATTCACAGCACGACCCTTTTTCTAGTTCAGCTACTCTATACTACTCTCTATACTACTCTACTCTCTCCTGTCCTTCAAATTTAAAGAATTGTATTTAAAATTTCCTTACTAACTCCTCCTAGCTTAATAAATTACAACTAGCTTAATATTTACTAATTATTGGTTTGCTCGTGTGCCCCTCGGTCTTCTGGGCCTCTAAGCTTTGTGATGAATGCAGAAATGCTAGCTGATGCTCTAATTGATGCACAAGCCATTTCAAATTCTGAAAGATCGCGAAAAAAAATAATAACCAAAAATGTTACCCACAAAGAAAGTAAAAAATAAATCCGGCCATTTAAATATATATTGTAGCTACTCTCTTTTATGCTAGCCTATTACCAGTTGTTAGCCTGCTAACTGTAAGCTTACAATTGCGTCGAGCACTTAACGGCAGAATAAAATTAGATAGTGACAAGGAGCGATTATACTCTTATATTACTTATATTATCTTATATTACTCTTTGGGTAGGAGTTCAGCTTGAGTGGTCACTTCGAATTTAATCAAATTTAAAAAAATATTTTCCCCAAGTGTTGCGTAAAAGCAATTAATGAAAACCGCGAGTGCTCGGTAAAAAAAAAGCAAGGATTGGGTGGTTCAGTAAATGGAGTCAATGGAATACCGAATCCTTAGTCAGAATTTAGAAAGGCGAGTTCACACCATTCATTATCCGATTTTCGGGTCGTAATTTTCAGGGCTTTTTATTTGTTTGCACCTGGCATCGTCCACGATTGTGGATCGGATTAACAGAGGAGACGAAGCAACCCTCATAGTAGATATAAAAGTATTAAACGCGAAGCTCAATAAGGTGATCTTCTCTGTTTAACCACCCCCTAAGCTGTTGTCGCGATCCTCATGTATAAGCATAAAAAATCGCGAGGCGGGATTGGCTAGAGCATAGTTAGAATTTGAGAAAAAAAAAAGGATGGAAAGCTAACTTCGGGCGGAGCCGAAGTTGATATACCCTTGCAGTTAAAACCGGATATCCTTATGAGAATATGATAATATAACCCAATTAATTATAATAAAAAAATCCCAAACTTCTATCTTCAAAAATACCAAAGTTGGTATTTCTACCAAAAACCATTTCCGATTTTTCAGCTATATGGCAGCTATAAGATATAGTCGGCCGATAGTTCTGATTCGGTAGGTCGGATTATCTCACCAAAAATATAATATATACCAAGTTCCAGCTTTCTATCTTCAAAAACACGAAAGTTGGGTCATTTCCGATTTAGTTTTCTTGTTTGAAACAAATAAGTCTTTAAGCTCAAGAACTACATACCAATCAATTGCCTTCAAATATCTCGATACATCCTTTATTGTTGTTTATAGGAATCCTGCATTTCCTATAACACAATTTCGAAATGAAGTTATGCTGGATGTTGAAAGGATACGCAGCTTAGAACATAATAGAAAATTGGTAATATTAGGAGATTTTAATATATGCAGATGTACAACCACTGATCGACTGGAGGAAGCTTTAAATGAAGTTAACCTTATTCCAATCAATAATTGTGCAACTACAAAACATTTAACGCAAATTGATTGGATATTTGCTGAAAATGAGCTTGGGAATGCTGTGGCTCTTACGTACAAAACGACCTATAGTCATCATGATGGAATTTTTCTTAAATATAGCTAAGATTTTTTATACCCTTGCAGATATAGTCAGCCGATTCCGGCCGTTCCGACTTATATACTGCGTGCAAAGGAAAGAAGGGTGTGTGCAAAGTTTCAAGACGATAGCTTCAAAACTGAGAAACTAGTTCGCGTAGAAACGGACAGACAGACGGACAGACAGACGGACAGACAGACGGACAGACGGACATGCTCATATCAACTCAGGAGGTGATCCTGATCAAGAATATATATACTTTATAGGGTCGGAGATGTCTCCTTCACTGCGTTGCACACTTTTGACCAAAATTATAATACCCTCTGCAAGGGTATAACAAAAATATTAAGGTATGGTTTTTTTATTTTGGTTTTTCATAAGCTTAGGTATTAAAAAAAAGGCGTGTCACCGACACTTTCTGGCAGGAACTATGGACATGTTTTCTACAATTGCTACGCCCGAACCGTTTAAAGTAATTATTATTAAAAAGGCCTGAAAGGTAAAATATAATCTAAACTATTTCACATGCGCACCTAATCAACATCTTCTTCGGTCTCAAGTTCCATTTCCCTGAACTCAAGTGGATCGTCTTCAATATTTTACTGATACTGATCATCAGCGCTCCTTAAGGGACTGTGGAGCAATTCTAATACTTCTTTTGGAAGAAGCAATCTGTTTTGTTGTTTGATACGGTTGGCTAGGTTAACCGATGATATTGTAGGGTCTGGTATATATAATGATCTGTGGAATACGTCCTTTAAACTTTTGCTTCGACTGCTTTTTCTCGCATGCTTTTTCTCGGTTTCAAATACAGAACCAGCTATAGAAACTTTGTATTTAGCGAATATTGCATTCTCTTTCGCACATTTGGTCGCAGCAGATCTCCAAACATCGAAAAACTCCATGTTAGCAAGCCTGAGGTTGCGACCTTAAAAAGTGAATTACACAGAAAGTGCGCAAAAGGGCACTTTAATATTACATTCATATGAACAAGAATTGAATTACCTTCAACCCAGTATAAATATTAAGGTCAAACTAGCTCAAAGACCGTTTAAATCTCTAACTAAACATTAGTTTTTGTTATTGATTAACACACACAAAAGCTCTGTTAAAAACACTCAATTACAGGGACAATCCCAAACAAACCAACATTTGAGAATCGAAAACATATAGTACAAATCACTCCCTTTCAATGCCATAACAACATTTTTATAAATTACTAAGTTTAGTGCCTTTTTTATTAGCTTTAAATGGACTCTTTTTTCCGATAACAAGCACACGTGATCACGACACTCCGAACAGCTGTTTTTGAAAGCCGATAACTTAACGGTGCGTGGCTCTGTCAAAATTTCTGTTACATAATATTGAAGTCTGATATTATACTAATATAATGACATCATAAAATCTTAATTATAAGAACTTTCGAAAATTGGGTTTTTGGCCAGAAAAAGTGGTCATCCGGCCTATAGTGCGGCGTTTCAACGAGTTTTGTTGGTATAATTTATTTTAAATTTGTTAGTTGTCGTAGGCTCGAAAATCCATTTGGGCGCCAATTAAGATGTTTTAGTTTATGTTTTTTAATAAGTTTTATTTGTTCGGTCAGTTTTATTATCAACGTGGGTTTTGTGAGTTAAGATTTTATTGATGACCGGTGACGACCGGCGCATGTGATCTCCAAATATCGACTGACTGTACAGAAAATGTTCTTATTTGTAATGCTAAATCTATTAACGAAAACAAAGTACCGAAATGTTCTTATCTCTAAAGCTCGCCTTACTACTACCCAAGTTCATTTCGGTCGGGTCTTACGACTATATGTTCAAATATGTTATATTATTATATATCAGATTTAAACTTAAATTTGCAGCGATCGTGTTCACTTGTATAATTTTGATAAAAATTGAATCCATAGAAAATCGAAACTGTCTAAATCTAAAATTACGAACAGTTTTTTCATTCCCGATCAATCAGTTATACGGCAGCTATAGGAGTCGGTTCAAAATATATATGTGTGCAAAGTTTGAAGTCGATAGTTTTACAACTGAGAGACTAGTTTGATTTTTTTTTTTTTTTTTTTTTTCTCATTTTTACAACTCATTTTTACAACTGAGAGACTAGTTTGACAGACAGACAGACGGACAGACGGACAGACGGACATGCTCATATCAACTCAGGGGGTGATCCTGATCAAGAATATATATACTTTATAGGGTCGGAGATGTCTCCTTCACTGCGTTGCACACTGGACAAAATTATAATACCCTCTGCAAGGGTATAAAAAGAAAATTTTAATTTTGTTAATAGTAATTGTTCTAAATTTTCGTGAGTATCTTGATGCTTGGAGATGGCAGCAGTTTTAATGCGGTTTCATTGAAGCCATCATCGCCCGGGGCCTTGTTGTTGCTCAACACTGAAATTTGGGGGGCTGTCTCCTCTTCCCTCACAGGTGGTATTCTGTCGTCGCTTCGTGCGGGCTGTGCCAAGATGTGTTGAGATTCGCGGCAGAGCACATGCAGGACTGAAACTTTCCGATGTCCGTCGTCTTATAAATAAGCTTTTATCAAGTGCTACCTTCACCTGGTTAAATGCTGGATACTGGTTTACTTGAAAGTTTCACTGTTTGATTTTTGTTGATCATTGTTAGAAATTGTTATCGGATGAAAATGACCCAACTTTCGTGTTTTTGATGATAGAAAGCTGAAACTTAGTAATCTTAGTAAAAATCTATTTTTGGTCAGTTGATTCAACCTACCAAATTTCATTAGGATCGGCTGACATTACCTATAGCTGCCATATAACTGAACGATTGGAAATGTTATTTGGTAGAAATATCAACTTTCGTATTTTTCAAGATAGGAGCTTGTGTCTTTTTTTTAGATTTTTTATTTTAATTAATTGGTTTTATTATGATTTAAGGATGTAATCTCATGTTCCGGCCTACTTTTTAGAGGTTATTTCAAGAAATTTTTTTTGTAATAAAAAATAATGCGATCGTTTCAATTTTCACATATGTTTTTATAGGCATTATAAACTATTTGAAAATATTTTGTTTAATTTATTCTTGTGTAGATTAATACACTTTATAGCATGCCAAAGTATGCATATAAAAAAAAGGGTAGGTCCTTGGCGCAGGTTATTTCGACTGCTAGAGTCATCCGAAACAAAAAATTAGAATAGATTATTGCTTTGTAAGCTTATGGCTCAGTCCCTTACTAGAATGAAATATTTTCATCAATAAACAACAAAATGGCGAATACACAAAAAAAAAATTTTTTTTCATTTAAAAAATTTGTCTTAAATAAATGATAAAAAAAAAACCAATCATTAAAAATAAATGAATAAATGATAAATGAGTACGGGACAGAGGTGTTACTTTTTAGAACAACATATCCAAATTTCAGCTAGATCGGTACCATAGAATTTTGTGAATCACCTGCGCCGCACACAAAAATGTCGTTCCGAGAAAAACGCCTTTAAAGTTTAGACGCTACCGAGAAACTCATACTTTTCGGTGTAGGCGCGCTCTCGATTATGGGCTGTATCTCTGTCATTATTTGATATTTTTATTTGAAACTTTAACAGTATATTCTTAATAAACAATACTATCGAAATATGTGAAAAAATCGATTTGTTCAACCTTACACATGAGACTACATTCTTAATCATAAGGATCGGCCAACTATATCCGATGTTTCCGATATATATTCGGCTCCGCCCGAAGTTACCTTTCCTTTCTTGTTAATCTTATGACTGTTCGTGACCAGTTCGTCGCTGTGGGCGACTTTAATATCCCAGAATATAAGTGGTCCAACGTCGATAACACACCATCTGACAAATAAGATTCGCTGCTTCCGTAAAGCTGATTTTCACAAACTTAATAGACTTATCGATACATATGATTGATCCGATAAACTGGCGTGCACCGATCTTAATGTCACCTTAGAAAAATTTTTCTGCACTTTAAAAACATTTTTTGACTCCTGTGTGTGCAAACCTCTTCTAAGATTTTTCAACTTATCTTCGGAAACCTCGATTTTTCCCCTTACGTGGAAGGAATCATTCATAATTCCCCTACATAAAAAAGGGAAAAAGTCTGAGGCTGCCAACTACAAAGGCATCTCTAAGTTGTCGGCAATTTCAAAGTTATTTGAAAAATTAATTACCCCTCATTTGCAACACCTTTGCTCTTCGATCATCTCTCCTTGGCAGCATGGCTTTATTAAGTGTCGCTTCACCCCCACGAACTTATTGGAGTTGACATCTTTTGTCATAGATGGCTTTCGTAAGGGATATTAAACCGATGTAATTTATACAGACTTTAGCAAAGCATTTGACTCAGTAAATCACTCACTCTAGATGAGTAAACTGAATATGATGGGATTTTCTACAAACCTCTAAACGTGCATCTCCAGCTACTTAGATGGAAGGACACAAAGAGTCTTATTTAGAAACATACAGTCCCGTCTGGAAGTCAAGGAAGTCATCTTGGCCCGTTGTTATTTACTCTTTTTATAAATGACTTGCCCCCTGCTTTACAAACTCTCTAGATCTTATGTATGCAGATGATGTAAAGCTTTGTCTTCAGTACAAATCCATCTCTGCCCAATGCAGTCTGACCTTGATAACTTTCAAAAATGGTGTTTAGCTAATGATCTAGTACTTAATGGAACAAAATGCAAGCATATGTCATTTTATCGTTCTTGCCCTCTGCAAGCTACTTATTATATTAATGCGATTGCCTTAGAAAAATTAACCCAGGTTAAATTTAAATTTGCCGACCATATTTCCTTAATGGTTATTAAGGCTAAAAGAGTCCTTGGTTTTATTAAAAGGTGGTCAAAATAATTTAATGACCCCTATATAACCAAAACATTATTCATTTCTTTGTTCCGTCCTGTACTGGGGTACAGTTCATGTGTCTGGAGTCCCCAATATGGAGTACATCTGGATCGCATAGAATCCGTACAAAAGAATTTCTTAACTTTTTCTCTTAGAGGTCTAAACTGGGATGCAAAAATTCACCTTCCATCTTATAATAGTAGACTCTTACTAATAAACTTACCAAGCTTAAATTTTAACACGCTTAAATTTTAACATTCCTAATAGAAAAACTAGAAACTTTAGTCCTCTATTCCTTAGCCATTGTAGTACTACATATTCACAGCACGACCCTTTTTCTAGTTCAGCTACTCTATACTACTCTCTATACTACTCTACTCTCTCCTGTCCTTCAAATTTAAAGAATTGTATTTAAAATTTCCTTACTAACTCCTCCTAGCTTAATAAATTACAACTAGCTTAATATTTACTAATTATTGGTTTGCTCGTGTGCCCCTCGGTCTTCTGGGCCTCTAAGCTTTGTGATGAATGCAGAAATGCTAGCTGATGCTCTAATTGATGCACAAGCCATTTCAAATTCTGAAAGATCGCGAAAAAAAATAATAACCAAAAATGTTACCCACAAAGAAAGTAAAAAATAAATCCGGCCATTTAAATATATATTGTAGCTACTCTCTTTTATGCTAGCCTATTACCAGTTGTTAGCCTGCTAACTGTAAGCTTACAATTGCGTCGAGCACTTAACGGCAGAATAAAATTAGATAGTGACAAGGAGCGATTAAATCAGGAAAGGAGAAAGGCTGAGAGAAAATCTTATATTACTCTTTGGGTAGGAGTTCAGCTTGAGTGGTCACTTCGAATTTAATCAAATTTAAAAAAATATTTTCCCCAAGTGTTGCGTAAAAGCAATTAATGAAAACCGCGAGTGCTCGGTAAAAAAAAAGCAAGGATTGGGTGGTTCAGTAAATGGAGTCAATGGAATACCGAATCCTTAGTCAGAATTTAGAAAGGCGAGTTCACACCATTCATTATCCGATTTTCGGGTCGTAATTTTCAGGGCTTTTTATTTGTTTGCACCTGGCATCGTCCACGATTGTGGATCGGATTAACAGAGGAGACGAAGCAACCCTCATAGTAGATATAAAAGTATTAAACGCGAAGCTCAATAAGGTGATCTTCTCTGTTTAACCACCCCCTAAGCTGTTGTCGCGATCCTCATGTATAAGCATAAAAAATCGCGAGGCGGGATTGGCTAGAGCATAGTTAGAATTTGAGAAAAAAAAAAGGATGGAAAGCTAACTTCGGGCGGAGCCGAAGTTGATATACCCTTGCAGTTAAAACCGGATATCCTTATGAGAATATGATAATATAACCCAATTAATTATAATAAAAAAATCCCAAACTTCTATCTTCAAAAATACCAAAGTTGGTATTTCTACCAAAAACCATTTCCGATTTTTCAGCTATATGGCAGCTATAAGATATAGTCGGCCGATAGTTCTGATTCGGTAGGTCGGATTATCTCACCAAAAATATAATATATACCAAGTTCCAGCTTTCTATCTTCAAAAACACGAAAGTTGGGTCATTTCCGATCTTTCAGTTATATGGCTATAGGATATATTCGGAAATTTAAAATGTCGTATTATTTTGAGAGCCAAAAATAGCTCTCATGTAAAATTTGAACTATGTAACTCTAAAAACACCGAAGTTATACCATTTCCGATCAATAAGTTATATGGCAGCTATAGGATATAGTCGGCCAATCCCGGTCGTTCCGACTTATATACTGTGTGAAAGAAGGGTGTGTGCAAAGTTTCAAGTCGATAGCTTTAAAACTGAGAGACTAGTTTGCGTAGAAACAGACAGACGGACAGTCGGACATGCTTATATCAACTCAGGGGGTGATCCTGATCAAGAATATATATACTTTATAGGGTCGGAGATGTCTTCTTCACTGCGTTGCACACTTTTGACCAAAATTATAATACCCTCTGCAAGGGTATAACAATAAAGCAAAGCAAACATTAAGCGAAGACGATGTTGACATACCCTTTCAGTCAAGATCGGATATGAATCATAAATATCGCATACAGGTGACCGATCGTTACAAAAATTTGATAATAAAAACCAATTATTTGAATTCAAAATTTTAAAAAAGGACCAGGCTTCTATCTTCATTAATACCCAAATATATGTATTTTTGGTATTTGTATCAAATAAAAAATACCATTTCCATCTTTCAGTTATATGTCACCTAAAGGATATAATCGCTCGATCCTTATGATTTGATTTTAAATGGCTAGGAAATTCCGACTCTCTAATCCCTAAAAACAACGAAGTTATGGCATTTCCAATTAATCAGTTATATGGTAGCTATAGGATATATTCGGCCATTCCCAACTTAAGATAAATATAAAGATATTGGGTTCAAAAGCTGTAACGAACTGTTTTTCTGTATCTCCCTCGCAACAATTTGCCGCAGCTAGCTCACAGAGTTTATTGTTCTGTTCCACCGATTTTGTAGTTCGACATGATTGCCCGACCCCAGAAATTATACAAACTCCACAGAACTTTCCAAAACTTTTTATTTAGAGGCTTTCCCCAATATACAATGGCTTGATCTCAATACCAGGTTCCGCTCCGTATTCTTGCTGTTCTCCTGGTTCCGCCCGGCTCTATCGTCGGCGCTTCCTGTTGGTCGCTCCGGGTGTCCCGGTCGCTGCCGCTGTTCCGTCGCCGCTGCTATTCCTCGTACTGCGTTGACTTAGATTACACCAACCGTCGGACTACGCCTGTTGGTTGCGATTTCAGGAGTCGGTAAGGCGTACGCCAGACTTGGGCTTTCTTCACTTTCATGCAAGGCTACCTGCCGTGGTCAAGAAACCGTCCTGCAACAGATCCTTTCCTAGCTCGTTCCTTACGTTATCTTTCTTTTGGCTGTTGGAGTCTTCAAAGGCGGTCCTTTAACTCAAGCTACGAGTCCTTTTTAGAAACGCTCTAGCACTTGATTGTGGGAATTTCCAAAGACGGTTCTCCAACTCAACGCTACAAGCTTCCTAAAAAGACTGGTTCCGATTCGCTCCAATGAGCCTCCTTTTATACTAATTGAAGCGCCCGTTAATCCTCCTGGGTTCTGCTCCTGCCGTTAATTCTGCTCCTGCCGACGGGTTGCCGTCCGTGTCCCCTCGCCTCACCCGGCCACGGACCTCTGCTGTTGCTATGCGGACTTCGAGGGCCCGCTACATCTTACGTCGCCCCCTCCACTCGTTGCTCCTCTGTTAATGCTAGCCCCGTCGCACTTTCTAAGCAAGGCTGCGCGGCCTTCCCGAGAATCGTTACGTGTCACGTCGTCTCGGCTTTTCTGGCACGCTCCTCCCCTCACTGCTCCTTTCTTCTTGTGGCTAGGCCTCTCATCTTCACTTTCCTCCCCCCGTACTGCATGCGTGAAATAGTCCCAGCGCTGGACCGCTTTCGCACCCCTCAACCTTTCTTGACTTTGCTCCATACCACCAGTCTTGGCGTGTGTGGAGTCAAAATCTCCTCACAAAGCTTAAAGTCGAAAGCTTTAAAAGACTGAGAGACTAATTCGCATAGAAAAAGACAGACAGATGGACGTAGACCAACTCAGAAGGTGATCCTGATCTACTTTTCATAGGGTCGGTGATGTTTCCCTCAATGCGTTGCACACTTTTGACTAAAATTATAATACCCTATGCAAGGGTATGATCAAAAACAAGAAATTAAAACTAACTTCGGGCGAAGCTGAATTTTATATTCCTTGACCGGTGATCAGGAGCTGATCCTGAGTGATTATATTTTCTTTATAGGGTCAAAGATGTCTTCTTCTTTACTGCCTCTACACTTGACAAAACCCTTTGCAAGGGTACAAAATACAGGAAAAAAATTTTATTCTTTAAAATATAAAATTATAATGTTTTGGAAAAAAAAATTCTTGATCTCCACTCGACAACGTCTCTCGAACTCCTTTAAGGCATTAATGATATATTAATGTTGAATATGGGCGGGAATTTTGTCGAAATGTTGGGCGGGCATAAAAGGAACCGCAATGCCAGCAGCGTATCCCAACTGATTGACCGCGTTTTAATACATGTTCTAAAATTGTCGTAGTTTTAAACCACTACAATTGTTCTCTCCAGTTAGTATTTATTCTGGTCCTTCTTGCAGTTTATTTATTATAAAAATCCCGAGCCAGTAGTTGAAAAAAAAGGTGGGGCCATATTCGAGCACCCTCCTCTAGCCTACATAAGCTCCTTATAATTTATCTACATTTTATTCCCCAAATATTTCTATAAAAAACCTAACATACATAATCCAGATATGAAATTTGCCTAATATTTCTTTTAGATTTACATAAATAAAATAAGAAATAGGCGTGGTTTTGCACGAAAACGTTTAGGCATAGAAAAATTGTTACACAAATTTTATCTGCGAGGGATATCGGATTATAAATTGAATTAAAGATTCGTGTTAAAATATTAAGAAATTCATCGCTTAGATACGTGTTGATCCTGCGTACGCCAGACGCAACAAGGCTTTAATACCGAGAGGTAAAAGGATGCACATCGTTTAAGATTTATTTGAAGATTGTTTAATTGAAGCACCATATGGAGTTGTGCCGAATATCCTTTTTAAGCCCGATTCCTGCCTTTTTTATGTTTAGGTGAGGGCCCGTTGTGCCGCTCACCTGAAGAGCGCATCCGCGCTAAAGAGCGCACCCGCGCTAAAGAGCGCACCCGCGCTAAAGAGCGCGTCCACACTCGCCCCTCTGTGCCCTCTCTTCTCGCTCGTTGGTTGTCTTCGATCTCTTTTTTGTACTAGTTTTTAAGATTAATTCGATGTACGCAGCCAATAAAGCTGAACGCGTTTTTATACTCAAACTGAAGACGCCCCCGACTTCTATTTTTTCAACCCCCATCCTGGAATCTTTTTGCGGACTCAACGCCCCCCTACACATTTTGGTCCTTCGAGCCGGATCCAGGATATTCAGGATATTTTGGATCCACCAGCAGTTCAGGCATTGTTCCGCCAAAAGATAAGTACATTTTTCCGTCCCCATCTCTCTGCCGGTCTTCAGCAGTGATCCGAACATTAAATTTCGTTCACACTGCTGCAAGATTGTTTTTCCCTCCGTGTCAACTCCAAGTCCGAGTTTTCCGACACAACGGCAGGTTGAGATTTTCTAATAATCTATAATAATCTTAAAATTCGGCAAATTTTTCTATCCGTCTCCGTTTTGTGTGCTGCCCATATTCCTCGCCGTTTTCGGCCTCTCCGTTATTCATTCGCTTGCCAACGGTCGAGGCATATGTGCATCCGCATACATACATACATACATACGCACATACATATTTTTTTGGTGCAATTAATCCGCGAAAAATTCGCAAGTGAACAGTGAAATTGTGTGGTGACAAAAAGAAGGCATAATTAATATTGGCCACCGGTGTGAATTAGTTCCGGAATTTCCAAATTCACCGAACAGTCCGCCGCTGTCGTAATATTTGTTTTTATCTTCCTCAATCCGTGTCATTTTTTACACCACACAACTTTTCTGTTTCCCTAATTATACAGTCCACTTATCAAGCTCCACTGTGCCAACATATGCCCACATGCCCTTACTTATATCCGTACCTGCAGGCATTTCCACATATCTCCAAATATTTTCTGCCTCCGATTTCAGGAAATATATAACCGATAAAATTTAACCATACAGTCCACTTCTCGACGTTCCACTGTACCATCGTATGCCCACATGCCCTTGCCCTACTTGCATGTATGCCCATATATTTCTCAATATTTTCTGCCTCCAGTTCCAGGAAATATATAACCAAACAAACCAAACAAAAAAAATCAATTAATTATAAATTTATTTATTTATATTTATAACTACAAAATTTATTTATTTCGTATTTTTCCGTCCGAGCAAAGGGCCAGGGTTTTTTAATTTCCCTTTCCGGCCACTCAATAATTAAGGTCAAAAATTTAATTATCGAAAGAGGAAAAAATTATAACTAAATAATTTAATTGTCAATCGGCTTTCTGAACCTAGCCGCGGTTTCAATTCCACCGTTCCAGCTTCGGGTTACTTAACCTCCATTGATTAAAAATTGAAATTCTCAACTCCACCCGTCTGTTTCCAAAATAATTAAATCCGACAATTAGGCAAAAATTAATTATTTATTTTCTCTCTGTGTTAAATACAAGCCAAGGTCAAGTCCACCTTTCCGGCTCCGCAAATTCGAAAATAGTTAGGAATTAAATATTTACGTACGAGCCATACTGGTCGAAATATACATATATCGACAGTCATCAATTATTTTTCCGAACGAGCACGAATTTTCCGGTCCTTTTCCATTTTCCGCTCCGGCATTTTTCCTAACCTTACTCCTACTCCGCATCTGGCAACATCCGCCTAGAATCTCGACAAACCTTGGCCCATCTGGGTTTTTTTTTGGCTTCCTGAAGTTTCTCCCACATCCGAATTGTGCCGTTTCCGACGTTCCTCTCGACATCGGCGCTAATAATTCCCACTTGGCCTTGCAATCGCATTTCGTCCGAGATCTCACCGGGCTCATCACATTAGTGACCGGCTACCGGCTACCGGCTACCGGCTACCGAATTGGTGTCTGAGAATGCCCACGGGAGACGACCAAAAGCCACGTCCGATCCCGACCATCCGTTTGGAGAGATCTCGATCCGCTTCTCCGCGGACGCCTCTTTTAAAGCCTAAGGCGTACAGTGCCATTCCAAGGGCGAAAAGTGACGAATCCGTCAACACGAGCTCCGGTCCTTCACAGAGGCAGACTCGTTCCGTTGCAAAAATGGCTCAAAGTGCGGTCGACGTGGCGCTGAAGAAGTTCATCGCCACTTCAGATCGAGTTAGCCAATTTGAGGCCAACATTAATACTCCGGCCGCCAGAGAAACGGAAGTGGGCTCCCAATACATGTGCGAAGTCCACCGGGACCAAATTCGGGCACTGTGGGAGAAGGTGGAGAAAAGCTATGAGAGCTGCTCCGATTTGCTAGCTGAGTCCGACGACAATGCGGCCATCTCGACAGTGCTGGAATCGAAGTACAGCTACTGCTACTCCGTCTATTCGAGGTGTATTGCCCAGCTTCGAGAGAGAATTGCTTCCCATACCACTCCGGCTTCCGTCAACGTTCACACGCCCGCGTCTACAGGCTGCCGGTTACCTCCGGTGGATACCGAGGTCTTCGCGGGTGATTATCTTCGGTGGCCCACCTTCCGAGACTTGTTTACGGCCATTTACATCCAAAACTCGCGGCTCACCCCGGTAGAGAAGTTGTTCCACTTATTGTCCAAAACAAGTGGTGACGCCCACGCCATTGTTTCTAAGGCTCCGCTTACCCATGAGGGGTTTGTCGTCGCTTGGCAAAGCCTCACAGACCGCTTTGAGAACCGGCGGCTATTGGTCAATAGCCAGTTGAAAATCCTTTTCAACCTCCAGGCTATTTCACAAGAGTCCGGGGTCGCGCTGAAGGAGCTGCAAGCCACCATTCAGAGTTGTCTGACAGCCCTAGCAATGTCCGCCATAAATGTTGAGGCTTGGGACTGTCTCCTGGTATTTATGATTTCGTCAAAGCTCCCTAAAGTCACACTTTCCATGTGGGAGCAATCCGTACATAATAAGGCCGAGATTCCAACATGGAAGGAATTAGATAACTTCCTGACAGAGCGCCATCGCACTCTGGAGGCCATCGACGACGTCAGGCCTAGTGGCTCCGTGCAATTTCCGCCAAGGTCGGGACTTCCTACTGCCCCTGCTCGGAGGCTCACTTCATACGAGACTCGAGTGGTTCCGGGCCAAAAGAGCTGCGATCTCTGTGCGAGGGAGGACCACCCCATTCGCTTATGTCCGCGTTTCCTAGAAATGGATGTAAATGGGCGCTCTGATTACATAAGGAGGAAGCAGTTATGTTTAAACTGTTTTGCCCGAGGGCACCAGCAGCGAGACTGCACGAGCGCTCATACCTGCTCCACATGCCACAGCAGACACCACACCCTCTTGCACCGCGGCAATCCATTCGCAACCGCTCCAAGTCCGCCTACGCAGCTTACCGCTCCAAGTCCGCCTACGTCAACAAACGGCTCCGAGGATCAGTCGAATGTGCAGGTGTGTTTCGCTTCCGGGTCAGGAGCCGTCCTACTGGGCACGGCCCTTATCAACGTGTGCCATTTGGGGTGCACCGTCCAAGCACGAGCACTGATAGACTCAGGCTCCGAAGCGACGTTCATAACGGAGCGACTGTTCAACCTCGTCAAACCTCCCTTCAAGACGATTCAAGCCCAAGTTTCCGGCCTTAATCAGACCATTTCCGCGCAGTCTACAAAATTGTGCCATTTCTCCATTCGGTCGCCGTCTAGACCCGGGCTACAATTAGAGACTGCGGCTTACGTGCTTCCGCAGTTGGCAGGAAATCTGCCATCATATCCGATTTCGCGAGATCGTCTCAAGGGGCTGCCCAATATTACCCTGGCGGACCCCAACTTCTTTGAGAGCTCCCAAGTCGATATGTTATTAGGAGCTGACATTCTTCCGTCCATTCTCCTCGGTAATTCCAAGGCTAATATCTGCGGGTCGCTTCTCGGTCAGGAGACCATTTTCGGATGGGTGCTGACAGGCCCATTATCTCCAGCCAACCCCCGCAGCGTGTCTGTTTTTTCCGCACGAGTTGCCCGCAGCCTCGGTGACTCACTGGTTCAGGGTTCCGATTCCGGATGCGAGCATAATTCTGTTACGACTCCTTCTCCGATTTACACATCGCATCACGCTGCACGGTGGCAATCAGCTGATGATCCGACTGATCCGGGTCTAATTCTAGATTCCAAGGTCATATTCAGCACGATGTCGCCACGCCCACGCAACGCCCCGTCACTGGAAAGCAGATGTGCTCGAGGTACACTATCCTACCGATGCCGAGTCTGCAATGGGAGTCATCCGTTGAAGAAGTGTCGGCGCTTCCTACGCCTTAGTGCCGAGGAGCGGCTCCGAGTGGTTCTCGTGAACCGCTATTGCTCGAGCTGCCTGGCCCACGAGCACTCCGACGGATCCTGTCGGCGTGGGGACGGCTGTAAGACGTGTGGTCAGGATCACCACACGCTGCTGCACCCCGGGACCAAGGAGCACCGGTCACCGCCCAAGGGAGACAGTACACCTGGTGTCTCGCTCTCTCGTCGGCCGTCATCCGCCAACTCCCGGCGCGGTTCGGGTGCTTCTCGCCCTGCGTCCGCCGTTTTCCGGCATTTCCAAACCGATCCACGGCCGCCGACTTCCAGGCACTCTTCGATAACTCCTCGGCATTCTTCCGCCACTGGCCGGCAGCCATCAAGCGCTCCACTGCTTTCGTCCGCCACTCATCGGGTGCCGTCCACCGCTCTTCCGCCCGCGTCATCCGCGCCTAGGCAACTTTCCGCCTCTCCTCGAGGGCCCCCGCAGGACGCGCTCGCTGCGCCCACCCTATCGTCGCTGCTGAGACGGAACAACGTCAACATCGGGACCCGGATTTTCGACACGGGGACCTCCATCGACCCGTGTACGCCCTCTAGCTGCAGTGACGCATAGCTAGCGACGAGGGATCTGTTGCAACCCGAGCGATTGCAAGGGGGGGGAGAATGTTTAGGTGAGGGCCCGTTGTGCCGCTCACCTGAAGAGCGCATCCGCGCTAAAGAGCGCACCCGCGCTAAAGAGCGCACCCGCGCTAAAGAGCGCGTCCACACTCGCCCCTCTGTGCCCTCTCTTCTCGCTCGTTGGTTGTCTTCGATCTCTTTTTTGTACTAGTTTTTAAGATTAATTCGATGTACGCAGCCAATAAAGCTGAACGCGTTTTTATACTCAAACTGAAGACGCCCCCGACTTCTATTTTTTCAACCCCCATCCTGGAATCTTTTTGCGGACTCAACGCCCCCCTACACATTTAAATTAGCAATAAGAAGTCAATCATAATAGAATTAAATGGACACATATAAGTGAGTTTAATCCTAATAATTTTTGTGAAAGCACACAGTGGGCGATTTCGGTAGCGGTATATAATTTAAATTTTCAAATGTAAAAAAGCACTTACGTACAACCACTAACCATTTTTTTTTTTTTTTTTTTTTTTTGTCTTTCAGATTTTGGAAATGGCTTGTGCATCAATAAGAGCATCAGCTAGCATTCCTGTATTCATCATAAAGCTTAGAGGCCCAGACGACCGAGGGGCGCTCAAGAAACGATTTGTTAGAATATTAAGTTATTTGTTAATTATTAAGCTAAGAGGAGTTAGTAAGGAAATTTAAAATTCTATATTTTAAGTTAGAGGGACAGGAAAGAGATGTAATAGAGTAGAGACCATTGTAGTTCGAACATAATACCCTAAAAGGGTCATGCAGTGCATATGTCGAACTACAACGGCTAAGGAACAGAGGACTAAAATTTCGAGTCCTTCTATTAGGAATGTTAAAATTTAAGCGTGTTAGTAAATGCTGGCTATCTACATCCCCGTTAATAAGGTTATGCAGAAAAACTACACCGAGCATTGTCCTACGATTTGTTAAGCTAGGTAAGTTTATGACTAAGAGTCTACTACTATAAGATGGAAGTTGAAGATTTGCATCCCAGTTTAGACCTCTAAGTGAAAAAGTTAGGAAATTCTTTTGTACGGATTCTATGCGGTCTTGGTGTACTCCATATTGGGGACTCCAGACACATGAACCGTACTCCAGTATAGGACGGACCAAAGAAATGAATAGTGTTTTGATTATATAGGGGTCATTAAATTCTTTTGACCACCTTTTGATAAAACCAAGGACTCCTTTAGCCTTATTAACCATTAAGGAAATATGGTCGGCAAATTTAAGTTTGATGTCTAATAGGATGCCGAGATCATTAACCTGGGTTAATTTTTCTAAGGCAATCCCATTAATAGAATAAGTAGCTTGCAGAGGGCAAGAACGATAAAAAGACATATGTTTGCATTTAGATCCATTAAGTATTAGACCATTAGCTAAACACCATTTTTGAAAGTTATCAAGGTCAGACTGCAGACTGCATTGGGCAGAGATGGATTTGTACTGAAGACAAAGCTTTACATCATCTGCATACATAAGAACTAGAGAGTTCGTTAAAGCAGGGGGCAAGTCTTTTATAAAAAGCGTAAATAATAACGGGCCAAGATGACTTCCTTGAGGGACGCCGGATGTAGCACGGACCAGACGGGACTGAATGTTTTTAAATAAAACTCTTTGTGGCCTTCCATCTAGGTAGCTGGAGATCCGCGTTAAGAGGTCTTTAGGAAAACCCAGCATATTCTATTTACTCAACAAGAGTGAGTGATTAACTGAATCAAATGCTTTGCTGAAGTCTGTGTAAATTACATCGGTTTGATATCCCTTACAAAAGCCATCTATGACAAAGGATGTCAACTCCAATAAGTTTGTGGTGGTAGAGCGACGCTTAATAAAGCCATGCTGACAAGGAGTGATGATCGAAGAGCAAAGGTGTTGCAAATGAGGGGTAATTAATTTTTCAAATAACTTTGGAATTGCCGACAACTTAGAGATGCCTCTGTAGTTGGCAGCCTCGGACTTTTTCCCCTTTTTATGTAGGGGAATTATAAATGATTCCTTCCACTTTAGGGGAAAAATCGAGGTTTCCAAAGATAAGTTGAAAAGTCTTAGAAGAGGTTTGCACAGAGCCCTGGCACAGTATTTTAGCACACAGCCTGGTACTCCGTCGGGGCCTGGCGAATAAATGGGTTTTACCCTTAAAAGACCAGATAATAAGTTGTTCTCAGAAAAAGACGGACAGAAAATAAGATTTGATCAGTCAATTTAGGAGGAGAATAAGTTGTTTGAAAAAATTCTGCGAATAGATCGGCAATGGCCTGATCCGAAGTCGCAGAGGAATTTTCAAACGTAAGCAGAGGTGAAAAAGATACGTGTTTACGCTTAGTGTTTACAAAATTATAAAACTGCTTTCGATCCTGAGTAAATTGAATCCGGCAGCGGTCAATATAATTCCTATAACATTCAGCGTTATGCACGGTAAAATTCGACCGAGCTAGTAGGTATCTTGAGAAATCAACACTACTGCAGGTTTTTTTATATTTAAGTAAAAGCTTATTTTTTTTATTTTTTAAGTTAGTAAGGCACCTTGTAAACCAAGGAGGTTTTGTTGAAGCGGACGGATATTTCCAAGGCACACATGAGTCAAAAAATTTATTTAAAGTAAAATAAAATTTTTCTAAAGTGACATTAAGATCAGTGCACGCCAGAATATCAGACCAGTCAAATGTATCAATAAGGCTATTAAGTTTCTGAAAATCAGCTTTACGGAAACAGCGAATCTTATTTACCACGCTCGGAGACATCTGATCGATACCAGGAGTGGTTTCGATTGAGACCTCCAGTGTGGGGTGATATGGATCCTCTGGGGATGAAAGGGGAAAAGCTCTGGAGAGAGCAGTACCATCAGGATCAGATACAAAACACAAGTCTAAAAGCCGACCTAGCGAATTTCTAACATGATTGATCTGACCTAGGGACATGTCAAACATGCCCGCGGTGAAGTCATGGTAAGTTATAAGTGACAATGATGGTGAGTTATCGACGTTGGACCACTTTAATTCTGGGATATTAAAGTCGCCCACCGCCACGAGTTGGTCACGATCCGTCATAAGATTAGAGACGTATCGAATGGCGGACAAATGCTGCCAATATGTAGGCGGTTCAGACATAGGAGGTATATATGAACATGTGATGTATAAAGCTTTAACGGACATAGTGATTTTAACGCAAATAAATTCTATGTCACCAAACTCATGGGATTTCACCTCTTCAGAAGCAAGAGTAGAGTCTACCGAAATGAGGACTCCACCTCCTCTTCGCTGAGATCGATCCCGTCTAAAAGTGGTGTACTTACTTGGAAAAATTTCGGAGCAAAAGATCTCCGGATTTAACCAAGTTTCTGTAAATGCTATTATATGGGATGCAAAGAAAGAACTATCAGAATATAGCTTGGGGAGTTTGCTACGTAGCCCCCTAGTATTCTGATAGGTAAGAGTTAACGAGGAAACTAATTTTTTGGGTTAGTAGCCAAAGAAGAGGTGGAGGGTTGGTCGGTGGTTCCGATATTGGGAAGTCTCACTCCCACTGCTTTTTTAACTTTTTTCTTTACTGAATTAGTCTGATGTTCTTGGACGAAAAGATTCTCTGGCCAAAAACTGGGAGAACAAATCGTCTTGAACATCAACGCGGGCACACGAATCTTGAAAGAAGACGTGCGCCGTGTATAACCATACAGCATATAGACAACCCATTTCATACAACGAAAATGGACGCAATAATTTCTTGCGACAGGCCCGAGCAGGCCCCAGAGCGGATTTCTTACGCTCTCTTACGCTCATCGTTCGTTCATCTTACGCTCATTCTCGCATTAAATGTTTTCTGTTTCTCAGTCTCCAAACGGAGCGCGATGAAGAAGGTCGGCCTGCGCTTCGGTTGATATTCGTATGTATGCGTGTCACACATTCACATACACGGGTGTATGTGTGCGTGCGATTTCGTTTCGAAGCCAGCGCACAAAATTTTGATTTTTCTTACTTTTCAGGCTTGCTACCCTAACAAAATTCGGGTATTCGTTATTTGATGAAATGACGAAAGAAATTATATTAGAAAGTTTACAATTTTTCAGGCACTTGTTATTAATTTGGGTTATTGTGAGATTTAATTAAATTATTGTCGTTAATTTAATAATTTCCTTATATATTTTGGAACTTTAAAAAAGTCCAAAATTGGACAATAATTAATTAAATCTCACAATAACCCAAAATAATAACAAGTGCCTGAAAAATTGTAAACAAAAAAGGTAAACAAGTCCATCAGCTGTTTTCGTATCTTCACCCTCTCCTGAAAATTATTCCATCGTTAGAGTAGGCATGCAAGTTATCCAACCCCTAAATACAGGCCACTTATGGCTTTTATAAACAATATTTTCAATCTCTGCATTTGCCTTTGGCTTGATGGCTTGATCTTTGGCTCAATTATCCAACCCATAAATCCAGGCCACTTATGGCTTTCCACTTATGAATTTTATAAACAATATTTTCAAACTCTGCATTTGCCTTCGGCTTTGTCTTTGGCTCTGAGGTCCGATCTCGGTTCCCCATAAACAAATCAAAATCAAAAGTAAACATCAGCTTCCTCCGAAGCCCAATCAATTACGCCTTTTGCGTTTCAAGTACCCACCAAATTGCATCGATCAGCGTAATCGAATTTCACAATAAGATGCGACAGTTTCATCTTAAGCCTCTAATCTAAACACAACTGATGGCCGAGGTTCTTTGGATCAGATTTAGAATTAAGAAGTCAGTCCTATTTTGACCGAGACCGCGAACGGTTGACAAAAATATTTAAGAAAAATCAAAAGTGTCTTGTAATTTTTTCGTATAATAAATAAAGGTTTAACACCAAGATGTAAAATTAAAAAATAAAATTTACATTTTTTTAATTCACCGAACTACAAACAATTTAACTGGCGCCCAACTCAAGGGGCCGCGTCACGTAAAGCTCCAAAATAAGTTTAATGAAAAATAAGTTAAACATAAACGGAACTCGCGCGGTCAACAACTCAACATTTTTAGTGGAAAAATTAAAACATCCACCAAACGACACTACCAAGTGACAGTGATCGTTAACAATAGAGTAAATGGAAATTAATTAATGAAATAATCCATAAAGAGTGAATTAAACAAAGGTGGACCGAAATTTTAAACCAAACAATTACAAGAACACAAAAACTAAAAAAAAATCAACGCACAAAAAAAAAAAATCAAGAACAACAAAAACAAATAAAGCGACAAAAATCCTTCCACTACAGGAAGTAACTTAATATAAAAAAAAATAAATAAAACGACAACTCCAACAAGAAAAACCAGGAAAGGAAGGCAGGACATTCTCAAATAAAAACGACAACTCGCTCCAACAAAAAAACCCAAGGAAGGAAGACAGGACATTCTCTATCAACCACCAACCACACAGAAGGAAGACCCCAACGGGACAATATCGTGAGGAATTAATTTAAAATAATAAAAAAAATTAAAGACTAAAATTTAAGACCTGTAAATTTGAGAAAAATAATATAAGATTTATATATTGCAAAAAGTAAGATTCGCGATTTAACAAAAAAATATAAAGAATAATTCTGGAAGATTTGATAAATAGCTTTTGTGAACTAAATCTAACAATGGCAACCGGAGGTTCAGCACCAAATTTTTCTGCAGGCAGTGTAGCCACAGCCGGCAGTTTAACAGTAGAATTGATAAAAAGATTAATAAACGCTCAATTGAATGAAGTTAGCAGGAAAGTAGAATGTTTAGAAGGAAGGCTAGCCACAGATACAAACAATTGACCCAGCTATAAAATGCGATACAACACTTGAAGTGGTAAAATCCTTACCAAATTTCACAGGGGAAACAACACAATATGTTGGTTGGAGGGAAGCTGCAGAAACTGCAATGAGTCTCTATAAAATTGAAAGTGAACAATATTTCACGCCCTCACAATTTTACGAAATAAAATTATGGGAGCTGCCCATGATGCTCTTACCAATCATGGCACAGTTTTAAACTTTAAAGCAATCCCGATTGGACTTTATATATAGTGACAAACGACCAATACATGTTCTCGAGTCAGAACTAAGTATCCTCAGGCAAGGACGAATGACAGTTACTGAGTACTATAACGAAGTCAATAAAAAAATGACCTTACTAATAAACAAAACCATAATGACGTACGGAAAGGACAGTGTAATTACCATAGAAACAAACAATTCAATAAGGAGAAATGCTCTACGAGTATTTATATCCGGACTTAATGGATCTATTTCAGAAACTCTTTTCTCATTAAATCCACCAGATTTGCCCAATGCTTTGGCAAAGGTCCAAGAATTAGAATCAAACAACTTCCGTGCTCAATTCGCAAATAGGTTTAATGGATTTAAAAATGAAAGTAAATATCGGGGAAATAACTTACGATTTGATCAAATACGGCAAAATAATAATACCACTAAAATGGGAAATAATTTTAATCATAACCAAAATTACAATTGGCCACAAAAGGGAAATTTTTGGCAAAATAATAATCAAAATAATAATCATAAGCAACAAGCTATCGAGCCAATGGATGTTGATCCACCGATTCAACTCCAGAATAAATCTAATAACAATCGGCAGCCGAGCCGAAATTGGCAGTCAAATAGTAACCAGGGAAGATATAATAATTGGCAGACAAACGATAATCAAGGTAGATATAATAATAATTATCATCAAAATAAAAATCGTTCAAATTTTTATAACACAAATCAAAGTAGAGAGCAAACTCAAGCTCAAAAAAGGGAATCAGATGGAACAGAAAGTCAGCCAGCTAATAAAGTAACCAGATTAAATAATATTAATGAAGACTATTTTTTAGACCAGACCCCTACAGAGGAATGCCTTATTTAAATAGGATAGATCGAAAAACCAAGAAGCAGCTAAAAGTTTTAATAGATACAGGAGCCACTGCTTGTTACATAAAAAGGGGAATTTTTGAAAATAAAAACGAGCTACCAATATACAAAAAGGTAACAACAGTTCATGGCTACTCAATTATTAGGTATTACCATATTATAAATATATTTGAAACAAAACAATTATTTTATGAAATCGAAGGTTTAGAATCTGATATTCTAATTGGATTCAATCTATTAAGAAAAATTGGAGCTATAATAAATATAGATAAGGGAATCTTGGAATATAATGGGAAACAGGAGAAGTTAAAATATTATGATAATGAGGAGAACAACGAAATACGTTTAATTGAAGAAAATAATATTCTTCCGTTAAAAGAATTTATTATAAAAAAGTATTTTGATGATAATGGTAGCAAAAACACAGATTCATTATTTGTTGAAAATAGTGAGAAAAGCTTGGGAGTTAAAAATCCCGAGAACGCCGACGTAGAAATATCCGTCAACAAAAATACAAATATCTTGGGAACAAAAAATCCCGAGAACGCCGACGTAGAAATATGCGTCAACAAAAATACAAATGTCTTGGGAACAAAAAATCCTGAGAACGCCGACGTAGAAATATCCGTCAATAAAAATAAAAATATCTTGGGAATTAAAAATCCTGAGAGTGCCGACGAAGTAAATACCGTCAAAAATCAAATAAATAATATAGGTACCGACCAATTAGGCGGACTGAGGGAAAAGATAGTTCACTATATTGAAAAGGAGCATTCAAAGATAAATATGCAAATTCCTTTTAGAACAGACATAAAGGGGGAAATAAATCTAGTCCATGATAGGCCAATATACGGGAAGCAATATCCGTATGCTCTATCTGTCAACGACTTCGTGAATAGCGAAATAAAAAGAATGTTATCAGAAAAAATAATAAGGCCTAGAAGAAGCCCTTAAAATTCACCACTTCTGGTAGTCCCAAAGAAGGGAGATAATCAAGACGGAAGCCGTAAATTAAGACTCGTCATTGATTATAAAAAATTAAATGAAAGTACTATACCTGACAGGTACCCAATGCAAGAACCATCAGTAATTCTATCAAATTTGGGAAAAGCAAGAGATTTTTCAACAATAGATTTAGAGTCAGGATTTCATCAGATACTAATGAAAGAATCTGATGTCGAAAAAACAGCCTTTTCAATAAATAATGGAAAATACGAATTTTTAAGAATGCCATTCGGATTAACAAATGCACCAAGAATCTTTCAGAGAGCAATGGACGATATTCTAAGAGAACAAATAGGGAAAACGTGTCATGTCTATATGGACGACATTATAATATTCTCAAACTCAATTGAACACCACTATACAGATCTAAACAAAATTATAAATATATTATTGAGGGCAAACATGAAAATCTCTTTAGAGAAATCTAAGTTCTTCAAACGCGAAACCCGTTTTCTAGGATACATGGTATCCTGTAACGTCATCAAGACAGACCCAGAGAAAATTGAAACCATTAGAAAATATCCGCTTCCAGAAAATATTCGGGAACTAAGAAGTTTCCTAGGTTTTACGGGCTATTATAGAAAATTTGTTTCAAACTACGCCTACATAGCCAAACCTCTAACAAAATATCATAAAGGTCATAATGGCAAAATCTCAAAAAGAATGTCAACAAAAATGTTAATTCAGCTGGATGAACCAGCTATTAATGCTTTTAACGAGCTGAAAGGAAATCTCATTGCTCAAGTAGAACAAGTTCAACCGGACTATAATAAAAAATTTACCCTGACCACCGATGCTTCAGACGTCGCAATTGGTAAACTTTTATTTCAAGAAGGAAAACCAATTACTTTTATTTAAAATGCCTTGTCTAAAACCGAACAAGCTTATGCAACTAATAAGAAGGAACTTTTAGCGACAGTATGGGCTCTTAAAAATCTAAGAAATTACTTATACGGAGTTATTGGAATTGAAATTCAAACCGACCATCAATCTTTATCATACACAATTTCGGATAAAAATCCCAATGTAGATATGAAAGGATGGTATTCTTTCATAGAAAGTTTTACACCGAAAATAACATATAAGCCCGGTACAACAAATGTAGTTGCAGACGCATTATCTCGAATTCTCGAATCTCGATAAATAATATTACTAACAGCGATACAGAACAAACAGACCAGTCAGACTCAGATCAGAACACACCGCATTCAGCTGAAAGTAGTTTTGAAAATGTAATACAAGTGACCCGTAGTTGCAGGCGCATTATCTCGAATTCAGATAAATAATATTACTAACAGCGATATAGAACAAACAGACCAGTCAGACTCAGATCAGAACACACCGCATTCAGCTGAAAGTAGTTTTGAAAATGTAACCAGATACAGGAGCCACTGCTTGTTACATAAAAAGGGGAATTTTTGAAAATAAAAACGAGCTACCAATATACAAAAAGGTAACAACAGTTCATGGCTACTCAATTATTAGGTATTACCATATTATAAATATATTTGAAACAAAACAATTATTTTATGAAATCGAAGGTTTAGAATCTGATATTCTAATTGGATTCAATCTATTAAGAAAAATTGGAGCTATAATAAATATAGATAAGGGAATCTTGGAATATAATGGGAAACAGGAGAAGTTAAAATATTATGATAATGAGGAGAAAAACGAAATACGTTTAATTGAAGAAAATAATATTCTTCCGTTAAAAGAATTTATTATAAAAAAGTATTTTGATGATAATGGTAGCAAAAACACAGATTCATTATTTGTTGAAAATAGTGAGAAAAGCTTGGGAGTTAAAAATCCCGAGAACGCCGACGTAGAAATATCCGTCAACAAAAATACAAATATCTTGGGAACAAAAAATCCCGAGAACGCCGACGTAGAAATATGCGTCAACAAAAATACAAATGTCTTGGGAACAAAAAATCCTGAGAACGCCGACGTAGAAATATCCGTCAATAAAAATAAAAATATCTTGGGAATTAAAAATCCTGAGAGTGCCGACGAAGTAAATACCGTCAAAAATCAAATAAATAATATAGGTACCGACCAATTAGGCGGACTGAGGGAAAAGATAGTTCACTATATTGAAAAGGAGCATTCAAAGATAAATATGCAAATTCCTTTTAGAACAGACATAAAGGGGGAAATAAATCTAGTCCATGATAGGCCAATATACGGGAAGCAATATCCGTATGCTCTATCTGTCAACGACTTCGTGAATAGCGAAATAAAAAGAATGTTATCAGAAAAAATAATAAGGCCTAGAAGAAGCCCTTAAAATTCACCACTTCTGGTAGTCCCAAAGAAGGGAGATAATCAAGACGGAAGCCGTAAATTAAGACTCGTCATTGATTATAAAAAATTAAATGAAAGTACTATACCTGACAGGTACCCAATGCAAGAACCATCAGTAATTCTATCAAATTTGGGAAAAGCAAGAGATTTTTCAACAATAGATTTAGAGTCAGGATTTCATCAGATACTAATGAAAGAATCTGATGTCGAAAAAACAGCCTTTTCAATAAATAATGGAAAATACGAATTTTTAAGAATGCCATTCGGATTAACAAATGCACCAAGAATCTTTCAGAGAGCAATGGACGATATTCTAAGAGAACAAATAGGGAAAACGTGTCATGTCTATATGGACGACATTATAATATTCTCAAACTCAATTGAACACCACTATACAGATCTAAACAAAATTATAAATATATTATTGAGGGCAAACATGAAAATCTCTTTAGAGAAATCTAAGTTCTTCAAACGCGAAACCCGTTTTCTAGGATACATGGTATCCTGTAACGTCATCAAGACAGACCCAGAGAAAATTGAAACCATTAGAAAATATCCGCTTCCAGAAAATATTCGGGAACTAAGAAGTTTCCTAGGTTTTACGGGCTATTATAGAAAATTTGTTTCAAACTACGCCTACATAGCCAAACCTCTAACAAAATATCATAAAGGTCATAATGGCAAAATCTCAAAAAGAATGTCAACAAAAATGTTAATTCAGCTGGATGAACCAGCTATTAATGCTTTTAACGAGCTGAAAGGAAATCTCATTGCTCAAGTAGAACAAGTTCAACCGGACTATAATAAAAAATTTACCCTGACCACCGATGCTTCAGACGTCGCAATTGGTAAACTTTTATTTCAAGAAGGAAAACCAATTACTTTTATTTAAAATGCCTTGTCTAAAACCGAACAAGCTTATGCAACTAATAAGAAGGAACTTTTAGCGACAGTATGGGCTCTTAAAAATCTAAGGCATTACTTATACGGAGTTATTGGAATTGAAATTCAAACCGACCATCAATCTTTATCATACACAATTTCGGATAAAAATCCCAATGTAGATATGAAAGGATGGTATTCTTTCATAGAAAGTTTTACACCGAAAATAACATATAAGCCCGGTACAACAAATGTAGTTGCAGACGCATTATCTCGAATTCTCGAATCTCGATAAATAATATTACTAACAGCGATACAGAACAAACAGACCAGTCAGACTCAGATCAGAACACACCGCATTCAGCTGAAAGTAGTTTTGAAAATGTAATACAAGTGACCCGTAGTTGCAGGCGCATTATCTCGAATTCAGATAAGTAATATTACTAACAGCGATATAGAACAAACAGACCAGTCAGACTCAGATCAGAACACACCGCATTCAGCTGAAAGTAGTTTTGAAAATGTAATACAAGTGACCCGTAGTTGCAGGCGCATTATCTCGAATTCAGATAAATAATATTACTGACAGCGATATAGAACAAACAGACCAGTCAGACTCAGATCAGAACACACAGCATTCAGCTGAAAGTAGTTTTGAAAATGTAATACAAGAGACCCGTAAACCGTTAAATCAATTTAAACAACAACTGTTATTAACAACGGGGAGGTATACAATACATGAGTCACTGAAAATTTTTGACAGGACACGACATTTAATTGAATATGACACACCAGAAAATTTAATAACTATATTAAGAGAGTATCTTCCACCTAACATTACGGTAGGAATTCATTGTACCTTAGAGGACTTATTTCAAATTCAATTACCTTTAAAAAATAATTTCACAAACACATTCCTTTTTACAAGAATCTTTCTACAAGACGTGGAAAACGAGGAAGATAAAGCTATAATAATAGAAGAAACGCACAGCCGTGCTCATAGGGGGCTAGAAGAGAATTACAAACAGATCAGTAAATTATATTATTGGCCAAACTGTTTCAAAAAATTAAAAGAATATATTAAAAATTGCGTGATTTGTAACGAAAATAAATATAACAGGCACCCAATAAAAATTCCAATTGGGGAAGCCCCAATTCCAAGTAAAGAAGGAGAAAATTTACACATTGATATATATTACGCGCAAGGTCTTACTTTCATAACTTGTATTGACGCTTACTCAAAATTTCTAGTAGTAAAAGAAATCCAAAATAAATTAAATATCGAAAATAAAGTAATGGAACTTCTTCAGCATTTTCTACAAGCAAAAGTAATAATGACCGATAATGAACCGAGCTTTACCTCGGCCCAATTTAAATCTTTCGCACAAAGGTGCAATTTAACTTTACATTACGCAGACCCGAGGCACAGCACGTCAAACGGACAGGTTGAAAGGGCACATTCTACATTAACAGAATTAGCTCGATGCATTAAAGAAGAATTTAATTTAACTGACTTTTCCGAAATAATAATAAGAGCCGCTCAAGAATATAATCAGAGCATTCATTCTACAACGAACCAAAAAACTTTTGACGTATTATATAATAAAATAGAGCACGATAACATTCCTGAACTTTTGAAAAATACTCAAGAGAAAATGTTGGAAACACATAATGAAAACAGAAAAGAATATCATGTAGGACAGGTAGTCTATGAAAAGAAACACGGGGAAAGAAATAAACTTAAAACCAGATATAAAAAACAAATAGTAAAGGAAAATTTACCCAACAAAATACTAATCAACAATAGAAATAGAATTATTCACAAAGATAATATAAAATTCTAAGTATTTATATATTATCCTTTTTTTTTCTTTCCTTTCCCAGAAAATGTTTTATCAGGTGCTTATCATACTACACCTTATTTTATTATCAAAATCAGAAATAATTGACTATACAAGTCACGAATATCTTCTATTTAAGGACAATAAAGACGTATTGACGTACGATTCATACGCAGATTTATTCCATGTAACTAACTTAAGCTTTTATAAAGAAATAATAAATTTGGAATCAGATAATATTAAAAGGGATACTAATAAAAGGTCACAATGGGAAATTAAATATGACATAAAAGTAATCGAACTAATTTTATCGCAATTAATATCAACTAGATCAAAAAGAGGGATAAATGAGTTAGGCACCGTGTGGAAATGGTTAGCTGGAACTCCGGACCATGATGATTTTATTACAGTTCAGAATAAAATTAATGAATTAATTGAAAACAATAATAAGCAGTCTATTATCAATTCCCGATTATTCAAAGAAATAGAATCTCTTTCCGATGATTTTAAAAAAGTATTTATTGATCAAGATCTACCACTTCGAAAACATCGCTGGCGATTATTAACATTTGATCTGCAAAATTTAATTGACACAATTACTCTAGCAAAAATAGACGTTTTTAATACCAAAATTTTAAACAATGATGACATCTTGGAAATATTAAAACATGAACAAAAACCAGTAATTATAGCTGATTTAATGGACATCTCTTCTTTTAAAATCGCATTGCATAAAGAACTTTTAATAATTTATATAAAATACCCAATAATAAAAAACAGATGTGAAATATATCACGCTAGAGCGATTTCCCAAATCGATGGAAAACTAGTATTAAGCAATCAAGTCGCAAAATGCGAAAATATTTTTTACGAAATGTCTAATTTTAAGAACGAACTTTTTAATAATTATTGCACTCTAAGTAACAAAAAAACTTGTTTTACCCGATTATTAAATGGTGAGAAATCAACCTGTAAAAAAATAAGAGAAAAAAATAAAAAAATACACATCATACAAGATGGTGCCATTCTTATAAATGGGAACAATATTGTTAACAACTCCCATTTAAACGGTTCATTTTTAATAACATTTAATGGTACAACTAAAATTAATAATATCTCATATACCAATTTTGAAAATAAAATTCTTGAATACGAACCACTTTAAAAATTATGAAATATCCGATTACATATTATCAAATAACTCTGATCTTTCTTTAGATAATATAAACATTTTAAACCCATTCGTTAAAATTAAGAATGGGTTACCAAATTAAGAACCACTTTAAAAATTATGAAATATCCGATTACATATTATCAAATAACTCTGATCTTTCTTTAGATAATATAAACATTTTAAACCCATTCGTTAAAATTAAGAATACTAAAATATCACTTACCTTTATATTATTAATTTTAATCATTATATATTTGATTCTTTCAGTTATTATAAAATACATAAATGCTATATTATTTGTAACCAAAAAACATCGGCCTGAACCAGAAAAATCTATTAACCAAGAAATTTTTTTAACAGAATTAAGAGATCATTTAAACGAATTTCATAATGAATTGGGACGATCCATTTTAGAAGGGGAAGAGTTATCCAACCCCTAAATACAGACCACTTATGAATTTTATAAACAATATTTTCAAACTCTGCATTTGCCTTCGGCTTTGTCTTTGGCTCTGAGGTCCGATCTCGGTTCCCCATAAACAAATCAAAAGCAAAAGTAAACATCAGCTTCCCTCCGAAGCCCAATCAATTACGCCTTTTGCGTTTCAAGTACCCACCAAATTGCATCGATCAGCGTAATCGAATTTCACAATAAGATGCGACAGTTTCATCTTAAGCCTCTAATCTAAACACAACTGATGGCCGAGGTTCTTTGGATCAGATTTAGAATTAAGAAGTCAGTCCTATTTTGACCGAGACCGCGAACGGTTGACAAAAATATTTAAGAAAAATCAAAAGTGTCTTGTAATTTTTTCGTATAATAAATAAAGGTTTAACACCAAGTTGTAAAATTAAAAAATAAAATTTACATTTTTTTAATTCACCGAACTACAAACAATTTAACTTGCACAAGCCTCTTGCAGAATAACAAAAACATAAAAGCAATCGGCGTTTTAAGTGACTCCGATACTCTGACACTTTCTCAGTATATTGATTTTTAATGATTCGTAAAAATATATATACAGAAAACATTTTACTACTAACACTTAATCTTATTCCTAAATAAATTAAAAATGTATGCTGAAATAATAAAAAATATAATATAAAAAATAATATAATTTCTTTCGTCATTTCATCAAATAACGAATACCCGAATTTTGTTAGGGTAGCAAGCCTGAAAAGTAAGAAAAATCAAAATTTTGTGCGCTGGCTTCGAAACGAAATCGCACGCACACATACATCCGTGTATGTGAATGTGTGACACGTATACATACGAAGATCAACCAAAGCGCAGGCCGACCTTCTTCATCGCGCTCCGTTTAGAGACTGAGAAACAGAAAACATTTAATGCGAGAATGAGCGTAAGATGAACGAACGATGAGCGTAAGAGAGCGTAAGAAATCCGCTCTGGGGCCTGCTGGGGCCTGTCGCAAGAAATTATTGCGTCCATTTTCGTTGTATGAAATGGGTTGTCTATATGCTGTATGGTTAGTGCTTAGACTTAAGAAATATTGTAAAAGAACAGAGACATTTTGATCGTTAGACAGGCACCTCAGCTGCTTCTTCCAAATAAAAACCAACCAAACTTAACCCTTGGTTATATCCTTTATCACAATATATCGCAAACATTGGATATAGTTGGCTGATCCTTACGAGAATATGATAATATAACCTAATTTATTATGATATAAAATCTAAAAAAAGTCCCAAAAATTCTATCTTCAAAAATACCAAAATCGGTATTTCAACCAAAACCATTTCCGATCCATTTTTTTGGTAGGTTGATTTAACTGACCAAAAATAGAATCTGTACTAAGTTCCAGCTTTCTATCTTCAAAAACACGAAAGTTGGGTAATTTTCGATCGTTCAGTTATATGGCAGCTATAGGATATCCGATCCTAATGAAATTTGGTAGTTTGGATCAACTGGCCAAAAATAGAATCTGTATTAAGTTTCAGCTTTTTATTTTCAAAAACACAAAAGTTGGGTCATTTCCGATCGTTCAGTTATATGGCAGCTATAAGATATAGTCGGCCGATCTTTATGAAAATTGGCATGTCGTAATATTTTGCCAAAAATAGCTCTTGTGTTGAATTTGAACACTCTAACTCTAAAAACACCGTTTCTACGCGAACTAGTTTCTCAGTTTTAAAGCTATCGTCTTGAAACTTTGCACACACCCTTCTTTCCTTTGCACGCAGTATATAAGTCGGAACGGCCCGGATCGGCCGACTATATCCTATAGCTGCCATATAACTGATTGATCGGAAATGGTATGACTTTAGTGTTTTTAGAGTTAGAGAGTTCAAATTTGACATGAGAGCATTTTTTGGCAAAACATTACGACATGCCAAATTTCATAAGGATCGGCCGACTATATCCTATAGCTGCCATATAACTGAACGATCGGAAATGACCTAACTTTCGTGTTTTTGAATTAATGATGGAAGAAAGGTGGAATTTAGTACAGCTTCTATTTTTGGTCAGTTGATCCAACCTTCCAAATTTCATAGGGATCGGCCGACTTTATCTTATAGCTGCCATATAACTGAACGATCGGAATTGACCAAACTTTTGTGTTTTTGAAGATAGAAAGCTGTAACTTGGTACAGATTTTTTTTGGTCAGTTAATCCGACCTACCAAATTATATAACGACCGGCTGACTATATCTTATAGCTGCCATATAACTGAACGATCGGAAATGGTTTTTTGTAGAAATACCAACTTTGGTATTTTTGAAGATAGAAGTTTGGGACTTTTTTTAGATTATTTTATTAATATTATTTATATTATTATAAATTGGGATATATTATCATATTCTTATAAGGATCGGCCAACTTTATCTGATGTTTGCAATATATATCCGGTTTAAACTGCAAGGGTATATCAACTTCGGCTCCGCCCGAAGTTAGCTTTCCTTTCTTGTTACGCAAGAAACTGACATTTTCTTGCTAGCGTTCCGGAGTAATAGTGTGCCGTTCCATTTCGCTTATTCCTTTCTTTTACACACTTTTACTCCGGAGCGCTATAGCTTCAAAAATTTTCATAATTTCCTAATGATTGATTTGATTGATTTGATTGACCAATGATTTCCTAATTGGTCTCTTTTTATTCAGAATTAACGAGACAATATTGATATGTGTAAAAAATGATACCATTTCTTGGAAGTTGTACCGAAAAAATGGCGTCAAAGTCTGAAAAACACGACAAAAATTCGAACATGTTAGTTTCTTGCGTAAAAATTGTATCCTTTTTGTTGAAATAAATTAAATATCTATTTTTTTCAAAAGCTAAAACATTTAACCATTGAAAAACATAAAAAAAATTTTAAATCGATTTAAAATTACGAGATTAGAAATTTTTAAGAGCAAAAAAGTCTCGAAAAAACGTTTTTTTTTAAATAAATAAAGATTTTGAGGGTGTTCGAAAAATTTTAAATACGGTTTAATACTATATTCGACCTACTAAACAATTCCTATTAGGTCTCTTCAAAAGCTCCTCAAAATTTTTTTTTTGTCGCACTGTGTTATTTACGGTCCCTGACCGGTACGCATCAGAGCTTTTAAATTCAGCTACAGCGGAAATGACCCCGATCTGAACTATCCTCCACATTTTAGAACTACCCGCTAATATTCCCTGATTAATACTCTTATTAGGGTAGTCTAAGCTTAGCTTAAATGGTAACCCCTATTGTAAATTTCTCGATCAAAGAAAAGTACCCTCGAACAAGGTATACCATTTTCTACAAAGTACAAAGTAAATCTAAAATTTTGATTCTCTAATAGCTTAATGTATCCTTATTTTAAATTATAAAAATGCTGTACTGATAGATATAAAAAAAGGCTGCATTTTGGTTTTTTTTTTCAAAAATGTTCAGAAATTGGTTTCTAAATGCCTTCGATCAGGACTCAGGACAATCTTTGTCGGCATCACAAGGTCCACGATTTGATATAATTCATTCAGATCAATTGCAAATAACAATTTTTAATTCTTTGGCTGTGTATAATGTTTACGCGCGCGCGCTAAAGCTTCCTTTCATCGACACATGTGGACTGTCTAGAGTTGTCACCCACATAGTCGCCCGCCATACTGGTATGTATTAGTCTGAACTGAACAGTCTATTATTGAACCGATATAAAAATCCAAGTGTATATTTTATTCGACTACATAAAAATTTGGACTTGCTTCTTTTTATACCCTTGCAGAGGGTATTATAATTTTGGTCAAAAGTGTGCAACGCAGTGAAGCAGACATCTCCGACCCTATAAAGTATATATATTCTTGATCAGGATCACCTCCTGAGTTGATATGAGCATGTCCGTCTGTCCGTCTGTCCGTCTGTCCGTCTGTCTGTCTGTTTCTACGCGAACTAGTCTCTCAGTTTTAAAGCTATCGTCTTGAAACTTTGCACACACCCTTCTTTCCTTTGCACGCAGTATATAAGTCGGAGCGGCCCGGATCGGCCGACTATATCCTATAGCTGCCATATAACTGATTGATCGGAAATGGTATAACTTTGGTGTTTTCAGAGTTAGAGAGTTCAAATTTGACATGAGAGCTATTTTTGGCAAAATATTACGACATGCCAAATTTCATAAGGATCGGTCGACTATATCCTATAGCTGCCATATAACTGAACGATCGGAAATGACCCAACTTTCGTGTTTTTGAAGATAGAAAGCTGGAATTTAATACAGATTCTAGTTTTGGTCAGTTAATCCAACCTACCAAATTTCATTAGGATCGGCCGACTATATCTCATAGCTGCCATATAACTGAACGATCGGAAATGACCCAACTTTCGTGTTTTTGATGATAGAAAGCTGGCACTTGGTACACATTCTATTTTTGGTCAGTTAATCCGATCTACCAAGTTTCATAACGATCGGTTGACTATATCTTATAGCTGACATACAACTGTACGATCGGAAATGGTTTTTGGTAGAAATATCAACTTTCGTATTTTCGAAGATAGAAGTTTGGGACTTTTTTTTAGATTTTGTATTGTAATAAATTGGATTATATATTCCTATTCAGATAAGGATCGGCCAACTATATCCGATGTTTGCGATATATATCCGGTTTTAACTGCAAGGGTATATAAACTTCGGCTCCGCCCGAAGTTAGCTTTCCTTTCTTGTTTTCATTTATTTATTGAAGTGAAAAATAACAAATGTAGTTCATTTGTTCATTGCATTCTGTGAATTCTGTTTCAAATGAAAAACCTTCAACAACAAAAGCATAATGCGCAATTAGGAACAGCCCGAATAACTTTTATTATTGTTCATTTTAATTCGTTAATACCCACCCCGTAATTATATTTTTATACCCCTGCAGAATGTTTTTCAATAGAAAAGTGAGCATCGCAGAACAAATCTTTGATGGTCGAACGGCGAGGGTTGGAGAAGGGCCAAAGGTATAGTCATAATAACCCTAGAATTTTGAAATTCGCCATTAGAAAATTTAGAATTAGAATTTAGAAAATTTTTCAATTATTAAGTAAAATTATGTCTTGTTTTCAGAAAATATTTTCTTAATCACAGTGCGACAGTGATTTGGAACTTCTGAAGAGACCTAGTAGGAATTGTTCATAAGGTCGAATATAGTATAAAACCGTGTTTGAAATTTTTCGAACACCCTCAAAATCTTGATTTATTTAAAAAAACGGTTTTTCGGGACTTTTTTGCTCTTAAAAATTCCTAAACGCGTAATTTTAAACCGATTTTAAAATTTTTGACGTTTTTTTATAGTTATTTGTTGTAGCTTTCGAAAAAATAGATCTTAATTTTTAATTTAGATTAGAAATCTTTAAATCTTAATCTATTGAATCTTTATTTTATTTCAACAAAAAGGATAAAATTTTTACGCATGAAACTGACATTTTTGTGCAACATTTTTGGTACAACTTCCAAGAAATGGTATCATTTTTGACACATATCAATATTGTCTCGTTAATTCTGAATAAAACAAGACCTGCTTAAAAATTTTATCCTTTTTGTTGAAATAAATTAAAGATATATTTTTTTATCAAAAGCTACAACATTTAACTATTAAAAAACGTCAAAAATTTTAAAATCGGTTTAAAATTACGCGCTTAGGAATTTTTAAGAGAAAAAAAGTCTCGAAAAAACGTTTTTCTAAATAAATCAAGATTTTGAGGGTGTTCGAAAAATTTCAAACACAGTTTTATACTATATTTGACCTTATGAAAAATTCCTACTGGGTCTCTTCAAAAGTTCCTCCAATTTTTTTATTTTTGTCGCACTGTGTAATAGGAAGGCTCATCATAAAAAGAAACTATAGAAAACAAAATAGAAAACAATTTCTACAATATAGAAGTTTCTTTCTAAAAATGCACCCTTTAATTTAAGTAACCCTAGGAAATAGATATACATATTTTGTTCAACATAGAATTTTTTTAACTCTCAGCCGAATCATAAAACTAAGAAATACTTCTATTTTATATATCTATTTTACATTTTATATATAGCACTAGCAGGGCCTTCAGCTATGTTTTTGGTGCGGCTGCATTTTCCAAGGAACCGAACCATCTCCAAGTTGGGACTTACTTTTTTGTACCCATGATGGAAGGATGCCCAGCCATCGATCCTGATGTAGATGGAAAGATGAAAAACAAGGGCTCTCCTTGTGACCTTTTGGTTTGATGGGATAACCGTTATGGTTAAAGATATTACTGTTAACTTAGCTGCAGCGTCCGGGAGCTCGTTGCCTTTTACACCCTTGTGGCTGGGCACCCAGAACAGCACCAGCTTCGTGGGCCTCTGTATTAATAAATCTCTGATGTGGAACAACATACGTATACAGTTACCATTTAGTACCATGATTTTTCCACAAACACAAAACAATATCTAAACATGTGTCAACTATAGCTATAGCTATGTCAACTATAGTCAACATGACCATCGATGTCGATATCTTTAGAGTTATGAAGTCCATGTAGCCAGTTTGTGGGGCTTTAACAGGAATGTGTGTTTCTAAGTATTTGATAAATAGCTTTTAAGATGTGTAATTAATATTCTAGAAGGAATTTTACCGTCAATAGCTACAATCACGTTAGGTGCACAAATACATCCCCAATCACTTGATACTTAGCACAAGTCGCCAGATTGTATACGCAGATTCGGGCGGAGCCAAACTTTCCTTTCCTGTTTATTAATTAATAGACTTTATAAAAAATTGTGTTAGCAATTAGAAATTTATTGATTAAGATATATCTTATTTCAATAACAAGAAAGAAAAGCTAAGTTCGGGTGGAGCCGATGTTTCAGTTAAAACCAGATATATATCGCAAGCATCGGATATAGTTGGCCGAAACACCGTTCCGACTTATATACTGCGTGCAAAGGAAAAGAGGGTATGTGCAAAGTTAAAATTGGATAGATTTAAAATTGAGAGACTAGTTTGAAACGGACATGGTCATATCAACTCAGGAGGTGATCCTGATGGAAGACACGAGAATAACATGGAGCATAGGTCAAAATGATCCCCTGTGGGTTCATTGACCTGAACTGAGAGAAATATAAGAGGGATAGTGATAGTGAATGATTGTAAAAAACTAAGACCTAAGTTAAATTTAATTGTAAAAGATAAAAAGGTAAAAAAATGGAAAAAAAATAATAAGAAAACCTTAAATATCAGTGATTATCCCAATAGGATAAATATTTTGTTTTTTTTTGTTATTGTGAGACCAAATTCAAATTAAAAGAAAAAATTGCCTGATGGTAATTAAAGCCTTCGTAACAAATTTTTTTTGTTAGAATTTCCTTATATATATTCTTATTTAAGGGTATATAAGGATATAAATAAGGAATATATTGCTCGCCTCGATACCATCGACGTCTCTGCAGTCAAAAAGCGCAGTAATCAACACTGTCATTTCTTTAACAACGTCAACGTTAACTGTATCGATAGTGAGTAAAACGAAATTATCAGCTAGCTGTGTTGCCCGAAAAATATAATAACAAGAAAGGAAAGCTAGCTTCGGGCGAAGCCGAAGGTGATATACCCTTGCAGTTAAAACCGGATATATATCGCAAACATCGGATATAGTTGGCCGATCCTTATGAGAAAATCATAATAAAACTTATTAATTACAATATAACATCTAAAAAAAATCCCAACATTCTATTTTCAAAAATACCAAGGCTGGTATTTCTACCAAATACCATTTCCGATCGTTCAATTATATGGCAGCTATATACTACGTGCAAGGGAAAAAAGTGTGTGTGCAAAGTTTCAAGTTGATAGCTTTAAAACTGAGAGATTAGTTCGCGTAGAAACAGACGGACATGCTCATATCAACTCAGGTGGTGATCCTGATCAAGAATACATCTGAGTAGGGGGACATCTGAGTAGAGTTTTAAAAAAAATCAAAAATTTTTCTTTTCGCCTAAAAAATTTTTTAGGGTCTTAAAAATAACATATCAAAAGATAAAGTCCGGCAAAAGTGTCTAAGTGTCGAAATTTTCCATTTTGCGGCGATTCCTCACAGGAATATCCCACAGTCCTTAAAACTTTAAACGCGTTTTTCTCGAAACCGTTTTTTTGAGACGGCCGGAAACGTAACTCGAACAACTCTTAACCTATCGATCTGAGATTTTAAATCAGAGGTCGGCACGGCCCTATCTCGGGGGCATAGGAAATTTCTCTGACCGAGCTCTGCCACACACACACAGTATAAATGCGAGAAACGTCATGCTCACAGCCTACTTTCTGCTATTCGTTACTAACGCTAATGCGGTAAAATCATATCAATGTATTGGGGTGCCGACCACTGTTTTAAATTGTCAACGCCTTAAGACTTTTTCTCGACTACAGCCTCACTAGGACCCAAAAGATCGGACAAGAATATGAAATTCGCAAGCACTTTAAGATCAGGGCTGGCTACCCCTTCCTCAAAAGGTTTATTTCTGCAATCCGCATACTACGAACCGAACAGTGCTTAGCAGCTTGATGTGCAGCTTTCACCTAAACCTTACAGAATTTATGTTGTTTATGCGCACAACCACACGAAACCAAAATTTATTGATTTAAATTCTGGCTTTACAACAATCTAAATAATGACTTCCCTACGGATATCTACTTAGTAAGCTAACGGAGTTAAGCGCAATTCCTACTCGGCAATCATGTAGACGTAATTCTGCTTTCAAAAACACACACGGAAAAAAACATCCAGATGGTAAAGGACATGGGACAGATCGGACTGGAATTCTAATCAGAAGCAGTACTAAGCACCACTATTATAACACACATCAATAAATATAGAACTAAATACTGGCAAACAACTTACAGTATAGCTGAAAATGAGTTTATGCAGTTTTTTAACTTACTAGGAGACCACTTCATAGCAGCAGAAGACTACAATGACAAGTGACTTCAAAAGGAAAGCAGTTCTACCATGCTCGACTATGTTCCTTTGGCACACCAACAGACTGGCCGGTAAACCCTAAGAAACTAACGGATTTAATAGACTTTTTGAATATAATAGATGCCTTTCGGATCTTTCATCTGATCACTCTCCTGTACTGTTTATTTTACTCCGACATCCAGTAACATTGGAACAATACTAATACTTACAAATACTTTTTGTAAGTAACAGAAAAATTGACATAGTGCAGCGAGCTCATTCGAAGATCTGTGTTCATTAAAATAGCAGTGCAATAGCAACGAAGTAAAAGGACAGTAATTTTTGCATTATCCTTTTCGTAAGTTGATCGCTTGATCATTATTTTTGTAAAATGGGATATAGAGATATAGAGGAAAAGTACAAACATTTCGTAAAATGTTTCGCTTTTTATTTGCGTTTTCTGGGCATTTTTGTTAAAAATCACAAGTTTTTGGCTGTTCATAAAAATAGCAGTTTTTCATTTTGATCCACAACAAGAAAGGAAAGCTAACTTCGGGCGGAGCCGAAGTTGATATACCCTTGCAGTTAAAACCGGATATATATCGCAAACATTGGATATAGTTGGCTGATCCTTACGAGAATATGATAATATAACCTAATTTATTATGGTATAAAATCTAAAAAAGTCCCAAACTTCTATCTTCAAAAATACCAAAATCGGTATATCTACCAAAAACCATTTCCGATCGTTCAGTTATATGGCAGCTATAAGATATAGTCAGCCGGTCGTTATAAAATTTGGTAGGTCGGATTAACTGACCAAAAATATAATCTGTACCAAGTTCCAGCTTTCTACCTTCAAAAACACGAAAGTTGGGTCATTTCCGATCGTTCAGCTATATGGCAGCTATAGAATATAGTCGGCCGATCCTTATGAAATTTGGCATGACGTAATGTTTTGCCAAAAATAGCTTTCTCGTCAAATTTGAAGTCTCTTACTCTAAAAAACCCAAAGTTATACCATTTCCGATCAATCAGTTATATGGCATTAATAACACAGTGCGACAGTGATTTGGAACTTTTGAAGAGACCTAGTAGGAATTGTTCGTTAGGTCGAGTATAGTATAAAACCATGTTTGAAATTTTTCATACACCCTCAAATCTTGATTTATTTCGAAAAAACGGTTTTTCGAAAGTGTTTTGCTCTTAAAAATTCCCGAACGCGTAATTTTAGGCCGATTTTCAATTTTGAGATTTCAAGATTTTCAGAAGTTTGAAAAACATGACAAAAATTCAAAAATGTCAGTTTCTTTTGTAAAATTTGTATCCTTTCTGTTTAAATAAATTAAAGATGTATTTTTTTTTAAAAGCTACACCATTTAACTATTCAACAAGAAAGCAAAGCTAACTTCGGGCGGAGCCGAAGTTGATATACCCTTGCAGCTAAAACCGGATATATATCGCAAACATCGGATATAGTTGGCCGATCCTTATGATTACATCATAATAAAACCAATTAATTACAATAAAAAATCTAAAAATAAGTCCCAAGCTTCTATCTTCAAAAATACGAAATTTAATATTTCTACCAAATACCATTTCCGATCGTTCAGTTATATGTCAGCTATAAGATATAGTCAACCGATCCTAATGAAATTTTGTAGGTCGGATTAACTGACCAAAAATAGAATGTGTACCAAGTGCCAGCTTTCTATCATCAAAAACACGAAAGTTGGGTCATTTCCGATCGTTCAGTTATATGGCAGCTAAAGGATATAGTCGGCCGATCCTTATGAAATTTGGCATGTCGTATTATTTTGCCAAAAATAGCTCTCGTATCAAATTTGAACTCTTTAACTCTAAAAACACCAAAGTTATACCATTTCCGATCAATCAGTTATATGGCAGCTATAGGATATAGTCGGCCGATCCGGGCCGTTCCGACTTATATACTGCGTGCAAAAGAAAGAAGGGTGTGTGCAAAGTTTCAAGTCGATAGCTTTAAAACTGAGAGACTAGTTTGCGTAGAAACAGACAGACGGACAGACGGACAGACGGACATGCTCATATCAACTCAGGAGATGATCCTGATCAAGAATATATATACTTTATAGGGTCGGAGATGTCTCCTTCACTGCGTTGCACACTTTTGGACAAAATTTTAACCCTCTGCAAGGGTATAAAAACGTAAAAAAATTGAAAATCGGCCTAAAATTACGCGTTCAGGAATTTTTAAGAGCAAAACACTTTGGAAAAACCGTTTTTTCGAAATAAATCAAGATTTGAGGGTGTATGAAAAATTTCAAACATGGTTTTATACTATACTCGACCTAATGAAAAATTCCTACTAGGTCTCTTCAAAAGTTCCTCCAACTTTTCTTTTTTTGTCGCACTGTGTAATCAGTTTATTCATCATCTTTAATCAGCTGAATAAACCGATAGCTTTAAAACTGAGAGACAAGTTCGCGTAGAAATAGACAGACAGACGGACAGACGGACATGCTCATATCAACTCAGGAGGTGATCCTGATCAAGAATATATATACTTTATAGGATCGGAGAAATCTCCTTCACTGCGTTGCACACTTTTGGACAAAATTATAATACCCTCTGCAAGGGTATAAAAAGCGCCGAAAACATTAAAAATTTTGTGAAAAGTAAGTTTTATTAAGTTTATTTATATAATTCAAATGAAAATACACAATAATCATGCAAAAATGTTGATTCTAGTGGGTAAAGGACACCACTGTTCAAAGGAAGAGAGGAATTTGATAGTTCAGCTTAGAAAGCAGGAAAAACTCTGCGCTTCAGCAAAGCGAATCCTTTTGCGTCTTTTAGGGATGCGTATGTCCAACGACCCCCAAACACTGAGTACCACCCAAATCACACTCTTAAGAGCGTTATGCACGGTGGTCCCATACATATGATAGATGGGATCATGCACCAAGATGGCCAATGTCGCGGCCAGCACAGTCCCCGGACTTAAATCTGATTTAAAATTTATGGGGGGACATCAAGGGATATGTGGAAAAGAAATCCCCGACTTCAAAGCCGCAGCTTTGACAATTTGTACAGGACGCGTAAGCCCAGATTCCCCTCAAGCGTTGCTAGGACTTGGTGGACTCCTTGCCATGTAGGTGAAGCTGTTATAGCCAATAAAAGCTTTACGACAAAATATTAGTTTATATTTATCATTTTTGTTATTTGTATTAAGTTATTTTTAAGATTTGATGAATTTTTTAAAATTTTTTGGGGGCCGTCCATAAACCCCTTGACGCTCATTTTCGGGTATTTCGACCCCCTCTCCCCCCAATGTGACACATCGTGACTTTGCCCCTCCCCCTACTGTGATATAGCATGACTCTGTCACGTACACCCTCCCCCACCCTCGGAGCTTCACGAGGTTTATGGACGGCCCTTGGTAACACTGCTATTTTTATGAACACCACATCTTGTCGATATTATTTTCTTATTATCTATATTTTCAAAAAAAATTCAGTGATTAGACTGAAACAAATGTTAACATAATTAAAAATAAAAATATTACAAGGATGTAAACCAAATTTGTCCCATTTTGGTGTTTAAACTACGATTTTTCGATCTGAAACAATTATATCATGAGCACTGCTCTGAACGCAGCTGTATATACTTGATAGGGTCGGAGATGTCTCCTTCTCAAAGTTTGTATTTTTACCAAATAACATTTCCGATCGCTTAGTTATATATCAAATTTTGAAGGTGGGATCAACTGACCAAAAATAGAGTCAGTACAAAGAACGTCAATCGTATCTCTCAATGAGCGAGTTTGCATGGATGGAGAGCATTTTACATACCTCTCAATGTAAAGAGAGCTCGCTCAGGCCAAACTCTAGCCGGCAAACACTGCATATGAGGCCGCTTTGAGGTCCAATTTTTGTTAGCTTAAAGACAGTTTTTATCCAATGTTCGAACAATAAAGAAATCGTAAATTCAACACTCCGGCACAGCCGTTAATGTCAATTATTTTGTTTAATTCATATTTTTTTCGGTGGTTCTCATAAGCTGAACATAAAGAAAAAAAGGTTAACAGTTATTTGCGAGCTATGCATATCACAACAAAAATATAATAATTATAATAATAATAATCGTTTAAAACATTTAATCTTATAATTCCGCATTAAGCATACACATCATAAGTCCATTTGTAAAAGAAGGAAACACAAAAAATACCCCTTGAATTAGAATTGTGATATAAAAAAATACTCTAAAGCTAAAAAAAAAAATAATTGAAACTGCAACAGAAAACAAGAAAGGAAAGCTAACTTCGGGCGGAGTTTATATAGTTTATAAGTTTACATATCCGAAGTTTATATACCCTTGCAGTGAAAACCGGTATATATATCGCAAACATCGGATATAGTTGGCCGATCCTTATGAGAATATGATACTATAACCCAATTTATTATAATACAAAATCTAAAAAAAGTCCCAAACTTTTATCATCAAACATATATTGGTATTACTACCAAAAACCATTTCCGATCGTTCAGTTATATGGCAGGTATAAGATATAGTCGGCCGATCGTTATGAAATTTGGTACGTTGGATCAACTGACCAAAAATAGAATCTATCTTCAAAAACACGCGAGTCTTTAGCTTTCGTGTCAAATTTGAACTCTCTAACTCTAAAAACATCAAAGTTATACCATTTCCGATCAATCAGTTATATGGCAGCTATAGGATATAGTCTTTCGATCCCGGTCGTTACGACTTTTATACTGCGTGCAAAGGAAAGAAAGGATCGGCCGACTATATCCTATAGCTGCCATATAACTGAACGATCGGAAATGACCCAACTTTTGTGTTTTTGAAGATAGAAAGCTGGAAATTGGTACAGATTATATTTTTGGTCAGTTAATCCGACCTACCAAATTTTATAACGACCGGCTGACTATATCTTAAAAATTTAATGTATTTTAAATAAATTTTTTGACTCCTGTGTGCCATGGAAATATCCGTCCACTCCTTGGTCTACAAAAACCTGCAGTAGAATAGATTTTTTAAGATATCTATCTACTAGCTCGGTCAAACTTTACCTTTCATAACGCTGAAAGTTACAGGAATTATATTCGCCGCTGCCGGATACAATTTACTTAGGATCCAAAGCAGTTTTATAACTTTGTAAACACTAATTGTAAACACGTATCTTTTTCACCTCTGCTTACGTTTACAAATTCCTCTGCGACCTCTGATCAAGCCATTTCCGATCTATTCGTTGAATTTTTTCAAACAATTTATTCTCCGCCAAAATTGACAGATCAGCCTTACGCATTCAACATTCAATCAGCACATCTTATTTTCTGTCCGTTTATCTCCGAGAATAGATGATGAATATATGATGTTCTAAGGGTCAAACCCACTTATTCGCCAGGCCCCGATAGAGTACCAGGCTGTGCCAGGGCTCTGTGCAAACCTCTTCTAACACTTTTAAACTTGTCTTTGGAAACCTCGATTTTTCCCCTTAAGTGGAAGGAATATATTATAATTCCCTTACATAAAAAAGGGAAAAAGTCCAATGCTGGCAATTACAGAGGTATCTCTAAATTGTCGTCCATTCCAAAGTTATTCCAATCTTCAGTTCGATCTTGAAAGTATTCAAAAATGGTGTTAAGCGAATGATTTAAAACTTAATTGGTCAAAATGCAAACTTATGTCTTTATTTCGTTTTTTTCCTCTTTAGGCTAAGTATTTTCTTTATGGCATTTCCTAAGAAAAATTAACCTGGGGTTATGATCCCGGAGTCCTATTATACACTAAACTTAAATTTGCCGACCATATTTTCTCAATGGTTAAAGGAGGCTAAAAGAGTCCTTGGTTTCATTTAAAGATGGTCATAAGAATTTAACGACCACTACATAACTAAAACTTTAATAATTTTTTTGGTTCGTCCGATACTGGAGTACGGTTCAAGTGTCTTGTCCACAATATGGTCACAGGACAGTACATCAGGACCGCATAAAATCCGTACAAAGAATTTCTTAACTTTTTCACTTAGAGGTCTAAACTGGGATGCAAATTTTCACCTTCCTTCTTATAATAGTAGACTCTTACTAATAAACTTACCAAGCTTACCAAGTACCAAACTAACTAATAAACTCACCAATCGTAGGACAATGCTGGGTGTAGTTTTCCTGCATAACATCATCAATGGGGATGTAGATAGCCAGCATTTACTATCACGCTTTAATTTTAACATTCCCAATAGAAGGACCAGAAACATTAGTCCTATATTACTTAGCCATTGCAGTTCGACATATGCACAGCACGACCCTTTTAGGGTCGTAGTTCGATGTTCGAACTACAATAGTCTTTACTCTATAACATTTCTTTTCTGTCCTTCAAGTTTAAAATGTAGAATTTTAAATTTCCTTACTAACTCTTCCTAGCTTAATAAATTACTAATAGCTTAACATATACTAATAAATCGTTTCTCGACCGCCCCTCGGTCGTCTGGGCCTCTTAGCTTTATGATGAATGCTAGCTGATGCTCTAACTTATGCGCAAGCCATTCCCAAAATTCTGAAAGTCCGCGGAAAAAAAAATACATAAATAAAAAATTAGCTCAATGAGGAACGTTCAAAAAAATGAGCGTAAAAGCTCAGTAAACCAAAGAAACGGCTTTTACTCTTACCAAAGATTATAAAGTACATAGATGGGACATCAGGGCCCAAAACGGACAACTTTTTGCGTCGAGCTTGTTGGTGAGGGGGGAACGCACATGCATACGATTCTATTTTTAGAACTCTTTACATGTATCAGTCAACAAAAATGTGAACCTATGTGTGTATGTGTGACTGCTCGCACGACGGCGTAAAAAGGTTTTGGCTTCCAAATTTCAATTTCAATTTCTCGTTTCTGTTTTCGATGCGCCGATGTGGTAGTTGGTAGAACAAATAGTATTTTTGATCGCCACAGATCGAGACAGGATGGTAGCCTAATGCATAGAGTAGTTACTCTATGTATAATTTTTCTGTGTTCAAATCCTCGTAAGGACTTTGAACTTTTTCTTTCTTTTATAATTATTTTTTTTTTTTTCTTTAATTGTAATATTTTTTTTTAATTTTACAATTGTAAAATTGTTTAATTCTTCATTATGTCCGGCTAATAAAATTTCAAGGGAGTCCTTCCGGCATTTTGTCATCCGACCCGTCCGTCACTTATTTTGACTTTAATTGTTATAGAATGAAATTAAAAATAATAATAATAACGTAAAAATTAAAAGTAAAAAAAAAAATAATACAAAAATAAAAGTAAATATAAAAATAATCATAAAACTAAAACTTTATCAAAATCGAAACAACCGCCCGCTAATGAAGTCGAACCCAGGACCCCATGAATAAGGACCACGCACTATCCATCTAGGCCACCCTCGGAGTTGACTTTAGGATACTTAAAATTGGTGTTAAAGGAGGCGCTAGAATCTACACCGAAAACAGAGTTGACGAGTAAGGATAGTAAAAGATATTTCTGATCTCTTTACTCTTACATTGGTTCGGTTACAACGTTTCAAACTTTCATCGTTCCAAAGATGTTACGATCTAAAAATAGAATTCTCTCTCTCATCTGCCAGCCGTTTGTCGTGGAACCCGCTCTCAAATGTTTTCATTATTACAGCGGGTTCCACGACGGAAAAAATTAAAACATTTGAGAGCGGGTTCTATGACTCGGCCTACCAAAATGCCGTAGAACCCGCACTTATAGACATTTTTACAGCGGGTTCCACTACGAACTTAGACGATGTTAAGGTGATTTTACAATTTTGTATTTTTTTTATTGGATTATAAATTTAGAAAAACACATTAAAATAATAAAACAATAATATAAATAGATTTAAAATATAAAAACAATTGACTTCCCGAGCCAGGTTTGAACTCGTTTTACTTTGCACACTAGCCAAGCACTCTACCACTGGGCTATTCCTCATTCTTTGTCGCGCGAAAAATTTCTCTAACTTAACTTGTCGCGCAATGGAACCCGCTCGTTCTAGCGGGTTCCACTGATGGAACCCGCCATAGAAAATTTTTCTTTGTATGAGATGTCCCATCTATGTACTTTATAATCTTTGCATAAACTTAAGTTGCTCTCCTTCTAAACGTCGAGGAGCGCTGCCTGAGAGAACTCATAAACCCCGGGACAAAAACCATTACAAAACTCCTTACTGAAGTCATTATAAATTACCCCTGGTTTTATGCCACTAAGGAATTCATCTATGGGAAAAGAAGCTAACTCCATCAAGTTGGTGGTACTGAAGCGACACCTCATAAGACCATGCTGGCAAGGAGAAATTATTAAGCTACAAGGCATTTGAAAATTTGTATTCAGAGGCAATAAAATACCTCTGATTCTATCTGTAATGTTTCTTTAATTGTCTTGCAATTGCTCTTTTGTAATGCCTCTTTAATTGTCTTAATCTTGCAAGCTGATAATCTCGCACGCGTTGAATTCCGGCTCTAACTCGTCGGCAAATGTCGTTGTGTTTATTAGAGGGAACAGCTTTAGGGTGCTAATTTATATATTTAAAAGTTTAATTTCATAATGACTAGTCTATAACAGGGATCGGCACCCCAATACATTGATATGATTTTACCGCATTAGTGTTAGTAACAAATAGCAGAAAGTAGGCTGTGTGCATGACGTTTCACACATGTATACTGTGTGTGTGTGGCAGAGCTCGGGCAGAGAAATTTCCTATGCCCCCGAGATAGGGCCGTGCCGACCTCTGGTCTATAACTACATCCTTTAGCTGCCATATAACTGATTAATCGGCAATGGTATAACTTTGGTGTTTTTAAAGTTAGAAAGTTCAAATTTGACATGAGAGCTATTTTTCAAACAATTTTGTTTTACGACATGCCAAATTTTATAAGGATCGGCCGACTATTTCTTATAGCTGCCATATAACTGAACGATCGGAAATGACTCAACTTTCGTGTTTTTGAAGACAGAAAGCAGTTAATCCGACCTAGCAAATTTTAGGTCGGCTCGACCAATCGGCCAACTATATCCGATGTTTGCGATATATATCCGGTTTTATCTGCAAGGGTATATCAACTTCGGCTCCACCCGAAGTTAGCTTTCCTTTCTGGATGCTATTGACATTGTTGCTAAAAAGTACCATAGTTTGAAAGCTAGCAGGTAATGGCAGTTCTTTAGCCACTGATTTACACTTTCGGCTAACAAAAGAATTAGACTGAATCCACTTGAATCCGGTAAGTTGTACGTAAGTGCTTTTTTACATTTGAAAATTTAAATTATATACCGCTACCGAAATCGCCCACTGTGTGCTTTCACAAAAATTATTAGGATTAAACTCACTTATATGTGTCCATTTAATTCTATGGCGGAACTGGAGTTCTAATCAGAGAACGAATTAAACACCATTTTCACAAAAGGTTTGCAACAAACTTCTTGCAGGCCACATCGATACAAATTCAGTCTAGCAACGGAATCCTTTCAATTGCTGCCGTTTACTGCCCTCCTCGCTTCTCAATCTCGGAAGGATAATTTATGGACTTCTACAATTCACTTGGGGATCGATTTATAGCCGCAGGAGACTACAACGCCAAACATACGCACTGGGGATCACGTCTAGTGACTCCCAAAGGAAGACAATTGTACAATGCAATTATAAATGTGAAAAATAAACTGGACTACGTTTCCCCTGGAAGTCCCACATACTGGCCAACAGACTCACGAAAGCTTCCAGACCTTATTGATTTTGCAGTGACAAAAAACATACCTCGCAATCTAATAAGTGCCAAAGCAGTCTCGGACTTATCATCAGACCACTCGCCTGTGCTTCTAACGCTTCTTCAAAGCCCAGAAATAACCGAACACCCCTTCAGTCTGACGACGACAAAAACAAACTGGCTAAAATACAAAAAGTACGTGAGTGCCCACATAGAACTCGCCCCGGATTTTAACATGGAATCGGACATCGACTACACTACGAGCGCCCTGGAAGAAGTACTCGTTGCGGCAGCTAAAATCTCTACTCCTCATAGGAAAGAAGTAGACCGAAACAAACACTTCAAATCTAATCAGCAAATCGAACAGCTCGTGCGAGAAAAGAGGCGCACGCGTCGTGATTGGCAAAACAGCAGATCACCAGCTTCAAAACAACGCCTTAAGGAAGCAACCCGATCACTCGACCAGGCTCTTCACCAACAGGAAGAAAATGCACAGCTGAGGTACATCCAGAATCTCTCGCCAACAAGCACAAAGTACCCCCTGTGGAGGGCCCACCCAAATCTTAGTGCCCCAATTGAAACGACCACCCCGATAAGAAACTCTTCGGGATGCTGGGCTCGCAGCAACGAAGACCGAGCTGAAACATTCGCCACACATCTCCAAAGTGTCTTCCAGCCAAACCCAGCCTCAAATTCATTCCTCCTGCCAGTAATTCAGCCAGAGTCCTCCCCTCAGCCAGCCGCACCTCCATTCCGGCCGAACGAAATCGAAAATAAGAGTCATAAGAGGGCTAAAACCAAAAAAGGCTCCCGGTGGTGACCTATTGACCCCAAAGATGCTGATCGAACTTCCAAAATGCGCTATAGAGGCCGTCTGCAAACTATTTAATGGAATCATTAATCTTGGCTATTTCCCAAAAAAGTGGAAGAAATCCATTATTATAATGATACCGAAGCCTGGAAAAGACCACACAATTCCGTCATCATACAGACCAATAAGCCTTCTATTTTGTTTGTCTAAATTGTTTGAAAAATGCTTGTTAACTCGCATAATACCACATTTGGAAGCTTGCAATATCATCCCGGCACACCAATTTGGCTTTCGAAGAAACCATGGAACCATCGAACAAGTGAACAGATTAACATCCGAAATACGCTCAGCCTTCGAACAACGAGAATACTGCAGCGCTATTTTCCTCGACGTATCTCAAGCTTTCGACCGAGTTTGGCTCATCGGACTCATGCACAAAATTAAAACGTATTTGCCAACATACACCCACAAGCTACTGGAATCATACCTCTTCAATAGGGTATTCTCAGTGAGATGCAACGCAGCTACTTCGGGCGACTACACCATCGAAGCTGGAGTTCCACAGGGAAGCGCACTCGGGCCGTGTCTATATGTTTTGTATACTGCGGATATTCCTACGAGCGCACAACTAACAACGTCAACGTTCGCCGATGATACCGCTATTCTTAGTCGCTCCAGATGCCCAACGCAGGCAACAACCCAACTGGCTAATCATCTCACAATATTGGAAAGGTGGCTGTCCGACTGGCGCATTAAAATAAACGAACAAAAGTGTAAACATATAACGTTTACTCTTAATAGACAAACATGCCCTCCGCTTTTACTAAACGGTATGCAGATCCCTCAAGCTAACGACGTAACGTACCTTGGCGTTCACCTTGATAGACGACTTACCTGGCGTAAGCACATCGAATGCAAAAAGATGCATCTAAAACTGAAAGCCAGCAGCCTCCACTGGATCATAAACTCACGATCGCCACTGTGCCTAGACTACAAGTTACTACTGTACAATTCAGTCCTAAAGCCAATCTGGACGTATGGCTCCCAGCTGTGGGGGAACGCGAGCAGCAGCAACATAGACATCATACAGCGCGCACAATCAAAAATCCTGAGCACTATCACAGGGGCACCTTGGTATGTTCGCAACGAAAACATCCACCAGGATCTGGGCATCCTCGGAGTGAAAGACGAAATCCAGAAGCAAAAAGAGTCATACAAAGAAAAACTGTCTTCGCACCCAAATTTTCTCGCTCGGGGATTGACTCGGGTTTCTAGCGTATCCCGCCTTAGACGAAACGACCTCCCAACCCAGCAATCGATTTTAGGGCCGTCTAACTCCGTATCAGTCAATATGACTGTTAGTTAAGTTAAAAATATAAGATTTGATACACCTCTTGTTAGTCTCGCAAAGAGAAGATTCAAGAAATAAAAGCAACGTTAAAATAAAAAAAATAAAAAAAAATAAAAAAAAAATAAATCTTAAACGATGTGCATACTTTTACCTCTCGGTAGTAAAGCCTTGTTGCGTCTGGCGTACGCAGGATCAACACGTATCTAAGCGATGAATTTCTTAATATTTTAACACGAATCTTTAATTCAATTTATAATCCGATATCCCTCGCAGATAAAATTTGTGTAACAATTTTTCTATGCCTAAACGTTTTCGTGCAAAACCACGCCTATTTCTTATTTTATTTATGTATATCTAAAAGAAATATTAAGCAAATTTCATATCTGGATTATGTATGTTAGGTTTTTTATAGAAGTATTTGGGGAATATAATGTCTGGAAATGAATTATAAAGAGCTTATGTAGGCTAGAGGAGGGTGCTCGAATATGGCCCCACCTTTTTTTTCGGCTACTGGCTCGGGATTTTTATAATAAATAAACTGCAAGAAGGACCAGAACAAATACTAACTGGAGAGAACAATTGTAGTGGTTTAAAACTATGACAATTTTAGAACATGCATTAAAACGCAGTCAATCAGTTGGGATACACTGCTGGCATTGCGGTTCCTTTTATGCCCGCCCAATATTTCGACAAAATTCCCGCCCATATTTAACATTAATATACAATTAATGCCTTAAAGGAGTTCGAGAGACGTTGTCGAGTGGAGATCAAGAATTTTTTTTTCCAAAACATTATAATTTTATATCTTAAAGAATAAAATTTTTTTCCTGTATTTTGTACCCTTGCAAAGGGGTTTGTCAAAAGTGTGGAGGCAGTAAAGAAAAATACATCTTAGACCCTATAAAGAATATAAAATCACCTTATACTCAGGATCAGCTCCTGATCACCGGTCAAGGAATATAAAATTCAGATTCGCCCGAAGTTAGTTTTAATTTCTTATTTTTGATCATACCCTTGCATAGGGTATTATAATTTTAGTCAAAAGTGTGCAACGCATTGAGGGAAACATCACCGACCCTATGAAAAGTAGATCAGGATCACCTTCTGAGTTGGTCTACGTCCATCTGTCTGTCTTTTTCTATGCGAATTAGTCTCTCAGTCTTTTAAAGCTTTCGACTTTAAGCTTTGTGAGGAGATTTTGACTCCACACACGCCAAGACTGGTGGTATGGAGCAAAGTCAAGAAAGGTTGAGGGGTGCGAAAGCGGTCCAGCGCTGGGACTATTTCACGCATGCAGTACGGGGGGAGGAAATTGAAGATGAGAGGCCTAGCCACAAGACGAAAGGAGCAGTGAAGGGAGGAGCGTGCCAGAAAAGCAGAGACGACGTGACACGTAACGATTCTCGGGACGGCCGCGCAGCCTTGCTTAGAAAGTGCGACGGGGCTAGCATTAACAGAGGAGCAACGAGTGGAGGGGGCGACGTAAAATGTAGCGGGCCCTCGAAGTCCGCATAGCAACAGCAGAGGTCCGTGGCCGGGTGAGGCGAGGGGACACGGACGGCAACCCGTCAGTTGGAGAGTGGCGTGATTTTGGATTAACGGCAGGAGCAGAATTCAGGAGGATTAACGGGCGCTTCAATTAGTATAAAAGGAGGCTCATTGGAGCGAATCAGAACCAGTCTTTTTAGGAAGTTTGTAGCGTTGAGTTGGAGAACCGCCTTTGGAAATTCCCACAATCAAGTGCCAGAGCGTTTTTTAAAAAGACTCGGTAGTTTGAGTTAAAGGACCGCCTTTGAAGACTTCAACAGCCAAAAGAAAGAGAACGTAAAGAACGAGCTAGGAAAGGATCCGTTGCAGGACGGTTTCTTGACCACCGCAGGTAGCCTTGCATGAAAGTGAAGAAAGCCCAAGTCTGGCGTACTGAGTAGAGTAGATGCAGTGATTAGACAAAAATGGGAAGAGTTAACATAAAATCGTAGGTACCAGAACCTGTTCGATGAAGAGACTGGCAAGCCAAAACAGGACAAAACTGGGTTCAGCAAGCAACATAATAGAAGTTCGTTGGCTTTCTCCACTTTAAAATAAAGAAGCTTGCAGTGTAGTCCGTTCGCTCGCCTTGCTGTAATGGAACGGTTTGAGTTTATAAAGTCGGCTCCACTATGTATAAATTGTCTGTCAAAAGGTCACACGAATGTGAAGTGTAAATCGACTTGGTGTTAAATTTTTGCAAGATCGCACCACAAACTTCTGCATTGATTTACTAAGACAAAAAATAGCTTAGCGTTACCACCAACAAGGTCCGAAGCATCCCATTCTCTAAGAAACTCTTCTTGGATGGATAGTATCTGAAAATCAAAAACGTACTACATACAAACATACTTATTCTTCAACAGCCTGTCTCTAGCCTGAATTACCAAGAAGCATTACTCGAGTCAATACATAGCAGTTTAAAAAAAAGGTTGGTCGTTGGAAGAAGCAGCAACTTCTAAAAAGCTTTTGACACCTGAAAAAGAGTTATGTGAGGAAAATTTTCAGAACAGAGGGACAGTTCCTCCCTCTCAAGCGAACTCGAATACTTCTTGAGTAATAGGTATCTTAGTTGGACGATTAACAGCTTCAAGCCCTTCAACGAAGTTTGTATTAATATCAAAAGCCTTTCGTCCTTCCTCCTCAAGACAATGGAGAGACTAATCGGTCTCCACATTAATCTTATCATTAATCCAGATGACATCCAGATGACAAAATCACGCGTATAGGAATAGCCGATCCAGGGATACGGCACTCGATATCACTACGTTCGTCGAAAACGCACTTAGTGACAAGGAATATGCACTTATTGCTTTTCTAGACATAGAAGGTGAGGTCAACAACATCCTGCCATGTTCGATAAGCAATGCGATAACTAGACTAGGGGTAGACAATCAATCCGTGCACCTTATAAAGCAGATCCAGGTAAATAGGACTGTTGAGGCGATACCAATTGATTATGTGAAGGAACGACCCATCAGAGTCGGTGAAACTGTGCAAGCTTAACACCTTGTCATATGGCATTGCGCCAGCCCCATTCCTGGCCATAAGGTGTTTGAAAAGTTTTAGTAAGTCCGTGAAAAATACATTTCAGTTGCTAAAGTTATTGTGTCCGACCTTTACGTCGACGACATGTTAAGGAGTGCTGGTTGTATTGAGGTTCTAAAAACAATTAAGTCTGAAGTAACTCAGGTTCTTGAAAATGCTGGGTTTGAATTAAGCATGTGGTTTTCAAACTCGTCTGAAGTTTCTGCATCAGAGAGCACGGTTAAGCCAATTCCTAAGTAGATTCCTAAAGTAGATATATTTAAATTTGAAATTGATGCTTCTGTCATGGAACAAAAGGCAACCAAGCGAAACATTCTTTTAGTGGCAACGAAGTTGTTTGACCCCATTGGCTTATTAGGCCTCATACTTATAAAAAGAAAGATCCTATTGCACGAACTTTTGTTAAATAAGCTCCCAATAATCCTAATAAGATTGGGACGAGTCACTTCCACTTGGAAACTACCTTGTCGCAATTAGAGGAAATCTCAATTCCGAGATTCGTGTTTACCAAGTCGATATCAACCAATCAAGTTCATGTCTTCTGACGCATCGATACGAGCTTGCTATTGAGCTTGCGTAACGCAACCTATATTTGTAACGAATCTGCAGAAGTTTCGTTGTTAACTTCAATGTCTAAAGTAGCGCCGCTCAAGATAAATACGCCTCCCCGTCGCCATAAATGCGCCATCACCTCTTGGTGCCGTTCACCTATTCGGAAATCTCTGCCGCAAGATAAAGCCTCTAATCAAAGTTCGAAGTGTATTTGGTCGGATTCAGAAATTACTCTTCATTGGATTCGTTCCCATCCATCGTCGTTGCAACGTTCGTATCGAATAGAGTTTTTAAAATCTTTATTTAGCCGCATATAAAATTGGGATTATACAGAGGAAAGCCAATTTAAGGTGCGAGTGCAATGAAATAATGAACGGGAGTTCGCCCGCCTTAAATATGTTGAGCGGATGCTCGCTAGCTTGAGATGCCAAATTAGTTGGGCCGAAAGGCCGAAAAGGAGTCGGCTTGCGACCAACAATGCGCACACTATTAATTATATAATCCTAACAGTTGCTTGCTGCCTTACCCGACATTCTCCTCCCAGTTGGGGCTTCTACTCCAACTTCATCCTTAAAGGGCAAAAGGCACAGCTTAGACACTGCGCGCTTGGTAACTTGAGATGAGGTTTGAATCAGCGCCACTCGAAAGACTTCATCTCGACCAGGGATTAACTCCAATATTTTCGCAAGCGGCCATTTCATCGGAGGTAAGTTCTCGTCCTTGACTAGCACCACATCGTTCAGGGCCAAGCCAGGACCGGAGGCAGGCCATTTGGAGCGCCGCTAAAGAAGTTTTAGGTACTCTTCCTTACATCAGGGCCGGAAAGACTTCTGCAGGAAAGGCACGCGCTGCCAGCTGTCCAACCGGTTGAAGTTCAGCTTTGTGACATCGGGCTCGATAACCGGGACCAGACCGGGACAAGACAAATATATGTTTGTCTTTGTATCTCTAATTGCATAATTTTATTTGTTGAATAATACGCTGTAACTTCCGATCGTGTGATGGTTTTATATGTGTGTTTATCTTTTACCTGGCAAGTCGGCATGAAGCCGCCTTTTTTAATGATGTTAGCTCCAAAGGAAGTCATGCGAAAGAAGTTACTGTATTCAAGGATGTGTTGAAGAAAATACCTGGAATGGCTGGTGTAAGTAATGGATACAGTTTGACTTTTCCAGTTTGACTTTGCACAGCACAATCCACCCGTTTCTCTTTTGAACTTTAACACATTGCAATATCTGTCGTCATTGGTCCAATTCCTAAATTTGTATTTGTCTAAATCTATGATTCGCAGTGGAACCATATTGGAAGTCTAGTAATAATTCCAATTATAGGCATGGTGAGAACTTATGGAAATCAGACTTGTATGGCGGCTAAGGCAAGAAACAAACATTCATGAATTTATTCATAGATAAACTCTATCAATATTGATTTGAAGATCAACTTACATATTATTTAATTTGTGGGTGTATTTTTATACCCTTGAGGGTTTTATAATTTTGAAGGAGACATCTGCGACCATAGAAAGTATATATGTACATAAGGGATGCCCGAGCTCTGCATACGAGAGAAAAAACTCCAGCTTTTTTACAACAGCTTATTATTACACAATGACAAATAATGCAGAGCTTCTTACTTAAAAAATAAATTTTCTGCAAAGAAGAAGTGTATCGCTTCAGGTCGACCATTTTGGCAGAAACAAAGACAAGAATAAATTTCTTGCAGTTTTCGGCACTCCAAAAACAAAATGCATTCGGATTAGCTCGATTGTGGAGAATAGGGAAAACACGAAAAAGTGTTATTGTAATTGCCCTTTGCCTATGCTGGGAGCAGTGTTGCCAGAGAATGAGCTGCCATGACCATGTTCATATGACTAATGAAATTTGCAGTTTTTGTATTTTTTTTTTTAGCTAGATCTTTAAGCAAATCTGAAATTTCACAATTTTCTTCAACGCTGTATTCATCGTTGTTTTTTTTTTTAAAATTTGCTGCACTTATTTTTCGGGTAGATTGTTTGAGTAAAAACACTCTCCGTGCCTGCGCAATCCATATCTGCGAAATTAAAAGTATGTACTATAATTAAGAAACAACTGATTATAAATTTAAAAACAACCTTGATGCTTAAAATAGCGTTTAACGATTTAAGCTGGAGTCTGTTCCGTAGTTTTGTTTTGACAAGATACATCTGGCTAAAAACGCGCCTAAACTTGAACTCGTTATTCTGCAGTCAAGAATCTCGAAATAATTGCTTATTAATCACTTTAGGCATTTTCTTTTCTTGAATTTCACAAATATGTACATATGAGTGGTCGTACATAGACTAGATACTGAATACTAAATATGCACAAGCATCGATTACACACACCATTGATAAAAAAAAAAAACTCACAATTATTTCACGGATCAATACAAATACTAGTTTTGATATTCATAAGTAAAATAATATTTTAAAAACGTTAAAATTTCCCCGAAAACCCTTATTGCTTAAGCTACGAAGCTTATGCTTATGTTTAGGAGCCACGAAGCTTATGGCGTGAGCATGAACCTTATGGCGCGAGCAGTCTAACACAACCCCGTATGCATGAGCATTTGCAAAAACAAATGAGCAGTGAGAGTAATGGGATGTGCACCACTGATATATATTATTGATCAGGATCACCTCACCTCACACACCCTTCTTTCCTTTTCACGCTGTATATACTTAAATCGGAACGGCCGGGGTCTACCGACTATATTCTATAGCTGCAATGTAACTGATTGATAGAAAATGATATAACTTTGGTGTATTTTTTTTTTTTTTTGCAGTATAATACGACTTACCAAATTTTGTAAGGATCGGCTAACTATATATAGCTATCATCACTAACAACACAGCATATTCGTTAGGTCGGCTTTTAGACTTATGTTTTTTATCTGATCCTGATGGTACCGCGCTTTTCAGAGCTTTGCCCCTTTCAACCCCAGAGGATCCATATCACCCCACACTGGAAGTTTCAATCGAAACCATTCCTGGTATCGATCAGATGTCTCCATGCGTGGAAAATAAGATTCGCTTTTTCCGTAAAGCTGATTTTCACAAACTTAATAGCCTTATCGATTCATATGATTGGTACATTTTCTGGCATGCACCCATCTTCATGTCACCTTAGAAAAATTTAATGTATTTTAAATAAATTTTTTGACTCCTGTGTGCCATGGAAATATCCGTCCACTCCTTGGTCTACAAAAACCTGCAGTAGAATAGATTTTTTAAGATATCTATCTACTAGCTCGGTCAAACTTTACCGTTCATAACGCTGAAAGTTACAGGAATTATATTCGCCGCTGCCGGATACAATTTACTTAGGATCCAAAGCAGTTTTATAACTTTGTAAACACTAGGGTCAAACCCACTTATTCGCCAGGCCCCGATAGAGTACCAGGCTGTGCCAGGGCTCTGTGCAAACCTCTTCTAACACTTTTAAACTTGTCTTTGGAAACCTCGATTTTTCCCCTTAAGTGGAAGGAATATATTATAATTCCCTTACATAAAAAAGGGAAAAAGTCCAATGCTGGCAATTACAGAGGTATCTCTAAATTGTCGTCCATTCCAAAGTTATTCCAATCTTCAGTTCGATCTTGAAAGTATTCAAAAATGGTGTTAAGCGAATGATTTAAAACTTAATTGGTCAAAATGCAAACTTATGTCTTTATTTCGTTTTTTTCCTCTTTAGGCTAAGTATTTTCTTTATGGCATTTCCTAAGAAAAATTAACCTGGGGTTATGATCCCGGAGTCCTATTATACACTAAACTTAAATTTGCCGACCATATTTTCTCAATGGTTAAAGGAGGCTAAAAGAGTCCTTGGTTTCATTTAAAGATGGTCATAAGAATTTAACGACCTCTACATAACTAAAACTTTATTAATTTTTTTGGTTCGTCCGATACTGGAGTACGGTTCAAGTGTCTTGTCCACAATATGGTCACAAGACAGTACATCAGGACCGCATAAAATCCGTACAAAGAATTTCTTAACTTTTTCACTTAGAGGTCTAAACTGGGATGCAAATTTTCACCTTCCTTCTTATAATAGTAGACTCTTACTAATAAACTTACCAAGCTTACCAAGTACCAAACTAACTAATAAACTCACCAATCGTAGGACAATGCTGGGTGTAGTTTTCCTGCATAACATCATCAATGGGGATGTAGATAGCCAGCATTTACTATCACGCTTTAATTTTAACATTCCCAATAGAAGGACCAGAAACATTAGTCCTATATTACTTAGCCATTGCAGTTCGACATATGCACAGCACGACCCTTTTAGGGTCGTAGTTCGATGTTCGAACTACAATAGTCTTTACTCTATAACATTTCTTTTCTGTCCTTCAAGTTTAAAATGTAGAATTTTAAATTTCCTTACTAACTCTTCCTAGCTTAATAAATTACTAATAGCTTAACATATACTAATAAATCGTTTCTCGACCGCCCCTCGGTCGTCTGGGCCTCTTAGCTTTATGATGAATGCTAGCTGATGCTCTAACTTATGCGCAAGCCATTCCCAAAATTCTGAAAGTCCGCGGAAAAAAAAATACATAAATAAAAAATTAGCTCAATGAGGAACGTTCAAAAAAATGAGCGTAAAAGCTCAGTAAACCAAAGAAACGGCTTTTACTCTTACCAAAGATTATAAAGTACATAGATGGGACATCAGGGCCCAAAACGGACAACTTTTTGCGTCGAGCTTGTTGGTGAGGGGGGAACGCACATGCATACGATTCTATTTTTAGAACTCTTTACATGTATCAGTCAACAAAAATGTGAACCTATGTGTGTATGTGTGACTGCTCGCACGACGGCGTAAAAAGGTTTTGGCTTCCAAATTTCAATTTCAATTTCTCGTTTCTGTTTTCGATGCGCCGATGTGGTAGTTGGTAGATCAAATAATATTTTTGATCGCCTCAGATCGAGACAGGATGGTAGCCTAATGCATAGAGTAGTTACTCTATGTATAATTTTTCTGTGTTCAAATCCTCGTAAGGACTTTGAACTTTTTCTTTCTTTTATAATTATTATTATTATTTTTTTTCTTTAATTGTAATATTTATACCCTTGCAGAGGGTATTATAATTTTGGTCAAAAGTGTGCAACGCAGTGAAGGAGACATCTCCGACCCTATAAAGTATATATATTCTTGATCAGGATCACCTCCTGAGTTGATATGAGCATGTCCGTCTGTCCGTCTGTCCGTCTGTCTGTCTGTCCGTCTGTCTGTTTCTACGCGAACTAGTCTCTCAGTTTTAAAGCTATCGTCTTGAAACTTTGCACATACCCTTCTTTCCTTTGCACGCAGTATATAAGTCGGAACGGCCCGGATCGGCCGACTATATCCTATAGCTGCCATATAACTGATTGATCGGAAATGGTATAACTTTGGTGTTTTTAGAGTTAGAGAGTTCAAATTTGACATGAGAGCTACTTTTGGCAAAACTTTACGTCATGCCAAATTTCATAAGGATCGGCCGACTATATTCTATAGCTGCCATATAACTGAACGATCGGAAATGACCCAACTTTCGTGTTTTTGAAGATAGAAAGCTGGAATTTAATACAGATTCTTTTTTTAGTCAGTTGATCCAACCTACCAAATTTCATTAGGATCGGCCGACTATATCCCATAGCTGCCATATAACTGAACGATCGGAAATGGTATTTGGTAGAAATATCAACTTTCGTATTTTTGAAGATAGAAGTTTGGGTCTTTTTTTAGATTTTGTATTGTAATAAATTGGATTATAAATTCCTATTCCCATAAGGATCGGCCAACTATATCCGATGCTTGCGATATATATCCGGTTTTAACTGCAAGGGTATATAAACTTCGGCTCCGCCCGAAGTTAGCTTTCCTTTCTTGTTTTCTTTAATTTTACAATTGTAAAATTGTTTAATTCTTCATTATGTCCGGCTAATAAAATTTCAAGGGAGTCCTTCCGGCATTTTTTCATCCGACCCGTCCGTCACTTATTTTGACTTTAATTGTTATAGAATAAAATTAAAAATAATAATAATAACGTAAAAATTAAAAGTAAAAAAAAAAATAATACAAAAATAAAAGTAAATATAAAAATAATCATAAAACTAAAACTTTATCAAAATCGAAACAACCGCCCGCTAATGAAGTCGAACCCAGGACCCCATGAATAAGGACCACGCACTATCCATCTAGGCTACCCTCGGAGTTGACTTTAGGATACTTAAAATTGGTGTTAAAGGAGGCGCTAGAATCTACACCGAAAACAGAGTTGACGAGTAAGGATAGTAAAAGATATTTCTGATCTCTTTACTCTTACATTGGTTCGGTTACAACGTTTCAAACTTTCATCGTTCCAAAGATGTTACGATCTAAAAATAGAATTCTCTCTCTCATCTGCCAGCCGTTTGTCGTGGAACCCGCTCTCAAATGTTTTCATTATTACAGCGGGTTCCACGACGGAAAAAATTAAAACATTTGAGAGCGGGTTCCATGACTCGGCCTACCAAAATGCCGTAGAACCCGCACTTATAGACATTTTTACAGCGGGTTCCACTACGAACTTAGACGATGTTAAGGTGATTTTACAATTTTGTATTTTTTTTTATTGGATTATAAATTTAGAAAAACACATTAAAATAATAAAACAATAATATAAATAGATTTAAAATATAAAAAAAATTGACTTCCCGAGCCAGGTTTGAACTCGTTTTACTTTGCACACTAGCCAAGCACTCTACCACTGGGCTATTCCTCATTCTTTGTCGCGCGAAAAATTTCTCTAACTTAACTTGTGGCGCAATGGAACCCGCTCGTCCAGCGGGTTCCACTGATGGAACCCGCCATAGAAAATTTTGTTTTGTATGAGATGTCCCATCTATGTACTGTATAATCTTTGCTCTTACTTTTCAACCCGCGAGCCCGAAATGGTAAAATCTGACAAATCTACTGACCGCTAAAAGCCAAAGTGCGCGGTGTTCCTCACCCGCTCTGGTCGCTTCCGCGTCATGGAGTTAATAGCGTAACAAACTCCCGCGTCATGGCGTTAACAGCGTAAAGACCCCCTCTCCAATGGCGGAAACAAATTTTGCTCAAACATCAAGAATTTTTGTAGCCACAGCGAAAACTACTGCAATGCAAAATATCGCGACATCAAAGACTTCAGCGAGTGGCAAAACAAAAACTTCGAAAAGTGCCAAAGCGGTCCCGGCAAAACGGACTGGAATGAATCGCTACGACCAAATTAGGCGCAAGCTTAGCCCGCAGAGTAATCCGGCCGGCAATAAAACAAAAACAAGCGACGAGAACCAGGCAGATCGAGTAGATGTAATTTATACAATTATAAATGTGATCCAGGGCAAGACACCGTGAAAAAAGCCCAGCCCCCTCCAATCTACATCCAATCTGTACATCAGGAAGAAAACCACCTGGTAAACCAAATTGTGCCGTTGATCGTGAACGGTAACCACATTCATGTTGTCTCGCTCGTTAAACGGAATATAAAAGGAGCATACCGATGCTCTACGATCTGGAATGGAAAATCCAATTCAGCTCCAATTCACAAAGCGCTCAACAAGCTCTAGAACACCCACATAGCAAAACGGAAACTATGGTGCTTACGAAACAACAAAGTATGATGGAGCTTATGTCATTCATGAAAACGACTATTTAAACTCTTGTTCAAAACCAGAACATGGTAAAACATCTTCTCGTAGCACAATAGTCTAAATAATCTAAGTAGAATCTACGAATGTAAATGTAAAACGCATATGTCTCACGGCATGAACTAAAATTGTTACAATTCTTAAACTATTGATGTTATGCTACCCCTATTAATGTTATGCTACTGGAGGAAACGCATCTTTCAAGCAAATACAACTTTCAAATAAGAGGCTACACCATCTACCGCACAGATCATCCAGATGGGAAAGCCCACGGCGGAACTGGAGTTCTAGTCAGAAAACGCATTAAACACCATTTTCACAAAAGGTTTGCAACAAACTTCTTGCAGGCCACATCGATACAAAGTCAGTCAAGCAACGGAATCCTTTCAATCGCTGCCGTTTACTGCCCTCCTCGTTTCTCAATCTCGGAAGGACAATTTATGGACTTCTACAATTCACTTGGGGATCGTCTTATAGCCGCAGGAGACTACAACACCAAACATACGCACTGAGGATCACGTCAAGTGACTTCCAAAAGAAGGATATTGTACAATTAAATTATAAATTTGAAAAATAAACCGGACTATGTTTCCAATGGAAGTCCCACATACTGGCCAACGACTCACGAAAGCTCCCAGATCTTATTGATTTTGCAGTGACAAAAAACATACCTCGCAATCTAATAAGTGCCAAAGCAGTCTCGGACTTATCATCAGACCACTCGCCTGTGCTTCTAACGCTTCTTCAAAGCCCAGAAATAACTGAACACCCCTTCAGCCTGACGGCGCCAAAAACGAACTGGCTAAAATACAAAAAGTACGTGAGTGCCCACATAGAACTCGCCCCGGAATTTAACATGGAATCTGACATAGACTTCACTACGAGCGCCCTGGAAGTAGTACTCGTTGAGGCAGCTAAAATCTCCACTCCTCATGGAAAAGAAGTAGACCGAAACAAATACTTCAAATCTAATCAGCAAATCGAACAGCTCGTGCGAGAAAAGAGGCACACGCGTCGTGATTGGCAAAACAGTAGATCACCAGCTTCAAAACAACGCCTTAAGGAAGCAACCCGATCACTCGACCAGGCTCTTCACCAACAGGAAGAAAATGCACAGCTGGGGTACATCCAGAATCTCTCGCTAACAATCACAAAGTACCCCCTATGGAGGGCCCACCCAAATCTTAGTGCCCCAATTGAAACGACCACCCCGATAAGAAACTCTTCGGGATGCTGGGCTCGCAGCAACGAAGACCGAGCTGAAACATTCGCCACACATCTCCAAAGTGTCTTCCAGCCAAACCCAGCCTCAAATTCATTCCTACTGCCAGAAATTCAGCCAGAGTTCTCCCCTCAGCCATCGCAGCTTCATTCCGGCCGAACGAAATCGAAAAAGTCATAAGAGGGCTAAAACCAAAAAAGGCTCCCGGTGGTGACCTTTTGACCCCAAAGATGCTGATCGAACTTCCAAAATGCGCTATAGAGGCCGTCTGCAAACTATTTAATGGAATCATTAATCTTGTCTATTTCCCCAAAAAGTGGAAGAAATCCATCATTATAATGATACCGAAGCCTGGAAAATACCACACAATTCCGTCATCATACAGACCAATAAGCCTTCTATCTTGTTGGTCTAAATTGTTTGAAAAGTGATTGGTAACTCTGGAAGCTTGCAATACTATTCCGGCACACCAATTTAGCTTCCGAAGAATACTGTAGCTCTATTTTTCCCGACGTATGTCAAGCTTTCGACCGAGTTTGGCCTAATGGACTCATACCTCTACAATAGTGAAATGGAATCGAATCAAATGAACAACTAACAACGTCAACGTTCGCCGACGTACCGTTATACTTAGTCGCCCATATGCCCCACCCAAGCAACAAACAAACTCGCTAGTCATCTTAGAGTAATGGAAAGGTGGAAAGGATTATAACTGTCCAACTGGCGCAGTAAAATAAATGATCAAATGCGAAAAGATGTAACGTTTACTCTTAATAGACAAACATGCCCGCCGCTTTCACTAAACGGTATGCAGATCCCTCAAGGCAACAAAGTAACGTACCTTGGCGTTCACCTTGACAAACGACTAACCAGGAGTAAGCACATCGAATGCAAGAAGATGCACTTAAAACTAAAACACAAGCTTACGATCGCCTCTATACCTGGACTACAAGGTACTACTCGACGATTCTGTGCTAAAGTCAATCTGGAGGTATGGCTCTCAGCTGTGGGGAAACGCGAGCTGCAGCAATCACAACTATCACTGGGTCACCTTGGTATGTTCGCAACGAAAACATCTACCGGGATCTGGGTATACTTGCAGTGAAAGACGAAATACAGAAGCAAAAAGTGTCCTACAAAGAAAAAATGACTTCGCATCCAAATTTCCTCGCTCGGGGACTGACTTAAGTTTCCAGCCGATCCAGCCTGCGCCGCAACGACCTCCCAACCCAGCAATCGATTTTTAAGGCCGTCTAACTCTGTATCAGTCAATATAACTATTATATTGACTCTGTATAAAGTCAAGTGAAATTATAAGATTTGATAAACTTTTTGTTAGTCTCGCAACGAGAAGATTCAAGAAATCAACGATGAGTCCCATTTTTTGTTGAAAATTGTTTCTGAAATACAATTTTTTGCTTCCGCAGTGTTGCTTTTCTACCATCTGATTTTATTTACCATTGTTTTATTGAAAGTCTGTAAGCCACAGGTATAAAGTATTCAAGAATGCGAATATAAACATGAAGCAGAGATAACCCAAAATCATAACGTTCTTCATGAACTGTTCTTTCTAAGCAGATTTTTATGTGATTCATTTTGGTGGGTTTGGAAACACACATATAAAATTCGGCTGACGACGATTGGGAAACTTTGCCATTGTCTACTGCAGCAAATGAGTAACATTTATAACTTTATTCTTTAGTATATACTGCGTGGGTAATAAGTTCTCTATTTAAGTTTAAAATATTCATATTCGTCCAGTGAGATCTGAGCGGATTCTTTTCTACATTGAAATCTTATGGATCGGACGCATCGTGTGGATGATGAAAGAGGATTTTTCCAATTAATTTTGTTGTTGGTCGAATCCGCAGCAGCAGATTCGGTTACAATTATTTTATCGGGATAACATTTCTCTTTTTCGTCTACAATCCAGTCATAACATAGTAAAAACTTCGCCACTATCGTTATTAGCATATACTGATTCCTCGTCAAATTTGCATCAATTATAAGATATATTTGACGGGTGCAGAAATTTTGACGGGTATTATTGATAGTTGCTCTTGTTGGCTTGCATAACGTAAGTCATCGCTTGCGGCCCCTTTTATACCCTTATAACCCTTATACAAGTCGGAACGGCCGGGATCGGTCGACTATATCCTATAGCTGTCATATAACTGATTGATCGGAAATGCTATACCTTTGGTGTTTTTAGAGTTAGAGAGATTTTCAGATTTTGCATGAGTGCTATATTTGGAAAAAATAATACGACCTGCCAAATTTCATAGCGATCGGCCGACTATATCTTATAGCTGACATATAACTGAACGATCGGAAATGGTAGTCGGTAAAAATACCAACTTTGTATTTATAAAGATAGAAGATTGGGTCTTTTTTTGGGTATTGTAGTATAATAGAACATTATAATATTCTTATAATGTTCGGCCAACTACACCAGATTTTTGCCATATATATCCGGTTTTAACTGCAAGGGTATATCAACTTCGACTCCGCCCGAAGTTAGCTTTGCCTTCATTGTTTTTATACCCTTGCAGAGGGTATTATAATTTTGGTCAAAAGTGTGCAACGCAATGAAGGAGACATCTCCGACCCTATAAAGTATATATATTCTTGATCAGGATCACCTCCTGAGTTGATATGAGCATGTCCGTCTGTCCGTCTGTCTGTTTCTACGCAAACTAGTCTCTCAGTTTTAAAGCTATCGTCTTGAAACTTTGCACACACCCTTCTTTCCTTTGCACGCAGTATATAAGTCGGAACGGCTTGGATCGGCCGACTATATCTTATAGCTGCCATATAACTGATTGATCGGAAATGGTATAACTTTGGTGTTTTTAAAGTTAGAGAGTTCAAATTTTAGGTGAGAGCTATTTTTGGCAAAATAATACGACATGCCAAATTTCGTAAGGATCGGCCGACTATATCTTATAGCAGCCATATAACTGAACGATCGGAAATGGTTTTTGGTAGAAATACCAACTTTGGTACTTTTGAAGATAGATGCTTGAGACTTTTTTTAGATTTTGTATTGTAATAAATTGGATTATATATTCATATTCCCATAAGGATCGGCCAACTATATCCGATGTTTGCGATATATTTCCGGTTTTAAATGCAAGGGTATATAAACTTCGGCTCCGCCCGAAGTTAGCTTTCCTTTCTTGTTTTTAATTACTGCAATACGGCGACGTTTTGTCCGTTGTGAAAAAAGATAGGAAAGCCAATCGGAGTGTTTTCGTTTAATATAGTTTTTATTCCGGGAACATTCATTATGATCATTCAACTTCAAAATAAAGAAATTCCTATTAAACCATATTTAAGTAAAGTTGTTGCTTTACCATGATCAAATGTATAGCCGTGATTATCGATGTAAGATTGTAATAAATTAAAAATTTCTTGCAATGTTTTAGCGCTTGAACTCTTGCTAGCTCAAAAAAAATCAAAAATAGTGCGAAATTTGGCACTGATAAGATGTTCCTATAGCTAATTATTAGTACCAGATGAAACACATAAAATATTAAAACAAGTGCAATACAAAAAACAAACACAGAGAATCAAATACAACAATAAGCAACGCACAAAACAAAGACACGAAAAGTCTGTAAGAAACGCATGAAAAAACGACACAAAAACTTGATTAAACTTAAATTGAACTTGAACTTGAAACTTGAATGCTTGATTACATTAAGTGCAGCCAATTGTAAATGTTGCTTCTAACTAAATATTGAAAAATTTTGAAAAGAAAAGTTTCGTTGAAGGGCATCATAGGCAAAACATCTTTTTAGAAGCTGGCTACCCCACACACCCATACTTCGTCGATAGATTAGCGGAGAGGAATTATTCACAGCGTTCTTCGTCAATAGATTAGCGGAGAGGAATTTATCACAGCGTTCTGTTTAATATCCTTGGAGTCCGAAAAACTTTTCTCCAGCCAGCTTCCTGCGTGCGCCGAGCAACAACCGACGCCTATTCCTAAAATACTCAGCCCTGGTGCGGCAGTCCACCTTCCAAAGTTGCCAGTACCCAACTTTTCTGAAAATTATACAGATTGGCCAGCATTTCATTCACCAGAACCAGTCGTTATCAAATGTTCAGCGGTTTCGTTTCCTCGAGAAAGCACTGCCTAAAGAGCAGGACCAAGATGTACACCAGAGAACGGCAACTTGCCACTCGCACAATGAGTGGCACGAAAAACACCGGGTATTTTAGGCACTCGGATGTCTTGCATGCACGAAGTTTTGTGCATGAGTATTTACCATGCACGAAACTTCGGGTGTGATTTCGGGTGCTTGCCTTTTTTTTACCCAGTAAGTTTCTTATGGGTGGATCGCAGGCACAAAAAAAAAACGGATGGGTAGATCGCAGGCACACACCAAAAACGGATGGGTGGATAGCAGGCACAAATAAAAAATGGATGGAAGAAAGGCACAAAAAGAAGATCATAAAACGATCGTAGGAAAGGGTTTTGTTGTTTTTACTTTTGTATGTTCTAGGTACCCGTGCACGTCTAGACGCTTAGGTAGTTAGAAAAGGACAGAACGGAAAGAAAAGGAAAAGGACAAAATCTTCAACGATCTTTTTTTTTACCATTTTTCTTTTTCCCCTTTTTTTTTAGGGTGGTTGGTATGATCCGAATAAGCGACCGAAAAACACTCGGGTGTTTTGCGTCTCAAGACACATAGGCACAAAATCATGGGTGCAAGAAAGGCAATAGGCACAAAATCATGGGTGCAAGAAAGGCAATAGGCACAAAATCATGGGTGCAAGAAAGGCAATAGATACTTTGTACTCATCCAAAAATTGTGTGTGTCGGTATTGCCTTTTTTGTTTTGTGTGGCGAGTGGTACTTGCACACAAATTTTTATGGGTATGCATAGGGTTCTCTGATGTACACCAAATGGTACTAATGGATGGAACGCTATGATAACTTTTACACTTTATGCACCACATGAATGCCCTCTAAGATTTACCTTTAATCTCATCAGAGATCAAACATTTATTAAATATAACCAACTTATGCATCAACGAGATCAACCGTCTCAAAACTAACAATTATTCTAGCACGTGATGGATAGTCATCTGTACAAGCCTGGCAAAAACATTCCTCAACCATCGCCCCGTCATCATGAGCATTGTTCCACTCAGGCAGCACGTTCTACATTACGGTAGGAACCAGCGGTCCCATCTCTTGTATAAACAGCAAGGGCCACAACATTTTGCTGCGATGTCCTGGATTTTTTTTTTCCAAGAATTTGTCGATCATACAAAGGCATGTCCAAATTGCCTCAGCATCACTCATTCTTTGTCCCAGTGCAGCACCAAAAAAATTGTTTACAATTCGGACATCGTCACCATACCCTGTTTTACTTCACCACGACGTATGAAAGCTCACCACAGACTGCTCAGAACGCACAACTCGCTTTCCGAATTTCCCAGGGAAAATGAGCAATTGTCTGATATGTCCTCCGTGGTATCCCTTCAAGTGATAACACAGGGTATTCCACAGTCCGGACCACCGACACCGACTGATGCTGCAGGTTTCGTACTTGCGACACCAAAACCCTTACAGGTGATTCCTCCATCGAAACATATATTTGTTTTTCGGCTTGCCTCTGATACTTCAGAGATTGATATCTCGGCTTATTTCAAAGCCAAAACAAAAGCCGATATAAAGGTGGAGGACATAGCGAAATTAAAATATAATTAGGTAAGGCGCACTTCTTCTTTCAAGATTCGTGTGCGCGTGCTCTGATGTTCAAGACGATTTGTTAACCTAGTTTTTGGCCAGAGAACATTTTCGTCCAAGAACATAAGCCTAGTTCCGTGAAAAAAAAAGTTGTAAAACCAGTGGGAGTCAAACTTCCCCACATTAGAACTACTGACCAACCTTCCATCTCTTCTTCGTCCACTAACCCAAAATACTAGTATCGTCACCAAAACTTACCTACCTATCACTTACCTATTACCAGAATACTAGGTGGCTACGTAGCAAACTCCCCAAACTATATTCTGATAGTTCTTTCTTTGCATCCCATATTATACCCATTACTTAAACTTGGCTAAAGCCGGAGATCTTTAGCTTCGAAGTTTTTCCATGTACCTTTTTCGACCTCAGCAAAGGGGTGGTGGAGTCCTCATTTCGGTAAACTCCCAACTTGATACTGAAGAGGTGAAATCACAAGAGTTTGATGACATAGAATTTATTTGCATTAAAATCATTTTGCTTGCTAAATCTTTATAAATGACATGTTTATATATACCGCCTTTGTCCGAACCGCCCACATACAAGCAACATTTGTCCGCTATTCAATCCGTTTTTAATCTTTAGTCCGATCGTAACCAGCTGAAACGGAGTTAGACGGCCCTAAAAATCGATTGCTGGGTAAGGAGGTCGTTGCGTCTAAGGCGGGATACGCTAGAAACCCGAGTCAATCCCCGAGCGAGAAAATTTGGGTGCGAAGACAGTTTTTCTTTGTATGACTCTTTTTGCTTCTGGATTTCGTCTTTCACTGCGAGGATGCCCAGATCCCGGTGGATGTTTTCGTTGCGAACATACCAAGGTGCCCCTGTGATAGTTCTCAGGATTTTTGATTGTGCGCGCTGTATGATGTCTATGTTGCTGCTGCTCGCGTTCCCCCACAGCTGGGAGCCATACGTCCAGATTGGCTTTAGGACTGAATTGTACAGTAGTAACTTGTAGTCTAGGCACAGTGGCAATCGTGAGTTTATGATCCAGTGGAGGCTGCTAGCTTTCAGTTTTAGGAGCATCTTTTTGCGTCTATCAAGGTAAGGTAAGTCGTCTATCAAGGTGGACGCCAAGGTACGTTACTTCGTTAGCTTGAGGGATCTGCATACCGTTGAGTAAAAGCGGAGGGCATGTTTGTCTATTAAGAGTAAACGTTATATGTTTACACTTGTGTTCGTTTATTTTAATGCACCAGTCGGACAGCCACCTTTCCAATATTGTGAGATGATTAGCAAGTTGGGTTAGCAAGTTGTTGCCTGCGTTGGGCATCTGGAGCGACTAAGGATAGCGGTATCATCGGTAGGAAGCGCTCGTAGGAATATCCGCAGTATACAAAACATATAGACACGGGCCGAGTGCGCTTCCTTATGGAACTCCAGCTTCGATGGTGTAGTCGCCCGAAGTAGCTGCGTTGCATCTCACTGAGAATACCCTATCGTAAAGGTATGATTCCAGTAGCTTTGTGGGTGTATGTTGGCAAATACGTTTTAATTTTGTGCATGAGTCCGATGAGCCAAACTCGGTCGAAAGCTTGAGATACGTCGAGGAAAATTGCGCTGCAGTATTCTCGCTGTTCGAAGGCTGAGCGTATTTCGGATGTTGATCTGTTCACTTGTTCGATGGTTCCGTGGTTTCTTCGGAAGCCAAATTGGTGTGCCGGAATTATATTGCAAGCTTCCAGATGTGGTATTATGCGAGTTAACAAGCATTTTTCAAACAATTTAGACAAACAAAATAGAAGGCTTATTGGTCTGTATGATGACGGAATTGTGTGGTCTTTTCCATGCTCGGTATCATTATAATAATGGATTTCTTCCACTTTTTTTGGGAAATAGACAAGATTAATGATTCCATTAAATAGTTTGCAGTCTATAGCGCATTTTGAAAGTTCGATCAGCATCTTTGGGGTCAAAAGGTCACCACCGGGAGCCTTTTTTGGTTTTAGCCCTCTTATGACTTTTTCGATTTCGTTCGGCCGGAATGAAGCTGCGATGGCTGAGGGGAGAACTCTGGCTGAATTTCTGGCAGGAGGAATGAATTTGAGGCTGGGTTTGGCTGGAAGACACTTTGGAGATGTGTGGCGAATGTTTCAGCTCGGTCTTCGTCGCTGCGAGCCCAGCATCCCGAAGAGTTTCTTATCGAAGTGGTCGTGTTAATTGGGGCACTAAGATTTGGGTGGGCCCTCCACAGGGGGTACTTTGTGCATGTTGGCGAGAGATTCTGGATGCACCTCAGCTGTGCATTTTCTTCCTGTTGGTGAAGAGCCTGGTCGAGTGATCGGGTTGCTTCCTTAAGGCGTTGTTTTGAAGCTGGTGATCTACTGTTTTGCCAATCACGACGCGTGTGCCTCTTTTCTCGCACGAGCTGTTCGATTTGCTGATTAGATTTGAAGTATTTGTTTCGGTCTACTCCTTTTCCATGAGGAGTGGAGATTTTAGCTGCCTCAACGAGTACTACTTCCAGGGCGCTCGTAGTGAAGTCTATGTCAGATTCCATGTTAAATTCCGGGGCGAGTTCTATGTGGGCACTCACGTACTTTTTGTATTTTAGCCAGTTCGTTTTTGGCGCCGTCAGGCTGAAGGGGTGTTCAGTTATTTCTGGGCTTTGAAGAAGCGTTAGAAGCACAGGCGAGTGGTCTGATGATAAGTCCGAGACTTCTTTGGCACTTATTAGATTGCGAGGAATGTTTTTTGTCACTGCAAAATCAATAAGGTCTGGGAGCTTTCGTAAGTCTGTTGGCCAGTATGCGGGACTTCCAGGGGAAACGTAGTCCAGTTTATTTTTCACATTTATATTTTAATTGAAAAATATCCTTCTTTTGGAAGTCACTAGACGTGATCAGTGCGTATGTTTGGCGTCTCCTGCGGCTATAAGACGATCCCCAAGTGAATTGTAGAAGTCCATAAATTGTCCTTCCGAGATTGAGAAACGAGGAGGGCAGTAAACGGCAGCGATTGAAAGGATTCCGTTGCTTGACTGAATTTGTATCGATGTGGCCTGCAAGAAGTTTGTTGCAAACCTTTTGTGAAAATGGTGTTTAATGCGTTCTCTGACTAGAACTCCAGTTCCGCCGTGGGCTTTCCCATCTGGATGATCTGTGCGGTAGTTTGTGTAGCCTCTTAAATGAAAGTTGTATTTGCATGTAAGATGCATAGTAGCATACCAGCATACTAGCATACCACCAGTAGCATAACGTCAATATGGTTTTCGGTCAAGAATTGTGACAATTCTAGTTTATGCCGTGAGACACCATTGGCGTTCCACATTGATATTCGTAGCGCCTGATAGATTATTTAAACTGTTGTTCTACGAGCAGCTGTATCACCATGTTCTGGTTTTGAACAAGCGTTTGCATGATCGTTTTTATGAATGACATAAGCTCCATCATACTTTTTTAGGGGGAAGTATCTTAGTTTTCGTTTTGTTGAGCGCTTTGAGAGTTAGGCTGAATTGGAATTTCCCTTTCAGATTGTAGAGCATCGGCATAGGAGAAGCCCTTGGTGGTGTTTAGTGGACCGAATGAGGATCATGCAGCTTTGGCGAAGAAGACGTCTGGCGTAGTTTTTGACGCATGCGACTCTTTAACTCCTTATACACCATACATCCTCTATAGTTTGCCGTATGGTTGCCTCCGCATTTTCCACATTTCTTCACGGTACTGTCCTTGTTTGTAGTGCAGTTGGTGGAGTTGTGGGCGTCCCCGCAGACTACACAGACTTGTGCGTCCATACTCTTGACAATTAGTGCATTGCACTGGACCGTTGCGTTTATGTGGCTCTTCAACAGTCATTTTCCGATGCAAAAGATATTGCAGGTTGTAGATTGGGTGGACTTCGTTCTTCTTCAGCGACCTGCTTTCTGGCTCGAGCTCGACCTTGAAGAGGGGTTGTGGCTTTTTATCTTTTTTTAGAATGTTAACAACATTCTTGGCGGCGAAGCCGTTTTCATTAAGGGCGGTTTTTATTTCCGCGGCGGTAACATCAGGTTCTATTCCCTTTACTACCACTTGTAGGCCCTTACTGCTTTTCAGCTGGTACGTGTAATAGTTTTTCTGTACAGTGTCCAGATATTTGGACACGATTCGGAAGTGCTCTTCAGTCTTGGTTTGCACCTTTGTTTTTTTTTTTTTTTTTTTTTTTTTTTTTTTTTTGTACCGGTCTTTCAGAATTTGGAAATGGCTTATGCATCAATAAGAGAATCAGCTAGCATTCCTGTATTCATCATAAAGCTTAGAGGCCCAGACGACCGAGGGGCGCTCAAGAAACGATTTGTTAGAGTATATTAAGTTATTTGTTAATTATTAAGCTAAGAGGAGTTAGTAAGGAAATTTAAAATTCTATATTTTAAATTAGAGTAGTTCGAACATAATACCCTAAAAGGGTCATGCAGTGCATATGTCGAACTACAACGGCTAAGGAACAGAGGACTAAAGTTTCGAGTCCTTCTATTAGGAATGTTGAAATTTAAGCGTGTTAGTAAATGCTGGCTATCTACATCCCCGTTAATAAGGTTATGCAGAAAAACTACACCGAGCATTGTCCTACGATTTGTTAAGCTAGGTAAGTTAATAAGTAAAAGTCTGCTACTGTAGGATGGAAGCTGAAGATTTGCATCCCAGTATAGACCTCTAAGTGCAAATATTAAAAAGTTCTTTTGTACGGATTCTATGCGGTCCTTATGTACTCCATATTGGGGACTCCAGACACATGAACCGTACTCTAGTATCGGACGGACCAAAGAAATGAATAAAGTTTTGGTTATATAGGGGTCATTAAATTCTTTTGACCACCTTTTAATAAAACCAAGGACTCCTTTAGCCTTATTAACCATTAAGGAAATATGGTCGGCAAATTTAAGTTTTATGTCTAATAGGATGCCAAGATCATTAACCTGGGTTAATTTTTCTAAGGCAATCCCATTAATGGAATACGTAGCTTGCAGAGGGCAAGAACGATAAAAAGACATATGCTTGCATTTTGATCCATTAAGTATTAGATCATTAGCCAAACACTATTTTTGAAAGTTATCAAGGTCAGACTGAAGACTGCATTGGGCAGAGATGGATTTATACTGAAGACAAAGCTTTACATCATCTGCATACATAAGAACTAGAGAGTTCGTTAAAGCAGGGGGCAAGTCGTTTATAAAAAGCGTAAATAATAACGGGCCAAGATGACTTCCTTGAGGGACGCCGGATGTAGCACGGATTAGACGGGACTGTATGTTTTTAAATAAGACTCTTTGTGTCCTTCCATCTAGGTAGCTGGAGATCCACGTTAAGAGGTCTTTAGGAAAACCCAGCATATTCAGTTTACTCAACAAGAGTAAGTGATTAACTGAATCAAATGCTTTGCTGAAGTCTGTGTAAATTACATCGGTTTGATATCCCTTACAAAAGCCATCTATAACAAAGGATGTCAACTCCAATAAGTTTGTGGTGGTGGAGCGACGCTTAATAAAGCCATGCTGACAAGGAGTGATGATCGAAGAGCAAAGGTGTTGCAAATGAGGGGTAATTAATTTTTCAAATAACTTTGGAATTGCCGACAACTTAGAGATGCCTCTGTAGTTGGCAGCCTCGGACTTTTTCCCCTTTTTATGTAGGGGAATTATAAATGATTCCTTCCACTTAAGGGGAAAAATCGAGGTTTCCAAAGATAAGTTGAAAAGTCTTAGAAGAGGTTTGCACAGAGCCCTGGCGCAGTATTTTAGCACACAGCCTGGTACTCCGTCGGGGCCTGGCGAATAAATGGGTTTTACCCTTAAAAGACCAGATAATAAGTTGTTCTCAGAAAAAGACGGACAGAAAATAAGATTTGCTGCTTGAATGTTATATGCATAAGGCTGATCAGCCAATTTAGGAGGAGAATAAGTTCTTTGAAAAAATTCTGCGAATAGATCGGCAATGGCCTGATCCGAAGTCGCAGAGGAATTTTCAAACGTAAGCAGAGGTGAAAAAGATACGTGTTACAAAATTATAAAACTGCTTTGGATCCTGAGTAAATTGAATCCGGCAGCGGTCAATATAATTCCTATAACATTCAGCGTTATGCACGGTAAAATTCGACCGAGCTAGTAGGTATCTTGAGAAATCAACACTACTGCAGGTTTTTTTATATTTAAGTAAAAGCTTATTTTTTTTATTTTTTAAGTTAGTAAGGCACCTTGTAAACCAAGGAGGATTTGTTGAAGCGGACGGATATTTCCAAGGCACACATGAGTCAAAAAATTTATTTAAAGTAAAATAAATGATCTGATGATAAGTCCGAGACTGCTTTGGCACTTATTAGATTGCGAGGAATGTTTTTTGTCACTGCAAAATCAATAAGGTCTGGGAGCTTTCGTAAGTCTGTTGGCCAGTATGCGGGACTTCCAGGGGAAACGTAGTCCAGTTTATTTTTCACATTTATATTTTAATTGAAAAATATCCTTCTTTTGGAAGTCACTAGACGTGATCAGTGCGTATGTTTGGCGTCTCCTGCGGCTATAAGACGATCCCCAAGTGAATTGTAGAAGTCCATAAATTGTCCTTCCGAGATTGAGAAACGAGGAGGGCAGTAAACGGCAGCGATTGAAAGGATTCCGTTGCTTGACTGAATTTGTATCGATGTGGCCTGCAAGAAGTTTGTTGCAAACCTTTTGTGAAAATGGTGTTTAATGCGTTCTCTGACTAGAACTCCAGTTCCGCCGTGGGCTTTCCCATCTGGATGATCTGTGCGGTAGTTTGTGTAGCCTCTTAAATGAAAGTTGTATTTGCATGTAAGATGCATAGTAGCATACCAGCATACTAGCATACCACCAGTAGCATAACGTCAATATGGTTTTCGGTCAAGAATTGTGACAATTCTAGTTTATGCCGTGAGACACCATTGGCGTTCCACATTGATATTCGTAGCGCCTGATAGATTATTTAAACTGTTGTTCTACGAGCAGCTGTATCACCATGTTCTGGTTTTGAACAAGCGTTTGCATGATCGTTTTTATGAATGACATAAGCTCCATCATACTTTTTTAGGGGGAAGTATCTTAGTTTTCGTTTTGTTGAGCGCTTTGAGAGTTAGGCTGAATTGGAATTTCCCTTTCAGATTGTAGAGCATCGGCATAGGAGAAGCCCTTGGTGGTGTTTAGTGGACCGAATGAGGATCATGCAGCTTTGGCGAAGAAGACGTCTGGCGTAGTTTTTGACGCATGCGACTCTTTAACTCCTTATACACCATACATCCTCTATAGTTTGCCGTATGGTTGCCTCCGCATTTTCCACATTTCTTCACGGTACTGTCCTTGTTTGTAGTGCAGTTGGTGGAGTTGTGGGCGTCCCCGCAGACTACACAGACTTGTGCGTCCATACTCTTGACAATTAGTGCATTGCACTGGACCGTTGCGTTTATGTGGCTCTTCAACAGTCATTTTCCGATGCAAAAGATATTGCAGGTTGTAGATTGGGTGGACTTCGTTCTTCTTCAGCGACCTGCTTTCTGGCTCGAGCTCGACCTTGAAGAGGGGTTGTGGCTTTTTATCTTTTTTTAGAATGTTAACAACATTCTTGGCGGCGAAGCCGTTTTCATTAAGGGCGGTTTTTATTTCCGCGGCGGTAACATCAGGTTCTATTCCCTTTACTACCACTTGTAGGCCCTTACTGCTTTTCAGCTGGTACGTGTAATAGTTTTTCTGTACAGTGTCCAGATATTTGGACACGATTCGGAAGTGCTCTTCAGTCTTGGTTTGCACCTTTTTTTTTTTTTTTTTTTTTTTTTTTTTTTTTTTTGTACCGGTCTTTCAGAATTTGGAAATGGCTTATGCATCAATAAGAGAATCAGCTAGCATTCCTGTATTCATCATAAAGCTTAGAGGCCCAGACGACCGAGGGGCGCTCAAGAAACGATTTGTTAGAGTATATTAAGTTATTTGTTAATTATTAAGCTAAGAGGAGTTAGTAAGGAAATTTAAAATTCTATATTTTAAATTAGAGTAGTTCGAACATAATACCCTAAAAGGGTCATGCAGTGCATATGTCGAACTACAACGGCTAAGGAACAGAGGACTAAAGTTTCGAGTCCTTCTATTAGGAATGTTGAAATTTAAGCGTGTTAGTAAATGCTGGCTATCTACATCCCCGTTAATAAGGTTATGCAGAAAAACTACACCGAGCATTGTCCTACGATTTGTTAAGCTAGGTAAGTTAATAAGTAAAAGTCTGCTACTGTAGGATGGAAGCTGAAGATTTGCATCCCAGTATAGACCTCTAAGTGCAAATATTAAAAAGTTCTTTTGTACGGATTCTATGCGGTCCTTATGTACTCCATATTGGGGACTCCAGACACATGAACCGTACTCTAGTATCGGACGGACCAAAGAAATGAATAAAGTTTTGGTTATATAGGGGTCATTAAATTCTTTTGACCACCTTTTAATAAAACCAAGGACTCCTTTAGCCTTATTAACCATTAAGGAAATATGGTCGGCAAATTTAAGTTTTATGTCTAATAGGATGCCAAGATCATTAACCTGGGTTAATTTTTCTAAGGCAATCCCATTAATGGAATACGTAGCTTGCAGAGGGCAAGAACGATAAAAAGACATATGCTTGCATTTTGATCCATTAAGTATTAGATCATTAGCCAAACACTATTTTTGAAAGTTATCAAGGTCAGACTGAAGACTGCATTGGGCAGAGATGGATTTATACTGAAGACAAAGCTTTACATCATCTGCATACATAAGAACTAGAGAGTTCGTTAAAGCAGGGGGCAAGTCGTTTATAAAAAGCGTAAATAATAACGGGCCAAGATGACTTCCTTGAGGGACGCCGGATGTAGCACGGATTAGACGGGACTGTATGTTTTTAAATAAGACTCTTTGTGTCCTTCCATCTAGGTAGCTGGAGATCCACGTTAAGAGGTCTTTAGGAAAACCCAGCATATTCAGTTTACTCAACAAGAGTAAGTGATTAACTGAATCAAATGCTTTGCTGAAGTCTGTGTAAATTACATCGGTTTGATATCCCTTACAAAAGCCATCTATAACAAAGGATGTCAACTCCAATAAGTTTGTGGTGGTGGAGCGACGCTTAATAAAGCCATGCTGACAAGGAGTGATGATCGAAGAGCAAAGGTGTTGCAAATGAGGGGTAATTAATTTTTCAAATAACTTTGGAATTGCCGACAACTTAGAGATGCCTCTGTAGTTGGCAGCCTCGGACTTTTTCCCCTTTTTATGTAGGGGAATTATAAATGATTCCTTCCACTTAAGGGGAAAAATCGAGGTTTCCAAAGATAAGTTGAAAAGTCTTAGAAGAGGTTTGCACAGAGCCCTGGCGCAGTATTTTAGCACACAGCCTGGTACTCCGTCGGGGCCTGGCGAATAAATGGGTTTTACCCTTAAAAGACCAGATAATAAGTTGTTCTCAGAAAAAGACGGACAGAAAATAAGATTTGCTGCTTGAATGTTATATGCATAAGGCTGATCAGCCAATTTAGGAGGAGAATAAGTTCTTTGAAAAAATTCTGCGAATAGATCGGCAATGGCCTGATCCGAAGTCGCAGAGGAATTTTCAAACGTAAGCAGAGGTGAAAAAGATACGTGTTACAAAATTATAAAACTGCTTTGGATCCTGAGTAAATTGAATCCGGCAGCGGTCAATATAATTCCTATAACATTCAGCGTTATGCACGGTAAAATTCGACCGAGCTAGTAGGTATCTTGAGAAATCAACACTACTGCAGGTTTTTTTATATTTAAGTAAAAGCTTATTTTTTTTATTTTTTAAGTTAGTAAGGCACCTTGTAAACCAAGGAGGATTTGTTGAAGCGGACGGATATTTCCAAGGCACACATGAGTCAAAAAATTTATTTAAAGTAAAATAAATGATCTGATGATAAGTCCGAGACTGCTTTGGCACTTATTAGATTGCGAGGAATGTTTTTTGTCACTGCAAAATCAATAAGGTCTGGGAGCTTTCGTAAGTCTGTTGGCCAGTATGCGGGACTTCCAGGGGAAACGTAGTCCAGTTTATTTTTCACATTTATATTTTAATTGAAAAATATCCTTCTTTTGGAAGTCACTAGACGTGATCAGTGCGTATGTTTGGCGTCTCCTGCGGCTATAAGACGATCCCCAAGTGAATTGTAGAAGTCCATAAATTGTCCTTCCGAGATTGAGAAACGAGGAGGGCAGTAAACGGCAGCGATTGAAAGGATTCCGTTGCTTGACTGAATTTGTATCGATGTGGCCTGCAAGAAGTTTGTTGCAAACCTTTTGTGAAAATGGTGTTTAATGCGTTCTCTGACTAGAACTCCAGTTCCGCCGTGGGCTTTCCCATCTGGATGATCTGTGCGGTAGTTTGTGTAGCCTCTTAAATGAAAGTTGTATTTGCATGTAAGATGCATAGTAGCATACCAGCATACTAGCATACCACCAGTAGCATAACGTCAATATGGTTTTCGGTCAAGAATTGTGACAATTCTAGTTTATGCCGTGAGACACCATTGGCGTTCCACATTGATATTCGTAGCGCCTGATAGATTATTTAAACTGTTGTTCTACGAGCAGCTGTATCACCATGTTCTGGTTTTGAACAAGCGTTTGCATGATCGTTTTTATGAATGACATAAGCTCCATCATACTTTTTTAGGGGGAAGTATCTTAGTTTTCGTTTTGTTGAGCGCTTTGAGAGTTAGGCTGAATTGGAATTTCCCTTTCAGATTGTAGAGCATCGGCATAGGAGAAGCCCTTGGTGGTGTTTAGTGGACCGAATGAGGATCATGCAGCTTTGGCGAAGAAGACGTCTGGCGTAGTTTTTGACGCATGCGACTCTTTAACTCCTTATACACCATACATCCTCTATAGTTTGCCGTATGGTTGCCTCCGCATTTTCCACATTTCTTCACGGTACTGTCCTTGTTTGTAGTGCAGTTAGTGGAGTTGTGGGCGTCCCCGCAGACTACACAGACTTGTGCGTCCATACTCTTGACAATTAGTGCATTGCACTGGACCGTTGCGTTTATGTGGCTCTTCAACAGTCATTTTCCGATGCAAAAGATATTGCAGGTTGTAGATTGGGTGGACTTCGTTCTTCTTCAGCGACCTGCTTTCTGGCTCGAGCTCGACCTTGAAGAGGGGTTGTGGCTTTTTATCTTTTTTTAGAATGTTAACAACATTCTTGGCGGCGAAGCCGTTTTCTTTAAGGGCGGTTTTTATTTCCGCGGCGGTAACATCAGGTTCTATTTCCTTTACTACCACTTGTAGGCCCTTACTGCTTTTCAGCTGGTACGTGTAATAGTTTTTCTGTACAGTGTCCAGATATTTGGACACGATTCGGAAGTGCTCTTCAGTCTTGGTTTGCACCTTTGTTTTTTTTTTTTTTTTTTTTTTTTTTTTTTTTTTTTTGTACCGGTCTTTCAGAATTTGGAAATGGCTTATGCATCAATAAGAGAATCAGCTAGCATTCCTGTATTCATCATAAAGCTTAGAGGCCCAGACGACCGAGGGGCGCTCAAGAAACGATTTGTTAGAGTATATTAAGTTATTTGTTAATTATTAAGCTAAGAGGAGTTAGTAAGGAAATTTAAAATTCTATATTTTAAATTAGAGTAGTTCGAACATAATACCCTAAAAGGGTCATGCAGTGCATATGTCGAACTACAACGGCTAAGGAACAGAGGACTAAAGTTTCGAGTCCTTCTATTAGGAATGTTGAAATTTAAGCGTGTTAGTAAATGCTGGCTATCTACATCCCCGTTAATAAGGTTATGCAGAAAAACTACACCGAGCATTGTCCTACGATTTGTTAAGCTAGGTAAGTTAATAAGTAAAAGTCTGCTACTGTAGGATGGAAGCTGAAGATTTGCATCCCAGTATAGACCTCTAAGTGCAAATATTAAAAAGTTCTTTTGTACGGATTCTATGCGGTCCTTATGTACTCCATATTGGGGACTCCAGACACATGAACCGTACTCTAGTATCGGACGGACCAAAGAAATGAATAAAGTTTTGGTTATATAGGGGTCATTAAATTCTTTTGACCACCTTTTAATAAAACCAAGGACTCCTTTAGCCTTATTAACCATTAAGGAAATATGGTCGGCAAATTTAAGTTTTATGTCTAATAGGATGCCAAGATCATTAACCTGGGTTAATTTTTCTAAGGCAATCCCATTAATGGAATACGTAGCTTGCAGAGGGCAAGAACGATAAAAAGACATATGCTTGCATTTTGATCCATTAAGTATTAGATCATTAGCCAAACACTATTTTTGAAAGTTATCAAGGTCAGACTGAAGACTGCATTGGGCAGAGATGGATTTATACTGAAGACAAAGCTTTACATCATCTGCATACATAAGAACTAGAGAGTTCGTTAAAGCAGGGGGCAAGTCGTTTATAAAAAGCGTAAATAATAACGGGCCAAGATGACTTCCTTGAGGGACGCCGGATGTAGCACGGATTAGACGGGACTGTATGTTTTTAAATAAGACTCTTTGTGTCCTTCCATCTAGGTAGCTGGAGATCCACGTTAAGAGGTCTTTAGGAAAACCCAGCATATTCAGTTTACTCAACAAGAGTAAGTGATTAACTGAATCAAATGCTTTGCTGAAGTCTGTGTAAATTACATCGGTTTGATATCCCTTACAAAAGCCATCTATAACAAAGGATGTCAACTCCAATAAGTTTGTGGTGGTGGAGCGACGCTTAATAAAGCCATGCTGACAAGGAGTGATGATCGAAGAGCAAAGGTGTTGCAAATGAGGGGTAATTAATTTTTCAAATAACTTTGGAATTGCCGACAACTTAGAGATGCCTCTGTAGTTGGCAGCCTCGGACTTTTTCCCCTTTTTATGTAGGGGAATTATAAATGATTCCTTCCACTTAAGGGGAAAAATCGAGGTTTCCAAAGATAAGTTGAAAAGTCTTAGAAGAGGTTTGCACAGAGCCCTGGCGCAGTATTTTAGCACACAGCCTGGTACTCCGTCGGGGTCTGGCGAATAAATGGGTTTTACCCTTAAAAGACCAGATAATAAGTTGTTCTCAGAAAAAGACGGACAGAAAATAAGATTTGCTGCTTGAATGTTATATGCATAAGGCTGATCAGCCAATTTAGGAGGAGAATAAGTTCTTTGAAAAAATTCTGCGAATAGATCGGCAATGGCCTGATCCGAAGTCGCAGAGGAATTTTCAAACGTAAGCAGAGGTGAAAAAGATACGTGTTACAAAATTATAAAACTGCTTTGGATCCTGAGTAAATTGAATCCGGCAGCGGTCAATATAATTCCTATAACATTCAGCGTTATGCACGGTAAAATTCGACCGAGCTAGTAGGTATCTTGAGAAATCAACACTACTGCAGGTTTTTTTATATTTAAGTAAAAGCTTATTTTTTTTATTTTTTAAGTTAGTAAGGCACCTTGTAAACCAAGGAGGATTTGTTGAAGCGGACGGATATTTCCAAGGCACACATGAGTCAAAAAATTTATTTAAAGTAAAATAAAATTTTTCTAAAGTGACATTAAGATCAGTGCACGCCAGAATATCAGACCAGTCAAATGTATCAATAAGGCTATTAAGTTTCTGAAAATCAGCTTTACGGAAACAGCGAATCTTATTTACCACGCTCGGAGACATCTGATCGATACCAGGAGTGGTTTCGATTGAGACCTCCAGCGTGGGGTGATATGGATCCTCTGGGGCTGAAAGGGGAAAAGCTCTGGAGAGAGCAGTACCATCAGGATCAGATACAAAACACAAGTCTAAAAGCCGACCTAGCGAATTTCTAACATGATTGATCTGACCTAGGGACATGTCAAACATGCCCGCGGTGAAGTCATGGTAAGTTATAAGTGATAAAGATGGTGAGTTATCGACGTTGGACCACTTTAATTCTGGGATATTAAAGTCGCCCACCACTACGAGTTGGTCACGATCCGTCATAAGATTAGAGACGTATCGAATGGCGGACAAATGCTGCCAATATGTAGGCGGTTCAGACATAGGAGGTATATATGAACATGTGATGTATAAAGCTTTAACGGACATAGTGATTTTAACGCAAATAAATTCTATGTCACCAAACTCATGAGATTTCACCATGAGTCTACCGAAATGAGGACTCCACCTCCTCTTCGCTGAGATCGATCCCGTCTAAAAGTGGTGTACTTACTTGGAAAAACTTCGGAGCTAAAGATCTCCGGATTTAACCAAGTTTCTGTAAATGCTATTATATGGGATGCAAAGAAAGAACTATCAGAATATAGCTTGGGGAGTTTGCTACGTAGCCCCCTAGTATTCTGATAGGTAAGAGTTAATGAGGAAACTAGTTTTTTGGGTTAGTAGCCAAAGAAGAGGTGGAGGGTTGGTCGGTGGTTCCGATATTGGGAAGTCTCACTCCCACTGGTTTTTTTACTTTTTTTTTTTACGGAACTAGGCTGATGTTCTTGGACGAAAAGATTCTCTGGCCAAAAACTGGGAGAACAAATCGTCTTGAACATCAGCGCGGGCACACGAATCTTGAAAGAAGACGTGCGCCGTGTATAATTATATTTAAATTTAGTTATGTCCTCCACCTTTATATCGGCTTTTGTTTTGGCTTTGATATAAGCCGAGATATCAATCTCTGAAGTATCAGGGGCAAGCCGAGAAACAAATATATGTTTCGATGGAGGAATCACCTGTAAGGGTTTTGGTGTCGCAGGTACAAGAACTGCAGCATCAGTCGGTGCCGGTGGTCCGGACTGTGGAATACCCTTTTGGGTGACCCTAATGGGGGTTTCGTTCCCTAGGACCTGTGGCATCACTTGAAGGGATGCCATGGCGGACATATCGGACAATTGCTCATTATCCCTGAGAAATTCGGACGAATTTTTCTCAGGTCTAGCCCTTGGGGTGGCCAGAGATATAAGCGGCTGCATTAATGTCGGCTGAGCATGCTGAGGCGGATCAGAAACAGCGGATTTCTTAAGGCCACTAAACTGAGTGTCCAGCGCACAGAGCTGTTCATTGATTTTACGAAAACCAGTGATCAGCTCTTTAAATCCATTTTTGGTCTGTCTCATGAACGACCTCATTTCGCCTTGCACAGCACGACAATTCTCACAACAATAATGTATCCCAGACCTACGGGAAATGGCATCCGAAACCGGCACACTTGGCGTGCACGACGTTTTCACATAACCAGCAATGGATGCTAGGCTGGGATGTGGAAATTGTCTTGTTACAAGACTTAATGGCACAGACCAGTTTAAATTCCATTTTATTTATTTTTTATTTTTTTTTTTATTTTATAAAACAAAAATAAATATTTAAAAGTTAAAAAACACAATACCTTGAACCACTGTGCCAAACAAGAAGCCGAAGCGGGAGCTTTGAAAGAGTGCAAAAGAGAAATGTAGAAATATAGATAAGGCGGCGAAGAAGCAGAGCTGAGCTATGCTTGGAATAGAATTTAGGCAAATTATTAATTCGACTCCAAATATACCACAGCACTCGCGAAGCGATACGGTTTTTGCTTTAAGATTGTTAAGATTCACAAGATTTAATTCACAAGTATGTAAACACCGGTTTACCAATATTTGTAATAATACGCAGTGCGCACAAAAAAAACACGACCGTTTGCATAAATATTGGTAAACCGGTGTTTACATACTTTGTGAATTAAATCTTGTGAATCATAACAATCTTAAAGCCTAAACCGTATCGCTTCGCGAGTGCTTTGGTATATTTGGAATCGAATTAATAATTTGTCTGAATTCTATTCCAAGCATAGCTCAGCTCTGCTTCTTCCCCGGCTTATCTATATTTTCTGCATTTCTCTTGTGCACTCTTTCAAAGCTCCCGCTTCGGCTTCTTGTTTGGCACAGTGCACAGTAGGCCGGATTGCCAAATAAATGGCATAAAATCGAAAATTGTATATATCGAGCAAAAACTTAGCATATTTTAAGAATACACCACTATAAATGTTTAAGCAATGTTTTTAGTAAGTTTGGCCACGCCTACCTTAACTGCCCATGGAAGACAACATAACGTATACGTGATCTGAAGTTAGATTTCGTTTTTTATACTTATATTTATTATTTTCTTACATATTATACTGATTTTTATTATTTATAATAAACATGGATTTCATTTTTGCTTAAATAGGAATAAAAGGATATACATTAAGATTTTATGCTTACATATGTATACTAAGTGTTAAAACATTGTGCTTTGGCAAAGACGCGTTCCTCCTTCCTCATAAGATAGCTTTGGTCCCTTTGTTAAATTTGGAATATCCGCTTGGTTATCCAAAACTATTTTTAAAGACTTTGATAGCCACTCTGAATGTTTTTTTTTGAACGTTCGCATATTACGGCTACACTTTTGCAGATTTGATTTTATATAAATTTCAAAGCTTTTAATTTTTTTGTAAAGTTCGCCCTTCTGGTCGACTGTCAGTCTACCCTCATTAATCTGGCCAAATATCCATTCAGCAAGCGCATTAGAGTCGCGAGCGCTGTCAATTCATACGTCTAGCAAGGTTGCATGACAGAACTCATGCACATCTTGAAAATGTCATCATCGAAAAAGCCGCAAAAAGCCGCAAATGAGATTTTTTTTATATATTTCAAATAGTTTCTTCTTTTGTTAAAGATACATTACACATTGCAGAAATACGCAGAAGACTTTTTTTTTCTCCACAGAAGACGAACATAAAGGTTAGGTTTTTTCTTTTTGGACAACACAAAACAATACACATATAATACACATAAAATAATTTTACACAAAATGCTTTCATTAAACTCAATTTTCTTACCTCGAGGTTTAAAATTCATTTTAAATAATGTTAAATTCTTTTTTCGTGTGTGATTGCCAAGCGCACAAAGTCAACAAAAGTTTCCCGCCAACTTAATCACAAAAATCAGCTGTTCAATCACTTGACTTTGAAGCTAAATAAAAATTGAAAGGTTGCATTTCAACCAAAAATACTTTCTAATACTTATTATACAGGGAATTTAATATTGATAAGTTTAAAAAAAATTAAGATTTATTTAAATAAAATTTTCGATTTTATTCCGCTTATTTGGCAATCCGGCCTACTGTGCAGTGGTTCAAGGTATTGTTTTTTTTAACTTTTTAAATATTAATTTTTGTCTTATTAAATTAAAAAAAAAAAATAATAAATAAAATGGAATTTAAACTGGTCTGTGCCATTAAGTCTTGCAACAAGACAATTTCCACATCCCAGCCTAGTATCCATTGCTGGTTATGTGAAAACGTCGTGCACGCCAAGTGTGCCGGTTTCACTGCATCAGTTTCGGATGCCATTTCCCGTAGGTCTGGGATACATTATTGTTGCGAAAATTGTCGTGCTGTGCAAGGCGAAATGAGGTCGTTCATGAGACAGACCAAAAATGGATTTAAAGAGCTGATCACTGGTTTTCGTAAAATCAATGACCAGCTCTGTGCGCTTGACACTCAATTTAGTGGCCTTCAGCTGCTAAATGAGTCCCCTAAGCGTAAGAAATCCGCTGTTTCTGATCCGCCTCAGCCTGCTCAGCCGACATTAATGCAGCCGCTTATATCTCTGGCCACCCCAAGGGCCTTAACTGAGAAAAATTCGTCAGAATTTCTCAGGGATAATGAGCAATTGTCCGATATGTCCGCCATGGCATCCCTTCAAGTGATGCCACAGGTCCTAGGGAACGAAACCCCCATTAGGGTCACCCAAAAGGGTATTCCACAGTCCGGACCACCGGCACCGACTGATGCTGCAGTTCTTGTACCTGCGACACCAAAACCCTTACAGGTGATTCCTCCATCGAAACATATATTTGTTTCTCGGCTTGCCCCTGATACTTCAGAGATTGATATCTCGGCTTATATCAAAGCCAAAACTAAAGCCGATATAAAGATGGAGGACATACAAAAATTTAAATACAATTATACAAGGCGCACGTCTTCTTTCAAGATTCGTGTGCCCGCGCTGATGTTCAAGACGATTTGTTCTCCCAGTTTTTGGCCAGAGAATCTTTTCGTCCAAGAACATCAGCCTAGTTCCGTAAAAAAAAAAAAGTTAATAAACCAGTGGGAGTGAGACTTCCCAATATCGGAACCACTGACCAACCCTCCACCTCTTCTTTGGCCACTAACCCAAAAAACTAATTTCCTCACTAACTCTTACCTATCAGAATACTAGGGGGCTACGTAGCAAACTCCCCAAGCTATATTCTGATAGTTCTTTCTTTGCATCCCATATAATAGCATTTACAGAAACTTGGTTAAATCCGGAGATCTTTAGCTCCGAAGTTTTTCCAAGTAAGTACACCACTTTTAGACGGGATCGATCTCAGCGAAGAGGAGGTGGAGTCCTCATTTCGGTAGACTCTACTCTTTCTTCTGAAGAGGTGAAATCCCATGAGTTTGGTGACATAGAATTTATTTGCGTTAAAATCACTATGTCCGTTAAAGCTTTATACATCACATGTTCATATATACCTCCTATGTCTGAACCGCCTACATATTGGCAGCATTTGTCCGCCATTCGATACGTCTCTAATCTTATGACGGATCGTGACCAACTCGTAGCGGTGGGCGACTTTAATATCCCAGAATTAAAGTGGTCCAACGTCGATAACTCACCATCTTTGTCACTTATAACTTACCATGACTTCACCGCGGGCATGTTTGACATGTCCCTAGGTCAGATCAATCATGTTAGAAATTCGCTAGGTCGGCTCTTAGACTTATGTTTTGTATCTGATCCGGATGGTACCGCTCTCTCCAGAGCTTTTCCCCTTTCATCCCCAGAGGATCCATATCACCCCACACTGGAGGTCTCAATCGAAACCACTCCTGGTATCGATCAGATGTCTCCGAGCGTGGTAAATAAGATTCGCTGTTTCCGTAAAGCTGATTTTCAGAAACTTAATAGCCTTATCGATACATATGACTGGTCTGATATTCTGGCGTGCACTGATCTTAATGTCACTTTAGAAAAATTTTATTTTACTTTAAATACATTTTTTGACTCATGTGTGCCTTGGAAACATCCGTCCGTTTCAACAAATCCTCCTTGGTATACAAGGTGCCTCACTAACCTAAAAAATAAAAAAAATAAGCTGTTACTTAAATATAAAAAAACCTGCAGTAGTGTTGATTTCTCAAGATACCTACTAGCTCGGTCGAATTTTACCGTGCATAACGCTGAATGTTATAGGAATTATATTAACCGCTGCCGGATTCAATTTACTCAGGATCCAAAGCAGTTTTATAATTTTGTATACACTAAGCGTAAACACGTATCTTTTTCACCTCTGCTTACGTTTGAAAATTCCTCTGCGACTTCGGATCAGGCCATTGCCGATCTATTCGCAGAATTTTTTCAAAGAACTTATTCTCCTCCTAAATTTACTGATCAGCCTTATGCATATAACATTCAAGCAGCAAATCTTATTTTCTGTCCGTCTTTTTCTGAGAACAACTTATTATCTGGTCTTTTAAGGGTAAAACCCATTTATTCGCCAGGCCCCGACGGAGTACCAGGCTGTGTGCTAAAATACTGCGCCAGGGCTCTGTGCAAACCTCTTCTAAGACTTTTCAACTTATCTTTGGAAACCTCGATTTTTCCCCTTAAGTGGAAGGAATCATTTATAATTCCCCTACATAAAAAGGGGAAAAAGTCCGAGGCTGCCAACTACAGAGGCATCTCTAAGTTGTCGGCAATTCCAAAGTTATTTGAAAAATTAATTACCCCTCATTTGCAACACCTTTGCTCTTCGATCATCACTCCTTGTCAGCATGGCTTTATTAAGCGTCGCTCCACCACCACAAACTTATTGGAGTTGACATCCTTTGTTATAGATGGCTTTTGTAAGGGATATCAAACCGATGTAATTTACACAGACTTCAGCAAAGCATTTGATTCAGTTAATCACTTACTCTTGTTGAGTAAACTGAATATGCTGGGTTTTCCTAAAGACCTCTTAACGTGGATCTCCAGCTACCTAGATGGAAGGACACAAAGAGTCTTATTTAAAAACATACAGTCCCGTCTGGTCCGTGCTACATCCGGCGTCCCTCAAGGAAGTCATCTTGGCCCGTTATTATTTACGCTTTTTATAAACGACTAGCCCCCTGCTTTAACGAACTCTCTAGTTCTTATGTATGCAGATGATGTAAAGCTTTGTCTTCAGTATAAATCCATCTCTGCCCAATGCAGTCTTCAGTCTGACCTTGATAACTTTCAAAAATGGTGTTTGGCTAATGATCTAATACTTAATGGATCAAAATGCAAGCATATGTCTTTTTATCGTTCTTGCCCTCTGCAAGCTACGTATTCCATTAATGGGATTGCCTTAGAAAAATTAACCCAGGTTAATGATCTTGGCATCCTATTAGACATAAAACTTAAATTTGCCGACCATATTTCCTTAATGGTTAATAAGGCTAAAGGAGTCCTTGGTTTTATTAAAAGGTGGTCAAAAGAATTTAATGACCCCTATATAACCAAAACTTTATTCATTTCTTTGGTCCGTCCGATACTAGAGTACGGTTCATGTGTCTGGAGTCCCCAATATGGAGTACATACTAGTACAACTTTTTAATATTTGCACTTAGAGGTCTATACTGGGATGCAAATCTTCAGCTTCCATCCTACAGTAGCAGACTTTTACCTATTAACTTACCTAGCTTAACAAATCGTAGGACAATGCTCGGTGTAGTTTTTCTGCATAACCTTATTAACGGGGATGTAGATAACCAGCATTTACTAACACGCTTAAATTTCAACATTCCTAATAGAAGGACTTGAAACTTTAGTCCTCTGTTCCTTAGCCGTTGTAGTTCGACATATGCACTGCATGACCCTTTTAGGGTATTATGTTCGAACTACAATGGTCTCTACTCTACTACATCTCTTTCCTGTCCCTCTTATTTAAAATATAGAATTTTAAATTTCCTTACTAACTCCTCTTAGCTTAATAATTAACAAATAACTTAATATACTCTAACAAATCGTTTCTTGAGCGCCCCTCGGTCGTCTGGGCCTCTAAGCTTTATGATGAATACAGGAATGCTAGCTGATGCTCTTATTGATGCACAAGCCATTTCCAAATTCTAAAAGACCGCGAAAAAAAAAAAAAAAAAAAAAAAAAAAATACAATCCCACGCAAATGGGTACAAAGAAGCCACTAAACATTTTCTTTATTAACCTCGAGCCAGCCAAAAACAACAAGGAGTTCTTTCAAGTCAATCGGCTATGCAGCACAGTGGTTACGGTTAAGCCACCAAAAAAATTCGACGATGTGCCCCAATGCCATCGCTGCCAGGGCTTCGGTCACACGAAACGGTACTGCCATCTAGAGTACAGATGCGTACCATAAAGTGTGGAGATAGGCACTCATCGTCCGAATGGACCAAAATGGCCAGTGAACCAGCCGTCTGCCTCCACTGCGACGGACCACACGCGGGCTCTTACAAGGGCTGTCGAGCCTACAAAAAGGAAAAGAGCACGTTCGCCCCCAAGCAGATTGCCCCAAGAAGCCAGCAACCTCAATTCAGCAAAATTAACCCTAACATCAGCTATGCTAGCGCAGTCAAAAACGGAGCACCACAGTCTGACTCCAACCCCAATCCCGATCCCAGTCTTCCAAGTAATCCAATGGACGCCCTAATGGCTAGGATGGAATCTATGTTTGAGCGCATGATGGAGAAGGTCTTGAGCCAAATAGCCCAAATGATGGCCACCGTTTACAACTCCTTATGCATACGCGATTAGATATAACCATATGGAATGCTAACGGCCTGGTAAAAAGAAGACCAGAGGTCGAGCTACATTGCAGAACCCACCAAGCAGACGTTCTCCTCATATCAGAAACGCATTTTACCAACAGATCATACTTGACGATTAGAGGATACTAATCGCTGCTAACCACCCCAAAGGTAGAGGTCGCGGGGGCGCGGCCATCCAAATTCGCAGCTGCATCAAGTATTAGGCACTTCCAGGCATGTGCGAAGACTGGGTGCAATGTGCCCAAATTAAAATCTCCACTACCAACGGTGACATAACAATCGTTGCAGCATGTTGCTCCCCAAGGCACAACATCCACGAACAGGAATTCTGCCTGCTACTAGATTTCCTCGGCCCCAAGTTCATAATCGGAGGGGATTGCTAAACACCCCTGGTGGGGCTCCAGGATTAGGAACCCAAAAGGCTCGGCCCTTTACAGGCAGATTCAGTCCCGAAACTTGAGCTGTCACGCGACCAGTGCACCCACATACTGGCCTACGGATCCTCACAAAATCCCACATGTCCTAGACTTCGCCATCTCCGGAGGACTGGATTCTGCCGGAATTCAGACGAGAGAAGTAAAAGACCTCTTCTCGGACCACAGCGCCTTCGCCGTATCACTTTTCACCCCAGCCTTTCTCAGGTCAGCCCTCAAAAAGCTGATCTACAAGAAAACAGATGTTGTCAAGCACCAATCATAACTGAACAACGTTACCGACCGCGACACTTGACTCCACGTTTGACATCGACACCGTTGTAGAAGAGTTAACAGCCCATATTCAGGCGGCAGCTTCTGAAGCAGCACCAAGGCCCTCCAACCGCCCAAGAGCCACTGGCAGAGAAATCCATTTTTGGAGCCCAGAAGTCGAAGAACTCAAACTTGAAAAGCGACTCTCGAGGAATCCTTTGGACAAAACCGCCTTCAATAGAGCGACCAAAATGTCTGACAGAAACGCTGGCAAGACTAAGAAAGCCGACTTTTGACGGGTTTGTCCAACAACTTGAGCCAGGCCACCCTCAACATAACTTATGACGAGTCACCAAATCTATCAGACAGCCACTGAAAAGGATCCCACCTGTACAAAGAACCGACGGCAGCTGGTGCAGATCGGAGATGGACAGGGCCAACGCTTTCGCCAAACGCCACGAAGGTGTCTTTACGCCTTTCGATCGCTGCTCACCGGAGGATGCTGCTGAAACTGCCCCACTGCTAGCCGAGCCTTCCAGGGACGCCGATCCAATACGACCAGTACTGAGGAGGAAACAGCTGAGCTCATAACCATCATGAGCAACAACAAGGCCCCGGGCGATGATGGTATCAATGCAATTGCATTAAAAATGTTACCACCTCCAAGCATTTAGCTAATTACGAAGATCTATAATAGATGCTTGGAGAGAGGGTACTTTCCGTCCACATGGAAACGTGCCCAGATAACTATGATACCTAAGCCCGGGAAACACGAAGCGAATCTTTCGTCCTACCGACCAATAAGTTTGTTACCAATGCTCTCCAAAATACTGGAACGAGTGTTTTTAAGCAGAGCACTGCCAGTATTTGACGAGGCTGGACTAATCCCTGACCACCAGTTTGGGTTCAGGCGGCGACACGGTACCCCAGAGCAGTTCCATCGGGTGGTGCAGTGCATCCTGGACGCATTTGAAACCAAGAAGTACTGCATGGCCGTCATGCTGGACGTGAAGCAGGCGTTCGACCGAGTCTGGCATCCCGGTCTTCTATATAAATTAAAGACTGGCCTACCCCGACCATACTTCCAGTTCCTAAAGTCGTTCTTGGAAGACCGTAAATTTTCTGTTAGATGTGGCGAGGCCATCTCCAGTATAAGAGAAGCTCACGCTGGTGCACCCCAATGCAGCGTTCTTGGCCCGTTGATGTACAACGCTTACACGGCCGACCTCCCTGTTCATCAGAGGCCTGACCTGCTCGCAGTAACCTATGCAGACGACACTGCCTTCTTTCCGGGGCAGCCGAAACGATGCAATTGCAGCTTGATCCCAGGTACCTGGGATATCCATTAAAAATGATACTACAATTTTTTATCGGCCGGGATCAGCCGACTATATCCTATAGTTGCCATATAACTGATTGATCGAAATAGGTATTACTTTGGTGTCTTTAGAGCAGTGGGGGGCAAAACGCACACATGTTTAAAATTTTAGTGTATGCGTAGCAGAGAAAAGCAATAAGAGCAGAGCATTCACTGAGCGAAAAAACGTAGTTTATTATTTAATTGTTCGTTAAATCAAAAGTTGGCATGGGCGCTAAAATAGTGTATTTTGTTTTAAAGAAAGCTTTGCTGGCAAGTTTTCTTAAAAAATGAAAAGCTAAGCTTCTCTATCTATAATTTCTATGGACAAAACTTTTTCCAACCCAATTTCTGAGAAAATTTTTCTCAGTCGAAAAATTTTCATTTTTAAGTTTTGGCTGTCACATGAATCAAAATAAAAGCAAATGAGAGAGCTTCTAAAAAAAATTTGAGAGTGCTCACAGTGTCAGTGTTTCGGCAGGGTTTCGGCAGGAATTTCCTACCCTATACACGCGTGCTATGTAAAATGAGAGTTTGTCCACCACTGCTTTAAAGTTAGAGAGTTCAAATTTTACACAAGGGCTATTTTTGGGAAAAAAATGCCAAATTTCATAAGGATCGGCCCATTACATTCTGAAGCTGCTATATAACTGAACGATCGAAAATGACCCAACTTTCATGTTTTTGATGATAGAAATCTGGAACTTGGTACAGTTGATCCAACCTACTAAATTTCATAAGGATCGGGCGACTATATCGTATACCTGCCACACAAATGAACGATCGGAAATGGTATTTAGTATTATTTGGTAATACCAACTTTCGTATTTTTGAAGATAGAAGCTTGGGCCTTTTTTTTTTTAGATTTTTTATTGTAATTAATTGGTTTTATTATGATATTCACATAAAGATCGGCCAACTATATCCGATGTTTGAGATATATATCCGGTTTTAACTGCAAGGGTATATCAACTTCGCCACCGCCCGAAGTTAGCTTTCCTTTCTCGTTTGCATTGGTATTGGAGTTTACTGTGCCTTATGCTAAGCCCAAGCTCAGCACTCCTTTTGTAAAGCTTTTTCTTCAGTACAAATCCATCTCTGTCCAATGCAGTCTACAGTCTGATCTTGATGACTTTCAAAAATGGTGTTTAGCCATTTAATTCTTTGGTCCGTCCGATACTGGAGTACGGTTCATGTGTCTGGAGTCCCCAATATGAAGTATATCAGGAACGAATAGAATCCGTACAAAAGAATTTCTTAACTTTTCACTTAGAGGTCTAAACTGGGATGCAAATCTTAACCTTCCATCTTATAATAGTAGACTGTTACTTATAAACTTACCTAGCCTAACAAATCGTAGGACAATGCTCGGTGTAGTTTTTCTGCATTACCAAATTATGGGGGATGTAGATAGCCAGCATTTACTAACACGCTTAAATTTAAACATTTCTAATAGAAAGACTAGAAACTTTAGTCCTCTATTCCTTAGCCATTGTAGTTCGACATATGTACAGCACGACCCTTTTAGGGTCTTATGTTCAAACTGCAAGGGTCTCTACTCCATAACATCTCTTTTCTGTCCTTCAAATATAAAGTATAGAATTTCAAATTTCGTTACTAGCTCCTCCTAGCTGAATAAATTACAATAAGCTTAACATATACTAATTAATCGTTCTTCGACCGCCTCTCGGTCGTCTGGGCCTCTAAGCTTTATGATGAATACAGGAATGCTAGCTGATGCTCAAACTGATGCACAAGCCATATCAAAAATTCTAAAAGACCGCAAAAAAAAAAAAAAAAAATATGATCGATCATGGCTCTGAGGAAACTTTAATTACCAAGCCTGCCACTCAGTTACTAAGACTTCCACGTCACCGAGTCACAGCTCAAAGATCATTACAGATCACCTTGATCAGTGATACCTCAAAGAACACCTATAGACTTCGTTACACTGTTTTAAGCTCTATAGGCTCATGTACGGACCTTCAATTTCACCATCTGGTGCGAAGCGCATATGTCTTCAACTCGATAACCGATCATTTACCAAAAAGCAATGTCAACGTGGACACTTGTCAACATCTTAATTATACTTGGCCAATTCCAGTTTATTCTCCAAATCAACCTATTGCTCAATTCACTCAATTAGGTTGTATCATGTTTGGCCATAGAAATGAAACAAGAGCAAATGTGGCAACTATTCGATGCTATTAATCTGGATACTCTGGTAAAGGGATTGTTCGATCTCGATCAAATCAGCTCTGACAGGAAGTACACAGCAAAAAAACAATGGTCTCAGCATGTACTCTCCCACACCACGCCGTGGTAAAGGAGGACAGCCCGACAACCAAAGTACGTGTAGTATACGATGCATCATGTACCACATCGAACGGAAAATCCCTTAATGGCATATTATGCATCGGCCCACCGCTACAAAATGATTAAGGAGAAGTCATCATGAAATAGAGGCTCCACGTTACGTGTTTGCAGCAAATATCCAACAGATATTTCGATGTATTACCATGCACCAGGATGACAATGCGGGACGGCCCGTTACAATACAGTCAATTCTTCAATTCCGTTGTGAAGAATTCCTGCAGCATTTATTCCGACCAAAAATTGAAAAGTTTAAAATTCCCCAATGGCCGGTCTGGTGACCAATTGAACCACAGTCAAAACAACTAAACGCTTTTTGTGACAGCTCCTCGCAAGCATACGACGCCTTTGATTACCTTCGAATACAATATCAAACCGGGAGAGTGAGCACGGCCCTATTGGCAGAACGGAGTCGAGTCACACCAACTAAGTGAATAACAATTCCTCAAATCGAACTCTCTGAAGCAGTGTTGGGTACAAACACATTTTTCATCCAGCAGATTTTCCATGTCCGTTAATTTCTGGACTTTTGCATCCATTATACATATTAGATTAAAGAATATCCGACACGTTGGAAGACTTTCGTCTTTAACCGAATTGACAAAATTTTGGACGAAGTACTTTGAAAAAAGTACTACAGCCCATTGGCGACATGTACCTTCGGGAGAAAACCCAGCCGATTGCGCTTCAAGGGGTCACGCCTCACCAGCTAGCCAGTGGAAGTTAAGTATCGGTGGCCTATGAACACTTATTCTCATCCCCCTGACCGTCCTTACGAAGAAAGAAGACAACCTGACGTTGGTTGGCACGTGTTTGTTCTGTACGACTCATGACTCTTATTCATGATATAACAAATTTTTATTCGTTATGGCTCACGTCGAATGGTATCTGCATAACTTACGCCACCCGCAAGGACTTTGTAATGTGGGCGCAATTCGAGTCGCAGAACTACGAGAATTACAGAAAGTAGCTTAGTTAGACGACTTTGGGATTATGCAAATCAAAGGAAGACTAAAGAACGCCCAACAACTGTCCCAAGCACAGAAAGCTTCGATCATTTCACCCAAAACGCATTATCTTACTGACCTCGTGATCAGAAATCACAGGACTATCTACTTAAAATGTCTTCTGGGCTTTTTAACGTTTAATTGAACGTAGAGGTTTGTGCAAGTAATTTCATCGGAGCAGTCAACTCTCTTCGCATCTGGCAAAAGGAGTTTCCAAATCCTAGTTTCCTAGTTTTGAGGGTCTGTGGGGGGCTTTACGTTTACAGTCCCCCACAATTAGGGAACTAGGATTTTGAAACTTAAAAAATTAAGTTAAAATAATTTAATTAAGCCCGTTAAAATTTATCTGTATCGTTCCTGCAAACCCACTACCAAGACCAATCCAATGTGCTCATTCCGATCGAATCATGTTTAAACTCACGTCCACTCTGTCCCTTATCACCAGATCCAAACGATCTGTCCCCACTTACTTTATTGGAGTCAAGTCCATAAACGCACGCTTCGTCGACGGTCAACGGCTACTAAGACAATTTTGGCATCGATGGAGCGCAGACGGGCTCTTACATCTACAAGTACGTCCGAAATGGCGCCAAGAACGAACCAATCTCAAATTGATGATTAAGTTGTGATCAAGGATGACCGGCACCCCCCACACGAATGAAAGATGGGTCGAATAACCGATTTACATCCTGGAGAAGATGGACTAGTTCGCGATGACTTACTGAAGACCTCTGGAACCTATAAAAGATCGCTGTCCAAGGTATGTCCATTGCCAATATTAATCTACACTACGACGAAATCTGAGGAAGTTCAAGATCAATATAAGGAATATCATGCTGATCCCAGCATTCCAGGGGCGTCCCCCTTTGTACAGAAGTTTTTTAAGAAGAGTCGTAGAGAAAGGAAGGCGATCGCAGTAGTGATGAAAAATAGGGTAAAAACCACGAGAGATTCCAGCTGACCCATTCAGAAATAAACCTTTAGTAATTAGCAAGTAAATGAATGAATGAAGTCCATTAAATTAAATCCATTGAACTCTGGCTAGAAGTTTGGTTTGGTTGGTTCTCAGCGCACAGTGGGACAGATGGTATTCGCCGCGAGCAACAAAAAATTTAAGCGATACAATTCTGGCACTGTTATTAATTACTTCCAATTGATTACAGTCGTAATGTTATATAATCAATGGTCTTCGAGGATTTGAATGCCTATATGAGAATCTTGAGGATATGGGTACCACTAATAAGATCGCCGGCTGCATCATTATCTAGGTGCTTCTTCAAATGTTGGACCCAGCTACCCAGGCTAAGTGAGAGGAGAGACAAAATTCCTCAAGCTCAGACGCCATCCCTACTGGGGAGTCTCTGGCAAAGTGTCTGGAGCAGCAATGCAAGACGTTGAAAGCTATGGATGTGGCCGCTGCCCCTTATGAATGGAGTTAGTGGACAGGCCGCAAAATTGGGTGGAATGTCGGGTCAAACAGCAACCGCTGTTTCAGTGTATAGCTTATTTATTAGTGTTACGATAGATAGCAAAACTGCTCCCGCGGCATCCGGCAACGCCGAAGTTGCAGAACCGATAGTTTAAGCGGGTGTTGAATCTCTGTTAACTCAGCCGGTAACCATGTGCCTAAGCTTTCTTTTCTATTTGACACTCGAGGGAAGCGGACGAAAAGTGAGGACATATTAATATTTAAGTTTGATTATGAATTGTACAACCTTTAATTTACTAGGAATTTAAAGTGCTGCTATCGCAGAGTAGTTACCGACTGTACCACTGTTAGCCCTTGCTGCCCCGTTATAAATGAAGAAAACAATAAACAATTATCAACAATTATATACACGGGCGTCTTTACTCGGGCGGCGCTAAAAAACTTCGAATCCCCGCAACATTTCTTTAAATTCTTTTCCGGTGTATTCTTGGAGAATACTTGAATCAGAGAGCGAAATCAACATGGAGATGCCTACTGGATCCGGTCCAGGCTCCTGATAGGTCTCAATAATTGCAAACTAGGGCGCGTGCTTCGCACCAAGGAAGGCGCAACAGAAGAACCGATCGCTGAGAAGATTGATGGCGACATGCTTCCTCTGTGAAGTGGAGGACGAGCACGTGACAGTTGGCTGCATCGGCGCCGACTGCGTGAGCATGTGCCATCCTAAGTGTGCTGCTCTAGAGGATGGCGGTGTAGGATGGATCTGTGCAGAGTGTAACGTAGACGTCCATGCACAGAACTCGACGTTGATCAGGACAGAAAAGCTGACCAGCCTGACGGCTGGGGACAACTACCAGAGTTACTCAGGTGGCGACCAAATGAGGATCGGAACTGATAACGTCAACGAGGCCTCGAAGGAAGCGCAGGACCTGCAGACGGAGCTAAGGTTGTTGGAGGAAGAAGATCAGTTGCTGCAGGTGCGACAACAACTTCTACATAGGCGAAAGGCGCTCATGGGCAAGCTCCCAAGGGAGAGGCTATCGGAGACTGGCCACGCAGAAAAGATGCCTGGAGCATCTAGTACACGGTACCAGAATGCTGAAACGGATACAATTGGCGAAGTTGCCGTTCTGGAAGGAAACGGCAGTACGCAGAGAGCCCACGCTGGGCCCCCATGGCTCTTTTCTACCAGTGGGGAGGACAACTCAGCTGCTAGGGTCACTAAACCTATGGGCAGGCCATCTTACGAACAATTGACAGCGAGGAAGACTAACGTGGCTGAGTTGGTGAAGTTTTCCGGAAGGCCGGAGGACTGGCCCTTATTCATCGCAACGTACATAGCCGCGACATTCAAAAGACAAAAAGGCGGAAGGGAGATATTTGACAACCTTATATGAACAGACGACGGAGCTATGCGGATTCACGGATGCCGAGAACCTAATGCGACTTCGGCATGCGTTGGAAGGACCAGCCAAGAACGCGGTACAAAGTCTAATGCTGCATGCGGACTGTGTTCCGCAGATAATCGCCACGCTACGAATGCGATTTGGTCGACCCGAAATTATCATTGACTTGTTAGTGACAAGGATTAAACAATTTCCTCAAGTGAGGGAGAATAAGCTTGAAATGCTTGTTGACTTCTCGGTGGAGGTGCAAAATGTTTGTGCTACGATGAAAGCCTCCAAGTTGGACCAGTACTTAAACAATCCAGCGCTCACGCAGGAGCTAGTGAGCAAGTTGCCATCGATGGTGCAGACGTTTTGGGACAAGGGACAAGGGGGACAAGGGACAAGACGAATGCACAAGGCCTCTCTAACAGTGTGTACGTAGGCAAAGTTTAGTACGTGGCTATCGCAGATGGCAGAAAGAGCGAGCCATGTGATAGTCCCAAGCTCGCCGTCAAGAACGGAGAGAAGGGGCACGGTACATACACACACTGTGCGCCAAGGCGGTCGGCTGTGCACCCGCAATTGCAGAATCCTGCAGGAGTGTCCAGCATTCCTGGAAATGACGACCCGCGATCGCTGGAATGCTACTCGACGGTGTGGCTTGTGCTGGAGATGTTTCCAGAGCCACAAGGTGGAAAGATGCGGCGTTCCCCTTCCTTGCGGAATAGATGGATGCCTAGAACGCCATCATCCCCTGTTGCATCGCGGCAGCACGGCTCCCGTCCAAGCCAGGTGCCATGCACACCGACAAGAAGGTGTGGAAATGCTATTCAGGGTATTGCCAGTGACTTTGTATGGAAATGGTAGGCAAGTCAACACGTATGCCTTCATCGACGACGGGTCATCTCTAACCTTGATCGACGCCCCATTGCTAGAAGACCTTGGAGTGAAGGGACAACCGCAGCCTCTATGTATGCAGTGGACTGCCGGCATGCACCGGTATGAGGACACCTCGGTCAGACTCGACTTAAGGATCTCCGGCATTGGCCAAACGAAGCTATATGATCTTCGCGACGTTCACTCGGTCCAGTCTCTTGATCTCCCGTCACAGTCGTTAGATATAACCCACCTGAAAGCACAGCACACACACCTTCAACATCTACCACTGTCCGGATACGACTCAGCACAGCCCAGGCTCCTGATAGGTCTCAATAATTGCAAACTAGGGCGCGTGCTTCGCACCAAGGAAGGCGCAACAGAAGAACCGATCGCTGAGAAGACCCGCCTGGGGTGGACGATCAAAGGAAGAAGCTCCAACAGTGTGGGTGATGACATAACCCCAAACTACCACGTGTTTCACATATGTGCATGTGAAGCTGACGAGAACAAGGAGATCTTGCGCCTGCTTGAGCAGTGCATGTGGTCGGACGGCGGCCCTAGACCGGAGATGAATAGCAAGAGCGTATCCAATGATGACCAGTTGGCTATACAGCAGCTGGAGAAGAACACGAAGCGTATAAATGGCCGATTTAAAACAGGTCTGCTTTGGAGGTATAAAGATGACAAGCTGCCGGATAGTTTACCGACAGCCCTAAAGCGGGCACGATGCCTGTACCAGAAACTGACTCGCGAGCCGGAGCTTGCGAAGGGAATTCGCCGACAGCTAGATGAGTACGTGAAGAAAGGATATGCACGGCCCATTACGTCGGAAGAAGCTGAGGAAAAGCCATATTGGTATCTACCTATCTTTCCCGTGCTAAACGTCAACAAGCCAGGAAAGCTTCGCATAGTCTGGGATGCGGCTGCGAAGACGGAAGGGATCTCGCTGAACACAATGCTGCTGAAGGGACCTGACCAACTAGCGCAGTTGGTACCAACACTTCACAGGTTTAGAGAGAAACGTATTGCTATCGGCGGCGATATCGCTGAGATGTTTCATCAGGTCAGGATACACACAGAAGATCAGAGATACCAACGCTTTGTATTTATAGACCCATACACACAACGGAGAGAGAACTACGCCATGCAGGTAATGACGTTTGGGGCTAGTTGCTCCCCCAGCTGTGCCCAGTACGTGAAGAACAGAAATGCAGAGTCGTTCAAGAAGGAATACCCATGAGCTGTTAAGTCCATACTGGAGAATCACTATGTAGACGACTCCAGCAGCGTCGACACGGAGAAAGAAGCTATAAGCCTCGCGCGTCAGGTCCACTACATTCATCTTCAGGGCGGATTCCTCATTCGAAACTGGGTATCGAATTCCAGAGATGTATTAAGCGCACTCGGCGAAGGAGCATCCACGCTAGTGAGACTAGACGAAACAACGGATGGACAGACCGAGAAGGTGCTGGGAATGTGGTGGGACACGAAAGAAGATCTCATCCGCTACCGTAAATCCCCACGATATCACCATAAAGAACTTCTCCAAGGAAGGCAACGACCCACCAAACGAGAGTTTCTCAGTGTGTTGATGTCTATATATGATCCTTTAGGGCTCATATCCTTCTACGTGATGTATGCAAAAATAATATTTCAGGAAATATGGCGAAATGGATGTACCTGGGATGACCCCATACCTGAGACAGAATGGATTAAATGGAAGCGATGGCTTCGGTATATCCCGGACGTTGAGAAAATGACCATCCCAAGATGCCACATGAAGGAGTCGCTGATGGATTCAGAAGTGGAGATGCACACCTTCGTGGACGCAAGCGAGAATGGATTTGCCGCCGTGAGTTATATACGATTTCAAAATGAGGCAGGTATCCACTGCAGTCTACTGGGCAGCAAAACCAAGGTAGCCCCTCTAAGACCGACATCCATACCAAGGCTTGAACTCATGGGAGCAGTGCTTGGAGCGAGGTTGGCTCTGGAACTTTCACTTGGCGCGAAGCTGAGCACACGGACTTTCTGGACCGACTCGAGGACCGTGCTGAGTTGGCTGCGATCGGACCAGAGGAAGTACAAACAATTTGTAGCATTCCGTGTGATCAAGATTCCTCGGAAGGAGAGGGTACCTTCCTCCGAGAACGTGGCGGACGACGCCACTAAGTGGAACAAAGGACCTGATTTCAACCGAGAAAGTCGTCGGTTGAATGGGCCGAGATTTCTTTGGCAAGAGAGGCAATTTTGGCCGCTGACCGAGGCGGAAGAAGGAGACGAGTCAGGAATGGAATTGAAGGCGCAATTCATCGGCGTATGTGACGGATTCACAGACATTGGACGCGCGACCCTCATAGACTCCGAGCGGTTTTCAATCTGGACCCGTCTGCTATGGAGTACCGCGAGAACGGTATGGTGTATGAGGCGATGGAAGGCCAAGGCTCTACAACGATCGGACATCGAAAATCAGCCATCACAAGAAGATACCAGGGTCGCGGAGAGTCTTCTGTGGTCGTACGCTCAGGCGGAGTACTACCAGACGGAGATACGGTTAATTTTACAAGGAAAACCATTGAAGAAAAATAACCTACTATACAAGCTGGGACCGTATATGGATTCCGATGGAGTATTAAAGCTGGATGAACGTGCCAAGATGATCAAGGGAAGCGACCGCGTCGTACTCCCCTGCGGCAGCCACATTACGCAGCTTATCATAAAGGAATATCACCGAAGATTTCTTCACGCTAACCACGAGACGGTAGTCAACGAACTACGACAAAGATTTTGGATACCAAAGCTGAGGTCCACCCTTGTTCGGATACGACGCTCCTGCCAGCAGTGCAAGAACCAACAGGCGGCTCCCAAACCATGCCCCGTTATAAATGAAGAAAACAATAAACAATTATCAACAATGTTAAACAGGTGTGCGATTTGCCCACCATAGCATTATAGAAAATTTGACCACTTTTTCTTAACAAAAAAAGATTTGTTCAAGTTTAAAGAATGGAAAAAATTCTAAAAGCATAGCATTCACACAATTTTTAATGTTGCATTCCAGAATTGACTATAGATAGTGCCACTGCGAAATCTCCCTGAAAATAAATGAAAATGGCAAGAAAAAAAACTTTAAAATAATACCACACACATATACACAAAATACTAAATAATAGACCGACGCTATTTAAGTTTTTCGAAAAAAATACTGTAATTTCTTCAACAAATCCACGATAATGATTTGGTTATCCACAACACTATATGATTTAAGTTCTGCCCCACTGTCCAGCCTCCCCCTTAAAACACGACCCCCACCACCCGATCATCCCAAAATTGTTCCACCTAATTATTTTTTTGGTTAATAAAAACAAAAAATAGAAAAAAAAGGGATAGTTTTCTAAACGAATGTATTTATGTGCTGGCGCTTTGTTGTTTGGCCTCCTATAACCTTACTTATAAACATGAATAAACATGCATAAGCATGAAAGAGGGAGAGCAATTAAACCATTGCTAAATAGAAATATGCTCGGTAAAAATTTGATATCTTGAAAAATCTTTACTACTGCAGGTTTTTATACCCTTGCAAAGGGTATTTAAATTTATTTTAATTTAATTCCATAAGTGTGCAACGCAGTGAAGGAGACATCTTCCACCTTATAAAGTATATAAATTCTTGATAGGGATCACCTCCTGAGTTGATATGATAATGTTCGTCTTTCCGTCCGTCCGTCTTTGTGTCTGTCTGTTTCTACGCGAACTAGTCTCTCAGTTGCACACACCCTTCTTTCCTTTGCACGCAGTATATAATTCGGAACGGCCGAGATCGACCGACTATATCCTATAGCTGCCATATAACTGATTGATCGGAAATGATCCAACTTGGTAGGTTGGATTATCTGACCAAAACACGAAAGTCAGGTAATTTCCGATCGTTCAGTTATATTACAACTTTAGGATATAAACGGCCGATCCTTATGAAATTTGGCATGTCGTAATGTTTTGTCAAAAATAGTTCTTAAATTTAAACTCTATAACTCTGAAAACATCAAGAACTCCTGATCAAGAATATGTATACTTTATAGGGTTGGAGATGTCTCCTTCACTGCGTTGTACACTGTTAGACAAAATTATAATACCCTCTGCAAGTGTATAAATGTAATATAACAAATAATATAATTTCTTCCGTCATTTCACCCAGTAACGAATACTCGAATTTCCTTAGGGCAGCAAGTTAAAAAGTTAGAGAAATCAAAATTCGTATTCGCTGGCTTCGAAACGCTAGCACATTATATGTGCTTTGTGGTTAGTGATAGAATCTAGGGACTTTTTTTAGATTTTGTATTGTAAAAAACTGGTTGTAATATTATATTCCCATGATATAAAGATCGCCCAACTACATCCGATGTTTGCGATATATATGCGTTTTTAACTGCAAAGGTATATCAACTTTTTATCAGCTTATCCGCTTTTATCGGGCTCCGCCCAAAGTTAGCTTTTCTTTTTTGTTTTATAAATAAGGAAGAGCCTGTTTTTATTATTTTGTAAGTTTGTAAGGCACCTTGTAAACCAGGGAAGATTTTTTGAAACAAAAGGATATTTCCATGGCACACATGAGTCAAAAAATTTGTCAAAGTATCTAAAATTGTTCTAGAGTGACATTTACATCACTGCACGCCAGAATATCGGACCAATCAAATGTGTCGATACGGCTATTAAGTTTGTGAGTCTCAGCTTTAAGGAAACAGTGAATCCTTTTTACCACGCATTGTAACTTCTAATCGATACCAGAAATGGTTTCGATTGAAACGTCAAGCGTGGGGGATATGGATCCTCTGGGGTTGAAAGGGGAAAAGCTCTGAAAAGAGTGGTACCATCAGGATCAGATACAAAACATAAGTCCAATAGTCGTCCTAACGAATTTCTAACGTGGTTAATTTGACATGTCAAACATGCCCGCGGTGAAGTCATTAAAGGGATATTAAAGTCGCCCACACCTACGAGCTGGTCACGATCAGTCATAAGATTAAAAACGGATTGAAAGGCGGAAAAATGCTGCTAATATGAGGGCGGTTCGGACGAAGGAGGTATATATGAACATGTAATGTATAAAGATTGTCTACCGAAATAAGGATTCCACCCCCCTCGCTGAGGTCGATTCCGTCTAAAAGTGGTGTACTGGAAAAACTTCGGAGCTAAAGATCTCCGGCTTTAACCAAGTTTTTCGTAAGGCTATAATATGGGATGCAAAGAAAGAACTATCCGAATGTAGTTTGGGGAGTTTGCTACGTAGCCACCTAGTATTCTGGTAATAGGTATGTGATAGGTAGGTAAGTTTTGGTGACGATACTAGTATTTTGGGTTAGTGGACGAAGAAGAGATGGAAAGTTGGTCAGTGGTTCTAATGTGGGGAAGTTTGACTCCCACTGGTTTTAAAACTTTTTTTTTCACGGAACTAGGCTTATGTTCTTGGACGAAAATGTTCTCTGGCCAAAAACTAGGTTAACAAATCGTCTTGAACATCAGAGCACGCGCCCACGAATCTTGAAAGAAGAAGTGCGCCTTACCTAATTATATTTTAATTTCGCTATGTCCTCCACCTTTATATCGGCTTTTGTTTTGGCTTTGAAATAAGCCGAGATATCAATCTCTGAAGTATCAGGGGCAAGCCGAAAACAAATATATGTTTCGATGGAGGAATCACCTGTAAGGGTTTTGGTGTCGCAAGTACGAAACTTGCAGCATCAGTCGGTGCCGGTGGTCCGAACTGTGGAATACCCTGTGTTATCACTTGAAGGGATACCACGGAGGACATATCAGACAATTGCTCATTTTTTTTGAGAAATTCGAAAAGCGAATTGTTCTCCGTTCTAGCCCTTGGGGTGGCCAAAGATATGAGCGGCTGCATTATTGACGGCTGAGGAGGCTGTGGCGGATCACAAACAGCGGATTTTTTAAGCTTAGGGGACTCAGTTTGCAGATAAAGGCCGCTAAACTGAGTGTCAAGCGCACAGAGCTGGTTATTTATTTTACGAAAACCAGTGATCAACTCTTTAAATCCATTCTTAGTCTGTCTCATGAACGACCTCATTTCGATTTGGACAACACGACCATTTTCAAAACAATAGTGTAGACCAGTCCCCGAGCAAGGAAATTTGAATGCGAAGTTATTTTTTCTTTGTAGGACACTTTTTGCTCTTGGATTTCGTTTTTCACTGCGAGTATACCCAGATCCCGGTAGATGTTTTCGTTGCGAACATACCAAGGTGACCCAGTGATAGTTGTGATTGCTGCTGTTCCCCCACAGCTGGGAGCCATACCTCCAGATTGACTTTAGCACAGAATCGTCGAGTAGTACCTTGTAGTCCAGGTATAGTGGCGATCGTAAGCTTGTGTTTTAGTTTGAAGTGCATCTTCTTGCATTCGATGTGCTTACTCCTGGTTAGTCGTTTATCAAGGTGAACGCCAAGGTACGTTACTTTGTTGCCTTGAGAGATCTGCATACCGTTTAGTGAAAGCGGCGGGCATGTTTGTCTATTAAGATAAACGTTACATCTTTTCGCATTTGATCATTTATTTTACTGCGCCAGTTGGACAGTCAGATAATCCTTTCCAATATTCTAAGATGACTAGCGAGAATAAGTATAACGGTACGTCGGTAAATGTTGACGTTGTTAGTTGTTCATTTGAAAGAATATCCGCAGTCGAAAAAAAATCTATAGACAAGGGCCGAGAGCGGTTCCTTGTGGAACTACAGCTTCGATTCCATTTCACTGCCCTATTGTAGAGGTATGAGTCCATTAAGCCAAACTCGGTCGAAAGCTACGTCGAGATACGTCGGGAAAAATAGCGCTACAGTATTCTTCGGAAGCTACATTGGTGTGCCGGGATAATATTGCAAGCTTCCAGAGTTAACAAGCACTTTTCAAACAATTTAGACAAACAAAATAGAAGGCCTATTGGTCTGTATAATGACGGAATTGTGTGGTCTTTTCCAGACCACACATCCAGTCCATTTTCTTCCTGTTGGTGTTGGCCTGGTCGAGTGATGGGGTTGCTTCCTAAAGGCGTTGCTTTGAAGCTGGTGATCTGCCAATCACGACGCGTGCGCCTCTTTTCTCGCACAAGCTTTTATAGTAATGTGTAGTAATAGTATTTGTGTCGGTCTACTTCCTCCCCATGAGGAGTAGAGATTTTAGCTGCCGCAACGAGTAGCTCTTCCAGGCCGCAGTATAGTCGATGTCCGATTCCATTATAAACTCCGGGGCGAGTTCTATGTGGGCACTCACGTACTTTTTGTATTTTAGCCAGTTCTTTTTTGGCGTCGGTTACTTCTAGGCTTTGAAGAAGAAGAAGCGTTAGAAGCACAGGCGAGTGGTCTGATGATAAGTCCGAGACTGCTTTGGCACTTATTAGATTTCGAGGTATGTTTTTTTTGCGAGGTATGCAAAATCAATAAGGTCTGGGAGCTTTCGTGAGTCTGTTGTCCAGTATGTGGGACTTCCAGGGGAAACGTAGTCCAGTTTATTTTTCACATTTATAATTTAACACATTTATAATCGATACGTATATGAACTACCGAACTGAGTGGACGTGCCTTGTCCGAGCTCCGGGAAAACTGTACCATAATACAGCTAATCAAAAAACTGGGGTAACCCAATATAAGCGAAAAGACGCTGAACTACAATTTACTAAAAGCGACAGGCAAGCTTTTTATAACAGTTGTGATGTGCTTAACCAAAACTAGTGCATTGTTCAAAAAAAAAAAGTAAGAGCCACGCAATGAGCTCATTGAGCAACGATCAAAAGAACGAGCGTAGAAGTTCAGTGAACCAAAGAAACGGCTTCGACTGCTACTTTTCAACCCGCGATACCGAATTGGAAAAATCGGCGATTAAGAGCAACTTGGCATTACTGACCGCTGAAAGCCAAAGGACACGGTCTTGCACACTTTTCTCACTCTAACTCCCGCGTCATAGAGTTCGCAGTGTTAAACCCCCCCTCCAATATCGGAAACAAATTTCGCACCAACAACTAGCAGCGCTACAACTTCTGCAACAACAGCGAAAACCTCTTCAACTCAAAGTACCGCGACGTCAACGACTACAACGAGTACAAAAACAACAACCACGGAAAGTGCCAAAGCGGCAACGGCCACACAGACTGGAATGGATCGTTACATCCAAATTAAGCGCAAGCTTAGGAAAAAAGCTTGAGTGCCCTGGTCAACAAAATTGCGTCGTTGATCGCGATCGGTGACAACTTTCATGCTGTTCCGCTTATCAAAGGGAACATCCATGAAACAAAGGTGCAAACCAAGTCTGAAGAGCACTTCCGAATCGTGTCCAAATATCTGGACACTGTACAGAAAAACTATTACACGTACCAGCTGAAAAGCAGTAAGGGCCTACAAGTGGTAGTAAAGGGAATAGAACCTGATGTTACCGCCGCGGAAATAAAAACCGCCCTTAAAGAAAACGACTTCGCCGCCAAGAATGTTGTTAACATTATAAATAAGGATAAAAAGCCACAACACCTCTTCAAGGTCGAGCTCGAGCCAGAAAGCAGGTCGCTGAAGAAGAACGAAGTCCACCCAATCTACAAACGGCAATATCTTTTGCATCGGAAAATCACTGTTGAAGAGCCACATAAACGCAACGGTCCAGTGCAATGCACTAATTGTCAAGAGTATGGACGCACAAGTCTGTGTAGTCTGCGGGGACGCCCACAACTCCACTAACTGCACTACAAACAAGGACAGTACCGTGAAGAAATGTGGAAAATGCGGAGGCAACCATACGGCAAACTATAGAGGATGTATGGTGTATAAGGAGCTAAAGAGTCGCATGCGTCAAGCGACCGCAACGCGCAACCAAAATCCACAGAATGCGTACATTGCGTCAAAAACTACGCCAGACGCCTTCTTCGCCAAAGCTGCGAGATCCTCATTCGGTCCACTAAACACCACCAACGGCTTCTCCTATGCCGATGCCCTACGATCTGGAAGGGAAATTCCAATTCAGCCTAACTCTCAAAGCGCTCAACAGGCCTCAGAACAGCCACACAGCAAAACGGAAACTAAGATACTTCCCCCTAAAAAAGTATGATGGAGCTTATGTCATTCATAAAAACGATCATGCAAACGCTTGTTCAAAACCAGAACATGGTGATACAGCTGCTCGTAGCACAACGGTTTAAATAATCTATTCAGGCGCTACGAATATCAATGTGGAACGCCAATGGTGTCTCACGGTATAAACTAGAATTGTCACAATTCTTGACCGAAAACCATATTGACGTTATGCTACTGGTGGTATGCTAGTATGCTGGTATGCTACTATGCATCTTACATGCAAATACAACTTTCATTTAAGAGGCTACACAAACTACCGCACAGATCATCCAGATGGGAAAGCCCACGGCGGAACTGGAGTTCTAGTCAGAGAACGCATTAAACACCATTTTCACAAAAGGTTTGCAACAAACTTCTTGCAGGCCACATCGATACAAATTTAGTCAAGCAACGGAATCCTTTCAATCGCTGCCGTTTACTGCCCTCCTCGCTTCTCAATCTCGGAAGGACAATTTATGGACTTCTACAATTCACTTGGGGATCGATTTATAGCCGCAGGAGACTACAACGCCAAACATACGCACTGGGGATCACGTCTAGTGACTCCCAAAGGAAGACTATTGTACAATGCAATTATAAATGTGAAAAATAAACTGGACTACGTTTCCCCTGGAAGTCCCACATACTGGCCAACAGACTCACGAAAGCTCCCAGACCTTATTGATTTTGCAGTGACAAAAAACATACCTCGCAATCTAATAAGTGCCAAAGCAGTCTCGGACTTATTATCAGACCACTCGCCTGTGCTTCTAACGCTTCTTCAAAGCTCAGAAATAACCGAACACCCCTTCAGCCTGACGACGCCAAAAACGAACTGGCTAAAATACAAAAAGTACGTGAGTGCCCACATAGAACTCGCCCCGGAATTTAACATGGAATCTGACATAGACTACACTACGAGCGCCCTGGAAGTAGTACTCGTTGAGGCAGCTAAAATCTCTACTCCTCATGGAAAAGAAGTAGACCGAAACAAATACTTCAAATCTAATCAGCAAATCGAACAGCTCGTGCGAGAAAAGAGGCGCACGCGTCGTGATTGGCAAAACAGCGGATCATCAGCTTCAAAAGAACCCCTTAAGGAAGCAACCCAATCACTCGACCAGGCTCTTCACCAACAGGAAGAAAATGCACAGCTGAGGTACATCCAGAATCTCTCGCCAACAAGCACAAAGTACCCCCTGTGGAGGGCCCACCCAAATCTTAGCGCCCCAATTGAAACGACCACCCCGATAAAAAACTCTTCTGGATGCTGGGCTCGCAGCGACGAAGACCGAGCTGAAACATTCGCCACACATCTCCAAAGTGTCTTCCAGCCTAACCCAGCCTCAAATTCATTCCTCCTGCCAGAAATTCAGCCAGAGTCCTTCCCTCAGCCAGCCGCACCTTCATTCCGGCCGAACGAAATCGAAAAAGTTATAAGAGGGCTAAAACCAAAAAAGGCTCCCGGTGTTGACCTATTGACCCCAAAGATGCTGATCGAACTTCCAAAATGCGCTATAGAGGTCGTCTACAAACTATTTAATGGAATCATTAATTTTGGCTATTTCCCAAAAAAGTGGAAGAAATCCATCATTATAATGATACCGAAGCCTGGAAAAGACCACACAATTCCGTTATCATACAGACCAATAAGCCTTCTATCTTGTTTGTCTAAACTGTTTGAAAAATGCTTGTTAACTCGCATAATACCACATCTGGAAGCTTGCAATATAATTCCGGCACACCAATTTGGCTTTCGAAGAAACCATGGAACCATCGAACAAGTGAACAGATTAACATCTGAAATACGCTCATCCTTCGAACAGCGAGAATACTGCAGCGCTATTTTCCTCGACGTATCTCATACTTTCGACCGAGTTTGGCTCATCGGACTCATGCACAAAATTAAAACGTATTTGCCAACATACACCCACAAGCTACTGGAATCATACCTCTACAATAGGGTATTCTCAGTGAGATGCAACGCAGCTACTTCGGGCGACTCCACCATCAAAGCTGGAGTTCCACAAGGAAGCGCACTCGGCCCGTGTCTATATGTTTTGTATACTGCGGATATTCCTACGAGCGCACAACTAACAACCTCAACGTTCGCCGACGATACCGCTATCCTTAGTCGCTCCAGATGCCCAACGCAGGCAACAACCCAACTGGCTAATCATCTCACAATAGTGGAAAGGTCGCTGTCCGACTGGCGCATTAAAATAAACGAACAAAAGTGTAAACATATAACGTTTACTCTTAATAGACAAAAATGCCCTCCACTTTTACTAAACGGTATGCAGATCCCTGAAGCTAACGACATAACGTACCTTGGCGTTCACCTTGATAGACGACTTACCTGGCGCAAGCACATCGAATGCAAAAAGGTGCCCCTAAAACTGAAAGCCAGCAGCCTCCACTGGATCATAAACTCACGATCGCCACTGTGCCTTGACTACAAGTTATTACTGTACAATTTAGTCCTAAAGCCAATCTGGACGTATGGCTCCCAGCTGTGGGGGAACGCGAGCAGCAGCAACATAGACATCCTTCAGCGCGCACAATCAAAAATCTTGAGAACTATCACAGGGGCACCTTGGTATGTTCGCAACGAAAACATCCACCGGCATCTGGGCATCCTCGCAGTGAAAGACGAAATCCAGAAGCAAAAAAAGTCATACAAAGAAAAACTGTCTTCGCACCCAAATTTTCTCGCTGGGGGATTGACTCGGGTTTCTAGCGTATCCCGCCTTAGACGCAACGACCTCCCAACCCAGCAATCGATTTTAAGGGCCGTCTTACTCCGTATCAGTCAATATGACTGTTAGTTAAGTTAAAAATATAAGATTTGATACACCTCTTGTTAGTCTCGCAAAGAGAAGATTCAAGAAATAAAAGCAACGTTAAAAAAAAAAAAAAACGAAAAAATAATAATTTAATTGTAAAATATCCTTCCTTTTGAAGTCACCAGACGTGATCCTCATTACGTATGTTTGGCGTTGTAGTCTCCCCAAATGAATTGTAGAAGTCCATAAATTGTCCTTTCGAGATTGAGAAACGAGGAGGGCAGTAAACAGCATCGATTGAAAGGATTCCGTTGCTTGACTGAATTTGTATCGATGTGGCCTGCAAGAAGTTTGTTGCAAACCTTTTGTGAAAATGGTGTTTAATGCGTTCTCTGATTAAAACTCCAGTTCCGCCGTGGACTTTCCCATCTGGATGATCTCTGCGGCAGATTGTGTAGGCTCTTATTTGAAAGTAAGATGCGCTTCCATAAGTAGCATACCGTCTAAGACAATTAGAAGTGTTTGCATGGTCGTTTTCATGAATGACATAAGCTGCATCAAACTTTATTGGTTTTTGGTGCATTGCAATGGACCGTTGCGTTTATGTGGCTCTTTAACAGTGATGCTCTGATGCAAAAGATATTGCAGCTTATAAATTGGGTGAACTTCATTCTATTTCAGCGACCTACTTTCTGGGTCGAGCACGACCTTGAAGATGGGTTGTGGGTTTTAGCGTTGTTTAAAATGTTAATAATATTCTTGGCGGCCAAGCCCTTTTCTTTAAGGGCAATTTTTATTTCCTCGGCAGTAACATCGGGTTCGATTCTCTTTACTACCACTTGTTGGCGCTTGCTGCTTTTCAGCTGCTTTCTTTTTGCTAACTAGTACTTTTTACTACTACTACTACACTAAAACTGCTTTTAAGTAGTTTTCTTTGCATTGTCAAGATTTTTGGACACGATTCGGAAGTTCTGTTTAGTCTTTTGCATCTATGTTTTATGTTCCTTTTGATAAGCGGAACAACATAAAAGTTGTAACCGTTCCCCATCAACGCCACAATTCGGTTGACCAGAGCATTTGATGTTTTCTAAAGAAAGAATGATACAGAATGGTGTCTTGCGCTGGTCGGTTTTCAAAAGTAGGGCAAATCTGTTACTACTGGATCTAACTGGTTCTTCGTCGATCTTCTGGACGCGGTTAATTTTTGTTTTATTTCCTGCCAAATTAGTCTGCGGGCTAAGCTTGCGCTTTATTTGAATGAAGCGATATATTCCAGTCTGTGTATTCGGGTCCGCTTTGTCGAAGTTGTTGATTTTGTACTCGATGACGTCACGGTATTTTGAATTGCCGTGGTTGACGCCGTGATTGCAGAAATTGTAGCACTGCTTTGTGTTGGTCCCAAATTTGTTTCCGCCATTGGAGGGGGTGTGTTACACTGCGAACTCTATGACGCGGGAGTTAGAGTGAGAAAAGTGGGTGTGCAAGACCGTGTCCTTTGGCTTTCAGCGGTCAGTAATGCCAAGTTGCTCTTAATCGCCTATTTTTCCAATTCAGTATCGCGGGTTGAAAAGTAGCAGTCGAAGACGTTTCTTTGGTTCACTGAGCTCCTACGCTTGTTCTTTTGACCGTTGCGCAATGAGCTCATTACGTGGAATTTATTTATTTAAAAACAACTATACACTAGTTTTTGTTTTAACACATCACTACTGTTAGATAAAGCTTGTTTATTTATCTTAATAGATTATGGTTCAGTCTTTTCGTTTGTATTGGCTTACTCCAGGTTTCCGGTTTGGTTAACTGCGATTATTTTGCAGGTTTCCCGGAGCTCATCTCGGAGCAAAGCACGTCCGCTCAGTTCGGTTGTTCGATTAAACTTTATTTAAATTTAATTTTGTTTCGATTGAAATATTTTTTTAGTTTAAAAAATATTTAAAACAAAAAAATCCATTTTACCGTTAACTAAATTCACGTTTATTCAAAACCTACAAAAATAATGTTGCATAACCTTAGGAGTCTGCTTCAATTTGATTTTTAAAATTGGTGCGAAAATAATACGTGGTAATATTATAAATATATCAATTATATATAATTATTTAGGGGGAAAAAAATTTCAAGTTGATATCTGTATGGGAAGTATTTTTGGCCTAAGTCTACATTCTACCCAGTCTGCTCACTCAACTCCCGCGTCATAGAGTTCGCAGTGTAAGACACCCCCTGCAATGACCGAAAAAAATTTCGGACCAACAGCAAGCAGTGCTACAATTTCTGCAACAACGGCGTCAACCACGGCAATTCAAAATACCGCGACGTCAACGACTACATCGAGTACAAAAACAACAACTTTGGAAAGTGTCAAAGTGGACCCGGCCACACAGACTGGAACATATCGCTTCATTCAAATAAAGCACAAGCTTAGCCCGCAGACTAGAAGATCGACGAATAACTAGTCAGATCCAGTAGTAACAGATTCGCCCTACTGGCGGAGGTTGAGGAAAACCGATCAGCGCAAGACACGGCAAAAAACCGCCGCCCCTCCATTCTATATCATTCTATCTATAGAAAACATCAAATGCTATAGTCAACCGAATTGTGGCGTTGATCGGGAATGGTTACAACTTTCATGTTGTCCCGCTTATCAAATGGAACATACAAAAAAGGTGCAAACAAAGACTTAATAGCACTTCCCAATGCTGTCCAAATATCTGGACAATGCAGAAAATAACTACTTAAAAGTAGTTGTAGTGTAGTAATAGTAGTAAAAAGTACTAGTTAGTAAAAAGAAAGCAGCTGAAGAGCAGCAAAGGCCTACAAAAGGTAAGAAAGGGACTCGATGTTACCGCCGAGGAAATAAAAATTGCCCTTAAAGAAAAGGGCTTCGCCGCCAAGAATATTATTACCATTTTAAACAAAAACAAAAAGCCACAACCCCTCTTTAAGGTCGAGCTCGAGCCAGAAAGCAGGTCGCTGAAGAAGAACGAAGTCCACCCAACTTATAAGCTGAAATATCTTTTGCATCAGAGCATCACTGTTAAAGAGCCACATATACGCAATAATTGCGTAAGAGTATGGACAAATTACGTCATGCTGCACACTTCGGGCTATCTGCGTCAAGAGTCGCATGCGTCAAGCGACCGCAACGCGCAACGAAAATCCACAGAATGCGTACATTGCGTCAAAAACTACGCCAGACGTCTTCTTCGCCAAAGCGGCGAGGTACTCATTCGGTCCACTAAACACTACCAACGGCTTCTCCTATACCGATGCTTTACGATCTGGAAGGGAAATTTCAATTCGGCCTAACTCTCTAAGCGGTCAACAGGCCCCACAACAGCCACACAGCAAAACGGAAACTATGATTCTAACCCTCCAACAAAGTATTATCACTAACCATACAGCATATAGACAACCCATTTCATACAACGAAAATGGACGCAATAATTTCTTGCGACAGGTCCCAGCAGGCCCCAGAGCGGATTTCTTACGCTCTCTTACGCTCATCGTTCGTTCATCTTACGCTCATTCTCGCATTAAATGTTTTCTGTTTCTCAGTCTCTAAATGGAGCGCGATGAAGAAGGTCGTGCCTGCGCTTCGGTTGATCTTCGTATGTATGCGTGTCACACATTCACATACACGGGTGTATGTGTGCGTGCGATTTCGTTTCGAAGCCAGCGCACAAAATTTGGATTTTTCTTACTTTTCAGGCTTGCTACTCTAACAAAATTCGGGTATTCGTATTTGATGAAATGACGAAAGAAATTATATTATTTTTTTTATTATTTCAGCATACGTTTTTAATTTATTTAGGAATAAGATTAAGTGTTAGTAGTAAAATGTTTTCTGTATATATATTTTTACGAATCATTAGAAATCAATATACTGAGAAAGTGTCAGAGTATATTTCAGTCGGAGTCACTTAAAACGCCGAATGCTTTTAAGTTTTTGTGGTTCTGCAAGAGGTATCAGAAAACCAATGTAAATATATAAATATATGTATATATATCTGTAACAAATTCGAGCGGCGACTTTTTTAAAGTTCCAAAATATATAAGGAAATTATTAAATTAACGACAATAATTTAATTAAATCTCACAATAACCCAAATTAATAACAAGTGCCTGAAAAATTGTAAACAAAAAACAACAAAAACTTAAAAGCATTCGGCATTACAGTTTCTGCAGCTACCCTCCAACCTAATATTGTGTTATATTGCTCCTAAATATTGTGTTGGTTCTCCTGTGAAATTTGGTAAGGGTTTTACCACTTCAAGTGTTGTATCGCATTTTATAGCTGGGTCAATTGTTTGTGTTTAATAATCTTCCACAGTTTTTGCATCTGTGTCTAACCTTCCTTCTTAACATTCTACTTTCCTGCTAAGTTCATTCAATTGAGCGTTTATTAATCTGTTTATCAACTGCCTTCAAATTTGGTGCTGAACCTCCGGTTGCCATTGTTAAATTTAATTCACCAAAGCAATTTATTAAATCTTCCAGATTTATTCATTATATTATTTATTAAATCGCGAATCTTACTTTTTACAATATATAAATCATATATTATTTTCCTTAAATTCCCTGATCTTAATTTATAATTTTTTATTATTGGAAATTAATTCCTCACGATACTGTCCCGTTGGGGTCTTTCTTCTGTGTGGTTGGTGGTTGATCTTCCTTCCTGGATACAGCGGATTAATGGATAGAGAATGTCTTCCATCCTTGGTTTTTCCTGTTGGAGCAAGTTGTCGTTTTATTTGAGAATGTCCTGCCATGGTTTTTTCTGTTGGTTGGTTTTTTCTGTTGGAGCGAGTTGTCGTTTTATTTGTTTTTGTTGTTCTTGTTTTTTTTTTTTGTGTGCTTTGATTTAATAATTTTGTGTTCATGTAATTGTTTGGTTTAAAATTTCGGTCCACCTTTGTTTTAATTCACTCTTTATGGATTATTTAATTATTTAATTTCCATTTACTTTGTTGTTAACGATCACTGTCACTTGGTAGTGTCGTTTGGTGGATGTTTATTTTTTATTAAACAATTTTTGTTGGAACTTTATGTGACACCGTGTTGGGCGCCAGTTAAATTTGTTGTTAGATGGTGAATGAAAAAAATATAGTTTTTTTTTTAATTATACAACTTGGTGTTAAACCTTTATTTATTAAACTGAATTATTACAAGACACTCTCGATTTTCTTAAATATTTTCCGTCAACCGTTCGCGGTCTCGGTCAACTGACTTCTTAATTCTAAATCTTATCCAAAGAACCTCGGCCATGTGTTGTGTTTAGTCTAAAGCAGAGGTCGGCACAGCCCTATCTCGGGGGCATAGGAAATTTCTCTGCCCGAGCTCTGCCACACACACACATGTGCGAAACGTCATGCTCACAGCCTACTTTCTGTTATTCGTTACTAACACTAATGCGGTAAAATCATATCAATGTATTGGGGTGCCGACCACTGGTCTAAAGGCTAAAAAAAGGATGGATGAAACTGTCGCATCTCATTGTGAAATTCGATTAAGCTGATCGATGGAATTTGGTGGATACTTGAAACTCAAAAGGCGCAATTGATTGGGCTTCTGAGGGAAGCTGATGTTTACTTTTAATTTTGATTTGTTTATGGGGAACCAAGATCGGACCTCAAAGCCAAAGACAAACCCGAAGGCTAATGCAGAGTTTGAAAATATTGTTTATAAAATTCATAAGTGGAAAGCCATAAGTGGCCTGGATTTATGGGTTGGATAATTGAGCCAAAGATCAAGCCATCAAGCCAAAGGCAAATGCAGAGATTGAAAATATTGTTTATAAAAGCTATAAGTGGCCTGTATTTACGGGTTGGATAACTTGCGTGCCTATAATTAATAATTCACCAGGCCACAAATTAAGTACCGTTTCGTTTATGTTTTATTTATCTTATATTATGCTTTTTTTTATAATTTATATTTTAATTATTATTATAAATAAAACTGATTGTTTATTAGCCACTGATCTGTTGATATGCAGCGTACGAAAATTGTTCAACCAATACTGTTCATGTAATGTTTATTTTACACCACATATGTTTTCGCGGGTCTAGTTTGGATTAGTTTAAGTTTAAGTAAGTTGTAGTTATTGTTACAGAGACGGAAGCCCGACTAGGCATTGCGGAGGTAAAGCTCTCGATAATGGAGAGGTCCGCCCGACCTAGAGATTGCGGAGCTAAAACTCTCTAAAGAACGGCCCGTTGAAGTCGAGCGGCCAAGATACATTCGGCTTTCGACCAACTAAGCGATTCATACATACTAAAGATTAATAATTAAACTTTGCACTAAATCAGCGGCTGCTGCCTGGCCGGACAGGGATGAAAGATTCAAATTTTTAATCCTTTCACTAGGAACCTGTAAAAAGTTTGGTGCCGGATAGCATACCTATGTAAATGTCTGGTCTTTTTTTTAGATCTCAGTACGGGCTGCCGAAAAGACATGCCCGGTAAAAACGCGTTGCTCAGCTAGCGTCGAAGTGGAACGGTGAAAGTGGAACACACTAAATAACATCGTTTTTCAATTATTACTCTATTTAGCTACTAAAGTAAATCAAATAATTAATAGAATTTTAAAGAACTGAATAAATTATTGTTTTTTCTTACTTTGAGCATGGCCTACACTCTTTAAGTAGCTTTAAAATGAGTTTAAAAATCGCTCGATATTGTTTTGGGTCCTATCTCAGAAACTAGATGATGCAATATTTTGAGAATAACCCCTGAAAATTCCGCATGTTCATTAAAATCTCTCCTTAAGTTTATTAAATTATAAATATGGTAATTAAATAAATTAAATTATTTAATTTAAATTATTATTATAAACTATTATTATAGGCACGCATACATATTTACGTTTCACAACGCAAGTTCATTCGTCCGCAGATAGACTTCATATATATATACGTGTACGGGCGCTATTTATCTTTTCTTTTTATCGCGTCATCTTTAGCAATCTTAGAATCTACCCAGATATACCCCTGTAAAGCTTTACTTTGTCTTTCGCTCCCCTTTATAAGGAAGTTGCTTGAGAAGAGTCGTAGTGCAAGCAAGACGATGGGGGTGGTGGAGAAAGTTTGGGTACAAGCCACAAGGGATTCCAGCTGACCCTAACTAACAATTGTAAGCTAATTAATATAAACAACCTTAAGTAATTAATTAAATAGTAAGTAATTAGTAGCAAAAAATTAATGAATGAAGTCCGCCTAATTGGCCGGTACCTATATTATTTATTTGATTTTTGACGGTATTTACTTCGTCGGCACTCTCAGGATTTTTAGTTCCCAAGATATTTGTATTTTTATTGACGGATATTTTTATTTTTGTTGACGGATATTTCTACGTCTGCGTTCTCGGGATTTTTAATTCCCAAGGTTTCTCTCACTATTTTTAACAAATAATGAATCAGTGTTTTCGCTACTATTATCATCAAAATATTTTTTTAAATTAAAATCTTTTAACGGAAGAATATTATTTCAATTATTAATTATTAATATTATTATTATTATTTTTTCCTTATTATCATAATATTTTAACTTCTCCTGTTTTCCATTATAGTCCAAGATTCCCTTATCTATATTTATTATAGCTCCAATTTTTCTTAATAAATTGAATCCAATTAGAATATCAGATTCTAAACCTTCGATTTTATAAAATAATTGTCTTGTTTCAAATATATTTATAGTATGGTAATACTTAATCATTGAATAGCCAGGAACTGTAGTTACCTTTTTTTTTATTGGTAGCTTGTTTTTATTTTCAAAAACTTCCCTTTTTATATAACAAGCAGTGGCGCCTGTATCTTTTAAAATTATAAACTGCTTCTTGGTTTTTCGATCTATTCTATTTAAATACGGAATTCCTCTGTTGGGTTCTGGTCTAAACAATGGTCTTCATTGATATTATTTAATCTGGTTACTTTATTAGCTGGCTGACTTTCTTTTCCATCTGATTCCCTTTTTTGCTTTAGAAATTTGAACGATTTTTATTTTGATAATAATAATTTTTATATCTTCCTTGATTATCACTTGCCTGCCAATTATTATATATTCCTTGATTATTATTTGCCTGCCAATTATGATTCTGTTGCCGATTGTTATAAAGTTTACTCTGGAGTTGAATCGGTGGATTAACATTCATTGGCTCGATAGCTTGTTGCTTTTGATTATTATTTTGCCAAAAATTTCCCTTTTGTGGCCAATTATAATTTTGGTTATGATTCAAAATTTTTCCCATTTTGAGTGGTATTATTATTTTGTCATATTTGATCAATTCGTAAGTTCTTTCCCCAGATATTTACTTTCATTTTTAAATCCATTAAACCTATTTGCGAATTGAGCACGGAAGTTGTTTGATTCTAATTCTTGGACCTTTGCCAAAGCATTGGGCAAATCTTGTGGATTTAATGAGAAAAGACTTTCCGAAATAGATCCATTAAGTCCGGATACTCGTAGACCATTTCCCCTTATTGAATTGTTTGTTTCTTTGGTAATTACACTGTCCTTTCCGTATGTCATTATGGTTTTGTTTATTTGTAAGGTCATTTTTTTATTGACTTCGTTATAGTACTCAATAATAGCACTAACCATACAGCATATAGACAACCCATTTCATACAACGAAAATGGACGGGAAAATTTCTTGCGACAGGCCCCAGCAGGCCCCAGAGCGGATTTCTTACGCTCTCTTACGCTCATCGTTCGTTCATCTTACGCTCATTCTCGCATTAAATGTTTTCTGTTTCTCAGTCTCTAAACGGAGCGCGATGAAGAAGGTTGGCCTGCGCTTCGGTTGATCTTCGTATGTATGCGTGTCACACATTCACATACATGGGTGTATGTGTGCGTGCGATTTCGTTTCGAAGCCAGCGCACAAAATTTGGATTTTTCTTACTTTTCAGGCTTGCTACTCTAACAAAATTCGGGTATTCGTATTTGATGAAATGACGAAAGAAATTATATTATTTTTTTTATTATTTCAGCATACGTTTTTAATTTATTTAGGAATAAGATTAAGTGTTAGTAGTAAAATGTTTTCTGTATATATATTTTTACGAATCATTAAAAATCAATATACTGAGAAAGTGTCAGAGTATATTTCAGTCGGAGTCACTTAAAACGCCGAATGCTTTTAAGTTTTTGTGGTTCTGCAAGAGGTATCAGAAAACCAATGTAAATATATAAATATATGTATATATATCTGTAACAAATTCGAGCGGCGACTTTTTTAAAGTTCCAAAATATATAAGGAAATTATTAAATTAACGACAATAATTTAATTAAATCTCACAATAACCCAAATTAATAACAAGTGCCTGAAAAATTGTAAACAAAAAACAACAAAAACTTAAAAGCATTCGGCATTACAGTTTCTGCAGCTACCCTCCAACCTAATATTGTGTTATATTGCTCCTAAATATTGTGTTGGTTCTCCTGTGAAATTTGGTAAGGGTTTTACCACTTCAAGTGTTGTATCGCATTTTATAGCTGGGTCAATTGTTTGTGTTTAATAATCTTCCACAGTTTTTGCATCTGTGTCTAACCTTCCTTCTTAACATTCTACTTTCCTGCTAAGTTCATTCAATTGAGCGTTTATTAATCTGTTTATCAACTGCCTTCAAATTTGGTGCTGAACCTCCGGTTGCCATTGTTAAATTTAATTCACCAAAGCAATTTATTAAATCTTCCAGATTTATTCATTATATTATTTATTAAATCGCGAATCTTACTTTTTACAATATATAAATCTTATATTATTTTCCTTAAATTCCCTGATCTTAATTTATAATTTTTTATTATTGGAAATTAATTCCTCACGATACTGTCCCGTTGGGGTCTTTCTTCTGTGTGGTTGGTGGTTGATCTTCCTTCCTGGATACAGCGGATTAATGGATAGAGAATGTCTTCCATCCTTGGTTTTTCCTGTTGGAGCAAGTTGTCGTTTTATTTGAGAATGTCCTGCCATGGTTTTTTCTGTTGGTTGGTTTTTTCTGTTGGAGCGAGTTGTCGTTTTATTTGTTTTTGTTGTTCTTGTTTTTTTTTTTTGTGTGCTTTGATTTAATAATTTTGTGTTCATGTAATTGTTTGGTTTAAAATTTCGGTCCACCTTTGTTTTAATTCACTCTTTATGGATTATTTAATTATTTAATTTCCATTTACTTTGTTGTTAACGATCACTGTCACTTGGTAGTGTCGTTTGGTGGATGTTTATTTTTTATTAAACAATTTTTGTTGGAACTTTATGTGACACCGTGTTGGGCGCCAGTTAAATTTGTTGTTAGATGGTGAATGAAAAAAATATAGTTTTTTTTTTAATTATACAACTTGGTGTTAAACCTTTATTTATTAAACTGAATTATTACAAGACACTCTCGATTTTCTTAAATATTTTCCGTCAACCGTTCGCGGTCTCGGTCAACTGACTTCTTAATTCTAAATCTTATCCAAAGAACCTCGGCCATGTGTTGTGTTTAGTCTAAAGCAGAGGTCGGCACAGCCCTATCTCGGGGGCATAGGAAATTTCTCTGCCCGAGCTCTGCCACACACACACATGTGCGAAACGTCATGCTCACAGCCTACTTTCTGTTATTCGTTACTAACACTAATGCGGTAAAATCATATCAATGTATTGGGGTGCCGACCACTGGTCTAAAGGCTAAAAAAAGGATGGATGAAACTGTCGCATCTCATTGTGAAATTCGATTAAGCTGATCGATGGAATTTGGTGGATACTTGAAACTCAAAAGGCGCAATTGATTGGGCTTCTGAGGGAAGCTGATGTTTACTTTTAATTTTGATTTGTTTATGGGGAACCAAGATCGGACCTCAAAGCCAAAGACAAACCCGAAGGCTAATGCAGAGTTTGAAAATATTGTTTATAAAATTCATAAGTGGAAAGCCATAAGTGGCCTGGATTTATGGGTTGGATAATTGAGCCAAAGATCAAGCCATCAAGCCAAAGGCAAATGCAGAGATTGAAAATATTGTTTATAAAAGCTATAAGTGGCCTGTATTTACGGGTTGGATAACTTGCGTGCCTATAATTAATAATTCACCAGGCCACAAATTAAGTACCGTTTCGTTTATGTTTTATTTATCTTATATTATGCTTTTTTTTATAATTTATATTTTAATTATTATTATAAATAAAACTGATTGTTTATTAGCCACTGATCTGTTGATATGCAGCGTACGAAAATTGTTCAACCAATACTGTTCATGTAATGTTTATTTTACACCACATATGTTTTCGCGGGTCTAGTTTGGATTAGTTTAAGTTTAAGTAAGTTGTAGTTATTGTTACAGAGACGGAAGCCCGACTAGGCATTGCGGAGGTAAAGCTCTCGATAATGGAGAGGTCCGCCCGACCTAGAGATTGCGGAGCTAAAACTCTCTAAAGAACGGCCCGTTGAAGTCGAGCGGCCAAGATACATTCGGCTTTCGACCAACTAAGCGATTCATACATACTAAAGATTAATAATTAAACTTTGCACTAAATCAGCGGCTGCTGCCTGGCCGGACAGGGATGAAAGATTCAAATTTTTAATCCTTTCACTAGGAACCTGTAAAAAGTTTGGTGCCGGATAGCATACCTATGTAAATGTCTGGTCTTTTTTTTAGATCTCAGTACGGGCTGCCGAAAAGACATGCCCGGTAAAAACGCGTTGCTCAGCTAGCGTCGAAGTGGAACGGTGAAAGTGGAACACACTAAATAACATCGTTTTTCAATTATTACTCTATTTAGCTACTAAAGTAAATCAAATAATTAATAGAATTTTAAAGAACTGAATAAATTATTGTTTTTTCTTACTTTGAGCATGTTCTACACTCTTTAAGTAGCTTTAAAATGAGTTTAAAAATCGCTCGATATTGTTTTGGGTCCTATCTCAGAAACTAGATGATGCAATATTTTGAGAATAACCCCTGAAAATTCCGCATGTTCATTAAAATCTCTCCTTAAGTTTATTAAATTATAAATATGGTAATTAAATAAATTAAATTATTTAATTTAAATTATTATTATAAACTATTATTATAGGCACGCATACATATTTACGTTTCACAACGCAAGTTCATTCGTCCGCAGATAGACTTCATATATATATACGTGTACGGGCGCTATTTATCTTTTCTTTTTATCGCGTCATCTTTAGCAATCTTAGAATCTACCCAGATATACCCCTGTAAAGCTTTACTTTGTCTTTCGCTCCCCTTTATAAGGAAGTTGCTTGAGAAGAGTCGTAGTGCAAGCAAGACGATGGGGGTGGTGGAGAAAGTTTGGGTACAAGCCACAAGGGATTCCAGCTGACCCTAACTAACAATTGTAAGCTAATTAATATAAACAACCTTAAGTAATTAATTAAATAGTAAGTAATTAGTAGCAAAAAATTAATGAATGAAGTTTAAAGCATTGAACTCTGGCTAGTCATTTGGATTTAAAAGTCCCAAAACTATCACATTTTTGGTGGCTCATGAGAGAACCAATCCATACTCGACACAAGAATGTACGGTCATCTCCGACAGTTCCATCAAAGTATCAAACTCTTTAATGGGAACCTTACGTCATCACTGAACCTTACCTTTCCTCGGTAACGATCTCAAATCAACTTATTTAGCCAGTAATTCGACAAGAGTCATAAAGTGTTTGTTATCGCTGGCTACCCCTCACACCCGTACTTCGTCGATGAATTAGCGGACCAGTCGAAGAGGAATTCATCACACCGCACAGTGGACGGTCTCTTGTGCAAGACCGTGTCTATTGGCTTTCAGCGGTCAGTAAAGCCAAGTTGCTCTTATTCGCCGATTTTTTCATTTTGGTATCACGGGATGAAAAGCTCAGGTTCACTGAGCTTCTCCGCTAGTTCTTTTGATCGTTGTGCAAGGATCTCATTGCGTGGCATTTATTTATTTAAAAACAACTATACACTAGTTTTTGTTTTAACACATCACTACTGTTAGATAAAGCTTGTTTATTTATCTTAATAGATTATGGTTCAGTCTTTTCGTTTGTATTGGCTTACTCCAGGTTTCCGGTTTGGTTAACTGCGATTATTTTGCAGTTTTCCCGGAGCACGTCCGCTCAGTTCGGTTGTTCGATTGAACTTTATTTAAATTTATTTTTGTTTCGATTGAAATATTTTTTTAATTTAAATTAATAATTAATTATTTATTAAAATAAAATATTTAAAACAAAAAAAATCCATTTTAGCGTTTACTAAATTCAAGTTCATTCAAAGCCTACAAAAATAATGTTGCATAACCTTAGGAGTCTGATTTAATTTGATTTTTAAAATTGGTGCGAAAATAATACTTACATACGAGCCAATATTATAAATATATCAATAACGTAGAATTATTTAGTGGAAAAAAAAATTTCAAGCTGATATCTGTATTGAAAGTATTTTTGGCCTCATTCTACCTACAAGAAAAGATAAGAAAAGTCACGATAAAAAGAAAAGATAAATAACGCCTTGAATTATTACAAGACACTGAAACTGAATTATTACAAGACACTTTCGACTTTCTTAAATATTTTCCGTCAACCATTCGCGGTCTCGGTCAAAAAAGGACTCACTACATAATTCTAAATCTTATCCAATAAACCTCGGCCATGAGTCGTGTTTAGATTAAAGGCTGAAAAAAGGATGGATGAAACTGTCGCATCTCATTGTGAAATTCGATTAAGCTGATCGATGCAATTTGGTGGGTACTTGATTGGGCTTCGGAGGGAAGCTGATGTTTACTTTTAATTTTATTTGTTTATTGGGAACCGAGATCGGACCTCAGAGCCAAAGACAAAGCTTAAGGCAAATGCAGAGTTTGAAAGTACTGTTTATAAAATCCATAAGTGGAAAGCCATAAGTGGCCTGTATTTACGGGTTGGATAACTCTCACCCTTCTAAAATGGATCGTCCCGATTCAATATGAAATTCGTTTAAATGATCTCTTAATTCTGTTTAAAAATTTTCTTGATTAATAGATTTTTCTAGTTCAGGCCGATGTTTTTTGGTTACAAATAATATACCACTTTTTTATTTTATATATTATGAATAATACAAAGGTAAATGATATTTTAGTATTCTTAATTTTAACGAAAAGGTTTAGAATTTGTATATTATCTAAAGAAAGATCAGAGTTATTTGATAATATGTAATCGGATATTTCATAATTTTTTAAGTGGTTCGTAGTTATGTATTCAAGAATTTTATTTTCCAAATTGGTATATGAGATATTATTAATTTTAATTGTACCATTAAATGTTATTAAAAACGAACCGTTTAGATGGAAGTTGTTAACAATATTGTTCCCTTTTATAAGAATGGCACCATCTTGTATGATGTCTATTTTTATACCCTTAAAGAGGGTATTATAATTTTGGTCAAAAGTGTGTAACGCAGCGAAGGAGACATCTCCGACCCTATAAAAGCATGACGAGATGTCATTAATGAAAATAATAAATAGAAGGGGTCCAAGAAAGCTGCCTTGAGGAAGACCAGAGGAGGTGACCAATGGAATGGAGATAGCGTCTCCAATAGAAACGTGGCAAGGTCGGTCAGCCAGATAAGACTCGAACCAACTTAATAGGCAGGAATGAATACCTAATTTATATAATTTGGCCAGAAGGGCAACATGACACACTTTGTCGAAGTCTTTGGAGAAGTCAGTGTAAATCGCATCAACCTGAAATCGGTTTTCAAAAGCTTCAAAGCAGTGCTTAGAAAAGACCGCTAAATTAGTTGTAGTGGACCTACCAGGCAAAAAACCATGCTGGTTGGGAGATATATGTATAAATAACAAGCCAGAAAAGTTACTATCAATTTTTTAGTTACTATCCGCCCCAGTATCTTAGCAACGTTGCAAATTTTGGCTATAGGTCGATAGTTGGTAACATCAGGCCTATTGCCACTATTGTGGGAATCTACAGATGAGAGCGACAGGGAGAACAGCAGTTGAAGGGGAGTAGAAAGGGAAGCGATATTCCTCTTAAGAAAGAATGGGGAGATACCATCCACGTCAGGTGTGAGCGACTCGGTAAAATGTCCTGTGGCTTCAACTACGTCACAGTCCAATTCGTCCATGTTACTCACATTGAGAAAAGGCTCAATGCTAAGAAGAGTCTCATTATCACTCCAAGGAACCTTAGGCTCCAAGTTAGAGGCAAAGTATTTTGCAAAAAGATCAGAAACGCCCTGATCCGAGTCGGCTGCTAAATTATCATAACATATGGATGAAGGTATGTCTGATTTTGACTTTTTGCTCTTAACAAACCGCCAAAAAGCTTTAGGATTGGATCGAAGGCTAGCTTCGACATCGGATATATATTGATTGTAGAGTAGGGATGTCGGAAATATATCAAAATATCGATATATCGATATATTTTCTCTTAAAAAAATATTATTATCGTGATATTTTTTGGGCAAAAATAGTCGATAATAATATTTTTGAGTTGGTGTTCTCCGATATTAGTTGCGAAAGAAAGGAAATGCAGGTTTTCTTGAGTATGCCATTTTGTATTTGGGAGACAAATCCGTTGGAATTCTGGAACTCACAAATTTCAACGATGACGATGCTAGCGAAGGTTGCTTTAAGTTTTCTTATCACGCCTGGAAGTTCGGTTCCATCTGAACGGTTGGCTTCTGCCATTAAATGTGTTGTCTGTGACTCCCGTAGTCGAATGACATACCAGCATATAACCGAAAGAGTTTTTTTTAAATCATTGAAGAAAGATTTATTTTGTAATTAAGAGCATTAAATAAGAGAATTAAGTAATTAGCATTATTAAGTACATATTCCATGAATTCCATGAAACTTTTTTTTTTGTATTAAGTTTTTTTTATAAATAAATTTGAATACAATGTCCTTAATAATTTTGTTATTTTTTATTTCAAAGAACTTAAATAAAAGTTGCTTGAGAGTGGGTATAAATATTTGTTGTTTTTTCAATTCACTTTTTAAATAAAAAATATGTCTTGTTTGCAGTTCATGGCGGATGACAACACATATTAAAACCTTTTTTTAAATTTAAAAATAACCTTTTTTCAGTTTTAGCTGACTATTAAAAATATCGAAAATACTCGATATATCGATTTTTTTTGGTGATGTTTCTGAATATTATCGATTGATATTTTTTCACAGCAAATATCATCAAAACGATATTTTTTCAAAAACCAACAACCCTATTGTAGAGGAACTTTTAAGGAAATCAAATTCCCGCTTAAATTGTCAGTACAGCTCTCCTGCGCGAGACTCCCCAGTCATTATAAATCTTTTGTAATGCTTATCCCTTCTATTCTTTGAGTTTTTTAAACCTTTTGTATACCAGGGAAGCCTATAGGATCTTCGTACCCTCACAGGGGCATAAGTATCAATAATATTAAAAGGGGCAACCAAAAATTTAGTATAACAATCATCGATTGAGCCATCCGAAAAAAGGAAAACCCAATCAAAGGCAGAAATTGAGGCATTAATAAGTGACAAGTTAGTATCATTCAGATGATAATGTGGAATGGGTGAAGCAGTAGGCAAAAAACTATAAAACTCAATATGAATTACTAACGCCTTGTGGTTCATGTCACATGGACTTAATGGTACATTGCATAATTCTACTTTACTATTAACCACATTACTTAAAAATATAAGATCAAGAATTTTGGATAAATCATTAAAAATATTATTTACTTGGGAGAGGCCCAGACTAAAAATATCATCTAAAACTACAATTTCATGACTCTGGTGAACGTTTCTAGGTAGCATGCAGGGAGATTCCGGGTCCCAAGACCAGACAATGGAGCTTAAGTTAAAATCGCCAGCTACCATCAAAGCGGTAGGGTCCAACGGTAGCACAGACACTAGTGATGTTTTCCATATACGCATGATATATACTAAATGCGCTATTCGGAGGGATGTATGATGCAATGATGACGAACGGGCCATGGACGCCCTGGATTGAAACCGCAAGCTGATCCAGTAGAGGGTCGGCCACCGAAAGGCGCAGTGGTGTAGCCTGAAGAGATCGACGGATAGCGATGATCACACCACCACCTCGCCCACACTGAGAACTGAATGCATCTGGGTCTTTTAGAAATATATGGTACAAGTTAGGCTCGAAGAACTCGGAAGAGCTAAATTTGTCATTGAGCCACGTTTCCACAAGGATGATTACATCAAAATCGCAGGCAGCAGAATTGAGGAATACTGGTGCACTACCTAGTATTATTGGGTATTTTATATAAATTATTAAAAATTCTTTATGCAATGCGATTTTAAAAACAGAGATGTCCTTTAAATCAGCTATAATTACTGGTTTTTGTTCATGTTTTAATTTTTCCAAGATGTCATCATTATTCAAAATTTTGGTATTAAAAACGTAAATTTTTGCTAGTGTGATTGTGTCAATTAAATTTTGCAGATCAAATATTAATATTCGTAAGCGATGTTTTCGAAGTGGTAGATCTTGATCAATTAATTCATTTTTAAAATCATCGGAGAGAGATTTCATTTCTTTGAAAAATCGGTTATTGATGTAACTGTAATAAAATCATCATGGTCCAAAGTTCCAGCTAACCATTTCCACACGGTGCCTAACTCATTACTCCCTCTTTTTGATGTAGTTTATATTAATTGTGATAAAAGTATTTAATTTCCCATTCTGACCTTTTATTAGTATCCCTTTTAATATTATCTGATTCCAAATTTATTATTTCTTTATAAAAGCTTAGGTTAGTTACGTGGAATAAATCTGCGTATGAATCGTACGTCAATACGTCTTTATTGTCCTTAAATAGAAGATATTCGTGACTTCAATTATTTCTGGTTTTGTTAATAAAATAAGGTGTAGTATGAGCACCTGATAAAACATTTTCTGGGAAAGGAAAGAAAAAAAGGATGATATATAAATACTTAGAATTTTATATTATCTTTGTGAATAATTCTATTTCTATTGTTGATTATTATTTTGTTGGGTAAATTTTCCTTAACTATTTGTTTTTTATATCTGGTTTTAAGTTTATTTCTTTCCCCGTGTTTCTTTTCATAGACTACCTGTCCTACATGATATTCTTTTTCTTTTCTGTTTTCATTATGTGTTTCCAACATTTTCTCTTGAGTATTTTTCAAAATTTGAGGAATATTATCGTGCTCTTTTTATACCCTTGCAGAGGGTATTATAATTTTGGTCAAAAGTGTGCAACGCAGTGAAGGAGACATCTCCGACCCTATAAAGTATATATATTCTTGATCAGGATCACCTCCTGAGTTGATATGAGCATGTCCGTCTGTCCGTCTGTCCGTCTGTCTGTTTCTACGCAAACTAGTCTCTCAGTTTTAAAGCTATCGTCTTGAAACTTTGCACACACCCTTCTTTCCTTTGCACGCAGTATATAAGTCGGAACGGGCGGGATCGGCCGACTATATCCTATAGCTGCCATATAACTGATTGATCGGAAATGGTATAACTTTGGTGTTTTTAGAGTTAGAGAGTTCAAATTTGACATGAGAGCTATTTTTGGCAAAATAATACGTCATGCCAAATTTCATAAGGATCGGCCGACTATATTCTATAGCTGCCATATAACTGAACGATCGGAAATGACCCAACTTTCGTGTTTTTGAGTATAGAAAGCTGGAATTTAATACAGATTCTATTTTTGGTCAGTTGATCCAACCTACCAAATTTCATAAGGATCGGCCGACTATATCCTATAGCTGCCATATAACTGAACGATCGGAAATGACCCAACTTTCGTGTTTTTGAAGATAGAAAGCTGGAATTTAATACAGATTCTATTTTTGGTCAGTTAATCCAACCTACCAAATTTCATTAGGATCGGCCGACTATATCTCATAGCTGCCATATAACTGAACGATCGGAAATGGTATTTGGTAGAAATATCAACTTTCGTATTTTGGAAGATAGAAGTTTGGGACTTTTTTTTTAGATTTTGCATTGTAATAAATTGGATTATATATTCCTTTTCCCATAAGGATCGGCCAACTATATCCGATGTTTGCGATATATATCCGGTTTTAACTGCAAGGGTATATAAACTTCGGTTCCGCCCGAAGTTAGCTTTCCTTTCTTGTTTATCATATACATAGTACGTGAAAGGGTTTTTGTGCGGCTCAAATATTCTTGGGAAAATTATTACTGTTTCGGAAAAGTCAGTTAAATTAAATTCTTCTTTAATGCATCGAGCTAATTCTCTTAATGTAGAATGTGCCCTTTCAACTTGTTTGTTTGAGGTGCTGTGCCTCGGGTCTGCGTAATGTAAAGTTAAATTGCACCTTTGTGCAAAAGATTTAAATTGGGCCAAGGTAAAGCTCGGTTCATTATCGGTCATTATAACTTTGGCTTGTGGAAAATGTTCCATTACGTTGTTTTCGATATTTAATTTAGTTTTGGATTTCTCCTACAACTAGAAATTTTGAGTAAGTGTTAATACAAGTTATGAAAGTAAGACCTTGGGCTTGCGCTCTATGAAAGTAAATTTTCTCCTTCTGTACTTGGAATTGGGGTTTCCCAAATTGGAATTTATATTGGGTTCCTGTTATGTTTATTTTCGTTACAAATGACACAATTTGTAATATATTCTTTTAAATTTTTAAAACAGTTTGGCCAATAATAAAATTTACTGATCGGTTCGTAATATTCTTTTAGCCCCCTATGAGCACGACTGTGTGTTTCTTCTATTATTATAGCTTTATCTTCCTTGTCTCCCAAGTCTTGTAGAAAGATTCTTGTAAAAAGGAATGTGTTTGTGAAATTACTTTTTAAATGTAATTGAATATGAAATAATACCTCTAAGGTACAATAGTAACGTTTGGTGGAAGATACTCTCGTAATATAGTTATTTCTGGTGTTTTCTGGTGTGTCATGTTCAATTAAAAGTCGTTTAATATAGTCGATACTCTCGTAATATAGTTATTTCTGGTGTTTTCTGGTGTGTCATGTTCAATTAAAAGTCGTGCCCTGTCAAAGATTTTCAGTGACTCATGTATATACCTACCCGTTGTAAATAAAAGTTGTTATTTAAACTGATTTAACGGTTTAGGAGTCTCTTGTGTTTTTAATTTTCAGGATTTTTAATTCCCAAGATATTTTTATTTTTATTGACGGATATTTTAGGATTTTTAATTCCTAAGCCTTTCTCACTATTTTCAACACGTAATGAATCTGTGTTTTCGCTACTATTATCATCAAAATATTTGTTTATAATAAATTCTTTTAATATTATTTTAGAATATATTATATAAGAATATTATTTTCTTCAATTAAACATATGTCATTTTTTTTCCTCATCATAATATTTTAACTTCTTCTGTTTCCCATTATAGTCCAAGATACCCTTATCTATATTTATTATAGCTTCAATTTTTCTTAATAAATTGAGTCCAATTAGAATATCAGATTCTAAGCCTTCGATTTAATAAAATAATTGTTTTGTTTCAAATATATTTATAATATGGTAATACCTAATAATTGAATAGCCATGAACTGTAGTTACCTTTTTGTATATTGGTAGCTCGTTTTTATTTTCAAAAATTACCCTTTTTATACCCTTGCAGAGGGTATTATAATTTTGTCCAAAAGTGTGCAACGCAGTGAAGGAGACATCTCCGACCCTATAAAGTATATATATTCTTGATCAGGATCACCTCCTGAGTTGATATGAGCATGTCCGTCTGTCCGTCTGTCTGTCCGTCTGTCTGTCTGTCCGTTTCTACGCGAACTAGTTTTAAAGCTATCGTCTTGAAACTTTGCACACATCCTTCTTTCCTTTGCACGCAGTATATAAGTCGGAACGGCCGGGATCGGCCGACTATATCCTATAGCTGCCATATAACTGATTGATCGGAAATGGTATAACTTTGGTGTTTTTAGAGTTAGAGAGTTCAAATTTGACACGAGAGCTATCTTTGGCAAAACATTACGACATGCCAAATTTCATAAGGATCGGCCGACTATATCCTATAGCTGCCATAGAACTGAACGATCGGAAATGGTTTTTCGGTTTGCAATATATATCCGGTTTTAACTGCAAGGGTATATCAACTTCGGCTCCGCCCGAAGTTAGCTTTTCCTTTTTGTTTTGTAACAAGCCGTGGCTCCTGTATCTATTAAAATTTTTAACTGCTTCTTGGTTTTTCGATCTATCCTATTTGAATAAGGTATTCCTCTGTAGGGGTCTGGTCTTAAAAATGGCCTTCATTGATAGCCATGAACTGTAGTTACCTTTTTGTATATTGGTAGCTCGTATTTTCAAAAATTCCCCTTTTTATGTAACAAGCCGTGGCTCCTGTATCTATTAAAATTATAAACTGCTTCTTGGTTTTTCGATCTATCCTTTTTAAATAAGGTTATTCTCTGTAGGGGTCTGGTCTTAAAAATGATCTTCATTGATATTATCTGGTTACTTTATTAGCTGGCTGACTTTCTGTTCCATCTGATTCCCTTTTTTGAGCTTGAGTTGGCTCTCTATTTTGATTTGTGCTATAGAAATTTGAACGATTTTTAGTTTGATAATATTTATTATTATATCTTTCATTATTAGAGTTTGCCTGTCAATTATTATATCTTCTTGATTATTATTTGCCTGCCAATTATGATTCGGATGCCGAATGTTATTATGTTTTTTCTGGAGTTGAATCGGTGGCTCAACATTCATTGGCTCGATAGCTTGTTGCTTATGATTGAGATTTTGATTATTATTTTGCCAAAAATTTCCCATTTGTGGCCAATTATAATTTTGGTTTGGTTGGAATTGCGCACGGAAGTTGTTTGATTCTAATTCTTGAACCTTTGCCAAAGCATTGGGCAAATCTGGTGGATTTAATGAGAAAAGAGTAGATGAAATAGATCTGAAATAGATCCATTAAGTCCGGATATAAATACTCGTAGAGCATTGCTCCTTAGTGATTTGTTTGTTTCTTTGGTAATTACACTGTCCTTTCCGTATGTCATTATGGTTTTGTTTATTTGTAAGGTCATTTTTTTATTGACTTCGTTCAGTAATTGTCATTCGTCCTTGCCTGAGGATACTTAGTTCTGACTCGAGAATATGTATTGGTCGTTTATTGGGTGCGTACATCGAATTGACTTAAAAACTAGTACAAAAAGAGACGATCGACGACAACCAACGAGCGAGAGAGAGAGCACAGAGGGGCGAGTGTGGATGCGCTCTTCAGCGCGGGTGCGCTCTTTAGCGCGGGTGCGCTCTTCAGCGCGGATGCGCTCTTCAGCTGAGCGGCACAACGGCCCATCACCTAAACATTCTCCCACCCTTGCAATCGCTCGGGTTGCAACAGATCCCTCGTCGCTAGCTATGCGTCACTGCAGCTAGAGGGCGTACACGGGTCGATGAAGGCCCCCGTGTCGAAAATTCGGGTCCCGATGTTGACGCTGTTCCGTCTCAGCAGCGACGATAAGGTGGGCGCAGCGAGCGCGTCCTGCGGGGGCCCTCGAGGAGAGGCAGAAAGTTGCCTAGGCGCGGATGACGCGGGCGGAAGAGCGGTGGACGGCACCCGATGAGTGGCGGACGAAAGCAGTGGAGCGCTTGACGACTGCCAGCCAGTGGCGGAAGAATGCCGAGGAGTTGCCGACGAGCGCCGGGAAGTCGATGGCCGTGGATCGGCTTGTGAGTGCCGGAAAATGGCAGACGCAGGGCGAGAAGCACCCGAACCGCATTCCGTGGGCATTCTCAGAGTGCAATTCGCTGGTCAGCGCTTGTCGACTGACTCGCGCAACAGGGGCCCCGTACGAAGTGGTGGCCGGTCGCACTAATGTGATGAGAACGGTGAGATCGCGGATGAAAGGCAATTACAAGGAGCAAGTGCGAACTAGTGGCGCCGATGTGGAAAGGAAAGTCGTGTGCGGCACAATTCGAATGTGGAAAGAAAAAACTTCAGGCACCAGAAAAAACCCAAAAGGAGACGAGGTTTGTTCGGATTGTAGGCGGATGTTGCCTGATGCGGAGTAGAAGCAGAGTTGGAGGCACGAAAAATGGAAAAAGTACCGGAAAATTCGTGCTTGTTCGGAAAAAAATGATGACGTATGTATAGTATGTATATTTCGACTTGTGTGGTTCGTACTGAATTTAATATATACTGAGATATTAAATTCTTAACTATTTTCGAATTTGCGGAGCCGGAAGGTGGACTTAACTTTGGCTTGAATTTAACACACAAAAATATAAATAATTAATTTTTGGCTAACTGTCGGATTTAAATATGATGGAGCCAGAAGGGTGGAGTTGAAAATCTTAATTTTTAATCAATTGAGGTTAATTATCACGAAGCTGGAACGGTGGAATTGAAACCTAAATATTTAATTAATTGAATTTAATTAACACGAAGCTGGGGAGATGGAATTAAAAAACCGCGGCTCTATTCGGACAGAAGGTGGATAATTAAATTAATTAATTTCAATTTTCCGATAATTAAATCTTCGACTTTAATTATTGAGTGGCCGGAAAGGTGAATTAAAAAACCTGGCCCTTAGCTTGAACGGAAAATAAGAATTAAATAAATTTTCGTAGTTATAATTATAAATACATAAATTTATAATTAATTGATTTTTTAATCTATTTCGTTATGCAGCCGGTGGCGGAAGAATGCCGAGGAGTTGCCGACGAGCGCCGGGAAGTCGATGGCCGTGGATCGGCTTGTGAGTGCCGGAAAATGGCAGACGCAGGGCGAGAAGCACCCGAACCGCGCCGGGAGTTGGCGGATGACGGCCGACGAGAGAGCGAGATACCCCGTGTACTGTCTCCCGTGGGCGGTGACCGGTGCTCCTTGGTCCCGGGGTGCAGCAGCCAGGCAGCTCGAGCAATAGCGGTTCACGAGAACTGCTCGGAGCCGCTCCTCGGCACTAAGGCGTAGGAAGCGCCGACACTTCTTCAACGGATGGATCCCATTGCAGACTCGGCATCGGTAGGATAGTGTACCTCGAGTACATCTGCTCTCCAGTGACGGGGCGTTGCGTGGGCGTGGCGACATCGTGCTGAATATGACCTTGGAATCTAGAATTAGGCCCGGATCAGTCGGATCATCAGCTGATTGCCACCGTGCAGCGTGATGCGATGTGTAAATCGAAGAAGGGGTCGTAACAGAATTATGCTCGCATCCTGAATCGAAACCCTGAACCACTGAGTCACCGAGGCTGCGGGCAACTCGTGCGGAAAAAACAGACACGCTGCGGGGGTCGGCTGGAGATAATGGGCCTGTCAGCACCCATCCGAAAATGGTCTCCTGACCGAGAAGCGACCCGCAGATGTTAGCCTTGGAATTACCGAGGAGAATGGACGGAAGAATGTCAGCTTCTAATAACACATCGACTTGGGAGCTCTCAAAGAAGTTGGGGTCCGCCAGGGTAATATTGGGCAGCCCCTTGAGACGATCTCGCGAAATCGGATATGATGGCAGATTTCCTGCCAACTGCGGAAGAACATAAGCCGCAGTCTCTAATTGTAGCCCGGGTCTAGACGGCGACCGAATAGAGAAATGGCACAATTTAGTAGACTGCGCGGAAATGGTCTGATTGAGGCCGGGGCTTGAATCGTCTTGAAGGGAGGCTTGACTAGGTTGAACAGTCGTTCCGTTATTAACGTCGCTTGGGAGCCTGAGTCTATCAGTGCTCGTGCCTGGACGGTGCACCCCAAATGGCACACGTGGATAAGGGCCGTGCCCAGTAGGACGGCTCCTGACCTGGAAGCGAAACACACCTGCACATCCGACTGATCCTCTGAGCCGTTAGTTGACGTAGGCGGACTTGGAGCGGTAAGCTGCGTAGGCGGACTTGGAGCGGTTGCGAATGGATTGCCGCGGTGCAAGAGGGTGTGCTGTCTGCTGTGGCATGTGGAGCAGGTATGGGCACTCGTGCAGTCTCGCTGCTGGTGCCCTCGCCCAAAACAATTTAAACATAACTGCTTCCTCCTTATGTAGTCAGAGCGCCCATTTACATCCATTTCTAGGAAACGCGGACATAAGCGAATGGGGTGGTCCTCCCTCGAAGAGAGATCGCAGCCCTTTTGGCCCGGAACCACTCGAGTCTCGTATGAAGTGAGCCTCCGAGCAGGGGCAGTAGGAAGTCCCGACCTTGGCGGAAATTGCACGGAGCCACTAGGCCTGACGTCGTCGATGGCCTCCAGAGTGCGATGGCGCTCTGTCAGGAAGTTATCTAATTCCTTCCATGTTGGATTCTCGGCCTTATTATGTACGGATTGCTCCCACATAGAAAGTGTGACCTTGGGGAGCTTTGACGAAATCATAAATACAAGGAGACAGTCCCAAGCCTCAACATTAACGGAGGACATTTCTAGGGCTGTCAAACAACTCTGAATGGTAGCTTGCAGCTCCTTCAGCGCGACCCCGGACTCTTGCGAAATAGCCTGGATGTTGAAAAGGATCTTCAACTGGCTGTTGACCAATAGCCGCCGGTTCTCAAAGCGGTCTGTGAGGCTTTGCCATGCGGCGACAAACCCCTCATGGGTAAGCGGAGCCTTAGAAACAATGGCGTGGGCGTCACCACTTGTTTTGGACAAAAAGTGGTACAACTTCTCTACCGGGGTGAGCCGCGAGTTTTGGATGTAAATGGCCGTAAACAAGTCTCTGAAGGTGGGCCACCGAAGATAATCACCCGCGAAGACCTCGGTATCCACCGGAGGTAACCGGCAGCCTGTAGGCGCGGGCGTGTGGACATTGACGGGAGCCTGAGTGGATTGGGAAGCAATTTTCTCCCGAAGCTGGGCAATACATCTCGAATAGACGGAGTAACAGTAGCTGTACTTCGCTTCCAGCACTGTCGAGGCGGCCGCATTGTCGTCGGACACGGCTAGCAAATCGGAGCAGCTCTCATAGCTCTTCTCCACCTTCTCCCATAGTGCCTGAATTTGGTCCCGATGAACTTCGCACATGTATTGGGAGCCTATTTTCGTTTCTGGGGCGCTCGGAGTACTTATGTTAGCCTCAAATTGGATAATTCGATCTGTTGTGGCGATGAACTTTTTCAACGCCACTTCGACCGCACTTGGAGCCATTTTTGCAACGGAGTGAGTCTGCCTCTGTGAAGGACCGGGGGTTGTATTGACGGATTCGTCACTCCTTGCCCTTGGACTGGCACTGGTAGCCTTAGGCTTCAAAAGAGGCGTCCGCGGAGATGCGGATTGCTGTCCAAACGGATGGCTGGGATCGAACGCGGCTTTTTGTCGTCTCCCGTGGGCATTCTCAGAGTCCAATTCGCTGGTCAGCGCTTGTCGACTGACTCGCGCAACAGGGGCCCCGTACGAAGTGGTGGCCGGTCGCACTAATGTGATGAGAACGGTGAGATCGCGGATGAAAGGCAATTACAAGGAGCAAGTGCGAACTAGTGGCGCCGATGTGGAAAGGAAAGTCGTGTGCGGCACAATTCGAATGTGGAAAGAAAAAACTTCAGGCACCAGAAAAAACCCAAAAGGAGACGAGGTTTGTTCGGATTGTAGGCGGATGTTGCCTGATGCGGAGTAGAAGCAGAGTTGGAGGCACGAAAAATGGAAAAAGTACCGGAAAATTCGTGCTTGTTCGGAAAAAAATGATGACGTATGTATAGTATGTATATTTCGACTTGTGTGGTTCGTACTGAATTTAATATATACTGAGATATTAAATTCTTAACTATTTTCGAATTTGCGGAGCCGGAAGGTGGACTTAACTTTGGCTTGAATTTAACACACAAAAATATAAATAATTAATTTTTGGCTAACTGTCGGATTTAAATATGATGGAGCCAGAAGGGTGGAGTTGAAAATCTTAATTTTTAATCAATTGAGGTTAATTATCACGAAGCTGGAACGGTGGAATTGAAACCTAAATATTTAATTAATTGAATTTAATTAACACGAAGCTGGGGAGATGGAATTAAAAAACCGCGGCTCTATTCGGACAGAAGGTGGATAATTAAATTAATTAATTTCAATTTTCCGATAATTAAATCTTCGACTTTAATTATTGAGTGGCCGGAAAGGTGAATTAAAAAACCTGGCCCTTTGCTCGAACGGAAAATAAGAATTAAATAAATTTTCGTAGTTATAATTATAAATACATAAATTTATAATTAATTGATTTTTTAATCTATTTCGTTATGCAGCCGGTTATGCCGTCGGCACCCTGTACGTACCTCAAAGAAAAATAAACAGAACCGAAAAACACAACACGGCTAGGTCGAGAATTTAAGCGACACAATCACGGATTTGTAGTGAAATGGCGGTTTATAATTGTTGGTTTTAGAAAATGTAAATTTTTTTTTTTAATTTTATCGGCTATATATTTCCTGAAATTGGAGGCAGAAAATATTTGGAAATTATATGGACATGCATGCAAGTAGGGCAAGGGCATGTGGGGCATATGATGGTACAGTAGAGCTTCCATAAGTGGACTGTATATGTTAAATTTTATCGGTTATATATTTCCTGGAATTGAAGGCAGAAAATATATGGACATGCATGCAGGTACGGATATATGTAAGGGCATGTGGGCATATGTTGGCACAGTGGAGCTTTGATAAGTGGACTGTATAATTGGGGGAACAGAAAAGTTATGTGGTGTAAAAAATGACACTGATTGAGGAAGATAAAAACAAATATTACGACAGCGGCGGACTGTTCGGTGAATTTGGAAATTCCGGAACTAATTCACACCGGTGGCGAATATTAATTATGCCTTCTTTTTGTCACCACACAATTTTACTGTTCACTTGCGAGTTTTTCGCGGATTAATTGCACCAAAAAAATATGTATGTGCGTATGTATGTGGATGCACATATGCCTCGACCGTTGGCAAGCGAATGAATAACGGAGAGGCCGAAAACGGCGAGGAATATGGGCAGCACACAAAACGAAGACGGATAGAAAAATTTGCCGAATTTTATGATTATTATAGATTATTAGAAAAAACCTCAACCTGCCGTTGTGTCGGAAAACTCGGACTTGGAGTTGACACGGAGGGAAAAACAATCTTGCAGCAGTGTGAACGAAATTTAATGTTCGGATCACTGCTGAAGACCGGCAGAGAGATGGGGACGGAAAAATATACTTATCTTTTGGCGGAACAGTGCCGAGAACTGCTGGCAGAAGAAAATCCAGTAATTATCCGGCTCGAAGGACCAATGTGTAGAAAAATTTGGTGCTGAACCTCCGGTTGCCATTGTTAAATTTAATTCGCCAAAGCTATTTATTAAATCTTCCAGATTTATTCTTCATATTCTTTATTAAATCGCGAATCTTACTTTTTTGAAACATATAAATCTTATCTTATTTGAGAATGTCCTGCCTTCCTTCCTTGGTTTTTCCTGTTGGAGCGAGTTTTCGTTTTATTTTTATACCCTTGCAGAGGGTATTATAATTTTGTCCAAAAGTGTGCAACGCAGTGAAGGAGACATCTCAGTGCATGTCCGTCTGTCCGTCTGTCCGTCGGTCCGTCTGTCTGTCTGTTTCTACGCGAACTAGTCTCTCAGTTTTAAAGCTATCGTCTTGAAACTTTGCACACACCCTTCTTTCCTTTGCACGCAGTATATAAGTCGGAACGGCCGACTATATCCTATAGCTGCCATATAACAAATTGATCGGAAATGGTATAACTTTAGTGTTTTTTAAGTTAGAGAGTTCAAATTTCACATGAGAGCTACTTTTGGCAAAATAACACGACATGCCAAATTTCATAAGGATCGGCCGACTATATATTATAGCTGCCATATAACTGAACGATCGGAAATGACCCAACTTTTGTGTTTTTGAATATAGAAAGCTGAAACTTAGTACAGATTATATTTTTGGTCAGTTAATCCGACCTACCAAATTTTATAACCTACAAATTTTTAATCCTTTCGCTAGAGACCTGTAAAAAGTTTGGTGCCGGATAGCATCCCTATGTATGTAAATGTATGTAAATTTTTTTTTAGATCTCAATACGGGCTGCCGGAAAGACATGCCCGTCAAAAACGCGTTGCTAAGCTAGCGTCGAAGTGGAACGGTGGAATTGCAACATAAAAAATAACATTTATTTTCAATTATTACTCTATTTAGCCACTAAATTAAATCAAATAATTAAAAGAATTTTAAGGAACTGAATAAATAATTGTTTTTTCTTACTTTGAGCATGTTCTACACTCCTTTATGAGTTTGAAAAATCGCTCCATATTGTTTTGGGTCATACTCAGTGCTCTTACTAGATTATGCATTATTTTGAGAATAACCCCTGGAAATTCCGCCTGAATTCATAAAAATCGCTCTTTACGCTTTGGAGAAAATTGAAAGTCAAAAAATCAAAATTACAAACCCAAAACTAGTTTTTAAAAGTGTGAAGCTCTCACAAGATGCCCCGTATGCACGGTAGTGAAGTCGATGTAAGACCCTTTCAAGTATGTCTGGGGCAAAAATGATATAAAGCGCTCCCTACAATTTTAAGAAAATCGACTTATATTTTTAGCGCCAGCTAGGGAACCGGAATCAGTTCACAAAAAAGTTCAACTAGTTCCAAAATAAAAGATGACCTCTGTTAGGCTTATTGGGTCGTTAACAAAGGATGCTCCACAATACACGGTATAAACTGTTTTTTTCCAGAATTTTTTTTTTAAATTCATTCAAATCGCTCCCTTAGATTTTCAGCAATCAATTCCCAAAAATTTCTGACCCTGATTGAATAATACTGGCCATTAGCAGCATCGCATATTCGTACGCTGCCCAACACGTCAGCGACTTTTAAGGAAACAAGTCCGGGAACCACTAGAAATGACCAAGAGGAAGAAGAACTCGGTGGTGTTTGAGAAGGCCCACTTCTATAATTCCATTCAGTACATACCTGAGAACTATCACGTTACCGATCCGCAACAAGAGGAGCAGAATAAGATCGAGCAGCTCAGGAGCAGCAACAGGATCAGAAGCAGGTTCCAGTTATTCTTCTTCTTATTCCGGACTTGTTTAGACTTGGCAGCGTAAAAATATGTGGCTGATAATGGCCAGTATTGGTCAATCAGGATCAGATATTTTCGGGATATAGTTAAATCGCGGCTTTTGGGTTGTCTATATGCTGTATGGTTAGTACTTATATTTAGGATTTAATTTACCAATTTTATAATTTTTAACATAGTCATTTTCAAAATTTTCCTATTCATTTTATAATTTTTTTAAATTTAAGAGTTCTTTATTATGTACATATAATTCTTTTCGCGATGTTTTGTTGTTGTTCTGCCCTAAGGATGTTCTGCCCTAAGGATGGAAATCGATTGGTCTTATCTTTGTAATAGAGTCGATAGTATTATTATAGCATACCATTGCTATAAATACTTTGTTTTGGATCGTATTATTGTTTTTCTCGTCTGCATTAAAAAGTCGGATATGCTCATTTAATGTCAAGTGTAGTCTCTCAACATCTGAGTTTCCTGTTTATTTATATAGTGTCGTAAAATGGATTTCTATATTATTATCTATAAGAAACTGATTTATGCAATTTTTATTGTAACGAACTGTTTTTCTGCTTCCGCTCACAGAGTTTCGCGGATCCGTTCCACCGAATTTATAGATTCGACGTGATTGCCCAAGCCCAGAAAATAATACAGATAGCTTAAGATTTCCACACTCTTTATTTCGAGATCTCTTTACAATACTAAAGGTTTTCCTTCTCTCTTCCTCGTTGCTTTTTCCGTTTCTGCCGGCTTCGTCGTCGGCGTCCTCTGCGGGTTGTTCAGGATACGCCGCCGCTACTCCATCGCCGATGGTACTCCTGTTGCCGCGCTGCTGGCGATTCCGCTACCCTCCGACATATTGCCTTGAAAACACCCCTTTGGGTCCACTACGACTGGTGAGAGGATTGGCAGTGATCTTTCGCGGGCCGAGATTAGGAGTTGGTTGCGGACTGTCGCCTCCGCTTCACCGGGACATTGTGCATATGCCCCAGTGCCAGGTTGGGGAGTGCCTATGCGTGTCGCCTTCGCTACACCGGGACACCGTGCATACGCTCCGGTGCCAGGTTTGGAAGTTGCCGTGTGACTGACCGTGCGTCGCGCTCCCGCTAGACCGGGACACCGTGCATACGCGACGGCGAACCCGAGTTTGTAGTGGCGGGGCTGTTTTTTGTAGTTGTCTCCCTTGTCCTGTACGTCTGGTGACTACCGGGCGTGTAATACCGAATCGGCCTCCTTGTTTCGCAGGACCACGCCTGTTGGTTGTGATTTCAGGAGTCGGTAAGGCATACGCCAGACTTATCGTTTCTTCACTTCCTTGCAAGGCTACCTGCCGTGTTCGGGAATGGCCCAACTCGATTTTCCCACCCTGGGTTTGTCTTGTGTCTCGTCCTTTACGTCTCGTGTACACCGGGCGTGCGATCCCGAGTCGGTCTATCCTTGTTTCGCAGGTCCACGCCTGTTGGTTGCGATTTCAGGAGTCGGTAAGGCGTACGCCAGACGTATCCTTTCCTCACTTCCTTGCAAGGCTACCTGCCGTGTTCGGGAATGGACCAACTCGAATACACGGCCCTGGGTTTTTCGAGGAAAGTCCAGCAATGGATCCTTTCCTTATTTGTCTACGCGTTTGGCTGTCGGACTCTCCAAAGGCGGTCCTTCAACTCAAACAAACCCGTATCCTTTTTAGAAACGCTCTAACACTTGAGTGGCGGACTCTCCACAGGCGGTCCTCCAACTCAATGCTACAAGCTTCCTAAAAAGACTCGTCCCGAGCCACTCCATTGGGCCTCCTTTTATACTGACTGGAGCCACCCACGCCCTTCGGAACACACGGTAACTGGCTTTCACATTTCCCCCAACCCCCCGTACTGATCATGGCGACATGCCGTTTGGCTGCCAGGTTGATGACCGGTGGGTGTCCCCCTTTTCCCACTTTCGCGCCTCCTCGCTCCTTCGTTTTTAATAGTTTTTTTTTTTGTTTCTTTCCTTTTTCTACCGTTGCAGAGGGTATTTTAATTTTGTCCAAAAGTGTGCAACGCAGTGAAGGAGACATCTCCGAACCTATAAAGTATATATATTCTTGATCAGGATCACCTCCTGAGTTGATATGAGCATTTCCGTCTGTCCGTCTGTCTGTCTGGCTGTTTCTTCGCGAACTAGTCTCTCAGTTTTAAAGCTTTCGACATGAAACTTTGCACACACACTTCTTTCCTTTGCACGAAGTATATAAGTCGGAACGACCGGGATCGGCCGACAATATCCAATAGCTGCCATATAACTGATTGATCGGAAATGGTATAATTTTGATGTTTTTAGAGTTAGAGTTAGAGAGTTCAAATTTGACATGAGAGCTATTTTTGGCCGGCCGACTATATCCTATAGCTACCATATAACTGAACGATCGGAAATGACCCAACTTTCGGTTTTTACCGAAAAAATTTCATAACGATCGGCCGACTATATCTTACAGCTGCCATATAACTGAACGATCGGAAATGTTTTTTGGTAGAAATACCAACTTCTGTATTTTTGAAGATAGAAGTTTGGGACTTTTTTTTAGACTTTACATTATAATAAATTGGGTTATATTATTATATTCTCATAAGGATCGGCCAACTATATCCGATGTTTGCGATATATATCCACTTTTAACTGCAAGGGTATATCAACTTCGGCTCCGCCCGAAGTAAGCTTTCCTTTCTTGTTTTTTTTTTTGTTTTATACCCTCCTCATTATTACTCGGATATTTTATTTTAAACTAAATAATTTTTTTTTTTTTTTATTGATAAGTTTTTTTTCTTGTTAATTCGTGTTTTTTTTATTTTTTAAACTTTTCTCGTTACTTTTACGCCGTTGGCACCTCCTTGTACCCGGAAGTACACCGCTCCTAACTGCGCCACCACGCACCATCATCCGGTTCTTCCGCGCCGTCTCTCCACTTCCGCCGCCACCTTCACGCTGAGCTCCGGCGGCCAGTCCGTCTCTGCAACCTCTTTGCCGCCTCCATGCGACGCCGACCGCAGTAACACCGGCCTCATCGGCCGCTTCTCCGGGCACGAGGACTGCCGGACCAGCGCCGGCCTCCTTGGTGTTGGCCATCATACCGTGGCGCTAGTTTTGCTCGATCTTGGCAATGGACCCACGAAGTCATCGCACACTGTTGCCCATGGCTCTTCCGGGACTTGTGTCAGCATTTTGCTGCCTGCATCTGGCACGGCTTATACTTTAAACAAGTTTCGCACCTCCTGACGTACTAACGGATGTCCCTTTGCATCCCTGGCCAGAAGTACCTGGCGGCCACTCTGGCTATCGTCTTCCTCACGCCTAGGTGTCCTGCCGCCGGTGCGTCATGGTTCTCTTTGAGGACCTGCTGCCTCGACTCCATGGGCACGCACAACTTCCATGACGCTACTTCCTCGCTTCCTGCTCTATGCGGGACGTGACGGTACATCAACCCGCCCTCTTCGACGTAATCCAAGAATTTTTGAGGGCTTGCCTTCATTTTTTTTTGCGCGCTTATCCACACGCATTCTTTGACTTCCAGATCTACGGTTCTTCTTAACTTCTCCAATACTGGCTGGCGAGATAGCGCGTCGGCGACCACGTAGTCATACTGCTGCAATTCGAACACCCACCTCGCTATTCTTCCATGTTGATGTTGTTGAGCCACTTCAGTGCCATATGGTCCGTGATTACGTCGAACTGATATTCCTCCAGGTAGGACCTCATTTGCCTGATCGCCCATACTATGGCTAAGCACTCCTTCTCCGTTGCCGAGTAATTCTTCTCAGCTCCAATTAACGTCCGACTGGCGTACGCGATCACTCTTTCGCGCTCCTCGGTGTCCTAGGTCAGGACCGCCCCGACGCCGTAGTCGCTGGCGTCCGTTTGCAATACAAATTTATTGTCGAAGTCTGGGCACACCAGCACTGGATCCTCGGCAAGCCGTGATTTTAGTGTCTCAAACGCCTCCTGGTGCTTGGGTGCCAACTCCCATTTTATTCCTTTCCGTAGCAGATCGTTCAGGGGCTTTGCGATTCCCGCGAAATCTGGGACGAATCGCCGATACCATGACGCCATCCCTATGAACTGGCGCACTCCCTTGACGTTTTTCGGGGTTTGCAGCTCTGTAATGGCAGCGACCTTCCCCGGATCCATGCCGATCCCTTGGCTCGTTATTTGGTGTCCCAAGTATAGCAGTTTCTGCCTGAAAAAATGACATTTTTCTCTTAGATTCGTCATGTGTTCTTCCTTGGTGCGTCCGATCACGATGATATCGTCCTGATATGCAAAGGCATGTGGAGCCATGTCCGGCCCTATGACCTGGTCAAGGACCCTTTAGAATGTTGCCGAGGCTGAGTGCAACCCGAAAGGCATAACTTTCCATTGGTACAGACCCTTCCCTAGAACGGTGAAGGCGGTGTACTTTCTGCTTCCTTCCTCTAGAGCAGTGGTGGGCAGACTCGTATTTTACATAGCACGCGTGTATAGGGTAGGAAATTCTGCCGCAGCCCTGCCGGTACACTGACAGTGTAAGCACTCTCAAATTTTTTTTAGAAGCTCTCTCATTTGCTCTCATTTTGATTCATTTGACAGCCCAAACTAATAATCAAAATTTTTCCACTTCGAAAAATTTTCTCAAAAATTGGGTTGGAAAAAGTTTTCTTCATGGAGAATATAGAAAGGGAAGCGTATTTTTTCATTTGTTTAGTGCCCATTCCAACTTTTGAATTTTTAAATTTTTTAACATGTGTGTGTAACAAATTTTTTAACATGTAACAAATTTTAAACATGTGTTTGTTTTGCCCACCACTGCTCTAGAGGGATCGGCCAATATCCGTCCTTCAAGTCGAGGTTGCTGAAGAATCTTGCCTCCCTCAGTTGCTCCAATACGAAATTTATTCGTGGCAGTGGTTACGCATCTTTTACTGATTTTGCGTTGATTTGCCGGAAGTCCACGCACATTCTCCATTGACCCGTCTTTTTCTTCACCATCACAATGGGTGAGCTATTTGCGCAATTCGAGGGCTCAATGCATCCCTTTTCCAACAGCTCCTCCAATTTTGCGTTTATTTCCCCCTGTATTTTGGGGTGTTGGGGGTAATATCGCTGTTTTATGGGAATTCATTGTGATCCTGTGCTGAGTTATGTTCGATCATCCTCTTTGGCCGGCGAACGCCGCTAGCTCTTTCTCGATAAACCTCTTATTGCGTTCGTCTTCCCATACCTCTGGACATCCGGCCACTGCTACGGACAGTCTGTCCTCCAGACAGCCGCCCCATCTCTCCCTTTTGGGTATGGTAACGCGGTGGCCTGCGCATGTCACTGTTGCGCCAAACTCGCTTAGGAAATCCCATCCCAGTACCAGACTGTCCTCTATGCCCGGCATCACCAGCAGGTTCAGGGTCTTTGTCCTGTTGCCGAAGCTTATTTAAGCCTGGAATGCGGCGCGTGTTTCCGTATGGCTTCCATTGGCTAACTTCACCCGTCTCCTTTTCGCGACGCGTTTCCCAGCTATTTCCGGGCTCTCTGCTAGTTTTTCTGACATAAAACTCGCCGTCGCTCCTGTATCCAGCATGGCTTTCACCTCCGTGCCCTCGACCTCGATGGTTGCCGTCAACTGCTGCTCTTCTCCGGATAGTCCTCCTATTAGTTTTGAGAGGCAGCACCGTGCGATCCCTGCTCTCCTCCCTGTTGCTGGGACCGCTGCGCATTTTCCGACCTCTGGCAGCATTCTGTGGTTCTTACTCCTGTCGCGCCGCACATCTTGCAGAACAACAACCTTGGGTTCCTGCATCCACTGGCCCAACGGCCCATTCCACCGCATCTGTTGCACGCTTGTGCTGGGTTCTCGACAGGACCCTGCCTTGGCCCTGCTGTTCACTGCTGATTAGGTTGTTGCGGAGCCGACCTATGCGGTTCCTCTCTTTGCCACCTTGGAGCCCATTGTGTGTTTTGGACGGTCTGGTGGTGGAACTCGTCCCGCTGCCTGGGTTCATTGGTCCCTCTGGTACCTTGCCGCTTCACTATGCTGCGGTTCTTCTCTCTGCCACCTCTCGTTTACGGCCGGCTGACTGTCGCTCCACCTTTGTTCCGTGGCGACTTGCCTGTTAAATGCCTCTTTCTCCTGCGCTAATTCCTCAAACTCCTCTGCCAGGCCCATCACCTCCTCTAAAGACGCGCAGGCGTATGGCCTTATGAACATCTTCATCCTTGGCATGCAGCTTTCGACGAGCCTCTCGATTACTTCTTTCGTGGTTTTTCCTAATGGTTTCATTTGTGACGAAAGGTCCACCATGTACTCTTTGAAGGGCTCTCCACGTCGCTGCTTCCGTTAACGAACTGGTCCGCCAACTTTTCGAAGTATCCTTTCGGCAGGTTCAAGCTTGCCTTGCCAAAGGCGGTCCTTCAACTCAAACAAAACCGTATCCTTTTTAGAAACGCTCTAATTTTGAATGAGGGACTCTCCACAGGCGGTCCTCGAATTCAACACTAGAAGCTTCCTAAAAAGACTCGTTCCGAGCCGCTTCAATGGACCTCCTTTTATACTGACTGGAGCGCCCGTTAATCCTCCTGGATGCTGCTCCTGCCGTTAATCCTACTTCCAGAATCACGCCACTCTCCCGTTGGCGTGTCGCCGTTCCACAGTGGTTAGGCTTGTATTGAGCCGTATGATATATTGACTATATCATACAGCTGTCATAGCAAAAATTGTAAACAGAAATAAGTACCAGTTTCAAGTAATATTCAAATACTTTAATAATAATACACTTTTGTAAACAAATTAGATGCCATATCAAATAAAATAAAAAAAACATAAAATAAATAAAAAACAAGAAAGGAAAGCTAACTTCGGGCGGAGCCGAAGTTTATATACCCTTGCAGTTAAAACCGGATATATATCGCAAACATCGGATATAGTTGGCCGATCCTTATGGGAATAGGAATATATAATCCAATTTATTACAATACAAAATCTAAAAAAAGTCCCAAACTTCTATCTTCAAAAATACGAAAGTTGATATTTCTACCAAATACCATTTCCGATCGTTCAGTTATATGGCAGCTATGGGATATAGTCGGCCGATCCTAATGAAATTTGGTAGGTTGGATCAACTGACCAAGAATTAAATCTGTACTAAGTTCCAGCTTTCTATCTTCAAAAACACGAAAGTTGGGTCATTTCCGATCGTTCAGTTATATGGCAGCTATAGGATATAGTCGGCCGATCCTTATGAAATTTGGCATGTCATATTATTTTGCCAAAAATAGCTCTCATATCAAATTTGAACTCTCTAACTCTAAAAACATGGTATAAAGTTATACCATTTCCGATCAATCAGTTATATGGCAGCTATAGGATATAGTCGGCCGATCCGTTCCGACTTATATACTGCGTGCAAAGGAAAGAAGGGTGTGTGCAAAGTTTCAAGTCGATAGCTTTAAAACTGAGAGACTAGTTCGCGTAGAAACAGACAGACGGACAGACGGACAGACGGACAGACGGACATGCTCATATCAACTCAGGAGGTGATCCTGATCAAGAATATATATACTTTATAGGGTCGGAGATGTCTCCTTCACTGCGTTGCACACTTTTGGACAAAATTATAATACCCTCTGCAAGGGTATAAAAACAAAGAAAACATAATAGTTAATCAAATTCTTCTAACAAATCTAAAGTTGATTTCTTTAAATTGGACTTAAATTTGCCAGGTAATTTCCTTAGTCCTGTAATAAATGGATCAGAAGACAAAAGTAGTCTAATAATCAATAGGATTAATATTGCATAATTGCAGTTTTCTTCCAATTCTTAGCAATTCTTTTGCATAAGCAATCAATTCGTTTTGGTAGTTGGCTTAGCTCGGGAATGTAACCATTGTTTTCAATTTGCTCTTCCATAACTTCAATATTTTTTTTTAATCTTCCAGCGTTGGAATAAATCCTTCCTAAATAAATTTTGAGAAATAAATTTTTATAAAACAAAAATTAATAATTAATAATAATTTATTATTTTTAAGTTTTCATTGCATGCAAAGTATTATCTGTAACATTCCTGGAAATTCACGTACAAATTAACGTCTTCTCAATAAATGGCTAGGCCTATATCTGGAAAGATTTCTTGCATTAATTATAAAATATTAGATTTATTTCCGTTTGTTTGCATAATGTGTCTTTATTTTTCTTTATACAAGATTTTGTTAGATCGCAATTCCTTTTGCGATTCTTTTAGTACTACTTGAGACTTATACATATATGTTTAAAGCGTTATTTTTTATATAGTTTAAATTATCGGAGAATACTGCAGCACTATTTTCCTCGACGTATCTCAAGCTTTCGACCGAGTTTGGACTCATGCACAAAATTAAAACGTTTTTGCCAACATACACCCACAAGCTACTGGAATCATACCTCTACAATAGGGTATTCGGAGTGAGATGCAACGCAGCTACTTTCGGCGACTTCATCATCGAAGCTGGAGTTCCACAAGGAAGCGCACTCGGCTCGTGTCTATATATTTTGTATACTGCGGATATTTCTAGGAGCGCACAACTGACAACGTCAACGTTCGACTCCAGATCCCAACGCAGGCAACAACCCAACTGGCTAATCATCTTATAATAGTGGAAAGGTGGCTGTCCGACTGGCGCATTAAAATAAACCAAGAAAAGAGTAAACATATAACGTTTACTCTTAAGGGGTTATATACAGTTGTACCACGCAAGAATATGGAATTTTAACGATTTTTTTTTGACACCATAAAAAATATTTATGAAAAATGTTTTACCGACGTTGTTTAGTACATGTTTCTGAGTACCTAATTAAATTTTTTCATAAAAAAATATTACATAACAAAAATGTTATAGCCGAATTCCCGAATCGTCTTTTTTCGATGGTGTCTTACGGTGGACAGGATTTTCTCAAAAACGGTTCATCCGAAATCCAAAATTCAAAAAAGTTTAGTTAGTATATTTTATTGTCTAGTCCGTGAACGAGGGATTTTTAAAAATTTTGATTAAAAAACAAGAAAGGAAAGCTAACTTCGGGCGGAGCCGAAGTTTATATACCCTTGCAGCTAAAACCGGATATATATCGCAAACATCGGATATAGTTGGCCGATCCTTATGAAATTTGGTAGGATGGATCAAAATTTAATCTGTATTAAATTTCAGCTTTCTATCTTCAAAAAAACGAAAGTTGGGTCATTTCCGATCGTTCAGTTATATGGCAGCTATAGGATATAGTCGGCCGATCCTTATGAAATTTGGCATGTCGTAATGTTTTGCCAAAAATAGCACTCATGTCAAATTTGAACTCTCTAACTCTAAAAACACCAAAGTTATACCATTTCCGATCAATCAGTTATATGGCAGCTATAGGATATAGTCGGCCGATCCCGCCCGTTCCGACTTATATACTGCGTGCAAAGGAAAGAAGGGTGTGTGCAAAGTTTCAAGACGATAGCTTTAAAACTGAGAGACTAGTTTGCGTAGAAACAGACAGACGGACAGACGGACAGACGGACATGCTCATATCAACTCAGGAGGTGATCCTGATCAAGAATATATATACTTTATAGGGTCGGAGATGTCTCCTTCACTGCGTTGCACACTTTTGGACAAAATTATAATACCCTCTGCAAGGGTATAAAAAATGGCGACGTTTTTAACAAAAAATGTACTTTTTCAAGGTATGAGATTTTCGTTTTTTGTGCTTTAAAAAATGAGTTTTCAAAAAAATGGAAAATCCCTCGTTCACGGACTAGCTAATATCATAATAAATAAGTGGTCAAAATTTGGTGTTGATCGGATTAGTAGTTTTTTAGTAATCGTGTCCACCGCAAAGGTAATTTCCAAAAAAAAAGATTCTGAGATAATCGCGTTTAAAGTTTCAAGTTTGTTCAAGTTTTATATGCAGATAGTGCGCTATAAATAGCTACAGCTTCGGTTCTAATGCTCCGATCATTATGAATTTTTGTGAGAGTATTCCCAATAGAATATACTTTAAGAATATGCAATAAAAAAAAATCGTTTTTTTCATATATCACAACTGTATATAACCCCTTAATAGACAAACATGCCCTCCGCTTTCACTAAACGGTATGCAGATCCCTCAGGCTAACGAAGTAACGTACCTTGGCGTCCACCTTGATAGACGACTTACCTGGCGTAAGCACATCGAATGCAAGGAGATGCACCTAAAACTGAAAGCCAGCAGCCTCTACTGGATCATAAACTCACGATCGACACTGTGCCTGGACTACAATACTACTGTACAGCTGTGGGTGAATACGAGCAGCAGCACCATAGACATCATACAGCGCGTACAATCAAAAATCTTGAGAACTATCACTGGGGCACCTTGGGATCTGGGCATCCTCACAGTGAAAGACGAAATCCAGAAGCAAAAAGAGTCATACAAAGAAAAACTGTCTTCGCACCCATATTTTCTCGCTCGGGGATTGACTCAGGAGCCTCAATCGAGTATGCTGGTCGATGGTGAGAAATTTCCAATTACATTTTATGCGGGAGCTGAGTACTTATTACTTATAAGTTATCATGAGTAAGTTATCATGCCCAGTAACTCACCATTTGCAAGTCCTACATTATTAAAATAGTAAAGATAAAAAAAGGGTCAGCAAGCCTTTGCGTTGATTACAGAAAATTAAATAAAAATACCTTAGCTAATCCGAAAACATCAGATTAAATAGCTAGACTTAGGGGATCTAACTATTTCACTTCTCTTGACATGGCTAGCGGGTATTACCAGATTTTAATGCACCTTGAATTAATCGTATATACTGCTTTTGTTACCCCTGATAGACGGTGTCAATTTCGTGCAATGTCTTTTGGATTAAAAAATTTAGCTTTAGTGCTTTAGAGAGCTGTATTAAAGGTACTCGGCAGTCTTAATCATTCGTTTGCTTATGGGGTTGGTATATTAATTATTTCAGAAACATGGACGAAGCGTATGAACGTTTGAAACTTGTATTAGACGTTTTAGTGAAGGCAGGATTCTCTTTTAACATTTCAAAGTGCGCTACCTGAGCCATAAGATACAAGCGGGGGAGATACGTCCAAATTCTAACAAAATATCATCAGTAGTGGCGTTGCCTCCACCAAAGTCAGTTGCTTCTCTAAGATAGTTCATTTGGTTAGCGTCATATTTTTATCAATTCATTCCGAGGTTTTCTTAAATGATGAAGCCCTTATATTTTCTCACATCTGAAATCATAAATGTATTAACATACATATATGCATGTTTTGATTATTTTTGATCTTCAATTTCCCATAGAACTGCATACCGACGCCAGCTCTATCGGGTATGGTGCCATCCTTTTGCACCGCTTAAACTATAAGCCTTATGTGGTTGACTACTTTAACAGAGCAACTAGCCCCTGTGAGTCCAGATATACATCATAAGAATTAGAAACGTTGGCTGTCGAGAATGCTGTAAAACATTTTCGTCACAATTTGCATGAGAGCATGTTCGTAATTTTTACTGACTGTAACTCAATCAAATCTTCTCGAAATAAAGTCGAAAAAGTTAAGAAATTCTTTTGTATGATTTCTATGCGGTCCTGATGTACTCCATGTTGAGAAATTCAGACACATGAACCGTACTCCAGTATCGGACGGACCAAAAAAATGAATAATGTTTTAGTTATGTAAAGGTCATTAAATTCTTTTGACCACCTTTTAATAAAACCAAGGACTCCTTTAGCCTTATTAACTAATGAGGAAACTATTGAGGTCGGCAAATTTAAGTTTAATGTCTTATTAGACATTATTAGACGTCCTATTGGACGCCGATATCATTAACCTGAGTTATTTTCTCTAACTGGACTGATCCCTGACCACCAGTTTGGCTTCAGGCGACGACACGGTACGCCAGAGCAGTGCCATCGGGTAGTGCAGTGCATCCTGGGCGCGTTTGAAACCAAGAAATACTGCATGGCCGTCATGCTGGACGTGAAGCAGGCGTTTGACCGAGTCTGGCATGCCGGCTGTTCTATATAAATTAAAGACTGGCCTACCCCGACCATACTTCCAGTTCCTAAAGTCGTTCTTGGAAGACCGTAAATTTGCTGTTAGATGTGTTGAGGCCATCTCCGGTATAAGAGAAGCAGCGTTCTTGGCCCGTTGATGTACAATGCTTACACGGCCGACCTCCCTGTTCTTCAGAGGCCTGACCTGCTCGCAGCAACCTATGCAGACGACACCGCCTTCCTTTCCACCGCCGATAGCGCATTGGGGGCAGCCGAAACGATGCAATTGCAGCTTGACTTGCTCAGCTACTGGCAAAAGCGATGGAACATTGCCGTCAATAATGAGAAGTCCACTGCCTCCACATTTTCTCTCTGCAAAGGCAACTGCCCTCCAGTTAACCTTAACGGCTCTCCAATTCCACAGGTAGACAATCCCAAGTACCTGGGATTCACCCTAGACAGGAGGCTCACCTGGAAGCCCCATCTGATTAAGAAGAGGAAACAGGCTAATCAAAGACTTCGATTCTTCTACTGGCTTATGGGTAGGAGATCGAAGCTGAGAACTTCCACCAAACTCCTCATTTACAAGGCAATAATACGCCCAATCTGGACGTACGGCATACAGCTCTGGGGCACTGCGAGCAAGACGAATGTCCGAACTATACAAGCTTTCGATAATAGAGCCCTTCGAATCGCCACTGAGGCCCACGTCTATCATGACAATCGCACCATCCACGAGGTTCTCAATTTCCCTTGGGTCAAGGACGAGATACAAAGAAGCAGCGCACGTTACATGCAGAGGCTTCATAATCACCCGAACCGGTTGGCCAGCTCCCTGCTGGACAACAGCGAGCAGCCCAGAAGACTAAAAAGGACACACCCGCTGGACCTCCCCTTACTACTCTAATTTATTTCTACCATATTAATATCTAAAATTATCTATAAGTGAAGTTTATTTAATAACATGGTTGAAGCATAATGGTTGTCCCTAATGGACAGTTTTAAATAAACGGTACCCTGCTATTACAAAAAAAAAAAAAAAATTGTTCTCTAAGGTAATCCCATAAAGAGTATACGTATCCTGCAGAGGGCAAGAACGATAAAAAGACATTAGCTTCCATTTTGATCCATTAAGTAATGAGTTTTTACAAACAGTTGAATTCGAAATTGAATACAGAGATGATAAACGTATGGCACATGTTATCTATCTAGGAACTCGGTGTGTATAAAGAATAAGTCGCTGCCAATTAAAATAGAAGAAAAATAAATTGACTTAACAGAAATATCGGAGTACTGGATACTGGCGAAACAACAACAGGATTCAGAAATATCAAAAATTTTAAATAATTTACCATTGAAATTAGTTGCCATTTGTGTAGGGGGGCGTTGGTTTCGCAAAAGTTTCCAGAAATGGGGATGAAATTAAAAGTCGGGGGCGTCTTCAATAATTTAAAAAAGAAGCGCGTTCAGCTTTATTGGCTGCGTACATCGAATTAAACTTAAAAACTAGTACAAAAAGAGACGATCGACGACAACCAACGAGCGAGAGAGAGGGCACAGAGGGGCGAGTGTGGATGCGCTCTTCAGCGCGGGTGCGCTCTTCAGCTGAGCGGCACAACGGCCCCTCACCTAAACATTCTCCCCCCCTTGCAATCGCTCGGGTTGCAACAGATCCCTCGTCGCTAGCTATGCGTCACTGCAGCTGGAGGGCGTACACGGGTCGATGAAGGCCCCCGTGTCGAAAATCCGGGTCCCGATGTTGACGCTGTTCCGTCTCAGCAGCGACGATAGGGTGGGCGCAGCGAGCGCGTCCTGCGGGGGCCCTCGAGGAGAGGCGGAAAGTTGCCTAGGCGCGGATGACGCGGGCGGAAGAGCGGTGGACGGCACCCGATGAGTGGCGGACGAAAGCAGTGGAGCGCTTGACGACTGCCAGCCAGTGGCGGAAGAATGCCGAGGAGTTGCCGACGAGCGCCGGGAAGTCGATGGCCGTGGATCGGCTTGTGAGTGCCGGAAAATGGCGGACGCAGGGCGAGAAGCACCCGAACCGCGCCGGGAGTTGGCGGATGACGGCCGACGAAAGAGCGAGACACCCCGTGTACTGTCTCCCGTGGGCGGTGACCGGTGCTCCTTGGTCCCGGGGTGCAGCAGCGTGTGGTGATCCTGACCACACGTCTTACAGCCGTCCCCACGCCGACAGAATCCGTCGGAGTGCTCGTGGGCCAGGCAGCTCGAGCAATAGCGGTTCACGAGAACCGCTCGGAGCCGCTCCTCGGCACTAAGGCATAGGAAGCGCCGACACTTCTTCAACGGATGGATCCCATTGCAGACTCGGCATCGGTAGGATAGTGTACCTCGAGTACATCTGCTCTCCAGTGACGGGGCGTTGCGTACGCGTGGCGACATCGTGCTGAATATGACCTTGGAATCTAGAATTAGGCCCGGATCAGTCGGATCATCAGCTGATTGCCACCGTGCAGCGTGATGCGATGTGTAAATCGAAGAAGGGGTCGTAACAGAATTATTCTCGCATCCTGAATCGAAACCCTGAACCAGTGAGTCACCGAGGCTGCGGGCAACTCGTGCGGAAAAAACAGACACGCTGCGGGGGTTGGCTGGAGATAATGGGCCAGCACCCATCCGAAAATGGTCTCCTGACCGAGAAGCGACCCGCAGATGTTAGCCTTGGAATTACCGAGGAGAATGGACGGAAGAATGTCAGCTCCTAATAACACATCGACTTGGGAGTTCTCAAAGAAGTTGGGGTCCGCCAGGGTAATATTGGGCAGCCCCTTGAGACGATCTCGCGAAATCGGATATGATGGCAGATTTCCTGCCAACTGCGGAAGAACGTAAGCCGCAGTCTCTAATTGTAGCCCGGGTCTTGACGGCGACCGAATAGAGAAATGGCACAATTTAGTAGACTGCGCGGAAATGGTTTGATTAAGGCCGGAAACTTGGGCTTGAATCGTCTTGAAGGGAGGCTTGACGAGGTTGAACAGTCGTTCCGTTATGAACGTCGCTTCGGAGCCTGAGTCTATCAGTGCTCGTGCTTGGACGGTGCACCCCAAATGGCACACGTTGATAAGGACCGTGCCCAGTAGGACGGCTCCTGACCCGGAAGCGAAACACACCTGCACATTCGACTGATCCTCGGAGCCGTTAGTTGACGTAGGCGGACTTGGAGCGGTAAGCTGCGTAGGCGGACTTGGAGCGGTTGCGAATGGATTGCCGCGGTGCAAGAGGGTGTGGTGTCTGCTGTGGCATGTGGAGCAGGTATGGGCACTCGTGCAGTCTCGCTGCTGGTGCCCCCGGGCAAAACAATTTAAACATAACTGCTTCCTCCTTATGTAGTCAGAGCGCCCATTTACATCCATTTCTAGGAAACGCGGACATAAGCGAATGGGGTGGTCCTCCCTCGAACAGAGATCGCAGCCCTTTTGGCCCGGAACCACTCGAGTCTCGTATGAAGTGAGCCTCCGAGCGGGGGCAATAGGAATTCCCGACCTTGGCGGAAGTTGCACGGAGCCACTAGGCCTGACGTCGTCGATGGCCTCCAGAGTGCGATGGCGCTCTGTCAGGAAGTTATCTAATTCCTTCCATGTTGGATTCTCGGCCTTATTATCTACGGATTGCTCCCACATAGAAAGTGTGACCTTGGGGAGCTTTGACGAAATCATAAATACCAGGAGACAGTCCCAAGCCTCAACATTAACGGAGGGCATTTCTAGCGCTGTTAAACAACTCTGAATGGTAGCTTGCAGCTCCTTCAGCGCGACCCCGGACTCTTGAGAAATAGCCTAGATGTTGAAAAGGATCTTCAACTGGCTGTTGACCAATAGCCGCCGGTTCTTAAAGCGGTCTGTGAGGCTTTGCCATGCGGCGACAAACCCCTCATGGGTAAGCGGAGCCTTAGAAACAATGGCGTGGGCGTTACCACTTGTTTTGGACAATAAGTGGAACAACTTCTCTACCGGGGTGAGCCGCGAGTTTTGGATGTAAATGGCCGTAAACAAGTCTCTGAAGGTGGGCCACCGAAGATAATCACCCGCGAAGACCTCGGTATCCACCGGAGGTAACCGGCAGCCTGTAGGCGCGGGCGTGTGGACATTGACGGGAGCCTGAGTGGACTGGGAAGCAATTTTCTCCCGAAGCTGGGCAATACATCTCGAATAGACGGAGTAACAGTAGCTGTACTTCGCTTCCAGCACTGTCGAGGCGGCCGCATTGTCGTCGGACACGGCTAGCAAATCGGAGCAGCTCTCATAGCTCTTCTCCACCTTCTCCCATAGTGCCTGAATTTGGTCCCGATGAACTTCGCACATGTATTGGGAGCCTATTTCCGTTTCTGGGGCGCTCGGAGTACTTATGTTAGCCTCAAATTGGATAATTCGATCTGTTGTGGCGATGAACTTTTTCAACGCCACTTCGACCGCACTTGGAGCCATTTTTGCAACGGAGTGAGTCTGCCTCTGTGAAGGACCGGGGGTTGTATTGACGGATTCGTCACTCCTTGCCCTTGGACTGGCACTGGTAGCCTTAGGCTTCAAAAGAGGCGTCCGCGGAGATGCGGATTGAGATCTGTCCAAACGGATGGCTGGGATCGAACGCGGATTTTTGTCGTCTCCCGTGGGCATTCTCAGAGTCCAATTCGCTGGTCAGCGCTTGTCGACTGACTCGCGCAACAGGGGCCCCGTACGAAGTGGTGGCCGGTCGCACTAATGTGATGAGAACGGTGAGATCGCGGATGAAAGGCAATTACAAGGAGCAAGTGCGAACTAGTGGCGCCGATGTGGAAAGGAAAGTCGTGTGCGGCACAATTCGAATGTGGAAAGAAAAACTTCAGGCACCAGAAAAAACCCAAAAGGAGACGAGGTTTGTTCGGATTGTAGGCGGATGTTGCCTGATGCGGAGTAGAAGCAGAGTTGGAGGCACGAAAAATGGAAAAAGTACCGGAAAATTCGTGCTTGTTCGGAAAAAAATGATGACGTATGTATAGTATGTATATTTCGACTTGTGTGGTTCGTACTGAATTTAATATATACTGAGATATTAAATTCTTAACTATTTTCGAATTTGCGGAGCCGGAAGGTGGACTTAACTTTGGCTTGAATTTAACACACAAAAATATAAATAATTAATTTTTGGCTAACTGTCGGATTTAAATATGATGGAGCCAGAAGGGTGGAGTTGAAAATCTTAATTTTTAATCAATTGAGGTTAATTATCACGAAGCTGGAACGGTGGAATTGAAACCTAAATATTTAATTAATTGAATTTAATTAACACGAAGCTGGGGAGATGGAATTAAAAAACCGCGGCTCTATTCGGACAGAAGGTGGATAATTAAATTAATTAATTTCAATTTTCCGATAATTAAATCTTCGACTTTAATTATTGAGTGGCCGGAAAGGTGAATTAAAAAACCTGGCCCTTTGCTCGAACGGAAAATAAGAATTAAATAAATTTTCGTAGTTATAATTATAAATACATAAATTTATAATTAATTGATTTTTTAATCTATTTCGTTATGCAGCCGGTTATGCCGTCGGCACCCTGTACGTACCTCAAAGAAAAATAAACAGAACCGAAAAACACAACACGGCTAGGTCGAGAATTTAAGCGACACAATCACGGATTTTTAGTGAAATGGCGGTTTATAATTGTTGGTTTTAGAAAATGTAAATTTTTTTTTTTAATTTTATCGGCTATATATTTCCTGAAATTGGAGGCAGAAAATATTTGGAAATTATATGGACATGCATGCAAGTAGGGCAAGGGCATGTGGGGCATATGATGGTACAGTAGAGCTTCCATAAGTGGACTGTATATGTTAAATTTTATCGGTTATATATTTCCTGGAATTGAAGGCAGAAAATATATGGACATGCATGCAGGTACGGATATATGTAAGGGCATGTGGGCATATGTTGGCACAGTGGAGCTTTGATAAGTGGACTGTATAATTGGGGGAACAGAAAAGTTATGTGGTGTAAAAAATGACACTGATTGAGGAAGATAAAAACAAATATTACGACAGCGGCGGACTGTTCGGTGAATTTGGAAATTCCGGAACTAATTCACACCGGTGGCCAATATTAATTATGCCTTCTTTTTGTCACCTTACAATTTCACTGTCCCTTGCGAATTTTTCGCGGATTAATTACACCAAAAAAATATGTATGTGCGTATGTATGTATTCGGATGCACATATGCCTCGACCGTTGGCAAGCGAATGAATAACGGAGAGGCCGAAAAGGGCGAGGAATATGGGCAGCACACAAAACGGAGACGGATAGAAAAATTTGCCGAATTTTAAGATAATTATAGATTAAAAACCTCAACCTGCCGTTGTGTCGGAAAACTCGGACTTGGAGTTGACACGGAGGGAAAAACAATCTTGCAGCAGTGTGAACGAAATTTAATGTTCGGATCACTGCTGAAGACCGGCAGAGAGATGGGGACGGAAAAATGTATTTATCTTTTGGCGGAACAATGCCGAGAACTGCTGGTAGAAGAAAATCCAGTAATTATCCGGCTCGAAGGACCAAAATGTTTAGGGGGGCGTTGGTTCCGCAAAAGTTTCCAGAAATGGGGATGAAATTAAAAGTCGGGGCCGTCTTCAATAATTTACAAAAGAAGCGCGTTCAGCTTTATTGGCTGCGTACATCGAATTAAACTTAAAAACTAGTACAAAAAGAGACGATCGACGACAACCAACGAGCGAGAGAGAGGGCACAGAGGGGCGAGTGTGGATGCGCTCTTCAGCGCGGGTGCGCTCTTCAGCTGAGCGGCACAACGGCCCCTCACCTAAACATTCTCCCCCCCTTATAATCGCTCGGGTTGCAACAGATCCCTCGTCGCTAGCTATGCGTCACTGCAGCTAGAGGGCGTACACGGGTCGATGAAGGCCCCCGTGTCGAAAATCCGGGTCCCGATGTTGACGCTGTTCCGTCTCAGCAGCGACGATAGGGTGGGCGCAGCGAGCGCGTCCTGCGGGGGCCCTCGAGGAGAGGCGGAAAGTTGCCTAGGCGCGGATGACGCGGGCGGAAGAGCGGTGGACGGCACCCGATGAGTGGCGGACGAAAGCAGTGGAGCGCTTGACGACTGCCAGCCAGTGGCGGAAGAATGCCGAGGAGTTGCCGACGAGCGCCGGGAAGTCGATGGCCGTGGATCGGCTTGTGAGTGCCGGAAAATGGCGGACGCAGGGCGAGAAGCACCCGAACCGCGCCGGGAGTTGGCGGATGACGGCCGACGAAAGAGCGAGACACCCCGTGTACTGTCTCCCGTGGGCGGTGACCGGTGCTCCTTGGTCCCGGGGTGCAGCAGCGTGTGGTGATCCTGACCACACGTCTTACAGCCGTCCCCACGCCGACAGAATCCGTCGGAGTGCTCGTGGGCCAGGCAGCTCGAGCAATAGCGGTTCACGAGAACCGCTCGGAGCCGCTCCTCGGCACTAAGGCGTAGGAAGCGCCGACACTTCTTCAACGGATGGATCCCATTGCAGACTCGGCATCGGTAGGATAGTGTACCTCGAGTACATCTGCTCTCCAGTGACGGGGCGTTGCGTACGCGTGGCGACATCGTGCTGAATATGACCTTGGAATCTAGAATTAGGCCCGGATCAGTCGGATCATCAGCTGATTGCCACCGTGCAGCGTGATGCGATGTGTAAATCGAAGAAGGGGTCGTAACAGAATTATTCTCGCATCCTGAATCGAAACCCTGAACCAGTGAGTCACCGAGGCTGCGGGCAACTCGTGCGGAAAAAACAGACACGCTGCGGGGGTTGGCTGGAGATAATGGGCCAGCACCCATCCGAAAATGGTCTCCTGACCGAGAAGCGACCCGCAGATGTTAGCCTTGGAATTACCGAGGAGAATGGACGGAAGAATGTCAGCTCCTAATAACACATCGACTTGGGAGTTCTCAAAGAAGTTGGGGTCCGCCAGGGTAATATTGGGCAGCCCCTTGAGACGATCTCGCGAAATCGGATATGATGGCAGATTTCCTGCCAACTGCGGAAGAACGTAAGCCGCAGTCTCTAATTGTAGCCCGGGTCTTGACGGCGACCGAATAGAGAAATGGCACAATTTAGTAGACTGCGCGGAAATGGTTTGATTAAGGCCGGAAACTTGGGCTTGAATCGTCTTGAAGGGAGGCTTGACGAGGTTGAACAGTCGTTCCGTTATGAACGTCGCTTCGGAGCCTGAGTCTATCAGTGCTCGTGCTTGGACGGTGCACCCCAAATGGCACACGTTGATAAGGGCCGTGCCCAGTAGGACGGCTCCTGACCCGGAAGCGAAACACACCTGCACATTCGACTGATCCTCGGAGCCGTTAGTTGACGTAGGCGGACTTGGAGCGGTAAGCTGCGTAGGCGGACTTGGAGCGGTTGCGAATGGATTGCCGCGGTGCAAGAGGGTGTGCTGTCTGCTGTGGCATGTGGAGCAGGTATGGGCACTCGTGCAGTCTCGCTGCTGGTGCCCCCGGGCAAAACAGTTTAAACATAACTGCTTCCTCCTTATGTAGTCAGAGCGCCCATTTACATCCATTTCTAGGAAACGCGGACATAAGCGAATGGGGTGGTCCTCCCTCGAACAGAGATCGCAGCCCTTTTGGCCCGGAACCACTCGAGTCTCGTATGAAGTGAGCCTCCGAGCAGGGGCAGTAGGAAGTCCCGACCTTGGCGGAAATTGCACGGAGCCACTAGGCCTGACGTCGTCGATGGCCTCCAGAGTGCGATGGCGCTCTGTCAGGAAGTTATCTAATTCCTTCCATGTTGGATTCTCGTTATTATTATTTACGGATTGCTCCCACATAGAAAGTGTGACCTTGGGGAGCTTTGACGAAATCATAAATACCAGGAGACAGTCCCAAGCCTCAACATTAACGGAGGGCATTTCTAGGGCTGTTAAACAACTCTGAATGGTAGCTTGCAGCTCCTTCAGCGCGACCCCGGACTCTTGAGAAATAGCCTGGATGTTGAAAAGGATCTTCAACTGGCTGTTGACCAATAGCCGCCGGTTCTCAAAGCGGTCTGTGAGGCTTTGCCATGCGGCGACAAACCCCTCACGGGTAAGCGGAGCCTTAGAAACAATGGCGTGGGCGTTACCACTTGTTTTGGACAATAAGTGGAACAACTTCTCTACCGGGGTGAGCCGCGAGTTTTGGATGTAAATGGCCGTAAACAAGTCTCTGAAGATGGGCCACCGAAGATAATCACCCGCGAAGACCTCGGTATCCACCGGAGGTAACCGGCAGCCTGTAGGCGCGGGCGTGTGGACATTGACGGGAGCCTGAGTGGATTGGGAAGCAATTTTCTCCCGAAGCAGGGCAATACATCTCGAATAGACGGAGTAACAGTAGCTGTACTTCGCTTCCAGCACTGTCGAGGCGGCCGCATTGTCGTCGGACACGGCTAGCAAATCGGAGCAGCTCTCATAGCTCTTCTCCACCTTCTCCCATAGTGCCTGAATTTGGTCCCGATGAACTTCGCACATGTATTGGGAGCCTATTTCCGTTTCTGGGGCGCTCGGAGTACTTATGTTAGCCTCAAATTGGATAATTCGATCTGTTGTGGCGATGAACTTTTTCAACGCCACTTCGACCGCACTTGGAGCCATTTTTGCAACGGAGTGAGTCTGCCTCTGTGAAGGACCGGGGGTTGTATTGACGGATTCGTCACTCCTTGCCCTTGGACTGGCACTGGTAGCCTTAGGCTTCAAAAGAGGCGTCCGCGGAGATGCGGATTGAGATCTGTCCAAACGGATGGCTGGGATCGAACGCGGATTTTTGTCGTCTCCCGTGGGCATTCTCAGAGTCCAATTCGCTGGTCAGCGCTTGTCGACTGACTCGCGCAACAGGGGCCCCGTACGAAGTGGTGGCCGGTCGCACTAATGTGATGAGAACGGTGAGATCGCGGATGAAAGGCAATTACAAGGAGCAAGTGCGAACTAGTGGCGCCGATGTGGAAAGGAAAGTCGTGTGCGGCACAATTTGAATGTGGAAAGAAAAACTTCAGGCACCAGAAAAAACCCAAAAGGAGACGAGGTTTGTTCGGATTGTAGGCGGATGTTGCCTGATGCGGAGTAGAAGCAGAGTTGGAGGCACGAAAAATGGAAAAAGTACCGGAAAATTCGTGCTTGTTCGGAAAAAAATGATGACGTATGTATAGTATGTATATTTCGACTTGTGTGGTTCGTACTGAATTTAATATATACTGAGATATTAAATTCTTAACTATTTTCGAATTTGCGGAGCCGGAAGGTGGACTTAACTTTGGCTTGAATTTAACACACAAAAATATAAATAATTAATTTTTGGCTAACTGTCGGATTTAAATATGATGGAGCCAGAAGGGTGGAGTTGAAAATCTTAATTTTTAATCAATTGAGGTTAATTATCACGAAGCTGGAACGGTGGAATTGAAACCTAAATATTTAATTAATTGAATTTAATTAACACGAAGCTGGGGAGATGGAATTAAAAAACCGCGGCTCTATTCGGACAGAAGGTGGATAATTAAATTAATTAATTTCAATTTTCCGATAATTAAATCTTCGACTTTAATTATTGAGTGGCCGGAAAGGTGAATTAAAAAACCTGGCCCTTTGCTCGAACGGAAAATAAGAATTAAATAAATTTTCGTAGTTATAATTATAAATACATAAATTTATAATTAATTGATTTTTTAATCTATTTTGTTATGCAGCCGGTTATGCCGTCGGCACCCTGTACGTACCTCAAAGAAAAATAAACAGAACCGAAAAACACAACACGGCTAGGTCGAGAATTTAAGCGACACAATCACGGATTTGTAGTGAAATGGCGGTTTATAATTGTTGGTTTTAGAAAATGCAAAATTTTTTTTTTTTAAATTTTATCGGCTATATATTTCCTGAAATTGGAGGCAGAAAATATTTGGAAATTATATGGACATGCATGCAAGTAGGGCAAGGGCATGTGGGGCATATGATGGTACAGTAGAGCTTCCATATGTTAAATAAGACTGTATATGTTAAATTTTATCGGTTATATATTTCCTGGAATTGAAGGCAGAAAATATATGGACATGCATGCAGGTACGGATATATGTAAGGGCATGTGGGCATATGTTGGCACAGTGGAGCTTTGATAAGTGGACTGTATAATTGGGGGAACAGAAAAGTTATGTGGTGTAAAAAATGACACTGATTGAGGAAGATAAAAACAAATATTACGACAGCGGCGGACTGTTCGGTGAATTTGGAAATTCCGGAACTAATTCACACCGGTGGCCAATATTAATTATGCCTTCTTTTTGTCACCTTACAATTTCACTGTCCCTTGCGAATTTTTCGCGGATTAATTACACCAAAAAAATATGTATGTGCGTATGTATGTATTCGGATGCACATATGCCTCGACCGTTGGCAAGCGAATGAATAACGGAGAGGCCGAAAAGGGCGAGGAATATGGGCAGCACACAAAACGGAGACGGATAGAAAAATTTGCCGAATTTTAAGATAATTATAGATTAAAAACCTCAACCTGCCGTTGTGTCGGAAAACTCGGACTTGGAGTTGACACGGAGGGAAAAACAATCTTGCAGCAGTGTGAACGAAATTTAATGTTCGGATCACTGCTGAAGACCGGCAGAGAGATGGGGACGGAAAAATGTATTTATCTTTTGGCGGAACAATGCCGAGAACTGCTGGTAGAAGAAAATCCAGTAATTATCCGGCTCGAAGGACCAAAATGTTTAGGGGGGCGTTGGTTCCGCAAAAGTTTCCAGAAATGGGGATGAAATTAAAAGTCGGGGCCGTCTTCAATAATTTACAAAAGAAGCGCGTTCAGCTTTATTGGCTGCGTACATCGAATTAAACTTAAAAACTAGTACAAAAAGAGACGATCGACGACAACCAACGAGCGAGAGAGAGGGCACAGAGGGGCGAGTGTGGATGCGCTCTTCAGCGCGGGTGCGCTCTTCAGCTGAGCGGCACAACGGCCCCTCACCTAAACATTCTCCCCCCCTTATAATCGCTCGGGTTGCAACAGATCCCTCGTCGCTAGCTATGCGTCACTGCAGCTAGAGGGCGTACACGGGTCGATGAAGGCCCCCGTGTCGAAAATCCGGGTCCCGATGTTGACGCTGTTCCGTCTCAGCAGCGACGATAGGGTGGGCGCAGCGAGCGCGTCCTGCGGGGGCCCTCGAGGAGAGGCGGAAAGTTGCCTAGGCGCGGATGACGCGGGCGGAAGAGCGGTGGACGGCACCCGATGAGTGGCGGACGAAAGCAGTGGAGCGCTTGACGACTGCCAGCCAGTGGCGGAAGAATGCCGAGGAGTTGCCGACGAGCGCCGGGAAGTCGATGGCCGTGGATCGGCTTGTGAGTGCCGGAAAATGGCGGACGCAGGGCGAGAAGCACCCGAACCGCGCCGGGAGTTGGCGGATGACGGCCGACGAAAGAGCGAGACACCCCGTGTACTGTCTCCCGTGGGCGGTGACCGGTGCTCCTTGGTCCCGGGGTGCAGCAGCGTGTGGTGATCCTGACCACACGTCTTACAGCCGTCCCCACGCCGACAGAATCCGTCGGAGTGCTCGTGGGCCAGGCAGCTCGAGCAATAGCGGTTCACGAGAACCGCTCGGAGCCGCTCCTCGGCACTAAGGCGTAGGAAGCGCCGACACTTCTTCAACGGATGGATCCCATTGCAGACTCGGCATCGGTAGGATAGTGTACCTCGAGTACATCTGCTCTCCAGTGACGGGGCGTTGCGTACGCGTGGCGACATCGTGCTGAATATGACCTTGGAATCTAGAATTAGGCCCGGATCAGTCGGATCATCAGCTGATTGCCACCGTGCAGCGTGATGCGATGTGTAAATCGAAGAAGGGGTCGTAACAGAATTATTCTCGCATCCTGAATCGAAACCCTGAACCAGTGAGTCACCGAGGCTGCGGGCAACTCGTGCGGAAAAAACAGACACGCTGCGGGGGTTGGCTGGAGATAATGGGCCAGCACCCATCCGAAAATGGTCTCCTGACCGAGAAGCGACCCGCAGATGTTAGCCTTGGAATTACCGAGGAGAATGGACGGAAGAATGTCAGCTCCTAATAACACATCGACTTGGGAGTTCTCAAAGAAGTTGGGGTCCGCCAGGGTAATATTGGGCAGCCCCTTGAGACGATCTCGCGAAATCGGATATGATGGCAGATTTCCTGCCAACTGCGGAAGAACGTAAGCCGCAGTCTCTAATTGTAGCCCGGGTCTTGACGGCGACCGAATAGAGAAATGGCACAATTTAGTAGACTGCGCGGAAATGGTTTGATTAAGGCCGGAAACTTGGGCTTGAATCGTCTTGAAGGGAGGCTTGACGAGGTTGAACAGTCGTTCCGTTATGAACGTCGCTTCGGAGCCTGAGTCTATCAGTGCTCGTGCTTGGACGGTGCACCCCAAATGGCACACGTTGATAAGGGCCGTGCCCAGTAGGACGGCTCCTGACCCGGAAGCGAAACACACCTGCACATTCGACTGATCCTCGGAGCCGTTAGTTGACGTAGGCGGACTTGGAGCGGTAAGCTGCGTAGGCGGACTTGGAGCGGTTGCGAATGGATTGCCGCGGTGCAAGAGGGTGTGCTGTCTGCTGTGGCATGTGGAGCAGGTATGGGCACTCGTGCAGTCTCGCTGCTGGTGCCCCCGGGCAAAACAGTTTAAACATAACTGCTTCCTCCTTATGTAGTCAGAGCGCCCATTTACATCCATTTCTAGGAAACGCGGACATAAGCGAATGGGGTGGTCCTCCCTCGAACAGAGATCGCAGCCCTTTTGGCCCGGAACCACTCGAGTCTCGTATGAAGTGAGCCTCCGAGCAGGGGCAGTAGGAAGTCCCGACCTTGGCGGAAATTGCACGGAGCCACTAGGCCTGACGTCGTCGATGGCCTCCAGAGTGCGATGGCGCTCTGTCAGGAAGTTATCTAATTCCTTCCATGTTGGATTCTCGTTATTATTATTTACGGATTGCTCCCACATAGAAAGTGTGACCTTGGGGAGCTTTGACGAAATCATAAATACCAGGAGACAGTCCCAAGCCTCAACATTAACGGAGGGCATTTCTAGGGCTGTTAAACAACTCTGAATGGTAGCTTGCAGCTCCTTCAGCGCGACCCCGGACTCTTGAGAAATAGCCTGGATGTTGAAAAGGATCTTCAACTGGCTGTTGACCAATAGCCGCCGGTTCTCAAAGCGGTCTGTGAGGCTTTGCCATGCGGCGACAAACCCCTCACGGGTAAGCGGAGCCTTAGAAACAATGGCGTGGGCGTTACCACTTGTTTTGGACAATAAGTGGAACAACTTCTCTACCGGGGTGAGCCGCGAGTTTTGGATGTAAATGGCCGTAAACAAGTCTCTGAAGATGGGCCACCGAAGATAATCACCCGCGAAGACCTCGGTATCCACCGGAGGTAACCGGCAGCCTGTAGGCGCGGGCGTGTGGACATTGACGGGAGCCTGAGTGGATTGGGAAGCAATTTTCTCCCGAAGCAGGGCAATACATCTCGAATAGACGGAGTAACAGTAGCTGTACTTCGCTTCCAGCACTGTCGAGGCGGCCGCATTGTCGTCGGACACGGCTAGCAAATCGGAGCAGCTCTCATAGCTCTTCTCCACCTTCTCCCATAGTGCCTGAATTTGGTCCCGATGAACTTCGCACATGTATTGGGAGCCTATTTCCGTTTCTGGGGCGCTCGGAGTACTTATGTTAGCCTCAAATTGGATAATTCGATCTGTTGTGGCGATGAACTTTTTCAACGCCACTTCGACCGCACTTGGAGCCATTTTTGCAACGGAGTGAGTCTGCCTCTGTGAAGGACCGGGGGTTGTATTGACGGATTCGTCACTCCTTGCCCTTGGACTGGCACTGGTAGCCTTAGGCTTCAAAAGAGGCGTCCGCGGAGATGCGGATTGAGATCTGTCCAAACGGATGGCTGGGATCGAACGCGGATTTTTGTCGTCTCCCGTGGGCATTCTCAGAGTCCAATTCGCTGGTCAGCGCTTGTCGACTGACTCGCGCAACAGGGGCCCCGTACGAAGTGGTGGCCGGTCGCACTAATGTGATGAGAACGGTGAGATCGCGGATGAAAGGCAATTACAAGGAGCAAGTGCGAACTAGTGGCGCCGATGTGGAAAGGAAAGTCGTGTGCGGCACAATTTGAATGTGGAAAGAAAAACTTCAGGCACCAGAAAAAACCCAAAAGGAGACGAGGTTTGTTCGGATTGTAGGCGGATGTTGCCTGATGCGGAGTAGAAGCAGAGTTGGAGGCACGAAAAATGGAAAAAGTACCGGAAAATTCGTGCTTGTTCGGAAAAAAATGATGACGTATGTATAGTATGTATATTTCGACTTGTGTGGTTCGTACTGAATTTAATATATACTGAGATATTAAATTCTTAACTATTTTCGAATTTGCGGAGCCGGAAGGTGGACTTAACTTTGGCTTGAATTTAACACACAAAAATATAAATAATTAATTTTTGGCTAACTGTCGGATTTAAATATGATGGAGCCAGAAGGGTGGAGTTGAAAATCTTAATTTTTAATCAATTGAGGTTAATTATCACGAAGCTGGAACGGTGGAATTGAAACCTAAATATTTAATTAATTGAATTTAATTAACACGAAGCTGGGGAGATGGAATTAAAAAACCGCGGCTCTATTCGGACAGAAGGTGGATAATTAAATTAATTAATTTCAATTTTCCGATAATTAAATCTTCGACTTTAATTATTGAGTGGCCGGAAAGGTGAATTAAAAAACCTGGCCCTTTGCTCGAACGGAAAATAAGAATTAAATAAATTTTCGTAGTTATAATTATAAATACATAAATTTATAATTAATTGATTTTTTAATCTATTTTGTTATGCAGCCGGTTATGCCGTCGGCACCCTGTACGTACCTCAAAGAAAAATAAACAGAACCGAAAAACACAACACGGCTAGGTCGAGAATTTAAGCGACACAATCACGGATTTGTAGTGAAATGGCGGTTTATAATTGTTGGTTTTAGAAAATGCAAAATTTTTTTTTTTTAAATTTTATCGGCTATATATTTCCTGAAATTGGAGGCAGAAAATATTTGGAAATTATATGGACATGCATGCAAGTAGGGCAAGGGCATGTGGGGCATATGATGGTACAGTAGAGCTTCCATATGTTAAATAAGACTGTATATGTTAAATTTTATCGGTTATATATTTCCTGGAATTGAAGGCAGAAAATATATGGACATGCATGCAGGTACGGATATATGTAAGGGCATGTGGGCATATGTTGGCACAGTGGAGCTTTGATAAGTGGACTGTATAATTGGGGGAACAGAAAAGTTATGTGGTGTAAAAAAAGACACTGATTGAGGAAGATAAAAAACAAATATTACGACAGCGGCGGACTGTTCGGTGAATTTGGAAATTCCGGAACTAATTCACACCGGTGGCCAATATTAATTATGCCTTCTTTTTGTCACCACACAATTTCACTGTTCACTTGCGAATTTTTTGCGGATTAATTGCACCAAAAAAAATATGTATGTGCGTATGTATGTATGTGAATGCACATATGCCTCGACCGTTGGCAAGCGAATGGATAACGGAGAGGCCGAAAACGGCGAGGAATATGGGCAGCACACAAAACGGAGACGGATGGAAAAATTTGCAGAATTTTATGATTATTATAGATTATTAGAAAAACTCAACCTGCCGTTGTGTCGGAAAACTCGGACTTGGAGTTGACACGGAGGGAAAAACAATCTTGCAGCAGTGTGAACGAAATTTAATGTTCGGATCACTTCTGAAGACCGGCAGAGAGATGGAGACGGAAAAATGTACTTATCTTTTGGCGGAACAATGCCGAGAACTGCTGGCAGAAGAAAATCCAGGAATTATCCGGCTCGAAGGACCAATGTTTTGTAGGGGGGCGCTGCTGCCGCCAAAGATTCCAGAAAACATGAAATGTTGAAATAAGAAGTCGGGGGCGTCTTTCGGATGGTATAACGCGGTCAGCTTTATTCGGCTGCTTACATGAGATAACTAACTTAACTTAGAAACTAGTACAAAAACAGAGATCGACGACAACCAACGAGCGAGAAGAGAGGGCACAGAGGGGCGAGTGTGGATGCGCTCTTCAGCGCGGGTGCGCTCTTTAGCGCGGGTGCGCTCTTCAGCGCGGATGCGCTCTTCAGCTGAGCGGCACAACGGCCCCTCACCTAAACACCATTTATGAAATTAGATCAAATGAATTTTTGAAGCCAGGTTCTTGGGCGATGGACAATTTAATTTTTTTGAAAATATGTGAAGCCAATGTGTTTGGCAAAGAATTTAAAAGTTGGCTTGTAAAAGTCCAGTTATGTATGGTATTTTGGATTACGAATTAACGACTTGAACTGGTTAATGCACAATTTGGAAACGTTTTATTGATCTTTTGTTTTGAAATAAAAATTTTGAAAAAAATGGTCTGTAGGAGAATCTAACAGAGATTAAAATAGCCTAACACAAAGCCCGTTAAAATAGCCGAAATGTTAAAAATAAAGTTACAATATATAAATGAACATTATATGAACTTGAGATTATGTGGTTGAGTTGTTTGGAAGCATTCAATAAAAATTATAAAGTGGTATGAAATTCAGATGTTTATTATAGACTCGAGGATGTGTATATGTCAGACCGATGGCCGTGTCGGAGAGGAGGTAATTAAGTCTCTCGTGAGACATGAGACCTTAAGGTGTTATGGGGATGGTATGATGGGGACTCAATTTTCGAACTGAGGCCGTTTATGGCTTCGTTGTGTTGCTAGATCAGGTATTTCTCTCTTCTCGCTTATTCTTCCCTCGTTAGAAGAAGACTTTTGAAATAGTCTTATAAAATAAGCTTGACAACGGTAACCGTGCAATGTGGTGCATCCTTTGTGAAGGTCCCATTAAGCGTACCAGAGGCTATCTTTTATTTTCGATTTAGATGAATGATGTTTTTTGTAGACCGGTTTCGGTTCTGTAGTTGCCTCTCCTCTTATCAGTAAAAATATATGGGGAACTAACTGTAAGTCGATTTTTTCAAAATTGTAAGGAGCGATTTGTATCCAGAAATACTTGAAGAGGTCCTACATCGACACCTTTGTGAAGGTCCCATTAAGCGTACCAGAGGCTATCTTTTATTTTCGATTTAGATGAATGATTTTTTTTGTAGACCGGTTTCGGTTCTGTAGTTGCCTCTCCTCTTATCAGTAAAAATATATGGGGAACTAACTGTAAGTCGATTTTTTCAAAATTGTAAGGAGCGATTTGTATCCAGACATACTTGAAGAGGTCCTACATCGACTCTACAACCTAATAATGGGTTATAAGCTGCTGTATCTGGCTTCTTGTCGCATCCTCTAGTTGGTCCTGAGATAGGAAGAATGGAATGTGGGGTCAATTTTTAAACACATCTTTTAGCTTCTCAAATAGTGTAGAACATGCTCAAAGTAAGAAAAAACAATAATTCATTCAGTTTATTACAATTCTAGTATTCAATTTAGTGGCTTACTAGAAAAAGAATTTAAAAAAAAAATCGTGGCTGTGTTCCAATTCCACCACTTTGCTTCGACTCTAACTTAGCGACGCTATTTTGTCGGAACAAGGGTATCTTGGAAGAAGGGTATATTTTATGTTTTAAGAAATGGTCACACTAAAACGTCTCTTAAAATGGCGATTGTTACCGATAGAAGAAGTTTAAAATAAATTTAAATTTTCATCTATTAACTGCCAATTAAGACATAAAATTTACAGAAAGCTGTCTAAAATATAAGCGCGAATTTCTACCATGTAAGAATGAATTAATTGTGGAGAAGTATATATCTTAATATATGACATTGGTCACATATAGATAAATACATATATACATATATTAAAGTAGTGACGCATTTAAATTTTGTTTTAAAATTTTTGAACTTCGTAAACACATTTTAAGTTGAAAAATATTAATATAAACAGTTCCTTGTAATAATCGAAGTATCTGTTCAATTGTGATCAATCCTTGTATTCGGATTAACGAAGCGTTACAAACCAGAAAACTTAAATGAATCAACACCAAATCCAGCAACTAACTTCTCACCTATCTCAGGCGCTTGATCAAAACTATGATGTAAGTTAAATATGCTCTGAATATGAAAGAAGTAATAAAAGGAATATATTTTTAGGTCATTAATATGGATGCAGTTCTTTCTGTTATATGTGCGTTGGAAGGCACAAAAATTACGAAGGAACAATTGGAAGCCACCAGATTGGCAAAATATATTAATCAACTAAGACGGAGAACTACAAATGAGCATCTGGCGCGTCGTGCCAAGTCACTTTTGAAAAAGTGGCGAGAAATGGTGGGAATTCAACAAACTGTTGATTCTCAGCAGCAAACTTCTCAGCAGACGGAATCTTTAGATTTTCTTAAATCCGCACCGCCAATTCCACATTTTCCTGAGATAAATTCTCATTTGCCAATTTCCTCCTCAATGCAGCCGCAGGAAATATTCTCAGATATTAATGTGAATATTGACCAGTCAGAAACTCAGTCACTTTCTATGCATTCTCAGGCTCATTCAACCTTATCAAGCCCTTACAATAACATAATCGATTTGGATCGCAGAGAAAATAACTCAACAATTTCTGCCCATAATTACCATAATCGACTATCACATAACATTGTCGGCGGAGCCGTTAATGCGCCACAGAGGCAGCTGATGAAACAATCTTTAAACTCTTTTTCTAGTATGTCTGATGTATGCAATAAAAAATTTAACGAAGTTTCAGTTGTTATTGACATAGTCTCAGACTCTGATGAAAATGACAATGATAGTACTAAAATAGTTAGATCTGACATATCTGAGCCATCATCACTCGTGATCCCATCATCGCCGAGTCTACGTTTGAAAAAAAATAGAAAAGACAAAAAAAATGAACCAACACTACATAGACCAAACACGAAAATAGGGGAAAAAAATACAGATGGAATATTACATCCCCCAGATTCTGGTAAGTACCACCATTATTAATATAAAATAAATACAGTGTGGCCCAAGAAAGATTTGCATTTTAAAATCGCTATAAATAAAACACGAGTATATATTTTTCAATATTTTTTTTTATTGGATAGCCTTAACATTGCGGTGTATGTATAAAACACCACTTCGTTCATATGTATGGCTGTCTCGGCTGGCTTCGCAGTAGCCCATTCTGTCGACCCTATTTTTATACCTTTGCAGAGGGTATTATAATTTTGTCCAAAAGTGTGCAACGAAGTGAAGAAGACATCTCCGACCCTATTAAGCAGTGGTCGGCACGGCCCTATCCCGAGGGCATAGGAAATTTCTCTGCCGGAGCTCTGCCACACACACACAGTATAAATGTGTGAAACGTCATGCTCACAGCCTACTTTTTGCTATTCGATGCGTTAAAATCATATCAATGTATTGGGGTGCCGACAACTGCTATAAAGTATATATATTCTTGATCAGGATCACCTCCTGAGTTGATATGAGCATGTACTCTTTGCACTTTGCACTCACCCTTCTTTCCTTTGCACGCAGTATATAACTCGGAACGGCGAGGATCGGCCGACTATACCTTATAGCTGCCATATAACTGAACGAATTATGCCATATAAGTGAACGAACTATATAAAACCATTTTATTAACTATAAGGCTTATTTTTAAAAAATGTGTCAAATTAAACTCTTTTAATAATGTGTGTGGCCACCATTGTTGGATATAACTTCGTAAATCCTATTAGGATTGGAGTCATATAGTGCCTTTATGTAATCTAAGGATATTTGACTCCAGGCTGTGTTGATGGCATCTGTTAATGCCTGTATGTCTTTGTATTGTCTCCCAGATTCATATACTTTTTTTGGCATCCATCCCCACACATTCTCAATTATATTGAGATCCGGAGAATATGGGGACCATTCCATAAGATCCACGTTTGGCTGCCGCTTTTCCAAGCTTTGAACAGGGGCATTATCCTGTTGGAAAGTCCACGATAATGGTCCAAAGATATTAATTGCTTCAGGAAAGGCTTTCTCGAGCCTCAAGCCTTTGTAATGCGTTGCGTTCATTTTGGAAGACACAATCTGCAGCTTGCATGTGCCATAGTATGTTATGGTGATATGGGCTATGGTGACGGGACAAAAAGTGTTCTTCTTTTCGCACATCATGAAAATAATATGAAAAACCATCGGGTCCATCCAAGTTAAAGCTCTTTTCATCCGAAATTACAACGGTTTGCCATTCCATCTGCTAACGTGCAAAGACGAGGCGAGAATCCTTTCGTTGGTTATTTAATGGAGGTTTTTTTTTAGTTTCAATTTCTTCAGATGATCAGCTCGTCGTATAAATATCCGTACTGTATCCACATTTGCATTTAAATGTACTTTCTAATGAATTTTCGAAGCCGCACAATGTGAGTTTGACGCTTCTCGAACAATTCGGCGCTCTGCAAAAGCTGAAGGACTTTTTTGGTTCGTCCTTTCATGTGTTTCATGAATAGTGGACTGTATTATGGTTTTTATTATAGTTTTATGCATTTATTTTCACTAATTAGCGGGTTTACAATACGTTAAGCGGGGTTGCTATCAGCGAGCGGTTGCGGTTAATATCAACAAGCGAATGCGGCCGGCTTGCAAAAAACGTGCAGAAAAAGAACAGAAAAACGTGATGTCGCGTGATGTTCTAATACTAACGCCGAAATTGCAGTGCAATTTTCGGCTATGCGTGTGAGCTTAAAGCTCCCAAATGGTTACAATACAATGATGTGCGCAAAAATAGGTACTATAGGTAATAGGTAAAAATAGGTAATAGGTAAATAGGCAAAAGTAAAGAAGCAAATGTAATACTATTTAAATGCAACATAAAGACGAACTATTTCCCAACATACCGGCCCCCGTGAACGACGGTTCAGTTCAAAGGAAGCACAGCAATTTTCGTAATAGGGCGCTTGTAGATTCCCTTGGCGGTTTTAACGGTGACCACCCGAACCCTCTGATCCTGGCCAGGATGAACTTCGGTGACTCGTCTTAGCATCCACTTGCTTGGCGGTTGATTGGGCTCCTTCAGCACAACCAGTGTGTTCACGGCAACATTTGGAGCATCTTGATGCCATTTCGTGCGAGGTTGAAGCGTGCTGAGATACTCGAGATTCCAACGTTTCCAGAAACCTTGAACCTTGGCCTGTAGTTGTCTCCAGCGCTGCAGTCTGTTGATATTTACATCCAGGAAAGATGGTTCTGGTACCGAAGTGAGAGGCTGACCTGTTAGAAAATGAGAAGGAGTTAGCGGGTTAAGACTGTGATCGCTAGGTGCGCATAAAGGGCGAGAGTTCAGAAGCCCTTCAATCTGAATTAACAGGGTCGAATACTCCTCGAATGTCAAGGCACTGCTGCCAATGACTCGTTTTAAGTGCAGCTTTATGGATCTCACACCAGTCTCCCAAATGCCTCCGAAATGGGGAGCAGATGGCGGAATGTAATGCCAATTAATCTCGTGGCTGGCCATGAAGCTTGAAATTTTTTCATCTTGACTTTGAGCTATTGCCATTCGTTGCATTTCAGCTAAATCTCTTTTGGCTCCATGGAAAGTCGTTCCATTGTCCGAGTATAAATCCGATATAGGTCCACGTCGAGACCAAAAGCGTTTGAAAGCGGCTATAAAGGCGGATGTCGTCAAATCGCTGACCAATCCTATGTGAATCGCTTTTGTAGATAGGCAGACAAAGATCGCAAACCAAGCTTTGCCAAATCTTGGTGTCCGGCCTGTCGATGTTTTGATTGACACAGGTCCAGCATAATCCAATCCAGTGTGCAGGAAACAACGGGCGGGTTGAACTCGAAACTCCGGTAAATCAGCCATAAGTTGAGAACTCGTGTGTCTTCGCTGCAGAAAGCAAGTTCTGCAATTGAATACAGTTTTGCGGACGAGGTTCCGAGCTCCTAGAATCCAATACCTTTGGCGTAGACTATGAAACGTGTATTCGACTCCAGCGTGTAACAATGCAGCATGTTGATAGCGAACTAGCAGACCAGCTATTGGAGATTCCTTAGGAAGGAGAATGGGATGCTTTGCGTCATAAGTAGCTATAGAATTATCGATGCGACCACCAACACGCATTACTCTCTGCTCGTCTAAAAAGGGTGTGTAGCGGATCAACTTCGATTTCTTCGACAATGGCTGTCCGGTAGTTAACTGCTTGTACTCCACGTTGAAGAACTCCTCTTGAGCGTGCGTAAAAATCTTAGCTCGTGCATATTGTAGCTCCCACGCCGATAGGAATGGTGAAAGTCGATTCCTCTCACGAAGACGATGAACGAAGCGAAGGCAGTAGCTGACTATCCTTAATAAACGGGACCATGAGGAGGATTTGTTGATCATACAAGATAGCGAATTTCCGTCGTCGGAAATGTGTAGATTAACTTTCGTTTCAGCCTTCATCTCTAGGCAGGCCTCTTCTTCTGTCGACAGAACAAACTTAGCTTTAACAGGTGGCCAAGCTGAACGTGACTGAGATAGCCAAGGTGGTCCATTCCACCATATTTGATGATCCACGAGGTCCTTTGGCAGTACTCCTCGCGATGCGCAGTCTGCGGGATTATCACCACTTCGAATATGTTGCCAGCAGCTGCGTGGGCAAACCTCTAGAATTTCAGCAGTGCGGTTGCAAACATAGGTGTTCCAAGTCCTAGGCGGAGAAGATAGCCAATGCAGGACTATTTCAGAGTCTGACCAACAATTAATTCTGGAAATAGGAACAGTTAATGATTGCTTGACCAGATAAATCAGTTTAGAGAGTAAATGAGCTGCGTTTAACTCTAGTCGCGGAATGGAGATAGGCTTAATAGGGGCTACGCGAGTTTTAGCCATAATCAGTTTGACAGCATATCCATTGTTGACTTCGACGCGGCTATAGATGACGGCAGCATACGCTTGAGATGATGCATCAGCAAATCCGTGCAGTTCCATTTCTTGATGTGGTGCAGATATGTAGCGAGGAACTCGATAAGTTTCCAATAAATGCATTTCCGATGCAAACTGTTGCCATCGTGTACATATTTGCTGCGGTAGTACTTCATTCCAATCGACAGGACTTAGCCAACTATCTTGAAATAGGATCTTCAGAAAAACAGTTGGCGAAAGCAAACCCAACGGGTCGTAGATCTTGGCTAGTTCTGAAAGCAATATGCGTTTAGTAAGAGCAGTCGTAAATGCGGGGGTTTCTAATTTGAAGAAAATATAGTCCGGTTTTGGTTCCCAACACAATCCCAGGACTTTAACAAATCGAATTGAGCGGTCTTCCTCTAAATCCTCTGGTGGATACTCACAAATCTCCTTTGGCAACGACTTTAAAAGGGCGTAACAGTTTGAGCTCCACTTTCGCAATTTGAATTGAGCTTCGCTAAGAAGCAGAATCAATTCATCTTTGAGTGCAATGAGATCCTTGATGTTGTCGCATCCAGTAGGAATATCATCAACGTACGCGTCTCTGTTGAGCACGACAGCAGCGGTGGGATACAATTCGGCATAGTCATTCGAGAGCTGTTTAAGAACTCGAACTGCAATAAACGGCGATGAAGCTAATCCATATGTTACTGTCAACAGTCGATAATGATCCAGCGTAGCGTTTTCATCCTTCCTCCAAACTATGCGTTGGTACTGTGTATGTTCGTCCGACACCAAAATGCCTCTAAACATCTTCTCGATGTCTGCACAAAATACATAACGATGCTGACGAAATCGAAGGCATACTCCAATTAAGTCCCGTTGAATAGGCGGTCCTATATGCAGTCGCGAATTAAGAGAATGACCCGTGGAATCCTTTCCAGAGCCGTCAAATACCACTCGGCAACGTGTGGTAGTACTATCTGGCTTAAAAACTGCATGGTGTGCCAAATAGTTGTAGCGTGCGGGATCCTCACCGCCTGCAGCAGCCGGAATCAATTCCATATGTCCTCGATTTAAATAATCATCCATGAAATCCACATATTGTTGTTTGAGTGCGGGGAATCTTCTAAATTTCCTTTCCAAAGCGGCGAAGCGGTTTAAAGCCTGTGGCAAAGTGGAGCCAATTGGCGTGCGGGGCTCCTTGAATGGGTATTGAACAATATAAACACCATCTTCTCTACGAGCATGTGTTTTCAGAAAATGTTGTTCGGCGGGATCACTGGCGTCTATCGTTGTTTTACTCGGATGCACTTGTTCCATGTCCATAAATGAGCGAACTAAGGAATCCAAATCTTCATAAGCGTGATGAACTTGTGCGTGCGTAGATGCTTCGTTACAATCAGTATAGCTGCCTGTAATAACCCAACCAAAATTAGTATGCAGTGCGATGGGGTATTCGATACCAAACTCTCGGCGATGTCCAGTATATAAGTTCCACAGCTGATCAGCGCCTAAGATAACGTCGATTTTTCCCGGAGATCCAAACGTCGGGTCAGCTAGCGGTAGGCTGCGAATCTTGGTCCAAATAGTTGCATTTGATTTGACCTGCTGAGCTGGAATCGTAGAAGTTAGAGAACTCATAATTAGACAAGGCAGCTTCCAATGCTGCAGTCGTGGTTCTTGAGAGTAAGGTGAAGCTAGCGCGACCTCGGCTAACACCAGCCAGGTTAGCACCTAAACCAACTACCGAAATGCGGGCATGCGTGCGAGGAATTCCGATCCTTTGGATAAACGACTCAGATACCATGGTTATTGTTGATCCAGTATCGAGCAATAACCTACACGAGGTCTCGTTTCCCCATGTGTCAATAACATTGGCGACAACAGTTGGCAGTAGGGCTGGATTGTTGGCCCTCTCCAAAATATGATGGCTAACAGCGGCAGTATTTGTATCAGCGGCAGTCGAGTGCGCAGGTGCCACAGGAACCGATCTTGCTTCAATCGGGTGTACTTACGTGTGATGCTTAGCGTTGCACTGACGGCAAGTGTTCGATGAATTACAATCCCTGACTTGATGCGATCGACTCAAGCAGTTGAAGCATAATTTTGTATCCTTGGCGAAGGTGCGGCGGCTGACTACATCCAGTGCCTTGAATTCATTGCATGAATATATAGAATGCTGTCCTTGGCAATATATACATTCGCGAGACGACTGAGTTGATCCACTGGCATGAAAAGCGGCTTGGCGGCGTCTACTCTGGGCTGGTCTTGAGGGTTGCATTGCGGGTAAATCCTGACAAGACTCCAAAGTATCAAAATGAGCGAAAAGAAAGGCGAACAGCTCCTCTATGGTGACGTCTTCAGTGGCCGATAAACTGCAGTTGGCCCAAGCTTGTTTAATTTCTGAACCTAACTTTGACAGCAAAATATGAATGAGCCATACATCGCGGCTGTCACAGTTCAGCGCATGTAAGCCTCGAATGCATTCGTCGGACGAGTCAATTACCTTGCGTAATTCTGCAATATTCGAATTGTTAGCGGTTGGCAACGATAAAAAATTCTGAACAAACGATCGAGCGATGAGCGACCCTTTATTATAACGATTTTCTTTTTTTTCCCATGCGTCTTGGTAATTATCATTACAGACGGCAATATGTTTAATTAGGGACAGTGCTTCTCCCTCCAGATATGATTTGAGATAATGAAACTTTTGGCACTTGGAGAGCTTTTCGTTACTATTTACTGAGCTTAAGAACAGATCACTAAACTGGCTCCAATCCTCATATTTACCAGAAAATGTGGGAATCCGAATTTTCTCAAACCTTAAATCAGCAGTTCCCGATGAAGTATGAATTTTCTCTAAAAGGTTGTTTTGTCCCTCAAATAGGCGTTCCACTGTACTTGAAAGTAGAATGTTCGACTGGTCCTGTCCATGATCGTGACCTCCCATGTCCTTGATGGCGTTACTCAAAATAGCATGCGCGGCGTAGAACTTGTCTTCGTATTCGGTTATGTCCAATCCAGGGTCTTCATATCCCTCCTCCAAGTGAAATTCCACTAACTCATCTGAGAGCTCCATAAAGTGGTTGAAAGTGGCGACCAAACGCTCCAGCTTGAATTGCAATGTTTCCACCTTACATCTTTGTGAAAACTCCACAGCACTGTTGAGGGTGCGCGTTATTTTCCCCTTGCAGGCACCACGTTGTTGAATCGTTCTATGCATTATCGCGTTCATGACGAAAAAACGGTAAATTTGTCTCTAATGTTCACAAAAGTAAATGCACAAATAAACGCGGGTATCCGGCTCGAAGGACCAAAATTTGTTATGTTTATGAATAGTGGACTGTATTATGGTTTTTATTATAGTTTTATGCATTTATTTTCACTATTTAGCGGGTTTACAATACGTTAAGCGGGGTTGCTATCAGCGAGCGGTTGCGGTTAATATCAACAAGCGAATGCGGCCGGCTTGAAAAAAACGTGCAGAAAAAGAACAGAAAAACGATCGCGTGATGTTCTAATACTAACGCATTGCACTGCAATTTCGGCTATGCGTGTGAGCTTAAAGCTCCCAAATGGTTACAATACAATGATGTGCGCAAAAATAGGTACTATAGGTAATAGGTAAAAATAGGTAATAGGTAAATAGGCAAAAGTAAAGAAGCAAATGTAATACTATTTAAATGCAACATAAAGACGAACTATTTCGCAACACATGTTATTCCCGTAATTTGTCGAGTTTTTAGAGCTTTGCCGCGACCTAGTACGTTTTATTTATATTTAAAATGTGTTTCAGTTGGCAAATAATAAACTTTATCGCATGGAATTTTGCTCAAAGTGAAGAAATCACGTCTGTCCCTATTCAAGTGCATCCAAAAAAGTACAGCATTCTAGGAATGGTCAAGCAAAACCGAAACAAAATGCTAAAGGTAAATTGTCACGACCTCTGGCTCATTTCCATAGTTTGTCTATGTTCTCTTCTTCAGAAAACAGCAAAACACATGCCAATAGCTTTAGTAGATTAAGAGAAAAATGAAACGAAACATAAACAAATTCTTGTCCCCATTCAAGTGCATGGCAGTCTATATCCAATTTTAACTGCAAGGGTATATCAACTTCGGCTCCGCCCGAAGCTAGCTTTTTTTTCTTGTTTTTTGTGATCAAACAAAAGCCTTTCTTTTCGGCGGTGCCATCGGGATTAGAAAGAAAAATTAAATTATTAATTTCGCAAAAAAATTAGCAAAATGGCGGACCTTTGAATTTTTTTTTTTTGAAAATAGTATTTTTTTAAGCCACAAATCAAGTTGCAAAGTAAAGAAGATCTTCACCGATTTGATTTATACTAGTTCATACCAGAGCTATATATGTATAGAATAACGTGTTAAAATTTGGATTGGACCGATTGGATTAATAGGTTTTGAGTAACCTCATCCGCCAGCCGTTAAAACACTGTTTCGAGAAAAACGCTTTTAAAGTTTTGAGACGGCTCTTGCCGTCGCCTGTCGCTTCCAACATAAATCGGCTATGTCTTCAAGAGTTTTTGAAATTTTAAAGGAACATTCTTGAATAGTTGTAAGTTTGATTTATTATGTATGTACATATATATTTTTTTTTTTGGCACATTTATGCTTGTAGCGTGCGACACTTTTTCAATTCTACCTAAAAATCCTTTTTTTTTTTTCATCACACTTTGCTTGTTATTTACGTACTGTTAAAAAGAGCATCAGTTTTGAAAATTAAATACTAAAATGAGCAACTAAATAATACATAGCTACTCACAAGTTACTATTTTTATACCCTTGCAGAGGATATTATAATTTTGGTCAAAAGTGTGCAACGCAGTGAAGGAGACATCTCCGACCCTATAAAGTATATATTCTTAATCAGGATCACCTCCTGAGTTGATATGAGCATGTCCGTCTGTCTTTTTCTACGCAAACTAGTCTCTCAGTTTTAAAGCTATCGACTTGAAACTTTGCACACACCCTTCTTTTCTTTGCACGCAGTATATAAGTCGGAACGACCGGGATCGGCCGACTATATCCTATAGCTGCCATATAACTGATTGATAGGAAATGGTATAACTTCGGTGTTTTTAGAGATAGAGAGTTCAAATTTGGCAATTTGGGAGCTATTTTTAGCAAAATAATACGACATGCCAAATTTCGTAATGATCGGCCGACTATTAATTTGATTTCAAGTCAAATTAAGCAAAATTGACGAAGTTATTAGTTATTGACGAAGTTGCTTGCAAACGTTTTACACTGGATTTTTTTGTGTTTAAAACTTTAAAGCGTTTTTCCCACAACTCACGTTTTCAAAGTCGGTGCCCCTCATAACTTCAAAACTACTGCACCGATCCTTTTGAAATTTTAAACACCATTTCTGTACATATTTTACGAGGTAACGCTGTCGAGTTTTTTTGCAATGACAAATTAACCGATTTTTTCCCAAAAAATTGAGTTTTTCACTTCAAAGTCTTCGAAAAAATTAAAAAATTCCAATTTTCAAAAAACCTTTACAGCGTTACCTGGGGCGAACTATTATCTAACGAATGAATTTTCATTTTTTGATTACAAACGATCCAGCACCGAGTTATGAGGGGCACCGCAATTCAACTTTTTTTTGCGACACGTCCGGACAATTGCTACCATTGCCATATTTTTTAAATATTTTTTTGTAAAAATTTTATTAAACATTCTTCTAATGTCATACTTTAATATAGCGTTGGTTGAATAAATAAATTATAACTGTGTCGTCAGGAAAAAAATCACAAAAACATGGCTTTTTTCGCATGATTTGACCTTACCCTCCCCTTAAGGTAGGCCAGGGAAATTGTTGACCAGGCCGCTTGGATGGCATTAATGAGATCATTCTTATTATCATATTGCTTTCCGGACTCATAGACTTTTCTTGCTAACCATCCCCAAACATTTTCGATTATATTTAAGTCGGGCGAATAAGGTGGCCAATGTAATGTTGACACGTTTTCTTTATCAAGCCATGATTTTACTATCCTTGCCGTGTGTATTGGGGCATTGTCTTGCTGAAACTTCCATTCCATGCTTCCAAACAAGTTTTTTGCCTCAGGAAGGGCCTTTTCTAGAATCGTTTATATGCTGTTGCATTTATTCTTGATGTTAAGAATTGCAGTTGGAGTGTGCCGTAGTAGGAAATCGCACCCCATACCATTACACCACCTTCTCGACTGTGCATTTTTTTAAGAATGTGTTCCTCTTTACGCAAATCATGGAAATAAAAGTTATATCCATCGGGCCCCTCAAGGTTAAACTTTTTTTCGTCCTAAAAAACGACTCGATACCACTCTCGATTGAGAGACATGTTAGCTCGGCAAAAGACAAGGCGTTGGGCCTTGCAAGATGCGTTTAACGGTGGTTTTTTTTTGTAATCTACGACGCTTTAAATTTTCTGCTTTGGAAATGACGCGTTTAACTGTGGCCAAGCTAGCCTTCACACCGGATTTTTCCTTAATTTTTGCAGCAGAGTCATGGGAATTGGATGCATGCCTCAAAAAAGCTCTCCTGTCCGCTGGCGTAACTGCACTGGAGGTTCGTCCTTTCATGTTTTTTTCATAATTCTGGGGATTCTTCAAATAGTTGCTTATAACTTTGCGACTTCGTTTTGTTCTTTTTGCTATTTCTTGTAAAGAAAGGCCAAACTCCTTAAAAGCTTGAATTTTTCCTTTTTCTTCGTCGTTTAAAGGGTTTGGACCACCCATTTTTTTTCGTAGTTTCGAATATCTTTGATTTTATTTTATTAAACTTTATTCAAATAATAATTTTTGTTTAATTTTCCCACTTTATAACGATTGCGAAATGATAATACAAGCAACTGCGCTATTCAAGTGAGCCGACGAATTTCGGCTTTTTTAGTTAATCCAAAAGGGAATCGTTGATTAGTTTTGCTCACAGCCTACTTTCTGCTATTCGGAACTAACACTAATGCGTTAAAATCATATCAATATATTGGGGTGCCGACCACTGAATTATAAAATTATATTATAATTGTATCATGATTTATACTGTGTGTGTCTGGCAGAGCTCGGGCAGAGTAATTTCCTATGCCCCCGAGATAGGGCCAGAGCTTTTGCTTAATTTCTTGTAGGCAGATCAAGTCTGAAGATTTTTCAGATCGAAAAACAATGTCTAGAGCTTTAGAATATTGCTTCCATAGGAACGATCGATTTAAATTTTGGTAGATCGGGTACATTAGTCGGGTATAATTTTGGTCAAAACTAAGCAACACACTGAAGGAATCCTCTTAGACATACATATATATGTCTATAAGGTATAAAGTAAAGAAAGTATAAAGTACATATATATTTTCTTAATCAGGATACCTTCCTGAGCATGCTTATAAGCATATACGCATAAAATAGAGTTATACGATTTTGCACAATATAATATAAAATTATATGGTGTAAGCGACTAAGAATATTCAAATATGTTGAATCAACTGATTTATTACAATTCGATGTACTATGAATTTTTATACCCTTGCAGAGGGTATTATAATTTTGTCCAAAAGTGTGCAACGCAGTGAAGGAGACATCTCCGACCCCATAAAGTATATATATTCTTGATCAGGATCACCTCCTGAGTTGATATGAGCATGTCCGTCTGTCCGTCTGTCTGTGTGTTTCTACGCAAACTAGTCTCTCAGTTTTAAAGCTATCGTCTTGAAACTTTGCACACACCCTTCTTTCCTTTGCACGCAGTATATAAGTCGGAAAGGCCCGGATCGGCCGACTATATCCTATAGCTGTCATATAACTGATTGATCGGAAATGGTATAACTTTGACGTTTTTAAAGTTAGAGAGTTCAAATTCGACATAAGAGCATTTTTTGGCAAAACATTACGACATGCCAAATTTCATAAGGATCGGCCGACTATATTTTATAGCTGCCATATAACTGAACGATCGGAAATGACCCAACTTTTGTGTTTTTGAAGATAGAAGTTTGGGACATTTTTAGGTTTGGTTTTTGTATTATAATAAATTGGGTAATATTATCATATTCTCATAAGGATCGGCCAACTATATCCGATGTTTGCGATATATATCCGGTTTTAACTGCAAGGGTATATAAACTTCGGCTCCGCCCGAAGTTAGCTTTCCTTTCTTGTTAGAGTTAAAAAGTTCGGATTTTGTTCGAATGCTGGATTATATTATGCTATATAGACAAAATAATACGACATACCAAATTTCTTAAGGATCAGCCGACTATATCCAATAGCTGACATATAATTAAAAAATTGGAAATGACCCAACTTTCGTGTTTTTGAAGACAGAAAGTTGGAAATTCGTAAAGATTATATATTTGGTTAGTTAATCGCACATAAAAAATTTTACATTTTACGTTCCACAATAGAGGTGGAGAACTATAGATAGTCGGAGCCATCGATAGCGAGCGATTATTTTTCTCAAACCATCGATAGTGTCGATAGTGCTATCGGTAGTGTGATACTTTAATTGTTAAATGTAAAAAAAGCTATAATATGAAATTTAAACAAAACTTTATTATATTCTTAGCTCTTAATATGAAAATACATTTCATTTGTTGCTTTTGTGTTATACAAATTAATAAACCATTTCATTCAATTAATAAACATTTTCAATAAGCTTCTTCGTAGAGCCATTTGTTCTTATAACATGTTAATATTTTCCTCCTTCAGTCGAGTTCGGCGATCGGAGACTATTTGTCCGGCCTTGCTAAACATGCACTCGGACTCCACTGATGTGGCGGGTACGCACAAAAATTTAAACATTACGGTTTTTATAAGTTCCAGATCCGTTTCGTTCATCTGAAATTATAAACAAAAAACTGAATTTTATTTAATATGTATGTATGCTTACTTGTATCCAGATCAGAGGATCTGTATCCTGGGATGCTACACCTCTTTCTAGATATTTCCGTTTTACGATTATTGCATCGCTTCGTCTGGTGGTTGGTTTTTCATTTGCTTTTCATTTCAACAAAATGAAAAGTGCAAAACTATCGATAGTGCAGGGCTGCAATCGATGGTGGTGTGATAGCGCCAAGCCTTCGATAGCGTCGATAGTGCCATCGATAGTTCTCCACCTCTATTCCACAACGCAAGTCCATGCGCCGGCGCGTTGTGGAATAGTGGCCACAAGTTTAGCACACATTGCTTCGCCAAACTTTAATGAAAGATAATTTCGATTCTACAAGGACTTGATCCTTGATTCTTTTACGTACGGCTAGGTTGTCATATTGAGAGTATCTATGGTTGTTTCTATCGTCCTAGCTTTTTCTATCTTCCTGCCGCAGGACCTTAAGTGCAGCAACCCCAAAAAAACGCTGTACACAAGTTTAGCACAATTAGTAAAAAATATTTTTATTTCATTATGGGAAAACAATTTTGAAAAAATATAACTAGTATGTGGTGGTATATACTGTATACTTAATTACTGCAGCACATGTTCTTGAGAGGCCTTCCACCAAGACGGCACATCTTCGTTGGGGAATTGCATACCAGGCTTTTTGGATTTCAGTCCATAAATCGTCAAAATTCATGGGTTTAACAGTCCGAATGTGCTGCTCGAAATTGCCCCACATATTCTCAATTGGATCAAAGTCTGGAGATTGAGCTGGACATTTTAGGACCTCTATTTTATTAACCTGAATTCAACTTTTCACTAACTGTGAAGTGTGGTTAGTGTGGTGTGGCAAAGGGTATCATAATGTTTGTGATTATGTCCTTATTCATATGCTGGTCCATTCAAGTATCAATTTTGTAGATAGGACCCACGCCGTGCCACAAAAAAGCCTGCCCAATCCATGACATTTCCACCGCCATGCTTGATAGTCTTCACAGTATACCGTCGGTTGTGTTGCAAGTTGGGGGGTCGCCAAACATACTGCTTACCATCGGATCACAGCTCGGGAAACATGGATTCGTCACTCCACAATATATTTTTCCAAAAAATTAGACGTTTCTTGAGGTGCTCCTTGGCGAACGCTAATCTAGCCTTTAAAGTTTTTCAATCTCCTTTGGCGGTTGTTTTCCGCCTTTTGGGCTTGTGTTTTACGTCTTTAAACGTGTTGTTGTTTTTGTAATGACTAAGAGCATTGTAAATCATATTCCAGGAGCAATTCAACTCTTTGGAAATTATGAAATCGACTTTCCAGATGACTTCATCATAATTATAACCAAGCGCTTGGCTTCAGGGCACCAGGACCCCTTTGCCATTGTATATTGTAGCTATTTAATTTTTTTAAAATAGTTTAAGACTGCTTTTTATACTTTTGATCTTAAATTGTTAAACTTTCTACTGAAAAACGAACATCAATAGCGATCAGTTTTAGTGTGTTGTGTCCAGCGTTTTTTTGGTGTTGCTGCACTTAAGGTCCTGCGGCAGGAAGACGGAAAAAGCTGGGATGATAAAAACAACCATATGTACTCTCAACATGACAACCTAGCCGTACGAAAAAGAATCAAGGATCAAGTCCTTGCCGAATCGAAATTTCCTTTCATTAAAGTTTGGCGAAGCATAGTGTGCTAAACTTGTGGCCACTACTGTAAACGTTCCACAATTTCGTTTTTGGTTCTGAGCGCATAGATCCTATTCGCCGCGAGAAAATAAATTTGAGCGATACAATTTTGGCGCTGTAATTAGCTACTTCGAGTTAATAACATTGGTCGTAACCTAATTATAATAAATTATGACCTCCAGTCACGTAGCACCAACTCCAGCCGGAGTGAAATTTTAAAGTGCAAGGCAAACGGTAATCTCCAGGATTTAAGAAGAATTTAAGGAACCCTCCAGCCAGTGTCCAAGGTGGATGATGCCATGCTCCACGTTCGTCATGGCCAGGTATTCGCTTAGACAAGTGGATATTTCGGAGATCAGAAGCGAGCTGCTTTGGACTGTTTCCGAGCTCCTAGCGACGATGCATGCCGAAATCAAGAACGAGACTTCACTGCTCTGCTCGCTCAGAGCTCAGTCAAAGGTTTCAAGCTTTGCCTCGGAATGGATATTAGGAATGGTCTGAGTTCTACTCGATTTTCTGTAAAATCATCGGCAGCAATCCGCGTCTCAGTAAGGTGGAAAAGGTTTCGTTCTTGCCTTCAGGAGTCCGCTTTCGAAGCAGTTCGTTCCTTGGAAGTCTCCTACGATGTCGCGAATAAATTTGTTGCAAAAGCGATTTAATAACCGTAGCTTAATATGTCAGGCTCATGTGAACGAAATTCTGGGCCTCATTCTATTGAGAGGTGACTCAATAGCAGGCCTTCGAGGGTTTTCGGACAAATTCAATGCCCATGTGCCCAGTCAAAACTCCTCAAGTTCAGACGCCACCCCTACTTAGGACACGCTGGCAGTGTTTCTGGAGCAGCGATGCACGACGTTGGAGGCTTTGTATGTGACCGCTAACCAGAACCACTAACCATACAGCATATAGACAACCCATTTCATACAACGAAAATGGACGCGAAAATTTCTTGCGACAGGCCTCAGCAGGCCCCAGAGCGGATTTCTTACGCTCATCGTTCGTTCATCTTACGCTCATTCTCGCATTAAATGTTTTCTGTTTCTCAGTCTCTAAACGGAGCGCGATGAAGAAGGTTGGCCTGCGCTTCGGTTGATCTTTGTATGTATGCGTGTCACACATTCACATACACGGGTGTATGTGTGCGTGCGATTTCGTTTCGAAGCCAGCGCACAAAATTTGGATTTTTCTTACTTTTCAGGCTTGCTACCCTAACCAAATTCGGGTATTCGTTATTTGATGAAATGACGAAAGAAATTATATTATTTTTTATATTATATTTTTTATTATTTCAGCATACGTTTTTAATTTATTTAGGAATAAGATTAAGTGTTAGTAGTAAAATGTTTTCTGTATATATATTTTTACGAATCATTAAAAATCAATATACTGAGAAAGTGTCAGAGTATATTTCAGTCGGAGTCACTTAAAACGCCGATTGCTTTTAAGTTTTTGTTGTTCTGCAAGAGGTATCAGAAAACCAATGTAAATATATAAATATATGTATATAATATATCTGTAACAAATTCGAGCGGTGACTTTTTTAAAGTTCCAAAATATATATGGAAATTATTAAATTAACGACAATAATTTAATTAAATCTCACAATAACCCAAATTAATAACGAGTGCCTGAAAAATTGTAAACAAAAAAGGTAAACAATTCCATCAGCTGTTTTAGCTGATCGTTAGAGTAGGCATGCACAAGCCTCTTGCAGAACAACAAAAACTTAAAAGAAATCGGCGTTTTAAGTGACTCCGACTGAAATATACTCTGACACTTTCTCAGTATATTGATTTTTAATGATTCGTAAAAATATATATACAGAAAACATTTTACTACTAACACTTAATCTTATTCCTAAATAAATTAAAAAAGTATGCTGAAATAATAAAAAATATAATATAAAAAATAATATAATTTCTTTCGTCATTTCATCAAATAACGAATACCCGAATTTGGTTAGGGTAGCAAGCCTGAAAAGTAAGAAAAATCCAAATTTTGTGCGCTGGCTTCGAAACGAAATCGCACGCACACATACACCCGTGTATGTGAATGTGTGACACGCATACATACAAAGATCAACCGAAGCGCAGGCCAACCTTCTTCATCGCGCTCCGTTTAGAGACTGAGAAACAGAAAACATTTAATGCGAGAATGAGCGTAAGATGAACGAACGATGAGCGTAAGAGAGCGTAAGAAATCCGCTCTGGGGCCTGTCGCAAGAAATTTTCGCGTCCATTTTCGTTGTATGAAATGGGTTGTCTATATGCTGTATGGTTAGTGCCAGAACTATGGAGCTAATTCCTGTTCACGTTTGAGTGCTTCGAGTGTGGTTGCACCCGAAGGCCATAAATCGAAAAATCGACTTGAAAATAATTAGTCAAAATGTAAATAATTTTTCTCTAAATTGACCACATTTTGGCAGCTGCGTTTAGTGAGCTTTTCGTCAAAACAAAAGTGAAGTTCAAAGTGGACGTTCGCAAAAATTCACTAAATTTAATTATTTAAAATGCATTTTAAGGATGTAGTCTCATGTTCCGGCCTACTTTTTAGAGGTTATTTCAATTTTCAAATATGTTTTTATAGGCATCATAAACTATTTGAAAATATTTTGTTAAATTTAATACACTTTATAGCATGCCAAAGTATGCATATAAAAAAATGGTAGGTCCCTGGCGCAGGTGTTTTTTACTGCTAGAGTCATCCGAAACAAAAAATTAGAATAGATTATTGATTTGTAAGCTTATGGCTCTGTCCCGTACTAGAATGAAATATTTTCATTAATTAACAACAAAATGGCGAACTAACAAAAAAAACAAAATGTACAAAAATTTATCTTAAATTAATGATAAAAAAAACTAATCATTAAAAATAAATGATTGTAGTACGGACAGAGGTGTTACTTTTTAGAACAACATATCCACACAAAAATGTCGTTCCGAGAAAAACGCGTTTAAAGTTTAGACGCCAACGAGAAACTCATACTTTTCGGTGTAGGCGCGCTCTCGATTATTGGCTGTATCTCTGTCATTATTTGATATTTTTATTTGAAACTTTAACAGTACATTCTAATAAAAAATACTTTTGAAATATGTAAAAAAAAATCGATTTTTTCAACCTCACACATGAGACTACATCCTTGAAGTTGAAGGTATTAACCTTCAATAAATTGGTTTTATGAAATTTGTTTGACTAATAAAATTTTTTTTGTGTATTTTAGATCGATTAACCCTTTTTTGTCTATTTTGTGAACGTCTTTTTCATGTTTAGTTAAAGTTTAACTAAACACTTCCTTAAGACTTTTTCTCGACTGCAGCCTCACTAGGACCCAAAAGATCGGACAAAAATGTGACATTCGCAAGCACTTTAAGATCAGGGCTGGCTACCCCTTCCTCAAAAGGTTTATTTCTGCAATCCGCATACTATGAACCGAACAGTGCTCAGCAGCTTGATGTGCAGCTTTCAACTAATCCTTACAGAATTTATTTTGTTTATGCGCACAACCATACGAAACCAAAATTTATTGATTAAAATTCTGGTTTTACAACAATCTAAATAATGACTTTCCTACGGATATCTACTTAGTAAGCTGACGGAGTTTCACAGCAAAAACTTGAGTAAGCGCAATTCCTACTGGGCAATCATGTAGACGTAATGCTGCTTTCAAAAACACACCTTACGGAAAAAAACATCCAGATTGTAAAGGACACGGGACAGATCGGACTGAAATTCTAACACACATCAATAAATATAGAACTAAATACTGGCAAAAAACTTACACTATAGCTAAAAATGAGTTTATGCGGTTTTTTAACTTACTAGAAGACCACTTCATAGCAGCAGAAGCCTACAATGACAAGTGACTTCAAAAGGAAAGCAGTTCTACCATGCTCGACTATGTTCCTTTGGCACACCAACAGACTGGCCGGTAAACCCTAAGAAACTACCAGATTTAATAGACTTTTTGAATATAATAGAATGCCTTTCGGATCTTTCATCTGATCACTCTCCTGTACTGTTTATTTTACTCCGACATCCAGTAACATTGGAACAATACTAATACTTACAAATACTTTTTGTAAGTAACAGCAAAATTGACATAGTGCAGCGAGCTCATTCGAAGATCTGTGTTCATTAAAATAGCAGTGCAATAGCAACGAAGTAAAAGGACGGTAATTTTTGCATTATTCATTTCGTTAGTTGATCGCTTGATCATTATTTTTGTAAAATGGGATATAGAGATATAGAGGAAATTGAATTTATGCAAGAGCAAATTGAAAATAACGGTTACATTCCCGAGCTAAGCCAACTACCAAAACGAATTGATTGCATATGCAAAAGAATTGCTACTTTTTGGGATAGATACAAACGGAAGAAAACTGCAATAATGCAATATCAATCAAGTTGGCTGAATGAAATAGAAACAATTGTGTTGACCTGTGGTCATGAGTGGTCTCAACCAACACAAGAAAGTGTCCTGGACAGCCGAAAATAGATTTTTCTTATTTTACTTTTTTAAAATAAGAAAATTGTTTTCTTTAAAAGTGTCTTATTAAAGTATTTGAATATTACTTGAAACGGGGACTTATTTGTGTTTACAATTTTTGCTATGGCAGCTGTATGATATAGTTATCCGATTTGGACTATATTTGGCAAGCATATATAAAACTGGTCCAAGCATACAATTTGTAAGTTGGGTTTACATATCTTGAAAAACAAAAAAGTTTTTCCTACTATATACTTATTTCTATCCTATCGTTCCTATGGCAGCTATATGATATAGCCGTAGCCGTCAAAAGTGTGCAACGCAGTGAAGGAGACATCTCCGACCCTATAAAGTATATATATTCTTGATCAGGATCACCTCCTGAGTTGATATGAGCATGTCCGTCTGTCCGTCTGTCTGTCTGTTTCTACGCGAACTAGTCTCTCAGTTTTAAAGCTATCGTCTTGAAACTTTGCACACACCCTTCTTTCCTTTGCACGCAGTATATAAGTCGGAACGGCCCGGATCGGCCGACTATATCCTATAGCTGCCATATAACTGATTGATCGGAAATGGTATAACTTTGGTGTTTTTAAAGTTAGAGAGTTCAAATTTGACATGAGAGTTACTTTTGGCAAAATAATACGACATGCCAAATTTCATAAGGATCGGCTGACTATATCCCATAGCTGCCATATAACTGAACGATCGGAAATAACCCAACTTTCGTGTTTTTCAAGATAGAAATCTTAAACTTCGTACAAATACTACTTTTGGTCAGATAATCAGACCTACCAAATTTCATAAGGATCGGCCGACTATATCCTATAGCTGCCATACAACTGACCGATCGGAATTGACCCAACTTTTGTGTTTTTGAATATAGAAAGCTGGAACTTGGTACAGATTATATTTTTGGTCAGTTAATCCGACCTACCAAATTTTATAACGACCGGCTTATCTTATAGCTGCCATATAATTGAACGATCGGAAATGGTTTTTGGTAGAAATACCAACTCTGGTATTTTTGAAATAGAAATTTGGGATTTTTTTTAGATTCTATATAATAATAACTTGAGTTATATTATCATATTCTCATAAGGATCGGCCAACTGTATACGATGTTTGCGATATATATCCGGTTTTACCTGCAAGGGTATATCAACTTCGGCTCCGCCCGAAGTTAGCTTTCCTTTCTTGTTTTTTAATAAATTCGTAAATGATTTTTAATTTTTTTTGTTTTTATTTTATTTGTAAATATAGAGAAGAAATGCATTGAAAACAGATAAAACTTTTTTATTTTACTGATCCTTTTCACGAAAATTTGTATTGTTATGTTAGCTCCCTTAGAAATAATGATTGGGAACACTGTATAGAAAATAATTTTTAAAAAATTCATAATTGTAGAAAAAAAATGTATTTTCTCACCTAATAGTGGGTATTGCCTGCGTGCTTTGAAATGACTTCAGCCAAGCGTTTAGACATTAAATTAGCCAAATCCTGCAATGTTTTTCGTCGATTTTGGCCTATTCTTCAACAAAACCCTTCTTGAGCTGTGCCAAATTTTCAAACTGTCGTCCATTGCTGTATACTCTATTTGAGAGTATACCCCACACATTCTAAATCGGGTTTAGGTCGGGAGTCCCGGTGGGCGCGGGCCTGTATTTTGGGGCCCGGGCCCGCACGAAAACAAAATCTTTTTTGAGAGGCCCGGCCCGGCCGAACACGAAACTTTTTCATCAAGGCCCGGGCCCGGCCCGACCATGATACAATTATATAAGGTAGTCCATTCCACTGACATATCGTTCGGGTTTGGTCCTTTAATTCCAAACTGTCAAACTGAAAGGTGATTTTGTTTTCATACCTTTAACCCTTAAGTGGCCAAGCAAAAAATGACTTTTTGCTATTATTGTCGCAAGCACGTGCTAGGCGTAAAGTTTGATTTTGACGAAGAATTTGAAGAGGTAAACGAGTTGACGGAGGATGCACTTGAATACCTGGCAGGTTTTGTCATAAAAAAATTACGTTTGTGTAATGAGCTAGCAGATGAGTCGACGTTTACATATGTAGATGAGGTTTCGCATGGAGGGCTGATGAAGCCTTCATCGACATTTAAAAACAAAATAAAACAACTTGAACTCATATTTTTACATATTGTTAAGGACACATTTCAAATAACTAAAAATTTAAAACACACATTGTTAAACGCCGCTGAGCAGGTCGATATAAGTGTAAACATAAAAAAATTTTATTTTGAGATACGCATACACTTTAGAATTAAGAACTTAAACAAAAGATTGGCTGTCCAAAAACAAAAACAAAGAATAATGTCAAACTCTAAACTTATTAAAATAAAATGATAAACACTACAACTCTTGTCATAACTAAGAAAAACTTTTAGCCCCATGCTCCTTGTAAGGGTTAATCAAAGTACTGTATAGCCGTTTCACTCGCACTATTCAACGCTTACTATGTTAAAACAAAAATAACGGACTTAAGTCAACGAATGGACTACCTTATATAATTGTATCATGGGCCCGACCCGGCCCGAAACTTATTTAAACATATTTCAAAATTTAAAAGACATGTTATTTATGTATGCATATACAGCTGTGTTCATAAAAATAGCAGTGCTCGTGACACAAATGTTTAATTCGAATAATTGTAGTACAAACGCCAAAATGGGACAAAATTGGTATACATACACATAATATATTTATTTTTAATTATGTTAACATTTGTTTCAGTCTAGTTACTCCATTTATTTCGAAAATATAGATAATAACAAAATAATATCGACAAAATGGGGTGTTCATAATAATAGCAGTGTTACCAAAAAAAACTAATAAATTCATCAAATCTTAAAAAAAACTTAGAACAAATAACAAAAATGATAAATATAAACTAATATTTTGTCGTAAAGCCTTTATTGGCTTAAACAGCTTCACCCCTACGTGGCATGGAGTCCACCAAGTCTTGGCAACGCTTGAGGGGAATCTGGGCTCACGCGTCCTGTACAATTGCCAAAGATGCGGTGTTGAAGTCGGGTATTTCTTTGCCACATATCCCTTGATGTTCCCCCATAAATTTTCAATCGGATTTAAATCCGGGGAAGGTGCTGGCTACGACATTGCATAAATGTTTGGTTGACCAACCCAACTCTTAGCCAATTTGCTGGTATGTTTTGGATCGTTATCCTGCTAGAAAGTCCATTTTAAGGACATATCTCACTATGCATAAGAAAGCACTACTTTTTTGAGTATGTCGACATAGACGTCTTGGTCCATGATCCCATCGATCATATGTATGGGACCACGCCGCTGTACGAAAAACAAGCCCATATCAATATTTTAGGGCCACCGTGCATAACGGTCTTAAAAGTGTGGTTTGGGTGGTTCTCAGTGTTTGGGGGTCGTCGGACATACTGTCTGGAGCCTGTCCCACCAAACAAGACCAGTATGGACTCATCTATCCAAAGAATATTGCGCCATTTCGTCACTGGCCAGTTCAAATGGCTTTTGGCAAACTCCCACTTTGCAAACTTTGCGCCCACGTGTTTCGGCCTTCCCTCATAATTAATGGCATTGGATACCATTTTGGCAGAACAATTTACCAAATCTTGGATTTTATATGGGGTTTTCCCAGCTTCCTAAGCTGAACTATGACATTCCTCTCTTCCTTTGAACAGTGGCGTCCTTTACCCACTAAAAACCGAATTTTTACATGGTTATTGTGTATTTTCATTTAAATTATATTAACAAACTTAAGCAAACTCACTTTTCCTCAACTTTTAATGTTTTTGGCACTTTTTGTAGATCAAAATGAAAAACTGCTATTTTTATGAACAGCCAAAAACATGTGATTTTGAACAAAAATGCCCAGAAAACGAAAATAAATAGTAAATCTAACGAAATTTTTGTACTTTTCCTATCTCTATATTCCATTTAACAAAAATAATGACCAAGCGATCAACTAACTAAAAGGAAAATGCAAAAATTACCGTTCTTTTACTTCGTTGCTACTGCACTGCTATTATTATGAACACAGCTGTATATAAGTTCATATTTATTAATCCTAATTCATGTTTTTATTTTTATTTATTTATTTATTTATAAAGGGCTAACAGATAATTAAAATTATGGGCTAGCAATAATTTTGAGCAATGGCAACTTGGGCCTTCATTTCGATATGTACATAATATTTTTAGGATTTCTTATAAGTATTTATTTATATGATCGGCTAAGATAAAATAAAGTTATATGCGGTGGTATAAATTTTTGTTTTTAGGAATCGTAGGATTGTTGAAATGTTTGGTAGTTATTATTATTTTATTTTTCAAAGTTTATGAATTTTTGCAATAGGACGCCAAATTTTAAATAGTGGTGTGCAAACAAGTAAAATATTGTTTAAGCAAATCGATAGTAACATTGATAAGCAATTAAAATACGATAAATGGCGGTTGTAATTCGAGAATAAAAAAAAATAGCGCGGTCAAATAAAAATGTTTTAAGGCCTATTTCGGGTTTTTACGGGCCGGGCCGTTTTGCAAAGGCCCGGGCCCGCACGAATCTTAATTTTAAAGCCCGGGCCCGCTCCGGGCCTGTGTAAGCCCGCGGGCCACGAAAAAAGCCCGGCCCGTGCCCACCTCTACTTTGAAACATCTTATCTTATCGTTCAGTTATATGGCAGCCATAGGATATAGTCGGCCGATCCTAATGAAATTTGGTAGGTTGGATCAACTGATCAAAAATATAATCTGTACCAAGTTCAAGCTTTCTATTTTCAAAAACACCAAAGTTGGGTCATTTTCGATCGTGCAGCTATAGGATATAGTCGACCGAATCTTATAAAATTTGGCATGTCGTAATATTTTGCCAAAAATAGCTCTTGTGTCAAATTTGAACTCTCTAACTCTAAAAACACCAAAGTTATACCATTTCCGATCAATCACTTATATGGCAGCTATAGGATATAGTCGGCCGATCCGGGCCGTTCCGACTTATATACTGCGTGCAAAGGAAAGAAGGGTGTGTTCAAAGTTTCAAGTCGATAGCTTTAAAACTGAGAGACTAGTTCGCGTAGAAACAGACAGACAGACAGACGGACAGACGGACATGCTCATATCAACTCAGGAGGTGATCCTGATCAAGAATATATATACTTTATAGGGTCGGAGATGTCTCCTTCACTGCGTTGCACACTTTTGACCAAAATTATAATACCCTCTGCAAGGGTATAATAAACGCTGGCTGAAAAAATAAATTAAAAAAGTATTATTTTCTGCCTGGTTTTCATTGACAGCTACTGTACTATAAATTTGGTTTTTTAAAGTTAGTTGGGATTTATTAAAGACTATACTTTTGGGAAAGTAGTACGACAATAGCTTTAATAACTATAGCTTTAACATCTTGTCGATTTTTTAAAATACCAACTTTGGTATTTTCATACTCTTGCAGAGGGTATTATAATTTTGGTCAAAAGTGTGCAACCAAGTGAAGGAGACATCTCCGACCCTATAAAGAATATATATTCTTGATCAGGATCACCTCCTGAGTTGATATAAGCATATCCGTATGTCGGACATACGAAAACTACGCAAACTAGTCTCTAAGTTTTAAAGTTTCCCTTGCACGCTGTATATAAATCGGAACGGCCGGGATCGTCTGACTATATCCTATAGCTGCCATATAACTGATCAGAAATGCTATAACTTTAATGCAAAACAACTAAAAACAACCGAAACAACTAATGTCGGCAACTGAAGATACATACGTTCCTTCTAAATCGAATCCTGCTGATGAAGCAACGAAGGTTACAAAGGTAGACTTTAATACAAACAATTTATGGATAAAAAGACCGGAACTCCTGTACAAAGATATTGTCGAGTGCCCAAAAAGTAAAATAACCTTAGAAGATGACTCAAACGAATATGTAAATGCTATGACTGAAGCAAAACATGAACCAATTCCACCTGATGTGAACAGATTTTCACAGATGAAAAGTTGGACGAGGTATTCACAAACAACAGCTTGGTTATTACGATTTGTGAACAATGTTGTAACGAACTGTTTTGTCTGCTTCCGCTCGTCACAATGCCGCGGCTAGCTCACAGAGTCTGCGGGTTAGTTCCACCGAATTTATAGTTCGACGCGATTGCCCGAGCCCAGAAATAATACAAATAGCTTTTATTTTATGCAGTCTCTTTATTTGCTGCTCTTTCTATTTACAATGATATTTTGACCTGGTTCCCGAGAACGGGCCCCACTCCGAATACTCGTGATCCTTGGTGCCTTCTTTGGCCGTCCTGATGGTCTGCTCCGTTGTTACTGTTTCGTCGCTGCTTTCGTTGCCGGGGGTTCCTCTTTGGTGTTCTTTCGTCAAGCCTTCCACCTCTTTGACTTGGTCTGGTCTGGACTTCGGCTGCGCACTGACAGGCCTCCACTAAATTGCCGGTGATACCGCGCCTACGCGCTGTACCGCCGGGCTCGGGAGTTGGCGGGCTGTAGCCTCTGCTACACCAGGAGAACGCCGTGCTTTGCGCGCCGGCGAGTCCGGTTTGGGAGATAGCTACTGACTGTCGCCTCCGCAACACCAGGAAGACACGCCGTGCATGCGCACCAGCGGTTCAGAGTTTGCTGCCTACAGTCGGCTCCGCTACGCCAGGAAAACGCCGTGCAGGCGTGGTACCGTTGCAGGACCACGCCTGTTGGTTGTAAGTCAGGAGTCAGTGTGGCGTGCGCCAGACTTATCCTTTCCTCACTTCCTTGCAAGGCTACCTGCCGGGGCCAGGAACTGGTCCAACTCGTCTCCTGTCGCCTAGGTCTTTCCAAGGAATTGTCCCAGTACAGATCCTTTCTCGTTTTGTTCGTTCTGTTGCTGCTCGTTTTTGGGCTGTTGGACTCTCCAGAGGCGGTCCTTCAACTTAAAACACCGAGTCCCTTTTTAGAAACGCTCCAACGCTTGAATGTCAGACTCTCCAAAGGCGGTCCTCCTTGATCTGCTCCAATGGGCCCCCTTATATGCGAATCGGAGCGCGCGTTAATTCTTCTGGCTCGACAGATCACGCCCCTTTCCCGTTGGCGGGCTGCCGTTACTCCTGCTTCCATCACGCCACTTTCCCGCTGGCAGTCGGCCGTCCTTGCGGACGTTGCCCCTTTCCTTTCGGCCGCTGACCCCTGCTGTTGCTATGCGATACGCCGCTGGCCTCCTTCGCCTCCCCCGTTGTCTCCCCCCACAATGTCAAACTTAATAAAGAACATCGAGCTTGTGGCGAACGTACAGCAAAGGAATTAAATAATGCCAAAGGCCTAATTTAAAAAAAAAAAAAACTACAATCTGATTCCTTTCAAACTGAAATTCAAAGCGTACAAAAAAGAAAAGCCTTAGGGTTTCAAGTTGTCTAAAATCATTGCCACTGCATTTATCCACTGATGGATTGCTTAGATTGAAAGGTGGATTGGATCATTTAAATGATGATGAGTATGACATGAACGCTAAAAATCCGATTCTATTGAGTAATGACCACCCAATAACTACACTTCTAATCTATTCCTATCATCAAAAAAACTGTCACATTTGTACCGAAACCGTCATTTCCAATTTGCAAATGAAATACTGAATAATAAAATGTAGAAATTCGGTCAAGAAAATAATTCGTAATGGCCAATTTCACGAAAGAGCATGGACATTCAATCCCCCTTTGTATCCTCATATGGGAGGAGCATGGGAAAGAATTATTCAATCAGTTAAGAAATATACCATAGACTATAGAGAATATACTATAGACAAACTATAGAGAATCTTTCCAATGTGATGTGTCGGATGGAGACATGAAATTGTTAAACATGTAGAGGGCTTCTCAAAGACTGGCTGATATTTTTTGGGTTAAGTGGAGAAAATAATACAGACAATTTTTTGGACACCATAGAAAATATTTATGAAAAATGTTTTACCGACGTTGTTTAGTACATGTTTCTGGGTACTTATTTAAATTTTTCCATAAAAAAATATTACATAATAAAAATGGTATAGCCGAATTCCCGGATCGTCTTTTTTCGATGGTGTCTTGCGATGGACATGATATCCCAAAAACGGTTCATCCGAAATCGAAAATTCAAAAAAATTTAGTTAGTATATTGTGTTGTAAAAATTTTGATTAACAAAAAAATGGCAACGTTTTTAACAAATAATGGACTTTTTCAAGGTATAAGATTTTCGATTTTTATGCTTTAAGCATTTAAAATGATTAAAAAATTGAAAAATTGAAGATTATAATTGAAAAATTGAAATCGTTTACGGACTAGCTAATATCATAATTGTCGGGTCAAGCAGCAGCACGGCGTTTAATGTTTATGTTTAAATAATGTTTATGTAATGTTTAGTGTAATTATTAGTGTAATGTTTATTTATTAGGCTTAAGTTTGTACAAAGGCTTTGTTGATCGCAAGCCGACTCTTTCTCGGCCGCTCGACTCAACAAGCTTTCCATAGAGAGTTTAGCTCGGCAATGTCTAGGTCGGGCCGCCCTCTCCACTTTCGAGAGCTTTAGCTCGAGGTGACTTGTCGGGCCGCCCTCTCTCTGTATTCACTTGAGTCCCTGCATGCACCATAAGCTGGTCTATCTGCGGATCATCCGGCTTCATCTGCATGCAGGAATAAACATTTTTTATAACGTTCAAAAGTAACAAATTCGTCTTTTTTTTTACGGAACTGAAAACGCTCAATGACCAAACAATAATAAATAAGTGGTCAAAGTTTGGTGTCGATCGGATTAGTAGTTGTTTAGTAATCGTGTCCACCGCAAAGGTAATTTCCCAAAAAAAAGATTCTGAGATAATCGCGTTTAAAGTTTCAAGTTTGTTCAAGTTTTATATGCAGGTAGTGCACTATAAATAGCTACAACTTCGGTTCTAATGCTCCGATCGTTATAAATTTTTGTGCAAGTATTCTTAACAGTAGGTATATACTTAAAGATTATGTGCTTAAGTGCGAAAGGCAGCTAACTTGAATGCAGCAAACGTAATTAATTTCATACAAATGAGACCATAAATGCAGAAAAAATATAAATTAAGGCAGTTATCTTGACGATGCAGCTAAGCATCGAGGCAGCTAAGTGAATTATACTGTACGTTAAAATCCTATCAATGTATTGGGGTGCCGACCACTGATTTAAAAAGATGACAACGGAAAAAGATAGAAAAAAATACCTAACAATTAAGGGGTTATATACCTTCTTTGTCGAAGAAAAAGAGGAAAGTTCGGATTTTTTTTTTAGGTATGTAGCAATTATTTAATTACACGGATGTTTTAATATTTTGATAGTACACATTATTAACAATGTTTGTGCAAAATTTGGTGGAAAAATATTAAATAGTTTTTAATGGGTGGCTGTTTCCTTTAGAGGCTTTTTTTTTTAGAGCCTTGCGGTGACAGTTCCCCAGGTCAAACAGGTCAACTAAACCAAAAAAGTAAAAAAATTTCATTAGTTTAGTGTAATTCCTTGTGCTTGAACGATTGGTTTTAAAATTTTTAGTTTTTTTATGCATACGGGAACGTTTTATGCTAAAAATGAACTTTTTGGTCTCTAGAAATTTTACTAAAAAATTCATTTCGGCGAAAAAAAAAGTTTGTGCGTAAAAAGTCGATCGTTCAAGCAAAGAAGAATTTCATTAAGAACATTTAAAAAAATTTGAAGTAAATCGTTTCAGTAATTTTTCGCCAATCCATGTCACCGCAAAGTCATTTTTCAAGAAACACCATATCGAGATATTCGCGTTTAAAGTTTCAAGTTCAGTTCAAGGCCGCGACAAGACGCGCGGTTAGGAGCGCTGTAACTTTTGTTCTACTGCCCCAATCTCTATGAAAATTTGGGAAAATGTTCTCAAGGAGTTGTTCTTAAAGATAAATCAATAAAATTTTTTTGAAAATAAAAAAGGTATATAACCCCTTAAGTTACAAAAAGATAAATTATAAAATAAAAATGTTACCACTAAAAATAAATAATATATAAGTATATGTGAATTAAGAAAAGCGTCAACGGCGGAATGGAAAGCGAAACCTAGTGCGAAACAAAGCGAACACTAGTGAATTAATAAAGACAAAGTATTTAAACAAGTTTGAATAAGTGTTATTTTCCGTTATTTTCCTAACAAAATAAACATAACAAGAGATCTAACAAGAAATGTTAAAATGTTAAAGCGCTTATAACAAGAAATGTATGTAAAATTTCCCATACAAACAGGCTAAAATTTTGAACGCATGGATTTCGAAGACTACAAACAGGCTAAAATTTTGAACGCATGGATTTCGAAGACTAGGTATAATAAATAAAACTATCCGATTGGGAATTTGAACTTGTATGGTATCCACGGAGAACAAGTTTGTGTCAAAATGTTGACACGTCCACTCCCGCCCCCAAAACAGAAATCTGGTTGTAGCGCCAGTTCGTTTATGTTTTTGGAAAATGTTGCCAAACTTTTCGATAGTTAATTATAGTTAACTATTATTATAGCAATTATAGTATAGTTAAATTGTGGCTGAAAGAGATGAGTACTGGGTATAATATAGTCGGGAAACTCGACTATAGTCGTTCTTTTTTGTTTATAATTAAACGAAATGTAATAAAATTGTAAATCTATTTTAAACACTACTTATAGTTAAAAAATACTTTAAATATTCTCTATACTAAATAGAGATACCTACAGATTTTTGAAGTCCAAAAGAATCAATAGTGTATATTATATAAATCTATTTAAAAATTTATTAAATAAAAAATAGTGTAATAAGGAAATGTTTTTATACTCGCTCATGAACTTTTTATTTATTTTGTAGAGGTATTTTCACTATCAAACAGTTCGATGAGCTCAATTTTATCAGGCGATGCCACAATGGGAAATAACAGCAATAAAAAACGGACAAACTCAAGTGAATTGACATTTAGTGGCAGATTCAATTCAATAAATCAACAGGAGGATTTAAATCAGAATAACTTCTGCATATTTTCCGCAAAAAATAATGTGTCTTCCCATCTAAATGAAATTCATAAACCATTATTTGAAGATTATAATGCTAATGACTCTAGTGCATCTTGTAGCCGTTTTTTTTCTATCGTCAATACACAAAATTCGGAAAAATTAAATGATTTTTATAAGCATAAACAATCAATCGCTTCTCAAATACACTTGCCAGTTGAGGCCCTTTGTCCTGTTTCAAACACGACTGAATTATTAAATGACACAACCGAGTCACGTTCCCAAAAAAAACGTGGTCGTAAAAAGGGATCTAGAGGTGTGGATGCTGTAATTTCTAAAGAGTCGTCTAGCTTATGCCAGCAAATCTTCTCAGGCAGCTCTGCTGTTAAAAAAGTCAAAACAACTAAAGAACTTTTTAATGAAATTCAGAGCAGAAAATTAAGTACTACTGCGCACTCTTCAACATTTCGTAATTTGACTAAATGTGCACGAATAAAAAGGAGAACGTCGTCATGTTCAGGTAAGTTTTATTATTCTCTTTTGGAATCTTAAGTCGTTGAAGGTTCTTAATTGTTCACAGAAGCATCAATAAATTCACCAAATTTAATCGAAAATTACTCGAGCAACGTTACTCTTTTGGATGTTGATAACTTTTCAAAAAAAGTTCGTGGTAAGACAGAAGATTCAATATACTTTCATACAGTATGATATACTTACATGTGAATAGTTTAGTGTCACGGCTTTAGACTTTAGTGTTACGGAATAAGCTCTTTTTATACCCTTGCAGAGGGTATTATAATTTTGGTCAAAAGTGTGCAACGCAGTGAAGGAGGCATCTCCGACCCGATAAAGTATGCATATATATTCTTGATCAGGATCACCTGAGTTGATATGAGCATGTCCGTCTGTCCGTCGGTCCGTCTGTCTGTCTGTTTCTACGGGAACTAGTCTCTCAGTTTAAAAGCTATCAACTTCAAACTTTGCACACACCCTTCTTTCCTTTGGTCAGTTTATCCGATCTTTCATAACGATCGGCCGACTGTATCTTATAGCTGTCATATAACTGAACGATCGGAAATAGTATTTGGTAGAAATACCAACTTTCGTATTTTTGAAGATAGAAGTTTGGGACTTTTTATACCCTTGCAGAGGGTATTATAATTTTGTCCAAAAGTGTGCAACGCAGTGAAGGAGACATTTCCGACCCTATAAAGTATATATATTCTTGATCAGGTCCGTCTGTCCGTCTGTCTGTCTGTCTGTTTCTACGCGAACTAGTCTCTCAGTTTTAAAGCTATTGTCTTGAAACTTTGCACACAGCCTTCTTTCCTTTGCACCCAGTATATAAGTCGGAACGGCCCGGATCGGCCGACTATATCCTGCTGCCATATAACTGATTGATCGGAAATGGTATAACTTTGGTGTTTTTAGAGTTAGAGAGTTCAAATTTGACACAAGAGCTATTTTTGGCAAAATATTACGACATGCCAAATTTTATAAGATTCGGTCGACTATATCCTATAGCTGCACGATCGAAAATGACCCAACTTTGGTGTTTTTGAAGATAGAAAGCTTGAACTTGGTACAGATTATATTTTTGATCAGTTGATCCAACCTACCAAATTTCATTAGGATCGGCCGACTAAATCCCATAGCTGCCATATAACTGAACGATCGGAAATGGTTTTTGGTAGAAATACCAACTTTGGTATTTTTAAAGATAGAAGTTTGGGACTTCTTTTAAATTTTGTATTATAATAAATTGGGTTATATTATCAAATTCTCATAAGGATCGGCCAACTATATCCGATGTTTGCGATATATATCCGGTTTTAACTGCAAGGGTATATCAACTTCGGCTCCGCCCGAAGTTAGCTTTCCTTTCTTGTTTTATTTAGTTATGTCCTCCACCTTTATATCGGGTTTTGTTTTGGCTTTTATGTAAGCCGAGATATCAACCTCAGTAATATCAGGGGCAAACCGAGATACAAATATATTTTTTGACGGAGGAATCTATAACGGGGCTTTGTTGTGTTGAGCGAACAATTTATTAAAACCTTGCAGTTAAAACCGAAAACGTCGGATATAGCTGGTCGATTCTTATGAGAATATCATAATATAACCAATTTATTACAATAAAGCTACAAACAAGTCCCAATCTTCTATCTTTAAAAATACCAAAGTTGGTATTTTTACCAAATACGATTTCTCATCGTTCAGTTATATGGTAGCTATAGGATATAGTCGGCCGATCGTTATTAATTTTGGAGGGTAAAAAAAAATAGAATCTATACAAAGTTCCAACTTTCCATCTTCAAAACACGAAAGTTTGGTCATTTTCGATCGTTCAGTTATATGAAAGCTATGATATAGTTAAACGAAATTTTGCATGTCGTATTATTTTGCCAAAAATAGCACTCATGCTTAATCCGAACTCTCTAACTCAAAAAACAACAAAGTTACAGCATTTCCGATCAATCAGTTATATGGCAGCTTTAGGATATAGTCGTCCAATCTCGGCCGTTCCGACTATACCACTTGTCATTTCGGTAGATTCCAAACTTGATTCTGAAGAGGTGAAATCACAAGAGTTTGGTGACATAGAATTTATTTGCATTAAAATCATTTTGTTCGCTAAATCTTTATACATTACGTGGCCATATATACCGCCTTTTTCTGAACTTCAGAGTTCAGAAACATTCAACCCCAGAGAATCCATGTCACCCTGTCATGGTTAATAAGGCTAAAGGTGTCCTTGGTTTTATTAAGGGGTTATATACCTTCTTTGTCGAAGAAAAAGAGCAAAGTTCGGATTTTTTTTTAGGTTCGTAGCAATTATTTAATTACAGGGATGTTTTAATTTTTTTATAGTACACTTTATTAACACTTTATTATTAACACTTTATTCCCCAAGTCAAACAGGTCAACTGAAACCATAAAAGTAAAAAAATTTCATTAGTTTAGTGTAATTCGTTGTGCTTGAACGATTGGTTTTAAAATTTTTAGTTTTTTTATGCATACGGGAACGTTTTATGCTAAAAATGAACTTTTTGGTCTCTAGAAATTTTACTAAAAAATTCATTTCGGCGAAAAATAGTTTGTGCGTAAAAAGTCGATCGTTCAAGCACAGAAGAATTTCATTACGAACATTTAAAAAAAAATTTGAATTAAATCGGTTCAGTAGTTTTCCGCCAATCCATGTCACCGCAAAGTCATTTTTCAAGAAACACCATTTCGAGATATTCGCGTTTAAAGTTTCAAGTTCAGTTCAAGGCCGCAACGAGGCGCGCGGTTAGGAGCGCTGTAACTTTTTTTCTACTGCTCCAATCTCTATGAAAATTTGGGAAAAGTTTCTTAAGGAGTTTTTTTCTTCAAGATAAAGCAATAAGAAAAATTTCGATTTTTTGAAAATAAAAAAGGTATATAACCCTTTAAAAGGTGATCAAAATAATTTAACGACCTCTATATTACTAATAGTTTATTCATTTCTTTGGTCCGCCCAAAGAAGTCCTCAATATGTATTACGAGGGTTGCTATATATATTTCTGGCCTAATAATGAAAATGCGAATATTTATGATTAAAAATGGTTTTTATTGTTTTTCAAAGTATTCTCCAGCATGAATTATACACTTTTGCATGCGCTCAAACCAATTGTCGAAGCACTTTGTCCACACCGATTGAGACACCTCCAAAACATGGTTTTTTGAACTCTTCAACAGCATCTTCTGGCGTCGAAAATCGTTGACCACGAATTTTTCTCTTGATGTGCGCGAATAAAAAGAAGTCATTAGGTGCCAAGTCCGAAGATTTCGGATTTTCTCCGAAGATTTCAGGGAAACAAATTGTGGTGTACCACTCAGAATTGACTGACCTATGTTGCTCAAGCGGAACAGTCGCCACATGACCTGTTTTACCGAAGAAACAGGCCACCATTTGCTTGAAGTGCTTCTTCCACGAACAACTTTCGTTGGATTTGGTTCGTCTTCGAAGACCCACACGGTCGATTGCTGTTTGGTTTAGGGCTTGTAAGCATAGATTCATGATTCCTTACCTGTGGCGATCTTATAAAGATCCGATGCCTCTATCCCACGGTATGTCACATGACGATCTTGCATTATCAGTTCATGCACGGCGTCAATGTTCTCTGGAACAACGACTGTTTTTGGACAAACTTCGACTTCGAGCGAGCGTCGGCCACACGATTGAATTCTTTTTACTAGTTTTTCACAGTGCTCGATCGTCATACAAAGATTTAATTTCAACGACGCACTCTTGTCGGGTTAATTCACGTCGAAAGCCGTGAAAAATGATTGCGCGAAAATGTTCTGAGCACGTTTCTTCTAAAATTGTCAAACTTCCCAATGAAAACGTCAGATGGCGCCAGGCAACACTTAGAATGGCCACTAGGCCAAAAATATATATAGCAGCCCTCGTACATCAATACCGCATAGAATCTATACATAAGAGTTTAGGGGTCTTCACTGGGATGCAAATCTTATCTTCCTTAAACTCTAAATCAGTGTTCAGCACGTCCCTATTCCGAGTGCATAGGAATTTCCTATTAGGAAATTTCTCATTCCTCCGTATCATCTCACTTTTTAATCCTTCAAACTTAAAATCTATTTTAAATTTTTTAGGCCATTCTTCCTCGTTATCTTCCTAATTTTTTAGACTGATTCTTAATAACTCGCTTACCGCGATTCGAGCGCACTTTATGCGGAAACGCCTCCTCGGTCGGTTTGACCTCCAAGCATTTTGATGAATCCAGAAATTCTAACTGTACTTATTGGTGCACTAACCATTCCCTAATTTCTTAAAGACCGCGAAAAAATCGATATTTGTGATATATCTCAGATTTTAATTGCAAGGATATATCAGCTTCGGTTCCTCCCAAGGTTAGCTTTCCTTTTTATACCCTTGCAGAGGGTATTATAATTTTGTCCAAAAGTGTGCAACGCAGTGAAGGAGACATCTCCGACCCTATAAAGTATATATATTCTTGATCAGGATCACCTCCTGAGTTGATATGAGCATGTCCGTCTGTCTGTCCGTTTCTACGCGAACTAGTCTCTCAGTTTTGAAGCTATCGTCTTGAAACTTTGCACACACCCTTCTTTCCTTTGCACGCAGTATATAAGTCGGAACGGCCCGGATCGGCCGACTATATCCTATAGCTGCCATATAACTGAACGATCGGAAATGGTATTGGTAGAAATATCAACTTTCGTATTTTTTAAGATACTTGGGACTTTTTTTTAGATTTTTTATTGTAATTGATTGGTTTTATTATAATGTAATAAGGATCGGCCAACTATATCCGATGTTTGCGATATATATCCGGTTTTAACTGCAAGGGTATATCAACTTCGGCTCCGCCCGAAGTTAGCTTTGCTTTCTTGTTTGTTTTTTGTGTTATTTTAAATACAAGTTTTCTACCAGAGTTTTAACATGCTCTTTCATTTTAAGAAATTATGAATATTTTTATATGGTGTCTAAATTATGCCATACTCATACTCATATTCATGCCAATAATACAATATATATTTTTTTTTTTTTTTTTTTTTACAGAAACTGTTAATACGGATAGTGATACTTCAGACCACTTCAGTAGCAAATCCCAAGAAGTTAAGGAGTGTACATCTTTGGATAGCAACAGCTGTAGTCGTCAGACTTCCTCATTCGTTAATTACTCTAGGAGCTTTACCACGGAAAGTTTAAATGATATTACCACACAGCTAATGCACCTTATTAACAGCTTTGGTAGCCCAATCAGTGTGCATGAGATTGAGGAATCTTACCAAGCTCAACTAGTACCCTGTAGTTGCATAATTTTTGAAAATGATATTAACTTGTTGAGAGAGTCGAAACCTTTCACATCAGATTACCAGGGAAATAAAGCCAATCCTGGCATAAAATGCAAAGGAAAGTTCGATCATAATACAAAACAAGAAAAGATAAGTACAAGTCATGAGCAGTCAACTGAGAAGGAAGAAATTCTGAAAAAACCTCAGAAGTCTATATTTGATTTAGATTTTGAAGATGAAGATGATTCACTGAAGTCTTTAGTGAACGCATTTCCAAAACCAGTAGCTAATAAAGCGACAGAGAAGATATCAAAACCACATATTTTTACAAATAAATTTTTATTGAGTTTGAGCAATACCAATATCGATGCTCAACTTGACAGCTGTAGTCAAGAAAATGTCGATGAGTTACCTAAAGTAATTCAATCTGTATTTACCATAAACGAGGATCCAGATTGCTTAGCAAAAAAAAGATTCTATGTGCAAACTAATAAAGTTAGTAGTTTTCACATTAATGCATTGCACAATTACTATATTCCAAATATTAATGGAAATTGGGATAGTATAGATGAATCTATTTCTTTCAAATCAATAAATGATTTTCTGAATACTTTATATTCTTACAATGTAACAAATGGATCTGACGTTGTACCCAAATACGGGTTTCTTCAATATGATCATATTAGAAAAGATTTAAGTTCGCTTAAATTTTTCAAACCTACCCAAGTAAAATCTTTTCAGAAAGATTTTTCACCTTTTCTTGGAGTTGCTAAATGCTTGCCAACATGTAGAAAATATAAGCGCAAAACCTTAGATAGTCATAATGAAAGTGCAGACCAAACTTTTAAAAACAAGCTAAATCGGGACTGTCCACTCCAGATCGATACTGAAATACCAATCTCTGATATGATTACCTACAACAACAGCTTGGAAAATATGAAATACAAAGAAAGCTATTTTAATCCTGCCCTAGTCGATCATTTTGATAGTAGCTATATTTCAGCAATCAGTAACAATTTGCTAACATTCGCTAATAAAAAAGAGATACGTGATGGACATGCTGTGGATCTAAAAACTCAAGACAATGCCAACCCTATTTGTAAAAACAGTTGTAAGTCTCCAACTTTAAAAAACGTGTCAAATATTGGTAAAAAAAAAGCTCAAATAAGAAGACACGAAAAAAATCGTAAAAGACGTGGTCCAGGTGGTGGACAAAAACAAGATTCTGAGGAAAACACTTATTTAATGAGGAAAATCAAACGGATTAAAATAAGCTTAAATGACACAATAACTGACCGGAGGGGTGAAAATAATAGCAGTGAAAATGACGATACTGTGAACCATATTGAGGTTGATGGACAACATGGGAAAAATGAATATGAAATTGTGCACCGTACGAGCAATGATGGCGGTGTTTCTAGCAATCATATCGTATTGACAATCAAAAAAACTCCAAAAAATTTATTCGAAACTGAAATTTTAAAAGAATCGTCATCCACCCCTAATCTCAACTTCTCAACCCTCTCAAATTCATTAATTCTTTCCAAAGAAAGTTTGCCTATCCGTCATCGGAATCGTCATCTTGATCGACAAACAATTCGAAAGTCTTTTTCTCGTAAAAGTAATACCGTTGATTTGGACTTAAAGCATTGGTTTCGCTTTAAGGACAAAGTGAAAAATACTGTTAAAAAAAAACAAAGACTTCATAAGAAACTTTTTTTTGAAGATGAATTGTTAACAGAGAATTTTAGGGGTCAAAAACACAGAATAATAAATTACAGCAGTAGTAGCTCTAGTTTCGATGACAGCGATTTTGAATACATTGCAGTGAAAAAAAAAGGTGATGCAAAAAAAATCGCAAAATCAAATATAAAAGAAATTGATAGAAGCGTTCAATCCGTGCTACCTGTAAAATTAGTTGAGGACAAAGACGTACTTTCGCTGGGTAGCGACGAAGAAAAAGATATTAATTTAATTCATTCTACTTCTAAAATAATAAAAAACAATGTTCATGAATATGAAATTTTAAGAAACAATGGTATGCTGTTATCATTCAATTCGATTTTTGCTAAGAAACACAGCTTAATAAATAATTTAAATTCTGTTGGAGGTAATTTACCTAAGGAAGAAAAAGGTTCCCTGGATATATTACAAACTGAGCTCAATAACGTTTGTAATATAAACGAGGATGTTGAACTTAGTTGTTTAAAAAATAGCATCCATGTTAACAATAGTAAAATTGAACTTATTGGACAAAAATCATCTTCAATTGGAGCCTTATTAAATAATCAAAAATGTCATGATGATGATGAATGTTTTGAAGCAGTCGAGTCTCCTAGTATTGAGCATCGTATTGGTATTCGCCTATCAAAGAATAATTTAGACAACGTTGTCCAATCTACTTCAACAATCCAAAAATTTAAGGAATGGCACCAAGTTCTTCAATTAAAATCTTACAACGATGAACCTTTAATTGTTATGCCATACGTGGTTCTTGAATGAACTTTGAATTCACAAGCTGTTTGATCACAAGCATTTAAAAAAAAACACCATCTAGCTAATAAAAACACAACTGAATTTAAAAAAAATAAAATTAAAATATGTGTAATCTTGTCAATGTTTTTTAGATGTCTCTTTTTGGTAATTCGTTATTATTAATAATTTAAGCAGCTTATGATATGTTTTAAAAAAGCAATGAGAAAAAATTATTTTACATATTGTATATGTTTGTAGGTTTAGTATAAGAAAATTTAATACTTCTATAAAAATTCTTTTGTTACATAAAATTTTTTTTTAAACATTTTTTTGAGAAAATACTTCAGTTATTTTTTCAACCATAAAACTGGAAAATTGTGCAGTAACCGTAAATAAACCTGATTCGTTCTTACATTTTAAATATTATTCTGTTTCTGCGATGTCGAATTTATGCTTTCCTTTCACGATTTCAGCCGATTTGTGTGTGCATAAACGCCATTTCGTGAATTCTGCAACACACGAAAGATGACTATAATGTCAGCCTCAAAGAATGAATTGGTTTACAAATCAGGTTGCAATTGAATGAAATTTCATCTTAGGGACTTTGGAAATTAATTTTTCATATATTCCGAGTTCATATTTTCCGACTGTAAATGATGAATTTAAGTTTGTCCATCGCGTTGCTTGGTTTCACTTTTTTTGAAAGTCTGACCAAACGACAATACCTAATTTTATACTGATGGCATCTCTACTAAATCCAAATCACGAAATTATATGTGTCGCATAAGCAGAGGTTATTTTTATATCACGCTTTCAAGAAATAGTTATTTCCATCGCATAAACATAGTATTATATATGAATTAATTTAAATTGTTTCAAGCCAAAGCAGAACCGAGCAGAAAACAAAACCGACATATTTTCAAACAAAGCTATCTATCCTTGAAGTAGCTTGGGACCGAAAAAGAAACAAATATCCGAGGAACGGCCAGAACCAAATGCTACCTTTAATATGTTGACATCTATTGCGACATCTTCAAATATGGCCGTGACAAACTAATGCAAACCACGAGTCGTAAGGATGATGCTGATGATCAGTTCGAAGATCAGTGTGAGAAACATCCCCGCACAACTGGTTTGACCTTTAGAAAATCTGATAATAAGCTATTCTCGGAAAATACCGACAGCAAATAAGATTTGCTGATTGAATGATTTATGCGTAAGGTTGATCTGTCATTTTAGGCGGACAGCACGTTTTTGTTCTGTTCTGTTTTTTTGTTTTTTTTGTGCTGTTCGGACAGCACGTCTGTCTGTTTCTTCGCGAACTAGTCTCTCAGTTTTAAAGCTATCGACTTGAAACTTTGCACACACCCTTGTTTATAATATATAAGTCGGAACGACCGGGATCGGCCGACTATTTCCTATAGCTGCCATATAACTGAACGATCGGAATTATTTTTGGTAAAAATACCAACTTCGTTTTTTTTTTTAAGATTGTGTTTAGTCGTAACTTGTTTTTAAGAATAATATGTGAGGGAAATACGTAGAACTCGCAACTTGGGCTACTTAGCTATGAGACGGGGCATAGCAAGCTACGAGCAAATAAAATAACCCCCAACGAGTCCGAGCTGCAAGATATCTACGTGAAATATATTTGAATTGTACCGCCTAAAGATATTATCGCTCTGTTAAGTACTCGTTCTTGTCACTCGCTGCGTCGCAGTTTCTAATGGAAGAAGAGAAGAAGCAGATAGAAACTAGTAATAAATTAACTTCCATTGAATTCGGTTGATGCGTTTCTACTGGGACCATAGTTGCTGGCCTGAAACGGGCATTTTCGCACTTTGCCATTTTGGAGCAAACATTTTTTAGCGCCCCCGGGTGGACTCAGAAGGACGTATCATCATATATACCTAGCAGATCAGCTATACGTACATCCGCAATATCAGTTTGGGCTTGTACTCGACACGCCGCTGGAATTCATTGTTCATATAGCACATCAGCTGGTATTCGCTAATCGCTAAGTAACAAATTGATAGCATTTTGGTAAATGAACTACATACATAAGCCTGCAAAATATCAGCCAAGGCGTAAGTTTTGAGGCAAACACGTGTCAAGATTACAGGTTGGTTCTTTAGTTGCTCGTTGCCGTTCTTTCTCTCTTCACATGCACATACCATCACACACATACATACAGCAAAAATACAGTTCATCGATCAGAGGGAGCTTTGAAATTCGTTGCAGCACCTTAATTAATCTTAGCCCGAGTTTTGTGGATTCGAGTTGTTTAATTTGTCTCTGCTGTAGAGTAACGGCTCACGCTTGGACTTCTTGGGGGGTCTTTCCAGTCCATCGTGTTGGTTTTGACCGCGATTGGACGCAAGATTGTGTAAATAAAAGTAGTTTTATAATTGTTTGGTTTTTGATAAAATTTTTTTATTTTTTAACAAATAATAAAACGATACGTTAGGTTCAAAGCGGTAGCTTCGAATATGCCTGTAATGGAAGGATGTGGTTTTCCTTGTTTCCGTGGCTCCCATTTTTTACTGGAGTTGTTGCATGTGAAATAACGTGGAACATCACCATACGCCAATGTTTTCGCGAATTGGCCAAAAACATCAGGTTTTTGACACAATGTAAAAAATTCAGTTAGAGTCGTTTTCGGAGCTTCGAACGCTCTTTGGAGAACATTTTCTTCAGTGGTATACACGTTGGCCGTTTTCAAGATGTATTGCCAGATGTTGGACAGCAGAAACTCTTTCGTGGATGGGAAAGCTCAGAATATGCCAAATAGCTTCATTGCTGCTAATGTATCTGCCCATTTGGTATCGTGCTATTTCGTCATTTCTATTTATGTTGGTAATTACTACACGTCAACAACACGTGGTAATTATGCTGTTAAAATTTAGCTTATGTGACACGATCGTAATTGTTATGCCGTATGTGGTTCTTGAATGAACTTTGAATTCACAAGCTGTTTGATCACAAGCATTAAAAAAAAACACCATCGAGCTAATAAAAACACAACTGAATTACAAAAAAATAAAATTAAATTATGTGTTACAAAACTATCTGTCCTTGAAGTAGCTTGGGACCGAAAAAGAAACAAATATCCGAGGAACGGCCGGAACCAAATGCTACCTTTAATATGTTGACATCTATTGCGACATCTTCAAATACGGCCGTGACAAACTAATGCAAACAACGAGTCTTAAGGATGATTCTGATGATCAGTGTCAGAAACATCCCCGCACAACTAGTTTGACCTTAAGAAAATCTGATAATAAGCTATTCTCGGAAAATACCGACAGAAAATAAGATTTGCTGATTAAATGATTTATGCGTAAGGATGACCTGTCATTTTAGGCGGATAGCACGTTTTAGAGAGTTCAAATTTTGCATGAGTGGTATGTGTGGCAAAATAATAAGACCTATCAAATTTCAAAAGGATCGGCCGACTATATCCTATAGCTGCCATATAACTGAACGATCGGAATTATTTTTGGCAAAAATACCAACTTCGTTTTTTTTTGAAGATTTAAGTTTGGGACTTTTTTTAGATTTTGTATTGTAATAAATAGGATATATTATTATATTCTCATAAGGATCGGCCAACTATATCAGATTATTGCGATATATATCCGGTTTCAACTGCGAGGGTATATCAACATCGGATCCGTCTAAAGTTAGCTTTCCTTTATGTTATTTGTTGTTTTTGTATTTTTAATTAAAAGCCTGCAAATATTATTTGCCACGCAAGTAAGAATGCGTCTAAAAGCTGTGCACTTACTTGGAAAAACTTCTGAGGTAAAAATATCCGGCTTTAACCAAGTTTCTGCAAAGGATTTTTCTGCAAAAGTGTGCGACGCAGTGAAGGAGACATCTCCAACCCCTAAAGTATATATATTCTTGATCAGGATCACCTCCTGAGTTGATATGAGCATTTCCGTTTGTCCGTCTGGCTGTTTCTTCGCGAACTAGTCTTTCAGTTTTAAAGCAATCGACTTGAAACTTCGCACACACCCTTGTTTCTTTGCACGCAGTATATAAGTCGGAACGGCTGACTATATCCTATAGCTGCCATGTAACTGATTGATTGGAAATGCTATGACTTTAATGTTTTTAGAGTTAGAGAGTTCAAATTTTGCATGAGTCCTATGTTTTGCAAAATAATGCGACCTATCAAATTTCATATGGGTCGGCCGACTATATCTTGTGGCTGCCATATAACTGAACGATCGGAATTATTTTAGGTAAAAATACCAACTTCGTTTTTTTTTTTTGAAGATTGAAGTTTGGGACTTTTTTAAGATTTTGTATTGTAATAAATAGGATATATTATTATATTCTCATAAGGATCGTCCAACTATATCAGATTTTTGCGATATATATCCGGTTTCAACTGCGAGGGTATATCAAAATCGGATCCGCCCAAAGTTAGCTTTCGTTTATGTTATTTGTTGTTTTTTTGTATTTTTAATTAAAAGCCTGCAAATAAGCTTCTGATCGATACCAGAAATGGTTTTAATTGAAACCTCGAGCGTGAGGTGATTTGTATCCTCTGGGGTTGAAAGGGCAAAGCTCTGGAAAGAGTGGTACCATCAGGATCAGATACAAAACATAAGTCTAAAAGCCGACCTAACAAAATGCTAACATGGTCAATTTGACCAAGGGACATGTCAAACATGCCCGCAGTGAATTCATAGTGCGTGATAAGAGATAAAGATGGTGAGTTCGACATTAGACCCATTCAATTGTGGGATATTAAAGTCACCCACAGCTACAAGCTGTTCACAATCGGATTTGTTATAAAAATATAACAAGAAAGAAAAGCTAACTTCGGACGGAACCGAAGTTTATGTATAAACCTTTGCAGTTAAAACCGGATATATATCGCAAAAATCGGATATAGTTGGCTGCTCCTTATGAGAATATCATAACAAAATCAATTGATTACAATAAAATATGTAAAAAAGTACTAAGCTTCTATCTTCAAAAATACCAAAGATGGTATTTCTACCAAATACCATTTCCGATCGTTCAGTTATATGGCAGCTATAAGATATAGTCGACCGATCGTTTTGAAATTTGGTGGGTCTTATTAAGTGACCAAAACTAAAATCTGTACCAAGTTCCAGATTGACCCAAAACACAAAAGTTGGGTCACTTCCGATTGTTCAGTTATATGGCAGCTATACGGACGGACAGACGGACATGCTCATATAAACTCAGGAGGTGATCCTGATCAAGAATATATATACTTTATAGGGTCGGAGATGTCTCCTTCACTGTGTTGCACACTTTTGGACAAAAGTATAGTACCCTCTCCAAGGGTATAAAAACGGGTTGAATAGCGGATTCCAGTGATCCGACGAAGAACCTCATGTCACCAAATTTTTCTGATTTTACCTCTTTAGAAGTAAGATTGGAGTCTACCGAAATCAGGATTCCTATCCCTTTTCGCAGAGGTCGATTGCGTCTAAAAGCTGTGCACTTACTTGGAAAAACTTCGGAGGTAAAAAATCCGGCTTTAACCAAGTTTCTGCAAAAGATTTTATTAAGATACCGAGCGTTTTCCGTAACTGCACAAAATTGTTCAAAAATTTTCTTTCAATTTCCTTCCTCTCTTTCGAATCAAAGTGGAGCAATGCAATATGAAGTCAAAAATGGTACGTCTGTTACGTTTGCCAAGCTTGGTCTATTTTGGCCGAAATACAGAAAACTGCAAGACCCTACATATTGCCGTAAACCGCTGTTTACATACTTAAGAATCGAATTTTGAGAAACTTCAGTTTTAACTTAAACCGTATCGGTTCCCGGGTGCTGTGCTATATTTGGAGGCGATTTAAAAATTTGTTTAATCCTCTTCTTTTTTATACCCTTGCAGAGGGTATTATAATTTTGTCCAAAAGTGTGCAACGCAGTGAAGGAGACATCTCCGACCCCATAAAGTATATATATTCTTGATCAGGATCACCTCCTGAGTTGATATGAGCATGTCCGTCTGTCCGTCTGTCTGTGTGTTTCTACGCAAACTAGTCTCTCAGTTTTAAAGCTATCGTCTTGAAACTTTGCACACACCCTTCTTTCCTTTGCACGCAGTATATAAGTCGGAAAGGCCCGGATCGGCCGACTATATCCTATAGCTGTCATATAACTGATTGATCGGAAATGGTATAACTTTGACGTTTTTAAAGTTAGAGAGTTCAAATTCGACATAAGAGCATTTTTTGGCAAAACATTACGACATGCCAAATTTCATAAGGATCGGCCGACTATATTTTATAGCTGCCATATAACTGAACGATCGGAAATGACCCAACTTTTGTGTTTTTGAAGATAGAAGTTTGGGACATTTTTAGGTTTGGTTTTTGTATTATAATAAATTGGGTAATATTATCATATTCTCATAAGGATCGGCCAACTATATCCGATGTTTGCGATATATATCCGGTTTTAACTGCAAGGGTATATAAACTTCGGCTCCGCCCGAAGTTAGCTTTCCTTTCTTGTTAGAGTTAAAAAGTTCGGATTTTGTTCGAATGCTGGATTATATTATGCTATATAGACAAAATAATACGACATACCAAATTTCTTAAGGATCAGCCGACTATATCCAATAGCTGACATATAATTAAAAAATTGGAAATGACCCAACTTTCGTGTTTTTGAAGACAGAAAGTTGGAAATTCGTAAAGATTATATATTTGGTTAGTTAATCGCACATAAAAAATTTTACATTTTACGTTCCACAATAGAGGTGGAGAACTATAGATAGTCGGAGCCATCGATAGCGAGCGATTATTTTTCTCAAACCATCGATAGTGTCGATAGTGCTATCGGTAGTGTGATACTTTAATTGTTAAATGTAAAAAAAGCTATAATATGAAATTTAAACAAAACTTTATTATATTCTTAGCTCTTAATATGAAAATACATTTCATTTGTTGCTTTTGTGTTATACAAATTAATAAACCATTTCATTCAATTAATAAACATTTTCAATAAGCTTCTTCGTAGAGCCATTTGTTCTTATAACATGTTAATATTTTCCTCCTTCAGTCGAGTTCGGCGATCGGAGACTATTTGTCCGGCCTTGCTAAACATGCACTCGGACTCCACTGATGTGGCGGGTACGCACAAAAATTTAAACATTACGGTTTTTATAAGTTCCAGATCCGTTTCGTTCATCTGAAATTATAAACAAAAAACTGAATTTTATTTAATATGTATGTATGCTTACTTGTATCCAGATCAGAGGATCTGTATCCTGGGATGCTACACCTCTTTCTAGATATTTCCGTTTTACGATTATTGCATCGCTTCGTCTGGTGGTTGGTTTTTCATTTGCTTTTCATTTCAACAAAATGAAAAGTGCAAAACTATCGATAGTGCAGGGCTGCAATCGATGGTGGTGTGATAGCGCCAAGCCTTCGATAGCGTCGATAGTGCCATCGATAGTTCTCCACCTCTATTCCACAACGCAAGTCCATGCGCCGGCGCGTTGTGGAATAGTGGCCACAAGTTTAGCACACATTGCTTCGCCAAACTTTAATGAAAGATAATTTCGATTCTACAAGGACTTAATCCTTGATTCTTTTACGTACGGCTAGGTTGTCATATTGAGAGTATCTATGGTTGTTTCTATCGTCCTAGCTTTTTCTATCTTCCTGCCGCAGGACCTTAAGTGCAGCAACCCCAAAAAAACGCTGTACACAAGTTTAGCACAATTAGTAAAAAATATTTTTATTTCATTATGGGAAAACAATTTTGAAAAAATATAACTAGCATGTGGTGGTATATACTGTATACTTAATTACTGCAGCACATGTTCTTGAGAGGCCTTCCACCAAGACGGCACATCTTCGTTGGGGAATTGCATACCAGGCTTTTTGGATTTCAGTCCATAAATCGTCAAAATTCATGGGTTTAACAGTCCGAATGTGCTGCTCGAAATTGCCCCACATATTCTCAATTGGATCAAAGTCTGGAGATTGAGCTGGACATTTTAGGACCTCTATTTTATTAACCTGAATTAAACTTTTCACTAACTGTGAAGTGTGGTGTGGCAAAGGGTATCATAATGTTTGTGATTATGTCCTTATTCATATGCTGGTCCATTCAAGTATCAATTTTGTAGATAGGACCCACGCCGTGCCACAAAAAAGCCTGCCCAATCCATGACATTTCCACCGCCATGCTTGATAGTCTTCACAGTATACCGTCGGTTGTGTTGCAAGTTGGGGGGTCGCCAAACATACTGCTTACCATCGGATCACAGCTCGGGAAACATGGATTCGTCACTCCACAATATATTTTTCCAAAAAATTAGACGTTTCTTGAGGTGCTCCTTGGCGAACGCTAATCTAGCCTTTAAAGTTTTTCAATCTCCTTTGGCGGTTGTTTTCCGCCTTTTGGGCTTGTGTTTTACGTCTTTAAACGTGTTGTTGTTTTTGTAATGACTAAGAGCATTGTAAATCATATTCCAGGAGCAATTCAACTCTTTGGAAATTATGAAATCGACTTTCCAGATGACTTCATCATAATTATAACCTAGCGCTTGGCTTCAGGGCACCAGGACCCCTTTGCCATTGTATATTGTAGCTATTTAATTTTTTTAAAATAGTTTAAGACTGCTTTTTATACTTTTGATCTTAAATTGTTAAACTTTCTACTGAAAAACGAACATCAATAGCGATCAGTTTTAGTGTGTTGTGTCCAGCGTTTTTTTGGTGTTGCTGCACTTAAGGTCCTGCGGCAGGAAGACGGAAAAAGCTGGGATGATAAAAACAACCATATGTACTCTCAACATGACAACCTAGCCGTACGAAAAAGAATCAAGGATCAAGTCCTTGCCGAATCGAAATTTCCTTTCATTAAAGTTTGGCGAAGCATAGTGTGCTAAACTTGTGGCCACTACTGTAAACGTTCCACAATTTCGTTTTTGGTTCTGAGCGCATAGATCCTATTCGCCGCGAGAAAATAAATTTGAGCGATACAATTTTGGCGCTGTAATTAGCTACTTCGAGTTAATAACATTGGTCGTAACCTAATTATAATAAATTATGACCTCCAGTCACGTAGCACCAACTCCAGCCGGAGTGAAATTTTAAAGTGCAAGGCAAACGGTAATCTCCAGGATTTAAGAAGAATTTAAGGAACCCTCCAGCCAGTGTCCAAGGTGGATGATGCCATGCTCCACGTTCGTCATGGCCAGGTATTCGCTTAGACAAGTAGATATTTCGGAGATCAGAAGCGAGCTGCTTTGGACTGTTTCCGAGCTCCTAGCGACGATGCATGCCGAAATCAAGAACGAGACTTCACTGCTCTGCTCGCTCAGAGCTCAGTCAAAGGTTTCAAGCTTTGCCTCGGAATGGATATTACGAATGGTCTGAGTTCTACTCGATTTTCTGTAAAATCATCGGCAGCAATCCGCGTCTCAGTAAGGTGGAAAAGGTTTCGTTCTTGCCTTCAGGAGTCCGCTTTCGAAGCAGTTCGTTCCTTGGAAGTCTCCTACGATGTCGCGAATAAATTTGTTGCAAAAGCGATTTAATAACCGTAGCTTAATATGTCAGGCTCATGTGAACGAAATTCTGGGCCTCATTCTATTGAGAGGTGACTCAATAGCAGGCCTTCGAGGGTTTTCGGACAAATTCAATGCCCATGTGCCCAGTCAAAACTCCTCAAGTTCAGACGCCACCCCTACTTAGGACACGCTGGCAGTGTTTCTGGAGCAGCGATGCACGACGTTGGAGGCTTTGTATGTGACCGCTAACCAGAACCACTAACCATACAGCATATAGACAACCCATTTCATACAACGAAAATGGACGCGAAAATTTCTTGCGACAGGCCCCAGCAGGCCCCAGAGCGGATTTCTTACGCTCATCGTTCGTTCATCTTACGCTCATTCTCGCATTAAATGTTTTCTGTTTCTCAGTCTCTAAACGGAGCGCGATGAAGAAGGTTGGCCTGCGCTTCGGTTGATCTTTGTATGTATGCGTGTCACACATTCACATACACGGGTGTATGTGTGCGTGCGATTTCGTTTCGAAGCCAGCGCACAAAATTTGGATTTTTCTTACTTTTCAGGCTTGCTACCCTAACCAAATTCGGGTATTCGTTATTTGATGAAATGACGAAAGAAATTATATTATTTTTTATATTATATTTTTTATTATTTCAGCATACGTTTTTAATTTATTTAGGAATAAGATTAAGTGTTAGTAGTAAAATGTTTTCTGTATATATATTTTTACGAATCATTAAAAATCAATATACTGAGAAAGTGTCAGAGTATATTTCAGTCGGAGTCACTTAAAACGCCGATTGCTTTTAAGTTTTTGTTGTTCTGCAAGAGGTATCAGAAAACCAATGTAAATATATAAATATATGTATATAATATATCTGTAACAAATTCGAGCGGTGACTTTTTTAAAGTTCCAAAATATATATGGAAATTATTAAATTAACGACAATAATTTAATTAAATCTCACAATAACCCAAATTAATAACGAGTGCCTGAAAAATTGTAAACAAAAAAGGTAAACAATTCCATCAGCTGTTTTAGCTGATCGTTAGAGTAGGCATGCACAAGCCTCTTGCAGAACAACAAAAACTTAAAAGAAATCGGCGTTTTAAGTGACTCCGACTGAAATATACTCTGACACTTTCTCAGTATATTGATTTTTAATGATTCGTAAAAATATATATACAGAAAACATTTTACTACTAACACTTAATCTTATTCCTAAATAAATTAAAAAAGTATGCTGAAATAATAAAAAATATAATATAAAAAATAATATAATTTCTTTCGTCATTTCATCAAATAACGAATACCCGAATTTGGTTAGGGTAGCAAGCCTGAAAAGTAAGAAAAATCCAAATTTTGTGCGCTGGCTTCGAAACGAAATCGCACGCACACATACACCCGTGTATGTGAATGTGTGACACGCATACATACAAAGATCAACCGAAGCGCAGGCCAACCTTCTTCATCGCGCTCCGTTTAGAGACTGAGAAACAGAAAACATTTAATGCGAGAATGAGCGTAAGATGAACGAACGATGAGCGTAAGAGAGCGTAAGAAATCCGCTCTGGGGCCTGTCGCAAGAAATTTTCGCGTCCATTTTCGTTGTATGAAATGGGTTGTCTATATGCTGTATGGTTAGTGCCAGAACTATGGAGCTAATTCCTGTTCACGTTTGAGTGCTTCGAGTGTGGTTGCGCCCGAAGGCCATAAATCGAAAAATCGACTTGAAAATAATTAGTCAAAATGTAAATAATTTTTCTCTAAATTGACCACATTTTGGCAGCTGCGTTTAGTGAGCTTTTCGTCAAAACAAAAGTGAAGTTCAAAGTGGACGTTCGCAAAAATTCACTAAATTTAATTATTTAAAATGCATTTTAAGGATGTAGTCTCATGTTCCGGCCTACTTTTTAGAGGTTATTTCAATTTTCAAATATGTTTTTATAGGCATCATAAACTATTTGAAAATATTTTGTTAAATTTAATACACTTTATAGCATGCCAAAGTATGCATATAAAAAAATGGTAGGTCCCTGGCGCAGGTGTTTTTTACTGCTAGAGTCATCCGAAACAAAAAATTAGAATAGATTATTGATTTGTAAGCTTATGGCTCTGTCCCGTACTAGAATGAAATATTTTCATTAATTAACAACAAAATGGCGAACTAACAAAAAAAACAAAATGTACAAAAATTTATCTTAAATTAATGATAAAAAAACTAATCATTAAAAATAAATGATTGTAGTACGGGACAGAGGTGTTACTTTTTAGAACAACATATCCAAATTTCAGCTAGATCGGTACCATAGAATTTTGTGAATCATCTGCGCCGCACACAAAAATGTCGTTCCGAGAAAAACGCGTTTAAAGTTTATACGCCAACGAGAAACTCATACTTTTCGGTGTAGGCGCGCTCTCGATTATTGGCTGTATCTCTGTCATTATTTGATATTTTTATTTGAAACTTTAACAGTACATTCTAATAAAAAATACTTTTGAAATATGTAAAAAAAAATCGATTTTTTCAACCTCACACATGAGACTACATCCTTGAAGTTGAAGGTATTAACCTTCAATAAATTGGTTTTATGAAATTTGTTTGACTAATAAAATTTTTTTTGTGTATTTTAGATCGATTAACCCTTTTTTGTCTATTTTGTGAACGTCTTTTTCATGTTTAGTTAAAGTTTAACTAAACACTTCCTTAAGACTTTTTCTCGACTGCAGCCTCACTAGGACCCAAAAGATCGGACAAAAATGTGACATTCGCAAGCACTTTAAGATCAGGGCTGGCTACCCCTTCCTCAAAAGGTTTATTTCTGCAATCCGCATACTATGAACCGAACAGTGCTCAGCAGCTTGATGTGCAGCTTTCAACTAATCCTTACAGAATTTATTTTGTTTATGCGCACAACCATACGAAACCAAAATTTATTGATTAAAATTCTGGTTTTACAACAATCTAAATAATGACTTTCCTACGGATATCTACTTAGTAAGCTGACGGAGTTTCACAGCAAAAACTTGAGTAAGCGCAATTCCTACTGGGCAATCATGTAGACGTAATGCTGCTTCCAAAAACACACCTTACGGAAAAAAACATCCAGATTGTAAAGGACACGGGACAGACCGGACTGAAATTCTAACACACATCAATAAATATAGAACTAAATACTGGCAAAAAACTTACACTATAGCTAAAAATGAGTTTATGCGGTTTTTTAACTTACTAGAAGACCACTTCATAGCAGCAGAAGCCTACAATGACAAGTGACTTCAAAAGGAAAGCAGTTCTACCATGCTCGACTATGTTCCTTTGGCACACCAACAGACTGGCCGGTAAACCCTAAGAAACTACCAGATTTAATAGACTTTTTGAATATAATAGAATGCCTTTCGGATCTTTCATCTGATCACTCTCCTGTACTGTTTATTTTACTCCGACATCCAGTAACATTGGAACAATACTAATACTTACAAATACTTTTTGTAAGTAACAGCAAAATTGACATAGTGCAGCGAGCTCATTCGAAGATCTGTGTTCATTAAAATAGCAGTGCAATAGCAACGAAGTAAAAGGACGGTAATTTTTGCATTATTCATTTCGTTAGTTGATCGCTTGATCATTATTTTTGTAAAATGGGATATAGAGATATAGAGGAAATTGAATTTATGCAAGAGCAAATTGAAAATAACGGTTACATTCCCGAGCTAAGCCAACTACCAAAACGAATTGATTGCATATGCAAAAGAATTGCTACTTTTTGGGATAGATACAAACGGAAGAAAACTGCAATAATGCAATATCAATCAAGTTGGCTGAATGAAATAGAAACAATTGTGTTGACCTGTGGTCATGAGTGGTCTCAACCAACACAAGAAAGTGTCCTGGACAGCCGAAAATAGATTTTTCTTATTTTACTTTTTTAAAATAAGAAAATTGTTTTCTTTAAAAGTGTCTTATTAAAGTATTTGAATATTACTTGAAACGGGGACTTATTTGTGTTTACAATTTTTGCTATGGCAGCTGTATGATATAGTTATCCGATTTGGACTATATTTGGCAAGCATATATAAAACTGGTCCAAGCATACAATTTGTAAGTTGGGTTTACATATCTTGAAAAACAAAAAAGTTTTTCCTACTATATACTTATTTCTATCCTATCGTTCCTATGGCAGCTATATGATATAGCCGTAGCCGTCAAAAGTGTGCAACGCAGTGAAGGAGACATCTCCGACCCTATAAAGTATATAAATTCTTGATCAGGATCACCTCCTGAGTTGATATGAGCATGTCCGTCTGTCCGTCTGTCTGTCTGTTTCTACGCGAACTAGTCTCTCAGTTTTAAAGCTATCGTCTTGAAACTTTGCACACACCCTTCTTTCCTTTGCACGCAGTATATAAGTCGGAACGGCCCGGATCGGCCGACTATATCCTATAGCTGCCATATAACTGATTGATCGGAAATGGTATAACTTTGGTGTTTTTAAAGTTAGAGAGTTCAAATTTGACATGAGAGTTACTTTTGGCAAAATAATACGACATGCCAAATTTCATAAGGATCGGCCGACTATATCCCATAGCTGCCATATAACTGAACGATCGGAAATAACCCAACTTTCGTGTTTTTCAAGATAGAAATCTTAAACTTCGTACAAATACTACTTTTGGTCAGATAATCAGACCTACCAAATTTCATAAGGATCGGCCGACTATATCCTATAGCTGCCATACAACTGACCGATCGGAATTGACCCAACTTTTGTGTTTTTGAATATAGAAAGCTGGAACTTGGTACAGATTATATTTTTGGTCAGTTAATCCGACCTACCAAATTTTATAACGACCGGCTTATCTTATAGCTGCCATATAATTGAACGATCGGAAATGGTTTTTGGTAGAAATACCAACTCTGGTATTTTTGAAATAGAAATTTGGGATTTTTTTTAGATTCTATATAATAATAACTTGAGTTATATTATCATATTCTCATAAGGATCGGCCAACTGTATACGATGTTTGCGATATATATCCGGTTTTACCTGCAAGGGTATATCAACTTCGGCTCCGCCCGAAGTTAGCTTTCCTTTCTTGTTTTTTAATAAATTCGTAAATGATTTTTAATTTTTTTTGTTTTTATTTTATTTGTAAATATAGAGAAGAAATGCATTGAAAACAGATAAAACTTTTTTATTTTACTGATCCTTTTCACGAAAATTTGTATTGTTATGTTAGCTCCCTTAGAAATAATGATTGGGAACACTGTATAGAAAATAATTTTTAAAAAATTCATAATTGTAGAAAAAAAATGTATTTTCTCACCTAATAGTGGGTATTGCCTGCGTGCTTTGAAATGACTTCAGCCAAGCGTTTAGACATTAAATTAGCCAAATCCTGCAATGTTTTTCGTCGATTTTGGCCTATTCTTCAACAAAACCCTTCTTGAGCTGTGCCAAATTTTCAAACTGTCGTCCATTGCTGTATACTCTATTTGAGAGTATACCCCACACATTCTAAATCGGGTTTAGGTCGGGAGTCCCGGTGGGCGCGGGCCTGTATTTTGGGGCCCGGGCCCGCACGAAAACAAAATCTTTTTTGAGAGGCCCGGCCCGGCCGAACACGAAACTTTTTCATCAAGGCCCGGGCCCGGCCCGACCATGATACAATTATATAAGGTAGTCCATTCCACTGACATATCGTTCGGGTTTGGTCCTTTAATTCCAAACTGTCAAACTGAAAGGTGATTTTGTTTTCATACCTTTAACCCTTAAGTGGCCAAGCAAAAAATGACTTTTTGCTATTATTGTCGCAAGCACGTGCTAGGCGTAAAGTTTGATTTTGACGAAGAATTTGAAGAGGTAAACGAGTTGACGGAGGATGCACTTGAATACCTGGCAGGTTTTGTCATAAAAAAATTACGTTTGTGTAATGAGCTAGCAGATGAGTCGACGTTTACATATGTAGATGAGGTTTCGCATGGAGGGCTGATGAAGCCTTCATCGACATTTAAAAACAAAATAAAACAACTTGAACTCATATTTTTACATATTGTTAAGGACACATTTCAAATAACTAAAAATTTAAAACACACATTGTTAAACGCCGCTGAGCAGGTCGATATAAGTGTAAACATAAAAAAATTTTATTTTAAGATACGCATACACTTTAGAATTAAGAACTTAAACAAAAGATTGGCTGTCCAAAAACAAAAACAAAGAATAATGTCAAACTCTAAACTTATTAAAATAAAATGATAAACACTACAACTCTTGTCATAACTAAGAAAAACTTTTAGCCCCATGCTCCTTGTAAGGGTTAATCAAAGTACTGTATAGCCGTTTCACTCGCACTATTCAACGCTTACTATGTTAAAACAAAAATAACGGACTTAAGTCAACGAATGGACTACCTTATATAATTGTATCATGGGCCCGACCCGGCCCGAAACTTATTTAAACATATTTCAAAATTTAAAAGACATGTTATTTATGTATGCATATACAGCTGTGTTCATAAAAATAGCAGTGCTCGTGACACAAATGTTTAAATCGAATAATTGTAGTACAAACGCCAAAATGGGACAAAATTGGTATACATACACATAATATATTTATTTTTAATTATGTTAACATTTGTTTCAGTCTAGTTACTCCATTTATTTCGAAAATATAGATAATAACAAAATAATATCGACAAAATGGGGTGTTCATAATAATAGCAGTGTTACCAAAAAAAACTAATAAATTCATCAAATCTTAAAAAAAACTTAGAACAAATAACAAAAATGATAAATATAAACTAATATTTTGTCGTAAAGCCTTTATTGGCTTAAACAGCTTCACCCCTACGTGGCATGGAGTCCACCAAGTCTTGGCAACGCTTGAGGGGAATCTGGGCTCACGCGTCCTGTACAATTGCCAAAGATGCGGTGTTGAAGTCGGGTATTTCTTTGCCACATATCCCTTGATGTTCCCCCATAAATTTTCAATCGGATTTAAATCCGGGGAAGGTGCTGGCTACGACATTGCATAAATGTTTGGTTGACCAACCCAACTCTTAGCCAATTTGCTGGTATGTTTTGGATCGTTATCCTGCTAGAAAGTCCATTTTAAGGACATATCTCACTATGCATAAGAAAGCACTACTTTTTTGAGTATGTCGACATAGACGTCTTGGTCCATGATCCCATCGATCATATGTATGGGACCACGCCGCTGTACGAAAAACAAGCCCATATCAATATTTTAGGGCCACCGTGCATAACGGTCTTAAAAGTGTGGTTTGGGTGGTTCTCAGTGTTTGGGGGTCGTCGGACATACTGTCTGGAGCCTGTCCCACCAAACAAGACCAGTATGGACTCATCTATCCAAAGAATATTGCGCCATTTCGTCACTGGCCAGTTCAAATGGCTTTTGGCAAACTCCCACTTTGCAAACTTTGCGCCCACGTGTTTCGGCCTTCCCTCATAATTAATGGCATTGGATACCATTTTGGCAGAACAATTTACCAAATCTTGGATTTTATATGGGGTTTTCCCAGCTTCCTAAGCTGAACTATGACATTCCTCTCTTCCTTTGAACAGTGGCGTCCTTTACCCACTAAAAACCGAATTTTTACATGGTTATTGTGTATTTTCATTTAAATTATATTAACAAACTTAAGCAAACTCACTTTTCCTCAACTTTTAATGTTTTTGGCACTTTTTGTAGATCAAAATGAAAAACTGCTATTTTTATGAACAGCCAAAAACATGTGATTTTGAACAAAAATGCCCAGAAAACGAAAATAAATAGTAAATCTAACGAAATTTTTGTACTTTTCCTATCTCTATATTCCATTTAACAAAAATAATGACCAAGCGATCAACTAACTAAAAGGAAAATGCAAAAATTACCGTTCTTTTACTTCGTTGCTACTGCACTGCTATTATTATGAACACAGCTGTATATAAGTTCATATTTATTAATCCTAATTCATGTTTTTATTTTTATTTATTTATTTATTTATAAAGGGCTAACAGATAATTAAAATTATGGGCTAGCAATAATTTTGAGCAATGGCAACTTGGGCCTTCATTTCGATATGTACATAATATTTTTAGGATTTCTTATAAGTATTTATTTATATGATCGGCTAAGATAAAATAAAGTTATATGCGGTGGTATAAATTTTTGTTTTTTAGGAATCGTAGGATTGTTGAAATGTTTGGTAGTTATTATTATTTTATTTTTCAAAGTTTATGAATTTTTGCAATAGGACGCCAAATTTTAAATAGTGGTGTGCAAACAAGTAAAATATTGTTTAAGCAAATCGATAGTAACATTGATAAGCAATTAAAATACGATAAATGGCGGTTGTAATTCGAGAATAAAAAAAAATAGCGCGGTCAAATAAAAATGTTTTAAGGCCTATTTCGGGTTTTTACGGGCCGGGCCGTTTTGCAAAGGCCCGGGCCCGCACGAATCTTAATTTTAAAGCCCGGGCCCGCTCCGGGCCTGTGTAAGCCCACGGGCCACGAAAAAAGCCCGGCCCGTGCCCACCTCTACTTTGAAACATCTTATCTTATCGTTCAGTTATATGGCAGCCATAGGATATAGTCGGCCGATCCTAATGAAATTTGGTAGGTTGGATCAACTGATCAAAAATATAATCTGTACCAAGTTCAAGCTTTCTATTTTCAAAAACACCAAAGTTGGGTCATTTTCGATCGTGCAGCTATAGGATATAGTCGACCGAATCTTATAAAATTTGGCATGTCGTAATATTTTGCCAAAAATAGCTCTTGTGTCAAATTTGAACTCTCTAACTCTAAAAACACCAAAGTTATACCATTTCCGATCAATCACTTATATGGCAGCTATAGGATATAGTCGGCCGATCCGGGCCGTTCCGACTTATATACTGCGTGCAAAGGAAAGAAGGGTGTGTTCAAAGTTTCAAGTCGATAGCTTTAAAACTGAGAGACTAGTTCGCGTAGAAACAGACAGACAGACAGACGGACAGACGGACATGCTCATATCAACTCAGGAGGTGATCCTGATCAAGAATATATATACTTTATAGGGTCGGAGATGTCTCCTTCACTGCGTTGCACACTTTTGACCAAAATTATAATACCCTCTGCAAGGGTATAATAAACGCTGGCTGAAAAAATAAATTAAACAAGAAAGGAAAGCTAACTTCGGGCGGAGCCGAAGTTTATATACCCTTGCAGTTAAAACCGGATATATATCGCAAACATCGGATATAGTTGGCCGATCCTTATGGCAATAGGAATATATAATCCAATTTTTTACAATACAAAATCTAAAAAAAATCCCAAACTTCTATCTTCAAAAATACGAAAGTTGATATTTCTACCAAGTACCATTTCCGATCGTTCAGTTGTATGGCAGCTATAGGATATAGTCGGCCGATCCTAATGAAATTTGGATCAATGAATGGATCAATGGATATACTTTATAGGGTCGGAGATGTCTCCTTCACTGCGTTGCACACTTTTGACCAAAATTATAATACCCTCTGCAAGGGTATAAAAAGTATTATTTTCTGCCTGGTTTTCATTGACAGCTACTGTACTATAAATTTGGTTTTTTAAAGTTAGTTGGGATTTATTAAAGACTATACTTTTGGGAAAGTAGTACGACAATAGCTTTAATAACTATAGCTTTAACATCTTGTCGATTTTTTAAAATACCAACTTTGGTATTTTCATACTCTTGCAGAGGGTATTATAATTTTGGTCAAAAGTGTGCAACCAAGTGAAGGAGACATCTCCGACCCTATAAAGAATATATATTCTTGATCAGGATCACCTCCTGAGTTGATATAAGCATGTCCGTATGTCGGACATACGAAAACTACGCAAACTAGTCTCTAAGTTTTAAAGTTTCCTTTGCACGCTGTATATAAATCGGAACGGCCGGGATCGTCTGACTATATCCTATAGCTGCCATATAACTGATCAGAAATGCTATAACTTTAATGCAAAACAACTAAAAACAACCGAAACAACTAATGTCGGCAACTGAAGATACATACGTTCCTTCTAAATCGAATCCTGCTGATGAAGCAACGAAGGTTACAAAGGTAGACTTTAATACAAACAATTTATGGATAAAAAGACCGGAACTCCTGTACAAAGATATTGTCGAGTGCCCAAAAAGTAAAATAACCTTAGAAGATGACTCAAACGAATATGTAAATGCTATGACTGAAGCAAAACATGAACCAATTCCACCTGATGTGAACAGATTTTCACAGATGAAAAGTTGGACGAGGTATTCACAAACAACAGCTTGGTTATTACGATTTGTGAACAATGTTGTAACGAACTGTTTTGTCTGCTTCCGCTCGTCACAATGCCGCGGCTAGCTCACAGAGTCTGCGGGTTAGTTCCACCGAATTTATAGTTCGACGCGATTGCCCGAGCCCAGAAATAATACAAATAGCTTTTATTTTATGCAGTCTCTTTATTTGCTGCTCTTTCTATTTACAATGATATTTTGACCTGGTTCCCGAGAACGGGCCCCACTCCGAATACTCGTGATCCTTGGTGCCTTCTTTGGCCGTCCTGATGGTCTGCTCCGTTGTTACTGTTTCGTCGCTGCTTTCGTTGCCGGGGGTTCCTCTTTGGTGTTCTTTCGTCAAGCCTTCCACCTCTTTGACTTGGTCTGGTCTGGACTTCGGCTGCGCACTGACAGGCCTCCACTCAATTGCCGGTGATACCGTGCCTACGCGCTGTACCGCCGGGCTCGGGAGTTGGCGGGCTGTAGCCTCTGCTACACCAGGAGAACGCCGTGCTTTGCGCGCCGGCGAGTCCGGTTTGGGAGATAGCTACTGACTGTCGCCTCCGCAACACCAGGAAGACACGCCGTGCATGCGCACCAGCGGTTCAGAGTTTGCTGCCTACAGTCGGCTCCGCTACGCCAGGAAAACGCCGTGCAGGCGTGGTACCGTTGCAGGACCACGCCTGTTGGTTGTAAGTCAGGAGTCAGTGTGGCGTGCGCCAGACTTATCCTTTCCTCACTTCCTTGCAAGGCTACCTGCCGGGGCCAGGAACTGGTCCAACTCGTCTCCTGTCGCCTAGGTCTTTCCAAGGAATTGTCCCAGTACAGATCCTTTCTCGTTTTGTTCGTTCTGTTGCTGCTCGTTTTTGGGCTGTTGGACTCTCCAGAGGCGGTCCTTCAACTTAAAACACCGAGTCCCTTTTTAGAAACGCTCCAACGCTTGAATGTCAGACTCTCCAAAGGCGGTCCTCCTTGATCTGCTCCAATGGGCCTCCTTATATGCGAATCGGAGCGCGCGTTAATTCTTCTGGCTCGACAGATCACGCCCCTTTCCCGTTGGCGGGCTGCCGTTACTCCTGCTTCCATCACGCCACTTTCCCGCTGGCAGTCGGCCGTCCTTGCGGACGTTGCCCCTTTCCTTTCGGCCGCTGACCCCTGCTGTTGCTATGCGATACGCCGCTGGCCTCCTTCGCCTCCCCCGTTGTCTCCCCCCACAATGTCAAACTTAATAAAGAACATCGAGCTTGTGGCGAACGTACAGCAAAGGAATTAAATAATGCCAAAGGCCTAATTTAAAAAAAAAAAAAACTACAATCTGATTCCTTTCAAACTGAAATTCAAAGCGTACAAAAAAGAAAAGCCTTAGGGTTTCAAGTTGTCTAAAATCATTGCCACTGCATTTATCCACTGATGGATTGCTTAGATTGAAAGGTGGATTGGATCATTTAAATGATGATGAGTATGACATGAACGCTAAAAATCCGATTCTATTGAGTAATGACCACCCAATAACTACACTTCTAATCTATTCCTATCATCAAAAAAACTGTCACATTTGTACCGAAACCGTCATTTCCAATTTGCAAATGAAATACTGAATAATAAAATGTAGAAATTCGGTCAAGAAAATAATTCGTAATGGCCAATTTCACGAAAGAGCATGGACATTCAATCCCCCTTTGTATCCTCATATGGGAGGAGCATGGGAAAGAATTATTCAATCAGTTAAGAAATATACCATAGACTATAGAGAATATACTATAGACAAACTATAGAGAATCTTTCCAATGTGATGTGTCGGATGGAGACATGAAATTGTTAAACATGTAGAGGGCTTCTCAAAGACTGGCTGATATTTTTTGGGTTAAGTGGAGAAAATAATACAGACAATTTTTTGGACACCATAGAAAATATTTATGAAAAATGTTTTACCGACGTTGTTTAGTACATGTTTCTGGGTACTTATTTAAATTTTTCCATAAAAAAATATTACATAATAAAAATGGTATAGCCGAATTCCCGGATCGTCTTTTTTCGATGGTGTCTTGCGATGGACATGATATCCCAAAAACGGTTCATCCGAAATCGAAAATTCAAAAAAATTTAGTTAGTATATTGTGTTGTAAAAATTTTGATTAACAAAAAAATGGCAACGTTTTTAACAAATAATGTACTTTTTCAAGGTATAAGATTTTCGATTTTTATGCTTTAAGCATTTAAAATGATTAAAAAATTGAAAAATTGAAGATTATAATTGAAAAATTGAAATCGTTTACGGACTAGCTAATATCATAATTGTCGGGTCAAGCAGCAGCACGGCGTTTAATGTTTATGTTTAAATAATGTTTAAATAATGTTTATGTAATGTTTAGTGTAATTATTAGTGTAATGTTTATTTATTAGGCTTAAGTTTGTACAAAGGCTTTGTTGATCGCAAGCCGACTCTTTCTCGGCCGCTCGACTCAACAAGCTTTCCATAGAGAGTTTAGCTCGGCAATGTCTAGGTCGGGCCGCCCTCTCCACTTTCGAGAGCTTTAGCTCGAGGTGACTTGTCGGGCCGCCCTCTCTCTGTATTCACTTGAGTCCCTGCATGCACCATAAGCTGGTCTATCTGCGGATCATCCGGCTTCATCTGCATGCAGGAATAAACATTTTTTATAACGTTCAAAAGTAACAAATTCGTCTTTTTTTTTACGGAACTGAAAACGCTCAATGACCAAACAATAATAAATAAGTGGTCAAAGTTTGGTGTCGATCGGATTAGTAGTTGTTTAGTAATCGTGTCCACCGCAAAGGTAATTTCCCAAAAAAAAGATTCTGAGATAATCGCGTTTAAAGTTTCAAGTTTGTTCAAGTTTTATATGCAGGTAGTGCACTATAAATAGCTACAACTTCGGTTCTAATGCTCCGATCGTTATAAATTTTTGTGCAAGTATTCTTAACAGTAGGTATATACTTAAAGATTATGTGCTTAAGTGCGAAAGGCAGCTAACTTGAATGCAGCAAACGTAATTAATTTCATACAAATGAGACCATAAATGCAGAAAAAATATAAATTAAGGCAGTTATCTTGACGATGCAGCTAAGCATCGAGGCAGCTAAGTGAATTATACTGTACGTTAAAATCCTATCAATGTATTGGGGTGCCGACCACTGATTTAAAAAGATGACAACGGAAAAAGATAGAAAAAAATACCTAACAATTAAGGGGTTATATACCTTCTTTGTCGAAGAAAAAGAGGAAAGTTCGGATTTTTTTTTTAGGTATGTAGCAATTATTTAATTACACGGATGTTTTAATATTTTGATAGTACACATTATTAACAATGTTTGTGCAAAATTTGGTGGAAAAATATTAAATAGTTTTTAATGGGTGGCTGTTTCCTTTAGAAGCTTTTTTTTTTTAGAGCCTTGCGGTGACAGTTCCCCAGGTCAAACAGGTCAACTAAACCAAAAAAGTAAAAAAATTTCATTAGTTTAGTGTAATTCCTTGTGCTTGAACGATTGGTTTTAAAATTTTTAGTTTTTTTATGCATACGGGAACGTTTTATGCTAAAAATGAACTTTTTGGTCTCTAGAAATTTTACTAAAAAATTCATTTCGGCGAAAAAAAAAGTTTGTGCGTAAAAAGTCGATCGTTCAAGCAAAGAAGAATTTCATTACGAACATTTAAAAAAATTTGAAGTAAATCGTTTCAGTAATTTTTCGCCAATCCATGTCACCGCAAAGTCATTTTTCAAGAAACACCATATCGAGATATTCGCGTTTAAAGTTTCAAGTTCAGTTCAAGGCCGCGACAAGACGCGCGGTTAGGAGCGCTGTAACTTTTGTTCTACTGCCCCAATCTCTATGAAAATTTGGGAAAATGTTCTCAAGGAGTTGTTCTTAAAGATAAATCAATAAAATTTTTTTGAAAATAAAAAAGGTATATAACCCCTTAAGTTACAAAAAGATAAATTATAAAATAAAAATGTTACCACTAAAAATAAATAATATATAAGTATATGTGAATTAAGAAAAGCGTCAACGGCGGAATGGAAAGCGAAACCTAGTGCGAAACAAAGCGAACACTAGTGAATTAATAAAGACAAAGTATTTAAACAAGTTTGAATAAGTGTTATTTTCCGTTATTTTCCTAACAAAATAAACATAACAAGAGATCTAACAAGAAATGTTAAAATGTTAAAGCGCTTATAACAAGAAATGTATGTAAAATTTCCCATACAAACAGGCTAAAATTTTGAACGCATGGATTTCGAAGACTACAAACAGGCTAAAATTTTGAACGCATGGATTTCGAAGACTAGGTATAATAAATAAAACTATCCGATTGGGAATTTGAACTTGTATGGTATCCACGGAGAACAAGTTTGTGTCAAAATGTTGACACGTCCACTCCCGCCCCCAAAACAGAAATCTGGTTGTAGCGCCAGTTCGTTTATGTTTTTGGAAAATGTTGCCAAACTTTTCGATAGTTAATTATAGTTAACTATTATTATAGCAATTATAGTATAGTTAAATTGTGGGTGAAAGAGATGAGTACTGGGTATAATATAGTCGGGAAACTCGACTATAGTCGTTCTTTTTTGTTTATAATTAAACGAAATGTAATAAAATTGTAAATCTATTTTAAACACTACTTATAGTTAAAAAATACTTTAAATATTCTCTATACTAAATAGAGATACCTACAGATTTTTGAAGTCCAAAAGAATCAATAGTGTATATTATATAAATCTATTTAAAAATTTATTAAATAAAAAATAGTGTAATAAGGAAATGTTTTTATACTCGCTCATGAACTTTTTATTTATTTTGTAGAGGTATTTTCACTATCAAACAGTTCGATGAGCTCAATTTTATCAGGCGATGCCACAATGGGAAATAACAGCAATAAAAAAAGGACAAACTCAAGTGAATTGACATTTAGTGGCAGATTCAAGTCAATAAATCAACAGGAGGATTTAAATCAGAATAACTTCTGCATATTTTCCGCAAAAAATAATGTGTCTTCCCATCTAAATGAAATTCATAAACCATTATTTGAAGATTATAATGCTAATGACTCTAGTGCATCTTGTAGCCGTTTTTTTTCTATCGTCAATACACAAAATTCGGAAAAATTAAATGATTTTTATAAGCATAAACAATCAATCGCTTCTCAAATACACTTGCCAGTTGAGGCCCTTTGTCCTGTTTCAAACACGACTGAATTATTAAATGACACAACCGAGTCACGTTCCCAAAAAAAACGTGGTCGTAAAAAGGGATCTAGAGGTGTGGGTGCTGTAATTTCTAAAGAGTCGTCTAGCTTATGCCAGCAAATCTTCTCAGGCAGCTCTGCTGTTAAAAAAGTCAAAACAACTAAAGAACTTTTTAATGAAATTCAGAGCAGAAAATTAAGTACTACTGCGCACTCTTCAACATTTCGTAATTTGACTAAATGTGCACGAATAAAAAGGAGAACGTCGTCATGTTCAGGTAAGTTTTATTATTCTCTTTTGGAATCTTAAGTCGTTGAAGGTTCTTAATTGTTCACAGAAGCATCAATAAATTCACCAAATTTAATCGAAAATTACTCGAGCAACGTTACTCTTTTGGATGTTGATAACTTTTCAAAAAAAGTTCGTGGTAAGACAAAAGATTCAATATACTTTCATACAGTATGATATACTTACATGTGAATAGTTTAGTGTCACGGCTTTAGACTTTAGTGTTACGGAATAAGCTCTTTTTATACCCTTGCAGAGGGTATTATAATTTTGGTCAAAAGTGTGCAACGCAGTGAAGGAGGCATCTCCGACCCGATAAAGTATGCATATATATTCTTGATCAGGATCACCTGAGTTGATATGAGCATGTCCGTCTGTCCGTCGGTCCGTCTGTCTGTCTGTTTCTACGGGAACTAGTCTCTCAGTTTAAAAGCTATCGACTTCAAACTTTGCACACACCCTTCTTTCCTTTGGTCAGTTTATCCGATCTTTCATAACGATCGGCCGACTATATCTTATAGCTGTCATATAACTGAACGATCGGAAATAGTATTTGGTAGAAATACCAACTTTCGTATTTTTGAAGATAGAAGTTTGGGACTTTTTATACCCTTGCAGAGGGTATTATAATTTTGTCCAAAAGTGTGCAACGCAGTGAAGGAGACATTTCCGACCCTATAAAGTATATATATTCTTGATCAGGTCCGTCTGTCCGTCTGTCTGTCTGTCTGTTTCTACGCGAACTAGTCTCTCAGTTTTAAAGCTATTGTCTTGAAACTTTGCACACAGCCTTCTTTCCTTTGCACCCAGTATATAAGTCGGAACGGCCCGGATCGGCCGACTATATCCTGCTGCCATATAACTGATTGATCGGAAATGGTATAACTTTGGTGTTTTTAGAGTTAGAGAGTTCAAATTTGACACAAGAGCTATTTTTGGCAAAATATTACGACATGCCAAATTTTATAAGATTCGGTCGACTATATCCTATAACTGAACGATCGAAAATGACCCAACTTTGGTGTTTTTGAAGATAGAAAGCTGGAATTTGGTACAGATTATATTTTTGATCAGTTGATCCAACCTACCAAATTTCATTAGGATCGGCCGACTAAATCCCATAGCTGCCATATAACTGAACGATCGGAAATGGTTTTTGGTAGAAATACCAACTTTGGTATTTTTAAAGATAGAAGTTTGGGACTTCTTTTAAATTTTGTATTATAATAAATTGGGTTATATTATCAAATTCTCATAAGGATCGGCCAACTATATCCGATGTTTGCGATATATATCCGGTTTTAACTGCAAGGGTATATCAACTTCGGCTCCGCCCGAAGTTAGCTTTCCTTTCTTGTTTTATTTAGTTATGTCCTCCACCTTTATATCGGGTTTTGTTTTGGCTTTTATGTAAGCCGAGATATCAACCTCAGTAATATCAGGGGCAAACCGAGATACAAATATATTTTTTGACGGAGGAATCTATAACGGGGCTTTGTTGTGTTGAGCGAACAATTTATTAAAACCTTGCAGTTAAAACCGAAAACGTCGGATATAGCTGGTCGATTCTTATGAGAATATCATAATATAACCAATTTATTACAATAAAGCTACAAACAAGTCCCAATCTTCTATCTTTAAAAATACCAAAGTTGGTATTTTTACCAAATACGATTTCTCATCGTTCAGTTATATGGTAGCTATAGGATATAGTCGGCCGATCGTTATTAATTTTGGAGGGTAAAAAAAAATAGAATCTATACAAAGTTCCAACTTTCCATCTTCAAAACACGAAAGTTTGGTCATTTTCGATCGTTCAGTTATATGAAAGCTATGATATAGTTAAACGAAATTTTGCATGTCGTATTATTTTGCCAAAAATAGCACTCATGCTTAATCCGAACTCTCTAACTCAAAAAACAACAAAGTTACAGCATTTCCGATCAATCAGTTATATGGCAGCTTTAGGATATAGTCGTCCAATCTCGGCCGTTCCGACTATACCACTTGTCATTTCGGTAGATTCCAAACTTGATTCTGAAGAGGTGAAATCACAAGAGTTTGGTGACATAGAATTTATTTGCATTAAAATCATTTTGTTCGCTAAATCTTTATACATTACGTGGCCATATATACCGCCTTTTTCTGAACTTCAGAGTTCAGAAACATTCAACCCCAGAGAATCCATGTCACCCTGTCATGGTTAATAAGGCTAAAGGTGTCCTTGGTTTTATTAAGGGGTTATATACCTTCTTTGTCGAAGAAAAAGAGCAAAGTTCGGATTTTTTTTTAGGTTCGTAGCAATTATTTAATTACAGGGATGTTTTAATTTTTTTATAGTACACTTTATTAACACTTTATTATTAACACTTTATTCCCCAAGTCAAACAGGTCAACTGAAACCATAAAAGTAAAAAAATTTCATTAGTTTAGTGTAATTCGTTGTGCTTGAACGATTGGTTTTAAAATTTTTAGTTTTTTTATGCATACGGGAACGTTTTATGCTAAAAATGAACTTTTTGGTCTCTAGAAATTTTACTAAAAAATTCATTTCGGCGAAAAATAGTTTGTGCGTAAAAAGTCGATCGTTCAAGCACAGAAGAATTTCATTACGAACATTTAAAAAAAAATTTGAATTAAATCGGTTCAGTAGTTTTACGCCATTAAAAATTGTTTTTATTGTTTTTCAAAGTATTCTCCAGCATGAATTATACACTTTTGCATGCGCTCAAACCAATTGTCGAAGCACTTTGTCCACACCGATTGAGACACCTCCAAAACATGGTTTTTTGAACTCTTCAACAGCATCTTCTGGCGTCGAAAATCGTTGACCACGAATTTTTCTCTTGATGTGCGCGAATAAAAAGAAGTCATTAGGTGCCAAGTCCGAAGATTTCGGATTTTCTCCGAAGATTTCAGGGAAACAAATTGTGGTGTACCACTCAGAATTGACTGACCTATGTTGCTCAAGCGGAACAGTCGCCACATGACCTGTTTTACCGAAGAAACAGGCCACCATTTGCTTCGAAGTGCTTCTTCCACGAACAACTTTCGTTGGATTTGGTTCGTCTTCGAAGACCCACACGGTCGATTGCTGTTTGGTTTAGGGCTTGTAAGCATAGATTCATGATTCCTTACCTGTGGCGATCTTATAAAGATCCGATGCCTCTATCCCACGGTATGTCACATGACGATCTTGCATTATCAGTTCATGCACGGCGTCAATGTTCTCTGGAACAACGACTGTTTTTGGACAAACTTCGACTTCGAGCGAGCGTCGGCCACACGATTGAATTCTTTTTACTAGTTTTTCACAGTGCTCGATCGTCATACAAAGATTTAATTTCAACGACGCACTCTTGTCGGGTTAATTCACGTCGAAAGCCGTGAAAAATGATTGCGCGAAAATGTTCTGAGCACGTTTCTTCTAAAATTGTCAAACTTCCCAATGAAAACGTCAGATGGCGCCAGGCAACACTTAGTATGGCCACTAGGCCAAAAATATATATAGCAGCCCTCGTACATCAATACCGCATAGAATCTATACATAAGAGTTTAGGGGTCTTCACTGGGATGCAAATCTTATCTTCCTTAAACTCTAAATCAGTGTTCAGCACGTCCCTATTCCGAGTGCATAGGAATTTCCTATTAGGAAATTTCTCATTCCTCCGTATCATCTCACTTTTTAATCCTTCAAACTTAAAATCTATTTTAAATTTTTTAGGCCATTCTTCCTCGTTATCTTCCTAATTTTTTAGACTGATTCTTAATAACTCGCTTACCGCGATTCGAGCGCACTTTATGCGGAAACGCCTCCTCGGTCGGTTTGACCTCCAAGCATTTTGATGAATCCAGAAATTCTAACTGTACTTATTGGTGCACTAACCATTCCCTAATTTCTTAAAGACCGCGAAAAAATCGATATTTGTGATATATCTCAGATTTTAATTGCAAGGATATATCAGCTTCGGTTCCTCCCAAGGTTAGCTTTCCTTTTTATACCCTTGCAGAGGGTATTATAATTTTGTCCAAAAGTGTGCAACGCAGTGAAGGAGACATCTCCGACCCTATAAAGTATATATATTCTTGATCAGGATCACCTCCTGAGTTGATATGAGCATGTCCGTCTGTCTGTCCGTTTCTACGCGAACTAGTCTCTCAGTTTTGAAGCTATCGTCTTGAAACTTTGCACACACCCTTCTTTCCTTTGCACGCAGTATATAAGTCGGAACGGCCCGGATCGGCCGACTATATCCTATAGCTGCCATATAACTGAACGATCGGAAATGGTATTGGTAGAAATATCAACTTTCGTATTTTTTAAGATACTTGGGACTTTTTTTTAGATTTTTTATTGTAATTGATTGGTTTTATTATAATGTAATAAGGATCGGCCAACTATATCCGATGTTTGCGATATATATCCGGTTTTAACTGCAAGGGTATATCAACTTCGGCTCCGCCCGAAGTTAGCTTTGCTTTCTTGTTTGTTTTTTGTGTTATTTTAAATACAAGTTTTCTACCAGAGTTTTAACATGCTCTTTCATTTTAAGAAATTATGAATATTTTTATATGGTGTCTAAATTATGCCATACTCATACTCATATTCATGCCAATAATACAATATATATTTTTTTTTTTTTTTTTTTTTTTTTACAGAAACTGTTAATACGGATAGTGATACTTCAGACCACTTCAGTAGCAAATCCCAAGAAGTTAAGGAGTGTACATCTTTGGATAGCAACAGCTGTAGTCGTCAGACTTCCTCATTCGTTAATTACTCTAGGAGCTTTACCACGGAAAGTTTAAATGATATTACCACACAGCTAATGCACCTTATTAACAGCTTTGGTAGCCCAATCAGTGTGCATGAGATTGAGGAATCTTACCAAGCTCAACTAGTACCCTGTAGTTGCATAATTTTTGAAAATGATATTAACTTGTTGAGAGAGTCGAAACCTTTCACATCAGATTACCAGGGAAATAAAGCCAATCCTGGCATAAAATGCAAAGGAAAGTTCGATCATAATACAAAACAAGAAAAGATAAGTACAAGTCATGAGCAGTCAACTGAGAAGGAAGAAATTCTGAAAAAACCTCAGAAGTCTATATTTGATTTAGATTTTGAAGATGAAGATGATTCACTGAAGTCTTTAGTGAACGCATTTCCAAAACCAGTAGCTAATAAAGCGACAGAGAAGATATCAAAACCACATATTTTTACAAATAAATTTTTATTGAGTTTGAGCAATACCAATATCGATGCTCAACTTGACAGCTGTAGTCAAGAGAATGTCGATGAGTTACCTAAAGTAATTCAATCTGTATTTACCATAAACGAGGATCCAGATTGCTTAGCAAAAAAAAGATTCTATGTGCAAACTAATAAAGTTAGTAGTTTTCACATTAATGCATTGCACAATTACTATATTCCAAATATTAATGGAAATTGGGATAGTATAGATGAATCTATTTCTTTCAAATCAATAAATGATTTTCTGAATACTTTATATTCTTACAATGTAACAAATGGATCTGACGTTGTACCCAAATACGGGTTTCTTCAATATGATCATATTAGAAAAGATTTAAGTTCGCTTAAATTTTTCAAACCTACCCAAGTAAAATCTTTTCAGAAAGATTTTTCACCTTTTCTTGGAGTTGCTAAATGCTTGCCAACATGTAGAAAATATAAGCGCAAAACCTTAGATAGTCATAATGAAAGTGCAGACCAAACTTTTAAAAACAAGCTAAATCGGGACTGTCCACTCCAGATCGATACTGAAATACCAATCTCTGATATGATTACCTACAACAACAGCTTGGAAAATATGAAATACAAAGAAAGCTATTTTAATCCTGCCCTAGTCGATCATTTTGATAGTAGCTATATTTCAGCAATCAGTAACAATTTGCTAACATTCGCTAATAAAAAAGAGATACGTGATGGACATGCTGTGGATCTAAAAACTCAAGACAATGCCAACCCTATTTGTAAAAACAGTTGTAAGTCTCCAACTTTAAAAAACGTGTCAAATATTGGTAAAAAAAAAGCTCAAATAAGAAGACACGAAAAAAATCGTAAAAGACGTGGTCCAGGTGGTGGACAAAAACAAGATTCTGAGGAAAACACTTATTTAATGAGGAAAATCAAACGGATTAAAATAAGCTTAAATGACACAATAACTGACCGGAGGGGTGAAAATAATAGCAGTGAAAATGACGATACTGTGAACCATATTGAGGTTGATGGACAACATGGGAAAAATGAATATGAAATTGTGCACCGTACGAGCAATGATGGCGGTGTTTCTAGCAATCATATCGTATTGACAATCAAAAAAACTCCAAAAAATTTATTCGAAACTGAAATTTTAAAAGAATCGTCATCCACCCCTAATCTCATTAATTCTTTCCAAAGAAAGTTTGCCTATCCGTCATCGGAATCGTCATCTTGATCGACAAACAATTCGAAAGTCTTTTTCTCGTAAAAGTAATACCGTTGATTTGGACTTAAAGCATTGGTTTCGCTTTAAGGACAAAGTGAAAAATACTGTTAAAAAAAAACAAAGACTTCATAAGAAACTTTTTTTTGAAGATGAATTGTTAACAGAGAATTTTAGAGGTCAAAAACACAGAATAATAAATTACAGCAGTAGTAGCTCTAGTTTCGATGACAGCGATTTTGAATACATTGCAGTGAAAAAAAAAGGTGATGCAAAAAAAATCGCAAAATCAAATATAAAAGAAATTGATAGAAGCGTTCAATCCGTGCTACCTGTAAAATTAGTTGAGGACAAAGACGTACTTTCGCTGGGTAGCGACGAAGAAAAAGATATTAATTTAATTCATTCTACTTCTAAAATAATAAAAAACAATGTTCATGAATATGAAATTTTAAGAAACAATGGTATGCTGTTATCATTCAATTCGATTTTTGCTAAGAAACACAGCTTAATAAATAATTTAAATTCTGTTGGAGGTAATTTACCTAAGGAAGAAAAAGGTTCCCTGGATATATTACAAACTGAGCTCAATAACGTTTGTAATATAAACGAGGATGTTGAACTTAGTTGTTTAAAAAATAGCATCCATGTTAACAATAGTAAAATTGAACTTATTGGACAAAAATCATCTTCAATTGGAGCCTTATTAAATAATCAAAAATGTCATGATGATGATGAATGTTTTGAAGCAGTCGAGTCTCCTAGTATTGAGCATCGTATTGGTATTCGCCTATCAAAGAATAATTTAGACAACGTTGTCCAATCTACTTCAACAATCCAAAAATTTAAGGAATGGCACCAAGTTCTTCAATTAAAATCTTACAACGATGAACCTTTAATTGTTATGCCATACGTGGTTCTTGAATGAACTTTGAATTCACAAGCTGTTTGATCACAAGCATTTAAAAAAAAACACCATCTAGCTAATAAAAACACAACTGAATTTAAAAAAAATAAAATTAAAATATGTGTAATCTTGTCAATGTTTTTTAGATGTCTCTTTTTGGTAATTCGTTATTATTAATAATTTAAGCAGCTTATGATATGTTTTAAAAAAGCAATGAGAAAAAATTATTTTACATATTGTATATGTTTGTAGGTTTAGTATAAGAAAATTTAATACTTCTATAAAAATTCTTTTGTTACATAAAATTTTTTTTTAAACATTTTTTTGAGAAAATACTTCAGTTATTTTTTCAACCATAAAACTGGAAAATTGTGCAGTAACCGTAAATAAACCTGATTCGTTCTTACATTTTAAATATTATTCTGTTTCTGCGATGTCGAATTTATGCTTTCCTTTCACGGTTTCAGCCGATTTGTGTATGCATAAACGCCATTTCGTGAATTCTGCAACACACGAAAGATGACTATAATGTCAGCCTCAAAGAATGAATTGGTTTACAAATCAGGTTGCAATTGAATGAAATTTCATCTTAGGGACTTTGGAAATTAATTTTTCATATATTCCGAGTTCATATTTTCCGACTGTAAATGATGAATTTAAGTTTGTCCATCGCGTTGCTTGGTTTCACTTTTTTTGAAAGTCTGACCAAACGACAATACCTAATTTTATACTGATGGCATCTCTACTAAATCCAAATCACGAAATTATATGTGTCGCATAAGCAGAGGTTATTTTTATATCACGCTTTCAAGAAATAGTTATTTCCATCGCATAAACATAGTATTATATATGAATTAATTTAAATTGTTTCAAGCCAAAGCAGAACCGAGCAGAAAACAAAACCGACATATTTTCAAACAAAGCTATCTATCCTTGAAGTAGCTTGGGACCGAAAAAGAAACAAATATCCGAGGAACGGCCAGAACCAAATGCTACCTTTAATATGTTGACATCTATTGCGACATCTTCAAATATGGCCGTGACAAACTAATGCAAACCACGAGTCGTAAGGATGATGCTGATGATCAGTTCGAAGATCAGTGTGAGAAACATCCCCGCACAACTGGTTTGACCTTTAGAAAATCTGATAATAAGCTATTCTCGGAAAATACCGACAGCAAATAAGATTTGCTGATTGAATGATTTATGCGTAAGGTTGATCTGTCATTTTAGGCGGACAGCACGTTTTTGTTCTGTTCTGTTTTTTTGTTTTTTTTGTGCTGTTCGGACAGCACGTCTGTCTGTTTCTTCGCGAACTAGTCTCTCAGTTTTAAAGCTATCGACTTGAAACTTTGCACACACCCTTGTTTATAATATATAAGTCGGAACGACCGGGATCGGCCGACTATTTCCTATAGCTGCCATATAACTGAACGATCGGAATTATTTTTGGTAAAAATACCAACTTCGTTTTTTTTTTAAGATTGTGTTTAGTCGTAACTTGTTTTTAAGAATAATATGTGAGGGAAATACGTAGAACTCGCAACTTGGGCTACTTAGCTATGAGACGGGGCATAGCAAGCTACGAGCAAATAAAATAACCCCCAACGAGTCCGAGCTGCAAGATATCTACGTGAAATATATTTGAATTGTACCGCCTAAAGATATTATCGCTCTGTTAAGTACTCGTTCTTGTCACTCGCTGCGTCGCAGTTTCTAATGGAAGAAGAGAAGAAGCAGATAGAAACTAGTAATAAATTAACTTCTATTGAATTCGGTTGATGCGTTTCTACTGGGACCATAGTTGCTGGCCTGAAACGGGCATTTTCGCACTTTGCCATTTTGGAGCAAACATTTTTTAGCGCCCCCGGGTGGACTCAGAAGGACGTATCATCATATATACCTAGCAGATCAGCTATACGTACATCCGCAATATCAGTTTGGGCTTGTACTCGACACGCCGCTGGAATTCATTGTTCATATAGCACATCAGCTGGTATTCGCTAATCGCTAAGTAACAAATTGATAGCATTTTGGTAAATGAACTACATACATAAGCCTGCAAAATATCAGCCAAGGCGTAAGTTTTGAGGCAAACACGTGTCAAGATTACAGGTTGGTTCTTTAGTTGCTCGTTGCCGTTCTTTCTCTCTTCACATGCACATACCATCACACACATACATACAGCAAAAATACAGTTCATCGATCAGAGGGAGCTTTGAAATTCGTTGCAGCACCTTAATTAATCTTAGCCCGAGTTTTGTGGATTCGAGTTGTTTAATTTGTCTCTGCTGTAGAGTAACGGCTCACGCTTGGACTTCTTGGGGGGTCTTTCCAGTCCATCGTGTTGGTTTTGACCGCGATTGGACGCAAGATTGTGTAAATAAAAGTAGTTTTATAATTGTTTGGTTTTTGATAAAATTTTTTTATTTTTTAACAAATAATAAAACGATACGTTAGGTTCAAAGCGGTAGCTTCGAATATGCCTGTAATGGAAGGATGTGGTTTTCCTTGTTTCCGTGGCTCCCATTTTTTACTGGAGTTGTTGCATGTGAAATAACGTGGAACATCACCATACACCAATGTTTTCGCGAATTGGCCAAAAACATCAGGTTTTTGGCACAATGTAAAAAATTCAGTTAGAGTCGTTTTCGGAGCTTCGAACGCTCTTTGGAGAACATTTTCTTCAGTGGTATACACGTTGGCCGTTTTCAAGATGTATTGCCAGATGTTGGACAGCAGAAACTCTTTCGTGGATGGGAAAGCTCAGAATATGCCAAATAGGGTGACCAGGCGTGCGTATTAATACGGACATGTCCGTATTTTCAGCTCTGTGTCCGTTCGTCCGTATTTTTTTTGTAAAATGTCCGTATTTTTCGCGTTTTTAACGAAAAAACAGGTTGCACCTGCAATTTTTCCGAAAGGAGTTTCTAGACTTAAACATTCGAAAGCGCCCGCGCTCGCAGCTGACGGAGAGAACGCGCAATTAGTTTAGCACGCGTTAACGGTAAAATTCCCTAGAAATATGGTACGATTGCGTCTGGTTGTTCGGTTTGCTATGTATGTATGCATACTGTCGCGTACATATGTACATTGCTTTTAGCGTTGCTTTGTGTATTTCTGTAACAGCTGACTTTTTTATTCTCAATCAGTCAATCAAGAATATGCAAAGTATAATTTCAATATACCGGGGGGGGGGTGGATACGACAAAACGGCGGTGTCCGTATTTACCACCTCAGCTATCTGGTCACCCTAATGCCAAATAGCTTCATTGCTGCTAATGTATCTGCCCATTTGGTACCGTGCTATTTCGTCATTTCTATTTATGTTGGTAATTACTACACGTCAACAACACGTGGTAATTATGCTGTTAAAATTTAGCTTATGTGACACGATCGTAATTGTTATGCCGTATGTGGTTCTTGAATGAACTTTGAATTCACAAGCTGTTTGATCACAAGCATTAAAAAAAAACACCATCGAGCTAATAAAAACACAACTGAATTACAAAAAAATAAAATTAAATTATGTGTTACAAAACTATCTGTCCTTGAAGTAGCTTGGGACCGAAAAAGAAACAAATATCCGAGGAACGGCCGGAACCAAATGCTACCTTTAATATGTTGACATCTATTGCGACATCTTCAAATACGGCCGTGACAAACTAATGCAAACAACGAGTCTTAAGGATGATTCTGATGATCAGTGTCAGAAACATCCCCGCACAACTAGTTTGACCTTAAGAAAATCTGATAATAAGCTATTCTCGGAAAATACCGACAGAAAATAAGATTTGCTGATTAAATGATTTATGCGTAAGGATGACCTGTCATTTTAGGCGGATAGCACGTTTTAGAGAGTTCAAATTTTGCATGAGTGGTATGTGTGGCAAAATAATAAGACCTATCAAATTTCAAAAGGATCGGCCGACTATATCCTATAGCTGCCATATAACTGAACGATCGGAATTATTTTTGGCAAAAATACCAACTTCGTTTTTTTTTGAAGATTTAAGTTTGGGACTTTTTTTAGATTTTGTATTGTAATAAATAGGATATATTATTATATTCTCATAAGGATCGGCCAACTATATCAGATTATTGCGATATATATCCGGTTTCAACTGCGAGGGTATATCAACATCGGATCCGTCTAAAGTTAGCTTTCCTTTATGTTATTTGTTGTTTTTGTATTTTTAATTAAAAGCCTGCAAATATTATTTGCCACGCAAGTAAGAATGCGTCTAAAAGCTGTGCACTTACTTGGAAAAACTTCTGAGGTAAAAATATCCGGCTTTAACCAAGTTTCTGCAAAGGATTTTTCTGCAAAAGTGTGCGACGCAGTGAAGGAGACATCTCCAACCCCTAAAGTATATATATTCTTGATCAGGATCACCTCCTGAGTTGATATGAGCATTTCCGTTTGTCCGTCTGGCTGTTTCTTCGCGAGCTAGTCTTTCAGTTTTAAAGCAATCGACTTGAAACTTCGCACACACCCTTGTTTCTTTGCACGCAGTATATAAGTCGGAACGGCTGACTATATCCTATAGCTGCCATGTAACTGATTGATTGGAAATGCTATGACTTTAATGTTTTTAGAGTTAGAGAGTTCAAATTTTGCATGAGTCCTATGTTTTGCAAAATAATGCGACCTATCAAATTTCATATGGGTCGGCCGACTATATCTTGTGGCTGCCATATAACTGAACGATCGGAATTATTTTAGGTAAAAATACCAACTTCGTTTTTTTTTTTTGAAGATTGAAGTTTGGGACTTTTTTAAGATTTTGTATTGTAATAAATAGGATATATTATTATATTCTCATAAGGATCGTCCAACTATATCAGATTTTTGCGATATATATCCGGTTTCAACTGCGAGGGTATATCAAAATCGGATCCGCCCAAAGTTAGCTTTCGTTTATGTTATTTGTTGTTTTTTTGTATTTTTAATTAAAAGCCTGCAAATAAGCTTCAGATCGATACCAGAAATGGTTTTAATTGAAACCTCGAGCGTGAGGTGATTTGTATCCTCTGGGGTTGAAAGGGCAAAGCTCTGGAAAGAGTGGTACCATCAGGATCAGATACAAAACATAAGTCTAAAAGCCGACCTAACAAAATGCTAACATGGTCAATTTGACCAAGGGACATGTCAAACATGCCCGCAGTGAATTCATAGTGCGTGATAAGAGATAAAGATGGTGAGTTCGACATTAGACCCATTCAATTGTGGGATATTAAAGTCACCCACAGCTACAAGCTGTTCACAATCGGATTTGTTATAAAAATATAACAAGAAAGAAAAGCTAACTTCGGACGGAACCGAAGTTTATGTATAAACCTTTGCAGTTAAAACCGGATATATATCGCAAAAATCGGATATAGTTGGCTGCTCCTTATGAGAATATCATAACAAAATCAATTGATTACAATAAAATATGTAAAAAAGTACTAAGCTTCTATCTTCAAAAATACCAAAGATGGTATTTCTACCAAATACCATTTCCGATCGTTCAGTTATATGGCAGCTATAAGATATAGTCGACCGATCGTTTTGAAATTTGGTGGGTCTTATTAAGTGACCAAAACTAAAATCTGTACCAAGTTCCAGATTGACCCAAAACACAAAAGTTGGGTCACTTCCGATTGTTCAGTTATATGGCAGCTATACGGACGGACAGACGGACATGCTCATATAAACTCAGGAGGTGATCCTGATCAAGAATATATATACTTTATAGGGTCGGAGATGTCTCCTTCACTGTGTTGCACACTTTTGGACAAAAGTATAGTACCCTCTCCAAGGGTATAAAAACGGGTTGAATAGCGGATTCCAGTGATCCGACGAAGAACCTCATGTCACCAAATTTTTCTGATTTTACCTCTTTAGAAGTAAGATTGGAGTCTACCGAAATCAGGATTCCTATCCCTTTTCGCAGAGGTCGATTGCGTCTAAAAGCTGTGCACTTACTTGGAAAAACTTCGGAGGTAAAAAATCCGGCTTTAACCAAGTTTCTGCAAAAGATTTTATTAAGATACCGAGCGTTTTCCGTAACTGCACAAAATTGTTCAAAAATTTTCTTTCAATTTCCTTCCTCTCTTTCGAATCAAAGTGGAGCAATGCAATATGAAGTCAAAAATGGTACGTCTGTTACGTTTGCCAAGCTTGGTCTATTTTGGCCGAAATACAGAAAACTGCAAGACCCTACATATTGCCGTAAACCGCTGTTTACATACTTAAGAATCGAATTTTGAGAAACTTCAGTTTTAACTTAAACCGTATCGGTTCCCGGGTGCTGTGCTATATTTGGAGGCGATTTAAAAATTTGTTTAATCCTCTTCTTTTTTATACCCTTGCAGAGGGTATTATAATTTTGTCCAAAAGTGTGCAACGCAGTGAAGGAGACATCTCCGACCCTATAAAGTATATATATTCTTGATCAGGATCACCTCCTGAGTTGATATGAGCATGTCCGTCTGTCCGTCTGTCCGTCGGTCCGTCTGTCCGTCTGTCTGTCTGTCTGTTTCTACGCGAACTTGTCTCTCAGTTTTAAAGCTATCGTCTTGAAACTTTGCACACACCCTTCTTTCCTTTGCACGCAGTATATAAGTCGGAACGGCCGGGATCGGCCGACTATATCCTATAGCTGCCATATAACTGATTGATCGGAAATGGTATAACTTTGGTGTTTTTACAGTTAGAGAGTTTAAATTTGACATGAGAGTTACTTTTGGCAAAATAATACGACATGCCAAATTTCATAAGGATCGGCCGACTATATCCCATAGCTGCCATATAACTGAACGATCGGAAATAACCCAACTTTCGTGTTTTTGAAGATAGAAATCTGGAACTTGGTACAGATTATATTTTTGGTCAGTTAATCCGACCTACCAAATTTTATAACGACCGGCTTATCTTATAGCTGCCATATAATTGAACGATCGGAAATGGTTTTTGGATTTTACCATTACCATACCAGAATTACCAACTCTGGTATTTTTGAAATAGAAATTTGGGATTTTTTTTAAGATTCTATATAATAATAACTTGAGTTATAATATCATATTCTCATAAGGATCGGCCAACTATATACGATGTTTGCGATATGTATCCGGTTTTTCCTGCAAGGGTATATAAACTTCGGCTCCGCCCGAAGTTAGCTTTCCTTTGTTGTTTTTTTTTTTTTTTTCGTGCAATAAAGGTCTTATTTATTTCCTTCGCTCGCAATTTTCCTTCGCTCTCTCCCAAGTTCCTATTTGGCACAGTGGTTCAAGGTACAGTGTTTATTAATATATTTTTTTATATTTTTAACTAGGCCTTTAGCATTTCAGAGCGGTCTTTTGTTCTTTTTATACCCTTGCAAAGGGTATTTTAATTTTGTCCAAAAGTGTACAACGCAGTGAAGGAGACATCTCCAACCCTATAAAGTATATACAATATTCTTGATCAGGATCACCTCCTGAGTTGATATGAGCATGTACGTCTGTCTGTTTCTTCGCGAACTAGTCTCTCAGTTTTAAAGCTATCGACTTGAAACTTCGTAACGTCGATGTTTGGACTCAGTTTAGTAGAAGTCTTACACGTGCCAGATCTTCTTCGATCTCCTTGCCTTTTGAGACCAGGAGCTATTTCAGCCGGGTCCGAAGTCGATAATAAATGAGTTAATGTTTAGATGGCTCAATTGCTAGTTGAGTTTCACGTGTTAGACAAAGAAAAGTTTTCTAGACTCTCGGTATGACTTTATTATTACGTCCGAACTCTTGTACGGTCTAAATTCAACTACCGCTTAGCAGCGATCAGAAAAAGCTTAAAGTCTAATTACAGTGGATCTTATCTCTAATCTTGTATGTATGTGTAGGTCACAATTAAGGGCATTAGAATAGTAATAGTTGTAGTTATAGTTATAGTTATAGTTATAGTTATAGTTATAGTTATAGTTATAGTTATAGTTATAGTTATAGTTATAGTTATAGTTATAGTTATAGTTATAGTTATAGTTATAGTTATAGTTATAGTTATAGTTATAGTTATAGTTATAGTTATAGTTATAGTTATAGTTATAGTTATAGTTATAGTTATAGTTATAGTTATAGTTATAGTTATAGTTATAGTTATAGTTATAGTTATAGTTATAGTTATAGTTATAGTTATAGTTATAGTTATAGTTATAGTTATAGTTATAGTTATAGTTATAGTTATAGTTATAGTTATAGTTATAGTTATAGTTATAGTTATAGTTATAGTTATAGTTATAGTTATAGTTATAGTTATAGTTATAGTTATAGCAAAGATTATACAGTACATAGATGGGACATCTCATACAAAGAAAAATTTTCTATGGCGGGTTCCAGCAGTGGAACCCGCTGGAACGAGCGGGTTCCATTGCGCGACAAGTTAAGTTTGAGAAATTTTTCGCGAGACAACGAATGAGGAATAGCCGAGTGGTAGAGTGCTCGGCTGGTGTGCAAAGTAAAATGAGTTCAAACCAGGCTCGGGACATCCATTTTTTTTTTAATTTTAAATCTATTTATATTATTGTTTTATTATTTTAATGTGTTTTTTTAAATTTATAATCCAATAAAAAAAAATACAAAATTGTAAAATCACCTTAACATCGTCTCAGTTCGTAGTGGAACCCGCTGTAAAAATGTCTATAAGTGCGGGTTCTACGGCATTTTGGTAGGCCGCGTCATGAAACCCGCTCTCAAATGTTTTCACTTTTTCCGTCGTGGAACCCGCTGTATCAATGAAAACATTTGAGAGCGGGTTCCACGACAAACGGCTGGCAGATGAGATAGGGAGAGAGAGAATTCTATTTTTAGATCGTAACATCTTTGGAACGATGAAAGTTTGAAACGTTGTAATCGAACCAATGTAAGAGTAAAGAGATCAGAAATATCTTTTACTATCCTTACTCGTCAACTCTGTTTTTGGTATAGATTCTAGCGCCTCCTTTAATACCAATTTTAAGTATCATAAAATCAACTTCGAGGGTAGCCTAGATGGATAGTGCGTGGTCCTTATTCATCGGGTCCTGGGTTCGATTTCATTAACGGGCGGTTGTTTCAATTTTGATAAAGTTTTAGTTTTATGATTATTTTTATATTTACTTTTATTTTTATATTATTATTATTTTTTAATAGCATTCTATTACAGTTGTTGTAAAAATAAGTGACGGACGTGTCGGATGACAAAATGCTGAAAGGACTCCCTTGAAATTTTATTAGAATTTTATTAGCGGGACATAAGAAAGAATAAAACGATTTGACAATTGTAAAATTAAAGAAAAATATTTCAATTAAAGAAAAAAAAAAATAATAATATTTATAAAAGAAAGAAAAAGTTCAAAGTCCTTACGAGGATTTGAACACAGAAGATTTACACACACATAGAGTAACTCTATGCGTTACGCTACCATCCTGTCTAGATCTGCGGGGATCAAAAATACTATTTGTTCTACCAACTACCACATCGGCGCATCGAAAACAGAAACGAGAAATTGAAATTGAAATTTGGAAGCCAAAACCTTTTTACGCCGTCGTGCGAGCAGTCACACATACACACATAGGCTCACATTTTTGTTGACGGGTACATGTAAAGAGTTCTAAAAATAGAATCGTATGCATGTGCGTTCCCCCCTCACCAACAAGCTCGACGCAAAAAGTTGACCGTTTTGGGCCCTGATGTCCCATCTATGTACTTTATAATCTTTGGTTATAGTTATAGTTATAGTTATAGTTATAGTTATAGTTATAGTTATAGTTATAGTTATAGTTATAGTTATAGTTATAGTTATAGTTATAGTTATAGTTATAGTTATAGTTATAGTTATAGTTATAGTTATAGTTATAGTTATAGTTATAGTTATAGTTATAGTTATAGTTATAGTTATAGTTATAGTTATAGTTATAGTTATAGTTATAGTTATAGTTATAGTTATAGTTATAGTTATAGTTATAGTTATAGTTATAGTTATAGTTATAGTTATAGTTATAGTTATAGTTATAGTTATAGTTATAGTTATAGTTATAGTTATAGTTATAGTTATAGTTATAGTTATAGTCATATGTGACTCCCCCCCAACAGTTTTCGGCAATAATAATTGATGAATAGTAAATAATTGTCATACATATACATACGTTCAATAAATTGTTAATATACATGTTTTTTCTTAATTTTAATTTTGGAATTCGAATTTTCTTTTAACTTGATATTTGTAAATTTTCTTATTTCTATTGTCATTTGATATTATTACTATTACTTAGGTCTATACTTACCAACTTTATTATTTTTTACATAGTTCTTATCAGTATTATCAGTATTTAATTGTTCCTTATGTTGCTAAATGATTTCTGAGAGATCCTGAAGTTGTTCTGAACTTAGTAAATTGCTTTAAATATCTATTGATCTATACTTTGTGGTAGAGTGGATTGTATTATTCTAGTGGATAATTGCTTGATATACTTTGTTTTGAATTGTATCTTTATTTTTATCATCTGCGTTGAACAAGTGAATATGTTCATTTAATGTTAAGTTATTTTACTAATAACATTATCGAAAATGTTATTTTCGATCTTGAACTCAAGCTTTCTCCTTCTGCGACAAGTGGAAATATAACGATTAATCTCTAAAAATAAATTCGACTTCATAAGTTCATTGAACTATTTATTTCCAATTTATACATTTAATCATTTAAAGTTATCTCTGTTGCGCTTTAACTATATTCTCCAACATAAGTCTCTCCGAGCTGTACTCTCTGGACGTATCCCGTTACATCATAGTTACTGTGGAGTTTGTTGTTCTTGACGACGCCGAACCTTCGTTGCACATCTCTTTTGTAACGTCATCTCTTACATCCGATCTGATCGTCCACTCTCGGCTACAGAGTGCTTCAGAGAGCCTAAATTCTTTACACGCTACTACAGTGGTCTGCAATCCGTCAAAAAAGAAGTCAAAAATGAGTCTTACTTGCACAGCAAAAAAATGTGAATTTGGTGGATCCATCACGGGTGACTCATACCTGTCTTGTTGGCTCTGCAACAACTGCTCACATATTAAATATGCTGGAGGAGGACACAATGGACGGATAAGTGACCTTATCAACAAGAAAATTGACCTGACATGGTCTTGCATCGCTTGTAGAGAATTTGAGTCAGAGATATGGACTTTTATGGTTTCCTAGATGTCCGCAAGCAATTCTCGGCCCTTAATGAGCAATTCCTCGCTCTTGAAACTCAATTCCTTGGGCTAAAGTTGTTAGGCGAATCCCCCAGCCGAAAAATTCCGAACAACAATCTGCTGACTGCTAAATTACTGAATACCCCTACATCCCATGCTGTACAAGTCGATGAATTTTCAACACCAAACATTTTACCGTCGACTACTTGTCTACCTACTTATGCTGTTCCAGTACCAAGGGACTTGGTGAGCCTTCAGGGCACTCTAATATTTATCCCTTGCAAGAAGCGATCAGCGTACCGAGTAAAAATCTCGAGCCACCTCTCATCTTGGAGCCTCCATCGTTGGACATCGTTGGACAACCCCCATTGTTGGACAACCTACCCTCTGCTCTAGCTGTGATGTCTCCAAAGCCTCTGGTTGGTGTGGCGCCTGAAGTTAGATCTTCTGGACTTACACTGAGGGCGGTTGCTCCTCGTAAGGCCATATTTGTCTCTCGGCTTATGCCGGATGCTACTGTTGATGATGTCAGGAGTCACCTGTTAAACCATCTTAAGGCAGCTCCTAATGAAATAGCTGTTTTTAAGTTTAACTTTAAGCATAAGCGTTCTATTTCTTCTTTTAAAATAGTTCTACCTGATTCCTACCTTGAAAAAGCACTTGATCCTGTAGCTTGGCCTGAGCACAGTATCATTCATGAATTCCTAGCAAAAGACGCTCAGAACCCAGCCCTGCAGAAACTGCTTCAAAAAACTGAATAACATAGTATTTTCCTGCTGCTATCAAAACGTTAGAAGTATTCTGAGTAAGCTGAGCAAATTTTTTACAAAGAGTTCTTCTTTTGATTTTGATGCTATCGTGCTTACTGAAACTTGGCTTAACTCCTCTGTCTCTGATTATGAAATTCTTGTTTCCAAATTTATAGTGTTTCGATTGGATCGTCCCACTTTTGCAGGTGGTGTCCTCATTACTGTTAGTAATGAATACCTTTCTGAAATTATTCCTTTCCCGAACGAGTTCGGAATTGAGTTCATTGCGGTGAAAATTTTAACTGGCTCGTCTCATATTTTCCTGACCTGTTCCTACATTCTTCCCATGGCTGAAGATATTGTGTACTTTCGCCATCTTGATGCCATTAGGTCTTTTTTTTCGTTGGTCAAGGACCGTGATTTAATCCTAATCATGGGAGATTTCAAACTTCCCATCATTTCCTGGATCCCGTCTGAGGTAGACAATTCCTGGCTTTCCAGTTGTCATAACGACTTTATCGATGGCTTAACCGATCTTGCCCTGCTCCAAATTAATCCAATTCATAACACTCATGGCAGATTTCTGGACCTTATTTTTTCCAATGTGTCATCCTCTGCGACAGTCATTCGGTCCCCGCCGCTATCGCTTCCTGAAGACTTTCACCATCCTACACTATTAGCATCGGTGTTAATTGATGTGCCTCACAATGATGCTTGCTTAAATGTTAAACCTTGTTTCAAATGCTTCAGAAAGACTGATTTTATGGCCCTTCCGAATCATTTAGCTGAAATCGATTGGAATGTTCTTTCATCTATAAACACAATTGAAGCAGCTACGGAATCGTTTTAATTCGAAATAATTCATAATGCCTTGAACAAATTTGTTTCGGAAGTCCCAGTATCATTTTCTACAAAACCACCTTGGTATAATAAACACCTTTCTCGTCTTAAGAACAGGAAATCCAGAGCTTACAAAAAGTTTCTTAAGTCAGGATCGATGTGCCACCAGTCAAACTTTCTTTATGTTCGCAACCAGTTTATTATTCTCAACGATCAACATAAGCAGTATATCAGGAATTGTAAGGTAAACTTTCGTAATGATCCAAGCTCCTTCTACTCTTTTGTCAATATGAAACGTAAATCAAATCTTTTTCCTCCTTCCCTATCATATAAAAATATTTCACATTCTTTTGAGCAAGGTATTGCTAATCTCTTTGCGTCATTTTTTCAAACCACCTATTCGTCCGATTCATATAACCACAATTCTTCTTATCCTTATAAATTACCACATATAAACAACATTTACTTTTCAAAATTTCTAATTCAGGATCTGTTCGAAGCTCTTTCAACAATAGATATATCATTCTTTGCTGGTCCTGACAATGTTCCTAGCTGTGTTCTAAGGTACTGTTCTGATATCCTTTGCTATCCTCTCACTATCTTATTCAACTTATCCTTGGAGCTGGCATGTCTTCCCAAGAGATGGAATGAATCTTTTATTATTCCGCTTCATAAGAAAGGCTCTAAAGCACTTATTGAGAACTACCGGGGGATTGCTAAGCTATCTGCGATTCCCAAACTGCTTGAGAAACTGGTTACTTTCCAACTGCAACATTTTTGTAAAAGCATTATTTCCACTTCACAGCATGGTTTTGTCAAGCATTGCTCTACCACAACTAACCTTCTTGAATTCACTTCGTTTATCCACAGAGGTTTTCTGAGCCGCATGCAAGCTGATGTGGTATACATTGACTTTAGTAAAGCGTTTGACTCTGTGAACCACTATCTCCTCCTTCATAAGCTGTGTACAGTGTACACATATAGTACAGTGGTTGACCTCTTGTCTATCGAACCGCACGCAACGTGTTTTGTTTAAAAACAGTTCATCACAGATTATAAACGTTTCATCTGGTGTCCCACAAGGTAGTCACTTAGGACCTCTTCTGTTTGTTCTTTTTGTCAACGATTTACAGTGTTGTAAACTATGCTACTACATTTATGTATGCTGATGACGTCAAGTTATGTCTTTCTTTCTCAGACCATTTCCTTCATAGACACCTGCAACTAGACCTTAACGAAGTCTTCTTGTGGTGTTCAAACAATCTCCTTTTGCTTAACTGCTCTAAGTGTAAGGTTATGACGTTCAATCGCAGTGTGCCTCACATCGTTTCGTACTCTCTTGGGAATAACGTCTTAGATCGTGTTTCCCTAATTAACGATCTTGGAGTCATTTTTGACAATAAGTTGTCCTTCAACGACCACATATCGCTAACAGTTAATAAAGCCAGAGGTGAGCTAGCTTTTATCAAACGTTGGTCTAAAGAATTTGATGATCCTTTCACAACTAAAACTCTATACGTATCGTTGGTTCGTCCTATCTTGGAATACTGTTCTAGCGTTTGGAGTCCGCAATACTTTGTTCACCAAAGGAGGATTGAATCTGTCCAAAAGCAGTTTCTGCTATTTGGTTTAAAAAGCTTGTGCTGGGGTTATGCTACTTCATGTGCTTATTCTTGGACAGGTTGACTCACAAGTACTTCTTGAAAAATTAATGTTCTCTGTTCCTAATAGAGTAACTAGATCCTTCCGACCCCTTTGGTTACCGATTTCTAGATCTAATTTTGCGGAACACGATCCACTTCGCGTTATTTGTAAAAATTATAACTCATTGTCCCATTTATTATCCCATGAACTATCCTATCACTAGATGTAATTAAATCCAAAATTACGGAATATCTTTTAACTTAATTTATCCTTACTTTTAGTTATAATAATCTAGAAATAACAGATCATTGTTAATAATAAATAATAAATGTAGTTGTTTGGTCATCGAGCGTTTTCGATGCCGTAAATAAAAAATCAGAATTTAATTAATTTCAACGTTATAAACTTTATTCAGGCCGCATATGAAATTAGGATTTATGAACAATATTTGAAATCCAATTTAGGATGCGAGCGAAGTAAGAAGTCGAACGAGAGTGGCGCCAACCTTCCAGAATAGGCTGAGCGGATGCTCGATAACTTTAAAATACAACCGAATTAGCAAAGCCGAGCGGCCGAAAGAGAGTCGGCTTGCGACCAACAAAACATCAGTTACTGATTAATTATTATGTTTAAATTAGCTGCTTGCTGCTTGACCCGACATTCTCCCCCCAGTTGGGGCTTCTACTCCAACTTCAACCTTAAGGCGCAAAAGGCACAGCTTAGTCACAGCTCGCTTGGTAATTCCAGATGAGGTTTTTATCACCGCCACTCGAAAGATACCATCCCGACCGGGGATTAACTCCATTATTCTCGCAAGCGGCCATTTCATCGGAGGTAGATTCTCGTCCTTTACTAGCACCACATCGTTCGGGGCCAAGGCAGGACCGGAGGCGCGCCATTTGGAGCGCTGCTGGAGAAGGCTTAGGTACTCCTCCTTCCATCGGGACCAGAAAGACTGCTGCAGGAAAGACACGCGCTGCCAGCTGTCCAACCGGTTGAAGTTCAGCTTTGTGACATCAGGCTCGATAAAGCTGACTGACGGACCGCCAGTTAAAAAATGAGCCGGGGTCAGAACATCAAGGTCTGCAGGATTTTCTGAAAGAGACAATAAGGGTCGTGAATTTATAACAGCCCCAATATGGCACAGCAGCGTTCGCAGCTCCTCGAATCCAAGAACTGCAGATTCGACAGCTCGGTAAAAATGGTGCTTGGCGGTTTTAACAGCCGCCTCCCACAGACCACCGAAATGCGGAGATCGGGGAGGAATAAAATGCCATTCGATGGACTTCATAGAGCAAAACTCCAGCAGTGCCCGTTGATGCTCATCGCTTAGAAATAATCGGCGCAGCTCCTTTAGCTCGTTTTTGGCTCCAACAAAGTTGGTTGCATTGTCAGACCAAATATGTTGAGGCCTTCGGCGGGTGCATATAAAACGCTTCAAAGCCTGCAAAAAAGACATTGTGGACAGATCCCTTACAAGCTCCAGGTGGACGGCTTTGGTAGCAAAACAAATGAAAATGCTAATGTAACATTTTACTGGAGCCTTATTACGCACTTCCGGCTTATAATAGAACGGTCCACAAAAATCCACACCAGTGACTCCAAAGACCTGGGAGCCGCTAACTCTTTGCTCCGGGAGATCAGCCATAATGTGCTCCAACAACCGAGGCTTAGTCCGGAAGCATCGGATGCATTTGTGTATTGCTTTCTTCACGGTTTTTCTCCCCCCAATTGGCCAATATTGGGACCGAATAATTGCCAACAGTGCGCGAGGTCCCGTATGTAAGTTTCGCTCATGGAAGTCAACAATTATAGCCTGCGTAACTGGATGGCTTCTTGGAAGTATAATTGGATGCTGACTATCAAAATCCAACGACGAATTTTTTAGCACCGTCTACGCGCAAAAGTCCAAATTTGTCCAAGAAGGGAGAGGATGAGGCAAGGGCACTGGATACCGCTATCTCTTTTCCATTTTGAAGAGCCTTTATGTCCTCCCAAAAATGCACACGCTGCACTAGCCGCAATAACAGCTGTGTTCCAGATTTTATATCGATAGCCGTAACACCGTTGTGGTGAATTCGTTGAGAACGTAAGCAAATACCCTCTGCAGTGCTGGAAACGAATTAGCGTACTTAGAAATCGCTGTTATATTATCCACGTACGGAGACTGAATGAACAGGACCCTTGCACGTAACTCTAGGGTTGATCTCTCAGATGGGACCGCGGTTGGCCACGCCTCTTGGGATCCAATGAGAAACGGAGGACCGTGAGACCACAGCTTATTCTCAACCAATTCATTGGGAAGAGCACCATGCGACAGGATATCTGCTGGGTTCAAAGAAGTGGGAACATACCGCCACTCCATTTCTCTAGTTAGCTTCTGAATGGTCAAAACTCGATTGGCGACGAAAACATTAAACCGAGAGGGTTCTTCTCGAATCCAAGACAGAGCCACAGCAGAATCGCACCAGCAAAAATACTTTCCAACGTAGACCTTCAACTGCTCTACTTCCGACATAAGTCGAGCCAACAACTCGGCTCCCGATAACTCCAGCTTCGGCACCGTAACAGTCTTTAACGGTGCAACTCGGGACTTCGAACAGAGTAAATAGCTTGCAGATCCTGCGCCCTTGGACACGACATAAACGCATGCCCCATACGCCTCAATGCTGGCGTCACAGAATCCATGGACCTCCACCTCGGATTTCGATGTTAGCACCCATCTAGGGAATTCGGCGCGCTGCGTACTAACAAAGCTGCTACAAATCATATTCCAGTCGCAGTGAAGGGCTTGAGGAAGACTTTCATCCCAGGACAACTTCTCACGGCACAGTTTCTGGAGAAAAATCTTTGCCTTTGAAATTACAGGACTAACAAGGCCTAAGGGGTCATAAAGCCGAGCGACTGAAGAAAGCACAATGCGCCTAGTGGGCTTTGAGATTGACTGAATCCCTTCAAAAGAAAATAGCAAGCGGTCAGTTGCAGGATCCCAAGCAAGACCCAGTGTCTTTGTGAAGTTACTGCCATCATCAAACTTTACGAAAGACTCCCGATCTTCTTCAGGCACCTTATCCAGCACCTCAGCAACATTGGAGCACCACTTCCTTAACCGAAAATGGCCTTTGGCAAGGATCGCGGATGTTTGCTGCATTATGCTAATAGCTTCATCTATAGAGTCGCCTCCGGAAAGCAGATCATCCACATAAAAGTCGCAACGCATAATTTCGGCCCCCTTTGGAAACATTATTTGCTCATCATCTGCATCATCATCCGAACTGCTAAAAATGAGGCAGGCTTCGTTCCGTAGTTGACCGTTTCAAGCTTAAAAACCTGTAGCTCATCCTGGGTGGAATCCCGCCAAAGAATACACTGCAGATAGCTGTCCTCAGGAAAAACCCTGACGCAACGATACATTTTACAAATATCTCCAGTAATGGCCACCCGATGGCATCGGAACCTTAACAGAATATGCAGTAACTTTGGCTGAATATCTGGGCCAGACATCTACACGTCATTCAAAGAATATCCAGAAGTTGTGACAGCAGATCCATCAAAGACAACCCTGAGCTTGGTTGTTGAACTGTCCTCCTTTAAAACACAATGGTGTGGAAGAAAGTATTGACCAGTGACGCTCGCATCAGCAGGGACTGGAGACATATCACCCAACTCCAAATACTCTTTTATGAATGCAGCAGATTGCTCCTTTAATTGAGGACGGCGACAGAGCTTCCTTTCGAGGGAAAGAAATCGTCGAACGGCTTGGGGGTACGACTTTCCCAGCAACTCAGAACCGCATTTTAACGGAAGCTTCACAGCGTAAGCGCCGGAATCCAGCCGAGCAACATGTTGCACGAAATGCGCATCGCAATCTAGCTCTTCCTTCGTCCGCTTCACAATAGGCTCGGGGCAGTCTTCGATTTCCCAAAACCGGCGGAGCAGAGAATCCAGCTGATCATCCAGCATTGTTGCGCTCTCCGGAACATCCCAGTGGAAACGAGTGATCTTCTCTGGACATGTGAACCGCCTCCACACACGACCCATCCAAGTTGAGTTTTCTGCAGCAATGGCAGGCCGGCTGAGAGCTTAATTTGCCCAACACACAACAGCTCATAAAACAGACTGGCTCCGATAAGAAGGTCGATGCGCTGTGGGCGGAAAAATTCAGGATCAGCCAAAGAAAGATTGCCAGGAATATTCCAGCTGGAGACATCCAAACTGAAGCTAGGCTGCAGGTCCGTGATATTGGCAGCGATGACGGCGTTAACCAGGGCCGAGTACTCGGAACAGTGGGAACGTAGGAGAACATCAACAGAGAATCCATCTGTCGCAAAGCCGGCATCTCCAATACCAGACACCGCCATGAATGATTTGTACCTCCGGAGCTGCAGCTGACTTGCCAGCCGGGAAGTGATCACGTGCACCTGAGATCCAGAATCCAACAGAGCTCGGCATGAAACAAGGGATCCAGCGCGACTACGAACAAAAATGTTCGCTGTAGCAAGCAACGATATATCGCCGCTGTGACCTTGAGCAACTAGTGCATTAGCAGTGGACGGCGAAGAGGCCCGTTTGCAGACACTTCCGACAAAGACCGAGTCGCCTGGCCTCACCAAGGCGAATCTCAGGGGGCATTGATAGAAATCGGGGGCATGCAGACATTATATGGGACCATCCCCCGCATAGCGCACAGGTAGCGGGAAGCGAATTAGTAACAATAAAGGATGATCTACTATTATTTGCACCTCGACGCCTACCCACATGAGCGCCCGGGGCGTATGCAGCCATGGCCACGTCCATAGCCTCCAGCGTCCTACACCGCTGCTCCAACAATTCGGCCATCGACTCCCAAGTAGGGATGGGGTTTGAACCTGAGGAGTTTTGACTCTCCTCCCACTTGGCCTGGGTAGCTGGGTCCAACCTTTGAAGCAGAACTTGGACGATGATGCAGCTGGTGATCTGAACTGAAGTACCCAAATTCTGTAAGGCTCGTATATGGGCATTGAATTTGTCCGAAAGACCTCGAAGAGCTGCTATTGAGCCACTTTCAAACAGACTGAGGCCCAGAATCTCGTTCACGTGTGCCTGAAATATTAAGCGACGGTTATTAAATCGTTTCTCCAATAAATTCAGCACAACATCATAGTTCTCGTCGGAGACTTCCAAGGAACGAACTGCTTCGAAAGCGGACTCCCGAAGGCAAGATCGCAACCTTTGCAACTTTTCCACCTTACTAATACGAGGATTGCTGCCGACGATTGTAGAGAAGATCGAGTAAAATTCAGCCCATTCCGAGTATCCACCGCTGAACGTAGGGAGCGGCAAAGGAGGCAGCACTTGAAAACTTTGACCTAACCCTGGGTCAGCCTGCATGGTGGACATTCCGTTGGAAAGGGTGGAGTGGGCAGCAATTCGAGATGAGCGAAGGGTCGTCTCGTGCTCAATTTCCGCCTGCATCGTCGCTACGAGCTCCGAAACAGTCCATCGAAGGTCACTGCTGATCTGCAAAATGTCCAAAATGTGTAGCATGGCATCATCCACCTTGGAAATAGGCTGAAGAGCTCCTTGGATCCTCTGTAAGTCCTGGAGAATACCCAGGGCCTTGCACTTTAAAATAGCACTCCGGGTTGGAGTGGGTGCTCCTGTGACGGCGCCGCTGGAGTTCATGATTTATTATATTGAGTTCCGAACAACCCGAAATAAATTTTATTTGCTCGCGGCGAACACGATCTGTCCCACTGTGCGCTCAGAACCGTAGCGGAATTGTGGAGTGTATGTATATATGAAGCTATGTGCGAGCGAATGCACTTGCGTTGTGGATCGTATGTTTGTATGAAGTCTATGCGCGGGCGAATGCACTCGCGTTGTGGATCGTAAATATGTATGTGTGCTTGTTAACTAACATTTATGTTTATGCCTGTATGTATGTATAATATAATAATATATTATAATTTTTTTATTATTGTAAACAAACTTATTAGCCACGTATGATAATTTTTCACATAACACTGTTTACAAAATTGTTTTGTTTTAATTAGTAATTTGTAATTTGTTTATGTGTATATAAATATATTAACTATCACGTCGGGATCACCAATGTTTGGTCATCGAGCGTTTTCGATGCCGTTAATAAAAAATCAGAATTTAATTAATTTCAACGTTATAAACATTATTCAGGCCGCATATGAAATTAGGATTTATGAACAATATTTGAAATCCAATTTAGGATGCGAGCGCAGTAAGAAGTCGAACGAGAGTGGCGCCAACCTTCCAGAATAGGCTGAGCGGATGCTCGCTAACTTTAAAATACAACCGAATTAGCAAAGCCGAGCGGCCGAAAGAGAGTCGGCTTGCGACCAACAAAACATCAGTTACTGTTTAATTATTATGTTTAAATTAGTTGCTTGCTGCTTGACCCGACAGTAGTCTTTCTATATCTAAGTTTCCTGTTTTTATACCCTTGCAGAGGGCATTATAATCTATAGAGTATTGTCTAAAAGTGTGCAACCCAGTGAAGGAGACATCTCCGACCCTATAAAGTATATATATTCTTGATCAGGATCCTGAGTTGATATGAACATGTCCGTACTTCTGTCTGTTTTTACGCGAACTAGTCTCTCAGTTTTAAAGCTATCGACTTGAAACTTTGCACACACCCTTTTTTCCTTTGCAAGCAATATATAAGTCGGAACGACCGGAATAGGCCGACTATATCCTATAGCTGCCATATAACTGATTGATCGGAAATGACCCAACTTTCGTGTTTTGGTCAGTTGATCCAACCTACCAAATTTTATAACGATCGGCTGACTATATCCTATAGCTGCCATATAACTGAACTATCGGAAATGGTTTTTGGTAGAAATACCAACTATGGTACTTTTGAAGATAGAAGTTCGGGACTTTTTCTAGATTTTATATTATAATAAATTGGGTTATATTATCATATTCTTATAAGGCCAACTATATACGATGTTTGCGATATATCCGGTTTTAACTGCAGGGGTATATCAACTTCGGCTCCGCCCGAAGTTAGCTTTCCTTTCTTGTTTTATAGGGGGTCGTTTAATGTATATTTATATTGTTGTCTAGCAGAAACTGTTTTTTACAGTTAATATTAAATTCATTGTCTGTTATAATCAGTTTGGGCTTACCTAAGTTTTGTTTCCTATCTTTTAATGCTTTCAAAAGAGATATCCACGATATATCTTTAAGATAATGTGCAGTAGTATACTTTGTCAATTTGTCGATGGTGGTCAGATACATGGTGTTTCGCATAGGAAACCAGATATCCATGTGGATTATTTCGTTGTGTTGAGAAGGGGTATCGGTTATGTTTAGCTTATATTTTATTGGGTTTCGATCGTACTTGGCTAAGTGGCATATTTTACAGTTATTGACGTATTTTGGAATTTCTTTCTGAAGGTTAGGATAATAATATATCTTTTTTATTTTTTTTTCAAATTTGGTTGAAACCCCTATGGTTGTTTCTTAAATGTTCCTCGTCGATTATTTTTAAAATTTCTTCCTTATCTGTAATATTTTTAAGAAGTGCAAATGATCTTATTACCTTTATATTAACGTTGGAAGCAAAAAATTTTCTATAGCATTCCTGGAATTTTACATACAGGTTTATGTATTCACAAAAGATGGCTATTAAGGTAGAATGTCTCGCATTATCTCTAATAAATCTGAGTTATTGCCATTTTTATACCCTTGCAGAGGGTATTATAATTTTGTCCAAAAGTGTGCAACGCAGTGAAGGAGACATCTCCGACCCTATAAAGTATATATATTCTTGATCAGGATCACCTCCTGAGTTGATATGAGCATGTCCGTCTGTCCGTCTGTCCGTCTGTCCGTCTGTCTGTCTGTCTGTCTGTCCGTTTCTACGCGAACTAGTCTCTCAGTTTTAAAGCTATCGTCTTGAAACTTTGCACACAGCCTTCTTTCTTTTGCACGCAGTATATAAGTCGGAACGGCCCGGATCGGCCGACTATATCCTATAGCTGCCATATAACTGATTGATCGGAAATGGTATAACTTTGACGTTTTTAAAGTTAGAGAGTTCAAATTTGACATGAGAGCATTTTTTGGCAAAACATTACGACATGCCAAATTTCATAAGGATCGGCCGACTATATCCTATAGCTGCCATATAACTGAACGATCGGAAATGACCCAACTTTTGTGTTTTTGAAGATAGAAGTTTGGGATATTTTTAGGTTTGGTTTTTGTATTATATGAAATTGGGTTATATTATCATATTTTCATAAGGATCGGCCAACTATATCCGATGTTTGCGATATATATCCGGTTTTAACTGCAAGGGTATATAAACTTCGGCTCCGCCCGAAGTTAGCTTTCCTTTCTTGTTTTGTATAATATGTCTTATTTTCTTTTTATACAAGATTTTAATGGTTCTTAATTCCTTATCTGATTTTTCCAGTACAATTTGTACTTTGTATATGTTAAGAGGGTTTTTCTGTATTTCGTATATAGTTTAAGTAATCTGACTGAGCACTGTGAATGGTTTTATAACTTGATGATTGGCTTGAAAAAAAGTTTATTAGATCTGAGGAGAAGTCATAGGTTGGTTTATTGTTTTCTTTTTGAGATTGTATTGGATTTATAAGTTCGCTCATAAATAAATCGGTTTCATTTAAGTTTATCTTTTGTTTATTTCGGGACTATTTAAGGGTGTATTATGATCGCAGATTCTACTAAGTCCATCCGCTAACGCGTTTTCTTTCCCTTTTATGAATTCAATTTCGAAATCATATTTGTTCAATTGAATTTTCCACCTTTGCAGCTTTAGGTTAGGTTCTTTTAAATTGTTAAGCCATACTAGTGAGCGGTGGTAGGTTTTAACAATAAATCTTCTCCCATACAAGTAGTAGTGAAAATGTTTAATTCCCCAGAAAATAGCTAATAATTCTTTTGCTATCGTGCTGTAATTATGTTCATGAGTTTTACGACTAGCATAGCATATAACTTTTTTATCTTGCATGAGAACCGCTCCCAAGGCATAGTTGCAAGGCATCTGTAATAAGTGTAAACTGCTTTTTAAAGTCGGGATAGACTACAATTTTGAATAATAGTTTCAATTTTTCGAATGCTTCTATAAATTCTAAATCTTTTGTATCTATTTTGGAATTTTTTTGCAAGTATTTTATTAAATGTTTTGCAATTTTAGAATAGTCTTTGATGTATCTTCTTAAATAGCTGGTAATTCCCAAAAAACTTTTAATTTGTTTTTGTGTCGTTGGTAGTTTTATTTTATCGATTGCCTCGACTTTCTTTGAGCTTGGTTTTAGCCCGTCTCCATTAAGAACGTGTCCTAAAAACGCTATTTCGCATTTGGCAAACACACATTTGTCAATTTGAAGGTTCAAGTTAGCATCGGCGAGACATTTTAATATTTTATTTAGATGTTCAATATGTTCTTCGATTGTTTTCGAAAAAATAAGAATGTCGTCCATGTATACGAGGCAGAAATGTTCGAAAGGTCGAAGCAAGTGGTTCATAAGTTTTTGGAATGTTGCTGGTGCATTTCGAAGGCGAAAAGGCCTTCGCAAAAACTCATAATGTCCGTTAGCGGTAGAAAAAGCTGTCTTCGGAATATCGCGTTCATTCATTTCTATTTGGTAGAACCCTTTTGCCAGATCGAGCGATAAAAAGATTTTGCATCCGCCCAATTTGTGAAATATTTCGTCAATGCTAGGGATAGGATATCGATCTTCAATTGTTTGAGAGTTCAATTTCTATAATCAATGACCAGCCTCCATTTCTGTTGGTTAGAAAGGTCTATTTTTTTTTGGACAACCCATAGGGGACTGTTATATGGACTATGTGAATGCCTTATTATTCCTTGTTTTAGCATTTCGTTTATGTGTTTATTTACCTCGCTTGTTCAAAACCAGAACATGGTGATACAGCTGCTCGTAGCACAACAGTCCAAATGATCTATGCAGGCGCTACGAATTTCAATGTGGAACGCCAATGGTGTCTCACGGCATAAACTAGAATTGTCACAATTCTTGACCGAAAACCATATTGACGTTATGCTACTGGTGGAAACGCATCTTACAAGCAAATACAACTTTCATATAAGAGGCTACACAATCTACCGCACAGATCATCCAGATGGGAAAGCCCACGGCGGAACTGGAGTTCTAATCAGAGAACGAATTAAACACCATTTTCACAAAAGGTTTGCAACAAACTTCTTGTAGGCCACATCGATACAAATTCAGTCAAGCAACGGAATCCTTTCAATTGCTGCCGTTTACTGCCCTCCTCGCTTCTCAATCTCGGAAGGACAATTTATGGACTTCTACAATTCACTTGGGGATCGATTTATAGCCGCAGGAGACTACAACGCCAAACATACGCACTGGGGATCACGTCTAGTGACTCCCAAAGGAAGACAATTGTACAATGCAATTATAAATGTGAAAAATAAACTGGACTACGTTTCCCCTGGAAGTCCCACATACTGGCCAACAGACTCACGAAAGCTCCCAGACCTTATTGATTTTGCAGTGACAAAAAACATACCTCGCAATCTAATAAGTGCCAAAGCAGTCTAGGACTTATCATCAGACCACTCGCCTGTGCTTCTAACGCTTCTTCAAAGCCCAGAAATAACCGAACACCCCTTGAGTCTGACGACGACAAAAACAAACTGGCTAAAATACAAAAAGTACCTGAGTGCCCACATTGAACTCGCCCCGGATTTTAACATGGAATCGGACATCGACTACACTACGAGCGCCCTGGAAGAAGTACTCGCTGCGGCAGCTAAAATCTCTACTCCTCATAGGAAAGATGTAGACCGAAACAAACACTTCAAATCTAATCAGCAAATCGAACAGCTCGTGCGAAAAAGAGGCCCACGCGTCGTCATTGGCAAAACAGCAGATCACCAGCTTCAAAACAACGCCTTAAGGAAGCAACCCGATCACTCGACCAGGCGCTTCACCAACAGGAAGAAAATGCACAGCTGAGGTACATCCAAAATCTCTCGCCAACAAGCACAAAGTACCCCCTGTGGAGGGCCCACCCAAATCTTAGTGCCCCAATTGAAACGACCACCCTGATAAGAAACTCTTCGGGATGCTGGGCTCGCAGCGACGAAGACCGAGCTGAAACATTCGACACATCTCCAAAGTGTCTTCCAGCCAAACCCAGCCTCAAATTCATTCCTCCTGCCAGTAATTCAGCCAGAGTCCTCCCCTCAGCTAGCCGCACCTCCATTCCGGCCGAACGAAATCGAAAAAGTCATAAGAGGGCTAAAATCAAAAAAGGCTCCCGGTGGTGACCTATTGACCCCAAAGATGCTGATCAAACTTCCAAAATGCGCTATAGAGGTCGTCTGCAAACTATTTAATGGAATCATTAATCTTGGCTATTTCCCAAAAAAGTGGAAGAAATCCATTATTATAATGATACCGAAGCCTGGAAAAGACCACACAATTCCGTCATCATACAGACCAATAAGCCTTCTATCTTGTTTGTCTAAACTGTTTGAAAAATGCTTGTTAACTCGCATAATACCACATCTGGAAGCTTCCAATATCATCCCGGCACACCAATTTGGCTTTCGAAGAAACCATGGAACCATCGAACAAGTGAACAGATTAACATCCGAAATACGCTCAGCCTTCGAACAACGAGAATACTGCAGCGCTATTTTCCTCGACGTATCTCAAGCTTTCGACCGAGTTTGGCTCATCGGACTCATGCACAAAATTAAAACGTATTTGCCAACATACACCCACAAGCTACTGGAATCATACCTCTTCAATAGGGTATTCTCAGTGAGATGCAACGCAGCTACTTCGGGCGACTACACCATCGAAGCTGGAGTTCCACAGGGAAGCGCACTCGGGCCGTGTCTATATGTTTTGTATACTGCGGATATTCCTACGAGCGCACAACTAACAACGTCAACGTTCGCCGATGATACCGCTATTCTTAGTCGCTCCAGATGCCCAACGCAGGCAACAACCCAACTGGCTAATCATCTCACAATAGTGGAAAGGTGGCTGTCCGACTGGCGCATTAAAATAAACGAACAAAAGTGTAAACATATAACGTTTACTCTTAATAGACAAACATGCCCTCCGCTTTTACTAAACGGTATGCAGATCCCTCAAGCTAACGACGTAACGTACCTTGGCGTTCACCTTGATAGACGACTTACGTGGCGTAAGCACATCGAATGCAAAAAGATGCATCTAAAACTGAAAGCCAGCAGCCTCCACTGGATCATAAACTCACGATCGCCACTGTGCCTGGACTACAAGCTACTACTGTACAATTCAGTCCTAAAGCCAATCTGGACGTATGGCTCCCAGCTGTGGGGGAACGCGAGCAGCAGCAACATAGACATCATACAGCGCGCACAATCAAAAATCCTGAGAACTATCACAGGGGCACCTTGGTATGTTCGCAACGAAAACATCCACCGGGATCTGGGCATCCTCGCAGTGAAAGACGAAATCCAGAAGCAAAAAGAGTCATACAAAGAAAAACTGTCTTCGCACCCAAATTTTCTCGCTCGGGGATTGACTCGGGTTTCTAGCGTATCCCGCCTTAGACGCAACGACCTCCCAACCCAGCAATCGATTTTTAGGGCCGTCTAACTCCGTATCAGTCAATATGACTGTTAGTTAAGTTAAAAATATAAGATTTGATACACCTCTTGTTAGTCTCGCAAAGAGAAGATTCAAGAAATAAAAGCAACGTTAAAAAAAAAAAAAAAATTTACCTCGTCCTTATGGGCTTCGGGGTATCTATACGCTATTGAATAGACTGGTATCTTATTTTTTGTGGATATGTTATGTTTAATTACGCTTGTAAATGTTTAGTTGTCTCCCTCTTTATAGAAAATATTTTTAAATCGTTTTAGAATAGTGCTAAGCTGGTTTTGAGAATTATAATCAAGATTCGAGAGTTAGTGTTTGGATTAGCAGTATGTCTGTTAAAATAATTATTATGATTGTTGGCGAATCTTCTAATATTTTGCCATATCTATTTGTACCAGTTCCAGGGTTATACTCTGCCCGTGGTTGGTTCTGACATTCATGTTGGATTGGGTTATTTCAATAATAATTATCATTACTGAAGTTCGTTCTAAAGAGAGTTTTATTATACAACTGTTTTCGAATGGGCCCATAAAGTGTATAATTTTGGTGGCGAGCGTCTTCGATAATTTTGTATGTGTCGTCTAATGACTGAGGATTCCTAGCAAAAACCATTGTTTTAGTAGGTTCGGGAAGATTGTCCCTAAATATTCTTTTTTTTTTTTTTCTTTTGTATGTATGTTAGTAATGTGTAAAGTTATTAGCTTACTTTAGAAGGGTCTGCAGGTAGTGTAAAGCGAATAAAGAACGTTGGTCGGTTTTACTTTGTATCCTATTGTCCAACGCGGCAGTCTGTGAAGGTAATAAAGCTCCAACGCAGCAGTCTCTGTAGGTAGTAAAACTCTAACGCAGCAGTCTTTTAGAATATCATAGTACAGCTCCCGCAAAATATAATGCAGAACGATGATTGATTTTATGTTGCATACATTGTCCAACGCGGCAGTCTCCGTAGGGTAAGATAAGCGACGGCGAGAAATGGTGAACCGATCAGGCGAGGCTAGAGCCGTTATCTTATATGCTGATTAGGCTGGCTTTATTGATTATGCTTGAGCCGCTATTTACGGACTTCTCTGGTCGTTTTTCGTATGTTTAATACCTGTGTTAGTGATTATGTTTTTGGAATTTAATTCCGAACGGGTGGTTTAATTTTTTGTTTATCCTCGTCGCCAGTTATGTCGATGTTTGGACTCAGTTTAGTAGAAGTCCCACACGTGCCAGATCTTCTTCGATCTCCGTGTGTTTTGGGACCAGGAGCTATTTCAGCCGGGTCCGAAGTCGATAAAAAATGAGTTAATGTTTAAATGGCTCAATTGCTAGTTGAGTTTCTCGTGCTAGACAAAGAAAAGTTTTCTAGACTCTCGGTATGACTTTATTATTACGTCCGAACTCTTGTACGGTCTAAATTCAACTACCTCTTAGCAGCGATCAGAAAAAGCTTAAAGTCTAATTACAGTGGATCTTATCTCTAATCTTGTATGTATGTGTAGGTTACAATTAAGGGCATTAGAATAGTAATAGTTATAGTTATAGTCATATGTGACTCCCCCCCGTAAAGTTTCGGCAATATTAATTGATGAATAGTAAATAATTGTCATACATATACATACGTTCAATAAATTGTTAATATACATGTTTTTTCTTAATTTTAATTTTGGAATTCGAATTTTCTTTTAACTTGATCTTTGTAAATTTTCTTGTTTCTATTGTCATTTGATATTAGGTAATTTCCATCTTGATGGCAGTTTTGAGGTAGCTTATACTTAGGTCTAGACTTACCAACTTTATTATTTTTTACAGAGTCGTTCATAAAATTATCTTTATCAGTACTATTATTCTTTACATTTAATTGTTCCTTATGTTGCTTAATGATTTCTGAGAGATCCTGAAGTTGTTCTGAACTTAGTAAATTGCTTTAAATATCTATTGGTCTATATTTTGTGGTAGAGTGGATTGTATTATTCTAGTGGATAATTGCTTGATATACTTTGTTTTGAATTGTATCTTTATTTTTATCATCTGCGTTAAACAAGTGAATATGTTCATTTAATGTTAAGTGTAGTCTTTCTATATCTGAGTTTCCTGTTTTTATACCCTTGCAGAGGGTATTTTAATTTTCTCCAAAAGTGTGCAACGCAGTGAAGGAGACATCTCCAACCCTATAAAGTATATATATTCTTGATCAGGATCACCTCCTGAGTTGATATGAGCATGTCCGTCTGTCCGTCTGTCCGTCTGTCTGTTTCTTCGCGAACTAGTCTCTCAGTTTTAAAGCTATCGTCTTGAAACTTCGCACACACCCTTGTTTCCTTTGCACGTGGTTCATAAGTCGGAACGGCCCGGATCGGCCGACTATATCCTATAGATGCCATATAACTGATTGATCGGAAATGGTATAACTTTGGTGTGTTTAGAGTTAGAGAGTTCAAATTTAAGGTGAGCTAATTTCAGATTCTATTTTTGGTCAGATAATCCGACCTACCAAATTTCATAACATTCGGCCGACTATATCTTATAGCTGCCATATAACTGAAGGATCGGAAATGGTTTTTGCTAGAAATACCAACTTTGGTATTGTTAAAGATAGAAGTTTGGGACTTGTTTTAAATTTTGTATTATAATAAATTATGTTATATTATGATATTCTCATAAGGATTGGCCAACTATATCCGATGTTTGCGACATATAAAATATCCGGTTTTAACTGCAAGGGTATATCAACTTCGGCTCTGCCCGAAGTTGGCTTTCCTTTCTTGTTTTATATGTTTAACTAGGCCGTTAGCATTCCAGGGGGGTCTTGCCAGTCCATCGTGTTGGTTTTGACCGCGATTGGACGCAAGATTGTGTAAATAAAAGTGGTTTTATAATTGTTTGGTTTTTGATAAAATTTTTTTATTTTTTAACAAATAATAAAACGATACGTTAGGTTCAAAGCGGTAGCTTCGAATATGCCTGTAATGGAAGGATGGGTTTTCCTTGTTTCCGTGGCTCCCATTTTTTACTGGAGTTGTTGCATGTGAAATAACGTGGAACATCACCATACACCAATGTTGGCCCAAGGGGGATCTTGGAGCAACATTTTATGGAGTGAAGAGACGACCCTCCAATGTTTCGGCCACGTCTGGAGCTACCTGGATTTCATCTGGAGTAACCTGGAACTATTCTCCTCCAAAACACTTGGATCTGCATGGAAAATTGGCACAATACGTACTAGGACATTTTGCCGATTCGCTATAGCAACTGGAGCACCCCTTCAATGATGGAAATTCGCCTACCCTGATCCCCTGGCCAATTTTCACTTTTGTGGCCCAAGGGGGATCTCGGACTGATTCTGGACCTACCCGGATTGGAGTGATGAGATGACCCTCCAATGTTCCGGCCACGTTGGAGCTACCTGGATTCTTCGTGGGATTTCTGGATCATCTGGACTTTCTTTGCCATCCACGTCAGCGCCAATTATTCACGCAATTGTCGGAAATTTGCCTACCCTGCACCCCTGGCCAATCTCCGCAGTACATCGTCGGCCCAAGGGGGATCTCCGAGCATCCTAGTTGGCAATGAAGGGACGACCCTCCGATGTTTCGGCCACGCCTGGAACGCCCTTAGCCAATCACCAGTCAGCGCCTTCCGTAGTGCGTCTTGGCCCCCTGGTGGCATCGCGCGTTCCTGAAATAATAGATGTCGCCTCCCGTGTGCCTTGGCAGCCGTTGAACGCGGTCCCCAGTGCCCTTCTGGCACTTAAAAATGTCCAGTGTCCTGTTGTTTGAGGATGTTTTTTCCAGCAACAGCTCCGTTCCGGCTTTTTCATCGTTGGATTAAGTTAAACATAATATTAATTTTTGTTTTGTATTTTTATTTGCCATGTTTAACTAGAGTCATATTTAACGTCAGGCACTTAAAATAACGTAGAGTAACGTAATTAATTTCATTTAAATTTATATAATCTAAAGTCTTTAAGTCCAATTTCTCGTGCCTAACGTTGTAAGTTTTCACCCGCCTTCCGAGACAGCGCAAAAATGTTGCCGAATAATCATAGTAATGGGACGTTGATCTTTGGTTGTGGGGAGTGTTGACATGCGCGTATTTTGACATTTGAAAGGACAATTTTAGTATTTTGCATATTGATAATTTTGTAAACAACAATAGCCCACTAAGAAACATTTTAAAGTAGCATAGTGGTTGATGTCGCTGGAATTGGAACCTCAGAGCTGCTGCGCAGCATTTAGCTTGATTTTGTATGTTAGGATCTGGCTTCTGTCCATTTGGTATCGTGCTATTTCGTCATTTTTATTCATGTTTTGTACTTCAAATATGGCCAAATCACTGCCTTTGTTTACATATTTACATAATTAATTTTATAGCGTCAACAACACGTGGTAATTATGCTGTTAAAATTTAGCTTATATGACACGTTCGTAATTGTTATGCCGTATGTGGTTCTTGAATGAACTTTGAATTCGCAAGCTGTTTGATCACAAGCATTAAAAAAAAAAACACCATCGAGCTAATAAAAACACAACTGAATAAAAAAAAAATTAAATTAAATTATGTGTTACAAAGCTATCTGTCCTTGAAGTAGCTTGGGACCCAAAAAGAAACAAATATCCGAGGAACGGCCGGAACCAAATGCTACCTTTAATATGTTGACATCTATTGCGACATCTTCAAATACGGCCGTGACAAACTAATGCAAACCACGAGTCGTAAGGATGATGCTGATGATCAGTTCGAAGATCAGTGTGAGAAACATCCCCGCACAACTGGTTTGACATTTAGAAAATCTGATAATAAGCTATTCTCGGAAAATACCGACAGAAAATAAGATTTGCTGATTGAATGATTTATGCTTAAGGTTGATCTTGCAAAGGGTATTTTAATTTTGTCCAAAAGTGTGCAACGCAGTGAAGGAGACATCTCCAACCCTATAAAGTATATATATTCTTGATCAGGATCACCTCCTGAGTTGATATGAGCATGTCCGTCTGTCCGTCTGTCTGTTTCTTCGCGAACTAGTCTCTCAGTTTTAAAGCTATCGTCTTGAAACTTCGCACACACCCTTGTTTCCTTTGCACGCAGTTCATAAGTCGGAACGGCCCGGATCGGCCGACTATATTTTATAGATGCCATATAACTGATTGATCGGAAATGGTATAACTTTGGTGTTTTTAAAGTTAGAGAGTTCAAATTTAAGGTGAGCTATTTTTGGCAAAATAATACGACATGCCAAATTTCATAAGGATCGGCCAACTATATCCTTCAGCTGCCATATAACTGAACGATCGGAAATGACCCAACTTTCGTGTTTTTGAAAATAGAAATCTGGAGCTTCATACAGATTCTATTTTTAGTCAGATAATCCGACCTACCAAATTTTATAACGATCGGCCGACTATATCTTATAGCTGCCATATAACTGAAGGATCGGAAATGGTTTTTGCTAGAAATACCAACTTTGGTATTTTTAAAGATAGAAGTTTGGGACTTCTTTTAAATTTTGTATTATAATAAATTATGTTATATTATGATATTCTCATAAGAATTGGCCAACTATATCCGATGTTTGCAACATATAAAATATCCGGTTTTAACTGCAAGGGTTTATCAATTTCGGCTCTGCCCGAAGTTGGCTTTCCTTTCTTGTTTTATATTTTTAACTAGGCCGTTAGCATTCCAGGGGGTCTTGCCAGTCCATCGTGTTGGTTTTGACCGCGATTGGACGCAAGATTGTGTAAATAAAAGTGGTTTTATAATTGTTTGGTTTTTGATAAAATTTTTTTATTTTTTAACAAATAATAAAACGATACGTTAGGTTCAAAGCGGTAGCTTCGAATATGCCTGTAATGGAAGGATGTGGTTTTCCTTGTTTCCGTGGCTCCCATTTTTTACTGGAGTTGTTGCATGTGAAATAACGTGGAACATCACCATACACCAATGTTGGCCCAAGGGGGATCTTGGAGCAACATTTTATGGAGTGAAGAGACGACCCTCCAATGTTTCGGCCACGTCTGGAGCTACCTGGATTTCATCTGGAGTAACCTGGAACTATTCTCCTCCAAAACACTTGGATCTGCATGGAAAATTGGCACAATACGTACTAGGACATTTTGCCGATTCGCTATAGCAACTGGAGCACCCCTTCAATGATGGAAATTCGCCTACCCTGATCCCCTGGCCAATTTTCACTTTTGTGGCCCAAGGGGGATCTCGGACTGATTCTGGACCTACCCGGATTGGAGTGATGAGATGACCCTCCAATGTTCCGGCCACGTTGGAGCTACCTGGATTCTTCGTGGGATTTCTGGATCATCTGGACTTTCTTTGCCATCCACGTCAGCGCCAATTATTCACGCAATTGTCGGAAATTTGCCTACCCTGCACCCCTGGCCAATCTCCGCAGTACATCGTCGGCCCAAGGGGGATCTCCGAGCATCCTAGTTGGCAATGAAGGGACGACCCTCCGATGTTTCGGCCACGCCTGGAACGCCCTTAGCCAATCACCAGTCAGCGCCTTCCGTAGTGCGTCTTGGCCCCCTGGTGGCATCGCGCGTTCTTGAAATAATAGATGTCGCCTCCCGTGTGCCTTGGCAGCCGTTGAACGCGGTCCCCAGTGCCCTTCTGGCACTTAAAAATGTCCAGTGTCCTGTTGTTTGAGGATGTTTTTTCCAGCAACAGCTCCGTTCCGGCTTTTTCATCGTTGGATTAAGTAAAACATAATATTAATTTTTGTTTTGTATTTTTATTTGCCATGTTTAACTAGAGTCATATTTAACGTCAGGCACTTAAAATAACGTAGAGTAACGTAATTAATTTCATTTAAATTTATATAATCTAAAGTCTTTAAGTCCAATTTCTCGTGCCTAACGTTGTAAGTTTTCACCCGCCTTCCGAGACAGCGCAAAAATGTTGCCGAATAATCATAGTAATGGGACGTTGATCTTTGGTTGTGGGGAGTGTTGACATGCGCGTATTTTGACATTTGAAAGGACAATTTTAGTATTTTGCATATTGATAATGTCGGGTCAAGCAGCAAACAACTAATTTAAACACAACAATTAATAAGTAACTGATGTTTTGCTGGTCGCAAGCCGACTCTCTTTCGGCCGCTCGGCTTCGCTACTTCGGCGCTTATAGTTAGCGAGCATCCGCTCAGCCTATTCTGCAAGGTTGGCGCCACTCTCGTTCGTCTTCTTACTGCGCTCGCATCCTAAATTGGATTTGAAATATTGTACATAAATCCTAATTTCATATGCGGCCTGAATAAAGTTTTATAACGTTGAAATTAATAAAATTCTGATTTTTTATTTACGGCATCGAAAACTCTCGATGACCAAACATTGGTGAACCCCGACGTGATCGTTAATATACACATAAACAAATTGCTAAAACAAAAACAAAACAATTTTGTAAACAGTGTTATGTGAAATTATCATTATCGAATTATCATACGTCTCTAATAAGTTTATTTACAATAATAAAAAAATTATAATATATTATTATATTATACATACATACAGGCATAAACATAACGTTAGTTCACAAGCACACATACATATTTACGATCCACAACGCAAGTGCATTCGCCCGCGCATAGACTTCATACAAACATACGATCCACAACGCAAGTGCATTCGCTCGCACATAGCTTCATATATATATACATTCCACAATTCCGCTACGGTTCTGAGCGCACAGTGGGACAGATCGTGTTCGCCGCGAGCAAATAAAATTTATTTCGGTTGTTCGGAACTCAATATAATAAATCATGAACTCCAGCGGCGCCGTCACAGGAGCACCCACTCCAACCCGGAGTGCAATTTTAAAGTGCAAGACCCTGGGTATTTTCCAGGACTTACAGAGGATCCAAGGAGCTCTTCAGCCTATTTCCAAGGTGGACGATGCCATGCTACACGTGCGACATGGTCAGATAGCCACCATGTTCAGCGTCTTCAAGGCCATCCACGGGGAGCTTGAGGATTTGGACATTTTGCAGATCAGCAGTGACCTTCGATGGACTGTTTCGGAGCTCGTAGCGACGATGCAGGCGGAAATTGAGCACGAGACGACCCTTCGCTCATCTCGAAATGCTGCCCACTCCACCCTTTCCAACGGAATGTCCACCATGCAGGCTGACCCAGGTTTAGGTCAAAGTTTTCAAGTGCTGCCTCCTTTGCCGCTCCCTACGTTCAGCGGTGGATACTCGGAATGGGCTGAATTTTACTCGATCTTCTCTACCATCGTCGGCAGCAATCCTCGTATTAGTAAGGTGGAAAAGTTGCAAAGGTTGCGATCTTGCCTTCGGGAGTCCGCTTTCGAAGCAGTGCGTTCCTTGGAAGTCTCCGACGAGAACTATGATGTTGCGCTGAATTTATTGGAGAAACGATTTAATAACCGTCGCTTAATATTTCAGGCACACGTGAACGAGATTCTGGGCCTCAGTCTGTTGGAAAGTGGCTCAATAGCAGCGCTTCGAAGTCTTTCGGACAAATTTAATGCCCATATGCGAGCCTTAAAGAATTTGGGTACTTCAGTTCAGATCGCCAGCTGCATCATCGTCCAAGTTCTGCTTCAAAGGTTGGACCCAGCTACCCAGGCCAAGTGGGAGGAGAGTCAAAACTCCTCAGGTTCAGACGCCATCCCTACTTGGGAGTCGATGGCCGAATTTTTGGAGCAGCGGTGTAGGACGCTGGAGGCTTTGGACGTGGCCATGGCTGCATACGCCCCGGGCGCTCATGTGGGAAGGCGTCGAGGTGCAAATAATGGTAGATCATCCTTTATTGTTACTAATTCGCTTCCCTCTACCTGTGCTCTATGCGGTGGATGGTCCCATATAATGTCTGCATGCCCCCGATTTCTATCAATGCCCCCTGAGATTCGCCTTGGTGAGGCCAGGCGACTCGGTCTTTGTCGGAAGTGTCTGCAAACGGGCCATCACATGCGTGAGTGCCTCGCTGCTAGTTGTCGCAGTTGTGGAAGGAGGCATCACAGCCTGCTGCATTTCCTGGAGCCGCCGGCATCTAGCGGCCAGACTTTGGTTGGTCCTCCCACGTCAGCCATAGCCGAGGTCGCCGAGCCTGCAGCCTTTTCGCCGTCCACTGCTAATGCACTAGTTGCTCAAGGTCACAGCGGCGATATATCGTTGCTTGCTACAGCGAACATTTTTGTTCGTAGTCGCTCTGGATCCCTTGTTCCATGCCGAGCTTTGTTGGATTCTGGATCTCAGGTGCACGTGATCACTTCCCGGTTGGCAAGTCAGCTGCAGCTCCGGAGGTACAAGTCATTCATGGCGGTGTCTGGTATTGGAGATGCCGGCTTTGCGACAGATGGATTCGCTGTTGATGTTCTCCTACGTTCCCACTGTTCCGAGTACTCGGCCCTGGTTAACGCCGTCATCGCTGCCAATATCACGGACCTGCAGCCTAGCTTCAGTTTGGATGTCTCCAGCTGGAATATTCCTGGCAATCTTTCTTTGGCTGATCCTGAATTTTTCCGCCCACAGCGCATCGACCTTCTTATCGGAGCCAGTCTGTTTTATGAGCTGTTGTGTGTTGGGCAAATTAAGCTCTCAACCGGCCTGCCATTGCTGCAGAAAACTCAACTTGGATGGGTCGTGTGTGGAGGCGGTTCACAGGTCCAGAGAAGATCACTCGTTTCCACTGCCCACAAGGATGTTCCGGAGAGCGCAACAATGCTGGATGATCAGCTGGATTCTTTGCTCCGCCGGTTTTGGGAAATCGAAGACTGCTCCGAGCCTATTGTGAAGCGGACGAAGGAAGAGCTAGATTGTGATGCGCATTTCGTGCAACATGTTGCTCGGCTGGATTCCGGCGCTTACGCTGCGCGGCTTCCGTTAAAATGTGGCTCTAAGCTGCTGGGAGAGTCGTACCCCCAAGCCGTTCGACGATTTCTTTCCCTCGAAAGGAAGCTCTGTCGCCGTCCTCAATTAAAGGAGCAATATGCTGCCTTCATAAAGGAGTATCTGGAGTTGGGTCACATGTCTCCAGTCCCTTCTGATGCGAGCGTCACTGGCCAATACTTTCTTCCACACCATTGTGTTTTAAAGGAGGACAGTTCAACAACCAAGCTCAGGGTTGTCTTTGATGGATCTGCTGTCACAACTTCTGGGTATTCATTGAATGACGTGTTGATGTCTGGCCCAGTTATTCAGCCAAAGTTACTGCATATTCTGTTAAGGTTCCGATGCCATCGGGTGGCCATTACTGGAGATATTTGTAAAATGTATCGTTGCGTCAGGGTTTTTCCTGAGGACAGCTATCTTCAGTGTATTCTTTGGCGGGATTCCACCCAGGATGAGTTACAGGTTTTTAAGCTGGACACGGTCACCTACGGAACGAAGCCTGCCTCATTTTTAGCAGTTCGGACAATGCATCAGTTGGCAGATGATGAGCAAATAATGTTTCCAAAGGGGGCCGAAATTCTGCGTCGCGACTTTTATGTGGATGATCTGCTTTCCGGAGGCGACTCTATAGATGAAGCTATTAGCATAATGCAGCAAACATCCGCGATCCTTGCCAAAGGCCATTTTCGGTTAAGGAAGTGGTGCTCCAATGTTGCTGACGTTCTGGATAAGGTGCCTGAAGAAGATCGGGAGTCTTTCGTAAAGTTTGATGATGGTAGCAACTTCACCAAGGCACTGGGTCTTGCTTGGGATCCTGAGATTCAGTCAATCTCAAAGCCCACTAGGCGCATTGTGCTTTCTTCAGTCGCTCGGCTTTATGACCCCTTAGGCCTTGTTGGTCCTGTAATTTCAAAGGCAAAGATCTTTCTTCAGAAGCTGTGCCGTGAGAAGTTGTCCTGGGATGAAAGTCTTCCTCAAGCTCTTCACTGCGACTGGAATATGATTTGTAAGTAGCAGCTTTGGTAGTACGCAGCGCGCCGAATTCCCTAGATGGGTGCTAACATCGAAATCCGAGGTGGAGGTCCATGGATTCTGTGATGCCAGCATTGAGGCGTATGGGGCATGCGTTTATGTCGTGTCCAAGGGCGCAGGATCTGCAAGCTATTTACTCTGTTCGAAGTCCCGAGTTGCGCCGTTAAAGACTGTTACGGTGCCTAAGCTGGAGTTATCGGGAGCCGAGTTGTTGGCTCGACTTATGTCGGAAGTAGAGCAGTTGAAGGTCTACGTTGGAAAGTATTTTTGCTGGTGCGATTCTGCTGTGGCTCTGTCTTGGATTCGAGAAGAACCCTCTCGGTTTAATGTTTTCGTCGCCAATCGAGTTTCGACCATTCAGAAGCTAACTAGAGAAATGGAGTGGCGGTATGTTCCCACTTCTTTGAACCCAGCAGATATCCTGTCGCTTGGTGCTCTTCCCAATGAATTGGTTGAGAATAAGCTGTGGTCTCATGGTCCTCCGTTTCTCGTTGGATCCCAAGAGACGTGGCCAACCGCGGTCCCATCTGAGAGATCAACCCTGGAGTTGCGTGCAAGGGTCCTGCTCATTCAGTCTCCGTACGTGGATATAACAGCGGTTTCTAAGTACGCTAATTCGTTTCCAGCACTGCAGAGGGTATTCGCTTACGTATACAAGTTTTCTCAACGAATTCACCACAACGGTGTTACGGCTAGCGATATAAAATCTGGAACACAGCTGTTATTGCGGCTAGTGCAACGTGTGCATTTTTGGGAGGAAATAAAGGCTCTTCAAAATGGAAAAGACATAGCGGTATCCAGTGCCCTTGCCTCATCCTCTCCCTTCTTGGACAAATTTGGACTGTTGCGCGTAGACGGTCGGCTAAAAAATTCGTCGTTGGATTTTGATAGTCAGCATCCAATTATACTTCCAAGAAGCCATCCAGTTACGCGGGCTATAATTGTTGACCTCCATGAGCGAAATCTACATACGGGACCTCGCGCACTGTTGGCAATTATTCGGTCTCAATATTCGGAATATGCCTGTAATGGAAGGATGTGGTTTTCCTTGTTTCCGTGGCTCCCATTTTTTACTGGAGTTGTTGCATGTGAAATAACGTGGAACATCACCATACACCAATGTTGGCCCAAGGGGGATCGTGGAGCAACATTTTATGGAGTGAAGAGACGACCCTCCAATGTTTCGGCCACGTCTGGAGCTACCTGGATTTCATCTGGAGTAACCTGGAACTATTCTCCTCCAAAACACTTGGATCTGCATGGAAAATTGGCATAATACGTACTAGGACATTTTGCTGATTCGCTATAGCAACTGGAGCACCCCTTCAATGATGGAAATTCGCCTACCCTGATCCCCTGGCCAATTTTCACTTTTGTGGCCCAAGGGGGATCTCGGACTGATTCTGGACCTACCCGGATTGGAGTGATGAGATGACCCTCCAATGTTCCGGCCACGTTGGAGCTACCTGGATTCTTCGTGGGATTTCTGGATCATCTGGACTTTCTTTGCCATCCACGTCAGCGCCAATTATTCACGCAATTGTCGGAAATTTGCCTACCCTGCACCCCTGGCCAATCTCCGCAGTACATCGTCGGCCCAAGGGGGATCTCCGAGCATCCTAGTTGGCAATGAAGGGACGACCCTCCGATGTTTCGGCCACGCCTGGAACGCCCTTAGCCAATCACCAGTCAGCGCCTTCCGTAGTGCGTCTTGGCCCCCTGGTGGCATCGCGCGTTCTTGAAATAATAGATGTCGCCTCCCGTGTGCCTTGGCAGCCGTTGAACGCGGTCCCCAGTGCCCTTCTGGCACTTAAAAATGTCCAGTGTCCTGTTGTTTGAGGATGTTTTTTCCAGCAACAGCTCCGTTCCGGCTTTTTCATCGTTGGATTAAGTTAAACATAATATTAATTTTTGTTTTGTATTTTTATTTGCCATGTTTAACTAGAGTCATATTTAACGTCAGGCACTTAAAATAACGTAGAGTAACGTAATTAATTTCATTTAAATTTATATAATCTAAAGTCTTTAAGTCCAATTTCTCGTGCCTAACGTTGTAAGTTTTCACCCGCCTTCCGAGACAGCGCAAAAATGTTGCCGAATAATCATAGTAATGGGACGTTGATCTTTGGTTGTGGGGAGTGTTGACATGCGCGTATTTTGACATTTGAAAGGACAATTTTAGTATTTTGCATATTGATAATGTCGGGTCAAGCAGCAAGCAACTAATTTAAACACAACAATTAATAAGTAACTGATGTTTTGCTGGTCGCAAGCCGACTCTCTTTCGGCCGCTCGGCTTCGCTACTTCGGCGCTTATAGTTAGCGAGCATCCGCTCAGCCTATTCTGCAAGGTTGGCGCCACTCTCGTTCGTCTTCTTACTGCGCTCGCATCCTAAATTGGATTTGAAATATTGTACATAAATCCTAATTTCATATGCGGCCTGAATAAAGTTTTATAACGTTGAAATTAATAAAATTCTGATTTTTTATTTACGGCATCGAAAACTCTCGATGACCAAACATTGGTGAACCCCGACGTGATCGTTAATATACACATAAACAAATTGCTAAAACAAAAACAAAACAATTTTGTAAACAGTGTTATGTGAAATTATCATTATCGAATTATCATACGTCTCTAATAAGTTTATTTACAATAATAAAAAAATTATAATATATTATTATATTATACATACATACAGGCATAAACATAACGTTAGTTCACAAGCACACATACATATTTACGATCCACAACGCAAGTGCATTCGCCCGCGCATAGACTTCATACAAACATACGATCCACAACGCAAGTGCATTCGCTCGCACATAGCTTCATATATATATACATTCCACAATTCCGCTACGGTTCTGAGCGCACAGTGGGACAGATCGTGTTCGCCGCGAGCAAATAAAATTTATTTCGGTTGTTCGGAACTCAAAATAATAAATCATGAACTCCAGCGGCGCCGTCACAGGAGCACCCACTCCAACCCGGAGTGCAATTTTAAAGTGCAAGACCCTGGGTATTTTCCAGGACTTACAGAGGATCCAAGGAGCTCTTCAGCCTATTTCCAAGGTGGACGATGCCATGCTACACGTGCGACATGGTCAGATAGCCACCATGTTCAGTGACTTCAAGGCCATCCACGGGGAGCTTGAGGATTTGGACATTTTGCAGATCAGCAGTGACCTTCGATGGACTGTTTCGGAGCTCGTAGCGACGATGCAGGCGGAAATTGAGCACGAGACGACCCTTCGCTCATCTCGAATTGCTGCCCACTCCACCCTTTCCAACGGAATGTCCACCATGCAGGCTGACCCAGGTTTAGGTCAAAGTTTTCAAGTGCTGCCTCCTTTGCCGCTCCCTACGTTCAGCGGTGGATACTCGGAATGGGCTGAATTTTACTCGATCTTCTCTACCATCGTCGGCAGCAATCCTCGTATTAGTAAGGTGGAAAAGTTGCAAAGGTTGCGATCTTGCCTTCGGGAGTCCGCTTTCGAAGCAGTGCGTTCCTTGGAAGTCTCCGACGAGAACTATGATGTTGCGCTGAATTTATTGGAGAAACGATTTAATAACCGTCGCTTAATATTTCAGGCACACGTGAACGAGATTCTGGGCCTCAGTCTGTTGGAAAGTGGCTCAATAGCAGCGCTTCGAAGTCTTTCGGACAAATTTAATGCCCATATGCGAGCCTTAAAGAATTTGGGTACTTCAGTTCAGATCGCCAGCTGCATCATCGTCCAAGTTCTGCTTCAAAGGTTGGACCCAGCTACCCAGGCCAAGTGGGAGGAGAGTCAAAACTCCTCAGGTTCAGACGCCATCCCTACTTGGGAGTCGATGGCCGAATTTTTGGAGCAGCGGTGTAGGACGCTGGAGGCTATGGACGTGGCCATGGCTGCATACGCCCCGGGCGCTCATGTGGGAAGGCGTCGAGGTGCAAATAATGGTAGATCATCCTTTATTGTTACTAATTCGCTTCCCTCTACCTGTGCTCTATGCGGTGGATGGTCCCATATAATGTCTGCATGCCCCCGATTTCTATCAATGCCCCCTGAGATTCGCCTTGGTGAGGCCAGGCGACTCGGTCTTTGTCGGAAGTGTCTGCAAACGGGCCATCACATGCGTGAGTGCCTCGCTGCTAGTTGTCGCAGTTGTGGAAGGAGGCATCACAGCCTGCTGCATTTCCTGGAGCCGCCGGCATCTAGCGGCCAGACTTTGGTTGGTCCTCCCACGTCAGCCATAGCCGAGGTCGCCGAGCCTGCAGCCTTTTCGCCGTCCACTGCTAATGCACTAGTTGCTCAAGGTCACAGCGGCGATATATCGTTGCTTGCTACAGCGAACATTTTTGTTCGTAGTCGCGCTGGATCCCTTGTTCCATGCCGAGCTTTGTTGGATTCTGGATCTCAGGTGCACGTGATCACTTCCCGGTTGGCAAGTCAGCTGCAGCTCCGGAGGTACAAATCATTCATGGCGGTGTCTGGTATTGGAGATGCCGGCTGGTTAACGCCGTCATCGCTGCCAATATCACGGACCTGCAGCCTAGCTTCAGTTTGGATGTCTCCAGCTGGAATATTCCTGGCAATCTTTCTTTGGCTGATCCTGAATTTTTCCGCCCACAGCGCATCGACCTTCTTATCGGAGCCAGTCTGTTTTATGAGCTGTTGTGTGTTGGGCAAATTAAGCTCTCAGCCGGCCTGCCATTGCTGCAGAAAACTCAACTTGGATGGGTCGTGTGTGGAGGCGGTTCACAGGTCCAGAGAAGATCACTCGTTTCCACTGCCCACAAGGATGTTCCGGAGAGCGCAACAATGCTGGATGATCAGCTGGATTCTTTGCTCCGCCGGTTTTGGGAAATCGAAGACTGCTCCGAGCCTATTGTGAAGCGGACGAAGGAAGAGCTAGATTGCGATGCGCATTTCGTGCAACATGTTGCTCGGCTGGATTCCGGCGCTTACGCTGTGCGGCTTCCGTTAAAATGTGGCTCTAAGCTGCTGGGAGAGTCGTACCCCCAAGCCGTTCGACGATTTCTTTCCCTCGAAAGGAAGCTCTGTCGCCGTCCTCAATTAAAGGAGCAATATGCTGCCTTCATAAAGGAGTATCTGGAGTTGGGTCACATGTCTCCAGTCCCTTCTGATGCGAGCGTCACTGGCCAATACTTTCTTCCACACCATTGTGTTTTAAAGGAGGACAGTTCAACAACCAAGCTCAGGGTTGTCTTTGATGGATCTGCTGTCACAACTTCTGGGTATTCATTGAATGACGTGTTGATGTCTGGCCCAGTTATTCAGCCAAAGTTACTGCATATTCTGTTAAGGTTCCGATGCCATCGGGTGGCCATTACTGGAGATATTTGTAAAATGTATCGTTGCGTCAGGGTTTTTCCTGAGGACAGCTATCTTCAGTGTATTCTTTGGCGGGATTCCACCCAGGATGAGTTACAGGTTTTTAAGCTGGACACGGTCACCTACGGAACGAAGCCTGCCTCATTTTTAGCAGTTCGGACAATGCATCAGTTGGCAGATGATGAGCAAATAATGTTTCCAAAGGGGGCCGAAATTCTGCGTCGCGACTTTTATGTGGATGATCTGCTTTCCGGAGGCGACTCTATAGATGAAGCTATTAGCATAATGCAGCAAACATCCGCGATCCTTGCCAAAGGCCATTTTCGGTTAAGGAAGTGGTGCTCCAATGTTGCTGACGTTCTGGATAAGGTGCCTGAAGAAGATCGGGAGTCTTTCGTAAAGTTTGATGATGGTAGCAACTTCACCAAGGCACTGGGTCTTGCTTGGGATCCTGAGATTCAGTCAATCTCAAAGCCCACTAGGCGCATTGTGCTTTCTTCAGTCGCTCGGCTTTATGACCCCTTAGGCCTTGTTGGTCCTGTAATTTCAAAGGCAAAGATCTTTCTTCAGAAGCTGTGCCGTGAGAAGTTGTCCTGGGATGAAAGTCTTCCTCAAGCTCTTCACTGCGACTGGAATATGATTTGTAAGTAGCAGCTTTGGTAGTACGCAGCGCGCCGAATTCCCTAGATGGGTGCTAACATCGAAATCCGAGGTGGAGGTCCATGGATTCTGTGATGCCAGCATTGAGGCGTATGGGGCATGCGTTTATGTCGTGTCCAAGGGCGCAGGATCTGCAAGCTATTTACTCTGTTCGAAGTCCCGAGTTGCGCCGTTAAAGACTGTTACGGTGCCTAAGCTGGAGTTATCGGGAGCCGAGTTGTTGGCTCGACTTATGTCGGAAGTAGAGCAGTTGAAGGTCTACGTTGGAAAGTATTTTTGCTGGTGCGATTCTGCTGTGGCTCTGTCTTGGATTCGAGAAGAACCCTCTCGGTTTAATGTTTTCGTCGCCAATCGAGTTTCGACCATTCAGAAGCTAACTAGAGAAATGGAGTGGCGGTATGTTCCCACTTCTTTGAACCCAGCAGATATCCTGTCGCGTGGTGCTCTTCCCAATGAATTGGTTGAGAATAAGCTGTGGTCTCATGGTCCTCCGTTTCTCGTTGGATCCCAAGAGACGTGGCCAACCGCGGTCCCATCTGAGAGATCAACCCTGGAGTTGCGTGCAAGGGTCCTGCTCATTCAGTCTCCGTACGTGGATATAACAGCGGTTTCTAAGTACGCTAATTCGTTTCCAGCACTGCAGAGGGTATTCGCTTACGTATACAAGTTTTCTCAACGAATTCACCACAACGGTGTTACGGCTAGCGATATAAAATCTGGAACACAGCTGTTATTGCGGCTAGTGCAACGTGTGCATTTTTGGGAGGAAATAAAGGCTCTTCAAAATGGAAAAGACATAGCGGTATCCAGTGCCCTTGCCTCATCCTCTCCCTTCTTGGACAAATTTAGACTGTTGCGCGTAGACGGTCGGCTAAAAAATTCGTCGTTGGATTTTGATAGTCAGCATCCAATTATACTTCCAAGAAGCCATCCAGTTACGCGGGCTATAATTGTTGACCTCCATGAGCGAAATCTACATACGGGACCTCGCGCACTGTTGGCAATTATTCGGTCTCAATATTGGCCAATTGGGGGGAGAAAAACCGTGACGAAGGCATTACATAAATGCATCCGATGCTTCCGGACTAAGCCTCGGCTGTTGCAGCACATTATGGCTGATCTCCCGGAGGAAAGAGTTAGCGGCTCCCAGGTCTTCGGAGTCACTGGTGTGGATTTTTGTGGACCGTTCTATTATAAGCCGGAAGTGCGTAATAAGGCTCCAGTAAAATGTTACATTAGCATTTTCATTTGTTTTGCTACCAAAGCCGTCCACCTGGAGCTTGTAAGGGATCTGTCCACAATGTCTTTTTTGCAGGCTTTGAAGCGGTTTATATGCACCCGCCGAAGTCCTCAACATATTTGGTCTGACAACGCAACCAACTTTGTTGGAGCCAAAAACGAGCTAAAGGAGCTGCGCCGATTATTTCTAAGCGAAGAGCATCAACGGTCACTGCTGGAGTTTTGCTCTATGGAGTCCATCGAATGGCATTTTATTCCTCCTCGATCTCCGCATTTCGGTGGTCTGTGGGAAGCGGCTGTTAAAACCGCCAAGCACCATTTTTACCGAGCTGTCGGATCTGCAGTCCTGGGATTCGAGGAGCTGCGAACGCTGCTGTGCCATATTGGGGCTGTTATAAATTCACGACCCTTATTGTCTCTTTCAGAAAATCCTGCAGACCTTGATGTTCTGACCCCGGCTCATTTTTTAACTGGTGGTCCGTCAGTCAGCTTTATCGAGCCTGATGTCACAAAGCTGAACTTCAACCGGTTGGACAGCTGGCAGCGCGTGTCTTTCCTGCAGCAGTCTTTCTGGTCCCGATGGAAGGAGGAGTACCTAAGTCTTCTCCAGCAGCGCTCCAAATGGCGCGCCTCTGGTCCTGCCTTGGCCCCGAACGATGTGGTGCTAGTAAAGGACGAGAATCTACCTCCGATGAAATGGCCGCTTGCGAGAATAATGGAGTTAATCCCTGGTCGGGATGGCATCTTTCGAGTGGCGGTGATAAAAACCTCATCTGGAATTACCAAGCGAGCAGTGACTAAGCTGTGCCTTTTGCCCCTTAAGGATGAAGTTGGAGTAGAAGCCCCAACTGGGGGGAGAATGTCGGGTCAAGCAGCAAGCAACTTATTTAAACACAACAATTAATAAGTAACTGATGTTTTGCTGGTCGCAAGCCGACTCTCTTTCGGCCGCTCGGCTTCGCTACTTCGGCGCTTATAGTTAGCGAGCATCCGCTCAGCCTATTCTGCAAGGTTGGCGCCACTCTCGTTCGTCTTCTTACTGCGCTCGCATCCTAAATTGGATTTGAAATATTGTACATAAATCCTAATTTCATATGCGGCCTGAATAAAGTTTTATAACGTTGAAATTAATTAAATTCTGATTTTTTATTTACGGCATCGAAAACTCTCGATGACCAAACAGATAATTTTGTAAACAACAATAGCCCACTAAGAAACATTTTAAAGTAGCATAGTGGTTGATGTCGCTGGAATTGGAACCTCAGAGCTGCTGCGCAGCATTTAGCTTGATTTTGTATGTTAGGATCTGGCTTCTGTCCATTTTGGCTACCTTGTCTCTGCCATTTTGGCCATTTGCCAGTTTTTACGGGTCCACCTTGCCGGGCCATTAGTTGTTTGTTGGCGCTCGGTCGGGTCGGTCGCTCGCGCTCGCTCTCCGCTCAGTACAAATGACAGTAGAGTAATTGTAAAGAGATAGCAAGGAGGGACAGAGTAACGATAAAGTAGCAAAAAATGTATCTGCCCATTTGGTATCGTGCTATTTCGTCATTTTTATTCATGTTTTGTACTTCAAATATGGCCAAATCACTGCCTTTGTTTACATATTTACATAATTAATTTTATAGCGTCAACAACACGTGGTAATTATGCTGTTAAAATTTAGCTTATATGACACGTTCGTAATTGTTATGCCGTATGTGGTTCTTGAATGAACTTTGAATTCGCAAGCTGTTTGATCACAAGCATTAAAAAAAAAAACACCATCGAGCTAATAAAAACACAACTGAATAAAAAAAAAATTAAATTAAATTATGTGTTACAAAGCTATCTGTCCTTGAAGTAGCTTGGGACCCAAAAAGAAACAAATATCCGAGGAACGGCCGGAACCAAATGCTACCTTTAATATGTTGACATCTATTGCGACATCTTCAAATACGGCCGTGACAAACTAATGCAAACCACGAGTCGTAAGGATGATGCTGATGATCAGTTCGAAGATCAGTGTGAGAAACATCCCCGCACAACTGGTTTGACATTTAGAAAATCTGATAATAAGCTATTCTCGGAAAATACCGACAGAAAATAAGATTTGCTGATTGAATGATTTATGCTTAAGGTTGATCTTGCAAAGGGTATTTTAATTTTGTCCAAAAGTGTGCAACGCAGTGAAGGAGACATCTCCAACCCTATAAAGTATATATATTCTTGATCAGGATCACCTCCTGAGTTGATATGAGCATGTCCGTCTGTCCGTCTGTCTGTTTCTTCGCGAACTAGTCTCTCAGTTTTAAAGCTATCGTCTTGAAACTTCGCACACACCCTTGTTTCCTTTGCACGCAGTTCATAAGTCGGAACGGCCCGGATCGGCCGACTATATTTTATAGATGCCATATAACTGATTGATCGGAAATGGTATAACTTTGGTGTTTTTAAAGTTAGAGAGTTCAAATTTAAGGTGAGCTATTTTTGGCAAAATAATACGACATGCCAAATTTCATAAGGATCGGCCAACTATATCCTTCAGCTGCCATATAACTGAACGATCGGAAATGACCCAACTTTCGTGTTTTTGAAAATAGAAATCTGGAGCTTCATACAGATTCTATTTTTAGTCAGATAATCCGACCTACCAAATTTTATAACGATCGGCCGACTATATCTTATAGCTGCCATATAACTGAAGGATCGGAAATGGTTTTTGCTAGAAATACCAACTTTGGTATTTTTAAAGATAGAAGTTTGGGACTTCTTTTAAATTTTGTATTATAATAAATTATGTTATATTATGATATTCTCATAAGGATTGGCCAACTATATCCGATGTTTGCAACATATAAAATATCCGGTTTTAACTGCAAGGGTTTATCAATTTCGGCTCTGCCCGAAGTTGGCTTTCCTTTCTTGTTTTATATTTTTAACTAGGCCGTTAGCATTCCAGGGGGTCTTGCCAGTCCATCGTGTTGGTTTTGACCGCGATTGGACGCAAGATTGTGTAAATAAAAGTGGTTTTATAATTGTTTGGTTTTTGATAAAATTTTTTTATTTTTTAACAAATAATAAAACGATACGTTAGGTTCAAAGCGGTAGCTTCGAATATGCCTGTAATGGAAGGATGTGGTTTTCCTTGTTTCCGTGGCTCCCATTTTTTACTGGAGTTGTTGCATGTGAAATAACGTGGAACATCACCATACACCAATGTTGGCCCAAGGGGGATCTTGGAGCAACATTTTATGGAGTGAAGAGACGACCCTCCAATGTTTCGGCCACGTCTGGAGCTACCTGGATTTCATCTGGAGTAACCTGGAACTATTCTCCTCCAAAACACTTGGATCTGCATGGAAAATTGGCACAATACGTACTAGGACATTTTGCCGATTCGCTATAGCAACTGGAGCACCCCTTCAATGATGGAAATTCGCCTACCCTGATCCCCTGGCCAATTTTCACTTTTGTGGCCCAAGGGGGATCTCGGACTGATTCTGGACCTATCCGGATTGGAGTGATGAGATGACCCTCCAATGTTCCGGCCACGTTGGAGCTACCTGGATTCTTCGAGGGATTTCTGGATCATCTGGACTTTCTTTGCCATCCACGTCAGCGCCAATTATTCACGCAATTGTCGGAAATTTGCCTACCCTGCACCCCTGGCCAATCTCCGCAGTACATCGTCGGCCCAAGGGGGATCTCCGAGCATCCTAGTTGGCAATGAAGGGACGACCCTCCGATGTTTCGGCCACGCCTGGAACGCCCTTAGCCAATCACCAGTCAGCGCCTTCCGTAGTGCGTCTTGGCCCCCTGGTGGCATCGCGCGTTCCTGAAATAATAGATGTCGCCTCCCGTGTGCCTTGGCAGCCGTTGAACGCGGTCCCCAGTGCCCTTCTGGCACTTAAAAATGTCCAGTGTCCTGTTGTTTGAGGATGTTTTTTCCAGCAACAGCTCCGTTCCGGCTTTTTCATCGTTGGATTAAGTTAAACATAATATTAATTTTTTTTTTGTATTTTTATTTGCCATGTTTAACTAGAGTCATATTTAACGTCAGGCACTTAAAATAACGTAGAGTAACGTAATTAATTTCATTTAAATTTATATAATCTAAAGTCTTTTAGTCCAATTTCTCGTGCCTAACGTTGTAAGTTTTCACCCGCCTTCCGAGACAGCGCAAAAATGTAGCCGAATAATCATAGTAATGGGATGTTGATCTTTGGTTGTGGGGAGTGTTGACATGCGCGTATTTTGACATTTGAAAGGACAATTTTAGTATTTTGCATATTGATAATTTTGTAAACAACAATAGCCCACTAAGAAACATTTTAAAGTAGCATAGTGGTTGATGTCGCTGGAATTGGAACCTCAGAGCTGCTGCGCAGCATTTAGCTTGATTTTGTATGTTAGGATCTGGCTTCTGTCCATTTGGTATCGTGCTATTTCGTCATTTTTATTCATGTTTTGTACTTCAAATATGGCCAAATCACTGCCTTTGTTTACATATTTACATAATTAATTTTATAGCGTCAACAACACGTGGTAATTATGCTGTTAAAATTTAGCTTATATGACACGTTCGTAATTGTTATGCCGTATGTGGTTCTTGAATGAACTTTGAATTCGCAAGCTGTTTGATCACAAGCATTAAAAAAAAAACACCATCGAGCTAATAAAAACACAACTGAATAAAAAAAAAATTAAATTAAATTATGTGTTACAAAGCTATCTGTCCTTGAAGTAGCTTGGGACCCAAAAAGAAACAAATATCCGAGGAACGGCCGGAACCAAATGCTACCTTTAATATGTTGACATCTATTGCGACATCTTCAAATACGGCCGTGACAAACTAATGCAAACCACGAGTCGTAAGGATGATGCTGATGATCAGTTCGAAGATCAGTGTGAGAAACATCCCCGCACAACTGGTTTGACATTTAGAAAATCTGATAATAAGCTATTCTCGGAAAATACCGACAGAAAATAAGATTTGCTGATTGAATGATTTATGCTTAAGGTTGATCTTGCAAAGGGTATTTTAATTCCGTCCGTCTGTCTGTTTCTTCGCGAACTAGTCTCTCAGTTTTAAAGCTATCGTCTTGAAACTTCGCACACACCCTTGTTTCCTTTGCACGCAGTTCATAAGTCGGAACGGCCCGGATCGGCCGACTATATTTTATAGATGCCATATAACTGATTGATCGGAAATGGTATAACTTTGGTGTTTTTAAAGTTAGAGAGTTCAAATTTAAGGTGAGCTATTTTTGGCAAAATAATACGACATGCCAAATTTCATAAGGATCGGCAAACTATATCCTTCAGCTGCCATATAACTGAACGATCGGAAATGACCCAACTTTCGTGTTTTTGAAAATAGAAATCTGGAGCTTCATACAGATTCTATTTTTGGTCAGATAATACGACCTACCAAATTTTATAACGATCGGCCGACTATATCTTATAGCTGCCATATAACTGAAGGATCGGAAATGGTTTTTGGTAGAAATACCAACTTTGGTATTTTTAAAGATAGAAGTTTGGGACTTCTTTTAAATTTTGTATTATAATAAATTATGTTATATTATGATATTCTCATAAGGATTGGCCAACTATATCCGATGTTTGCAACATATAAAATATCCGGTTTTAACTGCAAGGGTTTATCAATTTCGGCTCTGCCCGAAGTTGGCTTTCCTTTCTTGTTTTATATTTTTAACTAGGCCGTTAGCATTCCAGGGGGTCTTGCCAGTCCATCGTGTTGGTTTTGACCGCGATTGGACGCAAGATTGTGTAAATAAAAGTGGTTTTATAATTGTTTGGTTTTTGATAAAATTTTTTTATTTTTTAACAAATAATAAAACGATACGTTAGGTTCAAAGCGGTAGCTTCGAATATGCCTGTAATGGAAGGATGTGGTTTTCCTTGTTTCCGTGGCTCCCATTTTTTACTGGAGTTGTTGCATGTGAAATAACGTGGAACATCATTATACACCAATGTTGGCCCAAGGGGGATCTTGGAGCAACATTTTATGGAGTGAAGAGACGACCCTCCAATGTTTCGGCCACGTCTGGAGCTACCTGGATTTCATCTGGAGTAACCTGGAACTATTCTCCTCCAAAACACTTGGATCTGCATGGAAAATTGGCACAATACGTACTAGGACATTTTGCCGATTCGCTATAGCAACTGGAGCACCCCTTCAATGATGGAAATTCGCCTACCCTGATCCCCTGGCCAATTTTCACTTTTGTGGCCCAAGGGGGATCTCGGACTGATTCTGGACCTACCCGGATTGGAGTGATGAGATGACCCTCCAATGTTCCGGCCACGTTGGAGCTACCTGGATTCTTCGAGGGATTTCTGGATCATCTGGACTTTCTTTTCCATCCACGTCAGCGCCAATTATTCACGCAATTGTCGGAAATTTGCCTACCCTGCACCCCTGGCCAATCTCCGCAGTACATCGTCGGCCCAAGGGGGATCTCCGAGCATCCTAGTTGGCAATGAAGGGACGACCCTCCGATGTTTCGGCCACGCCTGGAACGCCCTTAGCCAATCACCAGTCAGCGCCTTCCGTAGTGCGTCTTGGCCCCCTGGTGGCATCGCGCGTTCCTGAAATAATAGATGTCGCCTCCCGTGTGCCTTGGCAGCCGTTGAACGCGGTCCCCAGTGCCCTTCTGGCACTTAAAAATGTCCAGTGTCCTGTTGTTTGAGGATGTTTTTTCCAGCAACAGCTCCGTTCCGGCTTTTTCATCGTTGGATTAAGTTAAACATAATATTAATTTTTGTTTTGTATTTTTATTTGCCATGTTTAACTAGAGTCATATTTAACGTCAGGCACTTAAAATAACGTAGAGTAACGTAATTAATTTCATTTAAATTTATATAATCTAAAGTCTTTAAGTCCAATTTCTCGTGCCTAACGTTGTAAGTTTTCACCCGCCTTCCGAGACAGCGCAAAAATGTTGCCGAATAATCATAGTAATGGGACGTTGATCTTTGGTTGTGGGGAGTGTTGACATGCGCGTATTTTGACATTTGAAAGGACAATTTTAGTATTTTGCATATTGATAATTTTGTAAACAACAATAGCCCACTAAGAAACATTTTAAAGTAGCATAGTGGTTGATGTCGCTGGAATTGGAACCTCAGAGCTGCTGCGCAGCATTTAGCTTGATTTTGTATGTTAGGATCTGGCTTCTGTCCATTTTGGCTACCTTGTCTCTGCCATTTTGGCCATTTGCCAGTTTTTACGGGTCCACCTTGCCGGGCCATTAGTTGTTTGTTGGCGCTCGGTCGGGTCGGTCGCTCGCGCTCGCTCTCCGCTCAGTACAAATGACAGTAGAGTAATTGTAAAGAGATAGCAAGGAGGGACAGAGTAACGATAAAGTAGCAAAAAATTAACGATAAAGTAACGATGAATCAACAATAAAGCAACAATTAAGTAACAATAACAAAATGTTTTCGCGAATTGGCCAAAAACATCAGGTGTTTGACACAATGTAAAAAATTCAGTTAGAGTCGTTTTCAGAGCTTCGAACGCTCTTTGGAGAACATTTTCTTCAGTGGTATACACGTTGGCCGTTTTCAAGATGTATTGCCAGATGTTGGACAGCAGGAACTCTTTTGTGGATGGGAAAGCTCAGAATATGCCAAATAGCTTCATTGCTGCTAATGTATCTGCCCATTTGGTATCGTGCTATTTCGTCATTTTTATTCATGTTTTGTACTTCAAATATGGCCAAATCACTGCCTTTGTTTACATATTTACATAATTAATTTTATAGCGTCAACAACACGTGGTAATTATGCTGTTAAAATTAAGCTTATATGACACGTTCGTAATTGTTATGCCATATGTGGTTCTTGAATGAACTTTGAATTCGCAAGCTGTTTGATCACAAGCATTAAAAAAAAACACCATCAAGCTAATAAAAACACAACTGAATTAAAAAAGAATAAAATTTAAGTATGTGTTACAAAGCTATCTGTCCTTGAAGTAGCTTGGGACCGAAAAAGAAACAAATATCCGAGTAACGGCCAGAGCCAAATGCTACCTTTAATATGTTGACATCTATTGCAACATCTTTAATTACGGCAGTGACAAACTAATTCAAAGCACGAGTCGTAAGGATTATGTTTATGATCAGTTCGAAGATCAGTGTCAGAAACGTCCCCGCACAACTGCTTTGACCTTTAGAAAATCTGATAATAAGCTATTCTCGGAAAATACCGACAGAAAATAAGATTTGCTGATTGAATGATTTATGCGTAAGGTTGATCTGTCATTTTAGGCGGACAGCACGTTTTTGTTCTGTTCTGTTTTTTTGTTTTTTTTGTGCTGTTCGGACAGCACGTCTGTCTGTTTCTTCGCGAACTAGTCTCTCAGTTTTAAAGCTATCGACTTGAAACTTTGTACACACCCTTGTTTCCTTTGCACGCAATATATAAGTCGGAACGACCGGGATCGGCCGACTATTTCCTATAGCTGCCATATAACTGAACGATCGGAATTATTTATGGTAAAAATACCAACTTCGTTTTTTTTTAAGATTGTGTTTAGTCGAAACTTGTTTATAAGAATAAAATGTGAGGGAAATACGTACTACTCGCAACTTGGGCTACTTAGCTATAAGACGGGGCATAGCAAGCTACGAGCAAATAAAATAACCCCCAACGAGCCCGAGCTGCAAGATATCTACGTGTGTTCCTTATGCCCATGCTTATGAGAAATATTTGAATTGTACCGCCTAAAGATATTATCGCTCTGTTAAGTACTCGTTCTTGTCACTCGCTGCGTCGCAGTTTCTAATGGAAGAAGAGAAGAAGCAGATAAAAACTAGTAATAAATGAACTTCCATTGAATTCGGTTGATGCGTTTCTACTGGGACCATAGTTGCTGGCCTGAAACGGGCATTTTCGCACTTTGCCATTTTGGAGCAAAAATTTTTTAGCGCCCCCGGGTGGACTCAGAAGGACGTATTATCATATATACCTAGCAGATCAGCTATACGAACATCCGCAATATCAGTTTGGGCTTGTACTCGACACGCCGCTGGAATTCATTGTTCATATAGCACATCAGCTTTACATATATACATTCACCGTGGAATCTCAGTTTGGGCTTGTACTGGACACGCCGCTGGTATTCGCTAATCGCTAAGTAAAAAATTGATAGCATTTTGGTAAATGAACTACATACATAAGCCTGCAAAATATCAGCCAAGGCGTAAGTTTTGAGGCAAACACGTGTCAAGATTATACGAGGTTGGACAGGTTGGATTACAGGAGCTTTGAAAATCGTTGCAGCACCTTAATTAATCTTAGCCCGAGTTTTGTGGATTCGAGTTGTTCAATTTGTCTCTCTGCTTTAGAGTAACGGCTCACGCTTGGACTTCAGCTCACATACAATTCGGGTACAGTTATAACAAAGTTGCAAAGTTAAAATAAGATCAATCAATAACCTATCGCAACACTAGATAGCTGTGCTTTCTACTTGAGAATTCAATTTCAATTAAATCAGTGGGTGGGAAAGATTTACTTATATTGACATTTTAGCGTAAAATTGCATCATGGCTTCGAAGCGACGTTTAAGTCGTCAGCAAAGTTCAAGTGTACATGATGTCAATGATGGCAACGATCGTGCTAATTCATTACTCTCGCGTCTTGAAAGTGTTAAGGGTGACATAGACCGCATGGGAGAGTTTATGCAACAACAAATCGTATCCATTCTAGGCAGCGAATTAGAGTGCAGATTAGACATTTTAAACAATTTCATAAATCGTGCATTTAACCTTCAAGAGGAAATTGAGTCCATTAATCCGGTATTGTCCTCGCGAGCTGAGCTTGAAGATAAGTGTGCAGCCACAAAATCTCTTTATATGTCAGCTAGTGTACAGAATCAAAGACCACCATTACTTAACTCAACCCTTAATACCACAAGCTCCCACAATAAAAATTTACCTCGAATGAATTTACCCAAGTTTTCCGGATGCTACTCAGAGTATAAGAACTTTATTTGTTTATTCACCAGTCTCATAGATAGCGATCAAACTCTTACCGACGTCGAAAAATTTAATCACCTGTTTTCATGTCTGGAGAAAGAAGCGTTGGGGATCGTGAAAGCATACCAAATAACTGAGACAAAATACCCAAAGGCACTAGCCGCCTTAAATCGGGTGTACGACCATCAGTGTTCAATTTTTTTGATTGTATTTCACGCCTCCTCCACATCCCCCCAATACAGGGTCCGTCCGCCTTGTCAATTGATAGATACTGTCACAGCGATCTACGAATCCTTGCTTTCACTAGGCAGTCATGACCAAAGCGGACGCAAAAACTAAGTCTAAATGGGAAGTTTAGACTTTCAAAACATCCCCCTTTGGCAGGACTGCCAAGATGCACTCAATAAACGCTACCAACATTTAGCAGCAGATGAAGCTACGTCAAGCACGCAAAGGTCTCGTAAGCTGGGGCGGCCAAATTCTTTAAAGAACTTTAGTAAAACTTCCTTGTCCGTTGCCAATACTACTCGAACCCAGGATCCAAAATGCTATTATTGCAAAGCTGTGGATCACTACATTCACGCGTGCAGTTCGTTTGTGACCGCAACAGTCGCTACACGATTCAAATTCGCTAAGACATTCCCATTGTGCATAAACTGCCTAAGGAAAGGGCATTCCGTTCTTTCGTGTCAATCCTCTGAGTGCCGCGTGTGTTCGAAGCCACATCATTCATTGCTTCATAGATACAGTTCCGACTCTTCACCTTCCGAGCTAGCTTCCACTCAAGAGCCGATTGTGACACAACCATTGACCAATCCTGCCGTCCAACACGCGATGACAGCCGACTCAAATCAAATTGTATTAGCTACAGCCCTTGTTAACATTACAGGTAGCAATGGTCAAATGCATCTTGCTCGTGTGCTTTTAGATTCCGGGTCACAGGTAAGCTTTATAACAGAGGAGTTCTCCAAAATTCTAAAACTTAAGCGCGATCGAAACGCAAACCTTCTTGGAATAGATCAATCAGCTTTATCAGCTCGCCATGTAGTTCAAGCAACTGTACACTCCCGAACACAGGCATTTCAATTGGAAGCTGAACTTATTGTTCTGAAGTCAATATCATCGTCCCAACCAGAGAGAGCAGTTCAAGCGTTAGACTGGAACCTCCCTGACAACATAAAGTTAGCTGATCCACTGTTCCACAAACCTCAGAGAATTGACATATTGCTTGGTGCTGACGCATTTTTCGAGTTGTTAAAGGAATGGAAAAACCTCATATGGTCCAGTCCTACAAAATTCCGTTTTTGGATGGATTGTATCAGGTCGGTGCAAGTCATCAAGCGGTTCAAGATCATTGCAGTGTAGACATGTTGATTTGAAAATTCTGGGAAATAGAAAGTCTCCCGAGCATTGCGCAGAATAAACTTTACACTCCGGAGCAAATTATGTGCGAAAAGGCATTCATCGAGAGTATTGTTCGGTTACTTTCCGGTCGACTTCAAGTTTTAAATGGCAATGAAAGCCCTACTTGTCTCGGCTCGTCGTTTGAAATCGCAAAAGGCGGTTCTTAGCACTAGAAAGGAGGATGTCCAATAACCCAGAAATAAAATCCATATACATTCACCGTGGAATCTCAGTTTGGGCTTGTACTGGACACGCCGCTGGTATTCGCTAATCGCTAAGTAAAAAATTGATAGCATTTTGGTAAATGAACTACATACATAAGCCTGCAAAATATCAGCCAAGGCGTAAGTTTTGAGGCAAACACGTGTCAAGATTATACGAGGTTGGACAGGTTGGATTACAGGAGCTTTGAAAATCGTTGCAGCACCTTAATTAATCTTAGCCCGAGTTTTGTGGATTCGAGTTGTTCAATTTGTCTCTCTGCTTTAGAGTAACGGCTCACGCTTGGACTTCAGCTCACATACAATTCGGGTACAGTTATAACAAAGTTGCAAAGTTAAAATAAGATCAATCAATAACCTATCGCAACACTAGATAGCTGTGCTTTCTACTTGAGAATTCAATTTCAATTAAATCAGTGGGTGGGAAAGATTTACTTATATTGACATTTTAGCGTAAAATTGCATCATGGCTTCGAAGCGACGTTTAAGTCGTCAGCAAAGTTCAAGTGTACATGATGTCAATGATGGCAACGATCGTGCTAATTCATTACTCTCGCGTCTTGAAAGTGTTAAGGGTGACATAGACCGCATGGGAGAGTTTATGCAACAACAAATCGTATCCATTCTAGGCAGCGAATTAGAGTGCAGATTAGACATTTTAAACAATTTCATAAATCGTGCATTTAACCTTCAAGAGGAAATTGAGTCCATTAATCCGGTATTGTCCTCGCGAGCTGAGCTTGAAGATAAGTGTGCAGCCACAAAATCTCTTTATATGTCAGCTAGTGTACAGAATCAAAGACCACCATTACTTAACTCAACCCTTAATACCACAAGCTCCCACAATAAAAATTTACCTCGAATGAATTTACCCAAGTTTTCCGGATGCTACTCAGAGTATAAGAACTTTATTTGTTTATTCACCAGTCTCATAGATAGCGATCAAACTCTTACCGACGTCGAAAAATTTAATCACCTGTTTTCATGTCTGGAGAAAGAAGCGTTGGGGATCGTGAAAGCATACCAAATAACTGAGACAAAATACCCAAAGGCACTAGCCGCCTTAAATCGGGTGTACGACCATCAGTGTTCAATTTTTTTTGATTGTATTTCACGCCTCTTCGACATTCCCTCAATGCAGGGTCCGTCCGCCTTGTCAATTGATAGATACTGTCACAGCGATCTACGAATCCTTGCTTTCACTAGGCAGTCATGACCAAAGCGGACGCAAAAACTAAGTCTAAATGGGAAGTTTAGACTTTCAAAACATCCCCCTTTGGCAGGACTGCCAAGATGCACTTAATAAACGCTACCAACATTTAGCAGCAGATGAAGCTACGTCAAGCACGCAAAGGTCTCGTAAGCTGGGGCGGCCAAATTCTTTAAAGAACTTTAGTAAAACTTCCTTGTCCGTTGCCAATACTACTCGAACCCAGGATCCAAAAGGCTATTATTGCAAAGCTGTGGATCACTACATTCACGCGTGCAGTTCGTTTGTGGCCGCAACAGTCGCTACACGATTCAAATTCGCTAAGACATTCCCATTGTGCATAAACTGCCTGAGGAAAGGGCATTCCGTTCTTTCGTGTCAATCCTCTAAGTGCCGCGTGTGTTCGAAACCACATCATTCATTGCTTCATAGATACAGCTCCGACTCTTCACCTTCCGAGCTAGCTTTCACTCAAGAGCCGATTGTGACACAACCTTTGACCACCCCTGCCGACCACCACGCGATGACAGCCGACTCAAATCAAATTGTATTAGCTACAGCCCTTGTTAACATTACAGGTAGCAATGGTCAAATGCATCTTGCTCGTGTGCTTTTAGATTCCGGGTCACAGGTAAGCTTTATAACAGAGGAGTTCTCCAAAATTCTAAAACTTAAGCGCGATCGAAACGCAAACCTTCTTGGAATAGATCAATCAGCTTTATCAGCTCGCCATGTAGTTCAAGCAACTGTACACTCCCGAACACAGGCATTTCAATTGGAAGCTGAACTTATTGTTCTGAAGTCAATATCATCGTCCCAACCAGAGAGAGCAGTTAGACTGGAACCTCCCTGACAACATAAAGTTAGCTGATCCACTGTTCCACAAACCTCAGAGAATTGACATATTGCTTGGTGCTGACGCATTTTTCGAGTTGTTAAAGGAATGGAAAAACCTCATATGGTCCAGTCCTACAAAATTCCGTTTTTGGATGGATTGTATCAGGTCGGTGCAAGTCATCAAGCGGTTCAAGATCATTGCAGTGTAGACATGTTGATTTGAAAATTCTGGGAAATAGAAAGTCTCCCGAGCATTGCGCAGAATAAACTTTACACTCCGGAGCAAATTATGTGCGAAAAGGCATTCATCGAGAGTATTGTTCGGTTACTTTCCGGTCGACTTCAAGTTTTAAATGGCAATGAAAGCCCTACTTGTCTCGGCTCGTCGTTTGAAATCGCAAAAGGCGGTTCTTAGCACTAGAAAGGAGGATGTCCAATAACCCAGAAATAAAATCCATGTACGTTGCCTTTATGAAGGAGTACATTTTCTTTAGGGCACATGACGTTGGTCAATGATGAAATTCCTACTGAGCCTCATTTCTTCATTCCTTATCAATGTGTGCTCAGACCGCCAAGTTCAAGCACTAAACTTAGAGTGGTTTTCAATGCATCGACTAAGTCAAGCTCTCAAGTGTCATTGAACGTATTCCTGATGATTGGACCAACTATACAGCCGTGTCTATACGCTACATTGCTAAGGTTTCGTCTTCGCAATTACGCTATTACAGCAGATATCGTCAAAGGTATAGACACGTAGAAATAACTGAATCCCATCGTAATCCCATCAACTAATAGTATAGAGACAGTATAAGGATGAAAAATTACAAGTCTATCGCTTGAATACCATTACATACGGCACGGCCTGCGCACCGTTCTTAGCTATCCGCTGCCCCAAGTACCTCAGTAAGATATATTCAGTTTCCCACCCTTTAGGATCCTTAGTCTTATCGAATAGCTTCTATGTTGACGATCTTTTGTCAGGCGCGGATACAATCGAAGAACTTACGTCGATGCGGAACGAAGTAGTTGAAATCTTAGGCTCGGCCGGGCTTGTTCTTTCGAAGTGGGCAACCAACTGTGAGCAGCTAATAGATCTTAATCAGTCTACAGATGTATCTGTCGGGGAGCACGAAGATACAAAGGCGTTAGGCCTCGTTTGGAACCCAAATCATGACATCTTTAAGTTTTCTTCGCGAGAGATGTGTACAAGCCATGCGCCAACAAAAAGATCTATGTTGTCCCTTACTGCTCGCCTATATGATCCTCTCGGGCTTATCTGTCCTGTTGTCACAAAGGCCAAAATTCTTATACAACAGATTTGGATGCTTAAGATAGAGTGGGATGATCCAATTCCTGAAAGCCTTCAACAGAAATGGTAATCGATCACAATTGGTTTGCAAGAGGTACCGTACCTCTACCGTATGAGGTAAAACAAGAAAGCAAAGCTAACTTCGGGCGGAGCCGAAGTTGATATACCCTTGCACTTAAAACCGGATATATATCGGAAACATCGGATCCTTCATAATAAAACCAATTAATTACAATAAAAAATCTAAAAAAAAGTCCCAAGCTTGTATCTTCAAAAATACGAAAGTTGATATGTCTACCAAATACCATTTCCGATCGTTCAGTTATATGACAGCTATAGGATATAGTCGTAGATTGGATTAACTGACCAAAAATAGAATGTGTACCAAGTTCCAGCTTTCTATCTTCAAAAACACGAAAGTTGGGTCATTTCCGATCTTTCAGTTATATGGCAGCTGAAGGATATAGTTGGCCGATCCTTATGAAATTTGGCATGTCGTATTATTTTGCCAAAAATAGCTCACCTCAAATTTGAACTCTCTAACTTTAAAAACACCAAAGTTATACTATTTCCGATCAATCAGTTATATGGCAGCTATAGGATATAGTAGGCCGATCCCGGTCGTTCCGACTTATATACTGCGTGCAAAGGAAAGAAGGGTGTGTGCAAAGTTTCAAGTCGATAGCTTTAAAACTGAGAGACTAGTTTGCGTAGAAACAGACAGACGGACAGACGGACATGCTCATATCAACTCAGGAGGTGATCCTGATCAAGAATATATATACTTTATAGGGTCGGAATTTTGTATTATAATACAAAATTATAATACCCTCTGCAAGGGTATAAAAATACCGTATGTCAAATACATGGCTTTGCGAATGCCTCAACTGAGGCATACGGATGTTGCCTGTACATCCGTGTCGAACATCCACATGGTGTGGAAGTTAAATTGCTTACTGCAAAATCAAGAGTGGCCCCTCTGAAAACAAAGTCGGTACCACGACTGAAGAAGAAGCTCGTCCACTGATCGACTCTCCAGTTGAACGAGTTGTAATGTGGTCCGATTCAGAAATCGTCTTGTATTGGCTGCAAACACATCCTTCAAAACTAAAAACCTTTGTTGCCAACCGCGTCAGTGAGATTCAAGATATGACCTTACCGGCTAGTTGGCGCCATGTACCCACTGAGACCAATCCAGCAGACTTTCCATCTCGGGGATGTACAGTTAATGAATTAAAAAATTAATTTTGGTTCGATGGTCCCCACTTCTTGACTCAAGATCAAAGGCTTTGGCCTCAAAATAAAAAAATTCAGCAAATCAACACTAACGAAGAGTTAGAGATTCGATAAATAACTACTAGCCACGTTACAACACAACTCGAGCTACAGCGTAAAGTTTTCGCTTCTTATGCCAAAGGGCAACATATTCGTGAGTTTATACATTCAACATCTGCATAGAACCAACTGACATGCAGGACCCAGAGCATTGGTTGGTCTTATTCGCCAAACAATATGGCTCATAAATGCTAGACGCAATGTAGCGCGGTCGTACGACAATGTGTACATTGCTTTCGATACAAGCCAAAATTAGCTTCACAAATAATGGGTAACTTACCAGCCGATAGGAACAAGGTCGTTTGCAATTAGTGGAGTTGACTTATTTGGGCCGATTCGAGTATCGCTAGGAATTCGTGGCAAGCCTCCAATCAAGATGTATGTATCGATATTCATTTGCTTCCTGTCAAAAGCCGTTCATCTTGAACTTGTATAAGATCTCACCGCTAATACATTCATTATGTGCTTATCTAGATTTGTCGTTTGTACTGTTATAATGCCACGAATTTGATGAGTAAGTTGAAAACCCATAAGGACGCAATGACAGCATTTGGAGCACCTCGTCGATTTGAATTTATCTTCATCCCTCCCAGAGCCCCACATTTTGGAGGGCTGTGGAAAGCGGCCGTTACATCAGCAACAAACAAGTATTTAGTTTCTTCGAGCTTGTTTCTTCGTTACTAAAAGAAGACGAGCTCCAGACGGTGATCGTAGAAGTTGAAGCAGTGCTGAGTTCGCGGCCGATTATCGCTGACGGCTCAAGCCCAAACGATGGTGAAGCTATAACCCCTGGGCACCTCCTCGTCGGGACCAGCTTGGCGACCTTGCCTCCAGCATCCGCTCAGGCAAATGTGGAACCGAATTTATCATTTCTTCAGCGCTGGCATCTGGTGTCTGCGATAAAACAACGCTTTTGGCAGGAATGGTCACGAGACTACTTGTTGAGCTTACAACAAAGCGTGAAATGGAATAAGGAGTCGCCAAATGTAACTGCTGGAACCGTTGTCGCAATTCAGGAGTGGCCATCGTGAAAACTAAAAATGAAATCTACAAACGTGCTGTCCATCGACTAGCACCATTACCTATCAATTGAAGCCCTTCGGCCATTCAACGAGGGTGATGTTTAGTCGTAACTTGTTTATAAAAATAATATGTGAGGGAAATACGTAGAACTCGCAACTTGGGCTACTTAGCTATGAGACGGGGCATAGCAAGCTACGAGCAAATAAAATAACCCCCAATGAGCCCGAGCTGCAAGATATCTACGTGTGTTCCTTATGCCCATGCTTATGAGAAATATTTGAATTGTACCGCCTAAAGATATTATCGCTCTGTTAAGTACTCGTTCTTGTCACTCGCTGCGTCGCAGTTTCTAATGGAAGAAGAGAAGAAGCATATAGAAACTAGTAATAAATGAACTTCCATTGAATTCGGTTGATGCGTTTCTACTGGGACCATAGTTGCTGGCCTGAAACCGGCATTTTCGCAGTTTGCCATTTTGGAGCAAACAGATTGAATTTTGGAACTTTTTTTAGATTTTGTAGTGTTATAAATAGGTTATATTATTATATTCTCATAAGGATCGGCCAACTATATCAGATTTTTGCAATGTATATCCGATTTCAACTGCGAGGGTATATCAACATCGGATCCGCCCAAAGTTAGCTTTCCCTTATGTTATTTGTTGTTTTTGTATTTTTAATAAAAAGCCTGCAAATATTATTTGCCACTCAAGGAAGCTTCTGATCGATACCAGAAATGGTTTCAATTGAAAACTCGAGCGTGAGGTGATTTGGATCCTCTGGGGTTGAAAGGGGCAAAGCTCTGGAAAGATACAATACATAAAAGCCGACTTAAAAAAAATTCGAACATGGTTAATTTGACCTAGGGACATGTCAAATATGCCCGCTGGGAATTCATTGTGCGTGATAAGTGATAAAGATGGTGAGTTCGACATTAGACCACTTTAATCGTAGGATATAAAGTCACTAGCTACAAGCTGGTCACAATCGGATATAAATATAAAAACGGGTTGAATAGCGGACAGATGATTCCAGTATGTGTGCGGCTCGGACGAAGAACCTCATATAGATCCTCATGTCACCAAACTTTTCTGATTTTACCTCTTTAGAAGTAAGATTGGAGTCTACCGAAATCAGGACTTCTATCCCTTTTCGCAGAGGTCGATTGCGTCTAAAAACTGTGCACTTTTTTGGAAAAATTTCGAAGGTAAAAATATCCGGCTTTAACCAAGTTTCTGCAAAGAATTTTATTAAGTTACCGAGCGTTTTTCGTAAATGCACAAAATTGTTAAAAAATTTCCTATTTGAGGTATTTATGTTAATTATATATTAAAGATAAGCAATGTGACTGAGAACGAAAATAGAGAGTGCGAACAGTCCCCAACAAGACGCGAGAACCAGTAAGGGCGCCAAAAATGACGTCAAAAATGATACGTCTATTACGTTTGCCAAGCTTTTTGGTCTATTTTGGCCGAAATACAGACGACTGCAAGACCCTACATATTGCCGTAAATCGCTGTTTACATACTTGAGAATCGAATTTTGAGAAACTTCAGTTTTAACTTAAACCGTATCGGTTCCCGTATGCTGTGATATATTTGGAGGCGATTTAAAAATTTTTTTAATGCTCTTCTTTTCTTTTTTTTTTCGTATGCAATAAAGGTCTTATCTATTTCCGCAATTTTCCTTCGCTCTCTCCAAAGTTCCTATTTGGCACGGGGGTTCAAGGTATAGTGTTTATTAACTTTTTGTATAGTTTTTTATATTTTTAACTAGGCCGTTAGCATTCCAGAAGGCATATGTGGTTCTTGAATGAACTTTGAATTCACAAGCTGTTAGATCACAAGCATTTAAAAAAAACACCATCTAGCTAATAAAAACACAACTGTGTCATAAAATAATTCAGTCATACCGTGTATTGATTATTTTTCGGGTTTTTATTTAGATGGAGCAGCTGAGGTGCCGCTCCAACGATCGAAATTTCTCTGTTCTTTTACAATATTTTTGAAGTCTAAGTAAGGCTAAGTCGCAGGCGGCGGCAGAGAGACGGCTATGTACTTATGTATAAAGGAATATACTAATATACGTTGTTATGCACTCTCAAGTGGAGGCGCGAGGGGTATGCATATGCTGACCGTTTGTTACAATTATGCCGACGCTAGCACTTTCTGAGTGCGGGCTAAGCCATAACGATCAGTTCATATTTCGGCCACTTAGGGTTTATGACCGGGAATTTTAAATATGGTAAGTAAACACTGCAACAAAGTGTTACAGTGCGCACCCTTTAAGTACTGTCGGTACAGTGGGTATTCAATATATGTGCATACTACATCTCCCTCCTTTTAAAACAAAATCTCCCTCCCTCCTAAAAATAACGTAATACAATGAAGTTATTTTTATAATAAAAATTTCCAAATAATACATCCTTTTTATTTATTTATTTTTTGTTTTATTATGTTATTAGAATCAAAGAAAATGAAATTATTAAAAGATTATGCGTATTTATTTATCTATGTATGTGTGTCTTTGTATGGCCATACTAAGTGCAATTTATGAAATAAAGATTTTTAATCTATCCTTATGAACTGTTTGTTTCTTATGTTTATTATTTGTTATTACTGTGTTATCTCTATCTCCTATTTCCGTTACTATATACGGACCTTTAGGATATAGTAACGTATCCTCCTATATTTAGGATCTAACTTATGACCTGTCTCGTTTTTAAATAAAACTTTGTCACCTACTGATATATCTATATCCCTTACTTTATGATCGTATAGTAGTTTATTTCTGTTCTTATTTGCTTCTAACATAACTCTAGCTCTTTTATAGGCTAATTCTAATCTATACTTACTCTCCTTAGCATAGTCATCTATATTATATAGTGCTTCTGCACTATCTATGCTATTAAAATGTTTTGGCAAATTACTTGTTTTACCGAATACTAGCCCATATGGACAATATGTATGTGCCATAGAGGGGGTCGTGTTGAAACAGAAGACAAAATATTGAAGCCATACGTTCCAATCAGTTTTATCAACCGATATGTAAGATCGTATGTATTCATTGAAAGTTCTATGACTTCTTTCTATTGTTCCAACTGTCTGGTGGTGGTGTGCTGTGGATGTAATATTTTCAATATTTAAATATTTGCACAAGTCGTCTATAATTGAATCCTTATATTCTGTTCCCATGTCCGTAATGAACGTCTTCATTGGACCATACTTCAGGATAAAATATTCAAATATTGCTTTAGCGACAGTATTGGCATTTTTATTCGGAACAGTGGCAGTGACAGTTATTTGGCAGTGGACCAAAAGTGTCCACTATCACTCTGTCGAAAGCATTTATTGTATTTTTTTTATCTGCAAGGTCACTAGTTTACGTACTTCATCCTTGTTTATGACGTCGTATACGTTGGGGTTAGAAGCTTTATTTAAAGAATGCACAGGTAATTCTTGTTCTTGATTTTCCGCGCGGAATTTTTGTCTACTTTGATATCTAGTAGTGACTTTTAATATATTTTTAGTTATATTTTGTAGATCTTTGATGGTTATCCTTGATAACGCATCAGCTACATGATTATCTTTTCCCTTTAAATAATCGACTGTAAAGTCGTATTCTTTTAGTTCGAGCCTCATACGTGTCAGTTTAGAACTGGGATTGGTCATTGAGAAAAGGTATATTAAAGGTCTATGGTCTGTTCTTATTAAGAAATGTGTTCCATATATATATGGTCTGAAATGTAATATCGCCCAGTGAATTGCAGCTAATTCCTGCTCAGTAGTACACTTGTTACTTTCACCTTTTGTAAATGCTCTTGATGCGTATGCATGGAAAGTTGGAGACCATTATGGTTTTGAGTTAAAACCGCTCCATATGCTGGCTTACTTGCATCTGTTATTATACAGAATTCTTTAGTGAAATCTGGATATTGTATGTAGCAAGGTTGGTTCCAAAAGTTTTGTTTTTAAGTATTGGAACGCATTTTTACACTCATCCGTCCATTTAAAGGGAACATTCTTTTTACATAATCTTGTTATGTGCCGTGAATAATCGGCGAAATTTTTTATAAAATGTCTATAATAGTTACAGAATGCTACAAAACGTCTAGCACTGTCTGCGTCGTGCGGAACTGGGTAGTTCATAATGACATCGTATTTCTTGTCATCTGGAAGTATTCCTTTATCAGTGCATTTATGAGCCAGAAAAGTCACTTCATGCATAAAAAATAAACATTTTTCTGGAAGTAACTTTAGGTTGTATTTCCTACATTTCTCAAAAACATCTGTTAAGTTCTTAAGCATATGTTTTCCGGAACAACCGATTACTATTAAGTGATCCATATAAAGAAATGCTTGAGAAGGTTCTAGAGCAGAGAATGCAATAGTCATCATTCTCTGAAACGAATTTGGAGCTATTTTTAATCCGAAGGGTAATCGCGTGATGCGATATGAGCCGTTGCTCGTTATATCTCTTGAACCTTTTTCTAGTTCAATTTGATGGAATCCTGACATTAATTCAAGACATGAAAAGTATTTTGCTCGACCTAGTTGATCTAAAATATCATCAATTCTAGGTAATGGGAATTTATCAGACAGTAATTTTTTATTAATCTGGCGGTAGTCAATTACTAATCGCCATTTCTTTACATTTGATCCGGGGGATGATTTCTTAGGAACAAGTAACAATGGGCTGTTATATTCGGATACTGACGGTTCGACAATCTCGTCTGAGATTAATTTTTCTACTTGTTTTTGTATTTCGTTCACCTGACTATGTGGGCTTCGATAGTTCTTTATATAGACTTGTTAATCATCTTTTAATCTCAGTTTCTGTTTATAAAAATTATTTGTGGTTATTGATTCGGTTTCCAATCCGAATATATCGCTCTACTGGGTGCATAGGCTAGTAAGCTGAGACTTGAACTGTGGAGGAACGTTTTTTTTTGATAGTTGTAATAGTACGGATTTTTTTCTATTGTCTGGATTTGTGTTGACTACATCGTAGTTCGAAAGTGATTCATATGTTAGGTTATCTGTACTGACTGCTTAGTCGGTATTTGTTGTGTTTAATAGTCTTATGAAGGCATTACTGGATGTTGCTATGGTATTTGCAACGTAAATACCATGTTGAATTTCCTGATTTGGAATTAATACACTGTCTGCTTTTGAATTAAGTTCAATTTTCCGAATAACTTAGGATCTTGCTGGCAGAAGTATTGAATTATTGCCAGAACTATGAAATTATTGGGTCTAATTATAAGCCAATCCTCAGATGGCTTGAAGTCTAATTGACAGTTGTATTTTTTAATAAAGTCGATGCCTATTATTCCATCGCATCGAATTGGGAAATGCGAATTTAGGATATGAAAATCGTGTGGAATTATGTATTTGGTTGTCTGTATCTCTATAGAAACTAAACCTTATTATTTTATTATTTCTTGACTTATGCCTTTTATGTCAATGATGTAAGCATCTTGGATGTTTTGGAAGTTATCCGAAGTTTCTTTTAAAATGGAAATGTCTGCACTTGTGTCTATTAAAAAGATAAGTTCTTTCTCAGTTGCTACATTAAAAAATGAAACGAATATATTTTGGCTGAGATTAATGGTGTGAACTCTGACTTCTTTTATTGTTGAGTAAAGGGTTTTGAGAGTTTTCCGACGTGTTTTGGTTATTATTTTGGGTCATTCTTACATTGCCTTGGTTATTGCCATTGTGGCCTCGGTCCGAGTTACCACCGCCTCTATAGTTTCCTCTATATGGGCCTCGCCCTCTATTGTTATTCTGATAATTTTTGGTATAATTATCGTTGTTGTAGTTATTGTGATTACCACGAAAATAACCTCTATAACTTCCACGTCCGCGATTTGAGCCGCGCTGTGGATAATTCTTAAAATATAGGACGGTGTTTGGCTGCCCAGTTGCTTCAGTGCAACTATTGACAAATTTGGAAACGGCTTCGTTCATAGTACTAAATGTGCCAGCTGGCATGATAAGTTTTACCTTATCGATTGTGCCATTTTTAGGCAGTGCTTTGACGTTAAACCATCTGAAATATATACACCTTCTAAGGCTTTTGTCATCTGCTTAATTTCTTGTGTGTATTGGTTAGCTTCGCTGATAATACCTCAACAGTTTCGCCTTTTACGTAGCTTCTTTGTCTGGAAATCACCTCAGTAATTGTTGTTTCATTACCGATTAAATTCTTGGCGACACCTTTTAGCTTTGTTTTAATAATGGAAATAGCTAATTCTTTGTGCTCGCCTTTTATTGTTTGTATTATTTGTAAAGCATCAATGAAACTTGTTAAATTTTCAGCCTTACCATCAAAAACTGGTATAAGCTTAGATGCTGTATTAATAAAATCAATATTTGACTGTGCCATTGTGATGGATTTTTCTATTTTGTATTCTATGACACTCGATGTATCTGAATCTGTAGAATTATCCAGATCAGTGTATACCGCCGGAATAGTAAGATTATTCAAATTTTCATCTTCTATTTTGGGGTTTACTTTGGGAAGCTCTTCTGACTCCGATTCGTTCGTTTCTGTTGATTCCGAGTCAGGTGCAGTGTCAACTGCTATTGGAGTGTTTAGAACGGTTGGTAATGATATTTCTAAACTGAACTTTTGTTTAATAAATATTAAATTAGATCGTAGTCGTATCAAAAGTTTCGAAACCTGTGACCAATGATCTTGATTTAATTTTTCCCTATGATCATGTATTCGCGCTAGTTAGTGTGACTTGTTAGTTAGTTAGTGACTTGTACGACCTGTCAAAATTAGTTTTAATGTTTGATAATTTCTCGCACAATTTGTTCCATTCCATGCCTTTAGTTTAGTCATACTTTGTAAGAAGAAATACGTAATATATTTTTATATTTATTTCATGTTATTTCATTTTTTTAGATTTTAGGTGTTGACATTTATGTGTAATCATTTTTGTTTGTGCTATTTTTTTTAGATTTTGTCCAGGTCATTTGCTTGACTCTGGAATCTTTTCTTCAAACATTTGTTGTGTAATTTATACAATTTTAATACTATGCTTGCCAACATTATAATAACGACACCTAACAATATTAACAAGATTGTGATTGTTCGAAGATCGATTTTTTCAGATTCAATTTTATTAACGACATTTGCCGTTGAATCTACAACTTTTGTATCTACCAAACCCCTTTTGGATATTGTATCTATTTTTCTTTTTTCAATTTCTATTTTATTTTCTTCTGTGTCATATAATATTTCTAGGAAGTAATATTCAGAATCATTTATTTGATCTGTTTTACTTATGCTATTACTTCTCATTAGAAAAGAGTAAAAAAATAACAATAGAAAAAATATATGTTTTTCTATAACATATTTTTCCTACCTATTATTTGTACAGCTTTACGGGCCATACTTTCTAATTGGGCAGAAAAGGTTCCGCTCGATTTTACAAAATATTATATTATAAAAAAAAATATGCATCGTAGTGCAATCAAAAAAATTATGCAACGCAGTATATGGGTAAAAAAAAATTTTCAGCTCGGTTGGATTCCTTTTCTCCTTCTACGTCAGCTGGTCGTCGCCGGTTTGGCTACGCTGACGCTCCCTCGGTGGCGCAAGAGGTGGCGTATTCCCGCACTCTATTTGCTGCTGCTGCTGGCCGGGGCCTTTGGGCTCAGGCGTTACCGGTGCCGGTCCTCGCACAGGTCTGGTTGCAGTGGGGGCTGTCCAGTGGTCCAGGGCAATCTTTCGGGCATGTCTTTTTAAGTTTTGGTAATGGCTTGGGTGATGGAGGTTTTGTTGTTATAAGTGTTTCATTCATTTTTTTTATTGGCACTGAGTAAGTGGCGGCAATTTTTGGGAGTTTATTACTTATTAATTTGTCTTGCCGAAAATCAAGTTCTGTTTGCAGTTTTTGGGCCGTAGCCCACGCAGGAGGTGGAGTGTTTACGTAGAGTAGCCACTTTAGGTGTGCTACCCTTCTTTTTTATCTTTTTCGCAACTCCACCGCGTTTGCCCATTGCTTTCACTCTACTCACTCAGATTTTTTCGTCAATGTATCTATTTTGCATTTTCCAGTTTATGTTTTTATACCCTTGCAGAGGGTATTATAATTTTGTCCAAAAGTGTGCAACGCAGTGAAGGAGACATCTCCGACCCTATAAAGTATATATATTCTTGATCAGGATCACCTCCTGAGTTGATATGAGCATGTCCGTCTGTCCGTCTGTCCGTCTGTCTGTCCGTTTCTACGCGAACTAGTCTCTCAGTTTTAAAGCTATCGACTTGAAACTTTGCACACACCCTTCTTTCCTTTGCACGCAGTATATAAGTCGGAACGACCGGGATCGGCCGACTATATCCTATAGCTGCCATATAACTGATTGATCGGAAATGGTATAACTTTGGTGTTTTTAGAGTTAGAGAGTTCAACAATACAATACGACGTGCCAAATTTCATAAGGATTGGCCGACTATATCCTATAGCTCTCATATAACTGAACGATCGGAAATGACCCAACTTTCGTGTTTTTGAAGATAGAATGCTGGAATTTAATACAGATTCTATTTTTGGTCAGGTGATCCAACCTACCAAATTTCATAAGGATCGGCCGACTATATCCTTTAGCTGCCATATAACTGAAAGATCGGAATTCACCCAACTTTTGTGTTTTTGAAGATAGAAAGCTGGAACTTGGTACAGATTCTATTTTTGGTCAGTTCATCCAACCTACCAAATTTCATAAGGATCGGCCAACTAAATCCGATGGTTGCGATATATATCCGGTTTTAACTGCAAGGGTATATCAACTTCGGCTTCGCCCGAAGTTAGCTTTCCTTTCTTGTTGTATATCTTTCTCGGTGTATCCTTCTAATACTTCGATGTCCTTCTATGTCCTTCCATAGCTGTCACGGTCGCCATGTCTTATAATAATTCAGTCATTCCGTGTATTGATTATTTTTCTGGTTTTTATTTATATGGAGCAGCTGAGGCGCCGCTCTATCGATCGAAATGTCTCTGTTTTTTTAAAATATTTTTAGAGTCTAAGTAAGGCTAAGTCTCGTAGCTGCGCTGCTCGCAGGCGTCGGCAGAGAGACGGCTATGTACTTATGTATAAAGGAATATACTAATAAACGTTGTTATGCACTCTCAAGTGGAGGCGCGAGGGGTATGCATATGCTGACCGTTTGTTACAATTATGCCGACGCTAGCACTTTCTGTGAGCGGGCTAAGCCATAATGATCGGTTCATATTTCGGCCACTTAGGGCTTATCACCGGGACTTTGAAATATGTAAACACTGCAACAAAGTGTTACAGTGCGCACCCTTTAAGTACTTTCGGTACAGTGGGTATTCAATATATGTGCATACTACAACTGAATTAAAAACAAGAAAGAAAAGCTAACTTCGGGCGGAGCCGAAGTTGATATACCCTTGCAGTTAAAACCGGATATATATCGCAAACATCGGATATAGTTGGCCGATCCTTATGATTACATCATAATAAAACCAATTAATTACAATAAAAAATCTAAAAAAAAGTCCTAAGCTTCTATCTTGAAAAATACGAAAGTTGATATATCTACCAAATACCATTTCCAATCGTTTAGTTGTATGGTAGCTATAGGATATAGTCGGCCGATCCTTATGAAATTTGGCACGTCGTAATGTGTTGCAAAAATAGCTCTCGTGTCAAATTTGAGCTCTCTAGCTCTAAAAACACCAAAGTTATACCATTTCCGATCAATCAGTTATATGGCAGCTATAGGATATAGTCGGCCGATCCCGGCTGTTCTGACTTATATACTGCGTGCAAACAGAAACAAGGGTGTGTGCGAAGTTTCAAGTCGATAGCTTTAAAACTGAGAGACTAGTTTGCGTAGAAACAGACAGACGGACAGACGGACATGCTCATATCAACTCAGGAGGTGATCCTGATCAAGAATATGTATACTTTATAGGGTCGGAAATGTCTCCTTCACTGCGTTGCACACTTTTGGACAAAATTATAATACCCTCTGCAAGGGTATAAATATGTGTTACAAATAGCTTTGTCCTTGAAGTAGCTTGGGACCGAAAAAGAAACAAATATCCGACGAACGGCCAGAACCAAACGCTACCTTTAATATGTTGACATCTATTGCGACATCTTCAAATACGGCCGTGATAAACTAATGCAAACCACTAGTCGTAAGGATGATGCTGATGATCAGTTCGAAGATCAGTGTCAGAAACATCCCCGCACAACTGGCTTGAACGTTAGAAAATCTTAAACCGACAGAAAATAAGATTTGTTGATTGAATGATTTATGCTTATGGTTTTAGGCGGACAGCACGTTTTTGTTCTTTTTATACCCTTGCAAAGGGTATTTTAATTTTCTCCAAAAGTGTGCAACGCAGTGAAGGAGAAATCTCCGACCCTATAAAGTATACATGTTCTTGATCAGGATCACCTCCTGAGTTGATATGAGCATGTCCGTCTGTCCGTTTGTCTAATTCTTCGCGAACTAGTCTCTCAGATTTAAAGCTATCGACTTGAAACTTCGCACACACCCTTGTTTTCTTTGCACGCAGTATATAAGTCGGAACGGCCGGGATCGACTGACTATATCCTATAGCTGCCATATAACTGAACGATCGGAATTATTTTTGGTAAAAATACCAACTTCGTTTTATTTTGATGATTGAAGTTTGGGACTTTTTTTAGATTTTGTATTGTAATAAATCGGTTATATTATTATATTCTCATAAGGATCGGCCAACTATATCAGATTTTTGCGATATAGGTAAATCCGGTTTCAAATGCGAGGGTATATCAACATCGGATCCGCCCAAAGTTAGCTTTCCTTTATGTTTTTCGTTGTTTTTGTATTTTTAATTAAAAGCCTGCAAATATTATTTTCCACGCAAGGAAGCTTCTGATCGATACCAGAAATGGTTTCAATTGAAACCTCGAGCGTAAGGTGATTTGGATCCTCTGGGGTTGAAAGGGGCAAAGCTCTGGAAAGAATGGTACCATCAGGATCAGACACGAAACATAAGTCTAAAAGACGACCTAACAAAATGCTAACATGGTTAATTTGACCTAGGGACATGTCAAACATGCTCGTAGTGAATTCATAGTGCGTGATAAGTGATAAAGATGGTGAGTTCGACATTAGACCCATTTAATTGTGGGATATTTAAGTCTACAAGCTGGTCACAATCGGATATAAGTATAAAAACGGGTTGAATAGCGGACAAATAATTCAAGTATGTGTGCGGCTCGGACGAAGAACCTCATATAGAACCTCATGTCACCAAACTTTTCTGATTTTACTTTTTTAGAAGTAAGATTGGAGTTTACTCGCTAATTACATACTTGAGCATTGAATTTTGAGAAACTTCAGTTTAAACTTAAACCGTATCGGTTCCCGTGTGCTGTGATATATTTGGAGGCGATTTAAAAATTTGTTTAATGCTCTTCTTTTCTTTTTTTTTTCGTATGCAATAAAGTTTTTATCTATTTCCACAATTTTCCTTCGCTATTTCCAAAGTTCCTATTTGGCACAGTGGTTCAAGGTATAGTATTAAATTATAGTATAGTATAGTATAGTATAGTTTAGTATATAGGTATAGTATTAATTAAAATTTATTAAATTTTTGTATAGTTTTTTATATTTTTAACTAGGCCGTTAGCATTTCAGAAGGCATATGTGGTTCTTGAATGTACTTTTAATTCACAAGCTGTTTGATCAAAAGCATTTAAAAAAAAACACCATATAGCTATTAAAAACACAACTGAATTAAAAACAAGAAAGGAAAGCTTCGTAATGTGTTGCAAAAATAGCTCTCGTGTCAAATTTGAACTCTCTAGCTCTAAAAACACCAAAGTTATACCATTTCCGATCATTCAGTTATATGTCTGCTATAAGATATAGTCGACCGATCGTTATGAAATTTGGTAAGTCGGATTAACTGACTGTGTACCAAAAATGTGTACCAAGTTTCAGCTTTCTATCTTCAAAAACACGAAAGTTGGGTCATTTCCGATCGTTCAGTTATATGGCAGCTATAGGATATAGTCGGCCGATCCTTATGAAATTTGGCGTGTCTCATGCCAAAAATAGCTCTCATGTCAAATTTGAACTCTCTAACTTTAAAAACGTCAAAGTTATACCATTTCCGATCAATTAGTTATATGGCAGCTAAAGGATATAGTCGGCCGATCCGGGCCGTTCCGACTTATATGCTGCGTGCAAAGGAAAGAAGGGTGTGTGCAAAGTTTCAAGACGATAGCTTTAAAACTGAGAGACTAGTACGCGTAGAAACAGACAGACAGACGGACAGAAGGACATGCTCATATCAACTCAGGAGGTGATCCTGATCAAGAATATATATACTTTATAGGGTCGGAGATGTCTCCTTCACTGCGTTGCACACTTTTGAACAAAATTATAGTATCCTCTGCAAGGGTATAACAAGAAAGGAAAGCTAACTTCGTGCGGAGCCGAAGTTGATATACCCTTGCAGTTAAAACCGGATATATTTCGCAAACATCGGATATAGTCGGCCGATCCTTATAAAACTTAATATGTCGTAATGTTTTGCCAAAAATAGCTTTCGTGTAAAATTTGAACTCTCTAACTTTAAAAACACCAAAGTTATACCGTTTTCGAACAATCAGTTATATGGCAGCTATAGGATATAGTCGGCCGATCCGGCCCGTTCCGACTTATATACTGCGTGCAAAGGAAAGAAGGGTGTGTGCAAAGTTTCAAGACAAAAGCTTTAAAACTGAGAGACAAGTTCGCGTAGAAACGGACAGACAGACGGACAGACTGACGGACAGACAGACGGGCAGACAGACGGGCAGACAGATGGACAGACGGACATGCTCATATCAACTCAGGAGGTGAACCTGATCAAGAATATATATACTTTATAGGGTCGGAGATGTCTCCTTCACTGCCTTGCACACTTTTGGACAAAATTATAATACCCTCTGCAGGGGTATAAAAATAAACATCATACAAGATGGTGCCATTCTTATAAATGGGAAAAATATTGTTAACAACTCCCATTTAAACGGTTTGTTTTAATAATATTTAATGGTACAACTAAAATAAATAATATCTCATATACCAATTTGGAAAATAAAATTCTTGAATACGTAAGTACGAACCACTTCAAAAATTATGAAATATCCGATTACATATTATCAAATAACTCTGATCTTTCTTTAGATAATATAAACATTTTAAGCCCTTTCGTTAAAATTAAGAATACTAAAATATCATTTACCTTTATATTATTCATTTTAATCATTATATATTTGATTTTTTCACTTATTATAAAATAAAAAAGTGCTATATTATTTGTAACCAAAAAACATCGGCCTGAACTAGAAAAATCTATTAATCAAGAAAATTTTTAAACAGAATTAAGAGATTATTTAAACGAATTTCATATTGAATCGGGACAATAAAAACAATTTTATAAACAATATTTTCAATCTCTGCCTTGGCCTTTGGCTTTGCCTTTGGCTCAATTATCCGACCCATAAATCCAGGCCACTTATGGCTTTCCACTTATGGATTTTATAAACAGTATTTTCAAACTCTTCGGCTTTGTCTTTTGGCTCCTTTGGCTTTGTCTTTGGCTCTGAGGTCCGATCTTGGTTCCCCATAAACAAATCAAAATTAAAAGTAAACATCAGCTTCCCTTCCAATCAATTGCGCCTTTTGCGTTTCAAGTACCCACCAAATTGCATCGATCAGCTTAATCGAATTTCACAATGAGATGCGACAGTTCCATCTTAAGCCTTTAATCTAAACACAACTCATATTTAAAAAAATATTTAAGAAAATCGAAATTGTCTTGTAATAATTTAGTATGTATATTAAATAAAGGTTTAATACCAAGTTGTATATTTAAATGTAAAATGTATATTTTTTTAATTCACCATCTAACAACAAATTTAAATTACACTAGTTTTTGTTTTAACACATCACTACTGTTATATAAAGCTTGTATATTTATTTTAATAGATTATGGTTAAGTCTTTGCGTTTGTATTGGCTTACTCCAGGTTTTTGGTTTGGCTAACTGTGATTATTTTGCAGGTTTCCCTGAGCTCGTCTCGGAGCAGAACAAGTCCGCTCAATTCGGTTGTTCGATTGAGGTTAGGTTAGGTTAGGTTGAGGCGGCGATGCGGGGCCGGTGACTGACCCCCATCCACCGCTAGCCCCATCCAATAGCTTCTCCGGTAGCTATTACTTCTGCTTGGAACACACTACAGTGGTCGGGGAGTCTGAAGGACTCATTTAAACACAGCCGTTCGCAATGGAAACCGCTTCCCACCTGGCAATTCAATTTTGAACCGTCTGTGTAGATATAGAGGGAACCGGCTGGTCCCGGGATTTGTGTGGCCCATTCCTCCCTTGTTGGAATGGAGACCATGTATTTTAAGGTGGGATGATCGTCAGGTACGCAGTAGTCTGTAGCCCCCGTTGGCGTGCAGTGGTGTAGATCTAACTTGGTATGTCCATAGTCAGTCCATTTCCATATGCCCGTCTCGCGTAGCCTGATTGCCGATAGCGTGGCTATCTTGACCCCCATTTCTCTACTGGTAAAAGGTCGAGTATGAAGTCTAGTGCATCCGTCGGTGTAGTACGTATGCTGCCTGTGATACAGACCTCCGCCATCCTTTGCGTTTTCCTAAGTTTCTCTCTAGTTGTGGAGTTTTTGAGAGCAGGCCACCAGACCACCACCCCGTAGAAAAGGATGGGTCTTATGACCGCTGTGTAAAGCCATCTTACTATTTTTGGGGACATTCCCCATTTAAGGCCATTGGCTTTTCTGCAACTATAGAGCGCAATTGTTGCCTATTTCCATAGTTTTTGACTTCCAGTCCAGTTTCCTGTCTAGCGTAATCCCTAGGTACTTGGCGCTACCGCTAAGGGAGAGTGTTTCACCTGATAGTTTTGGAAGCCTTAAGTTTGGTATTTTGTACTTCCTGGTGAAGAGGACGAGCTCGGTTTTGGACGGGTTTACACTAGTCCATTTCTAACTGCGCATGTTGAGAGGACCCTAAGTTTGTCCGTCATGCGGTCACGTAGAGTCTGGGGAAATTTTCCAGAGAAGGCAATTGCGACATCATCCGCGTAAGCGATAACTTTGCAACCACCACCTTCTAGGGATCGCAGTAGGCTATTAACCGCCACGTTCCAGAGTAGGGGTGAGAGTACGGCTCCTTGCGGAGTTCCTCTTCTGACGTATCTATAAATAGATTATTCTCCTAGTGACGCCTCAACAGTCCTGTTTACCAGGATCTGCTCTATAAGGCGTATGGATTAATTGATTATTCCTAGTTCCGTCAGCGCATTGATGGTAGGATGGTAGGAGCTTGGTAGGATGTTGTTGAAAGCACCTTCTATGTCTAGAAAAGCAATAAGTGCGTATTCCTTGTCACTAAGTGCCTTTTCGACAAAAGTAGTGATTTTGTTTCCGTGGATCGGCCCTACCTATATGCATGCTGTGAACCTGAGATATCATCTGGGTTGATAGTAAGATTAATATGGAGGCTGATTAATCTCTCCATTGTCTTGAGAAGGAAGGACGACAGGCTTATTGGTCTGAAGTCCTTAGGGGTGCAGTGCGATGGTTTTCCCGCCTTGGGTATAAATACGACTTTCGTCCGCAACCACATTGCGGGTACGATGCCTATTCTGAAAATTGCTGAGAAAGCTTTTTTTGACCCAAGACCTCAGATTAAGACCGGCTTAAATTAGCTGAGCCGGGACAATGCCATCTGGGCCTGGGGATTTGAAAGACTTGAAGCTATTTATCGCTTAGCTGTGATACCTGTCACTCAATAAGTATTCAAGTTGGTTAGGGAGGGAGGGGCTATCCCCTGTCTCTGCATTTCCAGGGTTGTATCTTCTCGAGAGCATCCCGGGAAATGTGCCTCTGTGAGAGCCTCTAGGGTTTCTTTGCTGGACGTTGTCCAGTCCTTCTGAGGTTTTAATATATCCAACATTTGGAGCAGTAGTTGCGAGGACCTGCCTGAGTCGGGAGGCCTCTGATGTTTGCTGAATGTTCGTGCAGAACTTGGCCCAGGCATTCCTTTTTGCCTTACAAAGTTCTTTGTTATATTGCCTAAGGTTCGCTTTATATATCTCCCAGGCTGTCTCTGAGTTTGTTTTGCTGGCAAAATTAAAGGACTTGCGGGCCTTGATCTTAAAGGGCGCAAGTGTTTGCGACCACAATGGTGGTTTCTTTGACTTGCTATGGCCCGATCTGCTTTTGGGACAAGCTTTATTGAATGCTCTGGCGCACGCTGCCGTAAGCGTGTCCACCATGGCATCCAGGGCTTCCCTACTGTCAACCTCCCCTGTTGGAGGTTTTCCCAAGGAACTTTCTAGTTTTTTCCTGTATAACTCCCAGTTCGCTTTCCTCGGGTTGCGTACCGTTAGTCGATTAAAGTTCTCAAAGTTGACCACTAATTCTATGAATCGGTGGTCCGAGAGTGTTTCTCTAGGACTCCCTATCTATTAATCCTGTCTGCAAGGGATTCAGAGTAAAGAGTGACGTCAAGTACTTCCCTTCTGTTCTTGACTATGAAGGTGGGTTCTGTACCCCTGTTACCCACCAGAAGATTGGAGCCTAGGATAAAATCGAAGATTGACTCACCCCTCTCGTTCGTGTCAGTGCTTCCCCACTGATGATGACGGGCGTTAGCATCGCAACCTTTAATCAGGTCGATATTGTGCTTCTTGCTGTCTTCCGCCAGCTGTTTGAGTAGCGGGTACGGGGGAAGGGCCTCCTGGTCGTGGCCCATATACGCCGAACATATCCTTAGAGGGCCATTTGGGCTCTCTATGGCTGCGGCTACGTGGGCTTCATTGCTGAAATTGGGTATCAAAAAGAGGTTAAGGTTATTTTTTGCGAGGATGCAGGCTCGCTTTTTACCTGTTGTATCGGCTTTGCAGAGCCTATACTCCGACGCCCCAACCCAAGAATCCTGTCTCCAAGGATCCATGGTTCCTGGATGAAGGCCACATCAGCTCCACTCTCGGCAAGGAGGAGTAGGAGGGCAGCTGACGCCGCTTTACTGTGATGGGGGCTTATTTGCAAGATCGTCAGGGACATCCTTACAAATCTCCACCACAGTAACTTCTGCCTCCGTCTCGGAGCTCAGCAGAGAATCCTCCTCCATTCCGACTCCACTAAGTGCCCTTGCCAAGTCGCTTTCCTCCGAGGTGTACCCTTCCAGGATGTCCTCCTCTTCATCCGACATTCCTTCTGGGTGCCCCTCTTCGGTAGGCTCCTCCAAGTCTGGCTCTTGTGTGTCAGCTTCCAGCCCGATACCTCCTTGCTTGGCCTTTGCATCGGATTTGTAAATACGGACCGAAACGTGTTCGAATCCGTACTTCAGCCGGTGCTCCGTCCTCTCCAGGGCTTTAACGGTCTCCTCGTTGAGTGTGAGGACGACCTGCCTCCGCAGTCCCACCGCCTCCTCGACCTTGGCGACTCTCCAGTCCGCCGTGGGGAGCGTCGGGTTGCACATCCTAAGCATTGTTAGAATGGTTTTAGGGTCGGCTGGCTTTTCAGTGAGCCACACTCGCGCCTTCGGTTTGCTAGGGATCTCGTCCCAGTCAACCGCCACCAGGTTAGCTCCAGGGTAGACCTCTCCAAGCGATGCAACCATCCGCTTGTAGGCCTCTACCGATCACGCGTCTTGGCAGGCAATTACTTTGACGCTACCCTGATACCATCCTGCGTCTTCGCATTCTGGTGGGGGTCCTCCGCATTGCAGCATCTCCTCCACGAAGCGCCCATGCAACTCGTTTACCACTCGTCGCCAAAGGTCCTTGGGGATGAGCCCATCCTTGGAGCCCTTGTCCAGGACTCTAATTAGGGTTCTTCCCTTCGTCACGGCTGCGGCTGAGCCTTCCTCTTCTTAGCCTGGGGGTTTCTCCTCCTGTGGACCTCTGCCTGTTCGCGCTTTGCGCGATCTGCTTGGCAGGGTCTGACCCAGGATGTTTGTTTGGATCCAGCCTCACTCCCGCCTTTTCCGAATTAAAATCGGGCAGGATCTCCCTTGCCCACTTAATGATCCCGGCCTGGCCCGGGTTGGCTTCGGCCGATGGGTCCGCCCTCATCAGAATGAAGGCTGCTCTTCTCCTGTCCTTATAAGAGCCTTTACGCTGCGTCGAGTGAGACGCTCCCGGGTTAGCCTTAGGGGCCCCGCCGGTTCGTTTAGAGGTTGACCCTGGGATTTTCCTCTCCAAACCGTTCGGACCACCGATGGCTAGCCCCGCTTTGGAAGAAGAAGCCTTGGCAACCTCCTCCGCATCGGCGCGTCCCGCTTCCAGATGTTGCCCCTCGGTGGGGTCTTCTCCATCTCAGCAACTCCTTGGCTTTTGAGGTCCTTGGAGTTTGACGGGTCGTTGACCCCATTTCCGGACTTTTTTAGGGAGTTCCGTTCTCCACTTAGGTTTTTGTTTGGATTGATAGTACTCATATTTGATCCCACGAGTAGTCGGGAAGGGGTTCGTCCATCATGACATAGCCCGCTTGTCACAATAAGCCGGCTTAAAACTGGGTGGTCGGCCGGTCCCCCAGAGTTCGCATATTAGCGTCCGAGCCCCCCCTCGGACACGCATCCTTCGGCATATGCTGTTGCACCTTGGATTGGGGTAATTTAAGGCCATCCTTATGATTACATAATAATAATACCAATTTATTTAAAAAAAAATCTAAAAAAAGTCCCAAGCAACTATCTTCAAAAATACGAAAGTTGATATTTCTACTAAATACCATTTCCGATCGTTCAGTTATATGGTAGCTATAGGATATAGTTGGCCGATCCTAATTAAATTTGGTAGGTTGGATCAACTGACCAAAAATAGAATAGTACTAAGTTTCAGCTTTCTATCTTCAAAAACATGAAAGTTGGGTCATTTTCGATCGTTCAATTATATGGCAGCTATAAGATATAGACGACCGATCCTTATGAAATTTGGCATGTCGTAATGTTTTGCCAAAAATAGCTCTCTTGTCAAATTCTGTAACTCTAAAAACACTTAAGTTATACCATTTCCGATCAATCAGTTATATGGCAGCTATAGGATATAGGATATAGTCAGCCGATCCAGGCCGTTCCGACTTATACAGTGCGTGCAAAGGAAAGAAGGCTGTTTGCAAAGTTTCAAGTCTATAGATTTAAAACTGAGAGACTAGTTCGCGTAGATACGGACAGACAGACGGACAGACTGTCATGCTCATATCAACTCAGGAGGTGATCCTGATCAAGATAATGTATACTTTATAGGGTCGGTGATGTCTACTTCACTGCGTTGCACACTTTTGGACAAAATAATAATACCCTCTTTAAGGGTATAAAAAATAAAATTAAACAAGAAAGCAAACCTAACTTCGGGCGGAGCCGAAGTTGATATACCCTTGCAGTTAAAACCGGATATATATCGCAAACATCGGATATAGTTGGCCGATCCTTATGATTACATCATAATAAAACCAATTAATTACAATAAAAAATCTAAAAAAAAGTCCTAAGCTTCTATCTTCAAAAATACGAAAGTTGATATTGCTACCAAATACCATTTCCAATCGTTCAGTTGTATGGTAGCTATAGGATATAGTCGGCCGATCCTGATGAAATTTGGTAGGTTGGATCAACTGGCCAAAAATAGAATCTGTACTAGTTTCAGCTTTCTATCTTCGAAAACACGAAAGTTTGGTCATTTTCGATCGTTCAGTTATATGGAAGCTATAGGATATAGTCGGCCGATCCTTATGAAATTTGGCACGTCGTAATGTGTTGTTAAAATAGCTCTCGTGTCAAATTTTAACTCTCTAGCTCTAAAAACACCAAAGTTATACCATTTCCGATCAATCAGTTATATGGCAGCTATAGGATATAGTCGGCCGATCCCGGCTGTTCCGACTTATATACTGCGTGCAAAAGAAACAAGGGTGTGTGCGAAGTTTCAAGTCGATAGCTTTAAAAATGAGAGACTAGTTCGCGTAGAAACAGACAGACGGACAGACGGACATGCTCATATCAACTCAGGAGGTGATCCTGATGAAGAATATGTATACTTTATAGGGTCGGAAATGTCTCCTTCACTGCGTTGCACACTTTTGGACAAAATTATAATACCCTCTGCAAGGGTCGGAATTATTTTTGGTAAAAATACCAACTTCGTTTTATTTTGATGATTGAAGTTTGGGACTTTTTTTAGATTTTGTATTGTAATAAATCGGTTATATTATTATATTCTCATAAGGATCGGCCAACTATATCAGATTTTTGCGATATAGGTAAATCCGGTTTCAACTGCGAGGGTATATCAACATCGGATCCGCCCAAAGTTAGCTTTTCTTTATGTTTTTCGTTGTTTTTGTATTTTTAATTAAAAGCCTCCAAATATTATTTTCCACGCAAGGAAGCTTCTGATCGATACCAGAAATGGTTTCAATTGAAACCTCGAGCGTGAGGTGATTTGGATCCTCTGGGGTTGAAAGGGCAAAGCTCCGGAAAGAGTGTTACCATCAGAATCAGATACAAAACATAAAAGCCGACCTAAAAAAATGCTAACATGGTTAATTTGACCCAGGGACATGCGTGATAAGTGATAAAGATGGTGATTTCGACATTAGACCACTTTAATCGTGGGATATAAAGCTGGTCACAATCGGATATAAGTATAATAACGGGTTGAATAGCGGACAAATGATTCCAGTATGTGTGCGGCTCGGACGAAGAACCTCACATAGAACCTCATGTCACCAAACATTTCTGATTTTACCCCTTTAGAAGTAAGATTGGAGTCTACCGAAATCAGGACTTCTATCCCTTTTCGCAGAGGTCGATTGCGTCTAAAAGCTGTGCACTTACTTGGAAAAACTTCGGAGGTAAAAATATGCGGCTTTAACCAAGTTTCTGCAAAGGATTTTTTTTAAGTTACAAAATTGTTTAAAAATTTCCTTTAATTTTCTTCCGTCTTATATTTCTATTTATGTATTTATGTTTATTTTATATCAAAGATAAGCAATGTGACTGAGAACGAAAATAGATTTTGGCCGAAATACAGACGACTGCAAGACCCTACATATTGCCGTAATTCGCTGTTAACATACTTGAGAATCGAATTTTGAGAAATTTCAGTTTTAAGTTGAACCGTATCGGTTTCTGTGTTCTGTGTTATATTTGGAGGCTATTTAAAATTTTGTTTAATCCTCTTCTCTTGTTTTTTTTTCGAATGCAATAAAGGTCTTATCTATTTCCACAATTTTCTTTCGCTCTTTCCAAAGTTCCTATTTGGCACAGTGGTTCAAGGTATAGTGTTTATTAACTTTTTGTATATTTTTTATATTTTTAACTAAGCCGTTAGCATTCCAGAAGGCCGTCTGTCGTGGTCGGCATTGCTCGCAACGTAATAGCGGGAACTAGGTGGAAAGGTGGCTCCAAGCAATACTGCCTGATAGTCACCCTGGACATCAGGAACGCCTTCAACACGGCGGACTGGGGCAAAACACTAGCAGCCCTAAGGCGGTTCAACGTTCGTAGTGCCATAATGAACGTCGTCAGTAGCTACTTTAGCTGCGGAGTGCTACTTGTCAATACGGACATGGGCACGAAGTCCTACGACGTTACGGCGGGTGTGCCCCAAGGATCGGTCCTAGGACCGCTGCTGTGGAACGCCATGTATGACGGGATGCTGAGGCTGCAGCTCCCAGCGGGATGCGATTGGTGATTGTGGCCAATCGAGGCAATGGAGATGTGGCTCCAAAATGCTGGTTTAACCCTTTCGGGACGCGGTTTTTTTTCGAAAACCAAGATAGTTAGAGAAAATCCTTTTTCAGATTCTTAAAGATGGCTTAAAATAATTATGTACTGCATACTTGGAAATTCTGAATCCGTCCTTAATTAATCCTTAAAACTGTGTTTGGGATATTTCACATTTAATATTTATAACCTCCCAGCGGGCCATAAAATATCTGGGTGTGATGATTGACGCCCGGCTCTCCTTCAGCCTGGCAGGATTGCTGTGACGCGTCGACGAAGGGACGATGGACACACACTCTCATTCCTAACCTTAGAAGGTGGGTGCTTCGAAGCCACTGGCAGGTCGACTTTTACCTGCCCAGGTCTTGAGTGGACATGGCTGCTTCCGGCAATACCTGAAGCGATTTGGCCACGCGGAGGAGCACCAGTCCCCGGAGTGCGGGAGATCGATAGTCGAGGACGTCAGGCACCTTGTCTTTGAGTGCCGGCGGTTTGCACGAAAGCGCCACCGAGTGGAGACGACGGCGGGCCGATCAATCCACCCAGGAAACCTTGTGGAGGTAATGCTGGAGAACCAGATGCTCTGGGACGCAGTAGCATCTTTTGCTGCAGCGTTAATGCAGAGGCTCTGGAGCATCAAGCAGGAGAGGCGGTAGGGTGGAGAGTTGGGGCCTGTGGCGGGCGAAGAAATGCCTAGCGTTCGTCCCGCCCGTTCTCAAGCCCCTACTATCCATCATCCAAGAACATCAGCCTAGTTCCGTAAAGAAAAAAGTTATAAAACCAGTGAAAGTGAGACTTCCCAATATCGGAACCACTGACCAACCTTCCACCTCTTCTTTGTCCACTAACCCAAAAAACTAGTATAGTCATTAACACTTACCTATCAGAACACTAGGGGCTCCGTAGCAAACTCCCTAAACTCTATTCTGATAGTTCTTCCTTTGCATCCCATATTATAGCCTTTACAGAAACTTGGTTAAAGCCGGAGATCTTTAGCTCCGAAGTTTTTCCAAGTAAGTACACCACTTTTAGACGGGATCGATCTCAGCGAAGAGGAGGTGGAGTCCTCATTTCGGTAGACTCTACTTTTGCTTCTGAAGAGGTGAAATCCCAAGAGTTTTGTGACATAGAATTTATTTGCGTTAAAATCACTGTCCGTGAAAGCTTTATACATTACATGTTCATATATACCGCCTATGTCTGAACCGCCCACATATTGGCAGCATTTGTCCGCTATTCGACCCTTCCACCCTTCTTTCCTTTGTACGTAGTATAGTCGGAACGGCCGAGATTGGCCGACTATATCCTATTGCTGCAATATAACTGAACGATCGGAAATGGTTTTTAATAGAAATACCAACTTTGATATTTTTGAAGATAGAAGTTTGGGACTTTTTTTAGATTTTGTATTGTAATAAATTGGATTATATATTCATATTCCCATAAGGATCGGTCAACTATATCCGATGTTTGCGATATATATCCGGTTTTAGCTGCAAAGGTAAATCAGCTTCGGCTCCGCCCGAAGTTAGCTTTCCTTTCTTGTTTTTGTCCCATTTCATTACAAAATTTTGAAAATTGTTAAAGTTATAACGCTTTTCCCAAAACAAGTCAGTGCAATTTTGTGCAGCAGTGCAAAAGGAATAAGCGCAATGGAAGGGTACACTAATGCTCCGGAACGCTAGCAAGATTGCACTGACTTGTTTTGGGAAAAGCGTTATAACTTCAAGGATTTTCATAATTTTGCAATGAAATTGGTCTCGTTCATAATTAATGAGACAATATAGATATGTGACAAAAATGATACCATTTCTTGTATGTTGTACCGAAAACATGGCGTCAAAGTTCGAAAAACACGACAAAAATATAAAAAAATGTCAGTTTCTTTTGTAAAATTTTTATATTTCTCGTTTAAATTAATTGAAGATCCATTTTGATGTTTTCGATTTTTTGTATGTACTCAACCAGCCCCACAACCTGTGATAGTGTTTGGTCATTGATAATTTTCAATGCCAGTAAATAAAAATCAACTTGTATTAAGTTAAGCGTTACAAATCTTTATTTGGCCGCATATGAAATTGGGATCTATGTACAATATGGGAAATCCAATGAAGGGTGCGAGCGCTATAAGAAGACGAACGAGAGTGACCCCAACCTTCCAGGATAGGCTGAGCGGATGCTCGCTAGCTTTAGATGCCGAATTAGTAAAGCCGAGCGGCCGAAAGGGAGTCGGCTTGCAACCAACAATACATCAGTTAATATCTAATTATTAAATTTAAACTAGTTGCTTGCTGCTTGACCCGACAGATAGGTTATTTTATTTTTTTTTAATTTTTTTTTTTTTTTGTATCACAGTGAAAAATGGTGAATTGTAACAAGACAAGCTCCTCATCTCAGCCTACATTTCATTGCTGCCTATGTGAAAACGTACACGCCAAATGTGCCGGTATCCCTTCAAGTGATACCACAGGTCCTAGTGAATGAAACCCCTGTCAGAGTCACCCAAAAGGGTATTCCACAGTCGGGACCACCGGCAACGACTGATGCTGCAGTTCTCGTACCTGCGACACCAAAACCCTTACAGGTGATTCCTCCATCGAAACATATATTTGTTTCTCGGCTTGCCCCTGATACTTCAGAGATTGATATCTCGTCTTATATCAAAGCCAAAACTAAAGCCTATATAAAGGTGGAGGACATAGCGAAATTTAAATATATTTATGTAAGGAGCACGTCTTCTTTCAAGATTCGTGTGCCTGCACTGATGTTCAAGACGATTTGTTCATCCAGTTTTTGCCCAGAGAACATTCTCGTTCAAGAACATCAGTATAGTTGCGTGAAAAAAAAAGTTTTAAAACCAGTGGGAGTAAAACATCCCCACATTAGAACCACTGACCAACCTTCCACCTCTTCCTCGTCCAGTAACCCAAAAAACTAGTATCGTTACTAACACTTACCTATCAAAATGCAAGGGGGCTACGTAGCAAACTCCCTAAACTACATTCTGATAGTTCTTTCTTTGCATCCCATATTATAGCTTTCACAGAAACTTGGTTAAAGCCGGAGATCTTTAGCTCCGAAGTTTTTCCAAGTAAGTACACCAATTTTAGACGGAAGTCTCACTGGGGTAGACTCCACTCTTGCTTCTGAAGAGGTGAAATCCCAAGAGTTTGGTGACATAGAATTTATTTGCAATATCATTTTATCCGCGAAATCTTTATACATTACATGTTCATATATACCGCCTTCGTCAGAACCGCCCACATATTGGCAGCATTTTTCCGCTATTCAATCCGTTCTTAATCATATGACTGATCGTGACCAGCTCGTAGCTGTGGGCGACTTTAATATCCCAGAATTAAAGTGGTCCAACGGCGATAACTCACCATCTGTATCACTTTATCACGCACCATGACTTCACCGCGGGCATGTTTGACATGTCTCTAGGTCAGATTAACCATGTTAGAAATTCGTTAGGTCGGCTTTTAGACTAATGTTTTGTATCTGATCCTGATGAGACCGCTCTCTCCAGAGCTTTCCCCCTTTCAACCCCAGAGGATCCATATCACCCCACGCTGGAGGTCTCAATCGAAACCACTCCTGGTATCGATCAGATGTCCCCGAGCGTGGTAAATAAGATTCGCTGTTTCCGTAAAGCTGATTTTCAGAAACGTAATAGCTTTATCCATACATTTGACTAGTCTGATATTCTGGCGTGCACTGATCTTAACGTCACTTTAGAAAAATTTTACTGTACTTTAAATAAATTTTTGGACTCCTGTGAGCCATGGAAATATCCGTCCGCTTCAACAAATCCTCCTTGGTATACAAGGTGCCTCACTAACCTAAAAAATATTAAAAATAGGCTCTTACTAAAATACAAATAAACCTGCAGTAGTATTGATTTTTCAAGATACCTACTAGCTCGGTCGAATTCAACCGTGCATAACGTGGAATGTTATAGGAATTATATTGACCGCTGCCGGATACAATTTACTCAGGATCCAAAGCAGTTTTATAATTTTGTAAACACGTATCTTTTTCACCCCTGCTTACGTTTGAAAATTCCTCTGCGACCTCTGATCAGGCCATTGCCGATCTATTCGCAGAATTTTTTCAAACAACTTATTCTCCGCCTAAATTGACAGATCAGCCTTACGCATATAACATTCAAGCAGCAAATCTTATTTTCTGTCCGTTTATTTTGAGAACAACTTATTATCTGGTATTTTAAGGGTAAAACCCATTTATTCGCCAGGCCCCGACGGAGAACCAGGCTGTGTGCTAATATACTGCGCCAGGGCTCTGTGCAAACCTCTTCTAAGACTTTTCAACTTATCTTTGGAAACTCCGATTTTTCCCCATAAGTGGAGGGAATCATTCATAATACCCCTACATAAAAAAGGGAAAAAGTCTGAGGCTGCCAACTACAGAGGCATCTCTAAGTTGTCGGCAATTCCAAAGTTATTTGAAAAATTAATTACCCCTCATTTGCAACACCTTTGCTCTTCGATCATCACTCCTTGTCAGCATGGCTTTATTAAGCGTCGCTCCACCACCACAAACTTATTGGAGTTGACATCCTTTGTCATAGATGGCTTTTGTAAGGGATATCAAACCAATGTAATTTACACAGACTTCAGCAAAGCATTTGATTCAGTTAATCATTCACTCTTGTTGAGAAGACTGAATATGCTGGGTTTTCCTAAAGACCTCTTAACGTGGATCTCCAGCTACTTAGATGGAAGGACACAAAGAGTCTTATTTAAAAACATACAGTCCCGTCTGGTCCGTGCTACATCCGGCGTCCCTCAAGGAAGTCATCTTGGCCCGTTATTATTTACGCTTTTTATAAACGACTTGCCCCCTGGTTTAACGAACTCTCTAGTTCTTATGTATGCAGACGATGTAAAGCTTTTTCTTCAGTACAAATCCATCTCTGCCCAATGCAGTCTTCAGTCTGACCTTGATAACTTTTAAAAATGGTGTTTAGCTAATGATCTAATACTTAATGGAACAAAATGCAAGCATATGTCTTTTTATCGTTCTTGCCCTCTGCAAGCTACTTATTATATTAATGGGATTGCCTTAGAAAAATTAACCCAGGTTAAATTTAAATTTGCCGACCATATTTCCTTAATGGTTAATAAGGCTAAATTAAAAGGTGGTCAAAAGATTTTAATGACCCCTATATAACCAAAACATTATTCATTTCTTTGGTCCGTCCTATACTGGAGTACGGTTCATGTTTCTGGAGTCCCCAATATGGAGTACATAAGGACCGCATAGAATCCGTACAAAAGAAATTTTTAATATTTGCACTTAAAGGTCTATACTGGGATGCAAATCTTCAGCTTCCATCCTACAGTAGCAGACATTAACTTGCTAATAAACTTAGCTAGCTTAACAAATCGTAGGACAATGCTCGGTGTAGTTTTTCTGCATAACCTTATAAACGGGGATTAAGATAGCCAGCATTTACTAACATGTTTAAAATGTAACATTCCTAATAGAAGGACTTGAAACTTTAGTCCTCTGTTATTAGTCCTCTGAAACAACAGAGGAGTACGATTTTTAACTGAGCTCTTTTTTGCCCAGTTCGCAGCCATCTTAGCTACCTAGGACTGAGTGTGTCAATGCACATCTAGCTCCTATTTAGGTGCCAATTTTAATTGGAGCCTCAAAATACAGTTAAGAATACTCCACGAGCCTTTTTATACCCTTGCAGAGGGTATTATAATTTTGGTCAAAAGTGTGCAACGCAGTGAAGAAGACATCTCCGACCCCATAAAGTATATATATTCTTGATCAGGATCACCTCCTGAGTTGATATGAGCATGTCCGTCTGTCCGTCTGTCTGTCCGTCTGTCTGTCTGTCTGTTTCTACGCGAACTAGTCTCTCAGTTTTAAAGCTATCGTCTTGAAACTTTGCACACACCCTTCTTTCTGTTGCACGCAGTATATAAGTCGGAACGGCCCGGATCGGCCGACTATATCCTATAGCTGCCATATAATTGATTGATCGGAAATGGTATAACTTCGGTGTTTTTAAAGTTAGAGAGTTCAAATTTATTGAGAGCTATGAGAGCTATTTTTGGCAAAATAATACGACATGCCAAATTTCGTAAGGATCGGCCGACTATATCCTATAGCTGCCATATAACTGAACGATCGGAAATGACCCAACTTTCGTATTTTTGAAGATAGAAAGCTGGAACTTGGTACAGATTATATTTTTGGTCAGTTTATCCGACCTACCAAATTTGCAATATCATTTTATCCGCGAAATCTTTATACATTACATGTTCATATATACCGCCTTCGTCAGAACCGCCCACATATTGGAAGCATTTCTCCGCTATTCAATCCGTTCTTAATCATATGACTGATCGTGACCAGCTCGTAGCTGTGGGCGACTTTAATATCCCAGAATTAAAGTGGTCCAACGGCGATAACTCACCATCTGTATCACTTTATCACGCACCATGACTTCACCGCGGGCATGTTTGACATGTTTTAGAAAAATTTTACTGCATTTTAAATAAATTTTTGGACTCCTGTGAGCCATGGAAATATCCGTCCGCTTCAACAAATCCTCCTTGGTATACAAGGTGCCTCACTAACCTAAAAAATATTAAAAATAGGCTCTTACTAAAATACAAATAAACCTGCAGTAGTATTGATTTTTCAAGATACCTACTAGCTCGGTCGAATTCAACCGTGCATAACGTGGAATGTTATAGGAATTATATTGACCGCTGCCGGATACAATTTACTCAGGATCCAAAGCAGTTTTATAATTTTGTAAACACGTATCTTTTTCACCCCTGCTTACGTTTGAAAATTCCTCTGCGACCTCTGATCAGGCCATTGCCGATCTATTCGCAGAATTTTTTCAAACAACTTATTCTCCGCCTAAATTGACAGATCAGCCTTACGCATATAACATTCAAGCAGCAAATCTTATTTTCTGTCCGTTTATTTTGAGAACAACTTATTATCTGGTATTTTAAGGGTAAAACCCATTTATTCGCCAGGCCCCGACGGAGAACCAGGCTGTGTGCTAATATACTGCGCCAGGGCTCTGTGCAAACCTCTTCTAAGACTTTTCAACTTATCTTTGGAAACTCCGATTTTTCCCCATAAGTGGAGGGAATCATTCATAATACCCCTACATAAAAAAGGGAAAAAGTCTGAGGCTGCCAACTACAGAGGCATCTCTAAGTTGTCGGCAATTCCAAAGTTATTTGAAAAATTAATTACCCCTCATTTGCAACACCTTTGCTCTTCGATCATCACTCCTTGTCAGCATGGCTTTATTAAGCGTCGCTCCACCACCACAAACTTATTGGAGTTGACATCCTTTGTCATAGATGGCTTTTGTAAGGGATATCAAACCAATGTAATTTACACAGACTTCAGCAAAGCATTTGATTCAGTTAATCATTCACTCTTGTTGAGAAGACTGAATATGCTGGGTTTTCCTAAAGACCTCTTAACGTGGATCTCCAGCTACTTAGATGGAAGGACACAAAGAGTCTTATTTAAAAACATACAGTCCCGTCTGGTCCGTGCTACATCCGGCGTCCCTCAAGGAAGTCATCTTGGCCCGTTATTATTTACGCTTTTTATAAACGACTTGCCCCCTGGTTTAACGAACTCTCTAGTTCTTATGTATGCAGACGATGTAAAGCTTTTTCTTCAGTACAAATCCATCTCTGCCCAATGCAGTCTTCAGTCTGACCTTGATAACTTTTAAAAATGGTGTTTAGCTAATGATCTAATACTTAATGGAACAAAATGCAAGCATATGTCTTTTTATCGTTCTTGCCCTCTGCAAGCTACTTATTATATTAATGGGATTGCCTTAGAAAAATTAACCCAGGTTAAATTTAAATTTGCCGACCATATTTCCTTAATGGTTAATAAGGCTAAATTAAAAGGTGGTCAAAAGATTTTAATGACCCCTATATAACCAAAACATTATTCATTTCTTTGGTCCGTCCTATACTGGAGTACGGTTCATGTTTCTGGAGTCCCCAATATGGAGTACATAAGGACCGCATAGAATCCGTACAAAAGAAATTTTTAATATTTGCACTTAAAGGTCTATACTGGGATGCAAATCTTCAGCTTCCATCCTACAGTAGCAGACATTAACTTGCTAATAAACTTAGCTAGCTTAACAAATCGTAGGACAATGCTCGGTGTAGTTTTTCTGCATAACCTTATAAACGGGGATTAAGATAGCCAGCATTTACTAACATGTTTAAAATGTAACATTCCTAATAGAAGGACTTGAAACTTTAGTCCTCTGTTATTAGTCCTCTGAAACAACAGAGGAGTACGATTTTTAACTGAGCTCTTTTTTGCCCAGTTCGCAGCCATCTTAGCTACCTAGGACTGAGTGTGTCAATGCACATCTAGCTCCTATTTAGGTGCCAATTTTAATTGGAGCCTCAAAATACAGTTAAGAATACTCCACGAGCCTTTTTATACCCTTGCAGAGGGTATTATAATTTTGGTCAAAAGTGTGCAACGCAGTGAAGAAGACATCTCCGACCCCATAAAGTATATATATTCTTGATCAGGATCACCTCCTGAGTTGATATGAGCATGTCCGTCTGTCCGTCTGTCTGTCCGTCTGTCTGTCTGTCTGTTTCTACGCGAACTAGTCTCTCAGTTTTAAAGCTATCGTCTTGAAACTTTGCACACACCCTTCTTTCTGTTGCACGCAGTATATAAGTCGGAACGGCCCGGATCGGCCGACTATATCCTATAGCTGCCATATAATTGATTGATCGGAAATGGTATAACTTCGGTGTTTTTAAAGTTAGAGAGTTCAAATTTATTGAGAGCTATGAGAGCTATTTTTGGCAAAATAATACGACATGCCAAATTTCGTAAGGATCGGCCGACTATATCCTATAGCTGCCATATAACTGAACGATCGGAAATGACCCAACTTTCGTATTTTTGAAGATAGAAAGCTGGAACTTGGTACAGATTATATTTTTGGTCAGTTTATCCGACCTACCAAATTTGCAATATCATTTTATCCGCGAAATCTTTATACATTACATGTTCATATATACCGCCTTCGTCAGAACCGCCCACATATTGGAAGCATTTCTCCGCTATTCAATCCGTTCTTAATCATATGACTGATCGTGACCAGCTCGTAGCTGTGGGCGACTTTAATATCCCAGAATTAAAGTGGTCCAACGGCGATAACTCACCATCTGTATCACTTTATCACGCACCATGACTTCACCGCGGGCATGTTTGACATGTTTTAGAAAAATTTTACTGCATTTTAAATAAATTTTTGGACTCCTGTGAGCCATGGAAATATCCGTCCGCTTCAACAAATCCTCCTTGGTATACAAGGTGCCTCACTAACCTAAAAAATATTAAAAATAGGCTCTTACTAAAATACAAATAAACCTGCAGTAGTATTGATTTTTCAAGATACCTACTAGCTCGGTCGAATTCAACCGTGCATAACGTGGAATGTTATAGGAATTATATTGACCGCTGCCGGATACAATTTACTCAGGATCCAAAGCAGTTTTATAATTTTGTAAACACGTATCTTTTTCACCCCTGCTTACGTTTGAAAATTCCTCTGCGACCTCTGATCAGGCCATTGCCGATCTATTCGCAGAATTTTTTCAAACAACTTATTCTCCGCCTAAATTGACAGATCAGCCTTACGCATATAACATTCAAGCAGCAAATCTTATTTTCTGTCCGTTTATTTTGAGAACAACTTATTATCTGGTATTTTAAGGGTAAAACCCATTTATTCGCCAGGCCCCGACGGAGAACCAGGCTGTGTGCTAAAATACTGCGCCAGGGCTCTGTGCAAACCTCTTCTAAGACTTTTCAACTTATCTTTGGAAACTCCGATTTTTCCCCATAAGTGGAGGGAATCATTCATAATACCCCTACATAAAAAAGGGAAAAAGTCTGAGGCTGCCAACTACAGAGGCATCTCTAAGTTGTCGGCAATTCCAAAGTTATTTGAAAAATTAATTACCCCTCATTTGCAACACCTTTGCTCTTCGATCATCACTCCTTGTCAGCATGGCTTTATTAAGCGTCGCTCCACCACCACAAACTTATTGGAGTTGACATCCTTTGTCATAGATGTCATACACAGACTTCAGCAAAGCATTTGATTCAGATAATCATTCACTCTTGTTGAGAAGACTGAATATGCTGGGTTTTCCTAAAGACCTCTTAACGTGGATCTCCAGCTACTTAGATGGAAGGACACAAAGAGTCTTATTTAAAAACATACAGTCCCGTCTGGTCCGTGCTACATTCGGCGTCCCTCAAGGAAGTCATCTTGGCCCGTTATTATTTACGCTTTTTATAAACGACTTGCCCCCTGGTTTAACGAACTCTCTAGTTCTTATGTATGCAGACGATGTAAAGCTTTTTCTTCAGTACAAATCCATCTCTGCCCAATGCAGTCTTCAGTCTGACTTTGATAACTTTAAAAAATGGTGTTTAGCTAATGATCTAATACTTAATGGAACAAAATGCAAGCATATGTCTTTTTATCGTTCTTGCCCTCTGCAAGCTACTTATTATATTAATGGGATTGCCTTAGAAAAATTAACCCAGGTTAAATTTAAATTTGCCGACCATATTTCCTTAATGGTTAATAAGGCTAAATTAAAAGGTGGTCAAAAGATTTTAATGACCCCTATATAACCAAAACATTATTCATTTCTTTGGTCCGTCCTATACTGGAGTACGGTTCATGTTTCTGGAGTCCCCAATATGGAGTACATAAGGACCGCATAGAATCCGTACAAAAGAAATTTTTAATATTTGCACTTAAAGGTCTATACTGGGATGCAAATCTTCAGCTTCCATCCTACAGTAGCAGACATTAACTTGCTAATAAACTTAGCTAGCTTAACAAATCGTAGGACAATGCTCGGTGTAGTTTTTCTGCATAACCTTATAAACGGGGATTAAGATAGCCAGCATTTACTAACATGTTTAAAATGTAACATTCCTAATAGAAGGACTTGAAACTTTAGTCCTCTGTTATTAGTCCTCTGAAACAACAGAGGAGTACGATTTTTAACTGAGCTCTTTTTTGCCCAGTTCGCAGCCATCTTAGCTACCTAGGACTGAGTGTGTCAATGCACATCTAGCTCCTATTTAGGTGCCAATTTTAATTGGAGCCTCAAAATACAGTTAAGAATACTCCACGAGCCTTTTTATACCCTTGCAGAGGGTATTATAATTTTGGTCAAAAGTGTGCAACGCAGTGAAGAAGACATCTCCGACCCTATAAAGTATATATATTCTTGATCAGGATCACCTCCTGAGTTGATATGAGCATGTCCGTCTGTCCGTCTGTCTGTCCGTCTGTCCGTCTGTCTGTCCGTCTGTCTGTCCGTCTGTCTGTTTCTACGCAAACTAGTCTCTCAGTTTTAAAGCTATCGTCTTGAAACTTTGCACACACCCTTCTTTCCTTTGCACGCAGTATATAAGTCGGAACGGCCGGGATTGGCCGACTATATCCTATAGCTGCCATATAACTGATTGATCGGAAATGGTATAACTTTGGTGTTTTTAGAGTTAGAGAGTTTAAATTTGACATGAGAGCTATTTTTGGCAAAACATTACGACATGCCAAATTTCATAAGGATCGGCGACTATATCCTATAGCTGCCATATAACTGATTGATCGGAAATGACCCAACTTTCATGTTTTTTATACCCTTGCAGAGGGTATTATAATTTTGTCCAAAAGTGTGCAACGCAGTGAAGGAGACATCTCCGACCCTATAAAGTATATATATTCTTGATCAGGATCACCTCCTGAGTTGATATGAGCATGTCCGTCTGTCCGTCTGTCTGTCCGTCTGTCTGTCTGTCTGTTTCTACGCGAACTAGTCTCTCAGTTTTAAAGCTATCGTCTTGAAACTTTGCACACACCCTTCCTTCTGTTGCACGCAGTATATAAGTCGGAACGGCCCGGATCGGCCGACTATATCCTATAGCTGCCATATAATTGGTTGATCGGAAATGGTATAACTTCGGTGTTTTTAAAGTTAGAGAGTTCAAATTTATTGAGAGCTATGAGAGCTATTTTTGGCAAAATAATACGACATGCCAAATTTCGTAAGGATCGGCCGACTATATCCTATAGCTGCCATATAACTGAACGATCGGAAATGACCCAACTTTCGTATTTTTGAAGATAGAAAGCTGGAACTTGGTACAGATTATATTTTTGGTCAGTTTATCCGACCTACCAAATTTTATAACGATCGGTTGACTATATCCTATAGCTGCCATATAACTGAACGATCGGAAATGACCCAACTTTCGTGTTTTTGAAGATAGAAAGCTGGAACTTGGTACAGATTAAATTTTGATCCATCCTACCAAATTTCATAAGGATCGGCCAACTATATCCGATGTTTGCGATATATATCCGGTTTTAGCTGCAAGGGTATATAAACTTCGGCTCCGCCCGAAGTTAGCTTTCCTTTCTTGTTACTATTGATTTTATTTTATTATTTTTTTATATTTTAATTCTCATTGGCATTTATATAATTTTTTTCTCTGTGTCCCTTACCTCTTGGGGGGGAAACAACGGAGGACTACGATTTTTAAACTGGGCTTTTTTTTACCCAGATCGCAGCCTTATTTTTTTAGCTTCCCTGGGCTGAAAATTTAATACCTGAGTATCTTACCACAGGGGAAAAACGTAAGGGTGCCTCGAAGGACCAAATGTTAAGAGGAGCCCCACATAAATAGGTCTTACTCCAATGAGTTCCTTTTGGAAACTATTTGTATTTTTAAAAATTTTCTTATAAGTAAAATTCATGAAAATCTTAAGGGGTCACGCCACCCTGAAATTTTCAAAAAATCTTTTTTTACTTATTTTAAAAGACTATATTCTTACGCGTATTTTAAGACATCCCCGAAGACAATATCTTGATAATTATGGAAGTTATGTTTATTTGAAGTCGGCACGGCAGGAGGGCACCTAAGACACTTCTTTTTCTTCTTTTGCGTTTTTCTCGAAACCACTTTTTTCAAGACGGTGGGCATGATAACTCAAAAACTGTTCAACCGATTGACTTGAAATTTGAAACACATCTTCTTACATGGATTTTCCACAGAGTGACGTAGAATCACTTTTTAAAAAAAAATTTTGTTTACTTTTTCCTGATGAAAATTGACACGTGAATCATGCCCACCATCAAGGAGCACTCCGGAAAAACCCATGATCGCCGATATTCATATCTCCGCCATTTTGAATTGAAAACAAATTTTTTTTTATAGAATTTATAAAGCTCATTAGTTGTATTAAATAGAAATAAAAGTGGAAAAATCCTATCTCAACTAGTTTAGTCACAAGAAATTCTTGAAAAACCGTCCCGTTTCCACGCGGTCAGGGTGGCGTAATCCCTTAAATCCATTTTAAAACTACTTATCAACGCACTGCACGCTGACCTGCTATGCGACCCTTTCTCAAGTGAAATCTCTTCTTAGAATTTTAAACTTATCTTTGGAAACCTTTCATAATTCCCATACATAAAATAGGAAAAAAGTCCGTAGCTGCCAAATACAGAGGCATCTCTAAATTGTCGGCAATTCCAAAGTTATTTGAAAAATTAGTTACTCCTCATTTGCAACACCTTTGCTCTTCGATCATCTCTCCTTGGCAGCATGGCTTTATTAAGTGTCGCTCCACCCCCACGAACTTATTGGAGTCGACATCCATTGTCATAGATGGCTTTCGTAAGGGATATCAAACCGGTGTAATTAACACAGACTTCAGCAAGGCATTTGATTCAGTCAATCACTCACTTTTGTTGAGTACACTGAATATGCTGGGGTTTTCTACAGAGCTCTTTACGTGGATCTCTATACTTAGATGGAAAGACACAAAGAGTCTTATTTAACAACATACATTCCCGTCTGGTCCGTGCTGCATCTGGCATCCCTCAAGGAAGTCATCTTGGCCCGTTGTTATTTACGCTTTTTATAAACAACTTGCCCCCTGCTTTAACAAAGTCTCTAGTTTTTATGTATGCAGATGATGTAAAGCTTTGTCTTCAGTATAAATCCATTTCTGTGAGAACCTATTTGTAGTATTTTTTAGGTTTGTTCGATTATTTTAATGCGCCAGTCGGACAGTCACCTTTCCACTACTATTAGATGATTAGCCAGTTGGATAGCGTTATAGCGCAGTATACAAAACATATAGACACGGGCCGAGTGCGCTTCCTTGTGGAAATCCAGCTTCGATGATTTAGTCGCCCGAAGTAGCTGCGTTGCTCACTGAGAATACCCTATTGCAGAGGTATGATTCCAGTAGCTTGTGGGTGTATGTTGGCAAATACGTTTTAATTTTTTGCATGAGTCCGATGAGCCAAACTCGGTCGAAAGCTTGAGATACGTAGAGGAAAATTCGCTGTTTAAAAACTGAGAGTATTTCGGATGTTAATCTGTTCACTTGCTCGATGGTACTGTGGTTTCTTCAGAAGCCAAGTTGGTGTGCCGGGATAATATTGCAAGCTTCCAGATGTGGTATTATGCGAGTTAAAAATCATCTTTCAAACAATTTAGACAAGCAAGATAGAAGGCTTATTGGTCTGTATGATGACGGAATTGTGTGGTCTTTTCCAGACCACACATCCACCGCATTTTCTTCCTGTTGGTGAAGAGCCTGGTCGAGTGATCGGGTTGCTTCCTTAAAGCGTTGTTTTGAAGCTGGTGATCTGCTGTTTTGCCAACCACGATGCGTGCGCCTATTTTCACGCACGAGCTGTTCGATTTGCTGATTAGATTTGTAGTATTTCTGTCGGTCTACTTCCTTCCCATGAGGAGTTGAGATTTTAGCTGCCGCAACGAGTATTTCTTCCAGGGTCGTAGTGTAGTCGATGACCGATTCCATGTTAAACTCCGGGGCGAGTTCTATGTGGGCACTCACTTACTTTTTGTATTTTAGCCAGTTCGTTTTTGGCGTCGTCAGGCTAAAAGGTGTTCGGTTATTTCCGCGCTTTGAAAAGTCGTTAGAACCATAGGCGAGTGGTCTGATGATAAGTCTGAGACTGCTTTGGCACTTATTTAATTGCAGGGTATGTTTTTGTTGCGAGGTAAGCAAAATCAATAAGGTATTTTTTTTTTTTTATATACTTTATTAGTCTCAACAACAATAGTTTAACGTACTTAGCATAACATAACCAAAAAAGGGTGGGGGGTGGGGGGTTGTGGTTGGTCGTGGGTAATGGACAGTAAGGGCTTGAGGACGGTCGGGTCGACCGTTAGGCATTGCTTCGCCCGCAGGCCCCAACTCTCCACCCTATCGCCTCTCCTGCTCGATGCTCCTGAGCCTCTGCATTAACGCTGCAGCGAAGGATGCTACTGCGTCCCAGAGCATCTGGGTTTCCAGCATTGTCTCCACAAGGTTTCCTGGGTGGAGTGAGCGGCCCGCCGTCGCCACCAGTCGGTGGCGCTCTCGTGCAAGCCGGCGGCATTCGAAGACAACGTGCTTGGTGTCCTCGACTACCGATCTCCCGCACTCCGGGCACCAGTCCTCCTCCGCGTGGCCAAAACGCTTCAGGTATTGCCGGAAGCAGCCATGACCACTCAATACCTGCGTCAGGTAAAAATCGACCTGTCCGTGGCTTCGAAACACTCACCTTCTAAGATTGGGGATGAGAGTGTGCGTCCATCTTCCCTTCGTCGATGAGTCCCAGCAGTCCTGCCAGGCTGTGAGCGACCTCTCCTTGGCCTCCTCCCTTGTAATTATATCGAGGGCGCCACCAGCAACCTCATAACGAGCGCGAGCTTCCTTTAGCTCCTTAAGCTCTCGAGCGCGCTCTTTCAGCGGGACCATCCCCGCGATGACCAGGATGGCGTCGTCGGAGACTGTCCTGAAGCCGGACGCCACCCTTATGGCTTCCAGCCTGCACGCTGCGTCAACTCCTCTTCTGTAGCTGGGCGTATTCATCGCCTCAGCCCAGATGGGAGCTGCGTACAGAATTTGCGCCGAGGCAACGCTCACGAGGAGCCTTTTCCTGTTCTGCTTTGGGTCTCTGGTATTGAGGAGGATCCGGGTGAGGCTCCTGATAGTGGCTGCATCCTTGCCCTGGATATATTCTAGGTGCTCACGGAAGGAGAGCCGGGCGTCGATCATCACCCCCAGGTATTTTATGGCCCGCTGGGAGGTTATGGCCATTCCACCAACCTGAATCGTCGCCGTTTCTAGAACCTTGCGGCTGCTGACCAGCACCGCTTCCGTCTTTTGTGGGGCTAGGCTTAGTCCTGCATTTTGGAGCCACTGTTCCATTGCTTCAATCGCCTTGTTAGCCGCTCTCACCGCTTCCTTCCTATGTTTGGCCACAACTACCAACGCTACGTCGTCTGCGAAGCCGACGACGTCGCATCCCGCTGGGAGCTACAGTATCAGGATCCCGTCATACATGGCGTTCCACAGCAGCGGTCCCAGGACCGATCCTTGGGGCACACCTGCCGTGACGCCGTAGGTCTCCGTGCCCATGTCCATGTCGACAAGTAGGACCCTGCAGCTGAAGTAGCTGCTGACAACGTTCATTATAGAATTGGGGACTTTGAACCGCCTTAGGGCTGCCAGGGTATTGCTCCAGTCCGCCGTGTTGAACGCGTTCCTGATGTCCAGGGTGGCTTCACCACTATCCGGTACGCGTTGCCCCATGGATTTTCCTCCGCCGAGTCACACAACTCCAGAAAGCATCTCCTTTTACTGTCTCGGATGGCCACCTTCAATGCTTTGCGCCGGTCCTTGAAGGCTTGGTGCCGCTCCTCAAAGGCGTCGCTGCCTCTCGCTCGCTGCATAAGCCTCCTTGCTCTCATGCACTCAGCTCGGATGGAGCCAATCTCCTCGCTCCACCAGTAAACAGGAGCGTGGTTTCTGCGGTAGCGGCTTCTCCGCTGCATGCTCGCCATGCACGCTGCCTCAAGCTTAGCTGCAAGGGTGTCAGCCATTTCGTTGGCTCCACGTTGGCTCCACTTGCCGATGTCACGTGCTGCCTCGGTGAAGTTCCTAGCCTGGAGCGTACCGACTCTGTAGCCTTGGTTCCCTCTGTTCGGTTCCCACGGTCGTTCTTGAGGGCTACCAATTGAGCACAATATTGCTTCGTGGTCGCTGGCCGTAAAGCTGCCGCTTATCTTCCAGTTAGCGCCCGTCGCTAGCGAGGGGCTCGCGAACGTCAGGTCAATGATGGATCCTGCTCCGGCTCTGCTGAAGGTGTGCTGGTTTCCTTCGTTCAGCAATACGAGATCGAGTGAGGCGAAGGTTTCTCTTACCACTCTCCCTCTCGCATTCGTCCTCGGGCAGCCCCAGACCTGTGCCCACGCGTTGAAGTCCCCTGCTACCAGGACGTCAGAGCGGCCTTTGATATCATTTCCCAGGCAGTCCATCATGAGCTCAAACTCACTGGTGGTTAGGCTAGGTGCCATGTAGCAGCTGTAAAGCCATGCCCCACTTATCCGAGCCCTTGCGAATCCCTCCGCACTGTGCACTGAGTGCATTGTCGCGACGCAGCTCCAGATGGCAGCCTTCCCCGATAGGTCCACTGCCCAGCGGTTGTCTGAGCCCTATGGGGCTCGCTTAGGAGCGCTATGTCCGTCTTCGTCTCCCTCGCAGTCTGCGACAGCACATCTTGAACCGCCCTGCAGTGGTTCAGGTTCAGCTGAAGCATTAGCATCCTGTCGTCCTAGGTCCACCTCCTTTCGCTGACATGGGGCAACTTCTGCTTCCAGTCTGATGCCTCACATCCTTCCGGCCCTTATCTTCACACGAGAAGCATCGAGGGTCCTTTTTGCAGGTGGCCGCCCTATGGTCCGAGTCTCCGCAGCGGAAGCAACAGCCGCTCCTGTCCTTCGAGCTCTTGCAAGCGCTTGCGATGTGCCCCATCCCAAGACACCTGTATCAGCGAGCCACGACCTCCTTTTCCCTCATATGGCATACTTACCACCCAACCTTCACCTTGCCCACAGCAATGATGGCCTTGGCAAGGCTCGCGGGGAAAGCCACGATAGCGGTCTGAGTCTCGCCATAGGTGCTTCTCAGCTTCTTGACCTTCAAGGCGCCTTGGTCCACCGCTGCCTGCTGCGCGATTGCCCAGATGATGTCCTCCGAAGTGGCTAGTGCGTCAAGTCCTCGTAGAGCGACGAGCGACTCCTTGGTCTCCTCCGAGTACGCCCGCACCTCTGCCTTGCTCCCTAGGACCTCCTCGATGCAGCCTTTAAGGGCCTCTGTGGGGTTATCCTTCTTCCTCGCCAATTCCAGAAGCAGCCCTCCCTTGGCTGTTTTCCTCACTTTTTTGACGCATGGGCCAAGGTCGTCCAGCTTCCCGTCCTCCCTGCGCGTTACCATGCTTAGGATCTGGCTGTACGACAGACCTGCTGCTTGGATCACTATGGCGTCGGGTCTGGCTCGTCTCCGCTCGGGATTTCTAGGCTTGGCCTTCGTCCATTCAGTCCTTCTCATGCTTTCGGCTCTTCCTTTGCCGGCAGCAGGGTTTGCATCTGCCGCGTCCCTCGCAGTAGTTTTTCGGTGTGCACTCCAGGGGCCCGTGCTGTTTGGGATGCTGCCGGTCTGCACAGCCTGGTCCTGGGTCCAGACCTCCGTCGGAAGGGTCTGCTGCTCCTTCTCCACGGTATCGATGCCGGCTCTCTCGCATCTGGGCCACACTAGCTTGGGCATGATGACCGGTTGTGCGTGCTCCTCCGGAGCACTACCGACCAGAATGGAGTGGATGTCCTTCAGGCTGGTTATCAGGCTCCTTTGCATCGCGGAAATATGTCTCTTATTTCCGTGACCCACGATAACAGCTCGTTTACTATCGTGCCCAACTCCGTAAGGCATTCGTCGTTTCTTGCCGGCGGGCTGCCAGCCTTATTTTTCTTCGGGGGAGCCGCCCTCTGGTCCTTGTCCGGGCTAAGCCTTGTCCTGTGGCCTCTTTGGCGTATCCTTCTCTACCGCAGCTGGGCTGCCGGTGCCCGCTGAGCTGCCAGCCTGTGACGCAAATAGCGGCGAGCGCCGCATTTTATTGCTCTTTTTGAACGGGTCTCCCGTTTTGGCACTCTTCAACTCTTCTGCACTTGTAGTGGGGGAGGGTGGCGCATGAGGAAAGTGCATAGAGCATGGCTAATGCATGCTGCGGTTGGGGGGTTCCAGCACTGCCTTCCATCGGTGCGCCTGGGAGTTAAACCGCTCCTGCTCGGTCCCCTTTTAAGGGTGAACCGCCGTAGCGGAGGGGTTGGCAGTTGGTCAGCTCCATGACCTTCGTCACCTCATGGCAGGCCAGAGTTTTCTAGCCCCTTCCGCTCTAGGTTGGTCAAAGGACCTAAGGCAGCAGCCCTGATAGGTATGCTACCCTTTTGCTTTGCCTTGAGTCGCTGGCGCCCTCTACCGGCCAGACCTCGCGTCTTTGCGACGTTCGGGAGCCCTGGTGCCCTTGGTCCGGATCTAGCGCCCTCTACCGGCAGGCAATGTTAGGGCGTTTCCCAACACTGCCCGCCAGCTGGTTACGATCAGCTGCCATGACCTGCGCAATTCTGGTGGGGGCAGCCACGTTTGCTTAGCTCGGTCAACTCAGGAGAAAGGTGTCGCGAAGAGAGTTCCTAGAAGAGAAAGCTCTCATCGCGCCTCTTACCTCGGCGGTTTGCGGCTCATCCTAATCTTCGCGGAGGCCATCTATTGACCTATCCAGGGAGTGTTGTGGTTCGCTCGGTAGGTGAGTCCGTCCCCAGCTGTCCGGTCACCCATTACCCGATCCTTTTTTAGATTCTGCAGTGTTTGGCCGCGTCACTCGGGAGCGCCCGCGCTTTCTTCGACCCGCACTTTCCAACCCAATATAAGGTCTGGGAGCTTGCGTGAGTCTGTTAGCCAGTATGTGGGAATTCCAGGGAAAACATAGTCCAGTTTATTTTTCACATTTATAATTGAATTGTACAATTGTCTTCCTTTGGGAGTCCCTAGACGTGATCCGCAGTGTGTATGTTTGGCGTTGTAGTCTCCTGCGGCTATAAAACGATCCCCAAATGAATTGTAGAATCCAAATATATTACTGTTCCTGTTCCGTCCATAAATTGTTCCAAGATTGAGAAACGAGGATTAAGTTAAAAGGTATAACTCTTTATTGGGCCGCATATGAAATTGGGATCTATGTATAATATGGGAAATCCAATGAATTGCGCTTGCACCAATAATAAGACGAACGAGAGTGACGCCAACTTTCCAGGATAGGCTGAGCGGATGGTCGCTAGCTTTAGATGCCGAATTAGTAAAGCCAAGCGGCTGAAAGGGAGTCGGCTTGCGACCAACAATACATAAGTTAATAATTAATTAGTATATTTAAACTAGTTGCTTGCTGCTTGACCCGACAGATAGGTTATTTTATTTTTTGTTAATTTTTTAATTTATGTTAATTTTTTTTTTTGTATCACAGTGAAAAATGGAATTTAAACTCGTCTCTTCAATAAAGTCTTGTAACAAGACAATCTCCTCATATCAGCCTACATTTCATCGCTGCCTATGTGAAAACGTCGTACACGCCAAATGTGCCGGTATCCCTTCAAGTGATACCACAGGTTCTAGTAAATGAAAGTAAATGTAAGAGTCACCCAAAAGGGTATTCCACAGTCGGGACCACCGGCAACGACTGATGCTGCAGTTCTCGTACCTGCGACACCAAAACTAGGGATGTCGGAAATATATCAAAATATCGATATATCGATATATTTTCTCTTAAAAAAATATTATTATCGTGATATTTTTTGGGCAAAAATAGTCGATAATAATATTTTTGAGTTGGTGTTCTCCGATATTAGTTGCGAAAGAAAGGAAATGCAGGTTTACTTGAGTATGCCATTTTGTATTTGGGAGACAAATCCGTTGGAATTCTGGAACTCACAAATTTCAACGATGACGATGCTAGCGAAGGTTGCTTTAAGTTTTCTTATCACGCCTGGAAGTTCGGTTCCATCTGAACGGTTGGCTTCTGCCATTAAATGTGTTGTCTGTGACTCCCGTAGTCGAATGACATACCAGCATATAACCGAAAGAGTTTTTTTTAAATCATTGAAGAAAGATTTATTTTGTAATTAAGAGCATTAAATAAGAGAATTAAGTAATTAGCATTATTAAGTACATATTCCATGAATTCCATGAAACTTTTTTTTTTGTATTAAGTTTTTTTTATAAATAAATTTGAATACAATGTCCTTAATAATTTTGTTATTTTTTATTTCAAAGAACTTAAATAAAAGTTGCTTGAGAGTGGGTATAAATATTTGTTGTTTTTTTTCAATTCACTTTTTAAATAAAAAATATGTCTTGTTTGCAGTTCATGGCGGATGACAACACATATTAAAACCTTTTTTTAAATTTAAAAATAACCTTTTTTCAGTTTTAGCTGACTATTAAAAATATCGAAAATACTCGATATATCGATTTTTTTTGGTGATGTTTCTGAATATTATCGATTGATATTTTTTTCACAGCAAATATCATCAATACGATATTTTTTTAAAAACCAACAACCCTAACCAAAACCCTTACAAGTGATTCCTCCATCGAAACATATATTTGTTTCTCGGCTTGCCCCTGATACTTCAGAGATTGATATCTCGTCTTATATCAAAGCCAAAACTAAAGCCTATATAAAGGTGGAGGACATAGCGAAATTTAAATATATTTATGTAAGGAGCACGTCTTCTTTCAAGATTCGTGTGCCTGCACTGATGTTCAAGACGATTTGTTCACCCAGTTTTTGCCCAGAGAACATTCTCGTTCAAGAACATCAGTATAGTTCCGTGAAAAAAAAGTTTTAAACCAGTGGGAGTAAAACATCCCCACATTAGAACCACTAACCAACCTTCCACCTCTTCTTCGTCTACTAACCCAAAAAATTAGTATCGTCACTAACACTTACCTATCAGAATACAAACTACATTCTGAAACTACATTCTGATAGTTCTTTCTTTGCATCCCATACTAAAGCCTTAACAGAAACTTGGTTAAAGCCGGAGATCTTTAGCTTCGAAGTTTTTCCAAGTAAAAACACCACTTTTAGACGCAGGTCTCACTTGGGTAGACTCCACTCTTGCTTCTGAAGAGGTGAAATCGCAGGAGTTTGGTGACATAGAATTTATTCTTTAGTCTGGTTGCATTAAAATCATTTTATCCGCGAAATCTTTATACATTACATGTTCATATATACCGTCTTTGTCTGAACCGCCCGAGTCTGAACCGAGTCAATCCCCGAGCGAGAAAATTTGGGTGCGAAGACAGTTTTTCTTTGTTTGACTCTTTTTGCTTCTGGATTTCGTCTTTCACTGCGAGGATGCCCATGTTGCCCATGGTGGATGTTTTCGTTGCGAACATACAAAAGTGCCCCAGAGATAGTTCTCAAGATTTTTGATTGCGCGCGCTGTGTGATGTCTATGTTGCTGCTGCTCGCGTTTCCCCACAGCTGGGAGCCATACGTCCAGATAAGCTTTAGGACTGAATTGTAGAGAAGTAACTTGTAGTCCAGGCACAGTGGCGATCATGAGTTTATGATCCAGTGGAGGTGGCTGGCTTTCAGTTTCAGGTGCATCTTCTTGCATTCGATTTGCTTTTGTTAATTTATTTTAATGCGCCAGTCGGACAGCCACCTTTCGACTACTATAAGATAATTAGCCAGTTGGGATGTTGCTTGCGTTGGGCATCTGGAAGGACTAAGGATAGCGGTATCGTTGGCGAACGTTGAGGTTATTAGTTGTGCGTTCGTAGATATATCCGCAGTATACGAATCATATAGACACGGGCCGAGTGCGCTTCCTAGTGGAAATCCACCTTCGATGATGTAGTCGCCCGAAGTAGCTGCGTTGCATCTCACTGAGAATACCCTATTGCAGAGGTATGATTCCAGTAGCTTGTGGGTGTATGTTGGCAAATACGTTTTCATTTTGTGCATGAGTCCAATGAGCCAAACTCGGTCGAAAGCTTGAGATACGCCGAGGAAAATAGCGCTGCAGTATTCTCGCTGTTTAAAAGCTGAGCGTATTTCGGATGTTAATCTGTCACATTCTCGATGGTACCGTGGTTTTTTCAGAAGGCAAATTGGTGTGCCGGGATAATATTGCATGTGAGTTCTATGGGAGCACTCACGTACTTTTTGTATTTTAGCCAGTTCGTTTTTGGCGTCGTCAGGCTAAAGGTTCGGTTTTTTCCGCGATTTGAAAAAGCGTTAGAACTACAGGCGAGTGGTCTGATGATAAGGCCGAGACTGCTTTGGCACTTAAGGTCTGGCAAAGTCAATAAGGTCTGGGAGCTTGCGTGAGTCTGTTGGCCAGTATGTGGGACTTCCAGGGAAAACATAGTCCAGTTTATTTTTCACATTTATAATTGAATTGTACAATTGTCTTTGGGAGTCCCTAGACGTGATCCGCAGTGTGTATGTTTGGCGTTGTAGTCTCCTACGGCTATAAAACGATCCCCAAATGAATTGTAGAAGTCCATAAATATTCCTGTTCCTGTTCCGTCCATAAATTGTTCCGAGATTGAGAAACGAGGAGGGCAGTAAACGGCAGCGATTGAAAGGATTCCGTTGCTTGACTGAATTTGTATCGATGTGGCCTGCAAGAAGTTTGTTGCAAGCCTTTTGTGAAAATGGTGTTTAATGCTTTCTCTGATGAGAACTCCAGTTCCGCCGTGGGCTTTCCGATCTGTTTTGTTTTGGGCGTAGATTGTGTAGCCTCTTATTTGAAAGTAAGATGCGTTTCCACCAGTAGCATAACGTCAATATGGTTTTCGGTCAAGAATTGTGACAATTCTATTTATGCCGTGAGACAACATTGGCGTTCCACATTGATATTCGTAGAGCCTGCATAGATTATTTAGACAGTTGTGCTACGAGCAGCTGAATCACCATGTTCTGCTTTTGAACAAGTGTTTGCATGGTCGTTTTTGTGAATGACATATGCTCCATAATACTTTGTTGGAGGGTTAGCATCATAGTTTCCGTTTTGCTATGTGGCTGTTGTGGGGCCTGTTGACCGCTTAGAGTGTTAGGCCGAATTGAAATTTCCCTTCCAGATCGTAAAGCATCGGTATAGGAGAAGCCGTTGGTAGTGTTTAGTAGACCGAATGAGTACCTCGCCGCTTTGGCGAAGAAGACGTCTGGCGTAGTTTTTGACGCAATGTACGCATTCTGTGGATTTTCGTTGCGCGTTGCGGTCGCTTGACGCATGCGACTCTTGACGCAGATAGCCCGAAGTGTGCAGCATGACGTAATTTGTCCATACTCTTATGCAATTATAGCGTATATGTGGCTCTTTAACGGTGATGCTCTGATGCAAAAGATATTTCAGCTTATAAATTGGGTGGACTTCGTTCTTCTTTAGCGACCTGCTTTCTGGCTCGAGCTCGACCTTAAAGAGGGGTTGTGGCTTTTTGTTTTTGTTTAAAATGGTAATAATATTCTTGGCGGCGAAGCCCTTTTCTTTAAGGGCAATTTTTATTTCCTCGGCGGTAACATCGAGTCCCTTTCTTACCTTTTGTAGGCCTTTGCTGCTCTTCAGCTGCTTTCTTTTTACTAACTAGTACTTTTTACTACTATTACTACACTACAACTACTTTTAAGTAGTTATTTTCTGCATTGTCCAGATATTTGGACAGCATTGGGAAGTGCTATTAAGTCTTTGTTTGCACCTTTCTTGTATGTTCCATTTGATAAGCGGGACAACATGAAAGTTGTAACCATTCCCGATCAACGCCACAATTCGGTTGACTATAGCATTTGATGTTTTCTATAGATAGAATGATATAGAATGGAGGGGCGGCGGTTTTTTGCCGTGTCTTGCGCTGATCGGTTTTCCTCAACCTCCGCCAGTAGGGCGAATCTGTTACTACTGGATCTGACTAGTTATTCGTCGATCTTCTAGTCTGCGGGCTAAGCTTGTGCTTTATTTGAATGAAGCGATATGTTCCAGTCTGTGTGGCCGGGTCCATTTTGACACTTTCCAAAGTTGTTGTTTTTGTACTCGATGTAGTCGTTGACGTCGCGGTATTTTGAATTGCCGTGGTTGACGCCGTTGTTGCAGAAATTGTAGCACTGCTTGCTGTTGGTCCGAAATTTGTTTCGGCCATTGGAGGGGGTGTCTTACACTGCGAACTCTATGACGCGGGAGTTGAGTGAGCAGACTGGGTAGAATGTAGACTTAGGCCAAAAATACTTCCCATACAGATATCAACTTGAAATTTTTTTCCCCCTAAATAATTATATATAATTGATATATTTATAATATTACCACGTATTATTTTCGCACCAATTTTAAAAATCAAATTGAAGCAGACTCCTAAGGTTTGCAACATTATTTTTGTAGGTTTTGTATGAACGTGAATTTAGTTAACGGTAAAATGGATTTTTTTGTTTTAAATATTTTTTAAACTAAAAAAGTATTTCAATCGAAACAAAAATAAATTTAAATAAAGTTCAATCGAGGGCCGTCAGCCAACGGATACAACAGGGGGACCTACGTGCAAGCAATTGCGTGCCGTAACTGTGTACACCGCTGGTGGTGCGACTATACTCTCCACGTGAGGGCGGCTGGTAACAGGTCCCGGTAAGGTCATGTCTCTGCCGAGGATGCTGGCTAATGGTAGTCGGGCGGGGAGAAGAACACTCCCTTCCTTAAATCACCCCAATCCAAGGTGGAACAGCATATGCCGAAGGATGCGTGTCCGAGGGGGGGCTCGGACGCTAATATGCGAACTCTGGGGGACAGGCCGACCCCCCAGTTTTAACCAGGCTTATTGTGACAAGCGGGCTATGTCATGATGGACGAACCCCTCCCCGCCTACTCGTGGGACCAAAACATGAATTCTTTAACTAACAAAAACCAAGGTGGAGAGCGGAACTCCCTAAAAAAGACTTGAAATGGGGTCAATGGCCCGTCAAACTCCAAGGCCCTCAAAAGCCAAGAAGTTGCTGAGATGGAGAAGCCCCCCACAGAGGGGCAACATCTGGAGGCATGACGCGCCGGTGCGGAGGAGGTTGCCAAGGCAACTTCTTCCAAAGCGGGGCTAGCTATGGGACCACCGAACGGTGTAGAGAGGAAGACCCCAGGACCAACCTCTAAACCAACCGGCGGTGCCCCTAAGGCGAACCCTGGTCCGGAAGCGCCTCACTCGACGCAGCGTAAAGGCTCTTATAAGGACAGGAGAAGAGCAGCCTTCATTCTGATGAGGGCGGACCCATCAAGGGCAAGGGAGATCCTGCCCGATTTTAATCCGGAAAAGGCGGGAGAAAGGCTGGATCCGAAGAGACGCACTGGGTAAGACCCTGCCAAGGAGGCCGCGCAAAGCGCGAAAAGGCAGAGGTCCACAGAGGGAGAAGCCCCCCAGGCCAAGAAGAGGAAGGCCCAGCCTCAGCCGTCCAACCGCTCGTTCGCCGAGGTAACGAAGGGAAGAACCTTAATTGGAGTCCTGGACAAGGGCTCCAAGGATGGGCTCATCCCCAAGGAACTTTGGCGACGAGTGGTAAACGAGTTGCATGGGCGCTTCGTGGAGGAGATGCTGAGAAGCGGAGGACCCCCACCAGAATGCGAAGACGCAGGATGGTATCAGGGTAGCGTCAAGGTGATTGCTTGCCAAGACGCGCGATCGGTGGAGACTTACAAGCGGATGATTGCATCGCTTGGAGAGGTCTACCCTGGAGCTAAGCTGGTGGCGGTTGACTGGGACGAGATCCCTAGCAAACCGAGGGCGCGAGTGTGGCTCACAGAAAAGCCAGCCGACCCGAAAACCATTCTAACAATGCTTAGGATGTGCAACCCGACGCTCCCCACGGCAGACTGGAGAGTCGCCAAGGTCGAGGAGGCGGTGGGACTGCGAAGGCAGGTCGTCCTCACACTAAACGAGGAGACCGTTAAAGCCCTGGAGAGGACGGAGCACCGGCTGAAGTACGGATTCGAGCACGTCTCGGTCCGTATCTATAAATCTGATGCGAAGGCCAAGCCAGGAGGTATCGGTCTGGAGGCAGACACTCAAGAGCCAGACTTGGAGGAGCCGACCGAAGAGGGGCACCCGGAGGGAATGTCGGATGAGGAGGAGGACATTCTGGAAGGGTACACCTCGGAGGAAAGCGACTTGGCAAGGGCACTTGGTGGAGTCGGAATGGAGGACGACTCTCTGCTGGGCTCCGAGACGGAGGCAGAAATAACTGTGGTGGAGATTTGTAAGGATGTCCCTGACAATCTTACAAATAAACCTCCACCACAGTAAAGCGGCGTCAGCTGCCCTCCTACTCCACCTCGCCGAGAGTGGAGCTGATGTGGCCCTCAGCCAGGAACCCTGGATCCTAGGAGACAGGATTCTTGGGTTGGGGGCGTCGGAGTTCAGGCTCTGCAAAGCCGATACTACAGGTAAAAGGCGAGCCTGCATCCTCGCAAAAAAGAACCTTAACCTCTTTTTGCTACCCAATTTCAGCAATGAAGACCACGTAGCCGCAGCCGTAGAGAGCCCAAATGGCCCTTTAAGGATATGTTCAGCGTATATGGGCCACGACCAGGAGACCCTTCCCCCGCACCCGTTAATCAAACAGCTGTTGGAAGACAGCAGGAAGCACAAGATTGACCTGATCATAGGCTGCGATGCTAACGCCCATCATCATCAGTGGGGAAGCACTGACACGAACGAGAGGGGTGAGTCAATCTTCGATTTTATCCTAGGCTCCAATCTTTTGGTGGGCAACAGGGGTACAGAACCCACTTTCATAGTCAAAAACAAAAGGGAAGCACTTGACGTCACTCTTTACTCTGAATCCCTAGCAGACAGGATTGTTAGATGGGGAGTCCTAGAGAAACACTCATTCCCAGACCACCGATACATAGAATAAGTGGTCAATTTCCAGAACTTTAATCGACTAACGGTACGCAACCCGAGGAAAGCGAACTGGGAGTTATATAGAAAGAAGCTAGATAGTTCCTTGGGAAATCCTCCAACAGGGAACGTTGACAGTAGGGAAGCCCTGGATGCCATGGTGAACATGCTCACGACAGCGTGCGCCAGGGCATTCAATAAAGCTTGTCCCAAAATCAGATCGGGCAATAGCAAGTCAAAGAAACCACCATGGTGGTCGCAAACACTTGCAAACCCTTTAAAACCAAGGCCCGCAAGGCCTTTAACTTCGCCAAGAAAACAAACTCGGAAATAGCCTGGGAGTCGTATAAAGCGGACCTTAGGCGATATAACAAAGAACTTCGCAAGGCAAAAAGGAATGCCTGGGCCAAGTTCTGAACGAACATTCAGCAAACGTCAGAGGCCTCCCGACTCAGGAAGGTCCTCGCAACTACTGCACCAAATGTAGGATACATTAAAACCTCAGAAGGTAACTGGACATCGTCCAGCAAAGAAACCCTAGAGGCTCTCATAGGGACACATTTCCCGGGATGCTCTCGAGAAGATACAACCCTGGAAATGCAGACACAGGGGAATAGCCCCTCCACCGCTAACCAACTTGAATACCTATTGAGTGATAGGTATCTCAGCTGGGCAATAAACAGCTTCAAGCCCTTCAAATCCCCGGGCCCAGATGGCATTGTCCCGGCTCAACTTATTAAAGCCGGTCCCAACCTGAGATCTTGGGTCAAGAAAGCTTTCTCAGCAATTTTTAGGCATCGTACCCGCAATGTGGTTGCGGACGAAAGTCGTATTTATACCCAAGGCGGGAAAACCATCGCTCTGCACCCCTAAGGACTTCAGACCAATAAGCCTGTCGTCCTTCCTTCTCAAGACAATGGAGCGACTAATCAGCCTCCATATTAATCTTACTATAAACCCAGATGATATCTCGGGATCACAACATGCGTATAGGAAGGGCCGATCCACGGAAACGGCACTCCACGAAATCACTACTTTTGTCGAAAAGGCACTTAGTGATAAGGAATACGCACTCATTGCTTTTCTAGACATAGAAGGTGCGTTCAACAACATCCTACCAAGCTCGATAATCAATGCACTGACAGGACTAGGAATAGACGATCAATCCATACGCCTTATAGAGCAGATCCTGGTAAACAGGACTGTTGAGGCGTCACTAGGAGGAGAATCTATTCATAGATACGTCAGAAGAGGCACCCCGCAAGGAGGCGTACTCTCACCCCTACTCTGGAACGTGGCGGTTAATAGCCTACTGCGATCCCTAGAAGGGGGTGGTTGCAAAGTTATCGCTTACGCGGATGATGTCGCAATTGCCTTCTCTGGAAAATTTCCCCAGACTCTATGTGACCCCATGACGGACAAACTTAAGGTCCTCTCAACGTGGGCAGTTAGAAATGGACTAGGTGTGAACCCATCCAAAACAGAGCTCGTCCTCTTCACCAGGAAGTACAAAATACCAAACTTAAGGCTTCCAAAACTATTAGGAGAAACACTATCTCTTAGCGATAGCGCCAAGTACCTAGGAATTACGCTAGACAGGAAACTGGACTGGAAGTCAAACACTATGGATAGAGCTAACAAGGCTACAATCGCGCTCTATACTTGCAGGAAAGCCATTGGCCTTAAATGGGGAATGTCCCCAAAAATAGTAAGATGGCTTTATACAGCGGTCATAAGACCCATCCTTTTCTACGGAGTGGTGGTCTGGTGGCCTGCTCTCACCAACTCCACAATCAGGGAGAAGCTTAGGAAAACGCAAAGGATGGCGGAGGTCTGCATCACAGGCAGCCTACGTACCACACCGACGAATGCACTAGACTTCATACTCGACCTATTACCGGTAGAGATAATGGGGGTCAAGATAGCCACGCTATCGGCAATCAGGCTACAAGAGACGGGCACATGGAAATGGACTGACTACGGACATACCAAGTTAGATCTACACCACTGCACGCCAACGGGGTCTACAGACTACTGCGTACCTGTCGATAATCCCACCTTAAAATACAAGGTCTACATTCCAACAAGGGAGGAATGGGACACACAAATCCCGGGACCAGCCGATTCCCTCCATATCTACACAGACGGTTCAAAATTGAATGGCCAGGTGGGAGGCAGTTTCCATTGCGAACAGCTGTGTCTAAATGAGTCCTTCAGACTCCCCGACCACTGTAGTGTTTTCCAAGCAGAAGTAATAGCTATCGGAGAAGCACTCAGATCCCCAGCACTTATTGGTAATCAGGACACAATCTGTATCTTTTCAGACAGTCAAGCGGCACTCAAAGCCCTTGACGGTCTTTCATCCAACTCCAGGACAGTGAATGACTGTAGCAGATCTCTTAACGAGATGGCAGAGCAGCATGACATACACCTCATATGGGTGCCCGGGCATAGGGACCACGAGGGTAATTGCGCCGCCGACGAACTAGCAAGAGCAGGTACTACGAATCCTCTCCTACCGGAGAAGGAACCAGTAGGTATCCCCTTAGTTACGTGTAGGCTAAAATGCAGGGATCACTTTGACCGCTCATCACTGAGGAAATGGAGAAATCTCCAAAACTGCAGGAACTCCCGCATGATATGGCCCATCCGATCTAGGAAGAGGTCAATGATGCTTGTCGCCCTAAATAGGCAGGACTGTAGGCTGGCGATCAAGGCCATTACGGGACACGCGGCAAGACTAGCGGTGCCACATTATGACTACTGCAGGAGCTGTGGAGACGAAGAAGAGGAAGAGACAGTTGCACACCTCCTGTGTCAATGCCCTGCGCTGGGGCGCATCCGACTCAAATTCTTGGGCGCAGCAATACTTACAGACCTTACAGACCTCGCGGAGGTCGCTCCACACAGACTCGTAGCTTTCATCCGTAAATCTGGATGGGACCGCGAGCCGTTTCATGAAGGATAGAGCACCCCTGGGCACATAAGTAGTGGGAAGGGAGAGGTCCTTTTGTAGGATCCTTGCCTGTGCGGTATCACAAGGAACCCTAGCGGCTCAAGTGGATGGGGGTCTGAACCGGACCCTCATTGCCGCCTCAACCTAACCTAACCTAACCTCAATCGAACAACCGAATTGAGCGGACGTGTTCTGCTCCGAGACGAGCTCAGGGAAACCTGCAAAATAATCACAGTTAGCCAAACCAAAAACCTGGAGTAAGCCAATACAAACGCAAAGACTTAACCATAATCTATTAAAATAAATATACAAGCTTTATATAACAGTAGTGATGTGTTAAAACAAAAACTAGTGTAATTTAAATTTGTTGTTAGATGGTGAATTAAAAAAATATACATTTTACATTTAATTATACAACTTGGTATTAAACCTTTATTTAATATACATACTAAATTATTACAAGACAATTTCGATTTTCTTAAATATTTTTTTAAATATGAGTTGTGTTTAGATTAAAGGCTTAAGATGGAACTGTCGCATCTCATTGTGAAATTCGATTAAGCTGATCGATGCAATTTGGTGGGTACTTGAAACGCAAAAGGCGCAATTGATTGGAAGGGAAGCTGATGTTTACTTTTGATTTTGATTTGTTTATGGGGAACCAAGATCGGACCTCAGAGCCAAAGACAAAGCCAAAGGAGCCAAAAGACAAAGCCGAAGAGTTTGAAAATACTGTTTATAAAATCCATTAGTGGAAAGACATAAGTGGCCTGGATTTATGGGTCGGATAATTGAGCCAAAGGCAAAGCCAAAGGCCAATGCAGAGATTGAAAATATGGTTTATAAAATACTTTTTATTTTCCCGATTCAATATGAAATTCGTTTAAATAATCTCTTAATTCTGTTTAAAAATTTTCTTGATTAATAGATTTTTCTAGTTCAGGCCGATGTTTTTTGGTTACAAATAATATAGCACTTTTTTATTTTATAATAAGTGAAAAAATCAAATATATAATGATTAAAATGAATAATATAAAGGTAAATGATATTTTAGTATTCTTAATTTTAACGAAAGGGCTTAAAATGTTTATATTATCTAAAGAAAGATCAGAGTTATTTGATAATATGTAATCGGATATTTCATAATTTTTGAAGTGGTTCGTACTTACGTATTCAAGAATTTTATTTTCCAAATTGGTATATGAGATATTATTTATTTTAGTTGTACCATTAAATGATATTAAAACAAACCGTTTAAATGGGAGTTGTTAACAATATTTTTCCCATTTATAAGAATGGCACCATCTTGTATGATGTTTATTTTTATATAGGGTTGTTGGTTTTTAAAAAAATATCGTATTGATGATATTTGCTGTGAAAAAAATATCAATCGATAATATTCAGAAACATCACCAAAAAAAATCGATATATCGAGTATTTTCGATATTTTTAATAGTCAGCTAAAACTGAAAAAAGGTTATTTTTAAATTTAAAAAAAGGTTTTAATATGTGTTGTCATCCGCCATGAACTGCAAACAAGACATATTTTTTATTTAAAAAGTGAATTGAAAAAAACAACAAATATTTATACCCACTCTCAAGCAACTTTTATTTAAGTTCTTTGAAATAAAAAATAACAAAATTATTAAGGACATTGTATTCAAATTTATTTATAAAAAAAACTTAATACAAAAAAAAAAGTTTCATGGAATTCATGGAATATGTACTTAATAATGCTAATTACTTAATTCTCTTATTTAATGCTCTTAATTACAAAATAAATCTTTCTTCAATGATTTAAAAAAAACTCTTTCGGTTATATGCTGGTATGTCATTCGACTACGGGAGTCACAGACAACACATTTAATGGCAGAAGCCAACCGTTCAGATGGAACCGAACTTCCAGGCGTGATAAGAAAACTTAAAGCAACCTTCGCTAGCATCGTCATCATTGAAATTTGTGAGTTCCAGAATTCCAACGGATTTGTCTCCCAAATACAAAATGGCATACTCAAGTAAACCTGCATTTCCTTTCTTTCGCAACTAATATCGGAGAACACCAACTCAAAAATATTATTATCGACTATTTTTGCCCAAAAAATATCACGATAATAATATTTTTTTAAGAGAAAATATATCGATATATCGATATTTTGATATATTTCCGACATCCCTATTTTTATACCCCTGCAGAGGGTATTATAATTTTGTCCAATAGTGTGCAACGCAGTGAAGGAGACATCTCCGACCCTATAAAGTATATATATTCTTGATCAGGCTCACCTCCTGAGTTGATATGAGCATGTCCGTCTGTCCATCTGTCTGCCCGTCTGTCTGCCCGTCTGTCTGTCCGTCAGTCTGTCCGTCTGTCTGTCCGTTTCTACGCGAACTTGTCTCTCAGTTTTAAAGCTTTTGTCTTGAAACTTTGCACACACCCTTCTTTCCTTTGCACGCAGTATATAAGTCGGAACGGGCCGGATCGGCCGACTATATCCTATAGCTGCCATATAACTGATTGATCGAAAACGGTATAACTTTGGTGTTTTTAAAGTTAGAGAGTTCAAATTTTACACGAAAGCTATTTTTGGCAAAACATTACGACATATTAAGTTTCATAAGGATCGGCCGACTATATCCGATGTTTGCGAAGTATATCCGGTTTTAACTGCAAGGGTATATCAACTTCGGCTCCGCACGAAGTTAGCTTTCCTTTCTTGTTATACCCTTGCAGAGGATATTATAATTTTGTTCAAAAGTGTGCAACGCAGTGAAGGAGACATCTCCGACCCTATAAAGTATATATATTCTTGATCAGGATCACCTCCTGAGTTGATATGAGCATGTCCTTCTGTCCGTCTGTCTGTCTGTTTCTACGCGTACTAGTCTCTCAGTTTTAAAGCTATCGTCTTGAAACTTTGCACATACCCTTCTTTCCTTTGCACGCAGTATATAAGTTGGAACGGGATTGGCCGGGATCGGCCGACTATATCCTATAGCTGCCATATAACTGATTGATCGGAAATGGTATAACTTTAGTGTTTTTAGAGTTAGAGACTTTCAATTTGACATAAGAGCTATTTTTGGCAAAACATTACGACGTGCCAAATTTCATAAGGATCGGCTGACTATATCCTATAGCGGCCATATAACTGAACGATCGAAAATGACCAAACTTTCGTGTTTTCGAAGATAGAAAGCTGAAACTAGTACAGATTCTATTTTTGGCCAGTTGATCCAACCTACCAAATTTTATCAGGATCGGCCGACAATATCCTATAGCTGCCATATAACTGAACGATCGGAAATCGATCGTATTTTTGAAGATAGAAGTTTGGGACTTTTTTTAGATTTTGTATTGTAAGCAATTGGATTATATATTCCTATTCCCATAAGGATCGGCCAATTATATCCGATATTTGCGATATATATCCGGTTTTAACTGCAAGGGTATATAAACTTCGGCTCCGCCCGAAGTTAGCTTTCCTTTCTTGTTTTTATTTATCATTAACTTAAAATACATTTTTTTTAATTTTAAAAAATTTTTTTTCGCCATTTTGTTGTTTATTGATGAAAATATTTCATTCTAGTACGGGACAGAGCTTACAAAAGAATAATCTATTCTAATTTTTTGTTTCGGATGACTCTAGCAGTCGAAATCACCTGCGCAAAGGACCTACCACTTTTTTTATATGCATACTTTGGCATGCTACAAAGTGTATTAAACTACACAAGAAAAAATTAATCAAAACATTTTCAAATAGATGATGCCTATAAAAAAATAATTGAAAATTGAAACTATCGCATTATTATACCCTTGCAGAGTGTATTATAATTTTGGTCAAAAGTGTGCAACGCAGTGGAGGAGACATCTCCGACCCTATAAAGTATATATATTCTTGATCAGGATCACCTCCTGAGTTGATATGAGCATGTCCGTCTGTCCGTCTGTCTGTCCGTTTCTACCCGAACTAGTCTCTCAGTTTTAAAGCTATCGACTTGAAACTTTGCACACACCCTTCTTTCCTTTGCACGCAGTATATAAGTCGGAACGGCCCGGATCGGCCGACTATATCCTATAGCTGCCATATAACTGATTGATCGGAAATGGTATAACATTGGTGTTTTTAAAGTTAGAGAGTTCAAATTTAAGGTGAGAGCTCTTTTTCGCAAAATAATACGACATGCCAAATTTCGTAAGGATCGGCCGACTATATCCTATAGCTGCCATATAACTGAACGATCGGAAATGGTTTTTGGTAGAAATACCAACTTTGGTATTTTTGAAGATAGGGACCTTTTTATACCCTTGCAGAGGGTATTATAATTTTGGTCAAAAGTGTGCAACGCCGTGAAGGAGACATCTCCGACCCTATAAAGTATATATATTCTTGATCAGGATCACCTCCTGAGTTGATATGAGCATGTCCGTCTGTCCGTCTGTCTGTCTGTCCGTCTGTCTGTTTCTACGCAAACTAGTCTCTCAGTTTTAAAGCTATCGTCTTGAAACTTTGCACACACCCTTCTTTCCTTTGCACGCAGTATATAAGTCGGAACGGCCTGGATCGGCCGACTATATCCTAAAGCTGCCATATAACTGATTGATCGGAAATGGTATAACTTTGGTGTTTTTAAAGTTAGAGAGTTTTCATCAAATTTGACATGAGAGTTATTTTTGACAAAATATTACGACGTGCCAAATTTCATAAGGATCGGCTGACTATATCCTATAGCTGCCATATAACTGAACGATCGGAAATGACCCAACTTTCGTGTTTTTAAAAATGGAAAGCTGGAATTTAATACAGATTCTATTTTCGGTCAGTTGATCCAACCTACCAAATTTCATAAGGATCGGCCGACTATATCCTATAGCTGCCATATAACTGAACTATCGGAAATTTTTTTTTTTTTTTTTTTTTTTTTTGAACCTTGCTTTTATTTCTTGAATCTTCTCTTTGCGAGACTAACAAGAGGTGTATCAAATCTTATATTTTTAACTTAACTAACAGTCATATTGACTGATACGGAGTTAGACGGCCCTAAAAATCGATTGCTGGGTTGGGAGGTCGTTGCGTCTAAGGCGGGATACGCTAGAAACCCGAGTCAATCCCCGAGCGAGAAAATTTGGGTGCGAAGACAGTTTTTCTTTGTATGACTCTTTTTGCTTCTGGATTTCGTCTTTCACTGCGAGGATGCCCAGATCCCGGTGGATGTTTTCGTTGCGAACATACCAAGGTGCCCCTGTGATAGTTCTCAGGATTTTTGATTGTGCGCGCTGTATGATGTCTATGTTGCTGCTGCTCGCGTTCCCCCACAGCTGGGAGCCATACGTCCAGATTGGCTTTAGGACTGAATTGTACAGTAGTAACTTGTAGTCTAGGCACAGTGGCGATCGTGAGTTTATGATCCAGTGGAGGCTGCTGGCTTTCAGTTTTAGATGCATCTTTTTGCATTCGATGTGCTTACGCCAGGTAAGTCGTCTATCAAGGTGAACGCCAAGGTACGTTACGTCGTTAGCTTGAGGGATCTGCATACCGTTTAGTAAAAGCGGAGGGCATGTTTGTCTATTAAGAGTAAACGTTATATGTTTACACTTTTGTTCGTTTATTTTAATGCGCCAGTCGGACAGCCACCTTTCCACTATTGTGAGATGATTAGCCAGTTGGGTTGTTGCCTGCGTTGGGCATCTGGAGCGACTAAGGATAGCGGTATCATCGGCGAACGTTGACGTTGTTAGTTGTGCGCTCGTAGGAATATCCGCAGTATACAAAACATATAGACACGGCCCGAGTGCGCTTCCCTGTGGAACTCCAGCTTCGATGGTGTAGTCGCCCGAAGTAGCTGCGTTGCATCTCACTGAGAATACCCTATTGAAGAGGTATGATTCCAGTAGCTTGTGGGTGTATGTTGGCAAATACGTTTTAATTTTGTGCATGAGTCCGATGAGCCAAACTCGGTCGAAAGCTTGAGATACGTCGAGGAAAATAGCGCTGCAGTATTCTCGTTGTTCGAAGGCTGAGCGTATTTCGGATGTTAATCTGTTCACTTGTTCGATGGTTCCATGGTTTCTTCGAAAGCCAAATTGGTGTGCCGGGATGATATTGCAAGCTTCCAAATGTGGTATTATGCGAGTTAACAAGCATTTTTCAAACAGTTTAGACAAACAAGATAGAAGGCTTATTGGTCTGTATGATGACGGAATTGTGTGTTCTTTCCCAGGCTTCGGAATCATTATAATAATGGATTTCTTCCACTTTTTTGGGAAATAGCCAAGATTAATGATTCCATTAAATAGTTTGCAGACGACCTCTATAGCGCATTTTGGAAGTTCGATCAGCATCTTTGGGGTCAATAGGTCACCACCGGGAGCCTTTTTTGGTTTTAGCCCTCTTATGACTTTTTCGATTTCGTTCGGCCGGAATGGAGGTGCGGCTGGCTGAGGGGAGGACTCTGGCTGAATTACTGGCAGGAGGAATGAATTTGAGGCTGGGTTTGGCTGGAAGACATGTGTGGAGATGTGTGGCGAATGTTTCAGCTCGGTCTTCGTTGCTGCGAGCCCAGCATCCCGAAGAGTTTCTTATCGGGGTGGTCGTTTCAATTGGGGCACTAAGATTTGGGTGGGCCCTCCACAGGGGGTACTTTGTGCTTGTTGGCGAGAGATTCTGGATGTACCTCAGCTGTGCATTTTCTTCCTGTTGGTGAAGAGCCTGGTCGAGTGATCGGGTTGCTTCCTTAAGGCGTTGTTTTGAAGCTGGTGATCTGCTGTTTTGCCAATCACGACGCGTGCGCCTCTTTTCTCGCACGAGCTGTTCGATTTGCTGATTAGATTTGAAGTGTTTGTTTCGGTCTACTTCTTTCCTATGAGGAGTAGAGATTTTAGCTGCCGCAACGAGTACTTCTTCCAGGGCGCTCGTAGTGTAGTCGATGTCCGATTCCATGTTAAAATCCGGGGCGAGTTCTATGTGGGCACTCACGTACTTTTTGTATTTTAGCCAGTTTGTTTTTGTCGTCGTCAGACTGAAGGGGTGTTCGGTTATTTCTGGGCTTTGAAGAAGCGTTAGAAGCACAGGCGAGTGGTCTGATGATAAGTCCGAGACTGCTTTGGCACTTATTAGATTGCGAGGTATGTTTTTTGTCACTGCAAAATCAATAAGGTCTGGGAGCTTTCGTGAGTCTGTTGGCCAGTATGTGGGACTTCCAGGGGAAACGTAGTCCAGTTTATTTTTCACATTTATAATTGCATTGTACAATTGTCTTCCTTTGGGAGTCACTAGACGTGATCCCCAGTGCGTATGTTTGGCGTTGTAGTCTCCTGCGGCTATAAATCGATCCCCAAGTGAATTGTAGAAGTCCATAAATTGTCCTTCCGAGATTGAGAAGCGAGGAGGGCAGTAAACGGCAGCAATTGAAAGGATTCCGTTGCTTGACTGAATTTGTATCGATGTGGCCTGCAAGAAGTTTGTTGCAAACCTTTTGTGAAAATGGTGTTTAATTCGTTCTCTGATTAGAACTCCAGTTCCGCCGTGGGCTTTCCCATCTGGATGATCTGTGCGGTAGATTGTGTAGCCTCTTATATGAAAGTTGTATTTGCTTGTAAGATGCGTTTCCAACAGTAGCATAACGTCAATATGGTTTTCGGTCAAGAATTGTGACAATTCTAGTTTATGCCGTGAGACACCATTGGCGTTCCACATTGATATTCGTAGCGCCTGCATAGATTATTTGGACTGTTGTGCTACGAGCAGCTGTATCACCATGTTCTGGTTTTGAACAAGCGTTTGCATGGTCGTTTTCATGAATGACATAAGCTCCATCATACTTTGTTGGAGGGTAAGCATCATAGTTTCCGTTTTGCTGTGTGGCTGTTCTGGGGCCTGTTGAGCGCTTTGAGAGTTAGGCTGAATTGGAATTTCCCTTCCAGATCGTAGAGCATCGGCATAGGAGAAGCCGTTGGTGGTGTTTAGTGGACCGAATGAGGATCTCGCAGCTTTGGCGAAGAAGACGTCTGGCGTGGTTTTTGACGAAACGTACGCATTCTGTGGATTTTGGTTGCGCGTTGCGGTCGCTTGACGCATGCGACTCTTTAACTCCTTATACACAATACATCCTCTATAGTTTGCCGTATGGCTGCCTCCGCAGTTTCCACATTTCTTCACGGTACTGTCCTTGTTTGTAGTGCAGCAAGCGGACTTGTGGGCGTCCCCGCAGACTACACAGACAGCCCGAAGTGTGCAGTAAGACCTTGTGTGTCCATACTCTTGACAATTAGTGCATTGCACTGGACCGTTACGTTTATGTGGCTCTTCAACAGTGATTTTCCGATGCAAAAGATATTGCAGGTTGTAGATTGGGTGGACTTCGTTCTTCTTCAGCGACCTGCTTTCAGGCTCGAGCTCGACCTTGAAGAGGGGTTGTGGCTTTTTATCTTTATTTAGAATGTTAATAACATTCTTGGCGGCGAAGCCCTTTTCTTTAAGGGCGGTTTTTATTTCCTCGGCGGTAACATCGGGTTCTATTCCCTTTACTACCACTTGTAGGCCCTTACTGCTTTTCAGCTGGTACGTGTAATAGTTTTTCTGTACAGTGTCCAGATATTTTGACACTATTCGGAAGTGCTCTTCAGTCTTGGTTTGCACCTTTGTTTCATGGATGTTCCCTTTGATAAGCGGAACAACATGAAAGTTTTCACCGTTCCCGATCAACGACGCAATTTTGTTGACCAGGGCACTCGAGCTTTTTTCCCTAATATAGATTGGAGGGGGCTTGGGTTTTTTTGCGGTGTCTTGGGCTGGTTGGTTTTCCTCAGCCTCCGCCAGTAGGGCAAATCTGTTAGTAGTGGATCTGTCTGGTTCATTATCGTTATTCAGGACACGGTTAATTTTTGTTTTGTTGCCTGCCGGATTACTCTGCGGGCTAAGCTTGCGCTTAATTTGGATGTAGCGATCCATTCCAGTCTGTGTGGCCGTTGCCGCTTTGGCACTTTCCGAGGTTGTTTTTTTTGTACTCGCTGTAGTCGTTGACGTCGTGGTACTTTGAGTTGCAGGGGTTTTCGCTGTTGTTGCAGAAGTTGTAGCGCTGCTTGTTGTTGGTGCGAAATTTGTTTCCGATATTGGAGGGGGGGTTTTACACTGCGAACTCCATGACGCGGGAGTCGGAGTGAGCAGAGCGGGTGAGCAAGACCGTGCCCTTTGGGTTTCAGCGGTCAGTAAAGCCGGGTTGCTTTTAAGCGCCGATTTTTCCACTTCGGTATCGCGGGTTGAAAAGTAAGAGTAGAAGCCGTTTCTTTGGGTCACTGAACTTCTACGCTCGTTCTTTTGGTCGTTGCTCAATGAGCTCATTGCGTGGTACGTATTTTTTTTTTTCAACAATGCACTAGTTTTGGTTTAGCACATTACAACTGTTACAAAAAAAAAAAAAGGTTGTCTGTCGCTTTTAATAAATTGTATTTCAGTGTCTTTTCGCTTATATTGGCGAAAATATAAGCGAAGTGAAGTTTTCCCGGAGCTCGGACAAAGCACGTCCGCTCAGTTCGGTAGTTCGATTACGAACTACGATGCACCAACTATCGGAAATGACCCAACTTTCGTGTTTTTAAAAATGGAAAGCTGGAATTTAATACAAATTCTATTTTTGGTTCAGTTCATCCAACCTACCAAATTTCATAAGGATCGGCCAACTATATCCGATGTTTGCGATATATATCCGGTTTGAACTGCAAGGGTATATCAACTTCGGCTCCGCCCGAAGTTAGCTTTACTTTCTTGTTTATTATAGTCCGGTTGAACTATATCTACTAGAGCAATGAGATTTTCTTTCAGCTCGTTAAAAGCATTAATAGCTGGTTAATCCTGCTGAATAAACATTTTTGTTGACATTCTTTTTGAAATTTTGCCATTATGACCTCCAAGATAATTTGTTAGAGTTTTGGCTATGAAGGCGTAGTTTGAAACAAATTTTCTATAATAGCCCCTAAGACCTAGGAAACTTCTTAGTTCCCGAATATTTTTTGGAAGCGGATATTTACTAATGGTTTCAATTTTCTCTGGGTCTGTCTTAATGACGTTATAGGATACGATGTATCCTAGAAAACGGGTTTCGCGTTTAAAAAACTTTGATTTGTCTAAAGAGATTTTCATGTTTGCCCTCAATAATATATTTATAATGTATGTATATATGTATACAAAGTTTAGTGTAAACTATTGAAATTTGAAAAAAAAATCCCGACTTTTTCAAGAAAATTTTTGTATATTGAATCTTAAAGTGGCGTACGTTTGCGACCGTATGTATGCGTACGTATAAAAAATAATATTGTTTAAAAAATATAAATATTATAAATAGTTGTATATGAATAAAAGAAGTGACAATTGAAATTAAATTAATATAAATTAATAAATTAAATTTAAAAAAAAATTTGGTGAAACATGATTTTTTAAGAAAATATAAATTTATTTATAAAACAAGAAAGGAAAACTAACTTCGGGCGGAGCCGAAGTTTATATACCCTTGCAGCTAAAACCGGATAATCGCAAACATCGGATATAGTTAGCCGATTCTTATGAAATTTGGTACGTTAGATCAACTGACCAAAAAAAAGATTCGGTATTAAATTTCAGCTTTCTATCTTCAAAAAAACGAAAGTTGGGTCATTTCCGATCGTTCAGTTATATGGCAGCTATAGGATATAGTCGGCCGATCCTTATGAAATTTAGCATGTCGTAATGTTTTGCCAAAGATAGCTTTCGTGTCAAATTTGAACTCTCTAACTCTAAAAACACCAAAGTTATACCATTTCCCTTCAATCAGTTATATGGCAGCTATAGGATATAGTCGGCCGATCCGGGCCGTTCCGACTTATATACTGCGTGCAAAGGAAAGAAGGGTGTGTGCAAAGTTTCAAGACGATAGCTTTAAAACTGAGAGACTAGTTCGCGTAGAAACAGACAGACGGACAGACAGACGGACAGACAGACGGACAGACGGACAGACGGACAGACGGACATGCTCATATCAACTCAGGAGGTGATCCTGATCAAGAATATATATACTTTAAAGTTTCGGAGATGTCTCTTTCACTGCGTTGAAAACTTTTGGACAAAATCATTATACCCTCTCAACGGGTATAAAAAACTAATGGAGATATTTAATTGGGAATAGACTCGATAGAAAGCTACATGCCTCAATTTTAAAAGTAAAGTTATTGCGTTAAAATATTCCATTCCAATTCGATTTATTGATTTTGCTAGAGCAAGCCAAAACCGAAATGCTATCGGAAACAGAAAAAAAAGGATTAGAAAGTGTTTTTTTGTTTAATATTTTGGCACTAATTGCGTACGAACGTACGTTCGCGACTCCAGGATATGCCCATATTTATCTTTGAATGCTCCTTTTCAATATAATGAACAGTGGCGGATTTAAGGAAAAAGGCCCAGTGGGCAACATTTATCCCCCCTGTCACCCCATACCCCCTGTTATGTTTCGTCAGGTGTTCCATGGAAAGTGAAAGCTATGTATTTTAAGAATTCAACAAATATATAAATATTTTTTTATTTTTTCATCGGGCATTATAAAAGTTGTATACTTTTTTACATCGAGAAAATTTACATATTTTTTTTCCACATTTTTGAAATATTTTTGATTGGTTCTTGCCGTCGAGGTGCTTTCCCTATCGAAAACCCTTACAAAACGTTGGATTTCCCTTACAAATTGGAAAAAAAAAATCGAAGGTGTAACTTTCAGCAAGAGGGGCCCTGAAAGCCTTTCGTCGGCGGGGCCCAGTGGGCAAGCGCGCCTTTGCCCACCTGTTAAATCCGCCACTGATAATGAACTATCTTTTTCCTCAGTCCGCCTAATTGGCCGGTACCTATATTATTTATTTGATTTTTGACGGTATTTACTTCGTCGGCACTCTCAGGATTTTTAGTTCCCAAGATATTTGTATTTTTATTGACGGATATTTTTATTTTTGTTGACGGATATTTCTACGTCGGCGTTCTCAGGATTTTTAATTCCCAAGATATTTTTATTTTTGTTGACGGATATTTCTACGTCTGCGTTCTCGGGATTTTTAATTCCCAAGGTTTCTCTCACTATTTTTAACAAATAATGAATCAGTGTTTTCGCTACTATTATCATCAAAATATTTTTTTAAATTAAAATCTTTTAACGGAAGAATATTATTTCAATTATTAATTATTAATATTATTATTATTATTTTTTCCTTATTATCATAATATTTTAACTTCTCCTGTTTTCCATTATAGTCCAAGATTCCCTTATCTATATTTATTATAGCTCCAATTTTTCTTAACAAATTGAATCCAATTAGAATATCAGATTCTAAACCTTCGATTTTATAAAATAATTGTCTTGTTTCAAATATATTTATAGTATGGTAATACTTAATCATTGAATAGCCAGGAACTGTAGTTACCTTTTTTTTTATTGGTAGCTTGTTTTTATTTTCAAAAACTTCCCTTTTTATATAACAAGCAGTGGCGCCTGTATCTTTTAAAATTATAAACTGCTTCTTGGTTTTTCGATCTATTCTATTTAAATACGGAATTCCTCTGTAGGGTTCTGGTCTAAACAATGGTCTTCATTGATATTATTTAATCTGGTTACTTTATTAGCTGGCTGACTTTCTTTTCCATCTGATTCCCTTTTTTGCTTTAGAAATTTGAACGATTTTTATTTTGATAATAATAATTTTTATATCTTCCTTGATTATCACTTGCCTGCCAATTATTATATATTCCTTGATTATTATTTGCCTGCCAATTATGATTCTGTTGCCGATTGTTATAAAGTTTACTCTGGAGTTGAATCGGTGGATTAACATTCATTGGCTCGATAGCTTGTTGCTTTTGATTATTATTTCGCCAAAAATTTCCCTTTTGTGGCCAATTATAATTTTGGTTATGATTCAAAATTTTTCCCATTTTGAGTGGTATTATTATTTTGTCATATTTGATCAATTCGTAAGTTCTTTCCCCAGATATTTACTTTCATTTTTAAATCCATTAAACCTATTTGCGAATTGAGCACGGAAGTTGTTTGATTCTAATTCTTGGACCTTTGCCAAAGCATTGGGCAAATCTGGTGGATTTAATGAGAAAAGACTTTCCGAAATAGATCCATTAAGTCCGGATACTCGTAGACCATTTCCCCTTATTGAATTGTTTGTTTCTTTGGTAATTACACTGTCCTTTCCGTATGTCATTATGGTTTTGTTTATTTGTAAGGTCATTTTTTTATTGACTTCGTTATAGTACTCAATAATAGTCATTCGTCCTTGCCTGAGGATACTTAGTTCTGACTCGAGAATATGTATTGGTCGTTTATCACTATATATAAAGTCCAATCGGGATGAGATTGCTTTAAAGTTTAAAACTGTGCCATTATTGGTAAGAGCATCATGGACAGCTCCCATAATTTTATTTCGTAAAATTGTTAAGGCGATAAAATATTGTTCACTTTCAATTTTATGGAGACTCATTACAGTTTCTGCAGCTACCCTCCAACCTAATATTGTGTTATATTCCTCCTAAATATTGTGTTGGTTCTCCTGTGAAATTTGGTAAGGGTTTTACCACTTCAAGTGTTGTATCGCATTTTATAGCTGGGTCAATTGTTTGTGTTTAATAATCTTCCACAGTTTTTGCATCTGTGGCTAACCTTCCTTCTTAACATTCTACTTTCCTGCTAAGTTCATTCAATTGAGCGTTTATTAATCTGTTTATCAACTGCCTTCAAATTTGGTGCTGAACCTCCGGTTGCCATTGTTAAATTTAATTCACCAAAGCAATTTATTAAATCTTCCAGATTTATTCATTATATTATTTATTAAATCGCGAATCTTACTTTTTACAATATATAAATCTTATATTATTTTCCTTAAATTCCCTGATCTTAATTTATAATTTTTTATTATTGGAAATTAATTCCTCACGATACTGTCCCGTTGGGGTCTTTCTTCTGTGTGGTTGGTGGTTGATCTTCCTTCCTGGATACAGCGGATTAATGGATAGAGAATGTCTTCCATCCTTGGTTTTTCCTGTTGGAGCAAGTTGTCGTTTTATTTGAGAATGTCCTGCCATGGTTTTTTCTGTTGGTTGGTTTTTTCTGTTGGAGCGAGTTGTCGTTTTATTTGTTTTTGTTGTTCTTGTTTTTTTTTTTTTGTGTGCTTTGATTTAATAATTTTGTGTTCATGTAATTGTTTGGTTTAAAATTTCGGTCCACCTTTGTTTTAATTCACTCTTTGTGGATTATTTAATTATTTAATTTCCATTTACTTTGTTGTTAACGATCACTGTCACTTGGTAGTGTCGTTTGGTGGATGTTTATTTTTTATTAAACAATTTTTGTTGGAACTTTATGTGACACCGTGTTGGGCGCCAGTTAAATTTGTTGTTAGATGGTGAATGAAAAAAATATAGTTTTTGTTTTTAATTTTACAACTTGGTGTTAAACCTTTATTTATTAAACTGAATTATTACAAGACACTCTCGATTTTCTTAAATATTTTCCGTCAACCGTTCGCGGTCTCGGTCAACTGACTTCTTAATTCTAAATCTTATCCAAAGAACCTCGGTCATGTGTTGTGTTTAGTCTAAAGCAGAGGTCGGCACAGCCCTATCTCGGGGGCATAGGAAATTTCTCTGCCCGAGCTCTGCCACACACACACATGTGCGAAACGTCATGCTCACAGCCTACTTTCTGTTATTCGTTACTAACACTAATGCGGTAAAATCATATCAATGTATTGGGGTGCCGACCACTGGTCTAAAGGCTAAAAAAAGGATGGATGAAACTGTCGCATCTCATTGTGAAATTCGATTAAGCTGATCGATGGAATTTGGTGGATACTTGAAACTCAAAAGGCGCAATTGATTGGGCTTCTGAGGGAAGCTGATGTTTACTTTTAATTTTGATTTGTTTATGGGGAACCAAGATCGGACCTCAAAGCCAAAGACAAACCCGAAGGCTAATGCAGAGTTTGAAAATATTGTTTATAAAATTCATAAGTGGAAAGCCATAAGTGGCCTGGATTTATGGGTTGGATAATTGAGCCAAAGATCAAGCCATCAAGCCAAAGGCAAATGCAGAGATTGAAAATATTGTTTATAAAAGCTATAAGTGGCCTGTATTTACGGGTTGGATAACTTGCGTGCCTATAATTAATAATTCACCAGGCCACAAATTAAGTACCGTTTCGTTTATGTTTTATTTATCTTATATTATGCTTTTTTTTATAATTTATATTTTAATTATTATTATAAATAAAACTGATTGTTTATTAGCCACTGATCTGTTGATATGCAGCGTACGAAAATTGTTCAACCAATACTGTTCATGTAATGTTTATTTTACACCACATATGTTTTTGCGGGTCTAGTTTGGATTAGTTTAAGTTTAAGTAAGTTGTAGTTATTGTTACAGAGACGGAAGCCCGACTAGGCATTGCGGAGGTAAAGCTCTCGATAATGGAGAGGTCCGCCCGACCTAGAGATTGCGGAGCTAAAACTCTCTAAAGAACGGCCCGTTGAAGTCGAGCGGCCAAGATACATTCGGCTTTCGACCAACTAAGCGATTCATACATACTAAAGATTAATAATTAAACTTTGCACTAAATCAGCGGCTGCTGCCTGGCCGGACAGGGATGAAAGATTCAAATTTTTAATCCTTTCACTAGGAACCTGTAAAAAGTTTGGTGCCGGATAGCATACCTATGTAAATGTCTGGTCTTTTTTTTAGATCTCAGTACGGGCTGCCGAAAAGACATGCCCGGTAAAAACGCGTTGCTCAGCTAGCGTCGAAGTGGAACGGTGAAAGTGGAACACACTAAATAACATCGTTTTTCAATTATTACTCTATTTAGCTACTAAAGTAAATCAAATAATTAATAGAATTTTAAAGAACTGAATAAATTATTGTTTTTTCTTACTTTGAGCATGTTCTACACTCTTTAAGTAGCTTTAAAATGAGTTTAAAAATCGCTCGATATTGTTTTGGGTCCTATCTCAGAAACTAGATGATGCAATATTTTGAGAATAACCCCTGAAAATTCCGCATGTTCATTAAAATCTCTCCTTAAGTTTATTAAATTATAAATATGGTAATTAAATAAATTAAATTATTTAATTTAAATTATTATTATAAACTATTATTATAGGCACGCATACATATTTACGTTTCACAACGCAAGTTCATTCGTCCGCAGATAGACTTCATATATATATACGTGTACGGGCGCTATTTATCTTTTCTTTTTATCGCGTCATCTTTAGCAATCTTAGAATCTACCCAGATATACCCCTGTAAAGCTTTACTTTGTCTTTCGCTCCCCTTTATAAGGAAGTTGCTTGAGAAGAGTCGTAGTGCAAGCAAGACGATGGGGGTGGTGGAGAAAGTTTGGGTACAAGCCACAAGGGATTCCAGCTGACCCTAACTAACAATTGTAAGCTAATTAACATAAACAACCTTAAGTAATTAATTAAATAGTAAGTAATTAGTAGCAAAAAATTAATGAATGAAGTCCGCCTAATTGGCCGGTACCTATATTATTTATTTGATTTTTGACGGTATTTACTTCGTCGGCACTCTCAGGATTTTTAGTTCCCAAGATATTTGTATTTTTATTGACGGATATTTTTATTTTTGTTGACGGATATTTCTACGTCGGCGTTCTCAGGATTTTTAATTCCCAAGATATTTTTATTTTTGTTGACGGATATTTCTACGTCTGCGTTCTCGGGATTTTTAATTCCCAAGGTTTCTCTCACTATTTTTAACAAATAATGAATCAGTGTTTTCGCTACTATTATCATCAAAATATTTTTTTAAATTAAAATCTTTTAACGGAAGAATATTATTTTAATTATTAATTATTAATATTATTATTATTATTTTTTCCTTATTATCATAATATTTTAACTTCTCCTGTTTTCCATTATAGTCCAAGATTCCCTTATCTATATTTATTATAGCTCCAATTTTTCTTAATAAATTGAATCCAATTAGAATATCAGATTCTAAACCTTCGATTTTATAAAATAATTGTCTTGTTTCAAATATATTTATAGTATGGTAATACTTAATCATTGAATAGCCAGGAACTGTAGTTACCTTTTTTTTTTATTGGTAGCTTGTTTTTATTTTCAAAAACTTCCCTTTTTATATAACAAGCAGTGGCGCCTGTATCTTTTAAAATTATAAACTGCTTCTTGGTTTTTCGATCTATTCTATTTAAATACGGAATTCCTCTGTAGGGTTCTGGTCTAAACAATGGTCTTCATTGATATTATTTAATCTGGTTACTTTATTAGCTGGCTGACTTTCTTTTCCATCTGATTCCCTTTTTTGCTTTAGAAATTTGAACGATTTTTATTTTGATAATAATAATTTTTATATCTTCCTTGATTATCACTTGCCTGCCAATTATTATATATTCCTTGATTATTATTTGCCTGCCAATTATGATTCTGTTGCCGATTGTTATAAAGTTTACTCTGGAGTTGAATCGGTGGATTAACATTCATTGGCTCGATAGCTTGTTGCTTTTGATTATTATTTTGCCAAAAATTTCCCTTTTGTGGCCAATTATAATTTTGGTTATGATTCAAAATTTTTCCCATTTTGAGTGGTATTATTATTTTGTCATATTTGATCAATTCGTAAGTTCTTTCCCCAGATATTTACTTTCATTTTTAAATCCATTAAACCTATTTGCGAATTGAGCACGGAAGTTGTTTGATTCTAATTCTTGGACCTTTGCCAAAGCATTGGGCAAATCTGGTGGATTTAATGAGAGAAGACTTTCCGAAATAGATCCATTAAGTCCGGATACTCGTAGACCATTTCCCCTTATTGAATTGTTTGTTTCTTTGGTAATTACACTGTCCTTTCCGTATGTCATTATGGTTTTGTTTATTTGTAAGGTCATTTTTTTATTGACTTCGTTATAGTACTCAATAATAGTCATTCGTCCTTGCCTGAGGATACTTAGTTCTGACTCGAGAATATGTATTGGTCGTTTATCACTATATATAAAGTCCAATCGGGATGAGATTGCTTTAAAGTTTAAAACTGTGCCATTATTGGTAAGAGCATCATGGACAGCTCCCATAATTTTATTTCGTAAAATTGTTAAGGCGATAAAATATTGTTCACTTTCAATTTTATGGAGACTCATTACAGTTTCTGCAGCTACCCTCCAACCTAATATTGTGTTATATTCCTCCTAAATATTGTGTTGGTTCTCCTGTGAAATTTGGTAAGGGTTTTACCACTTCAAGTGTTGTATCGCATTTTATAGCTGGGTCAATTGTTTGTGTTTAATAATCTTCCACAGTTTTTGCATCTGTGGCTAACCTTCCTTCTTAACATTCTACTTTCCTGCTAAGTTCATTCAATTGAGCGTTTATTAATCTGTTTATCAACTGCCTTCAAATTTGGTGCTGAACCTCCGGTTGCCATTGTTAAATTTAATTCACCAAAGCAATTTATTAAATCTTCCAGATTTATTCATTATATTATTTATTAAATCGCGAATCTTACTTTTTACAATATATAAATCTTATATTATTTTCCTTAAATTCCCTGATCTTAATTTATAATTTTTTATTATTGGAAATTAATTCCTCACGATACTGTCCCGTTGGGGTCTTTCTTCTGTGTGGTTGGTGGTTGATCTTCCTTCCTGGATACAGCGGATTAATGGATAGAGAATGTCTTCCATCCTTGGTTTTTCCTGTTGGAGCAAGTTGTCGTTTTATTTGAGAATGTCCTGCCATGGTTTTTTCTGTTGGTTGGTTTTTTCTGTTGGAGCGAGTTGTCGTTTTATTTGTTTTTGTTGTTCTTGTTTTTTTTTTTTTGTGTGCTTTGATTTAATAATTTTGTGTTCATGTAATTGTTTGGTTTAAAATTTCGGTCCACCTTTGTTTTAATTCACTCTTTATGGATTATTTAATTATTTAATTTCCATTTACTTTGTTGTTAACGATCACTGTCACTTGGTAGTGTCGTTTGGTGGATGTTTATTTTTTATTAAACAATTTTTGTTGGAACTTTATGTGACACCGTGTTGGGCGCCAGTTAAATTTGTTGTTAGATGGTGAATGAAAAAAATATAGTTTTTGTTTTTAATTATACAACTTGGTGTTAAACCTTTATTTATTAAACTGAATTATTACAAGACACTCTCGATTTTCTTAAATATTTTCCGTCAACCGTTCGCGGTCTCGGTCAACTGACTTCTTAATTCTAAATCTTATCCAAAGAACCTCGGTCATGTGTTGTGTTTAGTCTAAAGCAGAGGTCGGCACAGCCCTATCTCGGGGGCATAGGAAATTTCTCTGCCCGAGCTCTGCCACACACACACATGTGCGAAACGTCATGCTCACAGCCTACTTTCTGTTATTCGTTACTAACACTAATGCGGTAAAATCATATCAATGTATTGGGGTGCCGACCACTGGTCTAAAGGCTAAAAAAAGGATGGATGAAACTGTCGCATCTCATTGTGAAATTCGATTAAGCTGATCGATGGAATTTGGTGGATACTTGAAACTCAAAAGGCGCAATTGATTGGGCTTCTGAGGGAAGCTGATGTTTACTTTTAATTTTGATTTGTTTATGGGGAACCAAGATCGGACCTCAAAGCCAAAGACAAACCCGAAGGCTAATGCAGAGTTTGAAAATATTGTTTATAAAATTCATAAGTGGAAAGCCATAAGTGGCCTGGATTTATGGGTTGGATAATTGAGCCAAAGATCAAGCCATCAAGCCAAAGGCAAATGCAGAGATTGAAAATATTGTTTATAAAAGCTATAAGTGGCCTGTATTTACGGGTTGGATAACTTGCGTGCCTATAATTAATAATTCACCAGGCCACAAATTAAGTACCGTTTCGTTTATGTTTTATTTATCTTATATTATGCTTTTTTTTATAATTTATATTTTAATTATTATTATAAATAAAACTGATTGTTTATTAGCCACTGATCTGTTGATATGCAGCGTACGAAAATTGTTCAACCAATACTGTTCATGTAATGTTTATTTTACACCACATATGTTTTCGCGGGTCTAGTTTGGATTAGTTTAAGTTTAAGTAAGTTGTAGTTATTGTTACAGAGACGGAAGCCCGACTAGGCATTGCGGAGGTAAAGCTCTCGATAATGGAGAGGTCCGCCCGACCTAGAGATTGCGGAGCTAAAACTCTCTAAAGAACGGCCCGTTGAAGTCGAGCGGCCAAGATACATTCGGCTTTCGACCAACTAAGCGATTCATACATACTAAAGATTAATAATTAAACTTTGCACTAAATCAGCGGCTGCTGCCTGGCCGGACAGGGATGAAAGATTCAAATTTTTAATCCTTTCACTAGGAACCTGTAAAAAGTTTGGTGCCGGATAGCATACCTATGTAAATGTCTGGTCTTTTTTTTAGATCTCAGTACGGGCTGCCGAAAAGACATGCCCGGTAAAAACGCGTTGCTCAGCTAGCGTCGAAGTGGAACGGTGAAAGTGGAACACACTAAATAACATCGTTTTTCAATTATTACTCTATTTAGCTACTAAAGTAAATCAAATAATTAATAGAATTTTAAAGAACTGAATAAATTATTGTTTTTTCTTACTTTGAGCATGTTCTACACTCTTTAAGTAGCTTTAAAATGAGTTTAAAAATCGCTCGATATTGTTTTGGGTCCTATCTCAGAAACTAGATGATGCAATATTTTGAGAATACCCCCTGAAAATTCCGCATGTTCATTAAAATCTCTCCTTAAGTTTATTAAATTATAAATATGGTAATTAAATAAATTAAATTATTTAATTTAAATTATTATTATAAACTATTATTATAGGCACGCATACATATTTACGTTTCACAACGCAAGTTCATTCGTCCGCAGATAGACTTCATATATATATACGTGTACGGGCGCTATTTATCTTTTCTTTTTATCGCGTCATCTTTAGCAATCTTAGAATCTACCCAGATATACCCCTGTAAAGCTTTACTTTGTCTTTCGCTCCCCTTTATAAGGAAGTTGCTTGAGAAGAGTCGTAGTGCAAGCAAGACGATGGGGGTGGTGGAGAAAGTTTGGGTACAAGCCACAAGGGATTCCAGCTGACCCTAACTAACAATTGTAAGCTAATTAATATAAACAACCTTAAGTAATTAATTAAATAGTAAGTAATTAGTAGCAAAAAATTAATGAATGAAGTTTAAAGCATTGAACTCTGGCTAGTCATTTGGATTTAAAAGTCCCTTAACTATCACATTTTTGGTGGCTCATGAGAGAACCAATCCATACTCGACACAAGAATGTACGGTCATCTCCGACAGTTCCATCAAAGTATCAAACTCTTTAATGGGAACCTTACGTCATCACTGAACCTTACCTTTCCTCGGTAACGATCTCAAATCAACTTATTTAGCCAGTAATTCGACAAGAGTCATAAAGTGTTTGTTATCGCTGGCTACCCCTCACACCCGTACTTCGTCGATGAATTAGCGGACCAGTCGAAGAGGAATTCATCACACCGCACAGTGGACGGTCTCTTGTGCAAGACCGTGTCTATTGGCTTTCAGCGGTCAGTAAAGCCAAGTTGCTCTTATTCGCCGATTTTTTCATTTTGGTATCACGGGATGAAAAGCTCAGGTTCACTGAGCTTCTCCGCTAGTTCTTTTGATCGTTGTGCAAGGATCTCATTGCGTGGCATTTATTTATTTAAAAACAACTATACACTAGTTTTTGTTTTAACACATCACTACTGTTAGATAAAGCTTGTTTATTTATCTTAATAGATTATGGTTCAGTCTTTTCGTTTGTATTGGCTAACTCCAGGTTTCCGGTTTGGTTAACTGCGATTATTTTGCAGGTTTCCCGGAGCTCATCTCGGAGCAAAGCACGTCCGCTCAGTTCGGTTGTTCGATTAAACTTTATTTAAATTTAATTTTGTTTCGATTGAAATATTTTTTTAGTTTAAAAAATATTTAAAACAAAAAAATCCATTTTACCGTTAACTAAATTCACGTTTATTCAAAACCTACAAAAATAATGTTGCATAACCTTAGGAGTCTGCTTCAATTTAATTTTTAAAATTGGTGCGAAAATAATACGTGCTAATATTATAAATATATCAATTATATGGAATTATAAGTATTTTTGGCCTAAGTCTACATTCTACCCAGTCTGCTCACTCAACTCCCGCGTCATAGAGTTCGCAGTGTAAGACACCCCCTGCAATGACCGAAAAAAATTTCGGACCAACAGCAAGCAGTGCTACAATTTCTGCAACAACGGCGTCAACCACGGCAATTCAAAATACCGCGACGTCAACGACTACATCGAGTACAAAAACAACAACTTTGGAAAGTGTCAAAGTGGACCCGGCCACACAGACTGGAACATATCGCTTCATTCAAATAAAGCGCCAGCTTATCCCGCAGACTAGAAGATCGACGAAGAACTAGTCAAATCCAGTAGTAACAGATTCGCCCTACTGGCGGAGGTTGAGGAAAACCGATCAGCGCCAGACACGGCAAAAAACCGCCGCCCCCTCCATTCTATATCATTCTATCTATGGAAAACATCAAATGCTATAGTCAACCGAATTGTGGCGTTGATCGGGAATGGTTACAACTTTCATGTTGTCCCGCTTATCAAATGGAACATACAAGAAAGGTGCAAACAAAGACTTAATAGCACTTCCCAATGCTGTCCAAATACCTGGACAATGCAGAAAATAACTACTTAAAAGTAGTTGTAGTGTAGTAATAGTAGTAAAAAGTACTAGTTAGTAAAAAGAAAGCAGCTGAAGAGCAGCAAAGGCCTACAAAAGGTAATAAAGGGACTCGATGTTACCGCCGAGGAAATAAAAATTGCCCTTAAAGAAAAGGGCTTCGCCGCCAAGAACATTATTACCATTTTAAACAAAAACAAAAAGCCACAACCCCTCTTTAAGGTCGAGCTCGAGCCAGAAAGCAGGTCGCTGAAGAAGAACGAAGTCCACCCAACTTATAAGCTGAAATATCTTTTGCATCAGAGCATCACTGTTAAAGAGCCACATATACGCAATAATTGCGTAAGAGTATGGACAAATTACGTCATGCTGCACACTTCGGGCTATCTGCGTCAAGAGTCGCATGCGTCAAGCGACCGCAACGCGCAACGAAAATCCACAGAATGCGTACATTGCGTCAAAAACTACGCCAGACGTCTTCTTCGCCAAAGCGGCGAGGTACTCATTCGGTCCACTAAACACTACCAACGGCTTCTCCTATACCGATGCTTTACGATCTGGAAGGGAAATTTCAATTCGGCCTAACTCTCTAAGCGGTCAACAGGCCCCACAACAGCCACACAGCAAAACGGAAACTATGATGCAAACCCTCCAACAAAGTATTATCACTAACCATACAGCATATAGACAACCCATTTCATACAACGAAAATGGACGCAATAATTTCTTGCGACAGGTCCCAGCAGGCCCCAGAGCGGATTTCTTACGCTCTCTTACGCTCATCGTTCGTTCATCTTACGCTCATTCTCGCATTAAATGTTTTCTGTTTCTCAGTCTCTAAATGGAGCGCGATGAAGAAGGTCGACCTGCGCTTCGGTTGATCTTCGTATGTATGCGTGTCACACATTCACATACACGGGTGTATGTGTGCGTGCGATTTCGTTTCGAAGCCAGCGCACAAAATTTTGATTTTTCTTATTTTTCAGGCTTGCTACCCTAACAAAATTCGGGTATTCGTTATTTGATGAAATGACGAAAGAAATTATATTAGTTTTTATATTATATTTTTTATTATTTCAGCATACATTTTTAATTTATTTAGGAATAAGATTAAGTGTTAGTAGTAAAATGTTTTCTGTATATATATTTTTACGAATCATTAAAAATCAATATACTGAGAAAGTGTCAGAGTATCGGAGTCACTTAAAACGCCGATTGCTTTTATGTTTTTGTTATTCTGCAAGAGGCTTGTGCATGCCTACTCTAACGATGGAATGATTTTTAGGGGAGGGTGAAGATTCGAAAACAGCTGATGGACTTGTTTACCTTTTTTGTTTACAATTTTTCAGGCACTTGTTATTATTTTGGGTTATTGTGAGATTTCGGATGAAGTGACCACATGTCCTCCTACGGTGATTGAAGCCGACTCCACTCGCTTCCTGCTCGACATCAGCGAATCCGACAAGGTGTGTCCGTTCCGGGAGCTCTAGTCTGAGGACCCCGTCGTACATCACGTTCCACAGTGCTGGGCCTAAAACTGAGCCTTGAGGGACGCCGCAGCTGGCCGCGTGTTCTCTGGTGCCTGAGGTCGTCTCATACCTAATAGTACGGTCGCTGAGGTACGACCTTATGACCTTCACGATGCAAGTCGGCACGCGGAGCTTTCGCAGTGCCTCCACTATGACATCCCATCTGGCTGTATTGAAGGCATTTTTGATGTCCAGCGTGGCGATCAGGCAATACTCCTTGCTTCCGCCCGCCCATCTGGTCCCCTCGATTGCCTTGGCTGCGATCCTCCTGACCAGGGAAATTGCATCGACAGTGGAACGGTGTTCCCTGAACCCGTATTGAAGTGGGGAGAGATCTCCCGCGCAGATTACCGCCTCCTGAAGCCTCCGGCATATGCAGCGCTCTAGGGCTTTGCCGGCATGGTCGATGAGGCAAATCGGCCTTAAGGACGACGGATCCTCCGGCGGCTTGCCTGGCTTTGGGAGCAGGACCAGGCTTTGCACCTTCCATCTTCTAGGGAAAACGCCTTCCCGTAGGCATGCGTTGAAGACCCTGGCGAACCAGTCCGGGCACGCGGTCATCGCCAGTTTGATTGCGATGTCTGGGATCCCATCTGGACCAGGGGCTTTTCCGACCTGGATAGTCTTAGCGACTTCCACGATTTCGTGGGCGCTTATTTCCTGAGCCGGCGTAGAGCCGGCAGGTTCCCTTGCTCCACTTGGCCCAGGAGACTCCACTCCACTCGGCTGCTTCGGGAACAGGTGCTCCACAATGGCTCTCATTGTTTCGGCTTCTTTTGGGGCGATCGGCTTTGCCTGCTTCGCTTTCCTGACGACTGTCCGGTAGGCCGATCCCCACGGATCTTGCTCTGCAGCGTCGCACATCTCGAGGAAGCACTTAGTCTTAGCCTCCCTTATCAGCTTCTTCAGAAGCTTCCTCTTTGCCGCGAAGTCCTCTCCTTTTTCTTCGAAGTCCGGCCTTCCTCTGGCTCTTAGGTGCAGCTTTCTGGTTCGAAGGCACTCCCTGCGCGCATGGGCTATCTCCGGGGACCACCAGGGCACCGGTTCATGGTGTCTTGAATGCCCGCGGCTACACCTCATGCTGGCTCGGCAGGCCTGTAGAACCGCAGCCATGGTGTTGTGAACTTCGCATTCCACGTCGCCTGAAGGATCTGGAATCCTTAGTTCCTCTGCGAATTTTAGCGGTTGCAATAAAGCCGGGTTGAATCTTGATGGCCACGCTGCTGTGGGAGCTTGCTCTCTAACCTCTAAATCGCAGACTATGTATTTGTGGTCGCTCGCAGTGTAGTCATTGCTGAGGGACCACGTTGTCCTCCGATACAAACCACTGCTGCAGAAGGTAAGGTCCATGATTGATCCATACCCCGCCTTGCTGAACGTGTTTTGGGAGCCGGTGTTCAGCAGGGCTACGTCGAGAGTCGCAAAGGTCTCTTGGAGGGTTCGACCCCTAGAGTTGGTGCGCGTTGAGCCCCAATCCTCCGACCAGGCGTTGAAGTCGCCAGCGATCACCACCTGGGATCTGTGCCTTGCGTCCTGGGCTATCTCGTCTAATATGTGGGTGAACTGCTGCAGTGTTAGGCGCGGGGGGAGGTAGCAGCTGTAAATCCAGAACGCGCCCACTTTGGCCCTGATGAATCCTACTCTGGGTTGTACGCTTTCGGGTTGTCTGCCTGGCGCCCAGATAGCCGCTGTCTTGGAGGAGTCCAGGATGTAGCTTTGCGTCTCGACTTTTTTGTACGGCTCGCTTATTAGGGCTATATCTGCCCGCTTCTCTCTTAAGACCTGCTCGAGTAGGCTATGGGCTACTTCGCAGTGGTTGAGGTTGATCTGGATGATCCTCATTCTCTGCTTTGGGCAGCTGCATCAGGTTTGCCGAGAGGGCATCTCTTGCCGCCAGCTACGTGGGCCCGCTCTGCCTTGTTTGCAGCTGCGCAGAGGAAGCACTCAGCCGCGTTTGTGCAGGAAGCTACCTTGTGACCTGGCTTACCGCATCTAAAGCACCAGTAGCTTCTGTCAGTCCGCTCTTTGCAGAAAGCGGCGATGTGCCCGAAACTGAGGCATCTGAAGCAGCGACGCAGGGCCTTGCGCTCCCTGACTCTGCACATGGTCCATCCTATCCTAATCCTGCCTTCGGACAGGATCTTCGATGCCAGGCTCGGCTCCACTCCCAGAAAGGCTACCTGAGTTCCAGAGAAGCCTGGGCGAAGGGACTTTACCCTGATGGCCTCCTCCTGTCCGCTCGTTTGGGCTTTAATAGCTGCCACAATTTCGTCCTTCATGGTGAGGTCGTCCAGGTCGCGGATCTCGATGGTGGTCTCGCCTGTGACCGCACGAACGCTCGCTGCCTCGCCCAGCACCTGGGAAAGCGTCTGCCGCATCTTGAGCGCGTTTGCATCCTTCGCTGCCAGTTCCAGCAGGAGGTCGCCTTTTGCCGTGCGCCGAATCTTTCTGACGTTTTGGCTGACATCATTTAGTTTGCCATCTTGCCGTCGGGTGACCATTTTGAGGACCTCGCCGTATGTGGAGCCTGCGTTCCCCGTTATTATGAGTACATCGGGGCGGCTCTTCTTGGGCTGGCTTGCCTTGGCGTCCTTTTTGCCCTTATGGTTTGCCCTATTTGGTGGTGGTATCTCTCGTGGGCGGTTCGTCCTTGCTACTTGGCTGTACGACGCTCGCTCCGGTGAGGTCTGAGTAGCTTGCTCACCTCGAGAACTGCTGCAGCCCGGTGCTTCCCCGCTGCAGCCGCACCTGGCCCTTCCTGCCTGGCTCGGGGCAATGAGGTTTTGATCCCTCAATTGCTCCTGCAATTCTTTCAGTCTCGCGAAGGAGTTCTTCATGACCTGGCTTATGCTTCGAACCTTTTGGTCGTTCACCTTAGCCAAAAGGTCCTCCAGGATCGCGCCCATCTCGTCTATGGGGGTTAGCGGCATTTTGGATTTTTTCCCCGGTTGGGAATTTCCTGGCGGAGACTGCTCGTCCCGATGCCTCTTCGGGGTGTGATCGCTCGCCGTCTGCTTGGGGGGGGTTCTCTTTAATTTATTTCCACGCCCGAAAGCCTGGAGCTCATCTAGGGTGTCACTTGTAGCTGATGCTGGGTCACCGGCCAAGTGCGCCGCCGATGAAGCAGTTATTTTTGGAATGTGAGGTAGGGCCTCCAGAATCCTTGCCCTGACCGCGAGGGTTCCCGCGGGTGGATTTCCACTATTGTGGGTGCCACCTGGAGTAATTTTGTTTAAATCTTCCATTCCGTTTTGTTCTAGTTGCATTTTATACCTGCTGCCAGGTTTTTTTGCAGTTTATACCTCCTGCCAGGTGAGATAGCTGCCGGCCAATGTGGCGCAGACGCAGACCACGCCGCCGCCCATTGTGGGTCAGACGCAGCGTGGGTTTACTTCGATGGGGGGGGGGAGGGACGAAGGAGAAGGAGGGACATCCATCGAAGCTACGATGGGGGTTATACCGCCCCTACTCGGTCGCCAGTGCCCCATATCACATGTGTACCGCCGAGGCGGTGGGGTTGGCATTTAGTCTGCTCCGCGACCTTTAACACCGTTTGTCACCTCCCTCGCCTTTCCTCCTGCGCTGATGAAGCGTGCGCCGCGCCTTGGCGTATGCTCTACTTAGGTCACGGGGAGGAGCTAAGAGCTGGTACGGGCGCTGATACAGGCGCCCTCTGCCGGCGTCGGCTTACGCTAACTGGCGCCCTCTACCGGAGGGGGGTCAGTGGGGGACAGTCGTTTCCCAGCACTGTAGATCAGCTGTTATTGGGGAGCCGCAGCCTCAACCAAAGTGTTTGCCGCGGATTTTCCCGCGGGCAAATCCAAGGGCAGAGGAAACCACAGGGAGAGAGTAGCGGAGAGAAGCCAAGAGAGGCACTGCTTACCCCTTTCGCCCCTGTCCTAGGAGTCAGGAACAGGGTAGGAGCCACCAGCGTTCTAGGGTCTCTTCTCCTACGACAGGTGAGCATAGCTGGTACCTCGCAACGGTCACCTGACGTCTTGTTTTCACTATACGATTGCAGCACGACCGGGATTGCTCGGAGCGCGCCCGCGGTGCGTCCGCACTGTGCAACCGTCAACTTCCAACCCAACTTCCGCTTGGGGATCGTTTTATAGCCGCAGGAGACTACAACGCCAAACAAACACACTGCGGATCACGTCTAGGGACTCCCAAAGGAAGACAATTGTACAATTCAATTATAAATGTGAAAAATAAACTGAACTATGTTTTCCCTGGAAGTCCCACATACTGGCCAACAGACTCACGCAAGCTCCCAGACCTTATTGATTTTGCATACCTCTCAACAAAAACATACCTCGCAATTTAATAAGTGCCAAAGCAGTCTCAGACTTATCAGACCACTCGCCTATGGCTCTAACGTATTTTCAAAGCGCGGAAATAACCGAACACCCCTTTAGCCTGACGACGCCAAAAACGAACTGGCTAAAATACAAAAAGTAATTGAGTGCCCACATAGAACTCGCCCGGAGTTTAACATGGAATCGGTCATCGACTACACTACGACCCTGGAAGAAATACTCGTTGCGGCAGCTAAAATCTCAACTCCTCATGGGAAGGAAGTAGACCGACAGAAATACTACAAATCTAATCAGCAAATCGAACAGCTCGTGCGTAAAAAATAGGCGGACGCGTCGTGGTTGGCAAAACAGCAGATCACCAGCTTCAAAACAACGCCTTAAGGAAGCAACCCGATCACTCGACCAGGCTCTTCACCAACAGGAAGAAAATGCGGTGAAATCAGCAAATCGAGTAGCTCGTGCGAGAAAAGAGGCGCACGCGTCGTGATTGGCAAAACAGCAGATCACCAGCTTCAAAACAACGCCTTAAGGAAGCAACCCGATCACTCGACCAGGCTCTTTACCAACTCTTCACCTTCAAAATGCGGTGGATGTGTGGTCTGGAAAAGACCACACAATTCAGTCATCATACAGACCAATAAGCCTTCTACCTTGCTTGTCTAAATTGTTTGAAAGATGCTTTTTAACTCGCATAATACCACATCTGGAAACTTGCAATATTGTCCCGGCACACCAACTTGGCTTCTGAAGAAACCACGGTACCATCGAGCAAGTGAACAGATTAACATCCGAAATACTCTCAGTTTTTAAACAGCGAGAATACTGCAGCGCTATTTCCCTCGACGTATCTCAAGCTTTCGACCGAGTTTGGCTCATCGGACTCATGCAAAAAATTAAAACGTATTTGCCAACATACACCCACAAGCTACTGGAATCATACCTCTGCAATAGGGTATTCTCAGTGAGATGCAACGCAGCTACTTCGGGCGCCTACATCATCGAAGCTGGATTTCCACAAGGAAGCGCACTCGGCCCGTGTCTATATGTTTTGTATACTGCGGATATATCTACGAACGCACAACTAACAATGTCAACGTTCGCCGACGATAACGCTATCCAACTGGCTAATCATCTAATAGTAGTGGAAAGGTGACTGTCCGACTGGCGCATTAAAATAATCGAACAAACCTAAAAAATACTACAAATAGGTTCTCACAGAAATGGATTTATACTGAAGACAAAGCTTTACATCATCTGCATACATAAGAACTAGAGAGTTCGTTAAAGCAGGGGGCTAGTCGTTTATAAAAAGCGTAAATAACAACGGGCCAAGATGACTTCCTTGAGGGACGCCAGATGCAGCACGGACCAGACGGGAATGTATGTTGTTAAATAAGACTCTTTGTGTCTTTCCATCTAAGTATAGAGATCCACGTAAAGAGTCCATAGAAAACCCCAGCATATTCAGTGTACTCAACAAAAGTGAGTGATTGACTGAATCAAATGCCTTGCTAAAGTCTGTGTTAATTACATCGGTTTGATATCCCTTACGAAAGCCATCTATGACAATGGGTGTCAACTCCAATAAGTTCGTGGGGGTGCAGCGACACTTAATAAAGCCATGCTGCCAAGGAGAGATGATCAAAGAGCAAAGGTTTTGCAAATGAGGAGTAACTAATTTTTCAAATATTTTTGGAATTGCCTACAATTTAGAGATGCCTCTGTAATTGGCTGCTACGGACTTTTTTCCTGTTTTATGTATGGGAATAATGAAAGGTTTCCAAAAATAAGTTTAAAAGTCTAAGAAGAGATTTGCACAGAGCCCTGGCACCTTATTATAGCACACATCCTGGTACTCCATCAGGGCCTGGCGAATATACGGGTTTGACCCTTAGAAGATCTGATAATAAGCTGTTCTCGGAGTATAACGGACAGAAAATAAGACTTGCTGATTGAATGTTGTATGCGTAAGGTAAAATGACTAAAATCAGTCATTTTAGGCGGAGAATAAGTTGTTTGAAAAAATTGGCGAATAGATCGGCAATGGATGAATTTTCAAACGTAAGCAGAGGTGGAAAAGATACATTCTTACTCTTAGTGTTTACAAAGTTATTAATATGCGTTGGATCCTGAGTAAATTGTATCCGGCAGCGGGAATATAATTCCAGTAACATTCAGCGTTATGCACGGTAAAATTTGAGAATATCTTGAGAAATCAATACTACTGCTGGTTTTTTTATATTTTAGTAGGAGCCTATTTTTTAGTATTTTTTAGGTTAGTGAGGCACTTTGTACACCAATGAGGATTTGTTGAAGCGAACGGATATTTCCATGGCACTCAGGAGTCAAAAAATGTTTTTAAGGTACAGACAAATTTTTCTAAGGGGACTGAACACTATTGAATTGAACACTATTGTATATACAAAATTTTTAAGTTTGAGTTTCAAGGGATCGGACCCATGAAATAAGAGACAAACAGCATGGTCTAAAACCGATCCCCTGCAGCCTAACTAAAAAATGTACATAAGTGGTGCGCTTATCGCACTTGAGAAAGGGTCGCATAGCAGGTCAGTGTGAAGTGCGTTGATAAGTAGTTTTAAATAGATTTCAGATTTTCATGTATTTTACTTTAAAAAAAATTTAAAAAAATAAAATTAAATTCCAAAAGGAACTCATTGGAGTAAGACCTATTTATGTAGGGCTCCTCTTAACATTTGGTCCTTCGAGGCACCCTGACGTTTTCCCCCTGTGGTAAGATACTCAGGTATTAAATTTTCAGCCCAAGGTAGCTAAAAAAATAAGGCTGCGATCTGGGTAAAAAAAAGCCCAGTTTAAAAATCGTAGTCCTCTGTTGTTTCCCCCCCAAGAGGTAAGGGACACAGAGAATAAAATTATATATGCCAATGAGCATTAAAATATAAAAAAATAATAAAATAAAATCAATAGTAAAAATGAGTCAAAAAAAGGCTCGTGGAGTATTCTCAACTGTATTTTGAGGCTCCAATTAAAATTGGCACCAAAATAGTGGCTAGATGTGCATTGACACACTCAGTCCTAGGTAGCTAAGATGTCTGCGAACTGGGCAAAAAAGAGCTCAGTTTAAAATCGTAGTCCTCTGTTGTTTCCCCCCAAGTGGTAAGGGACACAGAGATTGAGAATTGCAATAAGTGCGTTTTTTGTTTAGCGCAGGAGTGTCCGAGTCCTTACATCGGAATGTTTATCAGCCATCGGATCTCCAAAGCGATACGGCGCAAGGAGTTAGAAACACAACTTGTTGTGGGAAATCAAAAACAAGATAAAAATAAGAAGAAATTATAAGTTTTTCCGGAGCAGCACCGGAAATTCATAAATATTGAAAATAATATACGGCGTGTTCGAGACCAAATATCATTTGGCATTTTATACGGCGGGACCAACGTCTGCGGCAGGACCACCGGGTAGAAGAACAACAACGACAAAAAAGCACGAACTTCACCATCAGCAGCATGAAGATCGGATCCTTTTACATCATCTTCAGGACGAACACGCATCAACACGCAAAATTTAAAAACTGTATGGTATGCTAAAAATTAAAAAAAAAAATATTTACAACTTAAAAAATTAAAATTAAAAAAAAAAAAAATAAATTTTATAAAAAAAGAAATTTTATTTCAAAACAAATAATTAGACCTCAGTAAAAAAAAAATTTTAAAATTACAGTCCACTAAAAAATTGAAGAAAAAATTAATTTTTCAAAGTACATCTAAAACAGAGGTCGGCACGGCCCTATCTCGGGGGCATAGGAAATTTCTCTGCCCGAGCTCTGCCACACACACACAGTATAAATGTGTGAAACGTCATGCTCACAGCCTACTTTCTGTTATTCGTTACTATCACTAATGCGGTAAAATCATATCAATGTATTGGGGTGCCGACCACTGATCTAAAATGAAAAGAAAAATATATACTAAGGCACTTTTGTGGCCCCTTGCAGGATGTTCAAACATTAGGTTGAAGGATGTTCAAACATTATTAACAAAAAAAGCCTAAAAAATTTTCAAATAATTAAAATATTAAAATTCAAATTAAATAATACTTTCACTAATTATTAAAAGAAAAAATGTATTAACAAAATACAAGAAGAAAAATAGATATTATACAGTACAGTATATTATACTAAAAATTATAATCGAAGAAAAGGTTAAAGTAACATCAAATTTATTCATACAAATATTAATCAAAAACACATCAAATTTACACCTTTCTTTGTGCCCCTTTCCAGAATGTTCAAGCATTGAACACTATTGTATATACAAATTCTTAAGTTAGAGTTTCAAGGGATCGGACCCATGAAATAAGAGACATACAGCATGGTCTAAAACCGATCCCGGTTTGAAACCGGTCTAAAACCGATTGGAGGCGCTCGAGAAACGATTTGTTAGTACATATTAAGCTATTTGAAATTTGTTAAGCTAAGAGGAGTTAGTATGGAAATTTAAAGTTCTATATTTTAAATTAGAGGGACAGGTTCCCGCGGGTGGATTTCCACTATTGTGGGTGCCACCTGGAGTAATTTTGTTTAAATCTTCCATTCCGTTTTGTTCTAGTTGCATTTTATACCTGCTGCCAGGTTTTTTTGCAGTTTATACCTCCTGCCAGGTGAGATAGCTGCCGGCCAATGTGGCGCAGACGCAGACCACGCCGCCGCCCATTGTGGGTCAGACGCAGCGTGGGTTTACTTCGATGGGGGGGGGAGGGACGAAGGAGAAGGAGGGACATCCATCGAAGCTACGATGGGGGTTATACCGCCCCTACTCGGTCGCCAGTGCCCCATATCACATGTGTACCGCCGAGGCGGTGGGGTTGGCATTTAGTCTGCTCCGCGACCTTTAACACCGTTTGTCACCTCCCTCGCCTTTCCTCCTGCGCTGATGAAGCGTGCGCCGCGCCTTGGCGTATGCTCTACTTAGGTCACGGGGAGGAGCTAAGAGCTGGTACGGGCGCTGATACAGGCGCCCTCTGCCGGCGTCGGCTTACGCTAACTGGCGCCCTCTACCGGAGGGGGGTCAGTGGGGGACAGTCGTTTCCCAGCACTGTAGATCAGCTGTTATTGGGGAGCCGCAGCCTCAACCAAAGTGTTTGCCGCGGATTTTCCCGCGGGCAAATCCAAGGGCAGAGGAAACCACAGGGAGAGAGTAGCGGAGAGAAGCCAAGAGAGGCACTGCTTACCCCTTTCGCCCCTGTCCTAGGAGTCAGGAACAGGGTAGGAGCCACCAGCGTTCTAGGGTCTCTTCTCCTACGACAGGTGAGCATAGCTGGTACCTCGCAACGGTCACCTGACGTCTTGTTTTCACTATACGATTGCAGCACGACCGGGATTGCTCGGAGCGCGCCCGCGGTGCGTCCGCACTGTGCAACCGTCAACTTCCAACCCAACTTCCGCTTGGGGATCGTTTTATAGCCGCAGGAGACTACAACGCCAAACAAACACACTGCGGATCACGTCTAGGGACTCCCAAAGGAAGACAATTGTACAATTCAATTATAAATGTGAAAAATAAACTGAACTATGTTTTCCCTGGAAGTCCCACATACTGGCCAACAGACTCACGCAAGCTCCCAGACCTTATTGATTTTGCATACCTCTCAACAAAAACATACCTCGCAATTTAATAAGTGCCAAAGCAGTCTCAGACTTATCAGACCACTCGCCTATGGCTCTAACGTATTTTCAAAGCGCGGAAATAACCGAACACCCCTTTAGCCTGACGACGCCAAAAACGAACTGGCTAAAATACAAAAAGTAATTGAGTGCCCACATAGAACTCGCCCGGAGTTTAACATGGAATCGGTCATCGACTACACTACGACCCTGGAAGAAATACTCGTTGCGGCAGCTAAAATCTCAACTCCTCATGGGAAGGAAGTAGACCGACAGAAATACTACAAATCTAATCAGCAAATCGAACAGCTCGTGCGTAAAAAATAGGCGGACGCGTCGTGGTTGGCAAAACAGCAGATCACCAGCTTCAAAACAACGCCTTAAGGAAGCAACCCGATCACTCGACCAGGCTCTTCACCAACAGGAAGAAAATGCGGTGAAATCAGCAAATCGAGTAGCTCGTGCGAGAAAAGAGGCGCACGCGTCGTGATTGGCAAAACAGCAGATCACCAGCTTCAAAACAACGCCTTAAGGAAGCAACCCGATCACTCGACCAGGCTCTTTACCAACTCTTCACCTTCAAAATGCGGTGGATGTGTGGTCTGGAAAAGACCACACAATTCAGTCATCATACAGACCAATAAGCCTTCTACCTTGCTTGTCTAAATTGTTTGAAAGATGCTTTTTAACTCGCATAATACCACATCTGGAAACTTGCAATATTGTCCCGGCACACCAACTTGGCTTCTGAAGAAACCACGGTACCATCGAGCAAGTGAACAGATTAACATCCGAAATACTCTCAGTTTTTAAACAGCGAGAATACTGCAGCGCTATTTCCCTCGACGTATCTCAAGCTTTCGACCGAGTTTGGCTCATCGGACTCATGCAAAAAATTAAAACGTATTTGCCAACATACACCCACAAGCTACTGGAATCATACCTCTGCAATAGGGTATTCTCAGTGAGATGCAACGCAGCTACTTCGGGCGCCTACATCATCGAAGCTGGATTTCCACAAGGAAGCGCACTCGGCCCGTGTCTATATGTTTTGTATACTGCGGATATATCTACGAACGCACAACTAACAATGTCAACGTTCGCCGACGATAACGCTATCCAACTGGCTAATCATCTAATAGTAGTGGAAAGGTGACTGTCCGACTGGCGCATTAAAATAATCGAACAAACCTAAAAAATACTACAAATAGGTTCTCACAGAAATGGATTTATACTGAAGACAAAGCTTTACATCATCTGCATACATAAGAACTAGAGAGTTCGTTAAAGCAGGGGGCTAGTCGTTTATAAAAAGCGTAAATAACAACGGGCCAAGATGACTTCCTTGAGGGACGCCAGATGCAGCACGGACCAGACGGGAATGTATGTTGTTAAATAAGACTCTTTGTGTCTTTCCATCTAAGTATAGAGATCCACGTAAAGAGTCCATAGAAAACCCCAGCATATTCAGTGTACTCAACAAAAGTGAGTGATTGACTGAATCAAATGCCTTGCTAAAGTCTGTGTTAATTACATCGGTTTGATATCCCTTACGAAAGCCATCTATGACAATGGGTGTCAACTCCAATAAGTTCGTGGGGGTGCAGCGACACTTAATAAAGCCATGCTGCCAAGGAGAGATGATCAAAGAGCAAAGGTTTTGCAAATGAGGAGTAACTAATTTTTCAAATATTTTTGGAATTGCCTACAATTTAGAGATGCCTCTGTAATTGGCTGCTACGGACTTTTTTCCTGTTTTATGTATGGGAATAATGAAAGGTTTCCAAAAATAAGTTTAAAAGTCTAAGAAGAGATTTGCACAGAGCCCTGGCACCTTATTATAGCACACATCCTGGTACTCCATCAGGGCCTGGCGAATATACGGGTTTGACCCTTAGAAGATCTGATAATAAGCTGTTCTCGGAGTATAACGGACAGAAAATAAGACTTGCTGATTGAATGTTGTATGCGTAAGGTAAAATGACTAAAATCAGTCATTTTAGGCGGAGAATAAGTTGTTTGAAAAAATTGGCGAATAGATCGGCAATGGATGAATTTTCAAACGTAAGCAGAGGTGGAAAAGATACATTCTTACTCTTAGTGTTTACAAAGTTATTAATATGCGTTGGATCCTGAGTAAATTGTATCCGGCAGCGGGAATATAATTCCAGTAACATTCAGCGTTATGCACGGTAAAATTTGAGAATATCTTGAGAAATCAATACTACTGCTGGTTTTTTTATATTTTAGTAGGAGCCTATTTTTTAGTATTTTTTAGGTTAGTGAGGCACTTTGTACACCAATGAGGATTTGTTGAAGCGAACGGATATTTCCATGGCACTCAGGAGTCAAAAAATGTTTTTAAGGTACAGACAAATTTTTCTAAGGGGACTGAACACTATTGAATTGAACAATATTGTATATACAAAATTTTTAAGTTTGAGTTTCAAGGGATCGGACCCATGAAATAAGAGACAAACAGCATGGTCTAAAACCGATCCCCTGCAGCCTAACTAAAAAATGTACATAAGTGGTGCGCTTATCGCACTTGAGAAAGGGTCGCATAGCAGGTCAGTGTGAAGTGCGTTGATAAGTAGTTTTAAATAGATTTCAGATTTTCATGTATTTTACTTTAAAAAAAATTTAAAAAAATAAAATTAAATTCCAAAAGGAACTCATTGGAGTAAGACCTATTTATGTAGGGCTCCTCTTAACATTTGGTCCTTCGAGGCACCCTGACGTTTTCCCCCTGTGGTAAGATACTCAGGTATTAAATTTTCAGCCCAAGGTAGCTAAAAAAATAAGGCTGCGATCTGGGTAAAAAAAAGCCCAGTTTAAAAATCGTAGTCCTCTGTTGTTTCCCCCCCAAGAGGTAAGGGACACAGAGAATAAAATTATATATGCCAATGAGCATTAAAATATAAAAAAATAATAAAATAAAATCAATAGTAAAAATGAGTCAAAAAAAGGCTCGTGGAGTATTCTCAACTGTATTTTGAGGCTCCAATTAAAATTGGCACCAAAATAGTGGCTAGATGTGCATTGACACACTCAGTCCTAGGTAGCTAAGATGTCTGCGAACTGGGCAAAAAAGAGCTCAGTTTAAAATCGTAGTCCTCTGTTGTTTCCCCCCAAGTGGTAAGGGACACAGACATTGAGAATTGCAATAAGTGCGTTTTTTGTTTAGCGCAGGAGTGTCCGAGTCCTTACATCGGAATGTTTATCAGCCATCGGATCTCCAAAGCGATACGGCGCAAGGAGTTAGAAACACAACTTGTTGTGGGAAATCAAAAACAAGATAAAAATAAGAAGAAATTATAAGTTTTTCCGGAGCAGCACCGGAAATTCATAAATATTGAAAATAATATACGGCGTGTTCGAGACCAAATATCATTTGGCATTTTATACGGCGGGACCAACGTCTGCGGCAGGACCACCGGGTAGAAGAACAACAACGACAAAAAAGCACGAACTTCACCATCAGCAGCATGAAGATCGGATCCTTTTACATCATCTTCAGGACGAACACGCATGAACACTCACAATTTAAAAACTGTATGGTATGCTAAAAATTAAAAAAAAAATATTTACAACTTAAAAAATTAAAATTAAAAAAAAAAAAAATAAATTTTATAAAAAAAGAAATTTTATTTCAAAACAAATAATTAGACCTCAGTAAAAAAAAAATTTTAAAATTACAGTCCACTAAAAAATTGAAGAAAAAATTAATTTTTCAAAGTACATCTAAAACAGAGGTCGGCACGGCCCTATCTCGGGGGCATAGGAAATTTCTCTGCCCGAGCTCTGCCACACACACACAGTATAAATGTGTGAAACGTCATGCTCACAGCCTACTTTCTGTTATTCGTTACTATCACTAATGCGGTAAAATCATATCAATGTATTGGGGTGCCGACCACTGATCTAAAATGAAAAGAAAAATATATACTAAGGCACTTTTGTGGCCCCTTGCAGGATGTTCAAACATTAGGTTGAAGGATGTTCAAACATTATTAACAAAAAAAGGCTAAAAAATTTTCAAATAATTAAAATATTAAAATTCAAATTAAATAATACTTTCACTAATTATTAAAAGAAAAAATGTATTAACAAAATACAAGAAGAAAAATAGATATTATACAGTACAGTATATTATACTAAAAATTATAATCGAAGAAAAGGTTAAAGTAACATCAAATTTATTCATACAAATATTAATCAAAAACACATCAAATTTACACCTTTCTTTGTGGCCCTTTCCAGAATGTTCAAGCATTGAACACTATTGTATATACAAATTCTTAAGTTAGAGTTTCAAGGGATCGGACCCATGAAATAAGAGACATACGGCATGGTCTAAAACCGATCCCGGTTTGAAACCGGTCTAAAACCGATTGGAGGCGCTCGAGAAACGATTTGTTAGTACATATTAAGCTATTTGAAATTTGTTAAGCTAAGAGGAGTTAGTATGGAAATTTAAAGTTCTATATTTTAAATTAGAGGGACAGGAAAGAGATCTAATAGAGTAGAGACCATTGTAGTTCGAACATAATACCCTAAAAGGGTCATGCAGTGCATATGTCGAACTACAATGGCTAAGGAACAGAGGACTAAAGTTTCGAGTCCTTCTATTAGGAATGTTACATTTTTAACGTGTTAGTAAATGCTGGCTATCTACATCCCCGTTAATAAGGTTATGCAGAAAAACTACACCAAGCATTGTCCTTTGATTTGTTAAGCTAGGTAAGTTTATAAGTAAAAGTCTGCTACTGTAGGATGGAAGCTGAAGATTTGCATCCCAGTATAGACCTCCAAGTGCAAATATTAAAAATTTCTTTTATACGGATTCTATGCGGTCCTTATGTACTCCATATTGGGGACTCCAGACACATGAACCGTACTCCAGTATAGGACGACCAAAGAGAATAATGTTTTGGTTATACACGGGTCATTAAATTATTTTAACCACCTTTTAATAAAACCGGAGTCCTTGGTTTTAGCCTTATTAACCATTAAGGAAATATGGTCGGCAAATTTAAATTTAACCTGGGTTAATTTTTCTAAGGCAATCCCATTAATATAATAAGTAGCTTGCAGAGGGCAAGAACGATAAAAAGACATATGCTTGCATTTTGTTCCATTAAATATTAGATCATTAGCTAAACACCATTTTTGAAAGTTATCAAGGTCAGACTGAAGACTGCATTGGACAGAGATGGATTTGTACTGAAGACAAAGCTTTACATCATCTGCATACATAAGAACTAGAGCAGGGGTTCGTTAAAGCAGGGAGCAAGTCGTTTATAAAAAGCGTAAATAATAACGGGCCAAGATGACTTCCTTAAGGGACGACAGATGTAGCACGGACCAGACGGGACTGTATGTTTTTAAGTAAGACTCTTTGTGTCCTTCCATCTAGGTAGCTGGAGATCCACGTTAAGAGGTATTTAGAAAACACAGCATATTTAGTTTACTCAACAAGAGTGAGTGATTAACTGAATCAAATGCTTACCTACAGTGACAACCAACAATGCAATCAAATACTGGCCAACAGACTCACGCAAGCTTCCAGACCTTATTGATTTTGCATACCTCGCAACAAAAACATACCTCGCAATTTAATAAGTGTCAAAGCACTCTCAGACGTATCATCAGACCACTCGCCTATGGTTCTAACGCATTTTCAAAGCGCGGAAATAACCGAACACTCCTTTAGCCTGACGACGCCAAAAACGAACTGGCTAAAATACAAAAAGTAAGTGAGTGCCCATATAGAACTCGCCCCGGAGTTTAACATGGAATCGGTCATCGACTACACTACGACCCTGGAAGAAATACTCGTTGCGGCAGCTAAAATCTCAACTCCTCATGGGAAGGAAGTAGACCGAAAGAAATACTACAAATCTAATCAGCAAATCGAACAGCTCGTGCGTAAAAAATAGGCGGACGCGTCGTGGTTGGCAAAACAGCAGATCACCAGCTTCAAAACAACGCCTTAAGGAAGCAACCCGATCACTCGACCAGGCTCTTCACCAACAGGAAGAAAATGCGGTGAAATCAGCAAATCGAGTAGCTCGTGCGAGAAAAGAGGCGCACGCGTCGTGATTGGCAAAACAGCAGATCACCAGCTTCAAAACAACGCCTTAAGGAAGCAACCCGATCACTCGACCAGGCTCTTTACCAACTCTTCACCTTCAAAATGCGGTGGATGTGTGGTCTGGAAAAGACCACACAATTCAGTCATCATACAGACCAATAAGCCTTCTACCTTGCTTGTCTAAATTGTTTGAAAGATGCTTTTTAACTCGCATAATACCACATCTGGAAACTTGCAATATTGTCCCGGCACACCAACTTGGCTTCTGAAGAAACCACGGTACCATCGAGCAAGTGAACAGATTAACATCCGAAATACTCTCAGTTTTTAAACAGCGAGAATACTGCAGCGCTATTTCCCTCGACGTATCTCAAGCTTTCGACCGAGTTTGGCTCATCGGACTCATGCAAAAAATTAAAACGTATTTGCCAACATACACCCACAAGCTACTGGAATCATACCTCTGCAATAGGGTATTCTCAGTGAGATGCAACGCAGCTACTTCGGGCGCCTACATCATCGAAGCTGGATTTCCACAAGGAAGCGCACTCGGCCCGTGTCTATATGTTTTGTATACTGCGGATATATCTACGAACGCACAACTAACAATGTCAACGTTCGCCGACGATAACGCTATCCAACTGGCTAATCATCTAATAGTAGTGGAAAGGTGACTGTCCGACTGGCGCATTAAAATAATCGAACAAACCTAAAAAATACTACAAATAGGTTCTCACAGAAATGGATTTATACTGAAGACAAAGCTTTACATCATCTGCATACATAAGAACTAGAGAGTTCGTTAAAGCAGGGGGCTAGTCGTTTATAAAAAGCGTAAATAACAACGGGCCAAGATGACTTCCTTGAGGGACGCCAGATGCAGCACGGACCAGACGGGAATGTATGTTGTTAAATAAGACTCTTTGTGTCTTTCCATCTAAGTATAGAAATCCACGTATAGAGCTCTGTAGAAAATCCCAGCATATTCAGTTTACTCAACATAAGTTAGTGATTGACTGAATCAAATGCCTTGCTAAAGTCTGTGATAATTACATAAGTTTGATATCCCTTACGAAAGCCATCTATGACAATGGATGTCAACTCCAATAAGTTCGTGGGGTAACGACACTTAATAAAGTCATGCTGATATGGAGAAATGGATATGGAGATATGATATGAGGAGTAACTAATTTTTTAAATAACTTTGGAATTGCCTACAATTTAGAGATGCCTCTGTAGTTGGCAGCCTCGGACTTTTTCCCTTTTTTATGTAGGGGAATTATCAGGCATGCTCCGGTTTTGAAAACGAAAACGAAAAAATTGGTGCTCCCGTTTTCACTTTCTCAAGATTTTTTCAAATTCCAAAACGAGAAAATTTGTCTTGTCTAAATGAAAAGTAAACGCCTTTTTCTATATTAAATCCGATCTTATTTGCAAAAGGGAAAAAAAGTAGTTGACTTATTGGTTTATTGTCGTTCTTTTAAGACCTCTAAAAGATCAATTAGGCTTGTAATTATTTTTAAAACGAGTAATTTCTGACCCCACCTCAAATTTGGATATCAAATTTTGCCGGATGGCGATAAATTTGTTGAAATCGGGTAAAATATGTTTTTTAAAAATTAATTAATTTAATTTAATTAGTTATGTTCTAAAAGTGTATAAAAAAAATTGTTGAAAACACCAGAATGAAATGAAAATTAAATCCATTGAAAAGGTGGCATCCCCTTAACTTGGCTTTTCTGGCTTTCCCCCTTAATTCTTTTGGCTTCGAAAGATGCAATTAAAATTAAAAAAGGCATTTTTTCGCGTTGTTTGCTGCTGACCAAATCTTAAATCAGCTGTTTCGGCAGCAAGAAATGATGAGAAATGAATCGTTTTGATAGCAAAACGATAACTAAAAACTTGTGAAAACCGGAGCACCTAAAAACGAAAATCTCGGTTTTGGTTCCAAAACGAAAACGAAAACCGAAAGTGAAAACCGGAGCCTGGGTTTTACCCTTAAAAGACCAGATAATAACCCTGCAGTTCTGAGCACTAGTTCGTTGCTGGTGAAATAAGCACTTACCAGCATACCACCACTACTTACAAAGTGGCGTCTAGGCATGCGTTTTTTAATTTCCATTTTTGTATGAAATGTCCGCAAATAGGGTCAATCGCCACCGCCTCGATTACCCACGAACTAGTGAAATAGTGCATCATATTAGGGTCTTTAAAGAAACTACTTACATTAGACCCCATGGAACGGCCGGTAAAATAAGTGCTTACATCGGACCCTATGAAGAGGTCGGTGAAGTAAGTACTTACATTGGACCCCATGGAGGGGCCTGTCATTATAATTTAAAAAACATGTACAATTGCAATTACAGTTTTTATTTAGATTTAATATTTTTTTTTTAACGGGGTTTGTTTTTTCATTACTTTTAGGCTGCTTGAGTTTTTAAAATCTCTTTTTTTGGAGCTGCAGGGCCTTTCTCAATTGTTCCTCAGCTGGGCCAATACCGCCGACTGCAGTTATTGAATCTATAAATAAAAAGGATTAAACAAGTTTTAATAGATTGAAGTGTATAATGATTATTAAACAATTATCTTTTAAAATACTCACCGATCATAACGCCAAAGAAATTTTCTTCTTTTCTTAGGGCACTTTCCCCTGAACGCCATCCACATTATACACCAAGACCACTTCATTGGCTAAAATATATTTATACATAAAATATACATAAACATATTTTATATTACAAACATATATTATTTTTTAAGTCACTAACCTAATAATCGATTGATCCGCTTTGCACTTCTTAACTCAAATGCTTGCAAAAATTTCGTCAGCCAGCAAACACAGCTGCGTTTAAGCGAAAGAGTAGCACAAAATAAAACAAACTGTTCTTTCTGGACAATTGTTTTTGTAAGCAGTGCACCGAAGACGCGTAAACAAACAGCAATGTAAAGCATAATCGAAGTTTTGTCTTTAATCTTGCTTATGCTCTTTTCACAAAATAACAAAAACAAAAGAGATGCTTGCCGTTATTTTGTACTTATGCGCTAATGCGCATATATTTATTAACTCGGTGGTTCGACGTTCGATTACTATAGGGTTAATCTAGTAAGAACCCATGTAGTTATCGACGAGGTAAGCACTTACCTAGGGTCAATCGCAAACTCGAGTCGACTAGGTGGTTCGACCGTCGTTTACTATAGGGTCACTTTAGTAAGTACCCATGTAGTGATCGGCGAGGTAAGCACTTACCCATGGCCAATCGACACCTCCAGTTCTGCAGGGAAGTTGTTCTCAGAAAAAAACGGACAGAAAATAAGATTTGCTGCTTGAATGTTATATGCGTAAGGCTGATCTATCAATTTAGGCGGAGAATAAGTTGTTTGAAAAAATTCTGCGAATAGATCGGCAATGGCCTGATCAGAGGTCGCAGAGGAATTTTCAAACGTAAGGGGTGAAAAAAGATACGTGTTTACGCTTAGTGTTTACAAAATTATAAAACTGCTTTGGATCCTGAGTAAATTGTATCCGGCAGCGGTCAATATAATTCCTATAACATTCCACGTTATGCACGGTAAAATTCGACCGAGCTAGTAGGTATCTTGAAAAATCAACACTACTGTAGGTTTTTTTATATTTTAGTAAGAGCCTATTTTTTTAGGTTAGTGAGGCACCTTGTATACCAAGGAGGATTTGTTGAAGCGGACGGATATTTCCATGGCACACAGGAGTCCAAAAATTTATTTAAAGTACAGTAAAATTTTTCTAAAGTGACGTTAAGATCAGTGCATGCCAGAATATCGGACCAATCGTATGTATCGATAAGCGTATTAAGTTTCTTAAAATCAGCTTTACGGAAGCAGCGAATCTTATTTGCCACGCATAGAGACATCTGATTGATACCAGGAATGGTTTCTATTGAGACCTCCAGCGTGGGGTGATATGGATCCTCTGGGGTTGAAAGGGGGAAAGCTCTGGAGAGAGCGGTACCATCAGGATCATTAACAAAACATTAGCCTAAAAGCCGACCTAACGAATTTCTAACATGGTTAATCTGACATGTCAAACATGCCCGCGGTGAAGTCATGGTGCGTGATAAAGTGATAAAGATGGTGAGTTATCGACGTTGGACCACTTTAATTCTGGGATATTAAAGTCGCCCACAGCTACGAGCTGGTCACGATCAGTCATATGATTAAGAACGGATTGAATAGCGGAAAAATGCTGCCAATATGTGGGCGGTTCTGACGAAGGCGGTATATATGAACATGTAATGTATAAAGATTTCGCGGATAAAATGATTTTAATGCAAATAAATTCTGTCACCAAAACTCATATGATTTCACCTCTTCAGAAGCAAGAGTGGAGTCTACCCCAGTGAAACTTCCGTCTAAAATTGGTGTACTTACTTGGAAAAACTTCGGAGCTAAAGATCTCCGGCTTTAACCAAGTTTCTGTGAAAGCTATAATATGGGATGCAAAGAAAGAACTATCAGAATGTAGTTTAGGGAGTTTGCTACGTAGCCCCCTTGCATTTTGATAGGTAAGTGTTAGTAACGATACTAGTTTTTTGGGTTACTGGACGAGGAAGAGGTGGAAGGTTGGTCAGTGGTTCTAATGTGGGGATGTTTTACTCCCACTGGTTTTAAAACTTTTTTTTGCACGGAACTATACTGATGTTCTTGAACGAGAATGTTCTCTTGGCAAAAACTGGGTGAACAAATCGTCTTGAACATCAGTGCAGGCACACGAATCTTGAAAGAAGACGTGCTCCTTACATAAATATATTTAAATTTCGCTATGTCCTCCACCTTTATATAGGCTTTAGTTTTGGCTTTGATATAAGACGAGATATCAATCTCTGAAGTATCAGGGGCAAGCCGAGAAACAAATATATGTTTCGATGGAGGAATCACCTGTAAGGGTTTTGGTGTCGCAGGTACGAGAACTGCAGCATCAGTCGTTGCCGGTGGTCCCGACTGTGGAATACCCTTTTGGGTGACTCTGACAGGGGTTTCATTCACTAGGACCTGTGGTATCACTTGAAGGGATACCGGCACATTTGGCGTGTACGTTTTCACATAGTCAGCAATGAAATGTAGGCTGAGATGAGGAGCTTGTCTTGTTACAATTCACCATTTTTCACTGTGATACAAAAAAAAAAAATTAAAATAAATTAAAAAATTAAAAAAAAAATAAAATAACCTATCTGTCGGGTCAAGCAGCAAGCAACTAGTTTAAATTTAATAATTAGATATTAACTGATGTATTGTTGGTCGCAAGCCGACTCCCTTTCGGCCGCTCGGCTTTACTAGTTCGGCATCTAAAGCTAGCGAGCATCCGCTCAGCCTATCCTGGAAGGTTGGGGTCACTCTCGTTCGTCTTCTTATTGCGCTAGCACCCTTCATTGGATTTCCCATATTGTACATAGATCCCAATTTCATATGCGGCCAAATAAAGATTTGTAACGCTTAACTTAATACAAGTTGATTTTTATTTACTGGCATTGAAAATTATCAATGACCAAACACTATCACAGGTTGTGGGGCTGGTTGAGTACATACAAAAAATCGAAAACATCAAAATGGATCTTCAATTAATTTAAACGAGAAATATAAAAATTTTACAAAAGAAACTGACATTTTTTTATATTTTTGTCGTGTTTTTCGAACTTTGACGCCATGTTTTCGGTACAACATACAAGAAATGGTATCATTTTTGTCACATATCTATATTGTCTCATTAATTATGAACGAGACCAATTTCATTGCAAAATTATGAAAATCCTTGAAGTTATAACGCTTTTCCCAAAACAAGTCAGTGCAATCTTGCTAGCGTTCCGGAGCATTAGTGTACCCTTCCATTGCGCTTATTCCTTTTGCACTGCTGCACAAAATTGCACTGACTTGTTTTGGGAAAAGCGTTATAACTTTAACAATTTTCAAAATTTTGTAATGAAATGGGACAAAAACAAGAAAGGAAAGCTAACTTCGGGCGGAGCCGAAGCTGATTTACCTTTGCAGCTAAAACCGGATATATATCGCAAACATCGGATATAGTTGACCGATCCTTATGGGAATATGAATATATAATCCAATTTATTACAATACAAAATCTAAAAAAAGTCCCAAACTTCTATCTTCAAAAATATCAAAGTTGGTATTTCTATTAAAAACCATTTCCGATCGTTCAGTTATATTGCAGCAATAGGATATAGTCGGCCAATCTCGGCCGTTCCGACTATACTACGTGTAAAGGAAAGAAGGGTGGGAGCAATGATTCAAGTCGATAGCTTTAAAGCTGAGAGACTAGTTTCCGTAGAAACAGACAGACAGACGGACAGACGGACTTGCTTGTATCAAATCAGGAGGTGATCCTGATCAAGAATATATATACTTTAAAGGGTCGAAGATGTCTCCTTCACTGTGTTGCACACTTTTGGACAAAATTATAATACCCCCTGCAAGGGTATAATGATACCATTTCTTGTAAGATGTATCGAAAATATGGCGTCAAAGTCCGAAAAACACGACAAAAATCAAAAAAATGTGAGTTTCTTTTTGTAACATTTTTATTCTTTTTATACCCTTGCAGAGGGTATTATAATTTTGGTCAAAAGTGTGCAACGCAGGGAAGGAGTCATCTCCGACCCTATAATATATATATATATTTTTGATCGGGAACACCTCCTGAGTTGATATAAGCATGTTCGTCTGTCCGTTAACTGCGTGGGTGTATCAACTTCGGCTCCGCCCGAAGTTAGCTTTTCTTTCTTGTTGTTTAAATTAATTGAAGATCCATTTTTTTCAGAAGCTACAAAATTAAACTATTGAAAAACTTTGGAAATTTTAAAATCGGCGTAATATTACGCTTTTAGGAATTTTTAAGAGCAAAAATGCCCCGGAAAACCGTTTTTTATACCCGTGCAGAGGGTATTATAATTTTGGTCAAAAGTGTGCAACGCAGTGAAGGAGACATCTCCGTCCCTATAAAGTCTATATATTCTTGATCAGGATCACCTCCTGAGATGATATGAGCATGTCTGTCTGTTTCTATTCAAACAAGTCTCTCAGTTTTAAAGCTATCGACTTGAAACTTTGCACACACACTTCTTTCCTTTGCACGCAGTATATAAGTCGAAACGACCGGGATCGGCCGACTATATCCTATAGCTGCCATATAACTGATTGATCGGAAATGGTATAACTTTGGTGTTTTTAGAGTTAGAGTTAGTTAAAATTTTACACGAGAGCTTTTTTTGGCAAAATAATATGACATGCCAAATTTCATATCGGTCGGTCGACTATATCTTATAGCTGTCATCAGGGCCGTAGCTAGAGCCTCGGGGGCCCTGTGGCAACAAGTAAATTTGGGGCCCCTATACGAAAGTCTTTTGCCCCGCGGGGCCCCTTCCCTTCGGGGGCCCTGGGGCACCGCCCCACCTGCCCCATGCCAGTTACGGCCCTGGCTGTCATATAACTGAACGATCGGAAACGGTAGTTGGTATAAATACAAGCTTTGGTATTTTTTTATTGTAATTAATTTGTTTTATAATGATATTCTCATAAGGAACGGCCAACTATATCCGATGTTTGCGATATATGTGTATCCGGTTTTAACTGCAAGGGTATATCAACTTCGGCTCCGCCCAAAGTTAGCTTTCCTTTCTTGTTAACAATAACTTGAAATTTTGGGGGTGTAAAAAATGTTTTCGACCCATTTTATGTATGAACTCAACCAGCCCCACAACCTCTGATAGGTTATTTTATGAGTGTATTTTCACTGTTCCACTGTGTAATTAAGAATATAGACAAGAAAGGAAAGCTAACTTCGGGCGGAGCCGAAGTTTATATACCCTTGCAGCTAAAACCGGATATATATCGCAAACATCGGATATAGTTGGCCGATCCTTATGAAATTTGGTAGGATGGATCAAAATTTAATCTGTACCAAGTTCCAGCTTTCTATCTTCAAAAAAACGAAAGTTGGGTCATTTCCGATCGTTCAGTTATATGGAAATGACGGAAGTTATTTTTAGGTAAGATATAGTCGGCCGATCCTTATGAAATTTGGCATGTCGTAATGTTTTGCCAAAAATAGCACTCATGTCAAATTTGAACTCTCTAACTCTAAAAACACCAAAGTTATACCATTTCCGATCAATCAGTTATATGGCAGCTATAGGATATAGTCGGCCGATCCCGGTCGTTCCGACTTATATACTGCGTGCAAAGGAAAGAAGGGTGTGTGCAAAGTTTCATTAAAGTATATAAAGTTCCCTATAAAGTATATATATTCTTGATCAGGATCACCTCCTGAGTTGATATGAGCATGTCCGTCTGTCCGTCTGTCCGTCTGTCTGTCTGTCCGTTTCTACGCGAACTAGTCTCTCAGTTTTAAAGCTATCGTCTTGAAACTTTGCACACACCTTTCTTTCTTTTGCACGCAGTATATAAGTCGGAACGGCCCGGATCGGCCGACTATATCCTTTTGCTGCCATATAACTGAACGATCGGAAATTACCCAACTTTTGTGTTTTTGAAGATAGAAGTTTGGGATATTTTTAGGTTTGGTTTTTGTATTATATTAAATTGGGTTATATTATCAAATTTTCATAAGGATCGGCCAACTATATCCGATGTTTGCGATATATATCCGGTTTTAACTGCAAGGGTATATAAACTTCGGCTCCGCTCGAAGTTAGCTTTCCTTTCTTGTTTTTATTTATCATTAACTTAAAATACATTTTTTTAATTTTAAAAAATTTTGTTCGCCATTTTGTTGTTTTATGATGAAAATATTTCATTCTAGTACGGGACAGAGCTTACAAAAGAATAATCTATTCTAATTTTTTGTTTCGGATGACTCTAGCAGTCTAAATCACCTGCGCAAAGGACCTACCACTTTTTTTATATGCATACTTTGGCATGCTACAAAGTGTATTAAACTACACAAGAAAAAATTAATCAAAACATTTTCAAATAGTTGATGATGCCTATAAAAACATAATTGAAAATTGAAGCGATCGCATTATTATACCCTTGCAGAGGGTATTATAATTTTGGTCAAAAGTGTGCAACGCAGTGGAGGAGACATCTCCGACCCTATAAAGTATATATATTCTTGATCAGGATCACCTCCTGAGTTGATATGAGCATGTCCGTCTGTCCGTCTGTCTGTCCGTTTCTACGCGAACAAGTCTCTCAGTTTTAAAGCTATCGACTTGAAACTTTGCACACACCCTTCTTTCCTTTGCACGCAGTATATAAGTCGGAACGGCCCGGATCGGCCGACTATATCCTTTAGCTGCCATATAACTGATTGATCGGAAATGGTATAACTTTGGTGTTTTTAGAGTTAGAGAGTTCAACTTTTACATGAGAGCTATTTTTGTAAAAATAATACGACGTGCCGAATTTCATAGGGATCGACCGACTATATCCTATAGCTGCCATATAACTGAACGATCGGAAATCGATCGTATTTTTGAAGATAGAAGTTTGGGACTTTTTTTAGATTTTGTATTGTAAAAAATTGGATTATATATTCCTATTCCCTTAAGGATCGGCCAACTATATCCGATGTTTGCGATATATATCCGGTTTTAACTGCAAGGGTATATAAACTTCGGCTCCGCCCGAAGTTAGCTTTCCTTTCTTGTTTTTAAATATTTTATTGTAATTAATTGGTTTTATGATGATATTCTCATAAGGACCGGCAACCTTTATCCGATGTTTGCGATATATATCCACTTTTACCTGCAAGGGTATATCAATTTCGGCTCCGCCCGAAGTTAGCTTTCCTTCTTGTTTTTTATTACAACAAATTTTTTTTGAAATAGGCAATAGAGGCCGGAGCATGAGACTACATCCTTAAGTTAAAAATCAAGCTTATCTAAATTCAATTCTTGAGTAAGTAAACACCGGTTTACAGAAACATTTATCAAAAACGCAGTGCAAAACCCTAAGAAAACAAACTGGTCTTAATATACCAAAGTCCTTACGAGCAATATCACACTTCAGCCGCCGCATGCCAAAAAAAGTTTTAACACTCTGGTGCAGAAATTCATTCAAGCCAGCAATAACGCCTTAAAAATACACGTCTCAAAACAATTTCAGAAACGATGAAAGCCTCGTATAAGGCCCTCTTGGCCACATATAAAAACGCCATCCAGAAATCGAAGCGATCCTCATGGAATTCCTACTGCTCATAGGAAAACACAACTCAAGCTGCGAAACTTAGGAAAATTCTTTCCCAATCAGGACTAGTACAAGTGAGGAATCTTTAGCCATCCTGCTAGACACCCACTTCCCTGGATTCTCTCCAGAAAAAGACATTCTGTTCGCTTTAATTACGCTTTCAGTTTTAAGTTTGATTTTGACCAGAATACCCTACAAGGGGCAATAAACAGATGTTAGCTTTACAAACTTTCACACCACAGGTAAACTTCCACACCACATACGACCCCATTAATAACCATCTAATTTTATGACATACGAGTTTGTGCTTACTTTAATTTGATTTGTGTCAGTGGCGGATCTAGAATTGCTGGCGCCCGGGGCAAAACGAAAAATTTGCGCCCCCCCCCCCCCCTCCCTCTCTGCTATATGAACGCGTTAATTTTTTTTTATATGAATAAAATTCAAAGTATTTTGGGTGTGTAAAAGGTTATATCATCTAAAGCTTATAGGTATGAAGAATTATATTTCATTTTTATTCTTTCGTTAGATGCATCATAAAAATACATTAAATGTTGTGTTTTTGTATGAAAACAAAATATTACTTCTGTAATATAACTTTCCTGGCCTTGGTTGCCGCAAATTCAGCATACATACAGTGTTAGCCGAGCTCGATTTAGCGCCCCTTCGGGACTTGGCGCCCGGGGCGCTTGCCCCTTTCGCCCCCCCCTAGATCCGCCACTGATTTGTGTTTTTTTATTTAGAAGTATTTTTTTTAGAAGTATCAACAGATTTTAATTACTTAATCAAAGGAAAATATAATAATAACAATAGAAAAAACTGAGGTCGTATTGAATTAGTTTAATTTAGAAAATATATAAAAGGTCCATTTCGTGGAAAAAATTTCTGCAGAAAAAAAAACTTTTTGTACGCAGTAGTTTTATTCAGAGAGTCACAGTTGGCTTCTCAAGTCAATGAATCTCGCTGATGGTAGTGGTTTAGTCAAATAGTTTAGTTTAGTTTAGGTTTAGTTTAGGAATATACAAAAATTAGATTTGAATAAATTAAATAATATACGCACAAATTAGTTTTCTATCAACTTGTTCTCTTGTAAAATGGAATTTAATGTCTATGAGCTTTTTTCTCTTGTGGCAAGTAGGATTAGTGGTAATACTTATAAAACCTTGGTTGTCTAGTGGCTTATTTAATTCCAAAGAGCATCTCTAAAACCTTCAAACCAAAGCCATATATTCTGCTTCAGTAGATGAAGCAGCAGCTGATTTTTGTTTCATTGTACTCCATGACTTTCAAACATTTTAAAATGTTATCCAGTAGTACTTCTTCTGTCAATTTCATTCGTCGTCCAATCAGATGCTACATTTCCTATAATAATATTAATAATATTAGTATTTTTATACCCTTGCAGAGGGTATTATAATTTTGTCCAAAAGTGTGCAACGCAGTGAAGGAGACATCTCCGACCCTATAAAGTATATATATTCTTGATCAAGATCACGTCCTGAGTTGATATGAGCATGTCCGTCTGTCTGTCCGTCTGTCTGTCCGTTTCTACGCGAACTAGTCTCTCAGTTTTAAAGCTATCGACTTGAAACTTTGCACACACCCTTCTTTCCTTTGCACGCAGTATATAAGTCAGAACGGCCCGGATCGGCCGACTATATCCTATAGCATTATCCTATATCCTATAACTAAACGATCGGAAATGACCCAACTTTCGTGTTTTGGAAGATAGAAAGGTGGAACTTGGTACAGATTCTATTTTTGATCAGTTAATCCGACCTACCAAATTTCATAAATTGCTGCCATATAACTGAACGATCGGAAATGTTTTTTGGTAGAAATACCAACTTTGGTATTTTTGAAGATAGAAGTTTGGGACTTTTTTTTAGACTTTATATTATAATAAATTGGTTTATATTATTATATTCTCATAAGGATCGGCCAACTATATACAATAATTGCGATATATATCCGCTTTTAACTGCAAGGGTATATCAACTTCGGCTCCGCCCGAAGCTAGCTTTCCTTTCTTGTTTTTAATGTGAGCTTTAAATCAGCAGTTCCCTTTAGATATCTAAGAACTCTTTTAATGCATTGCCATAGTTCTTTGTTATTATTATTTGTATATCGATTTAGAATACTTATTTGATAAGAAGCACTAAAATCTGGTCTTGTACGTAAAGATACGGTTTATTTTTTGACATTGTATCAGATTTATTTGTAGCAATTACTACATTATACACATACAATAAAATATATATATTTCTTGAAACATCTCCCTTATTTAAAATAAACAACGATCAACTTCAAGATTGTCAAATGCAACATCTTTTAACACACTTTCAAGCATTTCAAACCAGCATCTAGAAGCCTGCTTAAGGTCGTATATACATAGCTTTATTAAGTCTACTACTTTATACCCATAAAAATGAGTTTTGGAACATTTATGTAAATTTCATCCTTAAGAGTTCCATTTAAAAATGTAATTTACATATAATAATGTGACCAAGTGGGGATATGTTAATTATGTTAAGTATGTTTCTGTTGAAACAGCTTCACCCCAAAAACATTTATTGAGTTTAGCACAATTAATCATCGACTCATCGTTCGAATTGTTCGAATCATCTGTTCTGATACACCATTGTGTAATTGTGGAGTGAGAGGAACCGTTAAATGATAGATGATGCCTTTTACAGTACAGAACTTGCGCATTTTGTTAAAGATATATTTCCTTCCCCCTCATGTACAGATTTACAATTTTCAAATTAAAGTGAGCCTCACTCTTAGCAACAAAAGTCTTTAATAACAAAAAACTCATCCGATTTGTATGATAAACATTTTACACAGTAATGTGTATACACATAATGTGTCTGCTTCAAAACTACATAATAGTTCTTACTATCATCGGTAGAGGGTGTGATACGACCACAGGTCGGAATGAACTACAAAAAGCGGTCGTTGTAGTACGTTCTGAATTGTGATTTGGTTTCCGGACACTTAATCTCATTTGAACTCACAACTAGTAGCTTCATCATCATGAATGCCAAACTACGCTCCGGCTGTGCTGTTGTTGTCACTGCTGCTATCTGCGCCTACCTTTCTTTTTCACTATTTTTATTAGCATTCTGATTTCCTGCTTCATCAAAACGAAACAATCTTTCTTCAGATTACCTTATTTTCCACAGTAAAAAAATTTATGTTTTTACTTGAAATGGGGCTTAAACAGTTTCTTTTCAAACTTCTGCATTGCTTTATCTTTAAACTTAGTGGTATTAAACTCCTTTTTGGAGAATGGAGAACTAATCTAAAAAACTATTGAAAAAATCCAATAAAAAACTTAAAACAAAAGTATTAAAAAAGCTAAATAAATCTAAGTTATGTTAATTTATTAAGTTAAGTTAAGATTTCCATCATTTTATTTTTTTATTTATATCTTCTTCGTCTTCTTCATTTGCGTATGACATGTTAGTGCCTGTCGGGTCAAGCAGCAGCACGGCGTTTAATGTTTATGTTCAAATAATGTTTAAATAATGTTTATGTAATGTTTAGTGTAATTATTAGTGTTGTTCACTGAGATTGTTTTATCTCAAACCAAAAAAAAAAGGGTGGCTGCTAATATTTAAAAAAAAACTGGGCGAAAACGAAAACGAAAGGTCTTGCCTCTTCAACGTTATAAATTCGAGTATATTTTCTAATCTTTTTCTAATCTTAAGCCTAACTTATCTATTGCGGCGAAGCGGGGCGAATTCGCACAAGAGCGAATATGAGCTTTCGCTCCCGCTCCGCCCTAAGCTATCTAAGAGTAAATTTACAGACTAACAACTAACAAATACAATTCAGCTATAACTATAATTCAAATTTTTCGACTTCAATAAATGTAAATCAATTTACACCGGCCCCGTTGAAGGCATCCATCGGACTTCAACTAACTGGCAGCCGCGCCAGCTTGTGGACCGCTCTCCTATATTCCGCTCCAGAGCTAGTTCGGACGACGGCGACCCTGACCCTTTCGTCCGCGCCGGCGTGTGTTGCTCCTACTCGTCCCGTGAGCCACTGTTGTGGCGGCTGGTGATCCTCTGCGATCAGGACCAGCTCGCCCGTCCGGATGTCGTCCTCCTGGTGCTGCCACTTCGACCGCGCCTGTAGGCCCAAGACGTACTCCCGGGACCATCGCTGCCAAAACATTTGCTTGATTGACGAGACAAGCCGCCATCGCCGCAAGCACGTTAGACCCTGCTGGTCCGGGGTCCGCGGTGCTGGTGGGGCGATGAGCGGCCCGCCTGTCAACAGGTGCCCGGGAGTAAGCGCCTCGCCGTCGCTTGGGTCCTGACTCAGAGCCCCGAGGGGTCGTGAGTTCAGGACGGCCTCGACTCCAACGAGGACGGTCTGCAGCTCCTCTGCGGTCAGTCTGGCGTTCCCTACCGCTCGTAGGAGTAGGTGTTTTGCAGACTTCACACCTGCCTCCCATAGTCCGCCCATGTGCGGAGCCCGCGGCGGTATGAACGCAAATACGCATCCGCTTTTTGATGCGTATTGCGTGACCGCGTCGACCTCGTCCTCGATTCTCCGACGAAGGTCTGCGAAGTGGCGACTCGCTCCGACGAAGTTCGTCGCGTTGTCGCAGTGCACGATCTGCGGACATCCTCGGCGCCCAACGAACCTTTGAAAAGCCAATAAAAAGGAATCAGTTGAAAGGTCGGAAACTACTTCTAAATGAACTGCCTTGGACGCAAAACAAACAAATAAGGCAATGTAGGACTTATAGGGTGGCCTACCACGAATTTTCAATGTCGTATCTATAGGGCCACAAAAATCAACACCACATATGGAGAATGGGCGGAGAGCACGAATTCTATCTAAGGGTAAATCACCCATGATTTGAGTCATCAGACGAGGCTTGCATTTAAAGCAGCGAATGCATGACCGTACTGTCTGACTGCAGACTTCCTGCGCATTTATGATCCATATGCGCTGTCGCAAAAGACTCACAAGTGCTCGTGGACCCACATGAAAATTCGACTCGTGCAAGTATCGGACGTAGCTCTGAACAAATTGAGAGCGTTTTGTCAACAATACTGGAAACTTGGCATCGTACGATATAGGAGCATTAGCTAGTCGCCCCCCAACCCGCACCAACGAAAAGGTAAGCCCAGCCTCTGAAGATTCGTGTAGAAAGGGATTTAGCTTTTGTAGGCTAGGGCTAACACTTAAATTTTTTCGGATCTTTTCTATTTCATCTTGATACTCGTGCTCTTGGACTATTTCGACTATTTTCTTAAATGCTTCATTATATTCGACAGGTGAGGGAACAATATCAGAATTCACTACTAATTTCTTCGATTTCCTTATAAAGCGGAACATATAAACGAACACTCGCAGCAGTTTTAGGTGAGAGGAATAACCTTCTATCACTTCCAATAAATCTGAGGTAGATACGATTGCGGTTAATCCGACCGCATTCTTTTTCGCTTCCATCTGTAGAAGTTCTGGTGACAGATCAAACCGGGGGCTCGTCGGCCACTTATCTTCCGGTTCCTTTAAAAACGATGGACCTGTAAACCAGATCGATTCTACAGTCTCCTTTACGTCTCCACCTCTGGACACTATATCTGCCGGGTTCTGTTTAGTTGGTACATGCCGCCACGTGCTATCCTCTGACCACTCTTGAATTTCAGCTACTCTATTCGATACGAACGTTGACATCGACGATGGATGGGAACGAATCCAATGAAGAGTTACTTCTGAATCCGACCAAAATACACTTCGTTCGATCGGAACTTTTATTAGAGGCTTTATCTTGCGGCAGAGATCTGCGAGAAGGTGAGCGGCATATAACTCAAGACGTTCGATCGGAACTTTGATTAGAGGCTTTATCTTGCGGCAGAGATCTGTGAGCTGCCTTGAACGGCGCTACTTTGAACTTTGCCGTCAACAATGAAACTTTAATACCTTCTGCAGATTCGCAACGAATATAGACGCAGGCTCCATGGGCTCTCATCGATGCGTCAGAAAAGGCATGAATTTAAATCGGTGACATCGGCTCGGTAAACACGAATCTCAGAATTGAGATGTCCTCTAATTGCGACAGGGCAACTTGTATTTTGTTCCACGCTGTTTCTAAGAGCAGTGGAATTGACTCATCCCAATCTAGCTTATTTAGCCAAAGTTCCTGCAATAGGATCTTTCCTTTTATAAGTATAGGGCTTAATAGGCCAAGGGGGTCAAACAACTTCGATGTCACCGAAAGGATGTTCCGCTTGGTCGCCCTTTGACCCATGACATAAGCATCAATTTCAAATTTAAATACATCTTCTTTAGGAACCCAAGCGATTCCTAATGCTTTAGTCAGTTCTGAGTCCGAAAGTGTTATTGGCTTAACCGTGCTCTCGGATGCAGTAACTTCAGGCGAGTTTGAAAACCACTTGCTCAATTCAAACCCAGCGTTTTGAAGAACCTGAGTTACTTCAGACTTAATTGTCTTTAGCTCCTCAATGCAACCAGCACCCGTTAACATGTCGTCGACGTAAAAGTCATAACTTCGGCAGCTCGAGGGAATGTATTTTTCACAGATTCACTCAACCTCTTCAAACACCTTATGGCCAGGAATGGGGCTGGCGCAGTGCCATATGTAACGGTGTTGAGCTTGCACAGTTTCAAGGACTCTGATGGGTCTTTCCTCCACACTATCAACTGGTATCGCCTATCGGCTTCATTTACCATTACTTGGCGATACATCTTTTTTATGTCGGCTATCAGAGCGAATATGTTCAGCCGGAACCTAAGAAGAATTGAATACAACTCTTTCTGGATGGTAGGACCAACCATCAACAGATCGTTAAGACACTTATGTGTTGATGTCTTACAAGACGCATCAAACACGACTCGTAATTTGGTCGATGTGCTTTGAGGCCGTAAGACACACTGATGGGGTATGACGTAGTGTGGAGTAGCAAGAACATCATTGCTTGTAGGGGACATATGACCTAAAGATTCGTATTCTTCCATGAATTCCACATACATTTTCGTTAAATTCGGATCTCGAGATAATCTTCTCTCGAGCGACAAAAAACGGCGTTTGGCTACCTCGAACGAGTTTCCCAAAACGCTTGGATCCGATTTAAATGGAAGCCTGACTTCAAATCGACCTGAAGGCAGCACAACTGTATTTTTCTGATAATGTTCCTCACATAACTCTTGTTCAGGTGACAAAAGCTTTTTGGAAGTTGGTACTTCTTCCAACGACCAGAATTTTTTCAAATTGCCATCTATCGACTCGAGTAGTTCTTCTTGGCAATTCAGGCTAGAGACAGGCTGTTGAGGAGTTGAGGTATTTGCCTTATATTTTCCCGATACTATCCATCCAAGGAGAGTTTTTTGGAGGATGGGATGGTTTGGCCCTTGTTTTATTTGGCCAACGGACAACAATTCGAAAAATGACTCAGCTCCAATTAACATATCTATCCGCTGAGGTTTTTAGAAATATGGGTCTGCTAGCGGCAAGTTCTTTGGTAGGTCCCAATCTTTCACGTTCACTGACTGGTCAGGGTGATAACCCGAGATAGTTCTCAAAATCCAAAAGTCGAACGGAAACTCACTACCATTAATCGTTGACTTCACCACAGTGTGTATCTTTTTCTTAACCTGGGAATTAGCTTGACCAATTCCAAGCAAGTTGTTCAAAACTTAGGTTGAACATAACATATAAAAGCTTAAATAATTTTAAAATATTTAAAATTCAAATTAAATAATTCTTGCACAAATTATTAAAAGAAAAAAATGTATTAACAAGATACAAATACGAAAACAAACATTTTACAGTCCACTAAAAATTATAATCAAAGAAAAGGTTAAAGTAACATCAAATTTATTCAAAAAATATTAATCCAAAACACATGAAATTTACGCCTCTTTTTGTGGCCCTTTCCAGAATGTTCAACACTATTTTGTGTAGAAATTCTTAAGTTAGAGTATCAAGGGATCGGACCCATGAAATATGAGTCAAACAGATGGTTCAAAACCGATCCCCTGCAGCCTAACACAAACACATACATAAGTGGTGCGCTTATCGCACTTGAGAAAGGGTCGCATAGCAGGTCAACGTGCAGTGCATTGACAAGTAGTTTTAAATAGTTTTAAGATTCTCATGTATCGTACTTATAAGAGAACTTTGACGAATAAAATCAGTTTCCATAAGGAGCTCATTGGAGTAAGACCTATTTATTTAGGGCTCCTCTTAACACAAGTTGATACACGATTCCTCCCTACGGATCTGTAAGCGTTGAGCAAGTTCTTCAGTAATGAAGTTCATTTGTGACCCAGAGTCAAGTAGTGCTCGGGCCAACATATGCTCGCCATTTTTGGTTCTAACGCTTACGATCGACGTCGCTAACAAAACCCTTTCTAGTGATGACGCATGCAAAGCATGTGACGTAGAAGGGCCATCAAGATGTAGCGCTGGGGGAGGATGTTCATTTGGTGGAGGTAACGCCAAGTTATTTTCGGTCACAGTAAATCGGTGCAGAAGTTTGTGGTGCGATCTTGCACAAATTTGACATCTAGTCGATTTACACTTCGCAACCGTGTGACCTTTTCGCAGACAATTTAAACATAATGAGGCTGACTTGACAAACTCAAACCGTTGCATTACAGTAAGGCGAGCGAACGGACTACACTGGGCAAGACTATGGTCTTGTGCGTTGCAATAACTGCAAGCTTGTTTATTGGAAGCGGAGCAAGCCAACGAACTCCTATTGTGCTGCTTCCCGAACCCAATTTTCTCCTGTTTTGGCTTGCCAGTCTCTTCAGCGGACAGGTGCTGGTACCTACGGTTTAATATTTTTTCGAAATCGGACTACAGCGGCAATTCCTCATAATCCAGTGACTCTTCCCATTTTTCTCTGGTCACTGGATCTACTCTACTCAAAACTAAATGAATGATCATTGAGTTTGCAATTTTAGTGTCATCTCCTATGGATAATAGTGACCCATAGATCGATGACACTGTGTCGATGAGACCTCTCAACGACGACGCAGACGGCTGGGAAACTTTCGGAAGGCTGAATAATTTGCTTATTTGGTTCGCAAAGATGAGACATTCGTTATCGTAAACTCTTTTTAGACTAGCAATAGCTTTTGTCGTAATTACTCTCGGTGACTTGGAATGCCTTGATAGTTCCTAAGGCTTCACCAGAGAGGCAAGAAATTAAATGGTTAAATTTCTCGATAACAGGAATGTTCACATCCTTGTCTACTAATGTCTCAAAGAGACTCATGAAATTTTTAAACTCCGAATAGTTTCCACTGAATTTTGGCAATGCCAAACTGGGAAGTCGAGCTCGAGTTGGGGCTGCAGAAATTGCAGTAGCTGGTGGGGACTCTTCAGCTAACGTGAAGGCATTTAATAAAGACATCACCCTTGCCTTAGTTGTTATCTCTAATTCTTCCAACTCGGCTCCAAATTCATCTTCCTCATCTAATTGCTCGATCTGGTCTTGCAACTCGTTTGCCTTAAATATTGTCTCATTTAAAACCTGAAGCGTGCACTCTAGCTCGGTCTTCACTAAAGGAACTGACCCAGCTTCCAAACGTTCCTCTAACCGGCGAATGCTTTTTACTCTGACATTTAATCTTCTTCTTAATTCATCAAGAGTCGTGGATTTTACTTTCTGTTTATTACTTTCCATTTTAAAATTTATTTATTTATTTTTAATAAACAGACGACGATAAAAAATGTAAAAGTTTTTGTTTTTATTTTTAAATAAAATTTTTTTTTTTTAAATTTATTTGTGAATTAGCAAAAATAAAAATTTTTGACTAATATAAAATTATTATTATAATTATATAATTATTTAATTAATAAATTAAATTCAAAAAACGAAAACGAACGAAAAAGATATTTAATTTAATATCTAGCGAAAAGGAAAATTAATTAATAATATGGCGAAAAAAGATAAAATAATTAATTAATTATTTGATAGTCGAATAATGTTGATAGTCGAGGCACTGAGTATCCAAAAAAATAGTTGGTTGCCAATGACTACGAAAAAGGTGTATAGCCCACAATTATAGGGTAGCGCGTCACTTGGCGTTCCGGTAAAATAAAATGCGCCAAACCAATGCATATACATACATACATATATAGCAGCGGACAACGGTTGGAGCGAAAACGAAAATTTTACCGCTGCATATATTTGTATGTAAGTTAAATTGTTTGTAGTTCGGTGAATTAAAAAAAATGAAAATTTTATTTTTTAATTTCACAACTTGGTGTTAAACCTTTATTTATTAAACGCAAAAATTACAAGACACTTTTGATTTTTCTTAAATATTTTTGTCAACCGTTCGCGGTCTCGGTCAAAATAGGACTGACTTCTTAATTCTAAATCTGATCCAAAGAACCTCGGCCATCAGTTGTGTTTAGATTAGAGGCTTAAGATGAAACTGTCGCATCTTATTGTGAAATTCGATTAAGCTGGTCGATGCAATTTGGTGGGTACTTGAAACGCAAAAGGCGTAATTGATTGGGCTTCGGAGGGAAGCTGATGTTTACTTTTGATTTTGATTTGTTTATGGGGAACCGAGATCGGACCTCAGAGCCAAAGACAAAGCCGAAGGCAAATGCAGAGTTTGAAAATATTGTTTATAAAATTCATAAGTGGAAAGCCATAAGTGGCCTGGATTTATGGGTTGAATAATTGAGCCAAAGATCAAGCCAAAGGCAAATGCAGAGATTGAAAATATTGTTTATAAAAGCCTAAGTGGCCTGTATTTAGGGGTTGGATAACTCTCCCCCTTCTAAAATGGATCGTCCCAATTCAATATTTTTTTTTTTTTTTTTTTTTTTTATTTTAACGTTGCTTTTATTTCTTGAATCTTCTCTTTGCGAGACTAACAAGAGGTGTATCAAATCTTATATTTTTAACTTAACTAACAGTCATATTGACTGATACGGAGTTAGACGGCCCTAAAAATCGATTGCTGGGTTGGGAGGTCGTTGCGTCTAAGGCGGGATACGCTAGAAACCCGAGTCAATCCCCGAGCGAGAAAATTTGGGTGCGAAGACAGTTTTTCTTTGTATGACTCTTTTTGCTTCTGGATTTCGTCTTTCACTGCGAGGATGCCCAGATCCCGGTGGATGTTTTCGTTGCGAACATACCAAGGTGCCCCTGTGATAGTTCTCAGGATTTTTGATTGTGCGCGCTGTATGATGTCTATGTTGCTGCTGCTCGCGTTCCCCCACAGCTGGGAGCCATACGTCCAGATTGGCTTTAGGACTGAATTGTACAGTAGTAACTTGTAGTCTAGGCACAGTGGCGATCGTGAGTTTATGATCCAGTGGAGGCTGCTGGCTTTCAGTTTTAGATGCATCTTTTTGCATTCGATGTGCTTACGCCAGGTAAGTCGTCTATCAAGGTGAACGCCAAGGTACGTTACGTCGTTAGCTTGAGGGATCTGCATACCGTTTAGTAAAAGCGGAGGGCATGTTTGTCTATTAAGAGTAAACGTTATATGTTTACACTTTTGTTCGTTTATTTTAATGCGCCAGTCGGACAGCCACCTTTCCACTATTGTGAGATGATTAGCCAGTTGGGTTGTTGCCTGCGTTGGGCATCTGGAGCGACTAAGGATAGCGGTATCATCGGCGAACGTTGACGTTGTTAGTTGTGCGCTCGTAGGAATATCCGCAGTATACAAAACATATAGACACGGCCCGAGTGCGCTTCCCTGTGGAACTCCAGCTTCGATGGTGTAGTCGCCCGAAGTAGCTGCGTTGCATCTCACTGAGAATACCCTATTGAAGAGGTATGATTCCAGTAGCTTGTGGGTGTATGTTGGCAAATACGTTTTAATTTTGTGCATGAGTCCGATGAGCCAAACTCGGTCGAAAGCTTGAGATACGTCGAGGAAAATAGCGCTGCAGTATTCTCGTTGTTCGAAGGCTGAGCGTATTTCGGATGTTAATCTGTTCACTTGTTCGATGGTTCCATGGTTTCTTCGAAAGCCAAATTGGTGTGCCGGGATGATATTGCAAGCTTCCAAATGTGGTATTATGCGAGTTAACAAGCATTTTTCAAACAGTTTAGACAAACAAGATAGAAGGCTTATTGGTCTGTATGATGACGGAATTGTGTGTTCTTTCCCAGGCTTCGGAATCATTATAATAATGGATTTCTTCCACTTTTTTGGGAAATAGCCAAGATTAATGATTCCATTAAATAGTTTGCAGACGACCTCTATAGCGCATTTTGGAAGTTCGATCAGCATCTTTGGGGTCAATAGGTCACCACCGGGAGCCTTTTTTGGTTTTAGCCCTCTTATGACTTTTTCGATTTCGTTCGGCCGGAATGGAGGTGCGGCTGGCTGAGGGGAGGACTCTGGCTGAATTACTGGCAGGAGGAATGAATTTGAGGCTGGGTTTGGCTGGAAGACACTTTGGAGATGTGTGGCGAATGTTTCAGCTCGGTCTTCGTTGCTGCGAGCCCAGCATCCCGAAGAGTTTCTTATCGGGGTGGTCGTTTCAATTGGGGCACTAAGATTTGGGTGGGCCCTCCACAGGGGGTACTTTGTGCTTGTTGGCGAGAGATTCTGGATGTACCTCAGCTGTGCATTTTCTTCCTGTTGGTGAAGAGCCTGGTCGAGTGATCGGGTTGCTTCCTTAAGGCGTTGTTTTGAAGCTGGTGATCTGCTGTTTTGCCAATCACGACGCGTGCGCCTCTTTTCTCGCACGAGCTGTTCGATTTGCTGATTAGATTTGAAGTGTTTGTTTCGGTCTACTTCTTTCCTATGAGGAGTAGAGATTTTAGCTGCCGCAACGAGTACTTCTTCCAGGGCGCTCGTAGTGTAGTCGATGTCCGATTCCATGTTAAAATCCGGGGCGAGTTCTATGTGGGCACTCACGTACTTTTTGTATTTTAGCCAGTTTGTTTTTGTCGTCGTCAGACTGAAGGGGTGTTCGGTTATTTCTGGGCTTTGAAGAAGCGTTAGAAGCACAGGCGAGTGGTCTGATGATAAGCCCGAGACTGCTTTGGCACTTATTAGATTGCGAGGTATGTTTTTTGTCACTGCAAAATCAATAAGGTCTGGGAGCTTTCGTGAGTCTGTTGGCCAGTATGTGGGACTTCCAGGGGAAACGTAGTCCAGTTTATTTTTCACATTTATAATTGCATTGTACAATTGTCTTCCTTTGGGAGTCACTAGACGTGATCCCCAGTGCGTATGTTTGGCGTTGTAGTCTCCTGCGGCTATAAATCGATCCCCAAGTGAATTGTAGAAGTCCATAAATTGTCCTTCCGAGATTGAGAAGCGAGGAGGGCAGTAAACGGCAGCAATTGAAAGGATTCCGTTGCTTGACTGAATTTGTATCGATGTGGCCTGCAAGAAGTTTGTTGCAAACCTTTTGTGAAAATGGTGTTTAATTCGTTCTCTGATTAGAACTCCAGTTCCGCCGTGGGCTTTCCCATCTGGATGATCTGTGCGGTAGATTGTGTAGCCTCTTATATGAAAGTTGTATTTGCTTGTAAGATGCGTTTCCACCAGTAGCATAACGTCAATATGGTTTTCGGTCAAGAATTGTGACAATTCTAGTTTATGCCGTGAGACACCATTGGCGTTCCACATTGATATTCGTAGCGCCTGCATAGATTATTTGGACTGTTGTGCTACGAGCAGCTGTATCACCATGTTCTGGTTTTGAACAAGCGTTTGCATGGTCGTTTTCATGAATGACATAAGCTCCATCATACTTTGTTGGAGAGTAAGCATCATAGTTTCCGTTTTGCTGTGTGGCTGTTCTGGGGCCTGTTGAGCGCTTTGAGAGTTAGGCTGAATTGGAATTTCCCTTCCAGATCGTAGAGCATCGGCATAGGAGAAGCCGTTGGTGGTGTTTAGTGGACCGAATGAGGATCTCGCAGCTTTGGCGAAGAAGACGTCTGGCGTGGTTTTTGACGAAACGTACGCATTCTGTGGATTTTGGTTGCGCGTTGCGGTCGCTTGACGCATGCGACTCTTTAACTCCTTATACACAATACATCCTCTATAGTTTGCCGTATGGCTGCCTCCGCAGTTTCCACATTTCTTCACGGTACTGTCCTTGTTTGTAGTGCAGCAAGCGGACTTGTGGGCGTCCCCGCAGACTACACAGACAGCCCGAAGTGTGCAGTAAGACCTTGTGTGTCCATACTCTTGACAATTAGTGCATTGCACTGGACCGTTACGTTTATGTGGCTCTTCAACAGTGATTTTCCGATGCAAAAGATATTGCAGGTTGTAGATTGGGTGGACTTCGTTCTTCTTCAGCGACCTGCTTTCAGGCTCGAGCTCGACCTTGAAGAGGGGTTGTTTTTTTTATCTTTATTTAGAATGTTAATAACATTCTTGGCGGCAAAGCCCTTTTCTTTAAGGGCGGTTTTTATTTCCTCGACGGTAACATCAGGTTCTATTCCCTTTACTACCACTTGTAGGCCCTTACTGCTTTTCAGCTGGTACGTGTAATAGTTTTTCTGTACAGTGTCCAGATATTTTGACACTATTCGGAAGTGCTCTTCAGTCTTGGTTTGCACCTTTGTTTCATGGATGTTCCCTTTGATAAGCGGAACAACATGAAAGTTTTCACCGTTCCCGATCAACGACGCAATTTTGTTGACCAGGGCACTCGAGCTTTTTTCCCTAATATAGATTGGAGGGGGCTTGGGTTTTTTTGCGGTGTCTTGGGCTGGTTGGTTTTCCTCACCCTCCGCCAGTAGGGCAAATCTGTTAGTAGTGGATCTGTCTGGTTCATTATCGTTATTCAGGACACGGTTAATTTTTGTTTTGTTGCCTGCCGGATTACTCTGCGGGCTAAGCTTGCGCTTAATTTGGATGTAGCGATCCATTCCAGTCTGTGTGGCCGTTGCCGCTTTGGCACTTTCCGAGGTTGTTGTTTTTGTACTCGCTGTAGTCGTTGACGTCGTGGTACTTTGAGTTGCAGGGGTTTTCGCTGTTGTTGCAGAAGTTGTAGCGCTACTTGTTGTTGGTGCGAAATTTGTTTCCGATATTGGAGGGGGGGTTTTACACTGCGAACTCCATGACGCGGGAGTCGGAGTGAGCAGAGCGGGTGAGCAAGACCGTGCCCTTTGGGTTTCAGCGGTCAGTAAAGCCGGGTTGCTTTTAAGCGCCGATTTTTCCACTTCGGTATCGCGGGTTGAAAAGTAAGAGTAGAAGCCGTTTCTTTGGTTCACTGAACTTCTACGCTCGTTCTTTTGGTCGTTGCTCAATGAGCTCATTGCGTGGTACGTATTTTTTTTTTTCAACAATGCACTAGTTTTGGTTTAGCACATTACAACTGTTATAAAAAAAAAAGCTTGTCTGTCGCTTTTAATAAATTGTATTTCAGTGTCTTTTCGCTTATATTGGCGAAAATATAAGCGAAGTGAAGTTTTCCCGGAGCTCGGACAAAGCACGTCCGCTCAGTTCGGTAGTTCGATTACGATTCAATATGAAATTCGTTTAAATGATCTCTTAATTCTGTTAAAAAAATTTCTTGGTTAATAGATTTTTCTGGTTCAGGCCGATGTTTTTTGGTTACAAATAATATAGCATTTTTGTATTTTATAATAAGTGAAAGAATCAAATATATAATGATTAAAATTAATAATATAAAGGTAAGTGATATTTTAGTATTCTTAATTTTAACGAAAGGGTTTAAAATGTTTATATTATCTAAAGAAAGATCAGAGTTATTTGATAATATGTAATCGGATATTTCATAATTTTGAAAGTGGTTCGTAGTTACGTATTCAAGAATTTTATTTTCCAAATTGGTATATGAGATATTATTAATTTTAGTTGTACCATTAAATGTTATTAAAAACGAACCGTTTAAATGGGAGTTGTTAACTATATTGTTCCCATTTATAAGAATGGCACCATCTTGTATGATGTCTATTTTTTTTATTTTTTTCTCTTATTTTTTTACAGGTTGATTTCTCACCAACTCTCACCAAATCGGGTAAAACAAGTTTTTTGGTTACTTAGAGTGCAATAATTATTAAAAAGTTCGTTCTTAAAATTAGACATTTCGTAAAAAATATTTTCGCATTTTGCGACTTGATCGCTTAATACTAGTTTTCCATCGATTTGGGAAATCGCTCTAGCGTGATATATAATATATATATATATATATAATATATATATATGATATATATATTTCACATCTGTTTTTTATTATTGGGTATTTTATATAAATTATTAAAAGTTCTTTATGCAATGCGATTTTAAAAGAAGAGATGTCCATTAAATCAGCTATAATTACTGGTTTTTGTTCATGTTTTAATATTTCCAAGATGTCATCATTGTTTAAAATTTTGGTATTAAAAACGTCTATTTTTGCTAGAGTAATTGTGTCAATTAAATTTGGCAGATCAAATGTTAATAATCGCCAGCGATGTTTTCGAAGTGGTAGCTCTTGATCAATAAATACTTTTTTAAAATCATCGGAAAGAGATTCTATTTCTTTGAATAATCGGGAATTGATAATAGACTGCTTATTATTGTTTTCAACTAATTCATTAATTTTATTCTGAACTGTAATAAAATCATCATGGTCCGGAGTTCCAGCTAACCATTTCCACATGGTGCCTAACTCATTTATCCCTCTTTTTGATCTAGTTGATACTAATTGCGATAAAATTAGTTCGATTACTTTTATGTCATATTTAATTTCCCATTGTGACCTTTTATTAGTATCCCTTTTAATATTATCTGATTCCAAATTTATTATTTCTTTATAAAAGCTTAAGTTAGTTACATGGAATAAATCTGCGTATGAATCGTACGTCAATACGTCTTTATTGTCCTTAAATAGAAGATATTCGTGACTTGTATAGTCAATTATTTCTGATTTTGATAATAAAATAAGGTGTAGTATGAGCACCTGATAAAACATTTTCTGGGAAAGGAAAGAAAAAAAAAGGATAATATATAAATACTTAGAATTTTATATTATCTTTGTGAATAATTCTATTTCTATTGTTGATTATTATTTTGTTGGGTAAATTTTCCTTAACTATTTGTTTTTTATATCTGGTTTTAAGTTTATTTCTTTCCCCGTGTTTCTTTTCATAGACTACCTGTCCTACATGATATTCTTTTTCTTTTCTGTTTTTATTATGTGTTTCCAACATTTTCTCTTGAGTATTTTTCAAAAGTTCAGGAATGTTATCGTGCTCTATTTTATTACATAATACGTCAAAAGTTTTTTGGTTCGTTGTAGAATGAATGCTCTGATTATATTCTTGAGTGGCTCTTATTATTATTTCGGAAAAGTCAGTTAAATTAAATTCTTCTTTAATGCATCGAGCTAATTCTGTTAATGTATAATGTGCCCTTTCAACCTGTCCGTTTGACGTGCTGTGCCTCGGGTCTGCGTAATGTAAAGTTAAATTGCACCTTTGTGCGAAAGATTTAAATTGGGCCGAGGTAAAGCTCGGTTCATTATCGGTCATTATTACTTTTGCTTGTGGAAAATGCTGAAGAAGTTCCATTACTTTATTTTCGATATTTAATTTATTTTGGATTTCTTTTACTACTAGAAATTTTGAGTAAGCGTCAATACAAGTTATGAAAGTAAGACCTTGCGCGTAATATATATCAATGTGTAAATTTTCTCCTTCTTTACTTGGAATTGGGGCTTCCCCAATTGGAATTTTTATTGGGTGCCTGTTATATTTATTTTCGTTACAAATCACGCAATTTTTAATATATTCTTTTAATTTTTTGAAACAGTTTGGCCAATAATATAATTTACTGATCTGTTTGTAATTCTCTTCTAGCCCCCTATGAGCACGGCTGTGCGTTTCTTCTATTATTATAGCATTATCTTCCTCGTTTTCCACGTCTTGTAGAAAGATTCTTGTAAAAAGGAATGTGTTTGTGAAATTATTTTTTAAAGGTAATTGAATTTGAAATAAGTCCTCTAAGGTACAATGAATTGGGATTTTTATCCGAAATTGTGTAAGATAAAGTTTGATGGTCGGTTTGAATTTCAATTCCAATTACTCCGTATAATTAATTTCTTAGATTTTTAAGAGCCCATACTATCGCTAAAAGTTCCTTCTTATTAGTCGCATAAGCTTGTTCTGTTTTAGACAAGGTTTTTGAAATAAAAGTAATTGGTTTTCCTTCCTGAGATAAAACTGCACCAATTGCGACGTCTGAAGCGTCGGTGGTCAGGGTAAATTTTTTATTATAGTCCGGTTGAACTAGTTCTACTTGAGCAATGAGATTTTCTTTCAGCTCGTTAAAAGCTTTAATTGCTGGTTCATCCAGCTGAATCAATATTTTTGTTGACATTCTTTTTGAGATTTTGCCATTATGACCTACAAGATATTTTGTTAGAGGTTTGGCTATGTAGGCGTAGTTTGAAACAAATGTTCTATAATAGCCCGTAAAACCTAGGAAACTTCTTAGTTCCCGAATATTTTCTGGAAGCGGATATTTTCTAATGGTTTCAATTTTCTCTGGGTCTGTCTTGATGACGTTATAGGATACCATGTATCCTAGAAAACGGGTTTCGCGTTTGAAAAACTTAGATTTTTCTAAAGAGATTTTCATGTTTGCCCTCAATAATATATTTATAATTCTGTTTAGATCTGTATAGTGTTGTTCAATTGAGTTTGAGAATATTATAATGTCGTCCATATAGACATGACACGTTTTCCCTATTTGTTCTCTTAGAATATCGTCCATTGCTCTCTGAAAGATTCTTGGTGCATTTGTTAATCCGAATGGCATTCTTAAAAATTCGTATTTTCCATTATTTATTGAAAAGGCTGTTTTTTCGACATCAGATTCTTTCATTAATATCTGATGAAATCCTGACTCTAAATCTATTGTTGAAAAATATCTTGCTTTTCCCAAATTTGATAGAATTACTGATGGGTCTTGCATTGGGTACCTGTCAGGTATAGTACTTTCATTCAATTTTTTGTAATCAATGACGAGTCTTTATTTACGGCTTCCGTCTTGATTCTCTCCTTTCTTTGGGACTACCAGAAGTGGTGAATTGTAAGGGCTTCTGCTAGGCCTTATTATTTTTTCTGATAACATTCTTTTGATTTCGCTCTTCACGAAGTCGTTGACAGATAGAGCATACGGATATTGCTTCCCGTATATTGGCCTATCATGGATTAGATTTATTTCCCCCTTTATGTCTGTTCTAAAAGGAATTTGCATATTTATCTTTGAATGCTCCTTTTCAATATAGTGAACTATCTTTTCCCTCAGTCCGCCTAATTGGTCGGTACCTATATTATTTATTTGATTTTTGACGGTATTTACTTCGTCGGCACTCTCAGGATTTTTAATTCCCAAGATATTTTTATTTTTATTGACGGATATTTCTACGTCGGCGTTCTCAGGGTTTTTAATTCCCAAGATATTTTTATTTTTATTGACGGATATTTCTACGTCGGCGTTCTCAGGATTTTTTGTTCCCAAGACATTTGTATTTTTGTTGACGGATATTTCTACGTCGGCGTTCTCGGGATTTTTTGTTCCCAAGATATTTGTATTTTTGTTGACGGATATTTCTACGTCGGCGTTCTCGGGATTTTTAACTCCCAAGCTTTTCTCACTATTTTCAACAAATAATGAATCTGTGTTTTTGCTACCATTATCATCAAAATACTTTTTTATAATAAATTCTTTTAACGGAAGAATATTATTTTCTTCAATTAAACGTATTTCGTTTTTCTCCTCATTATCATAATATTTTAACTTCTCCTGTTTCCCATTATATTCCAAGATTCCCTTATCTATATTTATTATAGCTCCAATTTTTCTTAATAGATTGAATCCAATTAGAATATCAGATTCTAAACCTTCGATTTCATAAAATAATTGTTTTGTTTCAAATATATTTATAATATGGTAATACCTAATAATTGAGTAGCCATGAACTGTTGTTACCTTTTTGTATATTGGTAGCTCGTTTTTATTTTCAAAAATTCCCCTTTTTATGTAACAAGCAGTGGCTCCTGAATCTATTAAAACTTTTAGCTGCTTCTTGGTTTTTCGATCTATCCTATTTAAATAAGGCATTCCTCTGTAGGGGTCTGGTCTAAAAAATGGTCTTCATTAATATTATTTAATCTGGTTACTTTATTAGCTGGCTGACTTTCTGTTCCATCTGATTCCCTTTTTTGAAAGGGAGTTGAATCGGTGGATCAACATCCATTGGCTCGATAGCTTGTTGCTTATGATTATTATTTTGATTATTATTTTGCCAAAAATTTCCCTTTTGTGGCCAATTGTAATTTTGGTTATGATTAAAATTATTTCCCATTTTAGTGGTATTATTATTTTGCCGTATTTGATCAAATCGTAAGTTGTTTCCCCGATATTTACTTTCATTTTTAAATCCATTAAACCTATTTGCGAATTGAGCACGGAAGTTGTTTGGTTCTAATTCTTGGACCTTTGCCAAAGCATTGGGCAAATCTGGTAGAGCATTTCTCCTTATTGAATTGTTTGTTTCTTTGGTAATTACACTGTCCTTTCCGTATGTCATTATGGTTTTGTTTATTAGTAAGGTCATTTTTTTATTGACTTCGTTATAGTACTCGTTATAGTAACTGTCATTCGTCCTTGCCTGAGGATACTTAGTTCTGACTCGAGAACATGTATTGGTCGTTTGTCACTATATATAAAGTCCAATAGGGATAGGATTGCTTTAAAGTTTAAAACTGTGCCATGATTGGTAAGAGCATCATGGGCAGCTCCCATAATTTTATTTCGTAAAATTGTTAGGGCGATAAAATATTGTTCACTTTCAATTTTATAGAGACTCATTGCAGTTTCTGCAGCTTCCCTCCAACCTACATATTGTGTTGTTTCCCCTGTGAAATTTGGTAAGGATTTTACCACTTCAGGTGTTGTATCGCATTTTATAGCTGGGTCAATTGTTTGTACTTTATAATCTTCCACAGTGTTTGCATCTGTGGCTAGCCTTCCTTCTAAACATTCTACTTTCCTGCTAACTTCATTCAATTGAGCGTTTATTAATCTGTTTATCAATTCTACTGTTAAACTGCCGGCTGTGGCTACACTGCCTGCAGAAAAATTTGGTGCTGAACCTCCGGTTGCCATTGTTAGATTTAGTTCACAAAAGCTATTTATCAAATCTTCCAGAATTATTCTTTATATTTTTTGTTAAATAGCGAATCTTACTTTTTGCAATATATAAATCTTATATTATTTTTCTCAAATTTACAGGTCTTAAATTTTAGTCTTTAATTTTTTTTATTATTTTAAATTAATTCCTCACGATATTGTCCCGTTGGGGTCTTCCTTCTGTGTGGTTGGTGGTTGATAGAGAATGTCCTGTCTTCCTTCCTTGGGTTTTTTTTTGTTGGAGCGAGTTGTCGTTTTTATTTGAGAATGTCCCGCCTTCCTTTCCTGGTTTTTCTTGTTGGAGTTGTCGTTTTATTTGTTTTTGTTGTTCTTGTTTGTTTTTTTTGTTTTTTGTTTTTGTGTTCTTGTAATTGTTTGGTTTAAAATTTCGGTCCACCTTTGTTTTAATTCACTCTTAATGGATTATTTCATTAATTAATTTCCATTTACTTTATTGTTAACGATCACTGTCACTTGGTAGTGTCGTTTGGTGGATGTTTTAATTTTTCAACTAAAAATGTTGAGTTGTTGACCGCGCGAGTTCCGTTCCGTATGTTTAACTTATTTTTCATTAAACTATTTTTTGGAGCTTTATGTGACGCGGCCCCTTGAGTTGGGCGCCAGTTAAATTGTTTGTAGTTCGGTGAATTAAAAAAAATGAAAATTTTTTTTTTTAATTTCACAACTTGGTGTTAAACCTTTATTTATTAAACGCAAAAATTACAAGACACTTTTGATTTTTCTTAAATATTTTTGTCAACCGTTCGCGGTCTCGGTCAAAATAGGACTGACTTCTTAATTCTAAATCTGATCCAAAGAACCTCGGCCATCAGTTGTGTTTAGATTAGAGGCTTAAGATGAAACTGTCGCATCTTATTGTGAAATTCGATTAAGCTGGTCGATGCAATTTGGTGGGTACTTGAAACGCAAAAGGCGTAATTGATTGAGCTTCGGAGGGAAGCTGATGTTTACTTTTGATTTTGATTTGTTTATGGGGAACCGAGATCGGACCTCAGAGCCAAAGACAAAGCCGAAGGCAAATGCAGAGTTTGAAAATATTGTTTATAAAATTCATAAGTGGAAAGCCATAAGTGGCCTGGATTTATGGGTTGAATATTTGAGCCAAAGATCAAGCCAAAGGCAAATGCAGAGATTGAAAATATTGTTTATAAAAGCCATAAGTGGCCTGTATTTAGGGGTTGGATAACTTGTACGCCAAATTATTTATGCACGTAAATATGTATTATATTTGTACATATATTTGTATATTTGTAAATAATTGAACAAATATCTGTTACTGTTCTTAAGAAAAAATGTAAAAAACGGACGCAAAAATCTTGTTTCTATTATTTTTTCCACCACTGTAAATAAATGTTTGGCTGCACTAAATTTAACTATTTTGTTTGGCGAAAACGAACGAGGGGTAAAGGGGAGGGCGACAATGATGTGGATATGTATTTAAGTTTTTGTCAATTTTTGCCACAGGCAGTTTGTTAATAATTTAACTAACTACTCAAATTTTTAAGCTCTACTAATTTCAAGTACGTATGCGCCAAGAATTGAAAGGAGGGTGCAATATTTCAGCACAAGACGAAGATTTAATTTGTATCTTCTCAACTTTCAATTTTTCGCACAAATACCTGGGTTTCTGCCTTGGGATCCTTTAATCCCGCTGCCACTTTCCTGTTGCAGTCGATGCAGGTGCACGGCATGGGCGTAGATAGGTATCGATGAGTGGCGAAGATCCTGCGGTGATGATCCTGGAGGCTGGAGGCTTGAGGGTTTCACGACGCGGTGATTTTTGGGTTTTATGTTCCACAGCACGGACGCGTCGCGAGCAGCTCTTTAAATTGGAGGTATTTTTTTTTTTTGTTTTTATGTGTAATTACACAGTGTCACTGTTACTTTGTTTTTGTTTATTTATTAAATATCTCGCACTAAGTCCACCCGGGGGCGCCAAAATGTTTAACGAGATTGTTTTATCTCAAACCAAAAAAAAAGGGTGGCTGCTAATATTAAAAAAAAAACTGGACGAAAACAAAAACGAAAGGTCTTGCCTATTCAACGTTATAAATTCGAGTCTATTTTCTAATCTTAAGCCTAACTTATCTATTGCGGCGAAGCGGGGCGAATTCGCACAAGAGCGAATATGAGCTTTCGCTCCCGCTCCGCCCTAAGCTATCTAAGAGTAAATTTACAGACTAACAACTAACAAATACAATTCAGCTATAACTATAATTCAAATTTTTCGACTTCAATAAATGTAAATCAATTTACAATATTTATTTATTATCTGCATGCAGGCTTCATCTGCATGCAGGAATAAACATTTGTAACGTTCAAAATTAATAAAGTTCGTCTTTTTACTTACGGCTATGAAAACGCTCAATGACCAAACAGTGCCTATCATGCGCAGATATTTTACAGGCAGTTCATAGTTGACGCAGCCCTTTCTTATCCTTCGCAATTCGTATCTGTATATTAGAATAAAAATTAATACATATCTTTTGTTTGAAATTAACACTTACATAGAATGGTGTTAGTCGTGCTGAGGCCTATTGAATTCCTTAATTTGGATTTAATTAGGTTAACCGTTTGACCAGGACAAACACAATATTTTGATAGCCAAAGTTGCCATCTTAAAAAATCTCCGGATACCACCAGAATCTTTAAAGTGTAGCACCTACAACAAAATTTTTTTGTGTTTCTAATGTCCCACTTGATTTATGTTGTGTATGGGCGTAAAATTTCGGAAATATTCTTACATTCCAAGAACTGTGATTACGCGCACAATATCTTGGTGACGGAAAAAACATCAGTTTTCTTAAGAATTTTAAGTTATCCGGTAGCCTAAAAGTACTGACCCAATTATTTAGTCGTTTAAAAAAAATTTACTACCTCTGTTTTAATCAATTTAATTGTAAAATTTGTGCAGCGGTCCCAATTTTCTTTTTCTTTATTTTGATTTATATTCAGGGACTTAATCTTTTACATCTCAGTTTTGTCAGTTTCAAATATATCAAATTCAACTCCTGGTGGTATAACTAATTTTTTTTTTTTTTTTGGCGTTTTGCTTCGAAATGACTGGTTCACCCTTTGTAAGTCGCAAAGAATTGGCCTTTAAAATGTCAAGTAGAAATTTAACAATACGCTGAATTTCTAGTGCTGCGATTGGGCTTTAAAGCATTTTTTGTTAGCTGCATCTAAGCCAAAGTGCTATTTCAGTATTTCCCACTGCACTATAGGCCAAAAATCCCAAATTGCGGCATTTTGAAGATAAAAACACGAAACTTGGTACATACAAATAACTAAAAAATAAAGATAGAATTTCGGATTTTTTTAATTGGATCACGCCTTTCTTCCCGCCTACATTTTCATAAAACCTTCAAATCAAAGCCATATATTCTGCTTCAGTAGATAAGCAGCAGCTGATTTTTCTTTCATTGATTTTTCCTTCTTCTGTCAATTTCATTCGTCGCCCAATCAGAGGCTACATTTCCTCTTAATAATATTAATAAAATTAGTATTTTTTTGAATGTGAGCTTCAAATTAGCAGTTCCCTATAGATATCTAAGGACTCTTTTAATGCATTGCCATAGTTCTTTGTTATTATTATTTGTATATTGATTTAGAATACTTATTTGATAAGAAGCACTAAAATCTGGTCTTGTACACAGAAAATTCAGATTTATTTGTAGCAATTACTACATTATACACATACAATAAAATATATATATTTCTTGAAACATCTCCCTTATTTAAAATAAACAACGATCAACTTCAAGATTGTCAAATGCAACATCTTTTAACACACTTTCAAGCATTTCAAACCAGCATCTAGAAGCCTGCTTAAGGTCGTATATAGCTTTATTAAGTTTACATACTTTATACCCATAAAAATGAGTTTTGGAACATTTATGTAAATTTCATCCTTAAGAGTTCCATTTAAAAATGTGATTTACATATAATAATGTGACTATGTGGGGATATGTTATTTATGTTAAGTACGTTTCTGTTGACACAGCTTCACGCCAAAAACATTTATTGAGTTTAGCACAATTAATCATTCCTTTTCGGTGATTGTTCGAATCATCTGTTCTGATACACCATTTAATTGTGGAGTGAGAGGAACCGTTAAATGATAGCTTATGCCTTTTACAATACAGAACTTACGCATTTTGTTAAAGATATATTTCCTTCCCCCTCATGTACAGATTTAGCAACAAAGTCTTTAAAAACAAAAAACCCATCCGACTTGTATGTTAAACATTTTACACAGTAATGTGTATACTGATCAATAAAAACTGGTAGAGGGTATAATGTGTATACTGGTAGAGGGTGTGATAAGACCACAGACGTCGGAATGAACTACAAAAAGCGGTCGTTGTAGTACGTTCTGAATTGTGATTTGGTTTCCGGAGCTAGTAAGGTTGAGTATTTCCCTGTCGGTTGCATGTATAAACTTTCCACGATCCGCAATCTCAATAGCAACAGTTGATTGCAAACGTTCATACTCTAAGAACAGTGCTGTATCATTATTGAGATGGTTTGATGCCCCTAGGTCTAGGATAAACTTAATCTCATTTGAACTCACACCTGGTAGCTTCATCATCATGAATGCCAAACTACGCTCCGGCTGTGCTGTTGTTGTCATTGCTGCTATCTGCGCTTACCTTTTTTTATTACTATTTTTATTAGCATTCTGATTTCCTGCTTCATCAAAACGAAACAATCTTTCTTCAGATTACCTTATTTTCCACAGTAAAAAAATTTATGTTTTTACTTGAAATGGGGCTTAAACAGTTTCTTTTCAAACTTCTGCATTGCTTTATTTTTAAACTTAGTGGTATTAAACTCCTTTTTGCCTATTTATTGAAGAATTTTGACACTCGTACCTTTGTTTACATTTTTAAGCTTAATCTCCTGTTCAAGAAGTCGATTTTTCACAAAGGCTAATGTTAAGTTAGTTTCGGATAGAGTGTCCATTGTCGTTACATTTCCATCATAACTGGTTGGAGAGGTTAAACATTATGGGAAACTTTGTCCATTTCGTCTAGTTTTGCTCCAGACGCAATAAGTTCAGGAATAAGATCGACGAAGAGATTGAAGTGAATCAGAAGCGAAGTATCTCCTTTTATCTCCTGCCCAAAAGTTTCCGTCACAATAACGGTTGGGACGCAAATTTTGAAAAGCCAAGAAGTAGGATGTATTTTTACTGTTAGTAAAAACTATGAATGAATCACTTAAATATTTGATTATTAAACATTTTGAATTTTTTTCTGCCTTCATTTTCTTATCACTTATTTCTTCTTATTATTACTTATTATTATCACTTATTATTATATCACTTCTTCGCCAATTACTTTACAAATACAGCGCCCTAGCTCTAAACTTCCAGATTGAGTATTTTTCACCGTCAAACGGTTTAATATTTCGTTTGCCTTTTTTCGTCGGTTTAATTTTCAGTCACGGCAGCACAGCAACACAACACAGAAACTCCACCGAGCAACACAGTTACTTAAAATAGCAACTTTGATTCCCAACTCTTCTCAGCAACAATGTCTAGCATCAATGTCCAGCAACCTTTTTCAGCAACACTTCAGAAAGGTTTCACCGAATTCGTTGTGGCGTCTTTTCTTGTCGTTTTTCTGGAATCAGAGCTGCCAACTCTTGACCCGCAAAAAAAGCTGTTTTTGACGGGAAGAATGGAGAACGAATATAAAAAACTATTGAAAAAATCCAATGAAAAACTTAAAACAAAAGTATTAAAAAAGCTAAATAAATCTAAGTTATGTTAATTTATTAAGTTTAGTTAAGATTTCCATCATTTTATTTTTTTATTTATATCTTCTTCGTCTTCCTCATTTGCGTATGACATGTTAGTGCCTGTCGGGTCAAGCAGCAGCACGGCGTTTAATGTTTATGTTTAAATAATGTTTATGTAATGTTTAGTGTAATTATTAGTGTAATGTTTATTTATTAGGCTTAAGTTTGTACAAGGGCTTTGTTGATCGCAAGCCGACTCTTTCTCGGCCGCTCGACTCAACAAGCTTTCCATAGAGAGTTTTAGCTCGGCAATGTCTCGGTCGGGCCGCCCTCTCCACTTTCGAGAGCTTTAGCTCGAGGTGACTTGTCGGGCCGCCCTCTCTCTGTATTTTACTTGAGTCCCAGCATGCACCATAAGCTGGTCTATCTGCGGATCATCCGGCTTCATCTGCATGCAGGAATAAACATTTGTAACGTTCAAAATTAATTAAATTCGTCTTTTTATTTACGGCATTGAAAACGCTCAATGACCAAACAGTGCCTATCATGCGCAGATATTTTACAGGCAGTTCATAGTTGAAGCAGCCCTTTCTTATCCTTCGCAATTCGTATCTGTATATTAGAATAAAAATTAATACATATCTTTTGTTTGAAATTAACACTTACATAGAATGGTGTTAGTCGTGCTAAGGCCTATTGAATTCCTTAATTTGGATTTAATTAGGTTAACCGTTTGACCAGGACAAACACAATATTTTGATAGCCAAAGTTGCCATCTGTCAAAGTTGCCAATTTAATTGTAAAATATGTGCAGCGGTACCGATTTTCTTTTTCTTTATTTTGATTTATATTCAGGGACTTTATCTTTTACATCTCAGTTTTGTCAGTTTCAAATATATCAAATTCAACTCCTGGTGGTATAACTAATTTTTTTTTTTTTTGGCGTTTTGCTTCGAAATGACTGGTTCACCCTTTGTAAGTCGCAAAGAATTGGCCTTTAAAATGTCAAGTAGAAATTTAACAATACGCTGAATTTCTAGTGCTGCGATTGGGCTTTAAAGCATTTTTTGTTAGCTGCATCTAAGCCAAAGTGCTATTTCAGTATTTCCCACTGCACTATAGGCCAAAAATCCCAAATTGCGGCATTTTGAAGATAAAAACACGAAACTTGGTACTTACATATAACTAAAAAATAAAGATAGAATTTCGGATTTTTTTAATTGGATCACGCCTTTCTTCCCGCCTACATTTTCATAAAACCTTCAAATCAAAGCCATATATTCTGCTTCAGTAGATAAGCAGCAGCTGATTTTTCTTTCATTGATTTTTCCTTCTTCTGTCAATTTCATTCGTCGCCCAATCAGAGGCTACATTTCCTCTTAATAATATTAATAAAATTAGTATTTTTTTGAATGTGAGCTTCAAATTAGCAGTTCCCTATAGATATCTAAGGACTCTTTTAATGCATTGCCATAGTTCTTTGTTATTATTATTTGTATATTGATTTAGAATACTTATTTGATAAGAAGCACTAAAATCTGGTCTTGTACACAGAAAATTCAGATTTATTTGTAGCAATTACTACATTATACACATACAATAAAATATATATATTTCTTGAAACATCTCCCTTATTTAAAATAAACAACGATCAACTTCAAGATTGTCAAATGCAACATCTTTTAACACACTTTCAAGCATTTCAAACCAGCATCTAGAAGCCTGCTTAAGGTCGTATATAGCTTTATTAAGTTTACATACTTTATACCCATAAAAATGAGTTTTGGAACATTTATGTAAATTTCATCCTTAAGAGTTCCATTTAAAAATGTGATTTACATATAATAATGTGACTATGTGGGGATATGTTATTTATGTTAAGTACGTTTCTGTTGACACAGCTTCACGCCAAAAACATTTATTGAGTTTAGCACAATTAATCATTCCTTTTCGGTGATTGTTCGAATCATCTGTTCTGATACACCATTTAATTGTGGAGTGAGAGGAACCGTTAAATGATAGCTTATGCCTTTTACAATACAGAACTTACGCATTTTGTTAAAGATATATTTCCTTCCCCCTCATGTACAGATTTAGCAACAAAGTCTTTAAAAACAAAAAACCCATCCGACTTGTATGTTAAACATTTTACACAGTAATGTGTATACTGATCAATAAAAACTGGTAGAGGGTATAATGTGTATACTGGTAGAGGGTGTGATAAGACCACAGACGTCGGAATGAACTACAAAAAGCGGTCGTTGTAGTACGTTCTGAATTGTGATTTGGTTTCCGGAGCTAGTAAGGTTGAGTATTTCCCTGTCGGTTGCATGTATAAACTTTCCACGATCCGCAATCTCAATAGCAACAGTTGATTGCAAACGTTCATACTCTAAGAACAGTGCTGTATCATTATTGAGATGGTTTGATGCCCCTAGGTCTAGGATAAACTTAATCTCATTTGAACTCACACCTGGTAGCTTCATCATCATGAATGCCAAACTACGCTCCGGCTGTGCTGTTGTTGTCATTGCTGCTATCTGCGCTTACCTTTTTTTATTACTATTTTTATTAGCATTCTGATTTCCTGCTTCATCAAAACGAAACAATCTTTCTTCAGATTACCTTATTTTCCACAGTAAAAAAATTTATGTTTTTACTTGAAATGGGGCTTAAACAGTTTCTTTTCAAACTTCTGCATTGCTTTATTTTTAAACTTAGTGGTATTAAACTCCTTTTTGCCTATTTATTGAAGAATTTTGACACTCGTACCTTTGTTTACATTTTTAAGCTTAATCTCCTGTTCAAGAAGTCGATTTTTCACAAAGGCTAATGTTAAGTTAGTTTCGGATAAAGTGTCCATTGTCGTTACATTTCCATCATAACTGGTTGGAGAGGTTAAACATTATGGGAAACTTTGTCCATTTCGTCTAGTTTTGCTCCAGACGCAATAAGTTCAGGAATAAGATCGACGAAGAGATTGAAGTGAATCAGAAGCGAAGTATCTCCTTTTATCTCCTGCCCAAAAGTTTCCGTCACAATAACGGTTGCGACGCAAATTTTGAAAAGCCAAGAAGTAGGATGTATTTTTACTGTTAGTAAAAACTATGAATGAATCACTTAAATATTTGATTATTAAACATTTTGAATTTTTTTCTGCCTTCATTTTCTTATCACTTATTTCTTCTTATTATTACTTATTATTATCACTTATTATTATATCACTTCTTCGCCAATTACTTTACAAATACAGCGCCCTAGCTCTAAACTTCCAGATTGAGTATTTTTCACCGTCAAACGGTTTAATATTTCGTTTGCCTTTTTTCGTCGGTTTAATTTTCAGTCACGGCAGCACAGCAACACAACACAGAAACTCCACCGAGCAACACAGTTACTTAAAATAGCAACTTTGATTCCCAACTCTTCTCAGCAACAATGTCTAGCATCAATGTCCAGCAACCTTTTTCAGCAACACTTCAGAAAGGTTTCACCGAATTCGTTGTGGCGTCTTTTCTTGTCGTTTTTCTGGAATCAGAGCTGCCAACTCTTGACCCGCAAAAAAAGCTGTTTTTGACGGGAAGAATGGAGAACGAATCTAAAAAACTATTGAAAAAATCCAATAAAAAACTTAAAACAAAAGTATTAAAAAAGCTAAATAAATCTAAGTTATGTTAATTTATTAAGTTAAGTTAAGATTTCCATCATTTTATTTTTTATTTATATCTTCTTCGTCTTCCTCATTTGCGTATGACATGTTAGTGTCTATCATGCGCAGATATTTTACAGGCAGTTCATAGTTGACGCAGCCCTTTCTTATCCTTCGCAATTCGTATCTGTATATTAGAATAAAAATTAATACATATCTTTTGTTTGAAATTAACACTTACATAGAATGGTGTTAGTCGTGCTGAAGCCTATTGAATTCCTTAATTTGGATTTAATTAGGTTAACCGTTTGACCAGGACAAACACAATATTTGGATAGCCAAAGTTGCCATCTTAAAAAAATCTGCGTATACCACCAAAATCTTTAAAGTGTAGCACCTAAAACAAAATTTTGTTTGTGTCTCTAATGTCCCAGTTGATCAAATTTATGTTGTTGTATGGAAATAATGGTTGTATGGAATTGTTGTATGTTGTAAATTTCGGAAATATTCTTACATTCCAAGAACTGTGATTACGCGCACAATATCTTGGAAAAAACATAAGAATTTTAAGTTATCCGGTAGCCTAAAAGTACCCAATTATTTAGTCTGTAAACTGATTTACATTTATTAAAGTCGAAAATTTGTATATTATTGAAGTCGAAAAAATTTGAATTATATTTATAGCTGAATTGTATTTGTTAGTTGTTAGTCTGTAAATTTACTCTTAGATAGCTTAGGGCGGAGCGGGAGCGAAAGCTCATATTCGCTCTTGTGCGAATTCGCCCCGCTTCGCCGCAATAGATAAGTTAGGCTTAAGATTAGAGAAAGATTAGAAAATATACTCGAATTTATAACGTTGAAGAAGCAAGACCTTTCGTTTTCGTTTTCGCCCAGTTTCTTATTAAATATTAGCAGCCACCCTTTTTTTTTGGTGTGAGATAAAACAATCTCGTTAAACATTTTGGCGCCCCCGGGTGGACTTAGTGCGAGATATTTAATAAATAAACAAAAACAAAGTAACAGTGACACTGTGTAATTACACATAATTACACACAAAAAAAATATATATATATATACATACAATTTAAAGAGCTGCTCGCGACGCGTCCGTGCTGTGGAACATAAAACCCAAAAATCACCGCGTCGTGAAACCCTCAAGCCTCGCAGGATCGTCACCGCAGGATCATCACCGCAGGATCATCACCGCAGGATCATCACCGCAGGAACTTCGCCACTTATCATAACCAATCTCCTTCCATGCCGTGCACCTGCATCGACTGCAACAGGAAAGTGGCAGCGGGATTAAAGGATCCCAAGGCAGAACCCCAGGTATTTGTGCGAAAAATTGAAAGTTGAGAAGAGACAAATTAAATCTTCGTCTTGTGCTGAAATATTGCACCCTCCTTTCAATTCTTGGCGCATACGTACTTGAAATTAGTAGAGCTTAAAAATTTGAGTAGTTAGTTAAATTATTAACAAACTGCCTGTGGCTAAAATTGACAAAAACATACATAAATACATATCCACATCACTGTCGCCCTCCCCTTTACCCCTCGTTCGTTTTCGCCAAACAAAATAGTTAAATTTAGAGCAGCCAAACATTTATTTATATACAAATATATGTATGTACAAATATAATACATATTTACGTGCATAAATAATTTGGCGTACATACAAATATATGCAGCGGTAAAATTTTCGTTTTCGCTCCAACCGTTGTCCGCTGCTATATATGTATGTATGTATATGCATTAGTTTGGCGCATTTTATTTTACCGGAACGCCAAGTGACGCGCTACCCTATAATTGTGGGGTATACACCTTTTTCGGTGTCATTGGCAACCAACTATTTTTTTTGGATACTCAGTGCCTCGACTATCAACATAATTCGACTATCAAATAATTAATTAATTATTTTATCTTTTTTCGCCATATTAATTAATTATTTTTCGTTTTCGCTAGATATTAAATTAAATATATTTTTCGTTCGTTTTCGTTTTTTGAATTTAATTTATTAATTAAATAATTAAAATTAAAAAATTTTTTTATATTAGTCAAAATTTTTATTTTTTTTTTGCTAATTAACCAATAAATTAAAAAATTTTTTATTTAAAAAATAAAAACAAAAATTTTAAATTTTTTATCGTCGTCTGTTTATTAAAAATAAATAAATAAATTTTAAAATGGAAAGTAATAAACAGAAAGTAAAATCCACGACTCTTGATGAATTAAGAAGAAGATTAAATGTCAGAGTAAAAAGCATTCGCCGGTTAGAGGAACGTTTGGAAGCTGGGTCAGTTCCTTTAGTGAAGACCGAGCTAGAGTGCACGCTTCAGGTTTTAAATGAGACAATATTTAAGGCAAACGAGTTGCAAGACCAGATCGAGCAATTAGATGAGGAAGATGAATTTGGAGCCGAGTTGGAAGAATTAGAGATAACAACTAAGGCAAGGGTGATGTCTTTATTAAATGCCTTCACGTTAGCTGAAGAGTCCCCACCAGCTACTGCAATTTCTGCAGCCCCAACTCGAGCTCGACTTCCCAGTTTGGCATTGCCAAAATTCAGTGGAAACTATTCGGAGTTTAAAAATTTCATGAGTCTCTTTGAGACATTAGTAGACAAGGATGTGAACATTCCTGTTATCGAGAAATTTAACCATTTAATTTCTTGCCTCTCTGGTGAAGCCTTAGGAACTATCAAGGCATTCCAAGTCACCGAGAGTAATTACGACAAAAGCTATTGCTAGTCTAAAAAGAGTTTACGATAACGAATGTCTCATCTTTGCGAACCAAATAAGCAAATTATTCAGCCTTCCGAAAGTTTCCCAGCCGTCTGCGTCGTCGTTGAGAGGTCTCATCGACACAGTGTCATCGATCTATGGGTCACTATTATCCATAGGAGATGACACTAAAATTGCAAACTCAATGATCATTCATTTAGTTTTGAGTAGAGTAGATCCAGTGACCAGAGAAAAATGGGAAGAGTCACTGGATTATGAGGAATTGCCGCTGTAGTCCGATTTCGAAAAAATATTAAACCGTAGGTACCAGCACCTGTCCGCTGAAGAGACTGGCAAGCCAAAACAGGAGAAAATTGGGTTCGGGAAGCAGCACAATAGGAGTTCGTTGGCTTGCTCCGCTTCCAATAAACAAGCTTGCAGTTATTGCAACGCACAAGACCATAGTCTTGCCCAGTGTAGTCCGTTCGCTCGCCTTACTGTAATGCAACGGTTTGAGTTTGTCAAGTCAGCCTCATTATGTTTAAATTGTCTGCGAAAAGGTCACACGGTTGCGAAGTGTAAATCGACTAGATGTCAAATTTGTGCAAGATCGCACCACAAACTTCTGCACCGATTTACTGTGACCGAAAATAACTTGGCGTTACCTCCACCAAATGAACATCCTCCCCCAGCGCTACATCTTGATGGCCCTTCTACGTCACATGCTTTGCATGCGTCATCACTAGAAAGGGTTTTGTTAGCGACGTCGATCGTAAGCGTTAGAACTAAAAATGGCGAGCATATATTGGCCCGAGCACTACTTGACTCTGGGTCACAAATGAACTTCATTACTGAAGAACTTGCTCAACGCTTACAGATCCGTAGGGAGGAATCGTGTATCAACTTGCTTGGAATTGGTCAAGCTAATTCCCAGGTTAAGAAAAAGATACACACTGTGGTGAAGTCAACGATTAATGGTAGTGAGTTTCCGTTCGACTTTTGGATTTTGAAACCTATCTCGGGTTATCACCCTGACCAGTCAGTGAACGTGAAAGATTGGGACCTACCAAAGAACTTGCCGCTAGCAGACCCATATTTCTACAAACCTCAGCGGATAGATATGTTAATTGGAGCTGAGTCATTTTTCGAATTGTTGTCCGTTGGCCAAATAAAACAAGGGCCAAACCATCCCATCCTCCAAAAAACTCTCCTTGGATGGATAGTATCGGGAAAATATAAGGCAAATACCTCAACTCCTCAACAGCCTGTCTCTAGCCTGAATTGCCAAGAAGAACTACTCGAGTCGATAGATGGCAATTTGAAAAAATTCTGGTCGTTGGAAGAAGTACCAACTTCCAAAAAGCTTTTGTCACCTGAACAAGAGTTATGTGAGGAACATTATCAGAAAAATACAGTTGTGCTGCCTTCAGGTCGATTTGAAGTCAGGCTTCCATTTAAATCGGATCCAAGCGTTTTGGGAAACTCGTTCGAGGTAGCCAAACGCCGTTTTTTGTCGCTCGAGAGAAGATTATCTCGAGATCCGAATTTAAAGAAAATGTATGTGGAATTCATGGAAGAATACGAATCCTTAGGTCATATGTCCCCTACAAGCAATGATGTTCTTGCTACTCCACACTACGTCATACCCCATCAGTGTGTCTTACGGCCTCAAAGCACATCGACCAAATTACGAGTCGTGTTTGATGCGTCTTGTAAGACATCAACACATAAGTGTCTTAACGATCTGTTGATGGTTGGTCCTACCATCCAGGAAGAGTTGTATTCAATTCTTCTTAGGTTATGGCTGAACAGATTCGCTCTGATAGCCGACATAAAAAAGATGTATCGCCAAGTAATGGTAAATGAAGCCGATAGGCGATACCAGTTGATAGTGTGGAGGAAAGACCCATCAGAGTCCTTGAAACTGTGCAAGCTCAACACCGTTACATATGGCACTGCGCCAGCCCCATTCCTGGCCATAAGGTGTTTGAAGAGGTTGAGTGAATCTGTGAAAAATACATTCCCTTGAGCTGCCGAAGTTATGACTTTTACGTCGACGACATGTTAACGGGTGCTGGTTGCATTGAGGAGCTAAAGACAATTAAGTCTGAAGTAACTCAGGTTCTTCAAAACGCTGGGTTTGAATTGAGCAAGTGGTTTTCAAACTCGCCTGAAGTTACTGCATCCGAGAGCACGGTTAAGCCAATAACACTTTCGGACTCAGAACTGACTAAAGCATTAGGAATCGCTTGGGTTCCTAAAGAAGATGTATTTAAATTTGAAATTGATGCTTATGTCATGGGTCAAAGGGCGACCAAGCGGAACATCCTTTCGGTGACATCGAAGTTGTTTGACCCCCTTGGCCTATTAAGCCCTATACTTATAAAAGGAAAGATCCTATTGCAGGAACTTTGGCTAAATAAGCTAGATTGGGATGAGTCAATTCCACTGCACTTAGAAACAGCGTGGAACAAAATACAAGTTGCCCTGTCGCAATTAGAGGACATCTCAATTCTGAGATTCGTGTTTACCGAGCCGATGTCACCGATTTAAATTCATGCCTTTTCTGACGCATCGATGAGAGCCCATGGAGCCTGCGTCTATATTCGTTGCGAATCTGCAGAAGGTATTAAAGTTTCATTGTTGACGGCAAAGTTCAAAGTAGCGCCGTTCAAGACAGCTCACAGATCTCTGCCGCAAGATAAAGCCTCTAATAAAAGTTCCGATCGAACGTCTTGAGTTATATGCCGCTCACCTTCTCGCAGATCTCTGCCGCAAGATAAAGCCTCTAATAAAAGTTCCGATCGAACGAAGTGTATTTTGGTCGGATTCAGAAGTAACTCTTCATTGGATTCGTTCCCATCCATCGTCGATGTCAACGTTCGTATCGAATAGAGTAGCTGAAATTCAAGAGTGGTCAGAGGATAGCACGTGGCGGCATGTACCAACTAAACAGAACCCGGCAGATATAGTGTCCAGAGGTGGAGACGTAAAGGAGACTGTAGAATCGATCTGGTTTACAGGTCCATCGTTTTAAAGGAACCGGAAGATAAGTGGCCGACGAGCCCCCGGTTTGATCTGTCACCAGAACTTCTACAGATGGAAGCGAAAAAGAATGCGGTCGGATTAACCGCAATCGTATCTACCTCAGATTTATTGGAAGTGATAGAAGGTTATTCCTCTCACCTAAAACTGCTGCGAGTGTTCGTTTATATGTTCCGCTTTATAAGGAAATCGAAGAAATTAGTAGTGAATTCTGATATTGTTCCCTCACCTGTCGAATATAATGAAGCATTTAAGAAAATAGTCGAAATAGTCCAAGAGCACGAGTATCAAGATGAAATAGAAAAGATCCGAAAAAATTTAAGTGTTAGCCCTAGCCTACAAAAGTTAAATCCCTTTCTACACGAATCTTCAAAGGCTGGGCTTACCTTTTCGTTGTTGCGGGTTGGGGGGCGACTAGCTAATGCTCCTATATCGTACGATGCCAAGTTTCCAGTATTGTTGACAAAACGCTCTCAATTTGTTCAGAGCTACGTCCGATACTTGCACGAGTCGAATTTTCATGTGGGTCCACGAGCACTTGTGAGTCTTTTGCGACAGCGCATATGGATCGTAAATGCGCAGGAAGTCTGAAAAAATCCCAAATTGCGGCATTTTGAAGATAGAAACACGAAACTTGGTACATATAACTAAAAAATAAAGATAAAATTTCGGATTTTTTTAATTGGACCACGCCTTTTTTCCCGCCTACATTTTCATAAAATTCAAATTTTCGATGTTTTTAAAATTTTTTTAAATATTTTAACGCAATATATTTAATAAATGTCCACTAAATGTATTTAATGAATATATTTTTTGTCAAAATTTTGTTATAAAGTTGATTCGGATAGCTGAAAAATTAAATTTAAAACTATAGCCCAATATTAAGTTTTGTAATACCATACCTCGGTGCCCAGTTAATAATTTATTCTTCCCAAAGTTCTTCCTTCAACTCCAAGGAATCCAGCCCGGGTATTTCGAATTCATTGTCTCCATTATCTTCCACCTGATTCACGTTATATTCTTCCCAAAGCTCTTCCTTCAACTCCAAGGAATCCAGCCCGGGTATTTCGAATTCATTATCTCCAACATCTTCCACCTGATTCACGTTATTGTCTACACATGCCCCTGTTGTTGGAAGCTCAATATCAGGATATTCCAAAATAGCTTTTATTCCAAAGAGTTTTTATTCAAAAGAGCGTTCCTTTAGATTTATAGTTGAAAGCAGTGGGTCAGAGGAACCCAATGCTCTATTGAACTATTCTTATATAGTATTCAGGCGACTTTTTTTCCTTGCATGAGAAAGCCTATCGCATTTGTACAATTAATTACGGGCTTTTGACGCATTTTCCCCGAAAGCACCTAGAGGAAGTACAAAGGTTTCCATAATTTGGTGCCGATGTATCAATACTTTATGCACAGTTGGAGCCGTTGGGTACCAATCATAGGTTTCAATGTATAAGTTGAAGGTTTTTTACATAAATTTTTTAATTTTTCTGGGCATACTCTACAAGATGCAGGAATTTAAATGATATAAAAATTATTTTAAATGTTCTCGTTGTTGAGAAACGGAACCTATTCTGGCGACGTTGCCAGTATTCAAGGTGACTTATATTCATGTTGCTGAAAAGCTGAGCAACATGCATCTTCCACTTAACATATGTATACCAAGTTACCATGGCAATGCAGATCGACGCGTCGTCAATTCTTAGTATTCGTTTTTTCTTTCTTTTCTTTATACGCATTACGGCGCTGCGTCGCATTTAGTATTTAAGTCAGTTATTCTTTAGCAGTGAATCCGAGAACACGCAGCTTCTATACAGTCCACTTCAATAAACTATTTTGGGAAAATTAACTACGCATTACATTTCTCATCATAGAAAAGTTTGGTCCTTCGAGCCGGATTGACCGGAAGAATAATTCGCTAGGCATTGCCTTAAATGGAGGAATACAAACTACTGGTTGCGGGGCGCCGCAGACTCAAGGGTACGATCACGTGGATCGTGTCCTTAGCTGAGCGTTTACCTGCAACACAATCAAAGGATAGAATCGAAGTTTTGCTGGAACGATTAGATTTTGCATGGAGCGAATTCGAAAAGCTTGGAGATGCATTTTCCGTTCATGATCAGATCGATGGGTATGTAGATCTAGACGACGACAACGCAGAATACGAAGGAAGGTACCTGAGGGCAAGGGAGTTCCTTGTCTCAGCAAAGCGCTCACTGGAGCCACAAACACCATCAACAAGTCAATGCAATGACTCAATGGGCAATGTAGGCTCACTTCTCCAGTTGCTACAGCAACAACAGATGCTGGAACGTATGGCTGTTTCCGACGCAGCAAGTACACCTATTTCAAACAATGGCGTCGTGGACGCAGAACCAATGCACAATGAATTACCGAAAATTCAGACTAAACGTTTTGCTGGAGACTACAAGGAATGGCCAGCATTTCGAGACATATATGACAGTACCATTCATATGAAACGACATCACTGTTGACCGATGAGGCGGCAAGCCTTATTGCGCATTTACCAATTACAGAAAGCGCATACGAAACAGCAGTTTTGCGTTTAAACGAGAGATACGACAGACCACGCCACATGTTTATTCCCTTTTGGAGAAATTCACGAAGCTACCGGAGACCACAAGGATTGATGTATCAGTCCTACGTAAAGTAACTGATGGAGCAAACGAGATAGTTCGAGCGTTGGACGCGATCGGAGAAAACATACGGGATTGCTAAATCATCTTTTTGATTTTGCAAAAAATGGATGCCGAAACACGCCGTAAATGGATCGAGGACAGCCGCGATTTGAAGTCACCAACAACCAACGATTTGTTTAAGTTCCTGGATACTCGATGTGAGGAATTTGAACTCAGTCAACGCCAAAGCAATTGGGATGGCAAACCTAAGCAGCAGGAAAAGGCAAAAAGACCTATGCATGCCATGTTGGCTGTCGAGAGGGGCACTTATGTCAGAGGCAATGTGAACGAGCACCACCTAGCAGGCTCTGCGGACTTCCTGGCGCTGAATGTTGAGCAACGGCGATCAATTGCAAAGGAAAAATCGGTATGTTTCAACTGTTTGAGATCGGGACATTTTACAAGGCAGTGTGAATCCAAATTCAACTGTAGAACATGCCACGGACGACATCATACGCTACTACATGTAGTAGGCTTTGCAGCAACTACGAACACTTCGCAGGCTACGGTACAGGACGTACCAACTGGAAGGGAGAATCAGCGTAATCAGGACGAATCTCAAGCTACATCGGTGACAGTGAGTCACATAGCACGAGCACATGGCTCACAATCGGCTGCATACGCACAAGGCCTTGCAGAAATTACACATCTCATCTTGCAATTCTCATCTCTCGTTAAAATTTAAAATTTTTGATAACGTTTTGACATTTGCAAAAGCTCTTCTGGCGGTATGAAAACATCATTACTATTGCCACTTCCATTTTGCTTAGTCTACGTTCAAACCCATTTCATCCCATAATCTAAGTTTCATCCCATAATATATGTTTTTCGTAACGCAAGGACATCTTTGCCTAATCCTGTGACTCGCCATTTCTTTATTCCATATTTATGGCTACTATAATATGGTTTTGAAATATGAAAATTTATTGATCCAATATTCCCGTTATAATTTTTTTCGGTTTTTCCTGGAACCATTCCTAGAAAGCGGTACATTTTTGCATGCACTTGAATAGGGACAGACGTGATTTCATCATTCTGAAGTTTATTATTTGTCAACTTACACACTTTCAAATATAAATAAAACAGAATGGGCCGCGGCAAGGCTCTAACTGCTTGTTAAATAAGTTTGTTTTATCTCACACTCTAAAAAATAACAAAAAGGGTGGCTGCCGAATATTTAAAATAGGGGCGAAAAACGAGAACGAAAAAAATGATCTTGCCTCTTCAACGTTATAATTTCGATTATAATTTTCTCTAATCTTAAGCCTAACATCTATTGCGGCGAAGCGGGCGAATTCGCACAAGAGCGAATATGAGCTTTCGCTCCCGCTCCGCCCTAAGCTATCTTAGAGTAATTTTAGATACTAACAACTACAAAATACAATTTAACTATAAACTATACTTCAAATTTTCGACAACTTCAATATAATAACAAATCAAGTAACACGCGTCACTAATAATATTACTATTACTTGGCAATACATTTTTTTTATGTCGTCTATCAGAGCGACTCTGTTCAGCCGGAACCTAAGAAGAATTGAATACAACTCTTCCTGGATGGTAGGACCAACCATCAACAGATCGTTAAGACACTTATGTGTTGATGTCTTACAAGACGCTTCAAACACGACTCGTAATTTGGTCGATATGCTTTGAGGCCGTAAGACACACTGATGGGGTATGACGTAGTGTGGAGTAGCAAGAACATCATTGCTTGTAGGGGACATATGACCTAAAGATTCGTATTCTTCCATGAATTCCACATACATTTTCTTTAAATTCGGATCTCGAGATAATCTTCTCTCGAGCGACAAAAAACGGCGTTTGGCTACCTCGAACGAGTTTCCCAAAACGCTTGGATCCGATTTAAATGGAAGCCTGACTTCAAATCGACCTGAAGGCAGCACAACTGTATTTTTCTGATAATGTTCCTCACATAACTCTTGTTCAGGTGACAAAAGCTTTTTGGAAGTTGGTACTTCTTCCAACGACCAGAATTTTTTCAAATTGCCATCTATCGACTCGAGTAGTTCTTCTTGGCAATTCAGGCTAGAGACAGGCTGTTGAGGAGTTGAGGTATTTGCCTTATATTTTCCCGATACTATCCATCCAAGGAGAGTTTTTTGGAGGATGGGATGGTTTGGCCCTTGTTTTATTTGGCCAACGGACAACAATTCGAAAAATGACTCAGCTCCAATTAACATATCTATCCGCTGAGGTTTGTAGAAATATGGGTCTGCTAGCGGCAAGTTCTTTGGTAGGTCCCAATCTTTCACGTTCACTGACTGGTCAGGGTGATAACCTGAGATAGTTCTCAAAATCCAAAAGTCGAACGGAAACTCACTACCATTAATCGTTGACTTCACCACAGTGTGTATCTTTTTCTTAACCTGGGAATTAGCCTGACCAATTCCAAGCAAGTTGTGACAAGTTTTTCAGTAATGAAGTTCATTTGTGACCCAGAGTCAAGTAGTGCTCGGGCCAATATATGCTCGCCATTTTTAGTTCTAACGCTTACGATCGACGTCGCTAACAAAACCCTTTCTAGTGATGACGCATGCAAAGCATGTGACGTAGAAGGGCCATCAAGATGTAGCGCTGGGGGAGGATGTTCATTTGGTGGAGGTAACGCCAAGTTATTTTCGGTCACAGTAAATCGGTGCAGAAGTTTGTGGTGCGATCTTGCACAAATTTGACATCTAGTCGATTTACACTTCGCAACCGTGTGACCTTTTCGCAGACAATTTAAACATAATGAGGCTGACTTGACAAACTCAAACCGTTGCATTACAGTAAGGCGAGCGAACGGACTACACTGGGCAAGACTATGGTCTTGTGCGTTGCAATAACTGCAAGCTTGTTTGTTGGAAGCAGAGCAAGCCAACGAACTCTTATTGTGCTGCTTCCCGAACCCAGTTTTCTCCTGTTTTGGCTTGCCAGTCTCTTCAGGGGACAGGTGCTGGTACCTACGATTTAATTTATTTCGAAATCGTACCACAGCGGCAATTCCTCATAATCCATTGACTCTTCCCATTTTTCTCTGGATCAACTCTACTCTGAGTATTGAGTTTACAATTTTAGTGTCATCTCCTATGGATAATAGTGACCCATTGATCGGTGACACTGTGTCGATGAGACCTCTCTCAGAGGGCGCAGAGGGCTGGGAAACTTTCGAAAGGCTGAAAAATTTGCTTATTTGGTTCGCAAAGATGAGACATTCGTTATCGTAAACTCTTTTCAGACTAGCAACAGCTTTGTCATAATTACTCTCGGTGACTTAGAATGCCTTGATAGTTCCTAAGGCTTCACCAGAGAGGCAAAAAATTAAATGGTTGAATTTCTCGATAACAGGAATGTTCACATCCTTGTCTACTAATGTTTCAAAGAGACTCAAAAAATTTGAAATTTGACCACTTTTTCTAGCCAAAAAACATTTTTTGAAAGTTAAAGGATTAAAATAATTTTAACTGCATATCATTCACAATAGATTCATTTTTAATGTTGCATACCAGAAATTTTCATAGATGGCACTGCGAAGAAATCAGCTGTTAAAAACAGCTGTTGATGTTAACATTTACATGAGCTTTATTTAATTTACGATTTTTTGGTGCGATTTTAAAAACGCGAATACTGAAAATTTTATGGACAAAATCAAAAGTTTTGAAATTAATACTTTTTGTAGTTTGTATTATGTGTCCGCCCTAAGCTATCTTAGAGTAAATTTAGAGACTAACAATTACAAAATACAATTCAACTATAAACTATACTTCAAATTTTCGACAACTTCAATATAATAAAAAATCAACTGCTGTTGAAAAAAGCATAATGGCGTCCTTTTATCTACTGCTGAGAAGCTTCAATCTCACACTGTGCGGCTTCGAAAATTCATTCAAAACTACATTTAAATGCAAGTGTGGATACAGTACGGAGAGTTATACGGCAAGCTAATCATCTAAAAAGATTGAAACTAAAACAAAGCCTCTGTTAAATTACCAAAAAAAGGATTCTCGCCTCATCTATGCACGTTATGATATGGCTTGGCAGAAGGAATGGCATACTGTTGTGTTTTGAGATGAAAAGCGTTTTAACTTGGATGGACCTGATGGTTTTTCATATTATTTTCATTATATAAGAAAAGAAAAACACTTTATGTCCCGTCACCATTGCCGTGAGAAGGGTGTAATAGTATGTAACATACTATGGGACATGCAAGCTACAGATTGTGTCTTCTAAAATGAACGCAACGCATTACAAAGGCTTACTCGAGAAAGCGTTTTCTAAGACAAAAAACATCTTTGGATCATTATCGTGGACTTTCCAATAGCATAATGCCCCAATCCACACAGCACGAATGGTAAAAGCTTGGATTCGACAGCAAAACATGGATCTTATGGAGTGGCCCCCATATTCTCCGGATCTCAATGTAATTGAGAATATGTGAGGAAGGATGACAAAAAAATTATATAAATCTGAAAGACAATACAAGGACATACAAGCATTAACGGATGCTATCAACACAGCCTGAAGTGAAATATCCTTAGATTACATAAAGGCACTATATGACTCTATTCCTATTCCTATACTATATGACTCTAATAGGATTTATGAGGTTATATCCAACAATGGTGGCCACACACATTATTAAAATAGTTTAATTTGAAAAATTTTTTATAAATAAGCCACTTATAATAATAAGTGAGGTTCTTTTGGATTTTTCCGAAAATTAAGCAAACTATGAGAATGGATTGCCGGAAAATGAAAAGACTTACGAACTTATGCTTCGTTGTTTATTAAAGATTTAAAAAAAAAAATATGCAGGAAATTCAAAATTACGGCTTCAAAATGGCGGATCTTGTCGACCTCTATTTTTCTGCTTTGTCGAGTGTCGGGCCGCTGGTAGTGAACGGAAATTAGAAATGAGTATAATTTATTAAAATTGATGGAATTTCCTATGCCTTATACCTAACGACAATTAATTTTGGTAAAAAAAGAACATTTCATGGACGTTTAAAAAAAATTGACATTTTTTCTCTTATTTTTACTTTGATATCGTTTAAAAATTATAAATAAACAATTTTTTATGCCAATTTTAGGCATAAGGCATACAAAAAAGTATGTTTTTTTAAACATTTTTTGAATGAAGGAAATCGGATCAATAGAATGAGTCCTGTGCGCGACAAGAGGTTTGAAAACATGGTTCCGAAAAAAACGCGTTTAAAGTTTTTAGAAACTTTGCCTTGAGATAGCTTTCTTGTTTTCATGGGTATGTTTGACACGCTCTAGCTCAAGAAATATGCGTCGTATCGAAATATCCTTTGGCACGTATATTCTACACATATGTAACTTTCATTCGATCGATTTCAATCGAATTTTTCTAAAAAATCAAAAAGAACCTTCCCTTAAGGGGTTATATACAGTTGTACCGCGCAAAAATATGGATTTTTAGCGATTTTTTTTAACACCATAAAAAATATTTATGAAAAATGTTTTACCGACGTTGTTTAGTACATGTTTCTGGGTACCTAATTAAATTTTTTCATAAAAAAATATTACATAACAAAAATGTTATAGCCGAATTCCCGGATCGTCTTTTTTCGATGGTGTCTTGCGGTGGACATGATTTCTCGAAAACGGTTCATCCGAAATCCAAAATTCAAAAAAGTTAAGTAAGTAAGAAGTAAGAAGAATTGAATACAACTCTTCCTGGATGGTAGGACCAACCATCAACAGATCGTTAAGACACTTATGTGTTGATGTCTTACAAGACGCTTCAAACACGACTCGTAATTTGGTCGATATGCTTTGAGGCCGTAAGACACACTGATGGGGTATGACGTAGTGTGGAGTAGCAAGAACATCATTGCTTGTAGGGGACATATGACCTAAAGATTCGTATTCTTCCATGAATTCCACATACATTTTCTTTAAATTCGGATCTCGAGATAATCTTCTCTCGAGCGACAAAAAACGGCGTTTGGCTACCTCGAACGAGTTTCCCAAAACGCTTGGATCCGATTTAAATGGAAGCCTGACTTCAAATCGACCTGAAGGCAGCACAACTGTATTTTTCTGATAATGTTCCTCACATAACTCTTGTTCAGGTGACAAAAGCTTTTTGGAAGTTGGTACTTCTTCCAACGACCAGAATTTTTTCAAATTGCCATCTATCGACTCGAGTAGTTCTTCTTGGCAATTCAGGCTAGAGACAGGCTGTTGAGGAGTTGAGGTATTTGCCTTATATTTTCCCGATACTATCCATCCAAGGAGAGTTTTTTGGAGGATGGGATGGTTTGGCCCTTGTTTTATTTGGCCAACGGACAACAATTCGAAAAATGACTCAGCTCCAATTAACATATCTATCCGCTGAGGTTTGTAGAAATATGGGTCTGCTAGCGGCAAGTTCTTTGGTAGGTCCCAATCTTTCACGTTCACTGACTGGTCAGGGTGATAACCTGAGATAGTTCTCAAAATCCAAAAGTCGAACGGAAACTCACTACCATTAATCGTTGACTTCACCACAGTGTGTATCTTTTTCTTAACCTGGGAATTAGCCTGACCAATTCCAAGCAAGTTGTGACAAGTTTTTCAGTAATGAAGTTCATTTGTGACCCAGAGTCAAGTAGTGCTCGGGCCAATATATGCTCGCCATTTTTAGTTCTAACGCTTACGATCGACGTCGCTAACAAAACCCTTTCTAGTGATGACGCATGCAAAGCATGTGACGTAGAAGGGCCATCAAGATGTAGCGCTGGGGGAGGATGTTCATTTGGTGGAGGTAACGCCAAGTTATTTTCGGTCACAGTAAATCGGTGCAGAAGTTTGTGGTGCGATCTTGCACAAATTTGACATCTAGTCGATTTACACTTCGCAACCGTGTGACCTTTTCGCAGACAATTTAAACATAATGAGGCTGACTTGACAAACTCAAACCGTTGCATTACAGTAAGGCGAGCGAACGGACTACACTGGGCAAGACTATGGTCTTGTGCGTTGCAATAACTGCAAGCTTGTTTGTTGGAAGCAGAGCAAGCCAACGAACTCTTATTGTGCTGCTTCCCGAACCCAGTTTTCTCCTGTTTTGGCTTGCCAGTCTCTTCAGGGGACAGGTGCTGGTACCTACGATTTAATTTATTTCGAAATCGTACCACAGCGGCAATTCCTCATAATCCAGTGACTCTTCCCATTTTTCTCTGGATCAACTCTACTCTGAGTATTGAGTTTACAATTTTAGTGTCATCTCCTATGGATAATAGTGACCCATTGATCGGTGACACTGTGTCGATGAGACCTCTCTCAGAGGGCGCAGAGGGCTGGGAAACTTTCGAAAGGCTGAAAAATTTGCTTATTTGGTTCGCAAAGATGAGACATTCGTTATCGTAAACTCTTTTCAGACTAGCAACAGCTTTGTCATAATTACTCTCGGTGACTTAGAATGCCTTGATAGTTCCTAAGGCTTCACCAGAGAGGCAAAAAATTAAATGGTTGAATTTCTCGATAACAGGAATGTTCACATCCTTGTCTACTAATGTTTCAAAGAGACTCAAAAAATTTGAAATTTGACCACTTTTTCTAGCCAAAAAACATTTTTTGAAAGTTAAAGGATTAAAATAATTTTAACTGCATATCATTCACAATAGATTCATTTTTAATGTTGCATACCAGAAATTTTCATAGATGGCACTGCGAAGAAATCAGCTGTTAAAAACAGCTGTTGATGTTAACATTTACATGAGCTTTATTTAATTTACGATTTTTTGGTGCGATTTTAAAAACGCGAATACTGAAAATTTTATGGACAAAATCAAAAGTTTTGAAATTAATACTTTTTGTAGTTTGTATTATGTGTCCGCCCTAAGCTATCTTAGAGTAAATTTAGAGACTAACAATTACAAAATACAATTCAACTATAAACTATACTTCAAATTTTCGACAACTTCAATATAATAAAAAATCAACTGCTGTTGAAAAAAGCATAATGGCGTCCTTTTATCTACTGCTGAGAAGCTTCAATCTCACACTGTGCGGCTTCGAAAATTCATTCAAAACTACATTTAAATGCAAGTGTGGATACAGTACGGAGAGTTATACGGCAAGCTAATCATCTAAAAAGATTGAAACTAAAACAAAGCCTCTGTTAAATTACCAAAAAAAGGATTCTCGCCTCATCTATGCACGTTATGATATGGCTTGGCAGAAGGAATGGCATACTGTTGTGTTTTGAGATGAAAAGCGTTTTAACTTGGATGGACCTGATGGTTTTTCATATTATTTTCATTATATAAGAAAAGAAAAACACTTTATGTCCCGTCACCATTGCCGTGAGAAGGGTGTAATAGTATGTAACATACTATGGGACATGCAAGCTACAGATTGTGTCTTCTAAAATGAACGCAACGCATTACAAAGGCTTACTCGAGAAAGCGTTTTCTAAGACAAAAAACATCTTTGGATCATTATCGTGGACTTTCCAATAGCATAATGCCCCAATCCACACAGCACGAATGGTAAAAGCTTGGATTCGACAGCAAAACATGGATCTTATGGAGTGGCCCCCATATTCTCCGGATCTCAATGTAATTGAGAATATGTGAGGAAGGATGACAAAAAAATTATATAAATCTGAAAGACAATACAAGGACATACAAGCATTAACGGATGCTATCAACACAGCCTGAAGTGAAATATCCTTAGATTACATAAAGGCACTATATGACTCTATTCCTATTCCTATACTATATGACTCTAATAGGATTTATGAGGTTATATCCAACAATGGTGGCCACACACATTATTAAAATAGTTTAATTTGAAAAATTTTTTATAAATAAGCCACTTATAATAATAAGTGAGGTTCTTTTGGATTTTTCCGAAAATTAAGCAAACTATGAGAATGGATTGCCGGAAAATGAAAAGACTTACGAACTTATGCTTCGTTGTTTATTAAAGATTTAAAAAAAAAAATATGCAGGAAATTCAAAATTACGGCTTCAAAATGGCGGATCTTGTCGACCTCTATTTTTCTGCTTTGTCGAGTGTCGGGCCGCTGGTAGTGAACGGAAATTAGAAATGAGTATAATTTATTAAAATTGATGGAATTTCCTATGCCTTATACCTAACGACAATTAATTTTGGTAAAAAAAGAACATTTCATGGACGTTTAAAAAAAAATTGACATTTTTTCTCTTATTTTTACTTTGATATCGTTTAAAAATTATAAATAAACAATTTTTTATGCCAATTTTAGGCATAAGGCATACAAAAAAGTATGTTTTTTTAAACATTTTTTGAATGAAGGAAATCGGATCAATAGAATGAGTCCTGTGCGCGACAAGAGGTTTGAAAACATGGTTCCGAAAAAAACGCGTTTAAAGTTTTTAGAAACTTTGCCTTGAGATAGCTTTCTTGTTTTCATGGGTATGTTTGACACGCTCTAGCTCAAGAAATATGCGTCGTATCGAAATATCCTTTGGCACGTATATTCTACACATATGTAACTTTCATTCGATCGATTTCAATCGAATTTTTCTAAAAAATCAAAAAGAACCTTCCCTTAAGGGGTTATATACAGTTGTACCGCGCAAAAATATGGATTTTTAGCGATTTTTTTTAACACCATAAAAAATATTTATGAAAAATGTTTTACCGACGTTGTTTAGTACATGTTTCTGGGTACCTAATTAAATTTTTTCATAAAAAAATATTACATAACAAAAATGTTATAGCCGAATTCCCGGATCGTCTTTTTTCGATGGTGTCTTGCGGTGGACATGATTTCTCGAAAACGGTTCATCCGAAATCCAAAATTCAAAAAAGTTAAGTAAGTATATTGTATTTTCTAGTCCGTGAACGAGGGATTTTTAAAACTTTTGATTAAAAAAAAAATGGCGACGTTTTAAACAAAAAATGTACTTTTTCAAGGTATACGTTCGTATCGTTCACGGACTAGCTAATATCATAATAAATAAGTGGTCAAAATTTGGTGTTGATCGGATTAGTAGTTTTTTAGTAATCGTGTCCACCGCAAAGGTAATTTCCCAAAAAAAAGATTCTGAGATAATCGCTTTTAAAGTTTCAAGTTTGTTCAAGTTTTATATGCAGATAGTGCGCTATAAATAGCTACAGCTTCGGTTCTAATGCTCCGATCGCTATGAATTTTTGTGAGAGTATTAAAATATACATAAAGAATATGCAAAAAAAAATCGATTTTTTCCTATTTTAAGTTCCTGTCCCTATTCAAGTCCCTATTTTTTAAAATAATTTAATTTGGAAAAACTCACAAGAAAATTAAACAGAAAATACTAAGAAAATAAAAATAACAGTTAAAAACCATAAGTAAAAAAACACTTTTATTATAATTTACCTTTCGTTAAACTCGTTAAACTTTAAAATAAGTGTTAAAGGAAGCGTTTTGCTAAATGAAAAAATAAATGAATGCATAGAGTGTGTTAAAAACCATTAGACATTCGGCTGCATTCCTCATTCCTCATTCCATTCCGGATGTATTCTACGGCTGAGGCAATAAGAATGTTTTCCTGCAGACCTCTAGTATCGGTATTCGTTCGTTGAAGGCAGTGGGCCGACGATGTCGTGGGACGACGATTGTAGTTCCGCATCGATGCGTGAGAGAAGATCAGCCACGTTGTTTTCTTCTCCAGAGATGTGCCGGATATCGGTGCTGAATTGACGGATAAAATCCAGTTGCCGAGCGCGTCGAGGTGATGCTTTCTCGCATTGGTCGGTGAAAATTACGAAATTTCTGCCCTCCAGTGCGTACTTGAAGTACAAAATGGCCTGATAGATGGCAGTCAGTTCTCTATCGTAGGTGCTAAGGTGCGTACTTCTTTTGTGTCGATGTGAATTTCCTGGAGAAGAATCCCAGTGGTTGTGCCTGCCCGTTGATGATCTGCTGTACTACGGCACCCATAGCATCGTCGGGTGCATCGGTGGTTAGCTCGTTCTTGCAGGCGGTGAATGCGTAGTCGGCTTCTGTAGACCAAAGTATCGGGGTTTTGTCCTTCTTTTTATTGCCTTGGATCAGCGTCTGGAGTATGTGCTGGTTTTCGGCTGCTCGTAGGATAAACGGCCTAAAGAAATTAATCATACCCAGAAACTTTTTTTAGGTCTTTAGCGATAAGCGGTTTTTTAAAGTGCCGAATGGATTCCACTTTGGCTTCGGATGGTTTTAAGCCATGCTGGCTGATGTCGTGTCCCAGGATTCTGAAGCGATCAGAATGCCGTCGATGTATGCAAAAACAAAGTCGAGGCCTTGTATGACGTCGTTTATGTGACGTTGAAAAGTTTGCGCTGCGTTCCAATAGCCCAAAAGGCGTGTTAATTGCTGTTTTGGGAATTATCTTGTGATTTGACAGGGATCTGGTGATTTGATTTGTGCAGTCGATTTTTGATAATATCTTCTTACCGTATAGTATACTTGTTACATCTAGTATATACGGAATCGCGTTTATCGATCCGGCAATGTAACGTTGTTCAGTTTCCGGTAGTCGCCGCCTGGTCGCCACTCTCCATTTGCTTTGTTTACCAGGTGCAATGGGCTGTACCAGTTGCTATTTGAGGGGCGACATATTCCTTTCTTAATGAGATAGGAGAACTCGGATTGTGGAGTTGAACCCAGCTATCACAAGGGTCCAAACGAAGTTTCGTCGCAATCCCAGTAACAATTCTATGCGTTTTTCACCATAGGTTTGTATTTTCGTGTCATTGGCGGCGAAAAGAAGCTTTGGAGTGAGTATAGTTTTGTCGTTGATAGCGAGGTCAAATTTCACCAAATCCGAAGACTGTTGTGGTTTTTGGGTTCGTCCAACACAGGTCTGCAGTTGTGACGCTGTTGCGATCCGTTAATGTGAACGAATGTTATTCTGTTATTTGAGAAACGCCGGCAACTATGTGTTAAGGTAATTAGTAGGAGTCTGCTAACATAAGATGAAAGATGGAGATTTGCATCCCAGTTAAGACCACTAAGTGAAAATGTTAATAAATTCTTTTCTACGATTCTACAAGGATGTGGCCCTCAACCGTAGTACAGTATCGGACGGACCAAAGAAATTAATAAGCTTTTAGTAACGTCGGGGTCGTTAAATTCTTTTGACCAATTTTTATTAAAACCAAGGACATCTTTAGACTTATTAACCATTGTGAAAATGTGGTCGGCAAATTTAAGTTTAGAGTCTAATAGGATGCCGAGATCATTAACCTGAGTTAATTTTTCTAATGCAATCCCATAGAGAGAATACTTAGCCTGCAGAGGGAAAGAACCATAAAAAGACATGAGCTTGCATTTTAATCCATTAAGATTAAATCATTTGCTAAACACCCACCGGTCCACCACAATAGCTCCCTCATTCCACAAGTAGAAAACCCAAGATACGTGGGCTTCACGCTAGACAGGAAGCTTACTTGGAAGCCTCACCTAGTCAAAAAACGAAAGCAGTGTAAAGTAAGATTGAAGGCGTACTATTGGCTGATGGGTAGGAGGTCGAAGCTAAGGACCTCTTCGGACCGTCTTCTAAGGACCTAATCTACAAGGCGATTATTCGGCTAATTTGGACATACGAGATCCAACTTTGGGGCACGGCAAGTCTAATATTCAGACTATCCAGACGTTTGAAAATAGAGCCCTCCGCATCGCCACTGGGGCCCACGTCACCACGACAACCAGACAATCCACGAGCTTGGCTTCCCATGGGTGAAGGAGGAGATCCAGAGAAGCAGCAGCAAGTACATCCAGAGGCTACACAACCACCCCAACGGGTTGGCGACCACTCTCCTCGACAACAGCGAACAGATGCGGCGGCTGCGCAGAACTCCCCCGCTGGACCTCATCCGGAATAAATCTTAGACTTTCATATTTTTCCACTTCTAACTTAAGTTACACAAAGTCCAAGTTTTCTGCCATTATATTAAATGGATGTTCCTGTTTTAAATAAAACCACACCTGTCAAAATAAAAAAAAAAAAAAATTGCTAAACACCATTTTTGAAATAATTTTTAGATTGGACTGAAGACTGCATTGGGCAGAGATGATTTGTTGTCTTTGAAGACAAAGATTAATATCATCTATATAAATAAGAACTTGAAAGCTCTTTAAGGCAGGGGCAAGTCAAAAATGACAAGAGTAAATTGAAACCGGGCAAGATGACTTTCTTGAGAGACGCCAGATGTAGAACGAAGATTTTTTGTGTTCTTCCATCTAGGTAACTAGAGATACACGTAAGGTCTGTAGGAAATCCCAGAAGATTTAGTTTACTCGACAGTAGTGAGAGATTAATGAAGTCATGCTGATATGGAGAAATGATCGAAGAGCAAAGGTGTTGCAAATTAGGAGTAATTCATTTTTCAAATAACTTTGGAATTGACGAAAATTTAGAGATGTCTCTGTAATTGGCAGCATCGGACTTTTTCCCTCTTTTATGTAAGGGAATTATTTATTTATTTATTTATTTCGCCAACGGACAAATCCTTACATGGCTACATAACATAACAACTTACACCTAATAAATAAAACTACAAAATTAACAAAAACTTAATAAATGCCTTATTAACTTGTGTTTTAACACACCCTTATCAGAGCCCCACTCAGTTCGGAGGCTAGGCGGCAAAGAATTAAAATAAGAAAGAGCCCGCTCTATCGGCTCATTTAAAAAATAATTGGCCCTATGACACTTGACCCGAAAGGGGGCAAAGGTACGAAGATCCCTTTGAGGAACATTAAAATTAACGAGTCCCAACAAAAAAGGACTATCAATGTTATTAACGATTAAATTATTTAAAAAAGTTAACGCTGCCAGTTTACGCCGATCCTCCAACGTGCAAACGTTCAGAAGAAGGCAACGGCTCTGGTATGAAGGAACAGGATCCTGAAACCTTAGAGGCAGAAGTGCAAATTTTAAAAATTTTTCTGGAGTCGCTCAATTCTATTGGAACGAACTTTACACTCCGGGTTCCAAATGATTGAGGCATATTTCAGCCTCGACCGAATGAATGCAGCATAGACGCTGAGGCTCGAGTATGGACTTTTAAACTGGTTCACGTGCCTCTTAACAAAGTCCAGCATAGCATACGCTTTAGGTAAAATGTAGTCTAAGTGACCCGAAAATTTAAATTTGCTGTCGAATAAGACACCAAGGTCTAACACCTCTTCTTTAGCTGCCAAATTATAATTATTGATGGAATAACCCGTACAGATTTCAAGAGACCGCCTACTGTAACGGGTAAACATACACTTAGATAAGTTTAATGGAAGAAGATTGCGGGAGCTCCATGAGTAAACTCTGGATATATCCTCCTGTAACAAGTAACTGTCACTAATGCAGCTAATCTCTTTATAGATTTTAAGGTCATCCGCATACATTAAAAAGTGCGAATGACGAAAGCATGACGAGATGTCGTTAATGAAAATTATAAATAGAAGAGGTCCAAGAGAGCTGCCTTGTGGAAGACCAGAGGAGGTGACAAATGGATTTGAGATAGCGTCTCCAACAGTAACGTGGCAAGGTCGGTCAGCCAGATAAGTCTCGAACCAACTTAATAGGCAGAAATGAATACCTAATTTATATAATTTGGCCAGAAGGGCAGCATGACACACTTTGTCGAAGGCTTTGGAGAAGTCGGTGTAAATGGCATCAACCTGAAATCGGTTTTCAAAAGCTTCAAAGCAGTGCTTAGAAAAGACAGCTAAATTAGTGGTAGTGGACCTCCCAGGCAGAAAACCATGCTGGTTGGGGGATATGAAATTGCGAGCCAGAAAAGTCAATTTTTTAGTTACTATCCGCTCCAGTATCTTAGCGACGTTGCAAATTTTGGCTATAGGTCGATAGTTGGTAACATCACACCTACTGCCACCTTTGTGAATAGGCGTTATAGAAGTAATTTTCCACCGGTGGGGGAATTTACCAGAAGAGAGCGAAAAGGAGAACAGCAGTTGAAGGGGAGTAGAGAGAGAAGCGATACTCCTCTTAAGAAAGAATGGGGAGATACCGTCCACGTCAGGTGTGAGCGACTCGGTCAGATGTCCAGTGGCTTCAACTAGGTCACCGTCCAAAACGTCCATGTTACTCACATTAAGAAAAGGCTCAATGCTAAGAAGAGTTTCATGATCACTCCAAGGAACCTTCGGCTCCAAGTTAGAGGCAAAGTATTCTGCAAAAAGATCAGAAACGCCCTGATCCGAGTCGGCTGCTAAATTACCATAACATATGGATGAAGGTATGTCCGATTTTGACTTTTTGCTGTTAACAAACCGCCAAAAAGCTTTAGGATTGGATCGAAGGCTAGCTTCGACATCGGATATATACTGATTGTAGAGGAACTTATTAAGGAAATCAAATTCCCGCTCAAATTGACGGTACAGCTCTCCTGCTCGAGTCTCACCTGTCAATATAAATCGTTTGTAGTGCTTATCCCTTCTATTCTTTAAGTTTTTTAAACCTTTTGTGTACCAGGGAAGCCTATAGGATCTTCGTACCCTCACAGGGGCATAAGTATCAATAATATTAAAAAGGGCAACCAAGAACTTAGTATAACAATCATCGATTGAGCCATCCGAAAAAGGGAAACCCAATCAAAGGCTGAAATAGAGGCGTTAATAAGTGACAAGTTAGTATCATTCAGATGATAATATGGAATGGGGGAAGCAGAAGGCAAAAAACTATAAAACTCAATATTAATTACCAACGGCTTGTGGTGCATATCACAAGGACTTAATGGTACATTGCATAATTCTACTTTACTATTAATCAAATTATTTAAAAATATAAGATCAAGAATTTTGGATAAATCATTAAAAATATTATTTACTTGGGAGAGGCCCAGACTAAAAATATCATCTAAAACTACAATTTCATGACTCTGGTGAACGTTGCTAGGTAGCATGCAGGGAGATTCCGGGTGCCAAGACCAGACAATGGAGCTCAGGTTGAAATCGCCAACTACCATCAAAGCGGTAGCGTCCGACGTTCTAGCACAGACACTAGTGATGTTTTCCATATGCGCATGATATATACTGAATGCGCTGTTCGGAGGGATGTATGATGCAATGATGACGAACGGGCCATGGACGCCCTGGATTGAGACCGCAAGCTGATCCAGTAAAGGGTCGGCCACCGGAAGGCGCAGTGGTGTAGCCTGAAGAGATCGACGGATAGCGATGATCACACCTCCACCTCGCTCACACTGGGTACTGAATGCATCTCGGTCCTTTCGAAATACATGGTACAAATTAGGCTCGAAGAACTCAGAGGAGCTGAATTTGTCATTGAGCCAGGTTTCCACAAGGATGATTACATCAAAATCGCAGGCAGAAGAATTGAGGAATACCATCCGGGTCTTGGTTCTCATTCCCGATATATTTTGGAATATAACTTTTAGGCTTTTATTAGGGTCCAAGGACGACGAGTAGCTACAGTCCAAACTGGCAATTGGACGGCAAGGCGGTGATGGTGAAAGTGCACTCCTGGTACTGGTGCATGTGGAGGCATATCCAATACGCATAGCTTGCAAAATAGCCGACAAGGACACATAGAAATTTCCATTAGACTCATCAGTAGACCTGCGAGAGTCCAGTAGCAAGGCAGATTCCGTGCCAGGTGAAAACATTGAGCATTCATAGTCAGGCACATCCAAACGCAGCAAAGATCCACCCACGGGTCCAAAACGTAAATAAACATCTTCCATCGGCGAAAAGAAAGCACCAGCGAGTGGCCCAACGAAAAGAGATAAGATAAGCGATGCGCTGCCAACGTCTCGATTACCATCGTCTTGTTGTTGCTGGGCATCCACAAGTGAAGATAAGAAATAAACAACTCGCCTTGAAAAAAGTTGTGGTTGTTGAAGAATATCGATCAGCAAACGAAGCCAATTATTGGAGGAATTGAAGACAGCGTCAACCGTTACCACGTATAACCGTTAAGATCTGATAATAAGCTATTCTCGGACAATAATGGACAGAAAATAAGACTTGCTGATTGAATGTTGTATGCGTAAGGTAAAATGACTAAAATCAGTCATTTTAGGTGGAGAATAAGTTGTTTGAAAAAATTGGCGAATAGATCGGCAATGGATGAATTTTCAAACGTAAGCAAAGGTGGAAAGGATGCATGTTTACGCTTAGTGTTTACCAAGGTCTAAATCTGCTTTGGATCCTGAGTAAATTGTATCACTAACCATACAGCATATAGACAACCCATTTCATACAACGAAAATGGACGCGAAAATTTCTTGCGACAGGCCCCAGCAGGCCCCAGAGCGGATTTCTTACGCTCTCTTACGCTCATCGTTCGTTCATCTTACGCTCATTCTCGCATTAAATGTTTTCTGTTTCTCAGTCTCTAAACGGAGCGCGATGAAGAAGGTTGGCCTGCGCTTCGGTTGATCTTTGTATGTATGCGTGTCACACATTCACATACATGGGTGTATGTGTGCGTGCGATTTCGTTTCGAAGCCAGCGCACAAAATTTGGATTTTTCTTACTTTTCAGGCTTGCTACCCTAACAAAATTCGGGTATTCGTTATTTGATGAAATGACGAAAGAAATTATATTATTTTTTATATTATATTTTTTTATTATTTCAGCATACATTTTTAATTTATTTAGGAATAAGATTAAGTGTTAGTAGTAAAATGTTTTCTGTATATATATTTTTACGAATCATTAAAAATCAATATACTGAGAAAGTGTCAGAGTATATTTCGGTCGGAGTCACTTAAAGCGCCGTTTGCTTTTAAGTTTTTGTTGTTCTGCAAGAGGCTTGTGCATGCCTACTCTAACGATGGAATGATTTTTAGGGGAGGGTGAAGACGGGTGAAGAATTAAATTACTTTTTAAAGTTCCAAAATATATAAGGAAATTATTAAGGGGTTATATACAGTTGTACCGCGCAAAAATATGGATTTTTATCGATTTTTTTTTGACACCATAGAAAATATTTATGAAAAATGTTTTACCGACGTTGTTTAGTACATGTTTCTGGGTACCTAATTAAATTTTTTCATAAAAAAAATATTACATAACAAAAATGTTATAGCCGAATTCCCGGATCGTCTTTTTTCGATGGTGTCTTGCGGTGGACATGATTTCTCGAAAACGGTTCATCCGAAATCCAAAATTCAAAAAAGTTTAGTTAGTATATTGTATTGTCTAGTCCGTGAACGAGGGATTTTTAAAAATTTTGATTAAAAAAAAAATGGCGACGTTTTTAACAAAAAATGTACTTTTTCAAGGTATAAGATTTTCGTTTTTTGTGCTTTAAAAAAGGAGTTTTCAAAAAAATTAAAAATCCCTCGTTCACGGACTAGCTAATATCATAATAAATAAGTGGTCAAAATTTGGTGTTGATCGGATTAGTAGTTTTTTAGTAATCGTGTCCACCGCAAAGGTAATTTGCCAAAAAAAAGATTCTGAGATAATCGCGTTTAAAGTTTCAAGTTTGTTCAAGTTTTATATGCAGGTAGTGCGCTATAAATAGCTACAGCTTCGGTTCTAATGCTCCGATCGTTATGAATTTTTGTGAGAGTACTCCCAATAGAATATACTTAAAGAATATGCAATAAAAAAAAATCGATTTTTTCATATATCACAACTGTATATAACCCCTTAAATTAACGACAATAATTTAATTAAATCTCACAATAACCCAAAATAATAACAAGTGCCTGAAAAATTGTAAACAAAACAGGTAAACAAGTCCATCAGCTGTTTTCGTGTCTTCACCCTCCCCTAAAAATCATTCCATCGTTAGAGTAGGCATGCACAAGCCTCTTGCAGAACAACAAAAACTTAAAAGCAAACGGCGCTTTAAGTGACTCCGACCGAAATATACTCTGACACTTTCTCAGATTATTGATTTTTAATGATTCGTAAAAATATATATACAGAAAACATTTTACTACTAACACTTAATCTTATTCCTAAATAAATTAAAAATGTATGCTGAAATAATAAAAAAATATAATATAAAAAATAATATAATTTCTTTCGTCATTTCATCAAATAACGAATACCCGAATTTTGTTAGGGTAGCAAGCCTGAAAAGTAAGAAAAATCCAAATTTTGTGCGCTGGCTTCGAAACGAAATCGCACGCACACATACACCCATGTATGTGAATGTGTGACACGCATACATACAAAGATCAACCGAAGCGCAGGCCAACCTTCTTCATCGCGCTCCGTTTAGAGACTGAGAAACAGAAAACATTTAATGCGAGAATGAGCGTAAGATGAACGAACGATGAGCGTAAGAGAGCGTAAGAAATCCGCTCTGGGGCCTGCTGGGGCCTGTCGCAAGAAATTTTCGCGTCCATTTTCGTTGTATGAAATGGGTTGTCTATATGCTGTATGGTTAGTGATTGTATCCAGCAGCGGGAATATAATTATTGTAAAATTCAGCGTTATGGACGGTAAAATTTCACCGAGCTAGTGGATATCTTGAGAAATCAATACTACGGCATGTTTTTTTATATATTAGTAAGAGCCTATTTTTTGTATTTTTTGAGTTAGTGAGGCATCTTGTAAACCAAACGGAAACCTTTTAACCCTTTTAAAACCTTGTAAAGCGAACGGATATTTCCGTGGCACTCAGGAGTCAAAAAATGTTTTTAAGGTACAGACAAATTTTTGTAAGAGGACTGAACACTATTGAATTGAACACTATTGTATATACAAAATTTTTAAGTTTGAGTTTCAAGGGATCGGACCCATGAAATAAGAGACAAACAGCATGGTCTAAAACCGATCCCCTGCAGCCTAACTAAAATATGTACATAAGTGGTGCGCTTATCGCACTTGAGAAAGGGTCGCATAGCAAGTCAGCGTGCAGTGCGTTGATAAGTAGTTTTAAATAGATTTAAGATTTTCATGTATTTTACTTAAAAGAAAATTAAAAAAAATAAAAATAGTTTCCAAAAGGAACTCATTGGAGTAAGACCTATTTATGTAGGGCTCCTCTTAACATTTGGTCCTTCGAGGCACCCTGACGTTTTCGCCCTGTGGTAAGATACTCAGGTATTAAATTTTCAGCCCAAGGTAGCTAAAAAAACAAGAAAGGAAAGCTAACTTCAGGCGGAGCCGAAGTTTATATACCCTTGCAGTTAAAACCGGATATATATCGCAAACATCGGATATAGTTGGCAGATCCTTATGATTACATCATAATAAAACCAATTTACTAAAATACAAAATCTAAAATAAGTCCCAAACTTCTATCTTCAAAAATACGAAAGTTGATATTTCTACCAAGTACCATTTCCGATCGTTCAGTTATATGGCAGCTATAGGATATAGTCGACCGATCCTAATGAAATTCGGTAGGTCGGATCAACTGGCCAATAATAGAATCTGTATTAAGTTTCAGCTTTCTATCTTCAAAAACACGAAAGTTAGGTCATTTCCGATCGTTCAGTTATATGGCAGCTATAAGATATAGTCGGCCGATCCTTATGAAATTTGGCATGTCACAATAATTTGCCAAAAATAGCTCTCTTGTCAAATTTGAACTCTCTAACTCTAAAAACACCAAAGTTATACCATTTCCGATCAATCAGTTATATGGCAGCTATAGGATATAGTCGGCCGATCCGGGCCGTTCCGACTTATATACTGCGTGCAAAGAAAAGAAGGGTGTGTGCAAAGTTTCAAGACGATAGCTTCAAAACTGAGAGACAAGTTCGCGTAGAAACGGACAGACAGACAGACAGACAGACGGACAGACGGACAGACGGACAGACGGACATGCTCATATCAACTCAGGAGGTGATCCTGATCAAGAATATATATACTTTATAGGGTCGGAGATGTCTCCTTCACTGCGTTGCACACTTTTGGACAAAATTATAATACCCTCTGCAAGGGTATAATAAGGCTGCGATCTGGGTAAAAAAAGCCCAGTTTAAAAATCGTAGTCCTCTGTTGTCTCCCCCCCAAGAGGTAAGGGACACAGAGAATAAAATTATATAAATGCCAATGAGCATTAAAATATAAAAAAATAATAAAATAAAATCAATAGTAAAAATGAGTCAAAAAAAGGCTCGTGGAGTATTCTCAACTGTATTTGGGGCTCCAATTAAAATTGGCACCTAAATAGTGGCTAGATGTGCATTGACAAACTCAGTCCTAGGTAGCTAAGATGTCTGCGAACTGGGCAAAAAAGAGCTCAGTTTAAAATCGTAGTCCTCTGTTGTTTCCCCCCAAGTGGTAAGGGACACAGAGATTGAGAATTGCCATCGAGCAATAAGTGCGTTTTTTGTTTAGCGCAGGAGTGTCCGAGTCCTTACATCGGAATGTTTATCAGCCATCGGATCTCCAAAGCGATACGGCGCAAGGAGTTAGAAACACAACTTGTTGTGGGAAATCAAAAACAAAATAAAAATAAGAAAAAAATATAAGTTTTTCCGGAGCAGCACCGGAAATTCATAAATATTGAAAATAATATACGGCGTGTTCGAGACCAAATATCATTTGGCATTTTATACGGCGGGACCAACGTCTGCGGCAGGACCACCGGGTAGAAGAACAACAACGACAAAAAAGCACGAACTTCACCATCAGCAGCATGAAGATCGGATCCTTTTACATCATCTTCAGGACGAACACGCATCAACACCCAAAATTTAAAAACTGTATGGTATGCAAAAAATTAAAAAAAAAATATTTACAACTTAAAAAATTAAAATTAAAAAAAAAATGGATAAATTTTTATAAAAAATTTTATAAAAAGAAAAAATTTAAATTAAAAACAAATAATTAGCCCTCAGTAAAACAAAAATTTTAAAATTACAGTCCACTAAAAAATCGAAGAAAAAATTAATTTTTCAAAGTACATCTAAAACAGAGGTCGGCACCGCCCTATCTCGCCCGAGCTCTGCCACACACACACAGTATAAATGTGTGAAATGTCATGCTCACAGCCTACTTTCTGTTATTCGTTACTAACACTAATGCGGTAAAATCATATCAATGTATTGGGGTGCCGACCACTGATCTAAAATGAAAAGAGAAATATATACTAAGGCACTTTTGTGGCCCCTCGCAGGATGTTCAAACATTAGGTTGCAGGATGTTCAAACATTATTAACAAAAAAAAAGCCTAAAAAAATTTCAAATAACTAAAATATTAAAATTCAAATTAAATAATACTTTCACTAATTATTTCAAGAAAAATTGTACTAACAAAATACAAGAACAAAAATAGATATTATACAGTACAGTATATTATACTAAAAATTATAATCGAAGAAAAGATTAAAGTAACATCAAATTTATTCAAAACAAGAAAGGAAAGCTAACTTCAGGCGGAGCCGAAGTTTATATACCCTTGCAGTTAAAACCGGATATATATCGCAAACATCGGATATAGTTGGCAGATCCTTATGATTACATCATAATAAAACCAATTTACTAAAATACAAAATCTAAAATAAGTCCCAAACTTCTATCTTCAAAAATACGAAAGTTGATATTTCTACCAAGTACCATTTCCGATCGTTCAGTTATATGGCAGCTATAGGATATAGTCGACCGATCCTAATGAAATTCGGTAGGTCGGATCAACTGGCCAATAATAGAATCTGTATTAAGTTTCAGCTTTCTATCTTCAAAAACACGAAAGTTAGGTCATTTCCGATCGTTCAGTTATATGGCAGCTATAAGATATAGTCGGCCGATCCTTATGAAATTTGGCATGTCACAATAATTTGCCAAAAATAGCTCTCATGTCAAATTTGAACTCTCTAACTCTAAAAACACCAAAGTTATACCATTTCCGATCAATCAGTTATATGGCAGCTATAGGATATAGTCGGCCGATCCGGGCCGTTCCGACTTATATACTGCGTGCAAAGAAAAGAAGGGTGTGTGCAAAGTTTCAAGACGATAGCTTCAAAACTGAGAGACAAGTTCGCGTAGAAACGGACAGACAGACAGACAGACAGACGGACAGACGGACAGACGGACAGACGGACAGACGGACATGCTCATATCAACTCAGGAGGTGATCCTGATCAAGAATATATATACTTTATAGGGTCGGAGATGTCTCCTTGCACACTTTTGGACAAAATTATAATACCCTCTGCAAGGGTATAAAAATATTAATCCAAAACACATCAAATTTACACCTGTGGCCCTTTGTGGCCCTTTCCAGAATGTTCAAGCATTGAACACTATTGTATATACAAATTCTTAAGTTAGAGTTTCAAGGGATCGGACCCATGAAATAAGAGACAAACAGCATGGTCTAAAACCGATCCCCTGCAGCCTAACACAAATATTTTTTTTTTTTTTTTTTCGTGGTCTTTCAGAATTTGGAAATGGCTTGTGCATCAATAGGAGCATCGGCTAGCATTCCTGTATTCATCATAAAGCTTAGAGGCCCAGACGACCGAGGGGCGCTCGAGAAACTTCTATTAGGATTGTTAAATTTTAAACGTGTTAGTAAATGCTGGCTATCTACATCCCCGTTAATAAAGTTATGCACTACACCGAGCATTGTCCTACGATTTGTTAAGCTAGGTAAGTTTATAAGTAAAAGTCTGCTACTGTAGGATGGGAGTTGAAGATTTTCATCCCAGTATACCTCTAAGTGCAAATATTAAAAAGTTCTTTTGTACGGATTCTATGCGGTCCTTATGTACTCCATATTGGGGACTCCAGACACATTTAACCTGGGTTAATTTTTCTAAGGCAATCCCATTAATATAATAAGTAGCTTGCAGAAGAACGATAAAAAGACATATGCTTGCATTTTGTTCCATTAAATATTAGATCATTAGCTAAACACCATTTTTGAAAGTTATCAAGGTCAGACTGAAGACTGCATTGGGCAGAGATGGATTTGTACTGAAGACAAAGCTTTACATCATCTGCATACGTAAGAACTAGAGCAGGGGTTCGTTAAAGCAGGGAGCAAGTCGTTTATAAAAAGCGTAAATAATAACGGGCCAAGATGACTTCCTTAAGGGACGCCAGATGTAGCACGGACCAGACGGGTATGTTTTTAAGTAAGACTCTTTGTGTCCTTCCATCTAGGTAGCTGGAGATCCACGTTAAGAGGTCTTTAGGAAAACCCAGCATATTCAGTCTTCTCAACAAGAGTGAATGATTAACTGAATCAAATGCTTTGCTGAAGTCTGTGTAAATTACATCGGTTTGATATCCCTTACGAAAGCCATCTATGACAATGGATGTCAACTCCAATAAGTTCGTGGGGGTGGAGCGACACTTAATAAAGCCATGCTGCCCAGGCGAGATGATCGAAGAGCAAAGGTGTTGCAAATGAGGGGTAATTAATTTTTCAAATAACTTTGGAATTGCCGACAGCTTAGAGATGCCTCTGTAGTTGGCAGCCTCGGACTTTTTCCCCTTTTTATGTAGGGGAATTATGAATGATTCCTTCCACTTAAGGGGAAAAATCGGAGTTTCCAAAGATAAGTTGAAAGGTCTTAGAAGAGGTTTTCACAGAGCCCTGGCGCAGTATTTTAGCACACAGCCTGGTACTCCGTCGGGGCCTTGTGAATAAATGGGTTTTACCCTTAAAAGACCAGATAATAAGTTGTTCTCAGAAAAAAACGGACAGAAAATAAGATTTGCAGCTTGAATGTTATATGCGTAAGCCTGATCTGTCAATTTAGGCGGAGAAGAAGTTGTTTGAAAAAATTCAGCGAATAGATCGGCAATGGCTTGATCAGAGGTCGCAGAGGAATTTTCAAACGTTAGCAAGGGTGAAAAAGATACTTGTTTACGCTTAGTGTTAACAAAATTATAAAACTGCTTTGGATCCTGAGTAAATTGTATCCGGCAGCGGTCAATATAATTCCTATAACATTCCACGTTATGCACGGTTGAATTCGACCGAGCTAGTAGGTATCTTGAAAAATCAACACTACTGCAGGTTTTTTTGTATATTAGTAAGAGCCTATTTTTAATATTTTTTAGGTTAGTGAGGCACCTTGTATACCAAGGAGGATTTGTTGAAGCGGACGGATATTTCCATGCCAGAATATCGGACCAATCGTATGTATCGATAAGCGTATTAAGTTTCTGAAAATCAGCTTTACGGAAGCAGCAAATCTTATTTGCCACGCATAGAGACATCTGATTGATACCAGGAATGGTTTCTATTGAGACCTCCAGCGTGGGGTGATATGGATCCTCTGGGGTTGAAAGGGGGAAAGCTCTGGAGAGAGCGGTACCATCAGGATCAGATACAAAACATTAGCCTAAAAGCCGACCTAACGAATTTCTAACATGGTTAATCTGACATGTCAAACATGCCCGCGGTGAAGTCATGGTGCGTGATAAAGTGATAAAGATGGTGAGTTATCGACGTTGGACCACTTTAATTCTGGGATATTAAAGTCGCCCACAGCTACGAGCTGGTCACGATCAGTCATATGATTAAGAACGGATTGAATAGCGGAAAAATGCTGCCAATATGTGGGCGGTTCTGACGAAGGCGGTATATATGAACATGTAATGTATAAAGATTTCGCGGATAAAATGATTTTAATGCAAATAAATTCTATGTCACCAAAACTCATATGATTTCACCTCTTCAGAAGCAAGAGTGGAGTCTACCCCAGTGAAACTTCCGTCTAAAATTGGTGTACTTACTTGGAAAAACTTCGGAGCTAAAGATCTCCGGCTTTAACCAAGTTTCTGTTAAGGCTATAATATGGGATGCAAAGAAAGAACTATCAGAATGTAGTTTAGGGAGTTTGCTACGTAGCCCCCTTGCATTTTGATAGGTAAGTGTTAGTGACGATACTAGTTTTTTGGGTTACTGAACGAAGAAGAGGTGGAAGGTTGGTTAGTGGTTCTAATTAGGGGAAGTTTTACTCCCACTGGTCTTAAAACTTTTTTTTCACGGAACTATACTGATGTTCTTGAACGAGAATGTTCTCTGGGCAAAAACTGGGTGAACAAATCGTCTTGAACATCAGTGCAGGCACACGAATCTTGAAAGAAGACGTGCTCCTTACATAAATATATTTAAATTTCGCTATGTCCTCCACCTTTATATAGGCTTTAGTTTTGGCTTTGATATAAGACGAGATATCAATCTCTGAAGTATCAGGGGCAAGCCGAGAAACAAATATATGTTTCGATGGAGGAATCACCTGTAAGGGTTTTGGTGTCGCAGGTACGAGAACTGCAGCATCAGTCGTTGCCGGTGGTCCCGACTGTGGAATACCCTTTTGGGTGACTCTGACAGGGGTTTCATTCACTAGGACCTGTGGTATCACTTGAAGGGATACCGGCACATTTGGCGTGTACGTTTTCACATAGTCAGCAATGAAATGTAGGCTGAGATGAGGAGCTTGTCTTGTTACAATTCACCATTTTTCACTGTGATACAAAAAAAAAAAAAAAAAATTAAAATAAATTAAAAAATTAAAAAAAAATAAAATAACCTATATTTCGGGTCAAGCAGCAAGCAACTAGTTTAAATTTAATAATTAATTATTAACTGATGTATTGTTGGTCGCAAGCCGACTCCCTTTCGGCCGCTCGGCTTTACTAATTCGGCAACTAAAGCTAGCGAGCATCCGCTCAGCCTATCCTGGAAGGTTGGGGTCACTCTCGTTCGACTTCTTATTGCGCTCGCACCCTTCATTGGATTTCCCATATTGTACATAGATCCCAATTTCATATGCGGCCAAATAAAGATTTATAACGTTTAACTACAAATACAAGTTGTTTTTTATACCCTTGCAAAGGGGTATTATAATTTTGTTCAAAAGTGTGCAACGCAGTGAAGGAGACATCTCCGACCCTATAGAGTATATATTTTCTTGATCAGGATCACCTCCTGATTGGATATGAGCATGTCCGTCTGTCTGTTTCTACGCAAACTAGTCTCTCAGTTTTAAAGCTATCGTCTTGAAATTTTGCTCACACCCATCTTTCCTTTGCACGCAGTATATAAGTCGGAACAGCCGGGATCGGCCGACTGTATCTTATAGCTGCCATATAACTGATTGATCGGAAATGGTATAACTTTGGTGTATAGATCCGCTTTTAATTGCAACGGTATATCAACTTCGGCTCCGCCCGAAGTTAGCTTTCCTTTCTTATTATCTACTGGCATTGAATATTATCAATGACCAAACATTGGTGAACCCCGACGTGATCGTTAATATATTTATATACACATAAACAAATTACTAAAACAAAACAATTTTGTAAACAGTGTTATGTGAACAATTTTCATACATGGCTAATAAGTTTGTTTATAATAATAAACAAATTACAATATATAATATATTATACATACATACAGACATAAACATAAACGGTAGTTCGCAAGCACACATACTTATTTACGATCCACAACGCAAGTGCATTCGCTCGCACATAGCTTCATATATATATACATTCCACAATTCCGCTACGGTTCTGAGCGCACAGTGGGACAGATCGTGTTCGCCGCGAGCCAATAAAATTTATTTCGGGTTGTTCGGAACTCAATATAATAAATCATGAACTCCAGCGGCGCCGTCACAGGAGCAAGGCCCTGGGTATTCTCCAGGACTTACAGAGGATCCAAGTAGCTCTTCAGCCTGTTTCCATCTGTTTCCGCAGGCATCTAGCGTCCAACCTTTGGTTGGTCCTCCAACGTCAGCCATAGCCAAGTTCGCCGAGCCTGTAGCCTCTTCGCCGTCTACTGCTAATGCACTAGTAGCTCAAGGTCGGAGCGGCGATATATCGTTGCTTGCTAAAGCGAACATTTTTGTTCGTAGTCGCGCTGGATCCCTTGGTCCACGCCGAGCTCTGTTGGATTCTGGATCGCAGGTGCACGTGATCACTTCCCGGCTGGCAAGTCAGCTGCAGCTCCGGAGGTACAAATCATTCATGGCGGTGTCTGGCGATACCGGCTTTGCGACAGATGGATTCTCTGTTGATGTTCTCCTGCGGTCCCACTGCTCCGAATACGACCTTGGTTAGGTCGTACGCCGTCATCGCCGCCAATATCACGGACCTGCAGCATAGGTTCAGTTTGGATCTCTCCAGTTGGTATATTCCAGGCAATCTTGCTTTGGCTGATCTTGAATTTTTCCGCCCACAGCGTATCGACCTTCTTATCGGAGCCAGTCTGTTTTATGAGCTGCTGTGTGTTGGGCAAATTAAGCTCTCAGCCGGCCTGCCATTGCTGCAGAAAACCCGACTTGGATGGGTTGTATGTGGAGGCGGTTCACATGTCCAGAGAAGATCACATGTTTCCACTGCCCACAAGGATGTTCCGGAAAGCGCAACAATGCTGGATGATCAGTTGGATTCTCTGCTCCGCCGGTTTTGGGAAATTGAAGACTGCTCCGAGCCTATTGTGAAGCGAACGAAGGAGGAGCTTGATTGCGATGCGCATTTCATGCAACATGTTGCTAGACTGGATTCCGGCGCGTACGCTGTGAGGCTTCCGTTAAAATGCGGTTCTAACTTGCTGAGAAAATCTTACCCCCAAGCCGTTCGACGATTTCTTTCCCTCGAAAGGAAGCTCTGTCGTCGTTCTCAATTGAAGGAGCAATATGCTGCCTCCATAAAGGAGTATTTGGAGTTGAGTCACATGTCTCCAGTCCCTGCTGATGCGAGCGTCACTGGCCAATACTTTCTGCCACACCATTGTGTCTTAAAGGAGCAGTTCATGGATGGAACAGCTCAACAACCAAGCTCAGGGTTGTTTTTAGTTGATCTGCTGTCACCACTTCTGGATATTCATTGAATGACGTGTTGATGTCTGAACCAGTTAATTCTGTTAAGGTTGCGATGCCATCGGGTGGCCATTACTGGAGATATTTGTAAAATGTATCGTTGCGTCAGGGTTTTTCCTGAGGACAGCTTTCTTCAGTGTATTCTTTGGCGGGATTCCACCCAGGATGAGTTACAGGTTTTTAAGCTGGATTCTGTCACCTATGGAACGAAGCCAGCCTCATTTTTAGCAGGACAATGCATCAGTTGGCAGATGATGATCAATTAATGTTTCCAAAGGGGGCCGAAATTCTGCGTCGCGACTTTTATGTGGATTATATACTTTCCAGAGGCGACCCTGAAGCTATTAGCATAATGCAGCAAACATCCGGGATCCTTGCCAAAGGCCAATTTTGGTTATGGAAGTGGTGATCCAATGTTGCTGGCGTGCTGGATAAGGTGCCTGAAGAAGATCGGGAGTCTTTCCTAAAGTTTGATGATGGCAGCTACTTCACAAAGACACTGGGTCTTGCTTGGGATCCTGCAACTGACTATTTTCATTTGAAGGGATTCAGTCAATCTCAAAGCCCACTAGGCGCATCGTTCTTTCTTCAGTCGCTCGGCTTTATGACCCATTAGGCCTTGTCGGTCCTTTAGTTTCAAAGGCGAAGATCTTTCTCCAGAAACTGTGCCGGGAGGAGTTGCCCTGGGATGAAAGTCCTCCTCAAGCTCTTCACTGCGACTGGAATATGATTTGTAGCAGCTTTGTTAGTACGCACCGCGCCAAATTCCCTAGATGGGCGCTAACATCAAAATCCGAGGATGAGGTCTATGGATTCTGCGACGCCAGCATTGAGGCGTATGGGGTATGCGTTTATGTCGTGTCTAAGGGCGCAGACTAAAAACTGCTACGGTGCCTAAGCTGGAGTTATCGGGAGCCGAGTTGTTGGCTCGACTTATGTCGGAAGTAGAGCAGTTGAAGGTCTACGTTGGAAAGTATTTTTGCTGGTGCGATTCTGCTGTGGCTCTATCTTGGATTCGAGAAGAACCCTCTCGGCTTAATGTTTTCGTCGCCAATCGAGTTTTGACCATTCAGAAGCTAACTAGAGAAATGGAGTACCGCCAGTATGTTTCCACTTCCTTGAACACAGCAGATATCCTGTCGCGTGGTGCTCTTCCCAATGAATTGGTTGAGAATAGGCTGTGGTCTCACGGTCCTCCGTTTCTCATTGGATCCCAAGAGGCGTGGCCAACCGCGGTCCCATCTGAGAGATCGACCCTGGAGTTACGTGCAAGGGTCCTGCTCATTCAGTCTCCGTACGTGGATATAACAGCGGTTTCTAAGTATGCGAATTCGTTTAGCGCTGCAGAGGGTATTCGCTTACGTATACAAGTTTTCTAAACGAATTCGCCACAACGGTCTCACGGCTAGCGATATAAAATCTGGAACACAGCTTTTATTGCGACTAATGCAGCATGTGCATTTTTGGGAGGACATAAAAGCGCTTCAAAATGGAAAAGAGAGCAGCATCCTGTTCCCTTGCCTCATCCTCTCCCTTCTTGGATAAATTTGGTCTGTTGCGCGTAGACGGTCGGCTAAAAATGCGTCGTTGGATTTTGATAGTCAGCATCCAATTATACATCCAATAAGCCATCCAGTTACGCTAACTATAATTTTGACTTCCATGAGCGAAATTTACACACGGGACCTCGCGCGCTGTTGGCAATCATTCGGTCCCAATATTGGCTACTTGGGGGGTAAAAAACGGTGACGAAGGCAATCCAAAAATGCATCCGATGCTTCCGGACTAAGCCTCGGTTGTTGAAACACATTATGGCTGATCTCCCCAAGCAAAGAGTCAGCGGCTGCCAGGTCTTTGGAGTCACTTTTGTGGATTTTTGTGGGCCGTTCTTTTATAAGCCGGAAGTGCGTAATAAGGCTCCTGTAAAATGTTACGTCAGTGTTTTCATTTGTTTTGCTACCAAAGCCGTCCACCTGGAGCTTGTAAGGGATCTGTCCACCATTTCTTTTCTGCAGGCTTTGAAGCGGTTTATATGCACCCGCCGAAGCCCTCAACATACTTGGTCTGACAACGCAACCAACTTTCTCGGAGCCAAAAATGAGATAAAGGATTCTTTCTGCTCCGATTATTTCTAAGCGATGAGCATCAACGGGCACTGCTGAAGTTTTGGTCTATGGAGTCCATCGAATGGCATTTTATTCCTCCTCCGCATTTCGGTGGTCTGTGGAAAGCGGCTGTTAAAACAGCCAATCACCATTTTTACCGAGCTGTCGGATCTGCAGTTCTTGGGGGCTGTCATAAATTCACGACCCTTATTATCCCTTTCAGAAAATCCAGCAGAATTTGATGTTCTGACCCCGGCTCATTTTTTAACTGGTGGTCCGTCAGTCAGCCTTATCGATCCCTATGTCACAAAGCTGAACTTCAACCGGTTGGACAGCTGGCAGCGCGTGTCTTTCCTGCAGCAGTCTTTCTGTTGATTTTTATTTACTGGCATTGAAAATTATCAATGACCAAACACTATCACAGGTTGTGGGGCTGGTTGAGTACATAAAAAAAATTGAAAACATCGAAATGGATCTTCAATTCAGGGGAGGGTAAGGTATTAAAATTTTTTTTTTTTAATTTTTTTTTTATTTTTTAAATTGAATGCATATTTCAAATGCATATTTGAAGAATATTGTGTCAAAATTTTCAAGTAAATTAAAGCAAAATTGACGAAGTTATTAGTTATTGACGAAGTTGCTTGCAAACGTTTTACACTGGATTTTTTTGTGTTTAAAACTTTAAAGCGTTTTTCCCACAACTCACGTTTTCAAAGTCGGTGCCCCTCATAACTTCAAAACTACTGCACCGATCCTTTTGAAATTTTAAACACTATTTCTGTACATATTTTACGAGGTAACGCTGTCGAGTTTTTTTTTTGTTCATAATTTTGATTTCGCAATGACAAATTAACCGATTTTTTCCCAAAATATTGAGTTTTTCACTTCAAAGTCTTCGAAAAAATTAAAAAATTGCAATTTTAAAAAAACCTTTACAGCGTTACCTGGGGCGAACTATTATCTAACGAATGAATTTTCATTTTTTGATTACAAATGATCCAGCACCGAGTTATGAGGGGCACCGCAATTCAACTTTTTTTGGCGACACGTCCGGACAATTGCTACCATTGCCATATTTTTAAATATTTTTTCGTAAAAATTTGATGAAACATTCTTCTAATGTCATACTTTAATATACCGTTGGTTGAATAAATAAATTTTAACTGTGTCGTCAGGAAAAAAATCACAAAAACATGGCTTTTTTCGCATGATTTGACTTTACCCTCCCCTTAAGTTTAACGAGAAATATAAAAATTTTACAAAAGAAACTGACATTTTTTTATATTTTTGTCGTGTTTTTCGAGCTTTGACGCCATATTTTCGGTACAACTTACAAGAAATGGTATCATTTTTGTCACATATCTATATTGTCTCATTTATTATGAACGAGACCAATTTCATTGCAAAATTATGAAAATCCTTGAAGTTATAACCCTTTTCCCAAAACAAGTCACCGATTTACAGTGTCTGATTCAAGTCTGATTTATGAGTGTATTTTCCCTGTTACACTGTGTAATTAAAAATATACAAAAATATATAAAAAGAAAAAAAAAACAAGAAGAGGAAGATGAAGAAACAAAGCCGAGCTATGATTGGAATTAAAATTAAACAAATTATTAATTCGCCTCCAAATATATCATAGCACTCGCGAAGCGATACAGTTTACGTTAAAGATGAAGTTTCTCAGAATTTGATTCTCAAATATGTATGTAAACACCGGTTTACGGCAATAATTTTCAAAAACGCTGTGCAAACAAAAAAAACACGACCGTTAACTTAAGAGGAGGTGAGAGAAGTTACAGAAATTATAGGGGAAATAATCAACAAAATGAGATTGTAACCTAATAATTACAATAATAAGAATAACAACGTCAGGATATCCCACAATGCCTCGGAATACTTTCAGCAACATTTAGATATTCAGCAATAGATAAAACAAAACTCCTTATTATAAATCTCAGCTTAAGTGAATTTGTAACTTTCAAAAATGTCGCAACTGAAAAACAACTTGTGTTTTTATTAGACACTGCACTATGGGCAAAAAATCGATTTTTTTGGCATCAATTCTAATTTTGAAGATAGAGGCTTGAAACTTTGCAGATATGTCTTAAATATTATGCCTGAATTTCGGATTTTTTTTTTTTCAGTTTGGCCACGCCTTTTGTTCCGCCCCCTTAAAGCTATGGGCAAACACTCTTTGATTTTCAGGCATAAAGTCTGATTCCTAGAATATTTATAATAGACGATTAAAACTTTCAACATTTAATTGTAATTGGATTTCATATATATATTTTATGTTATTTTGACCACGCCTTCTTGAACGCCCCTTTGAAAGTTCTTTGAGTTGAAATCTTTCGTTTTCAAAAGCTGGCTAGGCCTAGAACCACATAACGGGCATGATTGGCATGAAAAAGTGCTTGTCAAAATGTTTAAAACCTTGCCATCGATTAATGTCAAATGAACTTCATATTTGACCACTATCTCTTGATTACCAGCATTATAGGTATGCTCTTTAATATTTTTTGTCTGGTAATCAAAATTGTTTTTTTCAGTTAATATAAGTTCAGTGGTTTCTTTTATAAATTCCATTTTGAGGGGCCGGCAGAATCTTACTGATTGCGGAGAAGGATTTAACCAAATAACTCTGTTTTGAGTATCTATTAATTTTAAGGGAATCATAGATGTTACAAATAGTGAATTATCAAAGCCGGCTGGCTTATCCGAGCTAAATCGCTGTTTATATACACTTTGCCCGGTTGACCCATCAAACCCATAGCTGGCAATTAGTTTACACTGCGTAATGTGTAATCGAGAAATTACTTCTTCTTGAATTTCCAATATGCGGTCAGCAGTATGGTTTAACAAATCTTGAAGCGATACTTCTGCCTTTGTTTCGGAATAACAAATTTGTTTGGGTCTACATTTTAATTTTATTTGAGTAAGCGCAGAATACGGTGGATAGATATCGCATCCATGCTGTTTAGATATGGCTTTAATGTTGATGTATTGCTGTTTTGTTAGCCCATTTTCTATTAAAAAGGCTAAGGCCTTATCAGGACTTATTTTTGAAACAGCATTCTGCTTAGGGCTCTTTACATTTCCGCTAATATTTTCGTTTCGTAGCAAAAGTGCACTATCGATTAGTTTGGTTTTTTTTGCCGAGACTGAAGCCGCATGCAACAATAATGGCACGGAATTTTCGTTTTCTTTGGCCAATTCAGATGCTAATTTCCGTTTCAGTCTTGGTCCTGCCTCAGCATACGTCAAGGATTTTCGACCACGTTTATCATGGGTCACGTCCTTTTCCATTACACCAAATTTCAAACTTGACGCGAGCCACTGCGAATGTTTTGATTTGAAGCGATCTAGATTTCTGTTGCATTTTGCCAATTTCTGATTAAGAAAACCAAAAAACTGCTTCAGTTTTTGCTTAATCAATTTGCACTGATCATCGTTTAAATCGATTTCGCCCATATTTTCCACTATAAAGTTATATACTGGAGCTTGTTGCCGATTATTGTCATTCCATACATCAAGCAACGTTGAATGGCAAAACTCAAGTGCAACTGCATCATATCAAATTATTGCCAAATGGAACAAAAAGGAGCAAAAGAGCTTTATGTTATTGGGTTCAGATAATATCAGTTGTTAAGTTTCAACTTTCACCTTGCGTTAACCCTCGTCAACTTGTTAGTTTCATTCCACGAAACACACATCTACATTTTTCAGTTGGGACATAAAAGAACAGCAACAACACATTAAAATATTGCACAACACAACACATATAACAAAAATTTCGAGCTTATAACTTTTTTGACTTACCATGATCTTTTAATTCCATATTCAACTGATTTTATTTGATTCACAATTATTAAGTTATGAAACTGCAAAGATCGACAACTTTTGCGCGCTTTTTCTTTAAGGTGAGACCAGATCTCAAACTTTCGACTTCGTTAAAAAAAAAAGTACTAAAAAATAACATTTAAAAATGTTTAAAAATTATATTTGGGATCCTGATGGTTTTCTTAATCAGGTGAAATAGTTTTTTTTTTAATACACAACAACAAAAAAATTGTAAAAATGCCAAAATTTCGGACTTTTTGCCCATAGTGCACTGGTGCATACAAGTGTACAAGGAACATACAAGGAATTTGTGAAGAAATTACAAAATTCATAGGACACATATACATTGAAATACAGACTACTAAATATGTATATAATCCCACTTTTCTGGCTTTTTACTCGAACATGGGTATTAGCCGTGATAGTGCACACAAGCGTCGCGCCACTGGTGGCAAGCGCAAGTCGCTCCGCAAGAAGCGCAAGTTCGAGTTGGGCCGTCCCGCCGCCAACACCAAGCTTGGCTCCAGCCGCGTGCACAAGGTGCGCACTCGTGGTGGAAACACGAAATTGCGCGCTCCGCGCCTGGAGAACGGCAACTTTCCCTGGGCCTCTGAGAGTGTTGCGCGCAAGACCCGTATCGCCGATGTGGTCTACAACGCCTCCAACAACGAGCTGGTGCGCACCAAGACCCTGGTGAAGAACAGCATCGTTGTGATCGATGCCACTCCCTTACGTCAGTGGTACGAGTCGCACTACGTGCTGCCCCTGGGACGCAAGCGTAACCCCAAGCACGCCCAGAAGGAGGACGAGAACTGTAACGAACAACGTTGAGCTGGTAGTCATGCAAACTGTTTGTCCCGCACGCGTTGAATTCCGGCTATATCTCGTCGGCAAATGTCGTGGTGCTCTTTAGAGGACACAGATTACGGGTGCTCACTTGTATCTTTAATAATTAAAATTTATCGCGTGCGAATTGGTAACGATTCAAAATCGGCCGGAAAAGAGATAACATGAAAATCGGACAGACGGATGAGAAAAAGGAAATAGAACTTCTCGCTAGACATACCACGCCCCTAGATATAAACAGGGTGTTATTAGCCCTCCCTACCATGGCCAATGCTCTTCCGATAAAATCACGCATTAGGCCCCTTTTAATATGTTGAACCTACGACGGCTCTTGGGTCAGCATGGAGTTAAACAGGGTTATTTACTCAGACATTATAATATGTGTTTATTTATATAATAAAAGTAAAGATAGGGTATACATTTGAACTGCTCATAAAATATTCTAAAATAAAAGTGTATCTTAATAAAACTTGGGAGATAATTTATACAAAAAAAATTAGATATAAGTGTTTAATAGGTAGTTTTGTTTTTCTTTTCATTTTTAAAATTACTTCAATTCAATATTTTACTTTGTTATTGTTTTTACTTCACTTTAATTCAATATATATATTTTTTTTATTTAATTATTCTACATTTTTGTGTGGGAGGCTAATTGCATTCAATTATTCATGTGTAGCATAAATTTCAGTAGCAAAAATAATTAAAATAAAAATGTCAAAGATTTAAATTAAATGGTTTAACATGGCACACCCTAATTATTCCAATGATGAAAGCGCTTCCATTCGTTGGCGGTGATGCTGTAAGTGCTGGTAATCAAATGTAAAAAGAACTGACACAAAAGCAACCAAAATTTTGCACACACAAAAACTTTAACTTCTTTTTTTTTTAAATCCTCCTTTACATGATTCTTAGATTTCCCTACTGATAACTTGTTTTACAATTTCTTATGCAAATTTTTTTTGTTTCTTTCTTTACATCTTCTTTACCGTTAAATTTTTTCTTATTAAAACTTTAATTATTTACTCACTTATACATACTTCATTATTTTAGAGATTTATTTTTAAAAGAATATTCGTTATTAAAAGATTATAATTTTTCTGTTTTTCTTGAATTCTCGAGGTTTTTAAGACTACATTATTATTTGCTGTTAACTGTAAAGGGAGGGTTTTTTCATTATTTCTTCATTATTTCATTATTTCTTTGGTTGCGACACTTTAAAATAAATAAAATAAAAAACTTCGATTTCCCGACAAAGATTTGGGTTTTCTTGGGAAACTTAAAACGCTTAGATCGCCATGTGGTTTTGGGGGGAGTTTTCCCCTCTTCCCCGAACCGGGACTTGTGCCTGACGAACCGTACGGAGACCGCGCCAAAGATAAACTGAGCTTGGAGCGGGGATCAATTTTGCTCTGCTCGCTTTTGTCTCGCCGGCAGAGATTATTTGAAGGCGCCGTTCCCTACCCTAGATAAGAACAAAAAAAAAATGTTTGTGTGAGAGCATATTCCATTGCTTTGCTCTGCACCTCATCCGAACTTACCCTTAGGGGTCTGGGGAAAAACTATGTAATTGGGCCAGAATCTGGCCAAAACGCTTCCACTGTCCACAATAAAAGCCTTGTCACTCGCAAAAAAATATGGGACACTGATCGGGACTCTATTCCTTTTATGGCGGCTTAGGACCTTTCTGTTGATGCAACTTTTCAGGTCAACGTATGGTTTCGATAAGAAAGCATGGAGCGTCTAGCAATGGCCTCCTGCCGGGGCTAGAGCTGGGATTCGTGGAAGACTCTACGTTAACGAAAATGCAGTCTTGCAGATTCCCGATAAATTAGGGTATAATCTTGCCCCTTGCAGCAGCTACCTCCCGCTAGGTGGCGCTAGTACCCCATGAACCTGCGGTTCTACCCTCTCCCTTACAGAACGACGTACTGACCAAGAAGCGCAGCGAAAAGGTCATGAAGAAGTACCTGGAGCGCCAAAAGTACGGCAAGGTTGAGCAGGCCTTGGAGGATCAGTTCACCTCTGGACGTATCCTGGCTTGCATTTCCTTCCGCCCCGGACAGTGCGGTCGCTCTGATGGCTACAATCTGGAAGGCAAGGAGTTGGAATTCTACCTTAAGAAGATCAAGTCTAAGAAATAAACACGGCAGTAGATAAGCTTGCAAGATCCCCGGACTTGCAAAGATGAAAAAACAAAATAAAACAACCACTTGTTTTTTATAGGAAAAAAAAAATAACTTTCATATTGTTAATTTAAAATTCGCAATTTCCTGTGATAGAATATTAGAAATCGGCTTTATCACAAAATACAACTGTAAAGATAGACTTCAAGCCATCTGAAGATTGGCTTTAAGTTATAAATGCTGACTTCTTTATCTGTATGTTTTGCGTTAAGTAGTCAAGTTTTCACCAAATCGAGTTTGAAAAATACTCCAGAGATATAACGTCCCTCTCAATAAGTAATTATTCGTATTGCTTTACGCGATTACCATTCGGCTCGCCAAACTCTCTTCAGTGAATGATGACTATTGCTTCATACAACATACAATACAACCTTAAGTTACATGCTGAAAAATGCTAATTTTTCATGCATGAAGTCACTTTCCTAGGACATAAATAAATAAACGATAAACGAATCTTGACCGGCGATAAAAAAATACCCTGACCCACATGATGCGGACAGCTCTAGACACTTCATTGCATTCTTCAACTATTATAGAAGTTTTATACAAAATTTCGCCGATTATTCTCGTCACAAAAGAAGATTATGTAAAAAGAATGTCAAATTCGAATTCGAAAATTCGAGACGACTGCCAAACTGCCTTCGAACATTTAAAATCGGCACTATTAAGCCCTACTTTTCTACAATACCCACATTTGATCAAAGAATTTTGTATAATTAAAGATGCAAGTGAGCAAGCGTGTGAAGCAGTCATTTTACTGTCAAAACAGATCAAAGACCAGTCACGTACTTGTTTTTAATGTTAAATACTAATTTCAAATTGACATGAATGAGACTTGATCTAGAGCAGTGGTCGGCACGGCCCTATCCCGAGGGCATGGGAAATTTCTCTGCCCGAGCTCTGCCACACACACACAGTATAAATGTGTGAAACGTAATGCTCACAGCCTACTTTCTGCTATTCGTAACTAATAAGAATGCGTTAAGATCATATCAATGTATTGGGGTGCCGACCACTGATCTAGAGGAATATATGTAACTTCACAGTAGAGGGGGGCAAAAACTTATTTTCCATAGCACGCGTGCATAGGGTAGGAAATTCTTCCGCAGCGCTGCCGGTGTGAGCACTCTCAAATTTTTTTAGAAGCTCTCTCATTTGGCCTCTTTGACATAAAAATCAAAAATGTTCCACTGAGAAAAATTTTTTCAGAAATTGGGTTGGAACAAGTTTTCTCCATGGAAAATATAGATAGGGAAGCGTAGTTTTTCATATGCCTAAGAACTGTTGCTAGAAAAGTTTTTTTTTAAATAAAATACACTATTTAAGTGGCCATTAAAAATTTTGTGTTAACGAAAAATAAAATAAAAAACTACGTTTTTTCGCTCAGTGAATCCTCTGTCCTCATTGTTTTTTTCTGCTACGCAAACACTCAAATTTTTAACCTGTGCGCGTTTTGCCCCCACTGATCTAAAGGATAAATGCAATCATGTCGCAGATGCGTTATCAAGAATAATTATCGAAGAACTAAAAACATTAACAGAAGTATAAATAAAGTCAATAAAAGATATCAAAGTAGACAGAAATCCTGCGCAGGAGAAAAACAAATTGAATTGCCTAAGAACGACAACTTAGGATATAGTTGGCCGATCCCGGTCGTTCCGACTGCCATAGTTGCCATATGTTTGTAGGGGGGCGTTGCTGCCGCAAAAGATTCCAGTAAGAAAAATGAAGAAGTCGGGGGCGTCGTGTGGGTATTCTCGCATACAGCTTTGTTCGCTGCTTACATGGTACTAAACTTAACTTAGAAAGCGTAAACGCTAAACGTAAATATAAGCCAGAGCAGACGATCGAAGTCGGCCGACGAGAGAGGGAGAATGCATAGAGGGTCTAGCGCGGATGCGCTCTTCAGCACGGATGAGCTTTTAAGCGCGGGTGCGCTTTTCAGCGCGGATGCGCTCTTAAGTTCAGCTGAGCTGCACAACGGCCCCTCACTCAAATATCCCGCCCCCCTTGCAATCGCTCGGGTTGCAACAGATCCCTCGTCGCTAGCTATGCGTCACTGCAGCTCGAGGGCGTACACGGGTCGATGATCCGGGTCCCAGTGTTGACGCTGTTCCGGTTCAGCAGTGACGATAGGGTGGGCGCAGCGACCGCGTCCTGCGAGGGCCCTCGAGGAGAAGCGGAAAATTGCCTAGGCGCGGATGACGCGGGCGGACAAGCGGTGAACGGCACCCGATGGGTGGCGGGCGAATGCAGTGGAGCACTTGACGGCTGCCGGCCAGTGGCGGAAGAATGCCGAGGAGTTGATGGCCGTGGATCGGCTTGTGAGTGCCGGAAACTGGCGGACGAAGGCCGAGGAGTACCCGAACCGCGCCGGGAGTTGGCGGACGACGGCGCACCCCAAATGGCACACGTTGATAAGGGCCGTGCCCAATAGGACGGCTCCTGACCCGGAAGCGAAACACACCTGCACATTCGACTGATCCTCTGAGCCGTTTGTTGACGTAGGTGGACTTGGAGCGAATGGATTCGGGCAGTCTCGTTGCTGGTGGCCTCGGGCAAAACAGTTTAAACATAACTGCTTCCTTTTAATGTAGTCCGAGCGCCCATTTACGTCCATTTCTAGGAACCGCGGACATAAGCGAATGGGGTGGTTCTCCCTCGAACAGAGATCGCAACCCTTGGGGCCTGGAACCATTCGAGTCTCGTATGAGTTCAGCCTCCGAGCAGGGGCAATAGGAATTCCCGACCGTGGCGGAAATTGCACGGAGCCACTAGGCCTGACGTCGTCGATTGCCTTTAGAGTGCGATGGCGCTCTGTCAAGAAGTTGTCTAATTCCTTCCATGTTGGAATCTCGGCCTTATAATGTACGGATTGCTCCTACATAGAAAGTGTGACTTTGGGGAGCTTTGATGAAATCATAAATACCAGGAGACAGTCCCAAGCCTCAACATTGATAGAGGACATTTCTAGGGCTGTCAGACAACTCTGAATGGTGGCTTGCAGCTTTTTCAGCACGACCCCGGTCTGTGAGGCTTTACTACGCGGCGACAAAATCCTCATGGGTAAGCGGAGTCTTAGAAACAATGGCGTGGGCGTCACCACTTGTTTTGGACAGTAAGTGGAACAACTTCACTACCGGGGGTGAGCCGCTAGTTTTGGATGTAAATGGCAGTAAACAAGTCTCTGAAGGTGGGCCACAGAAGATAAACACCATCGAAGACCTCAGTATCTACCTGAGGTAACCGGCAGCCTGTAGGCTTGGACGTGTGTACATTGACGGAAGCCTGAGTTGATTGGGAAGCAATTTTCTCCCGAAGCTGGGCAATACACCTCGAATAGACGGAGTAACAATAGCTGTACTTCGATTCCAGCACTGTCGAGGTGGCCGCATTGTCGTCTGACACGGCTAGCAAATCAGAGCAGCTCTCATACCTTTTCTCCACCTTCTCCCACAGTGCCCGAATTTGGTCCCGATGGTCTTCGCACATGTATTGCGAGCCTACTTCCGTTTCTCTAGCGCCCGGAGTATTTATGTTAGCCTCAAATTGGCTAATTCGATCTATTGTGGCGATGAACTTTTTCAGCGCCACGTCGACCGCACTTTGAGCTATTTTTGCAACGGAACGAGGGTGCCTCTGTGAAGGACCGGGGATTGTATTGACGGATTCGTCACTCTTTGCCCTTGGAGTGGCACTGGACGCTTTAGGCTTTAAAAGAGGCGGTCGCGGAGACGCGGATTGAGATCTGTCCAAACGAATGGTTGTGATCGTACATGGCCTTTGGTCATCTTCCGTGGGCATTCTCAGAATCCAATTCGCTGGTCAGCGCTTGTCGACTGACTTGCGCAATAGGTGCCTCGTACGAAGCGGTGGCCTATCACACTAATGTGTGATATCGCGGATGAAATGCGATTACATGGAGCAAGTGGGAACTAGTGGCGCCGATGTCGAAAGGAAAGTCGTGTGCGGCACAATTCGAATGTGGAAAGAAAGCTTCAGGAACCAAAAAAAACTCAAAAGGAGACGAGGTTTGTTGAGATTGTAGGCGGATGTTGCCTGATGCGGAGTAGAAGTACCGGAAAATTCGTGCTCGTTCGGAAAAAAATGATGAAGGTCTATATAAATATGTATGTATATTTCGACAAGTTAGCTCGTACGTAGATATTGAATTCTGAACCATTTCCGAATTTGTGGAGCCGGAAGGTCGACTTAACCTTGGCTTGAATTTAACACACAAAAAAAAAATAAATAATTAATAATTAATTTTTGACTAATTGTCAGATTTAATTATTATGGAGCCAGAAAGGTGGAATTGAAACCGTAATCTTTTATTAATGGAATTTAATTATCACAAAGCCGGGAAGGTGGAATTAAAAAGCCGGCTATATTCGGACAGAAGGTGGATAATTAAATTAATTAATTATAATTTTTCGAAAATATAATTTTTTGACTTTAATTATTTAGTGGCCGGAAAGGTGAATTAAAGGTGAGTTCGGCCCTTTGCTCGAACGGAAAATAAGAATTAATTAAATTTTGGAAGGACGACAGGCTTATTGGTCTGAAGTCCTTGGGGGTGCAGTGAGATGATTTTCCCGCCTTGGGTATAAATACGACTTTCGTCCGCAACCACATTTTGGGTACGATGCCCATCCTGAAAATTGCTGAGAAAGCTATCTTGACCCAAGATCTCAGGTTGGGACCGGCTTTAATTAGTTGAGCCGGGACAATGCCATCTGGGCCCGGGTATTTGAAGGGCTTGAAGCTATTTATTGCCCAGCTGAGATTTCTATCATTCAATAGGTATTCAAATGGGTTAGTGGTGGGGGGGCTATTCCCCTGTGTCTGCATTTCCAGGGTTGTGTCTTCTCGAGAGCATCCCGGGAAATGTGTCTCTATGAGAGCCTCTAGGGTTTCTTTGCTGGACGATGTCCAGTTGCCCTCTGAGGTTTTAATGTATCTTACATTTGGTGCAATAGTTGCAAGGACCTTCCTGAGTCGAGAGGCTGAATGTTCGTTCAGAACTCGGCCCAGGCATTCCTTTTTGCCTTGCGAAGTTCTTTGTTATATCGCCTAAGGTCCGCTTTATACGACTTTATACGGCTGTCTCCGAGTTTGTTTTTCTGGCAAAATTGAAGGCCTTGCGGGCCTTGGTTTTAAAGGGCGCAAGTGTTTGCGACCACCATGGTGGTTTCTTTGACTTGCTTTTGCCCGATCTGATTTTGGGACAAGCTTTTTTGAATGCCCTGGCGCACGCTGCCGTGAGCGTGTCCACCATGGCATCCAGGGCTACCCTACTATCAACATTCCCTGTTGGAGGATTTCCCAAGGAACTATCTAGCTTTTTTCTATATAACTCCCAGTTCGCTTTCCTCGGGTTGCGTACCGTTAGTCGATTAAAGTTCTCGAAGTTGACCACTAATTCTATGTATCGGTGGTCTGAGAATGAGTGTTTCTCTAGGACTCCCCATCTAACAATCCTGTCTGCTAGTGATTCAGAGTAAAGAGTGACGTCAAGTACTTCTCTTCTGTTCTTGACTATGAAGGTGGGTTCTGTACCCCTGTTACCCACCAAAAGATTGGAGCCTAGGATAAAATCGAAAATTGACTCACCCCTCTCGTTTGTGTCAGTGCTGCCCCACTGACGATGATGGGCGTTAGCATCGCAACCTATGATCAGGTCGATATTGTGCTTCCTGCTGTCTTCCACCAGCTGTTTGATTAGCGGGTGCGGGGGAAGGGCCTCCTGGTCGTGGCCCATATACGCCGAACATATCCTTAGAGGGCCATTTGGGCTCTCTACAGCTGCGGCTACGTGGTCTTCATTGCTGAAATTGGGTAGCAAAAAAAGGTTTAGGTTCTTTTTTGCGAGGATGCAGGCTCGCCTTTTACCTGTAGTATCGGCTTTGCAGAGCCTGAACTCCGACGCCCCCAACCCAAGAATCCTGTCTCCTAGGATCCAGGGTTCCTGGCTGAGGGCCACATCAGCTCCACTCTCGGCGAGGTGGAGTAGGAGGGCAGCTGACGCCGCTTTACTGTGGTGGAGGTTTATTTGTAAGATTGTCAGGGACATCCTTACAAATCTCCACCACAATTATCTCTGCCTCCGTCTCGGAGCCCAGCAGAGAGTCCTCCTCCATTCCGACACCACCAAGCGCCCTTGCCAAGTCGCTTTCCTCCGAGGTGTACCCTTCTAGAATGTCCTCCTCCTCATCCGACATTCCCTCCGGGTGCCCCTCTTCAGTCGGCTCCTCCAAGTCTGGCTCTTGTGTGTCTGCCTCCAGACCGATACCTCCTGGCTTAGCCTTCGCATCAGATTTATAGATACGGACCGAAACATGCTCGAATCCGTACTTTAGCCGGTGCTCCGTCCTCTCCAGGGCTTTTACGGTCTCCTCGTTTAGTGTGAGGACGACCTGCCTCCGCAGTCCCACCGCCTCCTCGACCTTGGCGACTCTCCAGTCCGCCGTGGGGAGCGTCGGGTTGCACATCCTAAGCATTGTTAGAATGGTTTTCGGGTCGGCTGGCTTTTCTGTGAGCCACACTCGCGCCCTCGGTTTGCTGGGGATCTCGTCCCAGTCAACCGCCACCAGCTTAGCTCCAGGGTAGACCTCTCCAAGCGATGCAATCATCCGCTTTTAAGTCTCCACCGATCGCGCGTCTTGGCAAGCAATCACCTTGACGCTACCCTGATACCATCCTGCGTCTTCGCATTCTGGTGGGGGTCCTCCGCTTCTCAGCATCTCCTCCACGAAGCGCCCATGCAACTCGTTTACCACTCGTCGCCAAAGTTCCTTGGGGATGAGCCCATCCTTGGAGCCCTTGTCCAGGACTCCAATTAAGGTTCTTCCCTTCGTTACCTCGGCGAACGAGCGGTTGGACGGCTGAGGCTGGGCCTTCCTCTTCTTGGCCTGGGGGGCTTCTCCCTCTGTGGACCTCTGCCTTTTCGCGCTTTGCGCGGCCTCCTTGGCAGGGTCTTACCCAGTGCGTCTCTTCGGATCCAGCCTTTCTCCCGCCTTTTCCGGATTAAAATCGGGCAGGATCTCCCTTGCCCTTGATGGGTCCGCCCTCATCAGAATGAAGGCTGCTCTTCTCCTGTCCTTATAAGAGCCTTTACGCTGCGTCGAGTGAGGCGCTTCCGGACCAGGGTTCGCCTTAGGGGCACCGCCGGTTGGTTTAGAGGTTGGCCCTGGGGTCTTCCTCTCTACACCGTTCGGTGGTCCCATAGCTAGCCCCGCTTTGGAAGAAGTTGCCTTGGCAACCTCCTCCGCACCGGCGCGTCATGCCTCCAGATGTTGCCCCTCTGTGGGGGGCTTCTCCATCTCAGCAACTCCTTGGCTTTTGAGGGCCTTGGAGTTTGACGGGCCATTGACCCCATTTCCGGTCTTTTTTAGGGAGTTCCGCTCTCCACTTTGGTTTTTGTTAGTTAAAGAATTCATGTTTTGGTCCCACGAGTAGGCGGGGAGGGGTTCGTCCATCATAACATAGCCCGCTTGTCACAATAAGCCTGGTTAAAACTGGGGGGTCGGCCTGTCCCCCAGAGTTCGCATATTAGCGTCCGAGCCACCCCTCGGACACGCATCCTTCGGCATATGCTGTTCCACCTTGGATTGGGGTGATTTAAGGAAGGGAGTGTTCTTCTCCCCGCCCGACTACCATTAGCCAGCATCCTCGGCAGAGACATGATCTTACCGGGACCTGTTACCAGCCGCCCTCACGTGGAGAGTATAGTCGCACTACCAGCGGTGTACACAGTTACGGCACGCAATTGCTTGCGCGTAGGTCCCCCTGTTGTACCCGTTGGCTGACGGCCAATTGGGGAAGAAAAAAAAAACAAATATTACAACAGCGGCGGGCTGTTCGGTGAATTTGGAAATTCCGGAACTAATTCACACCGGCTGGCCAATATTAATTATGCCTTCTTTTTGTCACCACATAATTTCACTGTTCACTTGCGAATTTTTCGCGGATTAATTGCACCAAAAAACAAGAAAGGAAAGCTAACTTCGGACGGAGCCGAAGTTGATATACCCTTGCAGTTAAAACCGGATATATATCGCAAACATCGGATATAGTTGGCCGATCCTTATGATTACATCATAATAAAACCAATTAACTAAAATAAAAAATCTAAAAAAAGTCCCAAGTTCAAAAATCGAAAGTTGATATTTCTACCAAATACCATTTCCGATCGTTTAGTTATATGGCAGCTATAGGATATAGTCGGCCGATCCTAATTAAATTTGGTAGGTTGGATCAATTGGCCAAAAATAGAATCTGTATTAAGTTTCAGCATTCTATCTTCAAAAAAAGTTGGGTCATTTTCGATCGTTCAGTTCAGTTCAGGGTGTGTGCAAAGTTTCAAGACGATAGCTTCAAAACTGAGAGACTAGTTCGCGTAGAAACAGACAGACAGACGGACAGACTGTATGTGTGTATGTATGTATGTGGATGCACATATGCGTCGACCGTTGGCAAGCGAATGGATAACGGAGAGGCTGAAAACGGCGAGGAATATGGGCAGCACACAAAACGGAGACGGATGGAAAAATTTGCAGAATTTGAAGATGAGAAGAGTAGAAAATCTCAAACTGCCGTTGTGTCGGAAAACTCGGACTTGGAGTTGACACGGAGGGAAAAACAATCTTGCAGCAGTATGAACGTAATTTAATATTCGGATCACTGCTGAAGACCGGCAGAGAGATGGAGACGGAAAAATGTACTTATCTTTTGGCGGAACAATGCCGAGAACTGCTGGCAGAAGAAAATCCAGGAATTATCCGGCTCGAAGGACCAAAGTGTTGTAGGGGGGCGTTGCTGCCGCAAAAGATTCGAGTAAGGTAAATTTAGAAGTCGGGGGCGTTGTGAGGGTATTCTCGCATTCAGCTTTATTCGCTGCTTACATGGTACTAAACTTAACTTAGAAAGCATAAACGCTAAACGTAAATATAAACCAGAGCGGACAATCGAGGACGGCTGACGAGAAAGGGAGAATGCACAGAGGGGCAAGCGCGGATGCGCTCTTCAGCACGGATGAGCTTTTAAGCGTGGGTGCGCTTTTCAGCGCGGATGCGCTCTTAAGTTGAGCTGAGTGGCACAACGGCCCCTCACCTAAACACCATATAACTGATTGATCAAAAATGGTATAACTTTGATGTTTTTAGAGCTAGAGAGCTCAGATTTTACACGAATGCTATTTTTGGCAAACTTTCGTGTTTTTTCAGATAGAAGGCACTCTCACATTTTGTATTCCACGTTTTCACGTTGATGAAAACGTTGATGTTCTTCCTTGGCGCTGATGTTCTTGGGAAGGTTGCTGAGTACAAAGTTCCGCTTATAAAATTCTTGTCCCGGTAAGTACTTGACTTGCTTGGTTTTTTAGTTGTACTTCCGCACCGCCGGAGATGGTAGTCTCCACCGTTTGAACACATATGTTGCCCGAACATTCCTAAATATGGGGACACCCCCGTCGAGAAACGTGCCGCTGCCCTCAGTGCCGCCTGCACTTCCGGTAATCGTTCATCCTGATCCTGTTCAGCATGATCCTCGCCAATATTTACTCTAATGGCCGCGAGTACCGACTGGCTGACGCGCTCGGAAGCATTTGCTTGCGGTGCTTATCTGACCGTTTTCATGTGCGATATCCCGTACAGCTGCATCATATCCTCAAATTCCTTAGAAGCAAATTGCCTGCCATTGTTTGTGTGTATAATCTCCGGCACTCCGGCACTCCAAAAATATGTTCTCTAAGGAATCCAGCCACGGCCACCGACGATGCTTTTGGCATAGCTTTCAGCCAGACAAACTTTGTAAAGTGGTCTACCACTATAAGCAGCATGGTGTTGCCGCGCCTGGATCGGGGGTATTTTCCAATTAAATCCAAATATAATTTCTGCAACGGTCTGTCGGTTTCCACTTCTTTTCCATCGGCGGTCTTATAATTTGCGTTGTGTGCTTATTTTCTTTACAGCTGATGCAGGAAGTAACCCATTCTTTCTCCTGTACCACCATGTTCTTTAACTAGTTTCATTAAGTCACCCATTCTTTCACCTGTACCACCGTGTTCGGCCAATAGTACATTCATTGTGGCCTCTCTAATGTCTTCCGGATCCCCCCATAAAGCGCCATCTTCCCTTCGTGTGCTTTCTGCACTAATGTACTCGTCAGTTCTTCGGGGATCCACATTTCTAGTCAAACTTTTCGCTCTCCTCCCGGCAAACACGAGTCGTTCTCGTTGACGAGTAAGAATTCCTCACCGCAACTAGTTTCATTCTTTCCAGGTGAATGCCGTCGTCTCCATGTTCAGGCTGGGTAAGGCTGTGGCTTTAGAAACCATCTGGCCACATCTTCCTTCCAGATTTTTAAGGAGGATATCAGCAACTTAAGGCTCGCGTATTTTAGTCAAGATGGCGAACGGCATCATCTCTATGTATGGACTGAATCTCTCTACAGCTTTGACTGCAGCCAGACACTCCTTCTCGGTCACACTGTAATTCAGCTGTGCGCCCTTCAGCTTTGCCGCGATCGGCCGTTCCGCTTCATTGTCGTCCTTCTGGAACAACACCGCCCGATACCTGGCATGACTGGCATCATACTGAATTCAGAAGTGTTTCCAAAAGTCTTCAACCTCTGGAACGCTACTTCTGATTCTGGTATCCACTGTAGCCCTTTTCCTTTTTTCAGGCAATCGGTCAAGAGAGCGCTTATCTCGGAAACATTTTTTATAAGACTTCTGTACCAATTCGCTGTGCCAAGAAAACTGCGCAACTGTCGGACGTTTCTCTGGGCCTCAATTTTTTTAATGGCTTCGATTTTCTGTGGAAATGTCTTCAGAGCACCATCTGCTAGAACATTCCCTAAATACCGCAAGTTTTTAAAGCAGAACTTAATCCGTAAATGCTCCTCAAAGGTCCAACAGGTTATCCAGGTATACGAACACTCGGTCTCTGAGTCTCTGTGGGATGACTCTATCCATCAACCTGCACAGTCTTTGCACCGCATTGCATAATCCAAAAGGCATCCTCCGGAACTGATACAGTGGCCTACCAGATGTAGTGAAAGCCGTATATGGACGACTCTTTTCATCCAGTTCCACTTGCCAAAACGCATGTTTCAGATCAATGCTGCTGTGTAGTATGCACATATATTGAATACCCACTGTACCGAGAGTACTTAAAGGGTGCGCACTGTAACATTTTGTTGCAGTGTTTACATTATCCAAAGTCCCGGTCATAAAAAAAATTTTTTTAAATTAAAGGAAAAAATACGATAAACTCCTAAAATTTATGTAAAATTTTAATTCTTTTCTAATGAAAGAAAAAAAATAAAAATAAAATCAAAAATAGCATAAATTCCTAAAATTTATGAAACATTTTAATACCCTTTTAATGAGAAGTAATAGCATAAGTAAAACAGATCAAATAAATGATTCTCACTATTACTTCCCAGAAAAATTAAGCTGCATTACAAAATATGCTTCAGAGAAAAATATAATAGAAATTGGAAAAACAAAAACATATACAATATCTAAAATGGGTTTAGTAGACACGAAAGTTGTAGATTCCACGGCAAATGTCGTTAATAAAATTGAACCCGGAAAAATCGATCTTCAAACAATTACAATATTGTTAATGATAATCGTCATTATAATGTTAGCAAGCGTTTTGCTAAAATTATATAAATTACACAACAAATGTTTAAAGAAAAAATTCCAGAGTCAAGCAAATGACCTGGACAAAATCTAAATAAAAAACCCAGAAAAAAAAAATTATTATACACAAATGTAAACACCTACAATCTAAGAAAATGAAATAACAGAAAATAAATATTAAAATATATTACGTAATTCTCTTTACAAAAGTATGGCTAAACTAAAGGCATGGATTGGAACAAATTGTACGAGGAGTTATCAATAATTAAAACAAATTTTGACAAATCGTACAAGTCTCTAACTAAGAATAGACCCGTAACCGTAAAAGAATAAAAGATTAAATCAAGATCATTGGTCACAGGTATCGAAACTTTTGATACGACTACGATCTAATTTAATATTTATTAAACAAAAGTTCAGTTTAGAAATATCAATACCAACCGTTCTAAACACTCCAATAGCAGTTGACATTGCACCTGACTCGGAATCAACAGAAACGAACGAATCTGAGTCAGAAGAGCTTCCCAAAGTAAACCCAAAAATAGAAGATGAAGATTTAAATAATCGTACTATTCCGGCGGTATACACTGATCTGGATAACTCTACAGATTCAGATACTTCGAGTGTCATAGAATACAAAATAAGTAAATCCATCACAATGGCACAATCAAATATTGATTTTATTAATACAGCATCTAAGCTTATACCAGTTTTTGATGGTAAGGCTGAAAATTTAACAAGTTTCATTGATGCTTTACAAATAATACAATCAATAAAAGGCGAGCACGAAGAATTAGCTATTTCCATTATTAAAACAAAGCTAAAAGGTGTCGCCAGGAATCTAATCGGTAATGAAACAACAATTACTCAGGTGATTGCTAGACTAAGAAGCAACGACAAAGGCGAAACTGTTGAGGTATTATCAGCGAAGCTGATGAATCTACAGCAGCGCAATAAAACTGCTAACCAATACACACAAGAAATTGAGCAGATGAAGAAAGCCTTAGAAGGTCAATATAAGTTATTAAGCTCATCACTCCAGTGATTCCAAGTCGATGTCCTCTAGATATCCTTGGTCCTGGGAAGTGGATTTACGACGGAGGAAACTGTTACTCTTTAATCATAGGCCTTGTGGCTCTATGAAGTTTTATCAAATAAAGATTCGATTGGATGACGGCAAATGCCGGAGATTTATTCAAACAGTCAAGGCTGATGGGTAGAACAAAACTGAAACTTATCCAATAAACATTTTAAAGCTAAACCTAAGAATTCCCAGTGGAAAAGTACTGGCAAGCAGCTCCTCTTACAAATCCGTCGCTGCTTGCTCAGCATATTGCGGCACAAACAGCCATTGCGACACATGAAACCTTATGCGCGCGGGTCGCTACATAACTTGCTGGCCTGCGCATGCGAGGGCAGTTCGTGTAATCTTTGAGAGAGTTGCTTGTTAACTACTCCCCCCTCAATTTCGTGGCCGGCCTCGGTGACGTCAAGTTGGGCGATGGCTCTTTTTAGCTTCAAAGAGGCACGGGTTCTATGGCTGTATTGGTAACCGATGATTAGCGCGCAGAAGACAATGCTGACCCCAACTCCGATCAAGAACCATATCTTTGGTTTTCGTGTTGATTTTTTGCAGAAGGAGGCGTAGCTAGTGCGCACGCAATCGCTAACTGCGAATATTCCATCGTCGCAATCCGCAATTATGTCGTCTTGGATTTGTAGGACTGTATGATTGTGCGATACCGGAAAAATTACTGTTCTTTTACAAATTTGCTTAATTCTAGGATATTCGATTAACATATGGATTTCGTCTTCTGATTGAAATATTTTAATTTTAGTAACTTCCATTAAATAAACTACGGGGACTTCTGTGAGCTGATTATCAAATATTGACTTCAAATCGTTTGTGTCAAAAATTGTAGGATTTATAATGTCTGATTTGGCAAGAGTGATTGTTAGAATTAAATTCTGGATTTCTGTGATTAACATTCTATTTCGAGTCATAAGCGTTTCAAATAAATTTGGGGTGTCTAGGAGGTCACCCTTTTTTGCTTGCATTATTTTATTTATTGCGTCTGTGAGTTTATTGATCTGTTTCTGAGTTTCTGTATTAACGAGTACCTGTCTATTGTTTGAGTCTACTAATTGATTTTCTGTCATTCTTATTTTTTCTATGTCTTTAGCGTCCGGAGTTCCCGCAACAATTTTTAGTGCTGTGCCAAGAAAATCTAAGCTTCTGGCCATTCTATGGTGAACTGTTAGAGCGGACAAAAGTGCTTCTATGTGTTCTACATCTATGTCTAACAGTTTTCGCATATGTGAGTGGGGGAAAAACTCGGACATTCTTTTAGTATCCTCAACTATCTTATAGAAATTGCTTAAGCTACTTGAGTGTTTTACATAACTAAGTTGTTCCCATGCCAGAATACTACCATCGACGATCGGGATATAGTTCGCATTGGAAAAGTCGGTGATCCGAGCTTGCGTCGCTGTTAGCAAGGTCAACAGGGTAAGCACTATCATGGCGGACCTGTAAGATACATTCTTATTAGATTTAGTGGTTTTTTACTTGCCGATAACTACCTAAGGTTGTCTTTATGGACCACCCTCCCTCCAATAAGCACCGTTGTTCCTAAATCAGCTTGTATCTTTCCTTCGGAACATAAAGGTGATAGTTTGTTACCTAGTCTCCTGTTGTTTTTGATATAGACTGTTTCGCCTACATCAAAAACCCTATTTTGTCTGTCCGGGTTGCACCTGCGTAGTTGGTCTTGTTGTGCCTTTACTATCTTGTTTTTGATAGTTTGGCGCATTTCGTCTGATGCTGTGTGGATTACATCCAGTAGTCTTTGCCCTGTTACGGAATGCACGCTTCTGTTATATTCAATGACAGCTCTGAGAATTGCTTGTGTTGTGTCGCAGATCTGTTTATCAATTTTAAGACATCTCGCAATCTCGACTAATGTACTATGGAAGCGTTCCACTTGCCCGTTGGAGCAGCTGTGAAGCGGGGGCGCGTTGACCAAATCAATGTTAAATTGATTTTTTAGTAGCGAGGTAATTGTCTCTGAGCTGAAGGACGCCTCATTGTCACAGTAAATTGTTTTTGTATCTGGGAAGAGGTTAACCGCTTGTAGTATGGGGTTAATTGTGTCCGTTATTGACCTGGATACTATTGGTTGTACAATCGCAAATTTTGAAAATTTATCGATGCAAGTTAGGAATAATTTTTTATCGGTTGAGAATATGTCGATGTGAAGTATTTCGCCTATGTGGGTTGGGGCAGGCGTTTCGCCAAGCTCTTGTTTTCTCGGGTGCCTGTCGTATTTTCCCTTCATACATACTTTGCAGTTTATCACTATTTCGTTGGCTATTTTGGTCATTTTTGGAAAGTAGTAATCCCGCTTAACCTGTTTTACGTTTTCTGGAGCTGCTCTATGAGCTCGGTTGTGTTCAGTATTTAGGATTTCTATTTGCTCATCTTTGTTGGTGATATCTGACACGATCGTTTTGCAGTGCCGAAACTTGGTAGACGGAAATTGTGTGCTTAACTCGTGTTGCAGAGCAGCCAACGTTGGTAGGTCGCAATGAATTGCGTTAACCACCTCAGGATTGACGGTATTTTTCAACGTTTCGGTTAGATTGTATTTGTCCGTGAAATGTATTATGTGGCGCATTTTGCTGCCAAACATAATAATTTTTTGGTGCAACGCATAGCGTGCCTCTTCTAGGACCATTTGGTTCCTGAAGCCGTTTATGGGTTGGTCAATCGTTGGGATTGTAAAAGTAAGTGACTCTTCACTATGAATGGTAGCTACGTCAGATTGGGGTTCACTTTGCAGAGCGTTTATGTTCTGACGCGATAATGCGTCGGCTACGTGATTGTCCTTCCCTGGTTTATAGAAGATTTTCGCATTATGCTCTTCTATAAACGCTTTCCATCTCTTGATTTTTGCGTTGGTGTTTTTTTCAGACACCGCAAAGGTGAGTGGTCAGTGTAGATGCGGAGCTCTCTGGTACCATACAGATAATTCTGCAATTTACCAAGTGCCCACACGATTGCTAGAAGTTCCCTTTCATTGGTGGCGTAATGAGTCTCGCACTGTTTTAACGTGCGTGAGATCATTGTGATTGGCCTGCCTTCTTGGGACAATACTGCACCAATGCCATTTGCAGAAGCGTCAGTGGTCAGGTCGAAAGGTTTTTTAAAGTCAGGATACATTAGTATGACATCTTCTGATGCTAAAATGTTCCTTAGTCGCTCGAACGCATCGCGTTGCGTGTCGTTGAACTCAATCGGGATTTTCCTCGACATGTGTTTGCTGACAGAACCATTTTCACCTTTTAGTAAATTGGTTAATGGTCTAGCTACAGAGGCGAAGTCTTTTACGAATACTCTATAATAGCTAGCTAGGCCTATGAATGATCTTAGCGCATACAGGTTCGCCGGTTCGACGTACTCTTGAATTGCTTTGACCTTTTCAGGGTCCGTTTTGGCTCCGTTTCTGGTTACGACAAAACCGAGGTATTCGACACTGTCTTTGAAAAATTGAGTTTTTTCATTGGCTACTCTCATGTTGGCTTCTAGTAGGCTTTGTAGTATTATGTCAATGTGTCGAATGTGATCCTGTTCATTTTCTGAAAATATTATTACATCATCAACGTAGACGTAACAACATTTTCCAATTTGTTCTCTTAAAACGTCATCAATTGCTCTTTGGAAGATGCTCCCAGCATTCTTTAATCCAAAGGGCAATCGGCAGAATTCATATTTCCCCCCGTTCACAGAGAATGATGTTTTCTCTCCTTCTTTTTCTGCTAGGTATATCTGATGATACCCAGACTTCAAGTCGAGCGTTGTAAAAAATTTTGCCTTACCCAGATTCGCTAGAATCATTGGGATACTTGGCATTGGGTAGCGGTCGGCAACAGTTCGATCGTTTAACTTCCTAAAGTCAATTACGAGTCGTTTGTTTTTGTTGCCTTCGGAATCGAACCCTTTTTTGTCGACAACCCAAGCTGGGCTGTTGTACGCGGATTTTGACGGTCTGATGATACCGCCTTCCAGTAGTTGTGAGATTTCGTTGTTGACGAAATCCGACACACCGTTTGGATACGGGTAGAGTTTTGAATATACCGGTTCATTATCTTCGGTACGAATTGTGGCAACGACAGACGTGTTGAATGGCAGTGCCTCGTTAGAGGTCGAAAATGCCTTTATTCTCTTTGTTATCATTCGCCTGAATTCTTCTTTTACACTTTCGGGCACTACTATGTCACTGACTTTAGTGAAATTTACATTATCACATAAGTGAAATTTCAGTGGCTCATTTTCGTCCCGGTAACTTAAGCAATTATTCTTCAAATTCAATGTTGCCCCGGCCTGCGTTAGCAGATCGAGACCTATTATGGCATCAAATGCGTCGAGAGAATCTAAAATGAAGAATGTTGCGTTTTGTCCAAGGATTTTCATTGAACATTTTTTGTTTATTTCACTGGATCCATGTATGGAACTTACAGTGAATGGGGTGGCGACTGTAGTTACGTTTTTTAACTCCTTTACGGGTCTCACGTAATTCTTTGCCGCCCCCGTGTCTATCAGAATTTTTAGTTTTCTACTAGCCAACTGGGAGCGTCCCCTAAAAAATTGAGCATGTCACTTGTATCAATTGACTCGCCATCGCTTTCGATTTCAGCGGCTGCTGTTTCAGCTGTGGCCGCATATTGCTGCTCGCTATCGGCGCTTTGTTGAGTTATGCTGTCAACTCGTTGCCGCCTTTGACCAGATACTCGTTCCGACGAGTTGGGCCTTTTTTGAATGCCACCTATATTTATAGCACTTTGGGTTCTGCCCCAATTGGTTGGCTGCCGAAAATGTGACATTGAGGGATCAACGTCCATAGGCTGAGCCTGAGCCATTTGGCTGTCTTTGTCTTGGGTTTTGTTATGACCTTGCTTTCCTACGTAGTGTGGGTTTTTCTCTTGGCCTTTGTTAGGTTTTGAATGTTGCCGATTTCCCTGCTTATTGTTTTCACTGTGTTGGCTCCTCTTTGCAATTGTTTTTGCATAAGAGGCAGCGAACTGGCTTCTTTCTATGCTGTTTTCAGCCTCGCGAGCCAGGGCCAACGCCGATGGCAAATCTTTCGGCTGGGCCGGCACTACGAACGCTTTCACAGATTTCTTCAAACCCGACATGAATGCGTGTAAAGCATCGCTTCTGACCTCTTTGTTGAGAATCGTAGCCGCTTGCTCATCGTGTGTCATCACAATCTTGTTGGTGACCAATGTGAGCTTCCTTTCGACCTCATCAAAGTACTCCATTAGACCTAGGTCGCCTTGCCTAACCATTTCCAACTGTTGCCTGAGTACACGCAGAGACGTTTTGTCCGCGTACGTGCAGTCTAATCGTGCGATGATCGCATCAATATTTAACACTGTATTGTGGGACGTCAGGACTGACCTGGCTGCTCCGCACACTTTGTTGCGTAGAATTGCAACGGCCTCGTAATGGGCCTCGCTACCCTTGTAGCGTCTGAAAATTTCGTATGCGTCCAGGGCAGCTTGCCTCCAGGACACATACTCATCTTGTACCCCTTCAAATGATGGTACAAATTTCACTATGTCAAGTCTCACATCGCACTTGACATTTGTGTCTATCGTCACTTTTTCGTATGTTTCGATATCTGGTGCCGCTATTTGCAGCGCATTTACTTGTGACCTTACTGCGTTCAGCTCCTCAGCAAACTGCTGTCTTAAGCGCAGTTCTTGCTCGGCGAGCGCAGCATTAACAGTGCCGTTTACTAGTGCTTGTATTTGTTCGGGATTCATTTCTGTTGTATGTGGGCGAAAGCCTATTTCTTCACTGTCACTGTCACTTTCAATTTCTTTTTTAACTTCTCTATATGCCCAACTCATGGGCGTACGCTCGGATCTATTAACACAAAAGCACTTGTTGTACAGTGGTCAAGAACAGAAAAATATTTACAGCTATTTTGCTTATATGGATGCTTTTAATTTAGCCGATTAACTCGAAAGGAAAAAAGAACTACCACAGAATTTATTTCCCAGTCACTTTGGTACTTTATCTTTTATTGGTTTGATTTGAAGTAAAATAAGTTGGTAATCACTCACTTACATGTTTCTTTGGGTTTTTTGGTTCTTAAAATATTATCCGTTGGGCGCCAGTTATTAAGCTCGTCACTCCAGTGATTCCAAGTCGATGTCCTCTAGATATCCTTGGTCCTGGGAAGTGGATTTACGACGGAGGAAACTGTTCCTCTTTAATCATAGGCCTTGTGGCTCTATGAAGTTTTATCAAATAAAGATTCGATTGGATGGCGGCAAATGCCGGAGATTTATTCAAACAGTCAAGGCTGATGGGTAGAACAAAACTGAAACTTATCCAATAAACATTTTAAAGCTAAACCTAAGAATTCCCAGTGGAAAAGTACTGGCAAGCAGCTCCTCTTACAAATCCGTCGCTGCTTGCTCAGCATATTGCGGCACAAACAGTCATTGCGACACATGAAACCTTATGCGCGCGGGTCGCTACATAACTTGCTGGCCTGCGCATGCGAGGGCAGTTCGTGTAATCTTTGAGAGAGTTGCTTGTTAACTTATATATCAGATGGTTTATCTTTAGAGCTAGCCAGGAATTATTCCATGCAGCATGCAGTCAAAGCAATGACTAAAACCTGCACAATCGATAAGGTAAAACTTATCATGCAAGCTGACACATTCAGTACGATGAACGAAGCCGTTTCCAAATTTGTTAATAGTTGCACTGAAGCAACTGGGCAGTCAAACACTGTCCTATATTATAAGAATTATCTACAGCGCGGCTCAAATCGCGGACGTGGCAGTTATAGAGGTAGTTTTCGTGGTAATCACAATAACTACAATCACAATAACTACAACAACGGTAATTATAACAACAATTATCAGAATAACAATAATTATCAGAATAACATTATCAGAAATTTTAATGTAGCTACAGGGAAAGAACAGACAGCAGACGGTGTATTAATTCCAAATCAGGAAATTCAACATGGTATTTACGTTGCAAATTCCATAGCAACATCCAATAATGCCTTCATAAGATAATTAAACACAACAAATAACGACCAAGTAGTGAGTACAGATAATCTAATATATGAATCACTTTCGAACTACGATGTAGTCAACACAAATCCAGACAATAGAAAAAAATCCGTACTATCACAACTGTCAAAAAACTTCCCTCCACAGTTCAAGTCTCAGCTTACTAGCCTATGCACCCAGTATAGCGATATATTCGGATTGGAAACCGAATCAATAACCACAAATAATTTTTATAAACAAAAACTGAGATTAAAAGATGATGAACCAGTTTATATAAAAAACTATCGAAGCCCACATAGTCAGGTGAATGAAATACAAAAACAAGTAGAAAAATTAATCTCAGACGGGATTGTCGAACCGTCAGTATCCGAATATAATAGCCCATTGTTACTTGTTCACCTAAGAAATCATCCACCGGATCAAATGCAAAGAAATGGCGATTAGTAATTGACTAGATTAGATCGCCAGATTAATAAAAAATTACTATCTGATAAATTCCCATTACCTAGAATTGATGATATTTTAGATCAACTAGGTCGAGCAAAATACTTTTCATGTCTCGACTTAATGTCAGGATTCCATCAAATTGAACTGGAAAAAGGTTCAAGAGATATAACGTCTTTTTCAACGAGCAACGGCTCATATCGCTTCACGCGATTACCCTTCGGATTAAAAATAGCTCCTAATTCGTTTCAGAGAATGATGACTATTGCGTTCTCTGGTCTAGAACCTTCTCAAGCGTTTCTTTATATGGATGACTTAATAGTAATCGGTTGTTCCGAAAAACATATTCTGTAACTCCGCATTCCGCATTCTGTAACTATTATAGACGCATTATAAAAAATTTCGCCGATTATTCACGGCACATAACAAGATTATGTGAAAAGAATGTTCCTTTTAAATGAACGGATGAGTGTGAAAATGCATTCCAATACTTAAAAACAAAACTTATGGAACCTACTTTGCTACAATACCCAGATTTCACTAAAGAATTCTGCATAATAACAGATGCAAGTAAGCAAGCATGTGGAGCGGTTTTAACTCAAAATCATAATGGTCTCCAACTTCCCATTGCATACGCATCAAGAGCATTTACAAAAGGTGAAAGTAACAAATGTACTACTGAGCAGGAATAAGCTGCAATTCACTGGGCGATATTATATTTTAGACCATATATAAGTTAACTGAAGTTAACCAAGCAGCGGCAATGTCCGATTATTTAAGAGCTCGCTCTGGCCAAACTGCTGACATAGCGTCTAGCCGGAAGCCCATGCATAGCGGCAAGCACTGCACATTTGCGTGGCCGCTATGAAATACTTTTTGTTAGCTTTAAGTTTCAGTTTGTGTCAGAGTCTCATACAATAAAGAGCATAAAACCAATCTCCGGCACTGCCGTTAATTTGTAAATTCATTTGTTGAATTGGTCACCGCGCCTCAAGGGCCGTGACAACGGGGCAAGTGCTCCCATCATAACTCCTGTTACAGGAAGGATCCCCCTCGGCAACCGCCAGGGATCTCAACCACTGCCTATAAGGAGTGGCAACACCCCCCCTGCAACCGCAAGGGGAAATTATCTTACAAATATCTCCGGCGTCTGGTTCTTAAAATATTATCCGTTGGGCGCCAGTTATTAAGCTCGTCACTCCAGTGATTCCAAGTCGATGTCCTCTAGATATCCTTGGTCCTGGGAAGTGGATTTACGACGGAGGAAACTGTTCCTCTTTAATCATAGGCCTTGTGGCTCTATGAAGTTTTATCAAATAAAGATTCGATTGGATGGCGGCAAATGCCGGAGATTTATTCAAACAGTCAAGGCTGATGGGTAGAACAAAACTGAAACTTATCCAATAAACATTTTAAAGCTAAACCTAAGAATGCCCAGTGGAAAAGTACTGGCAAGCAGCTCCTCTTACAAATCCGTCGCTGCTTGCTCAGCATATTGCGGCACAAACAGTCATTGCGACACATGAAACCTTATGCGCGCGGGTCGCTACATAACTTGCTGGCCTGCGCATGCGAGGGCAGTTCGTGTAATCTTTGAGAGAGTTGCTTGTTAACTTATATATCAGATGGTTTATCTTTAGAGCTAGCCAGGAATTATTCCATGCAGCATGCAGTCAAAGCAATGACTAAAAACTGCACAATCGATAAGGTAAAACTTATCATGCAAGCTGACACATTCAGTACGATGAACGAAGCCGTTTCCAAATTTGTTAATAGTTGCACTGAAGCAACTGGGCAGTCAAACACTGTCCTATATTATAAGAATTATCTACAGCGCGGCTCAAATCGCGGACGTGGCAGTTATAGAGGTAGTTTTCGTGGTAATCACAATAACTACAATCACAATAACTACAACAACGGTAATTATAACAACAATTATCAGAATAACAATAATTATCAGAATAACATTATCAGAAATTTTAATGTAGCTACAGGGAAAGAACAGACAGCAGACGGTGTATTAATTCCAAATCAGGAAATTCAACATGGTATTTACGTTGCAAATTCCATAGCAACATCCAATAATGCCTTCATAAGATAATTAAACACAACAAATAACGACCAAGTAGTGAGTACAGATAATCTAATATATGAATCACTTTCGAACTACGATGTAGTCAACACAAATCCAGACAATAGAAAAAAATCCGTACTATCACAACTGTCAAAAAACTTCCCTCCACAGTTCAAGTCTCAGCTTACTAGCCTATGCACCCAGTATAGCGATATATTCGGATTGGAAACCGAATCAATAACCACAAATAATTTTTATAAACAAAAACTGAGATTAAAAGATGATGAACCAGTTTATATAAAAAACTATCGAAGCCCACATAGTCAGGTGAATGAAATACAAAAACAAGTAGAAAAATTAATCTCAGACGGGATTGTCGAACCGTCAGTATCCGAATATAATAGCCCATTGTTACTTGTTCACCTAAGAAATCATCCACCGGATCAAATGCAAAGAAATGGCGATTAGTAATTGACTAGATTAGATCGCCAGATTAATAAAAAATTACTATCTGATAAATTCCCATTACCTAGAATTGATGATATTTTAGATCAACTAGGTCGAGCAAAATACTTTTCATGTCTCGACTTAATGTCAGGATTCCATCAAATTGAACTGGAAAAAGGTTCAAGAGATATAACGTCTTTTTCAACGAGCAACGGCTCATATCGCTTCACGCGATTACCCTTCGGATTAAAAATAGCTCCTAATTCGTTTCAGAGAATGATGACTATTGCGTTCTCTGGTCTAGAACCTTCTCAAGCGTTTCTTTATATGGATGACTTAATAGTAATCGGTTGTTCCGAAAAACATATGCTTAAAAACTTAACAGATGTTTTTGAGAAATGTAGGAAATTCAACCTAAAGCTACATCCAGAAAAATGTTAATTTTTTATGCATGAAGTGACTTTTCTAGGTCATAAATGCACTGATAAAGGAATACTTCCAGATGACAAGAAATACGATGTCATTATGAACTACCCAGTTCCGCACGACGCGGACAGTGCTAGACGTTTTGTAGCATTCTGTAACTATTATAGACGCATTATAAAAAATTTCGCCGATTATTCACGGCACATAACAAGATTATGTGAAAAGAATGTTCCTTTTAAATGAACGGATAAGTGTGAAAATGCATTCCAATATTTAAAAACAAAACTTATGGAACCTACTTTGCTACAATACCCAGATTTCACTAAAGAATTCTGCATAATAACAGATGCAAGTAAGCAAGCATGTGGAGCGGTTTTAACTCAAAATCATAATGGTCTCCAACTTCCCATTGCATACGCATCAAGAGCATTTACAAAAGGTGAAAGTAACAAATGTACTACTGAGCAGGAATAAGCTGCAATTCACTGGGCGATATTATATTTTAGACCATATATAAGTTAACTGAAGTTAACCAAGCAGCGGCAATGTCCGATTATTTAAGAGCTCGCTCTGGCCAAACTGCTGACATAGCGTCTGGCCGGAAGCCCATGCATAGCGGCAAGCACTGCACATTTGCGTGGCCGCTATGAAATACTTTTTGTTAGCTTTAAGTTTCAGTTTGTGTCAGAGTCTCATACAATAAAGAGCATAAAACCAATCTCCGGCACTGCCGTTAATTTGTAAATTCATTTGTTGAATGGGTCACCGCGCCTCAAGGGCCGTGACAACGGGGCAAGTGCTCCCATCATAACTCCTGTTACAGGAAGGATCCCCCTCGGCAACCGCCAGGCATCTCAACCACTGCCTATAAGGAGTGGCAACAACCCCCCTGCAACCGCAAGGGGAAATTATCTTACAAATATCTCCGGCGTCTGCAGCATCACCGACTGCAGCGAGGGATAACTAACTACTACTATATTTACCTACAAATCAATTTATATTTACTGGCGCCCATCGTAAAAGAACCATGTAAGTGAGCACTTTTATTTACACAGTTTTCTAAGTCTGCATGAATTTTTCTTTGTGTATTAAACAAAAAAAAAAAAGAAAGAAAGAAAGACAAGAATAGTAAAATATTGTGCCTTACGCTATAAAAAACTGCAGCCCCATAAAATTAAAAAAAAAAAAAAAAAAAAAAAAAATTTTTTAAATAATCTTTATTAGTTGGCTGACGGTTTAGCATTAACATTTTTTACCTATTATAAAATATTTAAACCATTTCATTTGTGAACCAATTATTGTCCCAATATTGTTTGCATTTCTGTTTTTGTGAATAAATAAATGAATATTCTATATAACACAAAAAGTGCGTAATAAAAATTCCTAATCAAAACCAAAAAATCGCTGGCGGAAAATTTTAAATTTCAATCGGAAATAATTTATATAATCGCGTGTATTTAATTCAGCTTTTATATGTCTTTTTTGTACACAAGAATTCTTGGTATTAGCCGCGCAGTTTTGGTTATTTATTTTTCTTTTCCGTTTTGTTTCCCCACTCCACTTTCGAGAACACGATACGGCCGCGCATGCAGTGTGGCACTTTGTTGTTTTTGTTGTTTTTTTTCTCTGTTTGCATAAGCGGCGACTCAGTCCCCGCGCACCCCTCACCTTACCGCTACTTGACACAGCAGTAGCGCAACTTGACGAGCCCGCACACATAACTGAAGCGGCAGCTCAGCCCCCGCGGCCCCTTCACCATTCCAATCGCCTCCATCGGCACATAATTCATACATAAATATTTTTTCTTTCGGGCGACTTTATAGCCGCAGCTCCACATGAGCAATCCGTTTCAACAATATAGAAACATAAGACAGCTCTCTAGCGATTCTGAGTCGGAGACCGAAGGGCCGGCCAGATCTTCCACCCCTAAAAGCGTTAACGCTAGCGCTCCCATACTTGCGAACATGGCTTTCAGCATGGAACAGATGACAGCCACCATACAGGCGGCCGTTCAACATGCTGTTCAAGAAGCCAATATCGAACACCAGCGCAGAGAAAACGAAATGCGCCTGGCTATACACCGTCTGACCGAACTGGTCAACGAAAGACAAATCGCTCCCGCCCAAGAGGAGGCTCCCCAAATAAAAAAATATGAGCCTATAGAAATAAGGAACGACATTAAGTGTGACGAGCCCCTAGACGCCGTCAAGTCCCTCCCCGAATTTTCGGGAGCACAGGAAGCATACGTCTCCTGTAGACAAGCGGCAGTAGCCGCATATTACATTTTCAGAAATTACGAACATAGCTCGCGCCATTATCAGGCGGTTATTATTATTAGGAATAAAATAAGGGGCCCTGCCGATGCCGTACTGTCTTCGTTTGGCACTGTACTAAATTTCGACGCGATTATAAATCGACTCGATTTTACGTACAATGATAAGCGGCAGATGCACGTTATCGAGCAGGAAATGGGCACTCTTAGGCAGGGAAATATGACCCTTCTCCAATACTATGACGAGGTCGAGAAAAAACTCACCTTGCTCACCAACAAAGCTACCATGTCGCACGAAGCCTCGGCGGCAAAAGTTTTGTGTGACAAATTCCGGGATGACGCACTCCGAGTATTTATCTCGGGGCTTAAGCGCAGCCTCACGGATGTCCTCTTCTCGGCAAAACCGAAAGATATGCCTTCAGCTCTCGCTTTGGCACAAGAAGTGGAATCCAACCACGAAAGATACTCCTTCGCGGCTTCTTTTGCCAAAAGCCAAGAGGATAAAGATAGGAAACAGCACCCGAAAGCGCAAGAGTACCGACAGGCCTCTGCGCAGACAAATGCACAAACAAATGCTGGAAAAAATCCGTACTACGTCAAACAACACAAGGCGCAGGTACACTCCGCCCCACACAGTGGAGGCGCTCCTGAACCCATGGACATTGACCCATCGCTGTCCAAAATGCTTAGGCCATCCCAGGCCCCGGCGTACCAAAACAGGAAGCCGGCTGAGTCCGATCGATCTGCCCCACAAGGCAGAGGGTTAATCACGTCGCGCAGGGCGCGGGCGAAACCGGGAACAAATATAACGCCGCAGCTTCAAGCGCGGCCCAGGAAATTGACGACGACGCTATTAATGAGTACGATTCGGACGTCATAAATTTTTTAGGGGAAAGTCCCTGCTACCCGTTATCAGACGAAGAGTAGCAGGTGTAGAAATGAAGCTTTTAATAGACACGGGCGCGTCAAAAAATTTCATCCGTCCATACGAAGGGTTGAAAGGCGTCCGCCCAGTGGATACGCCATTCTCGATACATTCCATCCATGGCGTCACCACAATAACAAAAAAATGCTTTGTTTCCATGTTTAACTTGAAGGCTACGTTTTTCATCCTACCAGATTTGTCCTCCTTTGATGCCATCATCGGACTTGACCTACTAAAACAAGCAGGGGCATCACTTAACCTAGCTTCCGGGCACCTCAGATGGGGCACCGAGACGGAAAAGCTAGAGTTCCAATCATGTCCCAATGTAAATTTCACTGAGGTGGACTGCTCTAGCGCACCACCTTTGGTCAGAAGAGCATTTTCAAAAATGCTGAGCGAAAGGAAAAACGCCTTCGCAAGCCCAAATGAGGCGTTACCTTACAACACGTCTGTGGTAGCCACCATCAGGACAGTTGATGAGGAGCCCATTTATGCCAGACCCTATCCGTATCCGATGGGAGCGGCAGATTTCGTCAATGACGAAATCCAAGACCTTCTAAAAAACGGCATAATCCAGAAGTCGAGATCCCCCTACAATAACCCAATATGGGTAGTAGACAAAAAGGGCACCGACGAGGCTGGAAACCGTAAAATGCGGCTAGTATTAGACTTTCGAAAATTGAACGAGAGGACAATACCGGATCGCTACCCTATGCCAATTATCCCTATGATACTAGGGAATTTAGGCAAAGCCAAATACTTTACAACGCTCGATTTAAAGGCCGGCTACCACCAAATTATTCTGGCAGAACGTGACCGTGAGAAAACTTCCTTTTCCGTAAACGGGGGAAAATACGAGTTCCGTCGACTGCCATTCGGGTTAAGAAATGCTGCCAGCATCTTCCAAAGAACCATCGACGACGTACTGCGAGAACAGATTGGCAAATTTTGCTACGTCTATGTCGATGATGTTATCGTCTTCTCAGAGGACGAAAACGCCCACATACGACACGTGGACTGGGTTCTAAAGAGCCTACACGACGCTAACATGAGAGTGTCAACGCAGAAATCGGTCTTCTTCAAAAAAAGCGTAAAATTTTTGGGGCTTGTAGTCACCAACGAGGGGACCACGACAGACCCGGAAGAGGTCAGGGCCATTAAAGAATTCCCTGAGCCCAAAAACGTTTTCGAAGTAAGATCATTCATGGGCTTGGCTGGCTATTATAGATGCTTTATTAAAGATTTTGCATCAATAGCTAAGCCCATTTCGAGCATTATAAAAGGGGAGCTCGGAAATGTCAGCAGACACAGATCCAGAAGCATCCAGGTACAGTTTACCGAGCCGCAACGGCAAGCTTTTGAAAAGCTACGTAGCATCCTGGCCTCTGAGGATGTCATCCTCAGGTACCCCGACTATAAAAAGGCGTTTGATCTAACGACAGATTCCTCAGCATATGGCATTGGCGCGGTGCTTTCACAAGAGGGGCGCCCCATCAATATGATCTCTAGGACCTTAAAGGACAGAGAAGTTAACTACGCTACCAACGAAAGGGAGCTGTTAGCTATAGTTTGGGCGCTAGAGAACCTGCGCCACTACCTTTATGGGGTCAAAGATTTAAACATCTACATTGACCACCAACCGCTGACCTACGCGGTATCGGATTCCAATCCGAATACAAAAATTAAAAGATGGAAAGAACGCATCGATGAGTGTGGTGCCAAAGTCCATTACACGCCTGGCAAGGCCAACCTAGTTGCAGATGCCCTCTCGAGGCAACAACTCAACGTTGTAGAAGAAGAAGAGGCATTCTCAAGCGCGGCCACAATTCACAGTGAGCTGTCGCTTACCCACACAATTCAATCCACGGACAAGCCCCTCAATTGCTTTCAAAACCAGATAATTCTGGAGGAAGCACGCTCTCCGTCAAAGCGGAACTTCGTTCTCTTTGGAAACAAGAGACGGCATATTATTGACTTCACTCACGAGGAGTCATTGCTGGAGGAGCTCGCAACCATAATAGTTCCTAAAGGTGTAAACGCCATTCATTGCGATCTGCATACGCTCGCAGTGATACAGGACAAACTAATCCGACAATTCCCTGCCACCAGATTCTGGCACTGCAAAAACCGAGTAACGGACATTTTTGCAGTTGATGAAAGGCGGGAAATTCTTACTGTCGAGCACAACAGAGCTCACAGATCTGCCCAAGAAAACGTGAAGCAGGTACTCTCCGAGTACTACTTCCCGAAAATGGCCAAGCTAGCGAACGAAATAGTCATTTCGTGCAAGACTTGCGCCAAGGCAAAATACGACAGGCATCGGAAAAAAGAAGAGCTTGGCGAAACCCCAATCCCATCTCAAGTAGGAGAAATGCTGCACATAGACATCTTCTCCACGGATAAAAAATATTTCCTTACGTGCATCGACAAATTCTCGAAATTTGCCGTAGTCCAACCAGTTCCCTCTAGGACCATAGAGGATCTCAAACCAGCATTACTACAGCTGATGAATATTTTCCCTAAGGCCAAGGTCGTATATTGCGACAACGAACCATCGTTGAACTCGCACACCATCGTGACCATGCTGGAAAACCATTTCGGCGTTAGCATCTCAAATGCTCCGCCCCTACACAGTGTCTCCAATGGACAAGTAGAGCGTTTCCACAGCACTTTGGTAGAGCTTGCTAGATGTCTTAAAATCGATAAAGGCATCAGCGATACCGTAGAGCTGATACTTCTGGCCACTGCCAGATATAACAAGTCCATCCACTCGGTCATCGACAAGAGACCAGCTGACGTGGTTCAGGCACAATCAGGTGAGCCACAATATGAAATTCAAGATAAAATTAAACTCGCCCAAGACAAGCTCCGGAACAGAGAAAACGCTTCCCGCCAAAATAGAGTATTCGAGGTTGGCGAGAAAGTCCTAGTGAAGTCCAACAGACGCCTAGGCAACAAACTCTCACCATTATGTGAAGAGAAAACCGTTGAAGCGGACATGGGGACCACAGTCCCTATTAAGGGGAGGGTGGTCCACAAAGATAACCTTAGGTAGGCCGAGCGCGACCATGTTATCGCTCGCCTGATAATCTCACTTTTCATTATCTTTTTTCTAGCCACTAGGCATAAGTTTTGCGCCCTTTATTATTTTAAACATGCTTTGGTGGTGGGCTACCCAACTTCAACAAAATTCATAACACATCAAAATTACAGGTTTTCAACCGTATCCCTGATTCTCCTTTTGGCCACAACTTCGGTACGCGTCACGGACTATTCCAAAGCCAAATATATTCCCATCGTTGATGGGCGAATCCTGATATGGGAGGAATTTGCCTTTGTAAAGCACTCGGCAAATCTCTCGGAATATAGGCGCGTCATCGAAGAAACTAATGGGATGACCGTCATGTTCCCGCAATCCCACATGCAGAAACTCCTGGTTGTTGACGTCGCCCACCTACGCGACATGCTCGACTCTTTGAGCGTCCATCATAGAGTGGCAAGAAGTTTAGACTTCTTAGGGACTGCGCTAAAGGTGGTGGCAGGAACGCCGGACGCAGAAGATTTTGAAAAAATTAAATTTAATCAATTCCAATTAACAGATGCAAACAATAGGCAGATTAATATTAACAACAAAGTACAAATTCAAATCAATAAAATTTCCGCTACCGTCAACCAACTTCTGAGGTCAGCAAAAAAGTCCCAAATTGATACTGGGCACCTATTCGAGATGCTTTTAACTCGAAATAGGATGATAGCAATGGAGCTACAGGGTTTGATGCTAGCAGTGGCACTTGCCAAAGTTAATATTGTTAGCCCCAGCATCCTAGATCATGCAGACCTGGAAGGTGTGTGGATGGAAGAGCCCACCGAGACCGCGATTAGGGATGTTTTGTCCGTATCGTCCGTTAAGATCTTACAGTCCGATAACATATTACATTTTATTATTAAGTTTCCAAAGATAAAGTCGGCCTGCAGCAAGATTACCGTTTTCCCAGTGTCACATCACGACACCATGCTCAGGCTGGAGGATAACGTCATTGCCGAATGCAACAGTGAGATCCACACCGTGGAAAAGTGCTCCCCGACATCAGGAGCTACATTTTGCCGATTGGCTCGCAGAAGATCATGCGCCCAAGAGCTTCGCGCTGGAGGCACGGCGCATTGCGAGATCCAGCAAAGCGATTTACATCCCATCACTTATGTTGATGAAGGAATAGTAATTGTGAATGATCGCTCGGCTCACGTGTGTGTGGACAATGGCACCTGTGCCCATATAAAAGGCACATATCTCATCACGTTTGAAAAGAGTGCCATGGTCAACGAAACCCGATTGGTCAATCATGACACAGCCCAGAAGAGGGCTCCAGGATTGGCCAGCTCACCTTCCCTGAACATCACCATGGAACGTGACGTTCTTAGCCTTCCATACCTTCACCGACTGAGTGAACGTAATCTGGAGCACATCAAAAAGTTCGGGAAGGAGATTAATCACCAGCGACTACATCAGTTGGTGTTCATAGCGGGAGCAATATGCTGCGCTCTAATTTGCATCGGCTTGACCTATCGGCGAGTCACTCAGGCCCGAAAAACCGCGGCCCAGCTGAAGGAGATGATTGCCCAAATAGGGTCGGCCGAGGGCGGCCTCATTCTTGAGGGGGGAGTAGTTAACTGAAGTTAACCAAGCAGCGGCAATGTCCGATTATTTAAGAGCTCGCTCTGGCCAAACTGCTGACATAGCGTCTGGCCGGAAGCCCATGCATAGCGGCAAGCACTGCACATTTGCGTGGCCGCTATGAAATACTTTTTGTTAGCTTTAAGTTTCAGTTTGTGTCAGAGTCTCATACAATAAAGAGCATAAAACCAATCTCCGGCACTGCCGTTAATTTGTAAATTCATTTGTTGAATGGGTCACCGCGCCTCAAGGGCCGTGACAACGGGGCAAGTGCTCCCATCATAACTCCTGTTACAGGAAGGATCCCCCTCGGCAACCGCCAGGCATCTCAACCACTGCCTATAAGGAGTGGCAACAACCCCCCTGCAACCGCAAGGGGAAATTATCTTACAAATATCTCCGGCGTCTGCAGCATCACCGACTGCAGCGAGGGATAACTAACTACTACTATATTTACCTACAAATCAATTTATATTTACTGGCGCCCATCGTAAAAGAACCATGTAAGTGAGCACTTTTATTTACACAGTTTTCTAAGTCTGCATAAATTTTTCTTTGTGTATTAAAAAATAAAAAAAAAAGAAAGAAAAAAAGACAAGAATAGTAAAATATTGTGCCTTACGCTAATAAAAAACTGCAGCCCCATAAAATTAAAAAAAAAAAAAAAAAAAATAAAAAATTTTTTAATAATCTTTATTAGTTGGCTGACGGTTTAGCATTAACATTTTTTACCTATTATAAAATATTTAAACCATTTCATTTGTGAACCAATTATTGTCCCAATATTGTTTGCATTTCTGTTTTTGTGAATAAATAAATGAATATTCTATATAACACAAAAAGTGCGTAATAAAAATTCCTAATCAAAACCAAAAAATCGCTGGCGGAAAATTTTAAATTTCAATCGGAAATAATTTATATAATCGCGTGTATTTAATTCAGCTTTTATATGTCTTTTTTGTACACAAGAATTCTTGGTATTAGCCGCGCAGTTTTGGTTATTTATTTTTCTTTTCCGTTTTGTTTCCCCACTCCACTTTCGAGAACACGATACGGCCGCGCATGCAGTGTGGCACTTTGTTGTTTTTGTTGTTTTTTTTCTCTGTTTGCATAAGCGGCGACTCAGTCCCCGCGCACCCCTCACCTTACCGCTACTTGACACAGCAGTAGCGCAACTTGACGAGCCCGCACACATAACTGAAGCGGCAGCTCAGCCCCCGCGGCCCCTTCACCATTCCAATCGCCTCCATCGGCACATAATTCATACATAAATATTTTTTCTTTCGGGCGACTTTATAGCCGCAGCTCCACATGAGCAATCCGTTTCAACAATATAGAAACATAAGACAGCTCTCTAGCGATTCTGAGTCGGAGACCGAAGGGCCGGCCAGATCTTCCACCCCTAAAAGCGTTAACGCTAGCGCTCCCATACTTGCGAACATGGCTTTCAGCATGGAACAGATGACAGCCACCATACAGGCGGCCGTTCAACATGCTGTTCAAGAAGCCAATATCGAACACCAGCGCAGAGAAAACGAAATGCGCCTGGCTATACACCGTCTGACCGAACTGGTCAACGAAAGACAAATCGCTCCCGCCCAAGAGGAGGCTCCCCAAATAAAAAAATATGAGCCTATAGAAATAAGGAACGACATTAAGTGTGACGAGCCCCTAGACGCCGTCAAGTCCCTCCCCGAATTTTCGGGAGCACAGGAAGCATACGTCTCCTGTAGACAAGCGGCAGTAGCCGCATATTACATTTTCAGAAATTACGAACATAGCTCGCGCCATTATCAGGCGGTTATTATTATTAGGAATAAAATAAGGGGCCCTGCCGATGCCGTACTGTCTTCGTTTGGCACTGTACTAAATTTCGACGCGATTATAAATCGACTCGATTTTACGTACAATGATAAGCGGCAGATGCACGTTATCGAGCAGGAAATGGGCACTCTTAGGCAGGGAAATATGACCCTTCTCCAATACTATGACGAGGTCGAGAAAAAACTCACCTTGCTCACCAACAAAGCTACCATGTCGCACGAAGCCTCGGCGGCAAAAGTTTTGTGTGACAAATTCCGGGATGACGCACTCCGAGTATTTATCTCGGGGCTTAAGCGCAGCCTCACGGATGTCCTCTTCTCGGCAAAACCGAAAGATATGCCTTCAGCTCTCGCTTTGGCACAAGAAGTGGAATCCAACCACGAAAGATACTCCTTCGCGGCTTCTTTTGCCAAAAGCCAAGAGGATAAAGATAGGAAACAGCACCCGAAAGCGCAAGAGTACCGACAGGCCTCTGCGCAGACAAATGCACAAACAAATGCTGGAAAAAATCCGTACTACGTCAAACAACACAAGGCGCAGGTACACTCCGCCCCACACAGTGGAGGCGCTCCTGAACCCATGGACATTGACCCATCGCTGTCCAAAATGCTTAGGCCATCCCAGGCCCCGGCGTACCAAAACAGGAAGCCGGCTGAGTCCGATCGATCTGCCCCACACAAAAGGCAGAGGGTTAATCACGTCGCGCAGGGCGCGAGCGAAACCGGGAACAAATATAACGCCGCAGCTTCAAGCGCGGCCCAGGAAATTGACGACGACGCTATTAATGATTACGATTCGGACGTCATAAATTTTTTAGGGGAAAGTCCCTGCTACCCGTCATCAGACGAAGAGTAGCAGGTGTAGAAATGAAGCTTTTAATAGACACGGGCGCGTCAAAAAATTTCATCCGTCCATACGAAGGGTTGAAAGGCGTCCGCCCAGTGGATACGCAATTCTCGATACATTCCATCCATGGCGTCACCACAATAACAAAAAAATGCTTTGTTTCCATGTTTAACTTGAAGGCTACGTTCTTCATCCTACCAGATTTGTCCTCCTTTGATGCCATCATCGGACTTGACCTACTAAAACAAGCAGGGGCATCACTTAACCTAGCTTCCGGGCACCTCAGATGGGGCACCGAGACGGAAAAGCTAGAGTTCCAATCATGTCCCAATGTAAATTTCACTGAGGTGGACTGCTCTAGCGCACCACCTTTGGTCAGAAGAGCATTTTCAAAAATGCTGAAGCGACAGGAAAAACGCCTTCGCAAGCCCAAATGAGGCGTTACCTTACAACACGTCTGTGGTAGCCACCATCAGGACAGTTGATGAGGAGCCCATTTATGCCAGACCCTATCCGTATCCGATGGGAGCGGCAGATTTCGTCAATGACGAAATCCAAGACCTTCTAAAAAACGGCATAATCCAGAAGTCGAGATCCCCCTACAATAACCCAATATGGGTAGTAGACAAAAAGGGCACCGACGAGGCTGGAAACCGTAAAATGCGGCTAGTATTAGACTTTCGAAAATTGAACGAGAGGACAATACCGGATCGCTACCCTATGCCAATTATCCCTATGATACTAGGGAATTTAGGCAAAGCCAAATACTTTACAACGCTCGATTTAAAGGCCGGCTACCACCAAATTATTCTGGCAGAACGTGACCGTGAGAAAACTTCCTTTTCCGTAAACGGGGGAAAATACGAGTTCCGTCGACTGCCATTCGGGTTAAGAAATGCTGCCAGCATCTTCCAAAGAACCATCGACGACGTACTGCGAGAACAGATTGGCAAATTTTGCTACGTCTATGTCGATGATGTTATCGTCTTCTCAGAGGACGAAAACGCCCACATACGACACGTGGACTGGGTTCTAAAGAGCCTACACGACGCTAACATGAGAGTGTCAACGCAGAAATCGGTCTTCTTCAAAAAAAGCGTAAAATTTTTGGGGCTTGTAGTCACCAACGAGGGGACCACGACAGACCCGGAAGAGGTCAGGGCCATTAAAGAATTCCCTGAGCCCAAAAACGTTTTCGAAGTAAGATCATTCATGGGCTTGGCTGGCTATTATAGATGCTTTATTAAAGATTTTGCATCAATAGCTAAGCCCATTTCGAGCATTATAAAAGGGGAGCTCGGAAATGTCAGCAGACACAGATCCAGAAGCATCCAGGTACAGTTTACCGAGCCGCAACGGCAAGCTTTTGAAAAGCTACGTAGCATCCTGGCCTCTGAGGATGTCATCCTCAGGTACCCCGACTATAAAAAGGCGTTTGATCTAACGACAGATTCCTCAGCATATGGCATTGGCGCGGTGCTTTCACAAGAGGGGCGCCCCATCAATATGATCTCTAGGACCTTAAAGGACAGAGAAGTTAACTACGCTACCAACGAAAGGGAGCTGTTAGCTATAGTTTGGGCGCTAGAGAACCTGCGCCACTACCTTTATGGGGTCAAAGATTTAAACATCTACATTGACCACCAACCGCTGACCTACGCGGTATCGGATTCCAATCCGAATACAAAAATTAAAAGATGGAAAGAACGCATCGATGAGTGTGGTGCCAAAGTCCATTACACGCCTGGCAAGGCCAACCTAGTTGCAGATGCCCTCTCGAGGCAACAACTCAACGTTGTAGAAGAAGAAGAGGCATTCTCAAGCGCGGCCACAATTCACAGTGAGCTGTCGCTTACCCACACAATTCAATCCACGGACAAGCCCCTCAATTGCTTTCAAAACCAGATAATTCTGGAGGAAGCACGCTCTCCGTCAAAGCGGAACTTCGTTCTCTTTGGAAACAAGAGACGGCATATTATTGACTTCACTCACGAGGAGTCATTGCTGGAGGAGCTCGCAACCATAATAGTTCCTAAAGGTGTAAACGCCATTCATTGCGATCTGCATACGCTCGCAGTGATACAGGACAAACTAATCCGACAATTCCCTGCCACCAGATTCTGGCACTGCAAAAACCGAGTAACGGACATTTTTGCAGTTGATGAAAGGCGGGAAATTCTTACTGTCGAGCACAACAGAGCTCACAGATCTGCCCAAGAAAACGTGAAGCAGGTACTCTCCGAGTACTACTTCCCGAAAATGGCCAAGCTAGCGAACGAAATAGTCATTTCGTGCAAGACTTGCGCCAAGGCAAAATACGACAGGCATCCGAAAAAACAAGAGCTTGGCGAAACCCCAATCCCATCTCAAGTAGGAGAAATGCTGCACATAGACATCTTCTCCACGGATAAAAAATATTTCCTTACGTGCATCGACAAATTCTCGAAATTTGCCGTAGTCCAACCAGTTCCCTCTAGGACCATAGAGGATCTCAAACCAGCATTACTACAGCTGATGAATATTTTCCCTAAGGCCAAGGTCGTATATTGCGACAACGAACCATCGTTGAACTCGCACACCATCGTGACCATGCTGGAAAACCATTTCGGCGTTAGCATCTCAAATGCTCCGCCCCTACACAGTGTCTCCAATGGACAAGTAGAGCGTTTCCACAGCACTTTGGTAGAGCTTGCTAGATGTCTTAAAATCGATAAAGGCATCAGCGATACCGTAGAGCTGATACTTCTGGCCACTGCCAGATATAACAAGTCCATCCACTCGGTCATCGACAAGAGACCAGCTGACGTGGTTCAGGCACAATCAGGTGAGCCACAATATGAAATTCAAGATAAAATTAAACTCGCCCAAGACAAGCTCCGGAACAGAGAAAACGCTTCCCGCCAAAATAGAGTATTCGAGGTTGGCGAGAAAGTCCTAGTGAAGTCCAACAGACGCCTAGGCAACAAACTCTCACCATTATGTGAAGAGAAAACCGTTGAAGCGGACATGGGGACCACAGTCCCTATTAAGGGGAGGGTGGTCCACAAAGATAACCTTAGGTAGGCCGAGCGCGACCATGTTATCGCTCGCCTGATAATCTCACTTTTCATTATCTTTTTTCTAGCCACTAGGCATAAGTTTTGCGCCCTTTATTATTTTAAACATGCTTTGGTGGTGGGCTACCCAACTTCAACAAAATTCATAACACATCAAAATTACAGGTTTTCAACCGTATCCCTGATTCTCCTTTTGGCCACAACTTCGGCACGCGTCACGGACTATTCCAAAGCCAAATATATCCCCATCGTTGATGGGCGAATCCTGATATGGGAGGAATTTGCCTTTGTAAAGCACTCGGCAAATCTCTCGGAATATAGGCGCGTCATCGAAGAAACTAATGGGATGACCGTCATGTTCCCGCAATCCCACATGCAGAAACTCCTGGTTGTTGACGTCGCCCACCTACGCGACATGCTCGACTCTTTGAGCGTCCATCATAGAGTGGCAAGAAGTTTAGACTTCTTAGGGACTGCGCTAAAGGTGGTGGCAGGAACGCCGGACGCAGAAGATTTTGAAAAAATTAAATTTAATCAATTCCAATTAACAGATGCAAACAATAGGCAGATTAATATTAACAACAAAGTACAAATTCAAATCAATAAAATTTCCGCTACCGTCAACCAACTTCTGAGGTCAGCAAAAAAGTCCCAAATTGATACTGGGCACCTATTCGAGATGCTTTTAACTCGAAATAGGATGATAGCAATGGAGCTACAGGGTTTGATGCTAGCAGTGGCACTTGCCAAAGTTAATATTGTTAGCCCCAGCATCCTAGATCATGCAGACCTGGAAGGTGTGTGGATGGAAGAGCCCACCGAGACCGCGATTAGGGATGTTTTGTCCGTATCGTCCGTTAAGATCTTACAGTCCGATAACATATTACATTTTATTATTAAGTTTCCAAAGATAAAGTCGGCCTGCAGCAAGATTACCGTTTTCCCAGTGTCACATCACGACACCATGCTCAGGCTGGAGGATAACGTCATTGCCGAATGCAACAGTGAGATCCACACCGTGGAAAAGTGCTCCCCGACATCAGGAGCTACATTTTGCCGATTGGCTCGCAGAAGATCATGCGCCCAAGAGCTTCGCGCTGGAGGCACGGCGCATTGCGAGATCCAGCAAAGCGATTTACATCCCATCACTTATGTTGATGAAGGAATAGTAATTGTGAATGATCGCTCGGCTCACGTGTGTGTGGACAATGGCACCTGTGCCCATATAAAAGGCACATATCTCATCACGTTTGAAAAGAGTGCCATGGTCAACGAAACCCGATTGGTCAATCATGACACAGCCCAGAAGAGGGCTCCAGGATTGGCCAGCTCACCTTCCCTGAACATCACCATGGAACGTGACGTTCTTAGCCTTCCATACCTTCACCGACTGAGTGAACGTAATCTGGAGCACATCAAAGAGTTCGGGAAGGAAATTAATCACCAGCGACTACATCAGTTGGTGTTCATAGCGGGAGCAATATGCTGCGCTCTAATTTGCATCGGCTTGACCTATCGGCGAGTCACTCAGGCCCGAAAAACCGCGGCCCAGCTGAAGGAGATGATTGCCCAAATAGGGTCGGCCGAGGGCGGCCTCATTCTTGAGGGGGGAGTAGTTAACTGAAGTTAACCAAGCAGCGGCAATGTCCGATTATTTAAGAGCTCGCTCTGGCCAAACTGCTGACATAGCGTCTGGCCGGAAGCCCATGCATAGCGGCAAGCACTGCACATTTGCGTGGCCGTTATGAAATACTTTTTGTTAGCTTTAAGTTTCAGTTTGTGTCAGAGTCTCATACAATAAAGAGCATAAAACCAATCTCCGGCACTGCCGTTAATTTGTAAATTCATTTGTTGAATTGGTCACCGCGCCTCAAGGGCCGTGACAACGGGGCAAGTGCTCCCATCATAACTCCTGTTACAGGAAGGATCCCCCTCGGCAACCGCCAGGGATCTCAACCACTGCCTATAAGGAGTGGCAACACCCCCCCTGCAACCGCAAGGGGAAGTTATCTTACAAATATCTCCGGCGTCTGCAGCATCACCGACTGCAGCGAGGGATAACTAACTACTACTATATTTACCTACAAATCATTTTATATTTACTTATATATGGAACACATTTCTTAGTAAGAACAGACCATAGACCTTTAATATACCTTTTCTCAATGACCAACCCCAGTTCTAAACTGATACGTATGAGGCTCGAACTAGAAGAATACGACTTTACAGTCGAATATTTAAAGGGAAAAGATAATCATGTAGCTGATACGTTATCAAGAATAACCATCAAAGATCTACAAAATATAACTTGAAATGTATTAAAAGTCACTACTAGATATCAAAGTAGACAAAAATTCCGCGCGGAAAATCAAGAACAAGAATTGCCAAGGCAATCTTTAAATAAAGCTTCTAAGCCCAACGTATACGACGTCATAAACAATGATGAAGTACGTAAAGTAGTGACCTTGAAGATAAAAAATATGTTATGTTTATTTAAACAAGGCAGAAAAATTACTGCAAGATATGATGTTAGCGATTTATATACTAATGGAGTTATTGATTTAGATCAATTTTTCCAAAGGCTTGAAATGCAAGCCGGTATACATAAAATCAGCCAACTCAAAGTGGCACCGTGGGAAAATATCTTTGAATATACTTCAATAGATAAATTTAAATTAATGGGCAATAAAATATTGAAAACATTAAGAGTAGCGCTACTCAACCCGGTGACCCAAATAACAAATTTAAAAGAAAAAGAAGCAATTTTGTCTATATTTCATGATGATCCCATTCAAGGAGGTCATACTGGCATATCAAAAACTTTGGTCAAAGTAAAAAGACACTATTACTGGAAAAGCATGTCTAAATATATAACTGAGTACGTAAGAAAATGTCAAAAATGCCAGAAATCAAAAATAACTAAACACACAAAGACCCCTTTAACAATTACAGACACACCAATAAATGCTTTCGACAGAGTGATAGTGGACACTATTGGTCCACTGCCAAAATCAGAAAATGGCAATGAGTATGCAGTCACTTTAATATGTGATTGAACTAAGTATTTAGTTGCCATACCTGTTCCGAATAAAAATGCCAATACTGTCGCTAAAGCAATATTTGAATCCTTTATCCTGAAGTACAGTCCAATGAAGACGTTCATTACGGACATGGGAACAGAATATAAGAATTCAATTATAGACGATTTGTGCAAATATTTAAATATTGAAAATATTACATCCACAGCACACCACCACCAGACAGTTGGAACAATAGAAAGAAGTCATAGAACTTTCAATGAATACATACGATCTTACATATCGGCTGATAAAACTGATTGGGACGTAAGGCTTCAATATTTTGTCTTCTGTTTCAACAGGACCCCCTCTATGGCACATACATATTGTCCATATGAGCTAGTATTCGGTAAAACAAGTAATTTGCCAAAACATTTTAATAGCATACATAGTGTAGAAGCACTATATAATATAGATGACTATGCTAAGGAGAGTAAGTATAGATTAGAAGTAGCCTATAAAAGAGCTAGAGTTATGTTAGAAGCAAATAAGAATAGAAATAAACTACTATACGATCATAAAGTAAGGGATATAGATATATCAGTAGGTGACAAAGTTTTATTAAAAAACGAGACAGGTCATAAGTTAGATCCTAAATATACAGGTCCGTATATAGTAACGGAAATAGGAGATAGAGATAACATAGTAATAACAAATAATAAACATAAGAAACAAACAGTTCATAAGGATATTTTAAAAATCTTTATTTCATAAATTGCACTTAGTATGGCCATACAAAGACACACATTAATGTATAAATAAATACACATATTATTTTAATAATTTCATATTCTTTGATTCTAATAACATAAGACAACAAAAAAAATAATAAAAAAAAAAATTTATTAATTAGAAATTTTTATTATAAAAATAATTTTATTATATTACGTTATTTTTCAAAAGGAGGGAGATGTAGTATGCACATATATTGAATACCCACTGTACCGAGAGTACTTAAAGGGTGCGCACATAATCCAAAGTCCCGGTCATAAACCCTAAGTGGCCGAAATATGAGCCGATCGTTATGGCTTAGCCCGCACACAGAAAGTGCTAGTTTCAGCATAATCGTAACATACGGTCAGCATATGCATACCCCTCGCTAAGAGACTAAGCCTTACTTAGACTTAAGAAATATTGTAAAAGAACAGAGACATTTTGATCGTTGGAGCGGCACCTCAGCTGCTCCTTCCAAATAAAAACCAACCAAACTCAACTCTTGGTAATATCCTTCATCCTTCATCACAGCTGATAAAAATCGTCTCATCGACCCGACTGAGGATAGACTCTATATTTTGCAACGGATAATCTTTCACCGTCAAAGCATTTAGTTTCCGTGCGCCCAGCCTGTTCTTGTCGGGTTTTTGCACCAACGTAGTCGTGCTATTCCACGGACTCTCACTCAGCTCGATGACTCCGAGTCTCAACATTTCGTTCACTTCGGCGAACAAGAGTTGCTGGTTGGCCGGGGACACGGGAAAAAACCTTTCATTGACTTGCACTTCCCCCTCTACCAGCTGTATGGTGTGCTGTTCCATTGTGGTGAGTCCTAATCCTAGGCTCATATGAAAAGAAATCTTCCATTATCTTATCCAGACGTTCCTGTTGCTCGTTAGTTAAGGTGTAAGGCTCTACTGGTTCCCCTTTCTGTGGAACTCGGTTTCCATTTTCTCCAACGACTCGACCCCCACGACCTCGGGCGTGATGTTGAACTTCCTCCAAATGTCTATGCTTCAAGGTTTCTGCTTCAAGGAGGGGCAAAGCATTGATTTTGCCCTTGGTACCTGGCCAAGTACCTGGTGTTTTGCACCGCCCGCGGACTGCATGATTGCTCGCATCTTTTCACGTCTCAATCCTAATCTCTCCATTAACTCCAGGCATCCTTCACCGAGGAGACTGACTGACGCACCACTGTTTAACAGGCCTTCGATGCTGCTTTCCTTCAACTCCACGGTCGCAAATGGCCTGTTATCGCAGCTCGGTCCTCCGCTGCCTGTTCCTTCGCCGGGCACGCTCGATTTTTGGAGTTACTCGGTCTTCTTGGAAACACCGCGGCTTACCTTCCTTGTAATCCGCTCCTCGTACTGCAATTGGATTTCTATTCGACCTTTCTACCGTTGGACTCTGCCCATTTATATTTACTAATACTTGATCAATAGGCTAAACACTACTTATTTCCTTTTTTTCTAGAGTCTGCGGATCGACCTTGGGTTGATATAGGTCGATCTTGGGTTGGAGCATGGTTTTTCGGCCCGGTACATGATCTTTCCCCCGTTTCCCGGCTGACACTTCGGGCATTTCGGCAACACGACTCCGAAAGTCGTAGCAAAATATAGCACACACTTATACCAAATATGCTGCGCACCGTCGATTCACATTCCCAAAATGTGTGCTCCCGCTTGTTGCAGCTCCCTCGTCTTCTCTTCGACTTCGACTTCGACTTCGACTTCCCCTTCCTCGGGTCAGACATCCTCGTCCTTCTTCTGATCTTCTAGCTCTTCCACCCTCGGGCTATAGAAGAATCCTCTTTGCTGCTCACCCTCCGCTGACTGCCTAGTGGCTAGCCTCTCCGCATCGTGACACTCATAGATCCTCTCTCTGAGGTTAATTTTCATTAAAGGCCGGTGTCTCCAATCTTGCCCTCAATGTCAACAAGACCTGGATATAAACCTCCACACTCTCCTGATCTTTGTTTTCTCTCTCGCAGCTCATACTCCCTTACCCATGGACCCATGGAACTCCCTCAGCACCTCGCTCCACGGAGAAAGGCAACACAAACTTCGAGAAAGGCATGCTTCTGCGACTGCCATCAAAAATAGAGCCCCATTTGCGGAGATGTCCAATTTCCATTCGGGCCTGGCTGGCCTCGAGTTTGCCCCACTGACTCGGCTTGATTCCTCGCCGCGGGTACATATGACGCGTCCCATTCCGGCTCCATCTCCAGTGACAACGCTTTCCCGGGCTGTGGTCCCCGGGTGGGACCACCTGTCTCATCGCGTCCGACCTTGCTTCTGCGCGCTGCGTCTTTTGTCCGGTTGGTGGTGCGGATGATGGCCCCTGCCATCGTCGGTTTGAACACTCTGCCGGCGGATGACACCGAGGCGTCTGTTGAAACTGCCATTCGGAAGGCTTCATTGAATGAGATTCTGCCGGCTGCTGGTGCTGTTGCCTCATCCACTGGCTCTCGAAGTCCTTCCTCCAAGATGACATACATTTTGTTTGTTTTTAGTAACTTTACACATTCATTAAAAATATGTTTAAATCATTATTACCAACTGCCAAGCTTGTGTGTTTGATAGATCTAAACAGAAAATACTTTAAAGTAAAAGATAAACTAAATTAATTTGAAAAGTAATGGTTAAAAAAGCAATCTGAACTCTTCACAGTTCACAAAGACATACATAACGATCGAAAACAAGTCTATAAACATGAAAATGTAGCTAAATTTCTACAATTTTAAACTTAAATGTCGAACAAAAAACATACGCTTCAGAAATAAAAAGCTCTTGTTCTCTTCGGGAAGGTGCAAGAAAACCCATTTAACATGTAAAACAGCTGAATACCGATCTCGTAGGTGAGCGTGAGTGAATTTGAAGTGATTTTAAAAATGTTATTTGATTGTTTTATTTCCCCCACATTTATTCAATTACTGTTGAACCGGGGTTGTGGCTGCGGAGCCAGACGACTCACGAATCCAATACCGACGAATGATCTTTCCCACAACGGGCGGAGAACGGGCGGCCAGCTTCTCGAAGGTGATACGCAGCTCAACGAAAGCGGTGCGAGAATAAGGATTTCGGCGCGAGCTGTAACGCATCACCAAGTAGTGGTAGTAGATAGACCAGCGTGGCTCGTGAAGGTTAAAACAATGGCGTTGGGCAGATCTCACAGAATGCCGTGGCCTTGAAAATATTGGCGGCCTGGAATTCCACAATTGAGATGATGAAATGAGCCCCCCACCACGAGTTCTGATCAAAAAGATCAAGAAGTTTGAGCGAGTAGCTGGAGGCATGCAAGACGGAGATAAGCAAAACTGGAATTAGAACCAGCAACGATGGTCGAATGTTGAAAAAGATCAGCGAGTACATCATGTAATGACAGGAGTCTTCGGCAAACAGACGGGCGCTGAGATGGCGGAATCGGCCAGAAGAACCTTGCTAAAGGAGCTCTGTTGTGAAGTGAAAAGGGGCAGAACATAGTTGAATTGTGCTCGAATCCTGAATCGAAACCCTGAACCAGTGAGTCACCGAGGCTGCGGGCAACTCGTGCGGAAAAAACAGACACGCTGCGGGGGTTAGCTGGAGACAATGGGCCTGTCAGCACCCATCCAAAAATGGTCTCCTGACCGAGAAGCGACCCGCAGATGTTAGCCTTGGAAGTACCGAGGAGAATGGACGGAAGAATGTCAGCTCCTAATAACACATCGATTTGGGAGCTCTCAACGAAGTTGGGGTCCGCCAGGGCAGCTGTTTGTAGCCCCTCGGGCAGCCCCTTGAGAAGATCTCGCGAAAACGAATATGATGGCAGATTTCCTGCCAACTGCGGAAAAACGTAAGCCGCAGTCTCTAATTGTAGCCCGGGTCTAGACATCGACCGAATGGAAAAATGGCAATTTAGTAGACTGCGCGGAAATGGTCTGATTGAGGCCGGAAACTTGGGCTTGAATCGTCTTGAAGGGAGGCTTGACGAGGTTGAACAGTCGTTCCGTTATGAAAGTCGCTTCGGACCCTGACTCTATCAGTGCTCGTGCCTGGACGGTGCACCCCAAATGGCACACGTTGATAAGGGCCGTGCCCAATAGGACGGCTCCTGACCCGGAAGCGAAACACACCTGCACATTCGACTGATCCTCTGAGCCGTTTGTTGACGTAGGTGGACTTGGAGCGAATGGGTTCGGGCAGTCTCGTTGCTGGTGGCCTCGGGCAAAACAGTTTAAACATAACTGCTTCCTTTTAATGTAGTCCGAGCGCCCATTTACGTCCATTTCTAGGAACCGCGGACATAAGCGAATGGGGTGGTTCTCCCTCGAACAGAGATCGCAACCCTTGGGGCCTAGAACCATTCGAGTCTCGTATGAGTTCAGCCTCCGAGCAGGGGCAATAGGAATTCCCGACCTTGGCGGAAATTGCACGGAGCCACTAGGCCTGACGTCGTCGATTGCCTTTAGAGTGCGATGGCGCCCTGTCAAGAAGTTGTCTAATTCCTTCCATGTTGGAATTTCGGCCTTATTATGGACGGATTGCTCCCACATAGAAAGTGTGACCTTGGAGAGCTTTGACGAAATCATAAACACCAGGAGGCAGTCCCAAGCCTCAACATTGATGGCGGACATTGCTAGGGCTGTCAGACAACTCTGAATGGTGGCTCGGAGCTCCTTCAGCGCGACCCCGGACTCTTGAGTAATAGCCTGGATGTTAAAAATGATCTTCAACTGGCTGTTGACCAATAGCCGCCGGTTTTAAAAGCGGTCTGTGAGGCTTTGCCATGCGGCAACAAACCCCTCATGGGTAAGCGGAGCCTTAGAAACAATGGCGTGGGCGTCACCACTTGTTTTGGACAATAAGTGGAACAACTTCTCTACCGGGGTGAGCCGCTGGTTTTGGATGTAAATGGCCGTGAACAAGTCTCTGAAGGTGGGCCACCGAAGATAGTCACCCGCAAAGACTTCGGTATCCACTGGAGGTAACCGGCAGCCTGTAGACGCGGGCGTGTGGACATTGACGGAAGCCCGAGTGGATTGGGAAGCAATTTTCTCCCGAAGCTGGGCAATACACCTCGAATAGACGGAGTAACAGTAGCTGTACTTCGCTTCCAGCACTGTCGAGACGGCCGCATTGACGCCGGACACGGCTAGCAAATCGGAGCACCTCTCATAGCTCTTCTCCACCTTTTCCCATAGTGCCCGAATTTGGTCCCGATGGACTTCGCCATGTATTGGGAGCCTATTTCATTTTCTGGGGCGCCCGGAGTATTTATGTTAGCCTTAAATTGGCTAATTCGATCTGTTGTGGCGATGAACTTTTTCAACGCCACTTCGACCGCACTTGGAGCCATTTTTGCAACGGAGCGAGTCTGCCTCTGTGAAGGACCGGGGGTTGTATTGACGGATTCGTCACTCCTTGCCCTTGGACTGGCACTGGTAGCCTTAGGCTTCAAAAGAGGCGTCCGCGGAGATGCGGATTGAGATCTGTCCAAACGGGTGGCTGGGATCGAACGCGGCTTTTTGTCGTCTCCCGTGGGCATTCTCAGAGTCCAATTCGCTGGTCAGCGCTTGTCGACTGACTAAAATTTAAATTTCAACAGGCGCAAAGAAAAATTTCAGGCACCAGAAAAAACCCAAAAGGAGACGAGGTTTGCTCGGATTGTAGGCGGATGTTGCCTGATGCGAAGTAGAAGCAGCGTTAGAGGCACGAAAAATGGAAAAAGTACCGGAAAATTCGTGCTTGTTCGGAAAAAAATGATGACGGTCTATATATGTCTAGATATTTCGACTTGTGTGGTTCGTAATGAATTTAATATATACTGAGATATTAAATTCTTAACTATTTTCGAATTTGCGGAGCCGGAAGGTGGACTTAACTTTGGCTTGAATTTAACCCACAAAAAATAAATAATTAATTTGTGGCTAACTGGCTCGGATTTAATTACGATGGAGCCAGAAGGGTGGAGTTGAAAATCCTAATTTTTAACCAATTGAGGTTAATTATCACGAAGCTGGAACGGTGGAATTGAAACATAAATATTTAATTAATTGAATTTAATTAACACGAAGCCGGGAAGATGGAATTAAAACCGCGGCTCTATTCGGACAGAAGGTGGATTTAAATTAATTAATTGTAATTTCGATAATTAAATTTTCGACTTTAATTATTGAGCGGCCGGAAAGGTGAATTAAAAAACCTGGCCCTTTGCTCAAACGGAAAATAAGAATTAAATAAATTTTCGTAGTTATAATTATAAATACATAAATTTATAAATAATTGATTTTTTTTAATCTATTTTGTTTCGCAGCCGGTTATGCCGTCGGCACCCTGTACGAACCTCAAAGAAAAAAAAACAGAACCGAAAAACACAACACGGCTAGGTCGCGAATTTAAGCGACACAATCACGGATTTGTAGTTAAATGGCGGTTTATTATTGTTGGTTTTAGAAATTTAAAATTTTTTTTAAATTTTATCGGCTATATATTTCCTGAAATTGGAGGCAGAAAATATTTGGAAATATATGGACATGCATGCAAGTAGGGCAAGGGCATGTGGGGCATATGATGGCACAGTGGGACGTCGATAAGTGGACTGTATATTTTAAATTTTATCGGTTATATATTTCCTGGAATGGGAGGCAGAAAATATATGGACATGCATGCAGGTACGGATATATGTAAGGGCATGTGGGCATATGTTGGCACAGTGGAGCTTTGATAAGTGGACTGTATAATTGGGGGAACAGAAAAGTTATGTGGTGTAAAAAATGACACTGATTGAGGAAGATAAAAAACAAATATTACGACAGCGGCGGACTGTTCGGTGAATTTGGATTTCCCGAACTAATTCACACCGGTGGCCAATATTAATTATGCCTTCTTTTTGTCACCACACAATTTCACTGTTCACTTGCGAATTTTTCGCGGATTAATGCACCAAAAAAATATGTATGTGCGTATGTATGTATGTGGATGCACATATGCCTCAAGCGAATGGATAACGGAGAAGCCGAAAACGGCGAGGATGGGCATGCACACAATGGGCAGCACACAAAACGGAGACGGATGGAAAAATTTGCATAATTTTAATATTATTATAGCTTATTAGAAAATCTCAACCTCCGTTGTGTCGGAAAACTCGGACTTGGAGTTGACACGGAGGGAAAAACAATCTTGCAGCAGTGTGAACGAAATTAAATGTTCGAATCACTGCTGAAGACCGGCAGAGAGATGGAGACGGAAAAATGTACTTATCTTTTGGCGGAACAATGCCGAGAACTGCTGGCAGAAGAAAATCCAGTAATTATCCGGCTCGAAGGACCAATGTTTTGTAGGGGGGTGTGGTTGCCGCAAAAGATTCCAGGATTAGATGAAGTGAGAAATAAAAAGGTCGGGGGCGTCTTCGGTTATACGCGTTCAGCTTTATTGGGCTGCTTACAGAGGATAAAAACTTAACTTTGAAAGAAAACAGCCAACGGTAAAGTTGCGTCGTAACGGCCCCTCACGTAAACATCTTTTTTTTTTTTTTTTTAATTTTTAATTTTTCTAGTATCTTTATTTATTATGTGTGTGTGGGCATCTTCTTTATTTATTATATGTGTTTACATAGTTTGGGATTTGTATATTTAAGTCATCAGCAGATTATCGGATTGTGCGGATATTAGAGAGCGGTGATAGATAGAGAGAGGCGGTACAGGAGGACAGTCAATGTGAAATTATAATTATTACTCCAGTGTGGTTTCAAACCCATGGGAACGCCTCTCACTTGTAGCCGTATACTTTAACTGTTGAGCCAAGTAGGTGGGCTCCGGCTCGATGGACCACAATGTTTTGTAGGGGGGCGTGGTTGCCGCAAAAGATTCCAGGATTAGATGAAGTGAGAAATAAAAAGATCGGGGGCGTCTTCGGTTATACGCGTTCAGCTTTATTGGGCTGCTTACAGAGGATAAAAACTTAACTTAGAAAGAAAATAGGCAACGGTAATAGAAAAAAATACGATCGACGACGGCCAACGAAGGAGCGAGAGCGCAAAGAGCGGCGAGCGCGGATGCGCGGGTGCGCCCTAAAGTTGCGTCACAACGGCCCCTCACGTAAACATCCTCCCCCCCTTGCAATCGCTCGGGTTGCAACTGATCCCTCGTCGCTAGCTATGCGTCACTGCAGCTAGAGAGCGTACACGGGTCGATGAAGGCCCCCGTGTCGAAGATCCGGGTCCCGGTATTGTCGCTGTTACGGGTGCACAATCGCCAGAAGACGCAGGGTCCACAGGGCAGAGTTGATCCGGTTTGTTTGGAAATGTTGCAAGAGCTTGAGACTCGGCTTCTGTGATTGCGTATGCTGTTGCTGCTCTGGCTGTGGCTGGGAGCTCCGAGCTGTTGTTCTCGGCGCTGTCAGTGTGCGGTGTTTGTTCAGTGTCTGTGCTCATCTTCGGTCGGCTTTGGTTACAGTCGTTAGTGTCTTTCATGTCAGCATGAATTTGCTGCTTAAATGCATTGAACGCGCAGTACCTCCCTGACTCATACGTCTGTTTCGCCTAAAAAAGTGCCGTATTTACTGCCGACCGAATCTCTGACGGCTACTCCGGCTACCCTTCAGTATCGCCCCTCTGCTAATGCTTCCTTGTTCGTAGCTCTTTTTTCTTTTTGTCTTGCTTTTTGGATTTCTTTTTAAAGGCGTTTTGAAAACGTTTTCTTCAAACTCCTTAGATCTGTGAGATTTTCCCCCATCTTGTCTTTTGTGCTGCTTCTCCCGATTTACTTTGCTTAATTCAATACAAAAAAAAAATATTCATTTATCCATTTTCTGTTCACATTCACAAATTTTTCTCGGACGGAAAACACACATCACATCTATCGTAAGCGGACCACATCCTCAAGCCGCTGTACAAAACGCAAAACACACACAAAGGGATCTATTCAGATACGGACACAAAGGACATTTCCTTGCAGATTCATTTCCCTTGTCTCGTCGGAAGGAGAGGGCGGGATCTGGATTTTACGATCCTGTCAGCCTGTTCAGCTGACAGCTGTTCAGCTAGATTTTTCCACTTCGCCGGCAAGCACGCGTTAACATAAAGGATGGGAACACTCGGAAAAAACACGAAAGGCAATCTCACAAATAAAAACCTATAAACTAATTCAATTTATGAAACACAAAAAAAAACAAAAGAGGAAAGGTAACTTTGGGCGGAGCCGAAGTTGATATACACTTGCAGTTAAAATTGCACACCGGATCCGGTGGCCCGTACGCGTAACGAAAGAGGTGCTGACTACGCATTCCAAGGGCAACTGTCCGCGGACCGTCTCGGGCACTTGCGCAACATGTGATCGTTGCTGGCCGGATACGGAATGCTGACACTACAATTGGGCAACTGCGCCGCAGCCCAACGAAGGCTTCGAAGTACAGCCCGGGTAGTATTTTTGTTCAGTCTTAAAAAGAACTCCGCAGCCTTAGCTCGCGTTATATTTTATCTTTGTCAGTAACACTAACCCTAACGGGCTTGTGCGAAACAAATGATCAATAAATATTATTTGTAAAACCAACACACAAATAAATTATTATTAACTGGCACCCAAACGTGATAAAGAACCCGCACCCAAAAATTGCGTAAATAGAAAATTGCGTAAACGGCTTAAAAATAAAGTTAATACAAGTGCAAAATTCGGCTAAAAAAAAGTAGCAAAAAAAAAAAAAATAATAAAAATAAAATAAATAAAAAAAACATACAAGTGAAAAAAATAGAAGCCGAGAAGAAAACCCACCCTCAAAAAAGCTTTTAAGACATTCGGACAAAATATATTTTCTACACAAAAAGTTGTAGAAATAGTGAAAATAATATAAAAAACAAGAAAGGAAAGCTAACTTCGGGCGGAGCCGAAGTTGATTTACCTTTGCAGTTAAAACCGGATATATATCGCAAACATCGGATATAGTTGGCCGATCCTTATCTGAATAAGAATATATAATCCAATTCATTACAATACAAAATCTAAAATCAATCTTCGAAAATACGAAAGTTGATATTTCTACCAAATACCATTTCTGATCGTTCAGTTATATGGCAGCTATGAGATATAGTGGGCCGATCCTAATGAAATTTGGTAGGTTGGATAAACTGACCAAAAATAGAATCTGTATTAAATTCCAGCTTTCTATCTTCAAAAACACGAAAGTTGGGTCATTTCCGATCGTTCAGTTATATGGCAGCTATAGGATATAGTCGGCCGATCCTTATGAAATTTGGCATGACGTAATGTTTTGCCAAAAATAGCACTCATGTCAAATTTGAACTCTCTAACTCTAAAAACACAAAAGTTATACCATTTCCGATCAATCAGTTATATGGCAGCTATAGGATATAGTCGGCCGATCCGGGCCGTTCCGACTTATATACTGCGTGCAAAGGAAAGAAGGCTGTGTGCAAAGTTTCAAGACGATAGCTTTAAAACTGAGGGACCAGTTCGCGTAGAAACAGACAGACGGACAGACAGACGGACAGACGGACAGACGGACATGCTCATATCAACTCAGGAGGTGATCCTGATCAAGAATATATATACTTTATAGGGTCGGAGATGTCTCCTTCACTGCGTTGCACACTTTTGACCAAAATTATAATACCCTCTGCAAGGGTATAAAAACACAAAAACGAAAAGTTCTAAAACAAAAACTATATGCAAGATTTTATTCAGTTAAATCTTGCATAAAACTCAAAAAACCAGCGAAACAGTGAAAAAGGGAGCTGTAGGGACAACCCTCGCCCCTCTCCGCGGGAATAATCCAAGGAAAGGGAGCTGTAGGGATACCCCTCGCCCCCCACCGCGGGAATAATCCAAGTAAAGGGAGCTGTAGGGATACCCCTCGCCCCCCTCCCTGGGAGCAACTAAAGTAAAGGGAGCTGTAGGGTAACCCTCGCCCCCCTCCGTGGGAATCAACAAGCCAAAGCGAAGGAAAGCCGACGGCAACTTGCAGCATATCTTAATAAATAAATATAAGAAAATGTAAGTAGGCTGTTTGTTTGTCTGTTTTTCGTAAAAGAAAAGTAATACAGAAAATAAAAAGTTGTTTAAACAAGTAAAAGGGATTCGATAGGCCTGTAATGACTACATAAAAAAAAAGAGAAAATATTTGTATTTTGTTTTTTCTTTTTCTCCTCTTAAAAATCTTTTTTCCCTTTTCATAAAAGGTTAAAACTTGTCAAACTTATTGTGCAAGAGAAATAAAAAATAAAATTAATACAATAAGAAATACATGATTTAAAAAATAAGTACATTTTGTTTTTTTCTCTCTGAAATCTGAGTACGAAGAAATAAATTTTTCTTGAAATTCGAATACGAATAAAAGCATTTGCGCAGCTAACTCATTTTTACTATTTATAAAAAAGTGCACTGAGAATTGTTTTTTTTTAAAAAGCAAGCAAAATATTACAAAAAATAGATAAAAACATTACAATTTTTTTAAGGAAATATTACAAAATTAAAAACCCGCAGCAATTTTTGTTATTAATTTTGACCCATGTCCACGGGAAACTACGCGTCGTCGGACGAAGAACTTTTAGAAGAGTATAGGAAATCTCGGGGGTCAAGGGCTCACCAACAAAGACTTTTATCCATCAACCAGTAGGACCGCAACTAACACCCTCGTTCGAGAGAGCGTCCTTGAAACTAGAACCTCTGAATTTTCCAGTCAAACAATAGAAATGTCTCATGAACAGCTTCTAGCCATCGAGAACGCCATGAAAGGCGCACTCGAAAGGCAACAACGAGAATTTGATGAGAAGGTAGCCACATTGATGGCAGAAATAAACTCATTAAAAATCAACACCCCAGAAATCAAAACGTATCAGGAGATCAAAATTGAACCAGGAATAGAATGTTCTGAACCGCTAGATATAGTAAAATCCGTCCCAGATTTTGAAGGGAAACAGGAGAATTACGTCTCCTGGAGGCAGGCTGCCACAGCAGCATACAGGGTATTCGAGCCTTACGAGGGCAGCAGTCGATTCTATCAAGCAGTCGCTATCCTCAGAAACAAAGTAAGAGGATCAGCGTCCGCTGCATTGTCTTCATATAATACAGTGTTAAATTTCCATGCCATACTGGCACGTTTAGATTTCACGTATGCGGATAAAACTCCGACACACGTAATTCAACAAGAATTAAGTTTACTAAGGCAAGGAGATTTACCCTTACTTAAATACTACGACGAAGTAGAGCGAAAGCTAACGCTTTTAACAAATAAAATTATTATGACCCACGACGCTAACGCAGCAGCCGTTCTGAACCAAAAATTCAGGAACGACGCCCCGCATGCGTTCGTATCCGGCCTAAAAAAATCATTAAAGATGGCCGTATTTCCCGCACAACAAGAAGTGTTTTTGCGGCTAGTTTTGCTCGACACAGCGAGGAAAAAGTCAGTAAACCAAACAACCAGCGACAAGCGGGTTGGAAGAATTGGGCCGCAGACCAAAAACAAAGTCGAAATTTGGGGGCAATGCAAAAGACCCCTTACTTTGCCAGACCCCAAAAAGGAGGCAACAATCAACCCGGTTCTTTTAAACAAAGACCATATAGTAATACGGGAAACGCCCAGAAACAAACAAGGGCGAAGCCAATGGATGTGGATACCTCATCCAGTTTTAGACAGCCTTCGGCATGGGTAGCAGGGCAATCGACAAGGACCCAACAGAAAATCAACTTCATGCCCGAGGAGCAGTCCGGCGAAGAAGACTACGATTCCGTGGCGCAAGCATGCGCCACAGGAATAGAGGATGACCTGGACGCAAAAGACTCTATTAATTTTTTAGGGTAAAGTCCCTACTCCCGTACATTGCGCGTACGCTGGCAGGAAGGGAAATAAAGCTTTTAATCAATACAGGTACCTCAAAAAATTATATTACTCCACTCCCGCTGAAAGGCGTCGTGGCTGTGGACACCCCATTTAACGTTAAGCCAATCCACGGCTTTACAAAAATCGAGAAGAAATGTTTTGCTTCCATATTTAATGTTAAATCACCACTTTTCATTATTAAAGTTCTGAAAGATTTTGATGGTATTATCGGTCTCGACTGCTTAAACAAGTGAATGCAAAACTCGATATTACTGCAAATGTTTTCTTCACTAATAATGGATCCGAAAAGATCCAGTTCGCTAAGGCAGAAAATGTCAACTTCATCAAAATAGATGACGAGGACGTTCCCCCCGCGGTAAAAGCTGCCTTTGACAAAATGATAGGTGAAAATTACAAAGCCTTCGCTGATCCAGACGAAGCACTTCCTTTTAATATAAATACTGTTGCTACAATTAAAACAGATGGGGAGCCGGTGTACTCAAAGTCGTACCCGCACCCCATGGGTGTAACTGAATTCGTCAACGCAGAGGTTAAACAACTTCTAGCGGACGGCGTAATAAGGTCATCCAAGTCTCCTTATAATAACCCAACGTGGGTTGTTGACAAAATAGGAACCGACCAGAACGGGGTCAAGAAGAAGCGACTCGTTATCGACTTTAGAAAGTTAAACGAAAAAACCGTGGACGATAGATACCCTATCCCTGCGATTACGACAATATTATCGAACCTGGGCGAGTCAAAGTTTTTTACAACACTCGACCTTAAAACCGGCTTTCACCAAATAGAGCTGGCAAAGAGAGACCGGCAGAAGACGGCTTTCTCAATAAATAATGGAAAATACGAATTCTGTAGATTGCCATTTGGACTAAAAAATGCTCCGAGCATTTTCCAAAGAGCTATCGATGATGTCCTGCGAGATAGAATTTCAAAGATATGCTATGTTTATGTCGACGATGTCATAATATACTCAAAAACGAAAGAGGCCCATCTTAATGACATAAAATGGGTCCTAGGAAAACTTTCCGAAGCAGGTATGAGAGTATCTCAAGAAAAATCAAAGTTCTTCAAAAAGAGCGTTGAATACTTGGGATTCATAGTGACGCAAGGGGGCTTACGGACATCACCTGAAAAGGTCAGGGCCATAAAGCAATTTCCCCAGCCAAAGACCCTTTTCGAGCTAAGATCTTTCATAGGGTTGGCTAGCTACTATAGATGCTTTATTAAGAATTTTGCAGCAATTGCAAGGCCTCTTACTAGCATTCTTAAGGGCGAAAACGGTAAGATAAGCAAATACCAATCAAGAAAAATATGCATTGAAATGAACAAGGAACAGATGGAAACATTCTGCAGACTAAGAGAAATCCTAGCATCAGAAGATGTTTTACTTTCCTACCCAGACTATAAGAAACCGTTCGATCTAACAACGGACGCGTCAGGTTTTGGTCTAGGGGCGGTTCTATCGCAGGGTGGTCGCCCAATTACAATGATATCACGCACTCTGCGTGATAACGAAAAGAACTATGCAACCAACGAGCGGGAACTCCTCGCCATAGTCTGGGCACTACAATACCTCCGCAATTATTTGTACGGAGTAAAAAATCTACAGATCTTTACCGACCACCAGCAACTCACTTACGCCGTCTCTGATAAAAATCCTAACGCTAAACTAAAGCGCTGGAAGGAAATCATTGACGACCACGGTGCAAAGGTGATTTATACACCTGGTAAAGAAAACTTTGTCGCTGACGCTTTGTCCCGTTGTCAAAACGTTAACGCTTTGGAGGAAGAACAGGACTCCGACATGGCTACCATACATAGCGAGGAATCGCTAGCGTATACCATAGCCACAACGGACAACCCGGTTAACTGTTTCAGGAATCAAATAATAATTGAAGAGAGTAACAGCTCGTCCGTAGACACGTTTATTCTGTTTAAAAGCAAAGTTAGACACACAGTAAAAATAAATGACCGCGGTAACCTACTGAATACCTTGCTAGAGGTGGTTAATGCAGAAGTGGTAAACGCAATATATTGCTCCCTACCAATCCTGGCATTTATTCAACACAAACTCGTGGAGCTATTCCCGAACACTACGTTCAGACATTCAAAAAGCTTTGTACAGGACATAACGGACGGAACCGAACAAAAAGAGATCATGGTAACCGAACATAATAGAGCGCATCGAGCAGCCCAGGAAAATGTGAAACAAGTCCTAAGGGACTATTTTTTTCCAAAAATGTTCCGACTAGCAACAGATGTAGCATAAAACTGCAAAATCTGTTCCATGGCAAAGTACAAACGCCACCCATCCAAACAAGCAGTAGCACAAACACCTATACCTTCTTCTGTGGGGGAAATCCTTCACATTGATATTTTTTCCACAGACGGAACTCTTTTTCTTACGTGTGTGGACAAATTCTCGAAATTCGCCACAGTACAAATGATCGCGTCAAGGGCTATTGTGGACGTAAAAACTCCAATAATGCAAATAGCGAATTTTTTCCCAAAAGCGAAAACGATCTACTGCGATAACGAGAAATCCCTAAACTCCGAGACCATAAAATCCATTCTCCTGAACAACTATAACATTACAGTTTCTAACGCACCACCTCTACACAGCACCTCAAATGGCCAAGTAGAGAGATTTCATAGCACCCTGGCCGAAATAGCACGATTTTTGAAGCTAAAGAACAAATTAGTTGACACCACCGAAATAATTCTTCTTGCAACTAATAAATACAATAAATCAATTCACTCGGTGACTAACGAAAAACCCATAGACATTTTACACTCAAAATCAGCAGAATTCGAGACAGTAATTAGCAAAAAAATTCAACAGGCTCAGGAGAGAACCCTCGAACACGTAAACAAAGATAGGACTCATAAAACTTACCAAGTGGGCGATAAGGTTTTCCTGAAGGCAAACAAACGCCTGGGGAATAAGCTTACACCACTGTGCTCAGAAGAGGTTGTTGATGCAGACCTGGGGACCACGGTCCTTATTAAAGGGAGGGTGGTCCACAAGGACAATCTACGTTAATCGTCCTCACAAGATTTTGACCTACTCCTTTGTTCCTTTCTTTATTCTTTCTAGGTTACAAAAATATTTTTTAATTTTCATACTAACGGCTATTAGGACGGACGCGACATTAAAACTAAACGATTACACAAACGCGGACTATATCCCGATAGAAGACAATGACATTGTAATCTGGGAGAATTACGGATACCTACAGCACGCAAGGTACATGACGACCTACGAGGACTACGCAGACCAGAAAGAAGCAATGACAAAGACATTCACAGACGACCACAGAACACCAGTTATTGAAACGGACCTTAGACATATTCGCAAGTTGGTGACCACCCTTAAGTTCCACCACAGGGCTACTAGAAGTATCACTTTAATCGGTACGGCTCTCAAAGTTATTGAAGGTACGCCTGACTTTAATGATTGGGAGCAGGTAAGATTTAATCAGAACCGGTTAATGAGGGCAGACGAGGGTCAAACAGAATTAAACATAAAATTCAAATTACACGTCTAAATGAGCTCGCTAACGCAATGAAGCAGATTCAGAAATACGAAACAAATAAAGAAACACACTTGTTAGAAATCATCTTAGCAAAGAATAGAATCATCATTACAGACCTAGAAAACATCCTTATGGGCCTAACCCTAGCAAAATTAAATATTGTAAGCCCAGCCATTCTAGATGGTGCCGACGTAAGCGAATTCAGAGACAAACAGCCTATTAACATTAATATTAGTTTGGTAGAAATATTAGAGAAATTTCCTAATCCTAAGCTCGTATGTAAGAGAATAACGGTCTACCCGGTTCAACGCCATAATAGAATCCTGAACTTCGAGAGCGGAAATTTAGTTGCCGAATGCCCAACACAGAACCTAAATATCGGTGACTGCAGGACAACGGTAGGTGCCGCATTCTGCAAGGAACTAAAAAACGGCACATGTGCTCAACAGATAGTTTCTGGGGCCATCGCGCACTGCTCCACGCTCCCGGGTCATCTAGATCCAATCACGATTGTGGACCACGGAACCCTAATCATCAACGATGCCCACGTAACGGTGACTGACGACCAAGGCCGGGAACAAAAGGTATCCGGAACCTACCTGTTAGCGTACTCTGACAAGGTAGCGCTCAACGGAACCTGGTTCATAAACCAGCTGGGGAGCTCGCTGAAAAACCTGCTGTGTCGGCTATGACAGTAGTAAACGTCACTGCCCACCACAACCGACTCAGCCTCCCGTTTCTCCATGAACTCAGCCTAAGTAACCTACGCCATATCGGGGCCCTCAGAGAAAGACTGTCATCGGGATCCCGTCTCAACATTTGCCTTATTCTGCTGGCTGCCCTTTCTCTATGCGCAATCCTGTGGATCGGCAAATACCACCTGAAGACCAATCGCCGCAAGAAATCGAGGGACCAATCGAGAGATGTAGAACGAGTAGGTCCCCGGGACGACGACCATTTAAAGGAGGGAGGAGTTAACACGCGCAGACAGAATTTAGGAGAAGTGCCAAATTGCACACCGGATCCGGTGGCCCGCACGCGTAACGAAAGAGGTGCTGACTACGCATTCCAAGGGCAACTGTCCGCGGACCGTCTCGGGCACTTGCGCAACATGTGATCGTTGCTGGCCGGATACGGAATGCTGACACTGCAATTGGGCAACTGCGCCGCAGCCCAACGAAGGCTTCGAAGTACAGCCCGGGTAGTATTTAAGTTCAGTCTTAAGTAGAACTCCGCAGCCTTAGCTCGCGTTATATTTTATCTTTGTCAGTAACACTAACCCTAACGGGCTTGTGCGAAACAAATGATCAATAAATATTATTTGTAAAACCAAAACACAAATAAATTATTATTAACTTATATCGCAAACATCGGATATAATTGGGCGCTTCTTATGAGAATATCATAATAAAACTAATGGATTACAATAAAATATCTAAAAAAAAAAGTCTTGAGCTTCTATCTTAAAAAATACCAAAGATGGTATTTCTACCAAAAACCATTTCCGATCGTTCAGTTATATGGCAGCTATGGGATATAGTCGGCCGATCTATCTCTATCTCTAAAAACACCAAAGTTATCCCGATCGTTCAGTTATATGGCAGCTATAGGATATAGTCGGCCGATCTCGGCCGTTCCGACTTATATACTGCGTGCAAAGAAAAGAAGGGTGTGTGCAAAGTTTCAAGTCGATAGCTTTAAAACTGAGAGACTAGTTTGCGTAGAAACAGACAGACGGACATGCAGACAGTTGATATAAACTCAGGAGGTGATCCTGATCAAGAATATATATACTTTATAGGGTCGGAGATGTCTCCTTCACTGCGTTGCACACATTTGGCCAAAATTATAATACCCTCTGCAAGGGTATAAAAACGGAACAGGGCATAAGTTAGATTTAAAATATACAGGTCCGTATACAATTACGGAAGTAGGAGAAAAATGTAACATTACGATTACCAACAGCAAAAATAAAAACCAACTCTTCGTAAGAAAAGATTAAAAAATTTCGTAGTAACGTTTTTTAATAGTTAAATGTTGTAGCTTTTGAAAAAAATATATCTTTCATTTTTTTATATCTCGTATATACACAAAAAATTTAATAAAAACCAAAATCCTAAAAAAAATGAATAATCGCATAAATTTTTCTATAATCATATATAATAATACATCTATCACATAAAAATAAATAATATAAATAATAAATAAAAAAGAACTCCAATAACGTTATTTTTCTTAAGGAGGGAGATGTAGTATGTTCACATATTGAATGGACACCGTACATTCTTACAAATACAAATCAAACTTCCCTCTCTTTCTTTCAAGCGAACGGTCGTGTTTTTTTGTGCGCACTGCGTTTTTGATAAATATTGGTAAACCGGTGTTTACATACTTTGTGAATTAAATCTTGTGAATCATAACAATCTTAAAGCCTAAACCGTATCGCTTCGCGAGTGCTTTGGTATATTTGGAATCGAATTAATAATTTGTCTAAATTCTATTCCAAGCATAGCTTAGCTCTGCTTCTTCCCCGGCTTATCTATATTTTCTGCATTTCTCTTGTGCACTCTTTCAAAGCTCCCGCTTCGGCTTCTTGTTTGGCACAGTGGTTCAAGGTATTGTGTTTTTTTACTTTTAAATATTAATTTTTGTCTTATTAAATTAAAAAAAAAAAATAATAATAATAAACAAAATGAAATTTAAACTGGTCTGTGCCATTAAGTCTTGCAACAAGACGATTTCCACATCCCAGCCTAGTATCCATTGCTGGTTATGTGAAAACGTCGTGCACGCCAAGTGTGCCGGTTTCACTGCATCAGTTTCGGATGCCATTTCCCGTAGGTCTGGGATACATTATTGTTGCGAAAATTGTCGTGCTGTGCAAGGCGAAATGAGGTCGTTCATGAGACAGACCAAAAATGGATTTAAAGAGCTGATCACTGGTTTTCGTAAAATCAATGACCAGCTCTGTGCGCTTGACACTCAATTTAGTGGCCTTCAGCTGCTAAATGAGTCCCCTAAGCGTAAGAAATCCGCTGTTTCTGATCCGCCTCAGCCTGCTCAGCCGACATTAATGCAGCCGCTTATATCTCTGGCCACCCCAAGGGCCTTAACTGAGAAAAATTCGTCAGAATTTCTCAGGGATAATGAGCAATTGTCCGATATGTCCGCCATGGCATCCCTTCAAGTGATGCCACAGGTCCTAGGGAACGAAACCCCCATTAGGGTCACCCAAAAGGGTATTCCACAGTCCGGACCACCGGCACCGACTGATGCTGCAGTTCTTGTACCTGCGACACCAAAACCCTTACAGGTGATTCCTCCATCGAAACATATATTTGTTTCTCGGCTTGCCCCTGGTACTTCAGAGATTGATATCTCGGCTTATATCAAAGCCAAAACTAAAGCCGATATAAAGGTGGAGGACATACAAAAATTTAAATACAATTATACAAGGCGCACGTCTTCTTTCAAGATTCGTGTGCCCGCGCTGATGTTCAAGACGATTTGTTCTCCCAGTTTTTGGCCAGAGAATCTTTTCGTCCAAGAACATCAGCCTAGTTCCGTTAAAAAAAAAGTTAATAAACCAGTGGGAGTGAGACTTCCCAATATCGGAACCACTGACCAACCCTCCACCTCTTCTTTGGCCTCTAACCCAAAAAACTAATTTCCTCACTAACTCTTACCTATCAGAATACTAGGGGGCTACGTAGCAAACTCCCCAAGCTATATTCTGATAGTTCTTTCTTTGCATCCCATATAATAGCATTTACAGAAACTTGGTTAAATCCGGAGATCTTTAGCTCCGAAGTTTTTCCAAGTAAGTACACCACTTTTAGACGGGATCGATCTCAGCGAAGAGGAGGTGGAGTCCTCATTTCGGTAGACTCTACTTTTGCTTCTGAAGAGGTGAAATCCCAAGAGTTTGGTGACATAGAATTTATTTGCGTTAAAATCACTATGTCCGTGAAAGCTTTATACATTACATGTTCATATATACCTCCTATGTCTGAACCGCCCACATATTGGCAGCATTTGTCCGCTATTCGATACGTCTCTAATCTTATGACGGATCGTGACCAACTCGTAGCGGTGGGCGACTTTAATATCCCAGAATTAAAGTGGTCCAACGTCGATAACTCACCATCTTTGTCACTTATAACTTACCATGACTTCACCGCGGGCATGTTTGACATGTCCCTAGGTCAGATCAATCATGTTAGAAATTCGCTAGGTCGGCTCTTAGACTTATGTTTTGTATCTGATCCTGATGGTAGCGCTCTCTCCAGAGCTTTTCCCCTTTCAGCCCCAGAGGATCCATATCACCCCACGCTGGAGGTCTCAATCGAAACCACTCCTGGTATCGATCAGATGTCTCCGAGCGTGGTAAATAAGATTCGCTGTTTCCGTAAAGCTGATTTTCAAAAACTTAATAGCCTTATCGATACATTTGACTGGTCTGATATTCTGGCGTGCACTGATCTTAATGTCACTTTAGAAAAATTTTATTTTACTTTAAACACATTTTTTGACTCATGTGTGCCTTGGAAACATCCGTCCGCTTCAACAAATCCTCCTTGGTATACAAGGTCCCTCACTAACCTAAAAAATAAAAAAAATAAGCTTTTACTTAAATATAAAAAAACATGCAGTAGTGTTGATTTCTCAAGATACTTACTAGCTCGGTCGAATTTTACCGTGCATAACGCTGAATGTTATAGGAATTATATTGACCGCTGCCGGATTCAATTTACTCAGGATCCAAAGCAGTTTTATAATTTTGTAAACACTAAGCGTAAACACGTATCTTTTTCACCTCTGCTTATGTTTGAAAATTCCTCTGCGACTTCGGATCAGGCCATTGCCGATCTATTCGCAGAATTTTTTCAAACAACTTATTCTCCTCCTAAATTGACTGATCAGCCTTATGCATATAACATTCAAGCAGCAAATCTTATTTTCTGTCCGTCTTTTTCTGAGAACAACTTATTATCTGGTCTTTTAAGGGTAAAACCCATTTATTCGCCAGGCCCCGACGGAGTACCAGGCTGTGTGCTAAAATACTGCGCCAGGGCTCTGTGCAAACCTCTTCTAAGACTTTTCAACTTATCTTTGGAAACCTCGATTTTTCCCCTTAAGTGGAAGGAATCATTTATAATTCCCCTACATAAAAAGGGGAAAAAGTCCGAGGCTGCCAACTACAGAGGCATCTCTAAGTTGTCGGGAATTCCAAAGTTATTTGAAAAATTAATTACCCCTCATTTGCAACACCTTTGCTCTTCGATCATCACTCCTTGTCAGCATGGCTTTATTAAGCGTCGCTCCACCACCACAAACTTATTGGAGTTGACATCCTTTGTCATAGACGGCTTTTGTAAGGGATATCAAACCGATGTAATTTACACAGACTTCAGCAAAGCATTTGATTCAGTTAATCACTCACTTTTGTTGAGTAAACTGAACATGCTGGGTTTTCCTAAAGACCTCTTAACGTGGATCTCCAGCTACCTAGATGGAAGGACACAAAGAGTCTTATTTAAAAACATACAGTCCCGTCTGGTCCGTGCTACATCCGGCGTCCCTCAAGGAAGTCATCTTGGCCCGTTATTATTTACGCTTTTTATAAACGACTTGCCCCCTGCTTTAACGAACTCTCTAGTTCTTATGTATGCAGATGATGTAAAGCTTTGTCTTCAGTATAAATCCATCTCTGCCCAATGCAGTCTTCAGTCTGACCTTGATAACTTTCAAAAATGGTGTTTGGCTAATGATCTAATACTTAATGGATCAAAATGCAAGCATATGTCTTTTTATCGTTCTTGATCTCTGCAAGCTACGTATTCCATTAATGGGATTGCCTTAGAAAAATTAACCCAGGTTAATGATCTCGGCATCCTATTAGACATAAAACTTAAATTTGCCGACCATATTTCCTTAATGGTTAATAAGGCTAAAGGAGTCCTTGGATTTATTAAAAGGTGGTCAAAAGAATTTAATGACCCCTATATAACCAAAACTTTATTCATTTCTTTGGTCCGTCCGATACTAGAGTACGGTTCATGTGTCTGGAGTCCCCAATATGGAGTACATAAGGACCGCATAGAATCCGTACAAAAGAACTTTTTAATATTTGCACTTAGAGGTCTATACTGGGATGCAAATCTTCAGCTTCCATCCTACAGTAGCAGACTTTTACTTATTAACTTACCTAGCTTAACAAATCGTAGGACAATGCTCGGTGTAGTTTTTCTGCATAACCTTATCAACGGGGATGTAGATAGCCAGCATTTACTAACACGCTTAAATTTCAACATTCCTAATAGAAGGACTCGAAACTTTAGTCCTCTGTTCCTTAGCCGTTGTAGTTCGACATATGCACTGCATGACCCTTTTAGGGTATTATGTTCGAACTACAATGGTATCTACTCTATTACATCTCTTTCCTGTCCCTCTAATTTAAAATATAGAATTTTAAATTTCCTTACTAACTCCTCTTAGCTTAATAATTAACAAATAACTTAATATATTCTAACAAATCGTTTCTTGAGCGCCCCTCGGTCGTCTGGGCCTCTAAGCTTTATGATGAATACAGGAATGCTAGCTGATGCTCTTATTGATGCACAAGCCATTTCCAAATTCTGAAAGACCGCGAAAAAAAAAAAAAAAAAAAAAAAAAAAATGTATGTATACAAATTCAAGTCCCTTTTCCTCATGTGCCCCGTTTTTATGATCGCTGTTGAGTGCGATGGCACTGGGAAATGCTGCGTCTGCATTTTTGATTAACATAAAAACTGACTGCTCTTCTGCCGGCGTCACCGGCGGCCCAGCTCCGCTGTCTATAGCGATAGGAACACTTGTATGAGAATGAAAAGCATTAATAAGTAAGAGCTCAAACAGAAGACTGAAATATTTTCCGTGTTTTATCTTTTAACTTAAACTTCTAATGGAAAAATGTAACCTTCTGGTTAAATTTAAACAATACTGGTTATACAGTGGCGATTTTAAACTCCTGCCAGAATTTCACCCCCAGGTATAAATCCTGCTTCAATGATGAACATAGGTAGAACAGGATTTCTCTTATTTTAGATTTGTATTCCACCTCAACCATAACCTTGCCAATGATTTGCTGCGGTGCCCCTTTGCGTAGGGTCGGGAGTCTATTTTGGTTACCCCACGCGTCATCGACATCACCAAACTGTTTAATTCCTTTGTTCCTGTTCCTATTTTCTTCTTTTAAAGAACTCTCGGGTTTTCTTTACCCTTTTCGTGACCATCGTCCTCCCAGCTAATTGGTTTTACCGGAAGATTGTATCCCACACCTCTTTGTACCAACGCACCCTCTCCTCCAAGCTTTGAATCTCCTTACGTGTTGTAAGCTCCATCATCCCTTTTTGCCTGTCGGGTACAGACGCAGATACTCTACTTGCTATCCTAATCCGGTTTACTGTCTCCTCTGGACTTTCGCTGAGGCGCTTCGCATGCTGACAGTTCCAGCACATGATCGCTTTCCGGGGTGAGCCGCTGGTGACTGCTGCCACCGACTTTTCCGTTCCATTTCCTCCTGGCTTTTTACTTTTTGTTCGTCCCAGTGCTTGTATCCATGCGTTGTCTATACCCTGCTCTTCGCTACGGATTTCGGACTCGTTCTACCTCCTTGCTTTCATCGTGTATGTGTTCCAGTGTGAACACTCGTATTGGATAGATCCTCATCAGCTCCATGAGATTCCGTTTTGCCGTCTTGATAATCAATTAAGAGAGCCATAAAATACTCCCCCAATGACTCTCCCTATCCCCCTCTCTCCTCCGCGATATCCTTGATCCGATCGTAATCGCTTCTATTATTGCAATATTTTCGTTGCAGAGCTTCTTTTACTTCTCTCCAGTACCATTCGGATGCTTTCTTTGTCAGCAATCGGTGAAAGTCCCGAAGGAGCTTGATCTATGGCATCCCATACAGATTTTCCAATTGCGTCGTCATCAAGGACTCGGAGGACCTAAAGGACGGAATCTTTACTCTGCTCTGTTCTAACTTCCGGGTGATTTGCTCGAATTCCGTCCTCATGCATAGGTCGATCCTTCGATCAACCAACTGGCTGAGATCTACCCTTAGCTGCTCTTGGGATTAACATATGTATAAGGGCTTGAATCTCCCGGCGTTTAAAAGATGCCTCCGCGTTTCCCATGCTGTACTGGTCCTGAATGGCTAAGATTTCTCGGGATTGCTTCCCTTTGTTGGAAATGGTTTTTGGTAAAAATATTAACTTTGGTATTTTTGAAGAAAGAAGTTTAGTAAGTTTTTTAGATTTTGTATTATAATAAATTGGATTATATTATCATATTCTCATAAGGATCGGCCAATTATATCCGATGTTTGCGATATATATCCGGTTTTAACTGCAAGGGTATATCAACGTCGGCTCCGCCCGAAGTTAGCTTTCTTTTCTTGTTTTAAATGTCCTTATCTCTTTATCCTTCTTCGGGCATTGATAGACTCAGACCGCCCATAGAGGTTTGATTTTCTTTTTGTTTGGGAGTTTTGGTTTTTTTTATTTACCAGGAGTTCTGCCTTATTCGTCTAATATATACTAAGGAATACGACAAAATTTTAATAACTAAATATTAAACTAAATAAATAAATATGTATATCAATAAATGAACAGATAAATAAATAAATAGATAACTGACCACTCATATAAGTTGCAGATTAATACACTTCTATCAAAACAAACTTTTTTTCCCCCTATTCAATATCTCTAAATTTGCATAAAAAAAATTGGTTTCTATGACTAATAGAAGGTTCATATTCAATTTACCCAATTTTTAGTGGTACGAAGGGGTGATAGTGAGAAAATGGTTGTACTAAATGGTACTTGTGTATGTGGTCTAAAGAGGTATGAAGTCAAATGTCCACAAAATTTGACAAATATCCCGCAATCATGATCTGAGTGATATATTTGATCAACAAAAATAAAAAATAATGATTATTTATGATTTTTATTTTTTTTCAGTAAATAATTACTTTGTGATTTTTAAGGGTTCCATTCTGGGCCTTCTTGGAACAACGCAAGGGCTATTTGGTTTTAGCCGTTTGAGATTTCCATATCCAAATCCGGACCTTTATATAAAAACCAGCTGCCCTAGCTGCCCAGCCCGGCTTTGCCCGGGTACTGTTTCGTTTTAGGGTCCGTAATAGTAGGCATACAATGTCTCGGTTTTCTAAATTTTCTCCTAGGACGACAATAGCCACTTCATTAATTGTTGGCGCATTAAAACGTCCAGCATGTTGTCCTGCAGGCGCCTTATCGGCTCTGATGACAATTTTATGATTATCTGATGGCATGCGGTCTAATGCAGCTGTGAATAATGCAACTAATTCATTGTATTGATGGAAAAATGTTTGAAGTTGTTCCACAATGGATCTTTTCACTGAGTTGTTGTGTGCAGAACGCTGATCGACTTCTCATGTTGAATTGCCCATAAAATATATTTGCAAAAATGTATAGTCTTCATCAGGCACTGGCAACAAGGAACCTGTTCTATGATGTATTTCACCCTGAATCTGCAAGAATATAAATATGTATTTAGGTAATTGTAGAGTAGAGGTGCAGAAACATCGATGTATGGACACATCGATGTTTTTCAAAATACATCGATGTTTTTTTCAATAAACATCTATATTTAACTCAGTTCCTTAATAATAACCATATCGATGTAATGCTACTCACAGAAACTCATCTCACAAATAAAAATAATTTTCAAATTCGAGGCTATCTATTCTACAACACGAATCACCCAGACGGGAAAGCTCACGGAGGCACTTCTTCCACAATAGCTTCGCCCCTAACTTCATGCAAGCTACATCAATAGATATGCAAATGGATTTCCGATCTTTAAAGTTTGCCGCCGTATACTGTCCTCCTCGGTTTACAATATCATAATAACAAATTCATGGAATATTTCAACTCTCTGAGCGAACAATTTATAGCAGCAGGAGACTTCAATGCCAAGCACTGGGGATCTCGACTTCTGACTCCTTCTGAAGGGAAGGCAATAATAAAATTCAATAATAAAAGCAAGCAACAAGCTAGACTGTGTGTCACCTGGGACACCTACATATTGGCCAACAGATCCTAGAAAACTGCCAGACTTGATAGATTTTGCAATCACAAAAAACATTCCTCGCAACCTGATAAATGCCAACTCCTTATCAGATCTATCGTCTGATCACTCGCCTGTACTTCTTCATCTAAGGTTCGGGAGTTTGTTTGCTGACTGCCGCCTCCGCTACACCGGGACACCGTGCATACGCTCCGGTGCCAGGTTTGGAAGTTGCCTAAGCGTGTCGCCTTCGCTACACCGGGACACCGTGCATACGCTCCGGTGCCAGTTTTGGAAGTTGCCGTATGACGCCTTCGCTACACCGGGACACCGTGCATACGCTCCGGTGCCAGGTTTGGAAGTAGCCGTATGACTGACCGTGCGTCGCGCTCCCGCTACACCGGGACACCGTGCATACGCGCCGGCGAACCCGAGTTTGTAGTGGCGGGGCTGGTGACCAGGGTGTTCTCACTCGGTCTTTGACTTAGGCGTGAGTTCTCGAATCGGCCGATCTTTGTTTTGCAGGACCACGCCTGTTGGTTGCGATTCCAGGAATCGGTTAGGCGTACGCCAGACTTATCCTTTCTTCACTCCAGTAGCAAGGCTACTTGCCGTGTTCGGGAATGGCCCTACTCGACTCTGACGCCCTGGGCTCGTAGAGGAAATCGTCCAGCCACGGGTTCTTGTCTTCCTTGTCCTGTACGTCTCGTGACTACCGGGCGTGTGATACCGAGTCGGCCTCCTTGTTTCGCAGGACCACGCCTGTTGGTTGCGATTTCAGGAATCGGTAAGGCGTACGCCAGACGTATCCTTTCCTCACTTCCTTGCAGGGCTACCTGCCATGTTCGGGAATGGACCAAATCGACTACACGGCCCTGGGTTTTTAGAGGAAAGTCCAGCAAGGGAACCTTTCCTTATTTGTCTACTCGCTCTCCTTGCGTTTGGCTGTCGGACTCTCCAAAGGCGGTCCTTCAACTCAAACAAAACCGAATCCTTTTTAGAAACGCTCTAACACTTGAATGGCGGACTCTCTACAGGCGTTCCTCCAACTAAACGCTACAAGCTTCCTATAAAGACTCGTCCCGAGACTTTTCCCGTTGGTGGTCGCCGTCCGTGGCCCCTCGTGTTTCCTGGCCATGGACATCTGCTGCTACTATGTGATGCACCGGTGGGCTTTCAGGGCCCGCTGCACTCTGCGTCGTAACCCCCCCTTTGCTCCTTGCCGCTCCTTCCTAAGGCACGCCTGCGCATCGTGCTGATTTCCCCACTGGAGTACTTTTCCATCGTTGCTTCGGGAACCGTTACGTTCCACGTCGATTGCATCTTCCCCCGGGTGGCGGCGTTTACCCCTTCACCGGACACCGTTACGCACCGTGGATTTCCGTCCTCCCACGGACAGCATTACTTCGCCCTTCGCCGGAACCCACAATAAATGGCTGACACATTCCCCCCAACCCCCCGTACTGATCCGGGCGACATTCCATTTGGCTGACAGGTGGATGACCGGTTGACCCCCTTTTTCCTCTTTCGCGCCTCCTCGAAGGCCCTTTTTTTTGGGTTGTTGTCTGTAACTATACTTACAACTTTATTTTGAAGGCCCCACTCATTTAAGATCTGCCGAATTGTATCTGCCACATTCATTGCTGTGTGGTTGGTGGGCGTTACTAAACCCGCCGTCGATAGGACTGCTGATACCAGCTCGAATTTTTTCGTAACGAAATGACAGGTTACTGTTAAGTATGCATCATTTGCACGTGAAGTCCATCCATCTGTCGTAATTGCCACATAATGCACCCCTTCGAGCTCACATTCAACGTCCTTTCTCAAGTTAGTTTACACCTCAGGTAACATTGTGTCTCTGAAATAATTTCTGCTCGGCATTTTATATTTCGGGTCCAGGTGGTGTATTAAATACCGGAAACCTTCGTCGTCAACTATAGAAAACGGTAACACATCGCGTGCTATCGTGAGCATTACGTATCTGTCCAGTTTAATTTTTTCTTGGGAGTCTTGCGGGTAAACTGCGTTCGGTTGCACATACTTATCCAACCTCGGTGACTCATTATCAGTCTCAAAATGTTTTATAACTCGGATGAATATTTTTTAGGTGGTCCATGATGTTTGTCGTATGATGTTTGTCGTATTTCCCGACGTTTTCAAAATTTTGCCACAGTGAAGACAGGTAGCTTTGTCCTGATGTTTTTTTAAATCCGTTTGGAAGACGGAGCTTCGTTTTTCTTTGTTGTTCCTTTAAATTAAAAAATATATAAAATATAAGATATGTATATGTCGGAGATAAGTTTGATTTAATTTCAAATACCTCATTTACTGATTAATTATAAGTTAAGAGTATAGTAATTTCCTCTTATAGTATAGTACTAAGAAGAAATAAACAAGCATTGCAAATGAAGAGAGACAAGCTTTGTGAATGAGAGCGCGGTGGGGAAAGAGAGTAAAGCCCTGCTGAGCGTGGCGCAATGATGGAAAGGAGGAAGAGGAGAGGGAAGGCAATCAAGAACTGAAGTGAACGGACGTGCAAAAGATCATTGCGACTCGCTGCGCGTTGAAAAATACGAGATGACAGAGGAAAACGATGGCCATTTCCCGACATATACGTGTATGCGCTTGCAGTTGAGCTTTTATGATCTGTGAAGTTTTCAAGTACTTACGATTTAAGAACTTACCCATCTTTATAAAACACACAGCGCCTCCACCTACACAACCAATCGCATGCCCTATAATTGAAAGTAAATGAATTAAACGTTATAATTAATGTAATAAAAAATAAGTGACAAATTACAAACCTTTACACTCTTTTATTGCTTCTTCTTCTAAAAGTGATGGCACCAAAACATCGATGGTCAAAAATAAACATCGATGTTTTTCATTTTTCCAAAACATCGAGGTATCGATGTTTCCATCGATGTTTTCTGCACCACTATTGTAGAGCAATTGGTGGTGGTGGTGGTACCAATGGCGTCAATTTGACTTGGCCGCTGGCGCAACACAGTTCAGGGGCTTCTTTTTTGAATTTCAATGCATTGCAATGTCGACACAAAATATTCATTAGCCCAATATCAACAATTTGCTCTGGACTGTAATCAATTGCCCCATTATAACTGAATGCAGCTCTGTGGGGATTAAACACAAAAATTCTATGTTGATTTAGATTCCGTTGAAGTTAGTTTCGCGCTTCGCGTTGCTCATCAGTTAGATTTGACCTTATATATCTTTGACTTGCCGTACTTCGAGTTCTGCGGCTTAAGTTTCTACGTGTGGTTGCTGGCATTTTTGGTTTCTTGTAGTGGTTTCTGTGTAGTCACGAAAAGTTAACAAAAAACAATATGAAGTAAAGTGAACTTACCATGACTAACAAACACTTATTAGCAAACAAAAAACTTTTTAGTCTTTAAAACAAAGAAACTTAATGTGTTGTCACTAAATATCAACCAATTTCTAAACGCAACCAGGACTCCTTCCTATACTCTAAACGTATAGGAAATAGGAAAGGGTGGTCTTTATAGTTTTCGCAGCTACTTAAAAACGCTTTTCTTAATATTTTTTTCCGTAAGTACCTTGTACAGAATATTAGAATACTACAAAAAGAAATCAGCCAAGTCGGTCAAGCCGTTTTCATGTGATTTTCTGACAACGGTAAACGGGTTTCATTTTTATATATATAGATTAATAAACTCTAGATCTCATATATTTATATTTATCCTGCAATTTATTCTTTTATTGCTTTTGCGAAATTGGTGATCAATTCTAAAGCCACTCATTAATTAGGTAAAATATTTCATATTTGGATTTTAATATTTTGACTTTCTATGCGAATTAAGTCAGCCGATTCTTTCTCGCAAAGTATATTAATGGGTCGACAAAATGGAGTAGAAAAAGGGGTATCGTTTTTCCATAAAACTATCGGTCCGTTCTGCACTGTTAATGGCTCCAAAATCATTCCATGACTTCCGTATAATGATTGCAGTTGCAGTTACCAACAATGCATGTAATGGGACATCTTCAGATAGGTCTGACAATTTTTTGACTTGCGTATTTTTGCAACAATACGCAAAATCTTTTTGTGGGCGTCCAACATTTTTTGAAGATGAGATTTCCATAAATACCAGCGGCGTATATAGATAGCCCTTCCTGGATTTTGGTTTAAAAAAAAACCCTATTCCTTTCACAGTCTTTTCACTAGTACTACTAGTACTAGTAAAAAAATGTTGTAACTTTATGCCAATCTCGCAATGCTCTTGTTGCCAATCTCACAGAGTATAAATATTTAAGGTTTTTCACAACAGTACCAAAAACCGAGTTTTTTGTGAGAACAAACTTCTTTGTTGGGATGACTTCTGAGTGCCATACTAAAAATACATCCCTTTTTGTTACTGACATTGTGCTTAAAAAATACCTAATTACTAAAATGTGCCTAAAATACTAGTACTAGTAAAAAATTTTGTAACTTTTTGCCAATCTCGCAATGCGTTTTTTGCCAATCTCACAGAGTATAAATATCTAAGGTGTTTTACAACAGTACCAAAAAACGAGTTTTCTATGAAAACAAACTTCTTGGTTGGGATGACTTCTGAGTGCCATACTAAAAATACATCCCTTTTGCTACCGACATTGTGCCTAAAAAATACCATAATTTGAAGGCTAGCCGGTAATAGCAGTTTATATTACACATTTTGGGCTCGACTGTTTCACACTTTCGGCTAATAAAAGTTAGACTGAATCCACATTTCCACGGATTCCACATTTATAGAACTGTCACAAACATGTAATGTTTGGTATGTCACAAACATGTAACATACAAGGTATGTAATACAAGGTATGTAATACAAGGTATGTAATACATACCTTGAAGATATTAAAAAGACAAAATTTTAAAAAACTCAATAAAAATTGTAAATTTCTGAGGAACTCGAAATTAATGCGCGCAAAAAGAAAGAATTTAGATGTGTTTTTCCGTTCACAGCTGTTGATCAGCTGATCTTAGGAATATATATCAACGCTTTTTTAAATTTAAAAATTTTATATAAATTCCGTTAGCAAGACCGAATTACCCACTGTGAATTGATTCACAATCCACTAAAGGACTTCTTAAATCAGTTGTTTTTCGATCTCAGTACTAGGCTTATAACAGAATCTTTGGAAATGGTATTTGGTAAAAATATGAACTTTGGTATTTTTGAAGATAGAGACTTAAGTTTGTTTTGGAATTTTTTTTTACTCAAATTATGAAATTGGTTATGAATTGGTTTTATTATGAAATTCTCAAATGAATCGGTCCACAGAAAATCTCCAAAATCCACAAAGGACTTCTTAAATTTGTTTTCAACATTGTCAATTTTTAAATTCCATTTCAAATAAATTTTAGAAGGAACTGTAGTGCCTAACTTCAAAATATACGTTGACTCTGGAAAAAATAATTGTTTTTAGTCGTCAAAAATGTTTATCGATCTCAGTACTAGGCTTATAACAGAACATTTGGAAGTGGTATTTCGTAAAAATACCATCTTTGGTAATTTTTAAGATATAGGCTTGGGGTTTTTTTTGGAATTTTTTTATTCTAATATATTGGTTTTATTATGAAATTCTCAAAAGAATCGGTCAAATCTAGCCTTTGCGATATATATCGGATTTTAACGGCAAAGAAATTTTAACTTTAGCTCCCCTGAAGTAAGCTTTTCTTACTGGTTTTAATTTAGTATTATTTATATATTGAATTTATTATTTATTTATTATTAAAGTAAAATGGATACTACAGATTTACTACTTTAAAAATAACACATTTGCTTTTTGCTCAAATAGTTTTTGTGATATTTTGTTTATTTTCTTTTAAGACACTTTGATAAAGTGTTTTATTGAATATTCAATAAAAAATAGTGTGCTTACTGTGCCAAGAACCTAATATAAATTTGTAATGGAAGAATTAAATTTGTAAGGCTATTCTTTTAAATTTTTCTTGGATTTTTTCTTTCTGTGCATGCAGTTGTCCGGCTTCAAAAAAATATAAGGATGGAAAAGATTTTTTCTACCTTTAAAGCTTTAGTATTCATTATGTATTTCAAAGTGATGGTTTTACTTATTCCTTATTTTTTTACGGTTGTTGAAGGTGTACCTCCTATTATACGAGTTGGTAATATTCTTAGCAGTAGACATAAAAAATAAAAAAAATCAATATGTTATGAATTTTAAGGTGCCCTATTTCCAAAGCAGATGGTCAAAAATGGTGCTGAGTTAGCTTTCAGATACGCAATTCATAGGTATATATATTATTTAATATTATTGTTTGAAGAAAATATTTTAATATTTGTAGGTTGAACCGGGACTCAAGTCTATTACCTGAGACAATCATCGAATACGATGTTGAATACGTAAACCAACTTGATTCTTTTGAAACAGTCCAAAAAAGTAAGATCATGTCAAAAAATTATTTATTTTTTAATGAAAAGACTGTAAACTCATTTACAGTATGCAAACTTATTCACAGTGGAGTCCAAGCCGTTTTTTGTCCAACCGACTCAACTTTAGCTACTCACATTCATTCTATATGTGATGCCCTTGATATTCCAGATATCGGTCGCTCCCCTCATGACTTTTCTATCAACATTTATCCGTCAAGACAGTTCGTAAATCAGGCATTTATTGATCTTATAAACTATCTAAATTGGACTCGTTTCGGAATTTTACATGAAAAAAAATATGGTAAGAAGAAAGCAAGTACTAAATACTTAATAAAAACTAAGATACTTTTTATACCCGGTACTTTTAGAGTACAAGGGTATATTTTATTCGTATAAATGTAATTACAGTGATAACGAATCATCTCCTCCGACCCCATAAAGTAGATATATTCTTGATCAGCATCAACAGCCGAATCGATATAGCCATGTCTGTCTGTACGTTCGTGGAGATCCGCCACGGAGATTCCTAAAATGCCCACGCTTTTCAAGATTGTTTTAAATTTTTTCCATGCCATTTTTTGCTTCTACAAATCGTAAATTTCTGTAGCATCAGGACAGGATTTTGAAAAAATTTGTATGCCTTTCTATATATATAGTTTATTCTTATCTGAAATCAAGTTTTTGTCCAGATCGACCGATTTCTAGAGAAGATATTCCAGATATCGGTCGCTCCACACATAACTTCTCTATCAACATTTATCTGTCAAGATAGTAGAGCCTTGGCGATACATCGACGATACATCGAGGTTTTCGAAAATAAATAAAACATCGATACGATGTTTTCAACAGTAATCTCAACATCGATGTATCGATGTTTTTCTTTCAACTATCGTTGCTTACCTTCACAAAGAGTACGCGCAAAAAAGAAGCTTAAAGGGTAAGTTTATTTTTAACTTTATTAAAGCTCTGTTCTTTAAAACCATCTGCTGTAGACCAGTTATTATTTTTAAATCGTAACTACGATCTCAATATTGAATAATTAATTTTGTATTTTTATTTTTCTATTATTAGGAAAACAAAATTTTTGTTAAATTGTCTGGAACAATAAAATACGTTATTTTGTTTTAAATATGTCTTTTAAAATAATCGGGTAAAAAAATGCCTATATATGCTTTGATGTATCGATGTATTGTGGTTCAAAACATCGAATACTTCGATTTTACCAGCATCGATGTTTTAAAACATCGAAGTTTGCCAAATTCGATGTTTTCAAGGCTCTACAAGACAGTTGAGGGCAGTACAAATACCGGTTCCCATACAAACGGGCTATTAAAAGTGGATCTCGAAGACTAAACGCATACGACATTTTAATTAGTTTTTGAATTTGAATTGGTATAAATATTAAAGTTAAATATTGAATTTTTTACCTCTAAGTAGTTATCTCTAATATATGTAGTATAAAAGCTTACAGTGGAGCTGTAGCGAAAGCTCATATTCGCTCTTATGCAAATAATGAAGGCTAATGACAATGTAGGCTTAAGGTTTATAAAATATAGCGATGTATAACGTTTAAAAGAGAGCACCTATTGTATATTTTTCGTTTTTAATATTTAGCAGACACATTTGATTTTTTATTTTTGGATTTATGTGAGATATTAACATAGAACCCAAAACAGAAATCTTATTCCAGCACAAGTTTGTTAATATTTTTTGAAACAAGAAAGGAAAGCTAACTTCGAGCGGAGCCGAAGTTGATATACCCTTGCAGTTAAAACCGGATATATATGGCAAACATCGGATAAAGTTGCCCGATCCTTATGAGAATATAATAATATAACCCAATTTATTATATTACAAAATCTAAAAAAAATCCCAAATCTCTATCTTCAAAAAAACTAAAGTAAAGTAAAGTAAGTAAAAACTAACTAAAGTATTTTTACCAAAAACCATTTCCGATCGTTCAGTTATATGGCAGCTATAAAATATAGTCGGCCGATCCATATGAAATTTGGCATGTCGTATTATTTTGCCAAAAATAGCTCTCATGTAATGCTCTCATAAACTCTTTTACTCTAAAAACATCAAAGTTTTACCATTTCCGATCAATCAGCTATATGGCAGCTATAGGATATAGTTGGCCGATCTATTCCGACTTATATAGTGCGTGCGAAGGAAAGAAGGGTGTGTGCTAAGTTTCAAGACGATAGCTTTAAAACTGAAAAACTAGTTTGCGTAGAAACAGACAGACAGACAGACGGACATGCTCATATCAACTCAGGTGGTGATCCTGATCAATTGAACGAGTAACGAGTAACTGAACGATCGGAAACGACCCAACTTTCGTGTTTTTGAAGATAGAAAGCTGAAACTTAGTACAGATTCTATTTTTGGTCAGTTGATCTAACCTACCAAATTTCATTAGGTTTGGCCGACTATATCTTATAGCTGCCATATAACTGAACGATCGGAAATGGTCTTTGATAGATATATCAACTTTCGTATTTTTGAAGATTGAAGCTTGGGACTTTATTTTTAGATTTTATTGTAATTAATTAGTTTTATTATGATGTAAGGATCGGCCAACTATATCCGATGTTTGAGATTGTATATCCGGTTTTAGCTGCAAGGGTATATCAACTTCGGCTCCGCCCGAAGTTAGCTTTCCTTTCTTGTTCTTAATAAAAAAATTTAGAATAATTAGAATTTTAGAATACACTTTAGAATAATTTTATTATGGGTATTATTATTATTATATGTTCCCCCTGCCTATAGAATAAATTTTGCTACAGCTAAGGAATTAGCTAAAATTTTCACTCTTAATCTCTTTGCTGCTTTACTAAATAAAAACAACTTCTCCTCAAAAAAAAAACTAGTTATATCAAAACATACTTAGAATTTAAAGACATTTTCGATTCTTTAACCTATGTTGATTCTTCATTCTCTAAGCCTCGGTTTTTAACCTTTGATTCGAGTTTTGTAAGGGTTCTTGCCAAAACAAGAAATCTAGCAGCCCTGACGTGGTAGACAATCTTTTTAAAGAAAAGCATAGTTTATTAACTAGTCAAAACTTTGAAATTATTTACACGGATAATTCTAATAGAGATAATTTCACGGGGTGTTCTTTTTACCATGTCAATAGTAACACAACTAAAAGTTTTTATATCAATCGCATTGTGGCTGAAATACTCCGAAAAATTGATAACAATATATTGTTTATTCGACTCCATCATACTCCGAGCCATTTGAATATCAAAGGAAATGAAGTTGCTGACTCTGCTGCTAAAAACCCCAATAACTTGGGATCCTGTATAAATATCAGATACACGATCAATAATGCTAAAACTCACATCATCAACAGAATTAAAACTGTTTGGGAGCGCGACTATAATTCCTTTTGCATAGAAAGGAATAAAGGAGACTGTCCATATACCTTACTTAAACTATGGTTCCAATCTGAAAACTGCAATCTATATATTGCAGATCAAGCAAAATAATAGAATCATCAGCTGTTATTGTTTTGATTAATACACCCTATACAAATAAAAAGTCCATGACCAAACTGCGATTGCAATTTCAATACAATAGAACCATTTCACACATAATTTTAATTTGTTTCAAATACCATAATATTCGCAGGAACTCCCCGTTTTTTCTCAAATTCGATAACATTTATCGATTTTTTATCAAGAATTAGTTGAAAATTACAGCTCAATAACTAGTTTCATTGAAATGGCTAATATAGATTTATAAGATACTTTTTATACCCTTGCAGAGGGTATTATAATTTTGTCCAAAAGTGTGCAACGCAGTGAAGGAGACATCTCCGACCCTATAAAGTATATATATTCTTGATCAGGATCACCTCCTGAGTTGATATGAGCATGTCCGTCTGTCTGTCCGTCTGTCTGTTTCTACGCAAACTAGTCTCTCAGCTTTAAAGCTATCGACTTGAAACTTTGCACACACCCTTCTTTCCTTTGCACGCAGTATATAAGTCGGAACGGCCGACTATATCCTATAGCTGCCATATAACTGATTGATCGGAACTGGTATAACTTCGGTGTTTTTAGAGTGAGAGAGTTCACATTTTACATGAGCGCTATTTTTGGCAAAATAATACGACATGCAAAATTTTGTAAGAATCGGCCGACTATATCCTATAGCTGCCATATAACTGAACGATCGGAAATGACCCAACTTTCGTGTTTTTGAAGATAGAAAGCTGGAACTTGGTACAGATTATATTTTTGGTCAGTTAATCTGGCTTACCAAATTTCATAACGATCGGCCAACTATATCTTATAGCTGTCATATAACTGAACGATCGGAAATTGTTTTTGGTAGAAATACCAACTTTGGTATTTTTGAAGATAGAAGTTTGGGACTTTTTTTTAGATTTTGTATTGTAATAAATTGGATTATATATTCATATTCCCATAAGGATCGGCCAACTATATCCGATGTTTGCAATATAAATTCGGTTTTAACTGCAAGGGTATATAAACTTCGGCTTCGCCCGAATTTTGCTTTCCTTTCTTGTTACATCTTAACTTCTTTAACAACTCTCATATCATGTCACTGGATATAATTATAACTATAACAACCAGCATGTGCATATACAGTAGCGGACAATGAAATCCGGACAGGCAGAAAATACTACTTTTTCAGTTTTTTTTCAGCCAGCGTTTACTTTATAAAGTAAATTGGTTTCAAATCGGTGTTCTTTTAAATGTCATTTTGTTTTATTTGGAAATAAAACGTATAAACGTATAAAACGTACTTAAATATTCAATGAAATTAACAAAAATGTAGGCAACCAAAAAAAAATTTTTTTTTTTACTATTTCTAGGTAACAAAAATTTCTTGAAATTATTTCTAGCTTAGTATTTAACGTATTCAAAAATAATTTAGTTTTGGTTCTTTCGTATTTAGTTGGTCTTCCTTGAGTTTCAAATACGGCCTTTATTCTTGATGGCATAAAATCTACCAAGTGTTCGTTAGTTTTCTTAATTATGTCTTTATAACAGACACTTTCGAATATAACTTTAATGTTTTTAGAGTTAGAGAGTTCAAATTTTGTATGAATATCATTTTTGGCAAAATAATATGACACAAAATTTCACTATATCCTATAGCTGCTAATAACTTTACATTCGGAAATGACCCAATTGTCGTATTTTTAAAGATAGAAAGATTTCTTAATTGTGTCTTTATAACAGACACACTGTTTCCACTGTTAAATTAAATTCTCGTATTTTTTGGGTTTGTTTTTATGTATATTAACTTTTAAAATAGGACAACAATATTGAATCGGATAGAAATCAGGACCAGGCCAGTCTAATGTTAATATTCGATTTTTTTGCAAATAACTTATTGCCTAAATTTAAAAAAAAAATACTGGAAATTTAAAATTTTATTCGTTTAAACAAATCCTTAAAGAATTAAAAAAATATATATCCCTTTTTTTTTGCACGGTAGCAAGGACCTGAGTCGTCCTGAAAGATTGTGTTTCGGGCATGAGAAAGATGCTCCTTCATTGAGGGTAGAAGGTGACGATTCAGAACACCTTAGAACAACATTCACAGTTCCATCAATTTATGCCAAATCACCAACGACATAGTAAGAAAAGTACCCCCGGACCATTCGGCATGCTCTTTGCCTGACCTTTCGCCGTATTATTTTTAATACGCAATTATTTTTGAAGCGTTTGTCGCGTTTGGGGCGCACCTAGCTCATACTATTGTAAGACAGATGGATTATTTTGGTGCCGTTACAAAAAATGTCGTTTCGGCAATCATGTACAATCCAAGATTCGTCCATTTTGACCCACTGTAGCCTTTTCTGGAGCATTTTTGCGGTCAAGACTGGGTTTTTCGCTGTTCGCCGGCCATGAAGTCCTGCCTCCTCAATGTGCCTTCGAACGGTTCGAGTTCTTATTTTGACTCCTTTCATCTGGAAAAACATACTTCTTACATTTTCTGCTGATTTGAAACGATCAGTCATGCCTAATCGTGAAAGGATTCGATTCTTGTGGATCCTTGGCAAATGCTTTAGAGTTCTGGTTTTCTCAAAATTTTGTAGGAAATCTTCAAAAGAAGACTTAAAAAATCAAACGTTACAGCTTATTCCTCGGAAGCTTAAGATTTTCGATTGTAAGGCCAATATGGCCCCTTGAAAATTTTCAATCATTTTCGATATATTTAAAAAAATAATTTTTTTTATATTATAAGAAATTTAATAATTTAAAAAATGCTTTCAGATCATGAAAGCTAAATACCTTCCGGATATAACGAAAAAATTTCAGCTTGATATAACAACACGCGCTCCTACCACACTAAGGCAAAGTTCACATTTAGTGGATTATTTTGGTGTCGTTACAAAAAATGACGTTTCGTTACAAAAATTACGTACTTAGGTGTCCGGATTTCATTGTCCGCTACTGTATGTATTAACACGGTTGACTATAAATAGTTGACTATCGCATCATTCTTCATTATCGTTTATTTTTCATCAACATCACCAAGACTCAAGTCATATTAACATAAATAATTTGTTTGCATTGTCATAACAAGTATCTTGAAATTTTTAATTTCGCCCATAGGCGTTGGCGTTTACCCGTCTTCACGGGACGGCCAAGGAATTATTCCCCCTCTTTTGAGCTGGGAAGTAACTTAATATTCAAAAAAAAAATTATATAAATTACATTTTCAGTACAAGCCAAAACAATTCAAGGATCTCAAGAATCAGAACGGTGAAAAGGAGGGAATGTAAAGACCAGGAGTCTAGCCGCGAGGCAGCACAGTGGGCGATTTGTTCTCGTTAGCGGCTTTTAATTAATAACTTCTAAACTAAAATATATGTCTTCAGTCGGTTTTTTTTTTCAAACTATTTTTTTTTTTAACAAAAAAACCTTTTTTTAATGCATAATTTCTTTTTACGTCTATTTTTTTTTTTTAACTTTAATTAGCATATTTCATAAATAATCTTTTTTTTAAAAAAGGCTAAAATGTTATTTGAAATTATCAGGATGAGAGAGAGGCATATCCATATGCTTTGTTTAAGCAAACTCATAACATTAGCGTCCATAATAATTGTTTTAGTAAAAGAAATTGCAGACCCATTTGACACTGAAGTTATCAAAGAAGAAAGGGGTCGGAAGAAACTAATAAGGCATTTAACACATCTTCCATGGTATTTATCCTGCAATTTTTTTTTTTGTATTGCTTTCGCCAATGTGTGATGTGTTAAAAAAAAAAAACTAGTGGATAGTTGTTTTAAATAAATAAGTGTCACGCAAATTAGCTCAATGAACAACGATCCAAATGTGTCACAAAGCCAAACACGGACCGAAATGAATCGCTACATTTAAATTAAGCGCAAGCTTAGCCCGCAAAGTAATCCGGCAGGCAATAGATAAAACAAAAATAACCCGCGACGAGAAGATCGACGAAGAACCAGGCAGATCTAGTAGCAACAGATTTTCCCTACTGGCGGAGGTTGAGGAAAACCAAACAGCGCAAGACACCGAGACACCGCAAAAAACGCAGCCCCCTCTAATCTACATCAGGAAAAAAAGCTCGAACCACTTGGTCAACCAAATTGTGCCGTGGATCGGGAACGGTAACAACATTCATGTTGTCTCGCTTGTTAAAAGCAACATCTTTGAAATAATGGTGCATACAAAGACAGACGAGCAAAAAAGGGCTTCGCAGCAAAGAATGTTATTAAACTCTTTAAGATCTATCTCCAGCCAGAAAGCAGGTATTTGAAGAAGAACAAAGTCCACCCAATTTACAAGCAGCTATATCTTTTGCAACACAGAATTACTGTAGAAGAGCCACATAAACGCAACGTTTCAGTGCAATGCACTAATTGCCAAAGTCTAATTACACTACGTCAATACTGCACACTTCGGGGACGCCCACAGCTCTGCTCACGGCACTAAAAACAAGGAAGACAGTACCGTGAAGAAATGTGGAAACGGCGGAGGCAATCATACGGCAAATAAGAGAGGATGTGTGGTGTACAAAGAGTTAAAGAGTTGCATGCGACAAGCGACCGCAACGTGCAATCAAAATCCACAGAATGTGTACATTGCATCAACAACTACGTCAGATGTCTTCTTCGCCCAAACACCACGAACGGCTTCTCCTACGCCGATGCTCTATGATCTGGAATGGAAAATCAAATTAACCCTCTAATACCCAAGAGTGCCTCAAAGCACTTATTATATAATTTGTATTATCTAAAAAATGAAACAATTTTTAATAATTTGAATTATATTTGTCAGCTTACAATAAAATTGTGAACTTATAAGTGGAAGCTTTCATAGCTCTCCGAAGCTTTAAAACGGTACTTTTTCTGTGTTGTTTACATCCATCATGCATTCGCGCGCAAAAATTGCTGTGAGATGCGTAGTGTGTTTATGTTAATTAATAAAAGTGAAATAACTTCAAATCAGCCAAATAAAAATTATTTTTCTTGAAGGTAAGATATTATATTATCCAAATCAAGTTGTATATATGCAACTTTATACAAAAAGTGCGTTGCAGCGGTGAAATTGTGATAAGTGCCTTGAGGCACTGTTGGGACACCACGCGACCTTTTACAAACACCGCTTTTTTCACAACTGCATGCAATTTTTGTGTTTTTTTCTGTTTATTAAATGGTTTCTCATTGAAGACAAACCGAAATGGCAGGTCGAATGCATAGACGGTTTAAATTATCCGAGTTGACCGATGAACAGTTGCTGGATTTGTTCAATGATGTTGACGAGGAACTCTTGGGTAATTCTAGTGATGACGATGAAGACAGCTTGGATTTAGCAGAATCACTTAACGCGGCATTAGAGGACGCCGAAACCATTTCATTTATAAACAATAGCGGAGATAATGTCAAGGAAAACGTACAGCAGCTAGAAAATACCAAAAATCCTGTAAAGAGACCTCGTTCACCACTGCCGACAATTGAATATTCAGTGTGTACATTTGAGCCTTCTTCTGGTGGTTTTAATTGTGCCGGTAAGAAATCTAAGTCATAAAGTGGTACTCAAATAAGTAATTAATTTATGAACAGGTGTTGAATTAATAAACAAGGTGCCAACTAAGGTAACATGGAGGCAGCAGTCGATGCAGTTACATGTCAACGACATAGCTTTTCGGAGCGATTCTTCACTCCCAGACAGTATAAAGGAACTTGCAACACCTTTGCAGATTTTCTGTTACTTCTTCGATTCACAGATTATGAATATGATTGTTGAAGAAACCATTCGGTCAGCACTAACGAAAAACACAAACAATCAATTCAAATTCAGCGTTGACGATGCCCATCACTACATTGGAATTTTAATTTACATGTCAATTTATCGATACCCTAATATAAAAAGCTACTGGGGTATAAATGCATTTGGACCTATAAAACACACCATGTCGCGAAACAAGTTTGAGGAAATCAAAAAATACTTCTCACTGCGGGATGAGAGCAAGCGAATCCAGAAAGGTGAGCCAGGATACGATTCACTGTATCGCACGCGTACGTTTTTAGATCACCTTAACCAGAGGTTTGACTTCGTGCCAAAGCAAGCACGACTTTGCGTCGATGAACAAATGTGCAGCACAAAAATGAGATACCACCTTCGGCAGTATATTCCTAATAAGCCTCATAAGTGGGGTATTAAGCTGTTTGTGTTGTGCGACTCATTTGGTTATGCCTACCGGTTTGAAATTTATAGTGGTGCAGGTGACAACTTTATCTTGCCTGCTCATCCAGATCTTGGACCTTCGGCAAACATTGTTGTACGCCTGACAAAAACGGTAGAAAGTTTCAAAAACTACATCATTTATTTTGACAACTTTTACACTTCTTTACCGTTGATGGTTTATCTGCGTGCTAAAGGGATATATAGCCTAGGAATAGTGCGTGTTAATCGCATTCCAAATTGCAAGCTTCCGAATGACATTTCGATCAGGGAACAGCCAAGAGGTTTTTCGACTGAGTATGTCGGTTCGTCATATGGCATCGATATAACAAATGTGTTATGGAAAGACAATAAAGCCGTTTGCTTGCTATCAACTTATGTTGGTATTAAGCCATTTTTGAAATTAAATGCAAATGAAGGAATAGCAAAGATAGCTCGTTATGACAAGAAATCTAAAAGACATATTGAGGTTGATTGTCCCCAAATTATTCGGGAATATAATGCCCACATGGGCGGTGTTGACCTCATGGATGGGCTTATGGGTCGTTATCATATTCGAGCAAAAACACAAGATGCAATGACACGAATTTTTTACCATTTGGTTCATATTTTTTTTTTTTTTTTTTTGTAACGTTGCTTTTATTTCTTGAATCTTCTCTTTGCGAGACTAACAAGAGGTGTATCAAATCTTATATTTTTAACTTAACTAACAGTCATATTGACTGATACGGAGTTAGACGGCCCTAAAAATCGATTGCTGGGTTGGGAGGTCGTTGCGTCTCAGGCGGGATACGCTAGAAACCCGAGTCAATCCCCGAGCGAGAAAATTTGGGTGCGAAGACAGTTTTTCTTTGTATGATTCTTTTTGCTTCTGGATTTCGTCTTTCACTGCGAGGATGCCCAGATCCCGGTGGATGTTTTCGTTGCGAACATACCAAGGTGCCCCTGTGATAGTTCTCAGGATTTTTGATTGTGCGCGCTGTATGATGTCTATGTTGCTGCTGCTCGCGTTCCCCCACAGCTGGGAGCCATACGTCCAGATTGGCTTTAGGACTGAATTGTACAGTAGTAACTTGTAGTCCAGGCACAGTGGCGATCGTGAGTTTATGATCCAGTGGAGGCTGCTGGCTTTCAGTTTTAGATGCATCTTTTTGCATTCGATGTGCTTACGCCAGGTAAGTCGTCTATCAAGGTGAACGCCAAGGTACGTTACGTCGTTAGCTTGAGGGATCTGCATACCGTTTAGTAAAAGCGGAGGGCATGTTTGTCTATTAAGAGTAAACGTTATATGTTTGCACTTTTGTTCGTTTATTTTAATGCGCCAGTCGGACAGCCACCTTTCCACTATTGTGAGATGATTAGCCAGTTGGGTTGTTGCCTGCGTTGGGCATCTGGAGCGACTAAGAATAGCGGTATCATCGGCGAACGTTGACGTTGTTAGTTGTGCGCTCGTAGGAATATCCGCAGTATACAAAACATATAGACACGGCCCGAGTGCGCTTCCTTGTGGAACTCCAGCTTCGATGGTGTAGTCGCCCGAAGTAGCTGCGTTGCATCTCACTGAGAATACCCTATTGAAGAGGTATGATTCCAGTAGCTTGTGGGTGTATGTTGGCAAATACGTTTTAATTTTGTGCATGAGTCCGATGAGCCAAACTCGGTCGAAAGCTTGAGATACGTCGAGGAAAATAGCGCTGCAGTATTCTCGTTGTTCGAAGGCTGAGCGTATTTCGGATGTTAATCTGTTCACTTGTTCGATGGTTCCATGGTTTCTTCGAAAGCCAAATTGGTGTGCCGGGATGATATTGCAAGCTTCCAGATGTGGTATTATGCGAGTTAACAAGCATTTTTCAAACAGTTTAGACAAACAAGATAGAAGGCTTATTGGTCTGTATGATGACGGAATTGTGTGGTCTTTTCCAGGCTTCGGTATCATTATAATGATGGATTTCTTCCACTTTTTTGGAAAATAGCCAAGATTAATGATTCCATTAAATAGTTTGCAGACGACCTCTATAGCGCATTTTGGAAGTTCGATCAGCATCTTTGGGGTCAATAGGTCACCACCGGGAGCCTTTTTTGGTTTTAGCCCTCTTATGACTTTTTCGATTTCGTTCGGCCGGAATGGAGGTGCGGCTGGCTGAGGGGAGGACTCTGGCTGAATTACTGGCAGGAGGAATGAATTTGAGGCTGGGTTTGGCTGGAAGACACTTTGGAGATGTGTGGCGAATGTTTCAGCTCGGTCTTCGTTGCTGCGAGCCCAGCATCCCGAAGAGTTTCTTATCGGGGTGGTCGTTTCAATTGGGGCACTAAGATTTGGGTGGGCCCTCCACAGGGGGTACTTTGTGCTTGTTGGCGAGAGATTCTGGATGTACCTCAGCTGTGCATTTTCTTCCTGTTGGTGAAGAGCCTGGTCGAGTGATCGGGTTGCTTCCTTAAGGCGTTGTTTTGAAGCTGGTGATCTGCTGTTTTGCCAATCACGACGCGTGCGCCTCTTTTCTCGCACGAGCTGTTCGATTTGCTGATTAGATTTGAAGTGTTTGTTTCGGTCTACATCTTTCCTATGAGGAGTAGAGATTTTAGCTGCCGCAACGAGTACTTCTTCCAGGGCGCTCGTAGTGTAGTCGATGTCCGATTCCATGTTAAAATCCGGGGCGAGTTCTATGTGGGCACTCACGTACTTTTTGTATTTTAGCCAGTTCGTTTTTGGCGTCGTCAGGGTGTTCGGTTATTTCTGGGCTTTGAAGAAGCGTTAGAAGCACAGGCGAGTGGTCTGATGATAAGTCCGAGACTGCTTTGGCACTTATTAGATTGCGAGGTATGTTTTTTGTCACTGCAAAATCAATAAGGTCTGGGAGCTTTCGTGAGTCTGTTGGCCAGTATGTGGGACTTCCAGGGGAAACGTAGTCCAGTTTATTTTTCACATTTATAATTGCATTGTACAATTGTCTTCCTTTGGGAGTCACTAGACGTGATCCCCAGTGCGTATGCTTGGCGTTGTAGTCTCCTGCGGCTATAAATCGATCCCCAAGTGAATTGTAGAAGTCCATAAATTGTCCTTCCGAGATTGAGAAGCGAGGAGGGCAGTAAACGGCAGCAATTGAAAGGATTCCGTTGCTTGACTGAATTTGTATCGATGTGGCCTGCAAGAAGTTTGTTGCAAACCTTTTGTGAAAATGGTGTTTAATTCGTTCTCTGATTAGAACTCCAGTTCCGCCGTGGGCTTTCCCATCTGGATGATCTGTGCGGTAGATTGTGTAGCCTCTTATATGAAAGTTGTATTTGCTTGTAAGATGCGTTTCCACCAGTAGCATAACGTCAATATGGTTTTCGGTCAAGAATTGTGACAATTCTAGTTTATGCCGTGAGACACCATTGGCGTTCCACATTGATATTCGTAGCGCCTGCATAGATTATTTGGACTGTTGTGCTACGAGCAGCTGTATCACCATGTTCTGGTTTTGAACAAGCGTTTGCATGGTCGTTTTCATGAATGACATAAGCTCCATCATACTTTGTTGGAGGGTAAGCAACATAGTTTCCGTTTTGCTGTGTGGCTGTTCTGGGGCCTGTTGAGCGCTTTGAGAGTTAGGCTGAATTGGAATTTCCCTTCCAGATCGTAGAGCATCGGCATAGGAGAAGCCGTTGGTGGTGTTTAGTGGACCGAATGAGGATCTCGCAGCTTTGGCGAAGAAGACGTCTGGCGTGGTTTTTGACGAAACGTACGCATTCTGTGGATTTTGGTTGCGCGTTGCGGTCGCTTGACGCATGCGACTCTTTAACTCCTTATACACAATACATCCTCTATAGTTTGCCGTATGGCTGCCTCCGCAGTTTCCACATTTCTTCACGGTACTGTCCTTGTTTGTAGTGCAGCAAGCGGACTTGTGGGCGTCCCCGCAGACTACACAGACAGCCCGTAGTGTGCAGTAAGACCTTGTGTGTCCATACTCTTGACAATTAGTGCATTGCACTGGACCGTTACGTTTATGTGGCTCTTCAACGGTGATTTTCCGATGCAAAAGATATTGCAGGTTGTAGATTGGGTGGACTTCGTTCTTCTTCAGCGACCTGCTTTCAGGCTCGAGCTCGACCTTGAAGAGGGGTTGTGGCTTTTTATCTTTATTTAGAATGTTAATAACATTCTTGGCGGCGAAGCCCTTTTCTTTAAGGGCGGTTTTTATTTCCTCGGCGGTAACATCAGGTTCTATTCCCTTTACTACCACTTGTAGGCCCTTACTGCTTTTCAGCTGGTACGTGTAATAGTTTTTCTGTACAGTGTCCAGATATTTTGACACTATTCGGAAGTGCTCTTCAGTCTTGGTTTGCACCTTTGTTTCATGGATGTTCCCCTTGATAAGCGGAACAACATGAAAGTTTTCACCGTTCCCGATCAACGACGCAATTTTGTTGACCAGGGCACTCGAGCTTTTTTCCCTAATATAGATTGGAGGGGGCTTGGGTTTTTTTGCGGTGTCTTGGGCTGGTTGGTTTTCCTCAGCCTCCGCCAGTAGGGCAAATCTGTTAGTAGTGGATCTGTCTGGTTCATTATCGTTATTCAGGACACGGTTAATTTTTGTTTTGTTGCCTGCCGGATTACTCTGCGGGCTAAGCTTGCGCTTAATTTGGATGTAGCGATCCATTCCAGTCAATGTGGCCGTTGCCGCTTTGGCACTTTCCGAGGTTGTTGTTTTTGTACTCGCTGTTGGTTGATATGGCAGCGACAAATGCGTATGTTTTATACAGGCGCATTAAAAAGGAAAACAAGAGCACAGACAAATTGTTGGAGCTTCCGGAGTTTCGGGAATCAATTCCTGCTGGCTTAGTGGCATATCCAAGCAAGCGTAAACGCGGTCGCACATTCCGTGATTATAATCGAAAATTTCCGTCACCATCATCCCAGCCTCCCATCACTTCCCTCTCTTTCTTTTAAGCGAACGGTCGTGTTTTTTTTTGTGCGCACTGCGTTTATGACAAATATTAGTAAACCGGTGTTTACATACTTTGTGAATTAAATCTTGTGAATCTTAACAATCTTAAAGTCTAAACCGTATCGCTTCGCGAGTGCTGTGGTATATTTGGAATCGAATTAATAATTTGTCTAAATTCTATTCCAAGCATAGCTCAGCTCTGCTTCTTCCCCAGCTTATCTATATTTTCTGCATTTCTCTTTTGCACTATTTGGCACAGTGGTTCAAGGTATAATGTTTTTTAACTTTTTATATAATAATTTTGTTTTATTAATTAAAAATATGGAATTAAAACTGGTCTGTCCTATGAAGTCTTGTAACAAGACAATCTCCTCATCCCAGCCTACCATCCCCTGCTGGCTATGTGAAAACGTGACACACGCCAAGTGTGCCGGGTTCACTGCCTCAGTTTCGGATGCCATTTCCATTTGTTGTGAAAATTGTCGTGCTGTCCAAGATGAAATGAGGTCGTTCGTGAGAAAGACTAAGAATGGATTTAAAGAGTTTTAGTTTAAAGACTGGTTTTCGTAAAATCAATGGCATCGGACTTTTTCCCTTTTTTATTTAAGGGTTTTATTCTGAGTAACAGTCCAAAAAAAAACGGATTTTCTGGAATTTTTTTTTGGTTAAATCAAAACAGCTAATCGAAAATTTGTAAATGAGGTTTTATTATATTATATTTAAAGTACACAATAAAATTTTTTTTAATAAATCGAAAACAAAATTGCGGCCCTGCAGCTCTTATTCATAGGCCCTATTTCGATTTTCTCAAAATTCCACTCAGATGTCCCCCCTTAAGGGAAATATAAAATGCCTTCCACTTAAGAAAAAAATTCGCGGTCTCCAAAGATAAATTGAAAATTCTATGAAAATGTTTGCCAATAGCCCAGGCACAGTATTTCAGCACACAGCCTGCTACGCCATCGGGTCCTGGCGAATAAACGGGTTGGATCAGAAGATCAGATAATATTCTCGAAGAAAGCCGGACAGAAAATAACATTTGCTGAATAAATATTTTATGCGGAAGGCTGATCTGTCGTTTTAGGTGAAGAATAAGTTGTGTGAAATATTTTTGCGAATAGATCGGCAATGGCCTGATCAGAGGTCGCAGATGAATTTTCAAACGTAAGCATAGGTGAAAAAGATACATGTTTACGCTTTGAGTTCACAAAGTTATACAACTTCTTTGGATCTTGAGAAAATAGAATCCGGCAGCAGCGAATTTAATTCCTGTAACATTCAGCGTTATGTACGTTAACGTACATACGTTCGTTCCCATAGGTTATTATGGTTTTATTTGTTAGTAGGGTAAATTTTTAGTAACCAAATTGTAAAAGTCTATAAATGAATGGCTGTTTTGTGTGAGGACGCTTAGTTCTTCTTCAATAATGTGAATTATCCTCTTATCGCTGAAAACGAAATCTAGTTTTGTTAAAATTGCGTGTCATGAATAAGTGAAGGGTGTGTAAGAATAGTGAAGGGTTCAAAATATCTACCGCTTTGCGGACATGTAGTCCCGTTGCCGCTTCAGCGGATTCTCGCCATGCTACATAATTTTAATTGTTGCACTTGTTCTTCCTGGTATTTTTGTTTCTTTGAAAAGCTTTTATTTTTTTGTTCTATGGTTAATTTTCACTTTGGGTTTTGCTTGATTTTTATACCCTTGCAAAGGGTATTTTAATGTTGTCCAAAAGTGTGCAACGCAGTGAAGGAAACATCTCCGACCCTATAAAGTATATATATTCTTGATCAGGATCACCTCCTGAGTTGATATAAGCATGTCCGTCTGTCCGTTAACTGCGTGGGTGTATCAACTTCGGCTCCGCCCGAAGTTAGCTTTTCTTTCTTGTTGTTTAAATTAATTGAAGATCCATTTTTTTCAGAAGCTACAAAATTTAACTATTGAAAAACTTTGGAAATTTTAAAATCGGCGTAAAATTACGCGTTTAGGAATTTTTAAGAGCAAAAAGCTATCGCTATCGACTTGAAACTTTGCACACACCCTTCTTTCCTTTGCACGCAAAATATAAGTCGGAACGACCGGGATCGGTCGACTATATCCTATAGCTGCCATATAACTGAACGATTGGAAATGGTATTTGGTGGAAATACCAACTTTGGTATTTTTGAAGATAGAAGCTTGGGACTTTTATTTAGATTTTGTATTATAATAAATTGGGTTATAGTTTCATATTCTCATAAGGATCGTCCAAATATATCCGATTTTTATACCCTTGCAGAGGGTATTATAATTTTGTCCAAAAGTGTGCAACGCAGTGAAGGAGACATCTCCGACCCTATAAAGTATATATATTCTTGATCAGGATCACCTCCTGAGTTGATATGAGCATGTCCGTCTGTCCGTCTGTCCGTCTGTCTGTCTGTCTGTCCGTTTCTACGCGAACTAGTCTCTCAGTTTTAAAGCTATCGTCTTGAAACTTTGCACACACCCTTCTTTCCTTTGCACGCAGTATATAAGTCGGAACGGCCCGGATCGGCCGACTATATCCTATAGCTGCCATATAACTGATTGATCGGAAATGGTATAACTTTGGTGTTTTTAGAGTTAGAGAGTTCAAATTTGACATGAGAGCTATTTTTGGCAAACCATTACGACATGCCAAATTTCATAAGGATCGGCCGACTATATCTTTTAGCTGCCATATAACTGAACGATCGGAAATGACCCAACTTTCGTGTTTTTGAAGATAGAAAGCTGAAACTTAATACAGATTCTATTATTGGCCAGTTGATCCGACCTACCAAATTTCATTAGGATCGGTCGACTATATCCTATAGCTGCCATATAACTGAACGATCGGAAATGGTACTTGGTAGAAATATCAACTTTCGTATTTTTGAAGATAGAAGTTTGGGACTTATTTTAGATTTTGTATTTTAGTAAATTGGTTTTATTATGATGTGATCATAAGGATCGGCCAACTATATCCGATGTTTGCGATATATATCCGGTTTTAACTGCAAGGGTATATAAACTTCGGCTCCGCCCGAAGTTAGCTTTCCTTTCTTGTTGCGATATATATCCGGTTTTTACTGCAAGGGTATATAAACTTCGGCTCCGCCCGAAATTAGCTTTCCTTTCTTATTATACCCTTGCAGAGGGTATTATAATTTTGTCCAAAAGTGTGCAACGCAGTGAAGGAGACATCTCCGACCTTATAAAGTATATATATTCTTGATCAGGATCACCTCCTGAGTTGATATGAGCATGTCCGTCTGTCCGTCTGTCCGTCGGTCCGTCTGTCCGTCTGTCTGTCTGTCCGTCTGTCTGTTTCTACGCAAACTAGTCTCTCAGTTTTAAAGCTATCGTCTTGAAACTTTGCACACACCCTTCTTTCCTTTGCACGCAGTATATAAGTCGGAACGGCCCGGATCGGCCGACTATATCCTATAGCTGCCATATAACTGATTGATCGGAAATAGTATAACTTCGGTGTTTTTAGAGTTAGAGAGATCAAATTTGACACGAGAGCCATTTTTGGCAAAATAATACGACATGCCAAATTTCATAAGGATCGGCCGACTATATCTTATAGCTGCCATATAACTGAACGATCGGAAATGACCCAACTTTCGTGTTTTTGAAAGCTGGAACTTGGTACCGATTCTATTTTTGGTCAGTTGATTCAACCTACCAAATTTCATAACGATCAACCGACTATATCTTATACCTGCCCTATAACTGAACGATCGGAAATGGTTTTTGGTAGATATACCAACTTTGGTATGTTTGATGATAAAAGTTTGGGACTTTTTTTAGATTTTGTATTATAATAAATTGGGTTATAGTTTCATATTCTCATAAGGATCGTCCAAATATATCCGATTTTTGCGATATATATCCGGTTTTTACTGCAAGGGTATATAAACTTCGGCTCCGCCCGAAATTAGCTTTCCTTTCTTATTATACCCTTGCAGAGGGTATTATAATTTTGTCCAAAAGTGTGCAACGCAGTGAAGGAGACATCTCCGACCCTATAAAGTATATATATTCTTGATCAGGATCACCTCCTGAGTTGATATGAGCATTTCCGTCTGTCCGTCTGTCCGTCGGTCCGTCTGTCCGTCTGTCTGTCTGTCCGTCTGTCTGTTTCTACGCAAACTAGTCTCTCAGTTTTAAAGCTATCGTCTTGAAACTTTGCACACACCCTTCTTTCCTTTGCACGCAGTATATAAGTCGGAACGGCCCGGATCGGCCGACTATATCCTATAGCTGCCATATAACTGATTGATCGGAAATAGTATAACTTCGGTGTTTTTAGAGTTAGAGAGATCAAATTTGACACGAGAGCCATTTTTGGCAAAATAATACGACATGCCAAATTTCATAAGGATCGGCCGACTATATCTTATAGCTGCCATATAACTGAACGATCGGAAATGACCCAACTTTCGTGTTTTTAAAGATAAAAAGCTGAAACTTAATACAGATTCTATTTTTGGCCAGTTGATCCAACCTACCAAATTTCATTAGGATCGGCCGACTATATCCTATAGCTGCCATATAACTGAACGATCGGAAATGGTACTTGGTAGATATATCAACTTTCGTATTTTTGAAGATAGAAGTTTGGGACTTTTTTTAGATTTTTTATTTTAGTTAATTAGTTTTATTATGATGTAATCATAAGGATCAGCCAAATATCCGCTGTTTGCGATATATATCCGGTTTTAACTGCAAGGGTATGTAAACATCGGCTCCGCCCGAAGTTAGCTTTCCTTTCTTGTTATATATTAATTTTGTTTTATTAATTAAAAAAAAAAAATCGAATTTAAACTTGTCTGCTATGAAGTCTTGCAACAAGACAATTTCCTGATCCCAGCCTACCATCCATTGCTGGCTATGTGAAAACGTCGTACACGCCAAGTGTGCCGGTTTCACTGCATCAGTTTCGGATGCCATTTCCCGTAGGTCTGGGATACATTATTGTTGTGAAAATTGTCGTGCTGTGCAAGGCGAAATGAGGTCGTTCATGAGACAGACCAAAAATGGATTTAAAAAGCTGATCACTGGTTTTCGTAAAATCAATGACCAGCTCTGTGCGCTTGACACTCAGTTTAGTGACCTTCATCTGCTAAATGAGTCCCCTAAGCGTAAGAAATCCGCTGTTTCTGATTCGCCTCAGCCTGCTCAGCCGACATTAATGCAGCCGCTTATATCTCTGGCTACCCCAAGGGCTAGAACTGAGAAAAATTCGTCAGAATTTCTCAGGGATAATGAGCAATTGTCTGATATGTCCGCCATGGCATCCCTTCAAGTGCGAAACCCCCATTAGAGTCACCCAAAAGGGTATTCCACAGTCCGGACCACCGGCACCGACTGATGCTGCAGTTCTTGTACCTGCGACACCAAAACCCTTACAGGTGATTCCTCAATCGAAACATATATTTGTTTCTCGGCTTGCCCCTGATACTTAATAGATTGATATCTCGGCTTACATCAAAGCCAAAACTAAAGCCGATATAAAGGTGGATGACATACAAAAATTTAAATATACACAGATTTAAATATTAAATATAATTATACAAGGCGCACGTCTTCTTTCAAGATTCGTGTGCCCGCGCTGATGTTCAAGACGATTTGTTCTCCCAGTTTTTGGCCAGAGAATCTTTTCGTCCAAGAACATCAGCCTAGTTCCGTAAAGAAAAAAGTTAAAAAACCAGTGGGAGTGAGACTTCCCAATATCGGAACCAATGACCAAACCTCCATCTTTTCTTTGGCCACTAACCCAAAATAACTAGTTTCCTCACTAACTCTTACCTATCAGAATACTAGGGGGCTACGTAGCAAACTCCCCAAGCTATATTCTGATAGTTCTTTCTTTGCATCCCATATAATAGCCTTTACAGAAACTTGGTTAAATCCGGAGATCTTTAACTCCGAAGTTTTTTCAAGTAAGTACACCACTTTTAGACGGGATCGATCTAAGCGAAGAGGAGGTGGAGTCCTCATTTCGGTAGACTCTACTTTTGCTTCTGAAGAGGTGAAATCCCAAGAGTTTGGTGACATAGAATTTATTTGCGTTAAAATCACTATGTCCGTGAAAGCTTTATACATTACATGTTCATATATACTGCCTTCGTCTGAACCGCCCACATATTGGCAGCATTTGTCCGCTATTCGATACGTCTCACCTTTGTCACTTTGTCATAGGATAACTCCAGGGGACTAGTTTTAGTTGGATTTTTATTTGGAAGGAGCAGCAAAGGTGCCGCTCCATCATTTAGATGGAGCAGCTGAGGTGCCGCTCCAACGATCAAAATGTCTCTGTTCTTTTACAATATTTCTTAAGTCTAAGTAAGGCTAAGTCTCGTAGCAGCGCTGCTCGCAGGCGGCGGCAGAGAGACGGCTATGTACTTATATATAAAGGAATATAATAATATACGTTGTTATGCGCTCTCAAGTGGAGGCGCGAGGGGTATGCATATGGGTTCATATTTCGGCCATTTAGGGTTTATGACCGGGACTTTGGATAATGTAAACACTGCAACAAAGTGTTACAGTGCGCACCCTTTAAGTACTCTCGGTACAGTGGGTATTCAATATATGTGCATACTACATCTCCCTCCTTTTGAAAAATAATGTAATATAATGAAGTTATTTTTATAATAAAAATTTCTAATTAATACATTTTTTTTTTATTTGTTTTGTTTTATGTTGTTAGAATCATAGAAAATGAAATTATTAAAAGAATATGTGTATTTATTTATCTATGTATGCGTGTCTTTGTATCCTTATGAACTGTTTTTTTTTTATTGTTTATCATTTTTATACCCTTGCAGAGGGTATTATAATTTTGTCCAAAAGTGTGCAACGCAGTGAAGGAGACATCTCCGACCCTATAAAGTATATATATTCTTGATCAGGATCACCTCCTGAGTTGATATGAGCATGTCCGTCTGTCCGTCTGACCGTCTGTCCGTCTGTCCGTCTGTCTGTTTCTACGCGAACTAGTCTCTCAGTTTTAAAGCTATCGTCTTGAAACTTTGCACACACCCTTCTTTCCTTTGCACGCAGTATATAAGTCGGAACGGCCCGGATCGGCCGACTATATCCTATAGCTGCCATATAACTGATTGATCGGAAATGGTATAACTTTGGTGTTTTTAGAGTTAGAGAGTTCAAATTTGACACGAGAGCCATTTTTGGCAAAATAATACGACATGCCAAATTTCATAAGGATCGGCCGACTATATCCTATAGCTGCCATATAACTGAACGATCGGAAATGACCCAACTTTCGTTTTTTTGAAGATAGAAAGCTGAAATTTAATACAGATTATATTTTTGTTCAGTTGATCTAACGTACCAAATTTCATAAGAATCGGCTAACTATATCCGATGTTTGCGATATATATCCGGTTTTAGCTGCAAGGGTACATAAACTTCGGCTCCGCCCGAAGTTAGTTTTCCTTTCTTGTTTATTACTATGTTATCTCTATCTCCTATTTCCGTTACTATATACGGACCTGTATATTTAGGATCTAACTTATGACCTGTCTCGTTTTTTAATAAAACTTTGTCACCTACTGATATATCTATATCCCTTACTTTATGATCGTATAGTAGTTTATTTCTATTCTTATTTGCTTCTAACATAACTCTAGCTCTTTTATAGGCTACTTCTAATCTATACTTACTCTCCTTAGCATAGTCATCTATATTATATAGTGCTTCTACACTATGTATGCTATTAAAATGTTTTGGCAAATTACTTGTTTTACCGAATACTAGCTCATATGGACAATAAGTATGTGCCATAGAGGGGGTCGTGTTGAAACAGAAGACAAAATATTGAAGCCTTACGTCCCAATCAGTTTTATCAGCCGATATGTAAGATCGTATGTATTCATTGAAAGTTCTATGACTTCTTTCTATTGTTCCAACTGTCTGGTGGTGGTGTGCTGTGGATGTAATATTTTCAATATTTAAATATTTGCACAATTCGTCTATAATTATAATAATTGAATTCTTATATTCTGTTCCCATGTCCGTAATGAACGTATTCATTGGACCGTACTTCAGGATAAAAGATTCAAATATTTCTTTAGCGACAGTATTGCCGTTTTTATTCGGAACAGGTATGGCAACTAAATACTTAGTTAAATCACATATTAAAGTGACTGCATACTCATTGCCATTTTCTGATTTTGACAGTGGACCAATAGTGTCCACTATCACTCTGTCGAAAGCATTTATTGGTGTGTCTGTAATTGTTAAAGGGGTCTTTGTGTGTTTAGTTATTTTTGATTTCTGGCATTTTTGACATTTTCTTACGTACTCAGTTATATCTTTAGACATGCTTTTCCAGTAATAGTATCTTTTTACTTTGGCCAAAGTTTTTGATATGCCAGTATGACCTCCTTGAATTGGATCATCATGAAATGTAAACAAAATTGCTTCTTTTTCTTTTAAATTTGTTATTTGGGTCACCGGGTTGAGTAGCGCTACTCTTAATGTTTTCAATATTTTATTGCCCATTAATTTAAATTTATCTATTGAAGTATATTCAAAGATATTTTCCCACGGTGCCACTTTGAGTTGGCTGATTTTATGTATACCGGCTTGCATTTCAAGCCTTTGGAAAAATTGATCTAAATCAATAACTCCATTAGTATATAAATCGCTAAAATCATATCTTGCAGTAATTTTTCTGCCTTGTTTAAATAAACATTGTTCCGCGCGGAGTTTTTGTCTACTTTGATATCTAGTAGTGACTTTTAATACATTTCTAGTTATATTTTGTAGATCTTTGATGGTTATTCTTGATAACGCATCAGCTACATGATTATCTTTTCCCTAAAAATTTTCGACTGTAAAGTCGACTGCCCAGTTGCTTCAGTGCAACTATTGACAAATTTGGAAACGGCTTTGTTCATAGTACTGAATGTACCTGCTTGCATGATAAGTTTTACCTTATCAATTGTGCAGTTTTTAGTCATTGCTTTGACTGCATGCTGCATGGAATAATTCTGGCTAGCTCTAAAGATAAACCATCTGATATATATGCACCTTCTAAGGCTTTCGTCATCTGCTCAATTTCTTGTGTGTATTGGTTAGCAGTTTTATTGCGCTGCTGTAGATTCATCAGCTTCGCTGATAATACCTCAACAGTTTCGCCTTTGACGTTGCTTCTTAGTCTAGCAATCACCTCAGTAATTGTTGTTTCATTATCGATTAGATTCCTGGCGACACCTTTTAGCTTTCTTTTAATAATGGAAATAGCTAATTCTTCGTGCTCGCCTTTTATTTATTGTATTATGTGTAAAGCATCAATGAAACTTGTTAAATTTTCAGCCTTACCATCAAAAACTGGTATAAGCTTAGATGCTGTATTAATAAAATCAATATTTGATTGTGCCATTGTGATGGATTTACTTATTTTGTATTCTATGACACTCGAAGTATCTGAATCTGTAGAGTTATCCAGATCAGTGTATACCGCCGGAATAGTACGATTATTTAAATCTTCATCTTCTATTTTTGGGTTTACTTTGGGAAGCTCTTCTGACTCAGATTCGTTCGTTTCTGTTGATTCCGAGTCAGGTGCAGTGTCAACTGCTATTGGAGTGTTTAGAACGGTTGGTATTGATATTTCTAAACTGAACTTTTGTTTAATAAATATTAAATTAGATCGTAGTCGTATCAAAAGTTTCGATACCTGTGACCAATGATCTTGATTTAATCTTTCCCTATGATCATGTATTAGCATACGCGATTCATTAAAGCACTCTACTAATATTTCAACGTGCTTCCTAACCGTATTCTTTTACGGTTACGGGTCTATTCTTAGTTAGAGACTTGTACGATTTGTCAAAATTTGTTTTAATTATTGATAACTCCTCGTACAATTTGTTCCCATCCATGCCTTTAGTTTAGCCATACTTTTGTAAAGAGCATTACGTAATATATTTTAATATTTATTTTCTGTTATTTCATTTTCTTAGATTGTAGGTGTTTACATTTGTGTATAATAATTTTTGTTTTTTTTTTCTGGGTTTTTTATTTAGATTTTGTCCAGGTCATTTGCTTGACTCTGGAATTTTTTCTTTAAACATTTGTTGTGTAATTTATATAATTTTAGCAAAACGCTTGCTAACATTATAATGACGTTATCATTAACAATATTGTAATTGTTTGAAGATCGATTTTTCCGGGTTCAATTTTATTAACGACATTTGCCGTGGAATCTACAACTTTCGTGTCTACTAAACCCATTTTAGATATTGTATATGTTTTTGTTTTTCCAATTTCTATTATATTTTTCTATGAGTCATATTTTGTAATGCAGCTTAATTTTTCTGGGAAGTAATAGTGAGATTCATTTATTTGATCTGTTTTACTTATGCTATTACTTCTCATTAAAAGGGTATTAAAATGTTTCATAAATTTTAGGAATTTATGGTATTTTTGATTTTTTTTTTCTTTCATTAGAAAAGAATTAAAATTTTACATAAATTTTAGGAATTTATCGTATTTTTTCCTTTAATTTAAAAACAAATTTTTTCTAAATTTTTTTTCTTTTCTTATCTAACATTTTTTCCTACCTATTATTTGTACAGCTATACGGGCCATACTTTCAAATTGGGCAAAAGAGGTTTTGCTCAATTTTTCAAAAAATATTATATTATATAAAAAAAATATGCATCGCAGTGCAATCAAAAAAATTATGCAACGCAGTGCATGGGTTAAAAAAAATGTTTCTCCTCAGTTGATTTCCTTTTTTTTTTTCCACGTCAGCTGGTCGTCGCCGGTTTGGCTACGCTGACGTTCCCTTGGTGTCGCAGGAGGTGGCGTATTCCCGCACTCTGTTTGCTGCTGCTGCTGCTGCTGTCCGGGGCCTTTTGGACTCAGGCGTTACCGGTGCTGGTCCTCGCACAGGTGTGGTTGCAGTGGGGGCTGTCCAGTGGTCCAGGGCAATTCTTCGGGCATGTCTTTTTTAGTTTCGGTAATGGCTTTGGTGGTGGAGGTTTTGTTATTATTTTTTCATTAATTTTCTTTATAGGTACTGAGTGAGTTGTGGCAATTTTTGGGCTTTTATTCTTGTTGCTTATTAATTCTTCTTTCAGAAAATCTAGTTCTGTTTGAAGTTTTTGGGCCGTAGCCCACGCGGGAGGTGGAGTGTTTACGTAGAGTAGCCACTTTATGTGTGCTACTCTTTTTTTTTATTTTTTTCGCAACTCCTCCGAGATTGCCCATTGCTTTCACTCTACTCACTCAGATTTCTTTTTTGTCGATTTATTTTGCATTTTCCAGTTTATCCAGTTCTTTGATTATATGCATCCTCCTGGGTATATCCTTGTTGGTATATCCTTTTAATTCTTAGATGTCCCTCGATGTCCTTCCATCGCTGTCACGGTCGCCATGTCATAGGATAACTCCAGGGGATTAGTTTTAGTTGGATTTTTATTTGGAAGGAGCAGCAAAGGTGCCGCTCCATCATTTAGATGGAGCAGCTGAGGTGCCGCTCCAACGATCAAAATGTCTCTGTTCTTTTACAATATTTCTTAAGTCTAAGTAAGGCTAAGTCTCGTAGCAGCGCTGCTCGCAGGCGGCGGCAGAGAGACGGCTATGTACTTATATCAGGGACCGTAATCATTATAAGTAATATATTTAAAATTACTTTGTAATGATTACTCAACGATTTTTAATTTTTTAAATCAAAACTAATAATTATTTTTGATGGAAAAAAATAAAAATCACAAATAATCATTAAGCTTGAACAAAAAAAATAAAACTCAAAAATATTGATTATTCGTGATTTTTATTTTTTTTTATCAAAAATAAAACTCACCAAGCAATAACTTTTGATCCTTTAAGGATATTTCCAATATTGTCCTATGTCCTTATAAAGGGACCCTAGAGCAATAATTGACAACAACAACAACAACAAAAAAATGCATTTTACTTTTGTTTGTTGCAATTATTTAATATAAGGTCAACTGTTACTTACAGAGCAGCAGCAGCAGATATACACAATTACCAAAACAATGATAATAATGATAATGATAATCATCATAATGATCAACCAGTAAAACAATTAGGTACATTAATTTTTAATATATTATGCATTTATGACATAATATGAATTTTATGTATTTTTATAATTTTTATTTAAATTTTAGGAATAACAATTTTGTCGACGACTCGCTCGACAAGTTGCACCTTTGGTCGGTTAGCATTATTTTAAGCGCAGAAAAGGCGCGCTCTACGCTAACTTGGGTAGCTGGAACCGCGAGCACCACCTTAGCAAGATGATATAAATTCGGGTACTGAAATTGCTACTCACTCCAGTACTGCATTATATCAGCGCCTACGGGCTTCGGGATGTAACTATCAATTTCAGCATATCCTTTTAATAATTCCTGCTGCCCATCATCGTCAGCTTCCTCTTCTGCATCGACCTCAATGCTACTTAAAAGCTTGGTCAAGAGCGAGGTTGAGGTTGAGCAGGCTTCATCTGTATCAATCTGAAAATATTTTGACTTGCGAAATTCTCTTAGAAATTCTCCTTTTTGCATTGCATAATCACTGGAAATGCAAAGTGGATCTATTTTCAAAACCCAAAATGAAAAAAATCCTATGTTAGCCCAGCCCAGCCGGCCCAATCCCAATCTCGGCCAAACCGTTTCGGCCGCAAAGCCTAAATCCGAGTGTAACTGTTGATGGCAAACGCTACCAGCAACAACTGGAAAAATTGAAAGAATTTCTGCTCCAAAAACGCCCAGAATACGCAAAAATGCCCAGAATTGGGAAACGCCGTCTTATATGCATAAACCTGGTAGACTAAGATAAGCGCTACTAAAAATAGATCTAAGCGCGTGCGCTTTCGCTGTCTTCTTTTGTTTTCGCTTCTCGTACGCTTTCGGCCTAAGGTAAGCTTTATCACATTGATCATTATGATGATTATCATTATTATCATTGTGTTGGTAATTGTGTATATCTGCTGCTTCTGGTAAAATGCATTTTTGTTGTTTTTGTTGTCAATTATTGCTCTAGGGTCCCTTTATAAGGACATAGGACAATATTGGCAATTTCCTTAAAGGATCAAAATTTATTGCTTGGTGAGTTTTATTTTTGATAAAAAAAAATAAAAATCACGAATAATCAATATTTTTGAGTTTTATTTTTTTTGTTCAAGCTTAATGATTATTTGTGATTTTTATTTTTTTCGATCAAAAATAATGTTTAACCATAGAAGAGTAAATATAACAATTAAAAATTAAAAATCATCAAGGATATTCATAGTGTATCCTTAAAGGATAAAAACGTGCTAGTCAAGCTTGTTCTATGTTGATTGGAAGTGATTGATTTATTCATTTAAAAATAGCGACAATAATCATTATTTACGGTCCCTGACTTATATATAAAGGAATATAATAATATACGTTGTTATGCGCTCTCAAGTGAATCGTTTGATACGATTATGCTGACACTAGCACTTTCTGGGTGCGGGCTAAGCCATAACGATCGGTTCATATTTCGGCCACTTAGGGTTTATGACCGGGACTTTGGATAATGTAAACACTGCAACAAAGTGTTACAGTGCGCACCCTTTAAGTACTCTCGGTACAGTGGGCATTCAATATATGTGCATACTACAACTTATAACTTACCATGACTTCACCGCGGGCATGTTTGACATGTCCCTAGGTCAGATCAATCATGTTAGAAATTCGCTAGGTCGGCTTTTAGACTTATGTTTTGTATCTGATCCTGATGGTACTGCTCTCTCCAGAGCTTTTCCCCTTTCAACCCCAGAGGATCAACATCACCCCACGTTGGAGATCACAATCGAAACCACTCCTGGTATCGATCACATGTCTCCGAGCGTGGTAAATAAGATTCACTGTTTCCGTAAAGCTGATTTTCAGAAACTTAATAGCCTTATCGATACATTTGACTGGTCTGATATTCTGGCGTGCACTGATCTTAATGTCACTTTAGAAAATTTTTATTTTACTTTAAATATATTTTTTGACTCATGTGTGGATTGGAAATATCCGTCCGCTTCAACAAATCCTCCTTGGTTTACAAGGTGCCTCACTAACCTAAAAAATAAAAAAAATAAGCTTTTACTTAAATATAAAAAAACCTGCAGTAGTGTTGATTTCTCAAGATACTTACTAGCTCGGTCGAATTTTACCGTGCATAACGCTGAATGTTATAGGAATTATATTGACCGCTGCCGGATTCAAGTTACTCAGGATCCAAAGCAGTTTTATAATTTTGTAAACACTAAGCGTAAACACGTATCTTTTTCACCCCTGCTTACGTTTGAAAATTCCTCTGCGACTTCTGATCAGGCCATTGCCGATCTATTCGCTGAATTTTTTCAAACAACTTATTCTCCGCCTAAATTGACTGATCAGCCTTACGCATATAACATTCAAGCAGCAAATCTTATTTTCTGTCCGTTTTTTTCTGAGAACAACTTATTATCTGGTCTTTTAAGGGTCAAACCCATTTATTCGGCAGGCCCCGATGGAGTACCAGGCTGTGTGCTAAAATACTGCGCCAGGACTCTATGCAAACCTCTTCTAAGACTTTTCAACTTATCAAAAATTACAAAGTTATTTGAAAAATTAATTACCCCTCATTTGCAACACCTTTGCTCTTCGATTATCACTCCTTGTCAGCATGGCTTTATTAAGCGCCGCTCCACCACCACGAACTTATTGGAGTTGATGGCTTTTGTTGATGGAGTTGATGGATAGATGGCTTTTGTAAGGGATATCAAACCGATGTAATTTACACAGACTTCAGCAAAGCATTTGATTCAGTCAATCCCTCACTCTTGTTGAGTAAACTGAATATGCTGGGTTTTCCTATAGACCTCTTAACGTGGATCTCCAGTTACCTCTATGGAAGGACACAAAGAGTCTTATTTAAAAACATACAGTCCCGTCTGGTCCGTGCTACATCTGGCGTCCCTCAAGAAAGTCATCTTGGCCCGCTATTATTCACGCTTTTTATTAATGACTTGCCCCCTGCTTTAACGAACTCTCTAGTTCTTATTTATGCAGATGATGTAAAGCTTGGTCTTCGGTACAAATCCATCTCTGCCCAATGCAGTCTTCAGTCTGACCTTGATAACTTTCAAGAATGGTGTTTAGCTAATGATCTAATACTTAATGGATCAAAGTGCAAGCATATGTCTTTTTATCGTTCTTGATCTCTGCAAGCTACGTATTCCATTAATGGGATTGCCTTAGAAAAATTAACCCAGGTTAATGATCTCGGCATCCTATAAGACATAAAACTTAAATTTGCCGACCATATTTCCTTAATGGTTAATAAGGCTAAAGGAGTCCTTGGTTTTATTAAAAGGTTATCAAAAGAATTTAATGACCCCTATATAACCAAAACATTATTCATTTCTTTGGTCCGTCCTATACTAGAGTACGGTTCATGTGTCTGGAGTCCCCAATATGGAGTACATCAGGACCGCATAGAATCCGTACAAAAGAATTTCCTAACCTTTTCACTTAGAGGTCTAAACTGGGATGCAAATCTTCACCTTCCATCTTATAATAGTAGACTCTTACTCATAAACTTACCTAGCTTAACAAACCGTGGGACAATGCTCGGTGTAGTCTTTCTGCTTAACCTTATTAACGGGGATGTAGATAGCCAGCATTTACTAAAATGCTTAAAATTTAAAATTCCTAATAGAAGAACTCGAAACTTTAGTCCTCTGTTCCTTAGCCGTTGTAGCCGTTTGACATATGCACTGCATGACCCTTTTAGGGTATTATGTTCGAACTACAATGGTCTCTACTCTATAACATCTCTTTCCTGTCCCTCAAATTTAAAATATAGAATTGTTAATTTCCTTACTAACTCCTCCTAGCCTAATAATTGAGAAATAGCTTAATATTTACTAACAAATCGTTTCTTGAGCGCCCCTCGGTCGTCTGGGCCTCTAAGCTTTATGATGAATACAGGAATGCTAGCTGATGCTCTTATTGATGCACAAACCATTTCCAAATTCTGAAAGACCGGTATAAAAAAAAAAAAATAAATAAATAAATTTGCACAACCAGGTTGGACAATGCAATCCCCGTCCACGCCGAGATCTTCAAGCCATCGTTTTCAGTTGGTGAAAAATCAAAGCATCCAGTTTCAGATGTACGGTTTGATGAAGTCAACCATTTTCCTGTTTGGATGAGTCGAGACAGTGGCAAAAGATGGTGCAAGCACTGCAAGAAATTCCAAACACAATGTATGTGCACAAAATGTAATTTGCACTTGTGCTGTACGGCAAATAAAAATTGTTTCTTTGAGTACCATAATCAAAAATTAGAATAAAATCATGTACGAAAAAAATTGACTTAAGGCCCCAAGAGTGCCTTGAGGCACTTATTTACCTTTGTTCGATTTACAGGTAAACTAAGATTAGTACACACTTCTTGAGGTCATATTTGAAATTATAAGCTATAATTTATCCCAAAAAAAATTACCCAACTTATTTTTTTTTAATATTTCTACAATCGGGGCCTAGAGGGTTAAGCCTTTTTCACAAAGCGCTAATGCGCAAAGCTTATGTCATTCATGAAAACGACCATGGACTTGTTCAAAACCATAACATGGTTATACAGGTGCTTCTGGTGGAAACGCATATCTTTCAAATAAGAGGCTGCGGAATCGGAATTTTAATCAGAAAACGCATCAAAAACTATATTCACAAAAGGTTTGCAACAAACCGGTTTGTAGGCCACATCGATACAAATTCAGTCAAGCAACGGACGCCTTTCAATCGCAGGCGCTTACTGCCCTTCTTGGTTCTCAATCTCAGAAGGACAATTAATGGACTTTTACAATTAACTAAGGGATTGTTTTTAAGCCGCAGTAGACTACAATGCCAAACATACGCACTGGGGATCGCTTCTAGTGACTCCCAAAGGAGGGAAATTGAACAATGAAATTATCAATGTGAGAAATAAACTGGACTATGTTTCCCCTGGAAGACCCACAAACTGGCCAACAGACCCACGTAAGCTCCCAGGGACGTAACAGAAGGAGATAGACTCAAACAAGTACTACAAATACAATCAGAACGCCTTAAGAGAAGGAGATAGACTCAAACAAATACTACAAATTCAATCAGAAAATGGGATAGCTAGTATCCGAGACAATAGGCATATGCAGCTTCAGAGCAACGCCTTAAGGAAAACTCGATCACTCGACCAGGTTCTTCACCAACAGGATGAAAATGCACAGTACATCCAGAATTTTTTCCCCAAAAAGTAAAAAGTATCCCTTCAATTAAAACGACAACCCGAATTAGAAACTCTTTGAGATGCTGGGCTCGCAGCGACAAAGAGAAGCTGCTGAAAAGCTGAACATTCGCTTTACATCTCCAAAGTGTTTCCAGCCAAATCCTGCCTCGAATTTATTCCAACTGCCAATAATTAAGCCAGAACTACACCTTCATTCCGGCCTAACGAAATCGAAAAAGTAATCGAATAAGGTAGCTAAAACCGAAAAAAGGCTTATTCCTGCACACCAATTTGGCTTCGGAAGAAACCATAGAACCATTGAGCAAGTGAACAGATAAACATCAGAAATACGCTTAGCCTCCGATAAGCGAAAATGCTATGACGCTATTTTTCTCGAGGTATCTCATGCTTTCGATCAAGTTTGGCTTAATGGACTCCTGTAGAAAATTAAAACCCATTTGCCAACATATTCAAACATGCTACTGGAATCATAGGGTATTCTTAGTTATAATCAGTATCTATATTGCGGATATTCCTATGAACGATTTACTAACAACATCACTGTTCGGCCAACATGGGCATGGGCATCCGAACAGATGCCCAACCCAAGCAACAACCAAACAAATCATCTAAGATTAATGGAAAGAAAGCTGTCTGACTAGCACATTAAAATAAACGATTAAATGTGTAAATATGTAACGTTTACTCTTTTTAGACAAACATGCTCTCCGATTTCACTAAACGGTATGTAGATCTGGGGGGGAACGCAAGCATACAGCCCACACAATCAAAAATCCTTAGAACTATCGCTGAGGCATCCTGGAATGTTCGCAACGAAAACATCCACCGGGATCTGGGCATCGTCGCAGTAAAAGACGATATCCAGAAGAAAAATTCCTTTTTTTTGCTTCCATTTTTTGAAGCACTTTTCTTACTTCTTCTTAAGCGGACGATCGTGTTTTTTTTGGCGTACTGAGCTTATGATAAACTTTGCTGTAAACCGGTGTTTACTTAAAACCAGTTTTAAAAAAAACAGTTCTTAAAGTTTTAAAACCAGTGGGAGTAAAACTTCCCCACATTAAAACCACTGACCAACCTTCCCCCTCTTCTTCGTCCAGTAACCCGAAAAACTAGTATCGTCACTAACACTTACATATCAGAATACTAGGGGGCTATGCAGCAAACTCCCCAAACAATATTCTGATAGATCTTTCTTTGCATTCCATATTATAGCCTTTACAGAAACTTGGTTAAAGCCGGAGATCTTTAGCTCCGAAGTTGTTCTAAGTAAGTACACAAGTTTTAGACTAGATAGCCCTCAGTGATGTGGGTTGGAGTCCTCATTTCGGTAGATTCGCTACTTGCTTCTGAAGAGGTGAAATCAAAAGAGTTTGGTGACATAGAATTTATTTGCTTTCAAATCATTTTGTTGGCGAAATCTTTATACATTACATGTTCATATATACTGCCTTCGTCTGAACCGCCCACATATTGGCAGCATTCGTCCGCTATTTAATCCGTTTTTAAACTTATGATTGATTGTGACCTACTCGTCGGCGTCTTTTATATCCCAGAATTAAAGTGGGATATAATCTATCATTGTCACTTATCACTCACCATGACTTCACCGCGGGCATGTTTGAAATGTCCTTAGGTCAAATTAACCATGTTAGAAATTCGTTAGGTCGGCTTTTAGACTAATGCTTTGTATCTGATTCCGATGGTACCGCTCCCTCCAGAGCCTTTCCCCTTTCAACCCAAGGAAATCCATATCACCCCACGCTGGAGGTCACAATCGAAACCATTCCTGGTATCGATCAGATGCCTCTATGCGTGACAAATAAGATTTGCTGCTTCCGTTAAGCTGGTTTTCACAAACTTAATAGCCTTATCAATACATATGATTATTTTACTTTAAATACATCATTTGACTCCTGTGTGCCATGCAAATATCCGTTCGCTTCAACAAATCCTCTTTGGTTTACAAGGTGCCTCACTAACCTAAAAAATATTAAAAATAAGCTTCTACTTAAATATAAAAAAACCTGCAGTAGTATTGATTTTTCAAGATATCTATTAGCTCAGTCAAATTTCACCGTGCATAACGCTGAATGGTACAGGAATTATATTCGCCGCTGCCGGATACAATTTACTCAGGATCCAAAGCAGTTTTATAAATTTGTAAACACGTATCTTTTTCACCCCTGCTTACGTTTGAAAATTCTTCTGCGACCTCTGATCAGGCCATCGCCGATCTATTCGCAGAATTTTTTCAAACAACTTATTCTCCGCCTAAATTGACAGATCAGGCTTACGCATATAACATTCAAGCTGCAAATCTTATTTTCTGTCCGTTTTTTCTGAGAACAACTTATTATCTGGTCTTTTAAGGGTAAAACCCATTTATTCGCAAGGCCCTGACGGAGTACCAGGCTGTGTGCTAAAATACTGCGCCAGGGCTCTATGCAAACCTCTTCTAAGACTTTTCAACTTATCTTTGGAAACCTCGATTTTCCCTTTAATGGAAGGAATTGGAAGGAATCTTTCATAATTTCCTTACATAAAAAGAGAAAAGGTCCGATGGTGCCAATTACAGAGGCACTTCGGCAATTGTCGGCAATTCCAAAGTTATTTGAAAAATTAGTTACTCCTCATTTGCAACATCTTTGCTCTTCGATTATTTCTCCTTGTCAGCATGGCTTTATTAAGCGTCGCTCTTCTACCACGAACTTATTGGAGTTGACATCCTTGGTCATAGATGGCTTTCGCAAGGGATAGCAAACCGATGTAATTTACACAGAGTTTAGCAAAGCATTTGATTCAGTAAATCACTCACTCTTGGATTTTCTACAGACCTCTTAACATGGATCTCCAGCTACTTAGATGGAAGGACACAAGATTTAGAAACACACATTCCCGTCTGGTCCGTGCTACGTCTGGTGTCCCTCAAGGAAGTCATCTTGGCCCGTTGTTATTTACTCTTTTAATAAATGACTTGCCCCCTGCTTTAACGAACTCTCTAGTTCTTATGTATGCTGATGATGTAAAGCTTCAGTCTGACCTTGATAACTTTCAGCTAACCTTGATAACAGCTAACGATTTAATACTTAATGGTTAAAAATGCCAGCTTATGTGTTTTTATCGTTCTTGCCCTCTGCAGGCTACGTATACTCTTTATGGGATTGGCTTAGAGAAATTAGCTCGGGTTAATGATCTCGGCGTCCTGTTAGACATTAATCTTAAATTTGCCGACCATATTTCCTTAATGGTTAATAAAGCTAAAGGAGTCCTTGGGTTTATTAAAAGGTGGTTAACAGAATTTAATGACCCGTATATAACAAAAACATTATTCATCTCTTTGGTCCGATACTGGAGTACGGTTCATGTGTCTGGAGTCCCCAATATGGAGTTCATCAGGACCGCATAGAATCCGTACAAAAGAATTTCTTAACCATTTCTCTAAGAGGTCTAAACTGGGATGCAAAGCTTCACCTTCCATCTTGTAATAGTGACTCTTATTAATAAACTTACCTAGCTTAACAAATCGTAGGAAAATGCTCGGTGTTGTTTTTCTGCATTACCTTATTAACGAGGATGTAGATAGCCAGAATTTACTAACACGCTTAAATTTTAACATTCCTAATAGAAGAACTAGAAACTTTAGTCCACTATTCCTTAGCCTTTGAAGTTCGACATATGCATAGCACGACCCTTTTAGGGTCTTATGTTCGAACTACAATGGTTTCTACTCTATAAGATCTCTCTCCTGTCCTTTAAATTTCAAGTATAGAATTTTAAATTTCCTTACTAACTCCTTCCTAGCTTTATAATTTACAACTAGCTTAATATTTACTAATTACACAATGCGAAAAAAAAATTGCAGAAACTTTTGAAGAGACCTAGTAGGAATTATTCATTTGGTCGAACATAGTATAAAACCAAGTTTGAAATTTTACTAACACCCTCAAAATCTTTATTTATTTAGAAAAAAAGGTTTTTCGGGACTTTTTTGCTTCTAAAAATTCCTCAGCGCGAAATTTTAAACCGATTTTAAAATTTTTTGTTTTTTTTTTTTAGAGTTAAATGTTGTAGCTTTTGAAAAAAAAATAAATCTTTAATTTATTTTAACAAAAAAGATAAAAATTTTTACGCAAGAACCTGACATTTTTGAATTTTTGTTTTTATAAAACGAGACCAATTTCTTTAGAAAATTATGAAAATTGTTGAAGTTATAACGCTTTTCCCAAAACAAGTCAGTCCTATCTTGCTAGCGTTCCGGACTAATAGTGTGCCCTTCCATTTTGTTTTAATCCGGAGCGCTAGTAAAATTGCACTGTCTTGTTTTGGGAAAAGCGTAACTAGCTGATACTCTAGTTGATGCACAAGCCAATTCAAATTCTAAATGACCGCAAAAAAAAAAAAAAAAAAAAACTTGCACTCTAGCTTAAGCATTTGGTAAGTCTGACAGATTAAGTAAAACAGCATGCCGGAAATAGGGCCGTTTAGGACGGTTATAAATAATATCAAGGCATTTTGTCTGTGTCTGAGGTTAGTTTCCGTTGTTATGGGATTTTCGTTCCCATAGGTTATTATGGTTTTATTTGTTAGTAGGGTAAATTTTTAGTAACCAAATTGTAAAAGTCTATAAATGAATGGCTGTTTTGTGTGAGGACGCTTAGTTCTTCTTCAATAATGCGAATTATCCTCTTATCGCTGAAAACGAAATCTAGTTTTGTTAAAATTGCGTGTCATGAATAAGTGAAGGGTGTGTAAGAATAGTGAAGGGTTCAAAATATCTACCGCTTTGCGTACATATAGTCCCGTTGCCGCTTCAGCGGATTCTCGCCATGCTACATAATTTTAATTGTTGCACTTGTTCTTCCTGGTATTTTTGTTTCTTTGAAAAGCTTTTATTTTTTTGTTCTATGGTTAATTTTCACTTTGGGTTTTGCTTGATTTTTATACCCTTGCAAAGGGTATTTTAATGTTGTCCAAAAGTGTGCAACGCAGTGAAGAAGACATCTCCGACCCTATAAAGTATATATATTCTTGATCAGGATAACCTCCTCAGTTAATATGAGCTTGTCCGTCTGTCCGTCTGTCTGTTTCTACGCAAACTAGTCTCTCAGTTTTAAAGCAGTGGTCGGCACCCCAATACATTGATATGATTTTACCGCATTAGTGTTAGTAACGAATACCAGAAAGTAGGCTGTGAGCATGACGTTTCACACATTTATACTGTGTGTGTGTGGCAGAGCTCGGGCAGAGAAATTTCCTATGCCCCCGAGATAGGGCCGTGCCGACCTCTGTTTTAAAGCTATCGACTTGAAACTTTGAACCCACCCTTCTTCCTTTGCATGCAGTATATAAAACGGAACGGACGAGATCGGCCGATTATATTCTATAGGTGCCAAATAACTGAATGAACGGAAATGTTTTAACTTTGTTGTTTTTTGAGTTAGAGAGTTCAAAGATAGAAGCTTAGGATTTTGTTTTTAGCCTTAAGCGTAGTACTGTGACAACAAAAATCCGCTGTTCTTTACTTCTCCACCTTTACAAGCCGCCACGTGATATCGTCTTAACACTCTTGAATTTCAGCAACTCTATTCGATACGAACGTTGACAACAACGATGGATAGGATCGAATCCAATGAAGAGTAACTTTTGAATCCGAACCAAAATACAATTCGTTCGATCGGAACTTTGATAAGAGGCTTTATATTGAGGCGGAGATCTGCGAGAAGGTGAGCGGCACATATCTCAGATAACCGATATGGTCATGTCGCTACCGAGGATGCTGGCTAATTGTATTCGGGCGGGGAGAAGAACACTTCTAATTGTATTCGGGTGGGGAGAAGAACACTTCCTTCCTTAAGTTACCCCAATCCAAGGTGGAAGAGCATATGCCCAAGGTCCGGAAGCAGAGACGGAGACGGAAGCAGAGGTTACTGTTGTTGAGAACCTCAAAGATGTTTCTGACAATCTTGGAGATAAACCTGCACCACTGTAAGGCGGCGTCAGCTGCCCTCCTATTCTACCTCGCCGAGAGTGGAGCTTAAGTTGCCCCTTATCTAGGAACCCTGGCTCCTTGGAAGCAGGATTCTTTGATTGGGGGCGTCGGAGCACAGGCTCTATAAAGCCGATATCACAGGTAAAAGGCGAACTTAAATCCTTGCCAAAAAGAACCTTAACCTCTTTTTGCTACCTAATTTGAGCAATGAATACTACCACTAACCATACAGCATATAGACAACCCATTTCATACAACGAAAATGGACGCGAAAATTTCTTGTGACAGGCCCCAGCAGGCCCCAGAGCGGATTTCTTACGCTCTCTTAAGCTCATCGTTCGTTCATCTTACGCTCATTCTCGCATTAAATGTTTTCTGTTTCTCAGTCTCTAAACGGAGCGCGATGAAGAAGGTTGGCCTGCGCTTCGGTCGATCTTCGTATGTATGCGTGTCACACATTCACATACATGGGTGTATGTGTGCGTGCGATTTCGTTTCGAAGCCAGCGCACAAAATTTTGATTTTTCTTACTTTTCAGGCTTGCTACCCTAACAAAATTCGGGTATTCGTATTTGATGAAATGACGAAATAAATTATATTATTTTTTATATTATATTTTTTATTATTTCAGCATACATTTTTAATTTATTTAGGAATAAGATTAAGTGTTAGTAGTATAATGTTTTCTGTATATATATTTTTACGAATCAAGAGGTATCAGAAAACCAATGTAAATATATAAATATATGTATATATATCTGTAACAAATTCGAGCGGCGACTTTTTTAAAGTTCCAAAATATATAAGGAAATTATTAAATTAACGACAATAATTTAATTAAATCTCACAATAACCCAAATTAATAACAAATGCCTGAAAAATTGTAAACAAAAAAGGTAAACAATTCCATCAGCTGTTTTAGCTGATCGATAGAGTAGGCATGCACAAGCCTCTTGCAGAACAACAAAAACTTAAAAGCAATCGGCGTTTTAAGTGACTCCGACTGAAATATACTCTGACACTTTCTCAGTATATTGATTTTTAATGATTCGTAAAAATATATATACAGAAAACATTTTACTACTAACACTTAATCTTATTCCTAAATAAATTAAAAACGTATGCTGAAATAATAAAAAAAATAATATAATTTCTTTCGTCATTTCATCAAATACGAATACCCGAATTTTGTTAGGGTAGCAAGCCTGAAAAGTAAGAAAAATCCAAATTTTGTGCGCTGGCTTCGAAACGAAATCGCACGCACACATACACCCGTGTATGTGAATGTGTGACACGCATACATACAAAGATCAACCGAAGCGCAGGCCAACCTTCTTCATCGCGCTCCGTTTAGAGACTGAGAAACAGAAAACATTTAATGCGAGAATGAGCCTAAGATGAACGAACGATGAGCGTAAGAGAGCGTAAGAAATCCGCTCTGGGGCCTGCTGGGGCCTGTCGCAAGAAATTTTCGCGTCCATTTTCGTTGTATGAAATGGGTTGTCTATATGCTGTATGGTTACTGATACTACGTAGCCGCTGCAATGGAGAGCTCAAAGGGACCTCGAAGGGTTTGCTCGGCGTATATGGGCCACGACCAGAATGCCCTCCCCGACACCCGCTACTCAAACAGTTGGTGGAAGACAGCGAGAAGCACAAGATCGGCCTGATAATAGGGTGAGATGATTCATCATCATTCATCAATGATGATGATGGGCGTTGGCATAGATTTTATCCTACGCTCAAACCTTCTGGCACAAAACCCACCTTCATCGTCAAGAAGAGAAAGGAGGTACTTGACATTACTCTTTACTCAGACTCTTTAGCAGATAGGATTGTTAGATGGGAAGTTCTAAAACATACAATTAGTAGTCAATTTTGAGAACTTCACTCAGCTAACACTACGCAATCCTAGGAAGGCAGACTGGGAGCTCTACAAGAAAAAACTAAAAACAGATCCTTGGGTAGCCTCCAACAGAGACGTTAAAAACAGGGAAAACCTGGACGCCTTGGTGGGCACGCTAACGGCGGCATGCGCCAGGGAATTCAATAAGGCCTGCCCCACAAGCAGATCGGGCAATGGCAAGTCACAGAAACCACCATGCTGGCTTCAAACACTTGCCCCTTTAAGGCCAAGGCCCGTAAAGCCTTTAACTTTGCTACTGAAGAAAACATAAAAAAATCCTGGGAGGCGTATACAGTACAACAAAGAACTGCGTAGGGTAAAGAGGAATGCTTGGACCAAGATCTGCACGAGCATTCAATGACACGTTCCAAAGAAGGAGGGAGAGCCCCTGACGTATCTTTGAATATACTCTCCTCCTAGTGTGGCCTCAAGAGTCCTTTTTATCTGCTTTATTAGGCGAACGGATTGATCCAACTCTCGTCAGCGCATTAGTTATTGAACATTACAGGATGTTGTTAAACGCACCTTCTATGTCTAGAAAAGCAATAAGTGCGTATTTCTTGTCACTAAGTGCCTTTTCGACGAACGTAGTGATCTCTCAGAGAGCCGTCTCCGTGGATCGGCCCTTTCTATACGCGTTCTGTGATCCCGAAATGTCATCTGGTCTATTGGTTAGATGATTGTGGAGGCTCGTGGGGAGCAGTGTGAAAACAACCTTCGTCAGCAACCACGACTCGGGCACGATTCAAATTTCTCCAGACTCTATGCGACCGCATGACGGATAAACTGAGGGTTCTGTCAGCATGGGCAGATAAAAACGGGCTAGGAGTAAATCCGTACTTGTCCCCTTCACTAGGAAGCACAAAATATCAAGGTTTAAGGCTTCCAAAACTAACAGGGAAACATTTACCCGTGGCTTATTGCTGGTAAAGTCAAGTACCTAGGAATTACGCTAGACAGAAAACTGGACTGGAAGCTAAAAAATATAGATAGAGCGAACAAAGCGACTATAGCACTCTATACCTGCCGCAAGGCCATTGGACTCAAATGTGGCATGTCTCCACAAATAGTAAGCGGTCATTAGACCGCATCTGGTGGCCTGCCCTAACAAACTCCATATGTAGCGAGAGGCTTAGAATAACCCAAAGGATATCGGAGGTCTGGATTGCAGGTAATCTCCGTACCACACCAACAAAAGCCCTACCTGTAGAGAGTGGGGGTGGTGTGGGGGTCTAAATAGCCACGCTATCGGCAATTAGGCTACACGAGGCGAGTCTATGGAAAAGGACAACTATGGGCACACCATGTTGGACCTACGCCGTTTCACGGCAACAGTGGCTACAGACTACTGTATATCCGTTGAACATACCACTTTACACTGTAAGGTCTGTATTCCATCGTAGGAGGAATGGGCCACACAAATACGGGAGCTGAAGGTTCCCGGGAAGACCAGAAGGCTAGGTGGGAGGCGGTTTCCACTGCGAGCGGCTGTGTCTAAGTGAATCCTTTAGACTCCCCGACCACTGTAGTGTTTTCCAAGCAGAAGTAATAGCTATCGGGGAAGCACTTAGATCTCCATCTCTAACTGGCAATCAAGAAACTATTTGTATCTTCTCAGATAGTCAAGCGGAACTTTGACCCCTTGACGGTTTTTTCGTCCAACTCCGGGACCGTGAATGACTGTCGCAGATCAATTAACGAGATGGCGGAGCATTAAAGATGACATCCATCTTTAATGGGTACCCGGATATAAGGACCACGAGAGAAATGGCGCCGCTGATGAATTAGCAAGGGCAGGTACTACCAACCTTCTCCTCCCGGAAAAATAACTAGTAGGCATCCCCTTAGCAACATGGGGGCTAAAATTCAAGGATCACTTCGACTCGGTAGCACTGAGGAAATGGAGGAAACTCCAGAACTGGACGAATTTACGCATGATATGGTTCATCCACTCTAGAAAAAGGTCAATAATTCTTATCGCCCTCAATAGGGAGGACTGCAGTCTAGCGGTCAAGGCCATCACAAGTCGCTATTTTAAAGGAACGCACGCGGCTAGACTAGCGGTGCCACACTTGATTACTGAAGGAGCTGCAAGGATGTAGATGAGGAAGAGACAGTCACACACCTCTTGTGCCACTTCCTTGTGCTTGGGCGCAGTCGACTCAAACTCCTGGGTGCAGCAACACTCATGGACTCAACAGACCTCACGGAGATCAACCCACCTGGACTCGTTACCTTCATCCGGTAAGCTGGGTAGAATTCCTTCGGCACTTTAGTAGATAGGATGGGGTGGGGTCCCCTTGCGGACCTTGCAAGAGGTCCTTCTTCCCTGTGCGGTATCAATAGGAGCCCCAGCGGCTCATGTAGATTCGGGAGGTCAGTGACTGGCCCCCGCATGCTTCGCCACCTTAACTTAAACCAATCTAGACGCAGGCTCCATAGGGTCTCATCGATGCGTCAAAAAAACGTGAATTTAAATAGGTGACATCGGATCGGTAAAGACGAATTTTGGAATTAAGATGTCCTTTTTATTGCGACAATGCGATCTGTATTTTGCCACGCTGTTTCCAAGGGCATTGGAATTAACCTAATCTTGCTTATTTAACCAAAGTTCCTGGAATAGGATCTTTCCTTTGATAAGTATGGGGCTTACTAAGCCAAGGGGTCAAACAGCTTCGATGTCACCGAAAGAATCTTCTGCTTAGTCGCCCCTTTGATCCATAACTGAAACATCAATTTCAAATGTAAATACATCACCTTTAGGAATCCAACCGATTCCTAATGCTTTAGTCAGTTCTGAATCCCAAAGTATTATTGGCTTAACCGTGCTCTTGGGTGCATTAACTTCAGAAGAGCTTGAAAACCATTTGCTCAATTCAAACCCAGCATTTTGAAGAACCTGAGTTACTTCAGACTTAATTGTCTTTAGCTCCTCAATGCAACCAGCACCCACCTGATAACGGTAGCAGCGACGTCAGCACTGCCATCAACGATTGATCTCTTAACGCATAACCTTTTGTATAGTAAGTGTATAAGTAAGTATAGTAAGTACGAGCTATTGATGGACGAGCATTGCAGGTCGGCAAGTAATGTGTAAAACCCGCAAAGAAGTGTATAATACACTGCGCGTCACCAGATCAGCGCCCCCCTTGGTGTTTGCGTTTGAAGTGAAATATTATCAAAACTATTAAAGATTGATCTGTACAATTATTTTGCAATACAATTCGATTAATTCTCTAAATAAAAACATATTTTAGAACGCAGTTCGTATTTGCATAGATTTTTATTAAATGAAAAACTAAAGAAACAGGATTATTTGGAAGAAAAAACTGCGTCATCAGGATAGCGCCAATTACATTAACTTAACTTTTTTAAGTGGCGCCATCTACATTTCTTACAAAATATCTTTAACAATTTTATGATTAAGTTTAAGCATTTTTAAGGAAAAGAAATGATGCGTTGCCCCTCCCTTGTTTAGAAGGACTTCACAAATTCGATTGGGGAGAGAGTCATACAAGTTTTTGAGATAGTCCAACGTTATTGTTGACCAGGCCTGTTTTATACTGTGAATTAAATTCTTTTTGGTAGCATATTGCTTGCCACACTCGTACACCTTAATAGCTAACCATCCCCAGACGTTTTCTATTATGTTCAAGTCTGGGGAGTGTGGTGGCCACTGCAGGACACTGACATTTTCCTTTTGAATCCATGCTTTTACGGTCCTGGCTGTGTGGATTGGGGCATTGTTGTGCTGAAAATGCTATTTGAGATTCCCAAATAAGTTTTTAAAAACGGGAAACTCAGTTTTAAGAACGCTATTGTAATTTTCCACGTTCATCTTTAGGGTTAAAAACTGCAGTTCGCAGTTGCCTTTATAGGATATGGCTCCCCATACCATTACTCCTCCAACCCGGCTATGTAAGCGATTTAGATGATGCTCTTCCTTGCGTAAATCGTGGAAATAATAATTATGTCCGTCAGGACCCTCTAGGTTAAATTTTTTTTCGTCTGAAAATACGACGCTATGCCACTCATTGGACCATGTCATATGCGTTCGAGCAAACTTAAGGCTTTGATTGGGGGCGTCGGAGTACAGGCTCTATAAAGCCGATATCAGAGGTAAAAGGCGAACTTAAATCCTTGCCAAAAAGAACCTTAACCTCTTTTTGCTACCTAATTTGAGCAATGAATACTATGTAGCCGCTGCAATGGAGAGCTCAAAGGGACCTCGAAGGGTTTGCTCGGCGTATATGGGCCACGACCAGAATGCCCTCCCCGACACCCGCTACTCAAACAGTTGGTGGAAGACAGCGAGAAGCACAAGATCGGCCTGATAATAGGGTGAGATGATTCATCATCATTCATCAATGATGATGATGGGCGTTGGCATAGATTTTATCCTACGCTCAAACCTTCTGGCACAAAACCCACCTTCATCGTCAAGAAGAGAAAGGAGGTACTTGACATTACTCTTTACTCAGACTCTTTAGCAGATAGGATTGTTAGATGGGAAGTTCTAAAACATACAATTAGTAGTCAATTTTGAGAACTTCACTCAGCTAACACTACGCAATCCTAGGAAGGCAGACTGGGAGCTCTACAAGAAAAAACTAAAAACAGATCCTTGGGTAGCCTCCAACAGAGACGTTAAAAACAGGGAAAACCTGGACGCCTTGGTGGGCACGCTAACGGCGGCATGCGCCAGGGAATTCAATAAGGCCTGCCCCACAAGCAGATCGGGCAATGGCAAGTCACAGAAACCACCATGCTGGCTTCAAACACTTGCCCCTTTAAGGCCAAGGCCCGTAAAGCCTTTAACTTTGCTACTGAAGAAAACATAAAAAAATCCTGGGAGGCGTATACAGTACAACAAAGAACTGCGTAGGGTAAAGAGGAATGCTTGGACCAAGATCTGCACGAGCATTCAATGACACGTTCCAAAGAAGGAGGGAGAGCCCCTGACGTATCTTTGAATATACTCTCCTCCTAGTGTGGCCTCAAGAGTCCTTTTTATCTGCTTTATTAGGCGAACGGATTGATCCAACTCTCGTCAGCGCATTAGTTATTGAACATTACAGGATGTTGTTAAACGCACCTTCTATGTCTAGAAAAGCAATAAGTGCGTATTTCTTGTCACTAAGTGCCTTTTCGACGAACGTAGTGATCTCTCAGAGAGCCGTCTCCGTGGATCGGCCCTTTCTATACGCGTTCTGTGATCCCGAAATGTCATCTGGTCTATTGGTTAGATGATTGTGGAGGCTCGTGAGGAGCAGTGTGAAAACAACCTTCGTCAGCAACCACGACTCGGGCACGATTCAAATTTGGAATTCCCCATTTGGAAGGTGAAAGTTTCGCGAAATTTACAATTCGGTTACGTCTGAAAATGCAGAAATGCAATTTCGGTTCCACTAAGGCCGAAATTTAAGAGATCTGTTAAAAAGATAAAATCATTGACTCCTGGACTTCTTTGGAATTGAAGAAAAATATACTTAAGAAAGATCATACATTGACTGAGATAATTGAAGCTTGTAGAGTTGAAGAAAAAATTAATTATAATTATAATTAGTAATTATAATCTATGATTTCTAAGTCGGCAACAGGAAAAATAAGTAAAATATCGTCCCGGCAACTGAGCAAGGGTACGGAATGCGATAGATGTGGTCAAATGGGTCACTCTGACAATAACTTGAACTGTCCTGCGCAACAAGTAAAATGCAAAACAAATGCTTGCGGTTCGGGCACTTTGCCCGCAAGTGCAGAACGAATCTCAAGCGCCAGCCCACACAGCCGAGCGACGGTAGTACCTAGCGATCACGGATAGATGTGCGGCGTGTGCAAGATGAATGCGCTTCTTCCGAAACGAAACCGACCAAAAAAGAATGTTTCCGGATTTTCAGCGATGATGAAAGCGATAAACTGATAGAGTGTTCAATAGTAAGGCAGCTTGTTCCCCTTATCATCGACTCGGGTTCGCGCTTTACTCTGATATTAATGAAAGTAAAGAAAGCAGTAGCTTTCAACATTAAATCCAACACGGAGAGACCATTTCGGGGTTATGCTTCAAACCAATTACTTAAAGTAATTTGTGTGTTCGAGGCTCCCATATCAACAGGCTCAGATAATGAGATCATTTCTTCATTTTATGTAATTGAAAATGGAAAACAATCATTACTGAGCCGAGAAACAGCGATTAAATGTAACGTTTAAGCATTTGGCTAACAGGTAAGCCAAGCCGAGTGCATTACTCCATGTAATGCGCTTGTTGTAATTTTAAAAAAATAATAAAAAAAAAAAAAAGAAAACAAAATGCCTAAAAGTAAACCCCAGTTAGTTAAGCTTGGTATAGAAAAAATAGCAAAACAAAAAAGCTTGGTTAAGCTTAAAGTTCTTTATCTATTGATAATCAATTATCTAGCTAGAATTTATCATTTAAGTTTCGGTCTAAGCGTAGAATAAGCAGCGGCCAAGTTCTTTTTCTCTTGTGGCTGCTAAGATAAGCGCATCGCTCGCGGTTAAAATCAAAGTATATATTTAACCCCGGAAAAAAAAAGGAAATAAGACACGTGGTGGGGAATTTCCACATGAGTTTCCCAAACCTTAAACTCCGAATAAAGTGAGCTGCGCTCAGTGCATTAAAAGTGAATTAAATTTTTTTGTGGTGCCAATTCAAGGTAAATAAAACCTTTGTATTCGGCCTCACGTGTTTTTTTGTTCAATTCGACTTATTTTTTTTAGGTCGAATTGGCACCCAGTAAGAATCAAATTTTTATTGTTCTTACATTGGGAATAAGTTTATAAGTCCCCAACTAGCCAGTTTTACCCCTAAGAAGGGCTTGCAGCGCCACACCGCGGGATCAGATGGATTAATTTAACGTGGTGTGAGAAATTAAATTTTCTTTGGATGTAAGGTGCATGTGCCAATAATTTTCCATCATTAACTAAAACCCGCCAATGGCCAGCATATGCACCCCAATTATTTTCATCATCCAATGACGTCACTCATCGCCCCAAGACAGTTATGCCTGTCCAATGTTGGTTTCTGGAATTATTAATTTGTTTTAGTTATTTTTATTTTGGTAGTAATCATTTTTTTGAGCTTGGAGTTTAATAATGTAAGGAAAAACCGTTTCCAGTTCCCTTGATTTTATATTTCTTAGTTAATTACTTAAATACTAAAAATGAATGGTTCGGAAATATTAATCAGTTTGGTGAATATATATATATACGTAAATACGCAAAAATAACCTTTAAACCCCAAAATTATAGATTCATCGCTCAAACCGACAAAAGATCTTATAGACGTGGCAAATAAACTCGATGTAAGTGAAAAGAAAAAAAAACATTATTCCAAATTAAAAATTTTTTTTTGTGGTAATGCCGATTTTTCTCAGTGTACCAAAAGCTTTTCACGAAAGATTTGTATTTCCCTAACGGTGATATAGAACCATGCGGTTTGCAATTAAAATACCGAACAATGGTACACTGAAAAAAATTATGGCGCGTAAATGCTAACGTTGTTGATTTTATATATATTTTCTTTTTTGAATATATTCCCCAATATTAATTTACGGCCTTTCGCAATAACATAAAAAAAGAAAAATTTATTTATTTTTGATCATAAATTAATGAATTAATATTTAATAAAAATTAATGGAATCTTGGAATATTATTTCTATATTATATTTTTGGCTGAGTTCCACAATTAAAAACATTGCTAATGTTAATTAAAATCTCTTACTATCAAATTTGAATTGAAAATAAATAAGTTACTTAAAGACATTTTAAGACATAAATTTAGGAAATAATATTAGAGAATACATGCTATGGAAGACCAGATTCTCTTAATAAACATTGTTCTTAATAGCCATTTATATTATTATTTCATTATTATTAATTCAACTTATGCCGACTAATAGAGATACAAATTCTAAGATAATTTTTTTTCGATTATAACCTAACTACTAAATACATTTAATTTTATACTTACTTTTAATTTAATTAATAAATTGAAAATAAATAAGTTACTTAAAGACATTTTAAGACATAAATTTAGGAAATAATATTAGAGAATACATGCTATGGAAGACCAGATTCTCTTAATAAACATTGTTCTTAATAGCCATTTATATTATTATTTCATTATTATTAATTCAACTTATTATTCCTTATGCCGACTAATAGAGATACAAATTTTAAGATAATTTTTTTTCGATTATAACCTAACTACTAAATACATTTAATTTTATACTTACTTTTAATTTTCCCTTTTTTTTCCTTGTGCAACCTTGTAACTATGAATAAATTTTATAACGTTTAAAAATGAATTGCTAAATCTCTTATCAGTGGGATCACCAATAATTATTTCGCGGAACTGGTGATCATGGAAGGGTGGGCAAAAGCTGTTGCAAAACATCCGCCCAGCTTTACGTCATCTCAACAGCGCAGTGACAACGGCCTTAATTACTTTGAATGTCGAAAGCAATGCAAGAATCCTTTTTGTCCCACTTCCCGCTATTTCCTTCAATACGTACTAACACCCCCCGCACGCGAATTTCTTTTAAATAATCGATTGATAACTGCGAGCGAGTAGCACAAGGACCCTAGAGATCCACTCCCATCTACCGACCAAAAAGCCGGGACCAGCGCGTGCAACTTCCTTGCAGCTACACTACCATCTGCCCGCTTACATGGTTACATGTTACAATATTATTTAAAATGGCGCCCAACGTGGGGCCGTTTAAGGGTGCCCAAGAAAATAAAATGTACAAAAATTAAGATACCTTTGTCATTCCATCCGACATATACCCTCGTACGTATTAGTTAGTTTCGGATGCCACTTCGGATCCAAGAAATTCTCATAGACTTCAAGGCCAAGTGTTTAACTCCGATAACTATGTAGATACTGTGGTTAAGCTCCGACTTCCTGGATGCGTTGCATCTTTAATTGGATATAACTCCGGAGTCAACGCGGCTTAACCTAGTTCCGGTGTTTAAGCAGAGATGGTAAAGTTTAAGCGTAATTGAATTGGCGGATTTCAAGCCGCAGTCATTCCTTAAAATTTCCATCATGTGCTTTTCTCCGTTGTGGTTGAGAGATAAATCTGATTTGGAATATATCTTTGTCTGATGCAGGCGCCTTTCCAACAGAATATCCTCTCTTACCTAAGTCCGTATACTCTTCGAGCCACAACAGGGGATGTGGCTCGAAGAGTATACGGACTTGGAATATACCTTTTGTCTGATGCAGACACTTTTCCAACGGAATCCTTCATGGCCATGGCTCAATCCTTATATTCAAAGCTTTGAAAATTCTTCTGGAAGATGTCCAATGATTCGGAAGATGGACCGCCGAAGTGTTACGAGGCTAACGAGTATAAAAACAATTAGGATCTTGCAACACTTTCGTTCATAAAAAGACAAAAATACAAATTATTTCCTACCAGCCAGAAGCAGAATGTATGACTCCCAGATTTTCTTTCGAATTTTTAACTCTTGAATTCATATATTCTTATATTATTATTTTTATAAAGTCATTCTTCTGATGTTGATGACAGGTTAGAAGTAAAATTAACAGGCATCCGGTTTTCACTTTCGGTTTTCGTTTTCGTTTTGAAAATGAAAAAATTGGAGCTCCCATTTTTACTTTCACAAGATTTTTTCGTATTCCAAAACGAAAAAATTTGTCTTGCCGAAATGAAAAGTAAATGCCTTTTTCTATATTAAATCGGATCTTATTTGCAAAAGGAAAAAAAGTAGTTGACTTTTTGATTTATTGTCGTTCTTTTAAGACCTCTAGAAGATCAATTAGGCTTGTAATTATTTTTAAAACGAGTAATTTCTGACCCCACCTCAAATTTGGATATCAAATTTTGCCGTCGGCAACAAAAATTTTCGTTTTGGTGAACGACCGATAAGTCTGACACCATAAGTTATCGCCTAAGCTGCCATACTTTTGATAGAATAAAAAAGCAAGTTAAAAATACTTGTATAATCAAATGGATGGCGATAAATTTGTTGAAATTGGGTAAAATATGTTTTTAAAAATTAATTAATTTAATTTAATTAGTTATGTTCTAAAAGTGTATAACAAAAATTGTTGAAAACACCGGAATGAAATGAAAATGAAACCCATTGAAAAGGTGGCATCCCCTTAACTTGGCTTTTCTGGCTTTTCCCCTTAATTCTTTTGGCAACGAAAGATGTAATTGAATATAAAAAAGGCATTTTTTCGCGTTGTTTGCTGCTGACTACACCTCAAATCACCTGTATCGGCAGCAAGAAGTTATGAGAAATGAAACGTTTCGATAGCAAAACGATAACTAAAAACTTGTGAAAACCGGAGCACCTAAAAACGAAAATCTCGGTTTTGGTCCCAAAACGAAAACGAAAACTGAAAGTGAAAACCGGAGCATGCCTGTAAATTCTAAAATTACTAGGTAACCAAATTACATTAAGGAAACCCCGAAATGGTGTTATCCCATAGCACAGAGAATTTGTCTCATACGAGTGATACAGGAGAACATTGTTTTATTTGCTCCGAAATAATAGTTTACCAAGCGCAATTATTAACTACATCTTGTGGGCATATCTTTCACCGTGCGTGTTACAATTCCAAAGTAGGAAAGTCAAAAAGGTGTCCCGTCTGTAAACAGGAACTAACCCAATCCAATTCAGCATCTGTTGAAAACCTTAGTTCAGATCGATTATCTATTACAAGCACCCTCATGGCTTCAACATCTCAATCTCTACAGACTCGACTCCAAACAAAACGTATGGCTGCCGTGCAACAGTCAGAGGTCCAATTTAGACTCGAACAATATGGCTCAGACCATCACCAACCAACCGCAAGAACCAAACAATACGGCTGAAACGGTACCCTCAACTCTTGCCGAAGCAATAAAAGCAGCCATGACAGAACAAACTCAGATGATAGCTTCTAGCTTAACCGATCAGACTAACAAGATAATCCAAGCACTTTCAGGTTGCCTTCGTGATAGAAGTTTAGCTGGATCAGCCAATGAATCTCCATCTATAGGCCATCGGTGGCAAAATCGGGTTTGCCATTACAGAATCCACCGGAAACAAGATCAGAACCCTTCATAGGATTACCAACTCAGTTGCCTCATCCAAATCATTATGAAGTACGACCCGATCGGGTAAGCCAAATAATGGCAAATTGGAAACTCAGATTCACTGGAAGGTCTTCTATGTCAGTTGAAGACTTTATCTATCGTGTAGAGGCTCTGACAATCCAAACTTTAGAGGGGGATTTTAATTTAACGGCCAAATATGCCAGTAATTTGTTCGAGGGCAGTGCTAGCGAATGGTTTTGGCGATATCACAAAAGTGTCACAGTACTTAACTGGCCAGGTCTGTGTCAGGCCCTTCGTGGACAATTTAACGATGATAGGACCGATAGGAGTATTAAGTCAGAAATAGAACACCGCAAGCAACGTCATAATGAACTGTTTGACGATTTCTATGGGGTCATAGCGGCCCTAGCCGACAAAATTTCAACCCCACTATCTGAAGCTTCCCTAGTGGAAACATTAAGATATATTTTATTACCAGAAATTCAACATGAAATATTGTACGTCCCTACAACTACTCTCAAGGAGTTAAAAACAGTGGTCCGCACAAGAGAAATGTTCTTAAGAACTGTCTCAAAACCGAATTCACTATCGACTTCTCGACCCAATCCTAGGCGACAAGTCAGTTCTCTTCAGAACCCAGAGGTGGCACCTTCATCAGACGAGGACTCAGGTCAGGATGAATATGAGCTGTCTGCGCTTGATGTTTCCTGCTGGAACTGTGCCGCTAAAGGTCACAGATATCAAGAATGTCTGGCTGATCGAAAAATATTCTGTTATGGTTGTGGGAAGGCCGATACGTATAAACCTACATGTCGGACTTGTAACCCAAACGCTCAAAAAAACCACCAAGGGCGTGCACCACAGAAAAGTGCACGCAAACAGTTAATCAGCATAGCGACCAATACAGAGTAACACTTTCCGACGACCTCACGTCTGTAGGCCCACTACCGCAACCTAAATGTATACCATTCCCTATATCTAGGATAGGCGTTAAGAGAAAACGGTCTACTGGTCGTCGAGAAGCTTTTAAAAAACAATGTAAAATAGAAAAGAAATTAATCCTTTCATCCATATTAGATAATCCTCTTGACTTACGTCCTCACGCTCAAGTGATGCTTTGTGGAAAGTCTGTAGTTGGGTTAATGGACACTGGTGCTTCAGTAAGTTGCATAGGTGGTAGGCTTGCAAACGATCTACTTCAGGAAAATATTAAATACAAGTTATTGACCTCCAAAATCAAAACTGCTGACGGAAAAAGTCAAACTATAGTCGGGAAATTTTCAACTGACATTACTTACAGAGGAGAGACAAAAACCCTGTGTTTTTAATTGGTGCCTACGTTAGTCGAAGACCTATATCTAGGAATTGACTTTTGGACCGCCTTTGACTTACTCCCAATGCATCTGTTAACCAAAAATCTTAATCTAGCCTCCATCAGCGATCCAAGTATGAGAGAACTTTCTAAGGATCAACAGAATTCATTGCAGAATGTTATCAAATTATTCCCGTCATTTTCAAAACAGGGACTAGGACGTACATCGTTAATTTCACACTCGATCGATGTAGGAGGAGCTAAACCGATTAAGCAGCGACATTATGCCGTGTCGCCGGCAATTGAAAACTTATGTATGACGAGCTCGATCGAATGCTCGAATTAGGAGTTATTCAAGAATTTAACAGCTCTTGCTCATCTCCAGTAGTGTTAGTGAAGAAACCAGGAAAAGTAAGACTCTGCGTAGATAGTAGGAAGGTGAATTCCGTCACCGTAAAGGATGCATATCCGATGTCGATAATCGATGGTATCCTAAGTAGATTACCAAAAGCTGAATTCATTACTAGCCTCGATTTAAAGGATGCTTTTTGGCAAATACCTCTAGACCCGAAATCTCGCGATAAAACCGCTTTCTCAGTACCCGGACGTTCGTTGTATGAATTTGTGGTCATGCCATTTGGACTCACTAATGCCCCGCAGTCCATGTCGCGACTTATGGATAAAATAGTTCCAGCCGACTTAAGTAATGAGGTTTTTATATATTTAGATGACTTACTCATTGTCTCCGATACCTTCGAACGACATCTTGAAGTCTTATCGGTAGTCGCTTCCAACCTGGCTCGGGCGAATCTGACAATTAATGTTGAAAAAAGTAAATTCTTTCGGAAAGAGGTAAAGTATTTAGGACACGTGATAGGTAATGGTATTATTAGTACCGATCCTGACAAAATAGCTGCAGTAAGAGATTACCCAACACCCCGTTTGGTTAAGCAGGTTCGAAGATTACTTGGTATGACCGGATGGTATCATAAGTTTATTAAAGATTATTCCGCTATTACTTCCCCGTTGACAGACACCTTGAAAACCAACCGGAAGTTTGAGTGGACAAGTGAAGCCCAGGGGGCTTTTGAGTCCATAAAGGCAAGCATGTGTGCAGCCCCAGTACTGCACAGCCCCAATTTTTCTCTCCCGTTCTCACTTCATTGCGACGCAAGTCACACCGGAGTAGGTGCAGTCTTAATGCAAGTGAATAAAGATGGTGCAGAGGTGCCGATCGCTTTCATGTCAAAGAAGCTAAATCGTTGTCAACGCCAATACACCGTTACCGAGAAAGAGTGTTATGCTGCTGTGTTGGCCGTCAAAAAATTTAGAGCTTATGTCGAAGGACAGGATTTTGAAAAAAAAGTCACAGATCATGCCTCCTTAAAAAGGCTTATGACCCAGGCAGATCTAAGCTCGCGTCTCGCTCGTTGGTCCCTTAAGCTTCAAGGATTCCAATTCAAGATACATCATCGAAAAGGTACTCACAATGTAGTCCCAGACGCTCTCTCGCGAACCTTTACCGAAGACTTGTCAACCCTTGCTTGTGATAGCCTAATAGTTGACGTCAATTCCTCCGAATTCGATTCCACCGAATACGATTCGCTTAGGAGGAAGATCCGACTTAATAACTCTTCTCTACCGGATCTCAAAATCCAAGGTAAACATATAAACCGACGCTCCAAACATGCAGAGGATACCAAAATTTCCGATGACCAATGCTGGAAACTTTGGGTTCCACGCCCACTCGTACCGAAGCCCATTAAGACTGCTCATGGAGACCCATTACATGCCCACGGGGGTATAAACAAAACCATAGAAAGGCTCCGACGATATTATTTCTGGCCTAACATGGTCAACGACATAAAAACTTTTTTCAACAGTTGCGATATTTTTAAGGCCACGAAACACCCTAATCGATCGTTTAAACCTCCTATGGGAAACACTGGAATACCCCAGCGTTTCTTTCAGAAGATATTTGTTGATTTTTTAGGACCATATCCACGAAGTAAATCGGGAAATGTAGGTATATTTGTGGTGCTCGACCATCTCACTAAGTTTCCTTTTTTGAAACCAGTCCGCAAGTTTACCGCCGACTCGATTGTGCGATATTTGGAAGAAGATCTTTTTCGTTGTTTTGGGGTTCCAGAATATGTGGTTTCTGATAATGGAGTTCAGTTTAAATCGCAAACTTTTAATTGCTTGTTAAACAAATATAATATCAGACATACATATACGGCATTTTATTCCCCACAGGCAAACGCGTCGGAAAGAGTGAATAGATCAGTTCTTTCAGCCATAAAGGCTTACATAAACCCAAATCAGAGTAACTGGGACGAAAACCTTAGTAGCATTAACTGCGCTCTACGATCTGGAGTTCATCTGGACATAAACATGAGCCCGTATAAGCTAACGTTTGGTCAACACATGGTCACGAACGGCGAAACCTTTCAACTACTACGAGATTTAGGTATGCTAGAAGATCGAAGTGTCCAATTTAATAAGGAAGACTCCCTAGACATTTTACGTAGTAAAGCCCAGAATACCATGATAGCTCAACGTAATCGGAATGAAAGGTTCTACAACACACGAACCAGGGAGGTATCTTTTAAAGTAGGTCAAGAAATTTTCCGACGCAATTTCTAACAAAGCAATTTCGCAAAAGGGTTTAGCTCCAAGCTGGCTCCCAATTACCTTAAAGCGCGAGTGCGAAGGAAATTAAGAAAGGTATATTACGAGCTAGAAGATCTACAAGGCCGCCTGATCGGGAATTTCCATGCCAAAGATTTTAAGCCATAAGCGTAGACAACAAGCGGGAATCTTTCTTGTGTTGTTCCACCCCAAGTTAGATTTTAGTGGGGGGGGAAAATGTAATGCGCTTGTTGTAATTTTAAACAAATAATAAAAAAAACAAGAAAGGAAAGCTAACTTCAGGCGGAGCCGAAGTTTATATACCCTTGCAGTTAAAACCGGATATATATCGCAAACATCGGATATAGTTGGCAGATCCTTATGATTACATCATAATAAAACCAATTTACTAAAATACAAAATCTAAAATAAGTCCCAAACTTCTATCTTCAAAAATACGAAAGTTGATATTTCTACCAAGTACCATTTCCGATCGTTCAGTTATATGGCAGCTATAGGATATAGTCGACCGATCCTAATGAAATTCGGTAGGTCGGATCAACTGGCCAATAATAGAATCTGTATTAAGTTTCAGCTTTCTATCTTCAAAAACACGAAAGTTAGGTCATTTCCGATCGTTCAGTTATATGGCAGCTATAAGATATAGTCGGCCGATCCTTATGAAATTTGGCATGTCACAATAATTTGCCAAAAATAGCTCTCATGTCAAATTTGAACTCTCTAACTCTAAAAACACCAAAGTTATACCATTTCCGATCAATCAGTTATATGGCAGCTATAGGATATAGTCGGCCGATCCGGGCCGTTCCGACTTATATACTGCGTGCAAAGAAAAGAAGGGTGTGTGCAAAGTTTCAAGACGATAGCTTCAAAACTGAGAGACAAGTTCGCGTAGAAACGGACAGACAGACAGACAGACAGACGGACAGACGGACAGACGGACATGCTCATATCAACTCAGGAGGTGATCCTGATCAAGAATATATATACTTTATAGGGTCGGAGATGTCTCCTTCACTGCGTTGCACACTTTTGGACAAAATTATAATACCCTCTGCAAGGGTATAAAAAAAGAAAACAAAATGCCTAAAAGTAAACCCCAGTTAGTTAAGCTTGGTATAGAAAAAATAGTAAAACAAAAAAGCTTGGTTGAAAAAAAGGTTAAAGTTCTTTATCTATTGATAATCAATTATCTAGCTAAAATTTATCATTTAAGTTTCGGTCTAAGCGTAGAATAAGCAGCGGTCAAGTTCTTTTTCTCTTGTGGCTGCTAAGATAAGCGCATCGCTCGCGGTTAAAATCAAAGTATATATTTAACCCCGGAAAAAAAAAGGAAATAAGACACGTGGTGGGGAATTTCCACATGAGTTTCCCAAACCTTAAACGCCGAATAAAGTGAGCTGCGCTCAGTGCATTAAAAGTGAATTAAATTTTTTTGTGGTGCCAATTCAAGGTAAATAAAACCTTTGTTTTCGGCCTCACGTGTTTTTTTGTTCAATTCGACTTATTTTTATACCCTTGCAGAGGGTATTAAAATTTTGTCCAAAAGTGTGCAACGCAGTGAAGGAGACATATCCGACCCTATAAAGTATGTATATTCTTGATCAGGATCACCTCCTGAGTTGATATGAGCATGTCCGTCTGTCCGTCTGTCCGTCTGTCTGTCCGTTTCTACGCGAACTAGTCTATCAGTTTTAAAGCTATCGACTTGAAACTTTGCACACACCCTTCTTTCCTTTGCACGCAGTATATAAGTCCGATCCGGGCCGTTCCTATATCCTATAGCTGCCATATAACTGATTGATCGGAAATGGTATAACTTTAGTGTTTTTAGAGTTAGAGAGTTCAAATTTGACATGAAAGCTATTTTTGTAAAAATAATACGACGTGCCAAATTTCATAGGGATCGGCTGACTATATCTTATAGCTGCCATATAACTGAACGATCGGAAGTGACCCAACTTTTGTGTTTTTGAAGATAGAAAACTGGAACTTGGTACACATTTTTGGTACACAGTCAGTCAATCCGACTTACCAAATTTCATAACGATCGATCAAGTTAGCTTTCCTTCTGGTTTTTAGGTCGAATTGGCACCCAGTAAGAATCAAATTTTTGTTGTTCTTACATTGGGAATAAGTTTATAAGTCCCCAACTAGCCAGTTTTACCCCTAAGAAGGGCTTGCAGCGCCACACCGCGGGATCAGATGGATTAATTTAACGTGGTGTGAGAAATTAAATTTTCTTTGGATGTAAGGTGCATGTGCCAATAATTTTCCATCATTAACTAAAACCCGCCAATGGCCAGCATATGCACCCCAATTATTTTCATCATCCAATGACGTCACTCATCGCCCCAAGACAGTTATGCCTGTCCAATGTTGGTTTCTGGAATTATTAATTTGTTTTAGTTATTTTTATTTTGGTAGTAATCATTTTTTTGAGCTTGGAGTTTAATAATGTAAGGAAAAACCGTTTCCAGTTCCCTTGATTTTATATTTCTTAGTTAATTACTTAAATACTAAAAATGAATGGTTCGGAAATATTAATCAGTTTGGTGAATATATATATATACGTAAATACGCAAAAATAACCTTTAAACCCCAAAATTATAGATTCATCGCTCAAACCGACAAAAGATCTTATAGACGTGGAAAATAAACTCGATGTAAGTGAAAAGAAAAAAAAACATTATTCCAAATTAAAAATTTTTTTTTGTGGTAATGCCGATTTTTCTCAGTGTACCAAAAGCTTTTCACGAAAGATTTGTATTTCCCTAACGGTGATATAGAACCATGCGGTTTGCAATTAAAATACCGAACAATGGTACACTGAAAAAAATTATGGCGCGTAAATGCTAACGTTGTTGATTTTATATATATTTTCTTTTTTGAATATATTCCCCAATATTAATTTACGGCCTTTCGCAATAACATAAAAAAAGAAAAATTTATTTATTTTTGATCATAAATTAATGAATTAATATTTAATAAAAATTAATGGAATCTTGGAATATTATTTCTATATTATATTTTTGGCTGAGTTCCACAATTAAAAACATTGCTAATGTTAATTAAAATCTCTTACTATCAAATTTGAATTGAAAATAAATAAGTTACTTAAAGACATTTTAAGACATAAATTTAGGAAATAATATTAGAGAATACATGCTATGGAAGACCAGATTCTCTTAATGAACATTGTTCTTAATAGCCATTTATATTATTATTTCATTATTATTAATTCAACTTATGCCGACTAATAGAGATACAAATTCTAAGATAATTTTTTTTCGATTATAACCTAACTACTAAATACATTTAATTTTATACTTACTTTTAATTTTCCCTTTTTTTCCTTATGCAACCTTGTAACTATGAATAAATTTTATAACGTTTAAAAATGAATTGCTAAATCTATTATCAGTGGGAGTCATACAGGATGAAGATGGCAGGTGAAATTAGATAGCCGATTTCTTTGGGATCACCAATAATTATTTCGCGGAACTGGTGATCATGGATGGGTGGGCAACGGCTGTGGCAAAACATCCGCCCAGCTTTACGTCATCTGCTGCAACTTCGACAGCGCAGTGACAACGGCCTTAATTACTTTAAATGTCGAAAGCAATGCAAGAGTCCTTTTTGTCCCACTTCCCGCTATTTCCTTCAATACGTACTAACCCCCCCGCACGCGAATTTCTTTTAAATAATCGATTGATAACTGCGAGCGAGTAGCACAAGGACCCTAGAGATCCACTCCCATCTACCGACCAAAAAAGCCGGAACCAGCGCGTGCAACTTCCTTGCAGCTACACTAGCATCTGCCCGCTTACATGGTTATATGTTACATCCATTTCCCAAGTGGAAAGGAGTAACAGTTGTTAATAAGTTATTAATTGACCCTAGCATTACGCCCATACAACAGTCATTGAGACGTATACCGGCTGCTATCGAAGTCAAGGTACTGTCTAAACTAGAGGAGGCTCTAAGCAGCGACATAATAGAGCCAGTGGTCGGTCACAGCCCTTGCATCTCGCCTATCTTAATAGCTTTTAAAAAGAATGGCAAAATCCGGTTGTTTTTGGATAAACGGATGGCCAATCGAGCGGTGATGAGGGAACACTACCTACTTTTGAAATATTTATGACAAGGTTGAAAGAAGCTACATACTTTTCAAGGCTCGATTTGAAAGATGCATATCATTAATTAGAACTGGATGAGCAAGCCGACATTTATTTCCCCAAGGGGCTTGTTCCGCTTCAAACAATTAATGTCCGGAATAAATTAAGCGCCTGAGGTATTCCAGAGTCGGCTTGAGAAATTATTGTTCCAATGTTCTTCATTACATAGTCGATGTCAAACTTATTGAATCAAATGAAGATGACCATGACAAGACCGTCAGAAAGTCCGGACAATATTCAAAAATAATAATGTATCATGATGTGTTACTAAATGACTCAAAATGTGTTTTTGGAAAACACACCGGTTAAGATTTTTATTCCGGTAAGGAATGCAAAGATCAATGAAAGCGCAGACCAACCTTCTTCTTCATCGAGCTCCTTTCAGAAACTGAAAAAAAGAAACCATTCAATAAATATATGAGCATAAGATAAACGACAAATGCGCGTAAGAAAGAGAGTAAGAAATTTTTGCGTCCATTTTCGTTGTATGAAGTGAGTAGTCTATATGCTGCATAATTACTGATGATAGCTATATAGTTAGCCGATCCTTACGAAATTTGGTATGTCGTATTATTTTTGCAAAAACAAAATCCTAAGATTTCTCTAACTTCAAAAACACCAAAGTTATAGCATTACAAATCAATCTGTTATATAGCAGATATTGAATATAGTCGGCAGGTCCTGGCCGTTCCGATTTAAGTATATACAAGCAAAGGAAGGAAGGGTGTGTGGAAAGGTGAGGTGATCCTGGTCAAGAATGTATATCAGTGGCGCTCATCCCATTGCTCTCGCTGCTCATTTGTTTTTGTAAATGTTCATGCATACGAAGTTGTGTGAGACTGCTCACGCCATAAGGTTCATTACTCACGCCATAAGCTTCGTTCCTTCCAGCCAGTTTAGCCATTTTAGCTTATTTCAGGCTAGATCTAACATATTCGAAAATGATATAGCTGATAAAATAGCCTGAAATCTAGCATATTTTCAAATTAATTTTGCATATTCTAGCAATAAGAGTTTTCGGGAATTTTTAACGTTTTAAAAAAAATTTGTTTTGCTAATGAATATCGAAACTAGTATTTGTATTGATGCGTAAAATTACCGTGAGTTTATTTTTTGTTATTGATGGTGTGTGTAATCGGTGTTGTTGTGTGCTTGTGCATATCTAGTTTCTAGTATCAGGCCCGGCAGGACACGTTCGGCCCGAGTGGGTAGTCTTCCTCCGAGTGGAGGAAAAAAAAAAGAAAAATTTTCATCATTTTTATAGTTTATATTAATAAGTCTATTTGAAACATGTATTTTTGTTGAGATCTTTCTACATATACGTAAACAAAATCGTGTCATTTTTGTAGCTTTGGCGGAGATCGTACTATCGACTTCGTTGTCCACCGATCGATCATCGAGGAATTTCAGAACTTCAGGATAATTCGCCTTGATTATCTTGAGAGGCCGTATTCTTATCGCTCATCTGCAAAATATTAATGAGAAGGTTTCAAAATAGGTTTGAAGGTTTTTTTACAATATGTGACGAAATTTTCGATCGTAGTTTTTACCTTGTCGGGTTGAAGACTGCGATAAAAGAAACATTTTCGTTGTTCTTTTCCATCGCTTCAGTCTGCAACTCCTTGAATTGTGCAACGCATTTTGGTGAATCTCGGATAAAGTTTATCTAATCCTTGATTGACCCTATGAATTTTCTGGCTGGTTGTACCTTTTCAATTGAATCTTGTACAACAAGATTCAGGTTATGGGCATTGCAGTGCACAAACAAAGCTCGAGGTTCCTTCTCACGTATGCTCGAGGTTCCTTCTCGCGCCTGCAATCCAGAAATTTTTCCAGAAACATTGGATGCCCCGTCGTAGCACTGGCCTCTTAGTTTTGAAAGAAGCCACGAGTTCACGAAAATGTTGTCAACAAGAAAATTCTTATTTGCAACTAAATCATCGGAAACGGAGGCATCTTTATCTATTCGTGAGGCATCTGTGGTTTCACCTAGTAGAATCGAAAAATGCTCCGCTCTTCTTATATCGTCCATGATTTTTGACAAAATTGAAGTCGCCATCAGATCGAGTATTTCATTTTGACTTTCATGATCAAGCCATCTGTATCCATCTCTCTGCAACCAGGAATTCAGTTCAGGAACGTCTTCCGAGTGAGCCTTCAAGAACGCCATGAAATTGGAATTTTCGTCATTCTTGTCTCCTCTTAAAGGCAAACCCTGTTTTTTTTTAGAGTGCTGAAAATTTTTAGTAACGCCGTTCTATTCTTCATTATCTTCTTCATTGCCAGTGCTTCGGTGCAATTGATGTGTAGAACACTTGACGAATGTTTCTTCATCCGATATGACCCATGCTTCCAGTTTGAAAATCCATCATAGACTCAGGCTTGTTTTGATTTCACAGCCTGCGAGTCGAAATTAGCGATCAATTGCCGTTCACAAGCTTCAGTAGCAAATTGGTAGAGAGTTTTTGTTGAGTTCAAGCCACGGATAGGTTTTTTTCCACTGTGTAAAAGTTGAAATAATCATTTAAAAATATATCTTTATTATTTAAGTTATATATTCATTATACATTTTATGATACATTTCACGTTGTATCATAAAGTAAGTTTATTTTAAGGCACTTTTGTTTACGTATAGAGCTCCATTTTGGAACTTTGATGAAATATAAATACATGTAATGAACAACGTTGAGCTGGTGGTGATGCAAACTGTTTGTCCCGCACGCGTTGAATTCCGGCTATATCTCGTCGGCAAATGTCGTGGTGCTCTTTAGAGGACACAGATTACGGGTGCTCACTTGTATCTTTAATAATTAAAATTTATCGCGTGCGAATTGGTAACGATTCAAAATCGGCCGGAAAAGAGATAACATGAAAATCGGACAGACGGATGAGAAAAAGGAAATAGAACTTCTCGCTAGACATACCACGCCCCTAGATATAAACAGGGTGTTATTAGCCCTCCCTACCATGGCCAATGCTCTTCCGATAAAATCACGCATTAGGCCCCTTTTAATATGTTGAACCTACGACGGCTCTTGGGTCAGCATGGAGTTAAACAGGGTTATTTACTCAGACATTATAATATGGGTTTATTTATATAATAAAAGTAAAGATACGGTATACATTTGAACTGCTCATAAAATATTCTAAAATAAAAGTGTATCTTAATAAAACTTGGGAGATAATTTATACAAAAAAAATTAGATATAAGTGTTTAATAGGTAGTTTTGTTTTTCTTTTCATTTTTAAAATTACTTCAATTCAATATTTAACTTTGTTATTGTTTTTACTTCACTTTAATTCAATATGTATATTTTTTTTATTTAATAATTCTACATTTTTTTGTGGGAGGCTAATTGCATTCAATTATTCATGTGTAGCATAAATTTCAGTAGCAAAAATAATTAAAATAAAAATGTCAAAGATTTAAATTAAATGGTTTAACATGGCTCACCCTAATTATTCCAATGATGAAAGCGCTTCCATTCGTTGGCGGTGATGCTGTAAGTGCTGGTAATCAAATGTAAAAAGAACTGACACAAAAGCAACCAAAATTTTGCACACACAAAAACTTTAACTTCTTTTTTTTTTTTTAAATCCTCCTTTACATGATTCTTAGATTCCCCTACTGATAACTTATTTTACAATTTCTTATGCAAATTTTTTTTGTTTCTTTCTTTACATCTTCTTTACCGTTAAATTTTTTCTTATTAAAACTTTAATTATTTACTCACTTATACGTACTTCATTATTTTAGAGATTTATTTTTAAAAGAATATTCGTTATTAAAAGATTATAATTTTTCTGTTTTTCTTGAATTCTCAAGGTTTTTAAGACTACATTATTATTTGCTGTTAACTGTAAAGGGAGGGTTTTTTCAATATTTCTTCATTATTTCATTATTTCTTTGGTTGCGACACTTTAAAATAAATAAAATAAAAAACTTCGATTTCCCGACAACGATTTGGGTTTTCTTGGGAAACTTAAAACGCTTAGATCGCCATGTGGTTTTGGGGGGAGTTTTCCCCTCTTCCCCGAACCGGGACTTGTGCCTGACGAACCGTACGGAGACCGCGCCAAAGATAAACTGAGCTTGGAGCGGGGATCAATTTTGCTCTGCTCGTTTTTGTCTCCACGGCAGAGATTAATTGAAGATTATTTGAAGGCGCCGTTCCCAACCTGAGAAAGGAACAAAAAAAAATTTTTGTGTTGCATATTCACTTGCTTTGCTCTGCACCTCATCCGAACTTACCCTTAGGGGTCTGGGGAAAAACTATGTAATTGGGACAGAATTTGGCCAAAACGATTCCACTGTCCACTGTTTCACATTAATAAGCCTCGTCACAAAATGGGACACGGATCGGGACTCTTTTCCTTTTATGGCAGCTTAGGACCTTTCTATTGATGCAACCTTTCGGGTCAAGGTATGGTTTCGAAAAGAAAGCATGGAGCGTCTAGCAATGGCCTCCTGCCGGGGCTAGAGCTGGGATTCGTAGAAGACTCTACGTTAACGAAAATGCAGATTCCCGATAAATTAGGATATAATGTTGCCACTTGCAGCAGCTACCTCCCGCTAGGTGGCGCTAGTACCCCATGACCCTGTGGTTCTACGCTCTCCCTTACATACATCACACAGAAACTAGCAAAACATTTGGATTTTTGTCGTATTCTTACATTGTTTGGAAGAATCGTTGTTGTTGTTGTTGTTGTCGTCGTCTCGATATCGACTATCAATATCTGACGCTCGAGAAGACTCGGTTTTCGAGGATTTTTTCTCGATCGGTTGTTGGTCGCCATCCGCAATCCTCCTTCTTCCTTTTCAGCCGCACGACGAATCTATCCAACTGTCGCCTCTCAAGTCTCTTTGCAAAGTACGCACGTTCTTTTTCTTTCAATCTCTAAAAAGCACATCCGAGCGAGAATGAAACGAATATAAGCATATGGTGATATACAGCCGTCGTTGGCATGAATGTGTGTTATATGTGCACGTACACCATGCGCATGCTCCGAGCGCGTATGTTTCCCGCGTGAAATTCAAAATGTGTAAATCGACCAAGTTGATATATGGTAGTTGATTATTTCGAGTGGGTAATTTTACCACTCGGGATTTCTCGAGTGGGTCTAGCCACCCACTCAACCCACTACTGCTGCCGGGCCTGTCTAGTATCTAATTTATGTACGACCACTGATATGTACATTGTACATATTTGTGAAATTCACGAAAAGAAAATGCCTAAAGTGATTAATAAGCAATAATTAAAATTTTTAGAAGCATTTTTCTCAAGACAAAACTACGGAACAGACTCTAGCTTAAATCTTTAAACGCTATTTTAAGCATCTGGTTTGTTTTTAAATTCATAATCAGTTATTTCTTAATTATAGTACATACTTTTAATTTCGCAGGTTTGGATTGCGCAGGCAAGGAAAATGTTGTCACTCATACAACCTACCCGAAAAATATGTACGGCAATTAAAAAAAACGAAAAATACAGCGTTAAAGAAAATTGTGAAATCTCAGATTTGCTTAAAGATCTAGTTCAAGAAAAAAAAATACAAAAGCTGCAAATTGTATTAGTTTTCTTGCATATTGGCATATAGCTTTAGTTTAGCTTATTTTAACTTATTTTTTCAGACTTTAGCTTATTTGGCAGCTCATTCTCTGGCAACACTGTTTTTAGGTCACATTCTATGTCTGATATTTCTATCAGAAGATGAAAAAAGTAGAAAAAAGTAGATGTTATTACTTCATTTCGGGAAGTAAGTACTGCTCCAATTCACAGAAACAAGCGAACCACAGATAAATTATTTTGCCAGCCGAAGTTTGTCTGATGTGGAGAAGCGGTACTCACAAACCGAAAAAGAAAGCTTGGCAGTGGTATGGGCGGTAAAAAGTTTTATTACTATTAGCCGGTTTAGAGTTTGAGTTGGTACCGACCATAAGCCGCTTGAGACAATGCTTAAGCTAACATCAAATATTTAAGCTAAAATGCTGCGGTTACAGACTTATAAATTCAAAGTAATACATAAAGCAGGGAAGCAGAAAACATTTTGACACCTCAGACACCTTGTCTCATCTGTGTAACATTACATCGAAAAAGGATTAGAGTCAAGAGCCGATTATAGAATTTTTCTATGTACTGGAGAGCTCAATCCCTATGTCAATGAGCATATCGGAGAAAGCAGAGAAAAGCATCCTTGACGAAGAACTTTTGGATGCCATTTTGGATGCCGTTTCAAACGGGTCCTTGGATATGCGTGGCTTCCTATTTGTTGGGCCCTTTGCCAAATGGCGAATTTTTACTCGTCTTCATTGATTATTACATGGAGTTTAACTTTGCGTTCTATAATATAACTTCAACGACCATTATCGATATAATGAAAGAAATTTTCTGCCGACTTTGTTTTCCCAAATACCTACGGTCGGACAATGGACGGTAGTACATCAGTAGTGAGTTTAAAGAATATTGCAGGATTTGTATTATAGAGCAGATCAGAACTCCGACTTACTGTCCGCAGGCAAATTGTGGAGCTAAGAAAATAAATAGATCGCTAGTTAAGCGATTAAAGATAGCATATCAAAACAAAAATACCTATAAGGATGAGATACAAAAATTTGTGTTAATGTATAACGTATTGATGAACAAGCATTGCAGGTCCGCAAATAAAGTGTGTAACCAAAAAAGAAGTGAATAATATTTCTATTGTGATTGGAAGTAATTTACGGGTTAAAACAGTTTCGATCCGATTTAAATGGAAGAATACTGCAGTATTCTTCTGATAATTCTTCTGAAAATGAAATTAATAAAGAATAAAACCAATACAATTTGACATGTCTCTTGACTGGCAGACTCTACCTCACATCATGGCGAACGTGACTACATCTGTACCTGTAAACCAAAAAACAATATGTAAAAGCTGAACTGGAAAGAAAGTGGTGGCAGAACACAAAAAAATTTTGAACAATGTGGAATCCGAGAAAAAAACAAAAAATTCAACCGGAAAGAAGAAAATTGACTGGAAAAATGAAGCAAATAAATCTGAGTGAGTAGAGATGGAGCCATGAAAAAAATGAAGAACATGAAGAACAAATTTGATAAAAGAATAGCGTACATTAAGTGGCTATTATTTACAAATCAACCGCCATCCCTCTGGGTAACAGCCGAAAAATTGTAAGAAAAGCTTGATTTCCTTAAATCAAGTCTTGTAAAAAAAAAAAGCCCACGGCTCCAGGTTGCTCAGTAATAATTAAACAAAATAACGGAAAAATAATAACGCGCCCAATTTCAAAACAGCTGACACGAAGAGAAAAAGCTTGTCCCAAGGATTGCTCGGGACCATTCAGCAGATCAACCTGCTTAAAACAGCGAAGCCAAAACGGAGAAGACCAATTGACGCAAAGGACACCGGAGAAATATTTCATTACCACTTGCGCTGTGTTGCATAATTGTTTTTTAATTGCACTGCGAAGTATGTTTATACCTGTGCAGAGATTACAGTTTTGTCCTAAAGTGCGCAACGCAGTGAAGGAGACATCTCCGAACCTATAAAGTATATATATTCTTGATCAGAATCACCTTCTGAGTTTATATGATCATGTCCGTCTGCCCGTCTGTCTGTTTCTACTAGTTTCTCAGTTTTAAATTTATCGACTTTGCATACACCCTTCTTTCCTTTGCACCCAGTATATAAGTCGGAACGGCCGGGATCGGTCGACTATATCCTATAGCTGCCATATAACTGAACGATCGGAAATGAACCAACTTTAGCAGATGACAAAAACTTTAGAAGGTGCATACATAACAGACGGTTTACTTCTAGAATTAGCCAGAAGTTATTTCACTCAACATGCAGTCAAAGCAATGACTAAAAATTTTATCTTCAATAATATGAACGATGCTGTTTCAAAATTTGTAAATAGTTGCACTGAAGTAACTGGACAGTCAAACACTGTCCTAAACTACAGGAACTATCCACAGCGCGGCTCAATTCGCGGACGTGGAAATTATAGAGGCCACTTTCGCAGCTATCATAATGTAAAAATTGGTCCAAATACATTGGGAAACTCCCAAAACCCTTTAAATGTTCAGCAGAAGAAGATGCAAGAGTTCACACTATTAATCTCAGTCAAAATATATTCGTTTCATTTGTCAATGAACATAGCTGCTGGATGTTTCGTAGCATTTTGTAACTATTATAGGCGTTTTATAAAAATTTCGCCGACTATACACGGCACATAACAAGATTATGTAAAAAGAATGTTCCTTTTCATTGGACGGATAAATGTAAAAATGCATTCCAATATTTAAAAACAAAACCTTTGGAACCTACTTTGCTACAATATCCAGATTTTACTAAAGAATTCTGTAAAATCACAGATTTAAGCAAGCATGTGGATCGGTTTTATTATAACTCAAAACCATAATGGTCTCAAACTTCCCATTGCATACGCGTCAAGAGCATTTACAAAAGGAGAAAGTAACAAGTGTACTACTGAACAGGAGTTAGCTGCAATTCCTTGGGCAATATTACATTTTCGACAGTATACTTATAGAAAACATTTTATAATTAAAACGGATCACAGGATCTAATATATCTATTTGCAATGATCAATTCAAGTTTTTAATTAACACGCATGAGGCTCGAATTAAAAGAATATGAACTTACAGTCGAACATTTACAGGGAAAAGATAATTATGTAATAATTATCTCCAGACGCCGGAGAAATGGGAAGCCATAGCCGTATTTTTGTCCAAGACTATCATAGTCCAGGAGCTGAGAGCCCCGGAAAGGGCACGCAACGGGCCGGAGGAGTAGGGCGCCAGAGTTGTGCGAAGCATTGCTTCACGGCTGTACCGCACAACTTAGGTCCAAGATCTTGCAGCCCGGTCAGGGAACAAAATATGTATAGTAGGCATATAAGATAGTCTGTATGGAGCAAATAAACATGAATAAAGGGTACACACTGTTACACTTTGTTGCAGTGTTTACGTAATTCAAAGTCCCGGTCATAAACCCAAGTGGCCGAAATATGAAACTATCGCTATGTCTTAGCCCGCACACAGGAAGTGCTAGCTTCGGCATAATAGTAACACGAACGGACTACATGTGCATATACCTCGCGCTCCCGCTTAAGAGGGCAAAGCCTATATACATAAGCATATACATATGTACATAGCCGTCTCTCTGCCATTATTCTGACTTTAAGAATAATCTAAAAGCCAGAGACAATACAATCGTTGGAGCGGCACCACTCCCAAAATTAAAAAAAAAAAACAAGAAAAAAAGGTAACTTCGTGCGGAGCCGAAGTTGATATACCCTTGCAGTTAAAACAGGATATATATCGCAAACATCGGGTATAGTTGGCCGATACCTATGAGAATATCATTATAAAACCAAATAATTACAACAAAATATCTAAATAAAAGTCCCAAGCTTCTATCTTCAAAAATACCAAAGTTGGTATTTCCACCAAATACCATTTCCGATCGTTCAGTTATATGGCAGCTATAAGATATAGTAAGCCGATCCCGGCCGTTCCGACTTGTATACTGCGTGCAAAGGAAAGAAGGGTGTGTGCAAAGTTTCAAGTCGATAGCTATATAGGTATAATAAAACCAATACAATTTGACATGTCTTTTGACTGGTGGGCTCAACCTCACATCAATTCATCCAAGGGTAGCTTTTTGGAGAATGGGATGGTTCGGACATTGTTTAATTTGGCCAACTGACAAAAGTTCGAAAAATGACTCAGCTTCAATCAACATGTCTCTCCGCTGAGGTTTAAAAAAATATGGGTCTGCTAAAGGTAAGATCTTTGGTAGGTCCCAATCTTTCTGTTTCACTGACTGGTCAGGGTGATAACCCGAATTTTTTCTTAAAATCCAGAAGTCTAACGGAAACTTTCTACCATTAATTCTTGACTTCACCACAGTGTGTATCTTTCTCTTAACTTGTGAATTAGCATGACCAAATTCAATCAAGTTGATACACGATTCCTCCCTTCGGACTATATAACAATATCCTGAACTCACATATTTAATAGCAATTTATTAAGCAACATAATACCAATATTAAAACCAGACTCAAACCCATCCGAAATAGCTTCCTATAGACCCAATGCCCTAAACAGCTGTCTATCCAAAGTCATGGATAAAATAATATCTGAAAGGCTATGTTGGCTAGTAAACAACAGACAGCTACTCGATAGTCGTCAAATGGCTTTCAGAAAGGGAAAGTCGGTATCAGACTCTCTAGCAACGCTAGACTATCTGACTACCTTTCGATAATTTCAGTAGACTTCTCAATAGCATTTGACAAAATAGGAATTTACACAATCCGAAAATGATTAAATACATTATAAACTTTCTAACTAATCGAAAAATTTGCGTTCAAATTCAAAATATACAATTCCAACCTTTGCCACTTAAAAATGGAATCCCCAAGGAGCACCATTATCAGTAATTCTTTTTGCAATTGCCTATAATAAAGTTAATAGAATCATAGGTCTTCACAAATCGATTGAATTTACAGCATACGCAGATATACATTTATAAATAGGCGCAAAAGAACAGACACAACAATAAACGTAAACCCACTGCTTACTGACATCCAAAAATAGTGCAATTACTCTGGAGCCAGTCTCTTTACCCAAATATAAATTTTTACACAATTGCCGCAAGAAAAAATTGTGTAAAAAACGTAAAGTCTCTAAAAAGATTGGGTGTTACCTTAACTAATAATTATAAATGGGTTGCACACATAGATCAACTAACAATACAAATTTCTACAAGACTAAATATTATAAAATGTCTATCTAGCACAAGTTTCAACTGCCACATTAAAACTGTCATCTATATAGTCAACTCAATTGTTATGTCAAAAATTGATTATGGGTTATTTTCATACGGAAAGGCACCCAAAACCCTTTAAATGTTCAGCAGAAGAAGATGCAAGAGTTCACACTATTAATCTCAGTCGAAATATATTCGTTTCATTTGTCAATGAACATAGCTGCTGGATGTTTCGTAGCATTTTGTAACTATTATAGACGTTTTATAAAAATTTCGCCGACTATACACGGCACATAACAAGATTATGTAAAAAGAATGTTCCTTTTCATTGGACGGATAAATGTAAAAATGCATTCCAATATTTAAAAACAAAACCTTTGGAACCTACTTTGCTTTGGAGATTATTATGTAATAATTATCTCCAGACGCCGGAGAAATGGGAAGCCATAGCCGTATTTTTGTCCAAGACTATCATAGTCCAGGAGCTGAGAGCCCCGGAAAGGGCACGCAACGGGCCGGAGGAGTAGGGCGCCAGAGTTGTGCGAAGCATTGCTTCACGGCTGTACCGCACAACTTAGGTCCAAGATCTTGCAGCCCGGTCAGGGAACAGGGCTAGGAAACAACAGACAGCTACTCGATAGTCGTCAAATGGCTTTCAGAAAGGGAAAGTCGGTACCAGACTCTCTAGCAACGCTAGACTATCTGACTACCTTTCGATAATTTCAGTAGACTTCTCAAAAGCATTTGACAAAATAGGAATTTACACAATCCGAAAATGATTAAATACATTATAAACTTTCTAACTAATCGAATAATTTGCGTTCAAATTCAAAATATACAATTCCAACCTTTGCCACTTAAAAATGGAATCCCCAAGGAGGCCCATTATCAGTAATTCTTTTTGCAATTGCCTATAATAAAGTTAATAGAATCATAGGTCTTCACAAATCGATTGAATTTACAGCATACGCAAATATACATTTATAAATAGGCGCAAAAGAACAGACACAACAATAAACGTAAACCCACTGCTTACTGACATCCAAAAATAGTGCAATTACTCTGGAGCCAGTCTCTTTACCCAAATATAAATTTCTACACAATTGCCGCAAGAAAAAATTGTGTAAAAAACGTAGTCTCTAAAAAGATTGGGTGTTACCTTAACTAATAATTATAAATGGGTTGCACACATAGATCAACTAACAATACAAATTTCTAAAAGACTAAATATTATAAAATGTCTATCTAGCACAAGTTTCAACTGCCACATTAAAACTGTCATCTATATAGTCAACTCAGTTGTTATGTCAAAAATTGATTATGGGTTATTTTCATACGGAAAGACATCCAAATCAAAACTTAACAAAATAAAAACAGTATACCATTCAGCTATTAGAATAGCCTTCGGAGCCTTTCGCTCCTCAACGATAAATAACCTACTATACGAATCTTACATAAGACCAATAAAACAAAGAACTAAACATGCCATATCAAAAAACTTTAAAACGATATTCACAACAAAGAAAAAGACTCTAGAACAAAGTATTTGAAAAATTTCGAAAATAAAACGAATCACGAAACTGACATCAACAATAAGGGATACAATTGACCACTGCAATACACAGATGAAAGATACACAGACTGCAATTTCTTATACACAGATGGCTCCAAATCCGACAAGAAATTTACCTACAACGTAACCTCCTCACAACACGTCATAACTCAGCAAATACTACCACCTTATTCATCCATTTTCACCGCTGAAGTACCAGCCATTCTTTACGCTTGCAAATATGCGGAAAGGCAAAAAGAAAAACTTGCTATATGCACTGACTCATGCTCAGCCCTTACAGCACTGGAAAACACAAATGACTCTTCGTATTAGTACATATTAGAAATCAGAAAAATTATGTCAAAATACAAATTCACACTGGATCCCAGGACACTGCGGTATAAACGGCAACGAGCTTGCAGATCAAGCTACTTAGCAAAAATATCGATCATTATCGTATCTAAAAAAGAAACAACCAACTACTTCCCGAATAGACACTATTAAATTTATGAGACTCCGAATAGAACACACTAAACTGACTCACGGCCACCTATTTGACAAAACACCTCAACCCACATGCCAACAATGTAGTCAAAACTTTACCCTATCACACATATTCCTTGAATGCCCTACTTATATTGAGCAAAGACATTAATGGCTCCCACAAACTTTAGAAGAAATAATAGACCCCATGAATATATCTACAACAATCCAATTTCTTAAACCCATTAACCTCTATAATAACATTTAAATTTAATCTGACTGTATATACAAAACTAGATTAAGTACACATATATCCATTTAAATTTAAGTCAAATGTCACATATTACAACATAGATTTTACGCAGAAGGCGTTTGTAGCTATTGCCTAATACAAACCAAAAAATTACCCGCACTTTATAATTGCTGGCAATTTCTTTATAATAATAATAATAATAAACAAGAAAGGAAAGCTAACTTCGGGCGGAGCCGAAGTTTATATACCCTTGCAGTTAAAACCGGATATATATCGCAAACATCGGATATAGTTGGTCGATCCTTATGATTACATTATAATAAAACCAATTTACTAAAATACAAAATCTAAAAAAAGTCGCAAACTTCTATCTTCAAAAATACGAAAGTTGATATTTCTACCAAGTACCATTTCCGATCGTTCAGTTATATGGCAGCTATAGGATATAGTCGGCCGATCCTAATTAAATTTGGTAGGTCGGATCAACTGGCCAATAATAGAATCTGTATTAAGTTTCAGCTTTCTATCTTCAAAAACACGAAAGTAAGGTCATTTCCGATCGTTCTGTTATATGGCAGCTATAGGATATAGTCGGCCGATCCTTACGAAATTTGGCATGTCGTGATAATTTGCCAAAAATAGCTCTCATGTCAAATTTAAACTCTCTAACTCTAAAAACACCAAAGTTATACCATTTCCGATCAATCAGTTATATGGCAGCTATAGGATATAGTTGGCCGATCCGGGCCGTTCCGACTTATATACTGCGTGCAAAGGAAAGAAGGGTGTGTGCAAAGTTTCAAGACGATAGCTTCAAAACTGAGAGACTAGTTCGCGTAGAAACGGACAGACAGACGGACAGACGGACATGCTCAAATCAACTCAGGAGGTGATCCTGATCAAGAATATATATACTTTATAGGGTCGGAGATGTCTCCTTCACTGCGTTGCACACTTTTGGACAAAATTATAATACCCTCTGCAAGGGTATAACAAGAAAGAAAAGCTAGCTTCGGGCGGAGCCGAAGTTGATATACCCTTGCAGCTAAAACCGGATATATATCGCAAACATCGGATATAGTTGGCCGATCCTTATGATTACATCTTAATAAAACCAATTAATTACAATAAAAATCTAAAACAAGAAAGGAAAGCTAACTTCGGGCGGAGCCGAAGTTTATATACCCTTGCAGTTAAAACTGGATATATATCGCAAACATCGGATATAGTTGGCCGATCCTTATGATTACATCATAATAAAACCAATTAATTACAATAAAAAATCTAAAAAAAAGTCCCAAGCTTCTATCTTCAAAAATACGAAAGTTGATATTTCTACCAAATACCATTTCCGATCGACAGTTATATGGCAGCTATATGATATAGTCGGCCGATCCTAATGAAATTTGGTAGGTCGGATAAACTGACCAAAAATATAATCTGTAGCAAATTCCAGCTTTCTATCTTCAAAAACACGAAAGTTGGGTCATTTCCGATCGTTCAGTTATATGGCAGCTATAAGATATAGTCGGCCGATCCTTATAAAATTTGGCATGTCGTAATTTGTCGCCAAAAATAGCTCTCATGTTAAATTTGAAGTCTCTAAATTTAAAAACACCAAAGTTATACCATTTCCGATCAATCAGTTATATGGCAGCTATAGGATATAGTCGGCCGATCCCGGCCGTTCCGACTTATATACTGCGTGCAAAGGAAAGAAGGGTGTGTGCAAAGTTTTAAGACGATAGCTTCAAAACTGAGAGACTAGTTCGCGTAGAAACGGACAGACAGACAGACGGACAGACAGACGGACAGACAGACGGACAGACGGACAGACGGACAGACGGACAGACGGACATGCTCATATCAACTCAGGAGGTGATCCTGATCAAGAATATATATACTTTATAGGGTCGGAGATGTCTCCTTCACTGCGTTGCACACTTTTGGACAAAATTATAATACCCTCTGCAAGGGTATAAAAACAAGAAAGGAAAGCTAACTTCGGGCGGAGCCGAAGTTTATATACCCTTGCAGTTAAAACCGGATATATATCGCAAACATCGGATATATTTGGCCGATCCTTATGAGAATATGATAATATAACCCAATTTATTATAATACAAAAACCAAACCTAAAAATGTTCCAAACTTCTTTCTTCAAAAACACAAAAGTTGGGTCATTTCCGATCGTTCAGTTACATGACAGCTATAGGATATTGTCGGCCGATCCTAATGAAATTTGGTAGGTTGGATCAACTGACCAAAAGTAGTACTGTACTAAATTCCACCATTCTATCTTCAAAAACACGAAAGTTGCGTCATTTCCGATCGTTCAGTTACATATATAGCAGCTTTAGGATATAGTCGGCCGATCCTTATGAAATTTGGAATGTCGTAATGTTTTGCCAAAAAATCTCATGTCAAATTTGAACTCTCTAACTTTAGAAACGTCAAAGTTATACCATTTCCGAACAATCAGTTATATGGCAGCTATAGGATATAGTCGGCCGATCCGGGCCGTTCCGACTTATTTGATTACTTATGAAGATTGGTACGCAATTCTGCCAAAAATTCTTTCTTTTTAGGAAAACGTACCAACACAAATCTGGTTCTGAAAAGCGCAAAGAGCGTGCAGAACGCGAAAAAAATAAAGAAGAGCAAAAAAACCAGACTTCTTTCAACTTTTATCTAATGTTGCGATTACCAGCGGATTCTTCTCCACTGCAAAGTATACTGTCTGAAAACAATAACAAACCACCAGACAAGTTCATGGCAGCAAATCCATTACCAGGAGCAACTGGAGCTTTTGAAGATTTTTTATGTCGAATAAACGATCGTGAACAAATCCGAAATTCTCCAGAAAAAATCAATGAAAAACATGACCCAGAAACCCTTAAATCGTTTCCGGAAATTCAAGAACCATCCGACCGAGCAGAGCAACTGAACAATTTCAGAATTTGGGAATGAGTTGTGCATCAATAAGAGCATCAGCTAGCATTCCTGTATTCATCAAAAAGATACGAGGCCCAGACGACCGAGTGGCGCTCAAGAAACGATTTGTTAGTATATATTAAGCTATTTGTAATTTGTTAAGCTAGGAGGAGTTAGTAAGGAAATTTAAAATTCTATATTTTAAAGAAATAAGAAAATTAAGGAAATAAGAAATAAGGGCAAGAAATTTAAAATTCTATGTTTTAAAAGGGTCATGCAGTCATGAACTCAAGGCTCATGAGCTACAATGGCTAAGGAACAGAGGACTAAAGTTTCGAGTCCTTCTATTAGGAATGTTAAATTTTTTAGCGTGTTAGTAAATGCTGGCTATCCACATCCCCGTTAATAAGGTTATGCAGAAAGACTACATCTCGATGTCCTACGATTTGTTAGGCTAGGTAAGTTTATAAGTAAAAGTCTGCTACTTTAGGATGGAAGCTGAAGATTTGCATCCCAGTATAGACCTGTAATATTAAAAAATTCTTTTGTACGGAATCTATGCGGTCCTAATGTACTCCATATTGGGGACTCCAGACACATGAACCGTACTCCAGTATCGGACGGACCAAAGAAATAAATAATGTTTTGTTTATGTATGGGTCATTAAATTCTTTTGACAACATTTTAATACAACCAAGGACTTCTTTAGCCTTATTAACCATTAAGGAAATATGGTGGGAAAATGTAAGTTTAATGTCTAATAGGACGCCGAGATCAAGGGCAAGAACAATAAAAAGACATATGCTTGCATTTTGATCCATTGAGTATTAGATCATTAGCTAAATACCATTTTTGAAAGTTATCAAGGTCAGACTGAAGACTGCATTGGGCAGAGATGGATTTGTACTGAAGACAAATCGTTACATCATCTGCATACATAAGAACTAGAGAGTTCGTTAAAGCAGTGGGCAAGTCGTTTATAAAAAGAGTAAATAATAACGGGCCAAGATGACTTCCTTGAGGGACGCCAGATGTATCACGGACCAGACGGGACTGTATGTTTTTAAATAAGACTCTTTGTGTCCTTCTATCTAAGTAGATGGAGATCCACGTTAAGAGGTTTATAGGAAAATCCAACATATTCAGTTTACTCAACAAGAGTGAGGGATTGACTGAATCAAATGCTTTGCTGAAGTCTGTGTAAATTACATCGGTTTGATATCCCTTACAAAAGCCATCTATCCATCAACTCCATCAACAAAAGCCATCAACTCCAATAAGTTCGTGGTGGTGGAGCGGCGCTTAATAAAGCCATGCTGACAAGGAGTGATAATCAAAGAGCAAAGGTGTTGCAAATGAGGGGTAATTAATTTTTCAAATAACTTTGTAATTTTTGATAAGTTAATTAATCGATGTTAATTACATCGGTTTGATATCCCTTACGAAAGCCATCTATGACAATGGATGTCAACTCCAGTAAATTTGTGGTGGTGGAGCGACGCCTAATAAAGCCATGCTGATAGGGAGAGATAATCCAAGAGCAAAGGTGTTGCAAATGAGGGTTATTTAATTTTCCAAATATCTTTGGAATTGCCGACAACTTAGATATGCCTCTGTAGTTGGCAGCATCGAACTTTTTCCCTTTTTTATGTAGGGGAATTATGAATGAGTCCTGCCACTTAAGGGGAAAATCGAGGTTTCCAAAGATAAGTTGAAAAGTCTTAGAAGACGTTTGCGCAGAGCCCTGGCACAGTATTTTAGCACACAGCCTGGTACTCCATCGGGGCCTGGCGAATAAATGGGTTTGACCCTTAGAAGATCAGATAATAAGTTGTTCTCAGAGAAAAACGGACAGAAAATAAGATTTGCTGCTTGAATGTTACATGCGTAAGGCTTGTCTGTCAATTAAAGCGGAGAATAAGGTGTTTGAAAAAATTCAGCGAACAGATCGGCAATGGCCTGATCAGAGGTCGCAGAGGAATTTTCAAACGTAAGCAGGGGTGAAAGAGATACGTGTTTACAAATTCATAAAACTGCTTTGGATCCTGAGTAAATTGTATCTGGCAGCGGCGAATATAATTCCTGTAACATTCAGCGTTATGCACGGTGAAATTTGACTGAGCTAATAGATATCTTGAAAAATCAATACTACTGTAGGTTTTTTTTATATTTAAGTAGAAGCTTATTTTTAGTATTTTTTAGGTTAGTGAGGCACCTTGTAAACCAAGGAGGACTTGTTGAAGCGGACATCTGATCGATACCAGGAATGGTTTCGATTGAGACTTCCAGCGTGGGGTGATATGGATCCTCTGGGGTTGAAAGGGGAAAAGATCTGGAGAGAGCGGTACCATCGGAATCAGATACAAGGCATAAGTCTAAAAGCCGACCTAACGAATTTCTAAAATGGTTAATTTGACCTAGGGACATTTCAAACATGCCCTCGGTGAAGTAATGGTGAGTGATAAGTGACAAAGATGGTGCTGCAGTTCATTTAAAAATGTATTTTACTATAATTATTTTGTAATTAATTTAAAATTAATGATGAAGAACAAATAATTATTTAAAAAAAAAATGTACAAAATTTTATTATGGTGTTGCATATCATTTAAATGGATTTTTTACTCCAATTCTTTTTTAATTAATTTTAAATTAACTCGGACTTATATAAAGAAATTTAATTTTATAATATAAAATATAATACAGAATTTTACAAGGAGTAAGTATATCACAAGAAAACCTTTTCGTAGAAAAGTGAAAATCCACCCTGAAGGGTCAAGAAAAAAAAAGGAACCAATTGACCTGCTGCGATCCCTTTTTATCACTTTCTTGCAGGAGACATATTTATGTCAGGGTCGGATGAAAGGTCAATATGTATTTTTTATTTAGGATTATATATATATATGTGAGTGTATATTGGATTGTGGATTTACGTTCCCACCAACATATACATGCATACACGGATATGACGCAAGAAATCAGCCGATTGCCTATTTACTCCCTACTGTAGGCTCTAGGCTCTAAGCGTTATCTTTTCTTTCGAGTCTTCTGATTGGTTTTCCCGATTCATTAACCGGAAAAATGTGGGGAAAATTGGGGTGGTTTTCATGAGTTAACTCATGTACATGTATTGATGATACCAATACATTCAAACACAAGTACCTGTTTTCCGTTTTCGAGGATCAATAGGTTTTGAGGTTTATGCTAAGAATCAAATTTTTAGTATAAATCTTGCCTTGCCGGTTAAAGCAATTTTTACGCTTTTTCTTTTTTATAAAAAATAAAAAACAAAAACCTAAAAACATAAAAATGGAGTCGAAAGTTGCATGTGACTTGTGCTCTAAAGTTATTAGTGTGAATGAGTTTATAACTCATTATGAGCGATGTGAAGGACCGCGAAATGCCTTCTCGGAGATGAACAAGAAATCTCAGGCCAACGGTTTGGCGAAAGTTTTGTATCGTTCGCGAACAACGGTGTCCAAAAAACATGATGAAAATCAACAACCAAAAATCCAAGGATTCAGGATCCAAGGAACTGCTGCAAAACATAGTATATTCAACGTATCATCAGCTGTAAAACGGAAGGCTGGTGTGCCCAAGGAAACTATCCCTCAAGAGGGGCATTTGGATTTTGAAGAACAGCCATCAACATCAAAAAGGGCTAGACTAGACCACACAATTGCTGAGAAGATTTTTTGTCCCGATTGTAAGCAAAATTATGCTTTCGTTGAGGAAAGAATTCATTTACATTCTCCAAATCATAGAGCAGCATTAAGGAAACTTGTGTGGCAAAATACTAACATTTTTCCTATAACCCAAAGTGATACTTTTTACACAAAAAAGTATAAAGTATTCGGAGTGCGCGATCTAGATTTAAAAGAATTTTACATTGGATGTAAAAATAATCTTTTAAACATTATAAAATATGCACTTAGCAAATTAAGAGCTATAAAAGTGCGTCTATCAGTTCATGGAAAATATGTAAAACCAACTGAAGAAACTGATAAGATGCAAGAAGAAACAAAACATTTCTCAACAAACTATAAAGCAATTTACGTCAGCTCATATAACGACATCGAATACATTTTAAATGACGATAACGAAATGTTAATTGCCAAAGCCGATGAATTCCAGGAGAGGGATTCTGGATGGGCTATTAAGCATTTTACATTTTATGAAATACAAATATTAAAGCTAGAGTACCTTCCTGGTTCAGGATATGTTGAAGCACCTAAGAGCATAAGAAAAAGAAATGCTCTCATAAATGTTAAAAATAATGACATTTATTGTTTTAAGTGGTGCATTTTGGCTCACATAGCATATATGAAACACATACAAATCAATTTTGATACATCAGCGCAAAAAAAATCAGCTCGCGAAAAACTGCCCAGAACTTCATTTTATGGAATTTTGGATATTAGCCAACCCATTATAAAATATGATCAAAAAAGATTAAACTTTTCGGGAATAGAGTTTCCCATTACAAAGGATGGAATAAAGCTGTTTGAGAAAAATAACTCAAATTACAGCATAAATGTATATGAAATTTATAACGGTCGCATAGAAGGTCCTACAATTAGGACTAAGGAAGCTAAAAGCAACCATATTGATATATTGGGTATAGAAAATCCTAAAGAAAATTGTTTGCATTATGCATACATAACAAGCATAAAAACATTGTGTAAATCAAAAGTAAATAACTCAAATTCGGAACGATACTTTTGTAGAAATTGCCTACAATTTTATTGCACCACAAACAAGACCCACAATATTAAGGAATGCGGTCAAGTGGCTGCACTATACCCCCAACTGAACACAAAAACCAAATTTGAGAATTTTTCTAAAAAACTGTCACCACCAATGGTAGTTTATGCAGATATTGAGGCTGTTTTGGAAAATTACCATACAGCCTCTAATGATCGAAACGCCTCTTACACCAAGCCTGTACAGAAACATACAGCATGTGCTGTTTCGTTTTATGTGGCTCATAAGTACTATCCGCATCTGAATAAATTATGGACCTATGAAGGTAAATAAATTCAAATCATAAAATTATAAGTTTTAAAATTAATAATAATATTATTTTTATTCCTTTTTATAAATTACAGGGCATGACTGTATGAAGGTGTTTGTAAAAACTTTGCATGGGAACTGTTATGCGTGTGAAGAGGCCATCAGTACGGATGAACGCGTACAATATTTTAACCAGTTCACGGGTAAATACCAAGGACCTATCCATAAAAGTTGTAAAGATAGTTTTAAGTTATGAGCTTATTTTCCTGTAGTTTTTCATAATTTATCTAGATATGATATCCACCTATTTATTAATGCCCTAGGGGGTAAATTGAAACCAATACCCTCCACTAAAGAGTTATATATTGCACTAAATCAAACTATTTTTGAAAAGGGAAAGACTAATTATACCATAAAGTACATAGATTCCAATAGGTTTTTAAATTCAAGTCTAGAAAAATTAGCTTCCAACATGGAAGATAAAGATTTTAAAATATTAAAATCAAAATTTAGTGGAGAGAAGTTTAGGCAAATGAGAAGAAAGGGAGTATTTCCCTATGATTATTTAGATAGTTTTAAAAAATTGAATGAAACCGAACTTCCTCCTAGGGAATATTTTTATAATTCGTTGAAGGACGAAGAGTGTAGTGTTAGCGAATACAATTTCGCTAAAGATATTTGGAGTTCTTTTCAGTGTAGAACTTTAAAAGACTACATGAAACTGTATTTGGAGAGTGACATTTTAATTTTATCAGATGTTTTTGAAAACTTCCGCAATATATGTACAAGAATATATAAATTAGACCCGGTTAATTATGTTTCAGCCCCATCTATTTCATGGGATGCTATGCTGAAGTATACAAAAGTAGAACTAGAATTAATAAGTGATCCTAACATGTACAATTTTGTAAAAAGAGGTGTACGTGGAGGACTGACTCAATGTACTCAAAGAATTTCAAAGGCAAATAATGAGTACATGAGAAATTATGATAAAACAAAACCAACAAATTATTTGTCATATATTGATGCAAATAATTTATATGGTTGGGCTATGAGCCAAAAACTCCCAATTTCAAATTTTTAATTTTTAAACGAAAATGAATCTAATTCATTTGATGTGCAAAATACTGATTCCTCAGGAGACACAGGGTATATTTTAGAAGTATATTTAGAATATCCTGACGAAATTCATGACAAACATAATAGTTTACCATTTTGTCCCGAAAATAAAGTTCCACCAGGAGGAACACAGCCCAAATTAATTGCAGATTTAAATTCCAAGGAGTTTTATATTATTCATTTAAAACAGCTTCAACTATGTCTAACACATGGATTAAAATTAAAGAAAATTCACAGAATCATATCTTTTAGACAATCATACTGGTTAAAGCCCTATATAGATTTAAATACCAAACATAGAAAAACAGCAAAAAATGAATTTGAAAAAAATTTTTATAAATTGATGAACAATGCAGTATACGGAAAAACCATGGAAAATGTAGAAAAGCGTCGAGAAATAACGCTAGTAACTCGGTATGAATCTGCGCAAAACTCTCCAGGGTTTAGACAACTTGTTGCAAGAAATAATTTTCATAGTGTAGAAATTTTTGGAGAAAATTTAGCCGCAATTGAAACTACAAAGACTTCAATTATGTACGATAAGCCTATTTATATTGGTTTTACAGTTCTTGATTTGTCAAAATGGCTAATGTATGATTACTATTATAACTTTTTACTAGTAGAATGTCCCACAGCCAAAATAATATATATGGATACAGACTCTTTTATAGTTTCCTGTAAAGAGGATATATACAAAATGATAAAAAAAAATTCTACCCGTTTTGACACATCAAATTATGAGTCAGGAAACCGCTTCAACATAGTTCAAGCAAACAACAAAGAATTAGGCTTATTCAAAGATGAAAATGCTGGAAAAATTATGACCTCTTTCGCGGGTCTAAAAGCTAAAGCATATTCATTTTTGGTAGAAGACAATGACGAATATATAGATACAAAGAAAGTTAAGGGTGTTAAGCAATCAGTAATCAAAAAACTGTGTCATTTAGATTATATTGAATGTATTAGACATAAGAAAACGTACTATGGGCAACAAAGATGTATAAGAAGTAGGGGTCATAAGTTATATACTGAAGTAGTTAATAAAGTAAGTCTTAGTCCTAGAGATGATAAAAGATGGGTATTAGTTTGTAATATTAATACTTTAGCATATGGTCATTATAAATTAAGATCTTTATTAAATACAAATGGATAATGTCAATAATATTGTACGTATTTTTAAAAATATTAAATAAGAGACAAAAAAAAAAATAAAAATAAATAAAAACAAGAAAGGAAAGCTAACTTCGGGCGGAGCCGAAGTTTATATACCCTTGGCCGATCCTTATGAAATTTGGTAGGACGGATCAAAATATAATCTGTACCAAGTTCCAGCTTTCTATCTTCAAAAACACAAAAGTTGGGTCATTTCCGATCGTTCAGTTATATGGCAGCTATAGGATATAGTCAACCGATCCTTATGAAATTTGGCATTTTGCCAAATTTTGGAATTTTGCCAAAAATAGCTCTCATGTCAAATTTGAACTCTCTAACTTTAAAAACACCAAAGTTATACCATTTCCGATCAATCAGTTATATGGCAGCTATAGGATATAGTCGGCCGATCCCGGCCGTTCCGACTTATATACTGCGTGCAAAGGAAAGAAGGGTGTGTGCAAAGTTTCAAGACGATAGCTTTAAAACTGAGAGACTAGTTTGCGTAGAAACAGACAGACGGACAGACGGACATGCTCATATCAACTCAGGAGGTGATCCTGATCAAGAATATATATACTTTATAGGGTCGGAGATGTCTCCTTCACTGCGTTGCACACTTTTGGACAAAGTTATAATACCCTCTGCAAGGGTATAAAAAAAAATAAATAAAAATAAATAATAATAATAATAATAAAAATTTAAAATGTATATATGTATGTATAATTTGTATAAATAAATTCCAATTTGTAAAATTTTATTTTAATAAATCTGTTTTATTTATCCATGAGTTATGTGTTTCATCAAAACCTAACCATTTTACAAAAATTTGGTCTTTTTTTCTTTTTATTACTTTTTCAACTAGGAATGCACTTTTGTCTTCAACTTTTTTAACTTCAGCTTCATAAAATGTACCTTTTATAGGGTCACCCTTATAATCAATGAGCTCGTAAGTAACTGGGAATGTAGTCTTAATTTTTGAAATTGTAAATATTTCAGTTGTCCAGTTAGGTTCATATCCTTTAACAAATACACCCTTGTATTTGCTTATTCTAACATGGTCTCCTACTACATATTTATGCCTTGGAAATACCTTAACAATGTTATAACATGTTTTCAAAATAAACTCTTCATTCTGTTTACAAACATCGATTGGCCTCATTTTTATAGTTCTGTGGTAAGAATGGTTGTAGTCTTCTACAAGCGAATTCAAATGGGTAATCCATCGATAATTTCCATTAAAACTAAACATTTTCCACATCCTATTTTTTAAAGTTCTGTTAAATCGTTCACAAATCGAAGCCTTGCAACAAATCACATGCAACCCTTTTTGAACAAACTTTCGACGTAAAAAATTTTTTCTACAAGTTTTATGTATTTCATCAACAACTTGTTGCTTACTCATTTTTATTTTAAAAAAAAACTTATTTTTTATTGTTAATGTCTGAGGTCTTAGAGATTAATGATTTCTTATAATGAATTACATCTTCTTTTATTTCTTTTGTCATTTTTTTAGATATTTCGATTATGTTAAATCTATTTGAACATTTTTATCATAGTTACCATCTAAATCCGATAATTGAATATCGAATTTTTGTAAAGAGACACACTTCGGAATGATAGATTATAGTACAGATAGGATATTTGCTGTTTTAATATAGTGTTCCAACATAAAAATGTAGTTAAAAATATAGCTAGGCGAATTAATGATCTCCAAGTGTCACTATCTATTTCAATTTTATTACCGAATTGATTTAGTATCAGAACATATTGTTTATCTGATTTTCTAAATCTAAAATTACATTTAATAGTTGATAAAATAGGGTGATCCAAAATTGTATCAGACATTAGGAAGTCATACTGATCAATCTTTAATTGTATAAATTCCGTGTATGTAAGCAGTTGCATCCATTCTTCTTTATCAAATCCAATATAATTGTTTTTGTGCTGCTGCATCCAAATCATTGGAGTAAATTTTCTAGATGTCGAAAATCCACATTTTATTTTCAAATTTTGAGCCACAAAATATTCAAAACCAAATATAACTTCATGGTTCTGTTTTTTTCTTATGGCTCTATCTCTTTTAGCTTGGAGTGTATCCATTGAATCTGAATGTTATTAACAAACTGAAATTAGTTACTAAAATGTGTGGTTTATAAAGGGCTTAGTATGCCGTATATACATATATATATATATATATATTATACATTATGTATTACTTAATGAAATGAAATATATATCCATATATACAAACTCCTAAGGTATGAGGGCAACTTTTATATTATATATTACATAATGCATGTATTATATAATAAAATGAATGGTATATAAAGACCTAATATGTAGACACCAAAGTCAGTTTACATTTAAATGACTAAATTTGATAGATCAAATTCCGTTATAGTAGATTTTCAATATGTTGTTGGAAATAACAATCAAATTTTTGTTAAGGAATTGGCCTTCATGCCTGGAGGAACTGTAATACCAAACTTCTTTCACTTCAAACCTCCATACAACATTAAGGAGTTGAATTATGATACATTACAACAACATAATATTCATCGAAAAAACATTAACGGATTGGACTGGATGGAAGGAGAAATACCCTATAACTGCTTAAGCGATGTACTTTCTCCACTTAATAAGTTTTCCAATATAATTGTACGTGGCGAAGTAAAAAAAGAATTTTTATCCAAGTTTCTATCGAATAATATTAACGATATAGATATAGGAAAGAGCCTGACTTTTTATCCTAATTTTTTAACCAACTGTAAAATTCACAAAAAACTTAAGCTTAGATGTGCTCTAAATAATTTATTTAAGCTTTTTGTAATTTTAGAAAACTGTAATTACGATATATACTATATCGGAGAATCATATGTATAAATTACTTTAATAAACAGTATGATTTTAGTACTTTAATTGAGTAGTTGTTTTAGCAAAATGGATCGCATTTTTGGAAAAGATCCTCGTAAAAAAGGATACAGTCAACTTATATACTGCAACTATTGTGGTTCTGATACTCATTTTGAAAAGGACTGCGCTAAAAAACGGGACCAGGAAAAAAAGCATTAGAAAAATTTATTTTTGATAATTAGCATTGAATAAACAAAAAAACTTTTATCAAAATGTTTACACAATTTGTTCATCCTTTTACGATGCTTATTTGTGGCCCCTCAGGATCGGGTAAAACAACATTTTTGAAAAATTTAATAAATGGAAGGAAGGACTTAATAAGTACTTCAATAGATAGAATAATATGGTGTTACGGTGAAGAGCAAGCGAAACCAAATTTTACCAATATTGAATATTACCATGGGGTACCTGACTCCATTGAAAATGAAAATAATGAACCTATACTTTTGGTATTAGATGATTTGATGATGGGAGCATTTAATAAAAATGTATGTGAACTTTTTACCAAAGGATCTCATCATCGAAATTGATCTGTAATTGTTGTAACACAAAATATATTTCATAAATCTACTCACACCCGAGACATATCACTAAATACCAAATACATTGTGGCATTTAAAAATCCTAGAGATAAATTACAATTTCAATGTTTAGCTAGACAGATATATCCTGAAAACCCTAAAGAACTTTTTAGAATATATAAAGAAGTCACGAATGAACCTCATGGTTATTTACTTATTGATCTTACGCAAGGAATAAATGATCTTTTAAGATTTAGAACAGCGATTTTTAATACATTATATTCAATTTGCTATTCTGATGAAAATGGTTTGCAAAAAGAGCATAAGGCGATTGAAAGCGAACAAACATTTATTGTATGTGCTCAAAAAAGCAAATAATAAACTTCGAAAAGCGATTATTTGCAATAGTGATAGCGAGTTAGTAAAAAAATTGTCGGAGATAGTGATAAATACTTTAAAAGGAAACCATAAAATATCAAAAAATATCTTAAATTCATTAAAAAAGTATAAAAATGTATTACGACATATTTTCAGCTTAAAACAATCTTTAAATTCTAAGAGAAGAGTTCTTATTCAAAAAGGCGGATTTTTACCAATTTTAATAAGTTTATTGCTTTCTGGGATTTTTGGAAAAATTTTGAATCATGATTAAAAGTAAGCATCAGCTAAATAAAGTAATCTTAATGCGTCCAAATGCATACCATAAACTTTTAGTAAATGATCGAGGAAATGATCTTATAAATTTAAAATTTTTACCAATTTTAAACAATAAAAAAATTAGTGATTATGATAAATGGATTAAAATTCAACAAGAATTATGTGCATTCCAAAATAAAAAGAGAAACAAAGCTGTTTTGCATCAATCGGTATCGAAATCCCCGTTTTCATTAAATCAAAATGTAGAAACCCAAACATATATAGATGATTGGAAAGATTCTATTGCCAGTACTTCTAAAGAATACAAGAACGAGTCATCATTTAAAAGAGAGGATTTACCGATTAGCCCGATTTAGCCATTTTACCCAGCGATGAAGAAGAACAATCATCTGAGAATTCTGTTTCAATTCCAATTAATAATAAACGATCACTCGCAGATACTTCTTTCACTGATGATAAGATTTTAAAAAATCATTAGTTGAGAAAACAAGAATTATAAAATGAAATTCTACTGAAAAGAAACTGAAACTGAGAAATAAGGTTAAAAAGAATAGAGATTCCCCACTAAGAAATCTTAAGTATATAAGTGATTTGGAAAAAATTGCAAAGGGCAAACCGCAAAGAAAACAATATCCAAATTGGTAAAAATAAATAAAATTGGATCTCATATTCTTAACTGCAGAGCTTAAAATGTTTTTTCAAAACGAGTTTTATATTACATTGCTCAGCAATGACTCCTTAAATGTGTTTCCTGATAATGTAAAATGCGCTTTTACAAATATTGTAAACCTTCCTAAAACAATGTCTGAGGAATGGGAAGTCGGTATAACTGATATATATTTAAATAATTCTTTTCGAAAAAATCCTAAAAAAAGGAGAGAAACAAAAGAAAATAATTCAGAAGAATCAAGCTCTAATTCAACAGAATTTATAAGTTTAGTAAATTCTGAAACATTTCGATACTAATCGGCATCAATGAAAGCGGATGAGATGGAATGCGGTGCAATATTTATTTACACGGACATTATAAAGCCTCGTTGTGTAGGAAGCAAAAGACCACGTTGCTTAAGAGTTTTATTTACAAATGGAAAAGAAAAATGTATGCAGTTTAGAAATGTTGAATATTATCCTATTAAAAATTTTTCACCAAACGAAATTTCAATATTAATTACTGATTCAATTGGATATAAAATCCCCTTTGAAACTTCATCAGTTCCAATTTTTCTAACTCTGCATTTTAGAAAAAGAAGAAAAAATCTATAAATAATAATGTTAAGGGAAACTAACATTTAGAATTGATTTACCAACCATGGCGAAATGTTATCATCAATATTATTTAAATCAGTGCGGTGGAAGCTTAAGTAACATAGGTAGTCTCTATGTTTCCCCAAGAATTGTTCAGCATGGTCGTGGTATTGGAAATTTCTTTAGTGGACTTTTTAATTACATTAAGCCGCTTTTTCTGTCAGGGATAAATGCACTTAAAAATCAAGCTGCTGAAACCGGAAAGGCTGTTATAAATGATTTGGGTCGAAAACCTCTACGAAATATCATTCAAGAACAAAGTAAAATCGCATTACATAATCTATCTGACAAAGCAATTCATAAAATTACTAAATTACAAAGTGGTAAAGGAAAAAGGCATAAAAAGAGGAGACCAAGAAAAAATCGCAATCATTTAACAACTAAACAACGTCGTAAACATACGCGTTCAAAAAAGTCAAGAAAAAAAGCATCTAAAAAATTTAAAATTAGTGACATATTTTCCAAATCAAAATGAGTAATCACATTGAATGCATGAAAAGCGAATTGGATCTTTTTGAGCCTCATCCAACGCAAAGCTGTATTTTGAAAACCGAAGAAGTTTCATACAACCCTATTGCTTCTTTGGATAGTGCTTCATCAATTGAATTCGTTTGTTTAGGAAATGGAGAAACCTACAGAGATCTTTCAAGTGTTTACTTAAAACTTGTGGTTCAACTTAAAAAAATTGATAATAGTAGTATTGAAGGAAATGCTGTTGGTGTAGCAAATAATATATTGCATTCTATATTTAGAAGCTCATCTGTATATTTATATAATACTTTGGTTTCCCAAAGCGACAATAATTATCATTATAGATCATATTTGCAAACAATTTTAAACTATGGTTGTGATGCAAGTGAAAGTCATTTAGCAACACAAGGATATTTCCCAAATTATGGTACCCAAACACCATTTAAAAGTGATGGCAGTCAAATTCTTAAAAACATGTTTCAAAATAGTAATAAAGTAGAATTATTTGGAAAAGTGCATGGAGATATTTTCAACCAACCAAAACTGCTTGTAAATAATGTTGATTTGCGCATTACTTTTAATATTGAAAAAACAGCATTTTATTTAATGGAAACCGAAACTGAATCGAATCTAAAGATCTTGGAAGCCCAGCTGTTCATGAATCATGTAGTAGTCAACCCCAGCATTTTATTACCTCATCATCACGTTTTACAATCAAAAAATGAAATATACCCATACAATAAAGTTGAAGTAAAATCATTCACAATATAAATGATTTAAAAAAATTTTTTTTTTTTTTAACCCAATATGAAAAATAAACAATATTATTTATAATATCTATAAAAAAACTTTTTTATTTTCATGGATTTGGATACATTCTTTTAGTTATTTTATAGTATCTTATCATAATATCCGTAGCTTCCTTTATATATAGAGGAAGTTTGTTGCAGTTACAAGTGTCTGGACCTTCGGTTGCTTCATCATCACTCCAGGGACATATTTTGTAGTGGAATCCATATTTCGAGTACAGCATTTCCTTTTCTTCCAAATCCTCTAAAGTTGTTTTTAAAAATTGAAGTTTTTTAAGGTGCTCCTCGAAAAGCATATCTATAAATTGAAGTAAAAATAATTTTATTTGATGCGCGTACATCGAGAGGCTTGAGAGAGGAGTTGTTTTTGATTTAATGGAAAAAATGAAACTGATAAAACATTATAAGGAATCGACTCTTTTATACAGTTACTCCTTTGAGATAAATTGTAAACAGGCTGAGCTATATCTAGTCATCTCTTTTCCTTTATATACAAGATGCGTTATTCCATTTTCCTTCAATTTTTTAAATGGTGTTTTAGTTGAAAATTTATTCACGTAGCTCTTTGGTAAAAATATCCAGAGTGGTTCGTCGTCCTTATCAGTCAAATAAAGGGCTATTTTCGTCCCATATGTGGTTTTCTTTATCTTACAACCAATGATCTTGTATTCGAAATTAATACATAGGTCTTCAGTCTTTGTGTAGCCAATAACAGGCTTTTGATCATTCAAAGTATCTAAGAAAGACTATGATATACATAAACATAAGGATATTTTTTGATTGGTTGTGAGAATTTGTAAACATACCATCATTTATAACTCACGTACTCCTGGATTCGCTTCAAAAAGGGTACTGTTAGGTACTAATCAATTTATTTAATGATCCCGCTCTTTTATACCTTTCAATAATAAATTCACTCTTCTTTGTGGTTACATATATACATATACACACATATTTATATATATATATATATATATATATATATATATATATATATAAGTATATTAATACGAATAATATACTTTTATTTAAATGAAAGGGATGACATCATACCACTTTTTATACTTATTATATTATAAAAATATAATATAAAAACAAGTTCTAGTGTTGCTTTCTATCAGTTTATTTTCAAATCTTCGAAATGAAAACGTTCGTTTGTGATCTCTGTATAGAAAGTCCTTCCTTTAAATATCGCTATGGATTAAAACGTCACTTTCTAAAAAAACACAACTTCAGCAATACAAAAGCCAGATCCTCATACTATAACTGCTATTTCTGTCCTGAAGTGAAAAAGTACTGGCTCCGAAGTGAATTATACACCCATTTCTTGATGGATCATCCAACGATATTAATTACAATAATTAACTTGACACAAACTTCAAAATATTTCTTTTAAATTTTAAATCTTGGTTTTAATTTAATTTCAATCAACTATTTTAAATATTAATGTATTTTAATTTTTAAGTTCATTTTAACTAAACTTTGATAAAAAGAAAGATTTCAAAAATAATTTTGTTTGAATAATTATTTATTTTTCATGAATTAAAAATAATTACACAATAATAAAATAACATAGTTATTAATTTATTCATTATTTATAAGCCAATCGATTAAAATGTTGTCGAATTCCTCATCCATTAAACTTTCATAATTATCTTTTCCCTCATTAATTTCCAAAAATATGTGGTCATCATCCGGGAAAGTAAACTCTGGTTTTGATGATATTTCCACTAGTTCTGGGGTCTCCGGAATAAAGCACGGAGAAGCAGGTATGTCGTCGTCGAAATCCTCAAATATATTTTCTTGAGTGTCCGGGACATACATTTTATCCTCGATGATAGTTAATTCGTAATCCCATGTTGGCGTTAGCAAATCGTACATGGATGTCAGAGAATCATCCTGTAGATTATTAAATAGCTCTTCTTGTGTATTTTTCCCAATACCAATTAATGATAAAAGTGCACCGTTTGATACACAAATATCACTAAGTATCCTCGAATATAATTTCCAGCTCGCTCATATTTTTTCTTTATATTTTAACTTCAAACTCTTTCTTTAGGATTTGGATTTATACTAAAAATTTGATTCTTAGCATAAACCTCAAAACCTATTGATCCTCGAAAACGGAAAACAGGTACTTGTGTTTGAATGTATTGGTATCATCAATACATGTACATGAGTTAACGCATGAAAACGCATTAATGCATTAATGAATCGGGAAAACCAATCAGAAGACTCGAAAGAAAAGATAACGCTTAGAGCCTAGAGCCTACAGTAGGGAGTAAATAGGCAATCGGCTGATTTCTTGCGTCATATCCGTGTATCCGTATACACGGTATCCGTAAATCCACAATCCAATATACACTCACATATATATATAATCCTAAATAAAAAATACATATTGACCTTTCATCCGACCCTGACATAAATATGTCTCCTGCAAGAAAGTGATAAAAAGGAATCGCAGCAGGTCAATTGGTTCCTTTTTTTTTCTTGACCCTTCTTGACCTGCTTCTTGACCTGCTTTTCTTGATCTGCTTCTCCGTTCTTTATTCCGGAGACCCCAGAACTAGTGGAAATATCATCAAAACCAGAGTTTACTTTCCCGGATGATGACCACATATTTTTGGAAATTAATGAGGGAAAAGATAATTATGAAAGTTTAATGGATGAGGAATTCGACAACATTTTAATCGATTGGCTTATAAATAATGAATAAATTAAAAACTATGTTATTTTATTATTGTGTAATTATTTTTAATTCATGAAAAATAAATAATTATTCAAACAAAATTATTTTTGAAATCTTTCTTTTTATCAAAGTTTAGTTAAAATGAACTTAAAAATTAAAATACATTAATATTTAAAATAGTTGATTGAAATTAAATTAACAGATTTAAAATTTAAAAGAAATATTTTGAAGTTTGTGTTAAGTTCATTATTTCAATTAATATCGTTGGATGATCCATCAAGAAATGGGTGTATAATTCACTTCGGAGCCAGTACTTTTTCACTTCAGGACAGAAGTAGCAGTTATTGTATTGTATTGCTGAAGTTGTGTTTTTTTAGAAAGTGACGTTTTAATCCATAGCGATATTTAAAGGAAGGACTTTCTATACAGAGATCACAAACGAACGTTTTCATTTCGAAGATTTGAAAATAAACTGATAGAAAGCAACACTAGAACTTGTTTTTATATTATATTTTTATAATATAATAAGTATAAAAAGTGGTATGATGTCATCCCTTTCATTTAAATAAAAGTATATTATTCGTATTAATATACTTATATATATATATATATATATATATATATATAAGTTAACTGAAGTTAACCCAGCAGCGGCAATGTCCGATTATTTAAGAGCTCGCTCTGGCCAAACTGCTGACATAATGTCTGGCCGGAAGCCCATGCATAGCGGCAAGCACTGCACATTTGCGTGGCCGCTATGAAATACTTTTTGTTAGCTTTAAGTTTCAGTTTGTGTCAGAGTCTCGTACAATAAAGAGCATAAAAGCAATCTCCGGCATTGCCGTCAATTTTGTAAATTCATTTGTTGAATTGGTCACCGCGCCTCAAGGGCCGTGACAACGGGGCAAGTGCTCCCATCATAACTCCTGTTACAGGAAGGATTCCCCCCGGCAACCGCCAGGGAACTCAACCACTGCCTATAAGGAGTGGCAACACCCCCCCTGCAACCGCAAGGGGAAATCATCTCACAAATACCTCCGGCGTCTGCAGCATCATCGACTGCAGCGAGGGATAACTAATTACCATTACATTAACTACCAATCAATTTATATTTACTTATATATAAATATGTGTGTATATGTATATATGTAACCACAAGGAAGGGTGAATTTATTATTGAAAGGTATAAAAGAGCGGGATCATTAAATAAATTGATTAGTACCTAACAGTACCCTTTTTGAAGCGAATCCAGGAGTACGTGAGTTATAAATGATGGTATGTTTACAAATTCTCACAACCAATCAAAAAATATCCTTATGTTTATGTATATCATAGTCTTTCTTAGATACTTTGAATGATCAAAAGCCTGTTATTGGCTACACAAAGACTGAAGACCTATGTATTAATTTCGAATACAAGATCATTGGCTGTAAGATAAAGAAAACCACATATGGGACGAAAATAGCCCTTTATTTGACTGATAAGGACGACGAACCACTCTGGATATTTTTACCAAAGAGCTACGTGAATAAATTTTCAACTAAAACACCATTTAAAAAATTGAAGGAAAATGGAATAACGCATCTTGTATATAAAGGAAAAGAGATGACTAGATATAGCTCAGCCTGTTTACAATTTATCTCAAAGGAGTAACTGTATAAAAGAGTCGATTCCTTATAATGTTTTATCAGTTTCATTTTTTCCATTAAATCAAAAACAACTCCTCTCTCAAGCCTCTCGATGTACGCGCATCAAATAAAATTATTTTTACTTCAATTTATAGATATGCTTTTCAAGGAGCACCTTAAAAAACTTCAATTTTTAAAAACAACTTTAGAGGATTTGGAAGAAAAGGAAATGCTGTACTCGAAATATGGATTCCACTACAAAATATGTCCCTGGAGTGATGATGAAGCAACCGAAGGTCCAGACACTTGTAACTGCAACAAACTTCCTCTATATATAAAGGAAGCTACGGATATTATGATAAGATACTATAAAATAACTAAAAGAATGTATCCAAATCCATGAAAATAAAAAAGTTTTTTTATAGATATTATAAATAATATTGTTTATTTTTCATATTGGTTTAAAAAAAAAAAAATTTTTTTTAAATCATTTAAAACATTTACTAAACATTTTTGAAATTAACTTATCATTATAGGTGAAATCTTTTATCTTAAAATTCTGTGTAAAACTTTTTAAAGTTTTTCGATTGCTTTTGTAAATACCAAAAAGCATGCAGTAATGTCCACAGGTATTTGAAAAGTATCCTTGCAATTGTTGCTTGTTATAAGTATATTTTGATGCATTTCTTTTTAAAAATGCAATAAATTCTTTTTTCTGAGGATATTGTCCATAAGAATCGAAGAATTTTGCTGACTTTTTTTATAGAAGTAAAATGCAACCCAATGCATTCCTGGTTGGTATGAATAATCAGTGTTAGCTACAATCAATGCTGGATATTCACGAATTTCTTTTGGTAGTTTATCGGCCGAAAAAACCCCTTTAAATATTTGTTTAGTTTGAGGATGCTTGGAGAGCAAGTCCATGATTTGTATTGTATTCATTTTTACGAAAGTACTCGAATATTTCGATGCTTATCAATATCAATCATAGAGTCGTATTCACAATAAACAATGCAAGTAACAGCCTCAGCCAGAGGCTCAGAGAATCTTCCTTCTATTCTGATCGTTCCTTGAGAAATCAGGTTAGCGCAAACACTAGAATTGGAGTGATCAGCAGTTAAATCAAACGCTATTATAAAATTATTTTTGTCAAACATATCCTTGGAAATTTGGAGACCACGATCATAATGCTTAATTCCACATGCTTTAAATAGTAAATTATATGCTCTTGAACTTTGGGTATTGGTAGGATTTGAGAAATCAAATTCAAGTGCCTGAGAAGGTACCTGTACTCCATTAACTAGCAGATTGAATCGTTGTATTTTAAAGTTTTCAAAATTAAAAGGATCTAATCCTCGATTTCCTGAGTATGCTCTGTTTTTTACCATACAAAAGGCCAAAAAATTTGGAATTTGACCAATAACTGCGTTATCGATGGATAATGTATTATTTCCTGGGTATATTGTGAATGATTTTACTTCAACTTTATTGTATGGGTATATTGCATTTTTTGATTGTAAAACGTGATGATGAGCTAATAAAATGCTGGGGTTGACTACTACATGATTCATGAACAGCTGGGCTTCCAAGATCTTCAGATTCGATTCAGTTTCGGTTTCCAATAAATAAAATGCTGTTTTTTCAATATTAAAAGTAATGCGCAAATCAACATTATTTACAAGCAGTTTTGGTTGGTTGAAAATATCTCCAAGCACTTTTCCACATAATTCTACTTTATTACTATTTTGAAACATGTTTTTAAGAATTTGACTGCCATCACTTTTAAATGGTGTTTGGGTACCATAATTTGGGAAATATCCTTGTGTTGCTAAATGACTTTCACTTGCATCACAACCATAGTTTAAAATTGTTTGCAAATATGATCTATAATGATAATTATTGTCGCTTTGGGAAACCAAAGTATTATTTAAGTATACAGATGAGCTTCTAAATATAGAATGCAATATATTATTTGCTACACCAACAGCATTTCCTTCAATACTACTATTATCAATTTTTTTAAGTTGAACCACAAGTTTTAAGTAAACACTTGAAAGATCTCTGTAGGTTTCTCCATTTCCTAAACAAACGAATTCAATTGATGAAGCACTATCCAAAGAAGCAATAGGTTTGTATGAAACTTCTTCGGTTTTCAAAATACAGCTTTGCGTTGGATGAGGCTCAAAAAGATCCAATTCGCTTTTCATGCATTCAATGTGATTACTCATTTTGATTTGGAAAATATGTCACTAATTTTAAATTTTTTAGATGCTTTTTTTCTTGACTTTTTTGAACGCGTATGTTTACGACGTTGTTTAGTTGTTAAATGATTGCGATTTTTTCTTGGTCTCCTCTTTTTATGCCTTTTTCCTTTACCACTTTGTAATTTAGTAATTTTATGAATTGCTTTGTCAGATAGATTATGTAATGCGATTTTACTTTGTTCTTGAATGATATTTCGTAGAGGTTTTCGACCCAAATCATTTATAACAGCCTTTCCGGTTTCAGCAGCTTGATTTTTAAGTGCATTTATCCCTGACAGAAAAAGCGGCTTAATGTAATTAAAAAGTCCACTAAAGAAATTTCCAATACCACGACCATGCTGAACAATTCTTGGGGAAACATAGAGACTACCTATGTTACTTAAGCTTCCACCGCACTGATTTAAATAATATTGATGATAACATTTCGCCATGGTTGGTAAATCAATTCTAAATGTTAGTTTCCCTTAACATTATTATTTATAGATTTTTTCTTCTTTTTCTAAAATGCAGAGTTAGAAAAATTGGAACTGATGAAGTTTCAAAGGGGATTTTATATCCACTTGAATCAGTAATTAATATTGAAATTTCGTTTGGTGAAAAATTTTTAATAGGATAATATTCAACATTTCTAAACTGCATACATTTTTCTTTTCCATTTGTAAATAAAACTCTTAAGCAACGTGGTCTTTTGCTTCCTACACAACGAGGCTTTATAATGTCCGTGTAAATAAATATTGCACCGCATTCCATCTCATCCGCTTTCATTGATGCCGATTTGTATCGAAATGTTTCAGAATTTACTAAACTTATAAATTCTGTTGAATTAGAGCTTGATTCTTCTGATTCATTTTCTTTTGTTTCTCTCCTTTTTTTTAGGATTTTTTCGAAAAGAATTATTTAAATATATATCAGTTATACCGACTTCCCATTCCTCAGACATTGTTTTAGGAAGGTTTACAATATTTGTAAAAGCGCATTTTACATTATCAGGAAACACATTTAAGGAGTCATTGCTGAGCAATGTAATATAAAACTCGTTTTGAAAAAACATTTTAAGCTCTGCAGTTAAGAATATGAGATCCAATTTTATTTATTTTTACCAATTTGGATATTGTTTTCTTTGCGGTTTGCCCTTTGCAATTTTTTCCAAATCACTTATATACTTAAGATTTCTTAGTGGGGAATCTCTATTCTTTTTAACCTTATTTCTCAGTTTCAGTTTCTTTTCAGTAGAATTTCATTTTATAATTCTTGTTTTCTCAACTAATGATTTTTTAAAATCTTATCATCAGTGAAAGAAGTATCTGCGAGTGATCGTTTATTATTAATTGGAATTGAAACAGAATTCTCAGATGATTGTTCTTCTTCATCGCTGGGTAAAATGGCTAAATCGGGCTAATCGGTAAATCCTCTCTTTTAAATGATGACTCGTTCTTGTATTCTTTAGAAGTACTGGCAATAGAATCTTTCCAATCATCTATATATGTTTGGGTTTCTACATTTTGATTTAATGAAAACGGGGATTTCGATACCGATTGATGCAAAACAGCTTTGTTTCTCTTTTTATTTTGGAATGCACATAATTCTTGTTGAATTTTAATCCATTTATCATAATCACTAATTTTTTTATTGTTTAAAATTGGTAAAAATTTTAAATTTATAAGATCATTTCCTCGATCATTTACTAAAAGTTTATGGTATGCATTTGGACGCATTAAGATTACTTTATTTAGCTGATGCTTACTTTTAATCATGATTCAAAATTTTTCCAAAAATCCCAGAAAGCAATAAACTTATTAAAATTGGTAAAAATCCGCCTTTTTGAATAAGAACTCTTCTCTTAGAATTTAAAGATTGTTTTAAGCTGAAAATATGTCGTAATACATTTTTATACTTTTTTAATGAATTTAAGATATTTTTTGATATTTTATGGTTTCCTTTTAAAGTATTTATCACTATCTCCGACAATTTTTTTACTAACTCGCTATCACTATTGCAAATAATCGCTTTTCGAAGTTTATTATTTGCTTTTTTGAGCACATACAATAAATGTTTGTTCGCTTTCAATCGCCTTATGCTCTTTTTGCAAACCATTTTCATCAGAATAGCAAATTGAATATAATGTATTAAAAATCGCTGTTCTAAATCTTAAAAGATCATTTATTCCTTGCGTAAGATCAATAAGTAAATAACCATGAGGTTCATTCGTGACTTCTTTATATATTCTAAAAAGTTCTTTAGGGTTTTCAGGATATATCTGTCTAGCTAAACATTGAAATTGTAATTTATCTCTAGGATTTTTAAATGCCACAATGTATTTGGTATTTAGTGATATGTCTCGGGTGTGAGTAGATTTATGAAATATATTTTGTGTTACAACAATTACAGATCAATTTCGATGATGAGATCCTTTGGTAAAAAGTTCACATACATTTTTATTAAATGCTCCCATCATCAAATCATCTAATACCAAAAGTATAGGTTCATTATTTTCATTTTCAATGGAGTCAGGTACCCCATGGTAATATTCAATATTGGTAAAATTTGGTTTCGCTTGCTCTTCACCGTAACACCATATTATTCTATCTATTGAAGTACTTATTAAGTCCTTCCTTCCATTTATTAAATTTTTCAAAAATGTTGTTTTACCCGATCCTGAGGGGCCACAAATAAGCATCGTAAAAGGATGAACAAATTGTGTAAACATTTTGACAAAAGTTTTTTTGTTTATTCAATGCTAATTATCAAAAATAAATTTTTCTAATGCTTTTTTTCCTGGTCCCGTTTTTTAGCGCAGTCCTTTTCAAAATGAGTATCAGAACCACAATAGTTGCAGTATATAAGTTGACTGTATCCTTTTTTACGAGGATCTTTTCCAAAAATGCGATCCATTTTGCTAAAACAACTACTCAATTAAAGTACTAAAATCATACTGTTTATTAAAGTAATTTATACATATGATTCTCCGATATAGTATATATCGTAATTACAGTTTTCTAAAATTACAAAAAGCTTAAATAAATTATTTAGAGCACATCTAAGCTTAAGTTTTTTGTGAATTTTACAGTTGGTTAAAAAATTAGGATAAAAAGTCAGGCTCTTTCCTATATCTATATCGTTAATATTATTCGATAGAAACTTGGATAAAAATTCTTTTTTTACTTCGCCACGTACAATTATATTGGAAAACTTATTAAGTGGAGAAAGTACATCGCTTAAGCAGTTATAGGGTATTTCTCCTTCCATCCAGTCCAATCCGTTAATGTTTTTTCGATGAATATTATGTTGTTGTAACGTATCATAATTCAACTCCTTAATGTTGTATGGAGGTTTGAAGTGAAAGAAGTTTGGTATTACAGTTCCTCCAGGCATGAAGGCCAATTCCTTAACAAAAATTTGATTGTTATTTCCAACAACATATTGAAAATCTACTATAACGGAATTTGATCTATCAAATTTAGTCATTTTAGAATGAGTTTTAAATGTAAACTGACTTTGGTGTCTACATATTAGGTCTTTATATACCATTCATTTTATTATATAATACATGCATTATGTAATATATAATATAAAAGTTGCCCTCATATCTTAGGAGTTTGTATATATGGATATATATTTCATTTCATTATGTAATACATAATGTATAATATATATATATACTAGCAACCCCGGCAAACGTTGTTTTGCCCTTTTTTGTATAAGGGCTAGCTGTTTTTTCTTCATTTATTTTGGTTAATAAATATTTTTCAGTATTTCAAGTAGATCCAGTATTTTTATGTACCACAAAATTCCCCTCGCCAATATCTAACAGTTGTTTAGAGAAAGGGTGGATCCTGACGCATTTGATCGCGCTTATTCTTGGTCAGTTCTTGTTCAACATTACGCCACAGTCGCGATGATTTTAAGCAAGCATTGAATTCATCAGCGTCCGTTAACCGTGAACACCTTAAAAGGAGTAACAAAGGGCCGTAGTTTATCATTGTTTCTTATATCCCTAAATGACCAATCCAATTCCCCATTCCAATTTTACGACCTATAGTGCATTCATCCAAAATATGGGCACTATGCCCATAGACGATTGTTTTTATGTTGCACACTGCATCTGGATTATTTTAAATGTTCAATGACAACTCTTAAACAACCTGACCAACGCATGATGTTCATGAAGCAGACACTGCAAGTCTTGAAGAATTGCTCGCTTCATTCCTGCATTGATCCCTAGGCGTCGATCAAGTTTTTCTTCCATGTTGCCCATGAAATATATTTGTAAAAATTTATTCTGTGTATCTTTGAAAGGTAGTAATGATCCAATTCGATGGTGAATCTGTCTTTGTATCTACAAAATAAAAACCAGATTCTTTAACTACATTCTATGTAAGTACAAAAATAAATACCTTAAATGTCGGATTAAAACCTCCTTCTTCGATAATGTCTGCCCCAAATGGCGTCATTTGGAAACCACTATTGTATTTTCGAGTATTTGCAAGAAAGTGGCGTGATTCTTGTGTTTCGCCGCAAAGCAATGAATACAATGGCTCATGTGGCGGAGTCAACACTGGCAATTTCACTTTACCATTAACGCAGCATAATCCAGGCGTTTCTCCGGAAAACTTTAATGCACCACAATACTTGCAAACAACGTCCATTTGCCCAATGCAAACGCTAGGATGCAAGCTGTAATCATTGCTGCAATTGTATCGAAACGCAGCTCAATTCAAATCAGCTAAATATCTTGTTCTGCGTCGCAAATTATCTATTTGTTGACTTCTGTTGTTCGCTCGACGATTCTGCATTGCCAACCGAGCTGTTTCACGGGCTGCTTCACTTTGCTCTCGTGATTGAGAAGCACGAAGTCGAGCCATACTATTGCGGTGCTGTTCACGTGCAATTTCTTGTTCTTCTTCAGTCCTTTCATTTGCAGTATTTTGTATTCTTCTTGCATTACGGCTTTGTCGGGAAAGATTCGATCGTCTTGGTCGCGGCATTATTAATTAAACATCCGAATCAAATCGATTGCTGCAGAACGCGTTTGCCTAACTCTCAATCGTGTTCGCTCAAGCCAAGCTGCTGACATTTTGACATTTTCATTTGACATTTTCTTGTGCATCTTTCGATTGTGATTCACGTAACTGCGCCACTGCGTCAAATCTAATGTCAAATATTATGATTGCGTTCAGAAATTTAACTTAAGGTTTATAATTTAACGTTTGTGACAAAACTTAAGATTTATCTTTCGATTTCTATATAGTCTTATTAAAAAAATAATCGGACAGATTAACAACTGAAGTTAGCTAAAATTAATTTTCTAAAATGCAATTTTGTCGCGTTCGCGATTCACTTTCACTTTTGTTGAGTTTCGGAACGCAATATTAGATCCTCCAACGCGCATGCGAATTTGAACTTTATACAGCGGTAATAAATTACAAATTGACTCTCCATTTTATTTAGAAAACGTTTGTATGGGAAATAGAAAAATACTGTTTTGAGGATTTTCCCGGCAGTTATTCGAATTTTTCTCACCTTTTAAACCTTCCCTAGACCTCCACGAATAATTCAAGACCAAGATAAGATAAATCCGTTCAGCCATTCTCGAGTTTTAGCGAGACTAACGAACAGCAATTGATTTTTATATATATAGATAGATATGTATATACGGCATACTAAGCCCTTTATAAACCACACATTTTAGTAACTAATTTCAGTTTGCTAATAACATTCAGATTCAATGGATACAAGTAGGGAGTAAATAGGCAATCGGCTGATTTCTTGCGTCATATCCGTGTATGCATGTATATGTTGGTGGTAACGTAAATCCACAATCCAATATACACTCACATATATATATAATCCTAAATAAAAAATACATATTGACCTTTCATCCGACCCTGACATAAATATGTCTCCTGCAAGAAAGTGTCATCCGCCCCTGACATAAATAGAAAGTGATAAAAAGGGATCGCAGCAGGTCAATTGGTTCCTTTTTTTTCTTGACCCTTCAGGGTGGATTTTCACTTTTCTACGAAAAGGTTTTCTTGTGATATACTTACTCCTTGTAAAATTCTGTATTATAATTTATATTATAAAATTAAATTTTTTTATATAAGGCCGAGTTAATTTAAAATTAATTAAAAAAGAATTGGAGAAAAAAATCCTTTTAAATGATATGCAACACCATAATAAAATTTTGAATATTTTTTTAAAATAATTATTTGGTCTTCATCATTAATTTTAAATTAATTACAAAAGAATTGTCGTAAAATATACTTTTAAATGAACTGCAGCAACATGAATATAATTTTTGTAAATAAGCATTTTTTTTTTGTTCATCAATTTTATTTATTTTTTCACAATCCTGAATCTTATTTATTTTTTCACGATCCTTTTTTCACGATCCTTTTTTCACGTGGGCAGTTGAATTGGTAGGGAATTAGGCAAACGGCGTATAAGCGGCAGAAAAATTCTAGTAGTATGTAATTAGGCAAACGGCGTACGACGTAAATTTAGTGGCGCCATCTATGGGTCAAGTTTGTGTAAAATTGGGCAGCGCCATCTACCGTAATATTTTATACGCCCTCTATTGGCATAAAAGCAAACGATCATGCCAAAAAATTATACTTGCCAGGATCATCGCCGTCTATGTTTTCTATATTTTCTGATATCTTGTCTATGTTTTCTATATTTTCTGATATCTTGCATTGGGTCCCATTAAGGGAAATATGCATGTAAAGAAAAGATCATGTAAAAATGAAACTTGCTAGGATCATCGTTTGCCTAATTACATACTACTAGAATTTTTCTGCCGCTTATACGCCGTTTGCCTAATTCCCTACCAATTCAACTGCCCACGTGAAAAAAGGATCGTGAAAAAAGGATCGTGAAAAAATAAATAAGATTCAGGATTGTGAAAAAATAAATAAAATTGATGAACAAAAAAAAAATGCTTATTTACAAAAATTATATTCATGTTGCTGCAGTTCATTTAAAAGTATATTTTACGACAATTCTTTTGTAATTAATTTAAAATTAATGATGAAGACCAAATAATTATTTTAAAAAAATATTCAAAATTTTATTATGGTGTTGCATATCATTTAAAAGGATTTTTTTCTCCAATTCTTTTTTAATTAATTTTAAATTAACTCGGCCTTATATAAAAAATTTAATTTTATAATATAAATTATAATACAGAATTTTACAAGGAGTAAGTATATCACAAGAAAACCTTTTCGTAGAAAAGTGAAAATCCACCCTGAAGGGTCAAGAAAAAAAAGGAACCAATTGACCTGCTGCGATCCCTTTTTATCACTTTCTATTTATGTCAGGGGCGGATGACACTTTCTTGCAGGAGACATATTTATGTCAGGGTCGGATGAAAGGTCAATATGTATTTTTTATTTAGGATTATATATATATGTGAGTGTATATTGGATTGTGGATTTACGTTACCACCAACATATACATGCATACACGGATATGACGCAAGAAATCAGCCGATTGCCTATTTACTCCCTACTGTAGGCTCTAGGCTCTAAGCGTTATCTTTTCTTTCGAGTCTTCTGATTGGTTTTCCCGATTCATTAACCGGAAAAATGTGGGGAAAATGGGGGTGGTTTTCATGCGTTAACTCATGTACATGTATTGATGATACCAATACATTCAAACACAAGTACCTGTTTTCCGTTTTCGAGGATCAATAGGTTTTGAGGTTTATGCTAAGAATCAAATTTTTAGTATAAATCCAAATCCTAAAGAAAGAGTTTGAAGTTAAAATATAAAGAAAAAAAAAATGAGCGAGCTGGAAATTATATTCGAGGATACCCAACCAGCACTTAGTGATATTTGTGTATCAAACGGTGCACTTTTATCATTAATTGGTATTGGGAAAAATACACAAGAAGAGCTATTTAATAATCTACAGGATGATTCTCTGACATCCATGTACGATTTGCTAACTCCAACATGGGATTACGAATTAACTATCATCGAGGATAAAATGTATGTCCCGGACACTCAAGAAAATATATTTGAGGATTTCGACGACGACATACCTGCTTCTCCGTGCTTTATTCCGGAGACCCCAGAACTAGTGGAAATATCATCAAAACCAGAGTTTACTTTCCCGGATGATGACCACATATTTTTGGAAGTTAATGAGGGAAAAGATAATTATGAAAGTTTAATGGATGAGGAATTCGACAAAATTTTAATCGATTGGCTTATAAATAATGAATAAATTAAAAACTATGTTATTTTATTATTGTGTAATTATTTTTAATTCATGAAAAATAAATAATTATTCAAACAAAATTATTTTTGAAATCTTTCTTTTTATCAAAGTTTAGTTAAAATGAACTTAAAAATTAAAATACATTAATATTTAAAATAGTTGATTGAAATTAAATTAACACCAAGATTTAAAATTTAAAAGAAATATTTTGAAGTTTGTGTTAAGTTAATTATTTCAATTAATATCGTTGGATGATCCATCAAGAAATGGGTGTATAATTCACTTCGGAGCCAGTACTTTTTCACTTCAGGACAGAAGTAGCAGTTATAGTATGAGGATCTGGCTTTTGTATTGCTGAAGTTGTGTTTTTTTAGAATGTGACGTTTTAATCCATAGCGATATTTAAAGGAAGGACTTTCTATACAGAGATCACAAACGAACGTTTTCATTTCGAAGATTTGAAAATAAACTGATAAAAAGCAACACTAGAACTTGTTTTTATATTATATTTTTAAGATTGAATCTGTGCTATGGTATATAATTGACCTATATATTTTAAAATTAAATGACCCATGCAGTCATCTCTTTCATTCCTAATAATAATTACCATATCCCTAGCTATAAATTCTTTATATACACAAATACATTTATAAAAGTGGTATGATGTCATCCCTTTCATTTAAATAAAAGTATATTATTCGTATCAATATACTTATATATATATATAAATAAATATGTATGTATATGTATATATGTAACCACAAAGAAGAGTGAATTTATTATTGAAAGGTATAAAAGAGCGGGATCATTAAATAAATTGATTAGTACCTAACAGTAACCTTTTTGAAGCGAATCCAGGAGTACGTGAGTTATAAATGATGGTATGTTTACAAATTCTCACAGCCAATCAAAAAATATCCTTATGTTTATGTATATCATAGTCTTTCTTAGATACTTTGAATGATCAAAAGCCTGTTATTGGCTACACAAAGACTGAAGACCTATGTATTAATTTCGAATACAAGATCATTGGATGTAAGATAAAGAAAACCACATATGGGACGAAAATAGCCCTTTATTTGACTGATAAGGACGACGAACCACTCTGGATATTTTTACCAAAGAGCTACGTGAATAAATTTTCAACTAAAACACCATTTAAGAAATTGAAGGAAAATGGAATAACGCATCTTGTATATAAAGGAAAAGAGATGACTAGATATAGCTCAGCCTGTTTACAATTTATCTCAAAGGAGTAACTGTATAAAAGAGTCGATTCCTTATAATGTTTTATCAGTTTCATTTTTTCCCTTAAATCAAAAACAACTCCTCTCTCAAGCCTCTCGATGTACGCGCATCAAATAAAATTATTTTTACTTCAATTTGAAGATATGCTTTTCGAGGAGCACCTTAAAAAACTTCAATTTTTAAAAACAACTTTAGAGGATTTGGAAGAAAAGGAAATGCTGTACTCGAAATATGGATTCCACTACAAAATATGTCCCTGGAGTGATGATGAAGCAACCGAAGGTCCAGACACTTGTAACTGCAACAAACTTCCTCTATATATAAAGGAAGCTACGGATATTATGATAAGATACTATAAAATAACTAAAAGAATGTATCCAAATCCATGAAAATAAAAAAGTTTTTTTATAGATATTATAAATAATATTGTTTATTTTTCATATTGGGTTACAAAAAAAAAAAAAAAAAAATTTTTAAATCATTTAAAACATTTACTAAACATTTTTGAAATTAACTTATCATTATAGGTGAAATCTTTTATCTTAAAATTCTGTGTAAAACTCTTTAAAGTTTTTCGATTGCTTTTGTAAAGACCAAAAAGCATGCAGTAATGTCCACAGGTATTTGAAAAGTATCCTTGCAATTGTTGCTTGTTATAAGTATATTTTGATGCATTTCTTTTTAAAAATGCAATAAATTCTTTTTTCTGAGGATATTGTCCATAAGAATCGAAAAATTCTGCTGACTTTTTGTTATAGAAGTAAAATGCAACCCAATGCATTCCTGGTTGGTATGAATAATCAGTGTTAGCTACAATCAATGCTGGATATTCACGAATTTCTTTTGGTAGTTTATCGGCCGAAAAAACCCCTTTAAATATTTTTTTAGTTTGAGGATGCTTGGAGAGCAAGTCCATGATTTGTATTGTATTCATTTTTACAAAAGTACTCGAATATTTCGATGCTTATCAATATCAATCATAGAGTCGTATTCACAATAAACAATGCAAGTAACAGCCTCAGCCAGAGGCTCAGAGAATCTTCCTTCTATTCTGATCGTTCCTTGAGAAATCAGGTTAGCGCAAACACTAGAATTGGAGTGATCAGCAGTTAAATCAAACGCTAATATAAAATTATTTTTGTCAAACATATCCTTGGAAATTTGGAGTCCACGATCATAATGCTTAATTCCACAAGCTTTAAATAGTAAATTATATGCTCTTGAACTTTGGGTATTGGTAGGATTTGAGAAATCAAATTCAAGTGCCTGAGAAGGTACCTGTACTCCATTAACTAGCAGATTGAATCGTTGTATTTTAAAGTTTTCAAAATTAAAAGGATCTAATCCTCGATTTCCTGAGTATGCTCTGTTTTTTACCATACAAAAGGCCAAAAAATTTGGAATTTGACCAATAACTGCGTTATCGATGGATAATGTATTATTTCCTGGGTATATTGTGAATGATTTTACTTCAACTTTATTGTATGGGTATATTGCATTTTTTGATTGTAAAACGTGATGATGAGCTAATAAAATGCTGGGGTTGACTACTACATGATTCATGAACAGCTGGGCTTCCAAGATCTTTAGATTCGATTCAGTTTCGGTTTCCAATAAATAAAATGCTGTTTTTTCAATATTAAAAGTAATGCGCAAATCAACATTATTTACAAGCAGTTTTGGTTGGTTGAAAATATCTCCATGCACTTTTCCAAATAATTCTACTTTATTACTATTTTGAAACATGTTTTTAAGAATTTGACTGCCATCACTTTTAAATGGTGTTTGGGTACCATAATTTGGGAAATATCCTTGTGTTGCTAAATGACTTTCACTTGCATCACAACCATAGTTTAAAATTGTTTGCAAATATGATCTATAATGATAATTATTGTCGCTTTGGGAAACCAAAGTATTATTTAAATATACAGATGAGCTTCTAAATATAGAATGCAATATATTATTTGCTACACCAACAGCATTTCCTTCAATACTACTATTATCAATTTTTTTAAGTTGAACCACAAGTTTTAAGTAAACACTTGAAAGATCTCTGTAGGTTTCTCCATTTCCTAAACAAACGAATTCAATTGATGAAGCACTATCCAAAGAAGCAATAGGGTTGTATGAAACTTCTTCGGTTTTCAAAATACAGCTTTGCGTTGGATGAGGCTCAAAAAGATCCAATTCGCTTTTCATGCATTCAATGTGATTACTCATTTTGATTTGGAAAATATGTCACTAATTTTAAATTTTTTAGATGCTTTTTTTCTTGACTTTTTTGAACGCGTATGTTTACGACGTTGTTTAGTTGTTAAATGATTGCGATTTTTTCTTGGTCTCCTCTTTTTATGCCTTTTTCCTTTACCACTTTGTAATTTAGTAATTTTATGAATTGCTTTGTCAGATAGATTATGTAATGCGATTTTACTTTGTTCTTGAATGATATTTCGTAGAGGTTTTCGACCCAAATCATTTATAACAGCCTTTCCGGTTTCAGCAGCTTGATTTTTAAGTGCATTTATCCCTGACAGAAAAAGCGGCTTAATGTAATTAAAAAGTCCACTAAAGAAATTTCCAATACCACGACCATGCTGAACAATTCTTGGGGAAACATAGAGACTACCTATGTTACTTAAGCTTCCACCGCACTGATTTAAATAATATTGATGATAACATTTCGCCATGGTTGGTAAATCAATTCTAAATGTTAGTTTCCCTTAACATTATTATTTATAGACTTTTTCTTCTTTTTCTAAAATGCAGAGTTAGAAAAATTGGAACTGATGAAGTTTCAAAGGGGATTTTATATCCACTTGAATCAGTAATTAATATTGAAATTTCGTTTGGTGAAAAATTTTCAATAGGATAATATTCAACATTTCTAAACTGCATAAATTTTTCTTTTCCATTTGTAAATAAAACTCTTAAGCAACGTGGTCTTTTGCTTCCTACACAACGAGGCTTTATAATGTCCGTGTAAATAAATATTGCACCGCATTCCATCTCATCCGCTTTCATTGATGTCGATTTGTATCGAAATGTTTCAGAATTTACTAAACTTATAAATTCTGTTGAATTAGAGCTTGATTCTTCTGATTCATTTTCTTTTGTTTCTCTCCTTTTTTTAGGATTTTTTCGAAAAGAATTATTTAAATATATATCAGTTATACCGACTTCCCATTCCTCAGACATTGTTTCAGGAAGGTTTACAATATTTGTAAAAGCGCATTTTACATTATCAGGAAACACATTTAAGGAGTCATTGCTGAGCAATGTAATATAAAACTCGTTTTGAAAAAACATTTTAAGCTCTGCAGTTAAGAATATGAGATCCAATTTAATTTATTTTTACCAATTTGGATATTGTTTTCTTTGCGGTTTGCCCTTTGCAATTTTTCTAAATCACTTATATACTTAAGATTTCTTAGTGGATAGGGGGAATCTCTATTCTTTTTAACCTTATTTCTCAGTTTCAGTTTCTTTTCAGTAGAATTTCCTTTTATAATTCTTGTTTTCTCAACTAATGATTTTTTTAAAATCTTATCATCAGTGAAAGAAGTATCTGCGAGTGTTCGTTTATTATTAATTGGAATTGAAACAGATTTCTCAGATGATTGTTCTTCTTCATCGCTGGGTAAAATGGCTAAATCGGGTAAATCCTCTCTTTTAAATGATGACTCGTTCTTGTATTCTTTAGAAGTACTGGCAATAGAATCTTTCCAATCATCTATATATGTTTGGGTTTCTACATTTTGATTTAATGAAAACGGGGGTTTCGATACCGATTGATGCAAAACAGCTTTGTTTCTCTTTTTATTTTGGTATGCACATAATTCTTGTTGAATTTTAATCCATTTATCATAATCACTAATTTTTTTATTGTTTAAAATTGGTAAAAATTTTAAATTTATAAGATCATTTCCTCGATCATTTACTAAAAGTTTATGGTATGCATTTGGATGCATTAAGATTACTTTATTTAGCTCATGCTTACTTTTAATCATGATTCAAAATTTTTCCAAAAATCCCAGAAAGCAATGAACTTATTAAAATTGGTAAAAATCCGCCTTTTTGAATAAGAACTCTTCTCTTAGAATTTAAAGATTGTTTTGAGCTGGAAATATGTCGTAATACATTTTTATACTTTTTTAATGAATTTAAGATATTTTTTGATATTTTATGGTTTCCTTTTAAAGTATTTATCACTATCTCCGACAATGTTTTTACTAACTCGCTATCACTATTGCAAATAATCGCTTTTCGAAGTTTATTATTTGCTTTTTTGAGCACATACAATAAATGTTTGTTCGCTTTCAATCGCCTTATGCTCTTTTTGCAAACCATTTTCATCTGAATAGCAAATTGAATATAATGGATTAAAAATCTCTGTTCTAAATCTTAAAAGATCATTTATTCCTTGCGTAAGATCAATAAGTAAATAACCATGAGGTTCATTCGTGACTTCTTTATATATTCTAAAAAGTTCTTTAGGGTTTTCAGGATATATCTGTCTAGCTAAACATTGAAATTGTAATTTGTCTCTAGGATTTTTAAATGCCACAATGTATTTTGTATTTAGTGATATGTCTCGGGTGTGAGTAGATTTATGAAATATATTTTGTGTTACAACAATTACAGATAAATTTCGATGATGAGATCCTTTGGTAAAAAGTTCACATACATTTTTATTAAATGCTCCCATCATCAAATCATCTAATACCAAAAGTATAGGTTCATTATTTTCATTTTCAATGGAGTCAGGTACCCCATGGTAATATTCAATATTGGTAAAATTTGGTTTCGCTTGCTCTTCACCGTAACACCATATTATTCTATCAATTGAAGTACTTATTAAGTCCTTCCTTCCATTTATTAAATTTTTCAAAAATGTTGTTTTACCCGATCCTGAGGGACCACAAATAAGCATCGTAAAAGGATGAACAAATTGTGTAAACATTTTGATAAAAGTTTTTTGTTTATTCAATGCTAATTATCAAAAAAAAAAAAATGTTTCTAATGATTTTTTTCCTGGTCCCGTTTTTTAGCGCAGTCCTTTTCAAAATGAGTATCAGAACCACAATAGTTGCAGTATATAAGTTGACTGTATCCTTTTTTACGAGGATCTTTTCCAAAGATGCGATCCATTTTGCTAAAACAACTTCTCAATTAAAGTACTAAAATCATACTGTTTATTAAAGTAATTTATACATATGATTCTCCGTTATAGTATATATCGTAATTACAGTTTTCTAAAATTACAAAAAGCTTAAATAAATTATTTAGAGCACATCTAAGCTTAAGTTTTTTGTGAATTTTACAGTTGGTAAAAAAATTAGGATAACATGTCAGGCTCTTTCCTATATCTATATCAATAATATTATTCGATAGAAACTTTGATAAAAATTCCTTTTTTACTTCGCCACGTACAATTATATTGGAAAACTTATTTAGTGGAGAAAGTACATCGCTTAAGCAGTTATAGGGTATTTCTCCTTCCATCCAGTCCAATCCGTTTATGTTTTTTCGATGAATATTATGTTGTTGTAATGTATCATAATTCAACTCCTTAATGTTGTATGGAGGTTTGAAGTGAAAGAAGTTTGGTATTACAGTTCCTCCAGGCATGAAGGCCAATTCCTTAACAAAAATTTGATTGTTATTTCCAACAACATATTGAAAATCTACTATAACGGAATTTGATCTATCAAATTTAGTCATTTTAGAATGAGTTTTAAATGTAAACTGACTTTGGTGTCTACATTTTGGGTCTTTATATACCATTCATTTTATTATATAATACATGCATTATGTAATATATAATATAAAAGTTGCTCTCACATCTTAGGAGTTTGTATATATGGATATATATTTCATTTCATTATGTAATACATAATGTATAATATATATATATGTATATACGTCATACTAAGCCCTTTATAAACCACACATTTTAGTAACTAATTTCAGTTTGTTAATAACATTCAGATTCAATGGATACACTCCAAGCTAAAAGAGAAAGAGCCATAAGAAAAAAAACAGAACCATGAAGTTATATTTGGTTTTGAATATTTTGTGGCTCAAAATTTGAAAATAAAATGTGGATTTTCGACATCTAGAAAATTTACTCCAATGATTTGGATGCAGCAGCACAAAAACAATTATATTGGATTTGATAAAGAAGAATGGATGCAACTGCTTACATACAAGGAATTTATACAATTAAAGATTGATCAATATGACTTCCTAATGTCTGATACAGTTTTGGATCACCCTATTTTATCAACTATTAAATGTAATTTTAGATTTAGAAAATCAGATAAACAATATGTTCTGATACTAAATCAATTCGGTAATAAAATTGAAATAGATAGTGAAACTTGGAGATCATTAATTCGCCTAGCTATATTTTTAACTACATTTTTATGTTGGAACACTATATTAAAACAGCAAATATCCTATCTGTACTATAATCATATCATTCCGAAGTGTGTCTCTTTACAAAAATTCGATATTCAATTATCTGATTTAGATGGTAACTATGATAAAAATGTTCAAATAGATTTAACACGTTTATGTTTCGAAATATCTAAAAAAATGACAAAAGAAATAAAAGAAGATGTAATTCATTATAAGAAATCATTAATCTCTAAGACCTCAGACATTAACAATAAAAAATAAGTTTGTTTTTTTTAAATAAAAATGAGTAAGCAACAAGTTGTTGATGAAATACATAAAACTTGTAGAAAAAATTTTTTACGTCGAAAGTTCGTTCAAAAAGGGTTTCATGATACTTGGCAAATTGATTTGGTTGAAATGATCCCCTATTCCAATCAGAATAATGGATATAAATATTTACTAACGGTTATTGATACATTTTCAAAATATGCTTTTGCTAAGCCTGTAAAATCAAAATCGGCAATGGATGTTGCAACTGTTATGAAATCTATATTGAAAGATTCCAAATACAAGCCAAAAAATATACATTCCGATCAAGGCAAAGAATTTTTTAATCAACTCTTTAAAGAACTTATGAAGAAAAATAATATAAATCATTATCATACATTTACACACCTTAAGGCTTCGATTTGTGAACGATTTAACAGAACTTTAAAAAATAGGATGTGGAAAATGTTTAGTTTTAATGGAAATTATCGATGGATTACCCATTTGAATTCGCTTGTAGAAGACTACAACCATTCTTACCACAGAACTATAAAAATGAGGCCAATCGATGTTTGTAAACAGAATGAAGAGTTTATTTTGAAAAAATGTTATAACATTGTTAAGGTATTTCCAAGGCATAAATATGTAGTAGGAGACCATGTTAGAATAAGCAAATACAAGGGTGTATTTGTTAAAGGATATGAACCTAACTGGACCACTGAAATATTTACAATTTCAAAAATAAGGACTACATTCCCAGTTACTTACGAGCTCATTGATTATAAGGGTGACCCTATAAAAGGTACATTTTATGAAGCTGAAATTCAAAAAGTTAAAGATAAAAGTGCATTCCTAGTTGAAAAAGTAATAAAAAGAAAAAAAGACCAAATTTTTGTAAAATGGCTAGGTTTTGATGAAACACATAACTCATGGATAAATAAAACAGATTTATTAAAATAAAATTTTACAATTTGGAATTTATTTATACAAATTATACATACATATATACATTTTTAATTATTATTATTATTTATATACATTTTTAATTTTTATTATTATTATTTATTTTTATTTTATTTTTTTGTTTTTTTTTTTTTTTATTTTTATTTTTATTTATTTATTTTTTTTTTTTGTCGCTTATTTAATATTTTTAAAAATACGTACAATATTATTGACATTATCCATTTGTATTTAATAAAGATCTTAATTTATAATGCCCATATGCTAAAGTATTAATATTACAAGCTAATACCCATCTTTTATCATCTCTAGGGCTAAGACTTACTTTATTAACTACATCAGTATATAACTGATGGCCCCTACTTCTTATACATCTTTGTTCTCCATAGTACGTTTTCATATGTCTAATACATTCAATATAATCTAAATGACACAGTTTTTTGATTACTGATTGCTTAACACCCTTAACTTTCTTTGTATCTATATATTCGTCATTGTTTTCTACTAAAAATGAATATGCTTTAGCTTTTAGACCCGCGAAAGAGGTCATAATTTTTCCAGCATTTTCATCTTTGAATAAGCCCAATTCTTTGTTGTTAGCTTGAATAATGTTGAATCGGTTTCCTGTCTCATAATTTGATGTGTCAAAACGGCTAGAATTTTTTTTTATTATTTTGTATATATCCTCTTCACAGGAAACTATAAAAGAGTCTGTATCCATATATATTATTTTTGCTGAGGGACACTCTACTAATAAAAAGTTATAATAGTAATCATACATTAGCCATTTGGACAAATCGAGAACAGTAAATCCAATATAAATAGGCTTATCATACAAAATTGAAGTCTTTGTAGTCTCAATTGCAGCTAAATTTTCTCCAAAAATTTCTAAACTATGAAAATTATTCCTTGCAACTAGTTGTCTAAACCCTGGAGAGTTTTGAGCCGATTCATAACGAGTTACTAGTGTTATTTCTCGACGCTTTTCTACGTTTTCCATGGTTTTGCCGTATACGGCATTATTCATTAATTTATAAAAATTTTTTTCAAATTCATTTTTTGCTATTTTTCTATGTTGGGTATTTAAATCTATATAGGGCTTTAACCAGTATGACTGATTAAAAGATAAAATTCTATGAATTTTCTTTAATTTTAATCCCTGTTTAAGACACAATTGAAGCTGTTTTAAATGAATAATATAAAACTCTTTAGAATTTAAATCAGCTATTAATTTTGGTTGTTTTCCTCCTGGGGGAACCTTGTTTTCAGGACAAAATGGTAGACTGTTATGTTTGTCATGAATTTCATCAGGATATTCTAAATCTACTTCTAAAATATATCCTGTGTCTCCTGAGGAATCAGCATTTTCTACATCAAATAAATTGGTTTCATCTTCGCTTAAAAATTGAAAATTTGAAAATGGGAGTTTTTGGCTCATAGCCCAACCATATAAATTATTTGCGTCAATATACGACAAATAATTTTTTGGTTTTGTTTTATCATAATTTCTCATGTACTCATTATTTGCTTTTGAAATTCTTTGAGTACATTGAGTCAGACCGCCCCGTATACCTCTTTTAACAAAATTGTAAATGTTGGGGTCACTTATTAAATCTAACTCTACTTTAGTATACTTCAGCATAGCATCCCATGAAATAGATGGGGCTGAAACATAATTAACAGGGTCTAATTTATAAATTTTTGAGCATATATTACGGAAGTTTTCAAAAACGTCTGCTAAAATTAGTACGTCACTCTCCAAATACAATTTCATATAGTCTTTTAGAGTTCTGCACTGAAACGAACTCCAAATTTCTTTAGCGAAATTGTATTCGCTAATACTACACTCTTCGTCTTTCAACGAATTATAAAAATATTCCCTAGGAGGAAGTTCGGTTTCATTGAATTTTTCAAAACTATCCAAATAATCATAGGGAAATACTCCCTTTCTTCTCATTTGCCTAAACTTCTCTCCACTAAATTTTGATTTTAATATTTTAAAATCTTTATCTTCCATGTTGTAAGCTAATTTTTCTAAACTAGAATTTAAAAACCTATTGGAATCTATGTACTTTATAGTATAATTAGTCTTTCCCTTTTCAAAAATTGTCTGATTTAGAGCAATATATAACTCTTTAGTAGAGGGTATTGGTTTCAATTTACCCCCTAGGGCATTAATAAAGAGGTGGATATCGTATCTTGATAAATTATGAAAAACTACAGGGAAATAAGCTTTTAACTTAAAACTATCTTTACAACTTCTATGGATAGGACCTTGGTATTTACCCGTGAACTGGTTAAAATATTGTACGCGTTCATCCGTACTGATGACCTCTTCACACGCATAGCAGTTCCCATGCTCCTGGTAGTCCTCATCGCAGATGTCAAAGTTATATATAGGTTTTTTTGATCCCTTCCAGTATTTGCTATATAAGGCCATTGTCTCCTCTTCCAAAGTTTTAACAAAAACCTTCATACAGTCATGTCCTGTAATTTGTAAAAAGGAAAAATTTATTAACTTTAAAACTTTTTATTTATTTTAAAATAATTTATTTACCTTCATAGGTCCATAATTTATTCAGCTGAGGGTTGTATTTATGGGCAACATAAAACGAAACAGCACATGCTGTATGTTTCTGCACAGGCTTGGTATAGGATTCGTTTGGATTATTTGAGGCTGTTTGGTAATGTTCCAAAACTGCCTCAATGTCCGCATAAATTACCACGGGTGGTGCCAGTTTTTTTGAAAAATTTTCAAATTTGGTTTTAGTGTTTGGTTGTGGGTATAGTGAAGCCACTTGACCGCACTCCTTTAGATTGTGGGTCTTGTTAGTGCTGCAATAAAATTGTAGGCAATTTCTACAAAAATATCTCTCCGAATTTGAGTTGTTCACTTGTGATTTACACAATGTTTTTATGCTTGTAATGTACGCATAATGCAAACAATTTTTTTTAGGATTTTCTATTCCCAATATATCGATATGATGGATTTTTACTTCTTTAGTTCTAATTGTAGGACCTTCTATGCGACCATCATAAATTTCATATACATTTATGCTGTAATTTGAGTTATTTTTCTCGAACAGCTTTATTCCATTCTTTGTAATGGGAAACTCTATTCCCGAAAAGTTTAATATTTGTTGTTCATATGTTATAATTGGTTGGCTAATATCAAAAATCCCATAAAATGAAGTTCTGGGCAGTTTTTCGCGAGCTGATTTTTTTTGCGCTGATGTACCAAAATTTATTTGAATGTGTTTCATATATGCTATGTGAGCCAAAATACACCACTTAAAACAATAAATGTCATTATTTTTAACATTTATGAGAGCATTTCTTTTTCTTATGCTCTTAGGTGCTTCAACATATCCTGATCCAGGAAGGTGCTCTAGCTTTAATATTTGTATTTCATAAAATGTAAAATGCTTAATAGCCCATCCAGAATCCCTCTCCTGGAATTCATCGGCTTTTGCAATTAACATTTCGTTATCGTCATTTAAAATGTATTCGACGTCATTATATGAGCTGACGTAAATTGCTTTATAGTTTGTCGAGAAATGTTTTGTTTCCTCTTGCATCTTATCAGTTTCTTCAGTCGGTTTTACATATTTTCCATGAACTGATAGACGCACTTTTATAGCTCTTAATTCGCTAAGTGCATATTTTATAATGTTTATAAGATTATTTTTACATCCAATGTAAAATTCTTTTAAATCTAGATCGCGCACTCCGAATACTTTATACTTTTTTGTGTAAAAAGTATCACTTTGGGTTATAGGAAAAATGTTAGCATTTTGCCACACAAGTTTCCTTAATGCTGCTCTATGATTTGGAGAATGTAAATGAATTCTTTCCTCAACGAAAGCACAATTTTGCTTACAATCGGGACAAATATTCTTCTCAGCAATTATGCGGTCTAGTCTAGCCCTTTTTGATGTTGATGGCTGTTCTTCAATATCCATGGGTTGCCCCTCTTGAGGGCTAGTTTCCTTGGACACACCAGCCTTCCGTTTGACCGCTGATGATACGTTGAAAATACTATGTTTTGATGTAGTTCCTTGGTTCCTGATTCCTTGAATTTTTGGTTGTTGATTTTCCTCCTGCTTTTTGGTCACCGTTGTTCGCGAACGATACAAAGCTTTCGCCAAACCGTTGGCCTGAGATTTCTTCTTCATCTCCGAGAAGGCATTTCGAGGTCCTTCACATCGATCATAATGAGTTATAAACTCATTCACACTAATAACTTTAGAGCACAAGTCACACGCAACTTTCGACTCCATTTTTATGATTTAGGTTTTTGTTTTTATTTTTTTGTAAAAAGAAAAAGCGTAAAAATTGCTTTAACCGGCAAGGCAAGATTTATACTAAAAATTTGATTCTTAGCATAAACCTCAAAACCTATTGATCCTCGAAAACGGAAAACAGGTACTTGTGTTTGAATGTATTGGTATCATCAATACATGTACATGAGTTAACGCATGAAAACCACCCCCATTTTCCCCACATTTTTCCGGTTAATGAATCGGGAAAACCAATCAGAAGACTCGAAAGAAAAGATAACGCTTAGAGCCTAGAGCCTACAGTAGGGAGTAAATAGGCAATCGGCTGATTTCTTGCGTCATATCCGTGTATGCATGTATATGTTGGTGGTAACGTAAATCCACAATCCAATATACACTCACATATATATATAATCCTAAATAAAAAATACATATTGACCTTTCATCCGACCCTGACATAAATATGTCTCCTGCAAGAAAGTGTCATCCGCCCCTGACATAAATAGAAAGTGATAAAAAGGGATCGCAGCAGGTCAATTGGTTCCTTTTTTTTCTTGACCCTTCAGGGTGGATTTTCACTTTTCTACGAAAAGGTTTTCTTGTGATATACTTACTCCTTGTAAAATTCTGTATTATAATTTATATTATAAAATTAAATTTTTTTATATAAGGCCGAGTTAATTTAAAATTAATTAAAAAAGAATTGGAGAAAAAAATCCTTTTAAATGATATGCAACACCATAATAAAATTTTGAATATTTTTTTAAAATAATTATTTGGTCTTCATCATTAATTTTAAATTAATTACAAAAGAATTGTCGTAAAATATACTTTTAAATGAACTGCAGCAACATGAATATAATTTTTGTAAATAAGCATTTTTTTTTTGTTCATCAATTTTATTTATTTTTTCACAATCCTGAATCTTATTTATTTTTTCACGATCCTTTTTTCACGATCCTTTTTTCACGTGGGCAGTTGAATTGGTAGGGAATTAGGCAAACGGCGTATAAGCGGCAGAAAAATTCTAGTAGTATGTAATTAGGCAAACGATGATCCTAGCAAGTTTCATTTTTACATGATCTTTTCTTTACATGCATATTTCCCTTAATGGGACCCAATGCAAGATATCAGAAAATATAGAAAACATAGACAAGATATCAGAAAATATAGAAAACATAGACGGCGATGATCCTGGCAAGTATAATTTTTTGGCATGATCGTTTGCTTTTATGCCAATAGAGGGCGTATAAAATATTACGGTAGATGGCGCTGCCCAATTTTACACAAACTTGACCCATAGATGGCGCCACTAAATTTACGTCGTACGCCGTTTGCCTAATTACATACTACTAGAATTTTTCTGCCGCTTATACGCCGTTTGCCTAATTCCCTACCAATTCAACTGCCCACGTGAAAAAAGGATCGTGAAAAAAGGATCGTGAAAAAATAAATAAGATTCAGGATTGTGAAAAAATAAATAAAATTGATGAACAAAAAAAAAATGCTTATTTACAAAAATTATATTCATGTTGCTGCAGTTCATTTAAAAGTATATTTTACGACAATTCTTTTGTAATTAATTTAAAATTAATGATGAAGACCAAATAATTATTTTAAAAAAATATTCAAAATTTTATTATGGTGTTGCATATCATTTAAAAGGATTTTTTTCTCCAATTCTTTTTTAATTAATTTTAAATTAACTCGGCCTTATATAAAAAAATTTAATTTTATAATATAAATTATAATACAGAATTTTACAAGGAGTAAGTATATCACAAGAAAACCTTTTCGTAGAAAAGTGAAAATCCACCCTGAAGGGTCAAGAAAAAAAAGGAACCAATTGACCTGCTGCGATCCCTTTTTATCACTTTCTATTTATGTCAGGGGCGGATGACACTTTCTTGCAGGAGACATATTTATGTCAGGGTCGGATGAAAGGTCAATATGTATTTTTTATTTAGGATTATATATATATGTGAGTGTATATTGGATTGTGGATTTACGTTACCACCAACATATACATGCATACACGGATATGACGCAAGAAATCAGCCGATTGCCTATTTACTCCCTACTGATACACTCCAAGCTAAAAGAGATAGAGCCATAAGAAAAAAACAGAACCATGAAGTTATATTTGGTTTTGAATATTTTGTGGCTCAAAATTTGAAAATAAAATGTGGATTTTCGACATCTAGAAAATTTACTCCAATGATTTGGATGCAGCAGCACAAAAACAATTATATTGGATTTGATAAAGAAGAATGGATGCAACTGCTTACATACAAGGAATTTATACAATTAAAGATTGATCAGTATGACTTCCTAATGTCTGATACAATTTTGGATCACCCTATTTTATCAACTATTAAATGTAATTTTAGATTTAGAAAATCAGATAAACAATATGTTCTGATACTAAATCAATTCGGTAATAAAATTGAAATAGATAGTGACACTTGGAGATCATTAATTCGCCTAGCTATATTTTTAACTACATTTTTATGTTGGAACACTATATTAATACAGCAAATATCCTATCTGTACTATAATCTATCATTCCGAAGTGTGTCTCTTTACAAAAATTCGATATTCAATTATCGGATTTAGATGGTAACTATGATAAAAATGTTCAAATAGATTTAACACGATTATGTTTCGAAATATCTAAAAAAATGACAAAAGAAATAAAAGAAGATGTAATTCATTATAAGAAATCATTAATCTCTAAGACCTCAGACATTAACAATAAAAAAAAAGTTTTTTTTTAAAATAAAAATGAGTAAGCAACAAGTTGTTGATGAAATACATAAAACTTGTAGAAAAAATTTTTTACGTCGAAAGTTTGTTCAAAAAGGGTTGCATGTGATTTGTTGCAAGGCTTCGATTTGTGAACGATTTAACAGAACTTTAAAAAATAGGATGTGGAAAATGTTTAGTTTTAATGGAAATTATCGATGGATTACCCATTTGAATTCGCTTGTAGAAGACTACAACCATTCTTACCACAGAACTATAAAAATGAGGCCAATCGATGTTTGTAAACAGAATGAAGAGTTTATTTTGAAAACATGTTATAACATTGTTAAGGTATTTCCAAGGCATAAATATGTAGTAGAAGACCATGTTAGAATAAGCAAATACAAGGGTGTATTTGTTAAAGGATATGAACCTAACTGGACAACTGAAATATATGCAATTTCAAAAATTAAGACTACATTCCCAGTTACTTACGAGCTCATTGATTATAAGGGTGACCCTATAAAAGGTACATTTTATGAAGCTGAAGTTAAAAAAGTTGAAGACAAAAGTGCATTCCTAGTTGAAAAAGTAATAAAAAGAAAAAAAGACCAAATTTTTGTAAAATGTTTAGGTTTTGATGAAACACATAACTCATGGATAAATAAAACAGATTTATTAAAATAAAATTTTACAAATTGGAATTTATTTATACAAATTATACATACATATATACATTTTTAATTTTTATTATTATTATTATTATTTATTTTTATTTATTTTATTATTTTTTTTTTTTTTTTTGTGTCTTATATAATATTTTTATACGTACAATATTATTGACATTATCCATTTGTATTTAATAAAGATCTTAATTTATAATGACCATATGCTAAAGTATTAATATTACAAACTAATACCCATCTTTTATCATCTCTAGGACTAAGACTTACTTTATTAACTACTTCAGTATATAACTTATGACCCCTACTTCTTATACATCTTTGTTCCCCATAGTACGTTTTCTTATGTCTAATACATTCAATATAATCTAAATGACACAGTTTTTTGATTACTGATTGCTTAACACCCTTAACTTTCTTTGTATCTATATATTCGTCATTGTCTTCTACCAAAAATGAATATGCTTTAGCTTTTAGACCCGCGAAAGAGGTCATAATTTTTCCAGCATTTTCATCTTTGAATAAGCCTAATTCTTTGTTGTTTGCTTGAACTATGTTGAAGCGGTTTCCTGACTCATAATTTGATGTGTCAAAACGGGTAGAATTTTTTTTTATCATTTTGTATATATCCTCTTTACAGGAAACTATAAAAGAGTCTGTATCCATATATATTATTTTGGCTGTGGGACATTCTACTAGTAAAAAGTTATAATAGTAATCATACATTAGCCATTTTGACAAATCAAGAACTGTAAAACCAATATAAATAGGCTTATCGTACATAATTGAAGTCTTTGTAGTTTCAATTGCTGCTAAATTTTCACCAAAAATTTCTACACTATGGAAATTATTTCTTGCAACAAGTTGTCTAAACCCTGGAGAGTTTTGCGCAGATTCATACCGAGTTACAAGCGTTATTTCTCGACGCTTTTCACCGTTTTCCATGGTTTTTCCGTATACTGCATTGTTCATCAGTTTATAAAAATTTTTTTCAAATTAATTTTTTGCTGTTTTTCTATGTTTTGTATTTAAATCTATATAGGGCTTTAACCAGTATGATTGGCTAAAAGATATGATTCTGTGAATTTTCTTTAATTTTAATCCATGTGTTAGACATAGTTGAAGCTGTTTTAAATGAATAATATAAAACTCCTTGGAATTTAAATCTGCAATTAATTTGGGCTGTGTTCCTCCTGGTGGAACTTTATTTTCGGGACAAAATGGTAAACTATTATGTTTGTCATGAATTTCGTCAGGATATTCTAAATATACTTCTAAAATATACCCTGTGTCTCCTGAGGAATCAGTATTTTGCACATCAAATGAATTAGATTCATTTTCGTTTAAAAATTAAAAATTTGAAATTGGGAGTTTTTGGCTCATAGCCCAACCATATAAATTATTTGCATCAATATATGACAAATAATTTGTTGGTTTTGTTTTATCATAATTTCTCATGTACTCATTATTTGCCTTTGAAATTCTTTGAGTACATTGAGTCAGTCCTCCACGTACACCTCTTTTTACAAAATTGTACATGTTAGGATCACTTATTAATTCTAGTTCTACTTTTGTATACTTCAGCATAGCATCCCATGAAATAGATGGGGCTGAAACATAATTAACCGGGTCTAATTTATATATTCTTGTACATATATTGCGAAAGTTTTCAAAAACATCTGATAAAATTAAAACGTCACTCTCCAAATACAGTTTCATGTAGTCTTTTAAAGTTCTACACTGAAAAGAACTCCAAATTTCTTTAGCGAAATTGTATTCGCTAACGCTACACTCTTCGTCCTTCAACGAATTATAAAAATATTCCCTAGGAGGAAGTTCGGTTTCATTGAATTTTTCAAAACTATCTAAATAATCATAGGGAAATACTCCCTTTCTTCTCATTTGCCTAAACTTCTCTCCACTAAATTTTGATTTTAATATTTTAAAATCTTTATCTTCCATGTTGGAAGCTAATTTTTCTAGACTTGAATTTAAAAACCTATTGGAATCTATGTACTTTATGGTATAATTAGTCTTTCCCTTTTCAAAAATTTTTTGATTTAGTGCAATATATAACTCTTTAGTGGAGGGTATTGGTTTCAATTTACCCCCTAGGGCATTAATAAATAGGTGGATATCATATCTAGATAAATTATGAAAAACTACAGGAAAATAAGCTCATAACTTAAAACTATCTTTACAACTTTTATGGATAGGTCCTTGGTATTTACCCGTGAACTGGTTAAAATATTGTACGCGTTCATCCGTACTGATGGCCTCTTCACACGCATAACAGTTCCCATGCAAAGTTTTTACAAACACCTTCATACAGTCATGCCCTGTAATTTATAAAAAGGAATAAAAATAATATTATTATTAATTTTAAAACTTATAATTTTATGATTTGAATTTATTTACCTAATTTATAGGTCCATAATTTATTCAGATGCGGATAGTACTTATGAGCCACATAAAACGAAACAGCACATGCTGTATGTTTCTGTACAGGCTTGGTGTAAGAGGCGTTTGGATCATTAGAGGCTGTATGGTAATTTTCCAAAACAGCCTCAATATCTGCATAAACTACCATTGGTGGTGACAGTTTTTTAGAAAAATTCTCAAATTTGGTTTTTGTGTTCGGTTGGGGGTATAGTGCAGCCACTTGACCGCATTCCTTAATATTGTGGGTCTTGTTTGTGGTGCAATAAAATTGTAGGCAATTTCTACAAAAGTATCGTTCCGAATTTGAGTTATTTACTTTTGATTTACACAATGTTTTTATGCTTGTTATGTATGCATAATGCAAACAATTTTCTTTAGGATTTTCTATACCCAATATATCAATATGGTTGCTTTTAGCTTCCTTAGTCCTAATTGTAGGACCTTCTATGCGACCGTTATAAATTTCATATACATTTATGCTGTAATTTGAGTTATTTTTCTCAAACAGCTTTATTCCATCCTTTGTAATGGGAAACTCTATTCCCGAAAAGTTTAATCTTTTTTGATCATATTTTATAATGGGTTGGCTAATATCCAAAATTCCATAAAATGAAGTTCTGGGCAGTTTTTCGCGAGCTGATTTTTTTTGCGCTGATGTATCAAAATTGATTTGTATGTGTTTCATATATGCTATGTGAGCCAAAATGCACCACTTAAAACAATAAATGTCATTATTTTTAACATTTATGAGAGCATTTCTTTTTCTTATGCTCTTAGGTGCTTCAACATATCCTGAACCAGGAAGGTACTCTAGCTTTAATATTTGTATTTCATAAAATGTAAAATGCTTAATAGCCCATCCAGAATCCCTCTCCTGGAATTCATCGGCTTTGGCAATTAACATTTCGTTATCGTCATTTAAAATGTATTCGATGTCGTTATATGAGCTGACGTAAATTGCTTTATAGTTTGTTGAGAAATGTTTTGTTTCTTCTTGCATCTTATCAGTTTCTTCAGTTGGTTTTACATATTTTCCATGAACTGATAGACGCACTTTTATAGCTCTTAATTTGCTAAGTGCATATTTTATAATGTTTAAAAGATTATTTTTACATCCAATGTAAAATTCTTTTAAATCTAGATCGCGCACTTCGAATACTTTATACTTTTTTGTGTAAAAAGTATCACTTTGGGTTATAGGAAAAATGTTAGTATTTTGCCACACAAGTTTCCTTAATGCTGCTCTATGATTTGGAGAATGTAAATGAATTCTTTCCTCAACGAAAGCATAATTTTGCTTACAATCGGGACAAAAAATCTTCTCAGCAATTGTGTGGTCTAGTCTAGCCCTTTTTGATGTTGATGGCTGTTCTTCAAAATCCATGGGTTGCCCCTCTTGAGGGATAGTTTCCTTGGGCACACCAGCCTTCCGTTTTACAGCTGATGATACGTTGAATATACTATGTTTCGCAGCAGTTCCTTGGATCCTGATTCCTTGGATTTTTGGTTGTTGATTTTCATCCTGTTTTTTGGACACCGTTGTTCGCGAACGATACAAAACTTTCGCCAAACCGTTGGCCTGAGATTTCTTGTTCATCTCCGAGAAGGCATTTCGCGGACCGTCACATCGCTCATAATGAGTTATAAACTCATTCACACTAATAACTTTAGAGCACAAGTCACATGCAACTTTCGACTCCATTTTTATGTTTTTAGGTTTTTGTTTTTTATTTTTTGTGAAAAAGAAAAAGCGTAAAAATTGCTTTAACCGGCAAGGCAAGATTTATACTAAAAATTTGATTCTTAGCATAAACCTCAAAACCTATTGATCTTCGAAAACGGAAATAGGTACTTGTGTTTGAATGTATTGGTATCATCAATACATGTACATGAGTTAACGCATGAAAACCACCCCAATTTTCCCCACATTTTTCCGGTTAATGAATCGGGAAAACCAATCAGAAGACTCGAAAGAAAAGAGTAGGGAGTAAATAGGCAATCGGCTGATTTCTTGCGTCATATCCGTGTATGCATGTATATGTTGGTGGGAACGTAAATCCACAATCCAATATACACTCATATCTATATATAATCCTAAATAAAAAATACATATTGACCTTTCATCCGACCCTGACATAAATATGTCTTCTGCAAGAAAGTGATAAAAAGGGATCGCAGCAGGTCAATTGGTTCCTTTTTTTTCTTGACCCTTCAGGGTGGATTCTCACTTTTCTACGAAAAGGTTTTCTTGTGATATACTTACTCATTGTAAAATTCTGTATTATATTATATATTATAATATTAAATTTCTTTATATAAGTCCGAGTTAATTTAAAATTAATTAAAAAAGAATTGGAGTAAAAAATCCTTTTAAATGATATGCAACACCGTAATAAAATTTTGGATTATTTTTTTTTTAATAATTATTTGTTCTTCATCATTAATTTTAAATTAATTACAAAATAATTATAGTAAAATACATTTTTAAATGAACTGCAGCACCATGAATATAATTTTTGTAAATAAGTATTTTATTTTTTGTTCATCAATTTTATTTATTTTTTCACGATCCTGAATCTTATTTATTTTTTCACGATCCTGAATCTTATACAGGTATCTTAAGTAGACAGTTGAATTTGTAGGGAATTAGGCAAACGGCGTATAAGCGGCAGAAAAATTTTAGTAGTATGTAATAAGGCAAACGGCGTACGACGTAAATTTAGTGGCGCCATCTATGGTTCAAGTTTGTGTAAAATTGGGCAGCGCCATCTACCGTAATATTTTATACGCCCTCTATTGGCATAAAAGCAAACGATCATGTCAAAAATTATACTTGCCAGGATCATCGCCGTCTATGTTTTCTACATTTTCTGATATCTTGCATTGGTTTCCATTAAGAGAAATATGCATGTAAAGAAAAGATCATGTAAGAATGAAACTTGTCAGGATCATCGCAGTCTATGTTTTCTATATTTTCTGATATCTTGCATTGGGTCCCATTAAGGGAAATATGCATGTAAAGAAAAGATCATGTAAAAATGAAACTTGCCAGGATCATCGTTTGCCTAATTACATACTACTAAAATTTTTCTGCCGCTTATACGCCGTTTGCCTAATTCCCTACAAATTCAACTGTCCACTTAAGATACCTGTCTAAGATTCAGGATCGTGAAAAAATAAATAAGATTCAGGATCGTGAAAAAATAAATAAAATTGATGAACAAAAAATAAAATGCTTATTTACAAAAATTATATTCATGGTGCTGCAGTTCATTTAAAAGTGTATTTTACTAGAATTCTTTTGTAATTAATTTAAAATTAATGATGAAGAACAAATAATTATTTAAAAAAAAATATCCAAAATTTTATTATGGTGTTGCATACCATTTAAAAGGATTTTTTACTCCAATTCTTTTTTAATTAATTTTAAATTAACTCGGACTTATATAAAGAAATTAAATTTTATAATATAAAATAAAATACAGAATTTTACAAGGAGTAAGTATATCACAAGAAAACCTTTTCGTAGAAAAGTGAAAATCCACCCTGAAGGGTCAAGAAAAAAAAGGAACCAATTGACCTGCTGCGATCCCTTTTTATCACTTTCTTGCAGAAGACATATTTATGTCAGGGTCGGATGAAAGGTCAATATGTATTTTTTATTTAGGATTATATATATATGTGAGTGTATATTGGATTGTGGATTTACGTTCCCACCAACATATACATGCATACACGGATATGACGCAAGAAATCAGCCGATTGCCTATTTACTCCCTACTCTCGGACTTATATAAAGAAATTTAATTTTATAATATAAAATATAATACAGAATTTTACAAGGAGTACGTATATCACAAGAAAACTTTTTCGTAGAAATCCACCCTGAAGGGTCAAGAAAAAAAAAGGAACCAATTGACCTGCTGTGATCCCTTTTTATCACTTTCTTGCAGAAGACATATTTATGTCAGGGTCGGATGAAAGGTCAATATGTATTTTTTATTTAGGATTATATATATATGTGAGTGTATATTGGATTGTGGATTTACGTTCCCACCAACATATACACGGATATGACGCAAGAAATCAGCCGATTGCCTATTTACTCCCTACTGACGATACTAGTTTTTTGGGTTACTGGACGAAGAAGAGGTGGAAGGTTGGTCAGTGGTTCTGATATCGGGTAGTTTAACTCCCGCTGGTTTTAACACTTTTTTCTTCACGGAACTAGGATGATGTTTTTGGACGAAAATATTCTAGCTATGTCCTCCACCTTTATATCTGCCTTTTTTTGGCTTTGATATAAGCCGAGATATCAATCTCTGAAGTATCGGGGGCAAGCCGAGAAACAAATATATATTTCTATGGAGGAATTACCTGTAAGGGTTTTGGTTTCGCAGGTACGAGAACTGCAGCATCAGTCGGTGCCGGTGGTCCCGACTGTGGAATACCCTTTTGGGTGACTCTAACGGGGGTTTCGTTCACTAGGACCTGTGGAATCACTTGAAGGGACAGGCGGACATATCGGAAAATTTCTCATTTTCCCTGAGAAATTCGGACGAATTGTTTTCAGTTCAAGCCCTTTGGGTGGCCAGAGATATAAGCGGCTGCATTAATATTGGCTGAGCAGGCTGAGGCGGATCAGAAACAGCTGAAGGCCACTAAACTGAGTGTCAAGCGCATTGATTTTACGAAAACCAGTGATCAGCTCTTTAAATCCATTCTTGGTCTGTCTCATGAACGACCTCATTTCGCCTTGGACAGCACTACAATTTTCACAACAATAATGTATACCAGACCTACGGGAAATGGCATCCGAAACTGAGGCAGTGAACCCGGCACACTTGGCGTGTACGACGTTTTCACATAGCCAGCAATAGATAGTAGGCTGGGATCAGGAAATTGTCTTGTTGCAAGACTTCATAGGACAGACCAGTTTTAATTCCATATTTTTAATTAATAAAACAAAATTATTATATAAAAAGTTAAAAAACATTATACTTTGAACCACTGTGCCAAAATGAAGCCGAAGCGGGAGCTTTGGAGAGTGCAAAGGGAAAATGCAGAAATAGAGATAAGACGGGGAAGAAGCAGAGCTGAGCCATGCTTGGAATTGAACATAGACAAACTATTAATTCGCCTCCAAATATACCACAGCACTCGCGAAGCGATACGGTTTAGGTTAAAACTTAAGATTCTCAATAAATTTGATTCAAAAGTAAGTAAACACCGGTTTACCAATATTTATTACATACGCAGTGCGCACAAAAAAAAACACGACCGTTCGCTTAAGAGGAAGAGAGAGAAGTTTTTGACTGAACGATAAGATTTTGAATCCACAACTGACTGAAGATGGTATCCGTCGTGGTCATGAGAAAATGCCAACAAAATTTCCTCGAGATCGATTTCCAATTTCACTGATTTCCAAAAATTTACCAAACAAAGAAAAAGTTGAACGGAATTGGTTAGTCTGGAGTCGGACTCTAGAAGCATTTTTTCGTTTGCCATGTCGGATTGAGTACTGCAGAAAGTCGTCACGAAAATAGCTCTAGAAAATTATCAAGACCATATTCAATTCTATGTCAAATGGGGTGTTTTAAAACATCTTGTTTTAAAACAAGACTTGAAAACGTCTCTTCAGTTGATGCATTGATGTCCATGCAAGTAGCAAGCGAAGCGAAGAAATGGAGAGAAATTTTAAAAAGAATTCTGGACACAATTTTGTGTCTGGGCGAAAGAGGTTTGGCTTTAAGGGGAGATAGTGATCTCATCGGAAATCCGAACAACGGGAACTTTTTGGGAGTTTTTGCAGATTCCCAACAAAGTCATCATCGATTGCAAGTCCACTATCTGTCTCATCAAGTCCAAAATGAATTCATAGAGCTGTGTGCCCGACATGTAGAAGAAGAAATTTTGAAAGAACGAGAAGATGAAAAATATTATGCTGTGATTGTTGACTAAGCGCCTGATTCTTTGCATGTGGAACAAACAACTTTTTCGGTGAAAATGAAAGGACATTTAGAATCAAAGAAATATTCCTCAACTTTGCTGATTGTAATAAAAAAAACCTGGTGTCGATTCCGCTGAATTTTGTCCAAAAGCTATAACATTTTTCGGAGTCATTCAAAAATGTTATTAGTTATAACAGTTGACCGTTTCTTGTAGTCACCAAAAAACTGTTTTTTGCATACCAGGTGCGCAGAAGGTCACACAAGAACCGTTCACCTGTGTCTCCTGAACGAACGGTCTGTGCTCAACCAAAAACAAATTTTGCGTGTCCTTTTTGAAGAAAATAAAAGTCTTTTGCGTTTGTATGAGTGTATGTACATATATGCAAATGACTTGTAATTTACATGTTGTAAATTACACTTGTTTTGGTGGATTCGGTGCGTTTGGAGTGTATTAATTCTTGTGTCAAGATAGGTCGCGATCACAACAAAAACGTGCCATTTTTTTTTTTCAATTTAATGCAGAAGACATTAAGTCTAAGTGCAATGTTTGCGGTGTGAAGTTAGCAGGCTCTCACGTAACAAATTTAAAGCGCCATTTAATTGCAAAACATGCTGAAATTTATAATGATTTTGAGATTGACGACGACAAAGCGCAACAAAATAGGAAAAAAAGAAAAATTTCATATGAAACCAGTTAAGCAACAATCGTGTTTTCAATTCTAAAGATTGAGACCACCGATGGAAAGCCTTTTTTATTTCTGGATAGCGAAAGGTTTCGATAAATATTGAACCCAATATATAACGCACTTTCGATGAATTCCATAACTTCTCGAAATGTTATGGAATATGTAACTGCCAGAGAGCAGGCTATTAAAGAAAATATAAAAGCGCTTGTAAAAGAAAAGCTTGCATCCCTGAAAATAGATGTTACTACTAGAATGGACAAGGCTATTTTGGGCGTGAATTATACAAATTATGCATTCTAGTATGTCTAAAGCTAAGATCGTCATTAAGACTTGTACAGATTATGCAGATTGTACAGATTATATTTTTTGTTAGTTGATCGGACCTTCCAAATTTTGTAAGGATCGGCCGACTATATCCTATAGCTGCCATATAACTGAACCAATTTTGGAATTTTTGAAGATAGATGCTTGGGGTTTGTTTTAGCTTTATTTAAATAAATTGGTTATATTACGATATTCTCATGAGGATCGGCCAACTATAACCGATGTTTCTGGTTTTACCTGCTTTCCTTTTTTGTTATGTATATGTTTGTATTTTTTGGATAATAACAACGTGTCACTGTCACCTTTTCCTCTTTTTTTTTTATTTTTATTTAACAATTTTAATATTTACACAAGTCCACCCGGGGAAACCAATATGTAATTTAATATATGATAATATGATCTCTCATAAACCAAAATTACTTGGTTGCAGCTAAATATTAATTAATAAGTAAAAGAAACGAAAGATGCTGCCTCTTCAACGTTATAATTCGATCTCTCTATTTTTCTCTAATCTTAATCCGAACTTATCTTTTGCGGCGAGCGGGCAAAAGAGCGAATATGAGCTTTCGGTCCCGCTACGCTATCTTTCCGCTAAGCTTTGCTATACTAGATTTGGATAACTAACAATTATAATAACAATTTTAACAATAACAATTAAAATAAAAAAAAACTTTAAAAATTAATAAAATCCGTTTCGTATCCGAACACTCTATTTTGTGGGGAAGCGTTTTCCCTGTTCCGGAGCTTGTCCTGGGCTAGTTTAATCTTATCCTGTATTTCGTATTGTGGCTCATTCGATTGTGTCTAAACCACGTCGGCCGGCCTCTTGTCGATGACCGAATGGATAGATTTGTTACATCTGGCCGTGCGAGTTCAACGATGGTTTGTTGTCGCAATATATGACCTTGGCCTTAGGGAAAATGTTCATCAGCTGCAGTAGCACTGGTTTGAGGTCCTCTATAGTTCTAGAGGGAATTGGTTAGACGACGGCAAATTTCAAGAATTTGTCGATGCATGTAAGGAAATACTTTTTATCCGTGAAGAAAATGTCTATGTGCATTCTATAGCATTTCTCCTACATGAGATGGGATTGGCGTTTCGCCAAGCTCATGTTTCTTTGGATGTCTGTCGTATTTAGCCTTAGCGCAAGTCTTGCAAGTAGCGATTATTTCGTTCGCTAACTTGGTCATTTTTGAGAAGTAGTAGTCGGAGAGTACCTGCTTCACGTTTTCTTGGGCAGATCTGTGAGCTCTGTTGTGCTGAACAGTGAGAATTTCTCGCCTCTCAGCAACTGCAAAAATGTCCGTTACTCGTTTTTTGCAGTGCCAAAATTTGGTGGCAGGGAATCGCCGAACCAATTTGTCCTATATTATTGGTAGCGTGTGCAAATCGTAATGAATTAATAGTAGTTTAGGAACTATTATGTTTGCAGCAATGACTCCTCGCAAGTGAAGTCAATAATATGCCGTCTCTTGTTTCCAAAGAGAAAGAAGCTTCGTTTTGACGGAAAGCGTGCTTCCTCCAGAGTTAACTGGTTTTGACAGCAATTTAGTGGGTTGGTTTTGAAAGTGTGGGTTAGAGACAGCTAACTGTTAATTGTGGCCGCGCTTGAGAATGCCTCTTCCTCTTCTACAACCTTAAATTGTTGTCTCGAGAGGGCATCCGCAACGATGTTGTCTATGCCAGCCATGTAAAAGACTTTGGCACCACACTCGCCGATGAGTTCTTTCCACCTTTTAGTTTTGGTGTTCGGATTGGAATCCGATACCGCGTAGGTCAGCGGTTGGTGGTCAGTGTAGTGACCACATATAAGTAGTAACGCAGCTTTTTTTGCGCCCAACTATAGCTAACAGCTCCCTTTCGTTGGTAGCATAGTTAACCTCTCTGTACTTTAAGGTCCTAAAGATCATAGTAATGGGTCGTTCCTCTTCGGAAAGCACTGCACGAATGACGTACGCTGAGGTATCTATCGTTACATCAAATACCTTTTTGTAATCGGGGTATTTAAGGATGACATCCTCAGAGGCCAGGATGTTACGCAGCTTTTCGAAGGCTAGCCGTTGCGGCTTAGTAAACTCTACCTGGATGTTTCTGGATCTGTATCTGCTGACATTTCCATGTTCCACTTTTAAAATGTTCGAAATGGGCTTAGCTATTGACGCAAAATCTTTAAGAAGGCATCTATAATAGCCGGCCAAGCTCATGAATGATCTTACTTCAAATAGGTTTTTGGGCTCCGGGAATTCCTGACTTGACTTTTTCCGGGTCTTTCGTAGTCCCATTGTTAGTAACTATAAACCCTAAAAAGTTTACGCTTTTTTTTGAGAAAGACCGATTTTTGTGCTGACACCCTCATGTTGGCGTCGTGCCAACAAAAAACCAAAAATTCCACGGGATTAGAAAGAGTACATGTTTGGCTCTGGTATTAACTGGTATAAAATCTGGTATAAAATTAAAAAAAAAAAAATTTTTTTTAATTTGGAACCGATTGGATTAATAGTTTTTTAGTAACCTAATGCGCCAGTCGTAAAAGAACTGTTTCGAGAAAAACGCGTTTAAACGCGCCGTCGCATGACGCTTCCACCATAAATCGGCTATATCTTCAAGAGTTTTTGAAATTTTTACTTGAAATTTTAAAGAAACATTCTTAAATAATTTCAAATTAAATAAAAAAAATTGATTTTTTGAAACCAAGAATGGGGGGGGGGGGGTCCCTTAAATAAAAACAAAAACGAGAAAAGAAAGCTAACTTCGGGCGGAGCCGAAGTTGATATACCCTTGCAGTTAAAACCGGATATATATCGCAAACATCGGATATAGTTGGCCGATCCTTATGAGAATATTATAATAAAACCAACTAATTACAATAAAATATCTAATAAAAAGTCCGAAACTTCTATCTTCAAAAATACCAAAGTTGGTATTTCTACCAAAAACCATTTCCGATCGTTCAGTTATATGGCAGCTATAAGATATAGTCGGCCGATAGTTATGAAATTCGGTTGGTCGAATTAACTGACCACAAATATAATCTATACCAAGTTCCAGCTTTCTATCTTCAAAAACACGAAATTTGGGTCATTTCCGATCGTTCAGTTATATGGAAGCTATAGGCATTTGGCCAGAAATAGCTCTCATGTAAAATTTGAATTAACTTTAAAAACACCGAACTTATACCATTTCCGATCAATTCTATATGGCAGCTATAGGATATAGCCGGGCGGTCCCGGTCGTTCCGACTTATATACTGCGTGCAAAGGAAAGAAGGGTGTGTGCAAAGTTTTAAGACGATAGCTTTAAAACAGAGACACTAGTTCGCGTAGAAACAGACAGACAGACGGACAGACAGACAACAGGCAGACGCGTAGAAACTAGTTCGCGTAGAAACAGACAGACGGACAGACAGACGGACAGACAGACAACAGGCAGACAGACAGACGGACATGCTTTTATCAACTCAGGAGGTGATCCTGATAAAGATATATATACTTTATAGGGTCGGAAATGTCTCCTTCACTGCGTTGCACACTACCAACGCAACGAGGACTTTTTCAGCGCTTCACTACATTTTAAGTGAGCGACAAAGCTCTTTAAGTGCAGAAACTTTAAATTCTCTACTTGTTTTTAAGCTAAATACAGTCGATTCCCGATAATTCGTACCCCGCTAAATTGAAAATCGCGAAAACTCGTAAAAAATTCTGACCCCTTGAAAAAAAACTCGTTAGTTCGTAAAAATTCCATACATTTTGGTCCCCTCGTTAATTCGTAGTATTTGGCGCAACGCAAAGAATATTGAACCTCTTATATATCGTAATTTTGTTTCGTAACCTCTTATAAATTGTAATGCGATGCAAAATTTTTTGTAGTTAAAGCACCGTTAGATTTTTACCGTTAGATTTTTTTTTATGAATTTTGTGTTTCTCTTACTGTTTTCGTTTAGTTTGCTGTTACCAATTATTGTTACCAAAAATTACCAATTATTTTAAAGCTTGAAGTTTTGTTTTTTATAATTTAATGTTTCTGCTTAATTGTTTAATTTTTTAATGTTTGAAAAATGTACATACTTATAATGTTTGTTTCATTTTAATAAAGTTAAATACATATGTAAACATAATGTGAAATGTAAAAACCCCGTTTATTCAACTCTTTCATTTTTGAGCCCCGTTAAATAGAAATCTCGATAATTCCCGTCCTATTCGTAAAAAAAAAAGATCCCCTTGCCATTTCGAATTATCGGGACTCGACTGTACTAAAAAATATAACGTACAAAGGTATTGTTGGATGATGAAGACGCTAGTCGGGAAACCGACATCACTTCTGAAGAAGAAAAATTCAAGACCAGCGTTTCAGCATCATTCGGGCATTGCTGAAATGACAAAAAGATTCAAAGTAGTAAAAAATTTGAACGAAGTGTTCTCTTTTTTATGGAAGTTCCCCACTTTGGATTAAGATACTCTCCAGACGTTTGCCGGAGAATTCACGAAGAAGTACGATGCTGATGTTTCCGAAGAGTTGAAAGATGAAATCGTCCACCTCAAACATATATATGTAGCGTAATTTTGAAAAGAACCTTCCTCCATTTGCATTGCTGAACGCTCTTTACTCAAAAACCTTCAGAATTTTTTTCCAAATATCTGTGTTGCTTTAAGAATTTGTTGTACTCTCCCTGTCAGTGTCGTTAGTGGAAAACGGTCCTTCAGTGTTTTATCGCGAGCTAAACACTTTCACAGATCTCGTTCTACACAAGAGCGTTTTACTGGTCTGGCGATTTGATGTTTGGAGTCGGAGTTAACAAGGCAGTTGGATTTCAGCGTAATAATCGATTCCTTTGCCTCTGCTAAAGCGCGAAAAGCGAATTTAAGTGGATAAAAACTAACCGTAATAGCGACGATAACTTGAAAATAAGTACTTTTTTTTATAACAGTCCTGTTACGAGTCCTTGCCTTTGTGTTTACGCCATTCTCGAATATTGTGTCCATTTCGTATCACTTTAATTTTTTCAGGAAATAAAATTTCATATTACACTCTAATTTTTATATTGATCTTTATCATTCGAGTAGTAGTAGAAATAAAATATATTTGAAACTTTCTAAATCTCTTTTATTTCAAAGTTCTGGAACAAACTTCTTATCGCGATTCTGTATATATAAATATGTATCTATACATTAACAAAATTCAACATAATTTTCGTTATTTTCAAAATATTTCTTATTAAGTAGGGGCCAGTGAGTTTTACCCCCCAGGGCCCGAAATTACCTCTCTACGGGCCTGGCTGCCATATAACTGAACAATCGGAAATGACGGAACTTTCTTGTTTTTGAAGATGGAAAGTTGGAACTGTTGTACAGATTCTATTTTTTGTTAGTTGATCCGACCTACCAAATTTTATAAGGATCGGCCGACTACATCCTATAGCTGTAATATAACTGAACGATCGGAAATTATCCATCTTTCGTGATTTTGAAGATGGAAAGTCTGAACATTGTACAGATTATATTTTTTGTTAGTTGATCGGACCTACCAAATTTTATAAGGATCGGCCGTCTATATCCTATAGCTGCCATATAACTGAACCAATTTTGGTATTTTTGAAGATAGATGCTTGGGGTTTGTTTTAGCTTTATTTAAATAAATTGGTTATATTACGATATTCTCATGAGGAACGGCCAACTATAACCGATGTTTCTGGTTTTACCTGCTTTCCTTTCTTGTTATGTATATGTTTGTATTTTTTGGATAATAACAACGTGTCACTGTCACCTTTTCCTCTTTTTTTTTATTTTTATTTAACAATTTTAATATTTACACAAGTCCACCCGGGGAAACCAATATGTAATTTAATATATGATAATTTGATCTCTCATAAACCAAAATTACTTGGTTGCAGCTAAATATTAATTAATAAGTAAAAGAAACGAAAGATGCTGCCTCTTCAACGTTATAATTCGATCTCTCTATTTTTCTCTAATCTTAATCCGAACTTATCTTTTGCGGCGAGCGGGGCAAATTAGCAAAAAAGCGAATATGAGCTTTCGCTTCCGCTACGCTATCTTTCCGCTAAGATTTGCTTTACTAGATTTGGATAACTAACAATTATAATAACAATTTTAACAATAACAATTAAAATAAAAAAAAACTTTAAAAATTAATAAAATCCGTTTCGTATCCGAACACTCTATTTTGTGGGGAAGCGTTTTCCCTGTTCCGGAGCTTGTCCTGAGCTAGTTTAATCTTATCCTGCATTTCGTATTGTGGCTCATTCGATTGTGTCTAAACCACGTCGGCCGGCCTCTTGTCGATGGCCGAATGGATAGATTTGTTATATCTGGCCGTAGCCAGTAGGATCAGCTTACGGTATCGCAAATGCCTTTACCGATTTAAAGGCATCTAGCAAAGCTCTACCAGAGTGCTGTGGAAGCGTTCCACTTGTCCGTTTGAGACACTGTGGAGGGGCGGCGCATTTGTGGTTTTCCTGCATGGCCACGATGGAGTGCGAGTTCAACGATGGTTTGTCGTCGCAATATATGACCTTGGCCTTAGGGAAAATGTTCATCAGCTGCAGTAGCACTGGTTTGAGGTCCTCTATAGTTCTAGAGGGAATTGGTTAGACGACGGCAAATTTCAAGAATTTGTCGATGCATGTAAGGAAATACTTTTTATCTCCTACATTTCTCCTACATGAGATGGGATTGGTGTTTCGCAACTGCAAAAATGTCCGTTACTCGTTTTTTGCAGTGCCAAAATTTGGTGGCAGGGAATCGCCGAACCAATTTGTCCTGTATTATTGGTAGCGTGTGCAAATCGTAATGAATTAATAGTACTTTAGGAACTGTTATGTTTGCAGCAATGACTCCTCGCAAGTGAAGTCAATAATATGCCGTCTCTTGTTTCCAAAGAGAACGAAGCTTCGTTTTGACGGAAAGCGTGCGTCCTCCAGAGTTAACTGGTTTTGAAAGCAATTTAGTGGGTTGGTTTTGAATGTGTGGGTTAGAGACAGCTAGCTGTTAATTGTGGCCGCGCTTGAGAATGCCTCTTCCTCTTCTACAACCTTAAATTGTTGTCTCGAGAGGGCATCCGCAACGATGTTGTCTATGCCAGCCATGTAAAAGACTTTGGCACCACACTCGTCGATGAGTTCTTCCCACCTTTTAGTTTTGGTGTTCGGATTGGAATCCGATACCGCGTAGGTCAGCGGTTGGTGGTCAGTGTAGTGACCACATATAAGTAGTAACGCAGCTTTTTTGGCGCCCAACTATATAGCTAACAGCTCCCTTTCGTTGGTAGCATAGTTAACCTCTCTGTACTTTAAGGTCCTAAAGATCATAGTAATGGGTCGTTCCTCTTCGGAAAGCACTGCACGAATGACGTACGCTGAGGTATCTATCGTTACATCAAATACCTTTTTGTAATCGGGGTATTTAAGGATGACATCCTCAGAGGCCAGGATGTTACGAAGCTTTTCGAAGGCTAGCCGTTGCGGCTTGGTAAACTCTACCTGGATGTTTCTGGATCTGTATCTGCTGACATTTCCATGTTCCACTTTTAAAATGTTCGAAATGGGCTTAGCTATTGACGCAAAATCTTTAAGAAGGCATCTATAATAGCCGGCCAAGCTCATGAATGATCTTACTTCAAATAGGTTTTTGGGCTCCGGGAATTCCTGACTTGACTTTTTCCGGGTCTTTCGTAGTCCCATTGTTAGTAACTATAAACCCTAAAAAGTTTACGCTTTTTTTTAGAAAGACCGATTTTTGTGCTGACACCCTCATGTTGGCGTCGTGCAGGCTCTTTAGAACACAGTCTACGTGCCGTATGTGGGCGTTTTCGTCTTCTGAGAAAACGATAACATCATCGACATAAACATAATAAAATTTGCCAATCTGCTATCGCACTATGTCGTCGATGGTTCTTTGGAAGATTCTGGCAGCATTCCTCAACCCGAATGACAGTCGGCGAAACTCGTATTTTGAGGATAATGATGCGATAGTCAATTAGTAAAAGTGACCGTGTTATTAAATGAACTTAAATAATTATTTAATGATAATTAATTAATTAATTAATTAATAATTATTATTATATATTATATATTATTATAATTATATTAATTAATTAATTATAATTATTAGTGATAATTAGTTCCAGTAACATGAGGGAAATACCTCATAACATTCATAACACTCATAAAGAGAAAGCGTTTAATGAGAACATGAGCGTAAAAAAGAAAGAAAGAACTCGCTCTGGGGCCTGCTGAGGCCTGTCGCAAGAAATTTTTGCGTCCATTTTCGTTCTATGAAATGGGTCGTCTATATGCTGTATGGTTAGTGGTATAAGATAGCTTAGGGCGCAGCCGAAGCCTAAGCTCATACACGCTCTTGTGAGAATTGGCCCCGCTCGCCGCAAAAGATAAGTTAGGCTTAAGATTTAGAGAAAAATAGATAGATCAAATTATATTTCGACAGAATATTTCGTTTCTTTTACTTATTGTTTAATATTTAGCTGCAACCAAGTATTTTTGGTTTATAATAGATATAATTATAATATAATCTCAAAAAACATATTGGTTCATAATATAAACATCAAACATAATAAACAATATTAAAATTGTTAAGGGGACACCCCCATTCTCAATTTCATATTTTGACGATTTTCAATGGGCTGGCAAATGAACATAAATTATTTTTTAGGGTTGTACTTGAAGACATAAAAATGAACAAAAAAATTTTACATTTTTTTTTTTTGATTTTGTTTTTGGGATCAAACAAAAGCCCTTCTTTTCGGCGGCGCATGTGATTTCCGCTCACTGATTTAAAACCAAAAATTCCACGGGATTAGAAAGAGTACATGTTTGGCTCTGGTATAAACTGGTATAAAATCTGGTATAAAATTAAAAATAAAGCTATCGTCCGTTAAATAAAAACAAAAACGAGAAAAGAAAGCTAACTTCGGGCGGAGCCGAAGTTGATATACCCTTGCAGTTAAAACCGGATATATATCGCAAACATCGGATATAGTTGGCCGATCCTTATGAGAATATTATAATAAAACCAACTAATTACAATAAAATATCTAATAAAAAGTCCGAAACTTCTATCTTCAAAAATACCAAAGTTGGTATTTCTACCAAAAACCATTTCCGATCGTTCAGTTATATGGCAGCTATAAGATATAGTCGGCCGATAGTTATGAAATTCGGTTGGTCGGATTAACTGACCACAAATATAATCTATACCAAGTTCCAGCTTTCTATCTTCAAAAACACGAAATTTGGGTCATTTCCGATCGTTCAGTTATATGGGAGCTATAGGCATTTGCCCAAAAATAGCTCTCATGTAAAATTTGAACTAACTTTAAAAACACCGAGCTTATACCATTTCCGTTCAATTCTATATGGCAGCTATAGGATATAGCCGGTTATATACTGCGTGCAAAGGAAAGAAGGGTGTGTGCAAAGTTTTAAGACGATAGCTTTAAAACAGAGAGACTAGTTCGCGTTGAAACAGACAGACGGACAGACAGACGGACTGACAGACAACAGGCAGACGCGTAGAAACTAGTTCGCGTAGAAACAGACAGACGGGCAGACAGACGGACAGACAGACAACAGGCAGACAGACAGACGGACATGCTTTTATCAACTCAGGAGGTGATTCTGATAAAGATATATATACTTTATAGGGTCGGAAATGTCTCCTTCACTGCGTTGCACACTACCAACGCAACGAGGACTTTTTCAGCGCTTCACTACATTTTAAGTGAGCGACAAAGCTCTTTAGGTGCAGAAACTTTAAATTCTCTACTTGTTTTTAAGCTAAATACAGTCGATTCCCGATAATTCGTACCCCGGTAAATCGAAAATCACGATAACTCGTAAAAAATTCTGACCCCGTTAAGATCCCCTTGCCATTTCGAATTATCGGGACTCGACTGTACTAAAAAATATAACGTACAAAGGTATTGTTGGATGATGAAGACGCTAGTCGGGAAACCGACATCACTTCTGAAGAAGAAAAATTCAAGACCAGCGTTTCAGCATCATTCGGGCATTGCTGAAATGACAAAAAGATTCAAAGTAGTAAAAAATTTGAACGAAGTGTTCTCTTTTTTATGGAAGTTCCCCACTTTGGATTAAGATACTCTCCAGACGTTTGCCGGAGAATTCACGAAGAAGTACGATGCTGATGTTTCCGAAGAGTTGAAAGATGAAATCGTCCACCTCAAACATATATATGTAGCGTAATTTTGAAAAGAACCTTCCTCCATTTGCATTGCTGAACGCTCTTTACTCAAAAACCTTCAGAATTTTTTTCCAAATATCTGTGTTGCTTTAAGAATTTGTTGTACTCTCCCTGTCAGTGTCGTTAGTGGAAAACGGTCCTTCAGTGTTTTATCGCGAGCTAAACACTTTCACAGATCTCGTTCTACACAAGAGCGTTTTACTGGTCTGGCGATTTGATGTTTGGAGTCGGAGTTAACAAGGCAGTTGGATTTCAGCGTAATAATCGATTCCTTTGCCTCTGCTAAAGCGCGAAAAGCGAATTTAAGTGGATAAAAACTAACCGTAATAGCGACGATAACTTGAAAATAAGTACTTTTTTTTATAACAGTCCTGTTACGAGTCCTTGCCTTTGTGTTTACGCCATTCTCGAATATTGTGTCCATTTCGTATCACTTTAATTTTGTCAGGAAATAAAATTTCATATTACACTCTAATTTTTATATTGATCTTTATCATTCGAGTAGTAGTAGAAATAAAATATATTTGAAACTTTCTAAATCTCTTTTATTTCAAAGTTCTGGAACAAACTTCTTATCGCGATTCTGTATATATAAATATGTATCTATACATTAACAAAATTCAACATAATATTCGTTATTTTCAAAATATTTCTTATTAAGTAGGGGCCAGTGAGTTGTACCCCCCCGGGCCCGAAATTTCCTCTCTACGGGCCTGGCTGTCATATAACTGAACAATCGGAAATGACGGAACTTTCTTGTTTTTGAAGATGGAAAGTTGGAACTGTTGTACAGATTCTATTTTTTGTTAGTTGATCCGACCTACCAAATTTTATAAGGATCGGCCGACTACATCCTATAGCTGTAATATAACTGAACGATCGGAAATTACCCAACTTTCATGTTTTTGAAGATGGAAAGTCTGAACATTGTACAGATTATATTTTTTGTTAGTTGATCGGACCTACCAAATTTTATAAGGATATAAAATTTTATATAAATTTTATAAGGATGCCTCTTCAACGTTATAATTCGATCTCTCTATTTTTCTCTAATCTTAATCCGAACTTATCTTTTGCGGCGAGCGGGGCAAATTAGCAAAAGAGCGAATATGAGCTTTCGCTTCCGCTACGCTATCTTTCCGCTAAGCTTTGCTATACTAGATTTGGATAACTAACAATTATAATAACAATTTTAACAATAACAATTAAAATAAAAAAAAACTTTAAAAATTAATAAAATCCGTAATGTATCCGAACACTCTATTTTGTGGGGAAGCGTTTTCCCTGTTCCGGAGCTTGTCCTGGGCTAGTTTAATCTTATCCTGTATTTCGTATTGTGGCTCATTCGATTGTGTCTAAACCACGTCGGCCGGCCTCTTGTCGATGGCCGAATGGATAGATTTGTTATATCTGGCCGTAGCCAGTAGGATCAGCTCTACGGTATCGCAAATGCCTTTACCGATTTAAAGGCATCTAGCAAGCTCTACCAGAGTGCTGTGGAAGCGTTCCACTTGTCCGTTTGAGACACTGTGGAGGGGCGGCGCATTTGTGGTTTTCCTGCATGGCCACGATGGAGTGCGAGTTCAACGATGGTTTGTCGTCGCAATATATGACCTTGGCCTTAGGGAAAATGTTCATCAGCTGCAGTAGCACTGGTTTGAGGTCCTCTATAGTTCTAGAGGGAATTGGTTAGACGACGGCAAATTTCAAGAATTTGTCGATGCATGTAAAGAAATACTTTTTATGCGTGAAGAAAATGTCTATGTGCATTCTATAGCATTTCTCCTACATGAGATGGGATTGGCGTTTCGCCAAGCTCATGTTTCTTTGGATGTCTGTCGTATTTAGCCTTAGCGCAAGTCTTGCAAGTAGCAATTATTTCGTTCGCTAACTTGGTCATTTTAGAGAAGTAGTAGTCGGAGAGTACCTGCTTCACGTTTTCTTGGGCAGATCTGTGAGCTCTGTTGTGCTCAACAGTGAGAATTTCTCGCCTCTCAGCAACTGCAAAAATGTCCGTTACTCGTTTTTTGCAGTGCCAAAATTTGGTGGCAGGGAATCGCCGAACCAATTTGTCCTGTATTATTGGTAGCGTGTGCAAATCGTAATGAATTAATAGTACTTTAGGAACTGTTATGTTTGCAGCAATGACTCCTCGCAAGTGAAGTCAATAATATGCCGTCTCTTGTTTCCAAAGAGAACGAAGCTTCATTTTGACGGAAAGCGTGCTTCCTCCAGAGTTAACTGGTTTTGAAAGCAATTTAGTGGGTTGGTTTTGAATGTGTGGGTTAGAGACAGCTAACTGTTAATTGTGGCCGCGCTTGAGAATGCCTCTTCCTCTTCTACAACCTTAAATTGTTGTCTTGAGAGGGCATCCGCAACGATGTTGTCTATGCCAGCCATGTAAAAGACTTTGGCACCACACTCGCCGATGAGTTCTTTCCACCTTTTAGTTTTGGTGTTCGGATTGGAATCCGATACCGCGTAGGTCAGCGGTTGGTGGTCAGTGTAGTGACCACATATAAGTAGTAACGCAGCTTTTTTTGCGCCCAACTATAGCTAACAGCTCCCTTTCGTTGGTAGCATAGTTAACCTCTCTGTACTTTAAGGTCCTAAAGATCATAGTAATGGGTCGTTCCTCTTCGGAAAGCACTGCACGAATGACGTACGCTGAGGTATCTATCGTTACATCAAATACCTTTTTGTAATCGGGGTATTTAAGGATGACATCCTCAGAGGCCAGGATGTTACGCAGCTTTTCGAAAGCTAGCCGTTGCGGCTTGGTAAACTGGATGTTTCTGGATCTGTATCTGCTGACATTTCCATGTTCCACTTTTAAAATGTTCGAAATGGGCTTAGCTATTGACGCAAAATCTTTAAGAAGGCATCTATAATAGCCAGCCAAGCTCATGAATGATCTTACTTCAAATAGGTTTTTGGGCTCCGGGAATTCCTGACTTGACTTTTTCCGGGTCTTTCGTAGTCCCATTGTTAGTAACTATAAACCCTAAAAAGTTTACGCTTTTTTTTGAGAATGACCGATTTTTGTGCTGACACCCTCATGTTGGCGTCGTGCAGGCTCTTTAGAACACAGTCTACGTGCCGTATGTGGGCGTTTTCGTCTTCTGAGAAAACGATAACATCATCGACATAAACAAAATAAAATTTGCCAATCTGCTATCGCACTATGTCGCCGATGGTTCTTTGGAAGATTCTGGCAGCATTCCTCAACCCGAATGACAGTCGGCGAAACTCGTATTTTAAGGATAATGATGCGATAGTCAATTAGTAAAAGTGACCGTGTTATTAAATGAACTTAAATAATTATTTAATGATAATTAATTAATTAATTAATTAATAATTATAATTAATTAATTAGTAATTATTAATGATAATTAGTTCCAGTAACATGAGGGAAATACTTCATAACATTCATAACACTCATAAAGAGAAAACGTTCAATGAGAACATGAGCGTAAAAAAGAGAGAAAGAACTCGCTCTGGGGCCTGCTGAGGCCTGTCGCAAGAAATTTTTACGTCCATTTTCGTTCTATGAAATGGGTCGTCTATATGCTGTATGGTTAGTGGTATAAGATAGCTTAGGGCGCAGCCGAAGCCTAAGCTCATACACGCTCTTGTGAGAATTGGCCCCGCTCGCCGCGAAAGATAAGTTAGGCTTAAGATTTAGAGAAAAATAGATAGATCGAATTATATTTCGACAGAATATTTCGTTTCTTTTGCTTATTGTTTAGTATTTAGCTGCAACCAAGTATTTTTGGTTTATAATAGATATAATTATAATATAATCTCAAAAAACATATTGGTTCATAATATAAACATCAAACATAATAAACAATATTAAAATTGTTAAGGGGACACCCCCATTCTCAATTTCATATTTTGACGATTTTCAATGGGCTGGCAAATGAACATAAATTATTTTTTAGGGTTGTACTTGAAGACATAAAAATGAACAACAAAATTTTACAAATTTTTTTTTTGGTTTTGTTTTTGGGATCAAACAAAAGCCCTTCTTTTCGGCGGCGCATGTGATTTCCGCTCACTGATTTAAAACCAAAAATTCCACGGGATTAGAAAGAGTACATGTTTGGCTCTGGTATTAACTGGTATTAAATCTGGTATAAAATAAACAAAAAAAAAAATTTTTTTAAATTTGGAACCGATTGTATTAATAGGTTTTTAGTAACCTAATGCGCCAGTCGTAAAAGGACTGTTTCGAGAAAAACGCGTTTAAACGCGCCGTCGCATGACGCTTCCACCATAAATCGGCTATATCTTCAAGAGTTTTTGAAATTTTTACTTGAAATTTTAAAGAAACATTCTTAAATAATTTCAAATTAAATAAAAAAAATTGATTTTTTGAAACCAAGAATGGGGGGGGGGGGGTCCCTTAAATAAAAACAAAAACGAGAAAAGAAAGCTAACTTCGGGCGGAGCCGAAGTTGATATACCCTTGCAGTTAAAACCGGATATATATCGCAAACATCGGATATAGTTGGCCGATCCTTATGAGAATATTATAATAAAACCAACTAATTACAATAAAATATCTAATAAAAAGTCCGAAACTTCTATCTTCAAAAATACCAAAGTTGGTATTTCTACCAAAAACCATTTCCGATCGTTCAGTTATATGGCAGCTATAAGATATAGTCGGCCGATAGTTATGAAATTCGGTTGGTCGAATTAACTGACCACAAATATAATCTATACCAAGTTCCAGCTTTCTATCTTCAAAAACACGAAATTTGGGTCATTTCCGATCGTTCAGTTATATGGAAGCTATAGGCATTTGGCCAGAAATAGCTCTCATGTAAAATTTGAATTAACTTTAAAAACACCGAACTTATACCATTTCCGATCAATTCTATATGGCAGCTATAGGATATAGCCGGGCGGTCCCGGTCGTTCCGACTTATATACTGCGTGCAAAGGAAAGAAGGGTGTGTGCAAAGTTTTAAGACGATAGCTTTAAAACAGAGACACTAGTTCGCGTAGAAACAGACAGACAGACGGACAGACAGACAACAGGCAGACGCGTAGAAACTAGTTCGCGTAGAAACAGACAGACGGACAGACAGACAACAGGCAGACAGACAGACGGACATGCTTTTATTAACTCAGGAGGTGATCCTGATAAAGATACATATACTTTATAGGGTCGGAAATGTCTCCTTCACTGCGTTGCACACTAACCATTTCCGATCGTTCAGTTATATGGCAGCTATAAGATATAGTCGGCCGATAGTTATGAAATTCGGTTGGTCGGATTAACTGACCAAACATATAATCTATACCAAGTTCCAGCTTTCTATATTTAAAAACACGAAATTTGGGTCATTTCCGATCGTTCAGTTATATGGGAGCTATAGGCATTTGGCCAAAAATAGCTCTCATGTAAAATTTGAACTAACTTTAAAAACACCGAACTTATACCATTTCCGATCAATTCTATATGGCAGCTATAGGATATAGCCGGGCGGTCCCGGTCGTTCCGACTTATATACTGCATGCAAAGGAAAGAAGGGTGTGTGCAAAGTTTTAAGACGATAGCTTTAAAACAGAGAGACTAGTTCGCGTTGAAACAGACAGACGGGCAGACAGACGGACAGACAGACAACAGACAGACAACAGACAGACAACAGGCAGACAGACAGACGGACATGCTTTTATCAACTCAGGAGGTGATCCTGATAAAGATATATATACTTTATAGGGTCGGAGATGTCTCCTTCACTGCGTTGCACACTTTTGCCCAAAATTTAATACCCCCATGTGTATAATAACTTCAAAGCATCTATCAAGAACGGCTATAGTCGAATTTCCCGACTATATTATGCCCGGTACTCATGTCTTCCACCCACACTTTAACTAACCTTTGAAGTTTAAACTTTAACAGCAAGGACTATCAGCAAAAAATTTGTGTTGCATACTTTTGCGCATTTGCCAAAAAAAACCTCCAGCCCCCTAATACTTCCTACGTCATTAATACCGATTCAGTAGGGAAGCAGACTAAAATGGATATTACTCTAAAAATTTTCCGATTTGGCTGCTTTTTCATTTGTAAGTGAAGATTAGCCATTGGAACAGTTTGACATCAAAAAATTTTACAAAAACATTAACGAACATTTGGCTGATTTGTTTTTTATATATATATATATATTATATGGCCATGACAACCCTTTTATCGGGTCTCGGCCTGAAGCGCAATGTGCCTCCACGCGACTCTGTCTTGGGCGCGCCTTCGCCAGTTGGTAACACCAAGTTTCCATCACCTGGACAGGGTTTCCATCACCTGGTCTTGCCATCGCGTTCGGGGTCGTCCTCTCCTTCGTGTCCCAACAATCACCGCATCAAACACCTTACGGGCCGGAGCGTCTTCATCCATACGGGCAACGTGGCCCAGCCAGCGAAGTCTTTGAGATTTCACTCGACTGGCTACGTCAACATCACCGTACAGCTCATACAGCTCGTGGTTGTATCTGATGCGATAAACATCGTCCACGCAGATTGGGCCAAAGATTTTACGAAGAATTTTCCTCTCGAACACTCCAAGAGCAGCTGCATCTGATTGCGTCACTGTCCAGCACTCCGCACCATATAGGAGTACTGGAAGAATGAGCGTCTTGTAGAGTGTGATTTTTGTGCGTCGAGAGAGAGCTCTACTATTAAACTGCCTACTGAGCCCAAAGTAACACCTGTTGGCAAGTGTTATTCTCCGCTTAATCTCCAGACTGACATCATTTGTGCTTGTTATAGCAGTGCCTAGGTAGATAAACTCCTTGACGGACCCAAAGCTATAGTTTTCTGCAGTCAGCTGAGAATCAAGGCGCCGCGATTCTCTGCTAGAGCACACCATAAACTTTGTTTTCTCCATATTCACTGCTAGTCCTACTTTTGCTGATTCCTTTTCAATAGCCCCGAAGGCTCCTGTGACATCACGCTTGGTGCGGCCAATGATATAAATATCATCAGCGTAACCAAGGAGCTGGACACATCTGTTGGTTAATATCGTGCCCGACCAATGTACACCAGCCTTTCTTATAATACTCTCCATTAAAATATTGAAGAGTATACAAGACAGCGAGTCACCTTGTCTGAGGCCACACTTGGTAATAAAGGTTTCGGATTGGCCACTTCCTACCTTGACAGAGCTGATGGTGTTGCTCAATGTCATTCTGCAAAGTCTAGTCAGCTTTGCTGGTATACCAAGCTCAGACATGGCGGCATATAGGCGATCTCGCCGGGGGCTATCAAATGCAGCTTTGTAGTCGACGAAGAGATGGTACGTGTCGATCTGGTTTTCGTAAGACTTCTCCAGGATTTGGCGCAAGGTGAAAATCTGGTCAACAGTGGACTTGCCAGGCCTGAACCCGCACGGATAAGGTCCAATCAGTGCTTCAGCATGGGGTTTCAGTCTTTCACACAATACGCTCGTTAGGACCTTGTATGCAACTGGAAGAAGACTAATTCCGCGGTAGTTGGTGCGCACCGTAGCATCACCCTTCTTCAGGATGGGACAGATCATGCTGAGGTTCCAGTCTTCGGGCATGCTCTCCGTGAGCCATATCTTACTGATTAGTTGGTGCATGCTCCCTACCAACATATCACCAGCTGCCTTAAACAATTCTGCCGGCAGGCCGTCAGCACCTGCAGACTTGTTGTTTTTAAGCCGTTGGATTGCATCCTTGACTTCGATATGACTTGGGATTGGCACTTCAATATCAGTGCCATAGATTGGGGTTCGTGGATCATAGTCTTCAGAGTCTGTGCTTGAGCCAGATAACAAACTCGAGAAGTGATCCCTCCTTAACCTCAGCACGACCTCTGTTTCTGTGACAAGATTTCCATCATTGTCCCTGCACGCCACTGTACCAGTCTTAAATCCTTGGGTCAGACGCTTGACCCTCTGGTAGAAGTTACGTGCTTCATTTCTGCATCTGCTGCTCTCTGTGCTCTCACACTCTCGCCTTTCCTGCTCTTTCTTCTTGCGTCTGAAAAGGCGTTTTTCGTCTCTTCTTCTCGACCTGTAGACATCCACAATCGCTCGTGTCGCCCCAGCTTGTAGTGTTCTTCCGTAGGCGGCATCCTTTGCAGCTGTTGCGTCATGACACTCCTGATCGTACCATGGATTCCTTGATAGAGGACGCTGGAATCCAAGCACTTCTTCAGCCGAAGCTCGCAGGGAGTGAGATATGAGCGCCCACATATCGCTTATGTCTTCAGGTATTGAAGGTGCTCGGCTTAATAGCCCCGAGACGTGAGTGGAGAATGCATTCTTCGCCTGTTGTGATTGCAGCTTTCCGATGACCAGCCTTCTTAACGCACTTCGACGTGCAATCTTCGCCACACATAGCCGTGTGCGAATCTTAGCTGCAACAAGATAATGGTCGGAGTCGATGTTGGGACCCCGACAGGATCGCACGTCGAGTATATTAGATGCGTGCCTTGCATCAATCACAACATGATCGATCTGATTTCTGGTCAGTCGATCGGGAGAGAGCCAAGATGCTTTATGGATGTCCAAATGACGGAATCCAGTACTACAAAGCCTATTAATCTGAGACCATTGCTCGAGGTGGTCTCAAGTAGGCTAAATCGCCCGACGGTGGCACCAAAGATGTCTTCTCGTCCTACCTTGGCATTAAAATCCCCGAGGAGAATTTTAATGTCATGGGAAGGACAGTGGCCATAAGCTCGGTCGAGCTCCGCATAGAAAGCGTCCTTGGTGGCATCATCCTTTTCCTCCGTTGGGGCATGTGCGCATATCAGGCTGATGTTAAAGAATTTGGCAGTAATTCGGATCGTTGCAATTCTCTCGTTTGTTGGCCGAAAGTGAGAGACTCCGCGCCGCAGCCTGGCACCTACAACGAAACCACAACCAAATTCATGCCGTTCTGGATGGCAGCTGTGGTAAATGTCACAGTTCTTCTTCTTTATGCAGCCTTGTCCTATCCATCGCATTTCCTGGATAGCAGTGATGTCAGCCCTACATTTGTTGAGGGTATCTGCTAGTTGTTGAGCAGCACCAGGTCTGTACAATGTTCGTACGTTCCAGGTGCATACTCTCAAATCATTGTCCTTTTTACGCTTGCTATGGTCGTCAACGTTAGATCGGTTCCTTTCCGAGGCTTCTCTTGCTTCCTTCGCTGAAATTGTGTTTTACATGGGTGGATTTCAAGTCCTACGCCACAACCTAGTTTATAGAGTTAGGACTCTCGTCGCGCGCTTTAGTTTGCCACTCAACGGCTGTCGAGCGACAATCCAGGGAGAACCACGTGGAGGTAGTGCGTCGGCTTGAAGAAAGCAGTGACAGGAATCATGCTGGCATTCACCAAGTTGAATGCAATCAGACACTTTGACCTGTATGCTTTCCCCCATTCTCCCCCATGGTTTTTCATATATACATACATATATTCACTATAGAAACAGTTTTTCAAACAAGCATTCAAGCATTTGCATTTTACAAATGGGCCCATTCTTTATACATTACATAGGCTCGGGCTGAATTCCTTTATTTACATACTAGCAGTACCCTGCCACGTTTCGCTGTGGCATATTGTTGTTGCACGCATAAAAAATAAGTCAAACAAAAAAGAATAATTTTCAAATTAATTAAATTCTGTAATACTTGTGGGTATACAATATTCTTTGTTTCTCCTCCTTAATCATTCATTATTATTTCTGTATTTTAGTATATAGGTTGCTCTTCACTCAAGCACCTTGTGATACACGACATTTTTTTTTTTTATTATCAGGCGCAAAAACAAACAACGCAGATGGTTTTCCGACCCGTGAACATGCCACGTATAATTGACCATGGGAAAAACATGAATGTTCTAGATTTAAACCACAAACTTTTAAGGATTGGGCTTGTGATTTGTTGATTGTCATGGCAAATGCAAGACGTATCGGAAATTGAAGTCTTTTAAATTCAAACGGCATATCGGTTGGGATCATCGGGATCCTCGGAATTAGAACTTCCTCACCTTTGAATTTTCCTATCATTATCGTAGCGTAAATTACATTGTTCATCAATTTACTAACCACCAAACGCGTACCGTTGCACAGTTTTGGTTGGTTTATGTTTCGAAGCATGATTACTACGGAGCCAACCTTTAGGCGTAAATTGTGCGGTGGTAAGCCAGGCACGTCCAAAGAGTTTAAAAATTCAATTGGATAGTTGGTGGCTTCATCTTCATTTGTGACGCAGTCAATAGATTTGAATGAATGCATTGTTCCAATGATCTTATTTTGAATTATGTAGTTCAGGTCATCTACATCTTTATTCTTAGCCGCTAAAATTGCTCGCTCACTCAACCATTCATTATTTTTGTAGTTAGAAATAATATTTGGAAATACATTGTTGATAAGTTCGTCTTTTGATGAGACAAAATTACAAAAATTATTTGGAAATGATATTAATCCGCTCGATTCATCGACAGGTACTTGACCATTACCGATAGTCAGAAATTGCTCCGAGAAATCTTCAGCAGATGTATCATTAAGCAATGTAACTCTCATGTTTGTTATCAGCTGCAGTTTCTTCACATAGCGCCATAGATTTGACGATTTGAGGCAAGCGTTTATTTCGTCGGCAGCCGCAGATCTTGGAATTACTGGCAACTTCACTTTATCATTAACGCAGCATAATCCAGGCGTTTCTCCGGAAAACTTTAATGCACCACAATACTCGCAAACAACGTCCATTTGCCCAATGCAAACGCTAGGATGCAAGCTGTAATCATTGCTGCAATCGTATCGAAACGCAGCTCGATTCAAATCAGCTAAAATTTTTCGTCGCAAATTAAAATCTATTTGAGAAGCACGAAGTCGAGCCTTACTATTGCGGCTCTGTTCACGTGCAATTTCTCGTTCTTCTTCAGTCCTTTCATATGCAGTATTTTGTATTCTTCTTGCATTACGGCTTTGTCGGGAAAGATTCGATCGTCTTGGTCGCGGCATTATTAATTAAACTTCACTTCACTTCAATCCACTTGTTAATTATTTATTTAATAGAAATAGTTTTAATATTGATTTCTTACAAATATCAATAGAGAGTGCAGAGGCTCTAGTGGTGCTTCAAGTTGAGGCAATTTCACTTTCCCGGAAGCGCAACACAATCTTTTTGGTTCGTTGTTAAATTTGAGAGCCTGACTATGAATTTGACTTCGTTTGTAACTGACATTTTGACATTTGACATTTTCTTCTTAGCTGTCTGCCTAAATAAAAAAGTATGGGCCAGGGAGGAACGCTGTCGAACGGGACAAAAAGTATCCTATGTCCTTCTCCTGGCTCTAAGCTACCTCCCTACCAATTTTCACTCAAATCTGTTCTTCCGTTCTTGATTTATAAGTGTTGTAACATAAAACACGTTGTTCTTTTATATATATAGATTATTAACTATTATTATTAAAAAAGTAGTCAAAAAATAAAATAAATAAAAAAAACATACAAGTGAAAGAAATAGAAGCTGAGAAGAAAAACCCACCCTCAAAAAAGCTTCTAAGACATTCGGACAAAATATCTTTTTTCTACACAAAAAGTTGTAGAAATAGTGAAAAAATAATATAAAAACAAGATAGGAAAGCTAACTTCGGGCGGCGTCAAAGTTACCCTTGCAGTTAAAACCGGATATATATCGCAAACATCGGATATAATTTGTTGATCCTTATGAGAATATGATACTATAACCCAATATATTATAATATAAAATCTAAAAAAAGAGTCCCAAACTTCTATCTTCAAAAATACCAAAGTTGGTATTTCTACCAAAAACCATTTCCGATCGTTCAGTTATATGGCAGCTATAGGATATAGTCGGTCGATCCTAATGAAATTTCGTAGGTTGGATCAACTGACCAAAAATAAAATCTGTACTAAGTTCCAGCTTTCTATCTTCAAAAACACGAAAGTTGGGTCATTTCCGATCGTTCAGTTATATGGCAGCTATAAGATATAGTCGGCCGATCCTTATGAAATTTGGCACGTCGTAATGTGTTGCCAAAAATACCTCAAATTTGTTACTGCGTTGCACACTTTTGCACAAAATTATAATACCCTCTGCAAGGGTATAAAAATGTAAGTAGGCTGTTCGTGCAAGAAAAATTATACAGAAAATAAAAAGTATTTTAAACAAATAAAAAGGATTCGCTAGGCCTCCTTAAAAAAAAAAGAGAGAAAATATATTAATTTTGTTTTTTTCTTTTCTCCTTTTTTTCCCCCTTTTCCTAAAAGGCTTAAAACTTGTCAAACTTATTGTGCAAGAGAAATAAAAAAATAATACAATAGGAAATACATGATTTAAAAAATAGATCCTTTTTTTTATTTTTTTCTTCGCTGAAATCTGAGTATGAAGAAATACATTTTTCTCTGAAATCTGAGTACGAATAAAAGCATTTGCGCAGCTAACTCATTTTTACTATTCGTAAAAAATAAAAACTGAGAATTTTTTTTTTTAATAAAAACGAGCCAAGTATTACGAAAAATAGATAAATGCATTACAATTAAAAAAAAAAAAAACAAAAAACAAAATATTTCAAAGTATTTCTCAGACCAAGAACAAAGTCGAAATTTGGGGGCAATGCAAAAGAAACCTTACTTTGCCAGACCTAAAAAAGGAGGCAATAATCAACCCAGTTCTTTTAAACAATATAGTAATATGGGAAACGCCCAGAAACAAACAAAGGCGGAGCCAATGGATGTGGATACCTCATCCCGTTTTAGACAGCTTTCGGCATGGGTAGCAGGGATATCGACAAGAACCCAACAGAAAATTAGCTTCATGCCCGAGGAACAGTCCGACGAAGAAGACTACGATCCCGTTGCGCAAGCATGCGCCACAGAAATAGAGGATGTCCTGGATGCAGAGGACTCCATTAATTTTTTAGGGGTAAAGTCCCTTCTCCCGTACATTGCGCGTACGCTGGCAGGAAGGGAAATAAAGCTTTTAATCAATACAGGTACCTCAAAAAATTATATTACTCCACTCCCGCTGAAAGGCGTCGTGGCTGTGGACACCCCATTTAAAGTTAAGTCAATCCACGGCTTTACAAAAATCGAGAAGAAATGTTTTGCTTCCATATTTAATGTTAAATCACCACTTTTCATTCTTAAAGTTCTGAAAGATTTTGATGGTATTATCGTTCTCGACTGCTTAAACAAGTGAATGCGAAACTCGATATTACTGCAAATGTTTTCCACACTAATAATGGATCCGAAAAGATCCAGTTCGCCAAGGCAGAAAATGTCAACTTCATCAAAATAGATGACGAGGACGTTCCCCCCACGGTAAAAGCTGCCTTTGACAAAATGATAGGCGAAAATTACAAAGCCTTCGCTGATTCAGACGAAGCACTTCCTTTTAATATAAATACTGTTGCTACAATTAAAACAGATGGGGAGCCAGTGTACTCAAAGTCGTACCCGCACCCCATGGGTGTAACTGAATTCGTCAACGCAGAGGTTAAACAACTTCTAGCGGACGGCGTAATAAGGCTATCCAAGTCTCCTTATAATAACCCAACGTGGGTTGTTGACAAAAAAGGAACCGACCAGAACGGGGTCAAGAAGAAGCGACTCGTTATCGACTTTAGAAAGCTAATCGAAAAAACCGTAGATGATAGATACCCTATCCCTGCGATTACGACAATATTATCGAACCTGGGCGAGTCAAAGTTTTTTACAACACTCGACCTTAAATCCGACTTCCACCAAATAGAGCTGGCAGAGAGAGACCGACATAAGACGGCTTTCTCAATAAACAATGGTAAATACGAATTTTGCAGATTACCATTTGGGCTAAAAAATGCTCCGAGCATTTTCCAAAGACCTATCGACGATGTGCTACGAGATGGAATTTCAAAGATATGCTATGTTTATGTCGACGATGTCATAATATACTCAAAGACGAAAGAGTACCATCTTAATGACATAAGATGGGTCCTAGGAAAACTTTCCGAGGCAGGTATGAGAGTATCTCAAGAAAAATCAAAGTTCTTCAAAAAGAGCGTTGAATACTTGGAATTCATAGTGACGCAAGGGGGCTTACGGACATCACCCGAAAAAGTCAGGGCCATCAAGCAATTTCCAGAGCCAAAGACCATTTTCGACCTAAGATCTTTCATAGGGTTGGCTAGCTACTATAGAGGCTTTATTAAGGCCTCTTACTAGGGCGAAAATAACTATGCAACCAACGAGCGGGAACTCCTCGCCATAGACTGGGCACTACAATACCTCCGCAATTATTTGTACGGAGTAAAAAATTTACAGATCTTTACCGACCACCAGCCACTCACTTACGCCGTCTCTGATAAAAATCCTAACGCTAAACTAAAGCGCTGGAAAGAAATTATTGACGACCACGGTGCAAAGGTGATTTATAAACCTGGTAAAGAAAACTTTGTCGCGTACGCGTTGTCCCGTTGTCAAAACGTTAACGCTTTAGAGGAAGAACAGGACTCCCATATGGCTACCATACACAGCGACGAATCGCTAACGTATACCACCGGTTAACTGTTTCAGGAATCAAATAATACTTGAAGAGAGTAACAGCTCGTCCGTAGACACGTTCATTTTGTTTAGAAGCAAAGTTAGACACATAGTAAAAATAAATGACCGCGGTAACCTACTGAATACCTTGCGGGAGGTGGTTAACGCCGAAGTGGTAAACGCAATATATTGCTCCCTACCAATCCTGGCATTTATTCAACACAAACTCATTGAACACTACGTTCAGACATTCAAAAAACTTTGTACAGGACATAACTAACGGAACCGAACAGAAAGAGATCATGGTAACCGAACACAATAGAGCGCATCGAGCAGCCCAGGAAAATGTGAAACAAGTCCTAAAGGAACTATTTTTTTCCAAATATGTTTCGACTAGCAACAGATGTAGCCTCAAACTGCAAAATCTGCTCCATGGCAAACAAACACCTGAGGAATAAGCTTACACCACTGTGCTCAGAAGAGGTTATTGATGCAGACCTGGGGACCACGGTCCTTATTAAAGGAAGGGTGGTCCACAAGGACAATCTACGTTAATCATCCTCACAAGATTTTGATGTACCCCTTTGTTCCTTTCTTTATACTTTCTAAGTTACGGGAATATTTTTTAATTTTCATACTAACGGCTGTTAGGACGGACGCGACATTAAGACTTAACGATTACACGAACGCAGACCAGACAGAGGCAATGACGAAGACATTCACATACGACCACAGAACACCAGTTAGTTGGTGACCACCCTTAAGTTCCACCACAGGGCTATTATAAGTATTAATTTAATTGGCTCTCCAGGTTATTGCAGGTACGCCTGACTTTGCTGATTGGGAGCAGGTAAGATCTAATCAGAACCGGTTAACGAGGACAGATGAAGGTCAGACAGAATTAAATATAAAATTTCAAGAACGTCTAAATGAGCTCGCTAACGAAATAAATCAGATTCAGAAATACGAAACAAATAAAGAAACGCACTTGTTGGAAATCATTTTAGCAAAGAATAGAATCATCATTACAGACCTAGAAAACATCCTTATGGGCCTAACCCTAGCAAAATTAAATATTGTGTAGCCCAGCTATTCTAGATGGTGCCGACGTAAGCGAATTCAGAGACAAACAGCCTATTAATATTAATATTAGTTTGGTAGAAATATTAGAAGTATCTAGCATAAGCCTTTTTCAAAATTCTTACATTCTGCACTTTCGCATTAAATTTCCTAATCCTAAGCTCATATGTAAGAGAATAACAGTCTACCCGGTTCAACGCCATAATAGAATCCTGTGCATTGGCAAATATCACTTGAAGGCCAATCGCCGCAAGAAATCGAGTGCCGACGACGATGTAGAACGAGTGGGTCGCCGGGACGACGACCATTTTAAGGAGGGAGGAGTTAACATGCGCAGGCAGAATTTAAGAAAAGTGCCAAATTGCACACCGGATCCGGTGGCCCGCACGCGTAACGAAAGAGGTGCTGACTACGCATTCCAAGGGCAACTGTCGCGGACCGGCTCGGGCACTTGCGCAACAAGTTATCGTTGCTGGCCGGATACGGAATGCTGACACTGGAATTGGGCAACTGCGCCGCAGCCCAACGAAGGCTTCGAAGTAAGGGCCGGGTAGTATTTTAATATATTATTAAAAAGAACTCCGCAGCCTTAGCTCGCGTTATATTTTATTATATCTTTGTCAGTAACCAGACCCTAACGGGATTGAGTGAAACAAATGATTAATAAATAATATCTAAAAACTCACACACCAATAACTATTATTATTAACTTATACATATATACTTTATGGGATCAGAGATGTTTCCTCGTCTATGTTAGATACATATAAAACAACAATATACCCTTTTACTCTACAACAGTGGTCGGCACCCCAATACATTGATATGATTTTACCGCATTAGTGTTAGTAACGAATAGCAGAAAGTCGGCTTTGAGCATGACGTTTCACACATTTATACTGTGTGTGTGGCAGAGCTCGGGCCGAGAAATTTACTATGCCCCCGAGATAGGGCCGTGCCGACCTCTGCTCTACAAGTACCGGGATAAAAAGGGATTATGCCAAAAAGAACGGGTCGTCTAATCCAAAGTGCCACACATTAAACATATATAGGTATGTATGTTTGTATATGTTATAGCTAGACAAAAAAAAGTGAAACGAAAGGCATGATCTATTTTAAAAAATAAAATTTATGAATGAAATTAAATTTATAGGCGCGTAAAAACAACTAATACATAAAACATACATAATGCCAGTCCACATCAGATAAAAATTAAAGAATAATTAAGATTATTATAAATAATTTTATTTCACATATTTTATAAAACTTGTTTTCATTAACCTGAACAAATGCCCATGTCCCAGAAATATTCAAAGATTTCGGATGTCAAAAGCAAACATAAATTAGTGTTTACGTTTACGTTACGAATTCATAAAAAAAGTTATTGTTAAAGCGATTGTTGAGCTTAAACATTTTTGAGGAAATTTAACATCTGGTCGTCCCTACCTTTGTCCTTAAAAGAATTCAACAAGAATTTAATCAAAGCCACCCTGACGGCTTTATGAAATTATGAAATTATGAACCTTATGAAATTTGATCAGGGTGCCGACCACTGGTTTATAGTATACCAATAAACGAAATGGTAAAAAGAGTCTACTAGTTGTTTCCGTAGATGAAGGTCTCGCTGCAGCAACAGACACTTAAGAATAAGAAGGTGTGTTCAGAAAAAAATTTTGTTTTAAATAACCATAATGTCAATACTGTCAATAACTTAATGCGTTATATATTTTTATTTTAATTCTTATTTTAAATTTTTTAGGAACGGAAAAACCCGTTTACTTTTCTTTTCACTTGGACGAGAGCTGTCGTTTTGAATAGTAAAGGGTAAATATGAAATTGAACTCGGGACTACGTTACTTCTACTTTTTGTCAGAAAAAAATAGTTCACTTCAAAAAGTAAACACCAGTGCCGGCCTTCTTAATTTAAAATTTTCACAAGGGGAAGTGTTGAAGGAAATGTTTAATATTTAATATATGGCCCGTGGAAAATGTCGTCGTATGCAGACGTGTGTTTATGATTGTATTAATGAAAGATCTGATCAAGCACGGTCAATTACCCCCAACTTTACCGAAATCTTAAACGTAGCGACCGAGCTCTTGCTATCCTTCGCTACCATCGATGCCTCTGCAGTCAACGAGCGCACTGACTAGCACCGCAATTTCTTGACTGTACTATAAAGAAACTGTATCTGTATCAACAGCGCGTTTAACGACACGCTGTCAACGCGCGTCATCAGCTAGCAGGGCAAATATTAAATCCTCTGCCACTGCGCTGGACGAAAAACAGAACACAAAAAAAAACAGAACAAGAACAATTAAGCCGGCTGTGCAGACTGGTATGGAATCATCCAAATCAAAAGGAAGCTGAGCTCCCTAAATTCTTAACACAGCTGCAAGTCTTCAATATCCTGAACAGAGATAGAAAGCCGCAGCCAGTCTTTAGGGTTGAAAATAAGCCCTTGAAGAAATACGAAGTGCACCCACGGAAAATGCCCTTTCCAATGCTGCACTGCTCGCGGGAGCTGCTACTATCTGCATTTAATTTAATAAAGCAGCGGAAAACGGTCTTTATTTATTGATTATGACTGCAATATATTTTTTTCGAGTTATTTTTCGCATAATAAATTTTTTTTTTTTTTATCTTAAAATTGTTTTTTTTTAAATTTTTAAACACCATAAGCCTAGTACTCTGACGACGAAAATTCGTCGAAAAGTCACACGTGTGCTAGCGATATCGCTCTTTATTTGGCTACCGAGCTAGTGTGACCAAAAAATTAGGGAAAAGGGTAATACTGAACAACCGGCCAGGGGAAGATTTAAGGAATGCAGAGCGCCGAGATTCGAACGGGATTAATTCCGATGAAATCTAAATACAGTTGAATACAGTTGACTTTCAAGGGACCGACGATTTTACGTCGTTATATCCGGACGACGCTATAACCAACAGGAGCAATACAAAATTTTTTTTTTGTTTATTTTACGGTTGGCATGTTTGTAAAAGGTTTCTAAAATAAAACAAATTAATTTTTTTAATCAAAACAAAAATTTTTATAAATTTAATTTAATATTGCACATTGACAATGCCCCAGCAGCGTTGCTAACGCGATAGCTGAAACTTACAAAGAGCAGTGAGAGTGTAAGATCCTTCGTGTCGCTGCTAAGCACACAGGAAAGGGTGCCGATCATCTAAAAATACATACATTTCTTACAACGTCGTTTGATGTACATATTTCGCTGTACATATTTTTTCGGAACTTTGCAATATCCGGTTGAATTGTGAAAAATTTCGTCGTTATAAGCGGATTGTTGCTAAAAGCGGAAACGTTCTAAGCGGAGTTCCTTTCATATAAGTTTGTATGGGGACCAACCAAACCATCGAGTTTTCGACGCAATAACCGGCCGCTCTAAGCGGATTTGTTATTGCCGGATTCTACTGTAATTTTATTTATTTCTTTTATTATGGTTGGGATAATTAGATCTTTGTGAGTATTTGCATTAGATACGTAAAAAGGAGCTTTGTTAATTTGTCTCAAATTTTTTATTGGTAACGCTGTAGTATCTCAATATTTGAGGTACTAGCAGTTCTCCAGTGCTGTACAGCGTAAGGCCAAACAGACTTCAGTATAGATTTGTAGAGACGAATTTTGTTGTTCAAGGTAGTTATGCAATTCTTTGTACGTGGCATGACGGCCGTCTAGCATGTCTAGAGAATAGGTCCCAATACACTCTCTTGTGGGACGCCTGCATTAAAGTGAATTTGTGTTGAAGTGTTGCTTTTCTGTTTCGCGTAAAAACATCGTTTAGTTGGATATGAAATGATTTATAAATAATCCGGAGCGGGTAGCAGTATCTTTACTTTGTACAATAAACCATTGTGCCACACTCGCCTTAACGCTTTTTGAACATTAAAAAAGTCAGCTGTGCAGTATTTTTTGTTTTCAAAATCAGAATCTGTGCCATTAATGACTCTGTGGCATTGCTCAGGGGTCCCGTGGCCTCTCCTGGATCCGAATCGGTATTAGATCCGAAAGTATTTAGGAATGATGGAAAGTATGTCCAAAATAGCATTTTTTTATTTTTTTTTTCAAATAGCTACATTTATTTTAATAGTATTTTTTCAAAAATTTTTTAACAGATTAATATAATAAGAGGTTATGTGTAATGTGTGGGTTCGCGTGCTGTTGTTCAAACAGAACCTAGTTGCAAGATCTTTTGGAAAGTCCAAAGGATATACCTTGATATACCTTGAGGACGTATGGAGGGGAGTGAATGGCGTGCGCTTCTTGTGGTCTTAAACTAAGCTTGATAGATGGCTATGGTTGTTTTCACCTATCCATACTACACATGAACAAAATATATTTAAGTGCACTAGCTAGAGAATACATAAAGAAACCTGGATTAATGTACTACATAATGAAATTGAAAAACAAAAAAATAAGTCTCTTATGTTCAATATAACGTATTTTTAGCCCACCCGACCTTGAGGAGATCGACGACGTTTCATTCGTCCCACATCACAAGCCTATGCGATACTTATTGTGGTTCCAGATGTCTATTTTGAGTTCGGAGGTGGAAATGTTAGGGCCTTAAGCCTTCATGAAGTTCCAAATACTCAAAGAAAATTTCTTATAAACTTGACTAATTTTGCCAAATTAGGGATTTTTGTTTAAATATACATAGCTACATCTCCTTAACATTTATTTCGATTAATTTAATCATCTTCAATGTTTATAAATTTAATACATATATATAAGAAGAACTTTTAGTACCATTAGGTTAACGCTGAATAATTAAATTTGAATTACATTTTAATTCTATATTAGGTAATTTCGCGATATTATTAATTCACTTACATAAAAAATTTGACTTTTATGACTTACAAAAATTTACTGTTTTCGACACAAATATACATATGTTATTTCTTTCAGTGGTATCCCTTTAACGAAGTTCACCTCCGTTGAGCTCAAGGACAGGAATGACTAGGGATGCTTGCAATAATAACACAGTGCGACAAAAAAAGAAAAGTTGGAGAAACTTTTGAAGAGACCTAGTAGGAATTGTTCATTAGGTCGAGTATAGTATAAAACCATGTTTGAAATTTTTCATACACCCTCAAATCATGATTTATTTCGAAAAATCGGTTTTTCGAAAGTGTTTTGCTCTTAAAAATTCCTGAACGCGTAATTTTAGGCCGATTTTCATTTTTTGTACGTTTTTCAATAGTTAAATGTTGTAGCTTTTGAAAAAAAAATACATCTTTAATTTATTTAAACAGAAAGGATACAAATTTTACAAAAGAAACTGACATTTTTGATTTTTTGTCGTGTTTTTCGAACTTGGACGCCATTTTTTCGGTACAACTTCCAAGAAATGGTATCATTTTTGACACATATCAATATTGTCTCGTTAATTTTGAATAAAACGAGACCAATTTCATTTCGAAATTATGAAAATTGTTGATGTTATAACGCTTTTCCCAAAACAAGTCATATCCTCAGACTGTATTAGTATTCTGCATTCGGAACAGAGATCATCCGGGCCAATCAATCGGATGTCCTTACAACATATGTATGTATATACTCGTACATATATATACTTTCGCACTTTAAAAACTAAGATATATATATCGTTGTACACAAGAGTTTTGTTTTCGAAACAAGTCTAGGCAAATCGTACGTACTAGGTAGTGTTTAAATCTTAAATCAGAACTGGGATCGGGAAATGGGGCGTCTCGCTAGGATCCATTTCTTGTACCCAAAAAAATGGCGTCCAAGTTCGAAAAACACGACAAAAAATCAAAAATGTCAGTTTTTTTTGTAAAATTTGTATCCTTTCTGTTTAAATAAATTAAAGATGTATTTTTTTTTCAAAAGCTACAACGTTTAACTATTGAAAAACGTAAAAAAAAAACAAGAAAGGAAAGCTAACTTCGGGCGGAGCCGAAGTTTATATACCCTTGCAGTTAAAACCGGATATATATCGCAAACATCGGATATAGTTGGTCGATCCTTATGATTACATTATAATAAAACCAATTTACTAAAATACAAAATCTAAAAAAAGTCGCAAACTTCTATCTTCAAAAATACGAAAGTTGATATTTCTACCAAGTACCATTTCCGATCGTTCAGTTATATGGCAGCTATAGGATATAGTCGGCCGATCCTAATTAAATTTGGTAGGTCGGATCAACTGGCCAATAATAGAATCTGTATTAAGTTTCAGCTTTCTATCTTCAAAAACACGAAAGTAAGGTCATTTCCGATCGTTCTGTTATATGGCAGCTATAGGATATAGTCGGCCGATCCTTACGAAATTTGGCATGTCGTGATAATTTGCCAAAAATAGCTCTCATGTCAAATTTAAACTCTCTAACTCTAAAAACACCAAAGTTATACCATTTCCGATCAATCAGTTATATGGCAGCTATAGGATATAGTTGGCCGATCCGGGCCGTTCCGACTTATATACTGCGTGCAAAGGAAAGAAGGGTGTGTGCAAAGTTTCAAGACGATAGCTTCAAAACTGAGAGACTAGTTCGCGTAGAAACGGACAGACAGACGGACAGACGGACATGCTCAAATCAACTCAGGAGGTGATCCTGATCAAGAATATATATACTTTATAGGGTCGGAGATGTCTCCTTCACTGCGTTGCACACTTTTGGACAAAATTATAATACCCTCTGCAAGGGTATAACAAGAAAGAAAAGCTAGCTTCGGGCGGAGCCGAAGTTGATATACCCTTGCAGCTAAAACCGGATATATATCGCAAACATCGGATATAGTTGGCCGATCCTTATGATTACATCTTAATAAAACCAATTAATTACAATAAAAATCTAAAACAAGAAAGGAAAGCTAACTTCGGGCGGAGCCGAAGTTTATATACCCTTGCAGTTAAAACTGGATATATATCGCAAACATCGGATATAGTTGGCCGATCCTTATGATTACATCATAATAAAACCAATTAATTACAATAAAAAATCTAAAAAAAAGTCCCAAGCTTCTATCTTCAAAAATACGAAAGTTGATATTTCTACCAAATACCATTTCCGATCGACAGTTATATGGCAGCTATATGATATAGTCGGCCGATCCTAATGAAATTTGGTAGGTCGGATAAACTGACCAAAAATATAATCTGTAGCAAATTCCAGCTTTCTATCTTCAAAAACACGAAAGTTGGGTCATTTCCGATCGTTCAGTTATATGGCAGCTATAAGATATAGTCGGCCGATCCTTATAAAATTTGGCATGTCGTAATTTGTCGCCAAAAATAGCTCTCATGTTAAATTTGAAGTCTCTAAATTTAAAAACACCAAAGTTATACCATTTCCGATCAATCAGTTATATGGCAGCTATAGGATATAGTCGGCCGATCCCGGCCGTTCCGACTTATATACTGCGTGCAAAGGAAAGAAGGGTGTGTGCAAAGTTTTAAGACGATAGCTTCAAAACTGAGAGACTAGTTCGCGTAGAAACGGACAGACAGACAGACGGACAGACAGACGGACAGACAGACGGACAGACGGACAGACGGACAGACGGACATGCTCATATCAACTCAGGAGGTGATCCTGATCAAGAATATATATACTTTATAGGGTCGGAGATGTCTCCTTCACTGCGTTGCACACTTTTGGACAAAATTATAATACCCTCTGCAAGGGTATAAAAAAGTCCCAAGCTTCTATCTTCAAAAATACGAAAGTTGATATTTTTACCAAATACCCTTTCCGATCGTTCAGTTATATGTCAGCTATAAGATATAGTCAACCGATCGTTATGAAATTTGGTAGATCGGATTAACTGACCAAAAATATAATCTGTACCAAGTTCCAGCTTTCTATCATCAAAAACACGAAAGTTGGGTCATTTCCGATCGTTCAGTTATATGGCAGCTATAGGATATAGTCGGCCGATCCTTATGAAATTTGGTAGATCGGATTAACTGACCAAAAATATAATCTGTACCAAGTTCACGCTTTCTATCATCAAAAACACGAAAGTTGGGTCATTTCCGATCAATCAGTTATATGGCAGCTATAGGATATAGTCGGCCGATCCGGGCCGTTCCGACTTATATACTGCGTGCAAAGGAAAGAAGGGTGTGTGCAAAGTTTCAAGTCGATAGCTTTAAAACTGAGAGACTAGTTTGCGTAGAAACAGACAGACGGACAGACGGACATGCTCATATCAACTCAGGAGGTGATCCTGATCAAGAATATATATACTTTATAGGGTCGGAGATGTCTCCTTCACTGCGTTGCACACTTTTGGACAAAATTATAATACCCTCTGCAAGGGTATAATGAAAATCGGCCTAAAATTACGCGTTCAGGAATTTTTAAGAGCAAAACACTTTCGAAAAACCGTTTTTTCGAAATAAATCAAGATTTGAGGGTGTATGAAAAATTTCAAACATGGTTTTATACTATACTCGACCTAATGAACAATTCCTACTAGGTCTCTTCAAAAGTTCCAAATCACTGTCGCACTGTGTAATTAATGTAAATATTATAGTACAATAAAATTGTACTATGGCCAAGCATGGCCATGTTCGAATATTTTCGCAAAGCTATTTCATAGTTCAATTAGGTTACAATACTTTCTTTCAAGGATATCCTTGAACCAATCGAAAAATCCGGCTCATCGAAAAATTCTGACTCGGTTGGGTCTTTAGGATCTTCAAGGAGCTCAGATAAGTGGCTCTTGAATGGCAGTCCCTTTTTGTAGACCTGCTCTCTCTTAAGCTCTTCCAGAAAACACTCCCGCTTTCTACAAATTTCGCGAAGCCGTGACATTGAACTAATAGAGATATTTAAGATCTCGTGCCTTATCTCGGGTTTAAATTTCGGCGAAGCATTTCTATTAACTCCCTCTCCTCCATTTGATCCTCTAAGCCAGGGGTGCCCAAGCTCAGCATTCGGCAGAGCAAACTCCAATACTAATTCAAAAAATCACCAATACATTGGAGCGAGAAATTTTTTTTCAAGCCATGTCGGTATACTAAAAAAAATTATAGTACCATTTCCAATCAAAAAATTTACGATGAAAAAAAATATAAATGAAATAAAATCTAACAAGAAAGGAATGCTAACTTCGGGCGGAGCCGAAGTTTATATACCCTTGCAGTTAAAACCGGATATATATCGCAAACATCGGATATAGTTGGCCGATCCTTATGGGAATAGGAATATATAATCCAATTTATTACAATACAAAATCTAAAAAAAGTCCCAAACTTCTATCTTCAAAAATACGAAAGTTGATATTTCTACCAAATACCATTTCCGATCGTTCAGTTATATGGCAGCTATAGGATATAGTCGGCCGATCCTAATGAAATTTGGTAGGTCGGATTAACTGACCAAAAATATAATCTGTACCAAGTTCACGCTTTCTATCTTCAAAAACACGAAAGTTGGGTCATTTCCGATCGTTCAGTTATATGGCAGCTATAGGATATAGTCGGCCGATCCTTACGAAATTTGGCATGTCGTGATAATTTGCCAAAAATAGCTCTCATGTCAAATTTGACTCTGTAACTCTCTAACTCTAAAAACACCAAAGTTATACCATTTCCGATCAATCAGTTATATGGCAGCTATATGATATAGTCGGCCGATCCGGGCCGTTCCGACTTATATACTGCGTGCAAAGGAAAGAAGGGTGTGTGCAAAGTTTCAAGTCGATAGCTTTAAAACTGAGAGACTAGTTTGCGTAGAAACAGACAGACGGACAGACAGACGGACAGACAGACGGACAGACGGACAGACGGACATGCTTATATCAACTCAGGAGGTGATCCTGATCAAGAATATATATACTTTATAGGGTCGGAAATGTCTCCTTCACTGCGTTGCACACTTTTGACCAAAATTATAATACCCTCTGCAAGGGTATAAAAATGAAATATAAAAAAAAAAAAACATAAGAAAATAAATAAAAAAAAAATTAAAAATTACTATTTACATTCTTATTTCAATATCTCAACATATCAACATGTTATCTTAGTAAGTGATAATTTTAACAATGCTTCTAAATGAGAATTCGTTAGTCGAGATCTGTTTTAAATTCTTATAAGTTTTAAAGTTGAAAAGGCGCTTTCGCAAATGTAGGTACTGCCAAACATTGAGTATATTCGTAAGATTTCATTATGCAACAATGGATTTTTATGATAATCGATTTTCTTTCAAAATTCGATTCCGGTTGGTGTGTTTATTTTTAAACTAATATTACATTGAAAATCGCAAAACTCCATTTGTAGTTCTGGTGCTTGATCGTATATGGTGCATGTCATTGGGGAATACAAAATTTGAAATTTTTTTTATTAGTTCAAAATCTTTAAACCTGTTTTCAAATTTATTTTTCAAATCATTTAAATTTATTTCAAATGTATTAAAAAGCAAAAACCAAAATATTAAATTCTATAAAAAAATCTTTTTTAGGCAAGGAAAATGAAACAATCTTTCTAAATTTAAATCAAAAATAAAAATATCCATTTTTTTAGAAATCCCCCCTCAATTAAACTAATCAAATCAAAAATAAATTTGTTTTGACCTTGAAGCGAAGAATTAAGGCGATTCATGTGTGATGTTATGTTCGTTAAAAACGCTAAATTAATATTAAATTCTTAAGATTTTATTTCACTGACCATATCCAGTTTTTCAATCTCCATAAACTCTGTCACTTCTTTTCTTAAATCAAAAAACCTTTTTAAATATTTCTTCATGCTGAGCCATCTAACTTGGGTATACATTGCTAAATCACCATATTCACTTTCACATTCGTCAAAAAACATTTTCTATTTCCTATGGGTAAGGGACTTGTGCCCACCTCTTTTATTCACAATTTTAGTGACCACATCCATTATCCTTTCAGGACCAAGAAGCACAATGCTTCTTGGTGTAAAATGCAGTTGAATGAAGGCACTTGTATTCCGTTTTTAATTAGTTGGCCAACAAAACCATATTCCCTATCAAGCATTTTTGGAGCCCCATCTGTACAAACAGAAGCAAATTTATTAGACTCGGCTTTAAGGTTAATCTTTCCGGTTATTGCATTGAAAATATCAATGCCTCTTGTTTTTTCTAACAGCGGAAACAGACGTAGAACCTCTTCGTAAACATTAAAAAATTGATCAACAATTCTTATAACTAATATTAATTGGCTTACATCCAAAATATCGCATGTTTCATCCAGAGATAACGAAAAAAATGAGCAAAAATTAAGTTTATCTTTTAAAAGTCCATCCAAGTATTTGCTAAGATCTTCAATTCGCTTAGATTTTAAGCAATTTGTAAACTGGCTATATAGCATGCTTTCAGCGACGTATATTGGAATTCATCAAACTTTATTTTTATCATTTGATTACTAACTATAGAATATAACTAGAATTATTTTCAATATGCTTAATTGTTTTTTGAGCCTCAGAAACCAAAAACTGTTCAAGAAGTATTTTGTACTGCGCTACCACATCGTCATCTGATTCAGAAAATGTACGGCCGATCTCCCAGTCTTGCGAAGCCCCAACATAATGGCAGGCACCTATGCGGACGATACCGCCTTCCCGACCGCTACTGACAACGATGCAAAGGCAGGTGCTGTCATGCAGGAGCAACTAGATCTTCTCGGCAATTGGCAAAGAGGGTGCAACATTCAAGTGAATAACGATAAATCCACCGGCCAATCTCCGTCCAGGAAATTGCCCACCGGTCCATCTCAACAGCTCCCCCATCCCGCAGGTAGAAAGTCCAAGATATCTGGGCTACACAGGAGGGGCGCTAGACAGGAGGCTTGCTTTGAAGTCTCACCTAGTCAAAAAGCGAAAGCAGTGTGAAGTAAGAAAAGGCAGACTATTGGTGTAGTGTCTCCTGATGTAGTGGATAGCCATGTAGTGTTATTTAGAAGATGTTTGTTGACAAAGGAGCAGACGTCGGCCTGCTCCGATCGATCTTCATTGAATGAATTCTGTTCACTGTGAAGCAGTGAGCAGCGCTTACATCATTTTGTTTTCGCTTACTTTGTACAGCAACTGGAACATTGCTGGCTAGCTGAGGGAATCATGCGCGCACCTTCTGGGCGATCCTTGTTGGATCGCTTGAAGCGAAGGTGTTGCAGCCTTATTCATATGTATTTATATACTTGTACATGCTATAGCTCCCTTCTTTAACTTAAAAATAACGAAATATATGTAGTTATTTTAAGTATTAAACGCTAAGTATTGAACGGACGACGCTATAACCAACAGGAGCAATACAAAATTTTTTTTTTTGTTTATTTTACGGTTGGCATGTTTGTAAAAGGTTTCTAAAATAAAACCAATTAATTTTTTTAATCAAAACAAAAATTTTTATAAATTTAATTTAATATTGCACATTGACAATCTCCCAGCAGCGTTGCTAACGCGATAGCTGAAACTTACAAAGAGTAGTGAGAGTGTAAGATCCTTCGTGTCGCTGCTAAGCACACAGGAAAGGGTGCCGATCATCTAAAAATACATACATTTCTTACAACGTCGTTTGATGTACATATTTCGCTGTACATATTTTTTCGGAACTTTGCAATATCCGGTTGAATTGTGAAAAATTTCGTCGTTATAAGCGGATTGTCGCTAAAAGCGGAAACGTTCTAAGCGGAGTTCCTTTCATATAAGTTTGTATGGGGACCAACCAAACCATCGAGTTTTCGACGCAATAACCGGCCGCTCTAAGCGGATTTGTTATTGCCGGATTCTACTGTAATTTTATTTATTTCTTTTATTATGGTTGGGATAATTAGATCTTTGTGAGTATTTGCATTAGATACGTAAAAAGGAGCATTGTTAATTTGTCTCAAATTTTTTATTGGTAACGCTGTAGTATCTCAATATTTGAGGTACTAGCAGTTCTCCAGTGCTGTACAGCGTAAGGCCAAACAGACTTCAGTATAGATTTGTAGAGACGAATTTTGTTGTTCAAGGTAGTTATGCAATTCTTTGTACGTGGCATGACGGCCGTCTAGCATGTCTAGAGAATAGGTCCCAATACACTCTCTTGTGGGACGCCTGCATTAAAGTGAATTTGTGTTGAAGTGTTGCTTTTCTGTTTCGCGTAAAAACATCGTTCAGTTGGATATGAAATGATTTATAAATAATCCGGAGCGGGTAGCAGTATCTTTACTTTGTACAATAAACCATTGTGCCACACTCGCCTTAACGCTTTTTGAACATTAAAAAAGTCAGCTGTGCAGTATTTTTTGTTTTCAAAATCAGAATCTGTGCCATTAATGACTCTGTGGCATTGCTCAGGGGTCCCGTGGCCTCTCCTGGATCCGAATCGGTATTAGATCCGAAAATATTTAGGAATGATGGAAAGTATGTCCAAAATAGCATTTTTATACCCTTGCAGAGGGTATTATAATTTTGGTCAAAAGTGTGCAACGCAGTAAAGGAGACATCTCCGACCCTATAAAGTATATATATTCTTGATCAGGATCACCTCCTGAGTTGATATGAGCATGTCCGTCTGTCCGTCTGTCCGTCTGTCTGTCCGTCTGTCTGTTTCTACGCAAACTAGTCTCTCAGTTTGAGAGACGTCTTGAAATCGGAAATGGTATAACTTCGGTGTTTTTAGTGTTAGAGAGTTCAAATTTGACAAGAGAGCTATTTTTGGCAAAATATTACGACATGTCAAATTTCATAAGGATCGGCCGACTATATCCTATAGCTGCCATATAACTGAACGATCGGAAATGACCCAACTTTCGTGTTTTTGAAGATAGAAAGCTGGAATTTAATACAGATTCTATTTTTGGTCAGTTGATCCAACCTATCAAATTTCATTAGGATCGGCCGACTATATCCCATAGCTGCCATATAACTGAACGATCGGAAATGGTTTTTGGTAGAAATATCAACTTTCGTATTTTTGAAGATAGAAGTTTGGGACTTTTTTTAGATTTTGTATTGTAATAAATTCGAATATATATTCCTATTCCCATAAGGATCGGCCAACTATATCCGATGTTTGCGATATATATCCGGTTTTAACTGCAAGGGTATATAAACTTCGGCTCCGCCCGAAGTTAGCTTTCCTTTCTTGTTTTTTTTTTTCAAATAGCTACATTTATTTTAATAGTATTTTTTCAAAAAACTTTTAACAGATTAATATAATAAGAGGTTATGTGTAATGTGTGGGTGCGCGTGCTGTTGTTCAAACAGAACCTAGTTGCAAGATCTTTTGGAAGGTCCAAAGGATATACCTTGATATACCTTGAGGACGTATGGAGGGGAGTGAATGGCGTGCGCTTCTTGTGGTCTTAAACTAAGCTTGATAGATGGCTATGGTTGTTTTCACCTATCCATACTACACATGAAAAAAATATATTTAAGTGCACTAGCTAGAGAATACATAAAGAAACCTGGATTAATGTACTACATAATGAAATTGAAAAACAAAAAAATAAGTCTCTTATGTTCAATATAACGTATTTTTAGCCCACCCGACCTTGAGGAGATCGACGACGTTTCATTCGTCCCACATCACAAGCCTATGCGATACTTATTGTGGTTCCAGATGTCTATTTTGAGTTCGGAGGTGGAAATGTTAGGGCCTTAAGCCTTCATGAAGTTCCAAATACTCAAAGAAAATTTCTTATAAACTTGACTAATTTTGCCAAATTAGGGATTTTTGTTTAAATATACATAGCTACATCTCCTTAACATTTATTTCGATTAATTTAATCATCTTCAATGTTTATAAATTTAATACATATATATAAGAAGAACTTTTAGTACCATTAGGTTAACGCTGAATAATTAAATTTGAATTACATTTTAATTCTATATTAGGTAATTTCGCGATATTATTAATTCACTTACATAAAAAATTTGACTTTTATGACTTACAAAAATTTACTGTTTTCGACACAAATATACATATGTTATTTCTTTCAGTGGTATCCCTTTAACGAAGTTCACCTCCGTTGAGCTCAAGGACAGGAATGACTAGGGATGTTTGCAATAATAACACAGTGCGACAAAAAAAGAAAAGTTGGAGAAACTTTTGAAGAGACCTAGTAGGAATTGTTCATTAGGTCGAGTATAGTATAAAACCATGTTTGAAATTTTTCATACACCCTTAAATCTTGATTTATTTCGAAAAATCGGTTTTTCGAAAGTGTTTTGCTCTTAAAAATTCCTGAACGCGTAATTTTAGGCCGATTTTCATTTTTTTTACGTTTTTCAATAGTTAAATATTGTAGCTTTTGAAAAAAATACATCTTTAATTTATTTAAACAGAAAGGATACAAATTTTACAAAAAAAACTGACATTTTTGATTTTTTGTCGTGTTTTTCGAACTTGGACGCCATTTTTTCGGTACAACTTCCAAGAAATGGTATCATTTTTGACACATATCAATATTGTCTCGTTAATTTTGAATAAAACGAGACCAATTTCATTTCGAAATTATGAAAATTGTTGATGTTATAACGCTTTTCCCAAAACAAGTCATATCCTCAGACTGTATTAGTATTCTGCATTCGGAACAGAGATCATCCGGGCCAATCAATCGGATGTCCTTACAACATATGTATGTATATACTCGTACATATATATACTTTCGCACTTTAAAAACTAAGATATATATATCGTTGTACACAAGAGTTTTGTTTTCGAAACAAGTCTAGGCAAATCGTACGTACTAGGTAGTGTTTAAATCTTAAATCAGAACTGGGATCGGGAAATGGGGCGTCTCGCTAGGATCCATTTCTTGTACCCAAAAAAATGGCGTCCAAGTTCGAAAAACACGACAAAAAATCAAAAATGTCAGTTTTTTTTGTAAAATTTGTATCCTTTCTGTTTAAATAAATTAAAGATGTATTTTTTTTTCAAAAGCTACAACGTTTAACTATTGAAAAACGTAAAAAAAAAAACAAGAAAGGAAAGCTAACTTCGGGCGGAGCCGAAGTTTATATACCCTTGCAGTTAAAACCGGATATATATCGCAAACATCGGATATAGTTGGTCGATCCTTATGATTACATTATAATAAAACCAATTTACTAAAATACAAAATCTAAAAAAAGTCGCAAACTTCTATCTTCAAAAATACGAAAGTTGATATTTCTACCAAGTACCATTTCCGATCGTTCAGTTATATGGCAGCTATAGGATATAGTCGGCCGATCCTAATTAAATTTGGTAGGTCGGATCAACTGGCCAATAATAGAATCTGTATTAAGTTTCAGCTTTCTATCTTCAAAAACACGAAAGTAAGGTCATTTCCGATCGTTCAGTTATATGGCAGCTATAAGATATAGTCGGCCGATCCTTATGAAATTTGGCATGTCGTGATAATTTGCCAAAAATAGCTCTCGTGTCAAATTTGAACTCTCTTACTATAAAAACACCAAAGTTATACCATTTCCGATCAATCAGTTATATGGCAGCTATAGGATATAGTTGGCCGATCCGGGCCGTTCCGACTTATATACTGCGTGCAAAGGAAAGAAGGGTGTGTGCAAAGTTTCAAGTCGATAGCTTTAAAACTGAGAGACTAGTTTGCGTAGAAACAGACAGACGGACAGACGGACAGACGGACATGCTCATATCAACTCAGGAGGTGATCCTGATCAAGAATATATATACTTTATAGGGTCAGAGATGTCTCCTTCACTGCGTTGCACACTTTTGGACAAAATTATAATACCCTCTGCAAGGGTATAATGAAAATCGGCCTAAAATTACGCGTTCAGGAATTTTTAAGAGCAAAACACTTTCGAAAAACCGTTTTTTCGAAATAAATCAAGATTTGAGGGTGTATGAAAAATTTCAAACATGGTTTTATACTATACTCGACCTAATGAACAATTCCTACTAGGTCTCTTCAAAAGTTCCAAATCACTGTCGCACTGTGTAATTAATGTAAATATTATAGTACAATAAAATTGTACTATGGCCAAGCATGGCCATGTTCGAATATTTTCGCAAAGCTATTTCATAGTTCAATTCGGTTACAATACTTTCTTTCAAGGATATCCTTGAACCAATCGAAAAATCCGGCTCATCGAAAAATTCTGACTCGGTTGGGTCATGAGAATCTTCAAGGAGCTCAGATAAGTGGCTCTTGAATGGCAGTCCCTTTTTGTAGACCTGCTCTCTCTTAAGCTCTTCCAGAAAACACTCCCGCTTTCTACAAATTTCGCGAAGCCGTGACATTGAACTAATAGAGATATTTAAGATCTCGTGCCTTATCTCGGGTTTAAATTTCGGCGAAGCATTTCTATTAACTCCCTCTCCTCCATTTGATCCTCTAAGCCAGGGGTGCCCAAGCTCAGCATTCGGCAGAGCAAACTCCAATACTAATTCAAAAAATCACCAATACATTGGAGCGAGAAATTTTTTTTCAAGCCATGTCGGTATACTGAAAAAAATTATAGTACCATTTCCAATCAAAAAATTTACGATGAAAAAAAATATAAATGAAATAAAATCTAACAAGAAAGGAATGCTAACTTCGGGCGGAGCCGAAGTTTATATACCCTTGCAGTTAAAACCGGATATATATCGCAAACATCGGATTTAGTTGGCCGATCCTTATGGGAATAGGAATATATAATCCAATTTATTACAATACAAAATCTAAAAGAAGTCCCAAACTTCTATCTTCAAAAATACGAAAGTTGATATTTCTACCAAATACCATTTCCGATCGTCCAGTTATATGGCAGCTATAAGATATAGTCGGCCGATCCTAATGAAATTTGGTAGGTCGGATTAACTGACCAAAAATATAATCTGTACCAAGTTCACGCTTTCTATCTTCAAAAACACGAAAGTTGGGTCATTTCCGATCGTTTAGTTATATGGCAGCTATAGGATATAGTCGGCCGATCCTTACGAAATTTGGCATTATTTTGCCAAAAATAGCTCTCATGTCGAATTTGACATTTCTGTTCACTGTGAAGCAGTGAGCAGCGCTTACATCATTTTGTTTTCGCTTACTTTGTACAGCAACTGGAACATTGCTGGCTAGCTGAGGGAATCATGCGCGCACCTTCTGGGCGATCCTTGTTGGATCGCTTGAAGCGAAGGTGTTGCAGCCTTATTTATATGTATGTATATACTTGTACATGCTATAGCTCCCTTCTTTAACTTAAAAATAACGGAATATATGTAGTTATTTTAAGTATTAATATTTTTTTGTTGTTTCTGAATTAGAGTTTTGTTTAACATAAGACTGTCCTAGCTGTTAAGAGGAGCCCTAAATAAATAGGTCTTACTCCAATGAGCTCCTTATGGAAACTGATTTTATACGGTAAAGTTCTCTTATAAGTACGATACATGAGAATCTTGAATTTATTTAAAACTACTTGTCAACGTAATGCGTAAGTGCGATAAGCGCACCACATATTTTTGTGTTATTTATGTTAGGCTGCAGGGGATCGGTTTTAGATTATGCTGTTTATCTCATATTTCCATGGGTCCGATCATTTGAAACTCTAACTTAAGAATTTCTATATAAAATAGTGTTCAATGCTTGAACACTAGCCCTAGCTAGACAAACCTGGTCCACCCAATTTGGGGAGCAATCGGTTCGCTGCTCTAGCTTCGAACGAAAAAATACAACGAACCCCAAGTATATTATCATCTCCGCCAAAAAGAGTGACAAACCTATCTCGGAGTACAATTGCTTTTCGGTTCATAAAGCGCTTAAGCTTATAAATAATACTTTTACCTCAATTTTTAACTTAAAAAATGACTTTTAACTTAACACTGAAACAGATGCAAACGCGTTTATTAAAACAACACAACTGCCTGGTTTATGCGATTTTGAGTGCAAGCTTCACGGATTTTTAAATTCCATAAAAGGCACAATCTACGCACCCTGTTTAAACGGTATCCCCGAAGACAAAATCGTTGAGAATCTTAGCCCACAAAAAGTCACCTCAGTTTACAAATTCGTAAAGCAAACTGAAAAAGGCCCATTTTGGACATGAAAAAGGACATTTGATTACTTTAAACTCCCTTCCGAAATTAGTATTTCATGGCATAATGTTGGACATTTTGGACATGAAAAAAGATATTTGATTTTATTTAAACTCCCTTCCAAAATTAGTATTTCATGGCATAATGTTAAAGTCTCGGAATTTATTGCTAATCCAATGATGTGCAAGTCTTGCCAAAAACTTGGCCACACACAAAAAAATTACAAAAACAAGAAAGGAAAGCTAACTTCGGGCGGAGCCGAAGTCTATATACCCTTGCAGTTTAAACCGGATATATATCGCAAACATCGGATATAGTTGGCCGATCCTTATGGGAATATGAATATATAATCCAATTTATTACAATACAAAATCTAAAAAAAGTCTCAAGCTTCTATCTTCAATAATACCAAAGTTGGTATTTCTACCAAAAACCATTTCCGATCGTTCAGTTTTATGGCAGCTATAAGATATAGTTAGCCGATCATTATGAAATTTGGTATGTCGGATTAACTGACCAAGAATTTAATCTGTACCAAGTTCCAGCTTTCTATCTTAAAAAACACGAAAGTTGGGTCATTTCCGATCGTTCAGTTATATGACAGCTATAGGATATAGTCGGCCGATCCTTACGAAATTTAGCATGTCGTATTATTTTGCCAAAAATAGCGCTCGTTGAAATTTGAACTCTCTAACTCTAAAAACACCGACGTTATACCATTTCCGATCAATCAGTTATATGGCAGCCATAGGATATAGTCGGCCGATCCGGGCCGTTCCGACTTATATACTGCGTGCAAAGGAAAGAAGGGTGTGTCAATTCGATAGCTAAAAAACTGAGAGACTAGTTCGCGTAGAAACAGACAGACGGACATGCTCATATCAACTCAGGAGGTGATCCTGATCAAGAATATATATACTTTATAGGGTCGGAGATGTCTCCTTCACTGCGTTGCACACTTTTGACCAAAATTATAATACCCTCTGCAAGGGTATAATGAGCCAGCATCCACTTCTGTAACTGTACCCCCAAATGCGTTGTTTCGAAGCTCACGCCACCTCTGATAAGCAATGCAACGCATTCAAACAGCAAAAAGAAATACTAAAAATAAAAACATCAAAAAAATTGCCAAAGCGCGAAGCGAAAAACTTCTTCAGAACCCAAAACTCACAGTCCAAGCAGCTATATGCAGGCGTTGCGAAACAACCACTTGGTTGACACTATTATTTCTTGTGCTGACGATCGCTACGCTTCTGGCGACTCTTCCTTCCCTCCCCCTTCCTCTCACCAAAACTCTAAATCATATCACAACAAGAAAGGAAAGCTAACTTCGGGCGGAGCCGAAGTTTATATACCCTTGCAGTTAAAACCGGATATATATCGCAAACATCGGATATAGTTGGCCGATCCTTATGGGAATAGGAATATATATTCGAATTTATTACAATACAAAATCTAAAAAAAGTCCCAAACTTCTATCTTCAAAAATACGAAAGTTGATATTTCTACCAAAAACCATTTCCGATCGTTCAGTTATATGGCAGCTATGGGATATAGTCGGCCGATCCTAATGAAATTTGATAGGTTGGATCAACTGACCAAAAATAGAATCTGTATTAAATTCCAGCTTTCTATCTTCAAAAACACGAAAGTTGGGTCATTTCCGATCGTTCAGTTATATGGCAGCTATAGGATATAGTCGGCCGATCCTTATGAAATTTGACATGTCGTAATATTTTGCCAAAAATAGCTCTCTTGTCAAATTTGAACTATCTAACTCTTAAAACACCAAAGTTATACCATTTCCGATGAATCAGTTATATGGCAGCTATAGGATATAGTCGGCCGATCCGGGCCGTTCCGACTTATATACTGCGTGCAAAGGAAAGAAGGGTGTGTGCAAAGTTTCAAGACGATAGCTTTAAAACTGAGAGACTAGTTCGCGTAGAAACAGACAGACGGACAGACAGACGGACAGACGGACAGACGGACATGCTCATATCAACTCAGGAGGTGATCCTGATCAATAATATATATACTTTATAGGGTCGGAGATGTCACCTTCACTGCGTTGCACACTTTTGACCAAAATTATAATACCCTCTGCAAGGGTATAATAAAACAAGAAAGCAAAGCTAACTTCGGGCGGAGCCGAAGTTGATATACCCTTGCAGCTAAAACCGGATATATATTGCAAACATCGGATATAGTTGGCCAATCCTTATGATTACATCATAATAAAACCAATCAATTACAATAAAAAATCGAAAAAAAAGTCCCAAGCTTCTATCTTCAAAAATACAAAAGTTGATATTTCTACCAAATACCATTTCCGATCGTTCAGTTATATGGCAGCTATAGGATATAGTCGGCCGATCCTAATGAAATTTTGTAGGTCGGATTAACTGACCAAAAATATAATGTGTACCAAGTTCTAGCTTTCTATCTTCAAAAACACCAAAGTTATACCATTTCCGATCAATCAGTTATATGGCAGCTATAGGATATAGTCGGCCGATCCTTACGAAATTTGGCATATCGTATTATTTTGTCAAAAATAGCGCTCATGTAAAATTTGAACTCTCTAACACTAAAAACACCGAAGTTATACCATTTCCGATCAATCAGTTATATGGCAGCTATAGGATATAGTTGGCCGATCCGGGCCGTTCCGACTTATATACTGCGTGCAAAGGAAAGAAGGGTGTGTGCAAAGTTTCAAGTCGATAGCTTTAAAACTGAGAGACTAGTTTGCGTAGAAACAGACAGACGGACAGACGGACAGACGGACATGCTCATATCAACTCAGGAGGTGATCCTGATCAAGAATATATATACTTTATAGGGTCGGAGATGTCTCCTTTACTGCGTTGCACACTTTTGACCAAAATTATAATACCCTCTGCAAGGGTATAATAACTCTACAAACAAATCAGCTGCTCCAGTTGAACTCTTCTTTTACTTTCACTACATCTACACTAAACAACAAAACCTCAAAAATATTAATTCGGACATTGGCTCCTGGGAGTTAATGACTAACACAACGAAACACATCTCTGATCTTGACTCCGACGCACAGTGGATCCAATGAGAAATCTAGAGCAATAAAAGCCGATTTTTAACTTTTGAAAAATACGTAAAGTTTTGATTTTATTCGATTAATAACGCTTTGAAATGTTGAGAAAATCGTTTAAATTAGTTTTTAAGAGCATCTCTGATCGGCTGCGAGCTTTGAAACTTAACTTATTTGCGGCACCTGTCTACAGAAAGATTTGAGGTTATTTGTGATTCGTTTTAAATTATCAAAACAAGTGATATATTTGAGTATATTGATATAAATAACTCTTGTTTCCCTTAAAATAAGGTATGTACTAAATATAAATTGTATGTTCGTGACCTGTCTTTGCATGTACATCTAAAAAATGTGTAATTTGTAAGTTGCTTTTGCAAGATTTGGCTTTGAGCACTTTACTAACTTCGTTGGACTACAACTAACTTTATTCAATCGTATTTAAGCTAATTTTAGTATTTATGTAAAGTGTGGGTCCTTATGATGTGAAAATGTCCAAAATTATACCCAACTACGTCCAACCCTTAAGCTTATTGCACTTTTTAGGTGAAATGTCAATCCCGAAGCGCGTTCTGTTTTGCATGTGGCTTGGCGAAAATGTCGCATCAAGGAAATTGTTGGTGCTAAATTAATATGTATTTGGCATAATTTTGAAGAACATAAACTTATCTGACAACGATATTAAAGAAATTAATAAAAAATTGGCTAATTTTGGATTGCCGTTACAACACAAAATTTTTTGAGAAAAAAAATCAGAAATGGCTTGATATGGCGCTCATTTTATATCATTTCACGTCAACATCAGATATTGGTGGGCCTAAAAAAGATTTTGGTGATTTGTGACATAAGGCGCAGATCAATCATGTGTCTACTCTTAAACAAGAGTTTCAAAACAAGAAACAAGCATTACTCGTGTCTTTTGATCCACTAATAACATCATTGTCTAAAATGTCAACAAATTCGGTTAAATGTATTAAATTTGATAAAGTTGTGGCTGGTCTTTTAATAAATTTCCCACATTTATGTAATGATTCTGAATTTTCAGATTCCGAATAATAGTAGCGAATAATATATAGAAATCCAACTCATTAGTTAAAATGTAAATTAAACAAAAAAACACTAAAAAATTAAAAAAAAAAATGTGAACACTTACATACATATTGTATATTGTTGAATATGGTTTTTTTTAACATTTGTATGGGAGCTATGAGAAATACCAAACGTAGGACATTGAAATTTTGAGAATATACGTAAAATAAATTAAAAACTTTAAGAACAAAGTTTCATTTAAATATCTATTAATTTACTAAAGTTATTAATTTAATTCTGCTGGCAGAGCTATTGGACCCACTGTGCGACGGGTCAATGTCAGAATAATAAATAAATAATTAAACCACAATTATAAAAATAATAAGCCCCTTTTGACATATAACTTAAATTATTTTACACTTATCCATGTAAATTAAAGTTATACAATGGAACTTTAATGGCTATATAAACAAATATGATGAATTAAAAATCTTAATAGCTAATAAAAGCCCAGATACTATATGTCTTCAGGAAACCCACTTACCATACAATTCAAAAAATATAATCTGCCCAAAACAATATATTGGTTATTTTACTAATTTGTCACTAAACTTAAATTCGAAACAAGGAGTGGATATTCTTATTAGAAGGCATCCACCCCACACTTTAATGCAATCCGCCAAATTAAGTGTGGGGTGGGTATGCAGTTTTTCAACTTACTCGGAGACCACATCATAGCAGCAGGAGACTACAATGCCAAGCACACACACTGGGGAGCTCGCCTCGTGACCCCAAAAGGAAAGCAGCTCTATAATGCAATTATCAAAGCTAAGAACAAGCTAGACTATGTTTCTTCTGGCAGACCAGCATACTGGCCGGCAGACCCAAAGAAACTTCCCGACTTAATAGACTTTGCGATTACAAAAAAACATTCCTAAAAATCTGATAAATGCCTTTGAATGCCTTTCGGATCTTTGATCTGATCACTCGCCTGTCCTTTTTACTCTACTCCGACACCAAGGAACATGGGATCAATCATCAAAATTAACCTCACATAAAACCGATTGGGTTAAGTACAGGAAGTATATCAGCTCACACATTGAGCTAAGTCCTCACCTCAGCGACAAAGCCAACGTAGACAATTTTGTTAATTCACTGGAGTCTTTACTCATCTCTGCAGCTCGAGTTTTAACACCTCAAACTATAACAATTCATTCAAAAGAAGACAAATCTACAAATCGAACAGCCCGTCCTCGAAAAGCGACACTTACGACAAGAATGGCAATTTCACAGATCGCCAGTCAAGTCAACTTGATCAAGCTCTACAGCAAGAAGAAACGTATGTTCACCGCTGCTACATAGAGCAGTTGTGAACTAACAGCACAAAACACTCACTATAGAGAGCTCACCCAACTTTGAGCTCACCGAAAGATACCGTGATGCCTATTAGAAATGCCACAGGTATGTGGGCGTGCAGCGACGCAGACAGAGCCAGCACGTTTGCCAAACATCTTAAAAATGTCTTCCAACCAAGTCCTGCCACGAATGCGTTTACTTTGCCGACTTTATCATATGAGCCCCAGCCTCAACATGAGCCAATTGAGTTTCGCCCAAACGAAATCGTTAACATCATCAAAAGGCAACTGAATCCGAAAAAATCCCCGTGCTGCGACCTCATAACTCCCAAAATGAGCTCCCATACTGAGCCGTTTGCACTCTCGCCCAGTTATTTAATGCTATCGCAAAACTTGGCTAATTTCCAGTGAGATGGAAAAAGTCAATTATAATAATGATAGTAAAGCCGGGGAAAGACCACACTATCCCCATGTTGTATAGACCTATAAGACTACTCTCTTGCTTATCTAAACTCTTTGAAAAGTGCCTAATGACTCGGATAAACACATACCTGAGAATCTAGGAAGGAATCCCGTTACACCAATTTGGGTTCCGTGAAAAGCATGGAACAATTGAGCAGGTCAACCGGATAACATCCGAAATTCGGAACGCGTTCGAAAAACGAGAGTACTGTACTGCCATATTTTTAGAAGTCTCTCAAGCATTTTATGTCTTTCAAGCACCCATAAGATTTTAGAGTCTTACCTTTACGACAGAAAATTTGTTGTGAGGTGCAACACTGCTATATCTGATGATTACACTGTTGGAGCTGGAGTTCCTCAAGTAAGCGTGCTAGGGCTAATATTATATGTCCTCTACACGGCAGACATCCCGACAAGCACACGACTAACAACATCTACGTTTGCCGATGGCACAGCTATTCTTAGCCGCTTCAAATGCCCGATTCAAGCAACTCCGCAGCTAGCTCTTCGATATGGTCGATGTTGAAAAATGGCTATCAGATAAGCGTATTAAAGTGAACGAACTAAAATGCAAGCCCGTTACGTTCACTCTGAAAAGGCAAAACTGCCCGTCGGTTAAATTAAGCAACACTCTACTTCCACAAGCAAACGAAGTAAAATACCTAGGAGTACATCTCGACAGAAGACTCACATGGCGCCGGCACATTGAAGCCAAAAGAACACACCTTAAGCTATAAGCCTTCAGCAGCCTTCACCAGCACCCTTCATTGGCTTATCAACGCTTGGTCACCTTTTAGCCTTGAATATAAAGCTCTCCTGTACAACTCGGTCCTAAAACCTATATGGATGTATTGCTCCTAGTTATGGGGGAACGCCAGCAATAGCAACATTGTCATAGTTCAGAGAGTTCAGTCGAAGATCTTGAGAACTGTGGGAGTCTGTACCTCCGGTGATCTCTGAGAGCGAGAGAGCGACCCATTATGACTCTCAATTAGGCCATACTTTGACTCTTTTCAATTCTTGTAATCTAATCTTATTCTTACAGCCGGAGTGAACAGATCACCGCGCATAAATATACATATGAATATAATTAACAATTGTTTCTATTATTGGTACGGTTACCGGGTAATACATTGGCGACGAGGTAAATAATACTTAATAATGAAAGTAAAAGGAAATAAAATGTAAATAGAAAAAAAAAAAACGCAGAAAAAAAAAGATTCGCAATTTTCAATTGCACTATCCTTTTGGCACGCCATTCGTCATGTAGACATAGAACTGGCGTTGACACACCGGCATACATACATATACGTGTATGCATGTTGCACATGTTGTACATGTGCATGCAAATTAAAATAAATAGAACAAGAAAATGTGCGAAAGCGAGAGATTATCTGACAAAGATCAGAGGCAGTTAGCCCCGAACTAAGCTGACAAAGGTCAGAGACAGTAATAATAATCACATAAAAAAAAGAAAAGGAGTTATCTGAAAAGGAGTTTTCAGAGGCAGTTAGCCATACATGTATGTACATACATTTGTACTAAGCTGACAAAGGTCAGGGACAGTAAGACTGACAAAAGTCAAAAAAAAAAAAAAAAAAAAAAAACATACTTATGTACATGCATAGGTTTAGTAAACAGTTTCACTCTAAGCTTTAAGGAGTAAAGACGTGTGACTAGTGAGAAATCCCCAGACCCAACTCTTATCAGTTAAAAACAATAACTACTACAAAAACACTTGTACACTAAGTGCACAAAACAAATATCGAAAAAAAGCAATAAAAAACAAAAAATCTACTGATCAGTTCCAAAAACCCCAGCAGGGCACCTGCCCTACAACAACAACAATGCCTCCCGATATAAATAGGCTTTTCAAGTCAAGCGACACCGGCCCCAAATTCATCAACATAAAAAGAACAGACAATAAAACATTTCAACACGTATGTCCCTTCCTAATCAAAAAAGTAATTGACTATACATGCAATAGTGTAGTGGAATCGTGCAAAAAAACAAGAATTGGCGGTCTACTAATCAAGACCAAGGACACACTCCAAGCCATTAAACTCAAAAAGCTGAGCATCTTCCATGACTTTCCCGTATCAGTTAATGAGCATAATACCCTAAACTTCTCCAAGGGAGTAATTTACTCCAATGACCTAAGAAACATTGAAGAAGAAATCATACTGCAAGAACTTAAATCGCAAAACGTCACAGAAATACGGAAAATTAAGAAAATGGATAAAAACGAACTAAAAGAAACCAGACTCATCATCATAACCTTCGCATCACTGACACTCCCAGAGACAATGATGATTGGTTATGAAAAGGTAAACATACGCCCATACATACCCACTCACCCACTCCCACTCAGATGCCGCAACTGCCTCAGACTTGGCCACCCCACAACAGCTTGCAAATCAAACACACTATGCAACAACTGCTCCGCAGAGAAACACACATCCAATGACGAAACTTGCACCAACGAAAAGTTCTGCATAAACTGCAAATTCGACCTCCCAACCAACAAGCACAGCCCAATTGACAAAGCATGCCCAGCGTTCATAAAGCAAAAAGAGCTGACATCAATTAAAACGCTAGAAAAAGTCTACACCCGACACATACACCAACCAGCACTATACTCTACCATATTAGCAGAACAACCATCCAAAAATGCAACAATACCCACAAAACCACCTTCTCACTTCTCCGATCACCAAACTGCAGTCAAACCATCCAAAAATATCACACCTGCCCAACAACAACAAAGAAAAGAAACATCACACGACGACCACGAAGTACCCATGGACACCACCCCCACATTAGCCTCAACATCAAAATCAAAATCAACATCAACACTCAGCTCATCCCTATCAGAAGAACTCAAACTCAAAATTTACACAAACAAACAAAACACACTCGCCAAGCCCCTCAAATCTAAAGAAAAAAATGAACAAAAACCCAAGAAAAACAACAAAATCACAAACCATTTACTTAACAGCGATAGCGACAGCATTTAAACTTAGCCTACATACAAGATAATACCATATAGACTATCAACCAAATCTTAATTTTAACAATGCTAAAAGTCCTCCAATGGAACTTAAACGGGTACATTAACAATTATAGCCAGTTGCAAGTCGTAAATAATATCACTACAAGAAACCCACCTACTCTCCACCCAAAACATCCCTATCCCAATTAACTATACCTTTTACCACGAAAATAAGGCTATAAACGGATATGGAGGTGTAGCACTTCTAATCCACAACTCAATACAACAGCAAATCGTACCGACTAATGCAATTGACTTTGATACAATAGCAGTAAAAATTCACTCCAAAATAGAATTCACCATAATCTCATCGTACATACCACCCAGCAAACCTTTTAAAATGCAAAACCTCAGAAACATTTACGACAGTAGGTTTACTAACCACCCTTCCTAATTACAGGAGATTTTAACAGTTGGCATAGAAGTTGGGGCTCACAGTCCAACAATACTAGAGGCAGCATAATATTTAAATATATTAACCAAATCCTCACTAATAACTCTCAATAACGGATCACCAACTCACTTTACTACACACCATACCTTCACCCACATAGACCTTTCCATCGCATCACCATTACTCTCCTTTAGCTCCAAATGGTACACAGATAACTCCCTATCGGGTAGTGATCACTATCCCATTCATATCGACATTTTTGAACAAAGCCCTGTTGACCTGCCCTGTTGAAAGACCCAGATTCAATCTTAAAAAAGATAACTGGCCCCTTTTTCAAGAGATTTCCGATAAGTTATCCAACGAAAGATCTCCCAGCTCAAACAAAGAAGCAGCCAACATAACTAAAATAATTATTCAAGCAGCCAATGAAAGCAGTCCCCAATCACATAAATTTAAAATACTAAATTAATACATTTAATAAATTTAATAAATAAAAAACTAATAAATTTAAAAAAAAACTGTTCCATGGTGGGACCCAACCCTTCAACAACTCCAAAACAAAAAAAAGCTTATGTTGGCGTACTCTAAACAGAAACATTGACATGACAAACATACTTGCATACAAAAAACCAAATGCCAAACATAAGCGGGAAATAAAAATTAGGAAACGAACATCTATTCAAGACTTTACAGCTGAAATAAGCCCTAAGTCCTCCACTCTCAAAATATGGTCTAACATAAACCGCTTCTGTGGCTTAAAAACAACACAACATTCATTGCCTTACTGACCCCAACAACCCCACACAAAACATACTTGGTAATAAGGAAATAGCCAACACACTAAGTACCCATTGGTCTAACTCATCACTCGACAACAATTTTTCCTCAACCTTCATTCAACAAAAATCAAATTCAACCCACGACTCCTCATACACCCCATCTACTATTGCCCTTAGTATTGAAAAAGATATTACCATGCTCGAAATGCTAGCTTCCATTAATCAACTTAAAGCACGACACCGGGACGAGATCGTATTAGCTACCCAATAATAAAAAACCTATCTCCAAGCCTACTGATAAGATTTCACATCCTTTTTAATAACATCTTTAACTCACATATCCCCCAGCAGTTTAAAGTTAGCACTGTTATACCTATACCCAAACCAAATTTGGATACAACCTCCATTGACTCTTATCGCCCTATCTCCCTCAACCCATGCATAGCAAAAGTCATGGATAAAATTATATCTAAACGGCTTTGGTGGCTAGCTTCAAACTGCAAGCTATTAGACAGCCGTCAATTCGGATTCAAAAAGAAAAAATCGATCTCTGATTCTCTAGTCATACTAGATTACCAGATAACCTCCTCCCTGTCAACAAAAAATCATGCCTCTATCATTTCTTTAGACTTTGCCAAAGCCTTTGACAGGGTAGGCATTCACAGCATCATGGATGAACTCAAAGATTGGAAAATAGGTCCAAAAATAGCCAAATATATATTCAACTTTCTTACCAATAGAAAAATATCAGTTCTTGCCAATAAGGTATACTCATCCTCACAACCCTTAGACAACGGCATACCCCAAGGCTCACCCTTGTCGGTTATCCTGTTTGTTATAGCCTACAACAAGTTAAACCAAATAATAGCCAAACAAAAGAATTGCCAATTCACCGCCTATGCAGACGACTATACTGTAATATACAAGCTTAACAAACAAATAACTAATCTCAACTTAAATCCACTATTTAGGGAAATCCTAATATGGTGTGACTACTCAGGAGCCAAACTGTCAGACACCAAATGTAAACACTTGCATGTATGAAGGAAAAGAAACTGCAACTTTACTTTCCTCCCATCTAACATAACACTACAGGAGGTAGACACTTTAAAAATTCTAGGAATAACAATTAATAAGAAATACAAATGGAACAATCACATCGAAAACTTAACTTTACAACTATAAAAAAAAAATCAACATAATAAAATGCCTATCCAGTAACAGTTTGAATGCAATGTTAGCACTATCCTTTATGTGGTAAAAGCAATCTTGATGTCCAAAATCGACTATGGAATACATTTATATGGCAATGCCCCCAAGTCCTCCCTAAACAAAATTGAAACTTTATACCACACAGCTATCCGTCATACCTTCTCCGCTTTTCGTACAACACCAATAAACAATTTATTACTTGAAGCGAACATAAGACCCTTGGAATTTAGAGCATTGCACGGCCTCCAAAAAAACTTCAAAATAATTTTAAATTCCAAGCACTCACCTATCGAAAAAATTTATAAAAACCTAACTAAAACCAAGAAGATTCCAAAAATCCCCTCCTCCCTCTATAACACTATTAAACTCTGCAACCAACTCAACATAACAATGGCCCCCATAACTACCAAGAAAGAAAAAACACCACACTGGCTTGGCAGCCAAACAATCACTAACACCTCCTTAAATTCTTCCAACAAAACAAACACAACCCCGATTGCCTATCAACAAAATTTTAAAGAAATCGTTAATCAAATGAAAAACCGTACATTTCTCTATACCGACGGCTCAAAATCACCTAAAGGCGTATCATATAGCGTCACCTCAGATAATGAAATAATTCTGTACAAACTACTCCCTGAATTCTTTTCCATTTTCACAGCGGAAATTGCAGCAATCCTTGCCGCATGTATATACGCCAAACAAAATACAGGAAAATACGTTATATGCACCGACTCCCTCTCCTCCTTAAATGCAATTAACAAAACCAACAACCAAAACTATTACACAAGCGAAATACGAAACATAGTAGGCAAATACAAAACGGACAAACTAACTTTGCTTTGGATACCCGGACACTGCGGTATAAAAGGTAATGACCTTGCAGACACAACAGCTAAAAACCCCCACAACTTCCCTCTTGTCACAGAATGCAATTACAACCCATCAGATATAAGCAAATACATCATTAAAAACTTACAAACCCTGGACTGCACAACACTTACAAAAGCATCCTTACTTACCTTACTACAAATTAATCTGCCACGAAAAAGCTACCCCTGAGATAGTAAAAAACACTTCACGGGCAGACTTAAAAAAATTCAGCAGAATCAGACTTGGACACACCAACTTAACCCACAACTACATCCCTAACAAATCCCCACCAACCCTCTGCCCCAACTGCAACATACCCCTTACTATTTGTCACATTTTTATTGAATGCCCTCTCTATGATAATAAAAGAATCAACGACCTTGATAATATAATAGAGAAAATAACTTCCTACAGAAACTTAAATAAAACAGTAGACTTCCTAAAAGCTACGAACCTGTACCACCTAATTTAATAGCATACCTACCCTTAACTTCTACTCAATACCTACATTTATATAATTATATTACTACTTAAGCATTTGAATTAGAACAAAATCTTCCAAACAATCACTTTAAATCTTAACTCAAATAAGCTTAAGGCCTATAACATAGCTTTAATTATCAAACTAAGCGCGAATTTGTAATTTTCGTTTAGCTGTTAAATAAATAAATAAATAAATAAATTAATTAATAAATAAATGTTTAGTAAAGTAGGTACACAGTATAGGATACGAACTAACCGGAGTCAGTGACAGAATTAAGCGAAACTCAGTTTCATTAAATAAATTACATATATATATATACATAGAGATATATATATATATACATACATAGTGTATAGAGATATTCAAATTTTTACAGATGAACGCGGAATAACCAATTAAACCATTCTTGTGCGAAAGCATTGACAAAGCACTGCTTCGTTTGGAATGGGAGAAATGACTGAGAGCATTTAAGATCTATGCTGAATCAGAGGAGATCAATGCGTGCAAGCAAAAGAGGACCAAACTACTCCATTTAGGTGGAATACAGCTGCAATCAGTAGCGTATTCATTACCAGATGCTGTAATCGAGTTCAACGAAGCTAAACAAAATGATGTATTTCAGGTGTTGGTGGACATATTGACAGCGTTCTTCTCACCCAATCAAAACTCGTCTTTCGAAAAACACATGTTCAGGAGTTTGATTCCAGCTGGCGACAAAAATTTTGCCGAATTTGTTTTGCGCCTAAGACAACAAATTAAGAGGTGCGATTTTGGATCAACGAAAGCTGACATCGAAGAGATTTGTCTTAAAGATAAGGTAATCGACGCTTGGGCATCAGGAGATTTAAAAAGGAAATTATTAGAAAAGGAACATTCACTGGATGAAATACTCGAGGTTTGCCAAGTTTACGAAGAAATATGAAAAGAATCAGCAATGATGACAAAGGGTACAGAGGAGCCGGTAAACAGAGTCGTGACAAGTAAACCGAAAGGAAATAGACGGAATTTCGAATGCGAGAGATGTGGACGTACTGGCCACAAAGATGACTTTCCTACTTGTCCAGCTCGACAGTCGAAATGTAATCTGTGCGGTCGGCACAAAACATACTTGGTAATAAGGAAATAGCCAACACACTAAGTACCCATTGGTCTAACTCATCACTCGACAACAATTTTTCCTCAACCTTCATTCAACAAAAATCAAATTCAACCCACGACTCCTCATACACCCCATCTACTATTGCCCTTAGTATTGAAAAAGATATTACCATGCTCGAAATGCTAGCTTCCATTAATCAACTTAAAGCACGACACCGGGACGAGATCGTATTAGCTACCCAATAATAAAAAACCTATCTCCAAGCCTACTGATAAGATTTCACATCCTTTTTAATAACATCTTTAACTCACATATCCCCCAGCAGTTTAAAGTTAGCACTGTTATACCTATACCCAAACCAAATTTGGATACAACCTCCATTGACTCTTATCGCCCTATCTCCCTCAACCCATGCATAGCAAAAGTCATGGATAAAATTATATCTAAACGGCTTTGGTGGCTAGCTTCAAACTGCAAGCTATTAGACAGCCGTCAATTCGGATTCAAAAAGAAAAAATCGATCTCTGATTCTCTAGTCATACTAGATTACCAGATAACCTCCTCCCTGTCAACAAAAAATCATGCCTCTATCATTTCTTTAGACTTTGCCAAAGCCTTTGACAGGGTAGGCATTCACAGCATCATGGATGAACTCAAAGATTGGAAAATAGGTCCAAAAATAGCCAAATATATATTCAACTTTCTTACCAATAGAAAAATATCAGTTCTTGCCAATAAGGTATACTCATCCTCACAACCCTTAGACAACGGCATACCCCAAGGCTCACCCTTGTCGGTTATCCTGTTTGTTATAGCCTACAACAAGTTAAACCAAATAATAGCCAAACAAAAGAATTGCCAATTCACCGCCTATGCAGACGACTATACTGTAATATACAAGCTTAACAAACAAATAACTAATCTCAACTTAAATCCACTATTTAGGGAAATCCTAATATGGTGTGACTACTCAGGAGCCAAACTGTCAGACACCAAATGTAAACACTTGCATGTATGAAGGAAAAGAAACTGCAACTTTACTTTCCTCCCATCTAACATAACACTACAGGAGGTAGACACTTTAAAAATTCTAGGAATAACAATTAATAAGAAATACAAATGGAACAATCACATCGAAAACTTAACTTTACAACTATAAAAAAAAAATCAACATAATAAAATGCCTATCCAGTAACAGTTTGAATGCAATGTTAGCACTATCCTTTATGTGGTAAAAGCAATCTTGATGTCCAAAATCGACTATGGAATACATTTATATGGCAATGCCCCCAAGTCCTCCCTAAACAAAATTGAAACTTTATACCACACAGCTATCCGTCATACCTTCTCCGCTTTTCGTACAACACCAATAAACAATTTATTACTTGAAGCGAACATAAGACCCTTGGAATTTAGAGCATTGCACGGCCTCCAAAAAAACTTCAAAATAATTTTAAATTCCAAGCACTCACCTATCGAAAAAATTTATAAAAACCTAACTAAAACCAAGAAGATTCCAAAAATCCCCTCCTCCCTCTATAACACTATTAAACTCTGCAACCAACTCAACATAACAATGGCCCCCATAACTACCAAGAAAGAAAAAACACCACACTGGCTTGGCAGCCAAACAATCACTAACACCTCCTTAAATTCTTCCAACAAAACAAACACAACCCCGATTGCCTATCAACAAAATTTTAAAGAAATCGTTAATCAAATGAAAAACCGTACATTTCTCTATACCGACGGCTCAAAATCACCTAAAGGCGTATCATATAGCGTCACCTCAGATAATGAAATAATTCTGTACAAACTACTCCCTGAATTCTTTTCCATTTTCACAGCGGAAATTGCAGCAATCCTTGCCGCATGTATATACGCCAAACAAAATACAGGAAAATACGTTATATGCACCGACTCCCTCTCCTCCTTAAATGCAATTAACAAAACCAACAACCAAAACTATTACACAAGCGAAATACGAAACATAGTAGGCAAATACAAAACGGACAAACTAACTTTGCTTTGGATACCCGGACACTGCGGTATAAAAGGTAATGACCTTGCAGACACAACAGCTAAAAACCCCCACAACTTCCCTCTTGTCACAGAATGCAATTACAACCCATCAGATATAAGCAAATACATCATTAAAAACTTACAAACCCTGGACTGCACAACACTTACAAAAGCATCCTTACTTACCTTACTACAAATTAATCTGCCACGAAAAAGCTACCCCTGAGATAGTAAAAAACACTTCACGGGCAGACTTAAAAAAATTCAGCAGAATCAGACTTGGACACACCAACTTAACCCACAACTACATCCCTAACAAATCCCCACCAACCCTCTGCCCCAACTGCAACATACCCCTTACTATTTGTCACATTTTTATTGAATGCCCTCTCTATGATAATAAAAGAATCAACGACCTTGATAATATAATAGAGAAAATAACTTCCTACAGAAACTTAAATAAAACAGTAGACTTCCTAAAAGCTACGAACCTGTACCACCTAATTTAATAGCATACCTACCCTTAACTTCTACTCAATACCTACATTTATATAATTATATTACTACTTAAGCATTTGAATTAGAACAAAATCTTCCAAACAATCACTTTAAATCTTAACTCAAATAAGCTTAAGGCCTATAACATAGCTTTAATTATCAAACTAAGCGCGAATTTGTAATTTTCGTTTAGCTGTTAAATAAATAAATAAATAAATAAATTAATTAATAAATAAATGTTTAGTAAAGTAGGTACACAGTATAGGATACGAACCGGAGTCAGTGACAGAATTAAGCGAAACTCAGTTTCATTAAATAAATTACATATATGTATACACCTAGAGATATATATATATATACATACATAGTGTATAGAGATATTCAAATTTTTACAGATGAACGCGGAATAACCAATTAAACCATTCTTGTGCGAAAGCATTGACAAAGCACTGCTTCGTTTGGAATGGGAGAAATGACTGAGAGCATTTAAGATCTATGCTGAATCAGAGGAGATCAATGCGTGCAAGCAAAAGAGGACCAAACTACTCCATTTAGGTGGAATACAGCTGCAATCAGTAGCGTATTCATTACCAGATGCTGTAATCGAGTTCAACGAAGCTAAACAAAATGATGTATTTCAGGTGTTGGTGGACATATTGACAGCGTTCTTCTCACCCAATCAAAACTCGTCTTTCGAAAAACACATGTTCAGGAGTTTGATTCCAGCTGGCGACAAAAATTTTGCCGAATTTGTTTTGCGCCTAAGACAACAAATTAAGAGGTGCGATTTTGGATCAACGAAAGCTGACATCGAAGAGATTTGTCTTAAAGATAAGGTAATCGACGCTTGGGCATCAGGAGATTTAAAAAGGAAATTATTAGAAAAGGAACATTCACTGGATGAAATACTCGAGGTTTGCCAAGTTTACGAAGAAATATGAAAAGAATCAGCAATGATGACAAAGGGTACAGAGGAGCCGGTAAACAGAGTCGTGACAAGTAAACCGAAAGGAAATAGACGGAATTTCGAATGCGAGAGATGTGGACGTACTGGCCACAAAGATGACTTTCCTACTTGTCCAGCTCGACAGTCGAAATGTAATCTGTGCGGTCGGCACAAAACATACTTGGTAATAAGGAAATAGCCAACACACTAAGTACCCATTGGTCTAACTCATCACTCGACAACAATTTTTCCTCAACCTTCATTCAACAAAAATCAAATTCAACCCACGACTCCTCATACACCCCATCTACTATTGCCCTTAGTATTGAAAAAGATATTACCATGCTCGAAATGCTAGCTTCCATTAATCAACTTAAAGCACGACACCGGGACGAGATCGTATTAGCTACCCAATAATAAAAAACCTATCTCCAAGCCTACTGATAAGATTTCACATCCTTTTTAATAACATCTTTAACTCACATATCCCCCAGCAGTTTAAAGTTAGCACTGTTATACCTATACCCAAACCAAATTTGGATACAACCTCCATTGACTCTTATCGCCCTATCTCCCTCAACCCATGCATAGCAAAAGTCATGGATAAAATTATATCTAAACGGCTTTGGTGGCTAGCTTCAAACTGCAAGCTATTAGACAGCCGTCAATTCGGATTCAAAAAGAAAAAATCGATCTCTGATTCTCTAGTCATACTAGATTACCAGATAACCTCCTCCCTGTCAACAAAAAATCATGCCTCTATCATTTCTTTAGACTTTGCCAAAGCCTTTGACAGGGTAGGCATTCACAGCATCATGGATGAACTCAAAGATTGGATAATAGGTCCAAAAATAGCCAAATATATATTCAACTTTCTTACCAATAGAAAAATATCAGTTCTTGCCAATAAGGTATACTCATCCTCACAACCCTTAGACAACGGCATACCCCAAGGCTCACCCTTGTCGGTTATCCTGTTTGTTATAGCCTACAACAAGTTAAGCCAAATAATAGCCAAACAAAAGAATTGCCAATTCACCGCCTATGCAGACGACTATACTGTAATATACAAGCTTAACAAACAAATAACTAATCTCAACTTAAATCCACTATTTAGGGAAATCCTAATATGATGTGACTACTCAGGAGCCAAACTGTCAGACACCAAATGTAAACACTTGCATGTATGAAGGAAAAGAAACTGCAACTTTACTTTCCTCCCATCTAACATAACACTACAGGAGGTAGACACTTTAAAAATTCTAGGAATAACAATTAATAAGAAATACAAATGGAACAATCACATCGAAAACTTAACTTTACAACTATAAAAAAAAAATCAACATAATAAAATGCCTATCCAGTAACAGTTTGAATGCAATGTTAGCACTATCCTTTATGTGGTAAAAGCAATCTTGATGTCCAAAATCGACTATGGAATACATTTATATGGCAATGCCCCCAAGTCCTCCCTAAACAAAATTGAAACTTTATACCACACAGCTATCCGTCATACCTTCTCCGCTTTTCGTACAACACCAATAAACAATTTATTACTTGAAGCGAACATAAGACCCTTGGAATTTAGAGCATTGCACGGCCTCCAAAAAAACTTCAAAATAATTTTAAATTCCAAGCACTCACCTATCGAAAAAATTTATAAAAACCTAACTAAAACCAAGAAGATTCCAAAAATCCCCTCCTCCCTCTATAACACTATTAAACTCTGCAACCAACTCAACATAACAATGGCCCCCATAACTACCAAGAAAGAAAAAACACCACACTGGCTTGGCAGCCAAACAATCACTAACACCTCCTTAAATTCTTCCAACAAAACAAACACAACCCCGATTGCCTATCAACAAAATTTTAAAGAAATCGTTAATCAAATGAAAAACCGTACATTTCTCTATACCGACGGCTCAAAATCACCTAAAGGCGTATCATATAGCGTCACCTCAGATAATGAAATAATTCTGTACAAACTACTCCCTGAATTCTTTTCCATTTTCACAGCGGAAATTGCAGCAATCCTTGCCGCATGTATATACGCCAAACAAAATACAGGAAAATACGTTATATGCACCGACTCCCTCTCCTCCTTAAATGCAATTAACAAAACCAACAACCAAAACTATTACACAAGCGAAATACGAAACATAGTAGGCAAATACAAAACGGACAAACTAACTTTGCTTTGGATACCCGGACACTGCGGTATAAAAGGTAATGACCTTGCAGACACAACAGCTAAAAACCCCCACAACTTCCCTCTTGTCACAGAATGCAATTACAACCCATCAGATATAAGCAAATACATCATTAAAAACTTACAAACCCTGGACTGCACAACACTTACAAAAGCATCCTTACTTACCTTACTACAAATTAATCTGCCACGAAAAAGCTACCCCTGAGATAGTAAAAAACACTTCACGGGCAGACTTAAAAAAATTCAGCAGAATCAGACTTGGACACACCAACTTAACCCACAACTACATCCCTAACAAATCCCCACCAACCCTCTGCCCCAACTGCAACATACCCCTTACTATTTGTCACATTTTTATTGAATGCCCTCTCTATGATAATAAAAGAATCAACGACCTTGATAATATAATAGAGAAAATAACTTCCTACAGAAACTTAAATAAAACAGTAGACTTCCTAAAAGCTACGAACCTGTACCACCTAATTTAATAGCATACCTACCCTTAACTTCTACTCAATACCTACATTTATATAATTATATTACTACTTAAGCATTTGAATTAGAACAAAATCTTCCAAACAATCACTTTAAATCTTAACTCAAATAAGCTTAAGGCCTATAACATAGCTTTAATTATCAAACTAAGCGCGAATTTGTAATTTTCGTTTAGCTGTTAAATAAATAAATAAATAAATAAATTAATTAATAAATAAATGTTTAGTAAAGTAGGTACACAGTATAGGATACGAACCGGAGTCAGTGACAGAATTAAGCGAAACTCAGTTTCATTAAATAAATTACATATATATATATACATAGAGATATATATATATATACATACATAGTGTATAGAGATATTCAAATTTTTACAGATGAACGCGGAATAACCAATTAAACCATTCTTGTGCGAAAGCATTGACAAAGCACTGCTTCGTTTGGAATGGGAGAAATGACTGAGAGCATTTAAGATCTATGCTGAATCAGAGGAGATCAATGCGTGCAAGCAAAAGAGGACCAAACTACTCCATTTAGGTGGAATACAGCTGCAATCAGTAGCGTATTCATTACCAGATGCTGTAATCGAGTTCAACGAAGCTAAACAAAATGATGTATTTCAGGTGTTGGTGGACATATTGACAGCGTTCTTCTCACCCAATCAAAACTCGTCTTTCGAAAAACACATGTTCAGGAGTTTGATTCCAGCTGGCGACAAAAATTTTGCCGAATTTGTTTTGCGCCTAAGACAACAAATTAAGAGGTGCGATTTTGGATCAACGAAAGCTGACATCGAAGAGATTTGTCTTAAAGATAAGGTAATCGACGCTTGGGCATCAGGAGATTTAAAAAGGAAATTATTAGAAAAGGAACATTCACTGGATGAAATACTCGAGGTTTGCCAAGTTTACGAAGAAATATGAAAAGAATCAGCAATGATGACAAAGGGTACAGAGGAGCCGGTAAACAGAGTCGTGACAAGTAAACCGAAAGGAAATAGACGGAATTTCGAATGCGAGAGATGTGGACGTACTGGCCACAAAGATGACTTTCCTACTTGTCCAGCTCGACAGTCGAAATGTAATCTGTGCGGTCGGCTGGGTCATTTTGGACGGAAGTGCGGGACGAATTTAAAAAGACAGAACTCCCAATGGAGATCTACTAACCCAGTTGAAACGGGCTCCTACATTAAAAAGCCGAAAACGGAGGATTGTTTCAAAATAAATTTTGATGAGCAAGAAGAATGCATTAAATGCAAAGTCGGCGGGCAGACATATCTCTGATCATTGATTCGGGGTCTCGCTATAATCTCATCAAATCGCTATAATCTCAGTGTTCAATGTTCGTCCTAACTCACAAAACCTGTTCAAAGGATATGCTTCGGACCAAATTTTAAATGTAATTTGCGTATTTGAGGCACCAATTTCTGTTGGTAAACAGGCTGAAATGATTGCCTCCTTTTTCGTCATTGAAAAAGGAAAAGAGTCATTGCTGGGACGAGAAACTGCAATTAAGTTGCATGTGCTACGGCTGGGTCTGCAGATAAATCATATTGAGGAGGTATCGGTTTTTCCGAAGTGGAAGGGCGACAGTGTCAAGTTGGCAATAAATCAGGACATAAAACCAGTACAACAGCCCATACGAAGGATACCAATTGCATTAGAAGGGAAGGTGCGCGAAAAGATTCAGGATGCTGTAAAGCGTGATATTATTGAACCTGTAAATGGCCCAAGTGCTTGGATCTCACCAATGGTTTTAGTTTTCAAAGAAAATGGAGACATTCGATTATGCCCGGATATGCGGCGAGCAAATCAAGCCATTTTAAGGGAAAACCATCCTTTACCGACGTTTGAAGCGTGCAAGGATGCATACCACCAACTCGAGCTACATGAACAAAGCCGAGCAATAACAACGTTTATAACTCCGTTAGGATTATTTCGTTACAAGCGATTGATGTTTGAAGTCAACTCGGCACCAGAGATTTTCCAAAGGAGGCTTGAGCAATTATTGTCGGGTTCCTCAAATGTCCTAAGTTACATAGATGACATCATTGTTTTTGGAAAAACTGAGGACGAGCACGATGAAGCATTAAAAAGATTTCGGGGCATTCTAAAAGAAAACAACGCAGTATTAAATGAAAAGAAATGTGTCTACAAAGCTTCTAAACTACATTTTTTGGGTCACATCATGGCATCGTCACATCTGATCAGGAAAAAATTAACACCATCACGTCATTTCGACCTCCAAAGAACAAGGAGGAGACTCGCAGTTTTTTGGGCCTTGTAACATATGTAGGAAAATTCATTCCAGAGTTAGCAAATAAAACTGACCTATTGCGACGACTGCTCAGGAAGGACGAGAAGTTCATCTGGGGTGCTACGGAACAGGATTCGTTTGATAAACTGAAATCGTGTTTGGCGAAAATTCCTAACTTGCAGTATTTCAATCCAAAGCACAAAACACAGTTAAATGCAGACGCCAGTCCGGTTGCATTAGGAGCTGTATTGCTGCAATTCCATGGAGACGATGAACCGAAAATAATATCTTTTGCTAGTCGAAGCCTGACAGATGTCGAAAAGCGCTATTCGCAGACCGAGAAGGAGAGCTTATCATTAGTGTGGGCAGTGGAAAAATTCTTCTATTATCTAGCTGGATTAGAGTTCGAACTAATAACCGATCATAAACCACTAGAAACCATTTTTAAACCATCTTCGAAGCCTCCAGCGAGAATCGAAAGATGGCTCCTCCGCCTCCAAGCTTTCAAATTCATTGTTAAATATAAAACCGGAAAGGAGAATATTGCGGATACCTTTTCTCGTCTATGCAAATTAAACCCAGGATATTGCTACGACATGAAAGGCGAACATAGCATTCTCCACGTAATCGAAAACGCGACTCCGTCGTCCATGACGATCTCTGAAATTGCAGAGAAAAGCATTAACGACGAGGAGATTGTAGATGCAATGTCGTGCCTGCAGGACGAATCGTGGAACGCTTCATCGTCAAACAGTTTGTTTGCGTTCAGACATGCGCTCTCATTTATTGGATCCATTATGATGCGAGGAACCCGCATAGTTATTCCAAAAGCGTTAAGACAGGCGATTCTAACGTTGGCACACGAAGGTCATCCGGGAGAGTCAGCGATGAAGCGACGATTAAGGTCCAAGGTATGGTGGCCGCAAATAGATCGAGACGCGGAGAAATTCGTCAAATCATGCAGAGATTGTATAATGGTATCGCAAGCATTAAACCCCACTGCTATGAAACGAACCACATTTCCAGAAGGACCGTGGATTTTTGTGGCTACAAACCTTTTGGGACCGTTACCTAACAACGAGCACATCCTAGTTTTCATCGAGTACTATTCAAAATATATGGAATATAAATTTCTAAAATCGATCTCATCAACGTCATTGATCAGTACCATGAAAGAAATTTTCACTAGATTAGGCTATCCTAAAAAGCTGAAAACTGACAACGGAAGAAAATATGTGAGTGCAGAATTTAAGGAATATTGTAAGCAATGCGGAATAAAGCAAGTAACATCGCCACCTTATTGGCCACAAGCCAATAAGGGACAAGATTCCGGGGGTGCAGGATTTAAAGGGAGAATACAGTGACTCAGTAGAAAGAGACCGTGATTTAGTCAACAGATTTATGGCCCTTCGGAATCATTTAGCTGAAATCGTTTGGAATGTTCTTTCATCTATAAACACAATTGAAGCAGCTACGGATTCGTTTTACGAAATAAGTCATAATGCCTTGAACAAATTTGTTCCGGAAGTCCCAGTATCATTGTCTACAAAACCACCTTGGTATAATAAACACCTTTCTCGTCTTAAGAACAGGAAATCCAGAGCTTACAAAAAGTTTCTTAAGTCAGGATCGATGTGCCATCAGTCAAACTTTCTTTATGTTCGCAACCAGTTTATTATTCTCAACGATCAAATTTATAAGCAGTATATCAGGAATTGTAAGGTAAACTTTCGTAATGATCCAAGCTCCTTCTACTCTTTTGTCAATATGAAACGTAAATCAAATCTTTTTCCTCCTTCCCTATCATATAAAAATATTTCACATTCTTCTGAGCAAGGTATTGCTAATCTCTTTGCGTCATTTTTACAAACCACCTGTTCGTCCGATTCATATAACCACAATTCTTCTTATCCTTATAAATTACCACATATAAACAACATTTACTTTTCAAAATTTCGAATTCAGGATCTGTTCGAAGCTCTTTCAACAATAGATGTATCATTATCTGCTGGTCTTGACAATGTTCCTAGCTGTGTTCTAAGGTACTGTTCTGATATCCTTTGCTATCCTCTCACCATCTTATTCAACCTATCCTTGGAGCTGGCATGTCTTCCCAAGAGATGGAACGAATCTTTTATTATTCCGCTTCACAAGAAAAGCTCTAAAGCACTTATTGACAACTGCTTCCCAAACTGCTTGAGAAACTGGTTACTTTCCAACTGCAACATTTTTGTAAAAGCATTCTCTAGCATCGCTCTACCACAACTAACCTTATTGAATTCACTTCGTATATCCACAGAGGATTTCTGAGCCGCATGCAAACTGATGTGGTATACACTGACTTTAGTGAAGCGTTTGACTCTGTGAACCACCATCTCCTCCTTCATAAGCTGTGTCTTATGGGGTTTTCTCCACATATAGTACAGTGGTTGACCTCTTATCTATCGAACCGCACGCAGCGTGTTTTGTTTAAAAACAGTTCATCACAGATTATAAACGTTTCATCTGGTGTCCCACAAGGTAGTCACTTAGGACCTCTTCTGTTTGTTCTTTTTGTCAACGATTTACCTAGTGTTGTAAACTTTGCTACTACATTTATGTATGCTGATGATGTCAAGTTATGTCTTTCTTTCTCAGACCATTTCCTTCATAGGCACCTGCAACTAGACCTTAACGAAGTCTTCTTGTGGTGCTCAAACAATCTCCTTTTGCTTAACTGCTCTAAGTGTAAGGTTATGATGTTCAATCGCAGTGTGCCTCACATCGTTTCGTCCTCTCTTGGAAATAACGTCTTAGATCGTGTTTCCCTAATTAACGATCTTAGAGTCATTTTTGACAATAAGTTGTCCTTCAACGAACACATATCACTAACAGTTAATAAGGCCAAAGGTGTGCTAGCTTTTATCAAACGTTGGTCTAAAGAATTTGATAATCCTTTCACAACTAAAACTCTATACGTATCGTTGGTTCGTCCTATCTTGAAATACCGTTCTAGCATTTGGAGTCCGCAATACTTTGTTCACCAAGGGAGGATTGAATCTGTCCAAAAGCAGTTTCTGCTATTTGCGTTAAAAAGCTTAAACTGGGATACTGCGACTTCCCAAAAGAGCGCCGTACTTGTGCTGGGGTTATGCTACTTCATGTGCTTATTTTTGGACAGATTGACTCACAAGTACTTCTTGAAAAATTAATGTTTTCTGTGCCTAATAGAGTAACTAGATCCTTCCGACCCCTTTGGTTACCGATTTCTAGGTCTAATTTTGCGGAACACGATCCATTTTGCGTTATTTGTAAAAATTATAACTCATTGTCCCATTTATTATCCCCTGAACTATCCCTAGATGTAATTAAATCCAAAATTATGGAATATCTTTTAACTTAATTTATCCTTACTTTTAGTTATAATAATATAGAAATAACAGATCATTGTTAATAATAATAAATAAATAAAAGCAAAGCTATATAAAAAGAAAATATATTTGGAAGTAAAATGTGTGTTCAACGTCATAAAAAGTACTTTTTTATTTGATACGTAATATCCTCATATTCTTTTTGAGAAACACCAATGATATTTTCTATGTTACCATTTTTACTTATTTTACAATACTTTATTTAATTTACTTAGGTATAGTTGATATGCACCAGCTAACTCGATCGGTTCAAGTTGAAATATTTATGCGACAAGTATCTCTTGCGACTTACCTATCAACATTAAAGGAGTTTAAAGAAAAAGAAATACACAATATTGTCGTCGATACAAACTCAGAGAAAATTGGTGTATTGTTAAAAAATGTATGTAAATATTTTAAAATCTAATAAGTTTTGTCAACTTTTACTAATTTTTTTAGATTTTGAAACTGAAAATGAATGAGTACAAATATCATTACTTGTTTACAAGTTTTGATTTAGAAACATTTGATCTAGAAGATTTTAAGTATAACTATGTCAATATAACATCGTTTCGTTTGGTCAATAGAGGAGATGTTGTAGTCAAGGACATTTTGAAGGATCTTGCGTACTATGATCAAAATATTCTTAAACAAAATAATTCAGGCTCTAACTTAAAAAAATTCTCTATGATTGAGGTAACAAATGATGAAAAAAAATTATTTAAATCTATTTATGATAATTTTAGTCAGAGTCAGCTCTAATGTTCGATTCGATATATATTTTTGCAATTGGGTTGCAGACCCTGGATCAGTCACACACAATTTATATATCAAATTTAACATGTGACGCCGAAATTCCTTGGAATGGTGGGCTCAGCCTAATAAATTACATAAATTCGGTAAGTACATGTATAAAATAAATCCACATTAACAAAATAACATTTCAAAATCTCAAAGAAATTAAGTTTATTTAGAAAATAAATTAAGGAGATTATTAAGTAAAAACATAGTTTGAGTCCAAAAGTGTGCATCGCAGTGAAGGAGACATCTCCGACCATATCCGTGCGGTGGACATGATATCCCGAAAACGGTTCATCTGAAATCCAAAAAATTTTATTAGTATATTTTATTGTCTAGTCCGTGAAAGAGGGATTTTTAAAAATTTTGATTAAACAAAAAAAATTGCGACGGTTTTAAAAAAAAAATTACTTTTTTCAAGGTATAAGATTTTTCATTTTTATGCTTTAAAAAAGGAGTTTTCAAAAAAATTGAAAATCCCTCGTTTACGGACTAGCTAATATCATAATAAATAAGTGGTCAAAATTTGGTCGGATTTGTTGATCGGAGTAGTAGTTTTTTAATAATCGTGTCCACCGCAAAGGTAATTTCGAAAAATCAAGATTTTGAGATAATCGCGTTTAAAGTTTAACGTTTGTTCAAGTTTTATGTGCAGGTAGTGCACTATAAATAGCTACAACTTCTGTTCCAATGCTCCGATCGTTATGAATTTTTGTGAGAGTATTCTCAACAGTATATACTTAAAGAATATGCAATAAAAAAAAAACAAAAAAATCGATTTTTTCATCTATCACAACTGTTTATAACCCCTTAACACTTCAGTCTAAGTAACATGTGACCGGCTATGCTAACATCAAAAATTTAAAAAGTGGAAATAGTTGAATTATACGGTATTTCGTTCACTACAAAATAAATTTAATTTATTTTATAGCGTTAACAACACGTGGTAATTACGCTGTTAAAATGTAGCTTATATGACACGTTCGTAGATTTACAATAACAGCGCCATCTATTGATTACTTACTCAACCCAGTCGACAGGTATAGACCATCTGTTAGAATCATTTGGAGTTAACAAATAATTGTGACTGTCAAATAATAACAGACAAATAATTAGCAATAAATTTAAATTGCGACTCTAATTTGAGATTTAAACTATCCTATCGCTCAAGTTAAATCGAACTGCACATGGTGTGCGAATTTTATTATAATCGGTTAAGTGGTTTAGGAGTCCAGTGAAGACAAACATTGTGACACAAGATTTATATTTATATATATATATATATATATTTTTTTTTTTTATATATATGTATGTCGGAGAGGAGACAATTCAGTCTCTCGTTAGACCAAGACTCTAAGGTGTGACCATAGGTCGTGCAAGGATATACCATTTCTGGTATTCGCCCCGAGCTTTAGCGTGGTGTCCTGTTGAGGACTGTTGAATAAGTGACGGCTATGAGCATCAAAGGCAACGAAGACACGCAGTCTGTTGCAACTCACTCGCAGTCTGTTGCGAGATTTTCCTGGAGGAGCAGCAAGCTTCAAGACTTCAATTCTCCGACATTAGAAGTGGGATTCGGCCCTAACCAAAATTTTTCTAGAGACGTATTCGCGCTGTTAGAACAACAAAATCGGAACTTTCTGGAACTGGTTAAGAAGCTACGGACGCCGGCGAGTGAGTTGCAACAGACTAGCGAGATTTTCCTGCCGAAATATAATCCGGACGTTGTTGGTATGGATGCCACGCAGTGGTGCGCTACGATCGACATCATCTTACGTGAAAAACCATTAAGTGACAGCGCTCTTATATTAGCGTTAAGTAAAGCTTTGGAAGGCTCAGCGGCGCAAATATGTTTGATATGCACAGCGCAATATCAAATATGTTACCCGGGAACAACTTGGCAACAGTTCTGGCAATTGTTTGAGCAGCGATACGAGATTTCAGAGACGCCAGCCGCCGTCATTGTAATTTTTCTTAATAGTCGTCCAGGCAACGGTGAAAGTCTGTCTGTTTTCGCAAGTCGCAGTGTGACGTCACTGTGCACAAAACTGCGTAATTTGAATCCTGAACAAATTTCCATCGCGCTGGTTCTTGGGCACATGGCTTATTTCGATCGGCGTTTGCAGCGAATGATACACACAACGCATGTGACCAATCGACGTAAACTGCAAGCGGAGTTGCAAGCATTCTCAGCGCTAAGGGAGCGCCCAAATTCAACGAACTGGGAACCAGAGACGGAGCGAGCTAAATCTGCGGAAATCAAATGTTACCAGTGTAGAAAACTAGGCCACAAAAAGCAAGACTGTAGATCTGGATCTCAGGGTTCGACAAATGGAAAGGGGTGGCGGTTTGCGCAGCCTCGGCATGGAAGAACAAACGTAACGTGTTACAGATGTCAGGAGCCGGGACACATGCTGGATTAGGGGTGAGAACGGAGAAAAGAGTGGAGCTATGCGCTATAGTAGAGCATCAATCGAGTATGCTGGTCAATGGTGAAAAATTTCCAATTACATTTGATTCGGGAGCTGAGTGCTCATTAATTAAAGAAAGCGTTTCTAATAAGTTAGTTGGTAAGAGAATTCATAGCGTTTTTTCTTTAAAGGGGATAGGTAATGCCAATACCTACAGTACAGCACAAGTCGAATCAAAAATCATGATTGATGGAAACTCTTTGGTTGTTTTGTTTCATATAGTACCAGACGAATGTATGATAATATTGTAATCGGCAGAGAAATATGGCTCAAGGGTTTTTAGTAGAAGTCTCCTATGATAATTTTAAAGTGGTTCAAACTAAAGTTGTAAAAATTTGTAAAACCATTCAGCCTACTAATTTTGATAAAATTGAAACGAAGATGGTCGAAAATGAAAAATAAATGTTAATATCAGTGCTAAAGCAACATTCTCTATCTTTTGTCGAAGGCACTCCGAAAACTCGTGTGAATGCTGGGGAAATGCATATTCGTTTAATTGAATCGACAAAGACTGTGCAAAGGCGACCATACAGATTTAGTCCAAGCGAACGGGAGTTAGTACGTGCTGAAATTAAAGAATTGATCGAATATAAAATAATCAGACCTAGTAACTCACCTTTTGCGAGCCCTGCATTGTTGGTAAAGACAGAAAGACGGCTCAGCGAGACTTTGCTTTGATTACAGGGAATTAAATAGAAATACCGTAGCTGATAAGTTCTCATTACCGTTAATATCAGATCAAATAGCTAGACTTAGGGGAGCCAAATATTTTACGTCTCTTGACATGGCTAGCGGGTATTACCAGATTTCAATGCACCCTGAATCAATTGAATATACTGCTTTTGTTACCCCTGATGGACAATACGAATTTTTTGCGATGCCTTTTGGATTAAAAAACGCACCTTCAGTGTTCCAGAGAGCTGTATTAAAGGCGCTTGGCAGTCTTGCTCATTCATTTGTAATTGTTTATATGAATGATTTTTTAATTGTTTTAGAAACGAAGGAAGAAGCGTAAGAACGTTTGAAATTTGTATTAGACGTTTTAGTGAAGGTAAGATTCTCCTTTAACATTTCAAAGTGCTTTTTCAAGAGAACTACAGTGCGCTTTCTGAGCTATGAGATACAAGCGGGGGAGATACGTCCAAATTCTAACAAAATAGAATCACTAGTGGCGTTGCCTCCACCAAAGTCAGTTGCTTCTTTAAGACAGTTCATTGGGTTAGCGCCATATTTATTCAGGGGTTTTCTCAGCTGATGAAGCCTTTATATTTTCTCACAACTAAAAGACTAGTTTTGATTGGCAGACACAACATGAACAAATTCGCAGTAAAATCATAAGTGCATTAACAAATAAACCTGTTCTGATTATTTTTGACCCTCAATTTCCGATAAAACTGCATACCGACGCCAGCTCTATCGGGTATGGTGCTATCCTTTTGCACCGCATAAACTCTTAGCCCCATGTGGTTGAATACTTTAGCAGAGCAACTAGCCCCTGTGAGTCCAGATATACATCATATGAATTGGAAACGTTGACTGTCATGAATGCTGTAAAACATTTTTGTCACTATTTGCATGGGAGAAAATTCGTAATTTTTACTGACTGTAACTCAATCAAATCTTCTCGAAATAAAGTCGAGTTGTTTCGTTGGTGGGAGTCCCTACAAACATTTGAATCCGAAATTGAATACAGGGAAGGTACACGTATGGCACACGTCGACTTTCTATCCAGGAACCCGGTGTGTCTAAAGAATAAGTTAGTATCAAATAAAATAGAAGAAAAACGAATTGACCTAACAGAAATATCGGAGAACTGGATAATGGTAGAACAACAAAAGGATCCAGAAATTTCCGAAATCCTAACTAAGTTCAAGAATGACGATTTACCACTGGCATTAGTTGCCACTTATGAAATTAGATCAAATTTCTTGTATAGAAAGATTCAAAGAAATTCAAAAACTCGTTGTTTGCCTGTAGTTCCTCGTACTTTTCGCTGGTCAGTTATAAATCAGGTACATGAGTCTATCATGCATCTAGGTTGGGAGAAAAACTGGATAAAGTGTACGATCATTACAGGTTTTTTGGTATGGCAAAATATGTTCGAAGATTCGTGGAGAACTGCATTACATGTAGAGTTTCTAAGGGTACGTCAGGAAAACCTCAATTGGAATTACTCCAAATTCCAAAAATAAGCATTCCTTGGTACACTGTTCACATTGATAAATCAGGAAAATTGAGCGGGAAAAGCGATCGTAAAGAATACATCATTGTACAAATGATGTATTTACAAAATACGTTTATCTATTTCACACCTTTTCCTTGGATGCTAATACTTGTATAAATGCAATGAAATCTTCGATTGCCATTTTTGGCGTGCCAACACGTTTAATTGCCAATCAGGGGCGAAGCTTCACGGGCACAAAGTTTGTGCAATTTTGTTCTAGCTAAAAAATACAATTACATCTAATTGGAACGGGCGCAAGTCGAGCCAATGGTCAAGTTGAAAGAGTCATGAGTACCCTGAATGATCTTTTGACGGATGTTAAGACAAGCTCTAGATCGTGGCAGGATGCACTAGGGGATGTGCAGTTAGCTCTTAACTGTACAGTTAATCGTAGCACTAAGTGTAGTCCTTTAGAACTTTTGATTTGTAAAGTTGGGCGACCACTAGGGTTAATACCTATTAGTGATACCGAAGTTTAAATTGACAAGATTAAATCAAGGGAGTTCGCTGCTAAGAATATGGAGGACGTCACTAGATATGAGAAGACAAAATTTGATAAAAATGAAATTTGAAACTAGATCCTAAGTAAAGAGGACCCTTTTTGGTGGTCGAGTTATTGGAGGGAGATCGATAAGTCTTAAAGTCTACACAGAACAATAGACGTTACAAATACCCACACGAAAGTTTGCGAAAGTTATCGGATGTGCAAATGAATTATGAATTATGAAGCTTATGAATTCGTGAAGCCAAGTTATGGGCGATGGACGAGTAATATGATTAATGAATTTGTAAAGCCATGTGTTTGGTGAAGAATTTAAAAGTTGGCTTGTAAACGTTTAGTTAAGTTATGTTAAATAACATTATACGAATTTGAGATTAAAATTATAAAGTGGAATGAAATTCAGATGTTTATTATAGACACGGGGACGTGTATATGTCAGGATGGCCGTGTCGGAGAGGAGACAATTCGGTCTCTCGTTAGACCGACACTCTAAGATGTGACCATAGGTCTTTCTAATTTTCACTCGTTACTTCTATTTGTCCCGAGCTTTAGCATGGTGTCCAGTTAAGGACTGTTGAATAAGTGGCGGCTATGAGCAACAAAGGCAACGAAGACTCGCAGCATCATCCAGGACTTGGAATGGAGGAGCAGCATGCTAGCGATCAAGCGAGTGATGAGAGTCGACGTGGCGAAGACTTTAATTCTCCGACATATATATATATATATATATATAATATATCCATTTTTATCCTGCCATCCATTTTTATAAATAGGAGCAGGGTGTAATGCCTTGAAAAATCGAGTTCTTCATATTCTACAAGGTCACAGTCTAGTTTTTCTACTTCTTCCTCGGCTACAGTAGGGTATTCGATATTGTCTTCTCTGAGTAGTACGTTGTCTTATGCCTAATGCTTTATTTTTTGGTGTTTCGGTCCTTTGAACCTAAAGCTACTACTACAGGATCTTTAAGTTGACAGTCCCTGGTTATTGTAAGCATTGGATTGAATATTTGGGTGAATTTTCTTCTACTGGTTGTTTTGGAGTTGCTTAGGAAATGATGCACTTTTTTTGCATTTGGGTTGATTGGCTAAAGCGAGATGATGAGCTTTCGGTTTCCATTAGCATGATGAGATTCTTTCTGAGAGGCTGTCTTGGTCTTTTTTTTAAATCTGATGTCCGGTTAAATCTCCGGGTTAAATCTGATGTCTGTTCATGCATTTCTTTCCCTGTTCTGCTTTCTATGCTCAGACCTTTTGAGTTTTCCGTCCGTGCTACGGGCTGTGCTAGTGTTATTTCCTGTGCTTGTGCTGAAGCGGATGGTCTAGCCAAAAAAAAATTAATTCTTTTTTGTTTTAATTTAAAAAAATATTATGATTAAAAAATCAACGGGAAAAAATCAATGAACATTCCACTAACATGGTTCAAATTTATATATATAAAATTTTCCGAAACGGCTATACCGATACTCATGAAATTTTGTGCGCGCGTATTGATTAGGTCTGAGAATCCGCCAACATCTATTTTTCATCCTCTTAAATCTTGTTCGACATACCAAAAATAGCATATTAAGTGAGATACTACCTCATCACACTGACAAACTCACGCTACCAAAGCATTTTAACACAATTTAAACTGGAACAAAAATCCTTCATTGTCCCAAAAATCCTTCATCCTTCCTTCATCCTAATTAATCCCCTAAGCAGAAGAAATCCGCTGTTGGTGATCCGTCTCAACCTGCTCAGCCGCATAAACGCTGCCGCCCATATCTCTGGCCACCCCAAGGGCTTGAACTGAGGACAAGTCGCCGTCCGAACTTCTCAGTTTAAATGGGCAATTGTTCTAGTGACACAGGTCCTAGTGAATAAAACCACCGTTAGAGTCACCCAACAGCGTATTTCACAGTTCGGGCCACCGGCATCGACTGATGCTGCAGTTTTTGTACCTGCGACACAAAAACCCTTATAGGTGATTCCTCCATCGAAACATATTTGTTTCTAGGCTTGCCCCTGATAATTGTTGATAGATTAATATATCGGATTATATCAAAGCCAGAAAAAAATTCGATATAGAGGTGGAGGACAGTTAAATATAAATATAATTATTTTAGGCGCAATGAATTGGTAAGCCAATACGCAGACGCTGAACCACAATTTATTAAGAGCAAAAGAAAAGCTTTTTATAACAGTTGTGATGTGCTAAACCAAAACTAGTGCATTGTTTCAAATAAATAAGAGCCACGCAACGAGCTCATTGAGCAACGATCCAAAGAACTAGCGTAGAAGTTCAGTGAACCAAAGAAACGGCTTCTGTTCTTACTTTTCAGCCCGCGATACCGAAGTGGAAAAATCGGCAATTAAGAGCAACCGGGCTCTAATGACCGCTGAAACCAAAAGGGCATGGTCTTGCTCAACCGCTCTGCTCACTTCGACTCCCGCGGTATGGAGTTCGCAGTGTAAAACCCCCCCTCCAATATCGGGAACAAATTTCGCACCAACAACAAGCAGTGCTACAATTTCTGCAAGCAACCACTGTAATTCAAAATACTCCGACGTCAACGGCTACAGCGAGTACAAAAACAACACCTTCGAAAAATGCCAAAGACTGGTATGTCTGTCGCAAGCCCTTATGTCGCAAGCTTAGCCCGCAGAGTAATCCGGCAGGCAATAAAAAAAAATTAACCGCGTCTAGAAGATCGTCGAAGAACCAGGCAGATCCAGTAGGAACAGATTTGCCCTACTGGCGGAGGTTGAGGAAAACCAACCAGCCCAAGACACCGCAAAAAACCCAAGCCCCCTCTAATCTATATTAGGGAGAAAAGCTCGAGTGCCCTGGGCAACCGAATTGCGGCGCTGATCGGGAACGGTAACAACTTTCATGTTGTCCCGCTTATCAAAGGGAACATGGACTAATTATTAATGTAAAAAATAAACTGGACTATGTTTCCCCTGGAAGTCCCACATACTGGCCAACCGACTCACGCAAGCTCCCAGACCTTATTGATTTTGCGGTGACAAAAAACATACCTCGCAATCTAATAAGTGCCAAAGCAGTCTCGGACTTATCATCAGACCACTCGCCTGTGCTTCTAACGCTTCTCCAAAGCCCAGAAATAACCGAATACCCCTTCAGCCTGACGAGACCAAAAACGAACTGGCTAAAATACAAAAAGTAGGTGAGTGCCCACATAGAACTCGCCCCGGAATTTAACATGGAAACGGACATCGACTACACAACGATCGCCCTGGAAGAAGTCGCCCGGGAAGCAGCTAAAATCTCTACTCCTCATGGGAAAGAAGTAGACCGAAACAAACACTTCAAATCTAATCGGCAAATCGAACAGCTCGTGCGAGAAAAGAGCTTCAAAAATACGCCTTAAGGAAGCAACCCGATCACTCAACCAGGCTCTTCAACAACAGGAAGAAAATGAACAGCTGAGGTTCATCCAGAATCTCTCGCCAACAAGCACAAAGTACCCCCTGTGGAGGGCCCATCCAAATCTTAGCGCCCCAATTGAAACGACCACCCCGATATGAAACTCTTCGAGATGCTGAAACATTCGCCACACATCTCCAAAGTGTCTTCCAGCCAAACCCAGCCGCACCTTCATTCCGGCCGAGCGAAATCGAAAAAGTCATAAGAGGGCTAAAACCAAAAAAGGCTCCCGGTGGTGACCTATTGACCCCAACGATGCTGAGCGAACTTCCAAAATGCGCGATAGTCTGCAAACTATTTAATGGAATCATTAAACTTGGCTATTTCCCAAAAAAGTGGAAGAAATCCATCATTATAAAGATACCGAAGCCTGGAAAAGACCACACAATTCCGTCATCATACAGAACAATAAGCCTTCTATCTTGTTTGTCTAAATTGATTGAAAAATGCTTGTTAACTCGCATAATACCACATCTGGAAGCTTTCAATGTTATCCCGGCATACCAATTTGGCTTTCGAAGAAACCATGGAACCATCGAACAAGTGAACAGATTAACATCCGAAATACGATCAGCCTTCGAACAGCGAGAATACTGCAGCGCTATTTTTCTCGACGAATCTCAAGCTTTCGACCGAGTTTGGCTCATCGGACTAATGCACAAAATTAAAACGTATTTGCCAACATACACCCTCAAGCTACTGGAATCATACCTCTACAATAGGGTATTCTCAGTGAGATGCAACGCAGCTACTTCGGGCGACTACACCATCGATGCTGGAGTTCCACAAGGAAGCGCACTCGGCCCGTGTCTATATGTTTTGTATACTGCGGATGTTCCTACGAGCGCACAACTAACAACGTCAACGTTCGCCGACGATACCGCTATCCTTAGTCGCTCCAGATGCCAAACGCAGGCAACAACCCAACTGGCTAATCATCTCACAATAGTGGCAAGGTGGCTGTCCGACTGGGGCATTAAAATAAACGAACAAAAGTGTAAACTCTTAATAGAAAAACATGCCCTCCGCTTTTACTAAACGGTATCCAGATCCCTCAAGCTAACGACATAACGTACATTGGCGTTCATTTTGAAAGACGACTTACCTGGCCTAAGCACATCGAATGCAAAAAGATGCACCTAAAACTGAAAGCCAGCAGCCTCCACTGGATCATAAACTCACGATCGCCACTGTGCCTGGACTACAAGTTACTACTGTACAATTCAGTCCTAAAGCAAATCTGGACGTATGGCTCCCAGCTGTGGGGGAACGCGAGCAGCAGCAACATCAGACAGACATCATACACATCATAGACATCATACAGCGCGCACAATCAAAAATCTTGAGAACTATCACAGGGGCACCTTGGTATGTTCGCAACGAAAACATCCACCGGGATCTGGGCATCCTCGCAGTGAAAGACGAAATACAGAAGCAAAAAGAGTCATACAAAGAAAAACTGTTTTTGCACCCAAATTTTCTCGCTCCGGGATTGACTCGGGTTTCTAGCGTATCCCGCCTTAGACGCAACGACCTCCCAACCCAGCAATTGATTTTTAGGGACGTCTTACTCCGTATCAGTCAATGTGACCGTTAGTTAAGTTAAAAATATAAGATTTGATACACCTCTTGTTAGTCTCGCAAAGAGAAGATTCAAAAAATAAAAGTAAAGTTCAAAAAAAAAAAAAACTGAACGATCGGAAATGGTATTTGGTAGAAATATCAACTTTCGTATTTTTGAAGAAGCTTGGGACTTTTTTTTAGATATTTTATTGTAATTAATTGGTTTTATTATGATATTCTCATAAGGATCAGCCAACTATATCCGATGCTTGCGATATATATCCGGTTTTAACTGCAAGGGTATATCAACTTCGGCTCCGCCCGAACTTATCTTTCCTTTCATATTTAAATTTATTTTTTTGTTGTGATGGTCTAAAATTTTTATTTTTTCTATCTGCAATGTCGCTGCAATATTTGATATTGATATGAGCATGTCCGTCTGTCTGTTTCTACGCGAACTAATCTCTCAGTTTTAAGGCTACCCACATAACAGCTTATTTCCAAGACCCACTTTACCAACAGGTCCTAACTCACCCTAAGAGGATACGACCTAATCGCTGCCAATCACCCAAATGGAAGAGGTCGCGTGGGGGCGGACATCCTCATCCGCAGCAGCATCAAGTTTGAGACCCTGCCATTCATATGAGAAGATTAGGCTACCATGCGACAAGCGCTCCCACCTACTGGTCAACAGATTCGTCGCTGATTTCAGACGTCCTGGACTTCTACAAGACAACGGATATTGGAAAGTTCCAGTCTTAAATGAGCTCAGCCACAACATTGGAATTTTCCGATGAAATCGAAGCGGCCGTCGATGAGCTAACCGCCCAAATCCAGACGGCGGCAGAAGAAGCAGCACCAAGACTCTCCAATCGCCCAAAAGCCACTGACAGGGACATTCACTTTTGATCCGATGTCACGACAGTTTAAATGGAAAAGCTGCGACCTAGGCGAGCTTAGATGGTCTCCAGGAAAAAGACATGTAGACCCACAACCTGTGGTGTGTCACCAAATGAATAAGACGGTAAGACCACCAGTCCAGAGAAACGACGGCAGCTGGTGCAGGAAAGAGATGGACCGTGCAACCGCGTTCGCCGGACATCTTGCAAACGTGTCAGAAGAAACAGCTGAAACAGCCCGACTCTTGGCTGAACCAGAGAATCCGTCCCAAAAGCACCAGTCTTGGAAGAGGAGACAGCCGCTCAGATTTCCACGATGAACAACAGCGGGGCCTCGGGCGATAATAGTATTAATAAAATTGCATTTGAACTTTTGCCATCTCCAAGTATCAAGCTCACAACAAAAATTTTTAACAGAATCTTGGAGATTGGATATTTTTCGACTACCTGGAAACGTGCTCAGGTAACCATGATATTTAAGCCCGGAAAACCTGAAGCCAATCTTGCCTCTTACCGTCTGATTATTCTACTGTCGATACTATCTAAAATACTAGAAAGACTATTTTTAAACAAAGTGCTGCTTGTACCGAATGAGGCTGGACTGGACTCATCCCCGATTACCAGTTTGGCTTCAGGTGGTCACATGGAACTCCTAATAATGCCACATAGTGGTGCAGATTCTGGACACTTTTAAAACTAGGAGGTACTGCCTGGCGGTCATGTTGGATGTGAAGCAAGCCTCCGACCGAGTCTGGCACACCGGTCTCTTGCTGAAGCTTAAGACTAACCTGCCCCGACCGTACTTCCTCTTCCTGGAGTCATTCCTGAAGGATAGCAAGTTTGCAGTCAGATGCGGAGGTTCCCTCAACGGACTTAGTGAGGTCCGCCCTGGAGTCCCCCAAGGCAGCTCTCTGGGTCCGCTGCTCTATAACGCCTACTCGGCCGACCTCCCAGTCCTGCAGAGCCCGAACCTAATGGCAGCCACTAACGCAGATGACACCGCATTGCTGACCGCCTCTGTCATTACTATTGAGGCAGCTGCTGTTATGCGAAACCAGTTCGACCAGCTCAGCGATTGGCAGAGAAAATGGAATATTGAGGCTCACAACAATAAATCTACTGCGATCACCTTTTCTTTCCGACCAGGAAACTAACCAAGAGTCCGCCTCAGCAGCTCCCCCATCCCGCAGGTAGACATCCCAAAATACCTAGGTTTCAAGCTTGACAGGAGGCTTACTTGGAATCCACAACTAACTAAGAAGAAAAAGCAGTGCGACATGAGGCTCAAGACGTTATATTGGCTTATAGGAAGAAATCTAAGCTGCAGCTTCTTCGAAACTTCTCATTTACTAAGCCATCATATGGCCAATATTGACGTATGGAATTCAGCTGTGGGGCACTGCCAGTAAGACAAACGTCAAAACGATACAGACGTTCGAAAACAGAGCCTTCCGCATAGCCACTGTGGCGCATGTCTTTCACGGCAGTGCTACCATCCACGAGGTGCTTTATGGGGTGCATGGATGAGAGACGAGAATTAGAGAAGCAGCAGCAGATATATGCAGAGACTGCAAAACCACCCGAACCAGTTGGCCATATTTCTTCTAGATACAAGCGAGTAGTCGAGATGGCTGTGCAGGATCCACCCACAGGACCTTCCATAGATAAATTCCTTATCAATCACATACCTATCTCTAACGCTAATTTATCTATAAGCAATCTGTAAGAAATTTCTTTGGTCCGTCCTATACTGGAGTACGGTTCATGTGTCTGGAGTCCCCAATATGGAGTACATAAAGACCGTATAAAATTAGTACTAAAGAACTTTTTAATATTTGCACGAGGTCTGTACTGGGATGCAAATCTTCAGCTTCCATCCTACAGTAGCAGACTTTTACTTATAAACTTACCTAGCTTAACAAATCATAGGACAATGCTTGGTGTAGTTTTTCTGCATAACCTGATTAACGGGGATGTAGATAGCCAGCATTTACTAACACGCTTAAATTTTAACATTTCTATTAGAAGGACTCGAAACTTTAGTCCTCTGTTCCTTTGCCATTGTAGTTCGACATATGCACTGCATGACCCTTTTAGGGTATTATGTTCGAACTACAATGGTCTCTACTCTATTACATCTCTTTCCTGTCCCTCTAACTCTCTGTCCCTGTCCTTACTAACTCCTCTTAGCTTAACAAATTTCAAATAGCTTAATATGTACTAAAAAATCGTTTCTCGAGCGCCCCTCGGTCGTCTGGGCCTCTAAGCTTTATGATGAATACAGGAATGCTAGCTGATGCTCTTATTGATGCACAAGCCATTTCCAAATTCTGAAAGACCGCGAAAAAAAAAAAAAAAAAAGGAAAAAAATATTGTAAAACAATTTATTGGTTGTACAGTAAGGACCGTTTTAAATAAATATTACCTATGTTATACAGAATAGCAAAAAAAAAATTGTTGAGAAACGGAATTTATTCTGCCGACGTTGCTAATAGTCAATGCGACTGATATTCATGTTGCTGAAAGGTTGATCAAAATGCATGTTTCTACTTAAAATATGTATACCAAGTTACGCAGATCGACGCGTCGCCATTTCTTATGTATTAGTTCTTTTTCCTATGTTTTCTTGACACGTATTGTGGCGCTGCGTCGCATTTAGTAAATAAGTCAGTTATTCTTTAGCAGTGAATCCGAGAACACGCAGCTTGTATACCGTCGACTCTAATAAACTATTTTGTGAAAGAAACAACTACGCATTTCATTTCTCACCATCAAATCGTTTGGTCCTTCAGACCCGGATTGACTGGAAGAATAATTCGAAGTATTTCCTTAAATGGAGGAATACAAACTACTGGTTGCGGGCCGCCCCAAACTGAAGGGTACGATCACGAGGATCACGTCCTTAGCTGAGCGTTTACCTGCAACACAATCAAAGGATAAAATCGAAGTTTTGCTCATTATCAGTTCTTGATCAGGTCGATGGGTATGTAGATCCAGCCGACGACAACGTAGAATACGAAGAAAGGTACCTGAGGGCAAGGGAGTTAGTTGTCTCATCAAAGCGCTCACTGGAGCCACAAACTCCATCAACGACCAAGTGCAACAAATGAATGGGCAATGGAGACGCACTCCTCCAGTTGCTACAACAAGAACAGATCACATTCACTTAATGGCTTCATAGACGCAGAACCAATTCACAACGAATTTCCGCAAATTAGATTAAACGAGACATATATGACAATACAATTCATATGAAACGACATCTATCAAATACTCAGAAGTTTTAATATTTGAAGTCATTGTTAACGTTGAAGTCACCAATTACAAAGTTCCAATTACATACAACGCCACATTGTTTATTCTCTGTACGGGCGTTATTTATCTTTTCGATTTATCGCTCCATCTTCAGCGAGCTTAGAATCCACCCAGATTTCTCCCTGTAATCATTGCAAAGCTTTCCTTATCTGGTCTCTCCTCTAATGTTATAGTCTTAAGGGGTTATATACAGTTGTACCACGCAAAAATATGGATTTTTATCGATTTTTTTTTGACACCATAGAAAATATTTATGAAAAATGTTTTACCGACGTTGTTTAGTACATGTTTCTGGGTACTTAATTAAATTTTTTCATAAAAAAATATTACATAACAAAAATGTTATAGACGGATTCTCGGATCGTCTTTTTTCGATGGTGTCTTGCGGTGGACATGATTTCTCGAAAACGGTTCATCCGAAATCCAAAATTCAAAAAAGTGTAGTTAGTATATTGTATTGTCTAGTCCGTGAACGAGGGATTTTTAAAAATTTTGATTACAAAAAAAATGGAGACGTTTTTAACAAATAATGTACTTTTTCAACGTATAAGATTTTCGTTTTTTGTGCTTTAAAAAAGGAGTTTTCAAAAAAAATTGAAAATCCCTCGTTCACGGACTAGACAATACAATATACTAACTACACTTTTTTGAATTTTGGATTTCGGATGAACCGTTTTCGAGAAATCATGTCCACCGCAAGACACCATCGAAAAAAGATATCATAATATCATAATAAATAAGTGGTCAAAATTTGGTGTTGATCGGATTAGTAGTTTTTTAGTAATCGTGTCCACCGCAAAGGCAATTTCCCAAAAAAAAGATTCTGAGATAATCGCGTTTAAAGTTTCAAGTTTGTTTAAGTTTTATATGCAGATAGTGCGCTATAAATAGCTACAGCTTCGGTTTTAATGTTCCGATCGTGAATTTTTGTGAGAGTATTCCCACTAGAATATACTTAAAGAATATGCAATAAAAAAAAAATCGATTTTTTCATATATCACAACTGTATATAACCCCTTAAGAAGAGCCAGAGAACACTTCCAGTACAGAGTCTGAAACAATGGCAAAGGGTGGCAACGCCGACAGCTTGTTTGCGCGCCAGAAAGATCTTCACAATCAGCTCAACCAACTCCAAGTAAACTTCAAGAAGGACAGCACGTCTAGGAAAACTAAGCCCTATTTCCAACTGCGCCTGTCCAAACTCAACTTAATAAGCCAGCAATTCAACAAGAATCATCAAGAGTTTGTAAGCGCTGGCTACCCCACACACCCTTACTTTGTCGATAATTTAGCGGACCAGTTCAAAGAGGAATTTATCACAGCGTTCTGTTTAATATCTACGGAGTCCGAAACACTGTTCCCCTGTCAGCTACCAGCGTGCGCCAAGCAACAAGAGACGCCTGTACCTAACTTTTCCGGAAAGTATACAGATTGGCCAGCTTTCCATGATCTGTTTATGCAACTCATTCACCAGAACCAGGCGTTGTCAAATATTCAGCGATTCCATTTCCTCAAGCAAGCACTGCCTAAAGAGCAGGACCAAGATGTACACCAAATGGAACTAACGGATGGCGCCTACACAATCGCATGGGATCTCATCATCAAACGCTATTATAACCCCCGTTTACAATTCATGCACCACATGAACGCCCTCTACGACTTACCCTTTATCTCAAGGGAAAGCTCATCAGAGATCAAACATATGCTGAACGTAACCAACGTATGCATCAACGAGTTCAATCGTCTCAAAAGGAATATCCATTCTAGCACGCAATGGATAGTGCATCATTTGATCGCTAGACTGCCTACGAAAACTATACAAGCCTGGGAGCATTGCTTAGGAAACTCCAGCGACATTCCGAGTTTCCTTGATTTGGAAACCTTCCTCAACAATCGCCTCCTCAGCATAAACATCATTGAGAACCGGAAATGTTCACAGCGCACGCAAAACTCTACCATCAACAAGTCGACAAATTGTCCACGCCAAAATCCTAAGCAAAAGGGTTCCTACAAGGGCAGCACATTCCACACCACGACTGGAACCAGCGGTCCCATCTCTTGCGTAAACTGTATAACTCAAAGAACATCTGTAGATTTAGTACAGAGTTCTCCATAAGCTCATGTACGGACCCTCAATTTCACCATCTGGTGCGACCAGCGTATGTCCTCAACTCAATAACCTCTCATTTACCAAGAAGCAATGTCGACGTGGACACTTTTCAGCATCTTCAGGGATTACACTTGGCTGATCCAGGCCAGGCCGCATCGACGCGTTATTTGGAGTAGATCTAATACCATATTTGTTGCTGCCAGATTTACGGAAAGGAGCTTCAAATCAACCTATTGCTCAACTCACTCAATTGGGTTGAATCGTGTTTGGCCATAGCAATGAAATAAGGGCAAATGTGGTAACCATTCGTTGCCATCAGACCAATCTGGATGCACTGGTAAAGGGTTTCTTCGATCTCGATCAAATCAGCTCTGAGGGGACCTTAACAGCAGAAGAACAATGGTGTGAGGATAATTTCCAGCGTACCTGCACCCGACAACCCAATGGAAAATACCTGGTCCGGCTTCCGTTTAAAACTGAATTTGATAAGGAACAAGTCATCAGAAAGTCTCACCAAATCGCACTCAATAGATTCCATCTCTTAGAACGTCGGCTAAACAGAAACAACAAACTTAAACAACAATATCACTCCACCATTATGGAATATTTTGATCTTAAGCAACTCTCCAAAGTCACTACCGCAGAAACTCTACATCAAATGATCACTCCAAGAGGTCAACAGTATTTCTCATCATGTACTCTCCCACATCACGCCGTGGTAAAGGAGGACAGTACAACGACCAAAGTTCGGGTGGTGTACGATGCATCGGCCCACCGCTACAAAACGATTTAGGAGGAGTCATCATGAAATGGAGGCTACATCGTTACGTGTTTGCAGCAGATATCCAATGTATCGCTGTATCGACATGCACCAGGATGATGCTCAAATTCAACGCATCTTATGGAGGAATGATCAAAACGAAATAGCCAAGTACAGCCTAAATACTGTCACCTTTGGGACTGCATCAGCACCGTATACCTCCGTAATCAACTTATTGCTACTCTAAAATCGGCTGGAATGGAACTCAGGAAATGGGCATGAAATCATCCACAGATATTATCCGGAATTCCTGACCAGCACATGGCTCAAAAGAGACATGTAGAAGTAAATTTCCAGGAGACTATTAAAACTCTGGGACTTTATTGGAGCCCACACGAGGATTTTTATAGCTTAAAGGTTCGATTTGACCTTCCTGCCTCCTTTACTAAATGTTCCTTTCTTTCAGTAGTCGCTCGCCTCTATGATCCCTTAGGCTTTATAGTTCCTGTCACTACTGCTGCCAAGAGTATTCTAAAAGACATCTGGCAGTAGCGACCCGAGACATTCGACAAAACCCAACCCGCTCTCGGTTGGGATGGCCCGTTACCCCCAATATTTCAAGCCCGATGTGAAGAATTCCCACATCATTTACCAAACATTGAACAGTTGAAAATACCTCGGTGGCTTGGTCACCAGACCGATGAGCCACAGTCACACCAAAGACATCTTTTGTGACGGCTTCTCGCAAGCTTTCGCAGCCTGTATTTATCTCCGAATACAATATCCATCCGGGAGAGTGAGCACGGCCCTATTGACCGCACGGAGTCGAGTCACGCCTACGAAGCCGCTAACGATCCCTCGAATCGAACTCTCTGGTGCAGTGTTGGCTGCACAACTGACTAAATGGGTACTAACGCAGTTTTCATCCACCGGAATTCCCATGTCAGTTAATTTCTGGACGAAAGTTTGGACTGGACTTTCGTCTCCTACCGAATTGGCAAGATTTTGGAACTAAGTACTACAACCCAATGGCAGCACGTACCTTCGGGAGAAAACCCAGCCGATTGCGCTTCAAGTGGTCTTACTCCTCACCAACTAGCCAGGCATGACATCTGGTGGTTCGGTCCCGATTGGCTACGGGAGGATGAGAATCGGTGGCCGAAGAACACGTTTTCTCCTCCCCCTGACCAGCAGGGGGGGGACCCCCCCTTACGCCACCCATAAGAACTTCGTCATGTGGGCGCGATTCGAGTACCAGAATTACGAGAAGCTCTACATAAAATCGTAAGGATGGTTCAGAAAGAAGCCTTTTCTCAAGATTTCATCCGACTCCTGGCACGAAAATCTCTATCCAGACGCAGTGCCCTCAGCGCTCTTTGCCCGTTTTTAGACGACTTTGGGATTCTGCGACTCAAAGGACGACTGAAGAACGCTCAGCAACTGTCCCAAGCACAGAAAAATCCGATCATTATACCCAAAATGCATCATTTTACTGAGCTCGTATCAAAAATGCGCAACTGAACACTCTTCATGGAGGCACCGAGCTCACCTTAGCAACCATTCGGCACACATTCTGGATAGTCAATGGGAAACAAGCAGTAAAAAGAATTCCACGGCAATGTGTCCAATGCTTCAAACATCGCCCTGCCTCACAGTTAATGGGGGATCTGCCACTACATCGAGTCAACCCATCTGGTCGAGCCTTTGAAGCCGCTACACGAGCGCCTTTTACTTGAAAGCATCCAGATTCCGTGGGCATCACACATACATGGCATATATCGCAGTGTTTATATGTTTAGCAACCAAAGCGATACATCTAGAAGCGGTCACAGGACTATCTACTCAACACTTCCTTTGGGCTCTTCAACGCTTTATTGAACGTAGAGGTTTGTGCAAGCAACTATACAGCGATGGAGGAACCAATTTCATCGGAGCAGACAATTCTCTTCGCATATGGCAAAAGGAGTTTCGAAATTCCATCGACACGGACATCGCACCCACTCTTACGGCCCGTGGAATTTAATGGCATTTCAACCCACCGCACAGTCCTAATTTTGGGGGACTGTTGGTCCCTTCAAACTCACTGTCCCTTCCATCCCTTCAAGCTCACTGCCATGACCTATGAAGAACTATCCACGGTGCTCACCCAAATCGAATCATGTTTAAACTCACGTCCACTCTGCCCCTTATCAGCAGATCCAAACTATTTTTTCCTACTTACTCCCGGGCATTTCCTTATAGGAGGACCTTTATTGGCACCTCCGAAACCTTCTCTTTCAGACAAGTCCATTAACGCACGCTTCGTCGATGGTCAACGGCTCCTGAGACAATTTTGGCATCGATGGAGCGCCGATTGGCTTTGACATCTACAAGCACGTCCGAAATGGCGCCAAGAACGAACGAATCTGCAAATTGACGATCTAGTTGTAATCAAGGATGACAGGCTCCCCCCAAACGAATGGAAGATGGCTCGAATAATCGATTTGCATCCTGGAGAAGATGGACTAGTTCGCGTCGCATCACTGAAAACCGTTTCTGGAATCTATAAGAGATCCCTGTCCAAGTTATGTCCATTGCCAATATCCACCAATCCTACTCCGAAACCTGAAGAAGTCCAATAACACAATAGAATCCCAGCATTCCGGGGGCGGCATTTACGGGCGTTATTTATATTTTCGATTCATCGCTCCATCTTCACCCAGATTTCTCCATGTAATCTTTGCAAAGCTTTCCTTATCTGGTCTCTCCCCTAGTAAAGTTATTGTTATACGAAGAGTCGTAGAGCAAGCAAGGCGATCGAAGTAGTGGAGAAGGTCAGAGAAAAACCTCGCGGGATTAAAAGCTGACCCATTAAATATAATTGTAAACTAACCAACATAAATTAAGCAAGTAAATAAAATGAAGTTCAATGCATAACTGTGCCTAATTGTTTGGATTCAAAACCCTCGAGCAGAACTGTGATCATCTATGACATTATGCCCATGTCACAACATTCTCTATTGGAGAAATTCACGAAGCAACCGGAATAATCACCCATGAAATTGTGGAAGTCGCTAAAGCTATCCAGGTCAAAAAAGCTCCCGGTCCAGATGGGATCCCAGACAGCGCAATGAAACTGGCGATGACTGCGTGTCTGGACCGGTTTGCCAGGGTCTTCAACGGATGTTTTCGTGAATGCGTATTCCCTAGAAGGTGGAAAACCCAAAACCTGGTCTTGCTCCCAAAGCCAGGCAAGCCGCCGGAGGCTCCGTCGTCCTTATGGCCGATTTGCCTCATTGACTATGCCGGCAAAGGCCTAGAACGCGTGCCAACTAGCATAGTGGAGGTCACAAGGTCGTACCTCAGCGATCGTACTACTAGGTACGAGACGATCACAGGCATCCGAGAGCATGGGGCCACCTGCGGTGTCCCTCAAGGCTTAGTCTTGGGCCCAGCCCTATGGAACGTCGTGTACGACGGGGTCCTCAGACTTGAGCTCTCGGAACGCACACACTTAGTCGGATTCGCGGACGACATTGCAGTAGTGGTCGAGGATCATTGGTTGGTTAGACCAGGCAGGGCTAAGCCTAGCCCACCACAAGACGGCGGCTGTCCTGATCTCAAGCAGGAAACGGGTGGAGACGGCCACGATCAATGAAAGCGGACACGCGGTCATATCAACCAGGGCCGTCAGATACCTGGGAATAACGCTGGACACGAGGCTCAGGTTCAGGGAGCACTTCGCAGAAGCCAATCGCAAGGCAGCGAGGATCATGCTCAACTGTAGGGTCCTAAAGCAAGGACGCATACTATCGCTCCAGACCGTCTGAAGCTCAACGATGCTCTACGCAGCCCCCGTGTGGGCGGATGAATCCAAAACAAGGTCGTTCACCAAGGGATTGACCGGCACATATAGACTATGCGCCTTAAGGGTGTGCTCGGGCTTCCGCACAATCTTGGATGATGCAGCTCTCGTCACCGCAGGCATGGTTCTAATCGACCTTCTCACGGCGGAGCGGCACGAACTATACCAGGCTCTTTTCTCTCTTCCTCTTAAGGATGTAGTCTCATGTTCCGGCCTACTTTTTAGAGGTTATTTCAAAAATTTTTTTTTGTAATAAAAAATAATGCGATCGTATTCATTTTCACATATGTTTTTATAGGCATCATAAACTATTTTGTTTAATTTATTCTTGTGTAGTTTAATACACTTTATAGCATGCCAAAGTATGCATATAAAAAAAAAAGGTAGGTCCCTGGCGCAGGTGATTTTGACTGCTAGAGTCATCCGAAACAAAAAATTAGAATAGATTATTGTTTTGTAAGCTTATGGCTCTGTCCCGTACTAGAATGAAATATTTTCATCAATAAACAACAAAATGGCGAACTCACAAAAAAAAAAATTTAAAAAAATTTAAAAAATTTATCTTAAATTAATGATAAAAAAAAAACTAATCATTAAAAATAAATGATTCTAGTACGGGACAGAGGTGTTACTTTTTAGAACAACATATCCAAATTTCAGCTAGATCGGTACAATAGAATTTTGTGAATCACCTGCGCCGCACACAAAAATGTCGTTCCGAGAAAAACGCGTTTAAAGTATAGACGCTACCGAGAAACTCATACTTTTCGGTGTAGGCGCGGTCTCGATTATGGGCTGTATCTCTGTCATTATTTGATATTTTTATTTGAAACTTTAACAGTACATTCTTAGTAAACAATACTATCGAAATGTGTGAAAAAAAAAAATCGATTTTTTCAACCTCACACATGAGACTACATCCTTAAGAGAACGGTCGTGTTTTTTTTTGTGCGCATTGCGTTTATGATAAAAATTTTTAAGCCGGTGTTTACTTGCTTGTGAATGGAATTTATTGAGAAACTTAAGTTTCAACTTGAACCGTATCGCTTCACGTGTGCTGCGGTATATTTGGAGGCGAAAGAATAATTTGTTTAATTTCAATTCCAAGCATAGCTCAGCTTTGCTTCTTCCCCGTCTTATCTCTATTTCTGCATTTTTCCTTTGCACTCCCAAAGCTCCTGCTTCGGCTTCCTATTTGGCACAGTGGTATAAGATAAATATTTTTAATATTTTTATATATTATTTTTGTATTGTTAATTAATAATATGGAATTTCAACTGGTCTGTTCTATGAAGTCTTGAAACAAGACAATCTCCTCATCCCACCCTACCATTCATTGCAAGCTATGTGAAAACGTCGTACACGCCAAGTGTGCCGGGTTCACTGCCTCAGTTTCGGATGCCATTTCCCGTAGGTCTGGTTTACATTATTGTTGTGAAAATTGTCGTGCTGTCCAAGACGAAATGGGGTCGTTCATGAGACAAACAGAAAGGATTTAAAGAGTTGATCAGAGGCTTATATCAAAGTCAAAACTAAAGCCGATATAAAGGTAGAGGACATAGCTAAATTTAATATTCGTGTGCCTGCACTGATGTTCAAGACGATTTGTTCACCCAGTTTTTGGCCAGAGACCATTTTCGTCCAAGAACATCAGCCTAGTTCCGTGAAAAAAATTTTTGAAACCAGTGGAAGTGAAACTGTGCCACATTAGAACCACTGACCAACCTTCCACCTCTTCTTCGTCCACAAACCCAAAAAACTAGTATTGTCACTAACACTTACGTATTAGAATAGTAGAGAGCTATGTAGCAAACTCCCCAAACTATATTCTGTTAGTTCTTTCTTTGCATCCCATATTATAGCCTTTACAGAAACTTGGTTAAAGCAGGAAATCTTTAGTTTCGAAGTTTTTCCAAGTAAGTACACCACTTTTAAAAGGGATCGACCTCAGCGAAGAGGGGGTGGTATCCTTATTTCGATAGACCCCACTCTTGCTTCTAAAGAGGGGAAATCTCAAGAGTTTGGTGACATAGAATTTATTTGCATCAAATTCATTTTGTCCGCGAAATCTTTATACAAAACATGTTCATATATACCGCCTTCGTCTAAACCGCCCACATATTGGCAGCATATGTCCGCCATTCATTCCGTTCTTAATATTATGACTGATCGTGACCAGTTCTTAGCTGTGTGGTTTTATATCCCAGAATTAACTCGCCATCTTTATCACTTATCCCTCACCATGACTTCACCGCGGGCATGTTTAACATGTCCGTAGATCAAATTAACCATGTTAGAAATTCATTAGTTAATTCATTAAGTTGTCGGCAATTCCAAAGTTATTTGAAAAATTAATTACCCCTCATTTGCAACACCTTTGCTCTTCGATCATCTCTCCTTGGCAGCATGGCTTTGTTAAGTGTCGCTCCACCCCCACGAACTTATTGGAGTTGGCATCCATTGTCATAGATGGCTTTTGAAAGGGATATCAAACCGATGTAATCAACACAGACTTCAGCAAAGCATTTGATTCAGTTAATCACTCACTCTTTTTGAGAAAACTGAATATGCTGGGTTTTCCTAAACGGGTTTTCCCTTAACGTGCATCTCCAGCTACCTAGATGGAAGGACACAAAGAGTCCAATTTAAAAACATACAGTCCCGTCTGGTCCGTGCTACATCTGGCGTCCCTTAAGGAAGTCATCTTGGCCCGTTATTATTTACGCTTTTTAAACCCGCTTTAACGAACTCTCTAGTTCCTATGAATGCATATGATGTAAAGCGTTGTCTTCAGTACAAATCCATCTCTGCCCAATGCAGTCTTCAGTCTGACCTTGATAACTTTCAAAAATGGTGTTTGGTTAATGATCTAATATTTAATGGATCAAAATGCAAGCATATGTCTTTTTATCGTTCTTGCCCTCTGCAAGCTACGTATTCCATTAATGGGATTGCCTTAGAAAAATTAACCCAGGTTAAATTTAAATTTGCCGACCATATTTCCTTAATGGTTAATAAGGCTAAAGGAGTCCTTGGTTTTATTAAAAGCTGGTCAAAAGAATTTAATGACCCCTATATAACCAAAACATTATTCTCTTTGGTCGTCCGATACTGGAGTACGGTTTATGTGTCTAGAGTCCCCAATATGGAGTACATCAGGACCGCATAGAATCTGTACAAAAGAATTTCCTAACTTTTTCACTTAGAGGTCTAAACTGGGATGCAAATCTTCACCATCCATCCTTTAATAGTAGACTCTTACTTATAAACTTACCTAGATTAACAAATCGTAGGACAATGCTCGGTGTAGTTTTTCTGCATAACCTTATAAACGGGGATGTAGATACGGGGATGCTGTTGGCATATGCACAGCACGACCCTTTTAGGGTCTTATGTTGGAACTACAAAGGTCTCTGCTTTATAACATCTCTCTCCTGTCCTTCAAATATAAAGTATAGAATTTTTAATTTTCTTACTTACTCCACATAGCTTAATAAATTTTAACTAGCTTAATATATACTAATTATTTGTTTCTCGAGCGCCCCTCGGTCGTCTGGGCCTCTAAGCGTTGTGATGAATACGGAAATGCTAGCTGATGCTCTTATTGATGTACACAAGCCATTTCAAAAATTCTAGTAGCTCTGAGCGGGCAAGCTCCGGCAGCGACACGCCGTCAGCTAAAAATGAGCTCAAGAGCAACGAGCATCCAGAAGTGGCAACGACGATGGTGACGCTGGACCCACCAACTGGTCCCCGACCTTGAGAAATGGCTCCAAAGAAGTCACGGAGAGGTAAATTTCTTGCTCACGGAGTTTATCAGCGGCCAAGGTTGCTTCAGGAGCTACCTCTTCAAATTTGGACACGATGATGACTCAAGGTGTCCAGAATGTGGGTAGACGAAACGGCGGAGCATGTGGTCTTGGATCGCCCACCTTTTTTAGTCCCCAGCGGCGGACTTCATCGGTCGGAAATTGCTGGAGACGGCTTAAGAGAATCCGAGCGGAGACTAGGCTAGCCTAGGCATAAAACACTACACGTAGGGCCGATCATTCAGCGCAATGATTTTACCGTTTGCCGCCGCTTCAAAATGTATAGGAACGTATTCTCCGCAGACATTGTCAAAATGTTTCGCCAAGTTTGGGTAAGCACTGATCACCAAAACTACCAAAGAATCATATGGCGAACATCCAACTGCGTCTTTGAAGCGCTACCAGCTACGCACTGTAACTTATGGAACAGCTTGTGCGCCATATCTGTCTGTAAGGCTATGGGACCAGCTGGCACAGGATCACAGAAATGAATATCCAACTGCATCGAGAATTCATTCGAGGGACTTCTACTTCGACGATATACTCACTGGAGCGAACCGCGAAGATGACTTACTAGCAAATAAGAATGAGCTATTAAAACTGATGCCACACCCCCAATTGGACCTTGACAAGTGGGTATACAATTCATCACGAATATGTAAACCCGAATCCAGAGACGCTGTCAGGATCGGAAACGAACGTGTGGAAGCTTCAGTAAAAGTTTTTGGAATTTACTGGAATCCACTAAAGGCAAATCCTCTCAGATGTTGCATGTATTTTTGAACCACTTGGCCTACTATCGCCAATTGTGGTACAATTTAAAATCATGTTCCAAATGCTATGGCTGTTGGATCTCGATTGGGACTCGGAGGCTCAAAGGGGAACCCCGCCGACTGCGCATCAACTGGAATCTCACCTGTGGTGGAACGGGCCTCCATGGCTACTCAACGATGACGAGTACATGACAAAGGTACAAAACTCTGTAGCTTTTTTCAATTTTTCAGACCATCATGCATAAGACGACTGAAGAAGCCACGAAAACGAGCAGAATCTACTACACTGTCTTTTGACGAGATCAAGGCAGCACAACTAGTAGGTCGCAGTTATCAAAGCTTCCACCGTTTACTGGTTTAGAAAACCTATTACGAGTTGGCGGACGTTTGAGACAATCTAAACTACCGAAAGAAGTCAAACACCCGATAGTGCTGCCGTAGGCTCACCGCATTACGAAGCTGATCCTGGAACACGAGAACTGGGTAAAATTAAACCCAGGCATATCGGCACTATTTGGAATATTTTGTCAACGTTATTGTATAATTGGTGAACGAAAACTCATAAGGTAGGTCAAACACAACTGGATCAGACGCTTTCGTCAAAGGCATTATATTACGTACCAATTCATGGCCGTTTTGCCAAGTATCCGAATCACACAATCGCTTCCCTTTGTCAACTCTTGATGTGATTACGCTGAACCAATAATTCTCAAGGATCAAAAGGGTCGCAATGCTTAAAAGTCAAAGGGATATATATGCCTTTTTGTGTGCCTCGTCACTACATCTGGTTCTCGCCACTGACGTTAGCACAGAGGAATTTCTAGCAGCCCTCAGAAGATTCACTACGAAGAAAACGCGCACAGATCTTCATTGACAATGTGACTGATATTCATGTTTCTGAACGGCTGAGCAACATCCATGTTTCTACCTAAAATATGTATACCAAGTTACCATGGCAACGCAGATCAACGCGTCGTCATTTCTTATGTATTAGTTATTTTTCCCAGCTTTTCAATTCGCAGGCATCGGAAAAATCTCTGCTGAAATTTCTGCTATTCGTTACTAATACTAATGCGTTAAAATCATATGAATGTATTGAGTGCCGACCACAGCTTTATTCGCATTGTGCCGATGCGTCGCATATAGTAAATAAGTCAGTTATTTTTTAGCAGCGAATCCGAGAACACGCAGCTTGTATACAGTCCACAAAAATAATTTTTTTTTGGAAAGAAACAACTACGCATTTCATTTTTCATCAAAAAATTTGGCAAAACAATACGACATACCAAGTTTCAAAGGGATCGGGATATTTCAGTTTTAGTTTTTCATTTGGCCAATAACACAGCCTACAACATGAATACCAATAGCATGGATTTGTGTGCTAGACAGTGTTCGCGGTGTGCTCGACAGTGCGTTTCCTCCATTATCATTGCTTTGTCATTTGATATAGCTTGAACAATAATTCAGGTATAAAAAACTTTATTTATGAAGTTATTTTTCAGTGGAATTGGATTTTGATATAATATGTTATCACCTCTCTATTTTTTTTTTTTTTTTGTAATAGCAGGGTAATATTTATTTAAAATTGTTCATTAGGGACAACCATTAAATGTTATCACGTAAACTTCAATTATAGATAATTTTAAATATTAATATGGTAGAAATAAATTAGAGTAGTAAGGGGAGGTCCAGCGGGTGTGTCCTTTTTAGTCTTCTGGGCTGCTCGCTGTTGTCCAGCAGGGAGCTGGCCAACCGGTTCGGGTGATTATAAAGCCTCTGCATGTAACGTGCGCTGCTTCTTTGTATCTCGTCCTTGACCCAAGGGAAATTAAGAACCTCGTGGATGGTGCGATTGTCATGATAGACGTGGGCCCCAGTGGCGATTCGAAGGGCTCTATTTTCGAAAGCTTGCATAGTTCGGACATTCGTCTTGCTCGCAGTGCCCCAGAGGTCACCTCTCTATGACGACCCGGGCGATCATCGTCAAAAATGCTTGTCCGCCCGCGTTGAAATTTAGCAGTCCACTATATTATTGTTGAAAGCGATGGAACTGAATCCTTATAAACTTTGTCTAACTCCTTTTGGTTGTAGGGGGGCGTTGTTTCCGCATAAGACTCCAGAAAATGGGGATGAAATGAAAAGTCGGGGGCGTCTTCAGTAATTTCCAAAAGAATCGCGTTCAGCTTTATTGGCTGCGTACATCGAATTAAAAACTTAACTTAGAAAGAAAACAAGGCAAAAGTAATAGAAAAAATACGATCTACGACGGCCGACGAAGGAGCGAGAGCGCAAAGAGGGGCGTGCGCGGATGCGCTCTTCATCGCGGGTGCGCTTTTCAGTGCTGGTGCGCTCTTCAGCGCGGGTGCGCTCTTAAAGTTGCGGCACAACGGCCCCTCACGTAAACATCCTCCCCCCCTTGCAATCGCTCGGGTTGCAACAGATCCCTCGTCGCTAGCTATGCGTCACTGCAGCTAGAGGGCGTACACGGGTCGATGAAGGCCCCCGTGTCGAAGATCCGGGTCCCGGTGTTGTCGCTGTTCCGGTTCAGCAGCGACGATAGGGTGGGCGCAGCGACCGCGTCCTGCGAGGGCCTTCGAGGAGAGGCGGAAAATTGCCTAGTCGGGAAGTCGGCGGCCGTGGATCGGCTTGTGAGTGCCGGAAAATGGCGGACGCAGGGCGAGAAACACCCGAACCGCGCCGGGAGTTGGAGGATGACGGCCGACGAGAGAGCGAGACACCCCGGGTACTGTCTCCCGCGGGCGGTGACCGGTGCTCCTTGTTCACGGGGTGCAGCAGCGTGTGGTGATCCTGACCACACGTCTTACAGCCGTCCCCACGCCGACAGGATCCGTCGGAGTGCTCGTGGGCCAGGCAGCTGGAGCAATAGCGGTTCACGAGAACCGCTCGGAGCCGCTCTTCGGCACTAAGGCGTAAGAAGCGCCGATACCTCTTCAATGGATGGATCCCATTGCAGACTCGGCATCGGTAGGATTGTGTACCTCGAGTACATCTGCTCTCCAGTGACTGGGCGTTGCGTGGGCGTGGCGACATCGTGCTGAATATGACCTTGGAATCCAGAATTTCAGTCGGATCCCGGATCAGTCGGATCATCAACTGATTGCCACCGTGCAGCGTGATGCGATGTGTAAATCGAAGAAGGAGTCGAGACAGAGTTGTGCTCGCATCCTGAATCGAAACCCTGAACCAGTGAGTCACCGAGGCTGCGGGCAACTCGTGCGGAAAAAACAGACACGCTGCGGGGGTTTGCTGGAGACAATGGGCCTGTCAGCACCCATCCAAAAATGGTCTCCTGACCGAGAAGCGACCCGCAGATGTTAGCCTTGGAATTACAGAGGAGAATGGACGGAAGAATGTCAGCTCCCAATAACACATCGATCTGGGAGCTCTCAAAGAAGTTGGGGTCCGCCAGGGCAGCTGTTTGTAGCCCCTCGGGCAGCCCCTTGAGAAGATCTCGCGAAAACGGATATGATGGCAGATTTCCTGCCAACTGCGGAAGAACGTAAGCCGCAGTCTCTAATTGTAGCCCGGGTCTTGACGGCGACCGAATGGAAAAATGGCACAATTTAGTAGACTGCGCGGAAATGGTCTGATTGAGGACGGAAACTTGGGCTTGAATCGTCTTGAAGGGAGGCTTGACGTGGTTGAATAGTCGTTCCGTTATGAACGTCGCTTCGGAGCCTGAGTCTATCAGTGCTCGTGCCTGGACGGTGCACCCCAAATGGCACACGTTGATAAGGGCCGTGCCCAGTAGGACGGCTCCTGACCCGGAAGCGAAACACACCTGCACATTCGACTGATCCTCTGAACCGTTTGTTGACGTAGGCGGACTTGGAGCGGTAAGCTGCGTAGGCGGACTTGGAGCGGTTGCGAATGGATTGCCGCGGTGCAAGAGGGTGTGGTGTCTGCTGTGGCATGTGAAGCAGGTATGGGCGCTCGTGCAGTCTCGCTGCTGGTGCCCTCGGGCAAAACAGTTTAAGCATAACTGCTTCCTCCTTATGTAGTCAGCGCGCCCATTTACATCCATTTCTAGGAAACGCGAACATAAGCGAATGGGGTGGTCCTCCCTCGAACAGAGATCGCAGCCCTTTTGGCCCGGAACCACTCGAGTCTCGTATGAAGTGAGCCTCCGAGCAGGGGCAGAAGGAAGTCCCGACCTTGGCGGAAATTGCACGGAGGCACTAGGCCTGACGTCGTCGATGGCCTCCAGAGTGCGATGGCGCTCTGTCAGGAAGTTATCTAATTCCTTCCATGTTGGAATCTCGGCCTTATTATGTACGGATTGCTCCCACATAGAAAGTGTGACTTTGGGGAGCTTTGACGAAGTCATAAATACAAGGAGACAGTCCCAAGCCTCAACATTAACGGAGGACATTTCTAGGGCTGTCAAACAACTCAACCCCGGACTCTTGAGAAATAGCCTGGATGTTGAAAAGAATCTTCAACTGGCTGTTGACCAATAGCCGCCGGTTCTCAAAGCGGTCTGTGAGGCTTTGCCATGCGGCGACAAACCCCTCATGGGTAAGCGGAGCCTTAGAAACAATGGCGTGGGCGTCACCACTTGTTTTGGACAATAAGTGGAACCACTTCTCTACCGCATTGTCGTCGGACACGTCTAGCAAATCGGAGCAGCTCTCATAGCTCTTCTCCACCTTCTCCCATAGAGCCCGAATTTGGTTCCGATGGACTTCGCACATGTATTGGGAGCCCGGAGTACTTATGTTAGCCTCAAATTGGATAATTCGATCTGTTGTGGCGATTAACTTTTTCAACGCCACTTCGACCGCACTTGGAGCCATTTTTGCAACGGAGTGAGTCTGCCTCTGTGAAGGACCGGGGGTTGTATTGACGGATTCGTCACTCCTTGCCCTCGGACTGGCACTGGTAGCCTTAGGCTTCAAAAGTGGCGTCCGCGGAGATGCGGATTGAGATCTGTCCAAACGGATGGCTGGGATCGAATGCGGCTTTTTGTCGTCTCCCGTGGGCATTCTCAGAGTCCAATTCGCTGGTCAGCGCTTGTCGACTGGTGCCTCGTACGAAGTGGTGGCCGGTCGCACTAATGTGATGAGAACGGTGAGATCGCGGATGAAAGGCAATTACAAGGAGCAAGTGCGAACTAGTGGCGCCGATGTGGAAAGGAAAGTCGTGTGCGGCACAATTCGAATGTGGAAAGAAAAACTTCAGGCACCAGAAAAAACCCAGAAGGGCCAAGGGTTGTTGAGATTCTAGGCGGATGTTGCCAGATGCGGAGTAGAAGCAGCGTTAGGAAAATGACGGAACGGAAAATGGACAAGGCCCGGAAAATTCGTGATCGTTCGGAAAAATAATTGATGACTGTCTATATATGTATGTATATTTCGACCAGTATGGCTCGTACGTAAATATTCAATTCCTGACTATTTTCGAATTTGCGGAGCCGGAAAGGTGGTTTTGACCTTGGTCTGGATTGAACACCGAGAAAAAATAAAAAATAATTAATTTTTGCCTAATTGGTGGATTTAATTATTATGGAAACAGACAGGTCGAGTTGAAAATTTCAATTTTTAATCAATGGAGGTTAAGTAACCCGAAGCTGGAACGGTGGAATTGAAACCGCGGCTAGGTTCAGAAAGAAAATCGACAATTAAATTATTTAATTATAATTTTTTTTCGATAATTATATTTTTGACTTTAATTATTGAGTGGCCGGAAAGGTGAATTAAAACCCCTGGCCCTTTGCTCGGACGGAAAATACGAATTAAATAAATTTTTGTAGTTATAATTATAAATAAATAAATTTATAATTAATTGATTTTTTTTTATTGTTTGGTTATATATTTCCTGAAATTGGAGGCAGAAAATATTGAGAAATATATGGGCATGCATGCAAGTAGGGCAAGGGCATGTGGGGCATATGATGGCACAGTGGAACGTCGATAAGTGGACTGTATGGTTAAATTTTATCAGTTATATATTTCCTGAAATTGGAGGCAGAAAATATATGGACATGCATGCAGGTACGGATATATGTAAGGGCATGTGGGCATATGTTGGCACAGCGGAGCTTTGATAAGTGGACTGTATAATTGGGGGAACAGAAAAGTTATGTGTTGTAAAAAATGACACTGATTGGTGAAGATAAAAACAAATAATATGACAGCGGCGGACTGTTCGGTGAATTTGGAAATTCCGGAACTAATTCACACCGGTGGCCAATATTAATTATGCCTTCTTTTTGTCACCACACAATTTCACTGTTCACTTGCGAATTTTTCGCGGATTAGTTGCACCAAAAAAATATGTATGTGCGTATGTATGTATGTGGATGCACATATGCCTCGACCGTTGGCAAGCGAATGGATAACGGAGAGGCCGAAAACGGCGAGGAATATGGGCAGCACACAAAACGGAGACGGATGGAAAAATTTGCAGAATTTTAAAATTATTATAGATTATTGGTAAATCTCAACCTGCCGTTGTGTCGGAAAACTCGGACTTGGAGTTGACACGGAGGGAAAAACAATCTTGCAGCAGTGTGAACGAAATTTAATATTCGGATCACTGCTGAAGACCGGCAGAGAGGTGAAGACGGAAAAATGAACTTATCTTTTGGCGGAACAATGCCGAGAACTGCTGGCAGAAGAAAATCCAGTAATTATCCGGCTCGAAGGACCAATGCCTGTAGGGGGGCGTTGTTTCCGCATAAGACTCCAGAAAATGGGGATGAAATGAAAAGTCGGGGGCGTCTTCAGTAATTTCCAAAAGAAGCGCGTTCCGCTTTATTGGCTGCGTACATCGAATTAAAAACTTAACTTAGAAAGAAAACAAGGCAAAAGTAATAGAAAAAATACGATCTACGACGGCCGACGAAGGAGCGAGAGCGCAAAGAGGGGCGAGCGCGGATGCGCTCTTCAGCGCGGGTGCGCTCTTCAGTGCTGGTGCGCTCCTCACGTAAACACCTTTTTAATATAGTCGTTGGATTTCTCTTTTAAAAACAGAAAACTTATGACAGCACGATATTAGATTTTATTCATGTTGACGACAATACACTTAAGTGAATGCGCAAAAAGTTCCGCCAAAATTACCAGTGTTGATAAACCAGCATGAAACTTTCACAGTAATCATCTGATTCGAAACACTAACCAAATAAAATATTTACGAATTTTGAAAAAAATTTTTCATTGTAAGGCCGATTTTTTATCAGCCTACCTAAGCCTACCATAATTATATTGAGCAAGATACTTTTTTAATGTTGCAATTTCATGTTAGGTTCTTTAATATTATGTAACCGAGCTAGTGGTTTATGATCGAATGTTTTTTTTTTTTAATTTTCCTCCAAATAGATAAGTAATAAGAATTTAGTGAACCGCATGGCTAATAATTATTTTGGGTAGTAATTTTCTATCGCCTTTTCCGAGTAATTTCTTGATGATAATTTTATGTCCGACTTTCGTAACAAACGGCTCCTTCTTCTTCTAAGACAGCTTCTAAAGCCTAATGTCTAGCATTATTAGGTAATTCAAATTTATTCATCCCTATAGATGCTGATTGCACAGCCACACAAAAAAAATTTTCGGGTCTGGAGGTCAGACCATGTCTAATCTGAGCCCAGAACTCGGAAAATAAAATTTTTATCAAGTTTTTGAGGTTATGTCGTAACCCTGACATTCTGGAGTTTTTTAGACCTTGGATTCGGATTCAGCGACCCTGAAAACATATAATAAACATGGTCTGACCCACGGACTCGAATATAATTTTATATGGGGTTTTTTGAGGTTATGTCAGAACCCTGACGTGCTGGGGTTTTTTGGACCTCGGATTCGGATTTAGCGACCCCGAAAACATATAGTAAACATGGTCTGACCTCCAGACCCGAAAAAATATTTTTTTTGTGTGGCTTTGTTATCGTTTACTTGTTTTCTTCATTAAAAACAAACAAGCCGTAAATGGCAAGGTCAGCAAGGGCTTAAAGTGGTACAGTAGGTAACCACTGTTAAACACTCCAAGCGATAAGCAGCGGTAAGCACTTTAAATTCCTAGGAAATTATTAAACGTACAGTCTTAATTCTTAATTCTTATATCTCACTTTTCGTCGGCTTCCCTCGAGTGTAAAAGTATAAAAGAAAGCTTAGGCACATGGTTACAGGATGAGTTAACAGAGATTCAACACCCGCCTAAACTATTGGTTCTGCAACTTCGACGTTGCCAGATGCCGTGGGAGCATTTTTATTACATGTAGTAATTATATGGCCTAAAAATTCTGTTTTTTTCATATACCATTTAGTCTTTGTCCAAATGAGTCATTCAGACTCCCCGAATACTGTAGTACTGTACCCCCGACTACTGCACTGTAGTAGTGTTTTTAAGCTGAAGTCATAGTTATCATTGAAGCACTTAGATCAGTGGTGCCCAAGCTCTGCATACGGAAGAGCAAAATCCCATACTAATGCAAAAAATCACCAATACATTGGTGCGAAATTTTTTTTCCCATCCATGTGGCTGCACTGAAAAATAAAATTAAAGTAACATTCACAAAGGATTTAAAAATATCACTATAATAAAAAATACATTTTATTACAGAAATTAAAAAAAGGCCCTTCATATTTTACAACAGCTTATTATTATACTATGACCAAATATGCAGAGCTTCTTAGTTTAAAAAAAATGTTCTGCGAAGAACAAATTCATCGCTACAGGTCGACCATTTTGGCAGAAACAAAAATAAGAACGAATTTCTTGCAGTGAAAAGTTTTCGGCACTCCAACAACAAAATTCATTCGGATTAGTACGATTGAGGAGAATAGGGAAAACACGAAAAATTGTTATTGTAATTGCCCTTTGCTTATGATGGGACCAACGATGCTTATGGCGTGAGCAACGAATCTTATGGCGTGAGCAGACTCACACAACTCGGTAGGCATGAGCATTTGCAAAAACAAATGAGCAGCGAGAGCAATGGTATGAGCACCACTGACTTAGATCAACAGGACTCCGAGGCATTTAAGAATCTGTATGTATCTTCTCAGATAATCAGCTGTAGGACAGTTAATGACTGTAACAGATCATCTCTATGTTACATAGAGAAGTAACCACCTCCGACCTCATTGTTTAGGTGAGGGGCCGCTCAGCTGAACTTAAGAGCGCATCCGCGCTGAAAAGCGCACCCGCGCTTTAAAGCTCATCCGTGCTCCCTCAGTCTCCCTCTCTCGTCGATCGTCCGCTCTGGTTTATATTTACGTTTAGCGTTTAAGCTTTCTAAGTTAAGGGGTTATATACCTTTTTTATTTTCAAAAAAACGAAAATTTTTTTAGTGGTTTATCTTGAAGAACAACTCCTTGAGAACATTCTCCCAAATTTTCATAGAGATTGGAGCAGTAGAAAAAAAGTTACAGCGCTCCTAATCGCACGCCACGTTGCGGCCTTGAACTGAACTTGAAACTTTAAACGCGAATATCTCGAAATGGTGTTTCTTGAAAAATGACTTTGCGGTGACATGGATTGGCGGAAAACTACTGAACCGATTTACTTCAAATTTTTTTTAAAATGTTTGTAATGAAATTCTCTTGTGCTTGAACGATCGACTTTTCACGCGCAAACTTTTTTTTCGGCGAAATAAATTTTTTAGTGTTCTAGAGAGTTTTCTAGAGACCAAAACGTTCATTTTTAGCATAAAACGCTGCCATATCCAAACAAAAACAAAAAATTTTAAAATCGATCGTTCAAGCACAAGAGATTACTCTAAACTAATGAAATATTTTTACTTTTATGGTTTAAGTTGACCTGTTTGACCTGGGGAACTGTCACCGCAAGGCTCTAAAAAAAAAGCCTCTAAGGGAAACAGCCACCCCTTAAAAACTATTTAATATTTTTCCCCCAAATTTTGCACAAACATTGTTAATAAAGTGTACTATCAAAAAATTAAAACATCCGTGTAATTAAATAATTGCTACATACCTAAAAAAAAATCCGAACTTTGCTCATTTTCTTCGACAAAGAAGGTATATAACCCCTTAAGGGCAGTACCATGTAAGCAGCCAAATAAAGCTGAACGCGTTGTTTTGATTTTACCAAAGACGCCCCCGACTTCTCATTTAATCCTTACTCCTGGAGTCTTTTGCGGCAACAACGCCCCCCTACAACACTCATAAAGAATATTTATCCTTAAAAAGTATCAACAGCAGAGTCATGTCCGTCTGTGCATTAGTCCGTCTGTCGGTATGAACGCTTGGACTCAGAGACCATTACTTATTTAATGCGATGGCAATCACGAAACATTGATAGCGTGATATAGCATTTTAGACTGCTCAGAATTTTACAAAAAGTATACAAACGCGATGAATAAAAATAAATTTTTCATTTTAAATCGGAAACAAAGAACCGGAAAATTAATTTCCAAAGTGGCTAAGTGGATTTGTACCGTTGCCATCTGATTTGTACCACAAATGTATGTATTTTCGTGTGTTGTCGAATTCGCAAAATGGCGATTACGCACATACAAATCGGCTGAAATCGTAAAATGTAAGCGTGAATTCGGCATCGCATATACACAGTACATAAGAGATAAAACTATAGGATTTGGCATGCAGACTCTTACAATGCCCACCCAGTTCAAGTTTGTATTGAAAAAAAATTTCCAGGTCGCCTCCAACAATTCCATTTCCAACAAATTTTATAAAGTTTTTTAAAGGAAATATACCCATTTATATACCCTTTTCCGTAAAAACGGGCTAAAATTTTGAACGTGCGGATTTTGAACACCATAGCAGATGGAACTATCAGGTTTGGAACTTGGACTCGTATGATATCCGCGCAGATCAAGTTAGTGTCAAAATCTTACCACGCTCACTCTCGCCCCCAAAACAGAAACTTGATGTTAGCGCTAGCTTGTTAATGTTTTTGGAAAATGTGCCAAACTATTCCAAAGGCTAATCTATATCTACAAATCAAAGAGCAGCCAAATCGGATAATGTTTTGAGGAGTTATGGACTTCTGCTTCCCTACTGAATCGGTAGTATAGCCCTTGGTTTGTGGTTGTTTTACCCAAGCTTAAAAGTAAGCAACAAACATTTGTTGCTGAGAATCCATTCCGTTAAGGTTTAAACTAATAAGGTTAGTTAAATGGTAGGTGGAAGAGATGAGTACATGGTATAATATAGGTGAAAAACTCGACTATAGCCGTTCGTTTTTTTCTATGTTGTCTTTTTGACTATGTCTTTTCTATGTAGTTTTCTATGGCTCCTTTTTCTGCAGTGTTTTCTAAACTGCTTATGGAGTATTTTTTATAACGTTGTATATATTTTTGTCTTCTGAAATGATTTTTTCGCATATTGCCTATGACTGATGTTTGTTTTTGTTGCTATGGGATTTTCTTTCGCATAGTTAATTATTAATGGGGGTAATTTTTTAGTAACCAAGTTTTAAAACTTAATGGCTGAATGTTTACTAAGTTCTTATTTAGTAATTTGAATTGGCCTCTTATTGCGGAAGACAAAATCGAGTTTTGCCAAGCTTAGAACCATGCTATGATTAGTCAAGGCAAAGTTTCCTCTACATGTTATTCTGTTTCTAATAAAATTAAAGGCTACAAAATATCTTCAGCTTTTGAAGTCATAAGGTCGCATTGCAGTTTCGGCGGATTATCGTTATGCTACATAATTTTCAAAATATCCTGAGAATTGGGAGATGTATTTGACTATTTCTAAAGTTTCGTCGCATGAAATACTATCGTCAATTGTTTTAAATTGAAAATCGGTCACAATATTGGTTGTGACTAATCAATCGGACAATGAGATCTGTCGTCAGATTCTGTTCGGGTTTTTTTTTTAAAGATGCAGTGGATGATCGATAGGATATTTCAGTTTAGTCGGTCGGTCAGTTTGAAGTTTTTTTTGTATACCCTTGCAGAGGGTATTACAATTTTGGTCCAAAGTGTGCAGTGAAAGAGACATATCTGATTACCTTTTAAGTTGATGTAAGCATTCCTTTTCTTCCATTCTTGTTTTGAGGAAAAAAAAATAGTGAGCTTCCTTTTCTTGTTTTTATCTTATGTCCGATAGTGAACTGGTCACTGGATGACTTAAACATCCCAAAACTTAAGTGGTCTAATGTCGATAACTCAGCATCTGTATCACTCATAGACTTATGTTAGACTGTTAGACTTATGCTTTGTATATGATAGTGCTGGTACCACTCTTTCTAGAGCTTTGCCCCTTTCAGCCCCAGAGGATCCATATCACCCCACGCTTGAGGTTTCAATCAAAACCATTTATGGTATCGGTCAGAAATTTCCGTGCGTAAGGCTGATTTCCACAAACTTAATAGCTTAATCGAAACATTTGATATAAATATCACCTTAGGAAAATTTTACCACCATTTAACTACATTTTTTGACTCATGTGTCACTGAGTCATTCAGTTTAATCACACTTATGGTGTGCCGTGGAAATATCCGCCCACTTCAACAAATCCTCCTTAGTTTAAAAGATGCCTCACGAACATAAAAAATACTTAAAACAGGCATTTACTTAATTATAAAAAAAACCTGCAGTAATATAGATTTTTCAAGATGTCTTCTAGCTCGTTCAAAAAAAAAAAAATAAAAAGTCCGATGCTGCCAACTACAGAGGCAGCTCTAAATATTTGGCAATTCCAAAGTTATTTGAAAAATTAATTACTTCTTATTTGCAAAACCTTTGCTTTTAAATCCTTTCTTCATGGCAGCACTAATTTATTGGGGCTGACATCCTTTGTTTTAGATTCCTTCCGAAAAGAATTTCAAACTTATGTTTATTACACAGACTCCAGTCAATCACTGTTGAGTAAACTGAATATGCTGGGGTTTCCTACATGCCTCCTAACGTAGATCTCCAGATACTTAGATGAAAGAACACAAGGAGTCTTATTTAAAAATAGATGCGGTGGTAGCAATAACATCGGTAAGGCATTGACTCGAGCAGCGTGACGGCAGCAGAGTCTAGGCACCAGGCTGTTAAATTTTCCCGGTGTAGAACCGGCTCCGCCCGAAGTTAGCTTTCCTTTCTGGCTTACTATGGGTTTTTAGGCGCCTGTTGATTAAAACATTTAGTTAAGCTAAAAAAATATATAATTTTTGAGAGCAAAGCTCCACTTTTTTTATTTAATTTGATTGATTAAAAACTGATTTAAGTTTTCTTACAATTTATAATGAAAAGGGTTAGGCTGATTCGTCGTTTCCATCGCTACTTTGGTTGCTTTTCCGTTTTCGTTGCACTTGTTGTGTTGTGCAACTAAAATTGCTGATTTGATATTTATGTCATTGTTTTACCTTTGCAATTGGTAATTTTCTGTGTCGCTAATGTTGTTCATATTTCCGTCATGTTTTGGGGTTTTTGCTACCGTCTGGGAACCAGGCGTTATTGACCGGGTTATTGCTGAAGCTGCGCATGATATCTCTTTGCAAGCCACTCCATCCATGACAATAGAATAAGCTTCAAATAGTTGTGGTAGTGGAGCGGCGCTTCATTAAGCCTTGCTGGCAAGGAGAAATTATTGAGCTACATTTGTTGCAAATGTGGAGTAATTCATGTAGTAATTCACTGTCTCATATTTTCCATTTTTTATGCAGAGGAATAATGCACGATTCTTTCAACATGAGGTAAAATTTCGAAGTTTCCAGAGATAGACTGAAGAGTATAAGAAGAGTTTTTTATTGACATAAGCTCCTTTCACTATTGTAGCATGCGTACATATGTATATCAATACATACATATAATAAAATCTACAACACTTTGTTTTTATGCCAACAGAAATCGTACATAACCAGCGACTTCGTCGCAGCGCTAAGTGCCCTCTGCACATACTCAAGTGCAGACGAAATATGATTCGCACTCGAGTAACAGCGACCGCCCAATAGCTAAGTCAGCGTTCCCACGCTTGACCGTCGCTGTGTATACATATGTGCGCTCATGACTCCCTTCTCTAGCCGGCAACGCTCCCGTTTCTGTACATAATAAGCGAAAAAAAAATGTATGTAAGCGCTGCTCACTGCTTCACAGCGAACAATGCAAAAGCTAAGAATTTATTTAATAAAGATCGAACGGAGCAGGCTGACGTCTGCTCCTTAATCAACAAACAACTTGACTAAATCTTCTAAATAACACTAAATGGCACGATCTTGCCGGGAGACACTACATGGCGACCGTGACAAGACCAAGGATCAAAAGGAAACCAATTGTTTTGGAGTATTAGCAGCGAAGGTGGACTGGAACAAAAATTTAAAAAAAAATGCCGAAAATACAAACTAAACCAATTTGTGGTTGCCCTTGAGCTGGTGGTTGTTGGTCCATTTTGTTGTGCATAATTAAATTCCACTCAACTTTATTACTGACCGAATTGGATTTATTCAGTAGTCGATTGAACTTTAATTTATTATAATATTTGTTGAGTGCCTTTAATTTGCACTTAGGTTCTTTTGCGGATCTCTTAGTTGCACTTCCGAGCTGGTCGAATAAATTGCTTACTTGTAGGCAATAATTACTGGTAATAATTCCATTAATCTACCAGCAAGATCCCAAATAGTCCGAAAAATTAAATTATCATCAGATGAGGATACTGTATTAATTCCAAACCATGAAATTAAAGAAGGCATTTATGGTGCAAACACAGTGGCAACAACTAAAAATGCATTTGTCTGATTACTGAATTTGACCAATGCCGATCAAGTAGTAGATATTAAAAATTTGTCATATGAACCATTTTCAAACTACTACATACAGGGTGACAATAAATAACCCGGACAAACTGTGAAGCAATCTATTATAAATGTATTATGATGCAGTCCTTAAATAAATGCATTTATCGATAGCTTGTACTTTTCTGAAACAAATATATTTAAATTTTTGTGATTTCCATCAATTTGATATTTCTTTCGGCATGTCTAACAATCGTTGCGAAATTTTAAAACTGTTTCAACAAGGAAATCGCCAATGCGACATTGTTCGTTTGCTTGGCATACCAAAACAAACGGTCTCTGACGCTATCCGGCGATTTAATGAGCTTGGCCATGAAGGTGACCGTCCCGGACGAGGCAGACCATGTACCGCTAACACTTCCAGAATTCGCCAGATAGTGAAAAAGCGGATCACTCGGAATTGCAGAGTCTCGGTCAGAAAAATAGCCCGTGAATCGAGAAAGTGTTCGGTTTATTGCAAAAAAAGAACTTAATCTCAAGCCCTACAAGCTCCAAAAAGTGCATCTTCTTACGGATGACAATAAGCGCGTGAGACTCCAAAGATGCCGTCAGCTAAAGCGTCGGGCCGCAGGTCAAAAATGGGAGCGTATTCCTTTCCCGGACGAGAAGATATTCACCATCCAACAGGCGCACGATCACCAAAATGACAGAAGCTTGTTTGCTAAAGCTCCAGGTACCTCTGCGATAATCGAGCACCGTCAATGTGAGCAGTCTTTAATGGTTTGGGGAGGAATATGCGCCAATGGCAAACCACCCCTTGTTTTCATGGATCAAGGGGTCAAAATCAATCAGGAAGTGTACCGCCGGGACATTTTGGAAACTGTTGTGCTTCCTTGGGCTTAGCAGCACTTCGGTGAAACGGAGTGGACGTTTCAACAGGATTCAGCGTCAGCCCATAACCTCCTGCGGCCCATTGCGCTAAATTTCCAGAAACGTTTAGGGCTCTGCATCGCAGCCCAAGGAAGCCACTACGAACCCAGCTGAATATATGTTAACACAATACCTATTTAATAGTTGTGTATCTGGATTTTTTCTCAAATACAGTTCCTTAAAAAGTTATGATCAAAAATGTTTGTCCGGGTTATTTATTGTCACCCTGTAGTTCAAAACAATCCAGAAAATGGAGAAAAATCTATCTTATCTCAATTAGCAAACCATTTTCCACCACAATGCAAAAACGAATTGACTAATTTATGCACCCAGTTTAGTGACGTATTCGAACTCGAAAGCGAATCGATCACTACCAATAACTTCTACAAAGAAAAGCTAAGATTGAAGGACGATGAATTAGTCTACATAAAAAATTATAGAAACCCCCAAAGTCAAATAAATGATACAAGTACAACTACAATAATTAATCAACAATAAAGTAGTCGAACATGGCGAAAAAAAATGGCTGAAGAAAAAATGGCGATTAGTTAGTATTAATGGCGATCAAATTAATAAAAAAAACTGTTGTCGGATAAATTTCCGCTCCCTGGAATGGATGACATTTTGGATAAACTAGGAAGAGCAAAATACTTTTTATGCCCTGACTTAATGTCAGGATTCCATCAAATTGAACTAGCAAAATTTCAAGAGATATAACGTCTTTCTCAACAAGCAATGGCTCGTATCGCTTCACGCGATTGTCATTCGGCCTAAAAATAGCGACAAATTATTTCCAGAGAATGATGACTATATCAATTTCCGGATTAGAACCTTCTCAAGCTTTCCTTTATATGGGTGATTTAATAGGACAGAGCTAGACGATTCAGTGTTAACTCAAAACAAGTGTTAACTCAAAACAAAAATGGACTCCAACTTCCAGTTGATTATGTATCAAGCACGTTTACTTGGGGTGAAAGTAATAAAAGTGCAACCGAACAAGAATTGACAGCAATTAATTGGGCCATAATTTATTTCAGACCATACATTTATGGTAGACATTCACTGTCAAAACAGATCACAGACCATTAACATACTTGTTCTCAATGGTAAATCCAAGCTCAAAGCCAACGAGTATGAGACTTGACTTAGGAAGTGCGATCAGCATCTTTGGCGTCAGTAGGTCACCACCGGAAGCCTTTTTTGGTTTTAGCCCTCTAAAGCGAATGTTTCAGCTCTGTCTTCGTCGCTGCGAGCCCATCATCCCGATGAGTTTCTTATCTTGTTTCTGCTTGTTGGCGAAAGATTCTGGATGTACCTCAGCTGTGCATTTTCTTCCCGTTGGTGAAGAGCCTGATCGAGTGATCGGGTTGCTTCCTTGAAGCGTTGCTTTGAAACTGATGATCTGCTGTTTTGCCAATCACGACGCGTGCGCCTCTTTTCTCGCACGAGCTGATCGATTTGCTTATTAGATTTGTAGTATTTTTGACGGTCTACTTCCTTCCAATGAGGAGTAGAGATTTTAGCTGCCGCAACGAGTACTTCTTCCAAAGCGCTCGTAGTGAAGTTAATGTTCGATTCCATGCTAAACTCCGGGGCGAGTTCTATATGGGCACTCAATACTTGTATTTAAGCCATTTCGTGTTTAGCGTCGTCAGGCTATTTCCGAATATTCTTATATTCTTATTTGAAGAACCGTTAGAAGCACAGGTGAGTGGTTTGATGATAAGTCCGAGACTGCTTTGGGACTTATTATGTCTGGGTGCTTGCGTTAGTCGGTTGGCCAGTATGTGGGACTTCTAGGGGAAACATAGTCCAGTTTATTTTTCACATTTATAATTGCATTGAACAATTTCCTTACTTTGGGAGTCACTAGACGTGATCCCCAGTGCGTTTTTTTGGCTTTGAGTCTCCTGCGGCTATAAAACGATCCCCAACTTAATTAAAGAAGTCCATAAATTGTCCTTCCGAGATTGAGAAACGAGGAGGGCGGTAAACGGCAGCGATTGAAAGGATTCCATTGCTTGACCAAATTTGTATCGATGTGGCCTGCAAGAAGTTTGTTGCAAGCCTTTTGTGAAAATGGTGTTTAATGCGTTCTCTTATTAGAACTCCGCAATGATATTCGTAGATTTTGCATAGATCATTTGGACTGTTGTGCTACGAGAAGATGTATTACCATATTTTGGTTTTGAACAAGAGTTTGAATGGTCGTTTTCATGAATGACATAAGCTCCATCATACTTTGTTGATTGGTAAGCACCATAGTTTCCGTTTTGCTATGTGGCTGTTCTGGGGCCTGTTGAGCGCTTTGTGAAACAAGCTGAATTGGATTTTCCATTTCAGATCGTAGAGAATCGGTTAGAAGAAGCCGTTGGTGGTGTTTAGAGGACCCAATGAGGACCTCGCAGCTTTGGCGAAGAAGGTGTCTGGCGTAGTTTTTGACGCAAGGTACACATTTTGTGGATTTTGATTGCACGTTGCGGTCGCTTGACGCATGCGACTCTTCAACTCCGTGTACTTGCCTCCGCAGTTTCCACATTTCTTCACGGTACTTTTCTTATTGTAGTGCAGTAAGCGGAGTTGTGGGCGTCCCTTTTACTACCATTTGTAGGCCCTTACTGCTTTTCAGCTGGTACATGTAATAGTTTTTCTGAGCAATGTCCAGATATTTGGACACGATTCGGTAGTGCTCTTCAGTCTTGGTTTGCACCTTTGTTTCATGGATGTTCCCTTTGATAAGCTGGACAACATAAACGCATTCTTGCTTTTCTCTCTGATATAGATTGGAGGGGGCTTGGGTTTTTTGCGGTGCCTTGGGCTGGTTGGTTTTCCTCAACTTCCGCCAGTAGGGCAAATCTGTTACTAGTGGATCTGCCAGGTTCTTCGTCGATCTTCATGACGCGGTTAATTTTTGTTTTATTGCCTGCCGGATTACTCTGGGGGCTAAGCTTGCGGCTAATTTGGAGTAGCGATCCATTCCAGTCTGTGTGGCCGGGGCGCTTTGGCCATTTTCCGAAGTTGTTGTTCTTGTACTCGCTGTAGTCGTTGACGTCGCGGTACTTTGAATTGCAGTGGTTGTCGCTGTGGTTGCAGAAATTGTAGCACTGCTTATTGTTGGTGCGAAATAGCATGCGCTTACTTTGGATGTAACGATTCATTCCAGTCTGTGTGGCCGGGGCCGCTTCGCACTTTTCGAAGTTGTGTACACGCTTGTACACGCTATAGTCGTTGACGTCGCGGTGGTTGCAGTGGTTGCAGAAATTGTAGCACCAACTTGTTGTTGGTGCGAAATTTTTTTCCTATATTGGAGGGGGGGTCTTTCACTGCGAACTCCATGACGCGGGAGTCGGAGTGAGCAGAGCGGCTGAGCGAGACCGTGCCCTTTGGGTTTCCGCGATCACTAGAGCCGGGTTGCTCTTAATCGCCGATTTTTCCTCTTTTCCACTTTTCCGGTATCGTCGGTTGAAACGTAAGAGTAGAAGGCGTATCTTTGGTTAACTGAACTTCTACGCTCGTTCTTTAGATCTTTGCTCAATGAGCTCATTGCGAGCACTTATTTATTTAAAACAATGCACTAGTTTTGGTTTAGCACATCACAACTGTTATAAAAAGCTTGTCAGTTGCTCTTAATAAAATATGGTTCAGCGTCTTTTCGCATATCTTTCGTTATCCAGTTTCGTTACAGGCATCTCAAAAACCTTGGCCAAGGTCAAAAGACATTATTATTGGAAAGGTATGACTCGAGATACTACTGAGTAGATACGAAAATGTCCAAAATGCCAAAAATTAAAAGTGACAAGAAAAATAAAAACTCTTTTAACAATAACTGATACGCCAATTCAGTTCAAAAATTAAAAGTGACAAGAAAAATAAAAACTCTTTTAACAATAACTGATACGCCAATTCATGCTTTCGACAGGGTTATAACATAGTAGACACCACTACCCAGTTCTGAAAATGGAAATGAATATGCAGTAACATTAATTTGTGATTTGACTAAATATCTAGTCGCGATTCCAATTCCAAACAAAAATGCTAACACATTATTCTAAAAAACGGTCCAATAAAGACGTTCATTACGGACATGGGAACAGAATACAAAAATATAATTTATTTATTTATATTTATATTTATAATATATTTCTATAATAAATGATTTGTGCAAGTATTTACAATGTATAACATAACTGCAACCCACCAATTGCACACCACCACCAGACAGTTGGAACAGTCGAAAGAAGTCACAGAACTTTTAATGAATACATACGTTCATATATATCGGTTGATAAAACTAATTGGAACATATGGATCCAATATTTCGTTTATTGTTTCAACACAACACCATCCATGGCACATGACTATTGTCCATATGAACTTGTTTTCGGTGAAAAAAAGCAGTTTACTAAAACATTTTAATAGCACAGATAACATAGAACTTTGAACCTTATATTATGGATCATCCATATGCTAAAGAAATTAAATATAAGTTATAAATAGCTAAATAATAAATAAAACAAGAAAGGAAAGCTAACTTCGGGCGGAGCCGAAGTTGATATGCCCTTGCAGTTAAAACCGGATATATATCGCAAACATCGGATATAATTGGCCGATCCTTATGAGAATATGATAATATAACCCAATTTATTGTAATATAAAATCTAAAAAAAGTCCCAAATTTCTATCTTCAAAAGTACCAAAGTTGATATTTCTACCAAAGACCATTTCCGATCGTTCAGTTATATGGCAGCTATAAGATATAGTCAGCCGATTGTTATGAAATTTGGTAGGTCGGATCAACTGACCAAAAATATAATCTGTTCCAGCTTTCTATCTTCAAAAACACGAAAGTTGGGTCATTTCCGATCGTTCAGTTATATGGCAGCTATAGGATATAGTCGGCCGATCCTTATGAAATTTGGCATGTCGTAATGTTTTGCCAAAAATAGCTCTCATGTCAAATATAAACTCTATAACTCCAAAAACACCAAAGTTATACCATTTCCGATCAATCAGTTATATGGCAGCTATAGGAAATAGTCGGCCGATCCCGGCCGTTCCGACTTATAGACTGCGTGCAAAGGAAAGAAGGGTGGGTGCAAAGTTTCACGTCGATAGCTTTAAAACTGAGAGACTAGTTCGCGTAGAAACAGACAGACGGACAGACGAACAGACGGACATGCTCATATCAACTGAGGAGGTGATCCTGATCAAGAATATATATACTTTATAGGGTCGCAGATGTCTCCTTCACTGCGTTGCACACTTTTGGACAAAATTATAATACCCTCTGCAAGGGTATAAAAAGATAAAATTGTGTTAGAAGAAAATAAGAAAAGTAATAAAGAATTATATGATGAAACAAGAAAGCAAAGCTAACTTCGGGCGGAGCCGAAGTTGATATACCCTTGCAGCTAAAACCGGATATATATTGCAAACATCGGATATAGTTGGCCAATCCTTATGATTACATCATAATAAAACCAATCAATTACAATAAAAAATCGAAAAAAAAGTCCCAAGCTTCTATCTTCAAAAATACAAAAGTTGATATTTCTACCAAATACCATTTCCGATCGTTCAGTTATATGGCAGCTATAGGATATAGTCGGCCGATCCTAATGAAATTTTGTAGGTCGGATTAACTGACCAAAAATATAATGTGTACCAAGTTCTAGCTTTCTATCTTTAAAAACACCAAAGTTATACCATTTCCGATCAATCAGTTATATGGCAGCTATAGGATATAGTCGGCCGATCCTTACGAAATTTGGCATATCGTATTATTTTGTCAAAAATAACGCTCATGTAAAATTTGAACTCTCTAACACTAAAAACACCGAAGTTATACCATTTCCGATCAATCAGTTATATGGCAGCTATAGGATATAGTCGGCCGATCCGGGCCGTTCCGACTTATATACTGCGTGCAAAGGAAAGAAGGGTGTGTGCAAAGTTTCAAGACGATAGCTTTAAAACTGAGAGACTAGTTTGCGTAGAAACAGACAGACGGACAGACAGACGGACAGACGGACATGCTTATATCAACTCAGGAGGTGATCCTGATCAAGAATATATATACTTTATAGGGTCGGAGATGTCTCCTTTACTGCGTTGCACACTTTTGACCAAAATTATAATACCCTCTGCAAGGGTATAAAAATAAGAAACGTAAATATATCGGTAGGAGACAACGTCCTACTTAAGAATCAACAGGTCCTACTTAAGAATCACTTCCTTCTCTTTCTTTCAAGCGAACGGTCGTGTTTTTTTTGTGCGCACTGCGTTTATGACAAATATTGGTAAACCGGTGTTTACATACTTTGTGAAGTAAATCTTGTGAATATTAACATTCTTAAGATTATCGCCGTATCGCTTCGCGACTGCTGTGGTATATTTGGAGTCGAATTAATAATTTGTCAAAATTCTATTCCAAGCATAGCTCAGCTCTGCTTCTTCCCCGTCTTATCTATATCTCTGCATTTCTCTTTTGCACTCTTTCAAAGCTCCCGCTTCGGCTTCTTGTTTGGCACAGTGGTTCAAGGTATTGTGTTTTTTACCTTTTTAAATATTAATTTTTGTTTTATTAAATAATTAAAAAAAAAATAAATAAATAAAATGGAATTTAAACTGGTCTGTGCCATTAAGTCTTGTAACAAGACAATTTCCGCATCCCAGCCTGCCATCCATTGCCAAGTGTGCCGGTTTCACTGCATCAGTTTCGGATGCCATTTCCCGTAGGTCTGGGATACATTATTGTTGTGAAAATTGTCGTGCTGTGCAAATCGAAATGAGGTCGTTCATGAGACAGACCAAAAATGGATTTAAAGAGCTGATCACTGGTTTTCGTAGAATCAATGACCAGCTCTGTGCGCTTGACACTCAATTTAGTGGCCTTCAGCTGCTAAATGAGTCCACTAAGCGTAAGAAATCCGCTGTTTCTGATCCGCCTCAGCCTGCTCAGCCGACATTAATGCAGCCGCTTATATCTCTGGCCACCACAATGGCTAGAACTGAGAAAAATTCGTCAGAATTTCTCAGGGATAATGAGCAATTGTCTGATATGTCCGCCATGGCATCCCTTCAAGTGATGCCACAAGTCCTAGGGAACGAAACCCCCATTAGAGTCACCCAAAAGGGTATTCCACAGTCCGGACCACCGGCACCGACTGATGCTGCAGTTCTTGTACCTGCGACACCAAAACCCTTACAGGTGATTCCTCCATCGAAACATATATTTGTTTCTCGGCTTGCCCCTGATACTTCAGAGATTGATATCTCGGCTTATATCAAAGCCAAAACTAAAGCCGATATAAAGGTGGAGGACATACAAAAATTTAAATATAATTATACAAGGCGCACGTCTTCTTTCAAGATTCGTGTGCCCGCGCTGATGTTCAAGACGATTTGTTCTCCCAGTTTTTGGCCAGAGAATCTTTTCGTCCAAGAACATCAGCCTAGTTCCGTGAAAAAAAAAGTTAATAAACCAGTGGGAGTAAGACTTCCCAATATCGGAACCACTAACCAACACTCCACCTTTTCTTTGGCCACTAACCCAAAAAATTAGTTTCCTCACTAACTCTTACCTATCAGAATACTAGGGGGCTACGTAGCAAACTCCCCAAGCTATATTCTGATAGTTCTTTCTTTGCATCCCATATAATAGCATTTACAGAAACTTGGTTAAATCCGGAGATCTTTAGCTCCGAAGTTTTTCCAAGTACCACTAAGTGGTAAGTACACCACTTTTAGACGGGATCGATCTCAGCGAAGAGGAGGTGGAGTCCTCATTTCGGTAGACTCTACTTTTGCTTCTGAAGAGGTGAAATCCCAAGAGTTTGGTGACATAGAATTTATTTGCGTTAAAATCACTATGTCCGTGAAAGCTTTATACATTACATGTTCATATATACCTCCTATGTCTAACCGCCCACATATTGGCAGCATTTGTCCGCTATTCGATACGTCTCTAATCTTATGACGGATCGTGACCAACTCGTAACGGTGGTCGACTTTAATATCCCAGAATTAAAGTGGTCCAACGTCGATAACTCACCATCTTTGTCACTTATAACTTACAAGGACTTCACCGCGGGCATGTTTGACATGTCCCTAGGTCAGATCAATCATGTTAGAAATTCGCTAGGTCGGCTCTTAGACTTATGTTTTGTATCTGATCCTGATGGTAGCGCTCTCTCCAGAGCTTTTCCCCTTTCAACCCCAGAGGATCCATATCACCCCACGCTGGAGGTCTCAATCGAAACCACTCCTGGTATCGATCAGATCAGTCCCCGAGCATGGTAAATAAGATTCGCTGTTTCCGTAAAGCTGATTTTCAGAAACTTAATAGCCTTATCCATACATTTGACTGGTCTGATATTCTGGAGTGCACTGATCTTAACGTCACTTTAGAAAAATTTTATTTTACTTTAAATAAATTTTTTGACTCATGTGTGCCTTGGAAATGTCCGTCCGCTTCAACAAATCCTCCTTGGTTTACAAGGTGCCTTACTAACTTGAAAAATAAAAAAAATAAGCTTTTACTTAAATATAAAAAAACCTGCAGTAGTGTTGATTTCTCAAGATACCTACTAGCTCGGTCGAATTTTACCGTGCATAACGCTGAATGTTATAGGAATTATATTGACCGCTGCCGGATTCAATTTACTCAGAATCCAAAGCAGTTTTATAATTTTGTAAACACTAAGCGTAAACACGTATCTTTTTCACCTCTGCTTACGTTTGAAAACTCCTCTGCGACTTCGGATCAGGCCATTGCCGATCTATTCGCAGAATTTTTTCAAACAACTTATTCTCCTCCTAAATTGACTGATCAGCCTTACGCATATAACATTCAAGCAGCAAATCTTATTTTCTGTCCGTTTTTTTCTGAGAACAACTTATTATCTGGTCTTTTAAGGGTAAAACCCATTTATTCGCCAGGCCCAGACGGAGTACCACGCTGTGTCCTAAAATACTGCGCCAGGGCTCTGTGCAAACCTCTTCTAAGACTTTTCAACTTATCTTTGGAAACCTCGATTTTTCCCCTTAAGTGGAAGGAATCATTTATAATTCCCCTACATAAAAAAGGGAAAAAGTCCGAGGCTGCCAACTACAGAGGCATCTTTAAGTTGTCGGCAATTCCAAAGTTATTTGAAAAATTAATTACCCCTCATTTGCAACATTTTTGCTCTTCGATTATCACTCCTTGTCAGCATGGCTTTATTAAGCGTCGCTCCACCACCACAAACTTATTGGAGTTGACATCCTTTGTCATAGATGGCTTTTGTAAGGGATATCAAACCGATGTAATTTACACAGACTTCAGCAAAGCATTTGATTCAGTTAATCATTCACTCTTGTTGAGTAAACTGAATATGCTGGGTTTTCCTAAAGACCTCTTAACGTGGATCTCCAGCTACCTAGATGGAAGGACACAAAGAGTCTTATTTAAAAACATACAGTCCCGTCTGGTCCGTGCTACATCCGGCGTCCCTCAAGAAGTCATCTTGGCCCGTTATTATTTACGCTTTTTATAAACGACTTGCCTCCTGCTTTAACGAACTCTCTAGTTCTTATGTATGCAGATGATGTAAAGCTTTGTCTTCAGTACAAATCCATCTCTGCCCAATGCAGTCTTCAGTCTGACCTTGATAACTTTCAAAAATGGTGTTTGGTTAATGATCTAATACTTAATGGATCAAAATGCAAGCATATGTCTTTTTATCGTTCTTGCCCTCTGCAAGCTACGTATTCCATTAATGGGATTGCCTTAGAAGAAATTAACCCAGGTTAATGATCTCGGCATCCTATTAGACATAAAACTTAAATTTGCCGACCATATTTCCTTAATGGTTAATAAGGCTTAAGGAATCCTTGGTTTTATTAAAAGGTGGTCATAAGAATTTAATGACCCCTATATAACCAAAACTTTATTCATTTCTTTGGTCCATCCTATACTGGAGTACGGTTCATGTGTCTGGAGTCCCCAATATGGAGTACATAAGGACCGCATAGAATCCGTACAAAAGAACTTTTTAATATTTGCACTTAGAGGTCTATACTGGGATGCAAATCTTCAGCTTCCATCCTACAGTAGCAGACATTAACTTGCTAATAAACTTACCTAGCTTAACAAATCGTAGGACAATGCTCGGTGTAGTTTTTCTACATAACCTGATTAACGGGGATAGATAGCCAGCATTTACTAACACGCTTGAATTTCAACATTCCTAATAGAAGGACTCGAAACTTTAGTCCTCTGTTCCTTAGCCGTTGTAGTTCGACATATGCACTGAATTACCCTTTTAGGGTATTATGTTCGAACTACAATGGTCTCTACTCTATTACATCTCTTTCCTGTCCCTCTAATTTAAAATATAGAATTTAAAATTTCCTTACTAACTCCTCTTATCTTAACAAATTTCAATTAGCTTAATTTGTACTAAAAAATCGTTTCTCGAGCGCCCCTCGGTCGTCTGGGCCTCTAAGCTTTATGATGAATACAGGAATGCTAGCTGATGCTCTTATTGATGCACAAGCCATTTCCAAATTCTGAAAGACCGCGAAAAAACAAAAGAAAAAAAAGAAAAAAACAAGAAAGGAAAGCTAACTTCGGGCGGAGCCGAAGTTTATATACCCTTGCAGTTAAAACTGGATATATATCGCAAACATCGGATATAGTTGGCCGATCCTTATGATTACATCATAATAAAACCAATTAATTACAATAAAAAATCTAAAAAAAAGTCCCAAGCTTCTATCTTCAAAAATACGCAATTCAAAATGAAAGAAAAATTGTTTTCCTTAATAAAAAAAAAAGGAACAACGTTTAAAACAAAATACTAACAAATATATTTTTATACCCTTGCAGAGGGTATTATAATTTTGTCCAAAAGTGTGCAACGCAGTGAAGGAGACATCTCCGACCCTATAAAGTATATATATTCTTGATCAGGATGACCTCCTGAGTTGATATGAGCATGTCCGTCTGTCTGTCTTTCTGTTTCTACGGTTTCTATTTTTGGTAGTTAATCCGACCTACGAAATTTCAGAAGAATCGGCCGACTATATCCTATAGCTGCCATATAACCGAACGATCGGAAATGACCCAACTTTCGTGTTTTTGAAGAAAGAGAGCTGGAACTTAGTACAGATTTTTGGTCAGTTTATCCGACCTACCAAATTTCATAACGATCGGTCTATTTTATCTCATAGCTGCGATATAACTGAACGATCGGAAATGGTATTTAGTTAAAATACCGACCTTGGTATTGTCTGTCCGTCTGTCTGTCCGTTTCTACGCGAACTAGTCTCTCAGTTTTGAAGCTATCGTCTTGAAACTTTGCACACACCCTTCTTTCCTTTGCACGCAGTATATAAGCCGGAACGGCCGGGATCGGCCGACTATATCCTATAGCTGCCATATAACTGATTGATCGGAAATGGTATAACTTCGGTGTTTTTAGAGTTGGAGAGTTCAAATTTTACATGAGAGCTATTTTTGGCAAAATAATACGACATGCCAAATTTCATAAGGATCGGCCGACTATATCTTATAGCTGCCATATAACTGAACGATCGGAAATGACCCAACTTTCGTGCTTTTGAAGATAGAAAGCTGGAATTTGGTACAGATTATATTTTTGGTCAGTTAGTCCGACCTAGGAAATTTCATTAGGATCGGCCAACTATATCCTATAGCTGCCATATAACTGAACGGTCGGAAATGGTATTTGGTAGAAATATCAACTTTCTTATTTTTGAAGATAGAAGCTTGGGACTTGTTTTAGATTTTTTATTTTAGTTAATTGGTTTTATTATGATATGTTCATAAGGATCGGCCAACTATATCCGATGTTTGCGATATATATCCGGTTTTAACTGCAAGGGTATATAAACTTCGGCTCCGCCCGAAGTTAGCTTTCCTTTCTTGTTTAGATTTTTTATTGTAATTAATTGGTTTTATTATGATGTAATCATAAGGATCGGCCAACTATATCCGATGTTTGCGATATATATCCGGTTTTAGCTGCAAGGGTTTATCAACTTCGGCTCCGCCCAAAGTTAGCTTTGCTTTCTTGTTTTAAATACACATAGTTTTAAACATATACATTTACACATACATATTAACAAAAATCCCTTCAGTACCATACCTCAAGGATTACTCAAGGAATCGTCTAGGTACTAGCACTAACCATACAGCATATAGACAACCCATTTCATACAACGAAAATGGACGCGAAAATTTCTTGCGACAGGCCCCAGCAGGCCCCAGAGCGGATTTCTTACGCTCTCTTACGCTCATCGTTCGTTCATCGTACGCTCATTCTCGCATTAAATGTTTTCTGTTTCTCAGTCTCTAAACGGAGCGCGATGAAGAAGGTTGGCCTGCGCTTCGGTTGATCTTTGTATGTATGCGTGTCACACATTCACATACACGGGTGTATGTGTGCGTGCGATTTCGTTTCGAAGCCAGCGCACAAAATTTGGATTTTTCTTACTTTTCAGGCTTGCTACCCTAACAAAATTCGGGTATTCGTATTTGATGAAATGACAAAAGAAATTATATTATTTTTTCTATTATTTCAGCATACGCTTTTAATTTATTTAAGAATAAGATTAAGTGTTAGTAGTAAAATGTTTTCTGTATATATATTTTTACGAATCATTAAAAATTAATATACTGAGAAAGTGTCAGAGTATATTTCAGTCGGAGTCACTTAAAACGCCGATTGCTTTTAAGTTTTTGTTGTTCTGCAAGAGGCTTGTGCATGCCTTTTTTTAACGATGGAATGATTTTTAGGGGAGGGTGAAGACACGAAAACAGCTGATGGAATTGTTTACCTTTTTTGTTTACAATTTTTCAGGCACTTGTTATTAATTTGGGTTATTGTGAGATTTAATTAAATTATTGTCGTTAATTTAATAATTTCCTTATATATTTTGGAACTTTCAAAAAGTCGCCGCTCGAATTTGTTACAGATATATATACATATATTTATATATTTACATTGGTTTTCTGATACCTCTTGCAGAACAACAAAAACTTAAAAGCAATCGGCGTTTTAAGTGACTCCGACTGAAATATACTCTGACACTTTCTCAGTATATTGATTTTTAATGATTCGTAAAAATATATATACAGAAAACATTTTACTACTAACACTTAATCTTATTCTTAAATAAATTAAAAGCGTATGCTGAAATAATAAAAAACATAATATAATTTCTTTCGTCATTTCATCAAATAACGAATACCCGAATTTGGTTAGGGTAGCAAGCCTGAAAAGTAAGAAAAATCCAAATTTTGTGCGCTGGCTTCGAAACGAAATCGCACGCACACATACACCCGTGTATGTGAATGTGTGACACGCATACATACAAAGATCAACCGAAGCGCAGGCCAACCTTCTTCATCGCGCTCCGTTTAGAGACTGAGAAACAGAAAACATTTAATGCGAGAATGAGCGTACGATGAACGAACGATGAGCGTAAGAGAGCGTAAGAAATCCGCTCTGGGGCCTGCTGGGGCCTGTCGCAAGAAATTTTCGCGTCCATTTTCGTTGTATGAAATGGGTTGTCTATATGCTGTATGGTTAGTGGTACTAGTATTGCCACCCGAGGAATCCTCGGGGTATGTTTCATACAAACCATCAAGGAATTTCCATAGAAGAGTTCCTCGCATCGAGGAATTCGAACAACTAAAGGAATACTGCAGGATTCCTGCAGTTATTCGAAGAGCATTTCAAAGTAAATACCCCAGGGATCCTTTGGGGTATACTCTCAGGAATCTTTGAGGAAATACCCCAAGGAATCCCTGGGGTATTCTCTGAGGAATCTTTGAGGAAATACCCCAAGGAATCCCTGGGGTATTCTCTAAGGAATCTTTTAGGAATTTCACCCCCCCCCCCCCTTTTCGCCATTCAATAAAAAATAATTCAAAAAAATGAAAAATTTTTATTATTTTTATTATTATTATTATTACAAATTATTTTTATTATTTATTTATTATTACTAAATACTAATTATTATTAATTACTAATTATTTATTTTTTTTTGTTTTTTATTGTTATTATTTATTATACACGTCAAAGCGTGCCCAACACTTTCTCCGGCGGTTTCCCTGGATCTATGGTGGATCCTGTATATATATATACTATCTGTAAATAAAATAAACAGAAATTAGATATCACTTACATTATTTGTAATTAAAATACATACCAATCAAAACTCCAAAAAAATTTGGAAACGCCTTTAATCTCTTCTTCCCACTTACTCCGTCAATATTGTAATGGACGATCAGGTCCTCCACGAAAATATATTTTAACGACTTTGTAAGGGGTCCGCGCTTCAATATATTCGTCACTGCGGTGGTCTGCAAAAATTAATAGGTATTAAACATTTTTTTATATTTAATTTATAAATATTATACTTACACATTCTTCCTTCATGCCGCGGCCTAAGGCGAATTCTAACGCTGCCAATGCCTCGTCGGTGGGAATTGGGAATTCCATAATGACAGCATTTCTGGTGGCCTTGCTAATAAATAAGTTTATTATATGCACTACTCACCAGAATTAGTTATTATCACCAGGTCACTTAAATGTTTTTTAAAAAATTTAACTTCTAACGCAACAAACAAACGCGTGTAATTCATATGCAACTTGACATCAAATGCAAAGAGAAGGGGAGAGGCAAGACAAAACCGAAAATTGACAACCGATAATTCTGGCGCGCGCCAGGGTATAGTCGACCAACGCAATGCCTTGTAATTAGAATCGCACAAGGAAAATAATAAAACATGAACATTCATTGGGTTTTCGACACCGATTTTTTTTCTCTCCCTTCCCTCCATCTACATCTCTCTAATTGCCTCTCTGTCGTTGCCTCTGCTCCGAAACTATGACGTAGAAGCTGCGAGAATCATTGTCGAAAACCGAAAGCAGGTAGAAGTTTCGTTTCCCCTTTCGTTTCGGACTTGAGTAAACGAAGCCCATGCAATTTGTTTTTGTTTTTCGAACATGTCGCCAGGAAACGTCGGGGTAAGGAATTTTGGTACTGAAGGGATAATATAAACTGTATATCTGTATACAGTTACTTCTGTATATATTTACTTGCCGTACCCGGACGTGTTTCTTCGATCGCTCTTGCCAGTTTGGAATTATTTTCGATCTTGAACTCATGCTTTCTCCTTCCGCGACAAGTGGAAATATAACGATTAATCTCTAAAAATAAATCGACTTAATAAGTTCATTGAACTATTTATTTCCAATTTATACATTTAATCGGTTAAAGTTATCTCTGTTGCGCTTTAATTATATTCTTTAACAAAATTCTCTCCGAGCTGTACTCTCTGGACGTAACCCGTTACATCAAGTTACTGTGGATTTATTAAATGGTCTGGAGGAGGACACAATGAACGGATAAATGACCTTATCAACAAGAAAATTGGCCTGACATGGTCTTGCATTGCTTGTAGAGGAATTGAGTCAGAGATGCGGACTTTTATGGTTTCCTAGATGTCCGCAAGCGATTCTCGGCCCTTAATGAGCAATTCCTTGCTCTTGAAACTCATTTCTTTGGGCTAAAGTTGTTAAGCGCATCCCCCAGACAAAAAATTCCGAACAATAACCTGCTGACTGCTAAATTACTGAATACCCCTACATCCCATACTGTACAAGTCGATGAATTTTCAACACCAAACATTTTACCGTCGCCTACTTGTCTACCTACTTATGCTGTTTCAGTACCAAGGGACTTGATGAGCCTTCCTTCAGGGCACTCTAATATTTATCCCTTGCAAGAAGCGATCAGCGTACCGAGTACAAATCTCGAGCCACCTCTCATCTTGGAGCCTCCATCGTTGGACATCGTTGGACAACCCCCATCGTTGGACAACCTACCCTCTGGTCTTGCTATGATGTCTCCAAGGCCTCTGGTTGGTGTGGCGGCTGAAGTTAGAGCTTCTGGACTTACGCTGAGGGCGGTTGCTTTTCGTAAGGCCATATTTGTCTCTCGGCTTATGCCGGATGCCACTGTTGATGATGTCAGGAGTCACCTGTTAAACTATCTTAAGGTAGCTCCTAATAAAATAGCTGTTTTTAAGCTTAACTTTAAGCAAAAGCGTTCTATTTCTTCTTTTAAAATAGTCCTTGAAAAAGTACTTGATCCTGTAGCTTGGCCTGAGCACAGTATCATTCATGAATTCCTAGCAAAAGACGCTCAGAATCCTAGCCCTGCAGAAACTGCTTCAAAAAACTGAATAACATAGAATTTTCCTGCTGCTATCAAAACGTTAAGCTGAGCTATTCTGGGTAAGCTGAGCAAATTTTTTACAAAGAGTTCTTCTTTTGATTTTTATGCTATCGTGCTTACTGAAACTTGGCTTAACTCCTCTGTCTCTGATTATGAAATTCTTGTTTCCAAATTTATAGTGTTTCGATTGGATCGTCCAACTTTTGCAGGTGGTGTCCTCACTGCTGTTAGTAAGGAATACCTTTCTGAAATTATTCCTTTCCCGAACGAGTTCGGAATGGAGTTCATTGCGGTGAAAATTTTAACTGGCTCGTCTCATATTTTCCTGACCTGTTCCTACATTCATCCCATGGCTAAAGATATTGTGTACTTTCACCATATTGATGCCATTAGGTCTGTTTTTTTCGTGATTTAATCCTAATCATGGGAGATTTCAACCTTCCCATCATTTTCTGGATCCCGTCTGAGGTAGACAATTCCTTGCTTTCCAGTTGTCATAATAACTTTATAGATGGTGTTTAGGTGAGGGGCCGTGGTGCCGCTCACCTGAAGAGCGCATCCGCGCGGAAGAGCGCACCCGCGCTGAAGAGTGCTTCCACACTCGCCCCTCTGTGCCCTCTCTTCTCGCTCGTTTGGTTGTCGTCGATCTCTTTTTGTACTAGTTTTTAAGTTGTCAATTCGATGTACGCAGCCAATAAAGCTGAACGCGCTTCTTTTGTAAATTATTGAAGACGCCCCCGACTTTTAATTTCATCCCCATTTCTGGAGTCTTTTGCGGAACCAACGCCCCCTACACATTTTGGTCCTTCGAGCCGGATATCAGGATATTCAGGATATTTTGGATACTAGGATATCGTCCACCAGCAGTCCAGGCATTGTTCCGCCCAAAAGATAAGTACGAAATTTTTTCCGTCTCCGTCTCTCTGCCGGTCTTCAGCAGTGGTCCGAACATTAAATTTCGTTCACACTGCTGCAAGATTGTTTTTCCCTCCGTGTCAACTCCAAGTCCGAGTTTTCCGACACCACGGCAGCTTGAGACTTTTCTAAGACAAAAAATTACAAAATTTTCCATCCATCTCCGTTGTGTGTGCCTCGCCATATTCCTCGCCGTTTTTTGGCCTTTCCGTTATCCGTTCGCTCGCCAACGGTCGAGGCATATGTACATGCATACACACATACATTGTGTTTAATGCAATTAATCCGCAAAAAAAAAAAAAAATCGGCAAACAGTGAACCAGTGAACAGTGAAAGTGTGTGGTGAAAAAAAAAAAAATATATATATATATAAAAATAAAATAGCATAATTAATATTGGCCAGCCGGTGTGAAGTGGTTCCGGGAATCTCCAAGTTCACCGAACAGTCCGCCGCTGTCGTAATATTGGTTTTTCATCCCAAATTTTTTACACCACATAACTTTTCCGTTTCCGCAGTTACATATTACCGACGCTCCACTGTGCCAACATATGCCCACATGCCCTTACATATATCCGTACCTGCATGCATGTCCATATATTTTCTGCCTCCAGTTTCAGGAAATATATAACTGATAAAATTTAACCTATACAGTCCACTTATCGACGTTCCACTGTGCCATCATATGCCCCACATGCCCTTGCCCTACTTGCATGCATGCCCATATATTTCTCAATATTTTCTGCCTCCAATTTCAGGAAATATATAACCAAACAATAAAAAAAAAATCAATTAATTATAAATTTATTTATTTATAATTATAACTACAAAAATTTATTTAATTCGTATTTTCCGTCCGAGCAAAGGGCCAGGGTTTTTAATTCACCTTTCCGGCCACTCAATAATTAAAGTCGAAAATTTAATTATCGAAAAAAAATTATAATTAAATAATTTAATTGTCGATTTTCTTTCTGAACCTAGCCGCGGTTTCAATTCCACCGTTCCAGCTTCGGGTTACTTAACCTCCATTGATTAAAAATTGAAATTTTCAACTCGACCTGTCTGTTTCCATAATAATTAAATCCACCAATTAGGCAAAAATTAATTTTTTTTTTTTTTTTCTCGGTGTTCAATCCAAGCCAAGGTCAAAACCACCTTTCCGGCTCCGCAAATTCGAAAATAGTCAGGAATTGAATATTTACGTACGAGCCATACTGGTCGAAATATACATACATATATAGACAGTCATCAATTATTTTTCCGAACGATCACGAATTTTCCGGGCCTTGTCCATTTTCCGTTCCGTCATTTTCCTAACGCTGCTTCTACTCCGCATCTGGCAACATCCGCCTAGAAAGTTTCTCCCACATTCGAATTGTGTCGCATCCGACGTTCCTCTCGACATCGGCGCTTCTAATTCCCACTTGGCCTTGCAATTGCAATTCGTCCGCGATCTCACCGGTCTCATCACATTAGTGACCGGCTACCGCTTCGTACGAGGCACCCATTGCGCGCGTCAGTCGACAAGTTCTGACCATCGAATTGGTGTCTGAGAATGCCCACGGGAGACGACCAAAAGCCACGTCCGATCCCAGCCATCCGTTTGGACAGATCTCAATCCGCTTCTCCGCGGACGCCTCTTTAAAAGCCTAAGGCGTACAGTGCCATTCCAAGGGCAAAGAGTGACGAATCCGTCAATACAATCCCCGGTCCTTCACAGAGGCAGACTCGTTCCGTTGCAAAAATGGCTCAAAGTGCGGTCGACGTGGCGCTGAAAAAGTTCATCGCAACAACGGATCGAATTAGCCAATTTGAGGCTAACATAAATACTCCGGGCGCCAGAGAAGATTTCGCCAGAGAAACAAGTGGAGACGCCCACGCCATTGTCTCTAAGGCTCCGCTTACCCATGAGGGGTTTGTCGTCGCTTGGCAAAGCCTCACAGACCGCTTTGAGAACCGGCGGCTACTGGTCAATAGCCAGTTGAAAATCCTTTTCAACCTCCAGGCTATTTCTCAAGAGTCCGGGGTCGCGCTGAAGGAGCTCCAAGCCACCATTCAGAGTTGTCTGACAGCCATAGCAAAGTCCGCCATCAATGTTGAGGCTTGGGACTGCCTCCTGGTGTTTATGATTTCGTCAAAGCTCCCCAAAGTCACACTTTCCATGTGGGAGAAATCCGTTCATAACAAGGCCGAAATTCTAACATGGAAGGAATTAGACAACTTCCTGACAGAGCGCCATCGCACTCTGGAAGCGATCGACGACGTCAGACCTAGTGGCTTCGGGCAACTTCCGCCAAGGTCGGGAACTCCTACTGCCCCTGCTCGAAGGCTCACTTCATACGAGACTCGAGTGGTTCCGGGCCAAAAGGGCTGCGATCTCTGTTCGAGGGAGGACCACCCCATTCGCTTATATCCGCGTTTCCTAGAAATGGATGTAAATGGGCGCTCTGACTACATAAGGAGGAAGCAGTTATGTTTGAACTGTTTTGCCCGAGGGCACCAGCAACGAGACTGCACGAGCGCTCATACCTGCTTCACATGTCACAGCCGACACCACACCCTTCTGCACCGCGGCAATCCGTTCGCCACCGCTCCAAGTCCGCCTACGACAGCAAGGGCTCGACCCGCACAGACTGCCAGAAGCACAAACAGCTCAGAGGACCAGTCGGATGTGCAGGTGTGTTTCGCTTCCGGGTCAGGAGCCTTCCTACTAGGCACGACCCTTATCAACGTGTGCCATTTGGGGTGCAGCTTCCAGGCACGAGCTCTGATAGACTCAGGGTCCGAAGCGACCTTCATAACGAAACGACTGTTCAACCTCGTCAAACCACCCTTCAAGACGATTCAAGCCCAAGTTTCCGTCCTCAATCAGACCATTTCCGCGCAGTCTACTAAATTGTGCCATTTTTCCATTCGGTCGCCGTCAAGACCCGGGCTACAATTAGAGACTGCGGCTTACGTTCTTCCGCAGTTGGCAGGAAATCTGCCATCATATCCGTTTTCGCGAGATCTTCTCAAGGGGCTGCCCGAGGGGCTACAAACAGCTGCCCTGGCGGACCCCAACTTCTTTGAGAGCTCCCAGATCGATGTGTTATTGGGAGCTGACATTCTTCCGTCCATTCTCCTCTGTAATTCCAAGGCTAACATCTGCGGGTCGCTTCTCGGTCAGGAGACCATTTTTGGATGGGTGCTGACAGGCCCATTGTCTCCAGCAAACCCCCGCAGCGTGTCTGTTTTTTCCGCACGAGTTGCCCGCAGCCTCGGTGACTCACTGGTTCAGGGTTTCGATTCAGGATGCGAGCACAACTCTGTCTCGACTCCTTCTTCGATTTACACATCGCATCACGCTGCACGGTGGCAATCAGTTGATGATCCGACTGATCCGGGATCCGACTGAAATTCTGGATTCCAAGGTCATATTCAGCACGATGTCGCCACGCCCACGCAACGCCCAGTCACTGGAGAGCAGATGTACTCGAGGTACACAATCCTACCGATGCCGAGTCTGCAATGGGATCCATCCATTGAAGAGGTATCGGCGCTTCTTACGCCTTAGTGCCGAAGAGCGGCTCCGAGCGGTTCTCGTGAACCGCTATTGCTCCAGCTGCCTGGCCCACGAGCACTCCGACGGATCCTGTCGGCGTGGGGACGGCTGTAAGACGTGTGGTCAGGATCACCACACGCTGCTGCACCCCGTGAACAAGGAGCACCGGTCACCGCCCGCGGGAGACAGTACCCGGGGTGTCTCGCTCTCTCGTCGGCCGTCATCCTCCAACTCCCGGCGCGGTTCGGGTGTTTCTCGCCCTGCGTCCGCCATTTTCCGGCACTCACAAGCCGATCCACGGCCGCCGACTTCCCGACTAGGCAATTTTCCGCCTCTCCTCGAAGGCCCTCGCAGGACGCGGTCGCTGCGCCCACCCTATCGTCGCTGCTGAACCGGAACAGCGACAACACCGGGACCCGGATCTTCGACACGGGGGCCTTCATCGACCCGTGTACGCCCTCTAGCTGCAGTGACGCATAGCTAGCGACGAGGGATCTGTTGCAACCCGAGCGATTGCAAGGGGGGGAGGATGTTTACGTGAGGGGCCGTTGTGCCGCAACTTTAAGAGCGCACCCGCGCTGAAGAGCGCACCAGCACTGAAAAGCGCACCCGCGATGAAGAGCGCATCCGCGCACGCCCCTCTTTGCGCTCTCGCTCCTTCGTCGGCCGTCGTAGATCGTATTTTTTCTATTACTTTTGCCTTGTTTTCTTTCTAAGTTAAGTTTTTAATTCGATGTACGCAGCCAATAAAGCTGAACGCGATTCTTTTGGAAATTACTGAAGACGCCCCCGACTTTTCATTTCATCCCCATTTTCTGGAGTCTTATGCGGAAACAACGCCCCCCTACAACCAAAAGGAGTTAGACAAAGTTTATAAGGATTCAGTTCCATCGCTTTCAACAATAATATAGTGGACTGCTAAATTTCAACGCGGGCGGACAAGCATTTTTGACGATGATCGCCCGGGTCGTCATAGAGAGGTGACCTCTGGGGCACTGCGAGCAAGACGAATGTCCGAACTATGCAAGCTTTCGAAAATAGAGCCCTTCGAATCGCCACTGGGGCCCACGTCTATCATGACAATCGCACCATCCACGAGGTTCTTAATTTCCCTTGGGTCAAGGACGAGATACAAAGAAGCAGCGCACGTTACATGCAGAGGCTTTATAATCACCCGAACCGGTTGGCCAGCTCCCTGCTGGACAACAGCGAGCAGCCCAGAAGACTAAAAAGGACACACCCGCTGGACCTCCCCTTACTACTCTAATTTATTTCTACCATATTAATATTTAAAATTATCTATAATTGAAGTTTACGTGATAACATTTAATGGTTGTCCCTAATGGACAATTTTAAATAAATATTACCCTGCTATTACAAAAAAAAAAAAAAAATAGAGAGGTGATAACATATTATATCAAAATCCAATTCCACTGAAAAATAACTTCATAAATAAAGTTTTTTATACCTGAATTATTGTTCAAGCTATATCAAATGACAAAGCAATGATAATGGAGGAAACGCACTGTCGAGCACACCGCGAACACTGTCTAGCACACAAATCCATGCTATTGGTATTCATGTTGTAGGCTGTGTTATTGGCCAAATGAAAAACTAAAACTGAAATATCCCGATCCCTTTGAAACTTGGTATGTCGTATTGTTTTGCCAAATTTTTTGATGAAAAATGAAATGCGTAGTTGTTTCTTTCCAAAAAAAAATTATTTTTGTGGACTGTATACAAGCTGCGTGTTCTCGGATTCGCTGCTAAAAAATAACTGACTTATTTACTATATGCGACGCATCGGCACAATGCGAATAAAGCTGTGGTCGGCACTCAATACATTCATATGATTTTAACGCATTAGTATTAGTAACGAATAGCAGAAATTTCAGCAGAGATTTTTCCGATGCCTGCGAATTGAAAAGCTGGGAAAAATAACTAATACATAAGAAATGACGACGCGTTGATCTGCGTTGCCATGGTAACTTGGTATACATATTTTAGGTAGAAACATGGATGTTGCTCAGCCGTTCAGAAACATGAATATCAGTCACATTGTCAATGAAGATCTGTGCGCGTTTTCTTCGTAGTGAATCTTCTGAGGGCTGCTAGAAATTCCTCTGTGCTAACGTCAGTGGCGAGAACCAGATGTAGTGACGAGGCACACAAAAAGGCATATATATCCCTTTGACTTTTAAGCATTGCGACCCTTTTGATCCTTGAGAATTATTGGTTCAGCGTAATCACATCAAGAGTTGACAAAGGGAAGCGATTGTGTGATTCGGATACTTGGCAAAACGGCCATGAATTGGTACGTAATATAATGCCTTTGACGAAAGCGTCTGATCCAGTTGTGTTTGACCTACCTTATGAGTTTTCGTTCACCAATTATACAATAACGTTGACAAAATATTCCAAATAGTGCCGATATGCCTGGGTTTAATTTTACCCAGTTCTCGTGTTCCAGGATCAGCTTCGTAATGCGGTGAGCCTACGGCAGCACTATCGGGTGTTTGACTTCTTTCGGTAGTTTAGATTGTCTCAAACGTCCGCCAACTCGTAATAGGTTTTCTAAACCAGTAAACGGTGGAAGCTTTGATAACTGCGACCTACTAGTTGTGCTGCCTTGATCTCGTCAAAAGACAGTGTAGTAGATTCTGCTCGTTTTCGTGGCTTCTTCAGTCGTCTTATGCATGATGGTCTGAAAAATTGAAAAAAGCTACAGAGTTTTGTACCTTTGTCATGTACTCGTCATCGTTGAGTAGCCATGGAGGCCCGTTCCACCACAGGTGAGATTCCAGTTGATGCGCAGTCGGCGGGGTTCCCCTTTGAGCCTCCGAGTCCCAATCGAGATCCAACAGCCATAGCATTTGGAACATGATTTTAAATTGTACCACAATTGGCGATAGTAGGCCAAGTGGTTCAAAAATACATGCAACATCTGAGAGGATTTGCCTTTAGTGGATTCCAGTAAATTCCAAAAACTTTTACTGAAGCTTCCACACGTTCGTTTCCGATCCTGACAGCGTCTCTGGATTCGGGTTTACATATTCGTGATGAATTGTATACCCACTTGTCAAGGTCCAATTGGGGGTGTGGCATCAGTTTTAATAGCTCATTCTTATTTGCTAGTAAGTCATCTTCGCGGTTCGCTCCAGTGAGTATATCGTCGAAGTAGAAGTCCCTCGAATGAATTCTCGATGCAGTTGGATATTCATTTCTGTGATCCTGTGCCAGCTGGTCCCATAGCCTTACAGACAGATATGGCGCACAAGCTGTTCCATAAGTTACAGTGCGTAGCTGGTAGCGCTTCAAAGACGCAGTTGGATGTTCGCCATATGATTCTTTGGTAGTTTTGGTGATCAGTGCTTACCCAAACTTGGCGAAACATTTTGACAATGTCTGCGGAGAATACGTTCCTATACATTTTGAAGCGGCGGCAAACGGTAAAATCATTGCGCTGAATGATCGGCCCTACGTGTAGTGTTTTATGCCTAGGCTAGCCTAGTCTCCGCTCGGATTCTCTTAAGCCGTCTCCAGCAATTTCCGACCGATGAAGTCCGCCGCTGGGGACTAAAAAAGGTGGGCGATCCAAGACCACATGCTCCGCCGTTTCGTCTACCCACATTCTGGACACCTTGAGTCATCATCGTGTCCAAATTTGAAGAGGTAGCTCCTGAAGCAACCTTGGCCGCTGATAAACTCCGTGAGCAAGAAATTTACCTCTCCGTGACTTCTTTGGAGCCATTTCTCAAGGTCGGGGACCAGTTGGTGGGTCCAGCGTCACCATCGTCGTTGCCACTTCTGGATGCTCGTTGCTCTTGAGCTCATTTTTAGCTGACGGCGTGTCGCTGCCGGAGCTTGCCCGCTCAGAGCTACTAGAATTTTTGAAATGGCTTGTGTACATCAATAAGAGCATCAGCTAGCATTTCCGTATTCATCACAACGCTTAGAGGCCCAGACGACCGAGGGGCGCTCGAGAAACAAATAATTAGTATATATTAAGCTAGTTAAAATTTATTAAGCTATGTGGAGTAAGTAAGAAAATTAAAAATTCTATACTTTATATTTGAAGGACAGGAGAGAGATGTTATAAAGCAGAGACCTTTGTAGTTCCAACATAAGACCCTAAAAGGGTCGTGCTGTGCATATGCCAACAGCATCCCCGTATCTACATCCCCGTTTATAAGGTTATGCAGAAAAACTACACCGAGCATTGTCCTACGATTTGTTAATCTAGGTAAGTTTATAAGTAAGAGTCTACTATTAAAGGATGGATGGTGAAGATTTGCATCCCAGTTTAGACCTCTAAGTGAAAAAGTTAGGAAATTCTTTTGTACAGATTCTATGCGGTCCTGATGTACTCCATATTGGGGACTCTAGACACATAAACCGTACTCCAGTATCGGACGACCAAAGAGAATAATGTTTTGGTTATATAGGGGTCATTAAATTCTTTTGACCAGCTTTTAATAAAACCAAGGACTCCTTTAGCCTTATTAACCATTAAGGAAATATGGTCGGCAAATTTAAATTTAACCTGGGTTAATTTTTCTAAGGCAATCCCATTAATGGAATACGTAGCTTGCAGAGGGCAAGAACGATAAAAAGACATATGCTTGCATTTTGATCCATTAAATATTAGATCATTAACCAAACACCATTTTTGAAAGTTATCAAGGTCAGACTGAAGACTGCATTGGGCAGAGATGGATTTGTACTGAAGACAACGCTTTACATCATATGCATTCATAGGAACTAGAGAGTTCGTTAAAGCGGGTTTAAAAAGCGTAAATAATAACGGGCCAAGATGACTTCCTTAAGGGACGCCAGATGTAGCACGGACCAGACGGGACTGTATGTTTTTAAATTGGACTCTTTGTGTCCTTCCATCTAGGTAGCTGGAGATGCACGTTAAGGGAAAACCCGTTTAGGAAAACCCAGCATATTCAGTTTTCTCAAAAAGAGTGAGTGATTAACTGAATCAAATGCTTTGCTGAAGTCTGTGTTAATTACATCGGTTTGATATCCCTTTCAAAAGCCATCTATGACAATGGATGCCAACTCCAATAAGTTCGTGGGGGTGGAGCGACACTTAACAAAGCCATGCTGCCAAGGAGAGATGATCGAAGAGCAAAGGTGTTGCAAATGAGGGGTAATTAATTTTTCAAATAACTTTGGAATTGCCGACAACTTAATGAATTAACTAATGAATTTCTAACATGGTTAATTTGATCTACGGACATGTTAAACATGCCCGCGGTGAAGTCATGGTGAGGGATAAGTGATAAAGATGGCGAGTTAATTCTGGGATATAAAACCACACAGCTAAGAACTGGTCACGATCAGTCATAATATTAAGAACGGAATGAATGGCGGACATATGCTGCCAATATGTGGGCGGTTTAGACGAAGGCGGTATATATGAACATGTTTTGTATAAAGATTTCGCGGACAAAATGAATTTGATGCAAATAAATTCTATGTCACCAAACTCTTGAGATTTCCCCTCTTTAGAAGCAAGAGTGGGGTCTATCGAAATAAGGATACCACCCCCTCTTCGCTGAGGTCGATCCCTTTTAAAAGTGGTGTACTTACTTGGAAAAACTTCGAAACTAAAGATTTCCTGCTTTAACCAAGTTTCTGTAAAGGCTATAATATGGGATGCAAAGAAAGAACTAACAGAATATAGTTTGGGGAGTTTGCTACATAGCTCTCTACTATTCTAATACGTAAGTGTTAGTGACAATACTAGTTTTTTGGGTTTGTGGACGAAGAAGAGGTGGAAGGTTGGTCAGTGGTTCTAATGTGGCACAGTTTCACTTCCACTGGTTTCAAAAATTTTTTTCACGGAACTAGGCTGATGTTCTTGGACGAAAATGGTCTCTGGCCAAAAACTGGGTGAACAAATCGTCTTGAACATCAGTGCAGGCACACGAATATTAAATTTAGCTATGTCCTCTACCTTTATATCGGCTTTAGTTTTGACTTTGATATAAGCCTCTGATCAACTCTTTAAATCCTTTCTGTTTGTCTCATGAACGACCCCATTTCGTCTTGGACAGCACGACAATTTTCACAACAATAATGTAAACCAGACCTACGGGAAATGGCATCCGAAACTGAGGCAGTGAACCCGGCACACTTGGCGTGTACGACGTTTTCACATAGCTTGCAATGAATGGTAGGGTGGGATGAGGAGATTGTCTTGTTTCAAGACTTCATAGAACAGACCAGTTGAAATTCCATATTATTAATTAACAATACAAAAATAATATATAAAAATATTAAAAATATTTATCTTATACCACTGTGCCAAATAGGAAGCCGAAGCAGGAGCTTTGGGAGTGCAAAGGAAAAATGCAGAAATAGAGATAAGACGGGGAAGAAGCAAAGCTGAGCTATGCTTGGAATTGAAATTAAACAAATTATTCTTTCGCCTCCAAATATACCGCAGCACACGTGAAGCGATACGGTTCAAGTTGAAACTTAAGTTTCTCAATAAATTCCATTCACAAGCAAGTAAACACCGGCTTAAAAATTTTTATCATAAACGCAATGCGCACAAAAAAAAACACGACCGTTCTCTTAAGAGGAAGAGAGAAAAGAGCCTGGTATAGTTCGTGCCGCTCCGCCGTGAGAAGGTCGATTAGAACCATGCCTGCGGTGACGAGAGCTGCATCATCCAAGATTGTGCGGAAGCCCGAGCACACCCTTAAGGCGCATAGTCTATATGTGCCGGTCAATCCCTTGGTGAACGACCTTGTTTTGGATTCATCCGCCCACACGGGGGCTGCGTAGAGCATCGTTGAGCTTCAGACGGTCTGGAGCGATAGTATGCGTCCTTGCTTTAGGACCCTACAGTTGAGCATGATCCTCGCTGCCTTGCGATTGGCTTCTGCGAAGTGCTCCCTGAACCTGAGCCTCGTGTCCAGCGTTATTCCCAGGTATCTGACGGCCCTGGTTGATATGACCGCGTGTCCGCTTTCATTGATCGTGGCCGTCTCCACCCGTTTCCTGCTTGAGATCAGGACAGCCGCCGTCTTGTGGTGGGCTAGGCTTAGCCCTGCCTGGTCTAACCAACCAATGATCCTCGACCACTACTGCAATGTCGTCCGCGAATCCGACTAAGTGTGTGCGTTCCGAGAGCTCAAGTCTGAGGACCCCGTCGTACACGACGTTCCATAGGGCTGGGCCCAAGACTAAGCCTTGAGGGACACCGCAGGTGGCCGCATGCTCTCGGATGCCTGTGATCGTCTCGTACCTAGTAGTACGATCGCTGAGGTACGACCTTGTGACCTCCACTATGCTAGTTGGCACGCGTTCTAGGCCTTTGCCGGCATAGTCAATGAGGCAAATCGGCCATAAGGACGACGGAGCCTCCGGCGGCTTGCCTGGCTTTGGGAGCAAGACCAGGTTTTGGGTTTTCCACCTTCTAGGGAATACGCATTCACGAAAACATCCGTTGAAGACCCTGGCAAACCGGTCCAGACACGCAGTCATCGCCAGTTTCATTGCGCTGTCTGGGATCCCATCTGGACCGGGAGCTTTTTTGACCTGGATAGCTTTAGCGACTTCCACAATTTCATGGGTGATTATTCCGGTTGCTTCGTGAATTTCTCCAATAGAGAATGTTGTGACATGGGCATAATGTCATAGATGATCACAGTTCTGCTCGAGGGTTTTGAATCCAAACAATTAGGCACAGTTATGCATTGAACTTCATTTTATTTACTTGCTTAATTTATGTTGGTTAGTTTACAATTATATTTAATGGGTCAGCTTTTAATCCCGCGAGGTTTTTCTCTGACCTTCTCCACTACTTCGATCGCCTTGCTTGCTCTACGACTCTTCGTATAACAATAACTTTACTAGGGGAGAGACCAGATAAGGAAAGCTTTGCAAAGATTACATGGAGAAATCTGGGTGAAGATGGAGCGATGAATCGAAAATATAAATAACGCCCGTAAATGCCGCCCCCGGAATGCTGGGATTCTATTGTGTTATTGGACTTCTTCAGGTTTCGGAGTAGGATTGGTGGATATTGGCAATGGACATAACTTGGACAGGGATCTCTTATAGATTCCAGAAACGGTTTTCAGTGATGCGACGCGAACTAGTCCATCTTCTCCAGGATGCAAATCGATTATTCGAGCCATCTTCCATTCGTTTGGGGGGAGCCTGTCATCCTTGATTACAACTAGATCGTCAATTTGCAGATTCGTTCGTTCTTGGCGCCATTTCGGACGTGCTTGTAGATGTCAAAGCCAATCGGCGCTCCATCGATGCCAAAATTGTCTCAGGAGCCGTTGACCATCGACGAAGCGTGCGTTAATGGACTTGTCTGAAAGAGAAGGTTTCGGAGGTGCCAATAAAGGTCCTCCTATAAGGAAATGCCCGGGAGTAAGTAGGAAAAAATAGTTTGGATCTGCTGATAAGGGGCAGAGTGGACGTGAGTTTAAACATGATTCGATTTGGGTGAGCACCGTGGATAGTTCTTCATAGGTCATGGCAGTGAGCTTGAAGGGATGGAAGGGACAGTGAGTTTGAAGGGACCAACAGTCCCCCAAAATTAGGACTGTGCGGTGGGTTGAAATGCCATTAAATTCCACGGGCCGTAAGAGTGGGTGCGATGTCCGTGTCGATGGAATTTCGAAACTCCTTTTGCCATATGCGAAGAGAATTGTCTGCTCCGATGAAATTGGTTCCTCCATCGCTGTATAGTTGCTTGCACAAACCTCTACGTTCAATAAAGCGTTGAAGAGCCCAAAGGAAGTGTTGAGTAGATAGTCCTGTGACCGCTTCTAGATGTATCGCTTTGGTTGCTAAACATATAAACACTGCGATATATGCCATGTATGTGTGATGCCCACGGAATCTGGATGCTTTCAAGTAAAAGGCGCTCGTGTAGCGGCTTCAAAGGCTCGACCAGATGGGTTGACTCGATGTAGTGGCAGATCCCCCATTAACTGTGAGGCAGGGCGATGTTTGAAGCATTGGACACATTGCCGTGGAATTCTTTTTACTGCTTGTTTCCCATTGACTATCCAGAATGTGTGCCGAATGGTTGCTAAGGTGAGCTCGGTGCCTCCATGAAGAGTGTTCAGTTGCGCATTTTTGATACGAGCTCAGTAAAATGATGCATTTTGGGTATAATGATCGGATTTTTCTGTGCTTGGGACAGTTGCTGAGCGTTCTTCAGTCGTCCTTTGAGTCGCAGAATCCCAAAGTCGTCTAAAAACGGGCAAAGAGCGCTGAGGGCACTGCGTCTGGATAGAGATTTTCGTGCCAGGAGTCGGATGAAATCTTGAGAAAAGGCTTCTTTCTGAACCATCCTTACGATTTTATGTAGAGCTTCTCGTAATTCTGGTACTCGAATCGCGCCCACATGACGAAGTTCTTATGGGTGGCGTAAGGGGGGGTCCCCCCCCTGCTGGTCAGGGGGAGGAGAAAACGTGTTCTTCGGCCACCGATTCTCATCCTCCCGTAGCCAATCGGGACCGAACCACCAGATGTCATGCCTGGCTAGTTGGTGAGGAGTAAGACCACTTGAAGCGCAATCGGCTGGGTTTTCTCCCGAAGGTACGTGCTGCCATTGGGTTGTAGTACTTAGTTCCAAAATCTTGCCAATTCGGTAGGAGACGAAAGTCCAGTCCAAACTTTCGTCCAGAAATTAACTGACATGGGAATTCCGGTGGATGAAAACTGCGTTAGTACCCATTTAGTCAGTTGTGCAGCCAACACTGCACCAGAGAGTTCGATTCGAGGGATCGTTAGCGGCTTCGTAGGCGTGACTCGACTCCGTGCGGTCAATAGGGCCGTGCTCACTCTCCCGGATGGATATTGTATTCGGAGATAAATACAGGCTGCGAAAGCTTGCGAGAAGCCGTCACAAAAGATGTCTTTGGTGTGACTGTGGCTCATCGGTCTGGTGACCAAGCCACCGAGGTATTTTCAACTGTTCAATGTTTGGTAAATGATGTGGGAATTCTTCACATCGGGCTTGAAATATTGGGGGTAACGGGCCATCCCAACCGAGAGCGGGTTGGGTTTTGTCGAATGTCTCGGGTCGCTACTGCCAGATGTCTTTTAGAATACTCTTGGCAGCAGTAGTGACAGGAACTATAAAGCCTAAGGGATCATAGAGGCGAGCGACTACTGAAAGAAAGGAACATTTAGTAAAGGAGGCAGGAAGGTCAAATCGAACCTTTAAGCTATAAAAATCCTCGTGTGGGCTCCAATAAAGTCCCAGAGTTTTAATAGTCTCCTGGAAATTTACTTCTACATGTCTCTTTTGAGCCATGTGCTGGTCAGGAATTCCGGATAATATCTGTGGATGATTTCATGCCCATTTCCTGAGTTCCATTCCAGCCGATTTTAGAGTAGCAATAAGTTGATTACGGAGGTATACGGTGCTGATGCAGTCCCAAAGGTGACAGTATTTAGGCTGTACTTGGCTATTTCGTTTTGATCATTCCTCCATAAGATGCGTTGAATTTGAGCATCATCCTGGTGCATGTCGATACAGCGATACATTGGATATCTGCTGCAAACACGTAACGATGTAGCCTCCATTTCATGATGACTCCTCCTAAATCGTTTTGTAGCGGTGGGCCGATGCATCGTACACCACCCGAACTTTGGTCGTTGTACTGTCCTCCTTTACCACGGCGTGATGTGGGAGAGTACATGATGAGAAATACTGTTGACCTCTTGGAGTGATCATTTGATGTAGAGTTTCTGCGGTAGTGACTTTGGAGAGTTGCTTAAGATCAAAATATTCCATAATGGTGGAGTGATATTGTTGTTTAAGTTTGTTGTTTCTGTTTAGCCGACGTTCTAAGAGATGGAATCTATTGAGTGCGATTTGGTGAGACTTTCTGATGACTTGTTCCTTATCAAATTCAGTTTTAAACGGAAGCCGGACCAGGTATTTTCCATTGGGTTGTCGGGTGCAGGTACGCTGGAAATTATCCTCACACCATTGTTCTTCTGCTGTTAAGGTCCCCTCAGAGCTGATTTGATCGAGATCGAAGAAACCCTTTACCAGTGCATCCAGATTGGTCTGATGGCAACGAATGGTTACCACATTTGCCCTTATTTCATTGCTATGGCCAAACACGATTCAACCCAATTGAGTGAGTTGAGCAATAGGTTGATTTGAAGCTCCTTTCCGTAAATCTGGCAGCAACAAATATGGTATTAGATCTACTCCAAATAACGCGTCGATGCGGCCTGGCCTGGATCAGCCAAGTGTAATCCCTGAAGATGCTGAAAAGTGTCCACGTCGACATTGCTTCTTGGTAAATGAGAGGTTATTGAGTTGAGGACATACGCTGGTCGCACCAGATGGTGAAATTGAGGGTCCGTACATGAGCTTATGGAGAACTCTGTACTAAATCTACAGATGTTCTTTGAGTTATACAGTTTACGCAAGAGATGGGACCGCTGGTTCCAGTCGTGGTGTGGAATGTGCTGCCCTTGTAGGAACCCTTTTGCTTAGGATTTTGGCGTGGACAATTTGTCGACTTGTTGATGGTAGAGTTTTGCGTGCGCTGTGAACATTTCCGGTTCTCAATGATGTTTATGCTGAGGAGGCGATTGTTGAGGAAGGTTTCCAAATCAAGGAAACTCGGAATGTCGCTGGAGTTTCCTAAGCAATGCTCCCAGGCTTGTATAGTTTTCGTAGGCAGTCTAGCGATCAAATGATGCACTATCCATTGCGTGCTAGAATGGATATTCCTTTTGAGACGATTGAACTCGTTGATGCATACGTTGGTTACGTTCAGCATATGTTTGATCTCTGATGAGCTTTCCCTTGAGATAAAGGGTAAGTCGTAGAGGGCGTTCATGTGGTGCATGAATTGTAAACGGGGGTTATAATAGCGTTTGATGATGAGATCCCATGCGATTGTGTAGGCGCCATCCGTTAGTTCCATTTGGTGTACATCTTGGTCCTGCTCTTTAGGCAGTGCTTGCTTGAGGAAATGGAATCGCTGAATATTTGACAACGCCTGGTTCTGGTGAATGAGTTGCATAAACAGATCATGGAAAGCTGGCCAATCTGTATACTTTCCGGAAAAGTTAGGTACAGGCGTCTCTTGTTGCTTGGCGCACGCTGGTAGCTGACAGGGGAACAGTGTTTCGGACTCCGTAGATATTAAACAGAACGCTGTGATAAATTCCTCTTTGAACTGGTCCGCTAAATTATCGACAAAGTAAGGGTGTGTGGGGTAGCCAGCGCTTACAAACTCTTGATGATTCTTGTTGAATTGCTGGCTTATTAAGTTGAGTTTGGACAGGCGCAGTTGGAAATAGGGCTTAGTTTTCCTAGACGTGCTGTCCTTCTTGAAGTTTACTTGGAGTTGGTTGAGCTGATTGTGAAGATCTTTCTGGCGCGCAAACAAGCTGTCGGCGTTGCCACCCTTTGCCATTGTTTCAGACTCTGTACTGGAAGTGTTCTCTGGCTCTTCTTAAGGGGTTATATACAGTTGTGATATATGAAAAAATCGATTTTTTTTTTATTGCATATTCTTTAAGTATATTCTAGTGGGAATACTCTCACAAAAATTCACGATCGGAACATTAAAACCGAAGCTGTAGCTATTTATAGCGCACTATCTGCATATAAAACTTAAACAAACTTGAAACTTTAAACGCGATTATCTCAGAATCTTTTTTTTGGGAAATTGCCTTTGCGGTGGACACGATTACTAAAAAACTACTAATCCGATCAACACCAAATTTTGACCACTTATTTATTATGATATTATGATATCTTTTTTCGATGGTGTCTTGCGGTGGACATGATTTCTCGAAAACGGTTCATCCGAAATCCAAAATTCAAAAAAGTGTAGTTAGTATATTGTATTGTCTAGTCCGTGAACGAGGGATTTTCAATTTTTTTTGAAAACTCCTTTTTTAAAGCACAAAAAACGAAAATCTTATACGTTGAAAAAGTACATTATTTGTTAAAAACGTCTCCATTTTTTTTGTAATCAAAATTTTTAAAAATCCCTCGTTCACGGACTAGACAATACAATATACTAACTACACTTTTTTGAATTTTGGATTTCGGATGAACCGTTTTCGAGAAATCATGTCCACCGCAAGACACCATCGAAAAAAGACGATCCGAGAATCCGTCTATAACATTTTTGTTATGTAATATTTTTTTATGAAAAAATTTAATTAAGTACCCAGAAACATGTACTAAACAACGTCGGTAAAACATTTTTCATAAATATTTTCTATGGTGTCAAAAAAAAATCGATAAAAATCCATATTTTTGCGTGGTACAACTGTATATAACCCCTTAAGACTATAACATTAGAGGAGAGACCAGATAAGGAAAGCTTTGCAATGATTACAGGGAGAAATCTGGGTGGATTCTAAGCTCGCTGAAGATGGAGCGATAAATCGAAAAGATAAATAACGCCCGTACAGAGAATAAACAATGTGGCGTTGTATGTAATTGGAACTTTGTAATTGGTGACTTCAACGTTAACAATGACTTCAAATATTAAAACTTCTGAGTATTTGATAGATGTCGTTTCATATGAATTGTATTGTCATATATGTCTCGTTTAATCTAATTTGCGGAAATTCGTTGTGAATTGGTTCTGCGTCTATGAAGCCATTAAGTGAATGTGATCTGTTCTTGTTGTAGCAACTGGAGGAGTGCGTCTCCATTGCCCATTCATTTGTTGCACTTGGTCGTTGATGGAGTTTGTGGCTCCAGTGAGCGCTTTGATGAGACAACTAACTCCCTTGCCCTCAGGTACCTTTCTTCGTATTCTACGTTGTCGTCGGCTGGATCTACATACCCATCGACCTGATCAAGAACTGATAATGAGCAAAACTTCGATTTTATCCTTTGATTGTGTTGCAGGTAAACGCTCAGCTAAGGACGTGATCCTCGTGATCGTACCCTTCAGTTTGGGGCGGCCCGCAACCAGTAGTTTGTATTCCTCCATTTAAGGAAATACTTCGAATTATTCTTCCAGTCAATCCGGGTCTGAAGGACCAAACGATTTGATGGTGAGAAATGAAATGCGTAGTTGTTTCTTTCACAAAATAGTTTATTAGAGTCGACGGTATACAAGCTGCGTGTTCTCGGATTCACTGCTAAAGAATAACTGACTTATTTACTAAATGCGACGCAGCGCCACAATACGTGTCAAGAAAACATAGGAAAAAGAACTAATACATAAGAAATGGCGACGCGTCGATCTGCGTAACTTGGTATACATATTTTAAGTAGAAACATGCATTTTGATCAACCTTTCAGCAACATGAATATCAGTCGCATTGACTATTAGCAACGTCGGCAGAATAAATTCCGTTTCTCAACAATTTTTTTTTTGCTATTCTGTATAACATAGGTAATATTTATTTAAAACGGTCCTTACTGTACAACCAATAAATTGTTTTACAATATTTTTTTCCTTTTTTTTTTTTTTTTTTCGCGGTCTTTCAGAATTTGGAAATGGCTTGTGCATCAATAAGAGCATCAGCTAGCATTCCTGTATTCATCATAAAGCTTAGAGGCCCAGACGACCGAGGGGCGCTCGAGAAACGATTTTTTAGTACATATTAAGCTATTTGAAATTTGTTAAGCTAAGAGGAGTTAGTAAGGACAGGGACAGAGAGTTAGAGGGACAGGAAAGAGATGTAATAGAGTAGAGACCATTGTAGTTCGAACATAATACCCTAAAAGGGTCATGCAGTGCATATGTCGAACTACAATGGCAAAGGAACAGAGGACTAAAGTTTCGAGTCCTTCTAATAGAAATGTTAAAATTTAAGCGTGTTAGTAAATGCTGGCTATCTACATCCCCGTTAATCAGGTTATGCAGAAAAACTACACCAAGCATTGTCCTATGATTTGTTAAGCTAGGTAAGTTTATAAGTAAAAGTCTGCTACTGTAGGATGGAAGCTGAAGATTTGCATCCCAGTACAGACCTCGTGCAAATATTAAAAAGTTCTTTAGTACTAATTTTATACGGTCTTTATGTACTCCATATTGGGGACTCCAGACACATGAACCGTACTCCAGTATAGGACGGACCAAAGAAATTTCTTACAGATTGCTTATAGATAAATTAGCGTTAGAGATAGGTATGTGATTGATAAGGAATTTATCTATGGAAGGTCCTGTGGGTGGATCCTGCACAGCCATCTCGACTACTCGCTTGTATCTAGAAGAAATATGGCCAACTGGTTCGGGTGGTTTTGCAGTCTCTGCATATATCTGCTGCTGCTTCTCTAATTCTCGTCTCTCATCCATGCACCCCATAAAGCACCTCGTGGATGGTAGCACTGCCGTGAAAGACATGCGCCACAGTGGCTATGCGGAAGGCTCTGTTTTCGAACGTCTGTATCGTTTTGACGTTTGTCTTACTGGCAGTGCCCCACAGCTGAATTCCATACGTCAATATTGGCCATATGATGGCTTAGTAAATGAGAAGTTTCGAAGAAGCTGCAGCTTAGATTTCTTCCTATAAGCCAATATAACGTCTTGAGCCTCATGTCGCACTGCTTTTTCTTCTTAGTTAGTTGTGGATTCCAAGTAAGCCTCCTGTCAAGCTTGAAACCTAGGTATTTTGGGATGTCTACCTGCGGGATGGGGGAGCTGCTGAGGCGGACTCTTGGTTAGTTTCCTGGTCGGAAAGAAAAGGTGATCGCAGTAGATTTATTGTTGTGAGCCTCAATATTCCATTTTCTCTGCCAATCGCTGAGCTGGTCGAACTGGTTTCGCATAACAGCAGCTGCCTCAATAGTAATGACAGAGGCGGTCAGCAATGCGGTGTCATCTGCGTTAGTGGCTGCCATTAGGTTCGGGCTCTGCAGGACTGGGAGGTCGGCCGAGTAGGCGTTATAGAGCAGCGGACCCAGAGAGCTGCCTTGGGGGACTCCAGGGCGGACCTCACTAAGTCCGTTGAGGGAACCTCCGCATCTGACTGCAAACTTGCTATCCTTCAGGAATGACTCCAGGAAGAGGAAGTACGGTCGGGGCAGGTTAGTCTTAAGCTTCAGCAAGAGACCGGTGTGCCAGACTCGGTCGGAGGCTTGCTTCACATCCAACATGACCGCCAGGCAGTACCTCCTAGTTTTAAAAGTGTCCAGAATCTGCACCACTATGTGGCATTATTAGGAGTTCCATGTGACCACCTGAAGCCAAACTGGTAATCGGGGATGAGTCCAGTCCAGCCTCATTCGGTACAAGCAGCACTTTGTTTAAAAATAGTCTTTCTAGTATTTTAGATAGTATCGACAGTAGAATAATCAGACGGTAAGAGGCAAGATTGGCTTCAGGTTTTCCGGGCTTAAATATCATGGTTACCTGAGCACGTTTCCAGGTAGTCGAAAAATATCCAATCTCCAAGATTCTGTTAAAAATTTTTGTTGTGAGCTTGATACTTGGAGATGGCAAAAGTTCAAATGCAATTTTATTAATACTATTATCGCCCGAGGCCCCGCTGTTGTTCATCGTGGAAATCTGAGCGGCTGTCTCCTCTTCCAAGACTGGTGCTTTTGGGACGGATTCTCTGGTTCAGCCAAGAGTCGGGCTGTTTCAGCTGTTTCTTCTGACACGTTTGCAAGATGTCCGGCGAACGCGGTTGCACGGTCCATCTCTTTCCTGCACCAGCTGCCGTCGTTTCTCTGGACTGGTGGTCTTACCGTCTTATTCATTTGGTGACACACCACAGGTTGTGGGTCTACATGTCTTTTTCCTGGAGACCATCTAAGCTCGCCTAGGTCGCAGCTTTTCCATTTAAACTGTCGTGACATCGGATCAAAAGTGAATGTCCCTGTCAGTGGCTTTTGGGCGATTGGAGAGTCTTGGTGCTGCTTCTTCTGCCGCCGTCTGGATTTGGGCGGTTAGCTCATCGACGGCCGCTTCGATTTCATCGGAAAATTCCAATGTTGTGGCTGAGCTCATTTAAGACTGGAACTTTCCAATATCCGTTGTCTTGTAGAAGTCCAGGACGTCTGAAATCAGCGACGAATCTGTTGACCAGTAGGTGGGAGCGCTTGTCGCATGGTAGCCTAATCTTCTCATATGAATGGCAGGGTCTCAAACTTGATGCTGCTGCGGATGAGGATGTCCGCCCCCACGCGACCTCTTCCATTTGGGTGATTGGCAGCGATTAGGTCGTATCCTCTTAGGGTGAGTTAGGACCTGTTGGTAAAGTGGGTCTTGGAAATAAGCTGTTATGTGGGTAGCCTTAAAACTGAGAGATTAGTTCGCGTAGAAACAGACAGACGGACATGCTCATATCAATATCAAATATTGCAGCGACATTGCAGATAGAAAAAATAAAAATTTTAGACCATCACAACAAAAAAATAAATTTAAATATGAAAGGAAAGATAAGTTCGGGCGGAGCCGAAGTTGATATACCCTTGTTGGCCGATCCTTATGAGAATATGATAATATTACCCAATTTATTATAATATAAAATCTAAAAAAAGTCCCAAACTTCTATCTTCAAAAATACCAAAGTTGGTATTTCTACCAAAAACCATTTCCGATCGTTTAGTTATAAGATAGGCAGCTATAAGATATAGTCAGCCGATCGTTATAAAATTTGGTAGGTCGAATTATCTGACCAAAAATATAATCTGTACTAAGTTCTAGCTTTCTATCTTCAAAAACACGAAAGTTGGGTCATTTCCGATTGTTTAGTTATATGGCAGCTATAGGATATAGTCGACCGATCGTTAGCTTTCGTGTAAAATTTGAACTCTCTTTCTCTCGTTATACCATTCCGATCAATCAGTTTTATGGCAGCTATAGGATATAGACGGCCGATCCCAGTCGTTCCGACTTATATACTGCGTGCAAGGGAAAGAAGGGTGTGTGCAAAGTTTCAAGTCGATGGCTTTGAAACTGAGAGACTAGTTTGCGCAGAAACAGACAGACAGACGGACATGCTCATATCAACTGAGGAGGTGATCCTGATCAAGAATGTATATACTTTATAGCAGGGACTGCAAATAAGACTTATGAGTTCATAAAAATTGAACGACAAAAAAGCCTTTGTGGGAAAAGCACACATATACCATTTTTTAACGGTGAATCCAGAAACAAAATAAACTTTTATATCAATTTCTATTGCCAAAATTGAAATATAACTCTTATTTTCAATTTTTATAATAATAATTATGAATAAGAATTATTTTTCAATTTTTATAAAAAAAATATAAATAAAAACAAGAAAGGAAAGCTAACTTCGGGCGGAGCCGAAGTTTATATACCCTTGCAGTTAAAACCGGATATATATCGCAAACATCGGATATAGTTGGCCGATCCTTATGGGAATAGGAATATATAATCCAATTTATTACAATACAAAATCTAAAAAAAGTCCCAAACTTCTATCTTCAAAAATAAGAAAGTTGATATTTCTACCAAATACCATTTCCGATCGTTCAGTTATATGGCAGCTATGGGATATAGTCGGCCGATCCTAATGAAATTTGGTAGGTTGGATCAACTGACTTAAAATAGAATCTGTATTAAATTCCAGCTTTCTATCTTCAAAAACACGAAAGTTGGGTCATTTCCGATCGTTCAGTTATATGGCAGCTATAGGATATAGTCGGCCGATCCTTATGAAATTTGGCATGACGTAATGTTTTGCCAAAAATAGCTCTCATGTCAAATTTGAACTCTCTTACTCTAAAAACACCAAAGTTATACCATTTCCGATCAATCAGTTATATGGCAGCTATAGGATATAGTCGGCCGATCCGGGCCGTTTCGACTTATATACTGCGTGCAAAGGAAAGAAGGGTGTGAACAAAGTTTTAAGACGATAGCTTTAAAACTGAGAGACTAGTTCGCGTAGAAACAGACAGACAGACGGACAGACAGACGGACAGACGGACAGACGGACATGCTCATATCAACTCAGGAGGTGATCCTGATCAAGAATATATATACTTTATAGGGTCGGAGATGTCTCCTTCACTGCGTTGCACACTTTTGACCAAAATTATAATACCCTCTGCAAGGGTATAACAAGAAAGGAAAGCTAACTTCGGGCGGAGCCGAAGTTTATATACCCTTGCAGTTTAAACCGGATATATATCGCAAACATCGGATATAGTTGGCCGATCCTTATGGAAATATGAATATATAATCCAATTTATTACAATACAAAATCTAAAAAAAGTCTCAAGCTTCTATCTTCAAAAATACCAAAGTTGGTATTTCTACCAAAAACCATTTCCGATCGTTCAGTTATATGGCAGCTATAGGATATAGTCGGCCGATCCTTATGAAATTTGGCATGTCATATTATTTTGCCAAAAATAGCTCTCATATCAAATTTGAACTCTCTAACTCTAAAAACACCAAAGTTATACCATTTCCGATCAATCAGTTATATGGCAGCTATAGGATATAGTCGGCCGATCCGGGCCGTTCCGACTTATATACTGCGTGCAAAGGAAAGAAGGGAGTGTGAAAAGTTTCAAGACGATAGCTTCAAAACTGAGAGACTAGTTTGCGTAGAAACGGACAGACAGACGGACAGACGACAATTTGTTTACATTTAACAAAAATTGAATCATAATTTTTATTTTTATACCCTTGCAGAGGGTATTATAATTTTGGTCAAAAGTGTGCAACGCAGTGAAGGAGACATCTCCGACCCTATAAAGTATATATATTCTTGATCAGGATCACCTCCTGAGTTGATATGAGCATGTCCGTCTGTCCGTCTGTCCGTCTGTCTGTCCGTCTGTCTGTTTCTACGCGAACTAGTCTCTCAGTTTTAAAGCTATCGACTTGAAACTTTGCACACACCCTTCTTTCCTTTGCACGCAGTATATAAGTCGAAACGACCGGGATCGGCCGACTATATCCTATAGCTGCCATATAACTGATTGATCGGAAATGGTATAACTTTGGTGTTTTAAGAGTTAGAGAGTTCAAATTTGACATGAGAGCTATTTTTGGCAAAACATTACGATATGCCAAATTTCATAAGGATCGGCCGACTATATCTTATAGCTGCCATATAACTGAACGATCAGAAATGACCCAACTTTCGTGTTTTTGAAGATAGAAAGCTGGAATTTAATACAGATTCTATTTTTGGTCAGTTGACCCAACCTACCAAATTTCATTAGGATCGGCCGACTATATCCCATAGCTGCCATATAACTGAACGATCGGAAATGGTATTTGGTAGAAATATCAACTTTCGTATTTTTGAAGATAGAAGTTTGGGACTTTTTTTAGATTTTGTATTGTAATAAATTGGATTATATTTTCCTATTTCCATAAGGATCGGCCAACTATATCCGATGTTTGCGATATATATCCGGTTTTAACTGCAAGGGTATATAAACTTCGGCTCCGCCCGAAGTTAGCTTTCCTTTCTTGTTTTTATAAAAATTGAAAAATAATTCTTATTCTTAATTATTATTATAAAAATTGAAAATAAGAGTTATATTTCAATTTTTGTCATAAAAATCAACAAATAATTTGTATTTTAAAAATTATAACAATTACGGTCCCTGCTTTATAGGGTCGGAGATGTCTTCTTCACTGCGTTGCACACTTTTGGACAAAATTATAATACCCTCTGCAAGGGTATAAAAAGAGTAAATAACAACGGGCCAAGATGACTTCCTTGAGGGACGCCAGATGTTGCACGGAGCAGACTGGAATTTATGTTTTTAAATAAGACTCAGAATATAGTTTAGGGAGTTTGCTACGTAGCCCCCTAGTATTATGATAGGTAACTGTTAGTATCGATACTAGTTTTTTGGGTTAGTGGACGAAGAAGAGGTGGAATGTTGGTCAGTGGTTCTAATGTGGGGAAGTTTCACTTCCACTGGTTTTAAAACTTTTTTCTTCACCGAACTAGGCTGATTTTACTCGAGTATAACTGTTTTGGTTTTAATAATCTGTTGTTTACTCTAGTGAGTCGGCTATGATACGTGTGATAGAAATTTTTGATGTGTTCAAAGCACATTAACAGTATGTGCTCTATCTGCATGTATACATATTGGGAGTTTGAATTAATTTTAAAAGTTTTTTTTTTCGGTTTCTAGCAATTATCAGGAATAAACGGTGCAATGTCTTTTATTCAAAATATTGTCCATTAATTATTAATTTTATTTTTTTAATTAATTTTTTGCAAAAAAATTTTATTATTTTCTACCATTTTCCTCCAACGAAAACCGTGCTACTTGGCAGAAAAAATTTTCTAGAAATAAATATGTACATTCATATTCCGCAACTGAAAACAATGTGACAGAACACCAGTTAGCCTTTATATCAGTGGGGGGCAAACTCTCATTTTCCATAGCACGCGTGCATGGGGTATGAAATTCTGCCGCAGCGCTCCTGGCACACTGACAGTGTGAGCACTTTCCAATTTTTTTAGAAGCTCTCTTTTTTTAGAAAAGATAGATAGGGAAGCTTTTTTTTCATTTGTTTAAGAACTTTTGCTAGCAAAGCTTTCTTTAAGCTAAAATACACTGTTTTAGTGCCCATTCCAACTTTTAAATAAAAAACTACGATTTTTTCTCTCAGTAAATGCTCTGCTCTTATTGTTTTTTTCTGAAACGCATACACGTGTGCGTTTTGCCACCCACTGATTTAAATCAAAAATGTTTGACTATGATTGAACCTTAGGTGCTGGTTGCGATCGTAAGAAAATCATGTATGTGCCCATTAGTCGTATTTAAAACTTGTTCGTCGACATTGAGTTGCAAACGAAAAGCTCAATACTAATACCCGAAGCAAACGAATCAAACACAGTACTGAATCAGTAGCCGACTGATCAACTCTGAGCCGACCCTTGTTCAACAGGGCGAAAACCGAAATCGAGAAAAGCGTCTGAACCGACTATGAGGACTCCCTGGCCACATATAAAAAAGGCATCCGAAAGCAAAGCGATCTTCATGGAATTCTTTCTGCTGGGACATAAAAAAAATAACTCAAGCTGCGAAGCTTACGAAATTCCTATCCCAATCATTCGCAAACCTAAGCTATCTCAAAAATTAAGCCATCTTCTTCTTTTGAAATAGTACAAGTAAGGAATCTCTTGCTCGCTGATAAATACCCACTTCCTTAGATGGGCGCATTACACAGCTTTAAGCTTTACAAATCAAAGGGTCCTGACGGGATACTAACCGCACAAATCTACATTTAGGAGTAATTCCACAGCCGTGGCTCAGGTCCCGGATTGTGCTCATACCCAAAGCAAGCAATCCATCACATACGACCCCTAAGACTTGAAGCCAAGGGGTGATCCACAGAAACTCACCTTAACGCGCTCATCTCTAGAAAAAGCAATATCTAAAAATGAATATGCCCTTTTGGCTTTCCTGGACATAACAGGGGCTTTCAAAGTCCTTCCAAGCACCGTAGCTGAAGCCCTGACGTTCCTTGGGGTAGATGGTCACTTGGTCTGACACATTGATCGTTTGCTAATTTGCAGAACAGTAATGTCTACACCTCAACTCTCTCAAGAAACGTGAGGAGAGGAACCCGGCCAGGAGGAGTCCTCTCATCTCTCCTATGGAACATAGCCGTCCACTCGATTCTAAATAACATGGAAGGAGGAGGATGCAAGGAAGTGGCGTATGCGGACGACGTTGCCATTATTTTCATCGGGAGAAAACTTTTCAGGTAGTACCTTACCGACACCACAGAGGTGTCAAAGCCTCAGCCACAGTGTGGAAATTTATAAACATACGGGGAAAGGAAGTAGATTCACATACGGTAAGCGTGTCGGTTTTTCTTTAGGAAAAACCACACTATTTTGTCACACACTATTAATATTGTTTAATAACCACACTATTATGTCACACTATTTCTTTGGTCAATTACAACAATTCATGAAATAGTTATTTTTTTGGGATAACAAATATTAACATTGGATATGGTGGATGTACGGGAAACTTCAAAAAAGAAATAAATAAGTAATTTGAAATACATATATAAATATAAAATATCAAATAATTCGATATAAAAATATTTAAAATAGAACCAACTAAAAAATAAAGAAAAAAACAACAATTTTTTTAGTTGTATTCGAACACAGATCTCTTCATTTTCAAGAAGGAACCAATACACCTCTGCTTTCCGGTTTTGGTTTAGGAATATATTTGAAAGTTAAGTTGAGTTAAGTTTCTTAGTCTCTATTTGGTTTGTATTTCAAGGTACATTTGTTTTTGATATTTTTGTTACATTTAATGTTAATATGGAATTTAAATTTTTCTGCTCAATTGAGTCTTGTTATAGGACATTCTCTTCACGATAAACTCTGCACGCTTAACTCACAGTTGAGCGGCCTTCAGCTGCTAAATTAGTTCACTAAGCGTAAAAATCCCGCTTTTAGCAATCCGCTTCAGCCTGCATGGTCGACATTTACGCAGCCGCTCATAAATCTGGCTACCACACGGGCTGGAACTAAGAATAATTCGCTGTCCGAATTTCTTAGTATAAATGAGCAATTGTCTGAATCTCCTCCGTGACAACAGAACGTAAGACTAGTACCGTAAAGAAAAAAGTCGTAAAACCAGTAAGAGTGAACCTTCCACATGTTCAAACCTCTGACCAACCTTTCACCTTTTCTTCTTCCACAACTAAAAAAAAAATTTCTTTCATCACTAACATTTACCTATCAGAATACTATTGGGCTACGAAGCAAGCTCCCTATACTATATTCTGTGTGGGTGGATAAGTACCGGGTATAATACATATAGTCAGAAAACTCGACTACAGCCGTCTTTTGGAAATTGAATTAAAGTCAACGTTATTTGGGTTGGGTTCATACAGGTAAAATACAGGTTACTGTTTTTGTTAAGAAACAATAACGTTTATTTTATAAACCGTTGATTCAGTATTTTTTCCACTCTGGAATTTAGGCAACAACGATGCTATCGATGTTACATCGATGTTTTTCCACCTCTTCTATCCAGCCTTAAGTTCGACTGCAGTACATACACATTAATTAAAGTGGTAGAAGCTTAGGAAAGTTTAGAATTCGGCCTATTCCTATGCGGACATGAACCCAAAAGCATATTTAGCAAAAAAAGCCCTCGGAGACTTCCGCTTCACTCTAACAAAATACCTACAACATAAAAAATTGTGAAACAGCGTACACGGATAAAGAAAAGGTCCATTAATTATAGACCACATAATTAACCATTTCCCGGAACTTAATCTATCCTACGCACAGTGGTCGATTTGGGTATTCTAGCATCATATTAAGCAAATTGTCAACTGTTATAAACATCATCTCGTTAAAAGATCTGCGACAGTCATTCACTGTCCTGGAATTGGATGAAAATCCGTCAAGGGCTTTGAGTGCAGCTTGACTGTTTGAATAGATGCAGATAGTGTCTTGATTGCCAGTAAGTGCTGGAGATCAAAGTGCTTCCCCGATAGCTATTAATTCAGCTTGGAACACACTAAAGTGGTCAGGGAGTTGAAGGACTCATTTAGACACAGCCGCTCGCAGTGAAAACCGCCTCTCACCTGGCCATTCAATTTTGAACCGTCTGTGTAAATATGAAGGGAACCTGCTGGTCCCGGGATTTGTATGGCCCATTCCTCCCTCGTTAGAATGGATACTTATATTTTAAGGTGGGATGATCAAAAGTAGTATACAGTAGTCTGTAGCCTCCGTAGGCGGGTAGTGGTGTAGGTCCAACTTGGTATGTCTATAGTCGGTCCTTTTCCATAGACCCGTCTCGCGTAGCTTAATTGCCGATAGCGTGGCTATCTCCACTATCTCTACAGTGTGAAGTCGAGGGCGTCTGTTGGTGTGGTAATGCAGGCTGCCTGTAATGCAGACCTCCGCCATCCTTTGCGTTTTCCTAAATCTCTCTATATATGTGGAGTTGGCGAGAGCAGAATAGGATAGGTATTATGACCGCTGTGTACTATTGCCATCTTGCTATTTTTGGAGACATACCTCATCTGAGTCCAATGGCCTTGCGGCATGTATAGATCGCTTGCTCTATCCATAATGTTTAACTTCCAGTGCAGTTTCCTATCTAGCGAAATCCCTAGGTACTTGGCGTTACCACTGAGGGAGAATGTTTCCCCTGATAGTTTTCGAAGTATAAAATTTGGTATTTTGTACTTCCTAGTCAAAAGGACAAGCTCGGTTTTGGATGGGTTTACTCCTAGTCCGTTCCTTACTGTCCATTTTGAGAGAACCTTAAGTTTGTCCGTCATGCGGTCGCATAGAGTCTGAAGAAATTGTCCAGAGAAGGCAATTGCGACATCATCCGCATAAGCGATAGCTTTGCAACCACGACCTTCTAGGGATCGTAGTTAGCTATTAACCACCACGTTCCACAGTAGAGGAGAGAGTACAGCTCCTTGTGGATTGCCTTTTCTGACGTATCTTTCAATATATAAACCCTAATGTCGCCTCAACAGTCCTGTTTGCCAAGATCTACTTTATAAGGTGTACGGATTGATCGTGTCGTCTCCGTGGATCGGCCCTTTCTATACGCATGCTGTGATCCCGAGATATCATCTGGGTTAATGGTAAGATTAATGTGGAGGCTGATTAGTCTCTCCATTGTCTTGAGGAGGAAGGACGACAGAATACGGCCTTCATCGGCAACCACGTTGCGGGCACGATGCCTATTCTGAAAATTGCTAATTAAGCTTTTTTTTTGGCCCTTTTTATTATTTTCCTGATGCTTTTATTACAATACAAAAATTAAAAAAGATCCAAACTACTATCTTCAAAAAAACCAAAGTTGGTATATAGGGTATACAAAAAAGTTAAAATATTAAATTGGTTATTAAAATTAAAAAATAGTTTCATTTAAATTAATATTCATTGCCAATAAAGCTCCAATAAAATTAAATTCGTTTTCTTCTTAATTTGGCAGAAAATGATTTTGAAGGCTTATTTAAAGAAGACATCAAATTGCCTGCTACGCAAGAAGAAATTGTTTTAATAAAGTATTCTCTGCATTTTAGTGCAAATTAAATATAAGCTTGCTCTCCTGACCTTAATCCTATAGAAAACCTAAGGGGTATCCTAGCCAGGCGAGTTTACGCCAACAACACTACATTTGACACCGTAAATAGTCTCAAACGGGAAATTTTGGCACAATGGTCCCTTGTAGGCAATTTGGCACAATGGTCCCTCCAAAATATGCTAAAAACTTTAATAGAAACAATGGCTAAAATAATGTTTGAGGTTGGAAAAGCTCAAGCAGGTGTTATTATCTATAAATCTTTCATAAATAATCACAAATAAAATAAAATATTCATTGTACATATAAATATTGAAATGTGTCGTATAGTTTTGATACACGTGCAGCGTAGCTAAAATTTAAGCGTGTGTCCTTTTTTTACCGTTACTCGAAAACGGGAGATGCAAAAAAAGTCAAAAGTATCTTATTTTGTGCATTAAACTTTGTGCTATCATTCCTCATACTTTGTTTTGATCGTTTTCGATTTCACATTCTGCTACGAGCGCCGACACAAAAAATTTAAAGGTGTCGTATAATTTTGAGCAGGAGTGTATGATCTTCTAATTTAAGAAAAAACTTTTTTTTTTAATTTTACAAATTACAAAGTTTATTACAAAATTTTAAGTTATTAAAAATTATTTTCAAAAAAGTATTATTAAAGGAATTTATACAACTTATGTACAGGTTTTGGCCTTTCTCCAGAGCAATTGCTTTGAAGATAGAAATAATTTTCTCTCTCTAGCTAGCTTCTGCAAGCAGCAAATTGTGCTACACAGGTGACTGGCTGGAACGGCGCTAGCGCTAAAAAGACGTCAGTTTAAAAAGGATTCGATTTGGTTGAACACAGTGGATAGTCCTTAAAACTCATAGCAATGGGCTTGAAGGAACGACACAGATGAGTATTATAACTTTTAGATGACTTCTAGATGTATCACCTTGGTTGCTAAATATATGAACAGTGCGATATAGGCTGTGTATGTGTGATGCCAAAAAAATGTTTAGGCTTTCAGGTAAAAGCTGCCAGTGTAGTCTATCTTTTTAATATTTTTTTTCCATTGACTATCCAAATGTATGCTGGATGGTTTCATAGGTGATAGAAATTTGTTTGACTTGAACTATGTTGATTTCTGGAGAGAAGGCTTCTTTCTGCACCAACCTTTCAATTTGGTGGCAAGCTTTTCATAATTCTGCTTCTCGAATTGCGCCCACAATACGAGGTCTTGGCGGGTGGCGTAAGTTATGCAGAGACCTTTGGACGTAACCCATAACAAATAAAAATTAGTTTACTGATGAATAAGAGGTGATTATTATTATGATTATGATAGTCGTCGACTGAACAAACATGTGTTATGACGTTAGTTGGTTGTCTTCTTTTCACGTGATTTTGGTCAGGGGGGTGAGCGTAAGTGTTCTTAGGCCACCAATTCTCATCTTCGCATAGCCGATAGGGACCGAACCACCAGTGGTCATGCCTGGCTAGCTGGTGAGGCCCCTTGAAGCGCAATCGGCTGGGTTTTCTTCCTAAGTATTTTGTCGCCATTGGGCTGTCGTTGTCAGTTCCCAAAATCTTGACAATTCGGTTGGAGACGATTGTCTTCCAAGGTGTTAAATTTCCTGCGTTAGTACCCATTTAATCAATTGGTCAGCTAACACCACTCTAGAGAGTTTGATTCGAAAAATGGTTATTGGCTTTGTGGGTGTGAATTGCCAATTAGTGGGTGTGAATCCTGTCAATTCCCGTCCTCCATCCGAATTGATATTGTATAAGGAGGTATATACAGGCTGCGAATGCTTGCGATGAGCCATCACAAAAAGCGTGTAGTTGATTTAACTGTGGTTCACCGGTCTGGTGACCAAGGAATCGAGGAATTTTCGACTGTTCATTGTTTAGTAAATAATATCGTAATTCTTCTCATCGGGGTCGAGAATTAAGGGTAACGGGCCGTCCCAATCGAGACCCATTTGGTTCATGTCAAATTGTTCCGGCCCCCACTGCCAGATGTCCTTTATAATACTCTTTGCAGCAGTAGTGACAGGAGCTATAAAACCTAAGAGATAATAAAACCTAAGCCTCGCCTCTTCGCGAGCGACTAGGAATGTTCAGTAAAGGAGGCCGAAATGTCAAATCCAACCTTGAAGCTATAGATGTCCTCGTGTGGGCTCCGATAGAGGTCCAAAGTTTTAAAATTTTCCTGGAAATTTTCTTCTACATTTCTTGTTTGAGCCATGTGCTGTTCAGGAATTCCTGATAAAGTCTGTGGATGATTTGATGCGCATTTCCTGAGTTCCATTTCTGCCGATTCTAGTGAAGCAAATAAGTTTATCTCGTATTTCCAATGTTTCATGAATATTATTGTGACCAGCTTGGACATCGTTGACATATACTTCATTTAATAATACTGGAGTTGATAAAGGGTACCGATGTTGTCGTAGTGACCAAGTTACCGGGGAACTCGTATGGCTGTATATCTGTTGAAATTGAGCAACAAGTAAGAAAAATGAAAATATTGAAGTCGTTAGGGATTTTCCGTTCGATACTACTCGAACTTTGGTTATTGTGCTGTCCTCCTTTACCACGGCGTGCAGGTTCGCTGGAATTAATCTTCACACCATTGCTTCTGTCAGAGCTAATTTTATCTAGATCGAAAAAACCATTTACCAGAACATCTAGATTAGTATGATGGCATCGAATGGCTACCACATATCTCATAAAACCTATTCTCATAAAATTGTGAGCGTATTGAGTGAGTCTGAGAATCCGCCAACATCTATTTTTCATCCTCTTAAATCCTGTTGGACATACCAAATCTCATATAAAGTGAGTTACTACCTTATCACAATGACAAACTCATGGTACCATAGCATTTGAACTCATTTTAATCTGAAACAAGAAAGCAAAGCTAACTTCGGGCGGAGCCGAAGTTGATATACCCTTGCAGCTAAAACCGGATATATATTGCAAACATCGGATATAGTTGGCCGATCCTTATGATTACATCATAATAAAACCAATCAATTACACTAAAAAATCGAAAAAAAAGTCCCAAGCTTCTATCTTCAAAAATACAAAAGTTGATATTTCTACCAAATACCATTTCCGATCGTTCAGTTATATTGCAGCTATAGGATATAGTCGGCCGATCCTAATGAAATTTTGTAGGTCGGATTAACTGACCAAAAATAGAATGTGTACCAAGTTCCAGCTTTCTATCTTCAAAAACACGAAAGTTGGGTCATTTCCGATCGTTCAGTTATATGGCAGCTATAGGATATAGTCGGCCGATCCTTATGAAATTTGGCATGTCGTAATGTTTTGCCAATAGCACTCATGTCAAATTTGAACTCTCTAACTCTAAAAACACCAAAGTTATACCATTTCCGATCAATCAGTTATATGGCAGCTATAGGATATAGTCGGCCGATCCCGGTCGTTCCGACTTATATACTGCGTGCAAAGGAAAGAAGGGTGTGTGCAAAGTTTCAAGACGATAGCTTTAAAACTGAGAGACTAGTTCGCGTAGAAACAGACAGACAGACAGACGGACAGACGGACAGACGGACAGACGGACATGCTCATATCAACTCAGGAGGTGATCCTGATCAAGAATATATATACTTTATAGGGTCGGAGAAGTCTCCTTCACTGCGTTGCACACTTTTAGACAAAATTATAATACCCTCTGCAAGGGTTTAAAAATGACGGCAAAAAATACAGGTAAGGTAAGGTAAGATACATTAGGTAAATACATTAAATCTATTTATGAGTGTTTTGTACAGTGAGCAATGCCAAGAAAACGCAAAGGGGGTGATTTGAGCCGTAATACTAGAAGATATCGAACCATGCGAAATAGACGATCCGAAAGAACCGAAGAACAAATCCAGCAAAAAAAATACTTATGTACGTGAAAGAATAACGCAATTGCATCAAGAAGAACCAGAAGATACACGAGCCGAAAGCAATGAAGTCAGAAGATTAGACAGCGACAATCACGCCGTTTCACAGTCAATAGACGCAAAACAAATGACCAACAACGACCACAGGATTATTTTATCTGATTCATTCCTGGTTCTAGCATTCCACAATGAGCCTGATAAAGATGGTCTAACAAAAAATATTGTCCACGGTATAGCACTAAGAGATTGACTGGCTGAATTACGATCAAATAATAACTTAAAAACAAGAAAGGAAAACTAACTTCGGGCGGAGCCTAAGTTTATATACCCTTGCAGCTAAAACCGGATATATATCGCAAACATCGGATATAGTTGGCCGATCCTTATGGAAATATGAATATATAATCCAATTTATTACAAGACAAAATCTAAAAAAGTCTCAAGCTTCTATCTTCAAAAATACCAAAGTTGGTATTTCTACCAAAAACCATTTCCGATCGTTCAGTTATATGGCAGCTATAGGATATAGTCGGCCGATCCTTATGAAATTTGGCATGTCATATTATTTTGCCAAAAATAGCTCTCATATCAAATTTGAATTCTCTAACTCTAAAAACCCCAAAGTTATACCATTTCCGATCAATCAGTTATATGGCAGCTATAGGATATAGTCGGCCGATCCCGGGCGTTCCGACTTATATACTGCGTGCAAAGAAAAGAAGGGTGTGTGCAAAGTTAGCTAGTTATCAAAGTTAGTGTGCAAGTCGACAGCTTTAAAACTGAGTCGACTGCGCGAGAGTGGCTATCAGTACTGTAATAGAATAGGAAGGTCCCTTCGGCATTAAACCCTTCCATTGGTGCGATCTGAACTGTCGGTTTTGGGCTGATGCGTCGTGGGAAGTGAAGCAGGGTATGGTGACAATTTTCACATTGAAAAGAATTTTTGTTGCTGCCGCACTGCAATAAGGGATGTCGCACTATGCACTGGAAGTGTACAATTATGTATGGTCTTCTAAAGGACAATTCCGATGCGATGTTTGATCTCGTTCCTTTTATTTCTTGTTTTTCGAGGACATGAGTTGAGAAGGAAAGTAATTCCATTAGTAATTTCAGTAGTTCAGTAATGAAGTAAAGTTTCCATAAAAGACTTTGATGAGACTTTGATTGAACAGTCGGAGATGACCGTGGATTCTGTTCTGCTTGGGGGACTTTCCAAGCGACTAGCCATAGCTAGATTCACTAAGCTTTATTCATTTATTTACTTTTTTTTACTTAAGGTTTTTTATATAGATAAGGTTAAAGTTGTTGATTTATGAGTGTGTCAGCTCGAATCCCTCGTGGTCTATACCATAACCTTCACCACCACTCAGCTCCACGACTCTTTTTAGATAACTACTTTACAAGGGAGAGAGAAAGACAAAGTAAAGTCTCCATCATATAAAAAGAAATCTGGAGGTAGAGTCTAAGCTCGCTAAAGATGGAGCGATAAATGGATAAGATAAATAACATCTGTACACTTTCACAGAGGGTAAGTGTTTCTCCTATTAGCTTCGGAAGTTTTAAACTTGGTAGCTTATTCTTTCTAGTGGATAGAACTAGTTTGGTGTAAGCCGTTCCCATCTGATGGATATGTTGGAATCATTAAGGACTTTGCGCTGGAAGTCTTTTGAGTATCATACCATCCATGGATCTCTTATCAACTGTATTGAGGCTTCGGCCCTTCGTCACTTCAGCTAATGACTTAGTGTCCGGCTGAGGCTACACCTTCTTCTTCTTCGGTTTGGGCGCTCCTCCTTTGGTCGACCTCTGCCTTTACGCACTTTTGCTCTATCTCTATTCTCGGATGCATACCTCTCCGATTTTGTTTGATCTAGGCAGAAACTATACGAAGACACAAAAACAAACCTTAATTCGCACAACTATGTATATATTCACTTATGAATCAAAAATAACTGACACCATTATATTTGCCATTTGAACAGAAGAAACAAACAATCCGAAAGTATAGCTTACTCTCAATATATTCTTCTAAACATACATCTAAATCAGATTCTGTCTCGAAACAATAGGCTCAATCAAAAAAAAAATAATAAAAATATCAATCCAAAAAAGATTAGATCAATAATAACCCAAGTATTTATTTTCACCCAGTACCTAGTATTTTTCTCAATAATACCTGTTTAGGTGAGGGGCCGTTGTGCCGCTCAGCTGTGCATAAGAGCGCACCCGCGCTGAAGATCGCATCCTCGCTGAAGAACACATCCGCGCTGAAAAGCGCTTCCGCGCTGAAGAACGCATCCGCGCTGAAGAGCGCATCCGCACTCGCCCCTCTGGGCACTCTCTCTCTCTCGTTGGTGGTCGTCGATCGTCATTTTATTGTACTAGTTAAGTTAATCTCCTGTAAGCAGCGAAATAAAGCTGAACGCGTTTCTTTAAATTTACTCCGAAGACGCCCCCGACTTCTAATTTCATCCTTATTTTCGGAACCTTTTGCCACAGCAACGCCCCCCTAACACATTTTGGTCCTTCGAGCCGTTACGAATATACGAATAAGTACGAAATTTTTCCGTCTCTCTGCCGGTCTTCAGCACTGGTCCGAACATTAAATTTCGTTCACACTGCTGCAAGATTCGTTTTTTCTTTTCTACCGTGTCAACTCCAAGTCCGAGTTTTCCGACACAACGGCAGCTTGAGATTTTCTACAAATTCTACAAAGTTTTCCATCCGTCTCCGTTTTGTGTGCTTCGCCATATTCCTCGCCGTTTTTGGCCTCTCCGTTATCCATTCGCTTGCCAACGGTCGAGGCATATGGGCATCCATATACATACATACACACATACATATGTGTGTTTTTTTCGGTGCAATTAATCCGGAAAGAGAAACAAAAAAATTCGCAAGTGAACAGTGAAATTGTGTGGTGACAAAAAAGTGCATAATTAATATTGGCCAGCGGTGTACATATATACATATATATATATATATATACATATATATATATTACATATGTATTCGTACTTGCATGAATGTCCATATATTTCCAAATATTTTCTGCCTCCAATTTCAGGAAATATATAACCGATAAAGATTAAAAAAAGTTCTTAAATTTTCTAAACCCAACAATTATATACCGCCATTTCACTACTAATTCGTGATTGTGTCGCTTAAATTCTCAGCCTAGCAAAGGAAAAAAAAAACAGCACCAAAAAAACACAACACGGCTACTACGGGCCGAGTTGTGTTTTTTTGGTGCTGTTTTTTTTTCCTTTGGGGTACGTACAAGGTGCCGACGACCAAACCGGCTGCGTAAAAACTAACTTAAAAAAAAAAAAGAAATCAATTAAATATAAATTTATATATTTATAATTATATCCGCCACAATTTGTTTAATTATTATTTTTCGTTCGTGCGAAGGGTGAGTTTTTTTATTCACCTTCCCTTATTAATAATTTAACTATCAACCTTCTGTCCGAATAGAGCCGCGGTTTCAATTCCACCTTTCCGGCTTCGTGATAATTAACCTCAATTGATTAAAAATTAAGATTTTCAACTCCAACCTTCTGGCTCCATAATAAATAAACCCGTCAATTAGCCAAAAATTTAATTATTATTGATTATTTATTTTTTTTGTGTTGAATCCAAGCCAAAGTCAAGTCCACCTTTACGGCTCCGCAAGTTCAAAAATAGTTAAGAATTCAATATCAACGTACGAACCAAACTTGTATAAATATACTTATATAGATCGTCATACATTTTTTTCGAACTAGCACGAATTTTCCGGTACTTGTCAATTTTCCGTCCCTCTAACGCTGCTTCTACTCCGCATCAGGCAACATCCGCCTACAATCTCAACAAACCTCGTCTCCTTTTGGGTTTTTTTTTGGTTCCTGAAGCTTTCTTTCCACATTCGCATTGTGCCGCACACGACTTTCCTTTCGACATCGGCGCCACTAGTTCCCACTTGCTCCTTGTAATCGCATTTCATCCGCGATATCACACATTAGTGTGATAGGCCACCGCTTCGTACGAGGCACCTATTGCGCAAGTCAGTCGACAAGCGCTGAGCAGCGAATTGGATTCTGAGAATGCCCACGGGAGACGACAAAAAGCCACGGCGACCCCAACTATCCGTTTGGACATATTTCAATCCGCTTCTCCGCCGACGCCTTTTTTGAAGCCTTAGGAAACCAGTTTCATTCCAAGGGCAAAAAGTAAGGAATCCGGCAATACAACCCCCGGTCCTTTAAAGAGACAGACTCGTTCCGTTGCAAAAATGGCTTAAAGTGCGGTCGACGTGGCGCTGAAAAAGTTAATCGCCACAACAGATCGAATAAGCCCATTTGAGGCTAACATTAATACTCCGGGCGTCCCAGAAACGGAAATAGGCTCCCAATACATGTGCGAAGTCCATCGGGATCAAATTCGGGCACTGTGGGAGAAGATGGAGAAAAGCTATGAGAGCTGCTCCGATTTGCAATCCATGTCAGACGACAATGCGGCCACCTCGACAGTGCTGGAATCGAAGTACTGTTACTCCGTCTATTCTATGTGTATGGCCCAGCTTCGGCAAAAAATTGCTTCCCAATCCACTCAGGCTTCCGTCAATGTCCACACGCCCGCGTCTACAGGCTGCCGGTTACCTCCGGTGGATACCGAGGTCTTCGCGGGTGATTATCTTCGGTGGCCCACCTTCAGAGACTTGTTGACGGCCATTTACATCCAAAACTCGCGGCTCACCCCGATATAGAGGTTGTTCCACTTACTGTTCAAAACAAGTGGTGAAGCCCACGCCATTGTTTCTAAGGCTCCGCTTACCCATGAGGGGTTTGTCGCCGCATGGCAAAGCCTCACAGACCGCTTTGAGAACCGGCGGCTATTGGTCAACAGCCAGTTGAAGATCCTTTTCAACATCCAGGCTATTTCTCAGAGTCCGGGGTTGCGCTGAAGGAGCTACAAGTCTCCATTCAGAGTTGTCTGACAGCCGTAGAAATGCTGTTCTTTATCAATGTTGAGGCTTGGAACTGTCTCCTGGTATTTATGATTTCGTCAAAGCTCCCCAAAGTCACACTTTCTATGTGGGAGAAATCCGTTCATAACAAGGCCGAAATTCTAACATGGAAGGAATTAGACAACTTCCTGACAGAGCGCCATCGCACTCTGGAAGCGATCGACGACGTCAGACCTAGTGGCTTCGGGCAACTTCCGCCAAGGTCGGGAACTCCTACTGCCCCTGCTCGGAGGCTCACTTCATACGAGACTCGAGTGGTTTCGGGCCAAAAGGGCTGCGATCTCTGTTCGAGGGAGGACCACCCCATTCGCTTATATCCGCGTTTCCTAGAAATGGATGTAAATGGGCGCTCTGACTACATAAGGAGGAAGCAGTTATGTTTGAACTGTTTTGCCCGAGGGCACCAGCAACGAGACTGCACGAGCGCCCATACCTGCTTCACATGTCACAGTCGACACCACACCCTCCTGCACCGCGGCAATCCGTTCGCCACCGCTCCAAGTCCGCCTACGACAGCAAGGGCTCGACCCGCACAGACTGCCAGAAGCACAAATGGCTCAGAGGATCAGTCGGATGTGCAGGTGTGCTTCGCTTCCGGGTCAGGAGCCGTCCTACTGGGCACGGCCTTTATCAACTTGTGCCATTTGGGGTGCAGCTTCCAGGTCCGAAGCGACCTTCATAACGGAACGACTGTTCAACCTCGTCCAGCCTCCTTTCAAGACGATCCAAGCCCAAATTTCCAGCCTTAATCAGACCATTTCCGCGCAGTCTACTAAATTGTGCCATTTCTCCATTCGGTCGCCGTCTAGACCCGGGGTACAATTAGAGACTGTGGCTTACGTTCTTCCGCAGTTGGCAGGAAATCGGCCATCATATCCGATTTTGCGAGATCGTCTCAAGGGGCTGTCCAATATTCCCCTGTCGGACCCCAACTTCTTTGAGAGCTCCCAAGTCGATGTGTTATTAGGAGCTGACATTCTTCTGTCCATTCTCCTCGGTAATGCCATGGCTAACATCTTCTCGGTCGCTTCTCGGTCAGGAGACCATTTTTGGATGGGTGCTGACAGGCCCATTATCTCCAGCCAATCCCCGCAGCGTGTCCGTTTTTTCCACACGAGTGGCCCCCAGCCTCGGTGACTCACTGGATCAGCTCCTCACCAAATTCTGGGAGGTGGAAGATGTGCCCACACCGATAAGTTCGGAATCGGATTCAGTTTGCGAGCACAATTTTGTTCAGACGACGAAAAGAGACGAGTGTGGCAAGTACGTTGTGACGCTCCCCTTACGCGGCCCCGGGCAGAAGGGTTCCGAGCTAGCGGCTTCACGGTCCTTTGCCCTTGCTCAGTTTCTGCATAATGAGCAGCGCCTGAAGAGGGACCCGCCCCTTAAGGCCCGCTATGACTCGGTAATTCAGGAGTACATCGACTTAGGTCTCTCTCGCGAGCAAATCCGCTACCTACTATCTTCCACATCATGCCGTCTTCAAGCCCGAAAGCACGACCACCAAGGTGCGAGTGGTCTTCAATGCTTCGAGCCCGTCCGCAAACGGGACCAGTCTGAACGACATTCTTTCGCGGGCCCGGTCTTACAATCCGACCTGACGATTCAATTAGGTTTGTCTTCACAGCATGGTTTTGTTAAGCATCGCTCTACCACAACTAACCATCTTGAATTCACTTCGTTTATCCACAGAGGTTTTCTGAGCCGCATGCAAACTGATGTGGTATACACTAACTTTAGCAAAGCGTTTGACTCTGTGAACCACCATCTCCTCCTTTAAAGGCTGTGTCTTATGGGGTTTTCTCCTCATATAGTACAGTGGTTGACCTCTTATCTATCGAACCGCACGCAGCCTGTTTTGTTTAAAAACAGTTAAACACAGATTACACAGTGCGACAGTGATTTGGAACTTTTAAAGAGACCTAGTAGGAATTGTTCATTAGTTCGAGTATAGTATAAATTTTATATTTGAAGTTATTCCTTTCTTTTACACACTTTTACTCCGGAGCGCTAGTAAAATTGCACTGACTTGTTTTGGGAAAAACGTTATAACTCCAAAAATTTTCAAAATTTTCTTATGAAACTGGTCTCATTTTATTCAGAATTAACAATATTGATATGTGTCAAAAATGATACCATTTCTTGGAAGTTGTACCAAAAAAAGGGCGTTAAAGTCCGAAAAACACGACTAAAATTCGAAAATGTCAGTTACTTGTGTAAAAATTGTGTCCTTGTTGTTAAAATAAATTAAAAATTTTTTTTTCAAAAGCTACAACATTTACCTATTAAAAAACGTAAAAGTTTTTAAATCGGTTCAAAATTACGTGCTTAGAAATTTTTAAGAGCAAAAAAGTCCCGAAAAACCGTTTTTTCGAAATAAATCAAGATTTTGAGAGTGTTGGAAAAATTTCAAACACGGTTTTATACTATACTCGACGTAATGAACAATTCCTACTAGGTCTCTTCAAAAGTTCCTTCCATTTTTCTTTTTTTGACGCACTGTGTTATAAACGATTCATCTGGTGTCCCATAAGGTAGTCACTTAGGACCTCTTCTGTTTGTTCTTTTTGTCAACGATTTACCTAGTGTTGTAAACTATGCTACTACACTTATGTATGCTGATGATGTCAAGTTATGTCTTTTTTTCTCAGACCATTTCCTTCATAGACACCTGCAATTAGACCTTAACGAAGTCTTCTTGTGGTGCTCAAACAATCTCCTTTTACTTAACTGCTCTAAGTGTAAGGTTATGACGTTCAATCGCAGTGTGCCTCACATCGGTTCGTACTCTCTTGGGAATAACGTCTTAGATCGTGTTTCCCTAATTAACGATCTTGGAGTCATTTTTGACAATAAGTTGTCCTTCAACGAACTTATATCACTTACAATTAATAAAGCCGGAGGTGTACTAGCTTTTATCAAACGTTGGTCTAAAGAATTTGATGATCCTTTCACAACTAAAACTCTATATCAGTGGTCGGCATCCCAATACATTGATATGATTTTACCGCATTAGTGTTAGTAACGAATAGCAGAAAGTAGGCTGTGAGCATGACGTTTCACACATGTATACTGTGTGTGTGTGGCAGAGCTCGGGCAGAGAAATTTCCTATGCCCCGAGATAGGGCCGTGCCGACCTCTGCTCTATATGTATCGTTGGTTCGTCCTATCTTGGAATACTGTTCTAGCGTTTGGAGTCCGTAATACTTTGTTCACCAAAGGAGGATTGAATCTGTCCAAAAGCAGTTCTGCTATTTGCGTTAAAAAGATTAAAGTGGGATACTGCCACTTTCCTCCCGTCGTATAATTGCCGGTTAAAACTACTAAACCTACCTTCTTTAAAAGAGTGCCGTACTTGTGCTGGGTTTATGCTACTTCATGTGCTTATTCTTGGACAGGTTGACTCACAAGTACTTCTTGAAAAATTAATGTTCTCTGTTCCTAATAGAGTAACTAGATCCTTCCGACCCCTTTGGTTACCAATTTCTAGGTCTTATTTTGCTGAACACGATCCATTTCGCGTTATTTGTGAAAATTATAACTCATTGTCCCATTTATTATCCCCTGAACTATCGCTAGATGTAATTAAATCCAAAATGATGGAATATCTTTTAACTTAATTTATCATTACTTTTAGTTATAATAATCTAAATTATAGAATAACAGATCATTGTTAATAAATAAAATAAAAAAAAAATAAAAAAAAAAAAAAACAAAACCCTAATTAAAAAACAAAAAAATATTTATTAAATAATGCTTACATTGCCTATTTGGTGAGGCAATTTATGAGTTGGATAACACCTCCCCTTCTAAATTGAAATTATTATTTTTTACAAATGTTTTGTTTTTAAAATATTGCTAAGCCGTGGTTTAATGGTTTTATAATATTTTCTTAATTTATAAATTAATAACCAAATTATATATGTTGAAATTAATGTGATTACAATTAATGTTAGTGGTATTTTGGTTTGTTTAATTTTAATAAAAGGATATAGGGTTTTTATGTTATCAAATGATAGTTCCGAATTGTTGGATATTATATGTTCGGATATTTCTAACCTATTATAATTGTGGGCTGTAATGTATTATAATATTTTACTATCTACGTTTGTATATGATATATTATTAATTATTGTGGTGTCATTGAATGTTATTAAATAAGACTCTATTAGGCAAGAGTCATTTACAATAATATATTTTTATTTTATTTCAAATTGATTTTTTACCGTTCAATAAGCGAGTGAAACATGATTTTTCTTTGCTTAAAACACAATAATTATTAAATAGTTCTTCTTTGAAATTATTAATTTCATAATAAGTGTTGTCGCATTTTGCTACCTGTTTGCGTAACAGTAATTTTCCATCATTATGAGAAATAGCTCTTGCGTAGTACGTATCGCATCTATTTTTATACCCTTGCAGAGGGTATTATAATTTTGGTCAAAAGTGTGCAACGCAGTGAAGGAGACATCTCCGACCCTATAAAGTATATATATTCTTGATCAGGATCACCTCCTGAGTTGATATGAGCATGTCCGTCTGTCCGTCTGTCTGTCTGTTTCTACGCGAACTAGTCTCTCAGTTTTAAAGCTATCGACTTGAAACTTTGCACACACCCTTCTTTCCCTTGCACGCAGTATATAAGTCGGAACGGCCCGGATCGGCCGACTATATCCTATAGCTGCCATATAACTGATTGATCGGAAATGGTATAACTTCGATGTTTTTAGAGTTAGAGAGTTGAAATTTTACACGAGGCAAATAATTTTTTATTTTTTTTTGGTATTTATATTTTTGGCTATTTTTGGCAAAATAATACGACATGCCAAATTTCGTAAGGATCGGCCCACTATATCTTATAGCTGTCATATAACTGAACGATCGGAAATGACCCAACTTTCGTGTTTTTGAAGATAGAAAGCTGGAACTTGGTACAGATTATATTCTTGGTCAGTTAATCTGACCTACCAAATTTCATAACGATCGGCCGACTATATCTTATAGCTGCCATATAACTGAACGATCGGAAATGGTTTTTGGTAGAAATACCAACTTTGGTATTGTTAAAGATAGAAGTTTGGGACTTTTTTTAGATTTTGTATTGTAATAAATTGGATTATTTATTTATATTCCCATAAGGATCGGCCAACTATATCCGATGTTTGCGATATATATCCGTTTTTAACTGCAAGGGTATATAAACTTCGGCTCCGCCCGAAGTTAGCTTTCCTTTCTTGTTTATAATGCGATATTTTAAATAGATTACAAATAATTCTTTGTCCAAAGCAATTTTGAATTCAGAAATGTCCAATACAGGTTTTGATTCGTGTTTACATATTTCTTAAATATCATCTATATTAAATATCTTTGTGTTGAAAATGTCCATTTTAGCCAATGTAATTGTATCAATTAAATTTTGAAGATCATAAGTTATTAAATTTAAACGATGTATTCTTAGAGGTAACTCTTGGCTTGTAAAAACCGATTTTAAGTTTGTGGACAGTATTTTTATTTCATCAAACAATTTGGAAATTATTATTTTTTGCTTGTGGTTGTTGCTTGTTTATTTTCAATTGTTACTACATCATCATGGTCCGGGGTACCAGCTAACCATTTTAAAACCGTTCCTAATTCATTAATACCTCTCTTAGGCCTTGCTGGCAATAATTATGATAGAAATAAATCTAGAGTTCTTAAATTATATGAAATTTCCCAGTTAAATGTATCATTATTATTATTCTTTATGTAGTTAAGCTCTGTGTTCATAATTTCTTTATACTTGGAAACTAATGTTGGTAACATGAAATGCGTAGCGTATGAGTCATAGGTCAAAACGTCCTTATTGTCTCTTTAAAGAAAGAAATCATGATTCGAATAATTAATTATTTCGGATGTTGTTTTAACTATGATCAGAAACAGAAGTATTGCGGAATGCTTTGTTAACTGTAAGTTAGAGAAAAACAAGAAAGCAAAGCTAACTTCGGGCGGAGCCGAAGTTGATATACCCTTGCAGTTAAGGGGTTATATACAGTTGTGATATATGAAAAAATCGATTTTTTTTATTGCATATTCTTTAAGTATATTTTATTGGGAATGCTCTCACAAAAATTCATAACGATCGGAGCATTAGAACTGAAGCTGTAGCTATTTAAAGCGCACTATCTGCATATAAAACTTGAACAACCTTGAAACTTTAAACGCGATTATCTCAGAATCTTTTTTTTGGGAAATTACCTTTGCGGTGGACACGATTACTAAAAAACTACTAATCCGATCAACACCAAATTTTGACCACTTATTTATTATGGTATTAGCTAGTCCGTGAACGAGGGATTTTCAATTTTTTTGAAAACTCCTTTTTTAAAGCACAAAAAACGAAAATCTTATACGTTGAAAAAGTACATTTTTTGTTAAAAACGTCGCCATTTTTTTTTTAATCAAAATTTTTAAAAATCCCTCGTTCACGGACTAGACAATACAATGTACTAACTAAACTTTTTTGAATTTTGGATTTCGAATGAACCGTTTTCGAGAAATCTTGTCCACCGCAAGACACCATCGAAAAAAGACGATCCGGGGATTCGGCTATAACAGTTTTGTTATGTAATATTTTTTTATGAAAAAATTTAATTAAGTACCCAGAAACATGCACTAAACAACGTCGGTAAAACATTTTTCATAAATATTTTCTATGGTGTCAAAAAAAAATCGATAAAAATCCATATTTTTGCGCGGTACAACTGTATATAACCCCTTAAAACCGGATCCGGATCGCAAACATCGGATATAGTTGGCCGATCCTTATGATTACATCATAATAAAACCAATTAATTACAATAAAAAATCTAAAAAAAAGTCCCAAGCTTCTATCTTTAAAAATACGAAAGTCGATATTTTTACCAAATACCATTTCCGATCGTTCAGTTATATGGCAGCTATAAGATATAGTCGGCCGGTATGTTTGTTTGTTTGGTCGGAATGTTTGGTATTTTCTCATGGTTTATTTTGTTGTCTAGTATGTCCAATGGCTTTCATTGGTAACTGAATGAATGCTTTGATTATATTTTTGAGCTGCTCTTATAATTATTTCAGAGTAATCTGTTAGATTCTATTCATCTTTGATACATTTAGCAATCTTTGGGAGTGTTGAATGTGCCCTTTCGATTTGACCATTGGAAGTGCTATGTCTTGGATCTGCAAAGTGTATTGTGAGTCCACTTCTACTTATAAATGAACGAAATTGCGAAGATGTGAATCTTGGTTCGTTTTTGCTAATGGATAAGGTTGTAAAATTTCTAGTATTTTGTTTTCAATATTTAACTTATTTTATTTATTTATTTATTTCTTTGACTGTTAAGAATTTCGAATAGGCGTCAATACAAGGTAAAAACATTTTTTATCTGCGTAAAATATATCAATATAAAGATTTTCGCCTTCACTAGTCGGAATTGGTGCTTCACCTATCGGAATTTCTACAGGATGTCTACATCGGTTGCATGTCTATTTTGGTTACAAATGACGCAATTTTTTATATATTCTTTTAGTTTTATAAATAATTTTGGCCAATAATAAAGTCTAGATATTTGTTTGTAGTTTTCGTCTAATCCTCTATGGGCGCGACAATGAGTCTCATCAATAATAATTTCCCTGTCTTCCTTTTCTACGTCTTGTACAAAAATTCTTGTAAATAGGAATTTGTTTCCGAAATTTTCTTTTAGTGGTTTTTGCCATAAGTATGTTGAAGATAAATGTTTCTCATTCAAAATTACCCGCCAAGTCAGAGGGCCACTTTAAATATCATATCGATAGTACGATAGTATCGAATCATAAACATATAACAAAATATAACCTAAAAAGCTGTCAAAGAGGATGAATAAACACGCGGTTGAGACTTCAATAAATATTGTTTATATACTGGCCTAAATAACAAATAAATAAAAGTTATAATAGGTTATGGGCCCAGGAACGTTTTGTTCAGTTTAAAGTAAAAGAAACAAGAAAGCAAAGCTAACTTCGGGCGGAGCCGAAGTTGATATACCCTTGCAGCTAAAACCGGATATATATCGCAAACATCGGATATAGTTGGCCGATCCTTATGATTACATCATAATAAAACCAATTAATTACAATAAAAGAGAATGGGAGGGGAGAATGGGGGAAAGCATACAGGTCAAAGTGTCTGATTGCATTCAACTTGGTGAATGCCAGCATGATTCCTGTCACTGCTTTCTTCAAGCCGACGCACTACCTCCACGTGGTTCTCCCTGGATTGTTGCTCGACAGCCGTTGAGTGGCAAACTAAAGCGCGCGACGAGAGTCCTAACTCTATAAACTAGGTTGTGGCGTAGGACTTGAAATCCACCCATGTAAAACCCAATTTCAGTGAAGGAAGCAAGAGAAGCCTCGGACAGGAACCGCTCTAACGTTGACGACCATAGCAAGCGTAAAAAGGACAATGATTTGAGAGTATGCACCTGGAACGTACGAACATTGTACAGACCTAGTGCTGCTCAACAACTAGCAGATACCCTCAACAAATGTAGGGCTGACATCACTGCTATCCAGGAAATGCGATGGATAGTACAAGGCTGCATAAAGAAGAAGAACTGTGACATTTACTACAGCTGCCATCCAGAACGGCATGAATTTGGTTGTGGTTTCGTTGTAGGTGCCAGGCTGCGGCGCGGAGTCTCTCACTTTCGGCCAACACACGAGAGAATTGCAACGATCCGAATTACTGCCAAATTCTTTAACATCAGCCTGATATGCGCACATGCCCCAACGGAGGAAAAGGATGATGCCACCAAGGACGCTTTCTATGCGGAGCTCGACCGAGCTTATGGCCGATGTCCTTCCCATGACATTAAAATTCTCCTCGGGGATTTTAATGCCAAGGTAGGACGAGAAGACATCTTTGGTGCCACCGTCGGGCAATTTAGCCTACATGAGACCACCTCGAGCAATGGTCTCAGATTAATAGGCTTTGCAGCTGCGCATAATATGGTAGTTCGTAGTACTGGATTCCGTCATTTGGACATCCATAAAGCATCTTGGCTCTCTCCCGATCGACTGACCAGAAATCAGATCGATCATGTTGTGATCGATGCAAGGCACGCATCTAATATACTCGACGTGCGATCCTGTCGGGGTCCCAACATCGACTCCGACCATTACCTTGTTGCAGCTAAGATTCGCACACGGCTATGTGTGGCGAAGATTGCACGTCGAAGTGCGTTAAGAAGGCTGGACATCGGAAAGCTGCAATCACAACAGGCGAAGAATGCATTCTCCACTCACGTCTCGGGGCTATTAAGCCGAGCACCTTCAATACCTGAAGACATAAGCGATATGTGGGCGCACATATCTCACTCCCTGCGAGCTTTGGCTGAAGAAGTGCTTGGATTCCAGCGTCCTCTATCAAGGAATCCATGGTACGATCAGGAGTGTCATGACGCAACAGCTGCAAAGGATGCCGCCTACGGAAGAACACTACAAGCTGGGGCGACACGAGCGATTGTGGATGTCTACAGGTCGAGAAGAAGAGACGAAAAACGCCTTTTCAGACGCAAGAAGAAAGAGCAGGAAAGGCGAGAGTGTGAGAGCACAGAGAGCAGCAGATGCAGAAATGAAGCACGTAACTTCTACCAGAGGGTCAAGCGTCTGACCCAAGGATTTAAGACTGGTACAGTGGCGTGCATGGATGGAAATCTTGTCACAGAAACAGAGGTCGTGCTGAGGTTATGGAGGGATCACTTCTCGAGTTTGTTATCTGGCTCAAGCACAGACTCTGAAGACTATGATCCACGAACCCCAATCTATGGCACTGATATTGAAGTGCCAATCCCAAGTCATATCGAAGTCAAGGATGCAATCCAACGGCTTAAAAACAACAAGTCTGCAGGTGCTGACGGCCTGCCGGCAGAATTGTTTAAGGCAGCTGGTGATATGTTGGTAGGGAGCATGCACCAACTAATCAGTAAGATATGGCTCACGGAGAGCATGCCCGAAGACTGGAACCTCAGCATGATCTGTCCCATCCTGAAGAAGGGTGATGCTACGGTGCGCACCAACTACCGCGGAATTAGTCTTCTTCCAGTTGCATACAAGGTCCTAACGAGCGTATTGTGTGAAAGACTGAAACCCCATGCTGAAGCACTGATTGGACCTTATCCGTGCGGGTTCAGGCCTGGCAAGTCCACTGTTGACCAGATTTTCACCTTGCGCCAAATCCTGGAGAAGTCTTACGAAAACCAGATCGACACGTACCATCTCTTCGTCGACTACAAAGCTGCATTTGATAGCCCCCGGCGAGATCGCCTATATGCCGCCATGTCTGAGCTTGGTATACCAGCAAAGCTGACTAGACTTTGCAGAATGACATTGAGCAACACCATCAGCTCTGTCAAGGTAGGAAGTGGCCAATCCGAAACCTTTATTATCAAGTGTGGCCTCAGACAAGGTGACTCGCTGTCTTGTATACTCTTCAATATTTTAATGGAGAGTATTATAAGAAAGGCTGGTGTACATTGGTCGGGCACGATATTAACCAACAGATGTGTCCAGCTCCTTGGTTAAGCTGATGATATTTATATCATTGGCCGCACCAAGCGTGATGTCACAGGAGCCTTCGGGGCTATTGAAAAGGAATCAGCAAAAGTAGGACTAGCAGTGAATATGGAGAAAACAAAGTTTATGGTGTGCTCTAGCAGAGAATCGCGGCGCCTTGATTCTCAGCTGACTGCAGAAAACTATAGCTTTGGGTCCGTCAAGGAGTTTATCTACCTAGGCACTGCTATAACAAGCACAAATGATGTCAGTCTGGAGATTAAGCGGAGAATAACACTTGCCAACAGGTGTTACTTTGGGCTCAGTAGGCAGTTTAATAGTAGAGCTCTCTCTCGACGCACAAAAATCACACTCTACAAGACGCTCATTCTTCCAGTACTCCTATATGGTGCGGAGTGCTGGACAGTGACGCAATCAGATGCAGCTGCTCTTGGAGTGTTCGAGAGGAAAATTCTTCGTAAAATCTTTGGCCCAATCTGCGTGGACGATGATTATCGCATCAGATACAACCACGAGCTGTATGAGCTGTACGGTGATGTTGACGTAGCTAGTTGAGTGAAATCTCAAAGACTTCGCTGGCTGGGCCACGTTGCCCGTATGGATGAAGACGCTCCGGCCCGTAAGGTGTTTGATGCGGTGATTGTTGGGACACGAAGGAGAGGACGACCCCGAACGCGATGGCAAGACCAGGTGATGGAAACCCTGTCCACACTTGGTGTTACCAACTGGCGAAGGCGCGCCCAGGACAGAGTCGGGTGGAGGCACATTGCGCTTCAGGCCGAGACCCGATAAAAGGGTTGTCATGGCCATATAATAATAATAATAATTACAATAAAAAATTTAAAAACAAGTCCCAAGCTTCTATCTTCAAAAAATACGAAAGTTGATATTTCTACCAAAAACCATTTCCGATCGTACAGTTATATGTCAGCTATAAAATATAGTCAACCGATCTTTATGAAATTTGGTAGATCGGATTAACTGACTAGATGTGTACCAAGTGTAGAAAATAGAATGTGTACCAAGTTCCAGCTTTCTATCATCAAAAACATTAAAGTTATACCATTTCCGATTAATCAGTTATATGGCAGCTATAGGATATAGTCGGCCGATCCCGGCCGTTCCGACTTATATACTGCGTGCAAAGGAAAGAAGGGTGTGTGCAAAGTTTCAAGACGATAGCTTTAAAACTGAGAGACTAGTTCGCGTAGAAACGGACAGACAGACAGACGGACAGACGGACATGCTCATATCAACTCAGGAGGTGATCCTGATCAAGAATATATATACTTTATAGGGTCGGAGATGTCTCCTTCACTGCGTTGCACACTTTTGGACAAAATTATAATACCCTCTGCAAGGGTATAAAAAGAGACATTTTGCTCGATTACGATGGATTTGGCGAAGCACGTCACGAAGCTCTCAGGTGTGACCGATTGGCCGATTTGGAAAAGAAAAATTAGGTACCTGATAGATTATCACGACGGTGCTCTCGACGCGTTGGACGGAACGATCGTCAAACCGGATCCATTGCCAGAAGGTGCCTCAACAGAAGATGCAAAGAAGCATAAGGAGAAGAGCGACTTTTTTCGTAAGGCCAACAGCTATGCAAAATCTATGATTACCACTGCGGTCACGGACTCGGTGTACCAGAAGATCATGGACAAGGATACAGCACACGATACGTGGGAAGGTCTGAAAAATCAGTTTGAAGCAACAGCGAAGGACCAGGTATTCAGGATATGCAACGAGTTTTTCGCTTTCTCTTGGAATCCAGGAAACGATGTATCAACCCACATAGCAAAATTGCGTAGTCTATGGAACGATTTAAATCAAGCTTTGAAGGCTAAAAATGAAACTGAGCTGCCAGATTTAATACTTGTTTGTAAAACGTTACATATTTTGCCAAAAATCTTTGAAACGTTTCGTCAAAGTTGGATGCTCTTGACAAAAGAAGAAGAAAAGACTTTCGACGAGTTAACTAATCAAATTTTCATGTTTGAGAGAAATTTTAGAACAAAAGAAAATGACGGGAAGGAAAGCCAGGAGGCTTTTTCTACCATACGAAAAAAGGAGCATCGTCAGGATTCAGGAACATCTAGTCGGAGATTAGATACCTGCCACTATTGCAAGAAAAAGGGACACTGGATCAGGAACTGCATAAATTGGAAGAAGGATGGTCGTCCGAAGCCGAGCTACCAGAATGCTGAACAAGGAAATTGTGCAGAACCAACGTTAACTCTCGTATCACTCCACAATAGCGTGTTTGCAGCAGAGGCAAACTCAGAGGTCGACTGGTGGATAGACAACGGTGCAACAAAACACGTTGTGAAGACTGCGAAGTATTTCGAGCATTTTGAGAAGTTTGAGAATCCGAGTTGGATCAGAGCAGCTGGAAATGAAACCTTGTCAGCTTTGGGGCAGGGCACAATCAAAGTCAAAACGATTGTCAATGGAAAAATTCTTTTTCTTTCTTTGAAAAATGTATGGTTTGTTCCCAATATAATGAAGAACCTGTTTTCAGTTTTGGCTGCCCAAGACAATAATCAAAAGTAGTCGTTTTGAGTCGTCAGCAACCGAGTGCACCCTCAAAATAAACGACAAGATTGTCCTCGTTGGAGCCAGAGAAGTTGGAGGAACACTCTACAGAGCAGCGATCGAGCCCATACTTCCAGAACGAAACGTCGATGTCAACGTCGCAACTTCAGGAACTTCAATTCTCCAACTCTACCACGAAAGGTGGGGAAATCAGGACAAGAATCACATCAAAGACATGCTCAAAAGAGAAATGGGCATTCAAATCAAGATTGAGAGTAGCTTTTGCGAGCCTTGCATCCTTGGAAAGGCACATCGATTGCCATTTGGAACGAGGAAACCAGCGATGCAGCCTGGGGAACTGATGTCAGGCGATGTTTGCGGCCCATTTGAGGATTCCTTCCAGAAGAAGAGGTATCTGGTAGTTTTTAAGAACCATTTCACCAGGTTTCGTTACGGGTTCATCGTCAAGCAAAAATCAGAGGTCAAGGACGTGCTGCGACACATGGTTTCTCACGCCAAGCAACAAGGGCACACAATTCGGGAATTCCTGAGCGACAATGGAGGAGAATTCGACTGTGCAGGAGTAAGAGAAACTCTTCAGGAAGCTGGGATAACTTTTCGACTCACCGCTCCCTATACTCCAGAGCAAAACGGTGGTGTCGACAGAGAGAATCGAACGATAGTCAAAATGGCGAGAACTTTCAAGTATTCTAATACAGAAATAAAATTTCCAGAAGCAATTTGGGCCGAGTTGGTCAGCTCAGCAGTCTACGTTCTCAATAGGACGGGCAAATCTTCATTGAAGGGTTTCAGCCCTTACCAACTTTGGCTGGGCAAGAAACCAAGAATCAAACACCTTCGAATAGTAGGATCGACGTGCTTTATTCACATTCCATGTTAAAAAAGGAAGAAGATGGACGAAAAAGCTGAAAAGGGGTACCTGGTGGGTTACGACGGCGATGAGAGATATCGTATTTACTTACCAGAGAAGCGGAAAGTAGTCGTGTCGAGGGACGTAAAATTTCAAGAGAAATTCAGCAATTGTGAACCAGGCGTCGAACTACCTTTTCAAGATTTTGAATCCAAGGACGTCGTAGAAAATAAGGAAGAAGAAGACGTGAGCTTGCACCAGAGCGAGGATGAAGACAAGGAAGAAGAAGACGCGGACTTGCACAAGAGCGAGGAAGAAGACACACTTCAGGAGCAAGACTTGAAAGAAGACACAGCCGAAACAGGAAGCGAAAGCAGTTATGAAACCGGAGTAGAAACAAGCTTTGAAGAAGAAAACAACAAGAGAAAAATTCAATCAATGCGGTTGAGGGATCGTTCGAAGTTGAAGAGACCCGAGCATCTGGATGACTACGTAGCAGCAGCCGAGAATTTTGTGCTGGAGAGTCCAGATTCACCAGAGGATCGAAAGCACTTCCGTGCAAGTGGGTCTATCGAGTCAAAACCCACCCCGATGGAAGTATCGACAAATACAAAGCTCGCTTGGTCATCAAAGGATTCGGACAGAGACGAGGGATTGATTACGACCAAACTTTTAGCTCTGTCGCAAGAATTGAAACAATCCGCTTAGTGTTGAGCGTTGCAGCCAAAAATAATATGTTTTTGGTCCAGTTTGACGTCTCGACAGCTTTTCTATACGGTGAATTGGACGACAAGAAGATTTACATGCAACAACCTGAGGGATACGAGCAAGGACAGGGGCTTGTTTGCAGATTGAAGAAGAGTCTCTACGGGCTTAAGCAAGGGCCGAGATGTTGGCAAGAACGCTTCGGAGGTTTCCTGCGGAAACACAATTTCAAAGTCAGCGAGGCAGATTCATGTCTCTACATCAGGGAAAGAAATGGCAAAAAGATTCTACTCGTTGTTTACGTAGATGACGGACTCTCCGCAGCAACAGATACGCAAGATTTGGAAGAATTTTTGGACGAGCTAAAATCAGAGTTCAAAATTGTCTCAAGCAAGGCTGAGTGCTTCTTAGGACTTGAAATCACGAAACAAGAAAATGGACTAAAAATTAAAAAAAGGGTATGCCACAAGGATTTTGGAGCGATTCAGATTCACGGATTGCAAAGCTGTTTCAACCCCACTTCTCAAGAATTTGGAAATTACGACAGCAGGGAAAGAATCAGAGACGACTGCGTTCCCTTATCGCCAAGCCATCGGAGCTCTTATGTACCTCATGCTTGGAACTAGGCCAGACTTGGCTTTCAGCATCGGATTTCTTTCAAGAACGCTTGAAAATCCTGCAAAAGAAAACATTGTTCAAGTGAAGAGGGTTTTCCGTTACATATCCGGAACAATCAACGTTGGGATAGTCTATCAGAAACAGAAGAAGGGAATCCTCGAATGCTACAGCGATGCTGACTTTGGTGGCTGTACTAAGACCGGAAGATCTACATCAGGGATCATCATCATGTTTGCTTCAGGAGCCATATCATGGAAAAGTCAAAGGCAGCAAATGAAGCTGCAAAATAAATAATTTGGCTAAAGAGATTGTTCCAGGAAATCGACAGATTGGACCGAGCCCCGATTCTCCAGGTCGATAATGCTGCTGCCATGAGACTGGCCCAAAACCCCGAATTCCATCGCAGGACCAAGCACATAGCCAACAAGCATTTCTTTATCAGGAAAAAAATTGCTGAGGGAGAATTTGTGATCAAACAAATCCCGACTGAGGAACAACTCGCTGATATGATGACGAAGCCGATCCTCAATACTCGTCTCCGGATTCTTTGCAGCAAGATTGGACTCTTCTGAAGGCGGAAAAACACCATTTATTTTTACTTTATAAGTTTAGAATTTTGAATTCTCACAAGGGAAAGTGTTGAAGATAAATGTTTCTTATTCAAAATTACCCGCCAAGTCAGAGGGCCACTTTAAATATCATATCGATAGTACGATAGTATCGAATCATAAACATATAACAAAGTATAACCTAAAAAGCTGTCAAAGAGGATGAATAAACACGCGGTTGAGACTTCAATAAATATTGTTTATTTACTGGCCTAAATAACAAATAAATAAAAGTTATAATAAAGTAAAGGTCTTGTAAGGTACAGTGCAGACCTATGGTTATATTTGGTGAAATATATTACTTTAGCAACGTTACTAAATTCTCTGAAGTATCATACTCAATAATATGTCGAACATTATTGAAGACATTTATTGATTCGTGGACTGTTAATCTGCCAGTAGTGATTAAGAGTTGAATTTTGAATTGGTTAAGTGGTTTATTAGTTTCTTCGATTGCATTTTCAAAGCTGCTTTCTGCAGAATGAATTGTATTTTCATCTGAACTATCCTCTGATATATCTGCGTATAAGTGGTTTCTTAGATTTTTTAATGCCCAAACTATTGCTAATAATTTTTTTTTGTTTGTGACGTATGCTTGTTCTGTTTTATTGAGGGTTTTTGATATAAAGGTTATAGGTTTACCCTCTTTTGACAAAACCGCTCCTATTGCTATATTTGATGCGTCTGATGTAAGAAAGAATTTTTTACTATAATCTGGTTGTACTAATTCAATTTGATTAGTAAGGTTTTGCTTAAGTTCATTGAATGCTCTTACAGCTGGTTCGTCCAACTGTACCTTTTTTTCGACATATTTTTAGATATTTTATCATTATGGTCTCCTAAATAAGTGGTGAGTGGCTTTGCTATGTAAGCATAATTACGGACAAACTTTCTATAATAACTTGTTTGGCCAAGAAAGCTCCTAAGCTCTCTGATATTTTTTGGAATTGAGTAATTTTGTATTGTTGCGATTTTATCTGGGTCTGTTTGGATTGCATTAAGAGACTACGTATCAAAGAATGCTGGTTTCTTGCGAAAAAAATTTGGATTTTTCTAAAGGAATTTTCAGGTTTGCTTCTAAAAGGATATTTATTATTCTAGTTAAATCATTAAAAATGTTCCTCTACTGAATTTGAGAAATTTATTATATCGTCCATATAGACGTGGCTAGTTTTTCCCACCTGCTCTCTTAAAATGTCATCCATTGCTCGTTGGAAGATTCTTGGATCGTTAGTTAAGCCAAAAGGCAATCTTAAAAATTCGTATTTACCGTTATAGTATAAGAAGAAGAAGACGTTTATCTTATAGAAGAAGACGTTTTTCGAATGTCGGATTCTCTCATTGATATTTAATGAAAACCTGATTCCAGGTCAATTGGGGAAAATAATTTTGCTTTTCCCAGATTAGCTAATATAACAGATGGATCCTGGATAGGGTATCTTTCGTAAATTGAGTTTTCATTTAATTTTTTAAGATCAATGACAAGTCTTAGTTTTGGACTGCCATCTTCACTGTATCCTTTTTTTTGAACAATGTACAAGAACTGTAGAGTTATACGGACTCCTGCTAGGTTGTATGATTTTTTCGGACAACATTCTTTTAATTTCTTTATTAACAAATTCTGCTACAGATTGGGCATATGGGTATTGTTTACCATATATGGGTCTATCATGTTCTAAGTTTATTTCCCCTCTAATATCAGTGCGGAAAGGGATTTGCATATTTATTTTAGAGTGCTCATTTTTGATATGGTTTGTTATTATATTTCTTAATTCTTCCATATCATTTTCTGATTTTAATTTTATGTTGTTTAGGCAATGTTTTTTATTTTTTTTGTTGCCTGAAGTGGATTGTGAGGTTATTGACCTTAGACCTTCGTTTTTTGATTGGAAGGACTTTATTGAACAAAAATCTTCTGAGCGCTCTGATTCGGAGCTGTAGTCAAAGTCGCTTGTTTCGACGCAGACTGAATACGATTTAACTTGTTTTATCTGGTTAAAATATTTGTTTATTAAGAATTTGTTCAGAGGGTGATTACATTTTTCCTCGGTGTGGCATAGATTTTCATTACACACTTTATTGTGAAAAAGTAATTTTTCCTCTTTCCCATGATATTGTATAACTCCCTTTTTTGTGTCGATTATAGCACCAATTTTTTTAAGTAGATTATATCCGACTAACAAGTCAGTTTCTAAACCCTCGATTTCATAAAAGATATGTTTAATATTGAAAATTGTTATTATGTGAAAATATTTTATTATCGAATATCCGTTAACTGTTGAAACCCTTTTATAAATAGAGAGTTCATTTTTATTTAAATATATTCCCTTTTTAATGTAACAAGCGGTTGCGCCTGTATCAATTAGTACTTTAAAATTTTTATTTTCTTTTCTGTCAAATCGTATTAAGTAAGGTAATCTTACTCTTGCCCTTCCCCTAAAAAATGGTCCTCCTGAATATTATTAATTTTCATGGTTTTATTTTGTGGTTGATTTACTGTACTCTCAAGCTCTCGCTTTACTGGAAAATGACTTGGGCCAGCTGCTTGATTTGCAAAGTTTTGTGGATTATTACGGCTATAATTATGTTGATAATAGTGTGGTCGACCTGAATACGAACGATCTTGGTTTTGGTTTGTGCTAAAATTTTGGGTATATCCCTGACGATAATTATTAGATTTAGGTTTATTAGATTTTTAGGTTTATTAAAATTTTGTTTTGGTTGGACCGAATTAAACCTTAGGATTATTTTGCCTTCGGTTTTCATTTTGAAAGCCGCAATATCTATTGGCGAATTGTGCTCTAAAATTATTGTTGATGATCCATTTAGACCACAAATAAAGGTTCTTAGAGCATTGCTCCTAATTACTTTATTAGTTTCTTTTTTAATTTCACCTTCTTTACCTTATGTCATTATCGATCAGTAGGGTCATTTTTTTATTTACCTCGTTATAGAACTCCGTAAAAGATAATTTACCTTGTCTAAAAATACTTAGTTCAGCTTCTAGAACGTGGATTGGTCTTCTATCATTATAGATAAAATCCAATCTAGACAAAATCGCATTGAAATTAAGAACTGTTTTATGGTTGGTCAGGGCGTCATGTTCCGCTCCCATGATTTTGTTACGAAGTATGGTTAACGCTATAAAATATTGTTCACTGTTTTTTTTATACAAATTCATTGCTGTCTCTGCAGCCTTCGTCCAGCCTACATACTGAGTTTGCTCCCCATTAAATTTGGGCAGAGCTTTAATCACTTCTAATGTTGTATCACAACATATATTTGGAGATTGTCTGAATTTTATAATCTTCTACCGTTTTTTCCTTACTTTCTAATTTTGCCGATAATTCAATATTTTTTTTTCAATTCATTTATCTGGACGTTTATCAATCTATTAATTCTGTTGTAATAGAACTGGATCCAATTCCACTACCTAACAAGTTTGGTCCACCACCGGTTGCTATGTTTAATTTTTGAAAATTATTAATTATATCTTCCAGTTTGTTTAATCGTTAAGTTTTTAATTTTTCAAGAGATATGACTTAATTTTATAAAAATTTTTTATGTTAGTATTTTTTTTTAAGTGTAATGTAAATTTAATGTGTAACTAAGGATAAGCTTTTCTTTATTTTGTAGGTGAAAGGCTTGCTCCCGGAATAAGACTGCCAATTTTTAATTGCCAGATAACCAACAAACCTCGGCTTAAGAGAAATAACCCAAAAGGGTACTTGGAGAGAATAAACAATTTCCCTAAGAGATTCTAAGAGAAAGGGACAATTTGCAGATGCAATAGTTGAGTCATTGGTGAAGAGTGATAAGATCGGAAGATCGATCAAATTCGTACTGGTGACGGCGAGTCGGCTCTAATGTTTATGTCTGGCTTGGGCCATGGAAAATTTTTGGGAATGTTTACAAGTGGAGCTTAATGTTTAGTCTGGATAACCTTTTGGGGATCATCAGAAACGAGTGAGGGGAAATTAGGAGACAAGATAAGAAATGGCATGACGCATTGAGCAGGGGCTACTGCGTTTTGCAAATAATGTTTACATTGCCTTTTTGGTGAGGCAATTTATGAGTTGGATAACATACATACGTATATACATACTAGACTTCTGCATGAATGTACTCATTTGTGACATAACAGATCTGTACAGTAGTGTAGTGTTTTAAAAACACTGCACTCATTCTATACTGTACAGCAGGGATCGGCACCCCAATACATTGATATGATTTTACCGCATTAGTGTTAGTAACGAATAGCAGAAAGTAGGCTGTGTGCATGACGTTTCACACATGTATACTGTGTGTGTGTGGCAGAGCTCGGGCAGAGAAATTTCCTATGCCCCCGAGATAGGGCCGTGCCGACCTCTGCTGTACAGTGTACTCTATAGGTCGGAACAAAGTAGCACAACATTTTCAGTGTACTCACTTCGAGTGAGTACAGTATATCGTTGTACTTGTCGTTAGTGAGTACTAAATTTGTGCCTTTTCCAACACACTGTACAGTTTGTCTGTTGACGTGTACAACTATTTGACGTGTACAAATATTTTTTCAAAAATTCATAAATATGGATTTTAAGGAGAACGACGCTCATGCAATGAACTCTCAAGATAGACAACATATTTGCAGACTATTCAGAACCTATTCAAAGCACCAATATTTTATCGGATATTCAGGATGAGCTTCAAACTTATAAAAATGTTAATAAAGCGAATAGGGAAGATTTTGATGTTCTGCAGTGGTGGTCAATAAATAAAGACCATTTTCCGCTGCTTTATCAAATTAGCTGCAAGATACTAGCAGCTCCCGCGAGCAGTGCAGCATCGGAAAGGGCATTTTCTGTTTCCAAAAATTTAATTTGCGAAAAACGGGCAAAAATTGCCACATCTGAAGACATGGTCAATAAAATAATGTTCCTTCATTACAACATTAATAGTTTAAATATAGATAATTTAATAACATAAAATAATTATTGTAATAAGCATTCATTTTAATATTAATATTTTGTAAATACACTATTTTATAATAAATACATTTGAAACGAAAATACAAATAAATTTTTTAATCAGACATTACATAAACATGAGAAATATTTATGTGTATGTTCCAGTCATGAAGTTTCTCTCACTGTACAGTAAGTCAACTGAACACCAAAACACTGTACAGTGAGTTGACTACGGCTCATTTGAAAATGATTCATTTGTCATTTTGGATACATTCATGCAGAAGTCTAATACATACATATAAATAAGGCTGCAACACTTTGTTGCACAGCGACTTCATCGCAGCGCTAAGTACCCTCAAGTGCATATTCAAGTGCTGACGAAATATGATTCGCACTTGAGTAACAGCGACCGCCCAATAGCTAAGTCAACGTTCCCACGCTTGACCGTCGCTGTATATACATATGTGCGCACATGACTCCCTCAGCTAGCCAGCAACGCTCCCGTTGCTGTTTATAATAGGCGAAAACAAATGCTGCTCACTGCATCACAGCAAACAGCGCAAAAGCTAAGAATTTATTCAAAAAAGATCGATCGGAGCAGGCTGACTAATTCTTCTAAATTACACTACATGGCGATCATGCCAGGAGACACTACACCATGTTACACTACACTCATGGAGGGTCACCCCTCTTTACAATGCATTGACATCAAAATACTTATGTCCACGATTGTATTCTATCCAGAAGCGGTTGCTGAATTTCGAACGCATCCTTTCGAATCCATCCATTTTTTTCTGCTTTAATTTTTTAAAGCAGTCAATCAACAATCATTTTAACTTATCTAAAAATATAAGACTTGGAAATAAAAAATGTTAATTATCATAATTATTTAATTATTTTCAATAACGATATCCAATTTGTAAATTTTTTTTTTAAATATTTATTAAATGTCTGTACCTATTTATTTATTTGTTTTCGTAGGTTGAATGGAAAGGTTTAACAGGACCTATTCAATTTAAAGAAGGTGAACGAGTTCAGTTTAAGTTGGATTTAGTAAAATTAAAGCAGCACTCTGTTGTCAAAGTTGGCGAATGGACTCCACATGGACATCTTAATATAACCGAACCCACAATGTTTTTTGATTCAGGATCTATCAATGTGACCCTAGTCGTCATAACTATTCTGGTTGGTAAACAATTTTTTTTTTATTTTGTGTGTTTTCATATGACGTAAATTAACAATTGTCACAAAAGTCAAAATCTGTATTTTCGTTATTATTATATTTAAATAGAACATATTTTAAATATTCGTTTTTGGTATATACCAGAGGTCGGCACGGCTCTATCCCGAGGGATACTTTCTGCTATTCGGAACTAACACTAATGCGTTAAAATCATATCAATGTATTGGGGTGCCGACCACTGGTATAAACCATTAACATTATTTAGTTTTTGTCCCACGAACAACAACAAGGTCAACATAAACAACATCATTATCTCGACACGTTATTTTATTAAAGTTTGGGTCAAATCTAGGTTAACCTGGGCTAACGTTCCATCACGTTCAGTTTCCTTGATAAGCATAAAAGAATCAATCATTCATCTTCTATGGTATACCATATTCTATATATTCATATAATTAATTTGAATTCATTTTATGTTAAGGCTATGTTATTGACCATCTTTTTTAACTTTCGAATCTGAGTAATCCATTTTAAATGTTTAATTTTATGATTTGTTTGTGAAAAAAATTTTATTTTTTTTTTTGTGCGCACTGCATTTATGATAAATTTTGCCGTAAACCGGTGATTACATACTTGAGAATCGAAATTTGAGCCACTTCAGTTTTAACTTAAACCGTATCGTTTCGCGATTTTGCTGTAGTATATTTGGAGGCGATAATTAATAATTTAGTTAGTTTCAATTTCAAGCATAGCTCAGCTCTGCTTCTTTCTCTTGTTTTGTTTCTTCGCAGTAGAGGTCTTATCTCTATTTCTGCAATTTTCCTTCGTTCTTTCCAAAGCTCCCGCTTCGGCTCCTATTGCCACAGTGGTTCAAGGTATAGTTTTTTTTCAACTTTTTATATATATATATTTGTTACCAAATCCTCCGAAACGGCTTAAGCGATTTTTGAGAATTTCATTCTACAGTAGGGTCCAATGAAGACGTCCATTACGAACATGGGAACAAAATACAAAAATTCATGAAATTTTGTGAGCGTATTGAGTAGGTCTCAAAATCCGCCAACATATATTTTTCATCCTCTTAAATGCTCGACATACCAAAAATCGGATATAGAGTTACCTCATCACACTGGCAAAATCATGCTGCCATAGCATTTTAACTCAATTTAAATTGGGGAAAAAATCCTTCATCATTAGGTAAGTACATTAATTCTATATATGAGTGTTTCGTACAGTGAGAAATGCCAAGAAAACGGAAAGGGGGTGATTTGAGGCGTGAAACAAGTAGATCTCGAAACAAGCGAAATAGACGATCCGAAAGAACCGAAGAACAAATCCAGCAACAAAATACTTATGTACGTGAAAGAATAGCGCAATTGCATCAAGAAGAGCCAGAATATACATGAGCGAAACGCAATGAAGTCAGATGATTAGAACAAAGACAATCACGCCGCATCGCAGGCATCAATAGACGCAGAACAAATGACCAAAAACGACATCAGATACATCGAGCACTTATATCTGATTAATTCCTGCGTCTAGCAGTCCAGTATGAACATGATATTGAGTATTATACTCACTCAAAATTGGTAAATGGTTCTATGGACAAGGAATGTCCGCATTGTCATGCACTGAAATTAAAAAATGAACCAGCTTGGATGTGTTTCGCTTCAGGAAAAGTACAATTACCAGAAATTGAAACACCACCTGAACCATTGAACGGCTTACTTATCGGCACGGATCCAGATTCTAACGTGTTCCTGAAGACAATTCGAACATTCAATTTATGATTTTAAATGACAGTTCGCAGCAAAAAAAATCGTTCACAATACTAAGGAAAATGGTCAACATTACAATTCTACATTCAAAATCAGAGGACAAGTTTATCATTAAATTGGCTCACTGCTTCCAATGCCAAACAAACCACACAAAGTCTTACAAATCTACTTTATGGGCACCGAGGATTCCGGAAGCGCTTTTGCCAATCGCGTGAATGATTGTGACACGAAAACTTTAAAAAGTGTAGAACTGAGTAGATTTTGTACAAACATTATAAAGTCATCTGGTGGCAAAACAACGTTTGCCGGGTCAGCTAGTTTTTTTTATAATTCTTATTTTTAAAATGGAATTTAAACTCGCCTTTTAAATAAAATCTTGTAACAAGACGAACCAACTGTGCCGGGTTCACTGCCTCAGTTTCCGGTATCATTTCCCTAGGTCGGGCTTAAATTATTCTTGTGATAATTGTCGTGCACTCCAAGACAAAATGAGGTCTTTCATGAGACAGACTAAGAATGGATTTAAATAGTTGATCACTGGTTTTCGTAAAATCAATGATCAGCTCTGTGCGCTTGACACTCAGTTAATTAATGAATCTCCTAAGCAGAATAAATCCGCTGTTGGTAATCCGTCTCAACCTGCTCAGCCGTATTATCGCAGCCGCCCATAAAAGGTTAAGCACAGTTAAACATATATATAATTATTTTAGGCGCAATGAATTAGTAACGGAAGGACAATTTATGGACTTCTTCAATTAAGTTGGGGATCGTTTTATAGCCGCAGGAGACTCAAAGCCAAAAAAACGCACTGGGGATCACGTCTAGTGACTCCCAAAGTAAGGCAATCTTGCAATTATAATGCAATTATAAATGTGAAAAATAAACTGGACTATGTTTCCCCTAGAAGTCCCACATACTGGCCAACCGACTAACGCAAGCTCCTAGACCTAATAAGTCCAAAGCAGTCTCGGACTTATTATCAAACCACTCACCTGTGCTTCTAACGGTTCTTCAAATAAGAATATAAGAATATTCGGAAATAACCGAATACCCCTTCAGCCTGACGACGCTAAAAACGAAATGGCTTAAATACAAAAAGTATTGAGTGCCCATATAGAACTCGCCCCGGAGTTAAGCATGGAATCGAACATTAACTTCACTACGAGCGCCCTGGAAGAAGTACTCGTTGCGGTACCTAAAATCTCTACTCCTCATAGGAAAGATGTAGACCGTCACAAATACTACAAATCTAATCAGCAAATCGATCAGCTCGTGCGAGAAAAGAGGCGCACGCGTCGTGATTGGCAAAACAGCAGATCACCAGTTTCAAAGCAACGCTTCAAGGAAGCAACCCGATCACTCGATCAGGCTCTTCACCAACAGGAAGAAAAAAAACGAAAAAAGTTAAGAAAACTCATTCTCATAATTTTCCAGTTTTTTTAAGCCACTGCTGCCTCTGCCAGTGTTGGGGCATGAAAAACACACACCTACCGAAGCAGCAAAAGCAAAAAGAAAAAAAATATAAATAAAAATCATTCATTTTGTGCATGTTGTTTGCCCGGAGGCAGGTCCTATTCCTGACGCTCATGCCAGGCAATGAGGGCCTATTCCTATATTGGCTATTCGTCATGCCAGGCAACGCCTCGCCACGGTTTTTTTTAACTTTTTCATAAGCCACAAATAATAAGAGAGAAAAAAACGTAATAATAATAACTCAAATCATTTCATTAACATTTTCGGGCCCACATCCATTTTTTTATTTTGTTGAGGCAAGCACGAGGCAAAGGAAATTGCTTTTTAAGTAATTAACTTCAATGCAAGCGAGAAAACTTTTGAGCTTGCAGTATCAACACTGGGGAAAAGCACTTTTGAAATGTTTGTTCGAAAGAAATTTGTACCTTAAATATGTCGGGTCAAATCTTTGGATTTGGAAAAGTTTCCCGTTTTTAGTACAATTTTTTGCAGTGCCGAAAACTTTAAAAAATGAAGTGCTAGTGCCAAAGTGAACGTTTTTATTAAATGCATAAAATGAGTCAAAGTCCTGGACACGCCTACTTTTGTGGCTGATGTAACTGTCAGTTACTAAAGCTTCTATGTGTGTATAAGTGTGGGCGGGTAGATGTTTCATATACTGCGGATCTTCCTACGAACGCGCAACTCACAACGTAAACGTTTGCCGTCGATACCGCTATTACCATTAAGGAAATATGGTCGGCAAGTTTAAGTTTAATGTCTAATAGGACGCTGAGACCATTAACCTGAGTTAATATTTCTAAGGCAATCCCATAGAGATTATACGTAGCCTGCAGAGGGCAAGAAAGATAAAAAAACATAAGCTTGCATTTTAATTCATTAAGTATTAAATCTTTAGCTAAAAACCATTTTTTAACGTTTTCAAGGTCAGACTGAAGACTTCATTGGGCAGAGATGGATTTGTACTGAAGACAAACCTTTACATCATCTGCATACATACGAACTAGAGATTTCGATAAAGCAGGGGGCAAGTCAATTATAACAAGAAAGGAAAGCTTACTTCGGGCAGAGCCGAAGTTGATATACCCTTGTTGGCCGATCCTTATGAGAATATGATAATATTACCCAATTTATTATAATATAAAATCTAAAAAAAGTCCCAAACTTCTATCTTCAAAAATACCAAAGTTGGTATTTCTACCAAAAACCATTTCCGATCGTTTAGTTATAAGATAGGCAGCTATAAGATATAGTCAGCCGATCGTTATAAAATTTGGTAGGTCGAATTATCTGACCAAAAATATAATCTGTACTAAGTTCTAGCTTTCTATCTTCAAAAACACGAAAGTTGGGTCATTTCCGATTGTTTAGTTATATGGCAGCTATAGGATATAGTCGACCGATCGTTAGCTTTCGTGTAAAATTTGAACTCTCTTTCTCTCGTTATACCATTCCGATCAATCAGTTTTATGGCAGCTATAGGATATAGACGGCCGATCCCAGTCGTTCCGACTTATATACTGCGTGCAAGGGAAAGAAGGGTGTGTGCAAAGTTTCAAGTCGATGGCTTTGAAACTGAGAGACTAGTTTGCGCAGAAACAGACAGACAGACGGACATGCTCATATCAACTGAGGAGGTGATCCTGATCAAGAATGTATATACTTTATAGCAGGGACTGCAAATAAGACTTATGAGTTCATAAAAATTGAACGACAAAAAAGCCTTTGTGGGAAAAGCACACATATACCATTTTTTAACGGTGAATCCAGAAACAAAATAAACTTTTATATCAATTTCTATTGCCAAAATTGAAATATAACTCTTATTTTCAATTTTTATAATAATAATTATGAATAAGAATTATTTTTCAATTTTTATAAAAAAAATATAAATAAAAACAAGAAAGGAAAGCTAACTTCGGGCGGAGCCGAAGTTTATATACCCTTGCAGTTAAAACCGGATATATATCGCAAACATCGGATATAGTTGGCCGATCCTTATGGGAATAGGAATATATAATCCAATTTATTACAATACAAAATCTAAAAAAAGTCCCAAACTTCTATCTTCAAAAATAAGAAAGTTGATATTTCTACCAAATACCATTTCCGATCGTTCAGTTATATGGCAGCTATGGGATATAGTCGGCCGATCCTAATGAAATTTGGTAGGTTGGATCAACTGACTTAAAATAGAATCTGTATTAAATTCCAGCTTTCTATCTTCAAAAACACGAAAGTTGGGTCATTTCCGATCGTTCAGTTATATGGCAGCTATAGGATATAGTCGGCCGATCCTTATGAAATTTGGCATGACGTAATGTTTTGCCAAAAATAGCTCTCATGTCAAATTTGAACTCTCTTACTCTAAAAACACCAAAGTTATACCATTTCCGATCAATCAGTTATATGGCAGCTATAGGATATAGTCGGCCGATCCGGGCCGTTTCGACTTATATACTGCGTGCAAAGGAAAGAAGGGTGTGAACAAAGTTTTAAGACGATAGCTTTAAAACTGAGAGACTAGTTCGCGTAGAAACAGACAGACAGACGGACAGACAGACGGACAGACGGACATGCTCATATCAACTCAGGAGGTGATCCTGATCAAGAATATATATACTTTATAGGGTCGGAGATGTCTCCTTCACTGCGTTGCACACTTTTGACCAAAATTATAATACCCTCTGCAAGGGTATAACAAGAAAGGAAAGCTAACTTCGGGCGGAGCCGAAGTTTATATACCCTTGCAGTTTAAACCGGATATATATCGCAAACATCGGATATAGTTGGCCGATCCTTATGGAAATATGAATATATAATCCAATTTATTACAATACAAAATCTAAAAAAAGTCTCAAGCTTCTATCTTCAAAAATACCAAAGTTGGTATTTCTACCAAAAACCATTTCCGATCGTTCAGTTATATGGCAGCTATAGGATATAGTCGGCCGATCCTTATGAAATTTGGCATGTCATATTATTTTGCCAAAAATAGCTCTCATATCAAATTTGAACTCTCTAACTCTAAAAACACCAAAGTTATACCATTTCCGATCAATCAGTTATATGGCAGCTATAGGATATAGTCGGCCGATCCGGGCCGTTCCGACTTATATACTGCGTGCAAAGGAAAGAAGGGAGTGTGAAAAGTTTCAAGACGATAGCTTCAAAACTGAGAGACTAGTTTGCGTAGAAACGGACAGACAGACGGACAGACGACAATTTGTTTACATTTAACAAAAATTGAATCATAATTTTTATTTTTATACCCTTGCAGAGGGTATTATAATTTTGGTCAAAAGTGTGCAACGCAGTGAAGGAGACATCTCCGACCCTATAAAGTATATATATTCTTGATCAGGATCACCTCCTGAGTTGATATGAGCATGTCCGTCTGTCCGTCTGTCCGTCTGTCTGTCCGTCTGTCTGTTTCTACGCGAACTAGTCTCTCAGTTTTAAAGCTATCGACTTGAAACTTTGCACACACCCTTCTTTCCTTTGCACGCAGTATATAAGTCGAAACGACCGGGATCGGCCGACTATATCCTATAGCTGCCATATAACTGATTGATCGGAAATGGTATAACTTTGGTGTTTTAAGAGTTAGAGAGTTCAAATTTGACATGAGAGCTATTTTTGGCAAAACATTACGATATGCCAAATTTCATAAGGATCGGCCGACTATATCTTATAGCTGCCATATAACTGAACGATCAGAAATGACCCAACTTTCGTGTTTTTGAAGATAGAAAGCTGGAATTTAATACAGATTCTATTTTTGGTCAGTTGACCCAACCTACCAAATTTCATTAGGATCGGCCGACTATATCCCATAGCTGCCATATAACTGAACGATCGGAAATGGTATTTGGTAGAAATATCAACTTTCTTTTTTTTTGAAGATAGAAGTTTGGGACTTTTTTTAGATTTTGTATTGTAATAAATTGGATTATATTTTCCTATTTCCATAAGGATCGGCCAACTATATCCGATGTTTGCGATATATATCCGGTTTTAACTGCAAGGGTATATAAACTTCGGCTCCGCCCGAAGTTAGCTTTCCTTTCTTGTTTTTATAAAAATTGAAAAATAATTCTTATTCTTAATTATTATTATAAAAATTGAAAATAAGAGTTATATTTCAATTTTTGTCATAAAAATCAACAAATAATTTGTATTTTAAAAATTATAACAATTACGGTCCCTGCTTTATAGGGTCGGAGATGTCTTCTTCACTGCGTTGCACACTTTTGGACAAAATTATAATACCCTCTGCAAGGGTATAAAAAGAGTAAATAACAACGGGCCAAGATGACTTCCTTGAGGGACGCCAGATGTTGCACGGAGCAGACTGGAATTTATGTTTTTAAATAAGACTCAGAATATAGTTTAGGGAGTTTGCTACGTAGCCCCCTAGTATTATGATAGGTAACTGTTAGTATCGATACTAGTTTTTTGGGTTAGTGGACGAAGAAGAGGTGGAATGTTGGTCAGTGGTTCTAATGTGGGGAAGTTTCACTTCCACTGGTTTTAAAACTTTTTTCTTCACCGAACTAGGCTGATTTTACTCGAGTATAACTGTTTTGGTTTTAATAATCTGTTGTTTACTCTAGTGAGTCGGCTATGATACGTGTGATAGAAATTTTTGATGTGTTCAAAGCACATTAACAGTATGTGCTCTATCTGCATGTATACATATTGGGAGTTTGAATTAATTTTAAAAGTTTTTTTTTTCGGTTTCTAGCAATTATCAGGAATAAACGGTGCAATGTCTTTTATTCAAAATATTGTCCATTAATTATTAATTTTATTTTTTTAATTAATTTTTTGCAAAAAAATTTTATTATTTTCTACCATTTTCCTCCAACGAAAACCGTGCTACTTGGCAGAAAAAATTTTCTAGAAATAAATATGTACATTCATATTCCGCAACTGAAAACAATGTGACAGAACACCAGTTAGCCTTTATATCAGTGGGGGGCAAACTCTCATTTTCCATAGCACGCGTGCATGGGGTATGAAATTCTGCCGCAGCGCTCCTGGCACACTGACAGTGTGAGCACTTTCCAATTTTTTTAGAAGCTCTCTTTTTTTAGAAAAGATAGATAGGGAAGCTTTTTTTTCATTTGTTTAAGAACTTTTGCTAGCAAAGCTTTCTTTAAGCTAAAATACACTGTTTTAGTGCCCATTCCAACTTTTAAATAAAAAACTACGATTTTTTCTCTCAGTAAATGCTCTGCTCTTATTGTTTTTTTCTGAAACGCATACACGTGTGCGTTTTGCCACCCACTGATTTAAATCAAAAATGTTTGACTATGATTGAACCTTAGGTGCTGGTTGCGATCGTAAGAAAATCATGTATGTGCCCATTAGTCGTATTTAAAACTTGTTCGTCGACATTGAGTTGCAAACGAAAAGCTCAATACTAATACCCGAAGCAAACGAATCAAACACAGTACTGAATCAGTAGCCGACTGATCAACTCTGAGCCGACCCTTGTTCAACAGGGCGAAAACCGAAATCGAGAAAAGCGTCTGAACCGACTATGAGGACTCCCTGGCCACATATAAAAAAGGCATCCGAAAGCAAAGCGATCTTCATGGAATTCTTTCTGCTGGGACATAAAAAAAATAACTCAAGCTGCGAAGCTTACGAAATTCCTATCCCAATCATTCGCAAACCTAAGCTATCTCAAAAATTAAGCCATCTTCTTCTTTTGAAATAGTACAAGTAAGGAATCTCTTGCTCGCTGATAAATACCCACTTCCTTAGATGGGCGCATTACACAGCTTTAAGCTTTACAAATCAAAGGGTCCTGACGGGATACTAACCGCACAAATCTACATTTAGGAGTAATTCCACAGCCGTGGCTCAGGTCCCGGATTGTGCTCATACCCAAAGCAAGCAATCCATCACATACGACCCCTAAGACTTGAAGCCAAGGGGTGATCCACAGAAACTCACCTTAACGCGCTCATCTCTAGAAAAAGCAATATCTAAAAATGAATATGCCCTTTTGGCTTTCCTGGACATAACAGGGGCTTTCAAAGTCCTTCCAAGCACCGTAGCTGAAGCCCTGACGTTCCTTGGGGTAGATGGTCACTTGGTCTGACACATTGATCGTTTGCTAATTTGCAGAACAGTAATGTCTACACCTCAACTCTCTCAAGAAACGTGAGGAGAGGAACCCGGCCAGGAGGAGTCCTCTCATCTCTCCTATGGAACATAGCCGTCCACTCGATTCTAAATAACATGGAAGGAGGAGGATGCAAGGAAGTGGCGTATGCGGACGACGTTGCCATTATTTTCATCGGGAGAAAACTTTTCAGGTAGTACCTTACCGACACCACAGAGGTGTCAAAGCCTCAGCCACAGTGTGGAAATTTATAAACATACGGGGAAAGGAAGTAGATTCACATACGGTAAGCGTGTCGGTTTTTCTTTAGGAAAAACCACACTATTTTGTCACACACTATTAATATTGTTTAATAACCACACTATTATGTCACACTATTTCTTTGGTCAATTACAACAATTCATGAAATAGTTATTTTTTTGGGATAACAAATATTAACATTGGATATGGTGGATGTACGGGAAACTTCAAAAAAGAAATAAATAAGTAATTTGAAATACATATATAAATATAAAATATCAAATAATTCGATATAAAAATATTTAAAATAGAACCAACTAAAAAATAAAGAAAAAAACAACAATTTTTTTAGTTGTATTCGAACACAGATCTCTTCATTTTCAAGAAGGAACCAATACACCTCTGCTTTCCGGTTTTGGTTTAGGAATATATTTGAAAGTTAAGTTGAGTTAAGTTTCTTAGTCTCTATTTGGTTTGTATTTCAAGGTACATTTGTTTTTGATATTTTTGTTACATTTAATGTTAATATGGAATTTAAATTTTTCTGCTCAATTGAGTCTTGTTATAGGACATTCTCTTCACGATAAACTCTGCACGCTTAACTCACAGTTGAGCGGCCTTCAGCTGCTAAATTAGTTCACTAAGCGTAAAAATCCCGCTTTTAGCAATCCGCTTCAGCCTGCATGGTCGACATTTACGCAGCCGCTCATAAATCTGGCTACCACACGGGCTGGAACTAAGAATAATTCGCTGTCCGAATTTCTTAGTATAAATGAGCAATTGTCTGAATCTCCTCCGTGACAACAGAACGTAAGACTAGTACCGTAAAGAAAAAAGTCGTAAAACCAGTAAGAGTGAACCTTCCACATGTTCAAACCTCTGACCAACCTTTCACCTTTTCTTCTTCCACAACTAAAAAAAAAATTTCTTTCATCACTAACATTTACCTATCAGAATACTATTGGGCTACGAAGCAAGCTCCCTATACTATATTCTGTGTGGGTGGATAAGTACCGGGTATAATACATATAGTCAGAAAACTCGACTACAGCCGTCTTTTGGAAATTGAATTAAAGTCAACGTTATTTGGGTTGGGTTCATACAGGTAAAATACAGGTTACTGTTTTTGTTAAGAAACAATAACGTTTATTTTATAAACCGTTGATTCAGTATTTTTTCCACTCTGGAATTTAGGCAACAACGATGCTATCGATGTTACATCGATGTTTTTCCACCTCTTCTATCCAGCCTTAAGTTCGACTGCAGTACATACACATTAATTAAAGTGGTAGAAGCTTAGGAAAGTTTAGAATTCGGCCTATTCCTATGCAGACATGAACCCAAAAGCATATTTAGCAAAAAAAGCCCTCGGAGACTTCCGCTTCACTCTAACAAAATACCTACAACATAAAAAATTGTGAAACAGCGTACACGGATAAAGAAAAGGTCCATTAATTATAGACCACATAATTAACCATTTCCCGGAACTTAATCTATCCTACGCACAGTGGTCGATTTGGGTATTCTAGCATCATATTAAGCAAATTGTCAACTGTTATAAACATCATCTCGTTAAAAGATCTGCGACAGTCATTCACTGTCCTGGAATTGGATGAAAATCCGTCAAGGGCTTTGAGTGCAGCTTGACTGTTTGAATAGATGCAGATAGTGTCTTGATTGCCAGTAAGTGCTGGAGATCAAAGTGCTTCCCCGATAGCTATTAATTCAGCTTGGAACACACTAAAGTGGTCAGGGAGTTGAAGGACTCATTTAGACACAGCCGCTCGCAGTGAAAACCGCCTCTCACCTGGCCATTCAATTTTGAACCGTCTGTGTAAATATGAAGGGAACCTGCTGGTCCCGGGATTTGTATGGCCCATTCCTCCCTCGTTAGAATGGATACTTATATTTTAAGGTGGGATGATCAAAAGTAGTATACAGTAGTCTGTAGCCTCCGTAGGCGGGTAGTGGTGTAGGTCCAACTTGGTATGTCTATAGTCGGTCCTTTTCCATAGACCCGTCTCGCGTAGCTTAATTGCCGATAGCGTGGCTATCTCCACTATCTCTACAGTGTGAAGTCGAGGGCGTCTGTTGGTGTGGTAATGCAGGCTGCCTGTAATGCAGACCTCCGCCATCCTTTGCGTTTTCCTAAATCTCTCTATATATGTGGAGTTGGCGAGAGCAGAATAGGATAGGTATTATGACCGCTGTGTACTATTGCCATCTTGCTATTTTTGGAGACATACCTCATCTGAGTCCAATGGCCTTGCGGCATGTATAGATCGCTTGCTCTATCCATAATGTTTAACTTCCAGTGCAGTTTCCTATCTAGCGAAATCCCTAGGTACTTGGCGTTACCACTGAGGGAGAATGTTTCCCCTGATAGTTTTCGAAGTATAAAATTTGGTATTTTGTACTTCCTAGTCAAAAGGACAAGCTCGGTTTTGGATGGGTTTACTCCTAGTCCGTTCCTTACTGTCCATTTTGAGAGAACCTTAAGTTTGTCCGTCATGCGGTCGCATAGAGTCTGAAGAAATTGTCCAGAGAAGGCAATTGCGACATCATCCGCATAAGCGATAGCTTTGCAACCACGACCTTCTAGGGATCGTAGTTAGCTATTAACCACCACGTTCCACAGTAGAGGAGAGAGTACACCTTCTTGTGGATTGCCTTTTCTGACGTATCTTTCAATATATAAACCCTAATGTCGCCTCAACAGTCCTGTTTGCCAAGATCTACTTTATAAGGTGTACGGATTGATCGTGTCGTCTCCGTGGATCGGCCCTTTCTATACGCATGCTGTGATCCCGAGATATCATCTGGGTTAATGGTAAGATTAATGTGGAGGCTGATTAGTCTCTCCATTGTCTTGAGGAGGAAGGACGACAGAATACGGCCTTCATCGGCAACCACGTTGCGGGCACGATGCCTATTCTGAAAATTGCTAATTAAGCTTTTTTTTTGGCCCTTTTTATTATTTTCCTGATGCTTTTATTACAATACAAAAATTAAAAAAGATCCAAACTACTATCTTCAAAAAAACCAAAGTTGGTATATAGGGTATACAAAAAAGTTAAAATATTAAATTGGTTATTAAAATTAAAAAATAGTTTCATTTAAATTAATATTCATTGCCAATAAAGCTCCAATAAAATTAAATTCGTTTTCTTCTTAATTTGGCAGAAAATGATTTTGAAGGCTTATTTAAAGAAGACATCAAATTGCCTGCTACGCAAGAAGAAATTGTTTTAATAAAGTATTCTCTGCATTTTAGTGCAAATTAAATATAAGCTTGCTCTCCTGACCTTAATCCTATAGAAAACCTAAGGGGTATCCTAGCCAGGCGAGTTTACGCCAACAACACTACATTTGACACCGTAAATAGTCTCAAACGGGAAATTTTGGCACAATGGTCCCTTGTAGGCAATTTGGCACAATGGTCCCTCCAAAATATGCTAAAAACTTTAATAGAAACAATGGCTAAAATAATGTTTGAGGTTGGAAAAGCTCAAGCAGGTGTTATTATCTATAAATCTTTCATAAATAATCACAAATAAAATAAAATATTCATTGTACATATAAATATTGAAATGTGTCGTATAGTTTTGATACACGTGCAGCGTAGCTAAAATTTAAGCGTGTGTCCTTTTTTTACCGTTACTCGAAAACGGGAGATGCAAAAAAAGTCAAAAGTATCTTATTTTGTGCATTAAACTTTGTGCTATCATTCCTCATACTTTGTTTTGATCGTTTTCGATTTCACATTCTGCTACGAGCGCCGACACAAAAAATTTAAAGGTGTCGTATAATTTTGAGCAGGAGTGTATGATCTTCTAATTTAAGAAAAAACTTTTTTTTTTAATTTTACAAATTACAAAGTTTATTACAAAATTTTAAGTTATTAAAAATTATTTTCAAAAAAGTATTATTAAAGGAATTTATACAACTTATGTACAGGTTTTGGCCTTTCTCCAGAGCAATTGCTTTGAAGATAGAAATAATTTTCTCTCTCTAGCTAGCTTCTGCAAGCAGCAAATTGTGCTACACAGGTGACTGGCTGGAACGGCGCTAGCGCTAAAAAGACGTCAGTTTAAAAAGGATTCGATTTGGTTGAACACAGTGGATAGTCCTTAAAACTCATAGCAATGGGCTTGAAGGAACGACACAGATGAGTATTATAACTTTTAGATGACTTCTAGATGTATCACCTTGGTTGCTAAATATATGAACAGTGCGATATAGGCTGTGTATGTGTGATGCCAAAAAAATGTTTAGGCTTTCAGGTAAAAGCTGCCAGTGTAGTCTATCTTTTTAATATTTTTTTTCCATTGACTATCCAAAATGTATGCTGGATGGTTTCATAGGTGATAGAAATTTGTTTGACTTGAACTATGTTGATTTCTGGAGAGAAGGCTTCTTTCTGCACCAACCTTTCAATTTGGTGGCAAGCTTTTCATAATTCTGCTTCTCGAATTGCGCCCACAATACGAGGTCTTGGCGGGTGGCGTAAGTTATGCAGAGACCTTTGGACGTAACCCATAACAAATAAAAATTAGTTTACTGATGAATAAGAGGTGATTATTATTATGATTATGATAGTCGTCGACTGAACAAACATGTGTTATGACGTTAGTTGGTTGTCTTCTTTTCACGTGATTTTGGTCAGGGGGGTGAGCGTAAGTGTTCTTAGGCCACCAATTCTCATCTTCGCATAGCCGATAGGGACCGAACCACCAGTGGTCATGCCTGGCTAGCTGGTGAGGCCCCTTGAAGCGCAATCGGCTGGGTTTTCTTCCTAAGTATTTTGTCGCCATTGGGCTGTCGTTGTCAGTTCCCAAAATCTTGACAATTCGGTTGGAGACGATTGTCTTCCAAGGTGTTAAATTTCCTGCGTTAGTACCCATTTAATCAATTGGTCAGCTAACACCACTCTAGAGAGTTTGATTCGAAAAATGGTTATTGGCTTTGTGGGTGTGAATTGCCAATTAGTGGGTGTGAATCCTGTCAATTCCCGTCCTCCATCCGAATTGATATTGTATAAGGAGGTATATACAGGCTGCGAATGCTTGCGATGAGCCATCACAAAAAGCGTGTAGTTGATTTAACTGTGGTTCACCGGTCTGGTGACCAAGGAATCGAGGAATTTTCGACTGTTCATTGTTTAGTAAATAATATCGTAATTCTTCTCATCGGGGTCGAGAATTAAGGGTAACGGGCCGTCCCAATCGAGACCCATTTGGTTCATGTCAAATTGTTCCGGCCCCCACTGCCAGATGTCCTTTATAATACTCTTTGCAGCAGTAGTGACAGGAGCTATAAAACCTAAGAGATAATAAAACCTAAGCCTCGCCTCTTCGCGAGCGACTAGGAATGTTCAGTAAAGGAGGCCGAAATGTCAAATCCAACCTTGAAGCTATAGATGTCCTCGTGTGGGCTCCGATAGAGGTCCAAAGTTTTAAAATTTTCCTGGAAATTTTCTTCTACATTTCTTGTTTGAGCCATGTGCTGTTCAGGAATTCCTGATAAAGTCTGTGGATGATTTGATGCGCATTTCCTGAGTTCCATTTCTGCCGATTCTAGTGAAGCAAATAAGTTTATCTCGTATTTCCAATGTTTCATGAATATTATTGTGACCAGCTTGGACATCGTTGACATATACTTCATTTAATAATACTGGAGTTGATAAAGGGTACCGATGTTGTCGTAGTGACCAAGTTACCGGGGAACTCGTATGGCTGTATATCTGTTGAAATTGAGCAACAAGTAAGAAAAATGAAAATATTGAAGTCGTTAGGGATTTTCCGTTCGATACTACTCGAACTTTGGTTATTGTGCTGTCCTCCTTTACCACGGCGTGCAGGTTCGCTGGAATTAATCTTCACACCATTGCTTCTGTCAGAGCTAATTTTATCTAGATCGAAAAAACCATTTACCAGAACATCTAGATTAGTATGATGGCATCGAATGGCTACCACATATCTCATAAAACCTATTCTCATAAAATTGTGAGCGTATTGAGTGAGTCTGAGAATCCGCCAACATCTATTTTTCATCCTCTTAAATCCTGTTGGACATACCAAATCTCATATAAAGTGAGTTACTACCTTATCACAATGACAAACTCATGGTACCATAGCATTTGAACTCATTTTAATCTGAAACAAGAAAGCAAAGCTAACTTCGGGCGGAGCCGAAGTTGATATACCCTTGCAGCTAAAACCGGATATATATTGCAAACATCGGATATAGTTGGCCGATCCTTATGATTACATCATAATAAAACCAATCAATTACACTAAAAAATCGAAAAAAAAGTCCCAAGCTTCTATCTTCAAAAATACAAAAGTTGATATTTCTACCAAATACCATTTCCGATCGTTCAGTTATATTGCAGCTATAGGATATAGTCGGCCGATCCTAATGAAATTTTGTAGGTCGGATTAACTGACCAAAAATAGAATGTGTACCAAGTTCCAGCTTTCTATCTTCAAAAACACGAAAGTTGGGTCATTTCCGATCGTTCAGTTATATGGCAGCTATAGGATATAGTCGGCCGATCCTTATGAAATTTGGCATGTCGTAATGTTTTGCCAATAGCACTCATGTCAAATTTGAACTCTCTAACTCTAAAAACACCAAAGTTATACCATTTCCGATCAATCAGTTATATGGCAGCTATAGGATATAGTCGGCCGATCCGGGCCGTTCCGACTTATATACTGCGTGCAAAGGAAAGAAGGGTGTGTGCAAAGTTTCAAGACGATAGCTTTAAAACTGAGAGACTAGTTCGCGTAGAAACAGACAGACAGACAGACGGACAGACGGACAGACGGACAGACGGACATGCTCATATCAACTCAGGAGGTGATCCTGATCAAGAATATATATACTTTATAGGGTCGGAGAAGTCTCCTTCACTGCGTTGCACACTTTTAGACAAAATTATAATACCCTCTGCAAGGGTTTAAAAATGACGGCAAAAAATACAGGTAAGGTAAGGTAAGATACATTAGGTAAATACATTAAATCTATTTATGAGTGTTTTGTACAGTGAGCAATGCCAAGAAAACGCAAAGGGGGTGATTTGAGCCGTAATACTAGAAGATATCGAACCATGCGAAATAGACGATCCGAAAGAACCGAAGAACAAATCCAGCAAAAAAAATACTTATGTACGTGAAAGAATAACGCAATTGCATCAAGAAGAACCAGAAGATACACGAGCCGAAAGCAATGAAGTCAGAAGATTAGACAGCGACAATCACGCCGTTTCACAGTCAATAGACGCAAAACAAATGACCAACAACGACCACAGGATTATTTTATCTGATTCATTCCTGGTTCTAGCATTCCACAATGAGCCTGATAAAGATGGTCTAACAAAAAATATTGTCCACGGTATAGCACTAAGAGATTGACTGGCTGAATTACGATCAAATAATAACTTAAAAACAAGAAAGGAAAACTAACTTCGGGCGGAGCCTAAGTTTATATACCCTTGCAGCTAAAACCGGATATATATCGCAAACATCGGATATAGTTGGCCGATCCTTATGGAAATATGAATATATAATCCAATTTATTACAATACAAAATCTAAAAAAAGTCTCAAGCTTCTATCTTCAAAAATACCAAAGTTGGTATTTCTACCAAAAACCATTTCCGATCGTTCAGTTATATGGCAGCTATAGGATATAGTCGGCCGATCCTTATGAAATTTGGCATGTCATATTATTTTGCCAAAAATAGCTCTCATATCAAATTTGAATTCTCTAACTCTAAAAACCCCAAAGTTATACCATTTCCGATCAATCAGTTATATGGCAGCTATAGGATATAGTCGGCCGATCCCGGGCGTTCCGACTTATATACTGCGTGCAAAGAAAAGAAGGGTGTGTGCAAAGTTAGCTAGTTATCAAAGTTAGTGTGCAAGTCGACAGCTTTAAAACTGAGTCGACTGCGCGAGAGTGGCTATCAGTACTGTAATAGAATAGGAAGGTCCCTTCGGCATTAAACCCTTCCATTGGTGCGATCTGAACTGTCGGTTTTGGGCTGATGCGTCGTGGGAAGTGAAGCAGGGTATGGTGACAATTTTCACATTGAAAAGAATTTTTGTTGCTGCCGCACTGCAATAAGGGATGTCGCACTATGCACTGGAAGTGTACAATTATGTATGGTCTTCTAAAGGACAATTCCGATGCGATGTTTGATCTCGTTCCTTTTATTTCTTGTTTTTCGAGGACATGAGTTGAGAAGGAAAGTAATTCCATTAGTAATTTCAGTAGTTCAGTAATGAAGTAAAGTTTCCATAAAAGACTTTGATGAGACTTTGATTGAACAGTCGGAGATGACCGTGGATTCTGTTCTGCTTGGGGGACTTTCCAAGCGACTAGCCATAGCTAGATTCACTAAGCTTTATTCATTTATTTACTTTTTTTTACTTAAGGTTTTTTATATAGATAAGGTTAAAGTTGTTGATTTATGAGTGTGTCAGCTCGAATCCCTCGTGGTCTATACCATAACCTTCACCACCACTCAGCTCCACGACTCTTTTTAGACAACTACTTTACAAGGGAGAGAGAAAGACAAAGTAAAGTCTCCATCATATAAAAAGAAATCTGGAGGTAGAGTCTAAGCTCGCTAAAGATGGAGCGATAAATGGATAAGATAAATAACATCTGTACACTTTCACAGAGGGTAAGTGTTTCTCCTATTAGCTTCGGAAGTTTTAAACTTGGTAGCTTATTCTTTCTAGTGGATAGAACTAGTTTGGTGTAAGCCGTTCCCATCTGATGGATATGTTGGAATCATTAAGGACTTTGCGCTGGAAGTCTTTTGAGTATCATACCATCCATGGATCTCTTATCAACTGTATTGAGGCTTCGGCCCTTCGTCACTTCAGCTAATGACTTAGTGTCCGGCTGAGGCTACACCTTCTTCTTCTTCGGTTTGGGCGCTCCTCCTTTGGTCGACCTCTGCCTTTACGCACTTTTGCTCTATCTCTATTCTCGGATGCATACCTCTCCGATTTTGTTTGATCTAGGCAGAAACTATACGAAGACACAAAAACAAACCTTAATTCGCACAACTATGTATATATTCACTTATGAATCAAAAATAACTGACACCATTATATTTGCCATTTGAACAGAAGAAACAAACAATCCGAAAGTATAGCTTACTCTCAATATATTCTTCTAAACATACATCTAAATCAGATTCTGTCTCGAAACAATAGGCTCAATCAAAAAAAAAATAATAAAAATATCAATCCAAAAAAGATTAGATCAATAATAACCCAAGTATTTATTTTCACCCAGTACCTAGTATTTTTCTCAATAATACCTGTTTAGGTGAGGGGCCGTTGTGCCGCTCAGCTGTGCATAAGAGCGCACCCGCGCTGAAGATCGCATCCTCGCTGAAGAACACATCCGCGCTGAAAAGCGCTTCCGCGCTGAAGAACGCATCCGCGCTGAAGAGCGCATCCGCACTCGCCCCTCTGGGCACTCTCTCTCTCTCGTTGGTGGTCGTCGATCGTCATTTTATTGTACTAGTTAAGTTAATCTCCTGTAAGCAGCGAAATAAAGCTGAACGCGTTTCTTTAAATTTACTCCGAAGACGCCCCCGACTTCTAATTTCATCCTTATTTTCGGAACCTTTTGCCACAGCAACGCCCCCCTAACACATTTTGGTCCTTCGAGCCGTTACGAATATACGAATAAGTACGAAATTTTTCCGTCTCTCTGCCGGTCTTCAGCACTGGTCCGAACATTAAATTTCGTTCACACTGCTGCAAGATTCGTTTTTTCTTTTCTACCGTGTCAACTCCAAGTCCGAGTTTTCCGACACAACGGCAGCTTGAGATTTTCTACAAATTCTACAAAGTTTTCCATCCGTCTCCGTTTTGTGTGCTTCGCCATATTCCTCGCCGTTTTTGGCCTCTCCGTTATCCATTCGCTTGCCAACGGTCGAGGCATATGGGCATCCATATACATACATACACACATACATATGTGTGTTTTTTTCGGTGCAATTAATCCGGAAAGAGAAACAAAAAAATTCGCAAGTGAACAGTGAAATTGTGTGGTGACAAAAAAGTGCATAATTAATATTGGCCAGCGGTGTACATATATACATATATATATATATATATATACATATATATATATTACATATGTATTCGTACTTGCATGAATGTCCATATATTTCCAAATATTTTCTGCCTCCAATTTCAGGAAATATATAACCGATAAAGATTAAAAAAAGTTCTTAAATTTTCTAAACCCAACAATTATATACCGCCATTTCACTACTAATTCGTGATTGTGTCGCTTAAATTCTCAGCCTAGCAAAGGAAAAAAAAAACAGCACCAAAAAAACACAACACGGCTACTACGGGCCGAGTTGTGTTTTTTTGGTGCTGTTTTTTTTTCCTTTGGGGTACGTACAAGGTGCCGACGACCAAACCGGCTGCGTAAAAACTAACTTAAAAAAAAAAAAGAAATCAATTAAATATAAATTTATATATTTATAATTATATCCGCCACAATTTGTTTAATTATTATTTTTCGTTCGTGCGAAGGGTGAGTTTTTTTATTCACCTTCCCTTATTAATAATTTAACTATCAACCTTCTGTCCGAATAGAGCCGCGGTTTCAATTCCACCTTTCCGGCTTCGTGATAATTAACCTCAATTGATTAAAAATTAAGATTTTCAACTCCAACCTTCTGGCTCCATAATAAATAAACCCGTCAATTAGCCAAAAATTTAATTATTATTGATTATTTATTTTTTTTGTGTTGAATCCAAGCCAAAGTCAAGTCCACCTTTACGGCTCCGCAAGTTCAAAAATAGTTAAGAATTCAATATCAACGTACGAACCAAACTTGTATAAATATACTTATATAGATCGTCATACATTTTTTTCGAACTAGCACGAATTTTCCGGTACTTGTCAATTTTCCGTCCCTCTAACGCTGCTTCTACTCCGCATCAGGCAACATCCGCCTACAATCTCAACAAACCTCGTCTCCTTTTGGGTTTTTTTTTGGTTCCTGAAGCTTTCTTTCCACATTCGCATTGTGCCGCACACGACTTTCCTTTCGACATCGGCGCCACTAGTTCCCACTTGCTCCTTGTAATCGCATTTCATCCGCGATATCACACATTAGTGTGATAGGCCACCGCTTCGTACGAGGCACCTATTGCGCAAGTCAGTCGACAAGCGCTGAGCAGCGAATTGGATTCTGAGAATGCCCACGGGAGACGACAAAAAGCCACGGCGACCCCAACTATCCGTTTGGACATATCTCAATCCGCTTCTCCGCCGACGCCTTTTTTGAAGCCTTAGGAAACCAGTTTCATTCCAAGGGCAAAAAGTAAGGAATCCGGCAATACAACCCCCGGTCCTTTAAAGAGACAGACTCGTTCCGTTGCAAAAATGGCTTAAAGTGCGGTCGACGTGGCGCTGAAAAAGTTAATCGCCACAACAGATCGAATAAGCCCATTTGAGGCTAACATTAATACTCCGGGCGTCCCAGAAACGGAAATAGGCTCCCAATACATGTGCGAAGTCCATCGGGATCAAATTCGGGCACTGTGGGAGAAGATGGAGAAAAGCTATGAGAGCTGCTCCGATTTGCAATCCATGTCAGACGACAATGCGGCCACCTCGACAGTGCTGGAATCGAAGTACTGTTACTCCGTCTATTCTATGTGTATGGCCCAGCTTCGGCAAAAAATTGCTTCCCAATCCACTCAGGCTTCCGTCAATGTCCACACGCCCGCGTCTACAGGCTGCCGGTTACCTCCGGTGGATACCGAGGTCTTCGCGGGTGATTATCTTCGGTGGCCCACCTTCAGAGACTTGTTGACGGCCATTTACATCCAAAACTCGCGGCTCACCCCGATATAGAGGTTGTTCCACTTACTGTTCAAAACAAGTGGTGAAGCCCACGCCATTGTTTCTAAGGCTCCGCTTACCCATGAGGGGTTTGTCGCCGCATGGCAAAGCCTCACAGACCGCTTTGAGAACCGGCGGCTATTGGTCAACAGCCAGTTGAAGATCCTTTTCAACATCCAGGCTATTTCTCAGAGTCCGGGGTTGCGCTGAAGGAGCTACAAGTCTCCATTCAGAGTTGTCTGACAGCCGTAGAAATGCTGTTCTTTATCAATGTTGAGGCTTGGAACTGTCTCCTGGTATTTATGATTTCGTCAAAGCTCCCCAAAGTCACACTTTCTATGTGGGAGAAATCCGTTCATAACAAGGCCGAAATTCTAACATGGAAGGAATTAGACAACTTCCTGACAGAGCGCCATCGCACTCTGGAAGCGATCGACGACGTCAGACCTAGTGGCTTCGGGCAACTTCCGCCAAGGTCGGGAACTCCTACTGCCCCTGCTCGGAGGCTCACTTCATACGAGACTCGAGTGGTTTCGGGCCAAAAGGGCTGCGATCTCTGTTCGAGGGAGGACCACCCCATTCGCTTATATCCGCGTTTCCTAGAAATGGATGTAAATGGGCGCTCTGACTACATAAGGAGGAAGCAGTTATGTTTGAACTGTTTTGCCCGAGGGCACCAGCAACGAGACTGCACGAGCGCCCATACCTGCTTCACATGTCACAGTCGACACCACACCCTCCTGCACCGCGGCAATCCGTTCGCCACCGCTCCAAGTCCGCCTACGACAGCAAGGGCTCGACCCGCACAGACTGCCAGAAGCACAAATGGCTCAGAGGATCAGTCGGATGTGCAGGTGTGCTTCGCTTCCGGGTCAGGAGCCGTCCTACTGGGCACGGCCTTTATCAACTTGTGCCATTTGGGGTGCAGCTTCCAGGTCCGAAGCGACCTTCATAACGGAACGACTGTTCAACCTCGTCCAGCCTCCTTTCAAGACGATCCAAGCCCAAATTTCCAGCCTTAATCAGACCATTTCCGCGCAGTCTACTAAATTGTGCCATTTCTCCATTCGGTCGCCGTCTAGACCCGGGGTACAATTAGAGACTGTGGCTTACGTTCTTCCGCAGTTGGCAGGAAATCGGCCATCATATCCGATTTTGCGAGATCGTCTCAAGGGGCTGTCCAATATTCCCCTGTCGGACCCCAACTTCTTTGAGAGCTCCCAAGTCGATGTGTTATTAGGAGCTGACATTCTTCTGTCCATTCTCCTCGGTAATGCCATGGCTAACATCTTCTCGGTCGCTTCTCGGTCAGGAGACCATTTTTGGATGGGTGCTGACAGGCCCATTATCTCCAGCCAACCCCCGCAGCGTGTCCGTTTTTTCCACACGAGTGGCCCCCAGTATGACTTGGTAATTCAGGAGTACATCGACTTAGGCCACATGACCGAGGTCTCTCCCGCGAGCAATTCCGCAACCTACTATCTTCCACATCATGCCGTCTTCAAGCCCGAAAGCACGACCACCAAGGTGCGAGTGGTCTTCAATGCTTCGAGCCCGTCCGCAAACGGGACCAGTCTGAACGACATTTTTTACGCGGGCCCAGCCTTACAGTCCACAATAACGATTCAAGTCCTAAAGTGGCGATACTTTAGGTTTGTCTTCAACGCCAGTCGAGAAGATGTATCGGCAAATTTGAATAGACCCCAAGCATACTCCGCTCCAACGTATTTTGTTTCGCAATCCCGATGGGGATATCCGCGACTACGAGTTGAAAACGGTCACCTTCGGTGTCAATTGCGCCCCGTTCCTGGCGATCCGCGTGCTGCAACAGCTCGCTGACGACGAAGTATCCGCAGGCAAGCCAAGTTATCCGGCATTTTATGTATGTTGATGACGTTCTTGCGGGGGCAGACTCCAAAACTGAAGCACCAGCTTCGATTCGGGAGCTGAAAGGGGCCCTAGAGTCAGCAGGGTTCCCACTTAGGAAATGGACGTCGAATAGCAAGGCAATCCTGGTCGACATTCCGAGCGACTACCTTCTTCGTGCTGACTTCCTCGACATCGATGCAGAGAGCACGGTTAAGACACTCGGCGTGCGTTGGAAAGCGACGACTGATTAATTATTTTTTGTTCCGCCAGAATTGACTTCCGGCTCGTCTTTTACGAAGCGCCAAGTCCTCTCCCAAATTGTCAAATTGTTCGATCCAGCAGGTTGGCTCGCTCCTTTCATTGTTCGGGCAAAAATGTTCATGCAAGACATTTGGCTTCTGGATCTAGGGTGGGACGACGCCCTCCCTCAAGATTTCTGTCAGCGATGGGTTGACTTCCTAAAGATTTACTCGGTGCTCGATCAGATTCGTGTTTCTCGGTGGGTCGCGTTCCGACCACACCTAAAGGTCGAACACCACGGGTTCTGCGACGCTTCACAGAAGGCGTACGGCGCAGCAATTTACGTTCGTGTCGAGGTTGGGTCCACTGTAAAAGTGCTGACTGCAATGACTCGAGTGGCCCCAGTTAAAACGGTGTCGCTCCCTCGGCTAGAACTGTGCGGTGCCTTGTTGTTGTCTGAGATGGCCACCGCCGTTCTGCCAAAGATGCCAGGGGCCGCCTCTGCCCTATACTGTTGGACGGACTCGATTATTGTCCTCACGTGACTGCAGAAGCCAGCGTGTCAGTGACCCAGATCACCCAGTTCACCGACGTGCAGAAATGGAAACATGTCCGCTCCGAACAGTACCCTGCGGATCTCGGTAGCCGGGGCGTAGCTCTCCAAGATCTTGCAGATAACCAGTTGTGGTGGCACGATCCTGACTGGCTGCAAAGGCCTCGCAGCGACTGGCCCTCTCAAGGCAATGATGCCCCGACTGATTCCGTGGCTGAACTCGATAAGCGAGCAGTCAAGGTCCATGTCGCGAAGGCGCGCCCCGAAGATCTTCTTGAACGTTTTTCCACACTCGACAAGGCATTGCAAGTTCTTGCCTATGTTAATCGCTTCATCCAGCACGCGCGGAAGATTCGATCCTCGTTCGAAGAACACCTGACAGCTAATGAGGTTACGTCGGTTGAACGTCTTCTAGTTTCCGTCACTCAGCGCAGACACTTCGTCTCTGAGATGGGCTGCTTAAACGAAAAGCTTCCAATATCGGCATCCAGTCCGATTCAAAAACTAATCCCCTTCGTGGATTCGCAAAGCCTTATGAGAGCCTGCGGCCGGGTCACGTCCTGAGCTTCTCCAATATGACGAACGGCACCCTATAATCCTTCCGTACGACTGCCATCTGTCTCGGCTCCTGGTTCAATTTGCGCATCGCATCACGCTGTACGGTGGCAATCCGCTGATGATCCGTCTGATCCGGGCCGAATTCTGGATTCCAAGGTGAGGAATTTGGTTAAGTCCTTCGTCTATTCTTGTAAGGTATGTGTCATCCACAAGAAGAAGTTGCAGACGCATCTCATGGGAGAGCTACCCAAGGAACGGACGTCCTTCTCACGCCTATTAACGTACACCGGTGTGGATTACGTTCCATTCGAGATAAAAAACTATACGGGGAGGGCCTGTCTCATCACAAAGAGTTATGTGTTGGTGTTTGTGTGCTTCTTCACTAAGGTCATCCATTTAGAGCCTACGTCGGACCTTACGACCGAGAAATTTCTGGCGGCTTTCGCACGGTTCGTGTCCCGGAGAGGATGCCCCCGTCAAGTGCAGTCCGACAACGGGAAAACCTTTGTGGGGCAGCTGCTCTACTATCACGCGATTTTCTCCAGAGCCTAAAGGGGGCTGTGACCGGTGCCTATAGTCATCAGCAGCTTCTCTGGCATTTCATTCCTCCGGGAGCTCCCGACATGGAGGGCCTGTGGGAAGCAGGCGTTAAGAGCTTCAAGACCTTGTTCTACAAGTCCACCGCCACGCGGTGGATACCTTTGAGGAGCTGGCTAATTTCCTGGCGAAGATCGAGGAGTGCCTAAATACGCGGCCACTCGCGCCAATGTCCGAAGGCCCTGCTGATCTGTTGGCTTTTACACCCGGGCACTTTTCTGTGGGAGGCCCACTTCTCGCCACGGTCGAGCCCGAGATAAAGGGGGATACCACTTCCATCATTAATCGCTGGCAAAACCTCAAGGCTTTTCAGCAGCAATTTCGGCTGCGATGGAAGGAAGCGTACCTCAAGGAGCTCCATAAGAGGAATAAGTGGCGAGCCCCTACGCGGGATCTCCGCGTTGGGGATATGGTCGTCATCAAGGAAGACAACCTTCCGTCCAATGAGTGGCGTTAAGGCAGGGTTGACGCGGTGTATCCAGGATCCGATGGCCATGTCCGCGTGATCGACATCCGCACCGCACGAGGGCTCGTCAAGCGGCCCGTTGCTATGGTCGTGCTTCTTCCGTTGAAAGCGTCCGCCTACCCACAATAATTCACATTTCTTCCACTCCAATGTTCCTGTCCATTGTGCTGTCTCGTAGCTCTGCCCGTAGTTCCGAACAATCATTCACACTGATTCTGATAATGTTATTTGTTCCTTCATCATATTTCCGCCAGCCATAGTCAACACGATGTCGCCACGCCCACGCAACGCCCAATCGCTGGAGAGCAGATGTACTCGAGGTATTCAATCCTATCGATGCCGAGTCTGCAATGGGATCCATGCCTTGAAGAAGTGTCGGCGCTTCCTACGCCTTAGTGCCGAGAAGCGGCTCCGGGCGGTTCTTGTGAACCGGTATTGCTCGAGCTGCCTGGCCCACGAGCACTCCGACGGATCGTGTCGGCGTGGGGACGGCTGTAAGACGTGGGGTCAGGATCACCACACGCTGCTGCACCTCATGGAGAAGCCGCAGGCTCGGCGCAAGGCACGCCATGAGGAGCCCCGGCCACGGAGCGCGGAAGACACGGAGTGTCTCGTCTGGCGCCCGGCCGTCATATGCCAACTCCCGGCGCGGTTCGGGTGCTTCTCGGCCGGCGTCCGCCACTTTCCGGCATTCCCAAACCTTTCCGCCACTGGCCGGCAGCCGTCAAGGGCTCCACGGCTTTCGTCCGCCCGTGCACGCCCTCGAGCTGCATCGGCGCCTCGCTCGTGGCGTGCTTCCGGCTGCCCACTACCAGCGTGGGGGACGAACAAGTGTGTTCAGCCACCGTGGGGTCAAAGACCGATGATAGAGTTCGGCTGGAGGTCATTTTTAAGATTGAGACTCACGTGCGCGTTCGTACGCCGTCCCGAGAGCTGAGCGAGGCGGTGCGTGCCCACTTCCGAGGCGTGACATTGGCGGATGAGCGATTCCATCTGCCAGCGACAATCTCCTTCGTCCTAGGCGCGCATATGTAAGTTAACTGAAGTTAACCAAGCAGCGGCAATGTCCGATTATTTAAGAGCTCGCTCTGGCCAAACTGCTGACATAGCGTCTGGCCGGAAGCCCATGCATAGCGGCAAGCACTGCACATTTGCGTGGCCGCTATGAAATACTTTTTGTTAGCTTTAAGTTTCAGTTTGTGTCAGAGTCTCATACAATAAAGAGCATAAAACCAATCTCCGGCACTGCCGTTAATTTGTAAATTCATTTGTTGAATTGGTCACCGCGCCTCAAGGGCCGTGACAACGGGGCAAGTGCTCCCATCATAACTCCTGTTACAGGAAGGATCCCCCCCGGCAACCGCCAGGGATCTCAACCACTGCCTATAAGGAGTGGCAACACCCCCCCTGCAACCGCAAGGGGAAATTATCTTACAAATATCTCCGGCGTCTGCAGCATCACCGACTGCAGCGAGGGATAACTAACTACTACTATATTTACCTACAAATCAATCTATATTTACTGGCGCCCATCGTAAAAGAACCATGTAAGTGAGCACTTTTATTTACACAGTTTTCTAAGTCTGCATGAATTTTTCTTTGTGTATTAAAAAAAAAAAAAAAGTAAATAAAAAGAAAGAAAGACAAGAATAGTAAAATATTGTGCCTTACGCTAATAAAAAACTGCAGCCCCATAAAATTAAAAAAAAAAATTTGTTTAAATAATCTTTATTAGTTGGCTGACGGTTTAGCATTAACATTTTTTACCTATTATAAAATATTTAAACCATTTCATTTGTGAACCAATTATTGTCCCAATATTGTTTGCATTTTTGTTTTTGTGAATAAATAAATGAATATTCTATATAACACAAAAAGTGCGGAATAAAAATTCCTAACCAAAACCAAAAAATCGCTGGCGGAAAATTTTAAATTTCAATCGGAAATAATTCATATAATCGCGTGTATTTAATTCAGCTTTTATATGTCTTTTTTGTTACACAAGAATTCTTGGTATTAGCCGCGTAGTTTTGGTTATTTATTTTTCTTTTCCGTTTTGTTTCCCCACTCCACTTTCGAGAACACGATACGGCCGCGCATGCAGTGTGGCACTTTGTTGTTTTTGTTGTTTTTTTTCTCTGTTTGCATAAGCGGCGGCTCAGTCCCCGCGCACCCCTCGCCTTACCGCTACTTGACACAGCAGTAGCGCAACTTGACGAGCCCGCACACATAACTGAAGCGGCAGCTCAGCCCCCGCGGCCCCTTCACTATTCCAATCGCCTCCATCGGCACATAATTCATACATAAATATTTTTTCTTTCGGGTGACTTTATAGCCGCAGCTCCACATGAGCAATCCGTTTCAACAATATAGAAACATAAGACAACTCTCTAGCGATTCTGAGTCGAAGACCGAAGGGCCGGCCAGATCTTCCACCCCTAAAAGCGTTAACGCTAGCGCTCCCATACTCGCGAACATGGCTTTCAGCATGGAACAGATGACGGCCACCATACAGGCGGCCGTTCAACATGCTGTTCAAGAAGCCAATATCGAACACCAGCGCAGAGAAAACGAAATGAGCCTGGCTATACACCGTCTGACCGAACTGGTCAACGAAAGACAAATCGGTCCCGCCCAAGCGGAGGCTCCCCAAATAAAAAAATATGAGCCTATAGAAATTAGGAACGACATTGGGTGTGACGAGCCCCTAGACGCCGTCAAGTCCCTCCCCGAATTTTCGGGAGCACAGGAAGCATACGTCTCCTGGAGACAAGCGGCAGTAGCCGCATATTAAATTTTCAGAAATTACGAACATAGCTCGCGCCATTATCAGGCGGTTATTATTATTAGGAATAAAATAAGGGGCCCTGCCGATGCCGTACTGTCTTCGTTTGGCACTGTACTAAATTTCGACGCGATTATAAATCGACTCGATTTTACGTACAATGATAAGCGGCAGATGCACGTTATCGAGCAGGAAATGGGTACTCTTAGGCAGGGAAATATGACCCTTCTCCAATACTACGACGAGGTCGAGAAAAAACTCACCTTGCTCACCAACAAAGCTACCATGTCGTACGAAGCCTCGGCGGCAAAAGTTTGGTGTGACAAATTCCGGGATGACGCACTCCGAGTATTTATCTCGGGGCTTAAGCGCAGCCTCACGGATGTCCTCTTCTCGGCAAAACCGAAAGATATGCCTTCAGCTCTCGCTTTGGCACAAGAAGTGGAATCCAACCACGAAAGATACTCCTTCGCGGCTTCTTTTGCCAAAAGCCAAGAGGATAAAGATAGGAAACAGCACCCGAAAGCGCAAGAGTACCGACAGGCCTCTGCGCAGACAAATGCACAAACAAATGCGGGAAAAAATCCGTACTACGTCAAACAACACAAGGCGCAAGTACACTCCGCCCCACAAGGTGGAGGCGCTCCTGAACCCATGGACATCGACCCATCGCTGTCCAAAATGCTTAGGCCATCCCAGGCCCCGGCGTACCAAAACAGGAAGCCGGCTGAGTCCGATCGGTCTGCCCCACACAAAAGGCAGAGGGTCAATCACGTCGCGCAGGGCGCGAGCGAAACCGGGAATAAATATACCGCCGCAGCTTCAAGCGCGGCCCAGGAAATTGACGACGACGCTATTAATGAGTACGATTCGGACGTCATAAATTTTTTAGAGGAAAGTCCCTGCTACCCGTCATCAGACGAAGAGTAGCAGGTGTAGAAATGAAGCTTTTAATAGACACGGGCGCGTCAAAAAATTTCATCCGTCCATACGAGGGGTTGAAAGGCGTCCACCCAGTAGACTCGCCATTCTCAGTACATTCCATCCATGGCGTCACCACAATAACAAAAAATGCTTTGTTTCCATGTTTAACTTGAAGGCTACGTTCTTCATTCTACCAGATTTGTCCTCCTTTGATGCCATCATCGGACTTGACCTGCTAAAACAAGCAGGGGCATCACTTAACCTAGCTTCCGGGCACCTCAGATGGGGCACCGAGACGGAAAAGCTAGAGTTCCAATCATGTCCCAATGTAAATTTCACTGAGGTGGACTGCTCTAGCGCACCACCTTTGGTTCTGACCAAGCATTTTCAAAAATGCTAAGCGACAGGAAAAACGCCTTCGCAAGCCCAAATGAGGCGTTACCTTACAACACATCTGTGGTAGCCACCATCAGGACGGTTGATGAGGAGCCCATTTATGCCAGACCCTATCCGTATCCGATGGTAGCGGCAGATTTCGTCAATGACGAAATCCAAGACCTTCTAAAAAAGGCATAATCCAGAAGTCGAGATCCCCCTACAATAACCCAATATGGGTAGTAGACAAAAAGGGCACCGACGAGGCTGGAAACCGTAAAATGCGGCTAGTATTAGACTTTCGAAAATTGAACGAGAGGACAATACCGGATCGCTACCCTATGCCAATTATCCCTATGATACTAGGGAATTTAGGCAAAGCCAAATACTTTACAACGCTCGATTTAAAGGCCGGCTACCACCAAATTATTCTGGCAGAACGTGACCGTGAGAAAACTTCCTTTTCCGTAAACGGGGGAAAATACGAGTTCCGTCGACTGCCATTCGGGTTAAGAAATGCTGCCAGCATCTTCCAAAGAACCATCGACGACGTACTGCGAGAACAGATTGGCAAATTTTGCTACGTCTATGTCGATGATGTTATCGTCTTCTCAGAGGACGAAAACGCCCACATACGACACGTGGACTGGGTTCTAAAGAGCCTACACGACGCTAACATGAGAGTGTCAGCGCAGAAATCGGTCTTCTTCAAAAAAAGCGTAAAATTTTTGGGGTTTGTAGTCACCAACGAGGGGACCACGACAGACCCGGAAAAGGTCAGGGCCATTAAAGAATTCCCTGAGCCCAAAAACGTTTTCGAAGTAAGATCATTCATGGGCTTGGCTGGCTATTATAGATGCTTTATTAAAGATTTTGCATCAATAGCTAAGCCCATTTCGAGCATTATAAAAGGGGAGCTCGGAAATGTCAGCAGACACAGATCCAGAAGCATCCAGGTACAGTTTACCGAGCCGCAACGGCAAGCTTTTGAAAAGCTACGTAGCATCCTGGCCTCTGAGGATGTCATCCTCAGGTACCCCGACTATAAAAAGGCGTTTGATCTAACGACAGATGCCTCAGCATATGGCATTGGCGCGGTGCTTTCACAAGAGGGGCGCCCCATCACTATGATCTCTAGGACCTTAAAGGACAGAGAAGTTAACTACGCTACCAACGAAAGGGAGCTGTTAGCTATAGTTTGGGCGCTAGAGAACCTGCGCCACTACCTTTATGGGGTCAAAGATTTAAACATCTACACTGACCACCAACCGCTGACCTACGCGGTATCGGATTCCAATCCGAATACAAAAATTAAAAGATGGAAAGAACGCATCGATGAGTGTGGTGCCAAAGTCCATTACACGCCTGGCAAGGCCAACCTAGTTGCAGATGCCCTCTCGAGGCAACAACTCAACGTTGTAGAAGAAGAAGAGGCATTCTCAAGCGCGGCCACAATTCACAGTGAGCTGTCGCTTACCCACACAATTCAATCCACGGACAAGCCCCTCAATTGCTTTCAAAACCAGATAATTCTGGAGGAAGCACGCTCTCCGTCAAAGCGGAACTTCGTTCTCTTTGGAAACAAGAGACGGCATATTATTGACTTCACTCACGAGGAGTCATTGCTCGAGGAGCTCGCAACCATAATAGTTCCTAAAGGTGTAAACGCCATTCATTGCGATCTGCATACGCTCGCAGTGATACAGGACAAACTAATCCGACAATTCCCTGCCACCAGATTCTGGCACTGCAAAAACCGAGTAACGGACATTTTTGCAGTTGATGAAAGGCGGGAAATTCTTACTGTCGAGCACAACAGAGCTCACAGATCTGCCCAAGAAAACGTGAAGCAGGTACTCTCCGAGTACTACTTCCCGAAAATGGCCAAGCTAGCGAACGAAATAGTCATTTCGTGCAAGACTTGCGCCAAGGCAAAATACGACAGGCATCCGAAAAAACAAGAGCTTGGCGAAACCCCAATCCCATCTCAAGTAGGAGAAATGCTGTACATAGACATCTTCTCCACGGATAAAAAATATTTCCTTACGTGCATCGACAAATTCTCGAAATTTGCCGTAGTCCAACCAGTTCCCTCTAGGACCATAGAGGATCTCAAACCAGCATTACTACAGCTGATAAATATTTTCCCTAAGGCCAAGGTCGTATATTGCGACAACGAACCATCGTTGAACTCGCACACCATCGTGACCATGCTGGAAAACAATTTCGGCGTTAGCATCTCAAATGCTCCGCCCCTACACAGTGTCTCCAATGGACAAGTAGAGCGTTTCCACAGCACTTTGGTAGAGCTTGCTAGATGTCTTAAAATCGATAAAGGCATCAGCGATACCGTAGAGCTGATACTTCTGGCCACTGCCAGATATAACAAGTCCATCCACTCGGTCATCGACAAGAGACCAGCTGACGTGGTTCAGGCACAATCAGGTGAGCCACAATATGAAATTCAAGATAAAATTAAACTCGCCCAAGACAAGCTCCGGGACAGAGAAAACGCTTCCCGCCAAAATAGAGTATTCGAGGTTGGCGAGAAAGTCCTAGTGAAGTCCAACAGACGCCTAGGCAACAAACACATTCCCATCGTTGATGGGCGAATCCTGATATGGGAGGAATTTGCCTTTGTAAAGCACTCGGCAAATCTCTCGGAATATAGGCGCTTCATCGAAGAAACTAATGGGATGACCGTCATGTTCCCGCAATCCCACATGCAGAAACTCCTGGTTGTTGACGTCGCCCACCTACGCGACATGCTCGACTCTTTGAGCGTCCATCATAGAGTGGCAATAAGTTTAGACTTCTTAGGGACTGCGCTAAAGGTGGTGGCAGGAACGCCGGACGCAGAAGATTTTGAAAAAATTAAATTTAATCAATTCCAATTAACAGATGCAAACAATAGGCAGATTAATATTAACAACAAAGTACAAATTCAAATCAATAAAATTTCCGCTACCGTCAACCAACTTCTGAGGTCAGCAAAAAAGTCCCAAATTGATACTGGGCACCTTTTCGAGATGCTTTTAACTCGAAATAGGATGATAGCAATGGAGCTACAGGGTTTGATGCTAGCAGTGGCACTTGCCAAAGTTAATATTGTTAGCCCCAGCATCCTAGATCATGCAGACCTGGAAGGTGTGTGGATGGAAGAGCCCACCGAGACCGCGATTAGGGATGTTTTGTCCGTATCGTCCGTTAAGATCTTACAGTCCGATAACATATTACATTTTATTATTAAGTTTCCAAAGATAAAGTCGGCCTGCAGCAAGATCACCGTTTTCCCAGTGTCACATCACGACACCATGCTCAGGCTGGAGGATAACGTCATTGCCGAATGCAACAGTGAGATCCACACCGTGGAAAAGTGCTCCCCGACATCAGGAGCTACATTTTGCCGATTGGCTCGCAGAAGATCATGCGCCCAAGAGCTTCACGCTGGAGGCACGGCGCATTGCGAGATCCAGCAAAGCGATTTACATCCCATCACTTATGTTGATGAAGGAATAGTAATTGTGAATGATCGCTCGGCGCACGTGTGTGTGGACAATGGCACCTGTGCCCATATAAAAGGCACATATCTCATCACGTTTGAAAAGAGTGCCATGGTCAACGAAACCCGATTGGTCAATCATGACACAGCCCAGAAGAGGGCTCCAGGAGTGGCCAGCTCACCTTCCCTGAACATCACCATGAAACGTGACGTTCTTAGCCTTCCATACCTTCACCGACTGAGTGAACGTAATCTGGAGCACATCAAAGAGTTCGGGAAGGAAATTAATCACCAGCGACTACATCAGTTGGTGTTCATAGCGGGAGCAATATGCTTCGCTCTAATTTGCATCGGCTTGACCTATCGGCGAGTCACTCAGGCCCGAAAAACCGCGGCCCAGCTGAAGGAGATGATTGCCCAAATAGGGTCGGCCGAGGGCGGCCTCATTCTTGAGGGGGGAGTAGTTAACTGAAGTTAACCAAGCAGCGGCAATGTCCGATTATTTAAGAGCTCGCTCTGGCCAAACTGCTGACATAGCGTCTGGCCGGAAGCCCATGCATAGCGGCAAGCACTGCACATTTGCGTGGCCGCTATGAAATACTTTTTGTTAGCCTTAAGTTTCAGTTTGTGTCAGAGTCTCATACAATAAAGAGCATAAAACCAATCTCCGGCACTGCCGTTAATTTTTAAATTCATTTGTTGAATTGGTCACCGCGCCTCAAGGGCCGTGACAACGGGGCAAGTGCTCCCATCATAACTCCTGTTACAGGAAGGATCCCCCCCGGCAACCGCCAGGGATCTCAACCACTGCCTATAAGGAGTAGCAACACCCCCCCTGCAACCGCAAGGGGAAATTATCTTACAAATATCTCCGGCGTCTGCAGTATCACCGACTGCAGCGAGGGATAACTAACTACTACTATATTTACCTACAAATCAATCTATATTTACTTGTACCCTCGGATTATGCAGCCGGGCTTCCTGAAGATCCAGGACGGGATGCCAGTGGCCCAGAGCACAGTTTTTGGATGGGTCGTGTCCGAAGCCTGTCACCAGCCGTAACAGCCGCTGTTGCAACCCGAGTGATTGCAAGGGGGCGGGATGTTTAGGTGATGGGCCGTTGTGCCGCTCAGCTGTGCATAAGAGCGCACCCTCGCTGAAGAGCGCATCCGCACTCGCCCCTCTGTGCACTCTCTCTCTCTCGTTGGTGGTCGTCGAATCGTCATTTTATTGTACTAGTTAAGTTAATCTCCTGTAAGCAGCGAAATAAAGCTGAACGGGTTTCTTTGAATTTACCCCGAAGACGCCCCCGACTTCTTATTTCAACATTATTTTCGGAACCTTTTGCCGCAGCAACGCACAGTGGTCTGGCTTGTATGGGACCGCGGCCATAAATACTTATAGATGTGCTATCGCTATGAAACTTTCACCAAAAACCTAGAAAAATATTGTAAACACATGATCAAAAAATTTACCAGATCGTGCCACTATATCCTATAGCTGCCATATAACTGATTGATCGGAAATGGTATATGGTAACTTTGGTGTTTTTGAAGATAGAAAGCTGAAACTTAGTACATATTCTATTTTTGGTCAGTTGATCTAACCTACCAAATTTCATTAGCATCGGCCGACTATATCCTATAGCTGCCATATAACTGAACGATCGGAAATGGTATTTGGTAGAAATATCAACTTTCGTATTTTTGAAGATAGGAGCTTGGGACTTTTTTTTAGATTTTTTATTGTAAATTATTGGTTTTATTCTGATGTAATCATAAGGATCGGCCAACTATATCTGATGTTTGCGATATATATCCGGTTTTAACTGCAAGGGTATATAAACTTCGGCTCCGCCCGAGGTTAGCTTTCCTTTCTTGTATTTCAAAAATATTGCTTCTTTCCGCTTGACGATTTGCCAAAATGATGCAAGCTTCTTACAAACATAGTTTGTTTGTTTTGGCAATTTTTCCAAATCCGGCTCATATACCTTATACCTTATACCTTAAGACATCCAGCACATTTCTTGTTCTTTGGGCAGGTGTACCGCATTCCTTAAGCCAAATGTTAAAAATATGCTTTCGAGAATACTCGCATTGACTTTGGTTATCTTGGAAAAAAATTAACTAGTTAAACGAAAAAATAATCTTAAAAACAAAAAACACAAAGCGAAAAACGAAAGTACAAGACATTTAAATGGCAACAACAACATAACAGACACAGAAAAAAAACGTGCTTCTCTCCTAGACAGAGATAGAAAATGAGGTTAGGTTGCATTTTGTAATGGCAAAAGTGCTGCGGCAGGTTTCCGCAGCTGAAGTAAACATTTTTATAATCTTTAAACATTAGTCTATAACACCACATAAATTTTATTTGGGGGCAATCGGGGGAAAATACTTAAAACTTTACATAAAAATTGTAACGCACAACACATACGAACTAAAAAGACGCACATGTTTAACAAAGATTTACACGAAACACAGCACAAATTATATATATATTTATCTGTAAAAATAAGGTATATACCATTATATACCATATCCATTCCAATTTATTTTGGTTTAGCACTGTTTTATAATATATTTAAGATTTTTGAATTTTGTGTGTGAACTCCACTGCGGACAAACTGAAAGTGCATAAATATGAGTACGCTTTTGTCATGCTGTTTTTAGAAAGTTTCGTTAGAATTTCCAAGCAGACCATATTGCTTGGTAAATTTTGGACAATCAGCTGATAGTAAAACCGGGTTTCGCTTGAATAGCTCAAAATAAATTTTTTTATTTTTGGCCTATGGCAGCGACCACTGTGCAACGCCCCCCTAGAATAATACCAATTCATCAACACGATTATTATTCATAAGCGACCATTTTAGATTAAAATAGACTATGTTGGGGGTTGCACCCGTCTTTAATTCGGGCAACTTAGACCCAGCTTGGCAAACCTGACAGAAGTACCATTTATGACGTAACATTGCATAATTGCGTAACTTTCTCCAAAGCCGATTTGGTCGCTGCTTGGAACAGCGAAAGGGGCCAGGCTGAGCAATAAATGGCTGTACAATGTTTTTTTGAACGCCATGCAAATAACAATGTGGGTAATGCCGTTTTGAAAGAAAAAAGACACCAATTTTCAATGGAAGTAATGGAAAATACGGTGCTTCCAGTCGGCTATTTTGGAGAAGAAGCGTCTGAGTCCTGAAACAAGCTGTATAAATCAGACAGGCGTCACCATTCAAGAAAGCATAACCGATTACATTCCTTCGCTGATGTGTTCATCAGAGCTATGGATACATCAGATCCAATTATTTCGTCCTTAATTTATCGAGATGCATAAAAAAACTAAAGAGTCTTTTACTTCCAATTGAGGTAATTGAGATGCTTTCGTACGAATACGAAAATAATGTTTGTCTCGAAGATGACAAAATGAACGATTCCAGCTTGTTTTTTTTAGATAATATTGATATATTATAGAAAATGAAATAAAAGAATAATAAGATTAATACTACTGTATGAAGGAATTTTTCTTTTTAAACTTTTATATGCATTTGTATGGAAGAACACTGAAATCCGGTATTTTAAACTGATAGTTCCCAGGGAAAGCGTTATGCGATTTGGTTCAAAATTGTTATATCGTATTAAAATAGCAACAAATATCAGCTCCTTAAATTTCATTAATTTATCTTTACTTTTACCAAATCGTTCCTATGGGAGCTATAGGATATAGTTTCCTGATCCGAACGATTTTCATACTATATGTGCCTAGGATCAAATAATAACGATTGGTAAAGTTTCATGTCGATATCTCTAAAACTGACCGAGTTATTAATTAATGCCACAAAAACAGGTCAAAAACCCCATAGTGCATTGCTACATTTTAGACCGGTTCCCTCACTCTCTCCCTCGCTCTTTAAGTCGATCCACCACCTGCACTTGGTTCGGGACCGTCTCTTTTCACTCGTTTCTACTTGGTCGCTCTGCTTATCTTGAGTAAAGCGTTAAGTTGCGCTTGCAAATATAAAAGCAGCCATTTCGGAGGAGTATAATTCCCGCCTTCGAACGGGTTAAAAAGTATCCTATATCCGTCTCTTGGCTCTAAGCCACATCCCAACCAATTATCACTCAAATCTTTTCTGCCGTTCTTGATATATAACTGGTGTAACATAGCACCAGTTTCTTTAATATATATAGATGTATTTTTCCAAAATTGTAACTTTTTGTAATCAACTATAAAGGTTGTTTACTTACTGAAGAATTCGAACACAAATGCTATATTTACACAAAAGTTTAACTAATTGTTTATTATTAATTATTTTTTTTGCATGAGGAGCCAATTTCTGTAAGGAGGGATGATCTCTATCACCCACTCACGGACCTGCTTAAAACTGTTTCTATTTTAATAATTATATCTTAGAATCCCAAATTTTTAGGAAACGCCTTACGTTATGATGCACTATGAAAAAAACTTTACCGGCAATGAACGGTTTTATGGCTTTTGCGTCGATATTTTGGAAACGATATCTCATGAAGTTGGCTTTGATTACATACTAGATTTAGTTCCCGACCGAAAATATGGAGCCAAAGATTCCAAGACAGGCGAATGGAATGGAATGGTTTCACAGCTTATGAAAAACGTTTGTACATGAAACAGATATCAATTAAATAATTATAAAAAGTAAAAATAAAATTTATTTAGAAAGCAGACTTGGCGGTTGGGTCAATGACAATTACTTACGCTAGAGAAAGCGTTATCGATTTTACTAAACCATTTATGAATTTGGGAATTAGCATTTTATTTAAGGTAACATCATAAAAATGTTTTTATGTTATAATACTCACATTTTTTTTCAGGTCCCGGCATCAGAACCAGCTCGGTTATTTTCTTTTATGAATCCTCTAGCTTTCGAAATTTGGGTTTATGTAATAATCGCATATTTCTTGGTGTCAATTTGTATTTACATTGTAGGTAGACTTTCGCCCATCGAATGGCGGTGTATTCACCTTTGTAACTTTGACCATATAACTATAGGTAACCAATTTTCTTTAACTGACAGTTTTTGGTTCACAATCGAAACGCTTATGCAACAGTCGCCCGATATTTTCCCACGAGCAATTTCAACCCGTATTATAAGTAGTATTTGGGGGTTTTTTTCAATCATTATTGTAGCCTCCTACACTGCTAATCTTGCGGCATTTTTAACAACAGAACGAATGATAAATCCAATTGAAAACGCCGAGGATTTGTCATCGCAAACAGAGATTTCATATGGATCTTTGGAAAGTGGCTCCACAATGACATTTTTTCGGGTATGTACAAAGTGCCATTAGTTTATTTAAATATTTTCTTTAAATGACCAAGAATGATAGTTTTTCGGATAAGTATAAATCATCGTTTTACATATCTGTTTTTAAATGAACAGGACTCAATGATTGAAACATATAAAAAAATGTGGAGAAGTATGGATAACAAAAGGCCATCAGCATTTACAACAACGTATGAGGACGGTATAAAACGGGTCAATAAGGGAAATTATGCGTTTTTAATGGAGTCTACAATGCTTGACTATATTATACAGCGTGATTGTAATCTAACGCAAATTGGTGGATTGTTGGATACAAAAGGTAATAAAATGCCATCATTTAAATTAAAAATGCATGCCTCAAGGGCAGCTATGATTTTTAAAAAATCAATGAATCAAAATCAAAAAAAATATTCTTATCCATATAAATATGTACATTTCCATTCAAAATTTTAACTCAATCCGATAAAGATTTGCGGGGCTATACATTAATTTATACGGTCATGTCAGAGTACCTCAAAGCATTAACCATACACCATATAGACAACCCATTTCATACAACGAAAATGAACGCAAAAATTGCTTGCGACAGGCCCCAGCATGCCCCAGAGCGAAATCTTGATCTCTTTCTTACGCTCACCGTCCGTTCATCTTACGCTCATATTCCCATTGAATGCTTTCTGTTTCTCAGTCGCTGAAAGAAACGCGACGAAGAAGGTTGCTCTGCGCTTGGATTGTTCTTTGTATGTATGCGTGTCACACATTGTGTGCGGGGGGCCATGTGTGCGTGCGATTTCGTTTCGAAGCTAGCGCACAAAATTTTGATTTTTCTAACTTTTCAGGCTTTTCAGGCAAAGACTGATTAACTGAACGATCGGAAATGGTTTTTGGTAGAAATACCAACTTTGGTATGTTTGAAGATGGAAGTTTGGGACTTTTTTTAGATTTTGTATTGTAATAAATTGGATTATATATTCATATTCCCATAAGAATCGGCCAACTATATCCGATATATGCGATATATATCCGGTTTTAACTGCAAGGGTTTATAAACTTCGGCTTGTTAATTGGTATTTTCATTTCCTGGTTCAGTTGTTGGTAGAGGACAGATCGTATCCATTACCATATTTATCCTATGAAAAGCCATTCGGGGCGTTATTTTTGTAATATTTTTAAATATTTTAATTGTTTTATTATAAATATTAAAGTTTGTAATATTTTATGGTCCCTTATTTAAAAAGTTTCTAATGATATAGTGCAGAGGTCGGCACGGCCCTATCTCGGGGGCATAGGAAATTTCTCTGCCCGAGCTCTGCCACACACACACAGTATACATGTGTGAAACGTCATGCACACAGCCTACTTTCTGCTATTCGTTACTAACACTAATGCGGTAAAATCATATCAATGTATTGGGGTGCCGATCCCTGATATAGTGTCAAAGATCTTTTCGCTCGGTACCACTTTGAGAGGCTGATATTAGGTATACCGGCTTGTTTTTCAAGCCTTTGAAAAAAATTTGCCTAGTTCTAGAATTCAATTTCTAAACATTTCGCTAACGTAAATTTTTTCTTTCAACTCTTTTTATACCCTTGCAGAGGGTATTATATTTTTTGTCAAAAATGTGCAACGCAGTCAAGGAGACATCCCCGATCCTATAAAGTATATATATTCTTGCTCAGGATCACCTCCTGAGTTGATATGAGCATGTCCATCTGTCCGTCTGTCCTTTTGTCTGTCTGTTACGCGAACTAGTCTCTCTACGCGAATTTGAAAGCTATCGACTTGAAACTTTGCACACACCCTGTCGGAAAGACCGGGATCGGCCGACTATATCCTATAGCTGCCATATAACTGATTGATTGGAAATGGTATAACTTTGGTGTTTTTAGAGTTAGAGAGTTCAAATTTGACATGAGAGCTATTTTTGGCACATTACGATTAAACATTACGACATGTCAAATTTCATAAGAATCGGCGGACTATATCCTATAGCTGCCATATAACTGAACGATCGGAAATGACCCAACTTTCGTGCTTTTGAATATAGAAAGCTGGAACTTGGTACAGCTTATATTTTTGGTCAGTTAATCCGATCTACCAAACTTCATAAGGATCGTCCAACTATATCCTATAGCTGCCACATAACTGAATAATCAGAAATGACCCAACTTTCGTGTTTTTGAAGACTTGGTTTTAAATTTAAATTAAATTTAAATTTAAACGATTAAACATTACGACACGCCAAATTTCATAAGAATCGGCGGAGTATATCCTATAGCTGCCATATAACTGAACGATCGGAAATGACCCAACTTTCGTGTTTTTGAAGATGGAAAGCTGAAACTTGGTAAAAATTATATTTTTGTATAAGTTTATCCGACCTACCAAATTTTATAACGATCGGCTGACTATATCTTATAGCTGCCATATAACTGAACGATCGGAAATGGTTTTTTGGTAGAAATACCAACTTTGGTATTTTTAAAGATAGAAGTTTGGGACTTTTTTTAGATTTTATATTATAATAAATTGGGTGTTATTATCATATTCTCATAAGGATCGGCCAACTATATCCGATGTTTGCGATATATATCCGGTTTTAACTGGAAGGGTCTTAACTTCAAATTGAGCGGACGTGCTTTGTCCGAGCTCCGGGAAAACTGCACCATAATACAGCTAATCAAAAAACTGGGGTAATCCAATATAAGCGAAAAGACGCTGAACTACAATTTACTAAAAGTGACAGACAAGCTTTTTATAGCAGTTGTGATGTGCTAAACCAAAACTAGTGCATTGTTTCAAATAAATAAGAGCCACGCAACGAGCTCATTGAGCAACGATCCAAAGAACGAGCGTAGAAGTTCAGTGAACCAAAGAAACGGCTTCTACTCTTACTTTTCAGCCCGCGATGACTCTAATGACCGCTGAAACCAAAAGGGCATGGTCTTGCTCAACCGCTCTGCTCATTTCGACTCCCGCGGTATGGAGTTCGCAGTGTAAAACCCCCCCTCCAATATCGGAAACAAATTTCGCACCAACAACAAGCAGTGCTACAATTTCTGCAAGCAACCACTTTAATTCAAAATACCCCGACGTCAACGGCTACAGCGAGTACAAAAACAACACCTTCGAAAAATGCCAAAGACTGGTATGTCTGTCGCAATCTTAGCCCTTAATCCGGCAGGCAATAAAAAAAAAATAAACCGCGTCCAGAAGATCGTCGAAAAACCAGGCAGATCCAGTAGGAACAGATTTTCCCTACTGGCGGAGGTTGAGGAAAACCAACCAGCCCAAGACACCGCAAAAAAACCCAAGCCCCCTCCAATTTATATTAGGGAAAAAAATATTTGTCCAAATATCTGGACACTGTATAGAAAAACTATTACACGTACCAGCTGAAAAGCAGTAAGGGCCTACAAGTGGTAGTAAAGGAAATAGAACCTGATGTTACCGCCGCGGAAATAAAAACCGCCCTTAAAGAAAAGGGCTTCGCCGCCAAGAATGTTATTAACATTCTAAATAAAGATAAAAAGCCACAACCCCTCTTCAAGGTCGAGCTCGAGCCAGAAAGCAGGTCGCTGAAGAAGAACGAAGTCTACCCAATATACAACCTGCAATTTCTTTTGCATCGGAAAATCACTTGTGAAGAGCCACATAAACGCAACGGTCCAGTGCAATGCACTAATTGTTAAGAGTATGGACACACAAGGTCTTACTGAACACTTCGGGCTGTCTGTGTAGTCTGAGGGGACGCCCACAAGTCCGCTTGCACCACTACAAACAAGGACAGTACCGTGAAGAAATGTGGAAACTGCGAAGGCAGCCAAACGGCAAACTATAGACGATGTATTGTGTATAAGGAGATAATGGGTCGCATGCGTCAAGCGACCGCAACGCGCAACCAAAATCCACAGAATGCGTACGTTGCGTCAAAAACCACGCCAGACGTCTTCTTCGCCAAAGCTGCGAGATCCTCATTCGGTCCACTAAACACCACCAACGGCTTCTCCTATGCCGATGCTCTACGATCTGGAAGGGAAATTCCAATTCAGCCTAACTCTCAAAGCGCTCAACAGGCCCCAGAACAGCCACACAGCAAAACGGAAACTATGATGCCCTCCAACAAAGTATGATGGAGCTTATGTCATTCATGAAAACGACCATGCAAACGCTTGTTCAAAACCAGAACATGGTGATACAGCTGCTCGTAGCACTACAGTCTATATAATCTATTCAGGCGCTACGAATATCAATGTGGAACGCCAATGGTATCTCACGGCATAAACTAGAATTGTCACAATTCTTGACCAAAAACCATATTGACGTTATGCTACTGGTGGAAACGCATTTTACAAGCAAATACAACTTTCATATAATAGGCTACACAATCTACCGCACAGATCGTCCAGATGGGAAAGACCACGGCGGAACTGGAGTTCTAATCAGAGAACCCATTAAACACCATTTTCACAAAAGGTTTGCAACAAACTTATTGCAGGCCACATCGATACAAATTCAGTCACGCAACGGAATCCTTTCAATCGCTGCCGTTTACTGCCCTCCTCGTTTCTCAATCTCGGAAGGACAATTTATGGACTTCTTCAATTCACTTGGGGATCGATTTATAGCCGCAGGAGACTACAACGACAAACAACGCACTGGGGATCAGGTCTAGTGACTCCCAAAGGAAGACAATTGTACAATGCAATTATAAATGTGAAAAATAAACTGGACTATGTTTCCCCTGGAAGTCCCACATACTGGCCAACAGACTCACGAAAGCTCCCAGACCTTATTGATTTTGCAGTGACAAAAAACATAACTCGCAATCTAATAAGTGCCAAAGCAGTCTCGGACTTATCATCAGACCACTCGCCTGTGCTTCTACATTACATCTACATCTGCAACATTAACGCTTCTCCAAAGCCCAGAAATAACCGAACACCCTGACGACGCCAAAAACGAACTGGCTAAAATGCAAAAAGTACGTGAGTGCCCATATAGAACTCGCCCCGGAATTTAACATGGAATCGGACATCGACTACACCACGAGCGCCTTGGCAGAAGTACTCGTTGCGGCAGCTAAAATCTCTACTCCTCATAGGAAAGATGTAGACCGAAACAAACACTTCAAATCTAATCAGCAAATCGAACAGCTCGTGCGAGAAAAGAGGCGCACGCGTCATGATTGGCAAAACAGCAGATCACCAGCTTCAAAACAACGCCTTAAGGAAGCAATCCGATCACTCAACCAGGCTCTTCACCAACAGGAAGAAAATGCACAGCTGAGGTACATCCAGAATCTCTCGCCAACAAGCACAAAGTACCCCCTGTGGAGAGCCCACCCAAATCTTAGCGCCCCAATTGAAACGACCACCCCGATAAGAAACTCTTCGGGATGCTGGGCTCGCAGCGACGAAGACCGAGCTGAAACATTTGCCACACATCTCCAAAGTGTCTTCCAGCCAAACCCAGCCGCACCTTCATTCCGGCCGAGCGAAATCGAAAAAGTCATAAGAGGGCTAAAACCAAAAAAGGCTCCCGGTGGTGACCTATTGACCCCAACGATGCTGAGCGAACTTCCAAAATGCGCGATAGTCTGCAAACTATTTAATGGAATCATTAATCTTGGCTATTTCCCAAAAAAGTGGAAGAAATCCATCATTATAAAGATACCGAAGCCTGGAAAAGACCACACAATTCCGTCATCATTCAGACCAATAAGCCTTATATCTTGTTTGTCTAAATTATTGAAAAATGCTTGTTAACTCGCATAATACCACATCTGGAAGCTTGCAATGTTATCCCGGCATACCAATTTGGCTTTCGAAGAAACCATGGAACCATCGAACAAGTGAACAGATTAACATCCGAAATACGATCAGCCTTCGAACAACGAGAATACTGCAGTGCTATTTTCCTCGACGTATCTCAAGCTTTCGACCGAGTTTGGCTCATCGGACTCATGCACAAAATTAAAACGTATCAGCAACTAACAACGTCAACGTTTGCCGACGATACCGCTATCCTTAGTCGCTCCAAATGCCCAACGCAAGTAGTAGTGAAAAGGTGGCTGTCCGACTGGTGCATTAAAATAAACGAATAAAAGTGTAAACATATAACGATTACTCTTAATAGACAAACATGTCCCCCGCTTTTACTAAACGTTATGCAGATCCCTCAAGCTAACGACATAACGTACATTGCACTATAGGCCGTATGACCACTTTTTATGGCCAAAATTAATAACTTCTAAACGAAACAAAATATTTGGGTTCTGTTTTTTGATTTGGGTTCTTAGTGTTCTAAGGAACATGTTTTGAGGAAATAGGCGGGGCACCGCCCCCTCTGGGCGGAACTAAATTTTATGTCTTCCAAAGTTATACAGAAGTTGATAACAAAAAAAAATAATAACTTAAAAACAAACAATAATATTAAGGTCTGGTTTTTTTATTTTGGTTTTTCATAAGCTTAGGAACTAAAAAAAGACGTGTCCCCGACTCTTTATGGGCACATATACCATTTTTTAACGGTGAATCCAGAAAAACAATAAACTTTTATTTCAATTTCTATTGCTTAAATTGAAATATAACTCTTATTTTCAATTTTTATAATAATAATTAAGAATAAGAATTATTTTTCAATTTTTATAAAAAAAATAAAAATAAAAATTATGATTCAATTTTTATTAAAAAAATTGAAAATAAGTGTTACAATTCAGTTTTTATTATAAAAATTTAAAATAAAAATTGAATGCGAATAACTTCTGAACCGAGTGGACTATTAAAAAACCGCTTACATTTATGATCTGTGGCACAGTACCTTTCAAATGATGTATCGAATGTCCTTAAAGGACATAATCAAGGATTCCTTAATAATTCCATAAATAAAAGTGTTCATTACAAAAGGAAGACTCGATTATGTGAATTATGTGAAGAAACATTTTTTAATAATGGCATTTGCAATGACAATATTACTCTTTATTAAAAAAACAGGTCCTAAATGTTTTAAACATGGAATCCTCAATTATTCAATTTATTTAGTTATATTTCTACTAGAAATTTTCAAGTGTGGACCAACCATGTAAAAGTACACACCGAGTTTCTTAAAATTATTTCGATTACTTGTATATTGAAATATTTGTTGTATTAAATTCGTTTCAAGCCAAAGCTTACAAAAATCGCCGAAATATAATTGTTCGCTTTGCAATTTTTGAGTGGCTATAAAAATAGGTTCTAGTGCCGCCAACAGCAAGCTAATTTCCTCCCAATTTGATTCCGTTAACTGCAGTTTCACTTAGATTTTCTTTTGAAAACTCCTTATATACGCATACGTTTTTCAACATAGTGTACGTTGAGATCCACCTTGTTGGCACATCCAGGAGAGGTTGGGGGATGTATCCATAATTTTAAAATAGTATTGTAATTTTTAAGTGTAATGTTATGCATTTAATTTGTTTACCTATAAGTCGGAGTTCGCAAAGTTTTTATTATGGATCGTGCGCTATCGACAAGGAATCTCCGACTCCTCTCTTTTAGCAGGTCATGAACAGCTAATTGCATGGAATAGGCGGCACATCTAATCGAATGTATAGAGTGAACGCAAATATCTTTCATAAGGTCGTCATCGTCAAACTCGTCACAAAATTCAGAATTAAATTCTTTGTTCATGAAGTCGATCGCTTTAATGACATTCTTACCATTGTCTGAAGTGACAGTGTAGACTTGCTCCTTTTTTATTAAAAACTCGTTCAGCACATTTTCAATTTTCATGCTTCATGGAGCGCAATCACGCCAAGCGTGATTTCAATGCGGTGGTCTCGATAGTATTGGACATTGATTCCCAATATACCCCTGTTGACCCACACTAGAAATATAACTAAATAAATTGAATAATTGAGGAATCCTTGATTATGTCCTTTAAGGACATTCGATACATCATTTGAAAGGTACTGCGCCACAGATCATAAAAATGTAAGCGGTTTTTTAATAGTCCACTCGGTTCAGAAGTTATTCGCATTCAATTTTTATTTTAAATTTTTATAATAAAAATTGAATCGTAACACTTATTTTCAATTTTTTTAATAAAAATTGAATCATAATTTTTATTTTTATTTTTTTTATAAAAATTGAAAAATAATTCTTATTCTTAATTATTATTATAAAAATTGAAAATAAGAGTTATATTTCAATTTTTGTCATAGAAATCAACAAATAATTTTTATTTTTTAATTTTTATTTCAAAAATTATAACAATTACGGTCCCTGGTCTTAGTAACGTATAGCAGAAAGTAGGCTGTGAGCATGACGTTTCACACATTTATACTGTGTGTGTGTGGCAGAGCTCGGGCAGAGAAATTTCCTATGCCCCCGAGATAGGGCCGTGCCGACCTCTGGTTTAAAGTAATTAATATTAAAAAGGTAAAGTATAATCTAAACTGTTTCACATGCGCACCTAATCAACATCTTCGGTCTTAAGTTCCATATCCCTGAACTCAAGTGGATCGTCTTCAATATTTTCAAACTGATTATCAGCGCTCCTTAAGGGACCGACGGACAATTCTAATACTTCTTTTGGAAGAAGCAATCTGTTTTGTTGTTTGATTCGCTTGGCTACGTTAACCGATAATATTATAGGGTCTGATGTATCCAGTGATCTGTGGAATACGTCTTTTTAACTGTTGCTTTGACTGCTTTTTCTCACATGCTTTTTCTCGGCTTCATATACAGAACCAGCTATAGAAACTTTGTATCTAGCCAATATTGCGTTCTCTTTCGCACATTATGTGGCAGCAGATCTCCAAACATCGAACAACTCCATGTTGGCGGGCCTGAGGTTGTGACCTTAAAAAGTGAATTACGCAGAAAGTGCGCAAAAGGGCACTTTAATATTACATTCATACGAACAAGAATTGAATTACCTTCAACCCAGTATAAATATTAAGGTCAAACTAGCTTAAAGACCGTTTATATCTCTAACTAAACATTAGTTTTTGTTATTGATTAACACACACAAAAGCTCTGTTAAAAACACTCAATTAAAAGGACAATCACAAACAATCCAACATTGGAGAATCGAAAACATATAGTTCAAAGCACTCCCTTTTGACGCCATAAAAACTTTTTTATAAATTACTAGGTTTAGTGCCTTTTTATTAGCTTTAAACGGACTCTTTTTTTACGATAACAAGCGCACGTGATCACGACACTCCGAACAGCTGTTTTTGAAAGCCGATAACTTAACGGAGCGTGCCTCTTTCAAAATTTCTGTTACGTAATATTGAAGTCTGATATTATACTAATATAATAACGTCATAAATTCTTAATTATAAGAACTTTCGAAAAATGGGTTTTTGGCCACAAAAAGTGGTCATCCGGCCAGTGCATTGGTGTTCATTTTGAAAGACGACTTACCTGGCGTAAGCACATCGAATGCAAAAAGATGCACCTAAAACTGAAAGCCAGCAGCCTCCACTGGATCATAAACTCACGATCGCCACTGTGCCTAGACTACAAGTTACTACTGTAAAATTCAGTCTCAAATCTGGACGTATGCCTCCCAGCTGTGGGGGAACGCGAGCAGCAGCAACATAGACATCATACAGCGCGCACAGTCAAAAATCTTGAGAACTATCACAGGGGCACCTTGGTATGTTCGCAACGAAAACATCCACCGGGATCTGGGCATCCTCGCAGTGAAAGACGAAATACAGAAGCAAAAAGAGTCATACAAAGAAAAACTGTCTTCGCACCCAAATTTTCTCGCTCGGGGATTGACTCGGGTTTCTAGCGTATCCCGCCTTAGACGCAACGACCTCCCAACCCAGCAATCAATTTTTAGGGCCGTCTAACTCCGTATCAGTCAATATGACTGTTAGTTAAGTTAAAAATATAAGATTTGATACACCTCTTGTTAGTCTCGCAAAGAGAAGATTCAAGAAATAAAAGCAATGTAAAAAAATAACATTCCTTCTATTTCAATGCTCATTTGTGTTTGAAACTGGAGTTTACCATTGAAAATAGTTAGGCAAATTTTTTTTTTTCGGATAGGCAGCGCATCTAATGGGCAGTAAAACGTACGGAACCGTTCAAGCTATATGTAAAGTAGATGAAAAAATGAGCAGGCTAACAAGGAAGAAGTGCTTAGAAAATTTAAAATATATGTTTTAAAGCTTGAAGGAGAGGAAAATGAAATGATATGGTACAGACCTGTGGTTTATGCACATATGAGTTTTTGTTACACAACATAAATATTGAGCGGCAACACTTTGTTAGCCGAAGTTTGTTGTTATACCAATAATGTACACAGGGCATTGCCTTTGTCACTCAGCGACAGCGTGCCAAGTGCCCAAACACATAATATGATATGCACTCATTGCATTCACCACTTAGAGCCGAGTCAGGATGGTTCCTACGCTGACCACTTATATACATATGTGCATGCATAACTCCCTGCCCGTTTTACATATTGTAACTTTTCTTATACAGGGTGGCGCAAAAGTAATCTTCCTATCAGAAGATGCTATAAATTTTGCGATTGGCCTCTAATGTCAGTTCTGTTTTGACATAAGTGTAGTAAACACATGCGAAATATACGTAAATAAAGAATGTTCCGTTACACTGTTCCAGAACGCGGGTTATTCTGGAACAGTGACTATTTATTATTTATATGACTATTTATTTGACCAATATTTTAATGACCAATATTTATTTGACCACTGGCCAGCAAGATTGCCTGATTTGACCGCTCCAGACTTCTTTTTGTGGGGCTTTTTGAAGTGGAGGGTTTATGTCAACAAGCCTCAGACTCTTGCAGCTCTTAAAGACAATATCCGTCAAGAATGTGAGGACCTTTCACCGGAAGTTCTGGCCAAAGTGATGGAAAATGCCATAAAGAGGGCTCATAACAAACGACTGTGGCGACTATGCCATATACATGACATATTCAAGTCATATTCTCGACTTGATGTAAAAAAATTAAAACACCAAATAAAAATAATCCACAAGAAGAACCAAAGTTTATCATTTTTTTTTTTGAATTACAGCCAAAAAACATCGGAAGGTTATTTCTGCGCCACCCTGTATATTAAATATATAAAACGGCTGCTCTGCCGCAGCGCCGACAGCTAGCCAGCCTGAATGTAAGAAAACAAAGGGCATTCGAATAAAGACACTGAACTGGAAAAGTCGATCTTTTAATCTTTCATGGCGACCGTGTCTTCTGTTCACAAGAACCTGAAGGAAAAAGATAAAGAAGCCGGCAACAACGAAACGCAACCAGCGACGCAACCATAACGCACAAATAATAACAGCAGCAGCATCAGCCAAACCAAGAACATGCGGGAAAGGACGGAGAATAAAAATAACTGAGTGAGTAGAGTGCAAGCAATGGAAAGACGCGAAGGTGTTAAAAATAAGGTGAACAGAAAAAACCACACATTAAGTGGCTATTATTTACTAAAACACCGACTCCCAGGTCGGTATAAAAGTTACAGGACGAGCTTGGTTTTTTCAAAAATAAGCCTCACAGAGGCTGCAACTCACTCACATAAAATACAAAATATAAAAAAATCGATAACAAAGTCTCAACCACCGCCAGCGAAGAAAATACCGGCGCTGAAAATACCCGGTGGGGGCTTAGATTTATGAAACTCTATTAGTCACTGGCATTTTGTCTGGTCTATGTCAAGGCAAGGGCCGCAGATCGACGTCAATCTGCTGATGGTTGAGCAATTCCGAAGCCCCCATTCGATTCGTTTAATGGTTTAGCAGCCAAAGCCACCCCCAGAGCCAGAGCAGCGTTATAACCAAGCCCAACTCAATAGAGTGCTCGTTAAAAATCTCTGAGTCAGAGCTAGATTCGGAATCGGAGTTGGTTGAAAAGATAAACGCAAAAAAAATACGAACAAAATTGGTAACCTGGCAAATAAATAAACATAACAAGCCGAAATATTCGCAGCAAGCTCGGCTTGCAAAACAACCTCAACCTTCTGCGTGGCTCTACGCGCTTGATCGTGATACGCTCGGGCTTCACGTTCCCCTTTCGCAGAGCTCACAATGGATTGGGTATGGGTATGGGATTGGGTATGGGCAAGGTGTAAGCGGTGAGCGGTAAGCAGGTATGGGGTAAGAGGTTGAGGGCGCCCAGGGGAACAGGCCAGCCAGCGCTCACAAAAGTTTCACTTTCTTTGCAAAAAGTTTTGTGCGTCGATCGTGTGTGAGAGTGCAAAGAGTGCTTGGAAACATAAAGCACACTGCGAGAAAAGTTATGATATTTTGGAAGAACTATTTAAAAGTTTTAATGAAACTTAGGGTTTTAGCTAAAATATTAATTTATGCATTTATTGTTATATAAATTGAATTTTTGTACCATAATCTTTTTAATTCTACTTTATTTCTATTGAATTCTATTGATTTCAAGTTCTGAACATTTTTAAATTATTTTATAAAAACTTTTATCTCTTAAAAATATACTTTCGGCACAAAAAAGATCCTTAAAGAACTTTCTTAGACTAGAAGAAACTATGAAAATATATCCAAGAAACAAATCTACTCCCAAAAGTATTTTCAGTGTACGCACTTTTACACACTGTCATGGCCTGGCCTTTGGAGCGGGCTTCTCGCTTCTTTCGGTTTCTACTTTCCGAATGCGCCCTTTATGTAACCCAAATCCCCGCCAGCAGCTTGGATGCTGTGGTCGCTTCTTGTGCCGACAAAATCCGGTTCGCTTGCCAGCCTCAGCCGCCTCAGATGGCTAAGTCGCGTCAGCAGAAGAAACAACATTTACCGTTAGTTTCTCTTTTGGCCTATATTTTGGCTTGGCATGCAATCTCACATGTCTGAAGCCCAAGACCAGTGCGAAGACCGGCACCGGCCCCGCCTGAGCCAATAGGCCCCGCACAGATCAACAGCGAGAGGGGCAAACTGCCACTTTCGCCTACGAAGGAGCGTCAGTAAAGCCAACCGGCGACGACCAGCTGTCACAGAAGATACAGGTCATACATATAATAGAAGACAAATTGTTGTAAAAGCGTGCGGAACCATTTCCGCTCGTTTAGAAGTATTTATATAGTAAAGCTATGCGAAACAATAGGTAGGTATATGTAGAAAAATATAAGAAAGAATAGATGAGGAGTAATTTGATAAATAAATTCAGCGAGGAAATAGGTGATGGCCAAAATGGCTATAGTAGAAAGTTGAGCCAAATAACATTAATTTGGAATTTGTAAATATTATGCTATTAATAATTGTTGTCATAATGTGCGCCAATTGCTTTTAAAAATTATACAAACTTTACAATAAATTTTTAAGGATGAGCCAAGCAAACGACTTGGACAAAATTTTGAAAAAAAGAGAACAAAGCACACAGATATTAATATTAATGATGCAAAATATAATAAAACGTCATTAAAAAAAAAGTTATGACAATTAAATAAAATAAGGAAAGTTTTCAGTGCGAACAAAGCACACAAACAACAAATATTAATGATGCAAAATATAATAAAATGTTATTTAATAAAATATAATAAATATTGAATCAGTCCAAAAGCAGTTTCTGCTATTTGCGTTAAAAGGCTTAAACTGGGATACTGCCACTTCCCTCTCGTCGTATAATTGCCGGTTAAAACTTCTAAACCTGCCTCCTTTAAAAGAGCGCCGTACTTGTGCTGGGGTTATGCTGCTTCATGTGCTTATTCTTGGACAGGTTGACTCACAAGTACTTCTTGAAAAATTAATGTTTTCTGTGCCTAATAGAGTAACTAGATCAGTGGTGGGCAAACTCTCATTTTACATAGCACGCGAGTATAGGGTAGGAAATTCTGCCGCAGCGCTGCCGGCACACTGACAGTGTGAGCACTCTCTCAAATATTTTTTAGAACTCTCTCATTTGCTCTCATTTTGATTAATTTGACAGCACAAATTAAAAATCAAAATGTTTCCACTGAGAAAAATTTTCTCAGAAATTGGGTTGGAAAAAGTTTTGTCCATAGAAAAAATAGATAGAGAAGCGTAGCTTTTCATTTTTTTTTTAAACTCTGGCTAGCAAAGCTTTCTTTAAAACAAAATAAACTATTTTAGAAAGCTAACAAAATAAACTATGCCCATTCCAACTTTTGAATTAACGAAAAATGAAATAAAAAAATACTTTTTTTTCGCTCAGTGAATTCTCTGCTCTCATTGTTTTTCTCTGCTACGCACACACTCAAATTTTAAGTGTGAAAGTTTGAAAAAAAATATAAATATATGTATGTATGTCCAAGTATGAATATACAAAGAGCCATAAACAAATCTAAGATTTGTTTTAAGAAATAATTCATATCCATAATTTAATGGAATGGAATGAATTATCAAAAGAACTATCAAACATTAAAGCAGAATTTGACAAAACACATAAATCACTAACAAAAAATAGACCGATCCACAAAACAACGGTTAAGAAACACGTAGAAATATTAGTTAAATGCTTTAATGAAGCTCGAATACTAATATATGAACACATAGACAAGTTAAATCAAGATCATTGGTCTAGAGTATCAAAGTTTTTGATCAGACTAAGATCTAATCTAACATCTATTAGAGAAAGGTTTAAGCTTGATATTTCAATTCCTAATATTCTTAGTACTTCAATAATAATTGAAACTGGTGAAGAACCAGAATCAAAAGAAGTTATTGACCAACAAGATTTGGAAGAGGAAGAAATAAATAATCTCATTATCCCAGCTATACTAATGTCTGAATTGGAACAATAATTTTGCAGATTCAGAAAATAGCTCAAGCATAGTGGAAGAAAAATGTATTACAATGGCACAATCAAATATTGATTTTATCAACACTGCATCAAAGGTTATACCAGTATTTGATGGTAAGCCTAGTACTCTGACGACGAAAATCCGCTGTCACGTGTGCTAGCGAAATCGCTCTTTATTTGGCTACCGAGCTAGTGTGACCAAAAAAATTAAGGAAAAGGGTAATACTTAACAGCTGTTGTTTGTAAACAAAAAACAAATAAGCAAAAATGAATTCAAACCGAATGGATTTTGGTGTTTTCTTTATGTATTTATTCTTTTTTTTTTCTTTTTGTTTTCCTTATGTATTTCGCCGCTAAGGAGCTGATTAAGAAAAAGAAAACTGGGTCAAAATCAAAATCAATCACAATTTCAATGCCATTTTATGGCATTAAAATGCCTCTTGTGGGTCAAATCCCATATTATGGGCTTCGCCGTGACCGCACTAATTAGCTTCACTTTATCCTCGCGGGCCGAAAATTTTTCGGTCCGACAATTTTTTTCTCTCAATTTTCGCTCCATATTTTGGATGACAAAATAAATCAAATAAATTCCTTTTACACCCCGAGATCAGCTGTTTACTTTTTTTGATCCGGCAACGCCATTCAATTTAATAGCCATAATTTTCGTCGTCAGAGTACCGGCATAATCTAGGAGGGAAAAATATCTTCTTCTTCCTTTTTTCACTCCGTTTTTTTTATATGGAGTTCGGCCGCTGTCACACGTGTGACAGCGGATTTTCGGCGTCAGAGTACTAGGCATAAAGCAGAAAATTTTGCAAGTTTTCTCGATGCACTGGAGGAACCTCTCGTGGTCATAATAATAATTACAACAATTACAACAGTTCCAATTATAACAATAATGGACGAGGCCAATATAGAGGAAACTCAAAAAGTCGTGGCAACTTGAATCGAGGCCACAATAGGGTTGTCAAATATTTTTAAAAATATCGTATCGATGATATTTTTTTTATCAAAAAATATGATGATAATATTTAAAATATCAATGGGAAATATCGATATATTTGATATTTTTTGAATAAATTGTTTTCCTGCACAATTAGGGGGTTCTCTTATCTGTTAAATCTCGAACTAAAAAGACAAGTTGCCTAAATAATTATTTAATTTTATTTTTATATATTGTATAAACCTAACTTTTATTTTATGATATACCAAATTAATCCCAATGTTTTGAATTTAGGGATTTTAAGAATACCCTTTGCTTTATGTGTGTGTCCGTCATATAATTTCAGCTCCTTATTATCGGAACAAAATAAGAAGCTACTTATTACTTCAGCTTGTCTCAAGCTACGTGGAAAAGCAACCCATTGGATGTATAGAAATCCCATAAAGCGATCCCATCCATAAAATCCCATATCCCACTGCTCAACTTGGTACAGAAGATCAATCCACGTTGCTTTGAAATTCAGTGACCAAGGAAATAATATCCAAAAATATCAAAAACAAAAATCAATATTTCGATATTTAGGCAAAAAAAATATTACTATATAAATATATCATTATTAGAATAAAATATCGATATATTGATATTTTGATATATTATCAACAACCCTAGGCCACAATAACAGTAACACAAATAATAATGTGAGAATTGCCCAGAATAATTCGGAAAACTCTCACCCTTTAGATGTTCAGCAGTAGGCAGTTATGTGGTTCATAAAATCAATCTTAGCTTAAATATATTTGCAGACTTTTACAATGTAAAGAAGAATAAGAAGCTTGTATTTTTAATAGATACTGGTGCAGACTTTTCCTGTAAAAGGAAAATTCTGCTATCTTTCATGATATCCAAACCAATAAGAAAATCAATATCCAAGGCATTGACCAAGATATAATACAGTCGAACGGACCGAATTCAATAGATATACAGACAGGTAAATACATAATGCCACACGTTTTGCACTTAGTAAATTTGCACTTCATCAAGAAATTCAATTGCTAGTAAGATTTTTAACCAAATGAAGATTGGATCATAATGAATTAAATTTCCCAATTTATGTTCCAATAACATATAGTTCTGGTAATATGTAATTCCATTGTTCTACATTGTTCCATATTGTACCAGCAAGATCTCTAGTTGTCCGAAAGATTCATCTATCATCAAATATGAAGGTATATTCATACCTAATCAGGAAATTCAACATGGCAATTATGTTGCGAACACGGTCGCAAGAACCAAAAATGCATTTGTCCGATTTCTGAATACAACCAGTAGTGATCAAATAGTAAATATTCACAATTTAAAATATGAGCCACTTTCGAACAATGACATCAATAACTACCAACAATTTCTAGAAGCAAAAGCTAATATTGAAAGATGATGAACCAGTTTAAAAAAATAATTATAGAAGCCCACATAGTCAGAAAGATTAAATTAATATACCATACAAGTACAAAAATTAATAGACAATAAAATAGTAGAACCGTCTGTATCAGCTTATAACAGCCCACTGTTATTAGTTCCGAAGAAATCACTTCCCGGATCTGATAAGAAAAAATGGCGATTAGTAATTGACTATCGTCAAATTACTAAAAAACTGTTGCCGGATAAATTCCCGCTACCTAGAATTGATGATATTGTGGATCAACTAGGAAGAGCGAAATATTTCTCATGTCTGGACTTAATGTCTGGCTTTCATCAAATTGAACTTGAAAAAAGCTCAAGAGGTATAACGTCATTTTCAACGAGCAATGGCTCGTATCGTTTCACACGATTAACTTCCGGTTTAAAAATAGCGCCTAATTCATTTCAGAGGATGCTGACTATTGCATTCTCTGGATTGGAACCTTCACAAGCATTAATCCAAGCTCTAAGCTAACGCGCATGCGATTTGAGCTGGAAGAATATAATTTCACTGTGGAATATCTGAAGCGAAAAGACAACTATTTAGCTGATGCGTTATCAAGAATAATCGTCAAGGACCTACAAAATATAACTAGCAATATAAATAAAAACACTACAAGATTTCAGAATAGACAGAAAATCCGCGCGGAAAATAAAGAAAAAAATTGCCTACGCAATCATTAGATTAAGCTTCTAGGCCCAACGAATATGAAATCATATTATGTAAACATAACATGTAAAAGATATGTTATGTTTATTTAAACATCGCATAAAAAATACTGCAAGATTATTACTGTTAGCGGTTTATATACCAATGGAACTCTAGACTTAGATCAATTTTCCCAAAGGCTTGAACTGCAAGCCGGTATAAATAATATCAGCCAACTCAAGGTGGCACCGTGGGGAAATATCTTTGAATACACTTCAAAATGCCAGACAGCTAAAGTAACAAAACATAGTAAGACCCCATAAACAACAACAGACACATCTGTAAATGTTTTCGAAAGAGTGATAGTGGACACTATTGGTCCCTAAAATCAGAAAATGGTAACGAGTATGCAGTCACTTTAATATGTGATCTAACTAAGTATTTAGTTGCCATACCTGTACCAAACAAGAACGCTAAAACAATAGTTGAATCTTTTATTCTGAAGTACGGTCCGATGAAGATGTTCCTTACGGATATGGGAACAGAATACCATAATTCAGTTATAGACAATTTGTGCAAGTATTTACATATTGAAAATATTACGTCTACAGCACACCACCACCAAACCTTTGGAACAATAGAGAGAAGTCATAGAACTTTTAATGAATAAAAGTTAACTAAACTTAACTAAACTGCTGACACAGCGTCTGGCCGGATGCCCATGCATAGCGGCAAGCACTGCAAGCACAAGCACATTTGAGTGGCCGCTATGAAATACTTTTTGTTAGCTTTAAGTTTCAGTTTGTGTCAGAGTCGCAATGAATAAGAGCACTTGTAAAACCAATTCTCCGGCACAGCCGTTAAACAGTAAATTCAATTTGTTGAATTGGTCACCGCGCCTCAAGGGACGTGACAACGGAGCAAGTGCTCCCATCGTAACTCCCGTCGTAAAAGGAATTTCCCTCGCCAACCGCCAGGGATCTAAACACCGCTCGTCACCTGCAAGGAAGAGCAACACCACCCTCGGCAACCGCCAGGGATCCAAACCACTACCTACAAGGAGTAGCAATCCCCTCCCGGCAACCGCCAGGGGTAACCAACCTAACATATCTCCAGCGTCTGCGACATCACTGACTGCAGCGAGGGATAATCAACTAAAACATTAACACACAATCCCATTTATATTCACTTACATACAGGTACCGTAATTGTTATAATTTTTGAAATAAAAATTATAAAATAAAAATTATTTGTTGATTTTTATGACAAAAATTGAAATATCACTCTTATTTTCAATTTTTATAATAATAATTAAGAATAAGAATTATTTTTTAATTTTTATAAAAAAAAATAAAAATTATGATTCAATTTTTGTTAAAAACAAGAAAGGAAAGCTAACTTCTTCGTCTATCATTCTTCCTGCTAAAAAACCCTAGATAGAATCATAGGCCTGCACTAAGATCCGTTCTTAGCCCAACCCTCATATCTAAAGCACAACATGGATACCATAAGGGGTGATCCACAGAAACTCACCCCAACGCGCTCATCTCTAGAAAAAGCAATATCTAAAAATGAATATGCCCTTGTGGCTTTCCTGGACATAACAGGGGCTTTCAAAGTCCTTCCAAGCACCGTAGCTGAAGCCCTGACGTTCCTTGGGGTAGATGGTCACTTGGTCTGACACATTGATCGTTTGCTAATTTGCAGAACAGTAATGTCTACACCTCAACTCTCTCAAGAAACGTGAGGAGAGGAACCCGGCCAGGAGGAGTCCTCTCATCTCTCCTATGGAACATAGCCGTCCACTCGATTCTAAATAACATGGAAGGAGGAGGATGCAAGGAAGTGGCGTATGCGGACGACGTTGCCATTATTTTCATCGGGAGAAAACTTTTCAGGTAGTACCTTACCGACACCACAGAGGTGTCAAAGCCTCAGCCACAGTGTGGAAATTTATAAACATACGGGGAAAGGAAGTAGATTCACATACGGTAAGTGTGTCGGTTTTTCTTTAGGAAAAACCACACTATTTTGTCACACACTATTAATATTGTTTAATAACCACACTATTATGTCACACTATTTCTTTGGTCAATTACAACAATTCATGAAATAGTTATTTTTTTGGGATAACAAATATTAACATTGGATATGGTGGATGTACGGGAAACTTCAAAAAAGAAATAAATAACTAATTTGAAATACATATATAAATATAAAATATCAAATAATTCGATATAAAGATATTTAAAATAGAACCAACTAAAAAATAAAGAAAAAAACAACAATTTTTTTTAGTTGTACTCGAACACAGATCTCTTCATTTTCAAGAAGGAACCAATACACCTCTGCTTTCCGGTTTTGGTTTAGGAATATATTTGAAAGTTAAGTTGAGTTAAGTTTCTTAGTCTCTATTTGGTTTGTATTTCAAGGTACATTTGTTTTTGATATTTTTGTTACATTTAATGTTAATATGGAATTTAAATTTTTCTGCTCAATTGAGTCTTGTTATAGGACATTCTCTTCACGATAAACTCTGAACGCTTAACTCACAGTTTAGCGGCCTTCAGCTGCTAAATTAGTTCACTAAGCGTAAAAATCCCGCTTTTAGCAATCCGCTTCAGCCTGCACGGTCGACATTTACGCAGCCGCTCATATATCTGGCTACCACACGGGCTGGAACTGAGAATAATTCGCTGTCCGAATTTCTTAGTATAAATGAGCAATTGTCTGAATCTCCTCCGTGACAACAGAACGTAAGACTAGTACCGTAAAGAAAAAAGTCGTAAAACCAGTAAGAGTGAACCTTCCTTTTCTTCTTTCACAACTAAAAAAAAAATTTCTTTCATCACTAACATTTACCTATCAGAATACTATTGGGCTACGAAGCAAGCTCCCTATACTATATTCTGTGTGGGTGGATAAGTACCGGGTATAATACATATAGTCAGAAAACTCGACTACAGCCGTCTTTTGGAAATTGAATTAAAGTCAACGTTATTTGGGTTGGGTTCATACAGGTAAAATACAGGTTACTGTTTTTGTTAAGAAACAATAACGTTTATTTTATAAACCGTTGATTCAGTATTTTTTCCACTCTGGAATTTAGGCAACAACGATGCTATCGATGTTACATCGATGTTTTTCCACCTCTTCTATCCAGCCTTAAGTTCGACTGCAGTACATACACATTTATTAAAGTGGTAGAAGCTTAGGAATGTTTAGAATTCGGCCTATTCCTATGCGGACATGAACCCAAAAGCATATTTAACAAAAAAAGCCCTCGGAGCCTTTCGCTTCACTCTAACAAAAAACCTACAACATAAAAAATTGTGAAACAGCGTACAAGGATAAAGAAAAGGTCCATTAATTATAGACCACATAATTAACCATTTCCCGGAACTTAATCTATCCTACGCACAGTGGTCGATTTGGGTATTCTAGCATCATATTAGGCAAATTGTCAACTGTTATAAACATCATCTCGTTAAAAGATCTGCGACAGTCATTCACTGTCCTGGAGTTGGATGAAAATCCGTCAAGGGCTTTGAGTGCAGCTTGACTGTCTATCTACCCTACGCACAGTGGTCGATTTGGGTATTCTAGCATCATATTAGGCAAATTGTCAACTGTTATAAACATCATCTCGTTAAAAGATCTGCGACAGTCATTCACTGTCCTGGAATTGGATGAAAATCCGTCAAGGGCTTTGAGTGCAGCTTGACTGTTTGAATAGATGCAGATAGTGTCTTGATTGCCAGTAAGTGCTGGAGATCAAAGTGCTTCCCCGATAGCTATTAATTCAGCTTGGAACACACTAAAGTGGTCAGGGAGTTTGAAGGACTCATTTAGACACAGCCGCTCGCAGTGAAAACCGCCTCTCACCTGGCCATTCAATTTTGAACCGTCTGTGTAAATATGAAGGGAACCTGCTGGTCCCGGGATTTGTATGGCCCATTCCTCCCTCGTTAGAATGGATACTTATATTTTAAGGTGGGATGATCAACAGTAGTATACAGTAGTCTGTAGCCTCCGTAGGCGGGTAGTGGTGTAGCTCCAACTTGGTATGTCTATAGTCGGTCCTTTTCCATAGACCCGTCTCGCGTAGCTTAATTGCCGATAGCGTGGCAATCTCCACTATCTCTACAGTACGAGGGCGTCTGTTGGTGTGGTAATGCAGGCTGCCTGTAATGCACACCTCCTCCATCCTTTGCGTTTTCCTAAATCTCTCTATATATGTGGAGTTGGCGAGAGCAGAATAGGATAGGTATTATGACCGCTGTGTACTATTGCCATCTTGCTATTTTTGGAGACATACCTCATCTGAGTCCAATGGCCTTGCGGCATGTATAGAGCGCTTGCTCTATCCATAATGTTTAACTTCCAGTGCAGTTTCCTATCTAGCGAAATCCCTAGGTACTTGGCGTTACCACTGAGGGAGAATGTTTCCCCTGATAGTTTTCGAAGTATAAAATTTGGTATTTTGTACTTCCTAGTCAAAAGGACAAGCTCGGTTTTGGATGGGTTTACTCCTAGTCCGTTCCTTACTGTCCATTTTGAGAGAACCTTAAGTTTGTCCGTCATGCGGTCGCATAGAGTCTGAAGAAATTGTCCAGAGAATGCAATTGCGACATCATCCGCATAAGCGATAGCTTTGCAACCACGACCTTCTAGGGATCGTAGTTAGCTATTAACCACCACGTTCCACAGTAGAGGAGAGAGTACACCTTCTTGTGGATTGCCTTTTCTGACGTATCTTTCAATATATAAACCCTAATGTCGCCTCAACAGTCCTGTTTGCCAAGATCTACTTTATAAGGTGTACGGATTGATCGTGTCGTCTCCGTGGATCGGCCCTTTCTATACGCATGCTGTGATCCCGAGATATCATCTGGTTTAATGGTAAGATTAATGTGGAGGCTGATTAGCCTCTCCATTGTCTTGAGGAGGAAGGACGACAGAATACGACCTTCATCGGCAACCACGTAAGTAAGTATGTAAGTTACATACGATCTTATATATCGATTGATAAAACTGATTGGATACGGCCCAATAGGATTCAATACTTTGTCTTTTGTATCAACACGACCCCCTCGACACGGCACATAAATATTGTCCATATGAGCTAGTATTTGGTAAAACAAGTAATTTACCAATACAATTTAATAGCATAGATAGCATAGAAACAATATATAATATAGATGATTATGCTAAAGAAAGTAAATACAGATTAGAAGTAGCATATAAATGAGCTAGGATAATGATAGAAGAGCATAAGAATAATTACAAGGTACTATGTACTGTGATCAGAAAGTAAACTTTATAGATAGATCAGTAGGAGATAAAGTTTTATTAAGAAATGAAACAGGTCATGAGTTAGATTATAAATATACTGGTCCGTATAAAGTAACGAAAATAGGAAATAGAAATAATATTATAATAGTTAACGACAAAAACAAAAATCAGATAGTTCATAAGGATAAACTAAAACTTTTTATTTCATAATCACATTCAGTATGGCCATACATGGAAAATTACATATATAATAACATATACATACATAAATATCTATAATATATAAATATTTTTAATCAATTTTATTTTCTTTGTTGTTATTAAGTGCAATCTCAAAAAAAAAATAAAATAAACTCACAAAAAAAAATATTTTTTTAAAAATTTATAGATAATAACATTAAAATAACTCCATGAAATTGCGTTATTTTTAAAAACGAGGGAGATGTGGTGTATGCCCATATGAGTTCTTATTACACAATATAAATATTGAGCGGTAACCCTTTGTTAGCCGAAGTCACAACACTTTGTTGTTATACCAATAATGTACACAGGGCATTGCCTTTCTCACTCAGCGACAGCGTGCCAAGTGCCCAAACACATTTCAAGTGCATACGTAATATGATATTCGCTTATTGCTGATACTCGCTTATTCACCACTTAGAGCCGAGTCAGCATGGTTCCTACGCTGACCACTTATATACATATGTGCATGCATAACTCTCTGCCCGTTTTACATACTGCATATCTCGAACTACAATGGTTAAGGAAAAGATGACTAAAGTTTCTGGGCCTTCTATTAAAAATGTAAATATGTAGGCGGGTCGGTAAATAAGGGGGGGTCGGTTGTTAAGGGGGGTAAGCTTATTGGTTAGAGTATCCTACGATAAGAATGAAGTTCTGATACGACACAAGAAATGGTTTCAATTGAAACCTTATGCGTGGGGTGATATGATCTCCTGGGGTTGAAAGGAGCAAAGCTCTGAAAAACATAAATCTAATAGCCGACCTTACAAATCTCTAACATGGTTGATTTGACCTAGAGACATGTCAAAAATTCCCGCAGTATGTGATAAATGAAAATGGTGAATTATCAATAGTAGTCCACTTTAGTTTTGGGATATTTAAGTCACCCAGAGCTACAAGGTGGTCACAATGGGACATACCTAGGATTAAAAACAGAATAACTAGCGGACAAATGAGGCTAGTATTTCGCGGTTCAAATGAAGGAGGTGCATATATGTATATGCATATGCTAATGCTAATGCATAAAGATTTACAGGACAAAATTAATTTAATGCAAATAAATTATGTTTCACCAAACTCTTATGACATTGTAGAAGCGAGATACCTTTGTAGAAGCGAGATAGAAGTCTACCGAAAAGAGGACTCCTCTCCCCTTGCAGAGGTCTTTCACGTCTAAAAGTTGGCTTCCACTTACTTGGAAAAACTTTGGAATTAAGATATCCTGGTTTTACCAAGTTTCTATAAAGGGAAGGAATGTGGGAAGGAAAGAAAACGATCAGAGTATAGTTTAGGGAGTTTAGCATTCCGATAGGTAAATAGGAGGAGATAAGTTTTTTATAGTCGTGGCGAAGAAGAGGTGGAAAGTTGGTTTGCGGTTCTAACATGTGGAAGTTTCACTTCCACTGGTTTTAAAATTTTTGACTTTACGGTACAGGATTAATTTTCTTGGAAAAAAATGTTTTCTGGCAAAAAACTGGGTAAAACAAGAAAGGAAAGATAACTTCGGGCGGAGCCGAAGTTGATTTACCGTTGCAGTTAAGATCGGATATATATCGCAAACATCATATCATAATTTAACCAATTTATTTCAATCAAAAATCTAAAACAAAGTCCCAAGGTTCTATCTTCAAAATTACCAAAGTTTGTATTTCTACCAAATACCATTTCCGATCGTTCAGTTGATCCGACCTACCGAATTTTATAACGATCGGCCGACTATAACTTATAGCTGCCATATACCTGAACGATCGGAAATGGTATTTAGTGTTTAGTAAAAATACCAACTTTATTTTTTTTGAAGATAGAAGTTTGGACTTTATATATAATTTTTGTAATTTTGTATAAAATTTTAATTATAATCACTTAGTTAGTTTATTATATTCTCATAGTAGTTATTATATTCTCATTCTCATAGTACGGTGTCCCTCAAGAAGGCCATCTTTGCCCCTTACTCTTCACACTGCTTATTGACAATTTACTTCTTGCCTGAAGTAATTCAATGGTACTAATGTACGCTGACGTTAGGCTTTGCCTTCACACTGTTTATTAACAATTTAACCATTGCCTAAAATAATTCACTGGTTCTAATGTATTCTAATGACGTTAGGCATTGCTTTCAATAGATATTCACTAGTGCCCAATCTAGACTTCAAACCAAACCAGAGTAATTTTCAAAAATTATGTTTAACACATTACCTAAAGCCTAATGGATCGAAAAGCAAACTCATGTCATTTCATTGATCTAGTTCTCACCAGGAAATGTACTTTATCTATTGGTGCTGCTTACAAAGATTAACCATTTTTCTTCGAATGTTTTTAAAGCAAACGTGGTGTCGGGTCTGATAGCAGCCGCCTGTGAATAGGGTTTATTTTTTTTGCAAGTTAAGAGCAAAGTTATCTACGAATACCCAGATAAAGGCTAATTGACGACACGTTTGCAGCTTCAGCAATATCCCGGTCAATAACGTCTGGTTCCCAGACAGTAACAAGAACGGTAGCACAGGAATATAACCAATTGCACAAAGGTAAAACAAAGGTAAACGCAAAGGTAAAACAATGACATTAATATCAAATCAGCAATTCTAGTTGCACAACACAACATGTGCAACGAAAACGGAAACAACAACAAAAGTAGAAATGGAAACGACGAGCAGCGCTACCATCTGCGCCACAAGCAGACGTCTTTTCATTATAAATTTTAAGAAAACTTCAATCAGTTTTCAATCAAATTTAAATCAATAAAGTCAAGCTTTGCTCTCAAAAAATATATATATTTTATAAACTTAACTTAATGTTTTAATTACATTACGCTAAATCAGAGACCCATCCGAAGGACAATAAATTGACCAAATCTCCTAAAAACCCATAGAAAAAAATTGTGAACAGTGAAGAAGCGGAAGTTACAGAGGTGGAGGGAAATGTACGAATAGCAGATAACGCTGTGAAATCATTTGGCTAAAAAAAGAATCTGTAGGAAATGCCACTTTCTATTTTTGAAAACACGAAACATTGGTCATTTCTGGTCGCTAAGATATATGGCAGCTAAAGGATATAGTCGGACCTTTCCGACGGCCGACATGCCATTTACCAACAACTGCGCTGTTGCAACATATGCGGATGATACAGCCTTTTTGGCCTCAAGCATATCTAGAAATGTAGCTTTGGAACTACTGCAGAGTGAGCTAAGCCTAATTGAAGACTGGCTTCTTCGGTGGAAATTAAAAATCAACTCCTTAAAATCCGTCCAAATAACTTATTTATTAGGACCAGGTAACTGTCCAAATGTTACACTTAACGGCTGACCGATTCCACAAAGTACATGTGTCAAGTATCTAGCCTTCCATTCCTAACATGGAAAAACCACATTCAAGCAAAATGTCATCAACTGAGACTTAAGAGCCCATCCACAGGCGAGCATGGTCGCCTACTTGAATTTCATTTTCCCCACTAACTAGAACCAACATTCGTGCGAACATCATTTTTCGATAAATTTTCAAACTATCAACATGTCAACGGACAACGACAGCGGCACTGTATTTGCACATATGGCATAAGTATTTGCTTAAAAAAAAAGAAAAAAAAAAATGAAGCGAAAAAAAGGAAGCACAGTGCTCATCGAACTCTTTATATTTTTTGTGTTGAACTTCTTATGTTTTAATACGCAAATGCTTGTTTTTATATTCATCGCTTTTGGCGTGCCATAACGCAAGCTCATTCTTTGGGGCAGGAATCTAGCAGGAACTTTTTATTCATTTTTCTCTACCAAAACGTGTTTCAAACTGACGTCTGTGCCAACAATGCCATCCATTGGCGAGCATGTTGTTGCAAACGTTGTCAAAATAGAACGATTTCAATTTCATTCGAACATTTTGACGAACACAAAATTTGACAACGAACCATACACAGGAAAAATTTCGTCGAGCACAACATATGTATTCGCCAATATGCTCGCCTGTGGATGGGCCCATTTCAATGCTCCTTATTACGTATCTAATGCAAATATTCACGAAGATCTTATTATCCCAACAATAAAAGAAGAAATAAATAAAATTTAATTTGAAATAAATCGATAGCTTTCCTAACCAAGAAAATAATTAATCCTTAAATCTAGTAGGCAATAGTTTAACAGTAAGAAGACTGAAAAGATACCACATACTCAATCTCCCCGATAGATACGTAAACACAAAAACTGAAAAGATCTTATATATAATAGCTGTGTTCATTGGAAAACTGATATTTCTGTTAATTTAATATGAATCATACAATTTACTTATTGTTTCAACAGACAGATTTTAAATATAAGAAGATACAAAAAAAAAAAAAATTATTAATTCGCCCCAAAATATATCACAGCACACGCAAACCGTGACGGATTTTTGTAATTGAGTGAAGTTTCTTTAAATTGAAATCTTTAGTCGGTAAACAACGGATTGCATTAAGATATTTTATAAAAAACGCAGTGCGCATAAAAAAACAGGCCCGTTTGCTCAAGTAGAAGGAAAAAATCCGCTTGTACAGTTGTACATATAATAGCACATAGTACATACTTTTCACTTCCTTTTAAACGTCGACGGACTGTGCGCTCACTAATTGGTGTTTTAGCTGTCAAATTAAATTGATCTGCTGCGGATTGGGGCTTTAGAAAAATATTTTTTTTAAATTCCCGTACAAGAACTCGGTTTTCACTAAGATCTGTTTTGCGCTTTGGACCTGATCTTCTTAAATTAAGCAGGTCATTATGCTTTTTAAATTTTTTAATTTGGTAGTGCACAGTTTGGCTCGACACCTTAAACTCATCGGCAATGTCTTTGACTGCTATTCCAGCGTTAAGCTTTGCTACCATTAAGGATCTGGTAACCAAACTTAGTTCAGCAGTTTTACCCATGTTATTTAATAATTCTTAATAACTTTTTATTTAAATAACAACGTTTAATTTTGCTCAAAGTTAAACACAGAAGTTCTTTAATTGTCGCGTGCTTAAATGTGAGAAAATATTTCCATAATACCATAATTTCCAAAATACTTATGCCACGCAAAAAGCCATTGTCTGCATGCATTCTTATCAGTAGAAAGAGAATGCAAAAGGTAAACGAAATAAAATTTGGCATGCACATAGCTAAAAATAGATTCTTTGCTTTGCGCCTCATTTAGGCACCTCTATTTAACGGTATTAAGGATAGCAAAGTCTGATAGTCAAAAGTAGGGTTCGTCAAAATATTTATGCCGACTAGTGTATATGGTTTGAAACAAGGTTTTTCCCAATGATTCCCGTTTACGACTGAGAGCTGAACTCCACATGCTTGCTCGCATCTGTAACTATTCAAAACTCTTCTAAAATATAGATATTGTAAGAGTGGGGTTAACTTATGCGGTTTTAAGTATTCGAATGCGTTTTGATAATGAGTTGTCCATTCGAATTTTACATTTGTCTCACACAATCCTTATTTTCATAATTTAGTTTTGAGTTTTGAGTGTCATTATTGAATGACATCGTATTTTTGGTAGTCGAGCAAGATTCCGTTGTCTGTGCATTTATTTCCTAAAAAAGTGCAAGAAAAATCTGTATTGTGCAACCTTATATTGACCAGTATTGAACACAGATCTGACATCACGGGGCACGATATAGTATCCGACATACGCAGTTAAATCGTAGATACGGGAGAGAAACCGGGAGAATGCAAATTAATTCCAGAAGAATGATAGTATATACTAAGAGAAGGAAAAGGAAAATTCGGTAAACGAGACGCCCATGTTTTCCCGCCTGTGGCCCGCCCAACCTAATATCACTGGATCCATTGGCAGAGTTCCGCCGAAATAATTACTCCATTGCTTCGTTTAAATTCATTTTGACTATGGGCAAAGACTTAAACAGAATAATTAATCAAGATTAACAGATATAATTTTAAATTTTTTAGGTGACCTTTATAAAATATGTAAAATTTCGTTGTAGATTCCATATATAAGCTTTACTTAAATTTTTAAATGTTTTTAATAAGTAATTAAAAAACTTTTTTTTTCAGTGTATTCACGGTTCAATTTTATCGTGCTTACTAGTATTATTATATATTTATTAAATTTCTTTTGATCATTCTTCTATTACTAAATCGCGTTCGGCTTTAGGACAAGAAAAGTTTTTTGTTAATGTTTATTTAAATCTTCAATTTAATTCGCTTTTTAGCTTTTTTTTTTATCATTTTATTAATCATTAAATGTGAATGCCGAGTATAAATTAACAAAAGAATAAGAATTGCTCTGCAATTACTAACGACGAATGATCGATCTCCCGAGAGGTACCTATAATAGTATAGCGACATTGGTTCACAAAGGGTTAAATAAATACAGAGCATTAGAGCATGTTTTAGTCAACCAGCTATTTTCTCTAAAAAAAAACTCTTAAAACCAAACTCGTTGCACAATTGTAATTTTTTTTTATTTTTCGGTTCTATGTACCTACACCTATATTTCCTGTTTCTAAAATAAATTGTATTTTTATTTAATACTAGCGGCTCAGCCCGGCTTCGCCCGGGTACTCTTTCATTTAAGGGTCCGTAATAGTAACCGTAAATACTCGTGGGTAACCTGAAACTGACTGTCCTCGTTTTCGTCGTTGAAATTTTGATGATGATTGATTCCAGGTATAATGTCTTGGCACTTCAGAGTAAGTAACGTTCTGGCGAAATCATCATTCTGGCACATTTCAAAGAAGCTGGTTAATGTTGTCGATGGTGGCCTGTCAACTCGTTGTAATACGTTTGCATCTGTAAAATATACCCGTTGACCATTTTTCAAATGTACGGCCAAGTGAACAACAGTAAGGTGTCGTTCAGGTATAGGAAACGAAAATATAAGCCACATGGCTTCGTTACTACTAACATAGTGGCCCATTTGATATTGAGTGACTTCATCATTTGAATTTTCGGCAGCAACTCCGAAGACACCCATGTCACTACCTTTTTTCACATACTTGCAAATGTATTTAATAGAATTTACGAATGGCGAAATGGCTTTATATGCCTTGCAGAGTAATGGCGAAAACGGAACAACCCAACGATTATCAATTTCAATGTCCTGTTGATTTACTTTGACTATAGTTGACTTTCCATTATCATCAATGGATCGGCGGCGATAAAGTGGATATCCATCATTTCCAGTAATAGTTTTTGCTACTAACTGTTTTGGGTAGCGTTTTGAACATTTTACTTCAAACATATACGAAGAAATGGAATTTAATATTCTAAATGGACCATGTATCATAGTTTTTGTAATAACCTCATGTAACAGTGGGTCTTCATTATTATCGGGAATTTCTGCTGATATCACATTGTCAATTTTATTTGGTATTATCCTCTCAACCAACCAAATGAGGATATGTGCATGTGGCAATCCGTTTTTTGCCACTCAACAGAGTACACCCAAGAGCGCGTCTCGCCGAACACGCAATGCTTAACAATGAAATCCATGAGTGATTTTAATTTCATTTTGAACACCCTTGCAGGGATATCGTGGCGATCAAAAGGTGATTGTCTAGTAAATAATTTTTTGTTGAATTTCTGTCCACTTTGGATTGCATGTAAACGTGATAAACAAATCTGGTGTGCCATAATGTCGTACATAGGACATCGCATCTTGCGCATATTCATGCATATGTCGCGTACTTCTGGCGTATGTTGCTGGGAGAAAAGTTGTTCTGCCAACATTCTGTGCATTTCCATCAGCATTAATGGCATCCCGAAGATGAATGTACTCCTCGGAACGGAGTTTTGCCTGGTTCAACCTGATAAATGTCAATCTTTCAGGTTCAACATTCACATACATATCCAAAGCATATTGGTGAAATAGACGCCGACACTTTAAGATGTGATTGACCTCATTTGCCGAACCATCAGTTTGTATGAATAATAACTCATTGAACTGACTTTTTTGTTCGTTTCAGCATCTGTAAATTATTTCTTGTGTTAATAATATAAATTTTAAGTTAGTAAACATATATTTTAATGTAGTAAACATATATTGTTAATTTACCTGTAACAGGATTTATCATCTTAATTTAAAAACAAGAAAGGAAAGCTAACTTCGGGCGGAGCCGAAGTTTATATACCCTTGCAGTTAAAACCGGATATATATCGCAATCATCGGATATAGTTGGCCGATTCTTATGATTACCATAATAAAACCAATAAATTACAACAAAAAATTTAAAAAAAAAGTCCCAAAAAGTCCTATCTTCTAAAATACGAAAGTTGATATTTCTACCAAATACCATTTCCGATCGTTCAGTTATATGGCAGCTATAGGATATAGTCGGCCGATCGTTATTAAATTTGGTAGGTTGGGTCAACTGACTAAAAATAGAATCTGTACAAAGTTTCAGCTTCTTCAAAAACACGAAAGTTGGGTCATTTTCGATCGCTCAGTTATATGGGAGCTATAAGATATAGTCGATATAGATAGATATAGTAGAAAAAAGGGTGTGTGCAAAGTTTCAAGACGATAGCTTAAAAATTGAGAGACTAGTTCGCGTAGAAACGGACAGACAGACGGACATGCTTATATCAACTTAGGAGATGATCTGATCAAGAATATATATACTTTATAGGGTCGGAGATGACTCCTTTACTGCGTTGCACACTTTTGGATAAATTTATAATACCCTCTGCAAGGGTATAAAAATGATAGCCGTCTTTATCTTTCCAAAATAGGATAGGATATTGTAAGGCATCATATGATCGATGTGTTTCAGATACACGCTAAAGTAAATCGTTCCGCCGATGTAAAACAGTGTCTCGATTTTCAAAATTTTCTCCTTCGACGACAATAGCCACTTCATCAATTGTTGGCGCATTTAAACGTCCAGCATGTTGTCCTGCAGGCGCCTTATCGGCTCTGATGACAATTTTATGATTATTTGGTGGCATGCGGTCTAATGCAGATGTGAATAATGCAACTAATTCATTGTGTTGATGGAAAAATGTTTGAAGTTGTTCCACAATGGATCTTTTCACTGAGTTGTTGTGTGCACAACGCTGATCGACTTCTCTTGTTGAATTGCACATAAAATATATTTGCAAAAATTTATATTCCTGTTCTATGATATATTTTACCCTGAATCTGCAAGAATATAAAGATTTATTAAGATAATTATAAAGCAAATTGTTTGCCATTATACTTACTTACCTTAAAAGTAGGTAAAAATTGTCCCGAATAACATTTGTAGCGCCAAATGACGTCATTTGTAAGCAATTATTGTATTGCTGGATATGTGTCAAAAATTATTAGAATCTGGCCCATTTCCGGAAACCAATGAATGTAGTGGCTCTGGTGGTGGTACCAATGGCGTCAATTTGACTTGACCGCTGGCCAGTGGCGGATTTAAGGAAAAAGGCCCAGTGGGCAAAATTTTTTCAGGGCTCCCCTGTCACCCCATACCCCAGTCGTTTAATATCGACGCCGTAATATGGGAAAAAATTACCCCCCTCCCCATTGCCGGAAATAACCGTAAATTACAAGGTAAGGAATGATCGCAATCGGTTTTTTTGGGTCTACGTCGTTACCTGAAGCTTTCCCCTTTCGATCAACTCCAAATTTGGGCGAAAATACCAAAAATTGCCGCAAAAAACGCTGGGGGGGGCCCCCTTCTAGGATTGCACCCAAAAGTTATTTGTTTTTATATTCAATTTACGATAGTTATCAAGCATTGCAATTATTCTGATAACAGAGGGCCCCTGAATGAAAATTGAACTTGTGCTGTCCACAAGAGACTCCCCAAAACATTTTTTCAACAAAAAAATAAAAAAAAAAAATCGAAGGTGTAACTTTCAGCTAGAAAGCCTTTCGTCGGGGGGGCCCAGTGGGCAAGCGGGCCTTTGCCCACCTGTTAAATCCGCCACTGCCGCTGGCGCAACACAATCCAGGGCTTTCTTTTTTAAATTTCAATATATTGCAATGCAACACACAATATTCATTAGTCCAATAGCAACAATTTGCTCTGAACTGTAATCAACTGGGTAGGGGGGCCCTGAAAAAATTTTGACCACTGGGCCGTTTTCCTTAAATCCGCCCTGCTGGCCGTATTTCGAGTTCTGCGGCTTAAGTTTGTACGTCTGGTTGCTGGTATTGTTGGTTTCTTGTATTGGTTTCTGTGTAGTTACCAAAAGTTACCAAAAAAACCATATGAAGTGAAGTGAACTCATTAAAACAAACGAACTTAATGTGTTGTCACTAAATATCAACCAATTTCTTAACGCAAGCAGCCCCAGGCTAGTTTGATTTTCTTGTGTATAGGAAGTAGAAAAGGGCTATTTTTATTGTTTTCGCGGCAACTTAAGAACGGTTTTCTTAATATAGTTTTTCGTACCTAGTAGTACCTTGTACCTTGTATCTTGTAAAGAGTATTAGAAAATTACAAAAAAAAATAATCACCCAAATCGGGCAAGCCGTTGTCATGTAATGTCGTGACAACGGAAAACGGGTTTCATTTTTATATATTTAGATTTAAATTAATTCTATTTCAAACTATTCTCTCAGTGCAGCCTGCGCATACTTTGTAACTTTGGTCGATCTTGCACTCATTCGGGGTGGGTTAAATGTTGAAGAATTCTGACACTGGGCGAATTTATATGCTTTTAAAATAACTAACGACAATTGTAAGTCAATAAGTTATTCCCAGTAGCGTGGCAGTTCACTATTTAAAAAAAAGATCGGCTCTTTTGCCCGCTAAGAATGGACGGACGCTGGTAGAATTCTAAGCCTTAGATAGCGATGGAAAACTGCTGGGGCTTGGTTGACTACTGAGGGTGCTCCTGGGGACACGGTGCGACCACGTGACTCCAAGCACGGCTGCCGGAGGGTGCTCCTGTGGATGAGGGGCGACCGCGTAAGTCCCAGCACGGCTGTCAACGGATGCTTCCGTATTTACTATGGGTATCCGTAGATGTTCCGGTGTTTGTCGGGCGAGTTCGTCGATGTCCGCGCAACTAAGCACTTGCTGTGGCCGCGGGTGGCAAATGCGGCCCTATAACCCTATAGGAATCGAGAAAATCTGCGGAATGAACGTCGTCAGAAAACCTGCTTAATCCCAGTTATCATATGTCGGCTAACCTAGGCAGCCGCCAATACAAAATTAATATGCAACTTGATTTTCCAAAACACTTGTAGGTACATTTTCGAGAAATTTTGTTGCGCACCCGTGCTTTGACAAACGAAGGCCCAAACTTGGCATCGTATCCAGATTGGAAGCAACTCTTCTTAAAATGACGTCAAAAGACCTCTTGACCGATTTTGAAAGATACTGGCTTTGACCGAAGGTTGTATCGCTTTTCATTTTCCTTATGCACCTTCTGCATCCGTTTTATAGCTTCCGTATGAACAATCTCGAAAGATTCCGGACGATTAAATAGTACGAAATGATCGTCGGCAAGATCAGCTTTCTTAGCAGGGAATATATTGCACCCGATGGGATCAATTGTTGACCATAGACCATGTAGTAAGGAGTTGTTCCGATACTAGAATGGATAGAGGAACGCAAAGCACTACTAATCCTACTTAGATTCTCATCCCAGTCCTTTTGGTTAGAACGTACATAAGCCCTAATTCCTGAGATTACGGAGCGATTAATGCGTTCCGAAGCGTTAGCTTGAGGGGCATGCTTAGCTGTTAATACGTGCGTTACTCCATACTGCTGCATTAGCTTTTTAAGCCCTTCAGCACGAAACTGGGAGTTGTTATCTGAAACAATAGTCTCTGGCACCCCGTATGTCATAGAGAGTTCACTCTCAAAATAGTTTACTACTACAGCGTATTACTAGTATTTAGTATTTATCTTTTTCACCGGCTTCAGGAATAAATATTTCGAGAAGTGATCGAGCACTATAAAAATTCCAACATTTCCACTTCGAGAGCGCGGATAGGATCCAAGGATTAATAAAAAGTCGCTGGAAGGACCTTTGTGTTTCCGGGCTTTTCCTAGCGGCGGGCGCAGAGAACGATTCGGCGACATAATGGACTTGTACACTTTGCAAGCATTCACATACGCTCTTACTTTTTTTTTCTAATCCGGGCCACTAGTAGTATCGCCTACTATAGTGTAACCCGCTGCGTGAGCATAAAGGAACAAGGACTTCTGGGATCATTTCTTTGTGTATTCACAGCTTCCATGCATACTTATCATGAAGATTTTCTCCCGCCAGGTGTTCTGCCTTTCTATATAAATACCCACTATCGACTTTCAAATCAGGGAAATTGGTCTGGTTAACGCTGACGCTATCGACTAATGCCTTGTAACCAGCAGACTTGAAATGACTAGAGTTTAAATCGACAAGTAGCCCATCTTGTAGATCTATAGCAGCCAGCTCGTCTTCGTTGACTCGAGAGAGTGAATCGGGAAACACGTTCAATGAACCCTTGCGGTGATTGATATAAAATTTGAAAGGTTTTAGAGCAATCGCCCATCGACCCAGTCGAGAATTTAAGTCGCTATTGGCCATAAGCCACTTAAGAGAAGCGTGATCGGTGACAATTTGGAAGCTGTGACCTTTGACGTACGCTCGAAAATGCTTAAGAGCAAGAATCGCTGCCAAACGCTCTTGCTCCGTGACGGTATAGTTCCGTTGAGCCTTATTCAACTTTTTTGACACGAAAGCAATCGGGCAATCTTCAGAAACCTGAACCAAAACTGCTCCTACCCAGCTTTTGCTGGCATCACAATGTATCGAGATCAGGGTTTTTTTTTTTTAAATCGTTTATTAACAAAAAATAACTTAAAACTAAGCTCTAACAATAAGGTGTCTCCTAAGTTCCTGTAACCCTGCGGTAATGCCGCTAGGCTTTGCTTCGCAGGGCCAGGATTGGCGTGCCTAAGCGCCCACTGCTTTTGTTTGTCTAGGCTAGCCTAGCCTCCGCTCGGTTCCTTTCTAGCCGTCTCAGCTCCTTCATCGTTAAGGCGGCAAAGCTGCTCATGCCTTCCCAGAACTGGGCGTACTCCAGCAACCTCCTTCCAATGAGGTCCACCGTCGATACTTCCCCTAGGAGTCTCCGTCTTGAGGCTGGAAAACGTGGGCAGTCCAGAACCACGTGTTCCGCCGTCTCGTCCACCCCTCATTCCGGGCATCTTGGATCGTCGTCGTGTCCAAATTTGAAGAGATAGCTCCTGAAGCATCCGTGGCCGCTGATCACCTGCGTGAGCCAGAAGTTTACCTCCCCGTGACTTCTTTTGAGGCATTTCCTAAGGTCGGGGACTAGTTGGTAGGTCCAGCGTCCCTTGGTCGACTCGTCCCATCGTTGTTGCCACTTCTGTAAGGTCATGACTCTCGAGCACTCTTTTTGCCGGCGGCGTAACGCTGCCGGGCATGCCCGTTTAGCGCTGCTAGGGCCTGGTGTAAATCTCGCCATGCCCGCGATGACTAGCGCTGCATCCTCCGATATCGTGCGGAAGCCCGAGCACACCCTTAGGGCGCAAAGCCTGTAGGTGCTGGTCAAACCTTTGGTGTACGACCTTTTTTTGGCTGCCTCCGCCCACACTGGGGCTGCGTAGAGCATTGTTGCGCTGCAGACGGTCTGAAGCAGCAGTCTCCGACCTTGTTTCGGGCCCCCACAATTGAGCATAATGCTCGATAGTGCTTTGGCGACATTCGCTGCCTTTCGATTTGCTTCTACAAGGTGCTCCCTGAAGCTAAGCCTCGTGTCCAGCGTTACACCCAGATATCTGATGGCCCTGGTTGATGTGACCACATGTCCACCTATGTTGATTGTGGCCGTCTCCACCCGCTTCCTGCTTGAAATCAGGACAGCCTCCGTCTTGTGTTGGGCAAGGTTTAGCCCTGCCTGTTTGAGCCAGCCGAGCCAACCCTGAAAAATCAGGGTTGCACAGAACAGCCGCTTTCGTTAAAAACTTCTTTAAGTCTTGAAAAGCCTTTATTGATTCAGGGGTCAAACAAAATTTTCGTTTTGTCGTCATCAGGTCCGTTAAAGGTGCTGACAGAGCTGCAAAATTCAGAACGAACTTTCTATACCAGCCACAGAGTCCCACAAAGCTACGTAGTCCAAGGAGGGTTTTCTGAATTGGAAAATCGGTGATAGCCGCCACTTTTTCTGGATCTGTGCGTATTCCGCCATCACCAATGATGTGGCCTAAGCACCCGTCTCATGCAAAAAAGGCTCTTGCTAACGTTGATTGTCAAGCGTGCTCTTTTAATGTGTACAGCACACTCTCTGAGCACCTTCAAATGGGTCTCGAAGCTTGACGAAACCACCAGTCGTCGAAATAAACGAAAACTAAAATTCGGTAATACGGCGGTACCACCTTGTCCATCAGTCTAGACCAGAGGTCGGCACGGCCCTATCCCGAGGGCATAGGAAATTTCTCTGCCCGAGCTCTGCCACACACACACACAGTAGAAATGTGTAAAACGTCATGGTCACAGCATACTTTCTGCTATTCTTTACTAATACTAATGCGTGAAAATCATATCAATGTATTGGGGTGCCTACCACTGGTCTAGACATAGTACTCGTTGCATTGCAATGGCTTAAGGGGATTACCTAGAATTAGTAAAGCGGCCTACCCGGAACAGTAAAGACCGTTTTATCGCGAGAGTTGATTTCTAATAGTACCTGCAAATACGCATCCTTCAAAACTAAGCTTGTGATGAACTCTGGGAAGTTGACTCAAAATACCATTTATCTGCGGCAAGGGGTAAGCATCTATTTACCTTCCGGCAGTCAAGACAGATTTGGACTTTACCTGGCTTGGGTACCATGACTATTGGCGAAGACTAAGCACTTTGCGACTCCTCTATAACGCCTAACTGCAGCATCCTGTCTATTTCGGTATACATAGCCTTTTCCACGGCCGGCGAATCAGGAAAATTACGTTGTTTTATGTGTTTTGCGCTATCCACGTCTATAAATTGTGTGATTAAATTAGTCTTCCCAAGACCTTCCTGTGCGAAAGATAGAAAACAATTGAAATCTTCCGAAAGTTTCCCTTTCTGGTCTTCGGGTAACATTTGGGTATCGGTACTACTGCTGTCACTGGCTTTGGCTTCAGCTAACTCTACTTCCTCTTTCGCTAGACTTTTGGGAAGAAGGTCGTAGTGCTTCCAGAAATCTATCCCGAGGTATAAGTCGTGTTTTAGAGAAGGCAAAATGTAAATAGGTAAAAATTTCTTAACATTTGCGTATTCTACTTCAATTTGTATCCTGCCTACTATAAGCTGAGGACTTCCGTCAGCCGTCACAGCATCCCTTAGTTCGGCTGGTAAGCTGCCACCTACACAACTAATAGACGCTCCCGAATCAAGTAAGTCATACACAGTGCGATCCAACAGCCCAACTGGAATAAATGGTCGAGGATCTCGAACTGAATAAGGATTAGCACAAATGTATTCCAAGTCGAAACGCTTTACGGTTTGACAGAAGCTTCTCATGCGCATTGAACTACGAGATTTGCGCTTTCGCAAGTTAGGTAAATAATTGATTTTAATCAATTGGGATTATCTAAAGAAATGGGATTATCGACTTTAAGCAACGTTATTCTTACTCTCTCGATGTCCCTTGATGTCGTAAGGCGTCGGTCTGAACGACGACCTTGACGTGCCGGCTTTAGTGTTTTTTCCGCACTGAACACAACTAGGCTTATGTGTTTGCAGCTCCACAGTCATAACAGAAAACTCTCCATTCGGTCAAACAGTCCTGGTATCTGTGGCCCTCTTTCTGACAAATTCAACACACCAAGAAAATGCCTCTATCTCTACCTCTGTCTCTGTCTGTTGTTCGCTTCGCTCCACAGAATTTTGAACTATTTCCGAGATCTCTCGCCTGAATGGGCTGACTTTTGCATATCCGTGTATCTTATTGACTTCGTCCAAGAAGACTTTGCGTCTTCTACAAGTTTCTGTCAGCTGTTGAACCGTTCTGATCTCTACGTTAAGAATTTCGTGCGGGCGAATCTCTGGGCGTAAATTATTCTTTAGGACAAGCTTTTTTTAGCTTTACAAGCTTACGAGGAGACCAAAAAACTTCCAATTGGTCCACAAATCCCGATATGCTATCGTAAAAGCTGTCGAAAGATTCATTGGTCTTCTGCTTCCTGTTTCTAATGAGCTCTTCAACATCCACATCGTCCCTTTCTTCCCGTAATTGGGTACGTAAGGCGGAACATAAGAAATCCTATTGTACTCTACTCACGGACTTGTGGTAGCGCCAATAAAACTCATTTAATTTCGAAAAGAACACTGGCATTTCTGCACAGTGCTGCGAAGTTTCCCTCTAAAGTCTGATGTGTAAGTGCTTTAACTTTATATATAAAGTTATCTACTGACACTCCGACTTAATTTTCCACCCATTCAAGATCTGAACAACCTTATCTGGCCGGTTATTCCAATCAGATCCAACGCTCCTGTGCAAGATGGGTGATCCAGCTTGCTTTGCTGCTACGTTTTTGGTTCGGTTGCTTAAATTCCTTTCATAAGGTCCATTTGACCTTCCGTAGCGCATGAAGGCGAAGAAGGGTTATACCGCAATTATCATTTTCCTTAGCTTGGGTTACGGCCAATCGTCGAAAGCTTTCTTCTACCGAATTCTGAACTAACTCTACCAGTCTCTCCGAAAGAGGCCCCTTAAGATTTGGTTGGATTGCCTCACCTTCCTCTCTGTCTATACTTTTACTGCTACGGGCCTTCTCTGTGGCTGAGAGTTGGATCGAAACCTCTTCTAAGATCAGAACTTCAGCACGCGTTTGATGACCAGCTGGTCTTCAAGATACTAGGCAAACGGGACGCTTATCGCTCCCCTTGAAATGATTCTCAACACATTTCTTGTGATACTTGTTTTGGCATGAAGTAGTATACGAGTCCGCTGCACCTCTTATTTCCCTCTCGCACAGCGGGCACCAAGCGCCGAGAATGTATCTTACATTCTCCAGATTCATTCTCATTTCAGAAAAGAGCACCGGACGATCTAATTAAGACATACCTATTAATTGATAACAAAAAAAGATAAAGAAAAAGATAACTGATCAATAATCAAAAGATACTTATAGAACTCTAAGCTAGATGTCCAGCGTGTCGAAGGGTATTATTATTTATTGTTTACCGAAAGTCTCTTTGTTGAGATTTAAATTAGAGATATAGAAAGATAAAGATGATTCAGTAAAAGAAAGATTGAAAATAGTTTGATAAAGATCTATTGAATTAGATCTTTCCGGACAGAAAGGCGTTCACAATAAACACAGACAGTGCATTCCGTTTTTCTTCACATCACAAAAACTTCATTCGAAAAAAAAATAAATAAAAACTTTCCTCAACTTTAAGTGGTTATGACCCTCTCGCAAGTCAGGTAAATCTGAGCCAAATCTCTCAGCTTGTAAAATTTTAATAGAAGTTATATTAGATTAACCGTGTGTTAATTTATCGTGGCCAGTGGATCGACAAAGGTTCCTTACTGTTTTCCGCAAATTAACAAATTAAAGTCAAACGAATAGTTCTAACTAATTACGTATGAGAGAGTCGAATTTTTACCGCCTGGTTTTTTAGCTCTGGTCGATAAGAATCACTTAAATTGTACTCCTCTTGCTCTCCGAAACATAACCAGATTACATGGTGGAAAATCAACTGATTCGATATAAAAGTATTAAAGAAATAAGAAAAGGAAAGGAAATTCTCGGATCAATTTACGATGAGTCCTACCTTGTGCAAAAGTTACACCGATAAGGCCCCACGATGGACGGCACTATTTTTAAAAAGAAAGGAAAGCTAACTTCGGGCGGAGCCGAAGTTGATATACCCTTGCAGTTAAAACCGGATATATATCGCAAAATTTGGATATAGTTGGCTGATCCTTATGAGAATATCATAATAAAACCAATTAATTACAATAAAACGTCTAAAAACAAGAAAGGAAAGCTAACTTCGGGCGGAGCCGAAGTTGATATACACTTGCAGTTAAAACTGGATATATATAGCAACCATCGGATATAGTTGGCTGATCTTTATGAGAATATCATAATAAAACCAATTAATTACAATAAAATATCTAAAAAAAAGTCCCAAGCTTCTATCTTCAAAAATACCAAAGTTGGTATTTCTACAAAATACTATTTCCGATCGTTCAGTTATATGGCAGCTATAGGATATAGTCGGCTGATCCTTATGAAAATTGTATAGGTCGAAAAACCTGACCAAAAATATAATCTGTATTAAGTTTCAGCTCTCTATCTTCAAAAACACAAAAGTTGGGACATTTCCGATCGTTCAGTTATATGGCAGCTATAAGATATAGCCGACCGATCGTTATGAAATTCCGATCGTTCAGTTATATGGCAGCTATAAGATATAGCCGATAGTAGGTCCGATTATCTAACCAAAGATACTCTGTACTATGTTCCAGATTTCTATCTGTAAAAACACAAAAGTTGGGTTATTTCCGATTGTTCAGCTATAGGATATAGTCGGTCGATCCTTATGAAATTTGGCATGTCGTAATATTTTGTCAAATATAGCTTTCCTGTAAAGTTTTAACTCTCTAACTCTAAAAACATCAAAGTTATACCATTTCCGATCAATCAGTTATATGGCAGCTATAGGATATAGTCGGCCGATCTTGGCTTCCGACTTATATACTGCGTGCGAAGGAAAGAAATGTGTGTGCAAAGTTTCAAGTCGATAGCTTTAAAACTGAGAGACTAGTTTGCGTAGTGTTTGTAGGGGGGCGTAGTTGCCACAAAAGATTCCAGGAGTTGAAATGTTGAATAAAAAAGTCGGGGGCGTCTTCCAATGAATATAACGCGGTCAGCTTTATTGGGCTGCTTACAAGAGAATACTCAACTTAACTTAGAAAACATAAACGCTAAACGTCAATATAAGCCAGAGCGGACGATCGACGACGGCCGACGAGAGAGGAAGAATGCACGAGAGAATGGAAGAGGGGCGGATGCGCTCTTCAGCACGGATGAGCTTTTAAGCGCGGGTGCGCTTTTCAGCGCGGATGCGCTCTTAAGTTCAGCTGAGCGGCACAACGGCCCCTCACCTAAACATTCTCCCCCCTCTGCAATCGCTCGGGTTGCAACAGATCCCTCGTCGCTAGTTATGCGTCACTGCAGCTAGAGGGCGTACACGGGTCGATGAAGGCCCCCGTGTCGAAGATCCGGGTCCCGATGTTGACGCTGTTCCGGTTCAGCAGCGACGATAGGATGGGCGCAGCGACCGCGTCCTGCGGGGGCCCTCGAGGAGAGGCGGAAAGTTGCCTAAGCGCGGATGACGCGGGCGGACGAGTGGTGGACGGCACCCGATGAGTGGCGGACGAAAGCAGTGGAGCGCTTGACGACTGCCAGCCAGTGGCGGAATAAGGCCGAGGAGTTGTCGACGAGTGCCGGAAACTGGCGGACGAAGGACGAGAAGTACCCGAACCGCGCCGGGAGTTGGCGGACGACGGCCGACGAGAGAGCGAGACACCCCGTGTACTGTCTCCCGCGCTCCGTGACCGGTGCTCCTTGGTCACGGGGTGCAGCAAAGTGTGGTGATCCTGACCACACGTCTTACAGCCGTCCCCACGACGACAGGATCCGTCGGAGTGCTCGTGGGCCAGGCAGCTCGAGCAATAGCGGTTCACGAGAACCGCTCGGAGCCGCTCCTCGGCACCAAGGCGTAAGAAGCGCCGACACTTCTTCAATGGATGGATCCCATTGCAGAATCGGCATCGGTAGGATTGTGTACCTCGAGTACATCTGCTCTCCAGTGACTGGGCGTTGCGTGGGCGTGGCGACATCGTGCTGAATATGATCTTGGAATCCAGAATTTGGCCCGGATCAGACGGATCATCAGCTGATTGCCACCGTGCAGCGTGATGCGATGCGTAAATTGAAGATGGAGTCGAGACAGAATTGTGCTCGCAACCTGAATCCGATTCCGAACTGATCCGTGTGGGCACCTCTCTTTGATCCAGTGAGTCACCGATGCTGCGGGCAACTCGTGCGGAAAAAACCGCCACGCTGCGGGGGTTGGGTGGAGACAATGGGCCTGTCAGCACCCATCAAAAAATGGTCTCCTGACCGAGAAGCGACCCGCAGATGTTAGCCTTGGAAGTACCGAGGAGAATGGACGGAAGAATGTCAGCTCCTAATAAAACATTGACTTGGGAGCTCTCAAAGAAGTTGGGGTCCGCCAGGGGAATGTCAGGCAGCCCCTTGAGACGCTCTCGCGAAATCGGATATGATGGCAGATTTCCTGCCAACTGCGGAAGAACACAAGCCGAAGTCTCTAATTGTAGCCCGGGTCTAGACGGCGACCGAATGGAGAAATGGCACAATTTAGTAGACTGTGCGGAAATGGTCTGATTGAGGCCGGAAACTTGGGCGTGAATCGTCTTGAAGGGAAACTTGACAAGGTTGAACAGTCTTTCCGTTATGAACGTCGCTTCGGAACCTGAGTCTATCAGAGCTCGTGCCTGGACGGTGCACCCCAAATGGCACACGTTGATAAGGGCCGTGCCCAGTAGGACGGCTCCTGACCCGGAAGCGAAACACACCTGCACATTCGACTGATCCTCTGAGCCGTTTGCTGGCGTAGGCGGAATTGGAGCGGTGGCGAACGGATTGCCGCGGTGCAGGAGGGTGTGGTGTCGGCTGTGGCATTAGAAGCAGGTATGGGCGCTCGTGCAGTCTCGCTGCTGGTGCCCTCGGGAAAAACAGTTTAAACATAACTGCTTCCTCCTTATGTAGTCAGAGCGCCCATTTACATCCATTTCTAGGAAACGCGGACATAAGCGAATGGGGTGGTCCTCCCTCGAACAGAGATCGCAGCCCTTTTGGCCCGGAACCACTCGAGTCTCGTATGAAGTGAGCCTCCGAGCAGGGGCAGAAGGAAGTCCCGACCTTGGCGGAAATTGCACGGAGGCACTAGGCCTGACGTCGTCGATGGCCTCCAGAGTGCGATGGCGCTCTGTCAGGAAGTTATCTAATTCCTTCCATGTTGGAATCTCGGCCTTATTATGTACGGATTGCTCCCACATAGAAAGTGTGACTTTGGGGAGCTTTGACGAAATCATAAATACAAGGAGACAGTCCCAAGCCTCAACATTAACGGAGGACATTTCTAGGGCTGTCAAACAACTCTGAATGGTAGCTTGCAGCTCCTTCAGCGCGACACCGGACTCTTGAGAAATAGCCTGGATGTTAAACAGGATCTTCAACTGGCTGTTGACCAATAGCCGCCGGTTCTCAAAGCGGTCTGTGAGGCTTTACCATCCGGCGACAAACCCCTCATGGGTAAGCGGAGCCTAAGAAACAATGGCGTGGGCGTCACCACTTGTTTTGGACAATAAGTGGAACAACTTCTCTACCGAGGTGAGCCGCGAGTTTTGGATGTAAATGGCCGTAAACAAGTCTCTGAAGGTGGGCCACCGAAGATAGTCACCCGCAAAGACCTCGGTATCCACTGGAGGTAACCGGCAGCCAGTAGACGCGGGCGTGTGGACATTGACGGAAGCCTGAGTGAATTGGGAAACAATTTTCTCCCGAAGCTGGGCAATACACCTCGAATAGACGGAGTAACAGTAGCTGTACTTCGATTCCAGCACTGTCGAGGTGGCCGCATTATCGTCGGACATGGCTAGCAAATCGGAGCAGCTCTCATAGCTCTTCTCCACATTCTCCCATAGTGCCCGAATTTGGTCCCGATGGACTTCGCCATGTATTGGGAGCCTATTTCGGTTTCTGGGGCGCCCGGAGTATTAATGTTAGCTTCAAATTGGCTAATTCGATCTGTTGTGGCGATTAACTTTTTCAACGCCACTTCGACCGCACTTGGAGCCATTTTTGCAACGGAGCGAGTTTGCCTCTGTGAAGGACCGGGGGTTGTATTGACGGATTCGTCACTTCTTGCCCTTGGACTGCCACTGGTAGCCTTAGGCTTCAAAAGAGGCGTCCGCGGAGATGCGGATTGAGATCTGTCCAAACGGATGGCTGGGATCGAACGCGGCTTTTTGTCGTCTCCCGTGGGCATTCTCAGAGTCCAATTCGCTGGTCAGCGCTTGTCGACTGACTCGCGCAACAGGCGCAAAGAAAAATTTCAGGCACCAGAAAAAACCCAAAAGGAGACGGGGTTTGCTCGGATTGTAGGCGGATGTTGCCTGATGCGAAGTAGAAGCAGCGTTGGAGGCACGGAAAATGGAAAAAGTACCGGAAAATTCGTGCTTGTTCGGAAAAAAATGATGACGGTCTATATATGTATGTATATTTCGACTTGTGTGGTTTGTACTGAATTTAATATATACTGAGATATTAAATTCTTAACTATTTTCGAATTTGCGGAGCCGGAAGATGGACTTTACTTTGGCTTGAATTTAACACACAAGAAATAAATAACGTATTTTTGGCTAACTGGCTCGGATTTAATTATGATGGAGCCAGAAGGGTGGAGTTGAAAATCTTGATTTTTAATCAATTGAGGTTAATTATCACGAAGCTGGAACGGTGGAATTGAAACCTAAATCTTTAATTAATTGAATTTAATTAACACGAAGCCGGAAAGATGGAATTAAAACCGCGGCTCTATTCGGACAGAAGGTGGATAATTAAATTAATTAATTATAATTTTTCGATAATTAAATTTTCAACTTTAATTATTGAGTGGCCGGAAAGATGAATTGAAAAACCTGGCCCTTTGCTCGAACGGAAAATAAGAATTAAATAAATTTTCGTAGTTATAATTATAAATACATAAATTTATAATTAATTGATTTTTTTTAATCTATTTTGTTACGCAGCCGGTTATGCCGTCGGCACCCTGTACGTACCCCAAAGGAAAAAAAACAGAACCGAAAAACACAACACGGCTAGGTCGAGAATTTAAGCGACACAATCACGGATTTGTAGTGAAATGGCGGTTTATAATTGTTGGTTTTAGAAAATTTAAATTTTTTTTTAATTTTATCGGCTATATATTTCCTGAAATTGGAGGCAGAAAATATTTGGAAATATATGGACATGCATGCAAGTAGGGCATGGGCATGTGGGGCATATGATGGCACAGTGGAACGTCGATAAGTGGACTGTATATTTTAAATTTTATCGGTTATATATTTCCTGGAATGGGAGGCAGAAAATATATGGACATGCATGCAGGTACGGATATACATATGTATGTAAGGGCATGTGGGCATATGGTGGCACAGTGGAGCTTTGATAAGTGGACTGTATAATTGGGGGAACAGAAAAGTTATGTGGTGTAAAAAATGACACTGATTGAGGAAGATAAAAAACAAATATTACGACAGCGGCGGACTGTTCGGTGAATTTGGAAATTCCGGAACTAATTCACACTGGTGGCCAATATTAATTATGCCTTCCTTTTGTCACCACACAATTTCACTGTTCACTTGCGAATTTTTCGCGGATTAGTTGCACCAAAAAAATATGTATGTACGTATGTGTGTATGTGGATGCATATATGCCTCGACCGTTGGCAAGCGAATGGATAACGGAGAGGCCGAAAACGGCGAGGAATATGGGCAGCACACAAAACGGAGACGGATGGAAAAATTTGCAGAATTTAAAGATTATTATAGATTATTAGAAAATCTCAACCTGCCGTTGTGTCGGAAAACTCGGACTTGGAGTTGACACGAAGGGAAAAACAATCTTGCAGCAGTGTGAACGAAATTTAATGTTCGGATCACTGCTGAAGACCGGCAGAGAGATGGAGACGGAAAAATGTACTTATCTTTTGGCGGAAAAATGCCGAGAACTGCTGGCAGAAGAAAATCCAGGAATTATCCGGCTCGAAGGACCAAATGTTTCTAGGGGGGCGTAGTTGCCGCAAAAGATTCCAGGAGTTGAAATGTTGAATAAAGTCGCGGTTGAGTCGGGGCGTCTTCCAATGAATATAACGCGGTCAGCTTTATTGGGCTGCTTACAAGAGAATACTCAACTTAACTTAGAAAACATAAACGCTAAACGTCAATATAAGCCAGAGCGGACGATCGACGACGGCCGACGAGAGAGGAAGAATGCACGAGAGAATGGAAGAGGGGCGGATGCGCTCTTCAGCACGGATGAGCTTTTAAGCGCGGGTGCGCGCTTAAGTTCAGCTGAGCGGCACAACGGCCCCTCACCTAAACATTCTCCCCCCTCTGCAATCGCTCGGGTTGCAACAGATCCCTCGTCGCTAGTTATGCGTCACTGCAGCTAGAGGGCGTACACGGGTCGATGAAGGCCCCCGTGTCGAAGATCCGGGTCCCGATGTTGACGCTGTTCCGGTTCAGCAGCGACGATAGGGTGGGCGCAGCGACCGCGTCCTGCGGGGGCCCTCGAGGAGAGGCGGAAAGTTGCCTAAGCGCGGATTACGCGGGCGGACGAGCGGTGGACGGCACCCGATGAGTGGCGGACGAAAGCAGTGGAGCGCTTGACAACTGCCAGCCAGTGGCGGAATAAGGCCGAGTAGTTGTCGACGAGCGCCGGGAAGTCGATGGCCGTGGATCGGCTTGTGAGTGCCGGAAACTGGCGGACGAAGGTCGAGAAGTACCCGAACCACGCCGGGAGTTGGCGGACGACGGCCGACGAGAGAGCGAGACACCCCGTGTACTGTCTCCCGCGCTCCGTGACCGGTGCTCCTTGGTCACGGGGTGCAGCAGCGTGTGGTGATCCTGACCACACGTCTTACAGCCGTCCCCACGACGACAGGATCCGTCGGAGTGCTCGTGGGCCAGGCAGCTCGAGCAATAGCGGTTCACGAGAACCGCTCGGAGCCGCTCCTCGGCACCAAGGCGTAAGAAGCGCCGACACTTCTTCAATGGATGGATCCCATTGCAGACTCGGCATCGGTAGGATTGTGTACCTCGAGTACATCTGCTCTCCAGTGACTGGGCGTTGCGTGGGCGTGGCGACATCGTGCTGAATATGATCTTGGAATCCAGAATTTGGCCCGGATCAGACGGATCATCAGCTGATTGCCACCGTGCAGCGTGATGCGATGCGTAAATTGAAGATGGAGTCGAGACAGAATTGTGCTCGCAACCTGAATCCGATTCCGAACTGATCCGTGTGGGCACCTCTCTTTGATCCAGTGAGTCACCGATGCTGCGGGCAACTCGTGCGGAAAAAACCGCCACGCTGCGGGGGTTGGGTGGAGACAATGGGCCTGTCAGCACCCATCCAAAAATGGTCTCCTGACCGAGAAGCGACCCGCAGATGTTAGCCTTGGAAGTACCGAGGAGAATGGACGGAAGAATGTCAGCTCCTAATAAAACATCGACTTGGGAGCTCTCAAAGAAGTTGGGGTCCGCCAGGGGAATGTCAGGCAGCCCCTTGAGACGCTCTCGCGAAATCGGATATGATGGCAGATTTCCTGCCAACTGCGGAAGAACATAAGCCGCAGTCTCTAATTGTAGCCCGGGTCTAGACGGCGACCGAATGGAGAAATGGCACAATTTAGTAGACTGTGCGGAAATGGTCTGATTGAGGCCGGAAACTTGGGCGTGAATCGTCTTGAAGGGAAACTTGACAAGGTTGAACAGTCTTTCCGTTATGAACGTCGCTTCGGAACCTGAGTCTATCAGAGCTCGTGCCTGGACGGTGCACCCCAAATGGCACACGTTGATAAGGGCCGTGCCCAGTAGGACGGCTCCTGACCCGGAAGCGAAACACACCTGCACATTCGACTGATCCTCTGAGCCGTTTGCTGGCGTAGGCGGAATTGGAGCGGTGGCGAACGGATTGCCGCGGTGCAGGAGGGTGTGGTGTCGGCTGTGGCATTAGAAGCAGGTATGGGCGCTCGTGCAGTCTCGCTGCTGGTGCCCTCGGGAAAAACAGTTTAAACATAACTGCTTCCTCCTTATGTAGTCAGAGCGCCCATTTACATCCATTTCTAGGAAACGCGGACATAAGCGAATGGGGTGGTCCTCCCTCGAACAGAGATCGCAGCCCTTTTGGCCCGGAACCACTCGAGTCTCGTATGAAGTGAGCCTCCGAGCAGGGGCAGAAGGAAGTCCCGACCTTGGCGGAAATTGCACGGAGGCACTGGGCCTGACGTCGTCGATGGCCTCCAGAGTGCGATGGCGCTCTGTCAGGAAGTTATCTAATTCCTTCCATGTTGGAATCTCGGCCTTATTATGTACGGATTGCTCCCACATAGAAAGTGTGACTTTGGGGAGCTTTGACGAAATCATAAATACAAGGAGACAGTCCCAAGCCTCAACATTAACGGAGGACATTTCTAGGGCTGTCAAACAACTCTGAATGGTAGCTTGCAGCTCCTTCAGCGCGACACCGGACTCTTGAGAAATAGCCTGGATGTTAAACAGGATCTTCAACTGGCTGTTGACCAATAGCCGCCGGTTCTCAAAGCGGTCTGTGAGGCTTTACCATCCGGCGACAAACCCCTCATGGGTAAGCGGAGCCTAAGAAACAATGGCGTGGGCGTCACCCTTTGTTTTGGACAATAAGTGGAACAACTTCTCTACCGAGGTGAGCCGCGAGTTTTGGATGTAAATGGCCGTAAACAAGTCTTTGAAGGTGGGCCACCGAAGATAGTCACCCGCAAAGACCTCGGTATCCACTGGAGGTAACCGGCAGCCAGTAGACGCGGGCGTGTGGACATTGACGGAAGCCTGAGTGAATTGGGAAACAATTTTCTCCCGAAGCTGGGCAATACACCTCGAATAGACGGAGTAACAGTAGCTGTACTTCGATTCCAGCACTGTCGAGGTGGCCGCATTATCGTCGGACATGGCTAGCAAATCGGAGCAGCTCTCATAGCTCTTCTCCACATTCTCCCATAGTGCCCGAATTTGGTCCCGATGGACTTCGCCATGTATTGGGAGCCTATTTCGGTTTCTGGGGCGCCCGGAGTATTAATGTTAGCTTCAAATTGGCTAATTCGATCTGTTGTGGCGATTAACTTTTTCAACGCCACTTCGACCGCACTTGGAGCCATTTTTGCAACGGAGCGAGTCTGCCTCTGTGAAGGACCGGGGGTTGTATTGACGGATTCGTCACTTCTTGCCCTTGGACTGCCACTGGTAGCCTTAGGCTTCAAAAGAGGCGTCCGCGGAGATGCGGATTGAGATCTGTCCAAACGGATGGCTGGGATCGAACGCGGCTTTTTGTCGTCTCCCGTGGGCATTCTCAGAGTCCAATTCGCTGGTCAGCGCTTGTCGACTGACTCGCGCAACAGGCGCAAAGAAAAATTTCAGGCACCAGAAAAAACCCAAAAGGAGACGGGGTTTGCTCGGATTGTAGGCGGATGTTGCCTGATGCGAAGTAGAAGCAGCGTTGGAGGCACGGAAAATGGAAAAAGTACCGGAAAATTCGTGCTTGTTCGGAAAAAAATGATGACGGTCTATATATGTATGTATATTTCGACTTGTGTGGTTTGTACTGAATTTAATATATACTGAGATATTAAATTCTTAACTATTTTCGAATTTGCGGAGCCGGAAGATGGACTTTACTTTGGCTTGAATTTAACACACAAGAAATAAATAACTTATTTTTGGCTAACTGGCTCGGATTTAATTATGATGGAGCCAGAAGGGTGGAGTTGAAAATCTTGATTTTTAATCAATTGAGGTTAATTATCACGAAGCTGGAACGGTGGAATTGAAACCTAAATCTTTAATTAATTGAATTTAATTAACACGAAGCCGGAAAGATGGAATTAAAACCGCGGCTCTATTCGGACAGAAGGTGGATAATTAAATTAATTAATTATAATTTTTCGATCATTAAATTTTCAACTTTAATTATTGAGTGGCCGGAAAGATGAATTGAAAAACCTGGCCCTTTGCTCGAACGGAAAATAAGAATTAAATAAATTTTCGTAGTTATAATTATAAATACATAAATTTATAATTAATTGATTTTTTTTAATCTATTTTGTTACGCAGCCGGTTATGCCGTCGGCACCCTGTACGTACCTCAAAGGAAAAAAAACAGAACCGAAAAACACAACACGGCTAGGTCGAGAATTTAAGCGACACAATCACGGATTTCTAGTGAAATGGCGGTTTATAATTGTTGGTTTTAGAAAATTTAAATTTTTTTTTAATTTTATCGGCTATATATTTCCTGAAATTGGAGGCAGAAAATATTTGGAAATATATGGACATGCATACAAGTAGGGCATGGGCATGTGGGGCATATGATGGCACAGTGGAACGTCGATAAGTGGACTGTATATTTTAAATTTTATCGGTTATATATTTCCTGGAATGGGAGGCAGAAAATATATGGACATGCATGCAGGTACGGATATACATATGTATGTAAGGGCATGTGGGCATATGGTGGCACAGTGGAGCTTTGATAAGTGTACTGTATAATTGGGGGAACAGAAAAGTTATGTGGTGTAAAAAATGACACTGATTGAGGAAGATAAAAAACAAATATTACGACAGCGGCGGACTGTTCGGTGAATTTGGAAATTCCGGAACTAATTCACACTGGTGGCCAATATTAATTATGCCTTCCTTTTGTCACCACACAATTTCACTGTTCACTTGCGAATTTTTCGCGGATTAGTTGCACCAAAAAAATATGTATGTACGTATGTATGTATGTGGATGCATATATGCCTCGACCGTTGGCAAGCGAATGGATAACGGAGAGCCCGAAAACGGCGAGGAATATGGGCAGCACACAAAACGGAGACGGATGGAAAAATTTTCAGAATTTTAAGATTATTATAGATTATTAGAAAATCTCAACCTGCCGTTGTGTCGGAAAACTCGGACTTGGAGTTGACACGAAGGGAAAAACAATCTTGCAGCAGTGTGAACGAAATTTAATGTTCGGATCACTGCTGAAGACCGGCAGAGAGATGGAGACGGAAAAATGTACTTATCTTTTGGCGGAAAAATGCCGAGAACTGCTGGCAGAAGAAAATCCAGGAATTATCCGGCTCGAAGGACCAAATGTTTCTAGGGGGGCGTAGTTGCCGCAAAAGATTCCAGGAGTTGAAATGTTGAATAAAGTCGCGGTTGAGTCGGGGCGTCTTCCAATGAATATAACGCGGTCAGCTTTATTGGGCTGCTTACAAGAGAATACACAACTTAACTAAGGAAACATAAACGCTAAACGTCAATATAAACCAGAGCGGACGATCGACGACGGCCGACGAGAGAGGAAGAATGCACGAAATCTTAAGTTCAGCTGAGCGGCACAACGGCCCCTTACCTAAGCACGTAGAAACAGACAGACGGACAGACGGAAATGCTCATATGAACTCAGGAGGTCATCCCGATCAAGAATATATATGTAGGATTGGCAGTCCTATTTTGTAATCGATAAGTTGTTAAGTTCCGTCACACTATTCTTTAGTGTTGAAAAGCATGAAAAATAAGAACGGAGTAGAGATTGAGCATCAGCAGAGGAAGGTCGCGTGTATCTCAGTATATTGGAAATGTTAAACTAAGTAAAATGTTAAACTAAGTGAACTAAACTATATTAAACGAACAATAAAGTGAATTTAATTATAATGTAATGAAGTCAACGGATGCCTCTTCTCTACAATTTTGGGGGCTCAACCGGGATGCAATCCAAACACGTGCCAATTTGAGTATCAGGCCGCGTATCAGGCCAAACAACCATCAAGTTTTTGTGCTAAGAATCCATCGATCGCAGTTTAATGATTAAAACTAAATGGAGAAAGTAAAAGTTATAAAACTGAAGAGATTATGAGACAAAAAACCATCCAGAAGAGCTGAGAATTTTCATATTGCGCAATTCCACCAAGCTTTGCAAAGTATTGTGAAATTCTGGAACTACAAAACTACAAACTACAAAACTACAAATTTTGCGAGTGTGAGAGCAAAATTGGTTCTGTGGCGACAAGAAAATTGCTAACGGAAGAAGACGAAAGGCATTTATGGGATCCGTTGTCGCTGAGAGCGACAATAATGGCTGAAGCGACAACTTGACCAGGAGGAGAACGTGGAAAAGTAATCTGGAGGAGATTACGACGGAGCAGAGATCCAGAGAGGAGTATTAAGACGAGGCGGCAAAGTGGCGTCACTGGAGTTAAAGGCGACACTGAAGGCGCGAGTGAAGACGACGTGGATAAGCAGTTCGAAAAGCAGTTCGAGAAGCAGTCATCAGAGAGGACGACGGCAGCAGCTTTTAGTTCAACGAGACGAAATCAGAGATGAGCAACAAAAGACGAGAGACAGCAGGCGGTTCGCAAGTATAATCCATACGAGCATTATTTAATCGATACAACGAAGTTGAGGTTAAACAGAACAATTTAGTGTAACGTAAACAATATTTTATTCCCATTAAATTGTTCATTTGTGAGAAAAGTATTATAAAATAATCATTTGTGTAATCTGAGAGAAAAGTATTATAAGTTATGTAAGTGTAGAAGATATGAATGTTGAAGAGATCACACGATTTTCTGTTGCGGAGCTGAGAGAAAAACTAAGAGAATTGAGATTACCAAGTTCAGGCGTCAAAGCTGTATTGCAGGAAAGACTCATCTCCTATTTTGAGGGGGAAAATATCGACCAAGAGGAAAACTCAGAAATTTCAGAGGAGTCGGTGTACGAGGAAACCAACGTAGAGTCCGATTTTTCTAATTCTCAACCCTCAGCCATGGCGTTCACATTGAGAGATATTGAAGATTCACTTTCAGCATTCACTGGAAATGGTTCTCCAGATATTGATGAATGGCTTGCAGACTTCGAGCTTAATTCTATTACAGTTGGGTGGACTGACCTTCAAAAATTCATTTACGGTAGACAGTTGGTAAAGGGAGCTGCAAAATTATTCTTAGGTAGCCAACCAGGAATAAATGATTGGGATGCATTGAAAGAAGCTCTGAAAAATGAATTTGGAGAGAAGCTTACAGCAAAACAGGTGCACAAGATGCTCGAAAACAGGAAGAAAACGCAGAAAGAGAGTTTGCTAGAATATTTCTACAGTATGACCGCATTAGCAAATCAGTCAAAGTTGGACGAAGAAAGTATTATAGAATACATAGTGGAGGGTATACCAGATTCGAAGCAAAATAAAAATTGTTTGTACCAGGCGTCCAATCTTAAGGAGTTTCGTGAGAAGCTTAAGGTTTACGAGAAGATTTGCGCGAGTCAGGGGTTTAAACCAAAGCCAAAATTTGAAAATTCTGTAGTCAAAGCTAACCAAGATGGCAGACGTTGCTTTAAGTGTGGTGGCAGCAATCATATTGCCAAGGATTGTAAGGAAGTAGGTATAAAATGTTTCAAATGCAATCAGATAGGTCACAAGGCAAATCAATGCGGTACCAAGGAAGCTCGTAAGGAAGTGAAAAATGAAAACTCTAACATTCAGCAGCTGTCACAGTCAACTTTTAACAGAGCGTTTAAAAACATTAACATTGGCAACGACCAGATTACGGCGTTATTCGATTCTGGCAGCGATATTTGTACCATTTCCGAGACAGCGTACACTAGAATTTATCCTGATATTCTCAAACCTGATATTAAGGAGCTTATAGGAATAGGTGGTAAGAAGATATACACTCTAGGCTCATTCACAGTTGCGACGAAGTTAGATGACGTGGACGTTGATATGTGCTTTCACGTAGTGCGTGATAATGATACCCTTTATGAAGGTGTGATCGGTAGCGATGTCCTTAATATGGTAACCGCTACAATTGGAGCGAAAGGAGTCGTTTTCCACGCAGTTCATTCAGTAGACCATTCAGTAGACCATATCTCCGATCCCACCTTAGGTAGAGACGAAAATAGCCCAAGCCACGACATAGATCTCACTCATCATAGTGTCAATCAAAATGTGGCCGTAGATGCGACTTCCACTAGCATTTCAGACTTGACAGAAACTTTCGATCAATTAATGGCATCTAATTTCATTGAAGACATTGTTCCAGATTTAGATCTGCTTCACTTGAGCACCGACATAAGATCAGCAGTGATCGGATTAGTTAAAAATTACAAGCCATTAAAGCCAAAGTCAAGCCCAGTAGAAATGAAATTGCTCCTCACAGATGAAATCCCAGTCTATCAGAGACCTAGGCGCTTACCATACGAGGAAACTGAGAAAGTTGACAAGCAGATTAGGGATTGGCTGAAGGAAGGAATCATTCGTCAAAGTGTTTCCGAATACGCTTCACCCATAGTTTTAGTTGCAAAAAAGGATGGCACCAAAAGACTCTGTTGCGACTACCGCAAATTGAATCAGAAGATTATTCGTGATAATTTCCCTATGGCCTTGATTGACGATGTTTTACATAAGCTTCAGAAAGGAAAAGTATTTACAACGTTAGACTTATCAAATGGATTTTTCCATGTCCCCGTGCAGGAAAGCTCTCGCAAATACACTTCTTTCGTCACCCAAAGCGGCCAATACGAATTCTGCTACGTACCATTCGGAATTTCCAATTCCCCTGCTGTGTTTATGCGATACATTTTTGCAGTGCTCAGGCCATTGATTGAAGACGGTACCCTAATCCTGTACATGGATGATTTGATTATTCCAACACAAGACGAACAAGAAGGTTTGGAGAAATTAAAGACAGTTTTAGATATCGCAATGCGTTCAGGTCTGCGTATTAAGTGGGAAAAGTGTCAAGTTTTAAAGAAGAGGGTCCAATTCCTAGGCTATATAGTCGAAAACGCAACTATCCAACCATCAGCAGAAAAGACTGGTGCAGTCGAAAACTTTCCAGTCCCGCGAGACAAAAAAGGAGTTCAACGATATCTTGGCTTAACATCCTATTTCCGAAGATTTGTGAAAGACTTCGCTATTATTGCCAGACCATTGTCGAACTTGCTTAGAAAGGGCACATCCTTTAAGATGGGCGAGGAAGAGTTAGCATCGTTTAAGCAATTAAAAGTATCCCTGACAAGTTCGCCTGTACTGAAGTTATTCGATCAAAAGAGTGCAACAGAAGTCCATTGTGATGCAAGCATGTACGGATATGGAGCAGTCCTTCTTCAAAAGGATTCAGCTGATCAAGAGTTCCACCCAGTAGAGTACATGAGCCGCAAGACAACAGATGCCGAGGAGAAATATCCTTCTTATGAGCTAGAAGTACTCGCTATAGTACAAGCTCTAAAGAAGTGGAGAATCTATTTGCTGGGGAGAAAGATTAAGATCGTCACTGACTACAATGCGTTTGCTATGACCATGCGGAAGAATGACGTCCCAGTAAAAGTATCTCGTTGGGCCATGTTTTTACAAGACTTTGAGTATATAATAGAACATCGTCCAGGAACAAGGATGAAACATGTCGACGCCTTAAGCCGAGTACATACCTTGTTGCTACAAGATTCAGTCAGACATCGAATTCAAACAGCTCAACGTCAGGATGAATGGATAAAAGCCATTTGTAAGGTCCTAGAAACAAATACCTACGATGACTTCTATCTAAAGCACGAAGTTCTCCACAAGGATTCTATCAAAGAGCTCATAGTGATCCCATCAGTCATGGAGAACGAAATAATCAACACAGCTCACCGACAAGGACACTTTGGTGTAAAAAAGACAATTGACTTGGTGCAGCGCGATTATTACATCCCAGATTTAGAGAAGAAGGTTCAAACTATAGTGAAGTCCTGTGTAGAGTGCATAGTTGGCGAGGCTAAGTATGGGAAAAAAGAGGGGTTCTTAAACGCAATAAACAAGGCAGACGAACCGTTACAGACCTATCATATTGACCACATTGGCCCCATGGACATGACAAAGAAACAATACAATCATGTGTTAGTAGTAGTCGACGCTTTCTCTAAATTTGTGTGGCTTTATCCCACTAAGAGTACTGGCGCTGACGAAGTAGTGGATAGAATGGAAAGGCAGGCTGAAGTTTTCGGTAACCCAAGTCGTATAATCACGGATCGTGGAACGGCATTCACAGCCAATGTTTTTCAGGAATACTGTAAGGATCACAATATTCAGCATTTGTTGGTAGCCACAGGAGTGCCACGTGGCAACGGTCAAGTAGAGCGTATCAATAGGATCGTCATCACTATATTGACAAAACTTTGTGCAGAAGACCCAAAAGCTTGGTATAAGCATGTAGGCAGGGTTCAACAGTTTATAAATTCCTCCCCACCTAGAAGTACCAAGATAGCTCCATTCAAGATTCTTACCGGGATCAATATGAAGACCAAGTACGATAAAGAGTTAGAAAAGCTGTTAGAGGAAGATTTCCTAAATGAGTTACAGGAAGAGAAGGAGATGATTCGGAAGGAAGCTAAGGAGAACATCGCTAAGATTCAGGACGAGAATCGCAAGTCATTCAACAAATCAAGGAAGCCAGAGTCTGAGTACAAACTCGGAGATTTAGTAGCTATTAAAAGAACGCAGTTTGGTGCAGGGTTGAAGTTGAAGAAGAAGTATTTAGGGCCGTACACCGTGACCCGTAAGTTGAGACATGGTCGATACCTCGTCGAAAAAGTAGGAGATGATGAAGGTCCAAATAGAACGAACACTGTCGCCGAATATATGAAGTTGTGGTCGTCCTCATTCGGGTCGAATGAATTGTCAGAATAGCCGAATGTAGGATTGGCAGTCCTATTTTGTAATCGATAAGTTGTTAAGTTCCGTCACACTATTCTTTAGTGTTGAAAAGCATGAAAAATAAGAACGGAGTAGAGATTGAGCATCAGCAGAGGAAGGTCGCGTGTATCTCAGTATATTGGAAATGTTAAACTAAGTAAAATGTTAAACTAAGTGAACTAAACTATATTAAACGAACAATAAAGTGAATTTAATTATAATGTAATGAAGTCAACGGATGCCTCTTCTCTACATATATACTTTATAGGGTCGGAGATGTCTCCTTCACTGCGTTGTACACTTTAAGACAAAATTATAATACCCTCTGCAAGGGTATAAAAAGTCCCAAGCTTCTATCTTCAAAAATAGCAAGGTTGGTATTTTTACTAAAAACCATTTCCGATCGTTCAGTTATATGGCAGCTATAAGATATAATAGACCGATCGTTATAAAATTTGGTAGGTCGGATAAAATGACCAAATATATAATTTGTACTAAGTTCCAGCTCTCTATCTTCAAAAACACGAAAGTTGGGTCATTTTCGATCGTTCGGGTATATGGAAGCTATAGGATATAGTCGGCCGATCCCGGCCGAGGTCATTTCAAATAAATTTGGGTCATTTCCGATCGTTCAGTTATATGGCAGCTATAGGATATAGTCGGCCGATCCTTCTGAAATTTGGTAGGTCGGATTAACTGTCCAAAAATAGAATCCGTAGAAACAGAAAGACGGACAGACGGATATGCTCATATCAACTCAGAAGGTGATCCCGATCAAGAATATATATACTTTTTACGGTCGGAGATGTCTCCTTCACTGCGTTGCACACTTGTGGACAAAATTATAATACCCTCTGCAAACGTATAAAAAGTCCCAACCTCCTATCTTCAAAAACACCAAGGTTGGTATATTAACCAAATACCATTTCCGATCGTTCAGTTGTATGGCAGCTATAAGATATAGCCGACCGATCGTTATGAAAATTGGTATAAAAAATATATTCTGTACTAAGTTCCAGCTATCTATTTTCAAAAACACGAAAGTTGGGTCATTTTCGATCGTTCAGTTATATGGCAGCTATAGGATTTAGTCATATAAACAGACGAACATGCTCATATAAACTCAAGAGGTGATCCCGATCAAGAATATATATACTTTATAGGGTCAGAGATGTCTCCTTCACTGCGTTGTACACTTTTGGACAAAATTATAATACCCTCTGCAAAGGTATAAAAAGTCCCAACCTTCTATCTTCAAAAATACCAATGTTGGTATTTTTACCAAATACCATTTCCGATCGTTCAGTTATATGGCAGCTATAAGATATAATAGACCTTTCGTTATGAAATTTGGTAGGTCGGATAATCTGACCAAAAATATAATTTGTACTAAGTTCCAGCTCTCTATCTTCAAAAACACGAAAGTTGGGTCATTTTCGATCGTTCGGGTATATGGAAGCTATAGGATATAGTCGGCCGATCCCGGCCGAGGTCATTTCAAATAAATTTGGGTCATTTCCGATCGTTCAGTTATATGGCAGCTATAGGATATAGTCGGCCGATCCTTCTGAAATTTTGTAGGTCGGATTAACTGTCCAAAAATAGAATCCGTAGAAACAGAAAGACGGACAGACGGATATGCTCATATCAACTCAGAAGGTGATCCCGATCAAGAATATTATTCTATACCTATTACCTATAAACACGACTTTATAGGGTCGAAAATGTCTCCTTCACTGCGTTGCACACTTGTGGACAAAATTATAATACCCTCTGCAAACGTATAAAAAGTCCCAACCTCCTATCTTCAAAAACACCAAGGTTGGTATATTAACCAAATACCATTTCCGATCGTTCAGTTATATGGCAGCTATAAGATATAGCCGACCGATCGTTATGAAAATTGGTATAAAAAATATATTCTGTACTAAGTTCCAGCTATCTATTTTCAAAAACACGAAAGTTGGGTCATTTCCAATCGTTCAGTTATATGGCAGCTATAGGATATAGTCGGCCGATCCCGGCCGAGGTCATTTCAAATAAATTTGGGTCATTTCCGATCGTTCAGTTATATGGCAGCTATAGGATATAGTCGGCCGATCCTTCTGAAATTTGGTAGGTCGGATTAACTGTCCAAAAATAGAATCCGTAGAAACAGAAAGACGGACAGACGGATATGCTCATATCAACTCAGAAGGTGATCCCGATCAAGAATATTATTCTATACCTATTACCTATAAACACGACTTTATAGGGTCGAAAATGTCTCCTTCACTGCGTTGCACACTTGTGGACAAAATTATAATACCCTCTGCAAACGTATAAAAAGTCCCAACCTCCTATCTTCAAAAACACCAAGGTTGGTATATTAACCAAATACCATTTCCGATCGTTCAGTTATATGGCAGCTATAAGATATAGCCGACCGATCGTTATGAAAATTGGTATAAAAAATATATTCTGTACTAAGTTCCAGCTATCTATTTTCAAAAACACGAAAGTTGGGTCATTTCCAATCGTTCAGTTATATGGCAGCTATAGGATATAGTCGGCCGATCCCGGCCGAGGTCATTTCAAATAAATTTGGGTCATTTCCGATCGTTCAGTTATATGGCAGCTATAGGATATAGTCGGCCGATCCTTCTGAAATTTGGTAGGTCGGATTAACTGTCCAAAAATAGAATCCGTAGAAACAGAAAGACGGACAGACGGATATGCTCATATCAACTCAGAAGGTGATCCCGATCAAGAATATATATACTTTATAGGGTCGAAAATGTCTCCTTCACTGCGTTGCACACTTGTGGACAAAATTATAATACCCTCTGCAAACGTATAAAAAGTCCCAACCTCCTATCTTCAAAAACACCAAGGTTGGTATATTAACCAAATACCATTTCCGATCGTTCAGTTATATGGCAGCTATAAGATATAGCCGACCGATCGTTATGAAAATTGGTATAAAAAATATATTCTGTACTAAGTTCCAGCTATCTATTTTCAAAAACACGAAAGTTGGGTCATTTCCAATCGTTCAGTTATATGGCAGCTATAGGATATAATCAGCAGATCGTTATGAAATTTGGTAGGTCGGATAAACTGACCAAAAATATATTCTGTACTAAGTTCCAGCTCTCTATCTTTAAAAACACGAAAGTTTTGTCATTTCCGATCGTTCAGTTATGTGACAGCTATAGGATATAGTCGGCCGATCCCGGCCGAGGTCATTTCAAATAAATTTGGGTCATTTCCGATCGTTCAGTTATATGGCCGCTATAGGATATAGTCGGCCGATCCTTATGAAATTTGGTAGGTCGGATTAACTACCAAAAATAGAATCCATAGAAACAGCAGGACGGACAGACGGACATGCTCATATCAACTCAGGAGGTCATCCTGATCAAGAATATATATACTTTATATCGTCGGATGTCTAGGTCGATGTCTCCTTCACTGCGTTGCACACTTGTGGACAAAATTATAATACCCTCTGCAAGGGTATAAAAAGTCCCAAGCTTCTATCTTCAAAAATACCAAAGTTGGTATTTCTACCAAATACCATTTCCGATAGTTCAGTTATATGGCAGCTATAAGATATAGCCGACCGATCGTTATGAAAATTGGTAGGTCGGATAAACTGACAAAAAATATACTCTGTACTAAGTTCCATCTATTGTTGGGTCATTTTCGATCGTTCAGTTATATGGCAGCTATAGGATATAGTCCGCCGTTTCTTATGAACCTTGGCATGTCGTAATATTTTGCCAAAAGTAGCTCTCCTGTAAAATTTGAACTCTGAACTCTATTGAACTCTAGGATATAGTCGGCGATCCTTATGAAATTTGGTTAGTCGGATTAACTGACCAAAAATATAATCTGTACTAAGTTCCAGCTGTCTATCTTTAAAAACACAAAAGATGGGCCGTTTCCAATCGTTCAGTTATATGGCAGCTATAGGATATAGTCGACCGATCGTTATGAAATTTGGTAATTCGGATAAACTGACCAAAAATATAATCTGTATTAAGTTTCAGCTCTCTATCTTCAAAAACACAAAAGTTGGGACATTTCCGATCGTTCAGTTACATGGCAGCTATAAGATATAGCCGACCGATCGTTATGAAATTCCGATCGTTCAGTTACATGGCAGCTATAAGATATAGCCGATAGTAGGTCCGATTATCTAACCAAAGATACTCTGTACTATGTTCCAGCTTTCTATCTGTAAAAACACAAAAGTTGGGTTATTTCCGATTGTTCAGCTATAGGATATAGTCGGCCGATCCTTATGAAATTTGGCATGTCGTAATATTTTGTCAAATATAGCTTTCCTGTAAAGTTTTAACTCTCTAACTCTAAAAACATCAAAGTTATACCATTTCCGATCAATCAGTTATATGGCAGCTATAGGATATAGTCGGCCGATCTTGGCTTCCGACTTATATACTGCGTGCGAAGGAAAGAAATGTGTGTGCAAAGTTTCAAGTCGATAGCTTTAAAACTGAGAGACTAGTTTGCGTAGTGTTTGTAGGGGGGCGTAGTTGCCACAAAAGATTCCAGGAGTTGAAATGTTGAATAAAGTCGCGGTTGAGTCGGGGCGTCTTCCAATGAATATAACGCGGTCAGCTTTATTGGGCTGCTTACAAGAGAATACTCAACTTAACTTAGAAAACATAAACGCTAAACGTCAATATAAGCCAGAGCGGACGATCGACGACGGCCGACGAGAGAGGAAGAATGCACGAGAGAATGGAAGAGGGGCGGATGCGCTCTTCAGCACGGATGAGCTTTTAAGCGCGGGTGCGCTTTTCAGCGCGGATGCGCTCTTAAGTTCAGCTGAGCGGCACAACGGCCCCTCACCTAAACATTCTCCCCCCTCTGCAATCGCTCGGGTTGCAACAGATCCCTCGTCGCTAGTTATGCGTCACTGCAGCTAGAGGGCGTACACGGGTCGATGAAGGCCCCCGTGTCGAAGATCCGGGTCCCGATGTTGACGCTGTTCCGGTTCAGCAGCGACGATAGGATGGGCGCAGCGACCGCGTCCTGCGGGGGCCCTCGAGGAGAGGCGGAAAGTTGCCTAAGCGCGGATGACGCGGGCGGACGAGTGGTGGACGGCACCCGATGAGTGGCGGACGAAAGCAGTGGAGCGCTTGACGACTGCCAGCCAGTGGCGGAATAGGGCCGAGGAGTTGTCGACGAGCGCCGGGAAGTCGATGGCCGTGGATCGGCTTGTGAGTGCCGGAAACTGGCGGACGAAGGACGAGAAGTACCCGAACCGCGCCGGGAGTTGGCGGACGACGGCCGACGAGAGAGCGAGACACCCCGTGTACTGTCTCCCGCGCTCCGTGACCGGTGCTCCTTGGTCACGGGGTGCAGCAGCGTGTGGTGATCCTGACCACACGTCTTACAGCCGTCCCCACGACGACAGGATCCGTCGGAGTGCTCGTGGGCCAGGCAGCTCGAGCAATAGCGGTTCACGAGAACCGCTCGGAGCCGCTCCTCGGCACCAAGGCGTAAGAAGCGCCGACACTTCTTCAATGGATGGATCCCATTGCAGACTCGGCATCGGTAGGATTGTGTACCTCGAGTACATCTGCTCTCCAGTGACTGGGCGTTGCGTGGGCGTGGCGACATCGTGCTGAATATGATCTTGGAATCCAGAATTTGGCCCGGACCAGACGGATCATCAGCTGATTGCCACCGTGCAGCGTGATGCGATGCGTAAATTGAAAATGGAGTCGAGACAGAATTGTGCTCGCAACCTGAATCTGATTCCGAACTGATCCGTGTGGGCACCTCTCTTTGATCCAGTGAGTCACCGATGCTGCGGGCAACTCGTGCGGAAAAAACCGCCACGCTGCGGGGGTTGGGTGGAGACAATGGGCCTGTCAGCACCCATCAAAAAATGGTCTCCTGACCGAGAAGCGACCCGCAGATGTTAGCCTTGGAAGTACCGAGGAGAATGGACGGAAGAATGTCAGCTCCTAATAAAACATCGACTTGGGAGCTCTCAAAGAAGTTGGGGTCCGCCAGGGGAATGTCAGGCAGCCCCTTGAGACGCTCTCGCGAAATCGGATATGATGGCAGATTTCCTGCCAACTGCGGAAGAACATAAGCCGCAGTCTCTAATTGTAGCCCGGGTCTAGACGGCGACCGAATGGAGAAATGGCACAATTTAGTAGACTGTGCGGAAATGGTCTGATTGAGGCCGGAAACTTGGGCGTGAATCGTCTTGAAGGGAAACTTGACAAGGTTGAACAGTCTTTCCGTTATGAACGTCGCTTCGGAACCTGAGTCTATCAGAGCTCGTGCCTGGACGGTGCACCCCAAATGGCACACGTTGATAAGGGCCGTGCCCAGTAGGACGGCTCCTGACCCGGAAGCGAAACACACCTGCACATTCGACTGATCCTCTGAGCCGTTTGCTGGCGTAGGCGGAATTGGAGCGGTGGCGAACGGATTGCCGCGGTGCAGGAGGGTGTGGTGTCGGCTGTGGCATTAGAAGCAGGGCGCTCGTGCAGTCTCGCTGCTGGTGCCCTCGGGAAAAACAGTTTAAACATAACTGCTTCCTCCTTATGTAGTCAGAGCGCCCATTTACATCCATTTCTAGGAAACGCGGACATAAGCGAATGGGGTGGTCCTCCCTCGAACAGAGATCGCAGCCCTTTTGGCCCGGAACCACTCGAGTCTCGTATGAAGTGAGCCTCCGAGCAGGGGCAGAAGGAAGTCCCGACCTTGGCGGAAATTGCACGGAGGCACTAGGCCTGACGTCGTCGATGGCCTCCAGAGTGCGATGGCGCTCTGTCAGGAAGTTATCTAATTCCTTCCATGTTGGAATCTCGGCCTTATTATGTACGGATTGCTCCCACATAGAAAGTGTGACTTTGGGGAGCTTTGACGAAATCATAAATACAAGGAGACAGTCCCAAGCCTCAACATTAACGGAGGACATTTCTAGGGCTGTCAAACAACTCTGAATGGTAGCTTGCAGCTCCTTCAGCGCGACACCGGACTCTTGAGAAATAGCCTGGATGTTAAACAGGATCTTCAACTGGCTGTTGACCAATAGCCGCCGGTTCTCAAAGCGGTCTGTGAGGCTTTACCATCCGGCGACAAACCCCTCATGGGTAAGCGGAGCCTAAGAAACAATGGCGTGGGCGTCACCCTTTGTTTTGGACAATAAGTGGAACAACTTCTCTACCGAGGTGAGCCGCGAGTTTTGGATGTAAATGGCCGTAAACAAGTCTTTGAAGGTGGGCCACCGAAGATAGTCACCCGCAAAGACCTCGGTATCCACTGGAGGTAACCGGCAGCCAGTAGACGCGGGCGTGTGGACATTGACGGAAGCCTGAGTGAATTGGGAAACAATTTTCTCCCGAAGCTGGGCAATACACCTCGAATAGACGGAGTAACAGTAGCTGTACTTCGATTCCAGCACTGTCGAGGTGGCCGCATTATCGTCGGACATGGCTAGCAAATCGGAGCAGCTCTCATAGCTCTTCTCCACATTCTCCCATAGTGCCCGAATTTGGTCCCGATGGACTTCGCCATGTATTGGGAGCCTATTTCGGTTTCTGGGGCGCCCGGAGTATTAATGTTAGCTTCAAATTGGCTAATTCGATCTGTTGTGGCGATTAACTTTTTCAACGCCACTTCGACCGCACTTGGAGCCATTTTTGCAACGGAGCGAGTCTGCCTCTGTGAAGGACCGGGGGTTGTATTGACGGATTCGTCACTTCTTGCCCTTGGACTGCCACTGGTAGCCTTAGGCTTCAAAAGAGGCGTCCGCGGAGATGCGGATTGAGATCTGTCCAAACGGATGGCTGGGATCGAACGCGGCTTTTTGTCGTCTCCCGTGGGCATTCTCAGAGTCCAATTCGCTGGTCAGCGCTTGTCGACTGACTCGCGCAACAGGCGCAAAGAAAAATTTCAGGCACCAGAAAAAACCCAAAAGGAGACGGGGTTTGCTCGGATTGTAGGCGGATGTTGCCTGATGCGAAGTAGAAGCAGCGTTGGAGGCACGGAAAATGGAAAAAGTACCGGAAAATTCGTGCTTGTTCGGAAAAAAATGATGACGGTCTATATATGTATGTATATTTCGACTTGTGTGGTTTGTACTGAATTTAATATATACTGAGATATTAAATTCTTAACTATTTTCGAATTTGCGGAGCCGGAAGATGGACTTTACTTTGGCTTGAATTTAACACACAAGAAATAAATAACTTATTTTTGGCTAACTGGCTCGGATTTAATTATGATGGAGCCAGAAGGGTGGAGTTGAAAATCTTGATTTTTAATCAATTGAGGTTAATTATCACGAAGCTGGAACGGTGGAATTGAAACCTAAATCTTTAATTAATTGAATTTAATTAACACGAAGCCGGAAAGATGGAATTAAAACCGCGGCTCTATTCGGACAGAAGGTGGATAATTAAATTAATTAATTATAATTTTTCGATAATTAAATTTTCAACTTTAATTATTGAGTGGCCGGAAAGGTGAATTGAAAAACCTGGCCCTTTGCTCGAACGGAAAATAAGAATTAAATAAATTTTCGTAGTTATAATTATAAATACATAAATTTATAATTAATTGATTTTTTTTAATCTATTTTGTTACGCAGCCGGTTATGCCGTCGGCACCCTGTACGTACCTCAAAGGAAAAAAAACAGAACCGAAAAACACAACACGGCTAGGTCGAGAATTTAAGCGACACAATCACGGATTTCTAGTGAAATGGCGGTTTATAATTGTTGGTTTTAGAAAATTTAAATTTTTTTTTAATTTTATCGGCTATATATTTCCTGAAATTGGAGGCAGAAAATATTTGGAAATATATGGACATGCAAGTTATCCAACCCCTTAATACAGGCCACATATGGCTTTTATAAACAATATTTTCAATCTCTGCATTTGCCTTTGGCTTGATCTTTGGCTCAATTATCCAACCCATAAATCCAGGCCACTTATGGCTTTCCACTTATGAATTTTATAAACAATATTTTCAAACTCTGCATTTGCCTTCGGCTTTGTCTTTGGCTCTGAGGCGCGATCTCGGTTCCCCATAAACAAATCAAAATCAAAAGTAAACATCAGCTTCCCTCTGAAGCCCAATCAATTACGCCTTTTGCGTTTCAAGTACCCACCAAATTGCATCGATCAGCTTAATCGAATTTCACAATAAGATGCGACAGTTTCATCTTAAGCCTCTAATCTAAACACAACTGATGGCCGAGGTTCTTTGGATAAGATTGAGAATTAAGAAGTCAGTCCTATTTTGACCGAGACCGCGAACGGTTGACAAAAGTATTTAAGAAAAAACCAAAAGTGTCTTGTAATTTTTGCGTTTAATTAATAAAGGTTTAACACCAAGTTGTGAAATTAAAAAATAAAATTTTCATTTTTTTAATTCACCGAACTACAAACAATTTAACTGGCGCCCAACGTGGGGCCGCGTCACATAAAGCTCCAAAAAATAGTTTAATGAAAAATAAGTTAAACATAAACGGAACTCGCGCAGTCAACAACTCAACATTTTTAGTGGAAAAATTAAAACATCCACCAAACGACACTACCAAGTGACAGTGATCGTTAACAATAAAGTAAATGGAAATTAATTAATGTAATAATCCATAAAGAGTGAATTAAAACAAAGGTGGACCGAAATTTTAAACCAAACAATTACAAGAACACAAAAACCAAACAAAATCAACGAACAAAAAAAAAACAAACAAGAATAACAAAAACAAATAAAACGACAACTCCAACAAGAAAAACCAGGAAAAGAAGGCAGGACATTCTCAAATAAAAACGACAACTCGCTCCAACAAAAAAACCCAAGGAAGGAAGACAGGACATTCTCTATTAACCACCAACCACACAGAAGGAAGACCCCAACGGGACAATATCGTGAGGAATTAATTTAAAATAATAAAAAAATTAAAGACTAAAATTTAAGATCTGTAAATTTGAGAAAAATAATATAAGATTTATATATTGCAAAAAGTAAAATTCGCGATTTAACAAAAAAATATAAAGAATAATTCTGGAAGATTTGATAAATAGCTTTTGTGAACTAATTCTAACAATGGCAACCGGAGGTTCAGCACCAAATTTTTCTGCAGGCAGTGTAGCCACAGCCGGCAGTTTAACAGTAGAATTGATAAACAGATTGATAAACGCTCAATTGAATAAAGTTAGCAGGAAAGTAGAATGTTTAGAAGGAAGGCTAGCCACAGATGCAAACACTGTGGAAGATTATAAAGTACAAACAATTGACCCAGCTATAAAATGCGATACAACACTTGAAGTGGTAAAATCCTTACCAAATTTCACAGGGGAAACAACACAATATGTAGGTTGGAGGGAAGCTGCAGAAACTGCAATGAGTCTCTATAAAATTGAAAGTGAACAATATTTTATCGCCCTAACAATTTTACGAAATAAAATTATGGGAGCTGCCCATGATGCTCTTACCAATCATGGCGCAGTTTTAAACTTTAAAGCAATCTTATCCCGATTGGACTTTATATATAGTGACAAACGACCAATACATGTTCTCGAGTCAGAACTAAGTATCCTCAGGCAAGGACGAATGACAATTACTGAGTACTATAACGAAGTCAATAAAAAAATGACCTTACTAATAAACAAAACCATAATGACATACGGAAAGGACAGTGTAATTACCAAAGAAACAAACAATTCTATAAGGGGAAATGCTCTACGAGTATTTATATCCGGACTTAATGGATCTATTTCAGAAACTCTTTTCTCATTAAATCCACCAGATTTGCCCAATGCTTTGGCAAAGGTCCAAGAATTAGAATCAAACAACTTCCGTGCTCAATTCGCAAATAGGTTTAATGGATTTAAAAATGCAAGTAAATATCGGGGAAACAACTTACGATCAAATACGGCAAAATAATAATACCACTAAAATGGGAAATAATTTTAATCAAAACCAAAATTACAATTGGCCACAAAAGGGAAATTTTTGGCAAAATAATAATCATAAGCAACAAGCTATCGAGCCAATGGATGTTGATCCACCGATTCAACTCCAGAATAAATCTAATAACAATCGGCAGCCGAGCCAAAATTGGCAGTCAAATAGTAACCAGGGAAGATATAATAATTGGCAGGCAAACGATAATCAAGGTAGATATAATAATAATTATCATCAAAATAAAAATCGTTCAAATTTTTATAACACAAATCAAAATAGAGAGCAAACTCAAGCTCAAAAAAGGGAATCAGATGGAACAGAAAGTCAGCCAGCTAATAAAGTAACCAGATTAAATAATATTAATGAAGACCATTTTTTAGACCAGACCCCTACAGAGGAATGCCTTGTTTAAATAGGATAGATCGAAAAACCAAGAAGCAGCTAAAAGTTTTAATAGATACAGGAGCCACTGCTTGTTACATAAAAAGGGGAATTTTTGAAAATAAAAACGAGCTACCAATATACAAAAAGGTAACAGTTCATGGCTACTCAATTATTAGGTATTACCATATTATAAATATATTTGAAACAAAACAATTATTTTATGAAATCGAAGGTTTAGAATCTGATATTCTAATTGGATTCAATCTATTAAGAAAAATTGGAGCTATAATAAATATAGATAAGGGAATCTTGGAGTATAATGGGAAACAGGAGAAGTTAAAATATTATGATAATGAGGAGAAAAACGAAATACGTTTAATTGAAGAAAATAATATTCTTCCGTTAAAAGAATTTATTATAAAAAAGTATTTTGATGATAATGGTAGCAAAAAACACAGATTCATTATTTGTTGAAAATAGTGAGAAAAGCTTGGGAGTTAAAAATCCCGAGAACGCCGACGTAGAAATATCCGTCAACAAAAATACAAGTATCTTGGGAACAAAAAATCCCGAGAACGCCGACGTAGAAATATCCGTCAACAAAAATACAAATGTCTTGGGAACAAAAAATCCTGAGAACGCCGACGTAGAAATATCCGTCAATAAAAATAAAAATATCTTGGGAATTAAAAATCCTGAGAATGCCGACGTAGAAATATCCGTCAATAAAAATAAAAATATCTTGGGAATTAAAAATCCTGAGAGTGCCGACGAAGTAAATACCGTAAAAAATCAAATTAATAATATAGGTACCGACCAATTAGGCGGACTGAGGGAAAAGATAGTTCACTATATTGAAAAGGAGCATTCAAAGATAAATATGCAAATTCCTTTTAGAACAGACATAAAGGGGGAAATAAATCTAATTCATAATAGGCCAATATACGGGAAGCAATATCCGTATGCTCTATCTGTCAACGATTTCGTGAATAGCGAAATCAAAAGAATGTTATCAGAAAAAATAATAAGGCCTAGCAGAAGCCCTTACAATTCACCACTTCTGGTAGTCCCAAAGAAAGGAGAGAATCAAGACGGAAGCCGTAAATTAAGACTCGTCATTGATTACAAAAAATTGAATGAAAGTACTATACCTGACAGGTACCCAATGCAAGACCCATCAGTAATTCTATCAAATTTGGGAAAAGCAAGATATTTTTCAACAATAGATTTAGAGTCAGGATTTCATCAGATACTAATGAAAGAATCTGATGTCGAAAAAACAGCCTTTTCAATAAATAATGGAAAATACGAATTTTTAAGAATGCCATTCGGATTAACAAATGCACCAAGAATCTTTCAGAGAGCAATGGACGATATTCTAAGAGAACAAATAGGGAAAACGTGTCATGTCTATATGGACGACATTATAATATTCTCAAACTCAATTGAACAACACTATACAGATCTAAACAGAATTATAAATATATTATTGAGGGCAAACATGAAAATCTCTTTAGAAAAATCTAAGTTTTTCAAACGCGAAACCCGTTTTCTAGGATACATGGTATCCTATAACGTCATCAAGACAGACCCAGAGAAAATTGAAACCATTAGAAAATATCCGCTTCCAGAAAATATTCGGGAACTAAGAAGTTTCCTAGGTTTTACGGGCTATTATAGAAAATTTGTTTCAAACTACGCCTACATAGCCAAACCTCTAACAAAATATCTTGGAGGTCAAAATGGCAAAATCTCAAAAAGAATGTCAACAAAAATATTGATTCAGCTGTATGAACCAGCAATTAAAGCTTTTAACGAGCTGAAAGAAAATCTCATTGCTCAAGTAGAACTAGTTCAACCGGACTATAATAAAAAATTTACTTTGACCACCGACGCTTCAGACGTCGCAATTGGTGCAGTTTTATCTCAAGAAGGAAAACCAATTACTTTTATTTCAAAAACCTTGTCTAAAACAGAACAAGCTTATGCGACTAATAAGAAGGAACTTTTAGCGATAGTATGGGCTCTTAAAAATCTAAGAAATTACTTATACGGAGTAATTGGAATTGAAATTCAAACCGACCATCAAACTTTATCTTACAGAATTTCGGATAAAAATCCCAATGTAGATATGAAAGGATGGTATTCTTTCATTCAAAGTTTTACACCGAAAATAACATTTAAGCCCGGTACAACAAATTTAGTTGCAGACGCATTATCTCGAATTCAGATAAATAATATTACTGACAGCGATATAGAACAAACAGACCAGTCAGACTCAGATCAGAACACACAGCATTCAGCTGAAAGTAGTTTTGAAAATGTAATACAAGAGACCCGTAAACCGTTAAATCAATTTAAACAACAACTGTTATTAACAACGGGGAGGTATACAATACATGAGTCACTGAAAATTTTTGACAGGACACGACATTTAATTGAATATGACACACCAGAAAATTTAATAACTATATTAAGAGAGTATCTTCCACCTAACATTACGGTAGGAATTCATTGTACCTTAGAGGACTTATTTCAAATTCAATTACCTTTAAAAAATAATTTCACAAACACATTCCTTTTTACAAGAATCTTTCTACAAGACGTGGAAAACGAGGAAGATAAAGCTATAATAATAGAAGAAACGCACAGCCGTGCTCATAGGGGGCTAGAAGAGAATTACAAACAGATCAGTAAATTATATTATTGGCCAAACTGTTTCAAAAAATTAAAAGAATATATTAAAAATTGCGTGATTTGTAACGAAAATAAATATAACAGGCACCCAATAAAAATTCCAATTGGGGAAGCCCCAATTCCAAGTAAAGAAGGAGAAAATTTACACATTGATATATATTACGCGCAAGGTCTTACTTTCATAACTTGTATTGACGCTTACTCAAAATTTCTAGTAGTAAAAGAAATCCAAAATAAATTAAATATCGAAAATAAAGTAATGGAACTTCTTCAGCATTTTCCACAAGCAAAAGTAAAAATGACCGATAATGAACCGAGCTTTACCTCGGCCCAATTTAAATCTTTCGCACAAAGGTGCAATTTAACTTTACATTACGCAGATCCGAGGCACAGCACGTCAAACGGACAGGTTGAAAGGGCACATTCTACATTAACAGAATTAGCTCGATGCATTAAAGAAGAATTTAATTTAACTGACTTTTCCGAAATAATAATAAGAGCCGCTCAAGAATATAATCAGAGCATTCATTCTACAACGAACCAAAAAACTTTTGACGTATTATATAATAAAATAGATTTCTTACAAATAGATTTCTTACAAATAGATAACATTCCTGAACTTTTGAAAAATACTCAAGAGAAAATGTTGGAAACACATAATGAAAACAGAAAAGAAAAAGAATATCATGTAGGACAGGTAGTCTATGAAAAGAAACACGGGGAAAGAAATAAACTTAAAACCAGATATAAAAAACAAATAGTTAAGGAAAATTTACCCAACAAAATAATAATCAACAATAGAAATAGAATTATTCACAAAGATAATATAAAATTCTAAGTATTTATATATTATCCTTTTTTCTTTCCTTTCCCAGAAAATGTTTTATCAGGTGCTCATACTACACCTTATTTTATTAACAAAATCAGAAATAATTGACTATACAAGTCACGAATATCTTCTATTTTAGGACAATAAAGACGTATTGACGTACGATTCATACGCAGATTTATTCCATGTAACTAACTTAAGCTTTTATAAAGACATAATAAATTTGGAATCAGATAATATTAAAAGGGATACTAATAAAAGGTCACAATGGGAAATTAAATATGACATAAAAGTAATCGAACTAATTTTATCGCAATTAATATCAACTAGATCAAAAAGAGGGATAAATGAGTTAGGCACCGTGTGGAAATGGTTAGCTGGAACTCCGGACCATGATGATTTTATTACAGTTCAGAATAAAATTAATGAATTAATTGAAAACAATAATAAGCAGTCTATTATCAATTCCCGATTATTCAAAGAAATAGAATCTCTTTCCGATGATTTTAAAAAAGTATTTATTGATCAAGATCTACCACTTCGAAAACATCGCTTGCGATTATTAACATTTGATCTGCAAAATTTAGTTGACACAATCACTCTAGCAAAAATAGACGTTTTTAATACCAAAATTTTAAACAATGATGACATCTTGGAAATATTAAAACATGAACAAAAACCAGTAATTATAGCTGATTTAATGGACATCTCTTCTTTTAAAATCGCATTGCATAAAGAACTTTTAATAATTTATATAAAATACCCAATAATAAAAAACAGATGTGAAATATATCACGATAGAGCGATTTCCCAAATCAATGGAAAACTAGTATTAAGCAATCAAGTCGCAAAATGTGAAAATATTTTTTACGAAATGTCTAATTTTAAGAACGAACTTTTTAATAATTATTGCACTCTAAGTAACAAAAAAACTTGTTTTACCCGATTATTAAATGGTGAGAAATCAACCTGTAAAAAAATAAGAGAAAAAAATCAAAAAATAGACATCATACAAGATGGTGCCATTCTTATAAATGGGAACAATATTGTTAACAACTCCCATTTAAACGGTTCGTTTTTAATAACATTTAATGGTACAACTAAAATTAATAATATCTCATACACCAATTTGGAAAATAAAATTCTTGAATACGTAACTACGAACCACTTTAAAAATTATGAAATATCCGATTACATATTATCAAATAACTCTGATCTTTCTTTAGATAATATAAACATTTTAAACCCATTCGTTAAAATTAAGAATACTAAAATATCACTTACCTTTATATTATTAATTTTAATCATTATATATTTGATTCTTTCACTTATTATAAAATACAAAAATGCTATATTATTTGTAACCAAAAAACATCGGCCTGAACCAGAAAAATCTATTAACCAAGAAATTTTTTTAACGGAATTATGAGATCATTTAAACGAATTTCATATTGAATCGGGACGATCCATTTTAGAAGGGGGAGAGTTATCCAACCCCTAAATACAGGCCACATATGGCTTTTATAAACAATATTTTCAATCTCTGCATTTGCCTTTGGCTTGATCTTTGGCTCAATTATCCAACCCATAAATCCAGGCCACTTATGGATTTCCACTTATGAATTTTATAAACAATATTTTCAAACTCTGCATTTGCCTTCGGCTTTGTCTTTGGCTCTGAGGCGCGATCTCGGTTCCCCATAAACAAATCAAAATCAAAAGTAAACATCAGCTTCCCTCCGAAGCCAATCAATTACGCCTTTTGCGTTTCAAGTACCCACCAAATTGCATCGACCAGCTTAATCGAATTTCACAATAAGATGCGACAGTTTCATCTTAAGCCTCTAATCTAAACACAACTGATGGCCGAGGTTCTTTGGATAAGATTGAGAATTAAGAAGTCAGTCCTATTTTGACCGAGACCGCGAACGGTTGACAAAAGTATTTAAGAAAAAACCAAAAGTGTCTTGTAATTTTTGCGTTTAATAAATAAAGGTTTAACACCAAGTTGTTAAATTAAAAAATAAAATTTTCATTTTTTTAATTCACCGAACTACAAACAATTTAACTTGCATGCAAGTAGGGCATGGGCATGTGGGGCATATGATGGCACAGTGGAACGTCGATAAGTGGACTGTATATTTTAAATTTTATCGGTTATATATTTCCTGGAATGGGAGGCAGAAAATATATGGACATGCATGCAGGTACGGATATACATATGTATGTAAGGGCATGTGGGCATATGGTGGCACAGTGGAGCTTTGATAAGTGGACTGTATAATTGGGGGAACAGAAAAGTTATGTGGTGTAAAAAATGACACTGATTGAGGAAGATAAAAAACAAATATTACGACAGCGGCGGACTGTTCGGTGAATTTGGAAATTCCGGAACTAATTCACACTGGTGGCCAATATTAATTATGCCTTCCTTTTGTCACCACACAATTTCACTGTTCACTTGCGAATTTTTCGCGGATTAGTTGCACCAAAAAAATATGTATGTGCGTATGTATGTATGTGGATGCATATATGCCTCGACCGTTGGCAAGCGAATGGATAACGGAGAGGCCGAAAACGGCGAGGAATATGGGCAGCACACAAAACGGAGACGGATGGAAAAATTTGCAGAATTTAAAGATTATTATAGATTATTAGAAAATCTCAACCTGCCGTTGTGTCGGAAAACTCGGACTTGGAGTTGACACGAAGGGAAAAACAATCTTGCAGCAGTGTGAACGAAATTTAATGTTCGGATCACTGCTGAAGACCGGCAGAGAGATGGAGACGGAAAAATGTACTTATCTTTTGGCGGAAAAATGCCGAGAACTGCTGGCAGAAGAAAATCCAGGAATTATCCGGCTCGAAGGACCAAATGTTTCTAGGGGGGCGTAGTTGCCGCAAAAGATTCCAGGAGTTGAAATGTTGAATAAAGTCGCGGTTGAGTCGGGGCGTCTTCCAATGAATATAACGCGGTCAGCTTTATTGGGCTGCTTACAAGAAAATACTCAACTTAACTAAGGAAACATAAACGCTAAACGTCAATATAAACCAGAGCGGACGATCGACGACGGCCGACGAGAGAGGAAGAATGCACAAAATCTTAAGGCACCTTATCACCTTGTGGGGTCAAAAAGTGCTCTTTTTTTAGGAATTTTTTTTGAGAAAACGGTTAAAGATACAGCGCTGAAATTTTCGTCAGAATATAAACATATATTTATTCAAAGAATACAAATTTTGAACTTGAAAAAATCCAAAAAGGGGGGGGAGGGGGCGCCCATTGGTGGCGGCATGCATTTTGCTCCCGTGCAGGATTGGCTGAGAACCCGTGATCTGAAACAAAAAAACCGAACACATTCTTAATTAGTATCGTATCATCTATCAAATGACCCTCTATCATGAAAAAAAAATCAAAATTCCAAAAGTTATGAGGTTTTGAAAAAAAAATGTCAATTTTCGCATTTTTTTCTGTACTGATTATTTTTTTAAATAAACAATTTCCAATATTTTTGGCTGGTCACGGGTCATTTGTTAGAAAAAACCCTAAGGAACATTTTTAAAAAAATTTGGTGACGATTGGTTCATTGTAGCGTCTTTAATCCTGCACGTAAGGTCCAAAAACATGGTTCTGAGAAAAACGCGTTTAAAGTTTTGGCTTCAAAAAGAAATGAACAAATATCGCTCGGCAGGTGCTCGACAGTGCTCTATGTAACGGGCTATAACTTTCGAAATTTTTCAGATTTCGATCTGAAACTTTTACAGCACATTTTTGGAACATATATCTACACGATAAGACAAAAAAAAAAATCGATTTTTTGGACCCCACAAGGTGATAAGGTGCCTTAAGTTCAGCTGAGCGGCACAACGGCCCCTCACCTAAACACGTAGAAACAGACAGACGGAAATGCTCATATGAACTCAGGAGGTCATCCCGATCAAGAATATATATACTTTATAGGGTCGGAGATGACAAAATTATAATACCCTCTGCAAGGGTATAAAAAGTCCCAAGCTTCTATCTTCAAAAATAGCAAGGTTGGTATTTTTACTAAAAACCATTTCCGATCGTTCAGTTATATGGCAGCTATAAGATATAATAGACCGATCGTTATAAAATTTGGTAGGTCGGATAAAATGACCAAAAATATACTCTGTACTAAGTTCCAGCTCTCTTTCTTCAAAAACACAAAAGTTGGGACATTTCCGATCGTTCCGTTACATGGCAGCTATAAGATATAGCCGACCATATATATGAAATTCTGTAGGTCGGATTAACTACCAAAATAGAATCCGTAGAAACAGAAAGACGGACATGCTCATATCAACTCAGGAGGTGATCCCGATCAAGAATATATATACTTTATAGGGTCGGATGTCTAGAGAGATGTCTCCTTCACTGCGTTGCACACTTGTGGACAAAATTATAATACCCTCTGCAAGGGTATAAATAGTCCCAAGCTTCTATCTTCAGAAATACCAAAGTTGTTATTTCTACCAAATACCATTTCCGACAGTTCAGTTATATGGCAGCTATAAGATATAGCCGACCGATCGTTATGAAAATTGGTATAAAAAATATATTCTGTAATAAGTTCCAGCTATCTATTTTCAAAAACACGAAAGTTGGGTCATTTTCGATCGTTCCGTTATATGGCAGCTATATGATTTAGTCATATAAACAGACGAACATGCTCATATAAACTCAAGAGGTGATCCCGATCAAGAATATATATACTTTATAGGGTCAGAGATGTCTCCTTCACTGCGTTGTACACTTTTGGACAAAATTATAATACCCTCTGCAAAGGTATAAAAAGTCCCAACCTTCTATCTTCAAAAATACCAATGTTGGTATTTTTACCAAATACCATTTCCGATCGTTCAGTTATATGGCAGCTATAAGATATAATAGACCTTTCGTTATGAAATTTGGTAGGTCGGATAATCTGACCAAAAATATAATTTGTACTAAGTTCCAGCTATCTATTTTCAAAAACACGAAAGTTGGGTCATTTTCGATCGTTCAGTTATATGGCAGCTATAGGATTTAGTCATATAAACAGACGAACATGCTCATATAAACTCAAGAGGTGATCCCGATCAAGAATATATATACTTTATAGGGTCAGAGATGTCTCCTTCACTGCGTTGTACACTTTTGGACAAAATTATAATACCCTCTGCAAAGGTATAAAAAGTCCCAACCTTCTATCTTCAAAAATACCAATGTTGGTATTTTTACCAAATACCATTTCCGATCGTTCAGTTATATGGCAGCTATAAGATATAATAGACCTTTCGTTATGAAATTTGGTAGGTCGGATAATCTGACCAAAAATATAATTTGTACTAAGTTCCAGCTCTCTATCTTCAAAAACACGAAAGTTGGGACATTTCCGATCGTTCAGTTACATGGCAGCTATAAGATATAGCCGACCGATCGTTATGAAATTCCGATCGTTCAGTTACATGGCAGCTATAAGATATAGCCGATAGTAGGTCCGATTATCTAACCAAAGATACTCTGTACTATGTTCCAGCTTTCTATCTGTAAAAACACAAAAGTTGGGTTATTTCCGATTGTTCAGCTATAGGATATAGTCGGCCGATCCTTATGAAATTTGGCATGTCGTAATATTTTGTCAAATATAGCTTTCCTGTAAAGTTTTAACTCTCTAACTCTAAAAACATCAAAGTTATACCATTTCCGATCAATCAGTTATATGGCAGCTATAGGATATAGTCGGCCGATTTTGGCTTCCGACTTATATACTGCGTGCGAAGGAAAGAAATGTGTGTGCAAAGTTTCAAGTCGATAGCTTTAAAACTGAGAGACTAGTTTGCGTAGTGTTTGTAGGGGGGCGTAGTTGCCACAAAAGATTCCAGGAGTTGAAATGTTGAATAAAGTCGCGGTTGAGTCGGGGCGTCTTCCAATGAATATAACGCGGTCAGCTTTATTGGGCTGCTTACAAGAGAATACTCAACTTAACTAAGGAAACATAAACGCTAAACGTCAATATAAACCAGAGCGGACGATCGACGACGGCCGACGAGAGAGGAAGAATGCACGAAATCTTAAGTTCAGCTGAGCGGCACAACGGCCCCTCACCTAAACACGTAGAAACAGACAGACGGACAGACGGAAATGCTCATATGAACTAAGGAGGTCATCCCGATCAAGAATATATATACTTTATAGGGTCGGAGATGTCTCCTTCACTGCGTTGCACACTTTTGGACAAAATTATAATACCCTCTGCAAGGGTATAAAAAGTCCCAAGCTTCTATCTTCAAAAATAGCAAGGTTGGTATTTTTACTAAAAACCATTTCCGATCGTTCAGTTATATGGCAGCTATAAGATATAATAGACCGATCGTTATAAAATTTGGTAGGTCGGATAAAATGACCAAATATATAATTTGTACTAAGTTCCAGCTCTCTATCTTCAAAAACACGAAAGTTGGGTCATTTTCGATCGTTCGGGTATATGGAAGCTATAGGATATAGTCGGCCGATCCCGGCCGAGGTCATTTCAAATAAATTTGGGTCATTTCCGATCGTTTAGTTATATGGCAGCTATAGGATATAGTCGGCCGATCCTTCTGAAATTTGGTAGGTCGTATTAACTGTCCAAAAATAGAATCCGTAGAAACAGAAAGACGGACAGACGGATATGCTCATATCAACTCAGAAGGTGATCCCGATCAAGAATATATATACTTTATACGGTCGGAGATGTCTCCTTCACTGCGTTGCACACTTGTGGACAAAATTATAATACCCTCTGCAAACGTATAAAAAGTCCCAACCTCCTATCTTCAAAAACACCAAGGTTGGTATATTAACCAAATACCATTTCCGATCGTTCAGTTATATGGCAGCTATAAGATATAGCCGACCGATCGTTATGAAAATTGGTATAAAAAATATATTCTGTACTAAGTTCCAGCTATCTATTTTCAAAAACACGAAAGTTGGGTCATTTTCGATCGTTCCGTTATATGGCAGCTATATGATTTAGTCATATAAACATACGGACATGCTCATATAAACTCAGGAGGTGATACCGATCAAGAATATATATACTTTATAGGGTCGGAGATGTCTCCTTCACTGCGTTGTACACTTTTGGACAAAATTATAATACCCTCTGCAAACGTATAAAAAGTCCCAACCTCCTATCTTCAAAAATACCAAGGTTGGCATATTAACCAAATACCATTTCCGATCGTTCAGTTATATGGCAGCTATAAAATATAATAGACCGATCGTTATAAAATTTGGTAGGTCGGATAAACTGACCAAAAATATACTCTGTACTAAGTTCCAGCTCTCTTTCTTCAAAAACACAAAAGTTGGGACATTTCCGATCGTTCCGTTACATGGCAGCTATTAGATATAGCCGACCATATATATGAAATTCTGTAGGTCGGATTAACTACCAAAATAGAATCCGTAGAAACAGAAAGACGGACATGCTCATATCAACTCAGGAGGTGATCCCGATCAAGAATATATATACTTTATAGGGTCGGATGTCTAGAGAGATGTCTCCTTCACTGCGTTGCACACTTGTGGACAAAATTATAATACCCTCTGCAAGGGTATAAATAGTCCCAAGCTTCTATCTTCAGAAATACCAAAGTTGTTATTTCTACCAAATACCATTTCCGATAGTTCAGTTATATGGCAGCTATAAGATATAGCCGACCGATCGTTATGAAAATTGGTAGGTCGGATAAACTGACAAAAAATATACTCTGTACTAAGTTCCATCTATTGTTGGGTCATTTTCGATCGTTCAGTTATATGGCAGCTATAGGATATAGTCCGTCGTTTCTTATGAACCTTGGCATGTCGTTATATTTTGCCAAAAGTAGCTCTCCTGTAAAGTTTGAACTCTGAACTCTATTGAACTCTAGGATATAGTCGGCGATCCTTATGAAATTCGGTTAGTCGGATTAACTGACCAAAAATATAATCTGTACTCAGTTCCATCTTTCTATCTTCAAAAACACAAAAGTTGGCTCATTTCCAATCGTTCAGTTATATGGCAGCTATAGGATATATTCGGCCGATCCTTATGAAATTTGGTAGGTCGGATTAACTACCAAAAATAGAATCCGTAGAAATAGAAAGACGGACAGACGGACATGCTCATATCAACTAGGAGGTCATCCTGATCAAGAATATATATACATTATACGGTCGGAGATGTCTCCTTCACTGCGTTGCACACTTGTGGACAAAATTGTAATACCCTCTGCAAGGGTATAATAATAATAATTAAATTATAACTGTAACGTGCAACCTTATGTTGCCCAGTATTGAACACAGATCTGACATCACGGGGCACGCTATAGTATCCGGCTCTCGCTCGTCGGCTTTGGGGGATGTCTTGCTAACCTGGATCTGGTACTTGGTTATTATTATTAATCAAGAAATTGAGCGTGCTTGCGACGACATACGCAATTCAATCGTAGGTAAGGGAGAGAAAACGGAAGAATGCAAATTAATTACAGATGAAAGATAGTATATACTAAGAGAAGAAAAAGGAAAATTCGGTAAACGAGACGCCGATGTTGTCACCTTCCTAAGATCTCTGGATCCAATTTTTAATTCGCGTGATCCCTTTAGATACCCTTACGATTGCATCATCATTGGAAGAGTTCCGCCGAAATAATTACTCCATTGCTTCAAGACTTAAACAGAATAATTAATCAAGATAAACAGATATAATCTTAAAATTATAGTGGCCTAACATTTATAAAATATCTAAAATCTCGTTGTAGATTCCATATATAAGCTTTACTTACTTTTACTTTACTTTTACTTTTACCAATTTCTTTTGATTTCTTTCTTTTAGGACAAGAAATTTTTTTTTGAATGTTAATTTAAATCTTAAGTTTAATTCACTTTTCAGCTGGTGAACGTGTGCTCTTTTACTTTTTTTGACCATTTTATTAATCATTTAATGTGAATGCCGAGTATAAATTAATGAAAGAATAATAATTGTTTTGCAATAAGTCGCGACGAAAGATCGATCTCCCGAGGGGTACCTGTAATAGTATAGTGACATTGATTCACAATGTTTAAGTTAAGTTTAAGTTTAAGTTTAAGCATGTTTAAGTTCTTCTTTAATAAAAAGTCTCTTAAAACCGAACTCGTTACTTAATTACCTAAGTATGTATAGAGCAGTTGTCGTCACGGCCCTATCCCGAGGGCATAGGAGATTTCTCTGCCCGAGCTCTTCCACATGCTCACAGCCTACTTTCTGCTATTAGTTACTAATACGAATGCGTTAAAATCATATCAATATATGAGGGTGCCGACCAGTGGAATAGAGCCTACTTCCAGGCTAACTATATATATACGTGCTTGCACAACGCTTAAGGGCAGTACCATGTAAGCAGCCAAATAAAGCTGAACGCGTTGTTTTGATTTTACCAAAGACGCCCCCGACTTCTCATTAAATCCTTACTCCTGGAGTCTTTTGCGGCAACAACGCCCCCCTACAACACTCATAAAGAATATTTATTCTTAAAAAGTATCAACAGCAGAGTCATGTCCGTCTGTGCATTAGTCCGTCTGTCGGTATAAACGCTTGGACTCAGAGACCATTACTTATTTAATGCGATGGCAATCACGAAACATTGATAGCGTGATATAGCATTTTAGACTGCTCAGAATTTTACAAAAAGTATACAAACGCGATGAATAAAAATAAATTTTTCATTTCAAATCGGAAACAAAGAACCGGAAAATTAATTTCCAAAGTGGCTAAGTGGATTTGTACCGTTGCCATCTGATTTGTACCACAAATGTATGTATTTTCGTGTGTTGTCGAATTCGCAAAATGGCGATTATGCACATACAAATCGGCTGAAATCGTAAAATGTAAGCGTGAATTCGGCATCGCATATACACAGTACATAAGAGATAAAACTATAGGATTTGGCATGCAGACTCTTACAATGCCCACCCAGTTCAAGTTTGTATTGAAAAAAAATTTCCAGGTCGCCTCCAACAATTCCATTTCCAACAAATTTTATAAAGTTTTTTAAAGGAAATATACCCATTTATATACCCTTTTCCGTAAAAACGGGCTAAAATTTTGAACGTGCGGATTTTGAACACCATAGCAGATGGAACTATCAGGTTTGGAACTTGGACTCGTATGATATCCGCGCAGATCAAGTTAGTGTCAAAATCTTACCACGCTCACTCTCGCCCCCAAAACAGAAACTTGATGTTAGCGCTAGCTTGTTAATGTTTTTGGAAAATGTGCCAAACTATTCCAAAGGCTAATCTATATCTACAAATCAAAGAGCAGCCAAATCGGATAATGTTTTGAGGAGTTATGGACTTCTGCTTCCCTACTGAATCGGTAGTATAGCCCTTGGTTTGTGGTTGTTTTACCCAAGCTTAAAAGTAAGCAACAAACATTTGTTGCTGAGAATCCATTCCGTTAAGGTTTAAACTAAAAAGGTTAGTTAAATGGTAGGTGGAAGAGATGAGTACATGGTATAATATAGTCGAAAAACTCGACTATAGCCGTTCGTTTTTTTCTATGTTGTCTTTTTGACTATGTCTTTTCTATGTAGTTTTCTATGGCTCCTTTTTCTGCAGTGTTTTCTAAATTGCTTATGGAGTATTTTTTATAACGTTGTATATATTTTTGTCTTCTGAAATGATTTTTTCGCATATTGCCTATGACTGATGTTTGTTTTTGTTGCTATGGGATTTTCTTTCGCATAGTTAATTTTTAATGGGGGTAATTTTTTAGTAACCAAGTTTTAAAACTTAATGGCTGAATGTTTACTAAGTTCTTATTTAGTAATTTGAATTGGCCTCTTATTGCGGAAGACAAAATCGAGTTTTGCCAAGCTTAGAACCATGCTATGATTAGTCAAGGCAAAGTTTCCTCTACATGTTATTTTGTTTCTAATAAAATTAAAGGCTACAAAATATCTTTAGCTTTTGAAGTCATAAGGTCGCATTGCAGTTTCGGCGGATTATCGTTATGCTACATAATTTTCAAAATATCCTGAGAATTGGGAGATGTATTTGACTATTTCTAAAGTTTCGTCGCATGAAATACTATCGTCAATTGTTTTAAATTGAAAATCGGTCACAATATTGGTTGTGACTAATCAATCGGACAATGAGATCTGTCGTCAGATTCTGTTCGGGTTTTTTTTTTAAAGATGCAGTGGATGATCGATAGGATATTTCAGTTTAGTCGGTCGGTCAGTTTGAAGTTTTTTTTGTATACCCTTGCAGAGGGTATTACAATTTTGGTCCAAAGTGTGCAGTGAAAGAGACATATCTGATTACCTTTTAAGTTGATGTAAGCATTCCTTTTCTTCCATTCTTGTTTTGAGGAGCTTCCATTCAAAATAGTGAGCTTCCTTTTCTTGTTTTTATCTTATGTCCGATAGTGACCAGTTTGCAGCTCTGGATGACTTAAACATCCCAAAACTTAAGTGGTCTAATGTCGATAACTTAGCATCTGTATCACTCATCACGCACCTCAACGGCTGTTAGACTTATGCTTTGTATATGATAGTGCTGGTACCACTCTTTCTAGAGCTTTGCCCCTTTCAGCCCCAGAGGATCCATATCACCCCACGCTTGAGGTTTCAATCAAAACCATTTATGGTATCGGTCAGAAATTTCCGTGCGTAAGGCTGATTTCCACAAACTTAATAGCTTAATCGAAACATTTGATATAAATATCACCTTAGGAAAATTTTACCACCATTTAACTAAATTTTTTGACTCATGTGTCACTGAGTCATTCAGTTTAATCACACTTATGGTGTGCCGTGGAAATATCCGCCCACTTCAACAAATCCTCCTTAGTTTAAAAGATGCCTCACGAACATAAAAAATACTTAAAACAGGCATTTACTTAATTATAAAAAAAACCTGCAGTAATATAGATTTTTCAAGATGTCTTCTAGCTCGTTCAAAAAAAAAAAATAAAAAGTCCGATGCTGCCAACTACAGAGGCAGCTCTAAATATTTGGCAATTCCAAAGTTATTTGAAAAATTAATTACTTCTTATTTGCAAAACCTTTGCTTTTAAATCCTTTCTTCATGGCAGCACTAATTTATTGGGGCTGACATCCTTTGTTTTAGATTCCTTCCGAAAAGAATTTCAAACTTATGTTTATTACACAGACTCCAGTCAATCACTGTTGAGTAAACTGAATATGCTGGGGTTTCCTACATGCCTCCTAACGTAGATCTCCAGATACTTAGATGAAAGAACACAAGGAGTCTTATTTAAAAATAGATGCGGTGGTAGCAATAACATCGGTAAGGCATTGACTCGAGCAGCGTGACGGCAGCAGAGTCTAGGCACCAGGCTGTTAAATTTTCCCGGTGTAGAACCGGCTCCGCCCGAAGTTAGCTTTCCTTTCTGGCTTACTATGGGTTTTTAGTTTTTAGGCGCCTGTTGATTAAAACATTTAGTTAAGCTAAAAAAATATATAATTTTTGAGAGCAAAGCTCCACTTTTTTTATTTAATTTGATTGATTAAAAACTGATTTAAGTTTTCTTACAATTTATAATGAAAAGGGTTAGGCTGATTCGTCGTTTCCACCGCTACTTTGGTTGCTTTTCCGTTTTCGTTGCACTTGTTGTGTTGTGCAACTAAAATTGCTGATTTGATATTTATGTCATTGTTTTACCTTTGCAATTGGTGTGCAATTGGTAATTTTCTGTGTCGCTAATGTTGTTCATATTTCCGTCATATTTTGGGGTTTTTGCTACCGTCTGGGAACCAGGCGTTATTGACCGGGTTATTGCTGAAGCTGCGCATGATATCTCTTTGCAAGCCACTCCATCCATGACAATAGAATAAGCTTCAAATAGTTGTGGTAGTGGAGCGGCGCTTCATAAAGCCTTGCTGGCAAGGAGAAATTATTGAGCTACATTTGTTGCAAATGTGGAGTAATTCATGTAGTAATTCACTGTCTCATATTTTCCATTTTTTATGCAGAGGAATAATGCACGATTCTTTCAACATGAGGTGAAATTTCGAAGTTTCCAGAGATAGACTGAAGAGTATAAGAAGAGTTTTTTATTGACATAAGCTCCTTTCACTATTGTAGCATGCGTACATATGTATATCAATACATACATATAATAAAATCTACAACACTTTGTTTTTATGCCAACAGAAATCGTACATAACCAGCGACTTCGTCGCAGCGCTAAGTGCCCTCTGCACATACTCAAGTGCAGACGAAATATGATTCGCACTCGAGTAACAGCGACCGCCCAATAGCTAAGTCAGCGTTCCCACGCTTGATCGTCGCTGTGTATACATATGTGCGCTCATGACTTCCTTCTCTAGCCGGCAACGCTCCCGTTTCTGTACATAATAAGCGAAAAAAAAATGTATGTAAGCGCTGCTCACTGCTTCACAGCGAACAATGCAAAAGCTAAGAATTTATTTAATAAAGATCGAACGGAGCAGGCTGACGTCTGCTCCTTAATCAACAAACAACTTGACTAAATCTTCTAAATAACACTAAATGGCACGATCTTGCCGGGAGACACTACATGGCGACCGTGACAAGACCAAGGATCAAAAGGAAACCAATTGTTTTGGAGTATTAGCAGCGAAGGTGGACTGGAACAAAAATTTAAAAAAAAATGCCGAAAATACAAACTAAACCAATTTGTGGTTGCCCTTGAGCTGGTGGTTGTTGGTCCATTTTGTTGTGCATAATTAAATTCCACTCAACTTTATTACTGACCGAATTGGATTTATTCAGTAGTCGATTGAACTTTAATTTATTATAATATTTGTTGAGTGCCTTTAATTTGCACTTAGGTTCTTTTGCGGATCTCTTAGTTGCACTTCCGAGCTGGTCGAATAAATTGCTTACTTGTAGGCAATAATTACTGGTAATAATTCCATTAATCTACCAGCAAGATCCCAAATAGTCCGAAAAATTAAATTATCATCAGATGAGGATACTGTATTAATTCCAAACCATGAAATTAAAGAAGGCATTTATGGTGCAAACACAGTGGCAACAACTAAAAATGCATTTGTCTGATTACTGAATTTGACCAATGCCGATCAAGTAGTAGATATTAAAAATTTGTCATATGAACCATTTTCAAACTACTACATACAGGGTGACAATAAATAACCCGGACAAACTGTGAAGCAATCTATTATAAATGTATTATGATGCAGTCCTTAAATAAATGCATTTATCGATAGCTTGTACTTTTCTGAAACAAATATATTTAAATTTTTGTGATTTCCATCAATTTGATATTTCTTTCGGCATGTCTAACAATCGTTGCGAAATTTTAAAACTGTTTCAACAAGGAAATCGCCAATGCGACATTGTTCGTTTGCTTGGCATACCAAAACAAACGGTCTCTGACGCTATCCGGCGATTTAATGAGCTTGGCCATGAAGGTGACCGTCCCGGACGAGGCAGACCATGTACCGCTAACACTTCCAGAATTCGCCAGATAGTGAAAAAGCGGATCACTCGGAATTGCAGAGTCTCGGTCAGAAAAATAGCCCGTGAATCGAGAAAGTGTTCGGTTTATTGCAAAAAAAGAACTTAATCTCAAGCCCTACAAGCTCCAAAAAGTGCATCTTCTTACGGATGACAATAAGCGCGTGAGACTCCAAAGATGCCGTCAGCTAAAGCGTCGGGCCGCAGGTCAAAAATGGGAGCGTATTCCTTTCCCGGACGAGAAGATATTCACCATCCAACAGGCGCACGATCACCAAAATGACAGAAGCTTGTTTGCTAAAGCTCCAGGTACCTCTGCAATAATCGAGCACCGTCAATGTGAGCAGTCTTTAATGGTTTGGGGAGGAATATGCGCCAATGGCAAACCACCCCTTGTTTTCATGGATCAAGGGGTCAAAATCAATCAGGAAGTGTACCCCCGGGACATTTTGGAAACTGTTGTGCTTCCTTGGGCTTAGCAGCACTTCGGTGAAACGGAGTGGACGTTTCAACAGGATTCAGCGTCAGCCCATAACCTCCTGCGGCCCATTGCGCTAAATTTCCAGAAACGTTTAGGGCTCTGCATCGCAGCCCAAGGAAGCCACTACGAAACCAGCTGAATATATGTTAACACAATACCTATTTAATAGTTGTGTATCTGGATTTTTTCTCAAATACAGTTCCTTAAAAAGTTATGATCAAAAATGTTTGTCCGGGTTATTTATTGTCACCCTGTAGTTCAAAACAATCCAGAAAATGGAGAAAAATCTATCTTATCTCAATTAGCAAACCATTTTCCACCACAATGCAAAAACGAATTGACTAATTTATGCACCCAGTTTAGTGACGTATTCGAACTCGAAAGCGAATCGATCACTACCAATAACTTCTACAAAGAAAAGCTAAGATTGAAGGACGATGAATTAGTCTACATAAAAAATTATAGAAACCCCCAAAGTCAAATAAATGATACAAGTACAACTACAATAATTAATCAACAATAAAGTAGTCGAACATGGCGAAAAAAAATGGCTGAAGAAAAAATGGCGATTAGTTAGTATTAATGGCGATCAAATTAATAAAAAAAACTGTTGTCGGATAAATTTCCGCTCCCTGGAATGGATGACATTTTGGATAAACTAGGAAGAGCAAAATACTTTTTATGCCCTGACTTAATGTCAGGATTCCATCAAATTGAACTAGCAAAATTTCAAGAGATATAACGTCTTTCTCAACAAGCAATGGCTCGTATCGCTTCACGCGATTGTCATTCGGCCTAAAAATAGCGACAAATTATTTCCAGAGAATGATGACTATATCAATTTCCGGATTAGAACCTTCTCAAGCTTTCCTTTATATGGATGATTTAATAGGACAGAGCTAGACGATTCAGTGTTAACTCAAAACAAGTGTTAACTCAAAACAAAAATGGACTCCAACTTCCAGTTGATTATGTATCAAGCACGTTTACTTGGGGTGAAAGTAATAAAAGTACAACCGAACAAGAATTGACAGCAATTAATTGGGCCATAATTTATTTCAGACCATACATTTATGGTAGACACTTCACTGTCAAAACAGATCACAGACCATTAACATACTTGTTCTCAATGGTAAATCCAAGCTCAAAGCCAACGAGTATGAGACTTGACTTAGGAAGTGCGATCAGCATCTTTGGCGTCAGTAGGTCACCACCGGAAGCCTTTTTTGGTTTTAGCCCTCTAAAGCGAATGTTTCAGCTCTGTCTTCGTCGCTGCGAGCCCATCATCCCGATGAGTTTCTTATCTTGTTTCTGCTTGTTGGCGAAAGATTCTGGATGTACCTCAGCTGTGCATTTTCTTCCCGTTGGTGAAGAGCCTGATCGAGTGATCGGGTTGCTTCCTTGAAGCGTTGCTTTGAAACTGATGATCTGCTGTTTTGCCAATCACGACGCGTGCGCCTCTTTTCTCGCACGAGCTGATCGATTTGCTGATTAGATTTGTAGTATTTTTGACGGTCTACTTCCTTCCAATGAGGAGTAGAGATTTTAGCTGCCGCAACAAGTACTTCTTCCAAAGCGCTCGTAGTGAAGTTAATGTTCGATTCCATGCTAAACTCCGGGGCGAGTTCTATATGGGCACTCAATACTTGTATTTAAGCCATTTCGTGTTTAGCGTCGTCAGGCTATTTCCGAATATTCTTATATTCTTATTTGAAGAACCGTTAGAAGCACAGGTGAGTGGTTTGATGATAAGTCCGAGACTGCTTTGGGACTTATTATGTCTGGGTGCTTGCGTTAGTCGGTTGGCCAGTATGTGGGACTTCTAGGGGAAACATAGTCCAGTTTATTTTTCACATTTATAATTGCATTGAACAATTTCCTTACTTTGGGAGTCACTAGACGTGATCCCCAGTGCGTTTTTTTGGCTTTGAGTCTCCTGCGGCTATAAAACGATGCCCAACTTAATTAAAGAAGTCCATAAATTGTCCTTCCGAGATTGAGAAACGAGGAGGGCGGTAAACGGCAGCGATTGAAAGGATTCCATTGCTTGACCAAATTTGTATCGATGTGGCCTGCAAGAAGTTTGTTGCAAGCCTTTTGTGAAAATGGTGTTTAATGCGTTCTTTTATTAGAACTCCGCAATGATATTCGTAGATTTTGCATAGATCATTTGGACTGTTGTGCTACGAGAAGATGTATTACCATATTTTGGTTTTGAACAAGAGTTTGAATGGTCGTTTTCATGAATGACATAAGCTCCATCATACTTTGTTGATTGGTAAGCACCATAGTTTCCGTTTTGCTATGTGGCTGTTCTGGGGCCTGTTGAGCGCTTTGTGAAACAAGCTGAATTGGATTTTCCATTTCAGATCGTAGAGAATCGGTTAGAAGAAGCCGTTGGTGGTGTTTAGAGGACCCAATGAGGACCTCGCAGCTTTGGCGAAGAAGGTGTCTGGCGTAGTTTTTGACGCAAGGTACACATTTTGTGGATTTTGATTGCACGTTGCGGTCGCTTGACGCATGCGACTCTTCAACTCCGTGTACTTGCCTCCGCAGTTTCCACATTTCTTCACGGTACTTTTCTTATTGTAGTGCAGTAAGCGGAGTTGTGGGCGTCCCTTTTACTACCATTTGTAGGCCCTTACTGCTTTTCAGCTGGTACATGTAATAGTTTTTCTGAGCAATGTCCAGATATTTGGACACGATTCGGTAGTGCTCTTCAGTCTTGGTTTGCACCTTTGTTTCATGGATGTTCCCTTTGATAAGCTGGACAACATAAACGCATTCTTGCTTTTCTCTCTGATATAGATTGGAGGGGGCTTGGGTTTTTTTGCGGTGCCTTGGGCTGGTTGGTTTTCCTCAACTTCCGCCAGTAGGGCAAATCTGTTACTAGTGGATCTGCCAGGTTCTTCGTCGATCTTCATGACGCGGTTAATTTTTGTTTTATTGCCTGCCGGATTACTCTGGGGGCTAAGCTTGCGGCTAATTTGGAGTAGCGATCCATTCCAGTCTGTGTGGCCGGGGCGCTTTGGCCATTTTCCGAAGTTGTTGTTCTTGTACTCGCTGTAGTCGTTGACGTCGCGGTACTTTGAATTGCAGTGGTTGTCGCTGTGGTTGCAGAAATTGTAGCACTGCTTATTGTTGGTGCGAAATAGCATGCGCTTACTTTGGATGTAACGATTCATTCCAGTCTGTGTGGCCGGGGCCGCTTCGCACTTTTCGAAGTTGTGTACACGCTATAGTCGTTGACGTCGCGGTGGTTGCAGTGGTTGCAGAAATTGTAGCACCAACTTGTTGTTGGTGCGAAATTTTTTTCCTATATTGGAGGGGGGGTCTTTCACTGCGAACTCCATGACGCGGGAGTCGGAGTGAGCAGAGCGGCTGAGCGAGACCGTGCCCTTTGGGTTTCCGCGATCACTAGAGCCGGGTTGCTCTTAATCGCCGATTTTTCCTCTTTTCCACTTTTCCGGTATCGTCGGTTGAAACGTAAGAGTAGAAGGCGTATCTTTGGTTAACTGAACTTCTACGCTCGTTCTTTAGATCTTTGCTCAATGAGCTCATTGCGAGCACTTATTTATTTAAAACAATGCACTATTTTTGGTTTAGCACATCACAACTGTTATAAAAAGCTTGTCAGTTGCTCTTAATAAATTATGGTTCAGCGTCTTTTCGCATATCTTTCGTTATCCAGTTTCGTTACAGGCATCTCAAAAACCTTGGCCAAGGTCAAAAGACATTATTATTGGAAAGGTATGACTCGAGATACTACTGAGTAGATACGAAAATGTCCAAAATGCCAAAAATTAAAAGTGACAAGAAAAATAAAAACTCTTTTAACAATAACTGATACGCCAATTCATGCTTTCGACAGGGTTATAACATAGTAGACACCATTGGTCCACTACCCAGGTCTGAAAATGGAAATGAATATGCAGTAACATTAATTTGTGATTTGACTAAATATCTAGTCGCGATTCCAATTCCAAACAAAAATGCTAACACATTATTCTAAAAAACGGTCCAATAAAGACGTTCATTACGGACATGGGAACAGAATACAAAAATATAATTTATTTATTTATATTTATATTTATAATATATTTCTATAATAAATGATTTGTGCAAGTATTTACAATGTATAACATAACTGCAACCCACCAATTGCACACCACCACCAGACAGTTGGAACAGTCGAAAGAAGTCACAGAACTTTTAATGAATACATACGTTCATATATATCGGTTGATAAAACTAATTGGAACATATGGATCCAATATTTCGTTTATTGTTTCAACACAACACCATCCATGGCACATGACTATTGTCCATATGAACTTGTTTTCGGTGAAAAAAGGCAGTTTACTAAAACATTTTAATAGCACAGATAACATAGAACTTTGAACCTTATATTATGGATCATCCATATGCTAAAGAAATTAAATATAAGTTATAAATAGCTAAATAATAAATAAAACAAGAAAGGAAAGCTAACTTCGGGCGGAGCCGAAGTTGATATGCCCTTGCAGTTAAAACCAGTTATATATCGCAAACATCGGATATAATTGGCCGATCCTTATGAGAATATGATAATATAACCCAATTTATTGTAATATAAAGTCTAAAAAAAGTCCCAAATTTCTATCTTCAAAAGTACCAAAGTTGATATTTCTACCAAATACCATTTCCGACCGTTCAGTTATATGGCAGCTATAAGATATAGTCAGCCGATCGTTATGAAATTTGGTAGGTCGGATCAACTGACCAAAAATATAATCTGTTCCAGCTTTCTATCTTCAAAAACACGAAAGTTGGGTCATTTCCGATCGTTCAGTTATATGGCAGCTATAGGATATAGTCGGCCGATCCTTATGAAATTTGGCATGTCGTAATGTTTTGCCAAAAATAGCTCTCATGTCAAATATAAACTCTCTAACTCCAAAAACACCAAAGTTATACCATTTCCGATCAATCAGTTATATGGCAGCTATAGGAAATAGTTGGCCGATCCCGGCCGTTCCGACTTATAGACTGCGTGCAAAGGAAAGAAGGGTGGGTGCAAAGTTTCACGTCGATAGCTTTAAAACTGAGAGACTAGTTCGCGTAGAAACAGACAGACGGACAGACGAACAGACGGACATGCTCATATCAACTGAGGAGGTGATCCTGATCAAGATTATATATACTTTATAGGGTCGCAGATGTCTCCTTCACTGCGTTGCACACTTTTGGACAAAATTATAATACCCTCTGCAAGGGTATAAAAAGATAAAATTGTGTTAGAAGAAAATAAGAAAAGTAATAAAGAATTATATGATGAAAAAATAAGAAACGTAAATATATCGGTAGGAGACAACGTCCTACTTAAGAATCAACAGGTCCTACTTAAGAATCACTTCCTTCTCTTTCTTTCAAGCGAACGGTCGTGTTTTTTTTGTGCGCACTGCGTTTATGACAAATATTGGTAAACCGGTGTTTACATACTTTGTGAAGTAAATCTTGTGAATATTAACATTCTTAAGATTATCGCCGTATCGCTTCGCGACTGCTGTGGTATATTTGGAGTCGAATTAATAATTTGTCAAAATTCTATTCCAAGCATAGCTCAGCTCTGCTTCTTCCCCGGCTTATCTATATCTCTGCATTTCTCTTTTGCACTCTTTCAAAGCTCCCGCTTCGGCTTCTTGTTTGGCACAGTGGTTCAAGGTATTGTGTTGTTTACCTTTTTAAATATTAATTTTTGTTTTATTAAATAATTAAAAAAAAATAAATAAATAAAATGGAATTTAAACTGGTCTGTGCCATTAAGTCTTGTAACAAGACAATTTCCTCATCCCAGCCTGCCATCCATTGCCAAGTGTGCCGGTTTCACTGCATCAGTTTCGGATGCCATTTCCCGTAGGTCTGGGATACATTATTGTTGTGAAAATTGTCGTGCTGTGCAAATCGAAATGAGGTCGTTCATGAGACAGACCAAAAATGGATTTAAAGAGCTGATCACTGGTTTTCGTAGAATCAATGACCAGCTCTGTGCGCTTGACACTCAATTTAGTGGCCTTCAGCTGCTAAATGAGTCCACTAAGCGTAAGAAATCCGCTGTTTCTGATCCGCCTCAGCCTGCTCAGCCGACATTAATGCAGCCGCTTATATCTCTGGCCACCACAATGGATAGAACTGAGAAAAATTCGTCAGAATTTCTCAGGGATAATGAGCAATTGTCTGATATGTCCGCCATGGCATCCCTTCAAGTGATGCCACAAGTCCTAGGGAACGAAACCCCCATTAGAGTCACCCAAAAGGGTATTCCACAGTCCGGACCACCGGCACCGACTGATGCTGCAGTTCTTGTACCTGCGACACCAAAACCCTTACAGGTGATTCCTCCATCGAAACATATATTTGTTTCTCGGCTTGCCCCTGATACTTCAGAGATTGATATCTCGGCTTATATCAAAGCCAAAACTAAAGCCGATATAAAGGTGGAGGACATACAACAATTTAAATATAATTATACAAGGCGCACGTCTTCTTTCAAGATTCGTGTGCCCGCGCTGATGTTCAAGACGATTTGTTCTCCCAGTTTTTGGCCAGAGAATCTTTTCGTCCAAGAACATCAGCCTAGTTCCGTGAAAAAAAAAGTTAATAAACCAGTGGGAGTGAGACTTCCCAATATCGGAACCACTAACCAACACTCCACCTTTTCTTTGGCCACTAACCCAAAAAATTAGTTTCCTCACTAACTCTTACCTATCAGAATACTAGGGGGCTACGTAGCAAACTCCCCAAGCTATATTCTGATAGTTCTTTCTTTGCATCCCATATAATAGCATTTACAGAAACTTGGTTAAATCCGGAGATCTTTAGCTCCGAAGTTTTTCCAAGTACCACTAAGTGGTAAGTACACCACTTTTAGACGGGATCGATCTCAGCGAAGAGGAGGTGGAGTCCTCATTTCGGTAGACTCTACTTTTGCTTCTGAAGAGGTGAAATCCCAAGAGTTTGGTGATATAGAATTTATTTGCGTTAAAATCACTATGTCCGTGAAAGCTTTATACATTACATGTTCATATATACCTCCTATGTCTAACCGCCCACATATTGGCAGCATTTGTCCGCTATTCGATACGTCTCTAATCTTATGACGGATCGTGACCAACTCGTAACGGTGGTCGACTTTAATATCCCAGAATTAAAGTGGTCCAACGTCGATAACTCACCATCTTTGTCACTTATAACTTACAAGGACTTCACCGCGGGCATGTTTGACATGTCCCTAGGTCAGATCAATCATGTTAGAAATTCGCTAGGTCGGCTCTTAGACTTATGTTTTGTATCTGATCCTGATGGTAGCGCTCTCTCCAGAGCTTTTCCCCTTTCAACCCCAGAGGATCCATATCACCCCACGCTGGAGGTCTCAATCGAAACCACTCCTGGTATCGATCAGATCAGTCCCCGAGCATGGTAAATAAGATTCGCTGTTTCCGTAAAGCTGATTTTCAGAAACTTAATAGCCTTATCCATACATTTGACTGGTCTGATATTCTGGAGTGCACTGATCTTAACGTCACTTTAGAAAAATTTTATTTTACTTTAAATAAATTTTTTGACTCATGTGTGCCTTGGAAATGTCCGTCCGCTTCAACAAATCCTCCTTGGTTTACAAGGTGCCTTACTAACTTAAAAAATAAAAAAAATAAGCTTTTACTTAAATATAAAAAAACCTGCAGTAGTGTTGATTTCTCAAGATACCTACTAGCTCGGTCGAATTTTACCGTGCATAACGCTGAATGTTATAGGAATTATATTGACCGCTGCCGGATTCAATTTACTCAGGATCCAAAGCAGTTTTATAATTTTGTAAACACTAAGCGTAAACACGTATCTTTTTCACCTCTGCTTACGTTTGAAAACTCCTCTGCGACTTCGGATCAGGCCATTGCCGATCTATTCGCAGAATTTTTTCAAACAACTTATTCTCCTCCTAAATTGACTGATCAGCCTTACGCATATAACATTCAAGCAGCAAATCTTATTTTCTGTCCGTTTTTTTCTGAGAACAACTTATTATCTGGTCTTTTAAGGGTAAAACCCATTTATTCGCCAGGCCCCGACGGAGTACCAGGCTGTGTCCTAAAATACTGCGCCAGGGCTCTGTGCAAACCTCTTCTAAGACTTTTCAACTTATCTTTGGAAACCTCGATTTTTCCCCTTAAGTGGAAGGAATCATTTATAATTCCCCTACATAAAAAAGGGAAAAAGTCTGAGGCTGCCAACTACAGAGGCATCTTTAAGTTGTCGGCAATTCCAAAGTTATTTGAAAAATTAATTACCCCTCATTTGCAACACCTTTGCTCTTTGATTATCACTCCTTGTCAGCATGGCTTTATTAAGCGTCGCTCCACCACCACAAACTTATTGGAGTTGACATCCTTTGTCATAGATGGCTTTTGTAAGGGATATCAAACCGATGTAATTTACACAGACTTCAGCAAAGCATTTGATTCAGTTAATCATTCACTCTTGTTGAGTAAACTGAATATGCTGGGTTTTCCTAAAGACCTCTTAACGTGGATCTCCAGCTACCTAGATGGAAGGACACAAAGAGTCTTATTTAAAAACATACAGTCCCGTCTGGTCCGTGCTACATCCGGCGTCCCTCAAGAAGTCATCTTGGCCCGTTATTATTTACGCTTTTTATAAACGACTTGCCTCCTGCTTTAACGAACTCTCTAGTTCTTATGTATGCAGATGATGTAAAGCTTTGTCTTCAGTACAAATCCATCTCTGCCCAATGCAGTCTTCAGTCTGACCTTGATAACTTTCAAAAATGGTGTTTGGTTAATGATCTAATACTTAATGGATCAAAATGCAAGCATATGTCTTTTTATCGTTCTTGCCCTCTGCAAGCTACGTATTCCATTAATGGGATTGCCTTAGAAGAAATTAACCCAGGTTAATGATCTCGGCATCCTATTAGACATAAAACTTAAATTTGCCGACCATATTTCCTTAATGGTTAATAAGGCTTAAGGAATCCTTGGTTTTATTAAAAGGTGGTCATAAGAATTTAATGACCCCTATATAACCAAAACTTTATTCATTTCTTTGGTCCATCCTATACTGGAGTACGGTTCATGTGTCTGGAGTCCCCAATATGGAGTACATAAGGACCGCATAGAATCCGTACAAAAGAACTTTTTAATATTTGCACTTAGAGGTCTATACTGGGATGCAAATCTTCAGCTTCCATCCTACAGTAGCAGACATTAACTTGCTAATAAACTTACCTAGCTTAACAAATCGTAGGACAATGCTCGGTGTAGTTTTTCTACATAACCTGATTAACGGGGATAGATAGCCAGCATTTACTAACACGCTTGAATTTCAACATTCCTAATAGAAGGACTCGAAACTTTAGTCCTCTGTTCCTTAGCCGTTGTAGTTCGACATATGCACTGAATTACCCTTTTAGGGTATTATGTTCGAACTACAATGGTCTCTACTCTATTACATCTCTTTCCTGTCCCTCTAATTTAAAATATAGAATTTTAAATTTCCTTACTAACTCCTCTTATCTTAACAAATTTCAATTAGCTTAATTTGTACTAAAAAATCGTTTCTCGAGCGCCCCTCGGTCGTCTGGGCCTCTAAGCTTTATGATGAATACAGGAATGCTAGCTGATGCTCTTATTGATGCACAAGCCATTTCCAAATTCTGAAAGACCGCGAAAAAACAAAAGAAAAAAAAGAAAAAAACAGGACATGAGTTAAATCCAACTTATTTAGGACCGTACACAGTAGGAAAGTTAGAAGATAACGATAATATAATAATTAGGGATACTAAAAAGAAAAAAACAAAAAATACATATGTAAGGATAGATTATAATTTATAATAATTTAATTTAAAACTCTTATATAACCAAAACAGTACAAAACAATAAAAAGAAAAATGGGATAAGAAAATAAGAAATGGGAGAAAATGGGAAAATGGGATTAAGCAATTCAAAATGAAAGAAAAATTGTTTTCCTTTATAAAAAAAAAGGAACAACGTTTAAAACAAAATACTAACAAATATATTTTTATACCCTTGCAGAGGGTATTTTAATTTTGTCCAAAAGTGTGCAACGCAGTGAAGGAGACATCTCCGACCCTATAAAGTATATATATTCTTGATCAGGATGACCTCCTGAGTTGATATGAGCATGTCCGTCTGCCTGTCTTTCTGTTTCTACGGATTCTATTTTTGGTAGTTAATCCGACCTACGAAATTTCAGAAGAATCGGCCGACTATATCCTATAGCTGCCATATAACCGAACGATCGGAAATGACCCAACTTTCGTGTTTTTGAAGAAAGAGAGCTGGAACTTAGTACAGATTTTTGGTCAGTTTATCCGACCTACCAAATTTCATAACGATCGGTCTATTTTATCTCATAGCTGCGATATAACTGAACGATCGGAAATGGTATTTAGTTAAAATACCGACCTTGGTATTGTCTGTCCGTCTGTCTGTCCGTTTCTACGCGAACTAGTCTCTCAGTTTTGAAGCTATCGTCTTGAAACTTTGCACACACCCTTCTTTCCTTTGCACGCAGTATATAAGCCGGAACGGCCGGGATCGGCCGACTATATCCTATAGCTGCCATATAACTGATTGATCGGAAATGGTATAACTTCGGTGTTTTTAGAGTTTGAGAGTTCAAATTTTACATGAGAGCTATTTTTGGCAAAATAATACGACATGCCAAATTTCATAAGGATCGGCCGACTATATCTTATAGCTGCCATATAACTGAACGATCGGAAATGACCCAACTTTCGTGCTTTTGAAGATAGAAAGCTGGAATTTGGTACAGATTATATTTTTGGTCAGTTAATCCGACCTTGGAAATTTCATTAGGATCGGCCAACTATATCCTATAGCTGCCATATAACTGAACGGTCGGAAATGGTATTTGGTAGAAATATCAACTTTCTTATTTTTGAAGATAGAAGCTTGGGACTTGTTTTAGATTTCTTATTTTAGTTAATTGGTTTTATTATGATATGTTCATAAGGATCGGCCAACTATATCCGATGTTTGCGATATATATCCGGTTTTAACTGCAAGGGTATATAAACTTCGGCTCCGCCCGAAGTTAGCTTTCCTTTCTTGTTTAGATTTTTTATTGTAATTAATTGGTTTTATTATGATGTAATCATAAGGATCGGCCAACTATATCCGATGTTTGCGATATATATCCGGTTTTAGCTGCAAGGGTTTATCAACTTCGGCTCCGCCCAAAGTTAGCTTTGCTTTCTTGTTTTAAATACACATAGTTTTAAACATATACATTTACACATACATATTAACAAAAATCCCTTCAGTACCATACCTCAAGGATTACTCAAGAAATCGTCTAGGTACTAGCACTAACCATACAGCATATAGACAACCCATTTCATACAACGAAAATGGACGCGAAAATTTCTTGCGACAGGCCCCAGCAGGCCCCAGAGCGGATTTCTTACGCTCTCTTACGCTCATCGTTCGTTCATCTTACGCTCATTCTCGCATTAAATGTTTTCTGTTTCTCAGTCTCTAAACGGAGCGCGATGAACAAGGTTGGCCTGCGCTTCGGTTGATCTTTGTATGTATGCGTGTCACACATTCACATACACGGGTGTATGTGTGCGTGCGATTTCGTTTCGAAGCCAGCGCACAAAATTTGGATTTTTCTTACTTTTCAGGCTTGCTACCCTAACAAAATTCGGGTATTCGTATTTGATGAAATGACAAAAGAAATTATATTATTTTTTTTATTATTTCAGCATACGCTTTTAATTTATTTAAGAATAAGATTAAGTGTTAGTAGTAAAATTTTTTCTGTATATATATTTTTACGAATCATTAAAAATTAATATACTGAGAAAGTGTCAGAGTATATTTCAGTCGGAGTCACTTAAAACGCCGATTGCTTTTAAGTTTTTGTTGTTCTGCAAGAGGTATCAGAAAACCAATGTAAATATATAAATATATGTATATAAGTTAACTGAAGTTAACCAAGCAACGGCAATGTCCGATTACTTAAGAGCTCGCTCTGGCCAAACTGCTGACATAGCGTCTGGCCGGAAGCCCATGCATAGCGGCAAGCACTGCACATTTGCGTGGCCGCTATGAAATACTTTTTGTTAGCTTTAAGTTTCAGTTTGTGTCAGAGTCTCATACAATAAAGAGCATAAAACCAATCTCCGGCACTGCCGTTAATTTGTAAATTCATTTGTTGAATTGGTCACCGCGCCTCAAGGGCCGTGACAACGGGGCAAGTGCTCCCATCATAACTCCTGTTACAGGAAGGATCCCCCCCGGCAACCGCCAGGGAACTCAACCACTGCCTATAAGGAGTGGCAACACCCCCCCTGCAACCGCAAGGGGAAATCATCTCACAAATATCTCCGGCGTCTGCAGCATCATCGACTGCAGCGAGGGATAACTAACTACCATTATATTAACTACCAATCAATTTATATTTACTGGCGCCCATCGTAAAAGAACCATGTAAGTGAGCACTTTTATTTACACCATTTTTCTATGTCTGCATGAATTTTTTTTTTTGTGTGCATAAAAAAAAAAAAAAAGAAAGAAGGGCAAGAATAGTAAAATATTGTGCCTTACGCTAACAAAAAAAACTGCAGCCCCATAAAATTAAAAAAAAAAAAAAAAAAATTTTTTAAATAATCCTTATTAGTTGGCTGACGGTTTGGCATTAACATTGTTTACCTATTATAAAATATCTAAACCAATTATTGTCCCAATATTGTTTGCATTTCTATTTTTGTGAATAAATAAATGAATATTTCTACATAACATAAAAAGTGCGGAATAAAAATTCCTAACCAAAACCAAAAAATCGCTGGCAAAAAATTTTAAATTTCAATCGGAAATAATTCATATAATCGCGTGTATTTAATTCAGCTTTTATATGTCTTTTTTGTTCTTGGTATCAGCCGCGCAGTTTTGGTTATTTATTTTTCTTTTCCGTTTTGTTTCCCCACTCCACTTTCGAGAACACGATACGGCCGCGCATGCAGTGTGGCACTTTGTTGTTTTTGTTGTTTTTTTTTCTCTGTTTGCATAAGCGGCGGCTCAGTCCCCGCGCACCCCTCGCCTTACCGCTACTTGACACAGTAGTAGCGCGACTTGACGAGCCCGCACACATAACTGAAGCGGTAGCTCAGCCACCGCGGCCCCTTCACCATTCCAATCGCCTCCATCGGCACATAATTCATACATAAATATTTTTTCTTTCGGGCGACTTTATAGCCGCAGCTCCACATGAGCAATCCGTTTCAACAATATAGAAACATAAGACAACTCTCTAGCGATTCTGAGTCGGAGACCGAAGGGCCGGCCAGATCTTCCACCCCTAAAAGCGTTAACGCTAGCGCTCCCATACTCGCGAACATGGCTTTCAGCATGGAACAGATGACGGCCACCATACAGGCGGCCGTTCAACATGCTGTTCAAGAAGCCAATATCGAACACCAGCGCAGAGAAAACGAAATGCGCCTGGCTATACACCGTCTGACCGAACTGGTCAACGAAAGACAAATCGCTCCCGCCCAAGCGGAGGCTCCCCAAATAAAAAAATATGAGCCTATAGAAATTAGGAACGACATTAAGTGTGACGAGCCACTAGACGCCGTCAAGTCCCTCCCTGAATTTTCGGGAGCACAGGAAGCATACGTCTCCTGGAGACAAGCGGCAGTAGCCGCATATTACATTTTCAGAAATTACGAACATAGCTCGCGTCATTATCAGGCGGTTATTATTATTAGGAATAAAATAAGGGGCCCTGCCGATGCCGTACTGTCTTCGTTTGGCACTGTACTAAATTTCGACGCGATTATAAATCGACTCGATTTTACGTACAATGATAAGCGGCAGATACACGTTATCGAGCAGGAAATGGGCACTCTTAGGCAGGGAAACATGACCCTTCTCCAATACTATGACGAGGTCGAGAAAAAACTCACCTTGCTCACCAACAAAGCTACCATGTCGTACGAAGCCTCGGCGGCAAAAGTTTTGTGTGACAAATTCCGGGATGACGCACTCCGAGTATTTATCTCGGGGCTTAAGCGCAGCCTCACGGATGTCCTCTTCTCGGCAAAACCGAAAGATATGCCTTCAGCTCTCGCTTTGGCACAAGAAGTGGAATCCAACCACGAAAGATACTCCTTCGCGGCTTCTTTTGCCAAAAGCCAAGAGGATAAAGATAGGAAACAGCACCCGAAAGCGCAAGAGTACCGACAGGCCTCTGCGCAGACAAATGCACAAACAAATGCGGGAAAAAATCCGTACTACGTCAAACAACACAAGGCGCAAGTACACTCCGCCCCACAAGGTGGAGGCGCTCCTGAACCCATGGACATCGACCCATCGCTGTCCAAAATGCTTAGGCCATCCCAGGCCCCGGCGTACCAAAACAGGAAGCCGGCTGAGTCCGATCGGTCTGCCCCACACAAAAGGCAGAGGGTCAATCACGTCGCGCAGGGCGCGAGCGAAACCGGGAATAAATATACCGCCGCAGCTTCAAGCGCGGCCCAGGAAATTGACGACGACGCCATTAATGAGTACGATTCGGACGTCATAAATTTTTTAGGGGAAAGTCCCTGCTACCCGTCATCAGACGAAGAGTAGCAGACGTAGAAATGAAGCTTTTAATAGACACGGGCGCGTCAAAAAATTTCATCCGTCCATACGAAGGATTGAAAGGCGTCCGCCCAGTAGATTCGCCATTCTCGATACATTCGATACATGGCGTCACCACAATAACAAAAAAATGCTTTGTTTCCATGTTTAACTTGAAGGCTACGTTCTTCATCCTACCAGATTTGTCCTCCTTTGATGCCATCATCGGACTTGACCTGCTAAAACAAGCAGGGGCATCACTTAACCTAGCTTCCGGGCACCTCAGATGGGGCACCGAGACGGAAAAGCTAGAGTTCCAGTCATGTCCCAATGTAAATTTCACTGAGGTGGACTGCTCTAGCGCACCACCTTTGGTCAGAAGAGCATTTTCAAAAATGCTAAGCGACAGGAAAAACGCCTTCGCAAGCCCAAATGAGGCGTTACCTTACAACACGTCTGTGGTAGCCACCATCAGGACAGTTGATGAGGAGCCCATTTATGCCAGACCCTATCCGTATCCGATGGGAGCGGCAGATTTCGTCAATGACGAAATCCAAGACCTTCTAAAAAACGGCATAATCCAGAAGTCGAGATCCCCCTACAATAACCCAATATGGGTAGTAGACAAAAAGGGCACCGACGAAGCTGGAAACCGTAAAATGCGGCTAGTATTAGACTTTCGAAAATTGAACGAGAGGACAATACCGGATCGCTACCCTATGCCAATTATCCCTATGATACTAGGGAATTTAGGCAAAGCCAAATACTTTACAACGCTCGATTTAAAGTCCGGCTACCACCAAATTATTCTGGCAGAACGTGACCGTGAGAAAACTTCCTTTTCCGTAAACGGGGGAAAATACGAGTTCCGTCGACTGCCATTCGGGTTAAGAAATGCTGCCAGCATCTTCCAAAGAACCATCGACGACGTACTGCGAGAACAGATTGGCAAATTTTGCTACGTCTATGTCGATGATGTCATCGTCTTCTCAGAGGACGAAAACGCCCACATACAACACGTGGACTGGGTTCTAAAGAGCCTACACGACGCTAACATGAGAGTGTCGGCGGAAAAATCGGTCTTCTTCAAAAAAAGCGTAAAATTTTTGGGGTTTGTAGTCACCAACGAGGGGACCACGACAGACCCAGAAAAGGTCAGGGCCATTAAAGAATTCCCTGAGCCCAAAAACGTTTTCGAAGTAAGATCGTTCATGGGCTTGGCTGGCTATTATAGATGCTTTATTAAAGATTTTGCATCAATAGCTTAGCCCATTTCGAGCATTATAAAAGGGGAGCTCGGAAATGTCAGCAGACACAGATCCAGAAGCATCCAGGTACAATTTACCGAGCAGCAACAGCAAGCTTTTGAAAAGCTACGTAGCATCCTGGCCTCTGAGGATGTCATTCTCAGATACCCCGACTATAAAAAGGCGTTTGATCTAACGACAGATGCCTCAGCATATGGCATTGGCGCGGTGCTTTCACAAGAGGGACGCCCCATCACTATGATCTCTAGGACCTTAAAGGACAGAGAAGTTAACTACGCTACCAACGAAAGGGAGCTGTTAGCTATAATTTGGGCGCTAGAGAACCTGCGCCACTACCTTTATGGGGTCAAAGATTTAAACATCTACACTGACCACCAAGCGCTATCCTACGCGGTATCGGATTCCAATCCGAATACAAAAATTAAAAGATGGAAAGAACGCATCGATGAGTGTGGTGCCAAAGTCCATTACATGCCTGGCAAGACCAACCTAGTTGCAGATGCCCTCTCGAGGCAACAACTCAACGTTGTAGAAGAAGAGGAGGCATTCTCAAGCGCGGCCACAATTCACAGTGAGCTGTCGCTTACCCACACAATTCAATCCACGGACAAGCCCCTCAATTGCTTTCAAAACCAGATAATTCTGGAGGAAGCACGCTCTCCGTCAAAGCGGAACTTCGTTCTCTTTGGAAACAAGAGACGGCATATTATTGACTTCACTCACGAGGAGTCATTGCTGGAGGAGCTCGCATCCATAATAGTTCCTAAAGGTCTAAACGCCATTCATTGCGATCTGCATACGCTCGCAGTGATACAGGACAAACTAATCCGACAATTCCCTGCCACCAGATTCTGGCACTGCAAAAACCGAGTAACGGACATTTTTGCAGTTGATGAAAGACGGGAAATTCTTACTGTCGAACACAACAGAGCTCACAGATCTGCCCAAGAAAACGTGAAGCAGGTACTCTCCGAGTACTACTTCCCGAAAATGGCCAAGCTAGCGAACGAAATAGTCATTTCGTGCAAGACTTGCGCCAAGGCAAAATACGACAGGCATCCGAAAAAACAAGAGCTTGGCGAAACCCCAATCCCATCTCAAGTAGGAGAAATGCTGCACATAGACATCTTCTCCACGGATAAAAAATATTTCCTTACGTGCATCGACAAATTCTCGAAATTTGCCGTAGTCCAACCAATTCCCTCTAGGACCATAGAGGATCTCAAACCAGCATTACTACAGCTGATGAATATTTTCCCTAAGGCCAAGGTCGTATATTGCGACAACGAACCATCGTTGAACTCGCACACCATCGTGACCATGCTGGAAAACCATTTCGGCGTTAGCATCTCAAATGCTCCGCCCCTACACAGTGTCTCCAATGGACAAGTGGAGCGTTTCCACAGCACTCTGGTAGAGCTGGCTAGATGTCTTAAAATCGATAAAGGCATCAGCGATACCGTAGAGCTGATACTTCTGGCCACTGCCAGATATAACAAGTCCATCCACTCGGTCATCGACAAGAGACCGGCTGACGTGGTTCAGGCACAATCAGGTGAGCCACAATATGAAATTCAAGATAAAATTAAACTCGCCCAAGACAAGCTCCGGGACAGAGAAAACGCTTCCCGCCAAAATAGAGTGTTCGAGGTTGGCGAGAAAGTCCTAGTGAAGTCTAACAGGCGCCTAGGTAACAAACTCTCACCATTATGTGAAGAGAAAACCGTTGAAGCGGACATGGGGACCACAGTCCTCATTAAGGGGAGGGTGGTCCACAAAGACAACCTTAGGTAGGCCGAGCGCGACCATGTTATCGCCCGCCTGATAATCAAACTTTTCTTTATCTTTTTTCTAGCCACTAGGCATAAGTTTGCACCCTTTATTATTTTAATCATGCTTTGGTGGTGGGCTACCCAACTTCAACAAAATTCATAACACATCAAAATTACAGGTTTTCAACCATATCCCTGATTCTCCTTTTGGCCACAACTTCGGCACGCGTCACGGACTATTCCAAAGCCAAATATATCCCCATCGTTGATGGGCGAATCCTGATATGGGAGGAATTTGCCTTTATAAAGCACTCGGCAAATCTCTCGGAATATAGGCGCGTCATCGAAGAAACTAATGGGATGACCGTCATGTTCCCGCAATCCCACATGCAGAAACTCTTGGTTGTTGACGTCGCCCACTTACGCGACATGCTCGACTCTTTGAGCGTCCATCATAGAGTGGCAAGAAGTTTAGACTTCTTAGGGACTGCGCTAAAGGTGGTGGCAGGAACGCCGGACGCAGAAGATTTTGAAAAAATTAAATTTAATCAATTCCAATTAACAAATGCAAACAATAGGCAGATTAATATTAACAACAAAGCACAAATTCAAATCAATAAAATTTCCGCTACCGTCAACCAACTTCTGAGGTCAACAAAAAAGTCCCAAATTGATACTGGGCACCTATTCGAGATGCTTTTAACTCGAAATAGGATGATAGCAATGGAGCTGCAGGGTTTGATGCTAGCAGTGGCACTTGCCAAAGTTAATATTGTTAGCCCCAGCATACTAGATCATGCAGACCTGGAAGGTGTGTGGATGGAAGAGCCCACCGAGACCGCGATTAGGGATGTTTTGTCCGTATCGTCCGTTAAGATCTTACAGTCCGATAACATATTACATTTTATTATTAAGTTTCCAAAGATAAAGTCGGCCTGCAGCAAGATTACCGTTTTCCCAGTGTCACATCACGACACCATGCTCAGGCTGGAGGATAACGTCATTGCCGAATGCAACAGTGAGATCCACACCGTGGAAAAGTGCTCCCCGACATCAGGAGCTACATTTTGCCGATTGGCTCGCAGAAGATCATGCGCCCAAGAGCTTCACGCTGGAGGCACGGCGCATTGCGAGATCCAGCAAAGCGAATTACATCCCATCACTTATGTTGATGAAGGAATAGTAATTGTGAATGATCGCTCGGCTCACGTGTGTGTGGACAATGGCACCTGTGCCCATATAAAAGGCACATATCTCATCACGTTTGAAAAGAGTGCCATGGTCAACGAAACCCGATTGGTCAATCATGACACGGCCCAGAAGAGGGCTCCAGGAGTGGCCAGCTCACCCTCCCTGAACATCACCATGGAACGTGACATTCTTAGCCTTCCATACCTTCACCGGCTGAGTGAACGTAATCTGGAGCACATCAAAGAGTTCGGGAAGGAAATTAATCACCAGCGACAACATCAGTTGGTGTTCATAGCGGGAGCAATATGCTGCGCTCTAATTTGCATCGGCTTGACCTATCGGCGAGTCACTCAGGCCCGAAAAACCGCGGCCCAGCTGAAGGAGATGATTGCCCAAATAGGGTCGGCCGAGGGCGGCCTCATTCCTGAGGGGGGGGGGTAGTTAACTGAAGTTAACCAAGCAACGGCAATGTCCGATTACTTAAGAGCTCGCTCTGGCCAAACTGCTGACATAGCGTCTGGCCGGAAGCCCATGCATAGCGGCAAGCACTGCACATTTGCGTGGCCGCTATGAAATACTTTTTGTTAGCTTTAAGTTTCAGTTTGTGTCAGAGTCTCATACAATAAAGAGCATAAAACCAATCTCCGGCACTGCCGTTAATTTGTAAATTCATTTGTTGAATTGGTCACCGCGCCTCAAGGGCCGTGACAACGGGGCAAGTGCTCCCATCATAACTCCTGTTACAGGAAGGATCCCCCCCGGCAACCGCCAGGGAACTCAACCACTGCCTATAAGGAGTGGCAACACCCCCCCTGCAACCGCAAGGGGAAATCATCTCACAAATATCTCCGGCGTCTGCAGCATCATCGACTGCAGCGAGGGATAACTAACTACCATTATATTAACTACCAATCAATTTATATTTACTTATATATCTGTAACAAATTCGAGCGGCGACTTTTTGAAAGTTCCAAAATATATAAGGAAATTATTAAATTAACGACAATAATTTAATTAAATCTCACAAAAATAAATTAAATTGCATTAAAAATGTTACCACCTCCAAGCATTCAGCTAATTACGAGGATCTATAATAGATGCTTGGAGATAGGGTACTTCCCGTCCACATAGAAACGTGCCCAGGTAACTATGATACCTAAGCCCGGGAAACCCGAAGCAAACCTTTCGTCCTACCGACCAATAAGTTTGTTACCAACGCTCTCCAAAATACTTGAACGAGTGTTTTTAAGCAGAGCACTGCCAGTATTTGACGAGGCTGGACTGATCCCTGACCACCAGTTTGGCTTCAGGCGGCGACACGGTACGCCAGAGCAGTGCCATCGGGTAGTGCAGTGCATCCTGGACGCGTTTGAAACCAAGAAGTACTGCATGGCCGTCATGCTGGACGTGAAGCAGGCGTTTGACCGAGTCTGGCATCCCGGTCTTCTATATAAATTAAAGACTGGCCTACCCCGACCATACTTCCAGTTCCTAAAGTCGTTCTTGGAAGACCGTAAATTTGCTGTTAGATGTGGCGAGGCCATCTCCGGTATTAGAGAAGCTCACGCTGGTGTACCCCAAGGCAGCGTTCTTGGCCCGTTGATGTACAATGCTTACACGGCCGACCTCCCTGTTCTTCAGAGGCCTGACCTGCTCGCAGCAACCTATGCAGACGACACCGCCTTCCTTACCACCGCCGATAGCGCATTGGGGGCAGCCGATACGATGCAATTGCAGCTTGACTTGCTCAGCGACTGGCAAAAGCGATGGAACATTGCCGTCAATAATGAGAAGTCCACTGCCTCCACATTTTCTCTCTGCAAAGGCAACTGCCCTCCAGTTAACCTTAACGGCTCTCCAATCCCACAGGTAGACAATCCCAGGTACCTGTGATTCACCCTAGACAGGAGGCTCACCTGGAAGCCCCATCTGATTAAGAAGAGGAAACAGGCTAATCAAAGACTTCGATCCTTCTACTGGCTTATGGATAGGAGATCGAAGCTGAGAACTTCCACTAAACTCCTCATCTACAAGGCAATAATACGCCCTATCTGGACGTACGGCATACAGCTCTGGGGAACTGCGAGCAAGACGAATGTCCGAACTATGCAAGCTTTTGAAAATAGAGCCCTTCGAATCGCCACTGGGGCCCACGTCTATCATGACAATCGCTCCATCCACGAGGTTCTCAATTTCCCTTGGGTCAAGGACGAGATACAAAGAAGCAGCGCACGTTACATGCAGAGGCTTCATAATCACCCGAACCGGTTGGCCAGCTCCCTGCTGGACAGCAGCGAGCAACCCAGAAGACTTAAAAGGACACACCCGCTGGACCTCCCCTTACTACTCTAATTTTTTTTTTCTACCATATTAATATTTAAAAATATCTATACGTGAAGTTTACGTGATAAAATTTAATGGTTGTCCCTAATGGACAGTTTTAAATAAACATTACCCTGCTATTACAAAATAAAAAAAAAAAAAAAACAAACTCTCACAATAACCCAAATTAATAACAAGTGCCTGAAAAATTGTAAACAAAAAAGGTAAACAATTCCATCAGCTGTTTTCGTGTCTTCACCCTCCCCTAAAAATCATTCCATCGTTAGAGTAGGCATGCACAAGCCTCTTGCAGAACAACAAAAACTTAAAAGCAATCGGCGTTTTAAGTGACTCCGACTGAAATATACTCTGACACTTTCTCAGTATATTAATTTTTAATGATTCGTAAAAATATATATACAGAAAACATTTTACTACTAACACTTAATCTTATTCTTAAATAAATTAAAAGCGTATGCTGAAATAATAAAAAAAATAATATAATTTCTTTTGTCATTTCATCAAATACGAATACCCGAATTTTGTTAGGGTAGCAAGCCTGAAAAGTAAGAAAAATCCAAATTTTGTGCGCTGGCTTCGAAATGAAATCGCACGCACACATACACCCGTGTATGTGAATGTGTGACACGCATACATACAAAGATCAACCGAAGCGCAGGCCAACCTTCTTCATCGCGCTCCGTTTAGAGACTGAGAAACAGAAAACATTTAATGCGAGAATGAGCGTAAGATGAACGAACGATGACCGTAAGAGAGCGTAAGAAATCCGCTCTGGGGCCTGCTGGGGCCTGTCGCAAGAAATTTTCGCGTCCATTTTCGTTGTATGAAATGGGTTGTCTATATGCTGTATGGTTAGTGCTAGTACCTAGACGATTCCTTGAGTAATCCTTGAGGTATGGTACTGAAGGGATTTTTGTTAATATGTATGTGTAAATGTATATGTTTAAAACTATGTGTATTTAAAACAAGAAAGCAAAGCTAACTTTGGGCGGAGCCGAAGTTGATAAACCCTTGCAGCTAAAAGCGGATATATATCGCAAACATCGGATATAGTTGGCCGATCCTTATGATTACATCATAATAAAACCAATTAATTACAATAAAAAATCTAAACAAGAAAGGAAAGCTAACTTCGGGCGGAGCCGAAGTTTATATACCCTTGCAGTTAAAACCGGATATATATCGCAAACATCGGATATAGTTGGCCGATCCTTATGAACATATCATTATAAAACCAATTAACTAAAATAAAAAATCTAAAACAAGTCCCAAGCTTCTATCTTCAAAAATAGGAAAGTTGATATTTCTACCAAATACCATTTCCGACCGTTCAGTTATATGGCAGCTATAGCATATAGTTGGCCGATCCTAATGAAATTTGGTAGGTCGGATTAACTACCAAAAAATAGAATCCGTAGAAATAGAAAGACGGACAGACGGACATGCTCATATCAACTAGGAGGTCATCCTGATCAGGAATATATATACTTTATACGGTCGGAGATGTCTCCTTCACTGCGTTGCACACTTGTGGACAAAATTGTAATACCCTCTGCAAGGGTATAATAATAATAATTAAATTATAACTGTAACGTGCAACCTTATGTTGCCCAGTATTGAACACAGATCTGACATCACGGGGCACGCTATAGTATCCGGCTCTCGCTCGTCGGCTTTGGGGGATGTCTTGCTAACCTGGATCTGGTACTTGGTTATTATTATTAATCAAGAAATTGAGCGTGCTTGCGACGACATACGCAATTCAATCGTAGGTAAGGGAGAGAAAACGGAAGAATGCAAATTAATTACAGATGAAAGATAGTATATACTAAGAGAAGAAAAAGGAAAATTCGGTAAACGAGACGCCGATGTTGTCACCTTCCTAAGATCTCTGGATCCAATTTTTAATTCGCGTGATCCCTTTAGATACCCTTACGATTGCATCATCATTGGAAGAGTTCCGCCGAAATAATTACTCCATTGCTTCAAGACTTAAACAGAATAATTAATCAAGATAAACAGATATAATCTTAAAATTATAGTGGCCTAACATTTATAAAATATCTAAAATCTCGTTGTAGATTCCATATATAAGCTTTACTTACTTTTACTTTACTTTTACTTTTACCAATTTCTTTTGATTTCTTTCTTTTAGGACAAGAAATTTTTTTTTGAATGTTAATTTAAATCTTAAGTTTAATTCACTTTTCAGCTGGTGAACGTGTGCTCTTTTACTTTTTTTGACCATTTTATTAATCATTTAATGTGAATGCCGAGTATAAATTAATGAAAGAATAATAATTGTTTTGCAATAAGTCGCGACGAAAGATCGATCTCCCGAGGGGTACCTGTAATAGTATAGTGACATTGATTCACAAACGGTTAAATAAATACAGAGCATTAGAGCATGTTTAAGTTCTTCTTTAATAAAAATTCTCTTAAAACCGAACTCGTTACTTAATTGTAATTTTTTTTTTATTTTTCGGTTCTACCTACACCTATATTTCCTGTTTCTCAAAAAAATGTATTTTTATTTAATATTTAAATTAATTTTATTTCTAACTTTTCTCTCAGTGCAGCCTGCGCATATTTTTTAACTTTGGTCGATCTTGCACTCATCCGGGGTGGGTTAAATGTTGAAGATTTCTGACACTGGCGAATTTATATGCTTTTAAAATAACTAACGACAATTGTAAGTCAATAAGTTATTCCCAGTAGCGTGGCAGTTCACTAGTAGCGTGGCACGGCTGTCAAGGGATGCTTCCGTATTCACTATGGGTATCCGTAGATCTTCCGGTGTTAGTCGGGCGAGTCCCTCGATGTCCGCGCAACTAAGCACTTGCTGTGGCCGCGGATGGCCAATGCGTCCATATAATCCAATAGGATTGGAGAAAATCTGCGGAATGAACGTCGTCAGAAACCTGCTTTAGTCCAGTTATCATATGTCGGCTTACCTAGGCAGCCGCCAATTCAAATTAATATGCAACTTGATTTTCCAAAACACTTGTGTGTAAATTTTCAAGACTTGTGATCGCTTTGAAAACTTTTACAGAAAAGAACGTGTCCAGAAATCGGATACGGGTCTGCAAAGTTGGCTGCGGTGCTGAAGCCGAGCTTTGCATTGCGACTCTGTTGCAGCTCATGCATGACAGCTGTTCTATTGCATCTGCAGCTGAGGTCCACTAATTTGGCAACTCAAAAGCTAAGTGCATATGTACCTATGTATGTATAGAGCAGTTGTCGTCACGGCCCTATCCCGAGGGCATAGGAGATTTCTCTGCCCGAGCTCTTCCACATGCTCACAGCCTACTTTCTGCTATTAGTTACTAATACGAATGCGTTAAAATCATATCAATATATGAGGGTGCCGACCAGTGGAATAGAGCCTACTTCCAGGCTAACTATATATATACGTGCTTGCACAACGCTTAAGGGGTTATATACTTTTTTTTATTTAAAAAAAAACGAAAATTTTTTTAGTGGTTTATCTTGAAGAACAACTCCTTGAGAACATTCTCCCAAATTTTCATAGAGATTGGAGCAGTAGAAAAAAAGTTACAGCGCTCCTAATCGCACGCCTCGTTTCGGCCTTGAACTGAACTTGAAACTTTAAACGCGAATATCTCGAAATGGTGTTTCTTGAAAAATGACTTTGCGGTGACATGGATTGGCGGAAAACTACTGAACCGATTTACTTCAAATTTTTTTTAAAATGTTCGTAATGAAATTCTCTTGTGCTTGAACGATCGACTTTTCACGCGCAAACTTTTTTTTCGGCGAAATAAATTTTTTAGTGAAATTTCTAGAGACCAAAACGTTCATTTTTAGCATAAAACGCTGCCATATCCAAACAAAAACAAAAAATTTTAAAATCGATCGTTCAAGCACAAGAGATTACTCTAAACTAATGAAATATTTTTACTTTTATGGTTTAAGTTGACCTGTTTGACCTGGGGAACTGTCACCGCAAGGCTCTAAAAAATAAAGGCCTCTAAGAGAAACAGCCACCCCTTAAAAACTATTTAATATTTTTCCACCAAATTTTGCACAAACATTGTTAATAAAGTGTACTATCAAAAAATTAAAACATCCGTGTAATTAAATAATTGCTTCATACCTAAAAAAAAATCCGAACTTTGCTCATTTTCTTCGACAAAGAAGGTATATAACCCCTTAAGGCGCTGTAACAAATGAACATTTTTCGAGATGCAACTTTAGGTTATGTTGCCTCATTTCCAATCAGTTAAATTTTTGAGCATATGTTTTTCGACACAATCAATGACTATTCAGTCATCCATATAAGGAAATGATACGAAGGTTCCAGTCAAAAGAAAGCTGTAGACATCATTCAATGATGTCTATGAAGGACCGTGAAGGACATCTCCGACGCTATAAAGTATATACATTAGGGCGAGTCAATTTGTTCCTGTCCAAAAAATCCTGAAAATCGTCCCCCATAATCGGAATCTACAAAGAATTCTAAGAAAATTTCATTATGAAACCATGTGTCTAAAATGAATTACTAGCTCGCGCCGTGAAGCTTAAAGATTTTACTATGAGGTACATAAGGTATTTCGAGGTATTTAAGACATTTTTATGTATTTAAAAAAAACATACGCATTTTCCAATTATGTTGGAGTCAATTCTGATTCATCTTTTTACAAAAAATTTTATAATTTTTTTTTTTAATTTACTTAACCTATAATTTATTTTTAATTTCGAAAAAAAGAGTCAAACTAGCCATGTACTTAGCCTCATATAAGAAAGTAGGAGCAATGCGTCTGTAACTTTTTAACGAACTACGGTATCGATCTGAAAAATGAAATATATATTCAAAGGCATTTTAAGCAACTAAGTAAAAGTAGGCGTGGCATGATAAAAGACGGAATTTAATTTAATTTTTTATTATAAAGTTTATTTGCTTTCCAACAAGTAGGTAGTTTTTGAATTTTGTTGACTTGGACTATAACGTCATCTTATTAGAATCTCAAGTCTTTCTTTGACTCCATTTAAGGAACTTTGGAACGGCTTTTTAAAGTCAATGACATAACAGCATCTCGATTCTGTGGCATAACTCGTCGTGAGACATGTGTTAACAACTGCACACATCGTTCGGTGCCCTGTATGTGCGATGGAATTGCTGGATCTGGCAGTTTAGAATCTTGAGATTCTAATAAGATGACGTTATAGTCCAAGTCAACAAAATCCAAAAACTACCTACTTGTTGGAAAGCAAATAAACTTTATAATAAAAAATTAAATTAAATTCCGTCTTTTATCATGCCACGCCTACTTTTACTTAGTTGCTTAAAATGCCTTTGAATATATATTTCATTGTTCAGATCGATACCGTAGTTCGTTAAAAAGTTACAGACGCATTACTCCTACTTTTTTATATGAGGCTAAGTACATGGCTAGTTTGACTATTTTTTTCGAAATTAAAAATTAATTATAAGTTAAATAAATTTAAAAAAAAAAATTATACAATTTGTTGTAAAAAGATGAATCAGAATTGACTCCAACATAATTGGAAAATGCGTATGTTTTTTTTAAATACATAAAAATGTCTTAAATACCTCGAAATACCTTATGTACCTCACAGTGAAATCTTTAAGCTTCACGGCACGAGCTAGGAATTCATTTTAGACACATGGTTTCATGGTGAAATTTTCTTAAAATTCTTCGTAGATTCCGATTATGGGGGACGATTTTTGGGAAAAAAAATTGACCCGCCCTAATATACATACTTGATCAGGATCACCTCCTGAGTTGATATAAGCATGTCCGTCTGTCTGTCCGTCTTTCTGCTTCTACGCAAACTAGTCTCTCAGTTTTAAAGTTATCCACTTGAAACTTTGCACCACCCTTCTTTCCTTTGCACGCAGTATATAAATTGGAACGGCTGAAATGGGCCGACTATATCCTATAGCTGCCATATAACTGAACGGTTGGCAATGGCTCAACTTTCGTGTTTTTGAAGATGGAATGTTGGAACTATGTAGTTGGTTAGTTTTAGTTAGTTAATCCGACCTACTAAATTTCAAAACGATCGGCCGAATATATCCTATAGCTGCCATATAACTGAACGATCGGAAATAGTATTTGGTAGAAGTACCAACGTTGGTATTTTTGAAGATAGAAGCTTAGGTCTTTTTTGTAGCATTATTGTAATAAATTGGATATTTTATGATATTCTCATAAGGATCGACCAACTATATCCGATGTTTCCGGTTTTACTTGCAAGGGTATATAAATACTCCGCCCGAAGTTTGCTTTCCTTTCTTGTTTTGATTTTGTTTTGTAATGAACTATAACCGATTTTTGCGATAAATATCTGGTTTTAACTGCAATGATATATCAACTTCGGCTTCGCCCGAAGTTAGCTTTTCTTTCTTGTTTATTTTAATATATTGTATATTGAAGAATATTGTATTGGTTCATCACCCATCAACCCATGTTTTTGTTTTTAAAAATTGTTTGCATTCAGACTAGACCGAATACATACCTATCTAGGATGCAGAACTTTGTTATTGGCTATGAAATTGTGGCGGGAAGTTTGCGAGTTGGTTCAATACAGATTTTTCTCTGATATTTATGATTCGTGTTTTATGTTGTTTATGTTGACTACCTGTATTTGGCCCGATCTGACAAGACAGAATACCTTTTGAACTGTTGATATGGTATTTTCTATAAAAATACCTGAATTTCCCGATTCAGAATTAATACACGGCCTTCTGCTGAGTTTATTAAAATTTCGGGACTACTTGGGATCTTGCTGGCAGAAGGTGTTGCCAGAACTGTACCATATGTTATTAGAATATAAATCGGATTTTTTAGATTATTTGGTATGAGTTAGACATCAGATGTCTTGAAATCTAATAGTCCGTTTTTGTTTCTTATTAAATCAATTCCTAGTATTCCATCACAAGGGAAAGTTGAAAGTTAATTTTAAATTAAGTAAACAAATCGAAATTAAAAGTAAACATCAGCTTCCGATCGAAGCCCAATCAAATGCGCTTTTTGCATTTCAAGTACCAACCAAATGTCATCGATCAGCCTAATTGAATTTCACAATGAGATGCGACAGTTTTATCTTAAGCTTTTAATCTAAACATAAATTAAAGTTTTAAAGTTCAAAAAGAAAAGCTCATGGCCGAGGTTCTTTGGGTCAGATTAAAAATTAACGAAACTGTTGTGGCAACCCTCTTCAGATCTCGTTAGCACTACCAAAACTCGATAAGTCACGCGAGTATCGATATTGCGGGAGTATATCTCCAACAAACACTCTCTCTCGCTCAACAGCTTCGGCCGCCGTCACTGCTGAGCCTTTACCGTATTCAACTTTCTAGTTTTAAATAATAAAGTAAAGTAAAGTAAGAAATATAAGAACAGCAAAGTGTCTTGTAATAGTTGAGTTTAATAAATAAAGGTAAAGGTAAAGGTAAATAAACACCAAGTTTTATAATTTAAAATACAAATTCTATTTTTTTATTTCGCCGACAAACAACAAATTTGACTGGCGCCCAACAAGTGGGCCCGCGTCACATAAAGTTCCAAGAAAATTGTTAAATAAAAAAATAAGTTAAACATCAACGAAACTCGCGCGGCCAACAACTCAATATTTTTAGTGTGTAACGCATGTATCTTTCAAAATAAAGGTAGTTGGGAAGGGTGCGCCATCTGGGAGAGAAGTTTCAGACGAGAAAGGGGCACAGAGAGATTAGGAGGAGTGCAACCGGGTAAGATGGCAGAATTTTCCGTTGGGGCATTGTCTCTCCGGCAAAGGCCATGGAGGGATCAGCGCCAAATTTTGGCGTCGGGGCACTTATTCCCTCAGTGCATCTCCTCTGGTTTGGTCGAGTGGATTTCTTTCATCTGTTAGAGGATTTTTTTTATGCAGTAAAAAAAAAAACGACAACGACCGAAGGCGCTTGTGTCCAAGGGCAAGCAAAGCAAAAAGGAGCCCACCGTTTTTTGGCCAAGAGCGAATCCGTCGAGGTAAGAAAGGGCGACGGGTCAGTTAGGAGTTCTTGGTAATTTTTTTTCTTGCGTGATTAGGAGGAGGGAAATTCGGAAGCCCACGGAAGCCACGGAATTTCGGAAGAGTTTCAGTTGGTTCCAGAACATCCCCAAGAACGCCCCCAAGACCGAAAAGCGGAGGGAGGAAGAGCTAAGAAAAAGACTCGGTCAGCGGGTTTGAGTTCTACTCGGTAGGCCCACCATCGAACCTTTGGCTCGAGCGGGCAGTTGAGTTCCAACCGCGCTTGGCAGAGCGTATTTTCTCGCCGCGATCTTTGCAAAACGAGAAAAACTACCAATTTTCCGGCGGGAAAGCGACCCGAGTGTGACCCGCGGGACATCGGAGGCGTCCGGCGACCCCGGCGCTGTGAACCGGAGCACTTGCACCCGGAAAAAGCAGTACCGCCGAATCCATGTGGGATTTCGGCATGTAGTTAGGTGTTAGTTTAAGTAGTGTTTATTCTATTAGTAATAAGGTATAAGTTTTGTGGTGGCTAATGGCCAAACAGATTCAGAGCTGCAAAAGGCACATGATTTAAAGAGTGAACAATTGGCCAAGCGATGTTCGGTGTGTTAGTGGAATCATACCTAACCTTTTAAAAAAAAATAAAAGAAAAAAAGAAGAAGAAAAAATTTTAGACTAATGATTTTCATGGCCCCAAATTGTGTGTCCCAGTAGTGAATTTTCCTTGTTTTTTTGTAAGTGTTAATCTAAAGTTTCAGCCACTCCAGTCCGAGAAAGCGCTTTTGACGATGGATGTACCAATGCTGGGGTGAGTGCGAAGATACCTATATAATATTCAATTTTAATCGTTACAAGTAAATGAAAGAGATATAACCATTATACGACAAAACAAGAAATATTTCCTAGCATATTGGCCAATTTAAATTTTTAAATAAAAAAAAAAGAAATCTTAGAATAAATTGTTAGTCCGCCAGCCCAACCCAATCGAACCATTTCGCTAGCAAATTTCCACACAAGTTCGAGCATGCTTACATGTTCGATATGGTCGCCATGTAATTTTATTGTTTTTATATGAAAGTCTTGCTCGTATCCGTTTTGTTTTTATACCCTTGCAGAGGGTATTATAATTTTGGTCAAAATTGTGCAACGCAGTGAAGGAGACATCTCCGACCCTATAAAGTATAAATATTCTTGATCAGAATCACCTCCTGAGTTGATAGCTGCCATATAACTAATTTATCGGAAATGGTATAACTTTGGTGTTTTTTGTGTTAGATAGTTCAAATTTTACATGATTTTTGCCAAAATAATACGACATGCCAAATTTCGTAAGGGTCGGCTGACTATATCCTATAGCTGCCATATAACTGAACGATCGGAAATGACCCAACTTTCGTGTTTTTGAAGATAGAAAGCTGGAACTTGGTACAGATTCTATTCTATATTCCGGTTTTAACTGCAAGGGTATATTAACTTCGGCTCCACCCGAAGTGAGCTTTCCTTTCTTGTTTTTTAGATATTTTATTGCAATTAATTGGGTTATATTATCATATTCTTATCAGGATCGGCCAACTATTTTCAATGTTTGCGATGTATATCCGGTTTTAACTGCAAGGGTATATCAACTTCGGCTCCGCCCGAAGTTAGCTTTCCTTTCTTGTTTTTATTATTTTTGAAAATCCAATTAATTTAATCTTTTAGTCTTAATTCTTTTAATTTTCTTTTTGCCACTCATGAATATTTCGGTTATTATTATTATTATTTATTATTTAGATTTTACCCCATAGAATAAGATACAAGGGGGCATGTACGTTTTAGGTTCCGAGCAAATTTATACATTATTTCTTAGTGTTTAAATAAATTATATAATGTGATAAAAACCCGTGTTTTGACCCGACTTAATAGTCCCCCTTGAGACCGTCGAAGCAGGGGCTATCACGGACATAATGGGTTTTGACCCCAGGATTTGGATAGCCAAAAGTAGGGTGGGCAAACCAAGTCTCGCAACATCGGAGGCTTAGGTGCTCGACGGAAGGACTGATGCGAAGGAACCCCTTTACTTTTTCTATGTAGATTCCCGGAAGTATTTCACTTGATGGCCGAGAAGAGTAGCCGATCTCTCAGCAGAGAAGCTTGCCCCATGCACGCAAATATTTTTTGGGATAATGAGTAAATGGCACCTTGAGGGGCGTGGCAAGAACACCACTCCATTTGCTGGCGAGCAGGAGCCAGAAAAATTCCAAAAATTAACACCTCGCCTGGAGCTGGGATTTCGTATCCTATACGATTTACCAGCAGCCCAATCATTATTGTTATAAGTGAAAAAATTAAGAAATTAAAAAATAAAATAAAAAAAACACAAAATTAATAAATCAACGCACCAAAAAAAATATAAACAAATAAGAACAACAAAAACAAATAAAACGAAAACTCGCTCCATCAAGAAAAACAGGACATTCTCTATGCATTAATCCATTGAATCCAGGAAGGAAGATAAATTAAAAAAAAGAAAGGAAAGCTAACTTCGGGCGGAGCCGAAGTTGATATACCCTGGCAGTTAAAACCGGATATATATCGTGAATATCGGATATATATCGGAATAATATAAAGAATAAATCTGGAAGATTTGCTAAATAGCTTTGGTAAATTAAATTTAACAATGTCAACCGGAGGTTCAGCACCAAATTTTTCTGCAGGCAATGTAGCCACAGCCGGCGGTTTAACAGCGGTATAAACAGATAAATAAATGTTCAATTGAATGAAGTAAGCAGGAAAATAAAACGTTTAGAAGAAAGGTTAGCCACAGATGCAAAAACTGTGGAAGATTATAAAGTACAAACAATTGACCCAGCTATAAAATGCGATACAACACTTGAAGTGGTAAAATCCTTACCAAATTTTACAGGGGAACTAACACAATATGTAGGTTGGAGGGAAGCTGCAGAAACTCTAATGAGTCTCTATGAAATTGAAAGTGAACACATTCTTATCGCCTTAACAAATTTACGAAATAATATTATGGGAGTTGCCCATGATGCTGTTATGATGCAATCTTATCCCGATTGGACTTTATATATAGTGATAAACAACAAATACATACATATTCAAGTCGAAAGCTTTAAAACTGAGAGACTAATTTGCGTAGAAACAGACAGACGGACATGCTCATATCATCTCAGGAGGTGATCCTGATCTAGAATATATATACTTTATTGGGTCGGTGATGTCTCCTATACTGCGTTGCACACTTTTGCACAGAATTATAATACCCTCTGCAAGGGTATAATACCTTTACTAATAAACAAAACCATAATGACATACTAAAAGGACAGTGTAATTACCAAGGAGACAAACATATCAATAAGGAGCGATGCTCTACGAGTATTTATATCCGGACTTAATGGATCTATTTCAGAACTCTTTTCTCATTTAATCCACCAGTTTTGCCCAATGCTTTGGCAAAGGTCCAAGAATTAGAATCAAACCATTTCAAACAGGTTTAATGGGTTTAAAAATTAAAATAAATATCAAGGAAACAACTTACGATTTGATGGGAAATAATTTAAATCATTACCAAAATTATAATTGGCCACCAAAAATGAAATTTTTGGCAAAGTAATAATCAAAATAACAATAAAAAACAAGAAAGGAAAGCTAACTTCGGGCGGAGCCGAAGTTTATATACCCTTGCAGCTAAAACCGGATAAATATCGCAAACATCGGATATAGTTGGCCTCTCCTTATGAGAATATCATATTAAAACTAATTGATTACAATTAAATATCTAAAAAAAAGTCCCAAGCTTCTATCTTCAAAAATACCAAAGATGGTATTTCTACCATCATTCTAAAACCATTTCCGATCGATCAGTTATATGGCAGCTATAGGATATAGTCGGCCGATCCTTATGGAATTCGGTAGGTCAGATTATCTGACCAAAAAGAGAATCTGTACCAAGTACCAGCTTTCTGTCTTCAAAAACACAAAAGTTGGGTTATTTCCGATCGTTCAGTTATAAGGCAGCTATAGGATATAGTCGGCTTATCCTTATGAAATATTTTATTTCACTGACGAACAACAAGTTTAACTTACATACAAAGCCATACATTTATTTTTACGCATACATGTAAAGAGCTCTAAAAATAGAATCTTATGCATGTGCGTTCCCCCTTCACCAACAAGCTCGACGAAAAAAATTGACCGTCTTGGTCAAAGCCACCGGTAACCCCTGCAATAGAAGTAACTATCGCGGTTGATCGCGGCTATTATAATAATAATTATAAACAATAATTATAATTATCATAACAATAACTATAATGGTAATCGCAACTACGGGAAAAATTATAGTTACTAGGAAACAAAAGAGTAATATAATAATAATAGTAAGAATATAAATATAATAAGAATAATAATAATAACAGCTACAAAGTAAACTCCAAGAAACCATTTCCCAACCATTTTTAGTAAAGAAGGCCTTACAGTTTAATAAAATTAAAATTAGTCATTAAGAAGAACAGTAATGAAATAAAAATCAAGATATACAATATTTTACACATCCGCGAGTGCGGATGCGCTCTTCAGCACGAGTGCGCTTTTCAGCGCGGATGCGCTCTTCAGCGCGGATGCGCTTTTCAGCGCGGATGCGCTCTTCAGCGCGGATGCGCTCTTCAGCGCGGATGCGCTCTTCAGCGCGGATGCGCTATTATCCACAGATGAGCGGCACCACGGCCCCTCACCTAAACATTCCGCCCCCCTTGCAATCGCTTGGGTTGCAATAGCTCCCTCGTTGTTATGGCTGGTGAGAGGCTCCGGACACGACCCATCCAAAAACTGTGCTCTGGGCCACTGAACAAATAACATTATCAGAATCGGTGTGAATGATGGTTCGGAACTACGGGCAGAGCTACGAGACAGCACAATGGACAGGAACATTGGAGCGGAAGAAATGTGAATTATTGTGGGTAGGCGGATGCTTCCAACGGAAGAAGCACGACCTTAGCAACGGGCCGCTTGACGAGCCCTCGCGCGGTGCGGATGGGCATGGTGGACATGGCCATCGGATCCTGGATACACCTCGTCAACCCTGCCTAAACGCCACTCATTGTACGGAAGGTTGTCCTCCTTAATGACGACCATATCCCCGACGCGGAGATCCGTCGTAGGGGCTCGCCACTTATTCCTCTTATGGAGCTCCTTGAAGTACTCTTCCTTCCATCGCAGCCGAAATTGCTGCGATTAATGATGGAAGTGGTATCCTCTTTATCTCGGGCTCGATCGTGGCGAGAAGTGGGCCTCCCACAAGAAAGTGCCCGGGTGTAAGAGCCAACAGATCAGCAGGGTCTTCGGACATTGGCGCGAGTGGCCGCGTATTCAGGCACGCCTCGATCTTCGCCAGGAGAGTAGCCAGCTCCTCAAAGGTGTATTTCCGCGTGGCGGAGGACTTGTAGAACAAGGTCTTGAAGCTCTTAACGCCTGCTTCCCACAGGCCCTCCATGTCGGGAGCTCCCGGAGGAATGAAATGCCAGAGAAGCTGCTGATGACGTCGGGATTGCGAAACAAAATACGTTGGAGCGGAGTATGCTTGGGGTCTATCCAAATTTGCCGATACATCTTCTCGACTGGCGTGGTTGTTCATGGATGATGGATAGTGGGGGCTTGAGAGCGGGCGGGACGACCGCTAGGCATTGCTTCGCCCGCCACAGGCCCCAACTCTCCACCCTACCGCCTCTCCTGCTCGATGCTCCTGAGCCTCTGCATTAAAGTTGCAGCAAAAGTTGCTACTGCGTCCCAGAGCATCTGGTTCTCCAGCATTGCCTCCACTAGGTTTCCCGGGTGGATTGATCGGCCCGCCGTCGTCTCCAGTCGGTGGCGCTCTCGTGCAAACCGGCGGCACTCAAAGACAACGTGCCTTGCGTCCTCGATTATCGAACTCCCGCACCAGTCATCCTCAGCGTGGCCAAAACGCTTCAGGTATTGCCGGAAGCAGCCATGTCCACTCAAGACCTGGGTCAGGTACAAGTCGACCTGCCCGTGGCTTCGCAGCACCCCCCTTCTAAGGTTAGGAATGAGGGTGTGTGTCCATCGTTCCTTCGTCGACGCGTCCCAGCAATCCTGCCAGGCTGTGAGCGACCTCTCCTTGCCGTTTTCCCTTGCAGCTGTATTGGGGGGATATAATCAAGGTGCTCGCTCGATCATCACGCCCAGGTATTTTATGGCCCGCTGGGAGGTTATGGCCATACCACCAACCCGGATTGTCGCCGTTTCCAGCACCTTGCGGCTGCTGACCAGCACCGCTTCGGTCTTTTGCGGGGCTAGGCTTAGACCGGCATTTTGGAGCCACATCTCCATTGTCTCGATTGCCATGTTCGCCGCTCTCTCCGCTTCCCCCCTGTGCTTGGCCACTATCACCAACGCCACGTCGTCTGCGAAGCCGACGACGTCGCATCCCGCTGGGAGCTGCAGCCTCACGATTCCGTCATACATGGCGTTCCACAGCAGCGGTCCTAGGACCGATCCTTGGGGCACACCCGCCGTAACGTCGTAGGACTCCGTGCCCATGTCCGTTCCTGAAGTCCAGGGTGACTATCAGGCAGTATTACTTGGAGCCACTTTCCCTTCCGGAACCCATACTGCTTGGGAGACAGCCCTCCCGCCTCCTCTATGGCAGCTCTCGAAGACCTTGCCCGTAGTGTCCAGCAGGCAGATTGGCCTATAGGACGACGCCTCCTCCCTTGGTTTCCCTGGTTTGAGGAGCAGCAGGAGCTTCTGTACCTTCCACCTGGTGGGAAAAGTGCCTTCGCGGATACATTTATTGTAGAGGTCCGCAAAGCTGCCCGGCTGAAGAGCTAGAGCCAGCTTCAGGGCTCGGTTAGAAACCGAGTCCGGGCCGTGTGCTTTGTTCGGGGCCAGGCCTCTCCCTATGGCCAGTACTTCCTCTTCCGTTACCTCCTTAGTCGCTTCATTGTCTGCTGGGAGGGTGGGAAGCTGGGTGACCTGGTTGCCGGCTGGGCACAGTGCTTGCACTATGGTCCTTAGCACGTTCGGGTCCGTGGGGGACTGGCTTCCTGTGCGCAGCCTCTTCACCACTATCCGGTACGCGTTGCCCCATGGATTTTCCTCCGCCGAGTCGCATAGCTCCAGGAAGCATTTCCTTTTGCTGTCTCGGATGGCCACCTTCAATACTTTGCGTCGGTCCTTGAAGGCTAGGTGCCGCTCCTCAAAGGCGTCGCTGCCTCTCGCGCGCTGCATGAGCCTCCTTGCTCACATGCACTCAGCTCGGATGGAGCCAATCTCGTCGCTCCACCAGTAAACGGGAGCATGGTTCCTACGGTATTGGCTTCTCCGCTGCATGCTCGCCATGCACGCTGCCTCCATCTTAGCAGCCAGGGTATCAGCCATTTCGTTGGCTCCGCTTGGTAAGACGTTGCCAATGTCGCGCGCTGTCTCGGTGAAGTTCCTCGCCTGGAGCGTACCGACTCTGTAGCCTCGTGGTTTCGGATCCCTTGGTCGTTCTTGAGGGTTACCAATTGAGCACAATATTGCTTCGTGGTCGCTGGCCGTAAAGCTGCCGCTTATCCTCCAGTTAGCGCCAGTCGCTAGCGAGGGGCTTGCGAACGTCAGGTCTATGATGGAACCTGCTCCGGCTCTGCTGAAGGTGTGCTGATTTCCTTCGTTCAGCAGGACGAGATCGAGTGAGGCAAAGGTTTCTCTGACCACTCTCCCTCTCTCATTCGTCCTCGGGCAGCCCCAGTCCTGCGCCCATGCGTTGAAGGACGTCAGAACGGCCTCTGATGTCATTTCCTAGGCAGTCCATCATGCATCAAACTCATTGGTGGTTAGGCTAGGTGCCATGTAGCAGCTGTAAAGCCATGCCCCACCTATCCGAGCCCTTACAAATCCCTCCGCACTGTGCACTGAGTGCATTGTCGCGCCGGTTGCGCCGCAGCTCCAGATGGCGGCCTTCCCCGATAGGTCAACTGCCCAGCCGTTGTCTGAGCCAGTCCTATGGGGCTCGCTTAGGAGCGCTATGTCCGCCTTCGTCTCCCTCGCAGTCTGCGACAGCACATCTTGGGCCACCCTACAGTGGTTCAGGTTCAGCTGAAGCACTAACATCCTGTCGTCCTAGGTCCACCTCCTTTCGCTGACATGGGGCAACTTCTGCTTCCAGTCTGATGCCTCACATCCTTCCGGCCCTTATCTTCACACGAGAAGCATCGAGGGCCCTTTTTGCAGGTGGCCGCCCTGTGGTCCGGGTCTCCGCAGCGGAAGCAACAGCCGCTCCTGTCCTTCGAGCTCTTGCAAGCGCTTGCGATGTGCCCCATCCCAAGGCACCTGTAGCAGCGAGCCACGACCTCCTTTTCCCTCATATGGCATACTGACCACCCAACCTTCACCTTGCCCACAGTAATGATGGCCTTGGCAAGGCTCGCGGGGAAAGCCACGATAGCGGTCTGCGTCTCGCCATAACTGCTTCTCACCTTCTTGACTTTCAAGGCGCCTTGGTCCACCGCTGCCTGCTGCGCGATAGCCCCGATGATGTCCTCTGAAGTAGCTAGTGCGTCGAGTCCTCGTGACTCCTTGGTCTCCTCCGAGTACGCCCGCACCTCTGCCTTGCTCCCTAGGACCTCCTCGATGCAACCTTTAAGGGCCTGGGTGGAGTTCTCCTTCTTCCTGGCCAATTCCAGTAGCAGCCCGCCCTTGGCTGTCTTCCTTACTTTCTTGACGCAAGGGCCAAGGTCGTCTAGCTTCCCGTCCTCCCTGCGAGTTACCATGCTTAGGATCTGACTGTACGTCATGCCTGCTGCTTGGATCACTATGGCGTCGGGTCTGGCTCGTCTCCTCTCGGGATTTCTAGGCTTGGCCTTCGTCCATTCAGACCTTCTCCTGATTGCTTCGCCGTCGCTTCCTTTGTCGGCAGCCGGGTTTGCAACAGCTGGCTTGGGCCTTGCCGCCGTGTTGGCCGTTGCTACTTTGGCCCCCCAGTCCGGGTCTGCTGCTCCTTCTCCACGGTATCGATGCCGGCTCTCTCGCATCTGGGGCACACTGGCTTGGGCATGATGGCCGGTCGCGCATGCTCCTCTGGAACACTTCCAACCAGAATGGAGTGGATGTCCTTCAGTCTGGTTATTAGGCTCCTTTGCATTGCGGAAATATGCCTCTTATTTTTTTCCGTGACCCACGATAGCAGCTCGTTCACTATCGTGCCCAGCTCCGTCAGGCATTCTTCGCTTCTTGCCGGTGGGCTGCCAGCCTTATTTTTCTTCGGGGGAGCCGCCCTCTGCCCTCTGTCTCCTTGTCCGGGCTAAGCATCTCCCGTGGCCTCTTTGGCGTTTCCTTCTCTACCGCTGATGGGCTGCCGGTGCCTGCTGAGCTGCCAGCCTGTGGCGCAAATAGCGGCGAGCGCCGCATTTTATTGCTCTTTTTGAACGGGTCACCCGTTTTGGCACTCTTTAGCTCTTCTGTCCTTGTAGTGTTCCTTTCCAGGGCGGCCAAGTAAGGGACCGCCTTGTCAGGTATAATTGGGATGTTGTTTAGGGCCTCCAGAATCCTTGCCCTAGCCGTGGTCTCTCCCACGGGTGGATTCCCACTTCTGTGGCTGCCACCTGGAGTAATTTCGTTATTCGACGACATTCCAAAATTGGGGGGGGTTGCGCATTTTATACCTACTGCCAGGTGTCTAAGCTGCCGGCCACTTTGGTACAGACGCAGACCTCGCAGCCGCCCAATGTGGGACAGACGCTGCGAGGGTTTTTCTCCGGCTCAGCTGAGCGCTAGCCTTCTTCGATAGGGGGGAGTTGGGGCGGATGGGGAAAGTCGATAGAGCATGGCTAATGCATGCTGCGGTTTGGGGGTTTCAGCACTGCCTTACATCGGTGCGCCTGGAATTTCCTCCTGGCGGGACCGATGGGAGTTATACCGCTCCTGCTCGGTCGCCAGAGCCCCTTTTGTGGGTGAACCGCCGTAGCGGATGGGTTGGCAGTTAGTCAGCTCCATGACCTTCGTCACCTCATGGCAGGCCAAAGTTTTCTAGCCCTTTCCGCTTTATGTTGGTCAAAGGACCTGAGGCAGCAGTCTGAAAGGAATGCTACCCTTTTCCTTTGCCTTGAGTCGCTGGCGCCCTCTAGCGGGCTCCTGTAGTCGGCAGCCCTGGTGCCCTTGATCCGGGTCTAGTGCCCTCTACCGGCAGACACTGTTACGGCGTTTCCCAACACTGCCCGCCAGCTGGTTACGATCAGCTGCCATGACCTGCGCAATTCTGGTGGGGGCAGCCACGTTTGCTACAACTCAGGAGAAAGGTGTCGCAAAAAGAGTTCCTAGAAGAGGAAGCTCTCTTCGCGCCTCTTACCTCGGCGGTTGGCGGCCATCCGAATCTTCACGGAGGCCATTATATTATGAGTGTGTACAACACCATGAGTGTGATGGTTCGCTCGGCAGATGAGTCCGTCCCCAGCTGTCCGGTCACCCATTACCCACTCCTTTTCCAGATTCAAGCGGAGGGTGTGGTGTCGGCTGTGACATGTGAAGCAGGTATGGGCACTCGTGCAGTTTCGTTGCTGGGCAAAACAATTTACGTCCATTTCTAGGAACCCCGGACATAAGCGAATGGGGTAGTTCTCCCTCGAACAGAGATCGCAACCCTTTTGGCCCCGAAGCACTCGAGTCTCGTATGAATAGAGCCTCCGAGCAGGGGCAGTATGAATTCCCGACCTTGGCGGAAGTTGACCGGGGCCACTAGGCCTGACGTCGTCGATGGCCTCCAGAGTCCGATGGCACTCTGTCAGGAAGTTGTCTAACTCCTTCCATGTTGGAATTTTGGCCTTATTATGGACGGATTGCTTCCACATAGAAAGTGTGACTTTGGGGAGCTTTGACGAAATCATAAATACCAGGAGGCAGTCTCAATCCTCAACATTGATGGCGGAACAACCTCTCTACCGGGGTGAGCCGCGAGTTTTGGATGGAAATGGCCGTAAACAAGTCTCTGAAGGTGGGCCACCGAAGATAATCACCCGCGAAGACCTCGGTATCCACCGGAGGTAACCGGCAGCCTGTAGGCGTGGACGTGTGTACATTGACGGAAGTCTGAGTGGATTTGGAAGCCATTTTCTCCCGAAGCTGTGCAATACATGTCGAATAGACGAAAAAACAGTAGCTGTACTTCGATTCCAGCACTGTCGAGGTGGCCGCATTGTCGTCTGACACACCTAGTAAATCGGAGCAGCTCTCATAGCTTTTCTCCACCTTCTCCCACAGTGCCCAAATTTGGTCCCAAAGGACTTCGCACATGTATTGGAAGCCTACTTCCGTTCCTGTGGCGCCCGGAGTATTTATGTTAGCCTCAAATTGGCTAATTCAATCTGTTGTGGCGATGAACTTTTTCAGCGCCACGTCGACCGCACTTTGAGCCATTTTTGCAACGGAACGAGTCTGCCTCCGTGAAGGACCGGGGATTTTTTTTTTTTTTTTTTGGATTGCGCCATTGAGGTGAAAATCTATCCTAGATACTATTGGCCCGTACCAATAGCATGCACGATTCACCGGCATGTCTAGCCGGCGCCTACGTACTAAAGACACCCCCGCACACACCACAGACCCCGCGGTACCACTGCTAAGTATTACTTCGCGGGGAAGGGTTGCCTAATATAGGCATTCTCCTTTAAGCGACGTTCATTTTCGAGTCTTCTTAAGTCGCCCTGTGTATAAGCTATCAACTGGCTTACCCAGTCCCATTGCTCCTGTGAGCTACACATGAATTCCACAAGCTGCTTTGGATCTGGTAGCGATCCGACGATGGCATGATATCTCCTACAATTGTATAAGATGTGCTCTGGGTCCTCGTCTGCTCCTGGGCAGTTGGGGCACACTGGACTTTCGTCGTGTCCGAATCTATAGAGGTATTTTCTGTACCCCCCGTGACCTGTAAGAAACTGGGTAAGCTGGTAACTAACCTGACCGTTATTCCGATCCACTCCTGGATATTTGGTATTAGCCTGTGCGTCCATCTACCTTTGGTCGTTGCGTCCCACCTCTCCTGCCATGAGGATAATGCCGCTTGTCGGGCTGACCTCTTAATGGCCTCTCGGGATGAATTCCTTCCCCGTTGCCGATTGGATGCGTAGATTTGCGTAGATCCGCTCCATTAGCCAGAATATCAATTGGAATCATTCCGGCTAGAACGAGGGTGGCTTCCTCGGATATGGTTCTAAAGCCGGATATGACCCGTAGGGCCGCTAGTCGGTACGATGCCCCTAGCTTTTTTTTAAGCCCCTGATGTCTTCTGACTGACGCAGCCCATATAGGCGCTGCGTACAGCAAAACCGACGTGACGACACTGGCTAAAAGGCGTCTCCTGCTTTCCTTTGGGCCTCCCACGTTTGGCAGCATCCTTGAGAGTGCGCCGTGGATCCTTGCAGCTTTTATGGTGGAGTACTCCACGTGCGCTCCGTAGGACATCCTGTTGTCCAGCATTACCCCTAGGTATTTAATTGCCTCCTTTGAGGTGATGCAGCAGTTGCCCACCTGGACCGTAATGTACTCCACCTTCTTCCTGCTCGTGAAGAGAACTGCCTCCGTTTTATGTGCTGCTAGGTCCAGTCCAGAGTCAGACATCCAGGTTGATATCCTTCGTATTGCTTCACTCGCATTGGTTACCACGTCCTTGATTTCCTTCGCCACCACGAGCAGCGCCTGGTCGTCCGCGAAGCCGATGAGTTTGCAACCTGTCGGTAGTTCGATCCTGAGTACTTCGTCCTACATGATGTTCCAAAGAAGTGGCCCGAGGACCGATCCCTGCGGCACCCCTGCAGTCACCTCATAGGATTTTGATCCTTCGTCCGTGTCGTACAGCAGTGTCCTATCTGAAAAGTAGCTGGATAATATTAGTTGTAGGTATCTAGGAGTTCCTGCCAAGAACAAGGCTTGTTGGATACGTGTCCAATTAGCCGAGTTGAAGGCGTAATATAATTTTACCATCGGGCAATACTCCTTATCTCCCCATTTCCACCGGGTTCCTGCGATGGCTGCTTCCGCCGTGTCGGTCATGGCTTTGATCCGGGGAAAGACCGGGGATTGTATTGACGGATTCGTCACTCCTTGCCCTTGGAATGGCATTGTAAGCCTTAGGCTTTAAAAGAGGCGTCCGCGGAGATGCGGATTAAGATCTGTCCAAACGGATGGTTAGGATGGCTTTTGGTCGTCTTCCGTGGGCATTCTCAGAATCCAATTCGCTGGTCAGCGCTTGCCAACTGACTTGCGCAATAGGTGCCTCGTACGAAGCGGTGGCCTATCACACTAATGTGTGATATCGCGGATGAAATGCGATTACAAGGAGCAAGTGGGAACTAGTTGCGCCGATGTCGAAAGGAAAGTCGTGTGCTTCACAATTCGAATGTGGAAAGAAAGCTTCAGGAACCAAAAAAAACCCAAAGAGACGAGACGAGGTTTGTTGAGATTGTAGGCGGATGTTGCCTGATGCGGAGTAGAAGCAGCGTTAGAGGGACGGAAAATTGACAAATACCGGAAAATTCGTACTCGTTCGGAAAAAAACTGATGACTGTCTGTATATGTATATTTCGACCAGTATGGCTCGTACGTAAATATTGAATTCTTAACTATTTTCGAATTTTCGGAGCCGGAAAGGTGGACTTGACCTTGGCTTGGATTTAACACAACAAAAATATAAAAAACTAATTTTTGGCTAATTGCGGATTTAATTATTATGGAGCCAGAAAGGTGGAGTTGAAAATCTTAATTATTAATCAATTGAGGTTAATTATCACGAAGCTGGAACGGTGGAATTGAAACCGCGGCTCTCTTCAGACAGAAGTTTGACAATTAAATTATTAATAATTTTTGACTCTAAGTATTGAGTGGCCGGGAAGGTGAATAAAAAAACTTACCCTTCGCTCGAACGAAGAATAATAATTAAATAAATTTTGGCGGATATAATTATAAATATATAAATTTATATTTAATTGATTTCTTTATTTTTGAAGTAAGTCGTTACGCAGCCGGTTATGCCGTCGGCACCTTGTACGTACCCCAAAGGAAAAAAAAAACCAGCACCAAAAAAACACAACACGGCTTCTAAGGCGGCCAGTTCGAGAATTGACGCGACACAATCACGGATTTGTAGTGAAATGGCGGTATATAATTGTTGGGTTTAGGAAATTAAAAATTTATATATTTTTTTTAATTTTATCGGTAATATATTTCCTGAAATGGGAGGCAGAAAATATTTGGAAATATATGGACATGCATGCAGATACTTACATATATCCGTACTTATCATATATTTCCAAATATTTTCTGCCTGTGGGCATGTGGGCATATGTTGGCACAGTGGAGCGTCGATAATATGTAACTGGGGGAACGGAAAAGTTATGTGGTGTAAAAAATTAGGGAAGAACAACAAATATTACGACAGCGGCGGACTGTTCGGTGAATTTGGAAATTACCGGAACCACTTCACACCGGCTGGCCAATATTAATTATGCCCTTTTTTTCACCACATACTTTCACTGTTCACTTGCGGATTTATTGCACCAAAAACAATGTATGTGTGTATGCATGCACATATGCGCCGTTGGCGAGCGAATGGATAACGGAGAGGCCAAAAACGGCGAGGAATATGGCAAGGCACGCAAAACGGAGATGGATGGAGGAATTTGTAGGGTTTTGGAGTTAACACGGTAGGAAAAAAAAAACAAATCTTGCAGCAGTGTGAACGAAATTTAATGTTCGGACCACTGCTGAAGACCGGCAGAGAGACGGAGACGGAAAAATTTCGTACTTATCTTTTGGCGGAACAATGCCTGGAGTGCTGGTAGAAAATATCCAAAAGGTATCCGGCTCGAAGGACCAAAATGTTGTAGGGGGGCCTTGCTGCCGCAAGAGATTCCAGGAGTAGATTAAATGAGAAGTCGGGGGCGTCTTCAGTAAATTCAAAAAAAAGCGCGTTCAGCTTTATTTGGCTGCTTGCAGAGGATTAACTAAAAGGGAGGTTCTTTTGGATTTTTTTGAAAAAATCGATTTTTTTTTTTTAATAAAATGATAAATAAATAAATTTTTAATAAATGACAAATGTGTAGAATATACGTGCCAAGAGATATTTCGATACGACGTGTATTTCTTGAGCTAGAGCGTTTCGAACATACCCATGATAACAAGAAAGCTATCTAAAGGCAAAGCTTCTAAAAACTTTAAACTCGTTTTTCTCGGAACCATGTTTTCAAACCTCTTGTCGCGCACTGGGCTCGTTCTATTGATCCGATTTCCTTCATTCAAAAAATGTTTAAAAGTACATACTTTTTTGTATGCCCTCTACCTAAAATTGGCATAAAAAATTGTTTATTTTTAATTTTTAAATGAGATCAAAGTAAAAAAAAAAGAGAAAAAATGTCACTTTTTTTTAAACGTCCATGAAATTGGTTTAGTTTTACCAAAATTAATTGTCGTTAGGTATAAGGCATAGGAAATTCCATCAATTTTAATAAAGTATATACATTTCTAATTTAAGTTTACTACCAGCGGCCCGACATTCGACAAAGCAGAAATATAGAGGTCGACGAGATCCGCCATTTTGAAGCCGCCATTTTGAACTTCCTGAATATTGAATATTTTTTTTAATCGTTAATAAACAACGAATCAAAAGTTCAAAAGCATAAGTTCGTATGTCTTTTCATTTTCCGGCAATCCATTCTCATAGTTTGCTTTATTTTCGAAAAAATCCAAAAGAACCTCCCCTTAACTAGTACAAAAAAAATGACGATCGACGACAACCAACGAGCGAGAGAGAGTGCACAGAGGGGCGAGGGCGGATGCGCTCTTCAGCGCGGATGCGCTCTTATCCACAGCTGAGCGGCACCACGGCCCCTCACCTAAACAATCACAATAAAATATCTAAAAAAAAGTCCCAAGCTTCTATCTTCAAAAATACCAAAGATGGTATTTCTACCACCATTCTATAACCATTTCTAAGATAAAATAGCTTTTGTGTAAAATTTTAACTCTCTAACTCTAAAAACACCAAAGTTATACCATTTCCGATCAATCTGTTATATGGCAGCTATAGGATAAAGTCGGCCGATCCCTATGAAATTCGGTAGGTCAAATTATCTGACCAAAAAGAGAATCTGTATCAAGTTCCAGCTTTCGATCTTCAAAAACACAAAAGTTGGGTTATTTCCGATCGTTCAGTTATATGGCAGCTATAGGATATAGTCGGCTGATCCTTATGAAATATTTTATTTCACCGACGAACAACAAGTTTAACTTACATACAAAGCCATACATTTATTTTTACGCATACATGTAAAGAGCTCTAAAAATAGAATCTTATGCATGTGTGTTCCCCCCTCACCAACAAGCTCGACGCAAAAAGTTTACCGTTTTGGGCCCTGATGTCCCATCTCTGTACTTTATAATCTTTTATTTTTAATAAACCTAATAATGAATAAGGTAATGTATAAAGATTTAGCGGACAAAATTATTTCAATGAAAATAATCTCAATGTCACCAAATTGTGTTAGTCACTAATTGGTAAGTGTTAGTAACGATATTAGTGTTTTGAACTTGTTGACGAAAAAGAGGTGAAAGGCAGGCCCGATGAGAGGGGGGGTCAGCCGGGTTATTGTCCCGGGGCCCGCAATAGACAGGGGCCCGGCAGAGGGGTCAAATTTTTTTTCGAGAATTTAGATGGCCAAAATTAAGAAAGACAAATATGAATGTTTAATTCGAATGAATAAATATTGAAGACTCTAGTCGTCAGTTAGTCGTTTATATAGAAAATCTACCAAAGGAGATATTCAACCAAAGCTCAACCAAAATGTACCAAATTCGTTCTAATATGTAAATAAATGGGCTATAAATATCGGAACCACCCAGGTGATTTTATTAGTAACCGTCTCAAAATGTCATTTTTATCTTTATCATCCAACTAGCGTGTAATGTGCAACGCTTCAGTGTAATTTAAATGAGAGACGAAAACGATTCCGTGAGGAATCCATGCCCCGGGGCCCGACATGGCTCTCGACGGCCCTGGTGGAAGGTTTGACAGTAGTTCCAATATGTGGAAATTTTACACCCACTGGTTTTCTAACCAACCTTGAAAGAAGGCGTCCGCCGTGATGTAATCCGAGAAATCAATCTTAAAGTATTAGGGGCAAGCCGAGAAAATAATATATGTTTCGATGAAGGAATCACCTGTAAGGGTTTTGGTCGCAAGTACGAAAACTGCAGCATCAGTCGGTATCGGTGGTCCGGACTGTAGAATACCCTTTTGGGTCACTCCAAAGGGTGTTACATTCACTAGGACCTGTTGTTCCACTTGAAGGGATGCCACGGAGGACATGTTGTGTCATCAATTGCTCATTTGCACTGAGGAGAATTGTTCTCAGTTCTAGCCCTTGAGGTGGCCAGAGATTTGAGCGGCTGCGTTAATGTTGGCTGAGCAGAGCGCTCTGAGCTGGTCATTGATTGGATGGCTAGCAATGAGGATGAGGAGATTTTCCTATTACAAGACTTCATTGAGAAGACCAGTTTAAATTCCATTTTTATATTAAAATATACAAATTTTCAAAAAACAATGTACATTGAACCACTGTGCCAAATAGAGCAAAAGCACGAGCTTTGAAGAGAGTGAGAGTTAGAGCGAAGAACCTCTTTTCCACAAGAAGCTATACTCGGAATTGAAATTAAACAAATTATTAATTCGCCTCCAAACATACCGCAGTACACGCAAAGCGATACGGCTTAAGTTATAAATGAAGTTTCTAGAAATTCAATTCCCAAGTAGGTAAGCACCGGCTTATAGGAAGATTCATCATAAACGCAGTGCGTACAAAAAAACACGACCGTTCGCTTAAAATTAAGTGAAAGAATTCGAATTGCTTCTTTAGCACCAAAGAAGCCATCACCATAAAAAACTTTCAATTCTTGATGCATGAAACTTTTCGAAGCCATCAAAAAGTATTTTAAATGTATTACTGAAATGACGCAACGCGAATTTTATTTTGTACGCCTAAAAAGGCCAAAGCCACCGGTAACCACTGCAATAGAGGTAACTATCGCAGTTGATCGCGGCTATTATAATAATAATTATAAACAATAATTATAATTATAATAACAATAACTATAATGGTAATCGCAACTACGGGAAAAATTATAGTTACTAGGAAACAAGAGAGTAATATAATATTAATAATAAGAAAATAAATATAATAAGAATAATAATAATAACAGCAACAAAGTAAACTCCCAACAACCTTTAGGTACACAGGAGCAGTGCCGGATTTATGTTTTTTATGAGTGTAGGCTACTTTATTTTCGTCGCTTGAAGTACTTAAATACCTTTTTAAAATAATAATTCTCCATTTTTAGTGAAGAAGGCCTTACAGTTTAATAAAATTAAAATTAGACATTAAGAAGAACCGTAATGAAATAAAAATCAAGATATAAAATATTTTACGGCCCTTTTATTTTACGGAAATAGCAAGATCATTAATAATATCATCATAGTTTATGGTTTTTATTATCTCGACTTCTACAAGTATGTAGAGAAAACCTAGATATTTCATTTTTTCATTAATTTCATTTGAGACAATAAGAACCCTTGATAATTCTTTACGCGTTTAAACAGGAAAAACTCCTTTCCCCAGACCAATTTGTAGCAGAAGTGGAAAGCGCAATGCGGAGAGCTACATCCAAAATAGGGTATACATTGGGCAGACTTTGATTCCTCAAAAAAGTTGGGAGACTGAGTAGTGAGTTTGATTCAGGCTTCACTTCACTGCAGTTTTATCAGATTAAATGTGACTTTGAAAATGCAGACATTCTTGAATCAAATCGTCAGGTATTCACTCTGAAATAATCTTTAGACCTGGTATCTATTTCAGGTTTTTCTTTCGTTGTTTTATCCGTTATCTTTTGTTTGTAGGGGGGTTCCGCAAAAGTCTCCAGAAATGGGGATGAAATGAAAAGTCGGGGGCGTCTTCAATAATTTCCAAAAGAAACGCGTTCAGCTTTATTGGGCTGCTTACATCGAATTAAAACTTAACTTAGAAAAAGAAACAAGGCAAAAGTAATAGCAAAAATACGATCGACGACGGCCGACGAAGGAGCGAGAGCGCAAAGAGGGGCGAGCGCGGATGCGCTCTTCAGCGCGGGTGCGCTCTTCAGTGCGGGTGCGCTCTTAAAGTTGCGGCACAACGGCCCCTCACGTAAAAATCCTCCCCCCTTGCAATCGCTCGGGTTACAACAGATCCCTCGTCGCTAGCTATGCGTCACTGCAACTAGAGGGCGTACACGGGTCGATGAAGGCCCCCGTGTCGACGATTCGGGTCCCGGTGTTGTCACTGTTCCGGTTCAGCAGCGACGATATGGTGGGCGCGTCCTGCGAGGGCCCTCGAGGAGAGGCGGAAAAATGCCTAGGCGCGGATGACGCGGGAGGACGAGCGGTGGACGGCACCCGATGGGTGGCAGACGAATGCAGTGGAGCACTTGCCGGCTGCCGGCATCTCGAGCAATAGCGAATCACGAGAATCGCTCGGAGCCGTTCCTCGGCACTAAGGCGTAGGAAGCGCCGACACTTCTTCAATGGATGGATCCCATTGCAGACTCGGCATCGGTAGGATTGTGTACCTCGAGTACATCTGCTCTCCAGTGACTGGGCGTTGCGTGGGCGTGGCGACATCGTTCTGAATATGACCTTGGAATCCAGAATTTGGCCCGGATCAGTCTGATCATCAGCTGATTGCCACCGTGCAGCGTGATGCGATATGTAAATCGAAGAAGGAGTCGAGACAGAATTGTGCTCGCATCCTGAATCAATACCCTGAACCAGTGGGTCACCGAGGCTGCGGGCAACTCGTGCGGAAAAAACAGACACGCTGCGGGGGTTAGCTGGAGACAATGGGCCTGTCAGCACCCATCAAAAAATGGTCTCCTGACCGAGAAGCGACCCGCAGATGTCAGCCTTGGAATTACCGAGGAGAATGGACGGAAGAATGTCAGCTCCTAATAACACATCGATTTGGGAGCTCTCAAAGAAGTTGGGGTCCGCCAGGGGAATGTCGGGCAGCCCCTTGAGAAGATCTCGCGAAACCGGATATGATGGCAGATTTCCTGCCAACTGCGGAAGAACGTAAGCCGCAGTCTCTAATTGTAGCCCGGGTCTAGACGGCGACCGATTGGAGAAATGGCACAATTTAGTAGACTGCGCGGAAATGGTCTGATTGAGGCCGGAAACTTGTGCGTGAATCGTCTTGAAGGGAAACTTGACAAGGTTGAACAGTCGTTCCGTTATGAAAGTCGCTTCGGACCCTGAGTCTATCAGTGCTCGTGCCTGGACGGTGCACCCCAAATGGCACACGTAGATAAGAGCCGTGCCCAATAGGACGGCTCCTGAACCGGAAGCGAAACACACCTGCACATTCGACTGATCCTCTGAGCCGTTTGATGACGTAGGCGGACTTGGAGCGGTAAGCTGCGTAGGCGGACTTGGAGCGGTTGCGAATGGATTGCCGCGGTGCAAGAGGGTGTGGTGTCTGCTGTGGCATGTGAAGCAGGTATGGGCGCTCGGGCAGTCTCGTTGCTGGTGGCCTCGGGCAAAACAGTTTAAGCATAACTGCTTCCTTTTAATGTAGTCCGAGCGCCCATTTACGTCCATTTCTAGGAACCGCGGACATAAGCGAATGGGGCGGTTCTCCCTCGAACAGAGATCGCAACCCTTGGGGCCTGGAACCACTCGAGTCTCGTATGAATTGAGCCTCCGAGCAGGGGCAATAGGAATTCCCGACCTTGGCGGAAGTTTCCCGGAGCCAATAGGCCTGACGTCATCGATTGTCTCCAGAGTGCGATGGCGCTCTGTCAGGAAGTTGTCTAATTCCTTCCATGTTGGAATTTCGGCCTTATTATGGACGGATTGCTCCCACATAGAAAGTGTGACCTTGGGGAGCTTTGACGAAATCATAAACACCAGGAGGCAGTCCCAAGCCTCAACATTGATAGCGGACATTGCTAGGGCTGCCAGACAACTCTGAATGGTAGCTTGCAGCTCCTTCAGCGCGACCCCGGACTCTTGAGAAATAGCCTGGATGTTAAACAGGATCTTCAACTGGCTGTTGACCAATAGCCGCCGGTTCTCAAAGCGGTCTGTGAGGCTGCCCACGCGGCGTCAAACCCCTCATGGGTAAGCGGAGCCTTAGAAACAATGGCGTGGGCGTCACCACTTGTTTTGGACAGTAGGTGGAACAACTTTTCTACCGGGGTGAGCCGCAAGTTTTGGATGTAAATGGCCGTAAACAAGTCTCTGAAGGTGGGCCACGAAAGATAATCGCCCGCGAAGACCTCGGTATCCACCACGGAGGTAACCGGCAACCTGTAGACGCGGGCGTGTGTACATTTACGGAAGTCTGAGTGGATTATGAGGCAATTTTCTCCCGAAGCTGAGCAATACACCTCGAATAGACGGAGTAACAGTAGCTGTACTTCGATTCCAGCACTTTTGAGGTGGCCGCATTGTCGTCGGACTCGGCTAGCATATCGGAGCAGCTCTCATAGCTTTTCTCCACCTTCTCCCACAGTGCCCGAATTTGGTCCCGATGGACTTCGCACATGTACTGGGAGCCCATTTCCGTTTCTCTGGCGCCCGGCGTATTTATGTTGGCCTCAAATTGGCTAACTCTATCTGTTGTGGCGATGAATTTCTTCAGCGCCACGTCGACCGCACTTTGAGCCATTTTTGCAACGGAACGAGTCTGCCTCTGTGAAGGACCGGGGATTGTGTTGACGGATTCGTCACTCTTTGCCCTTGGAATGGCACTGTGCGCCTTAGGCTTTAAAAGAGGCGTCCGCGGAGAAGCGGATTGAGATCTGTCTAAACGGATGGTTGGGATCGGACGTGGCTTTTGGTCGTCTCCCGTGGGCATTCTCAGAGTCCAATTCGCTGGTCAGCGCTTGTCGACTGGTGCCTCGTACGAAGTGGTGGCCGGTCGCACTAATGTAATGAGAACGGTGAGATCGCGGATGAAAGGCAATTACAAGGAGCAAGTGCGAACTAGTGGCGCCGATGTGGAAAGGAAAGTCGTGTGCGGCACAATTCGAATGTGGAAAGAAAAACTTCAGGCACCAGAAAAAACCCAAAAGGAGACGAGGTTTGCTCGGATTGTAGGCGGATGTTGCCAGATGCGGAGTAGAAGCAGCGTTAGGAAAATGACGGAACGGAAAATGGACAAGGACCGGAAAATTCGTGATCGTTCGGAAAAATAATTAATGACTGTCTATATATGAATGTATATTTCGACCATTATGGCTCGTACGTAAATATTTACTTCCTAACTATGTTGGAATTTGCGGAGCCGGAAAGGTGGACTTGACCTTGGCTTGGATTGAACACAGAGAAAGAAATAAAAAATTAATTTTGCCTAATTGTCGGATTTAATTATTATGGAAACAGACGGGTGGAGTTGAAAATTTCAATTTTTAATCAATGGAGGTTAAGTAACCCGAAGCTGGAACGGTGGAATTGAAACCGCGGCTAGGTTCAGAAAGAAGATCGATAATTAAATTATTTAATTATAATTTTTTTTCGATAATTAAATTTAATTAAATTTTCGACTTTAATTATTTAGTGGCAGGAAAGGTGAATTAAAAACCCTGGCCCTTTGCTCGGACGGAAAATACGAATTAAATAAATGTTTGTAGTTATAATTATAAATAAATAAATTTATAATTAATTGATTTTTTTTTTAAATTTGTTTGGTTATATATTTCCTGAAATTGGAGGCAGAAAATATTGAGAAATATATGGGCATGCATGCAAGTAGGGCAAGGGCATGTGGGGCATATGATGGCACAGTGGAACGTCGATAAGTGGACTGTATATTTTAAATTTTATCGGTTATATATTTCCTGAAATTGGAGGCAGAAAATATATGGACATGCATGCAGGTACGGATATACATATGTATGTAAGGGCATGTGGGCATATGGTGGCACAGTGGAGCTTTGATAAGTGGACTGTATAATTGGGGGAACAGAAAAGTTATGTGGTGTAAAAAATGACACTGATTGAGGAAGATAAAAAACAAATATTACGACAGCGGCGGACTGTTCGGTGAATTTGAAAATTCCGGAACTAATTCACACTGGTGGCCAATATTAATTATGCCTTCCTTTTGTCACCACACAATTTCACTGTTCACTTGCGAACTTTTCGCGGATTAATTGCACCAAAAAAATATGTATGTGCGTATGTATGTATGTGGATGCACATATGCCTCGACCGTTGGCAAGCGAATGGATAACGGAGAGCCCGAAAACGGCGAGGAATATGGGCAGCACACAAAACGGAGACGGATGGAAAAATTTTCAGAATTTAAAGATTATTATAGATTATTAGAAAATCTCAACCTGCCGTTGTGTCGGAAAACTCGGACTTGGAGTTGACACGAAGGGAAAAACAATCTTGCAGCAGTGTGAACGAAATTTAATGTTCGAATCACTGCTGAAGACCGGCAGAGAGATGGAGACGGAAAAATGTACTTATCTTTTGGCGGAACAATGCCGAGAACTGCTGGCAGAAGAAAATCCAGGAATTATCCGGCTCGAAGGACCAATGTTTGTAGGGGGGCGTTGGTTCCGCAAAAGACTCCAGAAATGGGGATGAAATGAAAAGTCGGGGGCGTCTTCAATAATTTCCAAAAGAAACGCGTTCAGCTTTATTGGGCTGCTTACATCGAATTAAAACTTAACTTAGAAAAAGAAACAAGGCAAAAGTAATAGCAAAAATACGATCGACGACGGCCGACGAAGGAGCGAGAGCGCACGGAGGGGCGAGCGCGGATGCGCTCTTCAGCGCGGGTGCGCTCTTCAGTGCTGGTGCGCTCTTCAGTGCGGGTGCGCTCTTAAAGTTGCGGCACAACGGCCACTCACGTAAACATCTTTTTTTTTTTAGGTTGTCTTTTTATTTTACCTTGATATTCCTTAAGTGTGCTCCATTGCTTTTTCATCGAAATAAAGAAAGTTTTTCGAACTGCTATTATAAACTGTACTAGAAATCCATAGAAATCAGATACCGTCAATACATCTACAGATGAGCTCTGAATCTGAATGCTCATTTTAATTCACCTTTCTAAAATTACTTTCTAAAATAGGACCATGAACGCAGTTTCAAGTTTTTCTAATTTGATGCAAATTCCCCTTGCCTCATTCGCGGGAACGGTGTCTCTGTACTGTCATTTTCAATCATATTTAAAACTGTAATTAGTTCATCCCAGGAATGTTTTAGACTTTTACAGGCATCTGCTCTAGCCGACCAACGATTGAGGTTCACTCTCTTGGGTGTTTTTTTCAATTCCTATCTCATTCATTAATTTTTTTCAACGTTCAGTTAACTTCATGAAAAGTATAGTATATACCACCTCTAGCAACATAAAAAAAGTGGAAGGCCTCTGTACAAGACTCAGCGGCCGAGGTTCCTACCAAATTCAATGAAGCTGCACAAGGAACAAACATAGCAAATTGTGCTTGTTCTTGAATTTCGACTTGTAAACCATTGTAAATCCCTGACATGTTAGAGGCATTATCATTTCATCCCATTGCTCTCGCTGCTCATTTTTTTTTTCAAATGTTTACGGAGTTGCGTGAGACTGCTTCTTTTCTTATATAGGAGCTTTCCCTATTTCCCTTTTCCTATATAGGAGCTGTTCTCCTCAATCGTGCTAATCAGAATGCATTTTGTTGGTGGAGTCCCGAAAACTTTTCACTGCAAGAAATTCATTCTTGTTTTTGTTTCTGCCAAAATGGTCGACCTGAAGCGATAAATTTCTTCTTCGCAGAACATTTTTTTTTTTAATTAGGAAGCTCTGTTGTTTTTGTCATAGTATAAAAATAAGCTGTTTTAAAAAATGTAGGGCCTTTTTTTTATTGATTTAATGAAATGTATTTTTTATTATATTGATATTATATATATATATGTATATAGTAACATATCAACAAAATTTCTTTAAGTGCATATCAGTAAATTTTGTAAACCGAAGCTGAAGCCTTTTGTATTGAAATTCGTAACGCAGCTGCAAATAGCCTCATTCCAATTTTTGTAAAAACATAAATATTTAATTATTTCAATTCGGCTGAAAACACCCTCATTTCAGATTTCCAATTTCTAAGAGTCACTTCAGATTGAAAACCAAAACAATATTTGGATAAACAGAAATCCCGACTCAAATCTTTCTCACTCCTTTTAAGTGAATTAAAACTAAACAGATCAAAACATTCTTAAATGGGAACCCACTTCACACTTTCTTGTCACCTCGATTAATTGAGACCCAAAGCCTTCCATGTCAACTGACACCTCAAGTAAAAGGTTCCGACTCAATCTATTCTCTCAGAGAGCCTCTCTTTCGAGCTTTGATCTGCAAAAAGCTTCAGCAAGGGTAGCTATAAAAAGGACCTAGAGCCCTAAAGATAAGTTAGTTCTAAAATTCTAACATCCTAAGCAGTTGTTCTGAAATTCTAAGCAATATGAAAGAATCACACTGTATCAAAACCGGAACTCAAATAAAAATATATTTTTTCAAACTATTTTGAAGAAGATATATAATTATATGTATATATTATATACATATCTTTATCTGTTTTCTCTGTTTAAATTGCAGTTTACGTTAAGTGTAATATATACGGAAATTTTTATACCCTTGCAGAGGGTATTATAATTTTGTCCAAAAGTGTGCAACGCAGTGAAGGAGACATCTCCGACCCTATAAAGTATATATATTCTTGATCAGGATCACCTCCTGAGTTGATATGAGCATGTCCGTCTGTCCGTCTGTCCGTCTGTCTGTCCGTCTGTCTGTCTGTCCGTTTCTACGCGAACTAGTCTCTCAGTTTTGAAGCTATCGTCTTGAAACTTTGCACACACCCTTCTTTCTTTTGCACGCAGTATATAAGTCGGAACGGCCCAGATCGGCCGACTATATCATATAGCTGCCATATAACTGATTGATCGGAAATGGTATAACTTTGGTGTTTTTAGAGTTAGAAAGTTCAAATTTGACAAGAGAGCTATTTTTGGCAAACCATTACGACATGCCAAATTTCATAAGGATCGGCCGACTTTATCTTATAGCTGCCATATAACTGAACGATCGGAAATGACCCAACTTTCGTGTTTTTGAAGATAGGAAGCTGAAACTTAATACAGATTATATTTTTGGCCAGATGATCCAACCTACCAAATTTCATTAGGATCGGCCGACTATATCCTATAGCTGCCATATAACTGAACGATCGGAAATGACACAACTTTTGTGTTTTTGAAGATAGAAGTTTGGGACATTTTTAGGTTTGGTTTTTGTATTATAATAAATTGGGTAATATTATCATATTCTCATAAGGATCGGCCAACTATATCCGATGTTTGCGATATATATCCGGTTTTAACTGCAAGGGTATATAAACTTCGGCTCCGCCCGAAGTTAGCTTTCCTTTCTTGTTTTAAATATTTCTACATTTTTGCATCTTACATTTTCGGGAAATTAGCTCGGACCACAGAAGCTGTAAAGCATAAAAGCAACAGAAAAGTCGGACTCAAAATAATATCAAATGTAGAAATAAATAAAATAAACCACCAATGTGAAAGTGCAAGTATCTTTCATTTTAATGAGGGACAATTTTCATTTAGAGAGTGTTAATAGTAAACAAGAAAGGAAAGCTAACTTCGGGCGGAGCCGAAGTTTATATACCCTTGCAGTTAAAACCGGATATATATCGCAAACATCGGATATAGTCGGCCGATCCTTACGAAATTTGGCATGTCGTATTATTTTGCCAAAAATAGCTCTCACCTAAAAATTGAACTCTCTAACTTAAAAAACACCAAAGTTATACCATTTCCGATCAATCAGTTATATGGCAGCTATAGGATATAGTCGGCCGATCCAGGCCATTCCGACTTATATACTGCGTGCAAAGAAAAGAAGGGTGTGTGCAAAGTTTCAAGACGATAGCTTTAAAACTGAGAGACTAGTTTGCGTAGAAACAGACAGACGGACAGACAGACAGACGGACAGACGGACCTGCTCATATCAACTCAGGAGGTGATCCTGATCAAGAATATATATACTTTATAGGGTCGGAGATGTCTCCTTCACTGCGTTGCACACTTTTGACCAAAATTATAATACCCTCTGAAAGGGTATAAAAATATTACATATTGATTGCACACTATTGTGCTTCACTTACTGTGTCAATAAAAACTGAGCTTTACAAAAAATTATCGCTGTGATTTTTTATTTAGCAGGCTTTACGTATTTTGTTTAGGTTAGTAAAAAAGGTATTCAAAGACAAGAGGACGAGAGTAGCGTCCATATGCGATCGATGCTTGCCAAAAAAAACACTGGCGTGGGCGTTGAGCGTTGTTTTAAAGTGTTTTCTAAAATTTATAATCCAATGAAGAAAAATACAAAATTTTAAAATCACCTTAAAATCGCCTCAGTTCGTAGTAGAACCCGCTGTAAAAATCTTTATATGTGCGGATTCTACTGCATATTGGCAGGCCGCGTCGTGGAACCCGCTGTTAAAATTAAAACATTTAAGAGCGGGTTCTTTGAGCGGCAGAATTCGAAGCGACAAAATCAGAACACCGTGTGCATGCTTCGGAACTTTATTTGCGACTAAATTTTAAGTTAGGGAAAAATCTAAAAGTTGATATACATAATGGCATATTGTCTACTTTTTAGAGAAAGACAATTATAACTACTTCAAGGTCTCTTTTTCGTTCCTATAACTTAACAAGCGTGCATTGCAACATTCTTAAAATATGCAGGGTATTTGTTTACAAAAATTAATATCAAAACAAATTAAAAATTTTTGTAATCTCTTCGTGTTTTGTTTTAGGAAGATTTTTTGTCAAAATATGTGCTATCATTTTAGTTTCTTCTCATTTCTTTAAAGACTTCTCTAACAAAATGATAACGTTTATCAATTTGATATGTTCTGGAATGATGAACAGGATTCTTGGTTAACGCCTGCGCACTCAGATTATCCCCATACACGACGATCGGGGTGTTGTTGTCTCCGCAACCGATCTCCATAATCAACCTTCGCATGACTATCTATTCCTTAAATGCCGCCGATAGTTCCATGTATTCCGCCTCGGGACTGCTTAACGCCACTTTTCGCTGCTTTTCCGAAAGCCAAGAAATCGGACCATCTGGTAACAGGTATATGTAACCAGTATAGTAAGTAACCATACCAGTAACCAGACTTCCTGTCCAGCCTATCGCCTGCTCAATGCTGTAGTTTCATGTCAATCGTAGATGAGAGGTATCTAAAGATGTGCTTTATGCCAGCCATGTGTTCAGCATGCGGGCTTTGATTCCGCTGTACCAATTTTGACACCGAATGGAATATGTCTGGCCTTGTTGTAAAAGCTAGCCACATAAGCTCTCAACTACGGACTGATCGACGGACTGGGCTTGTACAATCTACTTGGAAATCAGCATCCAATGGTGTCTTCGGCAACTTGCAAAAATCACTCCCATGGGTATGCAATAAGTCCTTTATATATTGCTTATGTCCCAAAGTAATTGATCCAAGATCGCCGTTTCGTTCGATTTCCATGCCCAGGAAATGGTTAATCTGACCCTTGTCAACGCACTAGAATGATTGTGAGATGCTGCTCTTGATTTTCAGCAAATCCTCAAGCAAGCTATAAGTATAGTAAGATTAGTACAAGATTACCTTATCCACAATGTTTGTACAAACATGGTTCGTTATCTCTCTTGCTCTCTGGTTGCTCTCTTCAGAAGCAATACCTTGTTAGGATTTGTCTCATCTGAGTACCCTTTCTGCTTCATGTAGACCGTTTCACTCAGATCGCTGTTGAGATACGCGGTGCATACATCCATTTGATAAAGATGCAGCTTGAGCTCCGCCGCCAGTGCTATAATAAAGCGAACACTCTCCAATTGGAATACCTGCGAAAATGTTTCTTGGTAATTTACCCCAAACTGCTGGGAGCATCATCATCTTTAATTGCTCGATAATTTTTGGGTAAATCAGTGATTTGCCAAATCTGGTTGGCAACCAGAGAATCATATTCTCTTTCCATGGCTTCATGCCACTCATTTGCATTGGTACTTTCCAGCGTTCTTTGCAAGTTAACGGAATCGGAACATTTTCCGAAACGAGGGCGCTTAGGATATTCTACTGCTTCTTGGGGCGTCCAGGGTTTCCAGTCCGGATGATCTTAGGACGGCCGGGGCCCCTGCGTGCCTCCTCCACGACATGCTCGCCCTTTTCTTTAGTACTCTCGTACTGATATGTGCTCTCATCGGAGCTTCCGGCATCGATGGATAAATCAGACACGATTTCTGCATCTCTGGGTCCCAGGTGTTTATCAAATAATACGTCCCGTTTCTCGACCAATTGTCGAGTTGATGGGTCATATAGTCGATAACATTTGACTGCCACAGAGTACCCAACCATAATGTACTCTTTGCCCTTAGGTTGAAGAGCAACTGCAAGAGATCCAAAAACCTTTAGGTGTTTTACATAAGGTTTCTTACCGGTCCATGCTTAAATAGAGTCATACTCTTTAATGCGCTGGTAGGGGAGCGGGTTCGAAGATAAACCGAAGTGTTGACTGCTTCTGCCCAAAAATGATCTCACAGTCCCGCCTGGACCAGAAGGCATCTTGACATATACACTAGCGTACGATTTGTCCGTTCCGCAACTCCATTTTGCTGAGGAGTATACGCTATTTTTAGCTGTCTGTCGATTCCATGCTGCCTCAGACATTCGTCAAACTGTTTACTGAAAAATTCTCCGCCATTATCACTCCGCAGGCATTGCAGTCTTCTTCCTGTCTGCCGTTCCACCAGATTCTTGAATTCGATGAATTTGGATAGCACCTTCCCACGCAGGAAGTAAACAAAAATCTTCCCGGACTTATCGTCAATGAACGTCAGAAAATACTTGGTACCTCCGAAGGGACACTGTTGGGAAAGGTCCACAAACATCTGCGGCTATCAGATCCAAAAGCTCCTTAGCCCGATTACGTGTTGCTTATGGAAAAGGTTGAACATCTCTTTCATGCTATAGAAATTAATATGTTCGTATCCATAGCTGACATGGCAAAACATTTGCGGCGGCCACTTTCAAACAAATAAAAGTTGCCAATCTTTTTGTCTTTCACTATGCATTCTCCATCTTGCATCACCTTGGCATCCTCTATGCCAAAGGTCACCTTGCACCTGTTCTGGACAGCACTGCTCACGGAATACAAAAGTTCCGGACACCTTCGGAACGTAGAGAACATTTTTTAGTGTCAACATGCACAGGCCTGTCTTTATCTTGACTTCACCTATACATTCAGCTTGAAGGAAACCAGCATCGGCTAGTCCCATCTGCTCCGTGTGCTTCTCAAACTTGTTGCGGCACTATCTAAGCACCATATTGAATTATCAATGCTGCAGACTGCTTTGGCGATTCACCACACTTTTTGATGCCATGCGGTGATCTCCCTAACCCTCCCTTCGACACTGGGACCTAATGTGCCCTTATTCACCACACTTGAAACATACGATAATTTTTCGTTTCTTTTGCCCATATTTTTTCGCCTGTGAGTTGTGCCTTTGCGATGCGGCGAATGCCTTAATGTCGACTCGTTCTTCTGCTATTCCTTTTCTTTCGTTCTCCTCCTTTAACTTTATGGTGAGAACTTCGAACGAAGGCAACTGATCTCGTGTCTCCATAGAGGCCACGAAATGTTCAAATTGCTCTGGAAGACTTGATAGCAAAACGATAGTGCGAAGTTCGTCATTTAGCTCTATTCCATCTCCAGTTAGACCATCCAGAATTTCCACAAATTCACTTATGTAGGTTTATTAAGCAGTTTCTTGTATAACTGTACTTGGCCATTGCCTCCACAGCCGTCAAGCAATTCTTAATGTAGGCCAATTGAGATGTCTTTACACTCAATGTTATTGTTTCCCACGCCATACTTAACTGTTGTCCCTCTGGAACATTCGTTTCAGTTAGCTCTCCAGACGTAACACTCCACAAACCGAAATGCATCAATACAGATTGAATCTGTATTTTGCATGTGTTATATTTCGACTCGTCTAACTTATCAATTTGATAAAGAGAACTCATTGTTCTTAATCTCGAGTCACACACCGAACAGGAACGGCCGTAAGGAACGGCCGACTATATCCTATAGCTACCTTATGAAATTTGGCATGTCGTATAATTTTGTCAAGAAAAGCTATTGTGTAAAATATGAATTCTCTAACTCTAAAATCACCAAAGTTATACCATTTCCGATCAATCAGTTATATGGCAACTATAGGATTTAGTCGGCCGATCCCGGCCGATTCGATTTATATACTGCGTGCAAAGGAAAGAAGGGTGTGAGCAAATTTTCAAGACGCTAGCTAAAAAACGGAGAGACTAGTTCGCGTAGAAACAGACAGGCAGACGCACATGCTCATACCAACTCAGGAGTTGATCCTGATCAAGAATATATATATACTTCATAGGGTCGGAGATGTCTCCTCCACTGCGTTGCACACTTTTGGAAAAAATGTATAATACGGTATTAAAAAATAAATACGTCGAAGTTTTAAGAAGGATTCTACGTTGAGAAATTGAAATTTGGAACGTCTCGTCGTCGTTTAAAATGTTTATATTATCTAAAGAAAGATCAGAGTTTTTTGATAATATGTAATCGGATATTTCATAATTTTTGAAGTGGTTCGTAGTTACGTATTCAAGAATTTTATTTTCCAAATTGGTATATGAAATATTATAAATTTCAGTTGTACCATTAAACGTTATTAAAAATAAACCGTTTAAATGGGAGTTGTTAACAATATTGTTCCCATTTGTAAGAATGGCACCATCTTGTGTGATGTTTATTTTTATACCCTTGCAGAGGGTGTTATAATTTTGGTCAAAAGTGTGCAACGCAGTGAAGGACACATCTCCGACCTTATAAAATATATATATTCTTGATCTGGATCACCTCCTGAGTTGATATAAGCATGTCCGTCTGTCCGTCTGTCTTTCCGTCTGTCTGTCCGTCTGTCTGTTTCTACGCAAACTAGTCTCTCAGTTTTAAAGCTATCGTCATGAAACTTTTCACACACCCTTTTTTCCTTTGCACGCAGTATTTAAATCGGAACGGCCGGGATCAGCCGACTATATCCTATAGCTGTCATATAACTGAACGATCGGAAGTGACCCAACTTTTGTGTTTTTGAAGCTAAAGAGCTGGAACTTGGTACAGATTATATTTTTTGTCAGCTAATCCGACCTCCAAAATTTCATAACGATCGGTTTACTATACCTTATAGCTCCCATATAACTGAGCGATCGGAAATGGTTTTTGGTAGAAATATCAACTTTGGTAATTTTGAAGAAAGTCGTTTGGGACTTTTTTTTTAGATTTTTTATTATTATAAATTGGGTTATATTATCATATTCTCATATGGATCGGCCAACTATATCCGATGTTCGCGATATATATCCGGTTTTAACTGCAAGGGTATATAAACTTCGGCTCCGCCCGAAGTTAGATTTCCTTTTTCGTTTTATTATACCCCTGCAGGGGGTATTATAATTTGGTCAAAAGTGTGCAACGCAGTGAATGAGACATCTCCGACCCTATAAAATATAGATATTCTTGATCAGGATCACCTCCTGAGTTGGTATGAGCATGTCCGTTCAAAGGAGTGGGGAGGTTGGCGGCACTCTCGTTCGTCTTCTTATTGCGCTCGCACTCTAAATTGGATTTCACATATTGTACATAAATCCCAATTTCATATGCGGCCAAATAAGGATTTATAACGTTTAACTTAATACGAGCTGATTATTATTTACTGACATTGAAAATTATCAATGACCAAACATTGGTGACCCCGACGAGATCGTTAATATATTTATGTACACATAAAAAATTACTAACAGAAAAACAAAACAATTTTGTAAACAATGTTATGTGAACAATTTTCATTTGTGGCTAATAAGTTTGTTTATAATAATAAACAAATTATAATATATAATATATTATACATACATACAGACATAAACATAAACGTTAGTTTGCAAGCACACATACTTATTTACGATCCACAACGCAAGTGCGTTTGCCCGCGCATAGACTTCATACAAACATACGTTCCACAACGCAAGTGCATTCGCTCGCACATAGCTTCATATATATATACATTCCACAATTCCGGTTCTGAAGGTTCTGAGCGCACAGTGGGACAGATCGTGTTCGCCGCGAGCAAATAAAATTTACTTCAGGTTGTTCGGAACACAATATAATCAATCATGAACTCCAGCGGGGCCGTCACAGGAGCACCCACTCCAACCCGTAGTGCTATTTTAAAGTGCAAGGCCCTGGGTATTCTCCAGGACTTACAGAGGATCCAAGGGGCTCCTCAGCCTGTTACCGAGGTGGATGATGCCATGCTACACGTGCGACAGGGTCAGATAGCCACCATGTTCAGCGACTTTAAGGCCATCCACGGGGAGCTTGAGGAATTGGACATTTTGCAGATCAGCAGTGACCTTCGATGGACTGGTTCGGAGCTCGTAGCGATGATGCAGGCCGAAATTGAGCACGAGACGACCCTTTGCTCTTCTCGAATTGCTGCCCACTCCACCCTTGCCAACGGAATGTCCATCTTGAAGGCTGACCCAGGGTTAGGTCAAAGTTTTCATGTGCTGCCTCCTCTGCCACTCCCTACGTTTAGCGGTGGATACTTGGAATGGGCTGAGTTTTACTCGTTCTTCTCTACAATCGTCGGCAGCAATCCTCGTATTAGTAAAGTGGAAAAGCTTCAAAGGTTGCGATCTTGCCTTCGGGAGTCCGCTTTCGAAGCAGTTCGTTCCTTGGAAGTCTCCGACGAGAACTATGATGTCGCGCTGAATTTATTGGACACACGATTTAATAACCGTCGCTTAATATTTCAGGCACACGTGAACGAGATTCTGGGCCTCAGTCTGTTGGACAGTGGCTCAATAGACAAATTCAATGCCCATATGCGAGCCTTAAAGAATTTGGGTTCATCAGTTCAGATCGCCAGCTGCATCATCGTCCAAGTTTGGCCGAATTTTTGGAGCAGCGATGTAGGACGCTGGATGCTGTGGACGTGGACATGGCGGCATACGCCCCACGCACTCACATGCGTGAGTGCCTCGCTGCTAATTGTCGCAGGAAGGAGGCATCACAGCCTGATGCATTTTCTGGAGCCGCAGGCATCTAGCGGCCAGCCTTTGGTTGGTCCTCCCACGTCAGCCATAGCCGAGGTCACCGAGCCTGTAGCCTCTTCGCCGTCCACTGCTAATGCACTAGTTGCTCAAGGTCGTAGCAGCGATATATCGTTGCTTGCTACAGCAAACATTCTTGTTCGTAGTCGCGCTGGATCCCTTGTTCCATGCCCAGCTCTGTAGGATTGTGGATCGCAGGTGCACGTGATCACTTCCCAGCTGGCAAGTCAGCTGCAGCTCCGGAGGTACAAATCATTTATGGCGGTGTCTGGTATTGGCGATAGCGGCCTTGCGACAGATGGATTCTCTGTTGATGTTCTCCTGCGGTCCCACTGCTCCGAATACTCGGCCCTGGTTAACACCGTCATCGCCGCCAATATTGCGGACCTGCAGCCTAGCTTCAGTTTGGATGTCTCCAGTTGGAATATTCCTGGCAATCTTTCTTTGGCTGATCCTGAATTTGGAGCCAGTCTATTTTATGAGATGCTGTTGTTTGGGCAAATTAAGCTCTCAACCGGCCTGCCATTGCTGCAGAAAACCCGACTTGGATGGGTCGTGTGTGGAGGCGGTTCACATGTCCAGAGAAGATCACTCTTTTCCACTGCCCATAAGGATGTTCCGGAGGGCGCAACAACGCTGGATGATCAGCTGGATTCTCTGCTCCGTCGGTTTTGGGAAATCGAAGACTGCTCCGAGCCTATTATGAAGCTGACGAAGGAGGAGCTAGATTGCGATGCGCATTTCGTGCAACATGTTGCTCGGCTGGATTCCGGCGCTTACGCTGTGAGGCTTCCATTAAAATGCGGTTCTAAGTTACAGGAGAATATTAACCCTAAGCCGTTTGACGATTTCTTTCCCTCGAAAGGAAGCTCTGTTGCCATCCTCAATTGAAGGAGCAATATGCTGCCTTCATAAAGGAGTATCTGGAGTTGGGTCACATGTCTCCAGTCCCTGCTGATGCGAGCGTCACTGGCTAATACTGCCACACCATTGTGTTTTAAAGGAGGACAGTTCAACAACCAAGCTCAGGGTTGTTTTTGATGGATCTGCTGTCACCACTTCTGGATACTGCATATTCTGTTAAGGTTCCGATGCCATCGGGTGGCCATTTCCTGAGGACAGCTTTCTTCAGTGTATTCTTTGGCGGGATTCCACACAGGATGAGTTACAGGTTATTAAGCTGGATACTGTCTGGATACCTATGGAACGAAGCCTGCCTCATATTTAGCAGTTACGACAAATGCATCAGTTTGCAGATGATGATCAATTATTGTTTCCAACGTCGCGACATTTATGTGGATGATCTTCCGTAGGCGACCCTATAGATGAAGCTATTAGCATAATGCAGCAAATATCCGGGATCCTTGCCAAAGGCCAACTTCGGTTAAGGAAGTGGTGCTCCAATGTTGCTGACGTGCTGGATAAGGTGCCTGAAGAAGATCGGGAGTCTTTCCTAAGGTTTGATGATGGCAGAAACTTCACAAAGACAGTGGGTCTTGCTTGGGATCCTGCAACTGACTGCTTGCTATTTTCTTTTGAAGGAGTTCAGTCAATCTCAAAGCCCACTAGGCGCATCGTTCTTTCTTCACTCGCTAGGCTTTATGACCCATTAGGCCTTGTCGGTCTTGTAATTTCAAAGGCGAAGATCTTTCTCCAGAAACTGTGCCGTGAAAAGTTGTCCTGGGATGAATGTCTTCCTCAAGCTCTTCACTGCGACTGGAATATGACTTGTAGCAGCTTTGTTAGAACGCAGCGAGCCGAATTCCCTAGATGGGCACTAACATCGAAATCCGAGGTGGAGGTCCATGGATTCTGTGACGCCAGCATTGAGGCGTATGGGGCATGCGTTTATGTCGTGTCCAAGGGCGCAGGATCTGCAAGCTATTTACTCTGCTCGAAGTCTCGAGTTGCGCCTTTAAAGACAGCTATGGTGCCGAAGCTGGAGTTATCGGGAGCCAAGTTGTTGGCTCGACTTATGTCGGAAGTAGCTGAGTAAGTAGCTTACTAAGTTGAAGGTCTACTTTGGAAAGTATTTTTGGTGGTGTGATTCTGCTGTGGCTCTGTCTTGGATCGTCGTGGCTCTGTCTTTAATGTTTTCGTCGCCAATCGAGCTTTGACCATTCAGAAGCTAACTAGAGAAAGGAAGGGGCGGTATGTTTCCACTTCTTTGAACCCGCGTGTTCTCACGGTCCTTCGTTTCTCATTGAATCCCAAGAGGCATGGCCAACCGCGGTGCCATCTGAGTGATCGACCCTGGAGTTATGTGCAAGGGTCCTGCTCATTCAGTCTCCGTACGTGGATATAACAGCGGTTTCTAAGTACGCTAATTCGTTTCCAGCACTGCAGAGGGTATTCGCTTACGTATACAAGTTTTCTCAACGAATTCGCCACAACGGTATCACAGCTAGCGATATAAAATCTGAAATACAGCTGTTATGGCGACTAGTGCAGCGTGTGCATTTTTGGGAGGACATAAAGGGGCTTCAAAATGGAAAAGAGATCTCAGTATCCAGTGACCTTGCCTCATCCTCTCCCTTCTTGGATAAATTTGCGCAACCGTCTGTTGCGCGTAGACGGTCGGCTAAAAAATTCTTCGTTGGATTTTGATAGACCAATTATAACATTTACCATTTGTTTTGCTACAAGCTCCACCTGGAGCTTGTATGGGATCTGTCCACAAATTCTTTTCTAGAGGCTTTGAAGCTTTTTATATGCACCCGCCGAAGGCCTCAACATATTTGGTCTGACAACGCAACCAACTTTGTCGGACCCAAAAACGAGCTAAAGGAGCTGCTCCGGTTATTTTTAAGCAATGAGCATCAACTGCTCATCAAGTGTCAACTGGACACTGCTGGAGTTTTGCTCTATGGACTCCATTGAATGGCATTTTATTCATCCTCGATCTCCGCATTTCGGTGGTCTGTGGGAAGCGGCTGTTAAAACCGCCAAACACCATTTTAACCGAGCTGTCGGATCTGCAGTTCTTGGATTCGAGGAGCTGCAAACGCTGCTGTGCCATATTGGGGCTGTCATAAATTCACGACCCTTATTGTCTCTTTCAGAAAATCCTGCAGACCTTGATGTTCTAACCCCGGCTCATTTTTTAACTGGTGGTCCGTCAGTCAGCTTTATCGAGCCCGATGTAACAAAGCACAACTTCAACCGGTTGGACAGCTGGCAGCGCGTGTCTTTCCTGCAGAAGTCTTTCTGGTCCCGATGGAAGAAGGAGTACCTAAACCTTCTCTAGCAGCGCTCCAAATGGCGTGCCTCCGGTCCTGCCTTAGCCCCGAACGATGTGGTGCTAGTAAAGGACGAGAACCTACCTCCGATGAAATGGCTGCTTGCGAGAATAATGGAGTTAATCCCTGGTCGAGATGGAATCTTTCGAGTGGCGGTGATAAAAACCTCATCTGGAGTTACCAAGCTAGCAGTGACTAAGCTGATTAGTAGTGGGAGTAGAAGCCCCAACTGGGGGGAGAATGTCGGGTCAAGCAGCAAGCAACTAGTTTAAACATAATAATTAATTGGTAACTGATGTTTTGTTGGTCGCAAGCCGACTCTCTTTCGGCCGCTCGGCTTTACTAATTCGGCAATTAAAGGTAGCGAGCATCCGCTCAGCCTATTCTGGAAGGTTGGCGGCACTGTCGTTCGTCTTCTTATTGCGCTTGCACCCTAAATTGAATTTCATATATCTTCTATATATATAAAATAAAGTCGTGTTATATGTTATGTTATTTGAGTGAAAATTGGTAGGGAATTGGTAATGCCGCGACCAAGACGATCGAATCTTTCCCGACAAAGCCGTAATGCAAGAAGAATACAAAATACTGCAAATGAAAGGACTGAAGAAGAACAAGAAATTGCACGTGAACAGCGCCGCAATAGTATGGCTCGACTTCGTGCTTCTCAATCACGAGAGCAAAGTAAAGCAGCCCGTGAAACAGCTCGGTTGGCAATGCAGAATCGTCGAGCGAACAACAGAAGTCAACAAATAGATAATTTGCGACGCAGAACAAGATATTTAGCTGATTTGAATCGAGCTGCGTTTCGTTACGATTGCAGCAATGATTCCAGCTTGCATCCTATCGTTTGCATTGGGCAAATGGACGTTGGTTGCGAGTATTGTGGTGCATTAAAGTTTTCCGGAGAAACGCCTGGATTATGCTGCGTTAATGGTAAAGTGATTCATTGCCATTGTATTCATTGCTTTGCGGCGAAACACAAGAATCACGCCACTTTCTTGCAAATACTCGAAAATACAATAGTTGTTTCCAAATGACGTCATTTGGGGCAGACATTATCGAAGAAGGAGGTTTTAATCCGACATTTAAGGTATTTATCTATCTATATATATAAAAGAAAGTCGTGTTAGTTACACCACTTATAACTTAAGAACGGCAGAACAGATTTGGCTGAAAATTGGTAGGGAGGTAGCTTAGAGCCAGGAGACGGACATAGGATACTTTTTATCCCGTTCGACAACGGGAATTATACTCCTCCGAAATGGCTGCTTTTATAGTAATGAATAACAATAAGTAGGCTGAGAGCGTAACGTATTGTACATTTATGTGTGTGTCATATGCCCCTGAAATAGGTGTCCGCCGATTACTTATCTACAGTCACCAATGCCAAGAAAACGCAATTGGGCCAATTTTAGTCATCAAACAGTCAATTCTAGAGCTGCGCGAGATAGAAGAATACGAGATCAGGAGAACAAATTTATAAAGGTAATGAAAAGGCGCGTGCAAACATGGCGCAGTTACGTGAATCACAATCGAAAGATGCACGAGTTGAACATAATCAACAAAGACCACTTTTCAAAGAAGAGAAGCGCACCTGATGTTGAAAATTCTGCTTATTCCAAAGTGATTATTGTGAACATTCAAAGTGAAAGTTCCAAAGTGAACATTCCTTATTTCGCTTCTTCCTGCCGAGTTACGATTAAAAAAAAATGCCAACGCTTAATGCTTATTAGATGGAGGCATAACAGCTCATTCAGCACTTTCAGCACATTCAGCTGTCATTGAACATTCAAAATAATCCAGATGCAGTGTGCCACATAAAAACAATCATCTATGGGTATAGTGCCCATATTTTGGATGAATGCACTATAGGTCATTTAGGGATATAAGGAACAATGATAAACTATTTTACGGCCCTTTGTTACTCCTTTCAGGTGTTCACGGTTAACGTACGCTGATGAATTCAATGCTTGCTTAAAATCATCGCAACTGTGGCGTAATGTTGAAAAAGAACTGACCAAGAATATGCGCGATCAAATGCTTCAGGATCCATCCTTTCTCTAAACAACTGTTAGATATTGGCGAGGGGTATTTTGCTGTACGTGAAAATACTGGATGTACTTGAAATACTGAAAAACATTTATTAACCAAAATAAATGAAGAAAAAACAGGTAGCCCTTATAGAAAACAAAAAAGGGCAAAACAACGTTTGATGGGGTCGCTAGTTGTACATAAATCCCAATTTCATATGCGGACAAATAAAGATTTATAAGGTTAAACTTAATATAAGCTGATTTTTATTTACTAGCATTGAAAATTATCAATGACCAAACAATCGGTCATTATTACTTTGGGTTGAGGAAAAAGTAAGCTACTTTACCATTACTTTGTTTTCGATATTTAATTTATTTTTTGATTTTTTTACTACTAGAAATTTAAAGTAAGCGTCAATACAAGTTATGAAAGTAAGACCTTTCGCGTAATATATCAATATGTAAATTTTCTCCTTCTTTACTTGGAATTGGAGCTTCCCCAATTGGAATTTTTATTGTGTGCCTGTCATATATATTTTCGTTACAAATCACACAATTTTTATTTTTTTATTTTTATGAGCTCGACTGTGTGTTTCTTCCATTATTATAGGTTCATCTTCTTCGTTTTCCACGTCTTCTAGAAAGATTCTTGTAAAAGAAATGTGTTTGCGAATTTAATAACAGTTGTGGTCTAGACTGATTTAACGGTTTACGGGTCTCTTGTGTTACGCTGTATGTTGTGGTCTGATTCTGACTGGTCTGTTTGCTGTTGGTAATATTATTTCGGATTATGAATTCGGATTATGCGTCGGCTACAACACTTGTTGTACCGGGCTTGTATATTATTTTCGGTGTTAAGATATCTAAGAATTCCATCCTGTCATATCTACGTTGAGGTTTTTATCCGAAATTGTGTAAGATAAAGATTGATGGTCGGTTTGAAATTCAATTCCAATAACTCCGTATAAGTAATTTCTTAGATTTTTAAGAGCCCATACCCATATGGGTAAAAGCTCCTCTTTATTAGTTGCATAAGCTTATTTTGTTTTACACAAGGTTTTTGAAAGAAATGTAATTGGTTTTCCTTCTTGAGATAAAACTGCACCAAATGCGACTACTGAAGCGTCCTACTTGATCAATGAGATTTTCCTTCAGCTCGTTAAAAGCTTTAATAGCTGGTTCATCCAGCTGAATTAGAATTTTTGTTGACATTCTTTGAAATTTTGCCATTTGACCTCCAAGGTATTTTGTTAGAGGTTTTGCTATGAAGGCGTAGTTTAAACAAACGTTCTTTCTAAACTTCTTAGATCCCGAATATTTATTGGAAGCGGATATTTACTAATGGTTCCAATTTTCTCTCGGTCTGCCTTGATGACGTTATAGGATACGATGTATCCTAAAAAAATGGTTTCGCTTTTAAAAAACTTTGATTTTTCTAAAAAGATTTTCATGTTTGCCCTTAATAATATATTTATAATTTTGTTTAGATATTTATAATGTTGTTCAATTGAGTTTGAGAATATTATAATGTCGTCCATATAGACATGTGTTGGAATTAAGTCCAACGATCAGATCGCAGTAGTACAAGTGAAAAGACAAGTTGATTTCGTGGAAATTATATTAAATGTTTGTTCGACAGTCAATTCATTTTCTGTGTTCTGTTCAACTTTATGACTCACAGCGAACTACATCATTTCGCAATATTCTATGCATATGATGAAATTCAACACAAGGATGCCATATCAATTTATGCTTAACTTAGAGTTACCAGATTATCATTTTGTTTCTTTCGTTGATTCGTTAAGCCTAGTACTGAGTTGACGAAAATCCGCTGTCGAAAATCCGCTGTCGAAAATCCGCTAGCGAAATCGCCCTTAATTCAGCTACCGAGCTAGTGTGACCAAAAAAATTAAAGAAAAGGGTAATACTGAACAGCTGTTGTTTGTAAGCAAAAAACCAATAAGCAAAAATGAATTCAAATCAATTGGATGTTGGTGTTTTGTTTATGTATTTCGCCGCTAAGGAGCTGATTAAGAAATAGAAAACTGGGTCAAAATCAAAATCAAAATCAATCAAAAATCATTTCAATGCCATTATATGGCATTAAAATGCCCCTTGCGGGTCAAATCCTATATTATGGGCTTCGCCCTGACCGCACTTATTAATTTCAATTTATCCTCGCGCGCCGAAAATTTTTCGGCCCGACTATTTTTTCCTTTTATCAATTTTCCCTCCATGTTTTAGCTATCGAAATAAATAAAATTAATTATTTCAACACCCCAAAATCAGCTGTTTATTTTTTTGATCCGGCAACGCCATTCAATTCGATAGCTAAAATTTTCGTCGTCAGAGTACCGGAAAAATCAAGGAGACGAAAATTTCTTCTTCCTTTTTTTACACCGTTTTTATACCCTTGCAGAGGGTATTATAATTTTGTCCAAAAGTGTGCAACGCAGTGAAGGAGACATCTCCGACCCTATAAAGTATATATATTTTTGATCAGGATCACCTCCTGAGTTGATATGAGCATGTCCGTCTGTCCGTCTGTCCGTCAAGACAGATTCAAATTTGACATGAGAGCTATTTTTGGCAAAATATTACGACGTGCCAAATTTCAAAAGGATCGGCCGACTATATCCTATAGCTGCCATATAACTGGACGATCGGAAATGACCCAACTTTCGTGTTTTTGAAGATAGAAAGCTGGAACTTGGTACAGATTCTATTCTATATTCCGGTTTTAACTGCAAGGGTATATCAACTTCGGCTCCGCCCGAAGTGAGCTTTCCTTTCTTGTTTTTTAGATATTTTATTGTAATTAATTGGGTTATATTATCATATTCTTATCAGGATCGGCCAACTATTTTCAATGTTTGCGATGTATATCCGGTTTTAACTGCAAGGGTATATCAACTTCGGCTCCGCCCGAAGTTAGCTGTCCTTTCTTGTTTTGCTTATTATATTACCAAAAATTTCCCTTTTGTGGCCAATTAAAATTTTTTTTATGATTTAAATTATTTCCCATTTGAGTGGTAATATTATTTTGTCGTATTCAATCAAATCGTATGTTTTTTCTCTGATATTTATTTTTATTTTTAAATCCATTAAACCTGTTTGCGAATTCAGCTCGGAAATTGTTTGGTTCTAATTCTTGGACATTTGCCAAAGCGTTGGGCAAATCTGGTGGATTTAATGAGAAAAAAAATTTCTGAAATAGATCCATTAAGTCCGGATATAAATACTCGTAGAGCATTGATCCTTATTGATTTGTTTGTTTCCTTGGTAATTAATCTTTCCTTTCCGTATGTCATTATGGTTTTTTTTATTAGTAAAGTCATTTTTTTATTGACTCAGTAATTGTCATTCGTCCTTGCCTGAGGATACTTAGTTCTGACTCGAGAATATGTATTGGTCGTTTATTACTATACATAAAAACCAATCAGGATACGATTGCTTTAAAGTTTAAAACTGCGCCATAGAGTTTAAAACTGTGTTATGGAGCTAAGAGCATCATGGGCAGCTCTCATATTTTATAGAGACTTATTCCCTTCAACCTACATATTGTGTTGGTTTCCCTGTGAAATTTGGTAAGGATTTTACTACTTCAAGTGTTGTATCGCAATTTATAGCTGGGTCAATTGTTTGTCTTTTATAATCTTCCACAGTTTTTGCATCTGTGGCTAACCTTCCTTCTAAACATTATATTTTCTTGCTTACTTCATTTAATTGAACATTTATTAATCTGTTTATCAATTCCACTGTTAAACCGCCGGCTGTGGCTAGACTGCCTGCAGAAAAATTTGGTGCTGCACCTCTGGTTACCATTTTTAAATTTAATTCGCCAAAGCTTTTTATCAAATATTCCAGATTTATTCTTTAAATTATTTATTAAATCGCGAATCTTACTTTTTTGCAATATATAAATCTTATGTTATTATACCCTTGCAGAGGGTAATATAATTTTGTCCAAAAGTCCTATAAAGTATATATATTCTTGATCAGGATCACCTCCTGAGTTGATATGAGCATGTCTGTCCGTCTGTCTGTTTCTACGCAAACTATTTTTTTTTTTTTGTATTAAATTACTTCCATCCAGGAAAATGGGGAAGATTTATTTGGCCGTCCCGTATAATAAGAAACGGGTAAACGCCACCGCCTCTACGCAAACTAGTCTCTCAGTTTTGAAGCTATCCACTTGAAACTTTGCACACACCCTTCTTTCCTTTGCAAGCAGTATATAAGTCGGAACGGCCGGAATCGGCCGACTATATTCTATAGCTGCCATATAACTAATTGTAAATGACCCATCTTTCGTGGCTTTCGTGGGGGTTTCGGTGGGGAACCGCCGAGGGTAGCTGCTGAGGCACCCTAAATTGGCTCTCCTTTGTAAAATCCCAATTGTAGCAAATAAAGGTTTTTAAAACGTTTGAAATCAAATACATTTTGACGTTTTATTTACCAGCATTGAGAACTATCAATGACCAAACATTGGTGACCCCCGACGTGGTAGTTAATATATTAAAAAATTACTAAAAAACAAAAAAATTTCATAAACAGTGTTTTGTGAACAACTTTCATACGTAGCTACAAGGAATCAGGTTTGATTTGGACAAGAAATCCAAAAATTAACAAATTGTGATAAATAATACATTATACATAGACATAAACATAAACGCAGGTGCATTCACTCGCATATGACTTCATAAATATAATTACATTTCTTCTCCGAAATAGTTTAAAAAAATGTATTTTTATTTGAGTTCCGCTCTTTATACAGTGTGATTCTTTTAAACTGCTTAAAACTTTAGAATTTTAGAACTAACATAATTAAGTCGTTTTTCTAAGTACCCTTGCTAAAACTTTTTGCAGATCAAAGCTTTTTTATTTATTTATTCATTTATTTATTAACAATGATGTTATTCAATGAATGTTATTCTAGTTTAATATAACTAAAAGTAAGGATAAATTAAGCTAAAAGAGATTCCATAATTTTGGATTTCATTACATCTAGGGGGAGTTTAGGGATAATAAATGGGACAATGAGTTGTAATTTTTACAAATAACGGGAAATGAAGCGTGTTCAGAAAAATTAGACCTAGAAATTGGTAACCAAACGGGTCGAAAGGATCTAGTTAGTCTATTAGGAACAGAAAACATTAATTTTTCAAGAATTAATTTTAAGTCTACCTGTCCAAGAATAAGCACATAAAGTATCATAATCCCAGCACAAGTACGGCGCTCTTTTAATGGAGGTAGGTTAAATAGTTTTAGCCGGCAATGATGCGACAAAAGGCAAGTGGAAGTATCCCAGATTAAACTTTTAATGCAAATAACAGAAACAGCTTTTGAACAGATTCAATCCTCTTTTGATGAACAAAGTATTGTGGACTCCAAACGCACGAAAAGTATTCCAAGATAGGACAAACCAACGATACATATAGAGTTTTAGTTGTGAAAGGATCAAGCAAGCACACCCCTGGCTTTATTAACTGTGATCATTGAACGACAACTTATTGGCAAAAAGAACTCCATGATCGTTAATTAGGAAAACATGGTCTAAGACGTTATTCCCAAGTGAGTACAAGACGATGTGTGGTACACTGCGATTAAACGTCATAACCTTACACTAAGAGAGTTAAGTCAAACAACATTGTTTGAACACCATAAGATCTAATTGCAGGTGTATATGAAGGAAATTGTCTAAGAAAGAAAGACATAACTTGACATAATTAGCATACATAAATGTAGTAGTATAGTTTACAACACTAGGTCAATCGTTTACAAAAAGAACAAACGGAAGAGGTCCTAAGTGACTACCTTGTGAGACATGTTTTGAAACAAAACACGCTGCGTTTGGTTCGATAGATAGGAGGTAACCACTGTACGATTTGTGGAGAAACCCCCATAAGATACAGCTTATGAAGGAGGAGATGATGGTTCCCAGAATCAAACGCTTTGCTAAAATCAGGCTCAGGAAACCTTTGTGGATGATTGAAGTAAATTCAGTGAAGGTTAGTTGTGGTAGAGCGATGCTTGAAAAAAACCATGCTGTGAAGTGGAAATATTGCTTTTACAAAAATGTTTCAGTTTGGAAGTAACCAGTTTCTCTAGCAGTTTGGGAATCGCAGATAGCTTAGCAATTCTCCGATAGTTCTCAATAAGTGCTTTTGAGCCTTTCTTATGAAGCGGAATAATAAATGACTCATTCCATTGCTTGGGAAGTCTTGTAAGCTCCAAGGATAAATTGAATAAGATAGTAAGAGGATAGAAAAGGTTATCAGAGCAGAACCTTAGAACACAGCTAGGGACATATATATAGTGACATATCCATAGCATTATACATAAACTATGTAAATGTCCACACACCCACACACTCACACATACACATTAAGTATTTGTCAGAACTTACCCTTGAGACTTAGATTCAAATAGGCAAATGCACCGAACATGATCCTAGCCCAAATCAGACCTAAACATAATTGAGGATGGAAAAGTACTTATAAACAAAAATCCTCAGACTAAACAGACCGAGGGAAACATGCATTCAGCACGTTCCCATAATTCAGATCCCCAAACCCAATCGTAAAACTCAAATTTCGGGACCAAAGACAAAAACAAATTCAAAAGCAAGAATCCAAAGTCCAATCGGGAAAGTTCTCAGCCTAAACAATAAAACACACTCAATTAGAATAAACACACTCAAGTAAAGCTCGAAAGCTCCAAAACCGAGGTATGATCGTAAAAGAAGTCAGAGTTAGGAGGAGAGTTCAGTTTAAGATCTACAAGTAGTAGGTTGGTGTTCTTCAAATAAAAAAATATTTGTAACCAGTTGGACATAAGAAAATAAAGATAATTTTTTTTTTTATTGAAAACTTATGGTGCAAACATTTAATTGGCGCAGTCGGTAGGATTTCTAAAAAGGTCCTTACACCAAGTTATCGGTACTGATCAACAAAGAAGGATAATACTATACGACTAGTTTATCCTGATCAGCGAAAGTGACTAAAAGAAATCCGCAAAAGAATTTATGTGCAGTGCGACTGTATATAAAGACAATTAATTAAAAATCCAATTCGGTCAATAACTCCACGAATTTTCGTGCGACAATATTGCAATACAAAAACTTCAAAAGCGACAAAAATGGCGACACCACAGTTATCCGAGATCCATCTTAATCAATTGATTGGACAAATCAAGGAACTGCCTTATTTCGACGGCAACCCAATAGAGCTCAGCCGATTCATTACACGGGTCGAGTATCTGTTGCAGTTATACCCAACACAGGATGTGAGGCAAAACCATATCATCTACGGGGCCATCGAGAGGACCATTGTTGACTCAGCACAAGCAGTCATCGCAGAAGAAAAAACCACAACATGGATGCAGACGAAACTGGCCCTGATCAAAGCATTCAAGGACCATAGGCCATACGAAGATGTCATCCGCCACGTACATCAAACACCTTACCCGGGGAGCATCAGTAAGTTCATAAATGAACTTAAAATCAGGTCATCCGTAGTTTTAAATAAGTTAGATTTAGAAATGGATCAGACAGATAAAACAATTTATACAAGTTCATTGAACAAAACAATCAGGGATTGCATTGAAAAGAAACTGATTGTATAATTCACTATCGAAAAGAGATATTACAACTATTACTAACTTAAAAGAGGCAGCCATGACTCTAGGCCATTGGGATTCAGATCCATACGATAATTATAAAACCAGGTATTATGATCAACGTAGGAATTTGGGAAATTCAAGACAGAATCAAAATTACTCGAGAAATAATTCAAATCATTATCCCCGACATAACTCAAATAATTATTTGAATTATAATCCAGGATCAAACAATCCAGCAAATATTCCGAATTCACTTGCCAGAAACCAAAACCAAGGCAACTATCATGAACTTAGAAGGAATTTAAATCAAGGTAGAGCTCAGAACCCCATGAATTATCAGGCATCAACTTCTAATAATTCTCCAAATGCACCTGTTAAGAGACAGAGAGAAAGTGAAAGCGCCCAAAGTAGAATGGACGTAAATTTTCAGCAAATAGCCTCGGAAAACGAAAACAGTATCCTTATATCAGAGTAGTAGTCAAAGGTAAAACTCTCAAAGCAATGATCGATACAGGATCTTCCATTAACATCATGAGAGAAAACTCAGGAAATTTTGCAGAAACTAACGAAAATCAGAAAGTCTATACAATAAATGGACCAATTAACTTACTTAAAAGCATTACATTAAATCCCAGTAAAATTTGCCCAGTAAAACAAAAATTTTTCTTACACAAATTCTCAGAGAATTATGACATACTTATAGGCAGAGATTTTTTGAAAGAAAGTAAAGCTAAGATAGATTATGAAGATGAATCAATTACATTAGGAGACAAAAAACTTTTCATTGAATATGGTGAAGATGATAAAGAGGGCAAGACCGCACTAAAATGCCTTAGCTCAAAATCATCCGAACAAGAAATTAAAAAGGGCAAGACCGCACCAAAATGCCTTAGCCCAAAGTCAATCGAAAAGAAAGAGGAAAAGGATGAGACCGCACAAGATTGCCTTAATCCACCTCTATCAGAAGATGACTCATTTAATTTTTCCATAAACAACGAACTTAGAGAATGCAACGAATTTCGTCTCGAACATTTAAATGAAGAGGAAAAGAAAGATTTAAAAAGGGTTTTGTTTGAATTCAAAGATATTCAGTACAAGGAAGGTGAAAATTTGACTTTTACTAGTACAATAAAACATTCAATACAAACAAAACACGAAGACCCGATATATAAAAAGCCATACAAATATGCGCAAGCTTTTGACGAAGAAGTCAATACACAAATTACTGAGATGATTAAACAAGGAATAATTCGAAAGTCGAAATCTCCTTATTGTTCACCAATCTGGATAGTCCCAAAGAAAAGCGATGCTTCAGGAAAGAAAAAATTCAGATTAGTAATAGATTATAGGAGTTTAAATGAAATCACAATAAACGATAAATTTCCGATCCCTAGAATGGATGAAATTCTAGACAAATTAGGAAAATGCCAATAATTTACAACACTCGATTTAGCCAAAGGCTTCCACCAAATTCAAATGGATGAAAATTCCATAGCAAAAACTGCATTTTCAACTAAACATGGGCATTATGAATATACCCGTATGCCATTTGGTCTTAAAAACGCCCCTGCAACTTTCCAAAGATGTATGAACAATCTCTTAGAAGATTTAATCTATAAAGATTGTTTAGTATACTTGGATGACATTATTATTTTCTCCACTTCATTGGAAGAACATATTTTGTCTCTTAAGAAAGTTTTTGGAAAATTAAGGAATGCCAATTTGAAATTACAATTGGATAAATGTGAATTCATGAAAAAGGAAACAGAATTTTTAGGTCATATCGTAACTACAAGTGGTATCAAACCTAATCCTAATAAAACCAATGCTATAACTAACTTTCCAATACCTAAGACCCCAAAACAAATAAAATCATTTTTAGGACTATGCGGCTTCTATCGCAAATTCATTCCTAATTTCGCTAATATTGTAAAACCAATGACAGTTAAATTAAAAAAAGGAGCAGTAATTGATATAAAGTGTAAAAATTACATAGAAGCATTCGAAAAATTAAAAGTACTTATTACTTCAGATCCAATACTTATTTATCCTGATTTCAGTAAAACATTTTCTTTAACAACTGATGCAAGTAATATAGCAATCGGTGCAGTGTTATCACAAAACCATAAACCCGTATGTTATGCAAGCAGAACTTTAAACGAACATGAAATTAATTATGCCACGATAGAAAAAGAATTGTTAGCGATCGTTTGGGCAACGAAATATTTCAGATCTTACTTATTCGGAAGACGTTTTGAAATACTCAGTGATCATAAACCTCTTGTTTGGCTGAATAATATCAAAGAACCAAACATGAAGTTACAGAGATGGAAAATAAAATTAAATGAATTTGATTACGAAATTAAATATTTACCCGGAAAAGAAAATTATGTAGCTGACGCTTTATCCCGAACCAAAATAGAAGAAAATATGTTAGGAGAAGTAGCCGAAAGTGTAGGCGCAACCGTACATAGTGCACAGGAAGACAACCAAAATTACATACCAATAACGGAACGACCATTCAATTATTTCCCTAGACAAATCGAATTAATAAAAGGAAATGAAGACCAAACGAACGTACAGCATTATTTTCATAAAATCAAAATCAAAATAACTTATAAAGAAATGACTGAAGACCTGGCAAAAGAAATAATTAAAGAATATTTATGTACAAAGAAAAGCGCTATTTACATGCACAATGATTCAGATTTCCTAACATTCCAAAAAGTTTTCGTAGAAATAATCAATTCCAATCATTTAACAAAATTAGTAAGATGCACAACTAAATTAGAAGATATCTTGACATACGCAGAATTCAAGGAGAAAATATTGGGAAGACATAAAGAACTTTACATCCAGGAATAGAAAAAACAATTAATTGGTTCAAAGAAAAATACTATTTCCCTGACCATCAAAACTTAATCCAGAACATTATTAACGAGTGTGAAATTTGTAACATATCTAAAACAGAACATAGAAACACAAAACTTTCTTTCGAAACCACCCCAGAAATACAAAACATCCGTGAAAAATACGTAATGGATTTTTATATAGTAGGTAATCAACAGTTTTTATCTTGTATTGATGTGTATTCAAAATTTGCCTCATTAGTAGAAATAACAAGTAAAGATTGGCTAGAAGCGAAAAGAGCAATAATGAAAGTATTTAATGAAATGGGAAAACCAAAAGAAATTAAAGCAGATAAGGATTCAGCATTTATGTGTGTAGCTTTACACAACTGGTTAGATTCGGAAGGAGTAAAAATTCAGGTAACAACAAGTAAGAATGGTATATCAGACGTAGAAAGATTCCATAAGACAGTTAATGAAAAACTACGAATCATTGGAAGTGAGACAAATATTGAAAATAGGTACACTAAATTCGAGTTAATACTTTACATTTATAATCACAAAACAAAACATAATGCTACAAACAGAGTACCAGCCGATATTTTCATGTATGCAGGAACACCCGATTATAATACACAGGATAAGAAAATCAATAAGATTAATCAGCTAAATAAAGACAGACATGATTATGAAATAGATACCAAATATAAGCAATCTCCGTTAGTAAAATCAAAAACAACTAACCCGTTTAAAAAGACAGGAAATATCAGACAAGTTGATGAGAAACATTTTGAAGAAACCAATAGAGGCAGGAAAATTACTCATTATAAATCTAAATTTAAAAAGAAAAAAATAATTAATAAAAGTAAATATAACAATTCCAGACAAACAGAAGAAAACTAATGGATTCAACAACCTCTATAAAATTATTATGTTTATGATTATATTAACTACTTCAAATCAAATGACGAATGGACAAAACATCGAAAAAAAAATAATTAATAAAAGTAAATATAACAATTCCAGACAAACAGAAGAAAACTAATGGATTCAACAACCTCTATAAAATTATTATGTTTATGATTATATTAACTACTTCAAATCAAATGACGAATGGACAAAACATCGAAATAAATCCGATAAAAGCCCAAAATGGATACTTAATGTTTAAAACAGGCACGATAGACATTCCAACTAATTATGAGAATCACTTTATAAGCGTAAATATTACGAAAACAGAACAAATCTTTGAGAAATTAGTAGAAGAAGCATGTGAATTCAAAGGAACATTGCAGATAGAATATTTAGTGGGAAAACTTCAACGAGAAATTAATGGTATTAAAATCGCAAAACGTAGCAAAAGAGGGTTGCTAAACATTGTAGGAACAACTTACAAGTACTTATTTGGAACATTGGATCAGGATGATAAAGAAGAGTTAGAACAGAAAATCGATACACTAACTGAGAATAGTATTCAAAGTAATGATTTGAATAAGATTATTGATGTCGTAAACAATGGATTAGATTTAATCAACAAATTTAGAGACGAGGAAGAGAAAGAGCAACAGACTAACGTCCTAATATTTAATCTACAACACTTCACAGAATACATAGAAGACATTGAGTTAGGAATGCAACTAACTAGACTTGGAATTTTTAACCCCAAACTTTTAAAACATGATAATTTAAAACAGGTGAATTCCGAGAAATTGCTTAAAATCAAAACTTCCACTTGGCTCAAAACTAATACAAATGAAATTCTGATTATGTCCCACATTCCTACCGAAATATTTAAAGCCCCTGTTTTCGAAATTATTCCCTACCCAGATGAAGACAATAACATACTAACAGAGAACACGATCAATAAGTATTTCCTACATGATGAAAAAGTATTTGATAAAGAAACAGGAAAGATTGTATTTGACGAATGTATAAATGGAATAATTAAACAAGAAAATACAGGTTGTAAATACACTAAAACTCATAAAAATTTCCAAATTGATTATATTGAACCAAATATTTTATTGACATGGAACATCCCTAAAACATTTTTAAATCAAAATTGCATTAATAAAGAAATTTCTATAAGCGGAAGTAACCTTATCAAAATCCTTAATTGTTCGGTTCAATTGAATGAATTTATCCTTTCAAATACAATGGCAGATTACACCCAAACAGTTTATGTCAGTAATAATGTAACAAAACTAGAACCGCTAGCATATATCCAAACAAAAGAAATTATAAAAACACACACAAAATATTATAATGTATTCCAAATAATAACTACAACTACTTTTATAATTACAATTATAAGTTTATCTTTGTATCTATTCTATAAGTTTAAAAGTTTACCGAAGAAACTAATTGTAAAATATGTAAAACCAAAGGAAGAAACACCAAAGATTCCAGAAATTGTAAACGATCAACCTAATATGAACATAGGAGAGCATCTTATGTTATACCCAAATCTATCGACCTGAGGACAGGCCAAATTCAAAGGTTGGGGGAGTGACATATCCATAGCATTATACATAAACTATGTAAATGTCCACACACCCACACACTCACACATACACATTAAGTATTTGTCAGAACTTACCCTTGAGACTTAGATTCAAATAGGCAAATGCACCGAACATGATCCTAGCCCAAATCAGACCTAAACATAATTGAGGATGGAAAAGTACTTATAAACAAAAATCCTCAGACTAAACAGACCGAGGGAAACATGCATTCAGCACGTTCCCATAATTCAGATCCCCAAACCCAATCGTAAAACTCAAATTTCGGGACCAAAGACAAAAACAAATTCAAAAGCAAGAATCCAAAGTCCAATCGGGAAAGTTCTCAGCCTAAACAATAAAACACACTCAATTAGAATAAACACACTCAAGTAAAGCTCGAAAGCTCCAAAACCGAGGTATGATCGTAAAAGAAGTCAGAGTTAGGAGGAGAGTTCAGTTTAAGATCGACAAGTAGTAGGTTGGTGTTCTTCAAATAAAAAAATATTTGTAACCAGTTGGACATAAGAAAATAAAGATAATTTTTTTTTTATTGAAAACTTATGGTGCAAACATTTAATTATATATTGTTGAGAGAGCTTTGAGTACATCCTGAAATCGAAATTTTGACAAATAAATGTTGTTTATATGTGGTAAATTAGAGGGATAAGAATTTTTTGATAAGAGTTGTTTGAAAAATGACGCAAAGAGATTAGCAATACCTAGCTCAAAAGAATGTGACATATTTTTATATGGTAGGGAATGAGGAAAAAGATTTTCATATTGACAAAAGAATAGAAGGAGCTCGGATCATTACGAAAGTTTACCTTACAATTCATAATATACCGCTTATACAGTTGATTGTTGAGAATAATAAACTGGTTGCGAATATACAGAAAGTTTGACTGATAAAACAAGGATCCTGACGTAAGAACCTTTTTTCAGCTCTAGATTTCCAGTTCTTAAGGCGAGAAAGGTGTTTATCAAACCATGACAATGATGATGAGACTTCAGGAATAAATTTATTCAACGCATTATGAATTAATTTTTAAAACGAATTCGTAGCTGCTTAAATTGTGTTTATAGACGAAAGAAAGTTCCAATCGATTTCAGCCAAATGATTAAGAAGGGCAATAAAAACTGTCTTTCTGAAGCATTTGAAACGAGGTTTAACATTAAAGCAAGCTTCATTGTTAGGCACATCAATTAACACCGATGCTAATAGTGTAGGATGGTAAAAGTCTTTAGGAAGCTATAGTGGCGAGGTCCGTATGACCGTCACAGAGGATGACACATTGGAAAATATAAGGTCCATAAATATAATCTGCCGTGAGTGTATGAATTTGGTTAAGTAGAACTGGAAAGCAGGGAATTGTCTTCCTCAGACGGTATCCAGGAAATGAGGGGAAGGTTGAAAACATCCATGGTTAGGATTAAATCAGAGTCCTTGACTAACGAAAACACGGACTTAATGCCCTCAAGGTGGTGAAAATATACAAAATCTTCAACTTAGTTACGTAGAAATGTAGGAACAGGTCAGGAAAATATGAAACGAGCCAGTTAAAATTTTCACCACAATGAACTCTACACAGTGAACATGGGAACAAAAATTTCATAATCAGAGACAGAGGAATTAAGCCGTTTCAGTAAGCGCGAAATCATCATAATCGAAAGAGACACTGTTAAGAGAAAGAGACACCAGGCAACATGATCAAGTGTTTTTTCAAGGTAGAAATTGGGGCGGACCAGTGACGGATTTATGTTTTTTATGAGTGTAGGCTACTTTATTTCCGACGCCCCATGTCCTTACATTTCTTTCTAAAATAATAATTTTCCATGCTTAGTAAAGAAGGCCTTACAAATAAAAAAATTAGAAATAGTCATTAAAAAAGAGCGTAATGAAATAAAATTCAAGATATTCAATTTTTTACGGTCCTCTTAAACAGCAAAATCATTAATTATATCATCATAGTTTACGGTGTTCATTATCTCTGCTTTTATGTAGAAAAGAGCTAAAGAATTCATTTTTTCTTGAGACAATGAAGACCTTTGATAATTCCTTACTCGTTTTAAACAGGAAAAACTGCTTCTCCCAGAAAAATTTGTAGCAGTAGTGGAAAGTGCAATGCGGAGAGCTACATCCAAGTAAGGATATAATTACATTAGACAGACATCCTCAAAAAAGTTGTGAGACTGAGTAGTGAGTTTGATTCAGGTTTGACTGCACACTCTGCAGTTTTATCAGAGGAAATGTAACTTTGAAAATTAACACATTCTTGTATAAAATCGTCCTCTAAGTCGTCCTAATCGTCTTTTTCTGTAACTTTTCGTTTTCTGTAATTTTACCTTGATATTCCATATGTGTGCTTATCTCCATTGCTTTTCCTTCGAAATAGTCAAAGTTTTCTCTAATTTGATGCGAATTTCCTTTACCTCATTTCGCGGGACCGGTTTCTCTGTACTGCCATTTTTTTCGGTTTCTCTGTCTATTTACTGCCATTCTGTTTCGGGTTCTCTGTCTCTGTACTGCCACTGTCAATCAATTTTAAAACTGCAAATACTTCATCCCATGAATGTTTTAGAATTTTACAGGCATCTGCTCTAGCCGACCAACGAGTGAGGTTCACTTTCTTGAGTGTTTTTCCTCTTCCTATCTCGAAGGAAGTATAGTATATACCTTCTTTAGCAATATAAACAAGAAAGGAAAGCTAACTTCGGGCGGAGCCGAAGTTGATATACCCTTGCAGTTAAAACCGGAGTTTTTGCAGTTATATCGCAAACATTGGATATAATTGGCCGATCCTTTTGATTACATCATAATAAAACCATTTAACTAAAATAAAAAATCTAAAAAAAGTCCCAAGCTTCTATCTTAAAAAATACGAAAGTAGATATTTCTAACAAATACCATTTCCGATCGTTCAGTTATATGGCAGCTATAAGATATACTTGACTGATCCTTATGAAAATTGGCATGTCGTATTATTTTGCCAAAAATAGCTTTCGTGTAAAATTTAAACTCTCTAACTTTAAAAACACCAAAGTTAAACCATTTTCGATCAATCAGTTATATGGCAGCTATAGAAGATAGTCGGCCGCCCCGGGCCGTTCCGACTTATATACTGCGTGCAAAGGAAAGAAGGGTGTGTGCAAAGTTTCAAGTCGATGTATCTAAAACTGAGAGACTAGTTCGCGTAGAAACGGACAGACAGACAGACGGACAGACTGACATGCTCATATCAACTCAGGAGGTGATCCAGATCAAGAATATGTATACTTTATAGGGTTGGAGATGTCTCCTTCACTTTTGTACAAAATTATAATACCCTCTGCAAGGGTATAAAAAGTGGCAGGCCTCTGTACAAGACTCAGCGGCCGAGGTTCCTACCAAATTGAATGAATAAACAAATGACAAGGAACAAACATAGAAAATTTTGGTTGTTCTTGAATTTCAACTTGTAAACCATTGTAAATCCCCGACATGTTAGAGGCATTATCAAAAGACTGACCGCGGCAATCGTCGACGTTAATGTTTAACTTTTGTAGCTATGGTTGCAGTAGCAGTAGCAGTGGTAGCAGTGGTCGGCCCCCAAATACATTCCTAATTAGTAGGTCCCCTAATATAGTAGTAGTAGTAGTAGTAGGCCCCCTAATATGATTTTAACGCATTAGTGTTAGTAACGAATAGCAGAAAGTAGCCTGTGAGCACAACGTTTCACACACATTCAGAGAAATTTCCTTTGCCCTCGGGAAATAACTAAAATGAACCACCAATGTGAACTTATCTTTCATGTTTATGAAAAAATGAAAAAATTAGTAAAATATATTAGAGTATTGATTGCACACTTTTGTTTTTCACTTACCTGTTTCAATAAAAACTAAGCTTAACAACAAAATATATTGAGAGTCACTGTGATTTTTTATTCAGTAGTCTTTAGGTATTTTGTTTAGGTAAGTAAAGTAGGTATTCAAAGACAAGACGACGAGAGTAGCGTCCATATGCGATCGATGCTTGCCAAACAAATGGGCGCACCGCTTATACGGCTCGGCGTGGATGGGAGGGAAGCGGGGTTGTTACGTTCAGACACTGCCGCGCCGATCACCTTTACACGGTGCGCTGTTCTTTTCTATCACCTATCACTCGATAATAAATGTTTTGATAGGAATTAATTTCTAAACGGATTTCTTTAAAGCACTTAAAAAAAACCAAGAGAAAATCAGTGGACGTGTTTGACTTTTATCCTCTTAAATCGAGTGACCGTTCCCTGAAATCTGCCGCCCCAAGGACGCTGCCGGCGGCCTATGCGGCCTATTTTTAAATCCAGTATCGGGTAGGACTATTTTAAAAGAAGATATAAAATGCTTATGTTTAAGCATTAAGATACCTTAAGATAGTTAAACTTGTGACTCCTGACATCATCAACAGTGGTGTCCGGCATAAGACGAGAGACAAATATGGCCTTGCCGGGAGCAACCGCTCTCAGAGTAAGCCCAGAAGATCTAACTCCAGGCGGCACACCAGTCAGAGGCCTTGAAGGCAACACAGAAGAAGCAGCAGGTGAGTTGTCCAACGATGGGGGTCCCAAGATGATACAAGACTCCTGGTTTGCACTCGGTACTCTGATCGCATTTTGTAAGAGATCAATATTAGACTGCAATGGTAAAAGGCTCATCATGTCCCTTGGTACTGAAACGACACCATTAGGTAGGCAAGAAGGCAATAGTAAAATGTTTGGCCTTAAATCGTTTGGGGATCGTAGCAAATCCTTGTAGTCAGACATTGTAGATCCTCCTAGCAAAGTCATTTAGCCTTAGGTTTTCTTAATGTGAAGCGCAATGTACGCGCTTTCACTGCTCTTTATTCTCTTATCATTGTCTCATACAAAAATATATCTGAACCTAAGGGCCGTGGTGCCTCTTATAAAAAGGCTTTGATAGGCTTTGCCGCTGACGGAGTATGTTATGCATGCTTCTGCTTGCGTTTTATCCCAGGCATACTTGGGTGGTTCGTATTTCAACCACTTAAGAGATTGGGGGGACTTGGAGCTGTTTTTAAGTTTAAGTTTAAATGGTGAATAAAAGTATGTATGGCCATACTTAAAATATTTGTATTCCATATATGTATATATATATATATATATATATATTTATATTATATATAAATTAACAATTTGTAATCGATCGTAATAATATACAAAATAACAATTTAACTATATATATATATACTAGCTGTACCCTGCCACGTTTTGCTGTGGCATATTGTGGTTGCACGCATAAGAAATAAGTCAAAAAAAAAGAATAATTTTCAAATTAATTTAATTCTGTAATACTTGTGGGTATACAATATTCTTTGTTTCTCCATTCTCCGCGTAAATATAAGGTTATTTAGTTTTCCGACTCGGGAAACACGCAACATTTAACTGTCCGTGTGAAAAACAATCTTCATCCAAATTCAAACCACACAACTCCAGAGATTGACCTTGAGCTTTATTTATGGTCATTGCGAACGCCAAACGAATGGGAAACTGCAATCTCTTGAACTGGAACGGTGTATCAAACGGGAACATAGGAATCCTAGGAATGAGGACATCTTCACCTTTAAAAGGACCACTTATGATCGTTACTTCTACAACGTTGTTCATCAATTTCTTGACTGCCAGTCGCGTACCGTTGCAAAGTTTCGGCTGATTCATATTCCGAAGCATGATAATCGGCACACCTATTTTTAATTTCAATATGTGTGGTGGCATTCCAGGCAGATCAAGTGAGTGTAGAAACTCCCTAGGGTAATTAACTGCTTAACTTCCTATGCTCGAGGATATCGCTTGGAACACTTCCCGTCTACCATGCATGGTGAACTTGGGTGGAGGGTACCACATGGGCCATGGATCATGTTCTTGATGATCTGCAAGCAAATCCGTATCAACCTCGGCCCGTGGAATCTCAGCGCATATCACATCGTCGATTTCGTCTGGAGTAATTTTATCATACAGCCAGATCAGTATGTGCGCATGCGGCAATCCTCTCTTCTGCCATTCTACTGAATACATCCAGCACCGCACCGATCCAAAAACTCCATGTTTCACAATGAAATCCATCAGTGACTTGAGCTTTTGTCTGAAAACACGGGCTGTGATGTATGCCTATCCATTGACGATTGTCCAGGAAATAACAGCTGCACTATCTCGTCCCAAGCTGGATTGCATGTGAAGGTGATAAATAAGTCTGGACGGCCGTACCAACGAACTTATGCCATGGCATCTTGAGCATATTCCTGCATGTGGCGTGGACTACCTATGTATGAGGATGGCAAAATCGTGAGCTTTCCAACGTTTGTTGTATTACGGTCATTCATCACAGCATCCCGCAAATGGATATATTCCTCAGACCGAAGTTTCGTCTGATTCAATCGGAGGAGCAGCAAACTATTTTTGCATACATATCGACAATGTACTGATGAAACAACTGACGACATTTCAATATATGATTGTCATCGGTCCTCTGAACCATTAATCGGTATGAGTAAAAGTTCATCGCGCTGCACTTTTTATTTGTTTCTACACCATTGACTGGAACTACTATCCTCACATTGGAATGATATCCATCGGCACCATCCCAGAAGATGAGTGGATACTGCAAAGCATCGTAACAACGGTGAGTTTCTGCGACGTAGTTTCTGAAGTACATTTGAAGAAATTTGTGTTCGCTGTCTGAGAACGGAAGAGGGGAGCGGCGTTTCTGCTGATTCCGCGTTGTGCATCCGCATTGCTCTCAGCCACTCATTCTCTCGAAATTTTAGGTCTTTTTGCTTCTGTGTTGCGAGTATGACGACCCAAATTAGACTTTTTGGGTGGCATGACTTCGTTTCTAATGACTTCGTTCTAACTGACATTTTGACATTTTCTTCTTAGCTGGCTTCTTGTAGGGGCACGGGGAAACGCGAAAAAATCTGATATATTCGCAAACGCAGATAAGCTATCAACATCAAAAGTATACAATAACCGAGCTGGAACCTCAACGCACGTTATGTCAAAATTTGGGCTAAAACTATAAAGGAAGTAGATACGAACAGAGAATTTTTATATAAGTTAACTAAAGTTAACCAAGCAGCGGCAATGTCCGATTATTTAAGAGCTCGCTCTGGCCTAACTGCTGACATAGCGTCTGGCCGGAAGCCCATGCATAGCGGCAAGCACTGCACATTTGCGTGGCCGCTATGAAATACTTTTTGTTAGCTTTAAGTTACGGTTTGTGTCAGAGTCTCATACAATAAAGAGCACCATAAAACCAATCTCCGGCACTGCCGTTAACTTGTAAATTCATTTGTTGAATTGGTCACCACGCCTTAAGGGCCGTGACAATGGGGCAAGTGCTCCCATAATAACTCCCGTCACAGAACGGATCTCCCCTCGGCAACCGCCAGGGATCTCAACCACTACCTACAAGGAGTAGCAACACCCCCCGGCAACCGCCAGGGGTAATTATCTTACAAATATCTCCGGCGTCTGCAGCATCACCGACTGCAGCGAGGGATAACCAACAACATCATATATCAAACATTATTACACAAACCAACTTATATTAAATTATATATAGTTATATAGATAAACAAGATAGAAGGTTAATTGGTCTTTACGATAGCGGAATTGTGTGGTCTTTTCCAAGCTTCAGCTTCAGCGGTCAGTAGAGCCGGGTTGCTCTTAATCGCCGATTTTTCCACTTCGGTATAACGGGTTGAAAAGTAAGAGTAAAAACCGTTTCTTTGGTTTAATAAACTTCGACGTTCGTTCTTTTGATCGTTGCTCAATGAGCTCATTGCGTGGTACTTATTTATTTAAAACAATGCACTAGTTTTGGTCAAGCACATCACAACTGTTATAAAAAGCTTGTCTATTGCTTTTGTTAAATTGTCGTTCAGCGTCTTTTCGCTTATATTCGGTTGCCCCAGTTTTATTTTTGAATAGCTTTTTTATGTTGCAGTTTTCCCGGAGCTCGGGCAAAGCACGTCCGCTCAGTTCGGTAGTTCGATGGTTTTTTTAGTTAATAAATAAATCAAAAAAGACATTTCGTTTAAATGTTACTTCGTCAATCTTAAGAAATTGCCTGTCCTGAGGCGGTTATTTTGGGGTATGTTCTTTATTTTCTAAACTTTTAGTTTCGTCTTCGGGACTTATAACCTTTTGTTTTTATAATTAATTATTATCCTTTTTGGGATGACCTTAAATTTTATAAATCAAATATATGATTATATTTATAATTATTATTGATAGTAGCAATAATAATATTTTTTTGGGTTGTAAAATTCTGTTTTGAGTGATTTTGGAATATTTATTTGGCAACGATTTAAGATAAAGGTTCGAGTTTAGTTACGTTGTTGTTTACATAAATAGTTCAGGTACATCCTCCATTTGTATAGAACAGTTTAATGTTTTTATTTTTTTGTTTCCTTCTGCTATTAGGTCTTCATTATACAATTCTGATTTAACAAAGTTGTTGGCAAGATCTTTTACATTTTTGTATATCTGCACACTGTATTTGTTTGTCTTAAGAGACATACTATGCATTTATTATTTCTATTTCTTTTGTTTTTACTTGAAAGACTTAATGATTTTTAATGTAATATTTATCATGTAATATTTCGGTTATTATGTTCGAATTCTGATCCGGATAAGGTAAACTTTTATAGATAGGGGTTTTGATAATAGTACGAGGAATATGAGAAATTATTAATATTTCGTTAGTATTAACTTGTAACCAAGTAGATGTTTTGATATTTAACAATTTTTTTGAATTAATATTTTTAAGCGGGTCATGTTTAAGGAGCTTTGGGTTGAATAATCTTGTAAATTGAATGCCTAATTCAATATCTTCTATGCATTCTGTAAATTCTGTAAATTGAAAATATGAATTCCTAACCGTTGGTCTTCGTTTTGGATTTCACTTAAACCATTAACTTTTTCTATTCCTTTATTTATTGCTTCAATTACTTTATTTAATTCGTTGATCTGTATACTATTTTCGGACAAGTTATCAATTTTTGATTCTAATTCTTCCCTATCTTGTTGATCTAATGTGCCAAATAATTATAATAATAATTAATAATATAAATAATTATTTATAAAAAGTACCTACGAAATTTGCAAGTCCTCTTTTGTTTCGTTGAGCAATTTTGATTCCGTTCATTTCTCTATTTAATTTTTTCTTTTTTTCTTTTAGATATTGAATTTGATCTAAATGTTCGAATTCTCGGGTTTCTTCCATTACATTTTTAAAAGGTTTTTAGGGTTTAGTTAAGTTAACTGTGACACAATGATATTCATATTTAGTGGGCAAATCTATGTAACCTGTTTGGAAAATTAAATATCTATTTTTTTTGAATTGGAGTGATATCTATGCTCTGACACATGGCGTGATATGTAAGACATAATAAAAATATTATATAAAAAATAACTGTATTAAGCTAGGTTGTCTTCCGGTAAAAATCTGGAATTAACATTGACATTGATCAATGCAGAATACTTTGAACAAATATCAATGCAAGATAAGAATTGTTTATTATCGATCATGTAAAAATCTATAACATATTTTTCTCTGGGGTTAAAGGTTTCTGGGGTTAATTCAAATGTAAGTTTTGTATCTCTATGTTCTGTTTTAGCGAGGTTACAAATTTCACACTCATTTATAATATTTGGAATTATTCTCTGATAATCGGGAAAATAATATTTTTCTTTAAAAGGCTTGTTTTTTCTCTATTTCTGGATGTAATAATTCTACGTGAGCTTTAAGGACAATTTCCTTGAATTCAGCGAATGTTTGGACATCTGTTTATATTGTACTGGTTTTCATAACTTTGGTTAAGTTATTTGGGGTGATAATCTCTATATAAGCATTTTGAAATATTATGAAGTCCACTTCACAAGGAAAAAAAATAACACATTTTTTGGAGCAAAAATATTCTTTATTTCTTCATAAATTATTTTAAGGTTGGTTTTATGAAAGTATTGAGTCAATTTAACTTCATTTGAATTTCCTCTATGAAATTCAATTTGTCTATTGTAATACTTTAAAGGTCTTTCCGTTATTTCTATATTATTTCGATAGTCTTTTTGTGCACTATGTACTGTTGCTATTGTGGGTAATGACTGGGTACTTTCCGGTGATTCTCCGAAAAAATTTTCTTCTAGCTCTACTCTTGACAGAGCATCAGCTACCTGGTTTTCCTTTCCCGGCAAATATTTAATAGTGAAGTCAAATTCGTTTAATTTTATTCTCCATTTTTGTAGTTTCATATTTGGTTCTTTTATATTATGAAGCCAAACTAATGGACTATGATCGCTAAGAATTTCGAAGTTTCTACCAAAGAGATTAGACCTAAAATATTTAGTGGCCCAGACTATAGCCAATAGCTCTTTTTCTATTGCTGAATAATTAATTGCATGTTCATTAAGAGTTATACTAGCATAACAAATAGGTTTATGATATTGTGATAATACTGCGCCTATGGCGACATTGCTAGCATCTGTTGTTAAAGAAAATAATTTTTTAAAGTGAGGTTTCTCAAATGCTTTTAAATATTCTTTATCTGTTGAATTTATAGTTGAACCTTTCTTTAAGTTTACAGTCATGGAATGCAATCTTAGCAAAATCAGGTATGAATTTTCTATAAAATCCACAGAGACCTGAAAATGATTTTATTTCTTTTTGGGTTTTTGGTATTGGAAATTTTTGTATTGCCTCAATGTTTTTGGGGTTTGGCTTTATTCCTTCTGTTGTTATTATATGTACAAGGAATTCGGTTTCCTTTTTATAAACTCACATTTGTCAAGTTGAAGTTTAAGATTAGCTTCTCGAAGTTTTGAAAACACCTTTTTTATAGACAATATGTGTTCCTCTAATGAAGTGAAAAATAGAATTATGTCATCAATATAAACAAGGCATATTAAATATTCTAATAAATTGTTCATGCAACGTTTTTAGTTTAAAAAGCTGTTTTTGAAATAGAGTTTTCATCCATTTGAATTTGATGAAAACCCTTGTCAAGGTCAATTGTTGTAAAATTTGGACACTTTCCAAGTTTGTCAAGTATTTCATCCATAACTGGTATCGGATACTTTTCATCGATAGTTCATTTAGACTTCGACAGTCTATTACTATTCGAAATTTCTTTTTCCCTGATGCGTCCTCTTTCTTTGGGACTTCGAAAGGGGATTTTGATTTACGCATTATTCCCTGATTTATCATTTCTTTTATTTGGACTTCGACTTCTTGATCATGAGCTTGGGGGTGTTTATAAGGTTTATTGAAATGTTTGGTTTGGATTGAGTGCTTTAAAGCACTGGTAAAGGTCAAATTTTCACCTTCCCTGTAATGAATATTACTAAATTCAAATAAAATTTTAGTTTTTTCTTCTTCATAGAGGTTTTTTCTTCTTCTTCTTAAGGTTATTTATTTAAAATGAATTATTGTCTTCTAAATCATTATTAATTGCAAAACTAAAAGATTTATCCTCAGATAAAGGTGGACTGAGGTAATCTTCCAATGTTTCCATTTCGGTATTCTCGAAATATTCATGGTTATATATCATAGAAAAAACAAATCCGCTGACAGTTTCCTGTTTATTATTAATTATTGCTGATAATAACTTTGTTGATTGTTATTATTATAAAAAGAATTATTTTCTTGGAAATTATTATTTAATTTACTCAGAACCAGATACATAACAACCTTCTTGTTGTGCTACTTTTGTAAGTTTACTATCTGAAGGCTTATCGTGCTTATCGTTTTTTTTTTTTTTTTTTTTTTGTAATAGCAGGATAAAGTTTATTAAAAACTGTCCTTTAGGGACAACCATTAAATGTTATCACATAAACTTCACTTATAGATAATATTACATATTAATATGGTAGAATGAATTAGAGTAGTAAGGGGAGGTCCAGCGGGTGTGTCCTTTTTAGTCTTCTGGGCTGCTCGCTGTTGTCCAGCAGGGAGCTGGCCAACAGGTTCGGGTGTTTATAAAGCCTCTGCATGTAACGTGCGCTGCTTCTTTGGATCTCGTCCTTGACCCAAGGGAAATTGAGAACCTCGTGGATGGTGCGATTGTTATGATAGACGTGGACCCCGATGGCGATTCGAAGGGCTCTATTTTCGAACGTTTGTATAGTTCGGACATTCGTCTTGCTTGCAGTGCCCCAGGGCTGTATGCCTTACGTCCAGATTGGGCGTATTATGGCCTTATAAATGAGAAGTTTCGTGGAAGTTCTCAGATTCGATCTCCTACCCATGAGCCAGTAGAAGGATCGAAGTCTTTGATTAGCCTGTTTCCTCTTCTTAATTAGATGGGGCCTCCAGGTGAGCCTCCTGTCTAGGGTGATTCCAAGGTGCTTGGGATTGTCTTCCTGTGGGATTGGGGAGCCGTTGAGGTTAACTGGAGGGCAGTTGCCTTTTCAGAGAGAAAATGTGGTGGCAGTGGACTTCTCATTATTGACGGCAGTGTTCTATCGCTTTTGCCACATTCTTGTAAACACATTAACACAGTCTTGTATAAAATCGTCCTCTAAGTCGTCCTAATCGTCTTTTTCTGTAACTTTTCGTTTTCTGTAATTTTACCTTGATATTCCATATGTGTGCTTATCTCCATTGCTTTTCCTTCGAAATAGTCAAAGTTTTCTCTAATTTGATGCGAATTTCCTTTACCTCATTTCGCGGGACCGGTTTCTCTGTACTGCCATTTTGTTTCGGGTTCTCTGTCTCTGTACTGCCACAGTCAATCAATTTTAAAACTGCAATTACTTCATCCCATGAATGTTTTAGAATTTTCCAGGCATCTGCTCTAGCCGACCAACGAGTGAGGTTCACTTTCTGGAGTGTTTTTCCTCTTCCTATCTCGAAGGAAGTATAGTGTATACCTTCTTTAGCATTATAAACAAGAAAGGAAAGCTAACTTCGGGCGGAGCCGAAGTTGATATACCCTTGAAGTTAAACCCGGATATATATCGCAAACATTGGATATAATTGGCCGATCCTTTTGATTACATCATAATAAAACCAATTAACTAAAATAAAAAATCTAAAAAAAGTCCCAAGCTTCTATCTTCAAACATACCAAAGTTGGTATTTCTACCAAATACCATTTCCGATCGTTCAGTTATATGGCAGCTATAAGATATAGTTGACTGATCCTTATGAAAATGTGCATGTCGTATTATTTTGCCAAAAATAGCTTTCGTGTAAAATTTAAACTCTCTTACTTTAAAAACACCAAAGTTATACCATTTTCGATCAATCAGTTATATGGCAGCTATAGAAGATAGTCGGCCGACCCGGGCCGTTCCGACTTATATACTGCGTGCAAAGGAAAGAAGGGTGTGTGCAAAGTTTCAAGTCGATGTATCTAAAACTGAGAGACTAGTTCGCGTAGAAACGGACAGACAGACAGACAGACAGACGGACATGCTCATATCAAATCAGGAGGTGATCCTGATAAAGAATATATATACTTTATAGGGTCGGAGATGTCTCCTTCACTGCGTTTCACACTTTTGGACAAAATTATAATACCCCTTTGCAAGGGTATAAAAAACAACTTGTATTTTTAGTTAAACGTTATAAATCTTTATTTGGCCGCATATGAAATTGGGATCTATGTATAATATGGGAAATCCAATGAATTTCGCTTGCACCAATAATAAGACGAACGAGAGTGACGCCAACTTTCCAGGATAGGCTGAGCGGATGGTCGCTAGCTTTAGATGCCGAATTATTAAAGCCGAGCGGGCGAAAGAGAATCGGCTTGCGACCAACAATACATCAGCTTATAATTAATTATTATGTTTAAACAAGTCGCTTGCTGCTTGACCCGACAAGTACAAAACCCAAAGCCCATGCGAAGATTTACTAAGACGACTCTACAACACCCCTTTCAATGGAAGCATTCGTAAGTTCATCGAGGAACTAGAATATAAAATACTTTTCATAAAAAACAAATTTTCGTTAGAAAACAATAATTTATACTGATGCCATGAATAATACTGAAAAATATGTAAAAATGAAAAAACTTCCTGACAGGTTACTCATGACATCAGGCAAGATATCGTTTTATTGTTTGTTAAAGAAAAAAAATAAAAATAAAAAAAAAATAAAAAAATTAAAAATTTATTCCGAACACCAAACAAATATAAAACCACCTTTATTTACATAATCTTGCGGCCATTCACGAGCAAAACCAACACAATGGGCTGGCAAAACCCCCCAGTTCCATCAAAATCAAGCCGCCTTCGAAAAAGAAGTCCTATTCTAATTTTCAAGATGACGATTCCAGTGACTCCGAGCATGGAGAAATGAAGCGGATGTGTGCAATTCTATCTGATATAGACGATGAAGATCATGACAACGACATGGAGGTTGACGGTATGAAGAAAAAAGATGACAAGAAGACCAAGCGATCTGCGGAAAAAACGGCGAAAATCATCAAACCGCACCCAATTTTTATCCCGGACGTATCCAGCATTAAGGGGCTCTCCAAAGACATTTCCCGCCTCTTAGGCGGGGATGTTGAAGTGACCTACAAGGCAAACACTAACAACACTATTCGCGTCATGACTCCAGAAAAGGATACTTACTCAACTCTGAAAAAGTTCCTGAGCGAAAATAACCATCGATACCACACATTCCAGCCCCGAGATGAGCGCGCTTATCGGATCGTCGTTAAAGGCCTCACCTTCTCCACCGACCCGGAGGATATTAAGGAGGGTTTCAGCAGCCGTGGACACAATCCCACGCAAAAAGGTACAACGAAGCCACTAAACATTTTCTTTATTAACCTCGAGCCAGCCAAAAACAACAAGGAGGCCTTTAAAGTCAAGCGGCTATGCAGCACGGTGGTTATGGTTGAGCCACCAAAAAAATTCGACGATGTGCCCCAATGCCATCGCTGCCAGGGCTTCGGTCACACGAAACGGTACTGCCATCGGGAGTACAGATACAGATGCGCCGTCTGGACCACACGCGGCCCATTACAAGGGCTGTTTAGCTCACAAAAAAGCAAAGAGCTCGTTCGCCCCCAAGCAGACTGCCCTAAGAAGCCAGCAACCTCAATTCAGCAAAATTTACCCTAACATCAGCTATGCTAGCGCAGCCAAAAACGGAGCACCACAGTTTGACTTCAATCCCAATCCCGATCCCAGTCTTACAAGTAATCCAATGGACGCCCTAATGTCTAGGATGGAATCTATGTTTGAGCGCATGATGGAGAAGGTCATGAGCCAAATAGCCCAAATGATGGCCACCGTTTGCAAATCCTTATGCATACGCGATTAGATATAACCATATGGAATGCTAACGGCCTGGTAAAAAGAAGGCCAGAGGTCGAGCTGTATTGCAGGACCCACCAAGCAGACGTTCTCCTCATATCAGAAACGCATTTTACCAACAAATCATACTTGACGATTAGAGGATACGACCTCATTGCCGCTAACCACCTGAACGGTAGAGGTCGCGGGGGCGCGGCAGCATCAAGTATGAGGTACTTCCAGCCATGTGCGAAGACTGGGTGCAATGTGCCCAAATTAAAATCTCCACTACCAACGGTGACATAACAATCGCTGCAGCATATTGCTCCACCAGGCACAACATCCACGAACAGGAATTCGGCTTACTACTGGATTACCTCGGCCCCAAGTTCATACTTCATACGGCCCAAATACTGGCCTACGGATCCTCACAAAATCCCAGATGTTCTAGACTTCGCCATCTCCGGAGGACTGGATTCTGCCGGAATTCAGGCGAGAGAAGTAGAACACCTCTTCTCGGACCAGAGCGCCTTCGCCGTGTCACTTTTCACCCCAGCCTTGCTCAGGTCAGCCCGCAAAAAGCTGATCTACAAGACAACAGACGTTGACAAGTACCAATCATACCTGAACAACGTTACCGACCCCAGCCCGACACTTGACTCCCCGTTTGACATCGACACCGTTGTAGAAGAGTTAACAGCCCATATTCAGGCGGCAGCTTCTGAAGCAGCACCAAAACCCTCCAACCGCCCAAGAGCCACTGACAGGGACATCCACTTTTGGAGCCCAGATGTCGAACAACTCAAACTTGAAAAGCGACGACTCCGAAGAGTGTGGATGCTCTCGAGGAATCCTTTGGACAAAACCGCCTTCAATAGAGCGACCAAATGTCTGACAGAAACGCTGGCAAGACTAAGAAAGCCGACCTTTGACGAGTTTGTCGAACAACTTGAGCCAACATAACTTATGACGAGTCACCAAGTCTATCAGACATCCACTGAAAAGGATCCCACCTGTACAAAGAACCGATCTGCTGGTGCAGATCGGAGATGAACAGGGCCAACGCTTTCGCCGAACACCTCGAAGGTGTCTTTACGCCTTTCGATCGCTGCTCACCGGAGGATGGTGCTGAAACTGCCCGACTGCTACCCGAGCCTTCCAGGGACGCCGATCCCATACGACCAGTATGGTCCCCGGGCGATGATGGTATCAATGCATTTGCATTAAAAATGTTACCACCTCCAAGCATTCAGGATCTATAATAGATGCTTGGAGATAGGGTACTTTCCGTCCACATGGAAACGTGCCCAGGTAACTATGATACCTAAGCCCGTGAAACCCGAAGCAAACCTTTCGTCCTACCGACCAATAAGTTTTTTACCAATGCTCTCCAAAATACTGGAACGAGTGTTTTTTTAAGCAGATCACTGCCAGTATTTGACGAGGCTGGACTGATCCCTGACCACCAGTTTGGCTTCAGGCGGCGACACGGTACCCTAGAGCAGTTCCATCGGGTGGTGCAGTGCATCCTGGACGCATTTGAAACCAAGAAGTACTGCATGGCTGTCATGCTGGACGTGAAGCAGGCGTTCGACCGAGTCTGGCATCCCGGTCTTCTATATAAATTAAAGATTCAAGTTCCTAAAGTAGTTCTTGGAAGACCGTAAATTTGCGGTAAGATGCGGCGAGGCCATCTCCGGACTAAAAGAAGCTCACGCTGGTGTACCCAAAGGCAGCGTTCTTGGCCCGTTGATGTACAATGCTTACACGGCCGACCTCCCTGTTCTTCAGAGGCCTGACCTGCTCGCAGCAACCTATGCAGACGACACTGCCTTCCTTACCACCGCCGATAGCGCCATGGAGGCAGCCGAAACGATGCAAGAGATCTAAGCTGAGAACTTCCACGAAACTTCTCATTTATAAGGCCATAATACGCCCAATCTGGACGTAAGGCATACAGCCCTGGGGCACTGCGAGCAAGACGAATGTCCGAACTATACAAACGTTCGAAAATAGAGCCCTTCGAATCGCCATCGGGGTCCACGTCTATCATAACAATCGCACCATCCACGAGGTTCTCAATTTCCCTTGGGTCAAGGACGAGATCCAAAGAAGCAGCGCACGTTACATGCAGAGGCTTTATAATCACCCGAACCTGTTGGCCAGCTCCCTGCTGGACAACAGCGAGCAGCCCAGAAGACTAAAAAGGACACACCCGCTGGACCTCCCCTTACTACTCTAATTCATTCTACCATATTAATATGTAATATTATCTATAAGTGAAGTTTATGTGATAACATTTAATGGTTGTCCCTAAAGGACAGTTTTTAATAAACTTTATCCTGCTATTACAAAAAAAAAAAAAAAAAAAAAAACGATAAGCACGATAAGCCTTCAGATAGTAAACTTACAAAAGTAGCACAACAAGAAGGTTGTTATGTATCTGGTTCTGAGTAAATTAAATAATAATTTCCAAGAAAATAATTCTTTTTATAATAATAACAATCAACAAAGTTATTATCAGCAATAATTAATAATAAACAGGAAACTGTCAGCGGATTTGTTTTTTCTATGATATATAACCATGAATATTTCGAGAATACCGAAATGGAAACATTGGAAGATTACCTCAGTCCACCTTTATCTGAGGATAAATCTTTTAGTTTTGCAATTAATAATGATTTAGAAGACAATAATTCATTTTAAATAAATAACCTTAAGAAGAAGAAGAAAAAACCTCTATGAAGAAGAAAAAACTAAAATTTTATTTGAATTTAGTAATATTCATTACAGGGAAGGTGAAAATTTGACCTTTACCAGTGCTTTAAAGCACTCAATCCAAACCAAACATTTCAATAAACCTTATAAACACCCCCAAGCTCATGATCAAGAAGTCGAAGTCCAAATAAAAGAAATGATAAATCAGGGAATAATGCGTAAATCAAAATCCCCTTTCGAAGTCCCAAAGAAAGAGGACGCATCAGGGAAAAAGAAATTTCGAATAGTAATAGACTGTCGAAGTCTAAATGAACTATCGATGAAAAGTATCCGATACCAGTTATGGATGAAATACTTGACAAACTTGGAAAGTGTCCAAATTTTACAACAATTGACCTTGACAAGGGTTTTCATCAAATTCAAATGGATGAAAACTCTATTTCAAAAACAGCTTTTTAAACTAAAAACGTTGCATGAACAATTTATTAGAATATTTAATATGCCTTGTTTATATTGATGACATAATTCTATTTTTCACTTCATTAGAGGAACACATATTGTCTATAAAAAAGGTGTTTTCAAAACTTCGAGAAGCTAATCTTAAACTTCAACTTGACAAATGTGAGTTTATAAAAAGGAAACCGAATTCCTTGTACATATAATAACAACAGAAGGAATAAAGCCAAACCCCAAAAACATTGAGGCAATACAAAAATTTCCAATACCAAAAACCCAAAAAGAAATAAAATCATTTTCAGGTCTCTGTGGATTTTATAGAAAATTCATACCTGATTTTGCTAAGATTGCATTCCATGACTGTAAACTTAAAGAAAGGTTCAACTATAAATTCAACAGATAAAGAATATTTAAAAGCATTTGAGAAACCTCACTTTAAAAAATTATTTTCTTTAACAACAGATGCTAGCAATGTCGCCATAGGCGCAGTATTATCACAATATCATAAACCTATTTGTTATGCTAGTATAACTCTTAATGAACATGCAATTAATTATTCAGCAATAGAAAAAGAGCTATTGGCTATAGTCTGGGCCACTAAATATTTTAGGTCTAATCTCTTTGGTAGAAACTTCGAAATTCTTAGCGATCATAGTCCATTAGTTTGGCTTCATAATATAAAAGAACCAAATATGAAACTACAAAAATGGAGAATAAAATTAAACGAATTTGACTTCACTATTAAATATTTGCCGGGAAAGGAAAACCAGGTAGCTGATGCTCTGTCAAGAGTAGAGCTAGAAGAAAATTTTTTCGGAGAATCACCGGAAAGTACCCAGTCATTACCCACAATAGCAACAGTACATAGTGCACAAAAAGACTATCGAAATAATATAGAAATAACGGAAAGACCTTTAAAGTATTACAATAGACAAATTGAATTTCATAGAGGAAATTCAAATGAAGTTAAATTGACTCAATACTTTCATAAAACCAACCTTAAAATAATTTATGAAGAAATAAAGAATATTTTTGCTCCAAAAAATGTGTTATTTTTTTTCCTTGTGAAGTGGACTTCATAATATTTCAAAATGCTTATATAGAGATTATCACCCCAAATAACTTAACCAAAGTTATGAAAACCAGTACAATATAAACAGATGTCCAAACATTCGCTGAATTCAAGGAAATTGTCCTTAAAGCTCACGTAGAATTATTACATCCAGAAATAGAGAAAAAACAAGCCTTTTAAAGAAAAATATTATTTTCCCGATTATCAGAGAATAATTCCAAATATTATAAATGAGTGTGAAATTTGTAACCTCGCTAAAACAGAACATAGAGATACAAAACTTACATTTGAATTAACCCCAGAAACCTTTAACCCCAGAGAAAAATATGTTATAGATTTTTACATGATCGATAATAAACAATTCTTATCTTGCATTGATATTTGTTCAAAGTATTCTGCATTGATCAATGTCAATGTTAATTCCAGATTTTTACCGGAAGACAACCTAGCTTAATACAGTTATTTTTTATATAATATTTTTATTATGTCTTACATATCACGCCATGTGTCAGAGCATAGATATCACTCCAATTCAAAAAAAATAGATATTTAATTTTCCAAACAGGTTACATAGATTTGCCCACTAAATATGAATATCATTGTGTCACAGTTAACTTAACTAAACCCTAAAAACCTTTTAAAAATGTAATGGAAGAAACCCGAGAATTCGAACATTTAGATCAAATTCAATATCTAAAAGAAAAAAAGAAAAAATTAAATAGAGAAATGAACGGAATCAAAATTGCTCAACGAAACAAAAGAGGACTTGCAAATTTCGTAGGTACTTTTTATAAATAATTATTTATATTATTAATTATTATTATAATTATTTGGCACATTAGATCAACAAGATAGGGAAGAATTAGAATCAAAAATTGATAACTTGTCCGAAAATAGTATACAGATCAACGAATTAAATAAAGTAATTGAAGCAATAAATAAAGGAATAGAAAAAGTTAATGGTTTAAGTGAAATCCAAAACGAAGACCAACGGTTAGGAATTCATATTTTCAATTTACAGAATTTACAGAATGCATAGAAGATATTGAATTAGGCATTCAATTTACAAGATTATTCAACCCAAAGCTCCTTAAACATGACCCGCTTAAAAATATTAATTCAAAAAAATTGTTAAATATCAAAACATCTACTTGGTTACAAGTTAATACTAACGAAATATTAATAATTTCTCATATTCCTCGTACTATTATCAAAACCCCTATCTATAAAAGTTTACCTTATCCGGATCAGAATTCGAACATAATAACCGAAATATTACATGATAAATATTACATTAAAAATCATTAAGTCTTTCAAGTAAAAACAAAAGAAATAGAAATAATAAATGCATAGTATGTCTCTTAAGACAAACAAATACAGTGTGCAGATATACAAAAATGTAAAAGATCTTGCCAACAACTTTGTTAAATCAGAATTGTATAATGAAGACCTAATAGCAGAAGGAAACAAAAAAATAAAAACATTAAACTGTTCTATACAAATGGAGGATGTACCTGAACTATTTATGTAAACAACAACGTAACTAAACTCGAACCTTTATCTTAAATCGTTGCCAAATAAATATTCCAAAATCACTCAAAACAGAATTTTACAACCCAAAAAAATATTATTATTGCTACTATCAATAATAATTATAAATATAATCATATATTTGATTTATAAAATTTAAGGTCATCCCAAAAAGGATAATAATTAATTATAAAAACAAAAGGTTATAAGTCCCGAAGACGAAACTAAAAGTTTAGAAAATAAAGAACATACCCCAAAATAACCGCCTCAGGACAGGCAATTTCTTAAGATTGACGAAGTAACATTTAAACGAAATGTCTTTTTTGATTTATTTATTAACTAAAAAAACCATCGAACTACCGAACTGAGCGGACGTGCTTTGCCCGAGCTCCGGGAAAACTGCAACATAAAAAAGCTATTCAAAAATAAAACTGGGGCAACCGAATATAAGCGAAAAGACGCTGAACGACAATTTAACAAAAGCAATAGACAAGCTTTTTATAACAGTTGTGATGTGCTTGACCAAAACTAGTGCATTGTTTTAAATAAATAAGTACCACGCAATGAGCTCATTGAGCAACGATCAAAAGAACGAACGTCGAAGTTTATTAAACCAAAGAAACGGTTTTTACTCTTACTTTTCAACCCGTTAAACCGAAGTGGAAAAATCGGCGATTAAGAGCAACCCGGCTCTACTGACCGCTGAAGCTGAAGCTTGGAAAAGACCACACAATTCCGCTATCGTAAAGACCAATTAACCTTCTATCTTGTTTATCTATATAACTATATATAATTTAATATAAGTTGGTTTGTGTAATAATGTTTGATATATGATGTTGTTGGTTATCCCTCGCTGCAGTCGGTGATGCTGCAGACGCCGGAGATATTTGTAAGATAATTACCCCTGGCGGTTGCCGGGGGGTGTTGCTACTCCTTGTAGGTAGTGGTTGAGATCCCTGGCGGTTGCCGAGGGGAGATCCGTTCTGTGACGGGAGTTATTATGGGAGCACTTGCCCCATTGTCACGGCCCTTAAGGCGTGGTGACCAATTCAACAAATGAATTTACAAGTTAACGGCAGTGCCGGAGATTGGTTTTATGGTGCTCTTTATTGTATGAGACTCTGACACAAACCGTAACTTAAAGCTAACAAAAAGTATTTCATAGCGGCCACGCAAATGTGCAGTGCTTGCCGCTATGCATGGGCTTCCGGCCAGACGCTATGTCAGCAGTTAGGCCAGAGCGAGCTCTTAAATAATCGGACATTGCCGCTGCTTGGTTAACTTTAGTTAACTTATATAAAAATTCTCTGTTCGTATCTACTTCCTTTATAGTTTTAGCCCAAATTTTGACATAACGTGCGTTGAGGTTCCAGCTCGGTTATTGTATACTTTTGATGTTGATAGCTTATCTGCGTTTGCGAATATATCAGATTTTTTCGCGTTTCCCCGTGCCCCTACAAGAAGCCAGCTAAGAAGAAAATGTCAAAATGTCAGTTAGAACGAAGTCATTAGAAACGAAGTCATGCCACCCAAAAAGTCTAATTTGGGTCGTCATACTCGCAACACAGAAGCAAAAAGACCTAAAATTTCGAGAGAATGAGTGGCTGAGAGCAATGCGGATGCACAACGCGGAATCAGCAGAAACGCCGCTCCCCTCTTCCGTTCTCAGACAGCGAACACAAATTTCTTCAAATGTACTTCAGAAACTACGTCGCAGAAACTCACCGTTGTTACGATGCTTTGCAGTATCCACTCATCTTCTGGGATGGTGCCGATGGATATCATTCCAATGTGAGGATAGTAGTTCCAGTCAATGGTGTAGAAACAAATAAAAAGTGCAGCGCGATGAACTTTTACTCATACCGATTAATGGTTCAGAGGACCGATGACAATCATATATTGAAATGTCGTCAGTTGTTTCATCAGTACATTGTCGATATGTATGCAAAAATAGTTTGCTGCTCCTCCGATTGAATCAGACGAAACTTCGGTCTGAGGAATATATCCATTTGCGGGATGCTGTGATGAATGACCGTAATACAACAAACGTTGGAAAGCTCACGATTTTGCCATCCTCATACATAGGTAGTCCACGCCACATGCAGGAATATGCTCAAGATGCCATGGCATAAGTTCGTTGGTACGGCCGTCCAGACTTATTTATCACCTTCACATGCAATCCAGCTTGGGACGAGATAGTGCAGCTGTTATTTCCTGGACAATCGTCAATGGATAGGCATACATCACAGCCCGTGTTTTCAGACAAAAGCTCAAGTCACTGATGGATTTCATTGTGAAACATGGAGTTTTTGGATCGGTGCGGTGCTGGATGTATTCAGTAGAATGGCAGAAGAGAGGATTGCCGCATGCGCACATACTGATCTGGCTGTATGATAAAATTACTCCAGACGAAATCGACGATGTGATATGCGCTGAGATTCCACGGGCCGAGGTTGATACGGATTTGCTTGCAGATCATCAAGAACATGATCCATGGCCCATGTGGTACCCTCCACCCAAGTTCACCATGCATGGTAGACGGGAAGTGTTCCAAGCGATATCCTCGAGCATAGGAAGTTAAGCAGTTAATTACCCTAGGGAGTTTCTACACTCACTTGATCTGCCTGGAATGCCACCACACATATTGAAATTAAAAATAGGTGTGCCGATTATCATGCTTCGGAATATGAATCAGCCGAAACTTTGCAACGGTACGCGACTGGCAGTCAAGAAATTGATGAACAACGTTGTAGAAGTAACGATCATAAGTGGTCCTTTTAAAGGTGAAGATGTCCTCATTCCTAGGATTCCTATGTTCCCGTTTGATACACCGTTCCAGTTCAAGAGATTGCAGTTTCCCATTCGTTTGGCGTTCGCAATGACCATAAATAAAGCTCAAGGTCAATCTCTGGAGTTGTGTGGTTTGAATTTGGATGAAGATTGTTTTTCACACGGACAGTTAAATGTTGCGTGTTTCCCGAGTCGGAAAACTAAATAACCTTATATTTACGCGGAGAATGGAGAAACAAAGAATATTGTATACCCACAAGTATTACAGAATTAAATTAATTTGAAAATTATTCTTTTTTTTTGACTTATTTCTTATGCGTGCAACCACAATATGCCACAGCAAAACGTGGCAGGGTACAGCTAGTATATATATATATAGTTAAATTGTTATTTTGTATATTATTACGATCGATTACAAATTGTTAATTTATATATAATATAAATATATATATATATATATATATATATACATATATGGAATACAAATATTTTAAGTATGGCCATACATACTTTTATTCACCATTTAAACTTAAACTTAAAAACAGCTCCAAGTCCCCCCAATCTCTTAAGTGGTTGAAATACGAACCACCCAAGTATGCCTGGGATAAAACGCAAGCAGAAGCATGCATAACATACTCCGTCAGCGGCAAAGCCTATCAAAGCCTTTTTATAAGAGGCACCACGGCCCTTAGGTTCAGATATATTTTTGTATGAGACAATGATAAGAGAATAAAGAGCAGTGAAAGCGCGTACATTGCGCTTCACATTAAGAAAACCTAAGGCTAAATGACTTTGCTAGGAGGATCTACAATGTCTGACTACAAGGATTTGCTACGATCCCCAAACGATTTAAGGCCAAACATTTTACTATTGCCTTCTTGCCTACCTAATGGTGTCGTTTCAGTACCAAGGGACATGATGAGCCTTTTACCATTGCAGTCTAATATTGATCTCTTACAAAATGCGATCAGAGTACCGAGTGCAAACCAGGAGTCTTGTATCATCTTGGGACCCCCATCGTTGGACAACTCACCTGCTGCTTCTTCTGTGTTGCCTTCAAGGCCTCTGACTGGTGTGCCGCCTGGAGTTAGATCTTCTGGGCTTACTCTGAGAGCGGTTGCTCCCGGCAAGGCCATATTTGTCTCTCGTCTTATGCCGGACACCACTGTTGATGATGTCAGGAGTCACAAGTTTAACTATCTTAAGGTATCTTAATGCTTAAACATAAGCATTTTATATCTTCTTTTAAAATAGTCCTACCCGATACTGGATTTAAAAATAGGCCGCATAGGCCGCCGGCAGCGTCCTTGGGGCGGCAGATTTCAGGGAACGGTCACTCGATTTAAGAGGATAAAAGTCAAACACGTCCACTGATTTTCTCTTGGTTTTTTTTAAGTGCTTTAAAGAAATCCGTTTAGAAATTAATTCCTATCAAAACATTTATTATCGAGTGATAGGTGATAGAAAAGAACAGCGCACCGTGTAAAGGTGATCGGCGCGGCAGTGTCTGAACGTAACAACCCCGCTTCCCTCCCATCCACGCCGAGCCGTATAAGCGGTGCGCCCATTTGTTTGGCAAGCATCGATCGCATATGGACGCTACTCTCGTCGTCTTGTCTTTGAATACCTACTTTACTTACCTAAACAAAATACCTAAAGACTACTGAATAAAAAATCACAGTGACTCTCAATATATTTTGTTGTTAAGCTTAGTTTTTATTGAAACAGGTAAGTGAAAAACAAAAGTGTGCAATCAATACTCTAATATATTTTACTAATTTTTTCATTTTTTCATAAACATGAAAGATAAGTTCACATTGGTGGTTCATTTTAGTTATTTCCCGAGGGCAAAGGAAATTTCTCTGAATGTGTGTGAAACGTTGTGCTCACAGGCTACTTTCTGCTATTCGTTACTAACACTAATGCGTTAAAATCATATTAGGGGGCCTACTACTACTACTACTACTATATTAGGGGACCTACTAATTAGGAATGTATTTGGGGGCCGACCACTGCTACCACTGCTACTGCTACTGCAACCATAGCTACAAAAGTTAAACATTAACGTCGACGATTGCCGCGGTCAGTCTTTTGATAATGCCTCTAACATGTCGGGGATTTACAATGGTTTACAAGTTGAAATTCAAGAACAACCAAAATTTTCTATGTTTGTTCCTTGTCATTTGTTTATTCATTCAATTTGGTAGGAACCTCGGCCGCTGAGTCTTGTACAGAGGCCTGCCACTTTTTATACCCTTGCAGAGGGTATTATAATTTTGTACAAAAGTGTGCAACGCAGTGAAGGAGACATCTCCGACCCTATAAAGTATACATATTCTTGATCTGGATCACCTCCTGAGTTGATATGAGCATGTCAGTCTGTCCGTCTGTCTGTCCGTTTCTACGCGAACTAGTCTCTCAGTTTTAGATACATCGACTTGAAACTTTGCACACACCCATCTTTCCTTTGCACGCAGTATATAAGTCGGAACGGCCCGGGGCGGCCGACTATCTTCTATAGCTGCCATATAACTGATTAATCGAAAATGGTATAACTTTTTAAAGTTAGAGAGTTTAAATTTTACACGAAAGCTATTTTTGGCAAAATAATACGACATGCCAATTTTCATAAGGATCAGTCAACTATATCTTATAGCTGCCATATAACTGAACGATCGGAAATGGTATTTGTTAGAAATATCTACTTTTGTATTTTTTAAGATAGAAGCTTGGGACTTTTTTTAGATTTTTTATTTTAGTTAATTGGTTTTATTATGATGTAATCAAAAGGATCGGCCAATTATATCCAATGTTTGCGATATAACTGCAAAAACTCCGGTTTTAACTGCAAGGGTATATCAACTTCGGCTCCGCCCGAAGTTAGCTTTCCTTTCTTGTTTATATTGCTAAAGAAGGTATATACTATACTTCCTTCGAGATAGGAAGAGGAAAAACACTCAAGAAAGTGAACCTCACTCGTTGGTCGGCTAGAGCAGATGCCTGTAAAATTCTAAAACATTCATGGGATGACCCTTTATTTTCCAATGTGTCATCCTCTGTGACGGTCATACGGACCTCGCCACTATAGCTTCCTAAAGACTTTTACCATCCTACACTATTAGCATCGGTGTTAATTGATGTGCCTAACAATGAAGCTTGCTTTAATGTTAAACCTCGTTTCAAATGCTTCAGAAAGACAGGTTTTATTGCCCTTCTTAATCATTTGGCTGAAATCGATTAGAACTTTCTTTCGTCTATAAACACAATTTAAGCAGCTACGAATTCGTTTTAAAAATTAATTCATAATGCGTTGAATAAATTTATTCCTGAAGTCTCATCATCATTGTCATGGTTTGATAAACACCTTTCTCGCCTTAGGAACTGGAAATCTAGAGCTGAAAAAAGGTTCTTACGTCAGGATCCTTGTTTTATCAGTCAAACTTTCTGTATATTCGCAACCAGTTTATTATTCTCAACAATCAACTGTATAAGCGGTATATTATGAATTGTAAGGTAAACTTTCGTAATGATCCGAGCTCCTTCTATTCTTTTGTCAATATGAAAATCTTTTTCCTCATTCCCTACCATATAAAAATATTTCACATTCTTTTGAGCTAGGTATTGCTAATCTCTTAGCGTCATTTTTCAAACAACTCTTATCAAAAAATTCGTATCCCTCTAATTTACCACATATAAACAACATTTATTTGTCAAAATTTCGATTTCAGGATGTGTTCAAAGCTCTCTCAACAATATATCTTATTCTCTGCTGGTCCTGATAATGTCCCTAGCTGTGTTTTAAGGTACTGCTCTGATATCCTTTGCTATCCTCTTACTATCTTATTCAATTTATCCTTGGAGCTTACAAGACTTCCCAAGCAATGGAATGAATCATTTATTATTCCGCTTCACAAGAAAGGCTCAAAAGCACTTATTGAGAACTACCGGAGAATTGCTAAGCTATCTGCGATTCCCAAACTGCTAGAGAAACTGGTTACTTCCCAACTGAAACATTTTTGTAAAAGCAATATTTCCACTTCACAGCATGGTTTTTCAAGCATCGCTCTACCACAACTAACCTTCACTGAATTTACTTCAATCATCCACAAAGGTTTCCTGAGCCTGATTTTAGCAAAGCGTTTGATTCTGAGAACCATCATCTCCTCCTTCATAAGCTGTATCTTATGGGGGTTTCTCCACAAATCGTACAGTGGTTGACCTCCTATCTATCGAACCAAACGCAGCGTGTTTTGTTTCAAAACATGTCCCACAAGGTAGTCACTTAGGACCTCTTCCGTTTGTTCTTTTTGTTAACGATTGACCTAGTGTTGTAAACTATACTACTACATTTATGTATGCTAATTATGTCAAGTTACATCTTTCTTTCTCAGACAATTTCCTTCATATACACCTGCAATTAGATCTTATGGTGTTCAAACAATGTTGTTTGACTTAACTCTCTTAGTGTAAAGTTATGACGTTTAATCGCAGTGTACCACACATCGTCTTGTACTCACTTGGAAATAACGTCTTAGACCGTGTTTTCCCAATTAACGATCATGGAGTTCTTTTTGCCAATAAGTTGTCGTTCAATGATCACAGTTAATAAAGCCAGGGGTGTGCTTGCTTTTATCATACGTTGGTTAAAAGTATTTAATGATCCTTTCACAACTAAAACTCTATATGTATCGTTGGTTTGTCCTATCTTGGAATACTTTTCGTGCGTTTGGAGTCCACAATACTTTGTTCATCAAAAGAGGATTGAATCTGTCCAAAAGCTGTTTCTGTTATTTGCATTAAAAGTTTAACCTGGGATACTTCCACTTGCCTTTTGTCGCATCGTTGCCGGCTAAAACTATTTAACCTACCTCCATTAAAAGAGCGCCGTACTTGTGCTGGGATTATGATACTTTATGTGCTTATTCTTGGACAGGTAGACTTAGAATTAATTCTTGAAAAATTAATGTTTTCTGTTCCTAATAGACTAACTAGATCCTTTCGACCCGTTTGGTTAACAATTTCTAGGTCTAATTTTTCTGAACACGCTTCATTTCCCGTTATTCCGTTTCCCGTCCCATTTATTATTCCCTAAACTCCCCCTAGATGTAATGAAATCCAAAATTATGGAATCTCTTTTAGCTTAATTTATCCTTACTTTTAGTTATATTAAACTAGAATAACAGTCATTGAATAACATCATTGTTAATGAATAAATAAATAAAATAAAAAAGCTTTGATCTGCAAAAAGTTTTAGCAAGGGTTCTTAAAAAAAAGAACTTAGAGCCCCAATGTTATGTTAGTTCTAAAATTCTAAAGTTTTAAGCAGTTTAAAAGAATCACACTGTATTAAGAGCGGAACTCAAATAAAAATATAATTTTTTCAAACTATTTCGGAGAAGAAATGTAATTATATATATGAAGTCATATGCGAGTGAATGCATTGTAATATAAGTCTTCCCAAGCGATGAGATGAATCATTTATTATTCTGCTTCATAAGAAAGGCTCAAAACTTTTATTTTCAAAAGCACTTAGCACTTATTGAGCACTTATCCCTACCGGGGAATTGCTAAGCTATCTGCGATTCCAAAACTGAATTGTACAGTAGTAACTCGTAGTCCAGGCCCAGTGGCGATCGTGTGTTTATGATCCAGTGGAGGCGACTGGCTTTCAGCGCATCTTACTTAATACTGGCCATACTTAAAATATTTGTATTCTATATACATATGTATGTATAATATGTATATGTATAATATAATACACATTGTATTGTTTCTATTATTTTTCCAATTACATGGAAAATAAAAAAAAAGCCTCTTTGCAATTTTCGTAAAAACATACCCATTTTATTATTCCAATTCGGCTGAAAACAGCCTCATTTCAGATTTCCAATTTCTAAGAGTCACTTCAGATTGAAAACCAAAACAATTTTTGGGTAAACAAAAATCCCGACTCAAATCTTTCTCACTTCTCTTGAGTGAAATTAAACTAAACAGCTCAAACCAGTGGGACAGCTCAGTGAGCACCCACTTCATAAGAAATTTCACATTTTTCTTGTCACCTCGATTAATTTAGATCCAAAGCCTTCCACGCCAACTGTCACCTCAAGTAATAGATTCCGACTCAATCGAATTCCCTCAGAGAACAAAGCCTCTCAGAGAGAAAAGCTTTGATGAAGCTTTGATCTGCAAAAAGCTTCAGCATGGGTACCTATAAAAAAGACTTAGAGCCCCAAAGTTAAGTTAGTTCTAAAATTCCAAATTTCTTAGCAGTTATAAAGAATCATGCTGTATCAAGAACGGAACTCAAATAAAATACATTTTTCTCAAAATAATTTTGAGAAGATATGTAATTATATATATTTATATATATAATTCTTATTTCTTTCATATTCTTATTTCTTGATACCTAACTAAACACTTTTAATATTTTTTGTAATTTTTTTTTTATTTATTTTTTTTTTGTTTTTGATAAAAATTTAAAAGTGAAATCGCAATAAGGTAAAATTATAAAATAATGTGAATATATAAAAAATATAAAAAGCTATATAGCAAAATAGATTACATGTAAAAATGGGTAAAGGTGTTAGAATATAGTTTAATTGTTATAATTGTTTAATGTTATATATATATATATGTCGGAGATAAATTAGATTTAATTTCAAATAATTTGTTTACTAAGTATCAGTTAAGTGTATAGTCTAAGAGGAAATGAAAGGTCAGTGCCAATGAAGAGAGAATGAAGAGAGAGAAGCTTTTTGGAGAGTAAAGCCCTGCTGAGCGTGGCGCAATAATGGACAGGAGGAAGAGAAGAAGCAAGTCTATCAAGAACAGCCCTCAGAAGTGAACAGACGTAATAGAAGATCATTGCGACTCGCTACGCGTTATGAAATACAAAAATGACACAAGAAAACGACCACCCTTTTCCGATATGCATTAACGACAACGGAGGTCCGTGACCGAGAGGGACGAGGGGGCACGGACGGCGACTCGCCAACGGGAGAGTGGCGTGATTTTGGAGCAGGATTAACGGCAGGAGCAGAACCAGCGAGGATTAACGGGCGCTCCAATCAGTATATAAGGAGGCCCATTGGAGCAGATCGGGACGAGTCTTTTTAGGAAGCTTGTAGCGTTAAGTTGGAGGACCGCCTTTGGAGAGTCCGACAGCCAAGCGTAAGGAGAGCGAATAGACAATAAGGAAAGGATCCATTGCTGGACTTTCCTCTGAAAACCCAGGGTCGTGGTTCATTCCCGAACACGGCAAGTAGCCTTGCAAGGAAGTGAGGAAAGGATACGTCTGGCGTACACCTTACCGACTCCTGAAATCGCAACCAACAGGAGTGATCCTGCGAAACAAGGATAGGCCTACTCGGGGACTCACACCCGGTGTTCCAGGAAGAACAAGCCAACAAAGGACCCATTGGTCAGACGGTTCCTCTAAGAGCCCAGGGCATCGGAGTCGAGTGAGGCCATTCCCAACCACGGCAGGTAGACTTGCAAGAAAGTGAGGAAAGGATACGTCTATCGAACGCCTTACCGACTCCTGAAATCGCAACCAACAGGCGTGATCCTGCAAGGCACGGATAAGCCGACTCGTGAACACACGCCCAAGTTTTGGAAACCGATCAGGAACACCCCGGTCACCCGCAAAACAACTCCCAATTCGGACTCACTGGTGTGTCTCCGGAGTACTGGAGTCGCGACACACGGTCAGTAGGGCAACTTCTGACCCTGGCTCATTAGCGCACGCGCGCGGTGTGTCCAAGTGTAGTGGGGGCGCATCGTCCACAGGCAACTCCCAAACCCGGCTCGCTAGTGCAAGTGCAGTGCGTGTCCTGGCGTAGCGGGGGCAGCAGTCGCCAGAAGACTTCCAAACCCGGCTCGCTGGTGCATACGCACTGCGTGTCCCGGCGTAGAGAAGGCAACAGTCCGCAGCCTACTCCCAATTCACACTCTCTGAGTAGCGGAGCGGAAGAGCGTTGTCCTTGACCAGTAGGAAGGCCGGTTTGTGGCCAACGAAAGGGCGAAGTTTAGGGGGCCTTCGTCAACGGTAGCAGCATCGGTAGCCGCGACGGTAGCAGCGACGGAGCAGCGACAGCGGCCGGAGCCACGGAGACGGCCAGAAGGAAGCGCCGGCGTCGGAGCGGCAAGGATTCGAAGCGGAGCCCGTGTCCGGGATCAAGAATCAGATCTTTTGTATTGAGAAGAGCATACGAAATAAAGAGTTTATAACGTTTACGCTTTTTGTATTTCTGGGCAAGACCCGCAAACTCTGTAAGCTAGCCGAAAAATAGTAGGAAGGAAAAATAGGAAGGAGCATGGAGCCACAATCCAGAAAGTATGTCCCGGCCCCAGTGGATTACGCGAAAGTGGCCAGACAGGTGCGGGACTGGTCCTTTCGGTTCGACGGAACAGGAAACCCGCTAAAGTTCCTCAACCGAGTGATGTGGTCTGCGAAAACCTATGGTTTGGACATAAACACGATCCCGAGGGCTATGCCAGAACCACTACAGGGCAGGGCTCAAAGATGGTTCATCATGAACGATGAAGAATAGCCAACATGGACAAGGTTCAAGGCGAGCTTTAAAAACTTTTTCCTGCCGAAAGGATATTTCGAGAAATTAACGGATCAAGTTCGCCAACGAAAGCAGCGGCGTAGAGAGCCATTCTAAGAGTACATGGTGGACCTTCAGTCCCTTATGAAGACACTAGGAAAAACCACAAAGAGAGGCTCGTCGAGAATTGCATGCCAAGGATGAAGATGTTTATAAGGCCATACGCCTGCGCATCGTTAGAGGAGGTGATGGGCCTGGCAGAAGAGTTCGAGGAGTTGGCGCAAGAAGAAGAGGCCTTTAACAGGCAAGTTGCCACAGAACAGCGATGGTGGTCAGAGAGGTGGCCAAGAGAACAACCGCAGCATGGCGAGACAGCAAGGTACCAGGGGGGTCAATGGACCCAGAAAACGCCACGGAACGAGTTCCACCACCCGGCCGTCCAAAACGCTCAATGGACGCCAAGGTGGCAGAGAGAGGAAGTGCGCCAAGGTCCGCCGGAGCAGCAAAACACTGGGCAGCCCAACAACGGCCAGATCGGCAATGGACAGCAGGACCAAGGCTGTTGAAAACCCAGCACAAGCATGCAACAGATGCGGTGGCATGGGCCATTTGGCCAGCGGCTGCAGGAACCCACGAATATTGTTCTGCAAAATGTGCGGCGCAATAGGGGTAAGGAGCACAGAATGCTGCCAAAGGTCGGAAAATGCCCAGCGGTCCCAGCAACAGGCAGGAGAGCAGGGATCGCACGGTGCTGCCTCTCAAAACTGATAGGATGACTTTCTGGTGAAGAGCGGCAGTTGACAGCGACCATCGAGTTAGAGGGCAAGGAAGTGAAAGCCATGCTGGATACAGGAGCAACGGCAAGCTTCATCGCGGAGGAACTGGCAGAGGGCAGGGGGATCACCGGGCAACGCATCGCAACAAGGAGGCGGGTGAAGTTGGCCAATGAGAGCCATACGGAGACACGCGCCGCACTCCAGGCAAGAGTTAGCTTCGGCAACAAGACAAGGACCTTGAACCTGCTGGTGATGCCAGGCATGGAGTACAGTCTGGTGCTAGGATGGGAATTCCTCAGCGAATTTGGCGCAACCGTGACATGCGCAGGCCACCGCGTTACGATACCCAAAAGGGAGAGATTGGGCGGCTGTCTGGAAGATAGGCTGTCCGTAGCAGTGGCCGGATGCCCAGAAAAATGGGAAGACGAACGCGATAAAAGATTCATCAAGAGAGAGCTGGAGACGTTCGCAGGCCAAAGAGGCTGCTCGAACATAACGCAGCACAGAATCACGATGAAGGACGACATTCCCATAAAACAGCGATATTACCCCAAAAATAAACGCGAAGGTGGAGAAGCTGCTGGAAAAAGGATGCATTGAGCCCTCAAATAGCGCCTACAGTTCACCCATTGTGATGGTGAAGAAAAAGACGGGTCAATGGAGAATGTGCGTAGACTTTCGACAGATCAACGCAAAATCAATAAAGGATGCGTACCCAATGCCACGGATAAACTTCATTTTAGAACAACTGAGGGAAGCCAGATTCTTCAGCAGCCTCGACTTGAAGGACGGGTATTGGCAGATCCCTCTAGAGAAAGGAAGCAGAAAGTACACCGCCTTCACCGTTCAAGGAAAGGGCTTGTACCAATGGAAGGTGATGCCGTTCGGGTTGCACTCAGCCTCGGCAACGTTTCAGAGGGCCCTTGATCAGGTCATAGGCCCGGACATGGCTCCACACGCATTTGCGTATCAGGACGATATCATCGTGATCGGACGCACCAAGGAGGAGAACATGGAGAACTTAAAGGAGGTTGAAAGCGACGAACCTGCGGATAAATGCGGGAAAGTGCCATTTCTTCAGGCAAGAGCTACTATACTTGGAACACAAAATAACGAGCAAGGGAATCGGCATGGACCCGGGAAAGGTCACCGCGATTACAGAGCTAAAACCCCCGACAAACGTCAAGGGAGTACGGCAGTTCATCGGGATGGCGTCATGGTATCGGCGGTTCGTCCCAGATTTCGCAGGAATCGCGAAGCCCTTGAACGATCTGCTACGAAAGAAGACGAAATTGGAATGGACCCCCAAGCACCAGGAGGCGTTCGAGACCCTAAAGGCACGGCTGGCGGAAGATCCAGTACTGGAGTGCCTAGACTTTGAGAAAAGGTTCGTGCTGCAAACGGACGCAAGCGACTACGGCGTCGGAGCGGTCCTGACCCAAGACACCGAGGAGGGCGAACGAGTGATCGCATACGCCAGTTGAACGCTGATCGGAGCTGAAAAAAATTACTCGGCAACGGAGAAAGAGTGCCTAGCCATAGTATGGGCGATCAGGCAGATGAGACCCTATCTGGAGCGGTATCAGTTCGACGTAATCACGGACCATATGGCGCTGAAGTGGCTCAACAACATAGAGAGCCCGCTGGGAAGAATAGCGAGATGGGTGTTCGAGCTGCAACAATATGACTACGTCATCAGCTACTGGAAGGGGAAACTCAACGTAGTCGCCGACACGCTATCCCGCCAGCCAATATTGGAGAAACTAAGAAGTATTACAGCGGCGGAGATCAAAGAATGCGTGTGGATAAGCGCGTTGAAAAGAAAAATGAAGACAAGTCCGCAGAAGTTCTCGGATTACGTTGAAAAGGGGCGGTTTAATCTACCGCCACGTACCGCATAGAGCAGGAAGGGAGGAAGTGGTCATGGAAGTTGTGTGTGCCGACGGAGACGAGGCAGCAGGTCCTCAAAGAGAATCATGACGCACCAACAGCAGGACACTTAGGCGTGAGGAAAACAATAGCCAGAGTGGCCGCCAGATACTTTTGGCCAGGGATGCAGAGAGACATCCGGAAATATGTCAGGAGATGCGAAACTTGCATAAAATACAAACCATGCCAGATGCAAGCAGCAGGACAAATGCGGTCGCAGGTCCCGGAGGAACCATGAACCACTGTATGCGCGGACTTTGTGGGTCCATTGCCCAGGTCGAAGCATGGAAACACAATGGTCCTAGTGATGATTGATCGGTTCTCGAAGTGGGCGGAGATAGTGCCACTGCGAAAAGCAACAACCGAGGCCGAAGCTTTAAAAAGTTCCTCGGGGAGCTCGGCGTGCGCCACCGCGCCCTACACACCGCAGCAGAATCCCACGGAAAGAGCTAATAGGACGGTCAAAACGATGTTCGCCCAGTTCGCTGGGAAGGATCAAAGGACGTGGGATGACCACTGGCCAGAGCTAATGCTAGCAGTGAACTCGGCAGTGTCTGAGTCCACGGGGTATTCGCTGTGTTTTGTGGCGCAGGGGAGGGAGCCAAGGATGCCGCGAGACCTGTTTGATAAAAACGCCTTAGGCACAGGAGCGGGGCAAGGCACGCCAACCGAGAATGCGACAAGGCTAAAAGAAGTCTTTGAGATAGTGCTAAGGAACATGGAGCGAGCGGCCCAGGACCCGAGGCGGAAGTGGAGTCCAAAGGTCGGGGAGACAGTGTGGGCAAAGAAGCACCATTTGTCAAAGGCGGCAGAAGGATTCACGGCGAAATTAGCGCCACAGTACGACGGACCCTTCACGGTCGTGGATTTCGTGTCGCCGGTGATTGCCATTTTACGAAACGGAGGAACGAACAAAGAGAAGAGGGCACACGTGAGTGAACTAAAGTGCCAAGATGTAGAGGACGCGAAAGCATGAGAGACACAATATAGAGAAATAAATTAGAAGAAAGCACCAAGTGCGTATACACCATAAAGCACAGGTGCATCACGATATTTAGATGGATATATGTACACATGTATGTATATGGAAAAAAGAAAACACCAAAGTGGAGGCAAGCGAAACCCTGAGCCCTAACGGGACAATTTCAATAACGGGAGCAGGGTTTGCTGTAAAAGTGGACCCGTGGGAGGAACACGGTCCATTAAACCATCAGCATGTCAACCGCAACAGTAGTGATCTCGTCGGACGAAAGCGACTTGGAAGTGGTCGGCGACCCGACATGGCACGGGAAACAGGAAATGACTGCGTCGGCAGTCAAGCGGGCAACAGGAGGACGGAGGTGGATACCCGTCAGTTGTACCAAGGTGGAGGAGCGTCGCAGGAGTGACGGGCTGATCATGCACCAGCGGGTGGAGAAGGGCCGCCGGAGGGTGGCACTGATGAAATCAGCCGTTGAACTGGCGCGAGCCAGGGCCGAGCGGGCGGAGCAGGTCCGGCAACGGAACGTCCGGGAGTGGCGGCAACTCAAGCTGGACGGGCACGAACGAGCGCTAACGATAGCCAAGGAGAGGAGGGCACGGCAGCGGCGGACACGGCGTCTGGTGAAGAAGGCCAAGGAGAAGACGGCCACCAGGAGGAAGCGGGAAGCAGCAGAGGCGGCCACCAGGAGGAAGCGGAAAGCGGCAGAGGCAGCCTCCAGGAGGAAGCTGGAAGAGAAGAAGGCCAAGGAGAAGGCGGCCTCCAGGAGGGTACGAGGGGCGAGTCGATAGCCAAAAGTACCGCTGACGGAGCCGGAGGAGAAGGTGGTGCGACGGCCGAAGAATCACGACCAAGGACGGAGCGCGGAAGGAAGAGCCATGGACGAAGAGGCCGTGGATATGGCCGGCGCCGGAGAGGCCGACGCTTGGCCGACAAATCTCATGCCCCGAGAAGCGGCCGGAAAGACCAATCCTGATGCGGTCAGCGTCTAAAGGAGGCGCGACGGAGGTCCCCGAGGAGAGAACTATGGCCTCCGGAACTATGCGCGAGGGTGGCAGGAGAAATGGGAAGGCGGAGAGGACGAACCGGAAGATGGTCCATAATGGCGAATGTGGAAACGAGAAATTTCCGAAATTTACGGAGTTACCTTTATACCGTTGGCGCTTCCTCTGACCCGGAAAAAAAAAAAAAAAACTCAAAATCTAAATAAAAAAAAAAAATAATAATAAAAAAAAACAAGAAAGGAAAGCTAACTTCGGGCGGAGCCGAAGTTTATATACCCTTGCAGTTAATGTGTCATGTCAAATTTGAACTCTCTAACTCTAAAAACACCAAAGTTATACCATTTCCGATCAATCAGTTATATGCCAGCTATAGGATATAGCTATAGTCGGCCGATCCGGGCCGTTCCGACTTATATACTGCGTGCAAAGGAAAGAAGGGTGTGTGCAAAGTTTCAAGACGATAGCTTTAAAACTGAGAGACTAGTTCGCGTAGAAACAGACAGACGGACAGACAGACGGGCAGACAGACGGACAGACGGACATGCTTATATCAACTCAGGAGGTGATCCTGATCAAGAATATATATACTTTATAGGGTCGGAGATGTCTCCTTCACTGCGTTGCACACTTTTGACCAAAATTATAATACCCTCTGCAAGGGTATAAAAAATAAATAAAAGGAATTATTATAGTGGAACAAAGTAAGGTTAAAAAAAAAAAAAACCAAAAAAAAACATATATACAAGAAAACAAAAAGGTTGCGTGAAAATCATACTGCTAACTATAAAGGTTGCCCAGTTTAAGGGAGCTGAAAAGTCGCATCCACCAGAGGGGATTTACTGCCCGCACCCAAAATAATCAGTTCATAGCCTCCAGGTCAAACCCTGAAGTCTTCTTCTCGACTTCAGCCAGATCCTCACTAGGACCCATAAACTCTGACAAAAATGTCACATACGCAAGCGTTTAAAATCAGGACATGCTACCCCAGCCTCAAAAAGCTCACTGCCGCAACCAGCACACCAAGAACCGAACACGGGTCAGCAGCATCAACCGCCGGAGCAGCCAAAAAGTAACTTTGAAGCTATGGTATGCAGTCTACAACAAAGCCTTACGGAGTTCATGTCGTTTATGCGTACAACTATGCAAGATATAATGCGAAACCAAAATCTACTAATACAAATTCTCGCAGCATAAATTCGAGTTAGCGCAATTCCTACTAGACAATCAAATCGACGCTGCTTTCAGAAACATATCTTACAAACAGATACAATTACCAACTACGAGGATATTCATTCTATGGAACAAAACATCCAGATTGTAAAGCACACGGCGGGACTGGAATTTTAATCAGAACCCGTATTCAGTACCATTATCATACGAAATTTGCTAAAAACTACCTACAGGCCACATCAATAAATATGCAGCTAAGTACTGGCAACCAATTGACTCTAGCCGCCGTATACTGCCACCCACGCTTCACCATAGCCAAAGATGAGTTTATGCAGTTTTTCAACTCACTCGGAGACCACTTCATAGCAGCAGGAGACTACAATGCCATGCACACACACTGGGTATCTCGTCTCGTGACCACAAAAGGATAGCAGCTCTATAATGCAATTATCAAAGCTAAGAACATGTTTCTAGGCTAGACTATGTTTCTTCTGGCACACCAACATACTGGCCGGCAGACCCAAAGAAACTTCCCGATTTAATAGCCTTTGCGACTACCAAAAACATTCCTAAAAATCTGATAAGCGCCGAATGCCTTTCGGATCTTTCATCTGATCACTTATCATTTCGAATCTTTCTCACTGATCACTGATCACACCCAGGAACATGGGATCACTCACCAAAACTGACCTCACATTAAACTAATTGGGTTAAGCACAGGAAGTATATCAGCTCACACATTGAGCCAAGTCCTCACCCCAGTGACGAAGCCAACGTAGAAAGTTTTGTTAATTCACTGGAGTCTGTACTCGTATCTGCAGCTCGAGTTTCAACACCCTAAACTATAAACACACAATGCATTCAAAAGACGACAAATCTACAAATCGAACAGCTCGTCCTCGAAAAGCGACGCTTAAAAACTTTTCACTGCAAGAAATTCATTCTTGTATTTGTTTACAGAACTTTTTTTTAAGAAGTTAGCCATTAATTGACATAGTATAATAATAAGCAGTTGTAAAAAATATAGGGTCTATTTATAATTGCTATAATAAGATTTATTTTTTATTATAAATCTTCAATTTTTTTATTCTGTTCCCATGTTCGAAATGAATGTCTTCATTGTACTGTACTTTAGAATAAAATCTTCAAATGTAGCTTTTTCTACAGTTTTTTCACACTTGTTATACCCTTGCAGAGGGTATTATAATTTTGTCCAAAAGTGTGCAACGCAGTGAAGGAGACATCTCCGACCCTATAAAGTATATATATTCTTGATCAGGATCACCTCCTGAGTTGATATGAGCATGTCCGTCTGTCCGTCTGTCTGTCCGTTTCTACGCGAACTAGTCTCTCAGTTTTGAAGCTTTGCACACACCCTTCTTTCCTTTGCACGCAGTATATAAGTCGGAACGGCCCGGATCGGCCAACTATATCCTATAGCTGCCATATAACTGATTGATCGGAAATGGTATAACTTTGGTGTTTTTAGAGTTAGAGAGTTCAAATTTGACAAGAGAGCTATTTTTGGCAAATTATCACGACATGCCAAATTTCATAAGGATCGGCCGACTATATCTTATAGCTGCCATATAACTGAACGATCGGAAATGACCTTACTTTCGTGTTTTTGAAGATAGAAAGCTGAAACTTAATACAGATTCTATTATTGGCCCGTTGATTCGACCTATCAAATTTAATTAGGATCGGCCGACTATATCCTATAGCTGCCATATAACTGAACGATCGGAAATGGTACTTGGTAGAAATATCAACTTTCGTATTTTTGAAGATAGAAGTTTGCGACTTTTTTTAGATTTTGTATTTTAGTAAATTGGTTTTATTATAATGTAATCATAAGGATCGACCAACTATATCCGATTTTTGCGATATATATCCAGTTTTAACTGCAAGGGTATATAAACTTCGGCTCCGCCCGAAGTTAGCTTTCCTTTCTTGTTTTTAACAGGTATTGCTACGAGGTATTTGGTCAAATCGCAGATTAGTGTTACTGCATATTCATTTCCTTGTTCAGAATTGGGTCGTAGACCGATAATTTTATTTTAGCTTATGTTCTAGCTGTACCTGTGTTAAATTGGATCCTCGTGTAATGTAATTATTATTTGGGTCACTGGCTTGAGTAGCGCTACTCTTAATGATTTTAATATTTTATTGCCCAATATTTTTAAAGATTTTATTAAAATGTAACAATAGACCTTTTAGCTCAGAGCCTCTTTGAGTTGGCTGATATTTAGTATTATTATTATTATTAACAATGAACTGTTATTTCTATATTATTATAACTAAGAGTAAGGATAAATTAAGTTAAAAGATATTCCATAATTTTGGATTTAATTACATCTAGGGATAGTTCAGGGGACATTAAATGGGATAACGAGTTATAATTTTTACAAATAACGCGGAATGGATTGTGTTCCGCAAAATTAGATCTAGAAATTGGTAACCAAAGGGGTCGGAATGATCTAGTTACTCTATTAGGCACAGAAAACATTAATTTTTCAAGAAGTACTTGTGAGTCTACCTGTCCAAGAATAAGCACATAAAGTATCATAATCCCAGCACAAGTACGGCGCTCTTTTAATGGAGGTAGGTTAAATAGTTTTAGCCGGCAACGATGCGACAAAAGGCAAGTGGAAGTATCCCAGGTTAAACTTTTAATGCAAATAACAGAAACAGCTTTTGGACAGATTCAATCCTCTTTTGATGAACAAAGTATTATGGTCTCCAAACGCACGAAAAGTATTCCAAGATAGGACAAACCAACGATACATATAGAGTTTTAGTTGTGAAAGGATCATTAAATACTTTTAACCAACGTATGATAAAAGCAAGCACACCCCTGGCTTTATTAACTGTGATCATTGAACGACAACTTATTGGCAAAAAGAACTCCATGATCGTTAATTGGGAAAACACGGTCTAAGACGTTATTCCCAAGAGAGTACGAAGCGATGTGAGGCACACTGCGATTGAACGTCATAACCTTACACTTAGAGCAGTTAAGCAAAAAGAGATTGTTTGAGCACCACAAGAAGACTTCGTTAAGGTCTAGTAGCAAGTGTCTATGAAGGAAATGGTCTGAGAAAGAAAGACATAACTTGACATCATCAGCATACATAAATGTAGTAGCATAGTTTACAACACTAGGTAAATCGTTGACAAAAAGCACAAACAGAAGAGGTCCTAAGTGACTACCTTGTGGGACACCAGATGAAACATTTATAATCTGTGATGAACTGTTTTTAAACAAAACACGCTGCGTGCGGTTCGATAGATAAGAGGTCAACCACTGTACTATATGAGGAGAAAACCCCAAAAGACATAGCTTATGAAGGAGGAGATGGTGGTTAACAGAGTCAAACGCTTTACTAAAGTCAGTGTACACCACATCAGTTTGTATGCGGCTCAGAAAACCTCTGTGGATAAACGAAGTGAATTCAAGAAGGTTAGTTGTGGTAGAGCGATGCTTGACAAAACCATGCTGTGAAGTGGAAATAATACTTTTACAAAAATGTTGCAGTTGGAAAGTAACCAGTTTCTCAAGCAGTTTGGGAATCGCAGATAGCTTAGCAATCCCCCGGTAGTTCTCAATAAGTTCTTTAGAGCCTTTCTTATGAAGCGGAATAATAAAAGATTCATTTCATCTCTTGGGGAGACATGCCAGCTCCAAGGATAAGTTGAATAAGATAGTGAGAGGATAGCAAAGGATATCAGAACAGTACCTTAGAACACAGCTAGGAACATTGTCAGGACCAGCAGAGAATGATATATCTATTGTCGAAAGAGCTTCGAACAGATCCTGAATTCGAAATTTTGTAAAGTAAATGTTGTTTATATGTGGTAATTTGTAAGGATAAGTAGAATTGTGGTTATATGAATCGGACGAATAGGTGGTTTGAAAAAATGACGCAAAGAGATTAGCAATATCTTGCTCAGAAGAATGTGAAATATTTTTATATGATAGGGAAGGAGGAAAAAGATTTGATTTACGTTTCATATTGACAAAAGAGTAGAAGGAGCTTGGATCATTTCGAAAGTTTACCTTACAATTCCTGATATACTGCTTATAGAGTAGATCGTTGAGAATAATAAACTGGTTGCGAACATAAAGAAAGTTTGACTGGTGGCACATCGATCCTGACTTAAGAAACTTTTTGTAAGCTCTGGATTTCCTGTTCTTAAGGCACCTTATCACCTTGTGGGGTCAAAAAGTGCTCTTTTTTTAGGAATTTTTTTTGAGAAAACGGTTAAAGATACAGCGCTGAAATTTTCGTCAGAATATAAACATATATTTATTCAAAGAATACAAATTTTGAACTTGAAAAAATCCAAAAAGGGGGGGGAGGGGGCGCCCATTGGTGGCGGCATGCATTTTGCTCCCGTGCAGGATTGGCTGAGAACCCGTGATCTGAAACAAAAAAACCGAACACATTCTTAATTAGTATCGTATCATCTATCAAATGACCCTCTATCATGAAAAAAAAATCAAAATTCCAAAAGTTATGAGGTTTTGAAAAAAAAATGTCAATTTTCGCATTTTTTTCTGTACTGATTATTTTTTTAAATAAACAATTTCCAATATTTTTGGCTGGTCACGGGTCATTTGTTAGAAAAAACCCTAAGGAACATTTTTAAAAAAATTTGGTGACGATTGGTTCATTGTAGCGTCTTTAATCCTGCACGTAAGGTCCAAAAACATGGTTCTGAGAAAAACGCGTTTAAAGTTTTGGCTTCAAAAAGAAATGAACAAATATCGCTCGGCAGGTGCTCGACAGTGCTCTATGTAACGGGCTATAACTTTCGAAATTTTTCAGATTTCGATCTGAAACTTTTACAGCACATTTTTGGAACATATATCTACACGATAAGACAAAAAAAAAAAATCGATTTTTTGGACCCCACAAGGTGATAAGGTGCCTTAAGACGAGAAAGGTGTTTATTATACCAAGGTGGTTTTGTAGACAATGATACAGGGAGTTCCGGAACAAATTTGTTCAAGGCATTATGAATTATTTCGTAAAACGAATCCGTAGCTGCTTCAATTGTGTTTATAGATGAAAGAAAATTCCAATCGATTTCAACTAAATGATTCCGAAGGGCAATAAAATCAGTCTTTCTGAAGCATTTGAAACGAGGTTTAGCATTAAAGCAAGCATCATTGTGAGGCACATCAATTAACACCGATGCTAATAGTGTAGGGTGGTGGATGTCTTCAGGAAGCGATAGCGGCGGGGACCGAATGACTGTCACAGAGGATGACACATTAGAAAAAATAAGGTCGAGAAAACTGCCATGAGTGTTATGAATTGGATTAATTTGGAGCAGGGCAAGATCGGTTAAGCCATCGATAAAGTCGTTATGACAACTGGAAAGCAAGGAATTGTCTACCTCAGACGGGATCCAGGAAATGATGGGAAGGTTGAAATCTCCCATGATTAGGATTAAATCACGGTCCTTGGCCAACGAAGAGACAGACCTAATGGCATCAAGATGGTGAAAGTACACAATATCTTCAGCCATGGGAGGAATGTAGGAACAGGTCAGAAAAATATGAGACGAGCCAGTTAAAATTTTCACCGCAATGAACTCAATTCCGAACTCGTTCGTGAAAGGAATAATTTGAGAAGGGTACTTATTAGTAACAGCAATGAGGACACCACCTGCAAAAGTTGGACGATCCAATCGAAACACTATGAATTTGGAAACAAGAATTTCATAATCAGAGACAGAGGAGTTAAGCCAAGTTTCAGTAAGCACGATAGCATCAAAATCAAAAGAAGCACTCTTTGTAAAAAACTGGCTCAGCTTACCCAGAATACTTCTAACGTTTTGATAGCAGCAGGAAAATACTATGTTATTCAGTTTTTTGAAGCAGTTTCTGCAGGGATAGGATTCTGAGCGTCTTTTGCTAGGAATTCATGAACGATACTGTGCTCAGGCCAGGCTACAGGATCAAGTGCTTTTTCAAGGTAGGAATCAGGTAGAACTATTTTAAAAGAAGATATAGAACGCTTATGCTTAAAGTTAAACTTAAAAATAGCTATTTCATTAGGAGCTACCTTAAGATGGTTTAACAGGTGACTCTTGACATCATCAACAGTAGCATCCGGCATAAGCCGAGAGACAAAAATGGCCTTACGAGGAGCAACCGCCCTCAGCGTAAGTCCAGAAGATCTAACTTCAGGCGCCACACCAACCAGAGGCCTTGGAGACATCACAGCTAGAGCAGAGGGTAGGTTGTCCAACGATGGGGGTTGTCCAACGATGTCCAACGATGGAGGCTCCAAGATGAGAGGTGGCTCGAGATTTGTACTTGGTACGCTGATCGCTTCTTGCAAGGGATGAATATTAGAGTGCCCTGAAGGAAGGCTCATCAAGTCCCTTGGTACTGGAACAGCATAAGTAGGTAGACTAGTAGGCGACGGTAAAATGTTTGGTGTTGAAAATTCATCGACTTGTACAGCATGGGATGTAGGGGTATTCAATAATTTAGCAGTCAGCAGGTTATTGTTCGGAATTTTTCGTCTGGGGGATTCACTTAACAACTTTAGCCCAAGGAATTGAGTTTCAAGAGCGAGGAATTGCTCATTAAGGGCCGAGAATTGCTTGCGGACATCTAGGAAACCATTTCTCGTCTGTTTCATAAAAGTCCGCATCTCTAACTCAATTTCTCTACAAGCGATGCAAGACCATGTCAGGCCAATTTTCTTGTTGATAAGGTCACTTATCCGTCCATTGTGTCCTCCTCCAGCACATTTAATATGTGAGCAGTTATTGCAGAGCCAACAAGACAGGTATGAGTCACCCGTGATGGTTCCACCAAATTCACATTTTTTTGCTGTGCAAGTAAGACTCATTTTTGGCTTCTTTTTGACGGAATGCAGACCACTGTAATAGCGTGTAAAGAATTTAGGCTCTCTGAAGCACTCTGTAGCCGAGAGTGGACGATCAGATCGGATGTAAGAGATGACGTTACAAAAGAGATGTGCAACGAAGGTTCGGCGTCGTGAAGAACAACAAACTCCACAGTAACTATGATTATAACGGGTTACGTCCGTAGAGTACAGCTCGGAGAGACTTATGTTGGAGAATATAGTTAAAGCGCAACAGAGATAACTTTAACCGATTAAATGTATAAATTGGAAATAAATAGTTCAATGAACTTAATAAGTCGAATTTATTTTTAGGGATTAATTGTTATATTTCAACTTGTCGCAGAAGGAGAAAGCTTGAGTTCAAGATCGAAAGTAATTGCAAACTGGCAAGAGCGATCGAAGAAACACGTCCGGGTACGGCAAGTGAATATACAGAACTGATACCGCCTTGTTTTTCAGTATACCGGTTTTTCAGTATATCCAAGCCTTTGGAAGAGCTAACCTAAGTCAAAATTTCCATTGCTGTACATACAGCTAACGTCAATTCATTTGATAACTTTTTTTGCACGGTCACAACTTTTCGTACTTCGTCATTCTTAATGACTTCGTATACGTTTCGCTGAGAAGTATTATGGTTTTTATGAGTGTAGGCTACTTTATTTCCGCCGCCCTATGTGCTTACATGCCTTTCTAAAATAATTTATGTTTATGTATTTTATGTATATGTAAATAAATTTATGTAAAATAAAATAATAATATCAGTTATAATAATTTTCCATTTTTAGAAAGGAAGGCATTACAGTTAAATAAAATTAGAATTAGTCATTAAGAAGCAGCGTAATGAAATAAAAATCAACATATACAATTTTTACATCCTTTTTAATAGCAAAATCATTACTAATATCATCCTAATTTATGGTGTTCATTATCTCGGCTTCTATATAGAGCCAGACAATTAACTTTTTCTTAAGACAATGAAGACCTTTGATAATTTTCGGACTCAAAATAATATTAAACAAGAAAGGAAAGCTAACTTCGGGCGGAGCCGAAGTTGATATACCCTTGCAAATAAAACCGGATATATATCTGAAAAATATATATCATAATAAAACCAATTTATTACAATAAAATGTATTAAAAAAAAGTCCCAAGCTTCTATCTTCAAGAACACCAAAGTTGGTATTTCTATTAAATACCACTTCCGATCTTTCATTAAAATGGCAGCTTTAGGATATAGTCGGCCGATTTTTATAAAATTTGGCACGTCGTATTATTTTGTCAAAAATAGCATCTTGGCGAGGATGGAAGGTTTCGAAAGAAATGAGGTTCTAAAGGGATTTATTTATTATAGTACTTATAAAAAACTATGGGAAAACCAGTAGACGTGTTTGACTTTTATCCTCTTAAATCTAGTGATCGTACTTTGAAATCTGCCGCCCTTAGGGAAAGGGAAAGGGATTTCAAAACGATGTTACACAGACTTTAGTAAAGCATTTGGTTCAGCCAATCACTCTCTCTTGTTGGGTAAACTGAATATGCTGGGATTTTCTACAGGCCTCTTGATGTGGATCTCCAGCTATTTAGATGGGAGAACACAAAGTCTGATTTAAAAACATACATTCATGTTTGGTCCGAGCTACATCTGGCGTCCCTCAAGGAAGTCATCGTGGCCCGTTATTATTTACACTTTTAATGAATGACTTGCCCCCTGCTTTAACGAACTCTCTAGTTCTTACGTATGCAGATGATGTAAAGCTTTGTCTTCAGTACAAATCCATCTCTGCCAAATGCAGTCTTCAGTCTGTTCTTGAAAATTTTCAAAAATGGTGTTAAGCTAATGATTTAATACTTAATGGATCAAAATTGAAGCTTATGTCTTTATCGTTCTTTCCCTCGGCAGGACACTAGGACCGCATATAATCCGTACAGAAGAACTTTTTAACTTTTTCACTTAGAGGTCTTAACTGGGACGCAAATCCTAATCTTCCATCTTATAATAGTACACTCTTACTAATAAACTTACCAAGCTTAACGAATCGTAGGAAAGTCTGGGTGTAGTTTTCCTACATTACCAAATCAATGGGGATGTAGATAGCCAGCATTTACTAATACGCTTAAATTGTAACATTCCCAATAGAAGGACTAGAAACTTCAGTCCTCTATTCCTTAGCCTTTGTAGTTCGACAGACGTACAGCACGACCCTTTAAGGGTTTTATTTTCGAACTACAATGGTCTCTACTCTATTTGTCAACCAAATTTAAAATATAGAATTATAAATTTCCCTACTAACTCTTCTTAGCTTAATAAATTACAAATAGCTTAATATATACTAATAAATCGTTTCTCGAGCGCACCTCGGTCGTCTGGGCCTCTAAGCTTTGTGATGAATACAGCTAGCAATACAGAAAAAAAAGAATTAAAAGTAAACGATACAAAACGATACACACCCACCTTTCCAGTGTTGGTTTGTTGCTTGCGTCAGGCATCTGGAGCGACTAATGATAGCGGTATCGTCGGCTAATGTTGACGTTGTTAGTTGCGCGTTTGTAGGAATATCCGCAGTATATAAAACATATAGACAAGGCCCGAGTGCGCTTCTTTGCGGAACTCCAGCTTCGATAATGTAGTCGCCCGAAGTAGCTGCGTTGAATCTCATTGAGAACCCCCTATTGCAAAGGTATGATTCCAGTAGCTTGTGGGTGTATATTGGCTAATACGTTTCAATTTTTTGCATGAGTCCAATGAGCTAAGCTCGGTCTAAAGCTTGAGATACGTCGAGAGAAATCTAGAGACAGAGACGTTGAGAGACAGTATTCTCACTGTTTAAAGGCTGAGAGTATTTCGGATGTTAATCTGTTTACTTGCTTGTTGGTTCCGTGGTTTTTTTGAAAGCCAAATTTATGTGCCCGATTAATATTGCAAGCTTTCAGATATAGTATTATGCGAGTCAACAAGCATTTTTGCGAGTTACAAGCAATTTAGATAAACAAGATAGAAGGTTTATTGGTCTGTACGATGTCGGAATTGTGTGGTCTTTTCCAAGCTTTGGTTTCATTATGATGATGGATTTTTTCCACTTTTTTAGAAAAAAACTTAAATTAATTATCCCATTAAATGGTTTGCAGACGACCTCTTCAACGCATTTTGGAAGCTCGATCAACATCTTTGGGGTTAGTAGGTTATCACCGGGAGCCTTTTTTGGTTTTATCCCTCTTATGACTTTTTCGATTTCGTTCGGCCGGAATGAAGGTGAAGCTGGCTGAGGGGTAGCCTTTGGCTGAACTACTGGCAGAAGGAATAAATTCGAGGCAGGGTTTGGCTGGAAGGTACTTTTAAGATTTGGAGCGAATGTTTCAGATCGGTCTTCATGCATCAAGCCCAGCATCCCGATGAGTTTCTTATCGGGGTGGTCGTTTAAATTGGGGCGCTAAGATTTGGGGTCCTCCACTTTGTGCTTGCTTGCGAAAGATTCTGGATGTACCTCAGCTGTGCATTTTCTTTCTGTTTGTGAAGAGCCTGGTCGAGTGATCGGGTTGCTTCACTAAGGCGTTGTTTTGAACGACTCGTGCGCCTCTTTTTTTGCACAAGCTGCTCGATTTGCTGATTAGATTTGTAGTATTTGTTTTGGTTAACTTCCTTCCCATGAGGAGTAGAGATTTTGGCTGCCGCAACGAGTATTTTTTTCCAAGACGCTCATAGTGTAGTCGAGTTTTCTGGGCGAGTTCTATTTGGGCACTCACGTACTTTTTTTATTTAAACCAGTTCTTGTGACGATGTCAGGCTGAAGGGTTGTTCGGTTATTTTTGGGCTTTGAAGAAGCGTTAAAACCGCAGGCGAGTGGTCTGATGATAAGTCCGAGACTTGGCACTTATAAGATCGCGAGGCATGTTTTTTGTCACCTCAAAATCAATAGCGTCTGGGAGCTTGGGTGAATCAGTTGGCCAGTATGTGGGACTTCCAGGGGAAACATAGTCCAATTTATTTCTCACATTTAGATTGCATTGTACAATTGCTTTCCTTTGGGAGTCACTAGACGTGACCCCCAGTGCGTATGATTGGGGTTGTAGTCCCCTGCGGCTATAAAACGATCCCCAAGTGAATTGTAGAAGTCCATAAATTGTCATTCCGAGATTGAGAAAGAAAGAGGACAGTAAACGGCAGCGATTGAAAGGATTCCGTTACTTGACTGAATTTGTTTCGATGTGGCCTAAAGGAATTTTGTTTCAAACGTTTTGTGAAAATGGTGTTTGATGCGTTCTCTGATTAGAACTCCGGTTCCGCCGTGGGCTTCCATCTGGATGATCTGTGCGGTACACTGTATAGCCTCTTATTTGAAAATTGTGTTTGCTTGTAAAATGCGTTTCCACCAGTAGCATAACATCAATGAAAATTCTAGTTTATGCCGTGAGACACCGTTGGCGTTCCACAATGATATTCTTAGATTTTGCATAGATCATTTGGACTGTTGTGCTACGAGAAAATGTATTACCATTTTCTGGTTTTGAACAAGAGTTTGAATAGTCGTTGTAATGAATGACATAAGCTCTATCATACCTTCTTGATTGGTAAGCACCATAGTTTCCGTTTTTCTATGTGGCTGTTCTAGGGCCTGTTAAGCGCTTTGTGAAACAAGCTGAATTGGATTTTTCATTCCAGATCGTGGATTTTGATTGCACGTTGCGGTGGCTTGACGCATGCGACTCTTCAACTCCGTGTACTTGCCTCCGCAGCTTCCACATTTCTTTACGGTATTTTCCTTATTGTAGTGCAGTAAGCGGAGTTGTGGGCGTCCTCGCAGACTACACAGACGTGTGCAGAGCCCGAAGTGTGCAGTATGACCTGGTGTGTCCATACTCTTGATAATTGGTGCATTGCACTGGACCGTTGCGTTTATGAGGCTCTTCAACAGTGATCTTCCGATGCAACAGATATTGCAGCTTGTAGATTGGGTAGACTTCGTTCTTCTTGAGTGATCTGCTTTCTGGCTCGAGCTCGACCTTGAGGAGGGGTTGAGGCTTTTTATCTTTATTTAGAATGTTAATAACATTCTTGGCGGCGAAGCCGTTTTCTTTAAGAGCGGTTTTTATTTCCGCGGCGGTAACATCAGCTTCTATTCCCTTTACTGCCACTTGTAAGCCCATACTGCTTTTCAGCTGGTACGTGTAATACTTTTTCTGAGCATTGTCCAGATATTTGGACACGATTTGGAAGTGCTCTTCAGTCATGGTTTGCACCTTTGTTTCATGGATGTTCTCTTTGATAAGCGGGAAATCATAAAAGTTGTCACCATTCCCGATCAACGCCGCAATTCGGTTGACCAGGGCACTGGAACTTTTCTCCCTGAAAGAGATGGGAGGGGGCTTGGGTTTTTTGCGGTGTCTTGGGCTGGTTGGTTTTCCTCAACCTCCACCAGTAGGTCAAACGGTTGCTACTGGATCTGCCTGGTTCTTCTTTAATCATCTGGACGCCGTTAATTTTATTTTGTTGCCTGCCGGATTACTCTGCGGAGTAAGCTTGAGCATAATTTGGATGTAGCAATCCATTCCAGTCTGTGTAGCTTTGGCACTTTCCGAAGTTGTTGTTTTTGTTCTGGCTGTAGTCATTTACTTTGCGGTATTTTGAATTATATACAGTAAATCAAATCCATTTCTCTTTCAAATCATCAAATGTAAGTTTGTCAGGATAACTTCAATTTCTTTCGTATCTCGTACTCTTCTGCTCAAACACGGATATTTGGGTATTATTTCTTATCATACCACAGTTTTTTCAGACTCTTTCCGCTACTTTCGCTTTTTCTTTGCAAAAACTTCACTTTGTACCATTGTGCATCGAACAGAATTTAAAGTGTTGAAAAGACTATTTGTATTGGACTATTGAACTATTTCAACTTTTTGGGCAATCGGTTTTTAAATAAGGGTCTCTGTGCGAACGTCAATCATATCTCTCAGTAAGCGATGTTCAGTAGGCGAGCATTTTACGAATCTCTCAACGTAAAACACTCAACCCGAAATTCAAAATCAAAAGAAAGTAAGTCTCCTGCTCTGAGAAAGAGTGATTGTGAAAATTGTTTTCGGTCGATCTCATAAACTGAACATAAGGAAAAAAAAGATTAACAGTAATTTGCAAGCTTTGCTATAAACAAAAAAAAGAAAGCTAACTTCAGGCGGAGCCAAAGTCGATATACCCTTGCAGCTAAAACTGGATACAGTTGGCCGATCCGTATGAGAATATCATAATAAAACCAACTTGTTTCAATGCAAAATCTAAATAAAAAGTCCCAAGCTACTAGCTTTAAAAATATTAAAGTTGGTTTTTTATCAAATACCATTTCCAATCGTTAAGATATATTTAAGATATATTTGGCCGATCGTTATGATCAGGTAGGTCTGATAAACTGACCAAAAATAGAAACTGTACGAAGTTCCAACTTTCTATCTTCAAAAAAACGAAAGTTGGGTCATTTCTTGGTCAAATAACTTGGTCAAACTTGGCTCACCGGAAAAATTCCACTGACAATAGCACTTTCGTTGCTGTAAAAATTTGAAAACAAATTAATTATTTTTTTAAAATTTTTTTGTCTTTAGATATGTAGTTATCCCTAATTTAGTGTAGCTTAGAAGAGCTTAGAAGCTTAGCTTCTATTCAATTCTTGGTCATTTCTGGGTCAAATAACTTGGTCAAACTTGGCTCACCGGAAAAATTCCACTGACAATAGCACTTTCGTTGCTGTAAAAATTTGAAAACAAATTAATTATTTTTTTAAAATTTTTTTGTCTTTAGATATGTAGTTATCCCTAATTAAATTTAGCTTAGAAGAGCGGCAGTGAAAGCTCCCGCTCTTCTGCGAATTCGCCCCGCTTCGCCGCAATAGATAAGTAAGACTTAAGATTATAAAAATATATATTTCGAATTAAACCGTTGAAGAGGCAGCATCATCTTTCATTTATCATTAGTTTAGCAGAAACCAATTCCTTTTTAATTTTATTGTTAGAGATAAAATATCTAGTTAAACATTTTATTAACTCTGGGCTAAAAATTTAAAAACAAGAAAGGAAAGCTACCCTTGCAGTTTCAACCAGATATATATCGCAAACATCGGATATAGTTGGCCGATCCTTATAAGAATATAAAACCAATTAATTACAAAAAAAAAACCCCCACCCTTCTAACTTCAAAAAAACCAAAGTTGGTATTAATACCAAAAACCATTTCCGATCGTTCAGTTATATGCCAGCTACAAGATATATTCGACCGATCGTTATGAAATTTGGTAGGTCGGATTAACTGACCAAGAATATAATCTTTACTAAGTTCTAGCTTTCTATCTTCAAACACACGAAAGTTGGGTCATTTCCGATCGTTCAGTTATATGGCAGCTGTAGGATATAGTCGGCCGATCCTTATGAAATTTGGTAGGTTGGATCAACTGACCAAAAATATAATCTGTACTAAGTTTCAGCTTTCTATCTTCAAAAACACGAAAGTTGGGTCATTTCCGATGGTTCAGTTATATGGCAGCTATAGGATATAGTCGGCCGATCAAGGCCATTCCGACTTATATACTGCGTGCAAAGGAAAGAAGGGTGTGTGAAAAGTTTCAAGACGATATTTTTAAAACTGAGAGACTAGTTCGCGTAGAAACGGAAAGACAGACAGACGCACATATTTCTCTTTTACTTTTCAAATCGGGAGATTTCGTTCAAGTTAAACGAAAATTTAACGAATTTTTCGATTAGGTTTAAAGTTATTTAAGAAAGAATTTTTTTCAGAAAACACTTTGATTTTGGATCGTGAAAAAGTAGCCTGGGAATTCTTTTCGTTTTTAGAGTTTGTGTATCGGGTTTGACAGACTTATGCATGAAGCGAAAGTTTTTGGGCTAATGAAACGCAATGTTTGGAAAGATTAAGACTTCTATAAAATTTAGTTTTTTTTCCATCTAATTAAAAAAGGTTTAAAGAAAGGCGATTGATTATTTACATTTAATTACAAAACTGGTTTCGAGAGGTAAATAAGGTAGGATTATGGAATGAAAGTGTGTGAGAACTCTTAGTGACAACGAGTGTGACAAATCTACTGAGAAAAGTTTTGCCAAAAACATAAAAAGGTGTAAAACTCGGCTCAATTCACAGGAAAGTTTTGTTGTCAATATTTACTTCGTAAAAGTAAACACTGGAGTCTGCCTGATACATTACATACATACATAACCGAAAATAACCTAGCGATGCCACCACCGAATGAAAATCCGACTCCAGCACTAAATGATGGCCCTTCTACGTCACATGCTTTAGATGCGTCATCCCTAGAAAGGGTTTGGTTAGCGACGTCGATTGAAAGCATTCGAACTAAGAATGGCCTGAGAATAAGTTGACTTTGGGTCACAAATAAACTTTATTACTTTTCAACGCTTACAGATCCGAAGGAAGAAATCGCTTATTCCAGCTTGCTTGGAATTGATAAAGCTAATCCACAACATTAGAAAAACATACACACTGTGGTGAAGTCAATAATTAATGGTAGAGCGTTTTCTTTTGGATTTTGAGAACGATTTTAGGTTATCACCCTGACCAGTCAGTGAATGTGAAAGATTGGGACCTACCAAAAAAATTTCCTTTAGCAGTCCCATAATTTTTTAAACCTTAGCGGATTTGAGCTGAGCAATTTTTAGAACTGTTGTCCGTTGGACAAATAAAACTTGTTACGAACCATCCCATCCTTTAAAAAACCTTTGGATGAATAGTATCGGAAAAATATAAGGCTAATTCCTCAACTTCTAAACAGCCTATCTCTAGCCTGAACAACCTAGAACAATTACTCGATTAGATAGGTAGCAAAATGATATCAAAATGACTTTATGAGAGCATATTCTGAATCCGTTTGGAAACTCCGCTCCAGAGCTAGTCCTGACGACGGCGACCCTAACCCTCGCCGTCGCTTAGGTCCTGACTCAGAGCCCCCAGGGGTCGTGAGTTCAGGACGGCCTCGACTCCAACGAAGACGGTCTGCAGAACCTCCGCGGTCAGCCTGGCGTTCCCTACCGCTCGTGTTTTGCAGACTTCACACTTGCCTCCCATAGTCCGCCCATGTGCGGAGCCCGCGGCGGTATGAACGCAAATACGCATCCTTTTCTTGATGCGTATTGCGTGACCGCGTAGACCTCGTCCTCAATTCTCCGACGAAGGTCTGCGAAGTGGCGACTCGCTCCAACGAAGTTCGTCGCATTGTCGCAGTGCACGATCTGCGGACATCCTCGGCGCCCAACGAACCTTTGAAAAGCCAACAAAAATGAATCAGTTAAAAGGTCGGAAACTGCTTCTAAATGAACTGCCTTGGACGCAAAGCAAACAAATATGGCAATGTAGGACTTACAGGGTGGCCTACCACGAATTTTCAATGTCGTATCGATAGGGCCACAAAAATCAACACCACATATGGAGAATGGGCGGAAAGCACGAATTCTATCTAAGGGTAACCCATCGACTCGTGCAAGTATCGGACGTCGCTCTGAACAAATTGAGAGCGTTTTGTCAACAATACTGGAAACTTGGCATCGTACGATACAGGAGCATTAGCTAGTCGCTCCCCAAACCGAAACAACGAAAAGGTAAGCCCAGCCTCTGAAGATTCGTGTAGAAATGGATTAAGCTTTTGCAGACTAGGGCTTTTTTTTTTTTTTTTTTTTTTAAAAAAATTTTTCCGGATCTTTTCTATTTCATCTTGATAGCACGAGTCTTGGACTATTTCGACTATTTTCTTAAAGGCTTCATTATATTTTACAGGTGGGATCAATATCAGAATTCACTACTAATTTCTTCGATTTCCTTATAAAGCGGAACATATAAACGAACACTCGCAGCAGTTTTAGGTGAAAGGAATATCCTTCTATCACTTCCAATAAATCTGAGGTTAACATGATTGCGGTTAATCCGACCGCATTCTTTTTCACTTCCATCTCTAGAAGTTCTGGTGGCGGTCAAACCTGAGGCTCGTCGGCCACTTGTCTTCCGGTTCTTTTAAAAACGATGGTCCTGTAAACCAGATCGATTCTACAGTCTCCTTTACGTCTCCACCTCTGGACAGTATATCTGCCGGGTTCTGTTAAGTTGGTACATGCCGCCACGTGCTATCATCTGACCACTTTTGAATTTCAGCTACTCTATTCGATACAAACGTTGATAACAACGATGGATGGGAACGAATTCAATAAATTTAAATCGATGACATCGGCTCGGTAAGCACGAATCTCGGAATTGAGATGTCCTCTAATTGCGACAAAGCAATTTGTATTTTGCTTATTTAGCCAAATTTCCAGCAATATGATCTTTCCTTTTATAAGTATAGGGCTTAATAAGCTTAGGGGGTCAAACAGCCTCGATGTCACCGAAAGGATGTTCCGCTTGGTCGCCCTTTGACCCATGACTGAAGCATCAATTTTAAATTTAAACACATCTTCTTAAGGAACCTAAGCGATTCTTAATGCTTTAGTCAGTTCTGAGTCCGAAAGCGTACTGCTCTCGGATACAGTAACTTCAGGCGAGTTTAAAAACCACTTGCTCAATTCAAACCCAGCGTTTTGAAGAACCTGAGTTACTTCAGACTTAGTTGTCTTTAGCTCCTCAATGCCACCAGCACCCGTTAAAATGTCGTCGACGTAAAAGTCGGACCCCATAACTTCGGCAGCTTGAGGGCAGCACTCAACCTCTTCAAACACCTTATGGCCAGGAATGGGGCTGGCGCAGTGCCATATGTAACGGTGTTTTAAGGACTCTGATGGGTCTTTCCTCCACACTGTCAACTGGTATCGCCTATCGGCTTCATTTACCATTACTTTTTTATGTCGGCTATCAGAGCAAATCTGTTTAGCCGGAATCTAAGAAAAATTGAATACAACTCTTCTTGGATGGTAGGACCAACCATCAACAGATCGTTAAGGCACTTATGTGTTGATGTCTTACAAGACGCATCAAACAGGACTCGTAATTTGGTCGATGTGCTTTGAGGCCGTAAGACACACTGATGGGGTATGACGTAGTGTGGAGTAGCAAGAACATCATTGCTTGTAGGGGACATATGACCTAAGGATTCGTATTCTTCCATAAATTCCACATAAATTTTCTTTAAATCCGGATCTTGAGATAATCTTCTCTCGAGCGACAAAAAACTGCGTTTGGCTACTTCAAACGAGTTTCCCAAAACGCTTGGATCCGATTTAAATGGAGGCCTGACCTCAAATCGACCTGAAGGCAGTACAACTGTATTTTTCTGATAATGTTCCTCACATAACTCTTGTTCAGGTGACTAAAGCTGGTACTTCTTCCAACGACCAGAATTTTTTCAAATTGCCATCTATCGACTAGAGTAATTCTTCTTGGCAATTCAGGCTAGAGACAGGCTGTTGAGGAGTTGAGGTATTTGCCTTATAGTTTCCCGATACTATCCATCCAAGGAGAGTTTTTTGGAGGATGGGATGGTTTGGCCCTTGTATTTTTGGCCAACGGACAGCAGTTCGAACAATGACTCAGCTCCAATTAACATGCCTATCCGCTAAGGTTTATAGAAATATGGGTCTGCTAACGGCAAGTTCTTTGGTAGGTCCCAATCTTTCACGTTCACTGACTGGTCAGGGTGATAACCCGAGATAGTTCTCAAAATCCAAAAGTCGAACGGAAACTTACTACCATTAATTGTTGACTTGACCACAGTATGTATCTTTTTCTTAACCTAGGAATTAGCTTAACCAATTCCAAACAAGTTGATACACCATTCCTCCGTACGGATCTCTAAGCGTTGAGCAAGTTCTTCAGTAATGAAGTTAATTTGTGAGAGTCAGAGTCAAGTAATTCTCAGGCCAATATGTGCTCGCCATTTTAAGTTCTAACGCTTACGTTCGACGTCGCAAACAAAACCCTTTCTAAGGGCCATCAAGATGTAGCGCTGGAGGAGGATGTTCATTTGGTAGTGGTAACGCCAAGTTATTTTCGGTCACAGTAAATCGGTGCAGAAGTTTGTGGTGCGATCTTGCACAAATTTGACACCTAGTCGATTTATACTTCGCAACCGTGTAACCTTTTCCCAGACAATTGAAACATAATGAGGCTGACTTGACAAACTCAAACCGTTGCATTACAGCATGGCGAGCAAACGGACTACACTGGGCAAGACTATGGTCTTGTGCCTTGCAATAACTGCAAGCTTATTTGTTGGAAACAAAGCAAGCCAACGAACTCCTATTGTGCTGCTTCCCGAACTCAGTTTTCTCCTGTTTTGGCTGGCTAGTCTCTTCAGCGGACAGGTGCTGGTACCTACGATTTAATATTTTTTCGAAATCGGACTACAGCGGCAATTCCTCATAATACAGTGACTCTTCCCATTTTTCTCTGGTCACTGGATCTACTCTACTCAAAACTAAGTGAATGATCATTGAGTTTGCAATTTTAGTGTCATCTCCTATGGATAATAGTGACCCATTGATCGATGACACTGTGTCGATGAGACCTCTCTCAGAGGGCGCAGAGGGCTGGGAAACTTTCGTAAGGCTGAAAAATTTGCTTATTTGGTTCGCAAAGATGAGACATTCGTTATCGTAAACTCTTTTCAGACAAGCAATAGCTTTGTCATAAATACTTTCGGTGACTTGGAATGCCTTGATAGTTCCTAAGGCTTCACCTGAGAGGCAAGAAATTAAAAGGTTAAATTTATCGATAACATTAATGTTCACATCCTTGTCTACTAATGTTTCAAAGAGACTCATAAAATTTTTAAACTCCGAATAGTTTCCACTGAATTTTGGCAATGCCAAACTGCGAAGTCGAGCTCGAGTTGGGGCTCCAGAAATTGCAGTAGGTGAGGACTCTTCAGCTAAACTGAAGACATTTAATATTGACAACACCCTTGCCTTAGTTGTTATCTGTAATTCTTCTAACTCGGCTCCCAATTCATCTTCCTCATCTAATTGCTCGATCTGGTCTTGCAACACATTTGCTTTAAATATTGTCTCATTTAAAACCTGAAGCCTGCACTTTAGCTCGTTCTTTACTAAAGGAACTGACCCAGCTTCCAAACGTTCCTCTAACCGGCAAATGCTTTTTACTCTGACATTTAATCTTCTTCTTAAGGGGTTATATACAGTTGTGATATGTGAAAAAATCGATTTTTTTTATTGCATATTCTTTAAGTATATTTTATTGGGAATACTCTCACAAAAATTCATAACGTTCGGAGCATTATAACCGAAGCTGTAGCTATTTATAGCGCACTATCTGCATATAAAACTTGAACAAACTTGAAACTTTAAACGCGATTATCTCAGAATCTTTTTTTTGGGAAATTACCTTTGCGGTGGACACGATTACTAAAAAACTACTAATCCGATCAACACCAAATTTTGACCACTTATTTATTATGATATTAGCTAGTCCGTGAAAGAGGGATTTTCAATTTTTTTGAAAACTACTTTTTTAAAGCACAAAAAACGAAAATCTTATACATTGAAAAAGTACATTTTTTGTTAAAAATGTCACCATTTTTTTTTTAATCAAAATTTTTAAAAATCCCTCGTTCACGGACTAGACAATACAATGTACTAACTAAACTTTTTTGAATTTTTGATTTCGGATGAACCGTTTTTGAGAAATCTTGTCCACCGCAAGACACCATCGAAAAAAGACGATCCGGGAATTCGGCTATAACATTTTTGTTATGTAATATTTTTTTATGAAAAAATTTAATTAAGTACCCAGAAACATGTACTAAACAACGTCGGTAAAACATTTATAAATATTTTTTTATACCCTTGCAAAGGGTATTATAATTTTGTCCAAAAGTGTGCAACGCAGTGAAGGAGACATCTCCGACCCTATAAAGTATATATATTCTTGATCAGGATCACCTCCTGAGTTGATATGAGCATGTCCGTCTGTCTGTCTGTCTGTTTCTACGCGAACTAGTCTCTCAGTTTTAAAGCTATCGACTTGAAACTTTGCACACACCCTTCTTTCCTTTGCACGCAGTATATAAGTCGGAACGGCACGGATCGGCCGACTATATCCTATAGCTGCCATATAGCTGATTGATCGGAAATGGTATAACTTTGGTGTTTTTAAAGTTAGAGAGTTTAAATTTTACACAAAAGCAAAAATTTTGCAAAATAATACGACATGCCAATTTTCATAAGGATCAGTCAACTATATCTTATAGCTGCCATATAACTGAACGATCGGAAATGACCCAACTTTCGTGTTTTTGAAGATAGAAAGCTGGAACTTTATATTTTTGGATTATAGATTATATTTTTGGTCAGTTTATCCGACCTACCGAATTTCATAACGATCGGCCGACTATATCTTATAGCTGCCATATAACTGAACGATCGGAAATTGTTTTTGGTAGAAATACCAACTTTGGTATGTTTGAAGATAGAAGTTTTGGACTTTTTTTAGATTTTGTATTGTAATAAATTGGATTATATATTCATATTCCCATAAGGATCGGCCAACTATATCTTATGTTTGCGATATATATCCGGTTTTAACTGCAAGGGTATATAAACTTCGGCTCCGCCCGAAGTTAGCTTTCCTTTCTTGTTTTTTATTTTAATTATTTAATTAATTTTTATTATTATCTATTATTATTATAAAGAAATTACCAGCAATTAACAAGTGCGGGTAATTTTCAGTTTGTATTAAGCAATAGCTACAAAGGCCTTCTGCTTAAAATCTATGTGACATTTGACTTAAATAAAGATGTATACAGGGTTGCCCTTATTCGACGAAAAGTGGTTGATGTCGAAAAGTGGTGATTTGGACTGGCCACCGCGTTTACCCGATTTGACGCCGCCTGACTTCTTCTTGTGGGGATATTTGAAGTCAAAGGTTTACGTTAACAAGCCAAGGACCCTAGAAGAGCTCAAGGACAACATTCGTGAAGAAATAGCCGCTATTCCGGCCGAAATGTTGGCGAAAACGATGGAAAATGCTGCAAAAAGGGCACAATACGCCATCAACGCCAGAGGCGGCCATTTGAAAGATATCATATTCAAAAATTGATGTAAACAAATCTACTTGGAACAAATTAAATGATTAAGATTGCCAACCGCCAAATTTTTATTTTTTTCTTTGATTTTTTAAAAAAAAACATGGGTCCGTCGAATATGGGCAACCGTGTATATGTACATGAATGTACTTTATCTAGTTATGTATGTTCAGTTAAATTAATTTTAAATGTTATTATAGAGGTTCATGGATTTAAGAAATTGGATTATTGTAGATATATTTACGGGGTCTACTTCTTCTTCTAGGTTTCGTTGGAGGAATGTATGTCTTTGCTCAATATAAGTAGGGCATTTAAGGAATATGTGTGATAGGGTAAGGTTTTGACTACATTGTTGGCATGTGGGTTGAGGTGTTTTGTCAAATAGGTGGCAGTGAGTCAGTTTAGTGTGTCCAATTCGGAGCCTCATAAATTTATTGGTGCCTATTCAGGAAATAGTTGCGTGTAAAATATCTATATTGTTCTGTTTTTTGGGTTGATCAGTTTGTAGTGGAAAGATGTGTTGTTCCAGATTACGTAATTTTGTGCTTTCATGTAATTACTGATGTATTTTAGAGTATCGGGTACGTTGTAGCTTTTTTCTGATATTAGTGGCAGCGAGGTTGCTTGCTTAGCGGCTTGGTCTGCAAGTTCGTTACCTGTTATTCCGCAGTGTCCTGGGACCCATATCAGTGTGAGTTTGTTTTTGTATTTTGACATAATTTTTCTGATTTCTAATATGTAGTACGTAGAGTTATTTGGGTTTTCCAGTGATGTAAGGGCTGAGAGTGAGTCAGTGCATATAGCAAATTTTCCTTTTTGCCTTTCCGTAAATCTGCATGCGTGAAGAATGGCTGCTACTTCAGAGGTGAAGATAGATGAATAGGGTGGTAGTATTTGTTGAGTTATGACGTGTTGTGAGGAGGTTACGTTGTAGGTAAATTTCTTGTCGGATTTGGAGCCATCTGTGTATAAGAAATTGCAGTCTGTGTATCTTTCACCTGTGTATTGCAGTGGTCAATTGTATCCCTTATTGTTGATGTCAGTTTCGTGATTCGTTTAATTTTCGAAATTTTTCAAATAATTTGTTCTAGAGTCTTTTTCTTTGTTGTGAATATCATTTTAAAGTTTTTTGATATGGCATGTTTAGTTCTTTGTTTTATTGGTCTTATGTAAGATTCGTATAGTAGGTTATTTATCGTTGAGGAGCGAAAGGCTCCGAAGGCTATTCTAATAGCTGAATGGTATACTGTTTTTATTTTGTTAAGTTTTGATTTGGGTGTCTTTCCGTATGAAAATAACCCATAATCAATTTTTGACATAACAACTGAGTTGACTATATAGATGACAGTTTTAATGTGGCAGTTGAAACTTGTGCTAGATAGACATTTTATAATATTTAGTCTTTTAGAAATTTGTATTATTAGTTGATCTATGTGTGCAACCCATTTATAATTATTAGTTAAGGTAACACCCAATCTTTTTAGAGACTACGTTTTTTACACAATTTTTTCTTGCGGCAATTGTGTAGAAATTTATATTTGGGTAAAGAGACTGGCTCCAGAGTAATTGCACTATTTTTGGATGTCAGTAAGCAGTGGGTTTACGTTTATTGTTGTGTCTGTTCTTTTGCGCCTATTTATAAATGTATATCTGCGTATGCTGTAAATTCAATCGATTTGTGAAGACCTATGATTCTATTAACTTTATTATAGGCAATTGCAAAAAGAATTACTGATAATGGGCCTCCTTGGGGATTCCATTTTTAAGTGGCAAAGGTTGGAATTGTATATTTTGAATTTGAACGCAAATTATTCGATTAGTTAGAAAGTTTATAATGTATTTAATCATTTTCGGATTGTGTAAATTCCTATTTTGTCAAATGCTTTTGAGAAGTCTACTGAAATTATCGAAAGGTAGTCAGATAGTCTAGCGTTGCTAGAGAGTCTGGTACCGACTTTCCCTTTCTGAAAGCCATTTGACGACTATCGAGTAGCTGTCTGTTGTTTCCTAGCCCTGTTCCCTGACCGGGCTGCAAGATCTTGGACCTAAGTTGTGCGGTACAGCCGTGAAGCAATGCTTCGCACAACTCTGGCGCCCTTCTCCTCCGGCCCGTTGCGTGCCCTTTCCGGGGCTCTCAGCTCCTGGACTATGATAGTCTTGGACAAAAATACGGCTATGGCTTCCCATTTCTCCGGCGTCTGGAGATAATTATTACATAATAATCTCCAAAGCAAAGTAGGTTCCAAAGGTTTTGTTTTTAAATATTGGAATGCATTTTTACATTTATCCGTCCAATGAAAAGGAACATTCTTTTTACATAATCTTGTTATGTGCTGTGTATAGTCGGCGAAATTTTTATAAAACGTCTATAATAGTTACAAAATGCTACGAAACATCCAGCAGCTATGTTCATTGACAAATGAAACGAATGTATTTCGACTGAGATTAATAGTGTGAACTCTTGCATCTTCTTCTGCTGAACATTTAAAGGGTTTTGGGTGCCTTTCCGTATGAAAATAACCCATAATCAATTTTTGACATAACAATTGAGTTGACTATATAGATGACAGTTTTCTTTGGGTGATATAAAAGTAGGATGGAAATTATTGTTAAGTGATGCATTTGACCAGAATTCGCACAGGGCTTTGGAGATGTCATGTTTGCTGTTATGGATGTCAGATGGGTTGTTTCGGTTAATGAGACAGTGTATCTGTGTGTTAATTTTAAGGCCATCTGTTGTCATCTGTTGATTTTTTCCATATCGTTGGATTTGTTTGTGGGTTTATGTCTGAGGTAAATTCGTACAGGGCTTTGCGTTTTTTCTGTTTTATTTCTCGTTTAAGAATGGCGTTGGTTTTTTTGTAAGCTATTATGTTGGCTGTGTTTATATTACGACACATGTTTTTCCAGGCTATTTTTTTGTTGGTTTTTAGAATTTGTAGATCGGTGTCCCACCAGGGGACCTGTTTGGATGAGTTTGGGCAATATTGTGGTATGGATAAATGGGCGCTGTGTTTCTTTGATGGTACAAAGGAGTGCTGTTTCTTGGTTTATTTGTTGGCTGAGTGGTCTCTCATCGGAGAACTGTTTGCTAAGTTTTTGATAGAGTTAGCTTTATCAATATTGAACTTTGGTTTGCTAATGGAGGAGTCAGTTGATTCATTTCCAAAAAGTTGGATTGAGATCGAGAAGTGGTCACTACCTGAGAGTTGATTGTCAATTGTCCATTTAGCGTGTAGGAATAGTTCAGGGGAAGCTAAGGAGCTAATATGTGTAAATGTGTTGGGGAGCCAGTATTGAGTGTGGTTAGCAAGGATTGGTTTATAAATTTAAACAAGAAGTTTCCTCGTGCGTAATTATTTTTATCCCCAACTTTTGTGCCAGTTGTTGAAATCGCCTGTTATTAGGCGAGGAGTGTTAATAATGTTATAAGTGTCTTGTAACTCTTGTATGGTGAAAGGTTTGTTGGGAGGTATATAACTTAAATTATTGTAAATTTTACTTTAGATTGTACTGTTACGACGACTGACAAAGCTTATAAGGTGCCCGAAATAAGTAAGTAGGACACCCAATTTTTTTGTTTTACAAAAAATTGTCAAATTGTAGAAATAAAATTAAACTTCACAACACATTATAAAAAATAAAACAAAAAACTTTCAAACGAAATAAGTAAGTAGGACAAAGTCAACAAATTAGGCTTAACGGTAATTTTAGGTTATAATTATTTTAGATTATAATAATCATTATTATTATTATTATTATTATTATTATTATAAAAGAAAGAAAAGTTTACAAAACTAGACTAGCTTAATGGTATAGCGCTGGCTACTGTGGCCTTCGGCTATATGAGTTGATAGTGCTTAAGCCTAAGGGATGGTTGAATGTTGAGGGATATGTACATGTTGTGTCTTAACTTAGTATTTAACCGTTATTTATGTATGTATTCTGTACATTATTCTTCTTAAATTAGGGAACTAGCCTTATTAAATATTTATATTCATATTTTGTGGTCATATTCATATTTTTTTTTTTTTTCGTAATCGAACTACCGAACTGAGCGGACGTGCTTTGTCCGAGCTCCGGGAAAACTTCACTTCGCTTATATTTTCGCCAATATAAGCGAAAAGACACTGAAATACAATTTATTAAAAGCGACAGACAAGCTTTTTTTTTTATAACAGTTGTAATGTGCTAAACCAAAACTAGTGCATTGTTAAAAAAAAAAAAACATTCGTACCACGCAATGAGCTCATTGAGCAACGACCAAAAGAACGAGCGTAGAAGTTCAGTGAACCAAAGAAACGGCTTCTACTCTTACTCTTCAACCCGCGATACCGAAGTGGAAAAATCGGCGCTTAAAAGCAACCCGGCTTTACTGACCGCTGAAACCCAAAGGGCACGGTCTTGCTCACCCGCTCTGCTGACTCCGACTCCCGCGTCATGGAGTTCGCAGTGTAAAACCCCCCCTCCAATATCGGAAACAAATTTCGCACCAACAACAAGCAGCGCTACAACTTCTGCAACAACAGCGAAAACCCCTGCAACTCAAAGTACCACGACGTCAACGACTACAGCGAGTACAAAAACAACAACCTCGGAAAGTGCCAAAGCGGCAACGGCCACACAGACTGGAATGGATCGCTACATCCAAATTAAGCGCAAACTTAGCCCGCAGAGTAATCCGGCAGGCAACAAAACAAAAATTAACCGTGTCCTGAATAACGATAATGAACCAGACAGATCCACTACTAACAGATTTGCCCTACTGGCGGAGGCTGAGGAAAACCAACCAGCCCAAGACACCGCAAAAAAACCCAAGCCCCCTCCAATCTATATTAGGGAAAAAAGCTCGAGTGCCCTGGTCAACAAAATTGCGTCGTTGATCGGGAACGGTGAAAACTTTCATGTTGTTCCGCTTATCAAAGGGAACATCCATGAAACAAAGGTGCAAACCAAGACTGAAGAGCACTTCCGAATAGTGTCAAAATATCTGGACACTGTACAGAAAAACTATTACACGTACCAGCTGAAAAGCAGTAAGGGCCTACAAGTGGTAGTAAAGGGAATAGAACCTGATGTTACCGCCGAGGAAATAAAAACCGCCCTTAAAGAAAAGGGCTTCGCCGCCAAGAATGTTATTAACATTCTAAATAAAGATAAAAAGCCACAACCCCTCTTCAAGGTCGAGCTCGAGCCTGAAAGCAGGTCGCTGAAGAAGAACGAAGTCCACCCAATCTACAACCTGCAATATCTTTTGCATCGGAAAATCACTGTTGAAGAGCCACATAAACGTAACGGTCCAGTGCAATGCACTAATTGTCAAGAGTATGGACACACAAGGTCTTACTGCACACTTCGGGCTGTCTGTGTAGTCTGCGGGGACGCCCACAAGTCCGCTTGCTGCACTACAAACAAGGACAGTACCGTGAAGAAATGTGGAAACTGCGGAGGCAGCCATACGGCAAACTATAGAGGATGTATTGTGTATAAGGAGTTAAAGAGTCGCATGCGTCAAGCGACCGCAACGCGCAACCAAAATCCACAGAATGCGTACGTTTCGTCAAAAACCACGTCAGACGTCTTCTTCGCCAAAGCTGCGAGATCCTCATTCGGTCCACTAAACACCACCAACGGCTTCTCCTATGCCGATGCTCTACGATCTGGAAGGGAAATTCCAATTCAGCCTAACTCTCAAAGCGCTCAACAGGCCCCAGAACAGCCACACAGCAAAACGGAAACTATGATGCTTACCCTCCAACAAAGTATGATGGAGCTTATGTCATTCATGAAAACGACCATGCAAACGCTTGTTCAAAACCAGAACATGGTGATACAGCTGCTCGTAGCACAACAGTCCAAATAATCTATGCAGGCGCTACGAATATCAATGTGGAACGCCAATGGTGTCTCACGGCATAAACTAGAATTGTCACAATTCTTGACCGAAAACCATATTGACGTTATGCTACTGGTGGAAACGCATCTTACAAGCAAATACAACTTTCATATAAGAGGCTACACAATCTACCGCACAGATCATCCAGATGGGAAAGCCCACGGCTGAACTGGAGTTCTAATCAGAGAACGAATTAAACACCATTTTCACAAAAGGTTTGCAACAAACTTCTTGCAGGCCACATCGATACAAATTCAGTCAAGCAACGGAATCCTTTCAATTGCTGCCGTTTACTGCCCTCCTCGCTTCTCAATCTCGGAAGGACAATTTATGGACTTCTACAATTCACTTGGGGATCGATTTATAGCCGCAGGAGACTACAACGCCAAACATACGCACTGGGGATCACGTCTAGTGACTCCCAAAGGAAGACAATTGTACAATGCAATTATAAATGTGAAAAATAAACTGGACTACGTTTCCCCTGGAAGTCCCACATACTGGCCAACAGACTCACGAAAACTCCCAGACCTTATTGATTTTGCAGTGACAAAAAACATACCTCGCAATCTAATAAGTGCCAAAGCAGTCTCGGACTTATCATCAGACCACTCGCCTGTGCTTCTAACGCTTCTTCAAAGCCCAGAAATAACCGAACACCCCTTCAGTCTGACGACGACAAAAACAAACTGGCTAAAATACAAAATGTACGTGAGTGCCCACATAGAACTCGCCCCGGATTTTAACATGGAATCGGACATCGACTACACTACGAGCGCCCTGGAAGAAGTACTCGTTGCGGCAGCTAAAATCTCTACTCCTCATAGGAAAGAAGTAGACCGAAACAAACACTTCAAATCTAATCAGCAAATCGAACAGCTCGTGCGAGAAAAGAGGCGCACGCGTCGTGATTGGCAAAACAGCAGATCACCAGCTTCAAAACAACGCCTTAAGGAAGCAACCCGATCACTCGACCAGGCTCTTCACCAACAGGAAGAAAATGCACAGCTGAGGTACATCCAGAATCTCTCGCCAACAAGCACAAAGTACCCCCTGTGGAGGGCCCACCCAAATCTTAGTGCCCCAATTGAAACGACCACCCCGATAAGAAACTCTTCGGGATGCTGGGCTCGCAGCAACGAAGACCGAGCTGAAACATTCGCCACACATCTCCAAAGTGTCTTCCAGCCAAACCCAGCCTCAAATTCATTCCTTCTGCCAGTAATTTAGCCAGAGTCCTCCCCTCAGCCAGCCGCACCTCCATTCCGGCCGAACGAAATCGAAAAAGTCATAAGAGGGCTAAAACCAAAAAAGGCTCCCGGTGGTGACCTATTGACCCCAAAGATGCTAATCGAACTTCCAAAATGCGCTATAGAGGTCGTCTGCAAACTATTTAATGGAATCATTAATCTTGGCTATTTCCCAAAAAAGTGGAAGAAATCCATTATTATAATGATACCGAAGCCTGGAAAAGACCACACAATTCCGTCATCATACAGACCAATAAGCCTTCTATCTTGTTTGTCTAAACTGTTTGAAAAATGCTTGTTAACTCGCATAATACCACATCTGGAAGCTTGCAATATCATCCCGGCACACCAATTTGGCTTTCGAAGAAACCATGGAACCATCGAACAAGTGAACAGATTAACATCCGAAATACGCTCAGCCTTCGAACAGCGAGAATACTGCAGCGCTATTTTCCTCGACGTATCTCAAGCTTTCGACCGAGTTTGGCTCATCGGACTCATGCACAAAATTAAAACGTATTTGCCAACATACACCCACAAGCTACTGGAATCATACCTCTTCAATAGGGTATTCTCAGTGAGATGCAACGCAGCTACTTCGGGCGACTACACCATCGAAACTGGAGTTCCACAGGGAAGCGCACTCGGGCCGTGTCTATATGTTTTGTATACTGCGGATATTCCTACGAGCGCACAACTAACAACGTCAACGTTCGCCGATGATACCGCTATTCTTAGTCGCTCCAGATGCCCAACGCAGGCAACAACCCAACTGGCTAATCATCTCACAATAGTGGAAAGGTGGCTGTCCGACTGGCGCATTAAAATAAACGAACAAAAGTGTAAACATATAACGTTTACTCTTAATAGACAAACATGCACTCCGCTTTTACTAAACGGTATGCAGATCCCTCAAGCTAACGACGTAACGTACCTTGGCGTTCACCTTGATAGACGACTTACCTGGCGTAAGCACATCGAATGCAAAAAGATGCATCTAAAACTGAAAGCCAGCAGCCTCCCCTGGATCATAAACTCACGATCGCCACTGTGCCTGGACTACAAGCTACTACTGTACAATTCAGTCCTAAAGCCAATCTGGACGTATGGCTCCCAGCTGTGGGGGAACGCGAGCAGCAGCAACATAGACATCATACAGCGCGCACAATCAAAAATCCTGAGAACTATCACAGGGGCACCTTGGTATGTTCGCAACGAAAACATCCACCGGGATCTGGGCATCCTCGCAGTGAAAGACGAAATCCAGAAGCAAAAAGAGTCATACAAAGAAAAACTGTCTTCGCACCCAAATTTTCTCGCTCGGGGATTGACTCGGGCTTCTAGCGTATCCCGCCTTAGACGCAACGACCTCCCAACCCAGCAATCGATTTTTAGGGCCGTCTAACTCCGTATCAGTCAATATGACTGTTAGTTAAGTTAAAAATATAAGATTTGATACATCTCTTGTTAGTCTCGCAAAGAGAAGATTCAAGAAATAAAAGCAACGTTAAAATAAAAAAAAAAAAAAAAAAAATATTTTGTGGTATAATTGTGTTGTTTTTAGGAAATGTAGTATTTTTTTAATGTTTTCTGGGTTTAGATCTTTGTTCAAGCATTGAACACTATTTTGTATAGAAATTCTTAAGTTAGAGTTTCAAGGGATCGGACCCATGAAATATGAGTCAAACACATGGTTCAAAACCGATCCCCTGCAGCCTAACACAAACAAATACATAAGTGGTGCGCTTATCGCACTGGAGAAAGGGTCGCATAGCAGGTCAACGTGCAGTGCATTGACAAGTAGTTTTACATAGATTTAAGATTCTTATGTATCGTACTTATAAGATAACTTTACCAAATAAAATCTATTTTGAAACGGAACTCATTGGAGTACGACCTTTATTTTGGGGCTCCTCTTAACATTTGGTCCATCGAGGCACCCTGATGTTTTCCCCCTGTGGTAAGAGACTCAGGGTTAAAAAACTGGCACCTATAAGTGGCTGTAGAAAAAATTCTCAGACCAGGGTAGCTAAAAAATAAGGCTGCGATCTGGGTAAAAAAGAGCCCAGTTTAAAAACCGTAGTCCTCTGTTGTTTCCCCCCAAGAGGTAAGGGACACAGAGAATAAAATTATTTAAGTGCCAATGAGCATAAAACTGTGTGTTTTTATTTCGGAACAATACCGAAATAAAAAATTTTATGCAAATATATGAAAAAGTATTTGTGTATTAGACTGTCCGAGGCTCTACATCGGAAAAGTAAAAAAAAAAATATTTAAATGCCAATAAGCATAAAGCTGTGTGTTTTTGTTTCGGAACAACACCAAAATAAAAAATTATACACAAATATATGAAAAATTATTTGTGTATTAGACTGTCCGAGGCTCTACATCGGAAAAGTAAAAAAAAAAAAAATGTTTTTCCGGAACAACACCGGAATTTCATAAATATTGAAAATAATATACGACGTGTTCGAGGCCAAATATCGAGCGAAAATAAATAGTCGGGTTCCTGGGAACAACGACAGCCAAAGTCTTTGGCATTTTATACGGCGGGACCAACGTCTGCGGCAGGACCACCGGCGAGTAGAAGAACAACATCAGCGGCAGAAAAAACAACGAGCTACACCATCAGCAGCATCAAGAGCGGATCCTTTTACATCATCTTCAAGAGGGACACGCATCAACAAAGAAATTTTAAAAACAGTATGGTATGGTAAAACTTACAAATCAAAATATTTACAATTTAAAAAATAATGATTAAAAAAAAAAATCGATAAAAAAGATATTAATTATCAATTAAATTCAATTAACAAAAAAATTAAAATTTTAAAAGAAATTAGCCCTCAGTAAAACAAAAATTTTAATATTACAGTCCACTACATCGAAGAAAAAATTTATTTTTTCAAAGTAAATCTAAATGAAAAAATATATATACTAAGGTACTTTTGTGGCCCCTTGCAGGATGTTCAAACATTAGGTTGAACATAACATATAAAAGCTTAAATAATTTTAAAATATTTATAATTCAAATTAAATAATTCTTGCACCAATTATTAAAAGAAAAAAATGTATTAACAAAATACAAATACGAAAACAAACATTTATACAGTCCACTAAAAATTATAATCGAAGAAAAGTTTAAAGTAACATCAAATTTATCCAAAAAATATTAATCCAAAACACATGAAATTTACGCCTCTTTTTGTGACCCTTTCCAGAAGGTTCAAGCATTTAACACTATTTTGTATAGAAATTCTTAAGTTAGAGTTTCAAGGGATCGGACCCATGAAATATGAGTCAAACACATGGTTCAAAACCGATCCCCTGCAGCCTAACACAAACAAATACATAAGTGGTGCGATTATCGCACTGGAGAAAGGGTCTGTTTTGAAACGGAACTCATTGGAGTACGACCTTTATTTTGGGGCTCCTCTTAACAATCATTGAGAAGATGTAGCGGGTTGGAGTTCTGGAAGATAGTTTGTTTTGTTTGCAAGAGAGGTGGAAATGTGTTTAGTATATGGAGTAAGGAGAGGTTGCCTTGACAGAAAGGGCAAGGTGGTGTTGGAATTTGGTTCAGATAGTGTTGGTGGGTCAGGTTGGTGTGTCCTAGACGTAGATGGGTAATTTTAGTTTGGTCGAGTCTATTACAGTTTTGGTGGGTTGTTTTAAAATGGTCGCTGATGTGGTGGCTATTGGAATTGATAGATTGGTACCATTGGCTACAGTGTATAAGGTTTTGGTTTTGTCTTGCCTTGAATTCAGATTTAAGTTGTCTTTTTATATCTGTAGGATTTATATTGGATGTAAAGATAAGTGGGCTTTTGTTAGTCGACTTTGCTGCTTGATCTGCTAGTTCGTTTCCGGCAATGCCTGCATGGCCAGGAATCCAAATTAATTTGATTTTTGGGGCCAGCTGGGTTATTAGTGATCTTATTTTATTTGGATAAATATTATTATTGTTTGTATTTCTAATAGAGTCTATTGCTGCGAGGGAATCTGAACAGATTACATATTTGCCTCTTTTGTCTTTTATAATTTTGATAGCTTCAAGAATGGCGATGATTTCGGCTGTTAGAACAGAGGAATATGACGAATTAAAAGACGAATTTAATTAATTTGAACGTTATAAATGTTTATTTCTGCATGCAGATCAAGCCGGATGATCCGCAGATAGACCAGCTATGGTGCATGCAGGGACTCAAGTCAAATACAGAGAGAGCGGCCCGACTGGTCACTGCGAAGCTAAAGCTCTCGAATAATGGAGAGGGCGGCCCGACCTAGACACTGCGAGCTAAAACTCTCTATAGAAAGCTTGTTGAGTCGAGCGGCCGAGAAAGAGTCGGCTTGCGATCAACAAAGCCTTTGTACAAACTTAAGCCTAATAAATAAACATTACACTAATAATTACACTAAACATTACATAAACATTATTTAAACATTATTTAAACATAAACATTAAACGCCGTGCTGCTGCTTGACCCGACAGTGTGTCTTTGGAATAAATAAGGTTTTTACTTAGTTTGGCTGTTTGCAGATCTCGTTTTAATTCTATTGGAGGGATATTGGCTTCTTGTAGGAGGTTATTTGTTGGGGTGGAACGAAAGGCTCCGAGCGCTAGGCGAATGGCAGAGTTTAGAGGCGGTTTTAATTTTTTTTGTGTTGTTTTGGGTGCGTGTCCGTATAGGAATAGGCCGTATTCTATTTTTGCAACAATAGTAGCTTTTACTACGTTGATTAATGTGTATGTACTGCAGTTAAACTTGAGACTGGATAGCATTTAATTATATTTAGTTTTTTGTGAAGTGCAGGTATAAGTTTATCTATGTGTGTGTTCCATTTGTATTTGCTGTCTATATTTATTCCTAAGATTTTTAACGAGCTAACTGTGGGGATTTGCATGCTATTGAATGTTATGACACAGGTGCAGTTGTGCTTGAGGTGTGAGGTGTTGGCATTTTGATTGGGATAGGGATGCCCCGGAGTATGAATCCCAGTTCTCTATGTCATTTAAAAGGTTACCTAGGTTAAAGCTAATATTTTTATTTTTATTAAAGTTAATTATTAGAAAATAGTCATCGGCGTATGCATTAAATTTGATTTCCTTGTGTAAGGATATTATGTCGGACAATTTGTTAAAAGCTATAAGGAATAGTATGACGGAGATTGGGGAACCTTGAGGGATTCCATTGGATAAGGGTAGTGTGTTGGATCTGTGTTGACCGACACGGATTATTATTTTTCTGTTAAGCATAAAATTTCGGACGTAATTTATTATTTTTGGCCCAGTTTTCCATTCCTGAAATTGGTCGATTATAGAATGCACACCTACTTGGTCAAAGGCTTTTGAAAAATCAAGAGTTACGAGTGAGCTGTGCTGGTGTGACTTCGATATGAGATAGTCTACGTAAAGTAGACTGTCCGAAGTCGATTTGCCTTTTTTAAATCCAAATTGGTTTTTATTAAGCAAATTGTTGTAAGTTACAAACCACCAAAGTCTTTTGGCTATGATCTTATCTAGTGTTTTTGCTAGGCAACAGTTGAGGGAGATGGGTCTGTAAGAGGTAGTTTGGGTTTTGTCACTGTTTGGCTTCAGGATAGGAATTATAAGGCTGGTTTTGAAGGCTTGTGGTATGTGAGTGTCGAATATTTTGTTAAATAGGTCTGTTATTCTGTTTTTTGTAGTATTGGAGCTATTTTTGATCATTTGGTACGAGATTATATTGAGTCCTGGGGCAGATCCTTTAAGGGTTTGTAGTGCTGACGCTAGTTCGAGGTTTGAAATCTGTTTTTCTATGGTTTGAGCTGATGGGGAGGGTGTGCAGTCTACAGTGTTGTTTCTATATTTGTTGTTTCGAAATTGTTCTGGGAAGTTCATGTCGTCTGATAGATTTGAAAAATGTTTAGCAAAGATATTGGCAATTTCGTTATTAGTTGTAGTTACTTCGTTGTTGTCTGGGTTTGTTATGGCGTGGATTTGCTTGACTGGGTTAAGTCCGCAAAAACGTCTTATATTCGCCCATATTTTGGATGAAGGGAATGACGGATGGATTGATGAAGTGAAGGATCTAGAGTCTTCATTTTTACTAATTTTTAAGGTGTATCTAAATTTTGCATTTTGACGTCTGTAGTCGTTGATGTTTTCTAGTGTTATGTGGCGGTTGAGTGTATTCCACGCTTTTTGTTTTTCTTTTTGTAGCTGGTCGAGTATTTTGTTCCACCATGGAACCCTGTATGGATGGATATTTGGTGAAGTTTGTGGGATGGAAAGGTTTGCGCTAGATAGAAGAATTCTGTTAATTTGGGCTGCTTCTTTGTTTACGTTTTGAGAGGTTGGGTATTTTACGTTTGATAGCTGGGTTAGAAGGTTGTATTTTTCCCAGTTGGCCTCTTTTAGCTTAAAGAAGGGTCTGTTGAATTTTTCTGTATTGGTTGATGGGAATAGGGTGATGATAATAGGAAAATGGTCGCTACCATGGAGGTCGTTCAGTATTTCCCACTTAGCGTGGGGGGCCAAAATTGGAGAGCAGAATGTAAGGTCGATGTGTGTGTAAGTATTGTGGGTTGAAAAGTGAGTGGGGGATTTGTCGTTCAGTAGAATAAGGTGTGCATTGTCAACGAATCTTTGAGTTATTTTTCCTCGTGTGTTTGTTGTTGGTGAGCCCCAGGAAGGGGCTGTTTTTGAATGTGTTTTGAAGTGTCTGGATAGTAATGTTTTTGGTAGGAGATATGTATGTTGAAGATATGTTTAATTTTAGTTTAGATTGTATATTTATGGTTATTGTTTCTAGGTCGTCTGTGATGTTAGAGGTAGTGTGTTTAATTGACTTGTGAACTAAAAGTGCTACACCGCCAAACCTGTTGGTTGCTATGTTTGTTAATAGTTTGTAGTTTATAGGGATTGGTATGTTATTAGTGTATTGTATGTGGGTTTCTTGGAGGGTTAGTGTGGTTAGTTTTCTGGTATGTGTGATGCAGTCAGTATCCATGTCTTCTAGTTTGTCGTAGTCGTGGTGGTGATGGTTTTGAAGAGTTTGGCTTGATGGTAAAGTTGTTATGTCTAATCCGGTAGCTGTTGCATTTGATGGCGGGATATGGATTCCTGATGTGGGTGTGCTGTTAGAGTTTTTATGTTGTGGTTGTGTTGTGTTTGTGTATGTATTTATATTAGTATTCGGTGATTCACGGTTCGTTGTCTTCTGAGTTGTGGCGTTTGCAAGTACTTTGGCATAGGTGTTCCTCAATTGAGATCCGTGTCGTTCGAAATAAATACGTTGGGCAGTTTTGTGATCAACTTTTTGTGTGGTTTTAATGGCTGTTAATTCTTGGTTTTTTATGAAGGTGGGGCATTTGCGGTCAATTGGGCTGTGCTGATGGTCAAGTTCTGGGTTGTTTTTGCAGTTTAGGCATTTTTTTTCGTTTTTGCATGTTTCTCCGTCGTTTGTGTGTTTGTTTCTGAGCAATTAGTGCAAGTTTCGGAGCTTTTGCATATTGGTGCTGGGTGACCAAAGCGGAGGCATTTTCTGCATCGGAGAGGAAGTGGGATATACTCTCGTACACGCACTGTTTCGTAGCCAATTCGCAATATTCCTGGGAGTTTGTGTGTGTCGAATGTAATGATGATCAATCCTGTTTCAACTAGAGTGGTGTTGTTGCTATCGGAGTTAGTGTTGGGGTTTTGCCGTTTCATTATTTTTTTAACTTCGCTTACTTTTTGTGGTTTTAGTTCTTGTAGAATAGTGTCTTCGTAAAAATATCTAAGGTCGTTACAATAAATAACTCCCTTAGAAAAGTTCAGTGTTTTATGTTCGCTTATTGTTACTTCCATTTCTACGATTGTTGTAAGTTTAAGTAGCTTTCTGGCTTGCAGTTCATTTTTAGTTTTTATTAATAGTGTTCCGTCTCTTATTTTTTTGCATCCGTCAACTTCTCCTCCACAGGCAAAGTCCACAGATTTTTTAATTATGAATGGTGAAATTTTTTCGAACGAACCGTTGTCTTTTCTTTTGATTACAATAAATTTTGGGTCGCCTAATTGGGAATGTTACGATTTTGATGTAATTTTGAAAATGTCAGGTGGGTCCGTCATGATTGGTTGAAGGGCTTAAGCCCGTATTAGAGGTTTTCGTGTGTTTGGTGTTGTTGGGTTTTTTATTTTCTTTTTGTGGTTAATATTTGTTTGTGCAAAATTTTGCTGATAATTTTGTTTACGTTTGCGCGAGGCTAGGATTACGCACGACTTATCTCTTCGGAGGTTGAAGTTGTGTGCTTCTTTTAATTGTTTGAGACTAGTTAATTGTTTTCCATTAGCATAAACCCTTTGAGATAATATGCCCCAAAAATTTTCAATTGGATTTAAATCCGGGCTGCGAGCTGGCCATTTCAAAATTGGGATTTGCGATGACGAAAGGAAGCTCTTGCTTTGCACAGTGGATAGGTGCATTATCCTGTTGAAAAGTCCATTCTTCACCGAAATAGTTCTCTCCAAATTGGACTAGAACTTCGTCTAAGAGCTCTACATATGTTTTTGCATTCATTTTATGCGATATGAAGCAAATAGGAGACTTTCCATTATAGCCAAAGGCAGCCCATACCATGAGCGACCCGCCATGAATAGCGGTAATAATAGCGGTTGCCATCAGGGCCATCTAAATTAAACTTGTCATCGCTAAATATTACATTTTTCCACTCTATATCCCAAAATTTGTATATATTGGAAACTGCAATCGGGCTACTTTGAGCCTGAGTAGTAGTTCAGGTTTGAGTAGTTTTTTTTCGTATGAAAGATTGTCCGATTCTCTCAAAATTTTTTGGACTCGTCGAGTGGATATTGGCAGTGACAATTAAATCGTATTTGAGATGCACTGACGTTTTCATTGACTGCTAAAAATTTAATACGTCGCTTGTCCCGCTCGTTAACAAGAGGTGGGCGCCCAGAACGGGGTTTTTTTCGCATGGTTTTCGGGGTCTACTGGAAAAGTACTGGACAATTCGTAGAAGAAAAAAATTCCAGTAGTTGGTTTTTGTGGACGAAACAGCTATCAACATAAGTGTCCTACTTACTTATTTCGTACACCTTATTGTGGATTTAGGTTTGTTCTTGTTGCAAAGAGTTAAGGATTAGAAGAGCTACCCCGCCGTACGGGTTGTTTGAGGTATTTATGTGGTAAAGAGTGTAGTTTATTGGTATGGGAATATGATTGGTAGAGTGAAGGTGAGAGTCTTGAATGGAAATTATTTTGGGGTTGTTTTTTTTATGAGTATTTGTAGGTGATTATAATTATTGAGGCATCCATTTATATTTAATTGTAATACTTTAAGCATGTTAATGGTATAGTTTAAGGATAACTAGAACTATAATAATTTTCTATTAATATATTATATATCATTTCATAGGTCATGTTGTCAGATATCTTACATTTCTGACTAGTTTTCTTTTCGGCGGTTTTCGTGTGTTCTTCAGGAGAGTCTTCATAGGTGATAATTTGTCTAGTTATTAGTTTTGGAGTTGGTGGCCTTGATTTTGACGTAGTGGTTGCGTGCGTTGTTGTTTCGGTAGCTGGTTCTTTGTGTGCAGTGATAGCGGCTTTTTGGGCGTAGGATATTGGTGGGTGGGTATGGCGTGTACTGTATATGAAGCGGGCCGGGCTGTCTTGTGGTCTACTTTTTGTGTTATTTTGATGGCCGTTAATTCTTTTTAGCAATGTGTGTTAAGTAGGAGGAGGGGTGTCCAAATCTGACACAGTTGAAGCATCTCATTGGAGGTGGAATGTATGGTCGTATGTTAACCACTTCGTATCTTATCGAGAGTTTGTCGGGTAGGATAATTGTTGCAAAGGTAAGTATGATAAGGCCTGTTTCTGTCGTTTTATTGATATCGTTTTTGTCTTTTTTTAATATTTTTCGGATGTCAATAACGTTTTGAGGTTTCAGTTCTTCCAAGATTTCATTTTCATCAACATTCCTTACATCGTTGGAGTATATAATGCTTTTGGTGGAGTTTAAAGTTTTATGCTCTTCGGTGTGTACCGGAAAGTTGTGGAATGATTGCATTTTAAATAATCCGAGCTTGAATATGGTTTTTGTTTTGACGAGAAGGGTACCAGATCTAAGTTTTTTACAGTGACAGTGACAGTGATGTTGATATATATGTATGGATGTTGGCAGTTTGTTAATTATTTTAACCGAACTATTCAAATTGTTAGCTCTACTAATTTTAAGTACGTATGCGCCAAGAAATGAAAGGAGGGTGCAATATTCCAGCACAAGACGTAGACTTAATTCGTCTTTTCTCGACTTTCAATTTTTTGCACAAATACCGGTGGTTCTGCCTTGGGATCCTTTAATCCCGCTGCCACTTTCCTTGTGCAATCAATGCAGGTACACGGCATGGAGGTAGCTGGTGTTCCTGGTGGATATGATTCCTGCGGTGAATTCCCGTCGCGGTAAATTTTTTTTTTTAATTTCGCACTTCACGGACGCGTCGCGAGCAGCCCTTTGATTTTTTTTATTTTTGTTCTTTTTTGTGTGTAATAACACCGTGTCACTGTCACTTTATGTTTATGTTTATTTTTAAATATTTAGCAATATAGTCCTCACACTCTAAACAATAACAAAAAGTGTTGGCTACCAAGTATTTAAAAAAAGGCGAAAAAACGACAACGAAAAAAATGGTCTCGCCTCTTCAACGTTATAATTTCGATTATATTTTTCTCTAATCTTAAGCCTAACTTATCTATTGCGGCGAAGCGGGGCGAATTCGCACAAGAGCGAATATGAGCTTTCGCTCCTGCTCCGCCCTAAGCTATCTTAGAGTAAATTTAGAGACTAACAACTACAAAATACAATTCAACTATAAACTATACTTCAAATTTTCGACAACTTTAATATTATTACAAATCAATTAACACCGGCCCCGTTGAAGGCCTCCATCAGGCTTCAACCAACTGGCAGCCGCACCAGCTTGTGGACTGCTCTCCTGTACTCCGCTCCTGACGACGGCGACCCTGACCCTTCCGTCCGCGCCGGCAAGCGTTGCTCCTACTCTTCCTTCCTACCAGCTCGCCCGTCCGGATGTCGTCCTGGCGTTCCCTACCGCTCGTGTTTTGCACACTTTACGCCTGCCTTCCATGGTTCCGCGGCGGTATGAACGCAAAAACGCATCCTTTTCTTGATGCGTATTGCGTGACCGCGTAGACCTCGTCCTTGATTCTCCGACGAAGGTCTGCGAAGTGGCGACTCGTTCCAACGAAGTTCGTCGCGTTGTCGCAATGCACGATCTGCGGACATCCTCGGCGCCCAACGAACCTTTGAAAAGCTAACAAAAAGGAATCAGTTAAAAGGTCGAAAACTACTTCTAAATGAACTGCCTTGGACGCAAAGCAAACAAATAAGGCAATGTAGGACTTACAGGGTGGCCTACCACGAATTTTCAATGTCGTATCGATAGGGCCACAAAAATCAACACCACATATGGAGAATGGGCGGAAAGCACGAATTCTATCTAAGGGTAACCCATCACCCATGATTTGAGTCATTAGACGAGGCTTGCATTTAAAGAAGTGTATGCATGACCGTACTGTCTGACTGCAGACTTCGTGCGCATTTACGATCCATACGCAAAGCAAACAAATAAGGCAATGTAGGACTTACAGGGTGGCCTACCACGAATTTTCAATGTCGTATCGATAGGGCCACAAAAATCAACACCACATATGGAGAATGGGCGGAAAGCACGAATTCTATCTAAGGGTAACCCATCACCCATGATTTGAGTCATTAGACGAGGCTTGCATTTAAAGAAGTGTATGCATGACCGTACTGTCTGACTGCAGACTTCGTGCGCATTTACGATCCATACGCAAAGCAAACAAATAAGGCAATGTAGGACTTACAGGGTGGCCTACCACGAATTTTCAATGTCGTATCGATAGGGCCACAAAAATCAACACCACATATGGAGAATGGGCGGAAAGCACGAATTCTATCTAAGGGTAACCCATCACCCATGATTTGAGTCATTAGACGAGGCTTGCATTTAAAGAAGTGTATGCATGACCGTACTGTCTGACTGCAGACTTCGTGCGCATTTACGATCCATATGCGCTGTCGCAAAAGACTCACAAGTGCTCGTGAACCCACATGAAAATTCGACTCGTGCAAGTATCGGACGTCGCTCTGAACAAATTGAGAGCGTTTCGTCAACAATACTGGAAACTTGGCATCGTACGATACAGGAGCATTAGCTAATCGCTCCCCAAACCGAAACAACGAAAAGGTAAGCCCAGCCTCTGAAGATTCGTGTAGAAATGGATTTAGCTTTTGCAGACTAGGGCTTACACTTAAATTTTTCCGGATCTTTTCTATTTCATCTTGATGGTACGAGTCTTGGACTATTTCGACTATTTTCTTAAAGGCTTCATTATATTTTACAGGTGGGATCAATATCAGAATTCACTACTAATTTCTTCGATTTCCTTATAAAGCGGAACATATAAACGAACACTCGCAGCAGTTTTAGGTGAGAGGAATATCCTTCTATCACTTCCAATAAATCTGAGGTTAACATGATTGCGGTTAATCCGACCGCATTCTTTTTCACTTCCATCTCTAGAAGTTCTGGTGGCGGTCAAACCTGGGGCTCGTCGGCCACTTGTCTTCCGGTTCTTTTAAAAACGATGGTCCTGTAAACCAGATCGATTCTACAGTCTCCTTTACGTCTCCACCTCTGGACAGTATATCTGCCGGGTTCTGTTAAGTTGGTACATGCCGCCACGTGCTATCATCTGACCACTTTTGAATTTCAGCTACTCTATTCGATACAAACGTTGATAACAACGATGGATGGGAACGAATTCAATAAATTTAAATCGATGACATCGGCTCGGTAAGCACGAATCTCGGAATTGAGATGTCTTCTAATTGCGACAAAGCAATTTGTATTTTGTTCCACGCTGTTTCTAAGTGCAGTGGAATTGACTCATCCCAATCTAGCTTATTTAGCCAAATTTCCTGCAATAGGATCTTTCCTTTTATAAGTATAGGGCTTAATAAGCTTAGGGGTCAAACAGCCTCGATGTCACCGAAAGGATGTTCCGCTTGGTCGCCCTTTGACCCATGACTGAAGCATCAATTTTAAATTTAAACACATCTTTTTAAGGAACCTAAGCGATTCTTAATGCTTTAGTCAGTTCTGAGTCCGAAAGCGTTATAGGTGCTCTCGGATACAGTAACTTCAGGCGAGTTTAAAAACCACTTGCTCAATTCAAACCCAGCGTTTTGAAGAACCTGAGTTACTTCAGACTTAGTTGTCTTTAGCTCCTCAATGCAACCAGCACCCGTTAAAATGTCGTCGACGTAAAAGTCGGACCCCATAACTTCGGCAGCTCGAGGGCAGCACTCAACCTCTTCAAACACCTTATGGCCAGGAATGGGGCTGGCGCAGTGCCATATGTAACGGTGTTTTAAGGACTCTGATGGGTCTTTCCTCCACACTGTCAACTGGTATCGCCTATCGGCTTCATTTACCATTACTTTTTTATGTCGGCTATCAGAGCAAATCTGTTTAGCCGGAATCTAAGAAAAATTGAATACAACTCTTCCTGGATGGTAGGACCAACCATCAACAGATCGTTAAGGCACTTATGTGTTGATGTCTTACAAGACGCATCAAACAGGACTCGTAATTTGGTCAATGTGCTTTGAGGCCGTAAGACACACTGATGGGGTATGACGTAGTGTGGAGTAGCAAGAACATCATTGCTTGTAGGAGACATATGACCTAAGGATTCGTATTCTTCCATAAATTCCACATACATTTTCTTTAAATCCGGATCTCGAGATAATCTTCTCTCGAGCGACAAAAAACGGCGTTCGGCTACTTCAAACGAGTTTCCCAAAACGCTTGGATCCGATTTAAATGGAGGCCTGACCTCAAATCGACCTGAAGGCAGTACAACTGTATTTTTCTGATAATGTTCCTCACATAACTCTTGTTCAGGTGACCAAAGCTGGTACTTCTTCCAACGACCAGAATTTTTTCAAATTGCCATCTATCGACTAGAGTAATTCTTCTTGGCAATTCAGGCTAGAGACAGGCTGTTGAGGAGTTGAGGTATTTGCCTTATATTTTCCCGATACTATCCATCCAAGGAGAGTTTTTTGGAGGATGGGATGGTTTGGCCCTTGTATTTTTGGCCAACGGACAGCAGTTCGAACAATGACTCAGCTCCAATTAACATGCCTATCCGCTAAGGTTTATAGAAATATGGGTCTGCTAACGGCAAGTTCTTTGGTAGGTCCCAATCTTTCACGTTCACTGACTGGTCAGGGTGATAACCCGAGATAGTTCTCAAAATCCAAAAGTCGAACGGAAACTTACTACCATTAATTGTTGACTTGACCACAGTATGTATCTTTTTCTTAACCTAGGAATTAGCTTAACCAATTCCAAACAAGTTGATACACCATTCCTCCGTACGGATCTCTAAGCGTTGAGCAAGTTCTTCAGTAATGAAGTTAATTTGTGAGAGTCAGAGTCAAGTAATTCTCAGGCCAATATGTGCTCGCCATTTTAAGTTCTAACGCTTACGTTCGACGTCGCTAACAAAACCCTTTCTAGGGATGACGCATGCAAAGCATGTGACGCAGAAGGGCCATCAAGATGTAGCACTGGAGGAGGATGTTCATTTGGTAGTGGTAACGCCAAGTTATTTTCGGTCACAGTAAATCGGTGCAGAAGTTTGTGGTGCGATCTTGCACAAATTTGACACCTAGTCGATTTATACTTCGCAACCGTGTGACCTTTTCCCAGACAATTGAAACATTATGAGGCTGACTTGACAAACTCAAACCGTTGCATTACAGCATGGCGAGCGAACGGACTACACTGGGCAAGACTATGGTCTTGTGCCTTGCAATAACTGCAAGCTTATTTGTTGGAAACGAAGCAAGCCAACGAACTCCTATTGTGCTGCTTCCCGAACTCAGTTTTCTCCTGTTTTGGCTGGCTAGTCTCTTCAGCGGACAGGTGCTGGTACCTACGATTTAATATTTTTTCGAAATCGGACGTCAGCGGCAATTCCTCATAATACAGTGACTCTTCCCATTTTTCTCTGGTCACTGGATCTACTCTACTCAAAACTAAGTGAATGATCATTGAGTTTGCAATTTTAGTGTCATCTCCTATGGATAATAGTGACCCATTGATCGATGACACTGTGTCGATGAGACCTCTCTCAGAGGGCGCAAAGGGCTGGGAAACTTTCGTAAGGCTGAAAAATTTGCTTATTTGGTTCGCAAAGATGAGACATTCGTCTCATCACGTAAACTCTTTTCAGACTAGCAATAGCTTTGTCATAAATACTTTCGGTGACTTGGAATGCCTTGATAGTTCCTAAGGCTTCACCAGAGAGGCAAGAAATTAAAAGGTTAAATTTATCGATAACAACAATGTTCACATCCTTGTCTACTAATGTCTCAAAGAGACTCATAAAATTTTTAAACTCCGAATAGTTTCCACTGAATTTTGGGAATGCCAAACTGGGAAGTCGAGCTCGAGTTGGGGCTGCAGAAATTGCAGTAGGTGGGGACTCTTCAGCTAAACTGAAGACATTTAATATTGACAACACCCTTGCCTTAGTTGTTATCTGTAATTCTTCTAACTCGGCTCCCAATTCATCTTCCTCATCTAATTGCTCGATCTGGTCTTGCAACACATTTGCTTTAAATATTGTCTCATTTAAAACCTGAAGCCTGCACTTTAGCTCGTTCTTTACTAAAGGAACTGACCCAGCTTCCAAACGTTCCTCTAACCGGCAAATGCTTTTTACTCTGACATTTAATCTTCTTCTTAAGGGGTTATATACAGTTGTGATATATGAAAAAATCGATTTTTTTTATTGCATATTCTTTAAGTATATTTTATTGGGAATACTCTCACAAAAATTCATAACGTTCGGAGCATTAGAACCGAAGTTGTAGCTATTTATAGCGCACTACCTGCACATAAAACTTGAACAAACGTGAAACTTTAAACGCGATTATCTCAGAATCTTGATATTTCGATATTACCTTTGCGGTAGACACGATTACTAAAAAACTACTAATCCGATCAACACCAAATTTTGACCACTTATTTATTATGATATTAGCTAGTCCGTGAAGGAGGGATTTTTTTTGTCTTTATACGAAAATATTATACCTTGAAAAAGTACATTTTTTGTTAGTAACGAATAGCAGAAAGTAGGCTGTGAGCCTGACGTTTCACGCATTTATACTGTGTGTGTGTGGCAGAGCTCGGGCAGAGAAATTTCCTATGCCCCCGAGATAGGGCCGTGCCGACCTCTGGTCTAGACAATACAGTATACTAACTAAATTTTTTTGGAGTTTGGATTTCAGATGAACCGTTTTTGGTTCATCATGTCCACCGCAAGACACCATCGAAAAAAGATGATCCGGGAATTCGGCTATAACATATTTATTATGTAATATTTTTTTATGACAAAATTTAATTAAGTACCCAGAAACATAAACAACGTCGGTAAAACATTTTTCATAAATATTGGATAGTTCGCGAATCGTCGTCGCATGCAGACGTGTATTTATTGTGCTCCGGGGAAAAAAAAAATCAAAAAGTATTCAATAATATCAAAAAAGTGCAGTGACTGGTTTCGTAAATCAACAACAACGCGAAAAGACGCTTTCAGCGATGAAATCGCTAATGTTTATATTGATTAATTAATTAATTAATACAAAACATAACATTTAAAACTCGAACAATATCAACCTCGATTGCAATGAGTCTAAACGACGTTAGCACACAACGTCAACGTGAGCAAGTCGAGAGACGGCTCTCAGTACAAAGAAACAACGCTTACTTCACTTTCAAAGGAACCGAAAGTAATGCAAGCTCATCCCAAACACGGTCAATTACCCCAAACTTGGCCGAATTCTTAAACGTAGAGAGCGTGAGAGCGCGTTCTTGCTCCCCCTCGCTACCATCGATGTCTCTGCAGCCAAAGAGCGCAGTAACTAGCACCGCAACCTCTTTGACAACGTCAACCGCAACAACAACAACAACCGCTACTGTAACGACAGCGCGTTTAACGACGTCATCAGCTACCAGCGCAAACATTGATACTTCAGCCGCTGTGCTGTCCGAAAAAGAGAACAAAAACAAAGAAAATATTAAGCCGGCTGTGCAGACTGGTATGGAAGTTATCGAAAAAAGGAAGCCTAAGCCCCCGCCAATATACGTACGAGAAAAAAGTTCCAACGTTCTTGTCAACAAAATTATAGCTCATTGGCAAGGACAACTTTCACATAATACCACTCGTAAAGGGCAATATCCAGGAAACAAAAGTTCAAACGAAGTCTTAAGATAATTACAGAGTATTATCAAAATACCTCACCGACAAAAAAAAGAACTTTTATACGTATCAGCTAAAAAGCAGCAAGGGCTTGCAAGTCGTACTTAAGGGCATAGAGCCCGAAGTACCGCCTGCAGAGATAACAAACGCGCTACAAGAGAAGGGATTTAGCGCTAAGACAGTGTTCACTACAGGGATAGAAAGCCGCAGCCACTCTTTAAGGTTGAACTCGAACCACAAATTAAGCCCCTCAAGAAATACGAAGTGCACCCTATATACAATCTTCAGTTCCTGCTGCACCGCAGAATAACAGTTGAGGAGCCGCACAAACGCAATGGCCCGGAACAATGTGCGAACTGCCAAGAATATGGCCATACAAGGTCTTACTGTAAAGTGCGCTCAGTTTGTGTAGTTTGTGGTGAGCTTCATGACTCCGCACACTGCCCAGCGAGCAAAGATGACCAAAACTCGAAAAAGTGCGGCAACTGCGGTAGAAATCACACTGCTAACTATAGAGGTTGTCCAGTTTATAAGGAGCTGAATAGTCGCATCCACCAGAGGGGATTTACTGCCCGCACCCAAAATAATCAGTTCATAGCCTCCAGGTCAAACCCTGAAGTCTTCTTCTCGACTTCAGCCAGATCCTCACTAGGACCCATAAACTCTGACAAAAATGTCACATACGCAAGCGTTTAAAATCAGGACTGGCTACCCCAGCCTCAAAAAGCTCACTGCCGCAACCAGCACACCAAGAACCGAACACGGGTCAGCAGCATCAACCGATCATCTGATCACTGTTCTTTTTACTCTATTCCAACACCCAGGAACATGGGATCAATCATCAAATCTGACCTCACATAAAACCAATTGGGTTAGGTACAGGAAGTACATCAGCTCACACATTGAGCTGAGTCCTCACCTCAGCGACGAAGCCAACGTAGACAGTTTTGTTAATTCGCTGGAGTCTGTACTCGTCTCTGCAGCTCGAGTTTCAACACCTCAAACTATAAACACACAACGCATTCAAAAGAAGACAAATCTACAAATCGAACAGCTCGTCCTCGAAAAGCGACGCTTACGTCGAGAATGGTAATGTCACAGATCGCCTCACGTCAACTTGATCAAGCTCTACAGCAAGAAGAAATGTATGTCCACCACCGCTACATAGAGCAATTGTCAACTAACAGTTAGAAACACTCACTATGGAGAGCTCACCCAACTCTGACCTCACCGAAAGAAACAGACAGAGCCAGCACGTTTGCCAAACACCTTAACAATGTCTTCCAACCAAATCCTGCCACCATTGCGTTTACTTTGCCGACTCTATCAGATGAGCCCCAGCCTCAACATGAGCCGATTGAGTTTCGCCTAAACGAAATCGTTAACATCATCAAACGACAATTGAATCCGAAAAAAATCCCCGGGCTGCGACCTCATAACTCCCAAAATGATCATTGAGCTCCCATACTGCGCCGTTTGCACTCTCACCCAGCTATTTAATGCCATCGCAAAATTTGGCCACTTTCCAGTGAGATCAATTATAATAAAAAGTCAATTATAATAATGATAGCAAAGCCGGGAAAAGACCACACTATCCCCACGTATCCCCACGACCTATAAGCCTACTCTCTTGCCTATCTAAACTCTTTAAAAAATGCCTAATGACTCGGATAAACACATACCTGAGAATCCAGGAAGGAATCCCGTCACACCAATTTGGGTTTCGTGAAAAGCATGGAACAATTGAGCAGGTCAACCGGATAACATCCGAAATTCGGAACGCGTTCGAAAAACGAAAATATTTAGAAAAAAATTTAGATGTCTCTCAAGCATTCGATAGAGTCTGGCTGGAAGGTCTAATGTACAAGATCAAGACAATGCTCCCCAACAGCACCCATAAGATTTTGGAGTCTTACCTTCACGACAGAAAATTTGTCGTGAGGTGCAACACCGCTATATCCGATGATTACACTGTTGGAGCTGAAGTTTCTCAAGGCAGCGTGCTAGGGCCAATATTATATGTCCTCTACACAGCAGATATCCCGACAAGCACACGTCTAACAACATCCACGTTTGCCGATGACACAGCTATTCTTAGCCGCTCAAAATGTCCGATTCAAGCAACTGCGCAGCTAGCTCATCATATGGTCGATGTCGAAAAATGGCTGTCAGATTGGCGAATTAAAGAGAACGAACTAAAATGCAAGCATGTTACTTTCACTCTGAACAGGCAAAACTGCCCGCCGATAACATTAAACAACACTCTACTCCCACAAGCAAACGAAGTAACATACCTAGGAGTACATCTCGACAGAAGACTCACATGGCGCCGGCACATTGAAGCCAAAAGAACACACCTAAAGCTAAAAGCCAGCGGCCTTCATTGGCTTATCAACGCTTGGTCACCTCTTAGCCTTGAATATAAAGTCCTGCTGTACAACTCGGTAATAAAACCTATATGGATGTACGGCTCCCAGTTATGGGGGAAAGCCAGCAATAGCAACATTGACATAATTCAAAGAGTTCAGACGAAGATCTTGAGAACAATCACCGGGGCACCGTGGTACGTTCGCAACGAAAACATACACCGCGACTTAAACATTCTACCAGTCAAAGAAGCGATCGCAGAACAGAAGGTAAAGTACTTAATCAAGCTATCGGTGCACCCTAACCACCTGGCGAGAGGTCTAACAAGGTTGAGCAACCAATCACGCCTTCGTCGCAATGACTTACCCACCCAGCGACCGACCTGAGGGACGCGCAACCAGAATGCAGTCTTAGTATACTGTTATTTAAATTTTAATGTTAAGATTCGTCAACTTATTGTTAGTCTCAAAATTAAGAGTAGATTCAATAAATAAAAGCAAAGCTATAAAAAAAAAATAAATATTTTCTATGGTGTCAAAAAAAATCGACAACTGTATATAACCCCTTAATTAGTAAAATATAAAAATTTTTGACTAATATAAATTTTTTATTTTATTCAAAAGCGAAAACAAACGAAAAAAGATATTTAATTTAATATCTGGCGAAAACGGAAAAATAATTAATTAATATGGCGAAAAAGATTAAATAATTTATTAATTAATTGCTAGACAAATAATGTTGATAGTCGAGGCACTGAGTATTAAAAAAAAATAGTTGGTGGCCAATGACACCGAAAAAGGTGTAAACCACACAATTAAAGGGTAGCGCGTCTCTTGGCGTTCCGGTAAAATAAAATGCGCCAAACTAATGCATATATGTACATACATATGTCGTAGAATGGCTAGTTTGCCCATTGTACGTGTGCGTCGTACAGCTTGGGTGTGGCGACACATTGTCGCTAGTAGTTTAAATACGCACAGTAGCTGAGAAAAAGGGACACACTCTGCTGCTGATCATGGTCTGATCGTAGAGCGCGGACTGAATTGAGTGAAACAGAGAGAGCAAAAGAATTTACAAAAATGATGAAATTAGACAAAACTCTGTATTACGCAGTTCAGTTGGGAAGCGTCTCTAGTAACGAACAGAACTTGCTGTGCAATTGTGCTTGAAAATGGAAACTATGGACGGATCTCCGACATCAGAAGTGGGATCTGCTTTGCCTACTGATCGTGCCACTGATCCGTATTTGTCAGCGTTGGAGCTGCAAAACCGCAACCTACTAGAGATCATCAAAAACATGCAGGCACCAAGGGCACCGCCAACCGTTGGGAAAGCGTCATATGTGACTTTGCCAAAATTCAATCCTGATAATTCTGGAGCGGATCCTTCCTCTTGGAGTTCAATAGTTGATCTAATTTTTGCGGATAACGTGCTCGAGGGTAGCAACCTGGTGATCGCCCTAAGCAAGGCACTAGAAGGCTGCGCATCACAGTGGCTTTCCCAAATTTGCTTTGCCGGCATCACTTGGGCACAGTTCAAGGAAATGTTCTGAATGGTCGACCAAAGCCGGAAGAGGGCTTCGCTGAATACGGTAGCCGTATTGTGACGCTACTTAAAATGGAAAGCCAAGGATTTGGAAGAAATAGCGGTATCTGTGACTCTGGCTCACATGGCGCAAATAGACAACAAGTTGATGCACTGGGTTTTTACAAACAACGTGAAAACTTGCAATGAGCTACAACAACAGTTACACGCACACTCTTTCAAAAAGCGCAGTATAAACGACGACTTAACAGGCACGGAGCGCAAGAAGTTCAAGTTTCCGACACCGATGAAATGAAATTACTGTGGAAAGGCTGGCCATAAATACGCCGAATGCCGTGCTCGCTTGGAGAAGGACCAGAGCCAAGGCAAAATCCACAGCGGCAGCAACATGACTGGACCGAAGGATCGGTCAAGTGTTAGGTGCTTTAAGTGCGACGGAATAGGACATTTTGCATCCGCTTGTCCAAAAGGCCGAAAGTATGAGAAGCGGGTGGATATCTGCACAGTAGCTCCACCGACTGGAATAATAAGGGCATCCAGTGAGTCTATTCCATTTTGTTTTGATTCGGTTGCTGAATGCTCCTTAGTGAAGGAAAGCGTCGTGGATAAATTTAAGGGAAAAAGAATAAATAACATTGTAAAACTTAACGGTATAAGTAACGATGCAATTTCTAGTACTTAGCAAGTATTATGTAATGTAAATATTGAACAATACTGCATTGAAATTTTGTTATACGTAATTATGTATAAGTATCTGATATATGATGTGTTGGTTGGTCGTGAAATCCTTAGCCAGGGCTTTGGAGTAACAATAGACGCCGACAAATTCCAAATTTATAAAACAAAAAGGGTAGATGTTTTGACTGTAACTGATTACAAAGATATCTTAAATGCTGATATTAATTTAATAGAATCCGATAAAATGGCCTTAACAAATATCTTAAAGTGTTACTCTGATTGGTTTATCAGCGGCATTCCAAAAACTCGAGTCTCGACAGGGCAGTTAGAAATTAATTTAATAGATCCACTAAAGACAGTGCAACGACGTCCTTACAGGCCTAGCGAGGAAGAAAAAAACCATGTGCGCTGTAAAATTGATGAATTATTGAAAGTAAATGTTATTCGTCCAAGTTGCGGGTTCCATTGCGCGACAAGTTCAGTTTAAGAAATTTTTCGCGCGACAACGAATGAGGAATAGCCGAGTGGTAGAGTGCTTGGCTGGAGTGCAAAGTAAAACGAGTTCAAACCAGGCTCGGGAACCCATTTTTTTTTTAAATTTTAAATCTATTTATATTATTGTTTTATTATTTTATAGTGTTTTCCTAAATTTAAATTCCAATGAAAAGGCATTTTGGTAGGCCGCGTCATGAAACCCGCTCTCAAATGTTTTCATTTTTTCCGTCGTGGAACCCGCTGTAATAATGAAAACATTTGAGAGCGGGTTCCACGACAAACGGCTGGCAGATGAGATAGGGAGAGAGAGAATTCTATTTTTAGACCGTAACATCTTTGGAACGATGAAAGTTGGAAACGTTGTAATCGAACCAATGTAGGAGTAAAGAGATCAGAAATATCTTTTACTATCCTTACTCGTCAACTCTGTTTTTGGTATAGATTCTAGCGCCTCCTTTAACACCAATTTTAAGTATCATAAAATCAAATTCGAGGGTAGCATAGATCAGTGATTGGCACCCCAATACATTGAAATGATTTTACCGCATTAGTGTTAGTAACGAATAGCAGAAAGTAGGCTGTGAGCATGACGTTTCACACATGTATACTGTGTGTGTGTGGCAGAGCTCGGGCAGAGAAATTTCCTATGCCCCCGAGATAGGGCCGTGCCGACCTCTGGCCTAGATGGATAGTGCGTGGTCCTTATTCATGGGGTCCTGGGTTCGACTTCATTAGCGGGCGGTTGTTTCGATTTTGATAATGATTGATATGATTTGATATGATTCTTTTTATATTTACTCTAATTTTTTTATTTTATTTTTTTTTTTTACTTTTAATTTTTACGTTATTATTATTTATTATTTTTTTAATTGCATTCTATTACAAGTGTTGTTAAAATAAGTGACGGGCGTGTCAGATGACAAAATGCCAGAAGGACTCCCTTGAAATTTTATTAGCATTTTATTAGCGGGACATAATGAAGAATAAAACAATTTTACAATTGTAAAATTAAATAAAAATACTACAATTAAAAAAAAAAAAAATAATGATTATAAAACAAAGAAAAAGTTCAAAGTCCTTACGAGGATTTGAACACAGAAAAATTACTCATAGAGTAATCTCTATGACTACTCTATGCATACTATTTATTCTACTATTTGTTGTAACTACCACATCGACGCATTGAAAACAGAAACGAGAAATTGAAATTTGGAAGCCAATAACTTTTTACGCCGTCGTGCGACCAGTCACACATACAAACAAAGGTTCACATTTTTGTTGACGGTTACATGTAAGGAATTCTAAAAATAGAATCGTATGCATGTGCGTTTCCCCCTCACCAACAAGCTCGACGAAAAAAGTTGACCGTTTTGGGCCCTGATGTCCCATCTATGTACTTTATAATCTTTGCTGATAGGTATCCGTTGCCTCTTACCGCAGACCAGATCGCCAGGCTTCGCGGTGCCAAATATTTCTCGAGCTTAGATATGGCTAGTGGTTTCTACCAAATTCCAGTACATGAAAATTCAATTGAACGATCCGCGTTTGTAACGCCCGAAGGGCAGTACGAGTTTTTGACCATGTCTTTTGGCTTGAAAAATGCACCTTCTGTGTTCCAGAGGGCCTAATAACAGCATTAGGAACTCTAGCACACACATATGCTAACGTTTATATTGATGATGTGTTGGTTATAGCCGAAACTAAAGAAGAGGCCTTGGAACTGTTGCGTACTGTACTAGAAACATTAAGTAAGGCCGGATTTTCGTTTAATGTAACTAAGTGCTCCTTTCTTAAAACTCGTATAGAGTATCTGGGGTTCGAAATAAGCAACGGGCCAAACGCACGTAAGATAAAAGCATTAATTGATTTACCGCCTCCACAATCTGTGTCGCAGTTACGACAATTTATTGGTTTGGCTTCATATTTCAGACAGTTCGTTCCAAAATTTTCGGAGACTCTTAAGCCTTTGTATCATTTTACGTCAAAGAAAATTGCAACTTTCGCTTGGCAACCAGACCACGAGCAAATACGAATTAAAATCATATCCGTTTTGACACAGGCACCCGTTTTGGATCATATTCGACCCGCAATACGCTATAGAGTTGCACACTAAAGCCAGTTCAATCGGCTATGGAGCTATATTATTGCACAAAGTTGATAACAAACCCCATGTCGTTGAATATTATAGTAAATGCACGTCTCCTGCCGAGTCCAAATATCATTCTTATGAATTAGAGACGCTAGCAGTAGTTAACGGTGTCCGACATTTCCACCATTACTTGCAGGGACGTAAACTAGTCGTATATACAGACTGAAATTCTTTGAAGGCTAGTCGCAGAAAACTCGACTTAACGCCGAGGGTACATAGGTGGTGGGCATTTTTGCAATCGTTTGACTTCGACTTAGAGTACAGAAAGGGTGAACGAATGGCGCACGTAGATTGTCTATCTCGGAATCCAGTGCCTGAGAAAAATAATGATCAAAATAAAATACCTGGGGAAAATAGTGCTCAGAATAGAATACCTGAGAAGCGAATAAATCTGACTGAGGTAAACGACAACTTCGGAGCAACAGCGTGATAGTGAGATATTAGAAATATCAACTAAATTAAGAAATAATGAACTACCAGATAATTTAGATAAAACTTATGAATTACGTAAAGGTATTTTGCATAGAAAAATACAGCGAAATGGTAAAACTAAATGTCTACCGATAATTCAAAGGTCATTTAGATGGTAAGTTATTAATCATGTCCACGAATCAATAATGCATTTGGGATGGGAAAAGACATTGGATAAGGTTTATAGCTATTATTGGTTTGAAAACATGTCAAAATATGTACGTTGGTTCGTAGAAAACTGTATACTTGTAAATTGTCGAAGCCACCCGTAGGTAAAGTGCAGGCAGAGTTACATTCTATTCCCAAGATAGATAATTATCTATAATTATAATTTAGCAATTTAGATAGGAAAATTGAGTGGTAAAAACAACTAAAAAGAATATGTTATTCTTTTAATAGACGCATTTACAAAATTTGTTTATTTTTACCACACTTTGAAAATAGATACGGAAAGTTTTGTTAAGGCCGTAAGATCGGTTGTTTCTTTATTTGGCTTGCCCACCAGAATTATAGCGGTTCAAGGTCGTTGTTTTGCGAGTTCAGATTTTCGTGAGTTTTGTTCTTCTCAAAAAATTAATTTGCATTTAATTGCCACCGGTGCGAGTAGGGCCAACGGTCAGGTCGAGCGAGTAATGAGCACACTCAAAAGTATGCTGACGGCTGTGGAAACCGGTCAGAGATCGTGGCAGGATGTACGGCGAATAGAGTAACTAAGTTTAGCCCATTAGAATTGTTAATTGGTAAGGAAGCTAGACCTTTTGGCTTACTACCAATAGATGAAGAAGTTGTTGACAAAATAGACAGAGAAAATCTTAGAAAACAAGCCAAACAAAATATGGAAGAAGGCGCACGATATGATAAGCGCAGGTTTGATAGTAATAAGGCAAACATTGTTAAACATAGTTTAGGCGATCACGTTTTGATTAAGAACGAGGAGCGTCATCAAACTAAGCTTGACCCTAAATTTAAAGGGCCGTTTGAGATTGTCAAAATACTAAATGGAGATAGATATCTGTTAAAGTCCTTAACAAGCTAGCGAACTTACAAATATTCCATGAATTCTTAAGAGCTTTGCCAAAAATGCGTCTGACAATCAAAAAAAAGATATATAAAAAAAAAAAAACAAGAAAGGAAAGCTAACTTCGGGCGGAGCCGAAGTTTATATACCCTTGCCGGATATATATCGCAAACATCGGATATAGTTGGCCGATCCTTATGAACACATCATAATAAAACCAATTAACTAAAATAAAAAATCTAAAACAAGTCCCAAGCTTCTATCTTCAAAAATAAGAAAGTTGATATTTCTACCAAATACCATTTCCGACCGTTCAGTTATATGGCAGCTATAGGATATAGTTGGCCGATCCCGGCCGTTCCGACTTATATACTGCGTGCAAAGGAAAGAAGGGTGTGTGCAAAGTTTCAAGACGATAGCTTCAAAACTGAGAGACTAGTTCGCGTAGAAACGGACAGACAGACGGACAGACGGACAGACGGACATGCTCATATCAACTCAGGAGGTGATCCTGATCAAGAATATATATACTTTATAGGGTCGGAGATGTCTCCTTCACTGCGTTGCACACTTTTGGACAAAATTATAATACCCTCTGCAAGGGTATAAAAAGGGGTGGCATACAATAATGTAAAGAATTTAATTTAACTTAATGTTATTTTAATGTGTTAAAGGAACTACACAAATGTTAAAAAGTGTTAAAGGAACTACACTAATGTTATATTGTAAGACGTGTTAAAGGAATTACACAATTGTTAAAATGTGCCAAAGGAAAGGCACAAATGTTTTATATTACAAAAGAGAATAATGAATTAATAAGATTAATTGTTTAATTGAAGAAATGTAATGAATACAGAAGATTTGATATTCATATAAGTGATTTTTATTTTGAGAGCTTTTGTCCAATACATGAAATAATAATATCTGTTTAAAAATAAATAAAAGTTTAAAGTGAAATTTAGTCTTGTAGTATTGAAAACTAAACACACGAGGACGTGTGAGTTGTCAGGAAGGCCGTGTCGTATAATGGCTAGTTTGCACGTGTGCGTCGTACAGCTTTGGTGTGGTGACACATTATCGCTAGTAGTTTAAATACGCACAGTAGCTGAGAAAAATGTGATGTGGATATGTATTTATGTATGTTGTTTATCAATTTTAGCCACAGGCAGTTTGTTAATTGTTTAACTAAACTATTCAAATTGTTAGCTCTACTTATTTCAAGAACTCCAAGAATTCAAAGGAGGGTGCCATATTCTTGCACAAGACGTCTTGTCTTTGTCTTTTCTCAACTTTCAATCTTTTGCACAAATACCTGCGGTACTGCCTTGGGATCCTTTAATCCCGCTGCCACTTTCCTAGGGCAGTCAATGCAGGTGCACGGCATGGAAGTAGATGGTTTTCCTGGTGGCAATGATCCTGCGGTGATGATCCTGGATTGCGGTTTGAGGCGGTTTCAGGACGCGGTGAATTTTGTTTTTTATTTCTCATTTCACGGACGCGTCGCGAGCAGCTATTGGAATTTTTGTTCTTTTTTTTTGCGTGTAATAACACAGTGTCACTGTCACTATATGTTTATGTTTATTTTTTAAATATTTCGCACTATAGTCCACCCGGGGGCGCCAAAATGTTTAATTTAATTTATCTAACACTCTAAACAATAACAAAAAGTGGTGGCTACCAAGTATTTAAAAAAAAAGACGAAAAAACGAGAACGAAAAAAATGATCTTGCCTCTTCAACGTTATAATTTCGATAAAATTTTTCTCTAATATTAAGCCTTACTTATCTATTGCGGCGAAGCGGGGCGAATTCGCACAAGAGCGAATATGAGCTTTCGCTCCCGCTCCGCCCTAAGATATCTTAGAGTAAATGAAGAGACTAACAACTTCAAAATAAAATTCAACTATAAACTATACTTCAAATTTTCGACAACTTCAATCTAATAACAAATCAATTAACAAATCTTAAGCCTAACTCATCTATTGCGGCGAAGCGGGGCGAATTCGCACAAGAGCGAATATGAGCTTTCGTTCCCGCTCCGCCCTAAGCTATCTTAAAGTAAATTTAGAGACTAACAACTTGAAAATACAATTCAAATCAAAACAACTTCAAATAATTTCAAATCTAATTATATACGACGAATCCGTTAACACCAACCTCTTTACATCCTTTTTATATATATTCGCTGTACCTCTGACGGCTTTGTAACCTCTCAGATTGAGATACGGCTTCAGGTTTTCAAGTCTGGGTGTTTAAACATGGCTTAATGCAGGCGCTAGAGCTGGGATAACTCATAAAACGTTACCGAAAATGCATTCCTTTAGATGGACGATTAAGCCCTCGCGCATAATGTTGCCAATTACTAGGAGCTGTGGTTCTGAGTTCCGTAATAAACATATTAATGCCAAATTAGCACCTGTAGTAATTAAAGTTAAAATAAAAAGAAGCAAGGCCAGTCGATATATGTATAGACACGTGTTCCGTTGTCTTAGATAGACCATTAGGGCGGGTAAATTTTTTTCGCAAAAATCGTCCCCCGTAATCGGGGGACAACCAAGCTCTAGAAGTCAAGAGTTTAAGAGGAGCAGCAGTAGTCATAAACTTTTTTAAAGCGCATTAATCGTTTGTTGGGATCATATTCATCGAGACTACATTATTTTAATTTGAATTAATCCACTTTCATCAAGTACTTTTTAAGGGATTGATTCAAAATTGAATTGATTGATTTTATGAAATGCCCTTATAAAATAAAACATTCAAATAATTAAACTAAATAACTTTCTCTATGTCAGCTTGCTCAACAATTTTTGTTTAAGTTTTACAGCCAGAAATAGATTGATATAGCTCTTTTATTTTATATAGCTCCATTTTTTATACAAATAAGCAAAATCAATGAGAAAATTATAAAGAAAAGTATAAAAAACAAAGTATAATATAATTTTATAATTCGTATACGTCATGTTGTCTTATATGGTTGGTCGCTTTAGGCATGGACAAGCTCATTTCTATGATGGCATAGATATTTAGATTGGTATATTGTTACAATATGCCACGATTCAGATCGATATGTATGCCATATCCGGCCCATTGTGTACTGTAGAAAAATAAGAAATCCAAAAGTTTTCTTCAACTGGAAGTTTTTGTTTTCACTATAAGCTTATTATCTTTAATTTATTATTATTGCATTTCGCTTTTATACCCTTGCAGAGGGTACAATAATTTTGTCCAAAAGTGTGAAACGCAGTGAAGGAGACATCTCCGACCCTATAAAGTATATATATTCTTGATCAGGATCACCTCCTGAGTTGATATAAGCATGTGCGTCTGTCTGTCCGTCTGTTTGTCTTTCCGTTTCTACGCGAACGAGTCTCTCAGTTTTAAAGATATCGTCTTGAAACTTTGCATACACCCTTCTTTCCTTTGCACGCAGTATATAAGTCGGAACGGCCCGGTTTTAACTGCAAGGATATATAACCTTCGGCTCCGCCCGAAGTTAGCGTTTCTTTCTTGTTATTTATTTGAATTATTTTATAAAATTATTCTAACATTTTCAGTAACTCTTAGTAACAATATATTCTTTAATCGTATTTTGTTTAAGGATATGGAATAGCAACACCAAAAGGCTCACCATGGCGGGATAAAATTTCGTTGGCTATACTGGAACTCCAAGAAAAAGGAGAAATTCAAATGTTATATGATAAATGGTGGAAAAACTCTGATGAAACTTGTAACCGCAAAAGTAACAGCAAACAATCTAAGGCAAATTCTCTAGGTCTAGAGAGCATAGGTACGGATTTTCAAAATATGTGTGTATGACATACATATGTACATTGTATGTATGTAAAATAAGCAGAGAAATTTTTTGTTTATTGAATACATATGTTTGGTCCTAGGTCTTGCCAATCAATTTATTTAGTTAATTCAATCAATTATTTTGTGTACTATTTATTGCCTATTTTTACTATTTTCTTGGTATCATACCCTTGCAGGCGGTATTATAATTTTGGTCAATAGTGTGCAACGTAATAAATAAGTTATCTTCCTTCTTATAAAGTATATATATTCTTAATCAGGATCACCTCCTGTGTCGGTATAAGAATTTCATTCTGTTGTTTGTTTATCTTTTTGTGTCTACGCACACAAGTCCCCAATTTTAATGCTATTGCCTTCAAACATTCCAGACACTCTTCTTTCTTTTTAAGCAGCATATAAGTAGGAACTGCCAGGATCAACCGACTTATCCTATTGATGCTATAAAACTGACTGATCAAAAATGTCACCAGTTTGAAGAAATTTAAAAAAAAAAATTTTTTTTTACCAATTCTCATTATTGTGGAGGGATGTAACAAACGTCCCTGAAGCAGAAAACCAACACAATGCTTTAAATAATTCTTTTATTGCTTAGATCCGCTTAAGATCACTTCTGGTTTTCGACTGACTCCGCTCTCAACTCGCGATCCGCATCAACCCTCATAACTCGCTGAAAGAGAAATGAGAGCGATGACAGCACAAGAAAGAGAGAGCCAGAACCGAAAACAAGCAGCAACACCGAATTACACTAAAAGAAGTTTACAGTTATGCTATACAATTCCAGTTAATATATATATACAAAAGGTAACAATCCTGCTACAATTGGAATATTGTAAAACTATTTATCAGATATATTCCTACATATATATGCGATCTTCACTGCAAGGGTGTATCAACTTCAGCGTCTCCCAAAGTTACTGCCTTGTTTTTTTTTATGGTTTTTTGTAACATGGATTTTTTTTTTTGTGTACATGGATCGTTAATCTTAGAAATTAATTTATAAGCTCATGCAGATTAAGCTGCAGCCACGGACAAATCATCAATTCCCAATCTTTATAATCAATCCTCTTTATAATTACTATTTTACTCCTATACTATGTTATTGTCATCACTTAAATAAATTTAATATGCTTGCGCACACATAAAATTGGCGACGAGGATTCCTTTAATAAGCCCGATTTTTTAGGTATTTATGTTTATTTTATCAATTGCGATGTTGTATATCATCGATGTTGACGTAGCCAGTCGAGTGAAATCTCAAAGACTTCGCTGGCTGGGCCACGTTGCCCGTATGGATGAAGACGCTCCGGCCCGTAAGGTGTTTGATGCGGTGATTGTTGGGACACGAAGGAGAGGACGACCCCGAACGCGATGGCAAGACCAGGTGATGGAAACCCTGTCCACACTTGGTGTTACCAACTGGCAAAGGCGCGCCCAGGACAGAGTCGCGTGGAGGCACATTGCGCTTCAGGCCGAGACCCGATAAAAGGGTTGTCATGGCCATATAATAATAATGTTGTATATCAGCGATATATTTTATATCAATCAATTTATAAACAATCAGTGGCAAGCGATCCAGATTAGAGGAGACGGCACGAATAATAATGCGAGCGCCGCTCAACGCGTTACAACGATAAGCGGAACGATCCCTGGAAAATGAAACGAGTACCAGAAACGTTTCGAGCTGTACCTTTTAGTGAAAAGCGTCGGTGACGAAAACCGCAAGAAAGCAGCGTTTCTTACACTAGTAGGCGCTCCAGTGTATGAGCACAGTACGTCCAAAGGTAGGGTTCGTTCCACCTGCCATTCCTGTGGCCGGACATACGTCAAGTATGCCGCAGAAACACTCAAGCTAGGGCATCATCTCCCACTGTCAGAACCATGCATCGCAACAGAGCATCGCGCGGAGGAGTTCATCAAATAATTCCGGTCCTAAGCAATCCGTGGCTGTGGTCATTAACGGTCGTTCATGCTAGTTTAAAGTTGATTCCGGCTCTCCCGTCACTATCATAAAAGAAACTTCCCCGTATCCAGATCTCGTCAAGTGCCGTCTTAAACTTAGCGACTATTAGCGTAACCCTTTTCCGTCAATAACACAGTAACTTGCCACTCCACTATGGTCCAGACAACCCTTTTTGTTGGGCAAAATTTAATTTTTAAAAGATAATATAACGAAGTGATAATAATCGCATTGTATTAGGAAAAAGCTGACCAAAAATGTTGCATACCATTAATTAAAAAAGTTTGGTCTGTTAATAACCCAAATATAATAAGCAAAATAGAAATTTTTTATTTCAGACTCCTGCAATAAAGGCGGAATACCTTTCCAGAACCTCTATTCGGAACCCATAATTTATTTAATAAATTTAAAATTTATTAAATTTATTTAATAAAGCTTTACTAAAGTTAGCTTTCCTTCCTTGTTTTTACTTCGAGGGCTGACAATAAAGTAAGGTCTCCAATTTTTTTTTCATAGAAAATGACATTTATTTACAAAAAGCGATACACCGTTGGAAAGGCCAAGGTCTTGGCTACTTTTCTACATAATCGCCATTTTTTTCCAACACCTTGTCTATGCCGGCAGAATTCCACTCTCCGTCCGCCTCGCGCAGCCAGGTGTTGACCTCTTTCTGAACCTCCGCGTCACTTTCAAACTTCTTCCCTCCGAGATGTTTTTTCAGGGCGGGGAACATGTGGTAGTCACTTGGGGCCACGTTGGGACTATAGGGAGGGTGATCGACGCATACGAGACCGACGGTCGGCCACTTCTCTCCTCGTCGTGAACATTATTGAACTATTGAGCGCCCGGAATTGAACTCGCGGCTCCACTTACCCACGTTTTTTATGTCCATACACTTTTCTCACGGGAAGCCTCACCCAGTGCAAAGTGGTATTGGGGGAACCAAGGAACACGGCGGTGTTTTTTGACTAGCGCGTGATCCGGTGAAGTTGCAGCGTTGGAGACCTTACTTTATTGTCAGCCCTCGTAATTGGAAAAAAGCGGGCCGGTGCACAGTGGTTAATTCCATACCCCAACAATAAAAAAAAAAATCGAAATTGGTCACTTTTTGTCTTAAAAATATTTCTTATCAGAGCAGTAAAACGAACAGTATTTTTATTTTTGTTCTCTCTCTTTCCCTCGCTGTACGATTAGCAAGAGAAGAGAGAGAAAGAAAAAACGAGATTGTTGCAGTGACCACAACTTGAAAATTAGCTATTAGAGTAATTTTTGTCATTACGTGTTGTGTTATTGTTTTAAATTTAGTGTTTCATCAGTAACCTGTCGAGTGACGAATATTTCAACGCATTTCCGCGAAAGTATCGTAAGTCGCTTTTTTCGAAATTGAGATTTTAATGCAAAATTGTTAGGCACCTAATGTCTCACTATCCTGTGAAATATTATAACTGAAAACCCTATAATTCCGATATAGCTTCTCCTGTAAAATTGGATTTTTTAACATACGATATATTCGCGGAAATGCGTCGATTTGTGTATACATAGAATTAGGATAAAGAAAATTTGTGATACTAGTCTTTCCCATTTATAAATCTTTTTTATAAATACTAGTAAGTGTTTTCTTAGACTATGTATTAAATTTGAGCTGCAACTTTTGGCTACTTTCCGACCCTTTTTTTGTTCTAGAAAATTTCGCGTTTCGTTTCTCAAAACCGGTTATATATCGCAATACTCAGATATATCTCCGATCCTTATGACAAAATCATAATATAACCAATTTATTACAATACAAAATCTAAAAAAGTCCCAAATTTCCATCTCCAGGAAAACCAAAGTTGTTATTTTTACCAAATACCATTTCCCATCGTTCAGTTATATGCCAGCTATAGGATAAAGTATATCGTATTATTCTGCTAAAAATAGATTTTATACAAAATCGGTCGAGACAGAATCGGCTTGCGACCAACTAAGCGCTTTGTACAAACTTAAACCTAAATAAATAAACATTACACTAAACATTATATTAACATTATTTAAACATTAACGTTAAACCGCTGTGCTGCTGCCTGACCCGACAATAGCATTTCCGATCAATATGGCCGTTATATGATAGTTGTCCGATCGGGCTGATTTTAACATATTATTTTTGGATAAATATAAAAAATGTTGTGCCAAGTTTCAAGTCCCTACCTCAACTAGAAGTATTTTTGGCCGCCCTCCCCATATAAGCCGGACCACTGTGCGGTGCTGCATCCAATTTCTACTGTTTAAAGGTTATATTAGTTCAATAAAAAAAAATAAATCCAAAAATCTTGTTTCACTCGTGATTTATTAACTTATGCAAGCCGGGCCAAACCTCTTACGATGAAGCTAACCCCTCGGACATAATGAGGATTACATAATGAGTACATAGTGAGTAAATCAGAAGAAGAACTTGCGGAAAACGAAGCTCTAGCCCGTATAGACCAAGTAAGATTACGTCTTTTCATCAAATTTTTTCCTTAACATCAAATAAGTTGCCGCTCTCGCCATTATCTGATAAAGTTAGAGCCATACATGAGGCGCCACCACCACACAGTGACCGATTTGTCTATTCTAGCGTCAGGTTAAGCAAATTTTCAACTGTTAAAATTCATTAAAATTTTGTTTCCTACAGATAGTCAACTAATTGAACATCTTTAAAAAAATACCGAAACTTATAAACTTGATCAACTAGATAGTTGTAAGCTCTCAAACCTAACACATGGTACTATACAATTATCAGGTGTTGAATTTAGCTTGATCGACGTCTTTTTATATTTGCAACACTTTTTTTGATTTTGTCTGTTTGAAATCAATTTTAGCATTTTCTCAAAGTTCAAGGTTGTAGCAAAGATTATAAAGTACATAGATGGGACATCTCATACAAAGAAAAATTTTCTATGACGGGTTGCAGCAGTAGAACCCGCTGGAACGAGCGGGTTCCATTGCGCGACAAGTTAAGTTTGAATGAGGAATAGCCGAGTGGTAGAGTGCTTGGCTGGTTTGCAAAGTAAAATGAGTTCAAACCAGGCTCGGGACATCCATATTTTTTAATTTTAAATCTATTTATATTATATTTTAATGTGTTTTCCTAAATTTATAATCCAATAAAAAAAATACAAAATTGTAAAATCACCTTAAAATCGTCTCAGTTCGTAGTGGAACCCGCTGTAAAAATGTCTATGTGCGGGTTCTACGGCATTTTGGTAGGCCGCGTCATGAAACCCGCTCTCAAATGTTTTCATTTTTTCCGTCGTGGAACCCGCTGTAATAATGAAAACATTTGAGAGCGGGTTCCACGACAAACGGCTGGCAGATGAGATAGGGAGAGAGAGAATTCTATTTTTAGACCGTAACATCTTTGGAACGATGAAAGTTGGAAACGTTATAATCGAACCAATGTAGGAGTAAAGAGATCAGAAATATCTTTTACTATCCTTACTCGTCAACTCTGTTTTTGGTATAGATTCTAGCGCCTCCTTTAACACCAATTTTAAGTATAATAAAATCAACTTTAAGGGTAGCCTAGATGGATAATGCGCGGTCCTTATTCATGGGGTGCTTGGTTCGATTTCATTAGCGAGCGGTTGTTTCAATTTTGATAAAATATTAGTTTATTATTAATTGCATTCTATTGCAATTGTTGGAAAAATAAGTGACGGACGTGTAGGATGACAAAATGCCGGAAGGCCTCCCTTGATATTTTATTAGCATTTTATTAGCGGGACATAATGAAGAATAAAGCAATTTTACAATTGTAAAATTAAAGAAAATTATTACAATTAAAGAAAAAAAAATAATAATAATTATTAAAGAAAGAAAAAGTTCAAAGTCCTTACGAGGATTTGAACACAGAAAAATTACAAATAGAGTAACTACTCTATGCATTACGCTACCATGCTGTCTCGATCTGCGGCGATCAAAAATACTATTTGTTCTACAAACTACCACATCGGCGCATCAAAAACAGAAACGAGAAATTAAAATTGAAATTTGGAAGCCAAAACATTTTTACTCCGTCGTGCGAGCAGTCACACATAGGTTCACATTTTTGTTGACGGGTACATGTAAAGAGTTCTAAAAATAGAGTAGATGTTGCATGGGGAAGCAGACGCCACAAAGAAGAGTTTTGGAGTGTTTGATCACATTTTTAGCGATATACATAGTTGATAAATCCAAATGTTCCGAGACGGACTTGACATCTATTGAATGTACTATTAAACATTTTTGCAAAACTCTTTCTAAAAGATGAAAAAAATCGAATAGATGTAAGGAGCGTTACGAGAGGAAGAACTCGCGTTGGTTAACCGAACATTGGGTTCTTTTGGATGAGCATGGTATGGATATTATAGATATTATAATATACTACATTCACGGGGGCGGTTATTATAGAAAATGTACCACTTCCGATCGGAATGATATCAAAAGAAGACTTAGAAGCCCGAAACGCAGATTTTCAACCTTTGACAAGACCACAAGAAATTTTTTCTTAAGCCATACGCGTAACCACTCTTGCTAAAACACAATGGAGGATCTTTTTCATTTATTGTTAGTATCGTCAGATCCACTAATTACAAGCTTTTCCAAAAGTTCGGCCAATAACGCCAGCAAGACTGTTTCCTTTGAGATTGAAGGCCAAAATCTTCTTCTGGACTACAATGCTCAAGAAGAAAATTCAGATTCTGACTCAGAAAAAAATTTAGATTCAGACTAGGACAATTAAAACTAGTCTTTTTTTGTAAAACTGCATCTTTAAAAAAAATATAAAAAAATTGATTAAAAAACAATAAACAATTTTACTTAATTAAAATTACAAAAATTTATTTCTTATTAGGTTACTATTCCATGAAAATTTCCAACCTTAAAAAATTATCATTATTTTTAATAATATTCCACATCTGACGCTTAAATACCCAAATCGGCCACTGTGCACCACTTTAAAAGAGAAACAAGCGTTTCTGTGACTGACCAATTTGTTACACACATTCTAGCCCGAGAAGGTCACCATTGCGAAGCGATTAAATAGACTTCTAGACAAGTACGTACCGTAAAAACTGAGTTCAGTGCCCCAACAAGCATTCCCAGGTCTAAAGAAATTGATCGCGTCGGATGCGCTCGTAATACATTACTGTCCAGACCGCCCATTGATCTTAACGTGCAATAGGTCACCATACGGCTAGGAACAGTACTTAGGAACCGGCTAGGAACCGATCGCGTTTTATTCAGGCACGCTGTCAAAGACAGAGAGGAATACGTGCATCTCGACGCTGTCGATCGTCTGTCGAGAAGCTGTAGCATTATTCAGTAAAAAAATTCAAAAGTTTTTATACGGAAAGAAGCTTAAGCTTATTAAAAACCATCGCCTACTGCTGAGACTCTTTTCAATTTAGCACCAAAATATTGTTTTGGAGTAATCGCAGAGTGTTTCTTAATTAAGTCCACACTCAAAAGTATTTACGCTATTTTTGGGTCCGAAACTATGGAATAGGCCCCAAATGGATTGAGGGCAACGTCTCGAAGCAAACGGGACCGATTTCCTATTATGTGTTTCTAAAAGGCGACCGAACAGTCAGTCCTTCGCAGCAGCCAACTCTAGAAGAGATATCATCACCGACTTCCTGTTTCGGTCCTACCCAAGCTGAAGCAGTCGCTGAAGCAATTCCTCGATAAGCTAAGTGCACCTAAGTGTAGCGTCCAAGAAAAAGAAACTTTTGCGTCACTTCAAAGTATGCAAGGAAGCAAGGAATCCATTAGCACTTATCAAATAAACTTTTTAATAAACTTGTAATGTCAACATCTTAGAGATGGAAGACTCCGTTGTTTGTACGATATTTAATAGTTCAAATATCGTTACATTATTTCATAACATGATTTTTTGTATTTAAAATTTTAAAACTTTATACATAAAATATAATATAGATCAGTGGTCGGCACGACCCTATCCTGCGGGCATAGGAAATTTCTCTGCCCGTGCTCTGCCACACACACAGTATTATGATACAATTATATAATAATATAATTATCTGCTTTAATTGTATCAGAAAGCAGAAAGTAGGCTGTGAGCATGACGTTTTACACATTTATACTGTGCATGATACAATTATATAGTTATTATATATAATTATATAGTTATTGTTTTGCAACAAATAACAAATGTTTTGCTCGTTTCTGTGTGATGTATTTATATTTCATTAAAGTTCCAAAATGCATGGAGCTCTATTCGTAAAAAAACTTGCTTCATCTGTAATATATAATACAACATGAACGGATTATTTCAGAACCGCCTGTAACAACCTCATTGGTGCCTCCAACTTTTACACAGTGGAAAAAAACATATCCGTGGCTTGAACTCAACAAAAACTCTTTCGCAATTTGCAAAGTCTGTACTGAAGCGTGTAAATGGCAATTGATCGCTAATTTCGACTCAAATCGACTGAAATCAAAACAAGCCTGGGTCACTGATGGATTTTCAAATTGGAAGCATGGGTCATATCGGATGAAGAAACATTCGTCAAGTGTTCTACACATCAATTGCACCGAAGCACTGGCAAGCCTGGGAAAAGTGAACGTTGCACAATCGTTATCGTCGGCTCACTTGAAACAGATGATGGAGAATAGAACGGCGTTACTAAAAATTTTCAGCACTCTAAAAACATTGGCAAAACAGGGTTTGCCTTTAAGAGGAGACAAGAATGACGAAAATTTCAATTTCATGGCGTTCTTGAAGGCTCGCTCGGAAGACGTTCCTGAACTGAATTCTTGGTTGCAGAGAGATGGATACAGATGGCTCCATCATGAAAGTCAAAATGAAATTCTCGATTTGATGGCGACTTAATTTTGTCAAAAATCATGGACGATATAAGAAGAGCGGAGCATTTTTCGATTCTACTAGATGAAACCCCAGATGCCTCACGAATAGAGCAAGTCTCCGTGTGCCTTAGAACCATTTCCGATGATTTACTTGCAAATGAGAATTTTATTGGATTCTTTTCAACGCCAAACACTCAAGCAGAAACTTTATTCGATCTTGTTGACAACATTTTCGTCGTGAACTCGTTGCTTCTTTCAAAACTAAGAGGCCACTGCTACGACGGGGCGTCCAATGTTTCTGGAAAAATTTCTGGATTGCCAGCCAGAAAATTCATTGGGTCAATCAAGGATTTGATAAACTTTATCCGAGATTCACCAAAACGCGTTGCACAATTCAAGGAGTTGCAGACTGAAGCGATGGAAAAGAACAACGAAAATTTTCCTTTTATCGCAGCCTTCAACCCGACAAGGTAAAAACTACGATCGAAAATTTGGTCACAATTGTATCAAATTTTGAAAACCTTCTCATTAATATTTTCCAGATGGGCGATGAGAATACGGCCTCTCAAGATAATCAAGGCGAATTATCCTGAAGTGCTGAAATTCCTCGATGATCGATCGGTGGACAACAAAGTCGATAGTATGATCTCCGCCAAAGCTTGGGGTTTTACGATTACGTAGAGTCTTTTGAGTGCGTATTTAATTTGACAATGATGATTGAAATTTTCGATCGCATTGAAGTATTGAACATAGAACTGCAGAAGTCGAGCCTTTGTGTTATTGAATCGCATGAAAAAGTAAAAGCAGTTGCTGACGTGTTGAATGCGTCTCGCGAATCCAAATTTGAAGAAATTTGGGAAAAAAGTGTTAAAGCTGTTATTGATTTTGAACTCAGAGAACCTATAATTCCTACTCAGCGTAAAATTCCCAAACGTTTTGATCACGGTATTACGGATCTTACTGTGAAGTTTTTGACCAGTTGATTGGATCGTTGAAAAGTCGATTCGATACAGAGTCAGCAAAATTTTTCGAGTTTCTGGAGCGATTCACTATTGGTCAGACCGATGATGTTGACAGGATAGTCGATTTCTATAAAGACGATTTTGACAGAGCGAGGTTGTTGAGCGACCGTGACATGTTTTTGCAACTTTTGCGCAGGCAAAATGAGCAAGCAAACAATTTGGGGAAGGTTGTAAATTTCTTGAAAAAATACGAATGGGCTAGAGGGCTCATTCCGGATTTTGTTCGTTTTGTTCGTCTGTTAATAACAATTCCAGGGTCATCCTGTTCAAATGAGAGAAGTTTTTCGGTCCTTCGTCGACTGAAAACATATTTAAGGTCAACAATGTCCCAAAATCGGCTGAACAACGTCGCTCTTCTACATATTTATTCAAATATGACCGACGAGCTCGATCTGGATAAACTTGTAAATGAGTTCATATTGCGTAATTCAAAGCGTACTACTGTTTTTGCTTTGCAATAATGAGTTTGTTTTGGAAAAATGACACGATTTTGTTTACGTATATGTAGAAAGATCTCAACAAAAATACATGTAATAAATTGATTTATTAATATAAACAACTATAAAAATTATCATATGAAAATTTGTCTTTTTTTTTCCTCCACTCGGAGAAAAGACTACCCACTCGGGCCGAACGTGTCCTGCCGGGCCTGCCCTCAGACACATTACACTTATGCCAATGGTTTTTGTTTTTGGCCAAAATATCTCTCACATGTAAAGATGAGAGAGCAGGGGCATTTTCGTGATGCAAAAGCCATGAATTCTTTTTCCACGATTCTGCGATGCTCATGCGACGATTCTTTTGGTCAAAATTTCGGAAGAAACTTCGCTGACACACGATTCATGCCCAAAACGTTTGAAAAAATTGCATGGAACGAGCCAAGCGATATACCGACATCTTCAGAAACTTCTCTGATAGTGATTCGACGATTTTCCAAACAATTTTCTTCACAGCTTGAACGTTTTCATCAGTTGTTGACGTGATTTGGCGCCCAGAGCGAGGCTCGTCATTGGCATCTCTCCGGAAATTTTGGAAGAGCTTGTACCACTTGTAAACATATTTTTTACTCAGAACAGTTTCACTGGATGCCACTGTCAATATTTCAAGTGTTTCGGAGCACTTAATTTTATTTGTAACGTCCTGGTTCTGATCGGGAGCACGCACTGTCTGTTGCCGGCCTAGCTCAGGGCCAGAGGGAGGGTTCTTGTGCTTCCCCAAATCAGGGTTACCAAATAAAAGAAATCGACAGTGCTTAAGGGAAGGGAATGGCCAAAGTGGTGGGGGGAGAGAGAGAGAATGAGGATCTTAGCTTGGAGAACTCAGGTGTTATAGATCTCCTCTTTACCCGCCCTACCTTGTTGCACCATTATCATTGGGCAACCCATTTTACGTTAGCTTGTCTCTGGAAACCCCACGGAAATATTTAGACGCGATTCATTATAATTTCATTACTTCATTATATTCATTAGATATTTCAGTGTTTGGTACATTATTCCTACTATAACAGATTCTAATCCTAATCCAATATCATTATTCAAAGGGATTAACCTAACCTTAACATAAAATGATTTAGTTTGATTTAAATTTTATGATTTACTTAATTTATATTGATTGGAATTTAGAAAATTAAGGAAATTACTCTATGTTGCTCTACTTCATGATTTTACTTCATCCAAAATATTCATATACATATTTAGATCTCGTTTATATGTTATTCTGACACATATTTGTAGGTTGTTGCGGCTATGCCGTACTTACAGGTCGTCCCTCGAGGTCAGCAGGCCTGTCGACTTCCGATGCAGCTATGTATTTATATGTATTTTCTAAAGTTTACTTCATAATAGTGTAGATATTTATATATATATATAGATATTAAAGGATGTAGTAGGTAATTAATTTAACAAAAGCAAAAACTTTCAAAACTTATTAATTCTAGAAAATAACAATTATTAACAATTATGATTCAAAATTCTTTAAAGTTTTACATTCCCTACAGTGGCAGATCAGCTATGCATCTAAAACTGTGGGGGGTTATATGGTATTTGTTTTCCTGTTAATTCTCTTGGGGAAATAACTGATGCAGCATGGTAGAAAACAGAACACAAATCCGCGAGAGCTACTTTTATAGTAGGCGAGAGGAGAGGGGGGAGTTGATTCCACGCCTCATGGAAACCTCGTGGTCCTTATGTAATGTTAGGGAACAGCGGGGGGGGTTTCATGGCGATCCGTTACTGTTCCTCCAAAACGCTCCTCAATAGCTCTAAATCCTCATCTCGGATTCCTGCGTTTCTGGCTTATATATATTTTATATATGTGCTCGGCTGAAATACCAGGCCACCATGGCTCTGCGAAATTTATGGCCATTAGAACTTCCCCAAGAATTGCAGTTTCTTTTTCTCACCTGATATTGGCCGACCCACAGGGAAAATTAAACAGCAACTCTCAATTGCACTTGAAACTCGCACTTGTTTGGTTGCAACTAGTTTCATAAATTCACTTTAATTCAAATATAAAGATTGCGGAACACGTGTAATTAGATATTTCCACGTGTTTTATTCTTAAAAAGGTGAAATCTTAGGTCAATCCGCTTGAGTCAAAGAACTATTTGAAAGTGAAACTGGGCTTATCTTTGCAACGAAAACGAACCTACTTGCACATGCCAGGGAGCTTTAACGGTTCTAAAAAAAAGGCATAGGAAAGAAGGGGACGACAAGTGTGCACTTTTGGAGACTACTGCAATCTGCACAATGGGACACATCTGAAATTGTTTGTCTTAAAATTTGCTCGTGAAAATCACCCTCACACCCACAGGTTGGAATGAAAAATTTATTTTTCGGCTCAAAGCTGAAAAAAGGGTGATCTTTACCAGATGTCTTTAGCATGAAAGGTCCCTAATTCTTTTCCTGATAAGTCTTCTAGTAAATACAGCGATTGTCCGCACTTTTTCTTTACTCGGACTTTTACTCCAACAGGCGCTAGCTTAGCGTTGAAATTCCCTGCGGCATTGCTTAGCTTAAAGTTTCTCTTCGTTACTATCTGGCCAATATTAAATGTCCGGTGATGGCTTCGCAAATCATACGTACGTTTGTTGGTCTGATAGGCTTTCTGCATATGTTTTTGAATGTCCCCTCGAATATTGGAAAAGTTGTCTAATCGATTAAGGGTAGTGGATCCCTCATTAATTAATCCCAATTTTTCTAAAAGTTGGTAATCGTTACCATGAGTAATCATGTTTTGTCCAAAAACGGCTAAATATGGGGGCATTCCAATCGACTGATGTAGATTATTTCGCAAGGCGCTATTAATGTTACTCAATTACTTGTCCCATTCCCTCTGATCTGACCGAATGTAAGATCTTAACGCCGCGTTAATAGATCTATTAACTCGATCTGCAGCGTTGGACTGAGGAGCATATGCTGCTGTGCACCGGTGTTGGACTCCGTACCGATTCAAAAACGCAGAGAAGTCATTTCCCTTAAACTGTCTACCGTTGTCAGTAACTACTACCTGTGGAACTCCAAAGCAATCGAAAATATCCTCGTTAAGGATTTTAACTACAATCTCCCATGTAAATTTCTTTACAGCCTTCAAGAAGGTGAATTTTGAGAAGTGATCCAAAATTATGAATATTCCTATATTTCCTCGTTTGTTTCTAGGGAAAGGACCGATGAAATCGAGATATAGTCTCTGAAAAGGTCTCTCGCTTTTAGTTTGCTGTCCCATTGGAATTTTCATTTTCTGTGTGGGATGCTTGCAAGTTTGACATACCTCACATTGGCGGATGTAATCGCGGACATTGATAACCATTCCTGGCCATGAGAAAGTTCTGCGGATTCTCTCTAAGCACTTTGCCATGCCACAATGCGAAGCGGATGGTTGATCATGGGCTGCTCTAATAACTTCTGTTCTCAATTGACTTGGGACTACCAACTTCCAGCACTGATCGTCTTTATCCAGATCGCCTCTGGAAAAGTTACGACGATGATAAAGCAAGTTGTCAACTACCTGATAGTCGGGCATGTTATTGGCAACTATTTTGTCGATCAGTTCTTTATATTCCGAAGACTGGAACGCATCGGAACTAAGATCTATTTCGGGCCATACTTCGATGTCTACATTGGCAACGTTCACATCTCCTTCGAAAGATCGAGAGATGGCATCGGGTACAACATTTTCACTTCCCTTTCGGTGTTCTATGGTCAACTGGTATCCTTGAAGTTTCATGGCCCATCTTTCTAGTCTACCTCTCAAGTCGTTATTTTTCATTAACCAACTTAAACTAGCATGATCGGTGATTACTTTAAAGGGGTGTCCTTCGATGTACGTTCTAAATCTTTCAATGGCTAAAACTACCGCTAAAAACTCTAATTCGGTTACCGAATAATTTCGCTGAGCCTTGTTAAGCTTTTTGGACATATAACTGATTGGCCGCTCGTATCCGTCTTCGTCACACTGCGCCAATAATCCTCCTACTCCATAGATGGATGCATCGCACTGAATGATGAAAGGTTTGTCGTAATTGGGACTAATTAATACTGGCGATGAGCATAATTTGTCTTTAATGGCTTGAAAAGATTTCTGTGCATCGTCGTTCCATGTTAAGGATTTTCCTTTCAATAATTCTGTGAGTGGAAAAACTATTGTCGAATACTGTGGTATGAATCTCTGATACCAACCGGTCATGCCTAAAAACCGTCGTAATTGTTTCTGCGTTGCAGGGACAGGATAGTCTGAAATGGCACGGACTTTGTCGTTGTTCGGTTGTAGAGTGCCCTCTCCTACTACATATCCTTAATATTCCACTTTAGATAAGCCGAATTGACTTTTGGCTATATTGATGGTCAACCCTGCCTTACGTAAATGGGAAGCAACTACGGTTAAGTGAGTCAGGTGTTCATCCAAAGTAGAAGATAATACCAATAGGTCGTCTAGGTAAACCATCACGTGAGACTTTAATTGATATGGTATAACCTGATCCATTAATCTCCACATTGTTTGGGGTGCATTACACAAACCAAAAGGCATGCGCTTAAACTGGTATAGCGGTCGATTTGGGACAACAAACGCGGTTTTTGGTCGAGATTTCTCTTCTAAAGCAATTTGCCAAAACGCGTCTTTTAAATCGATCTTTGAAACGCATCGAACTGCAGGAAGTCTACTCAATAAACCTTCTAAGTGTGGCATAGGATATGTGTCCTTTGCGGTAACACTATTCAATTTTCTTGAATCCAGACAAAACCTTACCTTTCCTGGTTTTACTAATAGGACAATCGGTGAAGACCATTCCGATGGAGGTGCTTCTTCTATAATGTCTAACTCTAACATTCGGTCAATTTCGCTACACAAAAGTTTCTCTTTGGCTGGCGAAATAGGATAATAACGCTGTTTAACCGGACGCGTATCCTTTGTGTCGATTACGTGCTCAACCAACTTTGTTAAACCCAATCCGTCACATTCAGATGTAGGAAATAACTCAATGACGTTCTGTAACTTGCGGTTTTCTGTGGCTGATAATGCTAGTTTGTCGCTACTCGTTTCTATCGCATGTACTTCGGGAAGATTGGATTGATAGTTTATAGAAATTCCGAATTGATTCCAAAAGTCAACTCCACATATAATGTCTAATGATATGGACGGAACAATTAAAAACTCAAAATCGTTTTGAAGGTTGTTATATACCAATGATATTACTATTGCACCTGAAATATCTTGACGTTTTCCGTCTGCTGTACAAACTCTTCCTTTTTGTTTTTGATATTGCTTTGAATCTACTATTGTTTTTGCTAATTCTCCACCTATGATGCTTTTGTTGGCACCACTATCTAATAATGCATAATAGGGTTGATCGAAAATGTGAAGCTTAACAAATGGACGATTATCTTGAGCATTTTGTGAAAGGCTCGATACTGTATACGTTGTAGACTTCTTCAAACTGTTCCAAAATTTTCGCATTCGCCTGGATGATCGTGAATTATGGTATTTAATTGAAAACAAATCAGATCTTCTTGACTCGTATTCTTTAAGTCTTATGTGATACGGCTTCCTGATTTTATGACTAACTTCTTCATCTAACAGTTCTGGTTTATTTGGATTTGAAAGTATAATTAAATTTTCGCTTGAATTTAGTTGCGGACATCCCTCTTGTGTGAATTGCGGATGTCCTGTGGATCGTTTCCCGAATGCGGATTACATTTAACACATTTTGGTCGATAGGTATCTAAAGCTCCACATCCGTAACAAAACACGCGCCGAGGTTTGAGACAATCCAAATACCTGTGCCCTGGATCATCACAATTCCAGCACTTCATGGGAGTCTTTATTGCAAACACCTTCTGGTTATCTGTCTCTAAGTCCGAAAATTCATCTTGTTGGTCCTCTAACGAGACGGCATTAACTGTACGTCTAAAGTTGTTTTGTAAATTCCCTTGCTTATACTTATTGTTGCCAAAGAATGCCTCATGTTTGTGACACTCTCGTCTCAATGCTGACAATGATGGGGTATCTACATGCAAAAGTTCATGATATAACTCTGGTCTTAGATTGTTTCGAACTTCTGCTACGATTTCTTCATCAGACAATGGTTCTCGTAAGGCATCAGTAATATCAACCATGGCATCTAAGAATTCATCGAAACTTTCGTTTCGACCCTGTTTTCGTCTACGTAAAGTATCTTTAATGTCCCTTTCTGTACGTTGATCTTTGTACCTTTCTCTTAAACGAGTGCATAGATCGAACCAGGTGGTTTCCTCATTAGATCTGTGACAGCGCCAATAAAAATTCAAAGCTGGTCCAGCAAAAAGTAAATGTCCAAATTTGTAGAGCAATACAAAATTTCCATTTAAACTTTGAGATGTTAAGCAGTTAACTCTATAAATAAAGTCTTCTACTGAGATATCACTAAGCAACCCTGTAAATTTGATATGCCAATTCGAGATAACTCCAGCAGTTTTATCCGAGAAGTCTCGAAAAGATTCCTGAACTACCGGCGAATTATTATTACGTCTGTGAAATTGATTGGATCGTGCTCCACTGTCTAAACTTATACGAGGATGGGCCAAGGGTGCAGGAAAATCCCATTCAAGTTGAGGTTCTTCTGGGTTTTCTCGTGGAATCCCGTTTAACGACAAGCTATTAAGGGTTGTACGAACTTCTTCGGACAAGGTTGCTGCCATGCTTATACGAAATGACTCCATAGAACTTGCTATCAATTGTTGAATTCTTTCTTCACTAATACCATTGGAATCGGCAGTAGCCTGAGTATTTGTTATTTCCTGACGCGATGAAGCTCCTAGACTCGTTCGGGGGTTTACATTTGCATTCGGTCTTTGGGGTGATCGGGTATTAGGTCTATTTCTAGGAATAGTTCCGGTGGTTGAGCTATTGTTTCCACCAGCTCTGGTTGTCCTAGAGTGGGGAACGTTCGCTTCTGCATTAGTCAAAGTCTGGCTTTCAACCTGATCTCGCTGACAAACACTTCGACAAATCGGACAAGTTTCATTATTATCTAACCACGACAATATGCATTGGCGATGGAATTTGTGTTTACATGCTATCTCCACATATTCTCCTTGAATATTTGTATCATTGCATATAGTGCAGCTTATTGTAGTATCTCTTTCATTGGACATTCGTGCTACCAAGTTTTCTAGACTGCGTCTGACTGCCATTATTTATGTTTATATTTTATTTTTGCTTTGTTTATCTTAAATATGTTTGGTTAGTGATTTATTTTTCATTGTTGTTGGGGTTTTACTCCGAGACAAGCTAACTTAACTATTCAGCTAAGGTATCCCACATTCTCTTACTTTGGGTCTATTGCACTATTGTGGAAACTGTCAATGAAAAGAGAGTCTTGCCAAGAATGCTCAGCAAAAATAATCTCCAATTTTAATTGATTTCCGAAATTAATATTAGGAATTACATTCAGTTGGTGACGAACCGATTTATACTCAGGACGAAAAAATTCAAGACTGATATTGTAAAGCCTGATGGAATACAAGAAATACGATATATGTATTTAATAAACGTGAGTCTTGGCCACTAGATTGGCTATTACCAAACTGTGTCATCCAAAGATCTCCTGATTTAAATTGTGAACTTTTAGCTATAATGGATTTTTGGGAACGGATGAAATTGTGAGGGAAAATATCTACATATCGTTCTTCACGTATGGTCATTCTGTACTATATACCTTGTAACCACGTTTACCACGATTACCCACGTTGGCTTCACGGTTGACTCCAACGTCGGCCCAACGTTGGGCGCCATTTTATCTGTAACGTCCTGGTTCTGATCGGGAGCACGCACTGTCTGTTGCCGGCCTAGCTCAGGGCCAGAGGGAGGGTTCTTGTGCTTCCCCAAATCAGGGTTACCAAATAAAAGAAATCGACAGTGCTTAAGGGAAGGGAATGGCCAAAGTGGTGGGGGGAGAGAGAGAGAATGAGGATCTTAGCTTGGAGAACTCAGGTGTTATAGATCTCCTCTTTACCCGCCCTACCTTGTTGCACCATTATCATTGGGCAACCCATTTTACGTTAGCTTGTCTCTGGAAACCCCACGGAAATATTTAGACGCGATTCATTATAATTTCATTACTTCATTATATTCATTAGATATTTCAGTGTTTGGTACATTATTCCTACTATAACAGATTCTAATCCTAATCCAATATCATTATTCAAAGGGATTAACCTAACCTTAACATAAAATGATTTAGTTTGATTTAAATTTTATGATTTACTTAATTTATATTGATTGGAATTTAGAAAATTAAGGAAATTACTCTATGTTGCTCTACTTCATGATTTTACTTCATCCAAAATATTCATATACATATTTAGATCTCGTTTATATGTTATTCTGACACATATTTGTAGGTTGTTGCGGCTATGCCATACTTACAGCTCGTCCCTCGAGGTCAGCAGGCCTGTCGACTTCCGATGCAGCTATGTATTTATATGTATTTTCTAAAGTTTACTTCATAATAGTGTAGATATTTATATATATATATAGATATTAAAGGATGTAGTAGGTAATTAATTTAACAAAAGCAAAAACTTTCAAAACTTATTAATTCTAGAAAATAACAATTATAATTGTTAATAATTGTTATAATTAATAATTATTAACAATTATGATTCAAAATTCTTTAATGTTTTACATTCCCTACAGTGGCAGATCAGCTATGCATCTAAAACTGTGGGAGGTTATATGGTATTTGTTTTCCTGTTAATTCTCTTGGGGAAATAACTGATGCAGCATGGTAGAAAACAGAACACAAATCCGCGAGAGCTACTTTTATAGTAGGCGAGAGGAGAGGGGGGAGTTGATTCCACGCCTCATGGAAACCTCGTGGTCCTTATGTAATGTTAGGGAACAGCGGGGGGGGTTTCATGGCGATCCGTTACTGTTCCTCCAAAACGCTCCTCAATAGCTCTAAATCCTCATCTCGGATTCCTGCGTTTCTGGCTTATATATATTTTATATATGTGCTCGGCTGAAATACCAGGCCACCATGGCTCTGCGAAATTTATGGCCATTAGAACTTCCCCAAGAATTGCAGTTTCTTTTTCTCACCTGATATTGGCCGACCCACAGGGAAAATTAAACAGCAACTCTCAATTGCACTTGAAACTCGCACTTGTTTGGTTGCAACTAGTTTCATAAATTCACTTTAATTCAAATATAAAGATTGCGGAACACGTGTAATTAGATATTTCCACGTGTTTTATTCTTAAAAAGGTGAAATCTTAGGTCAATCCGCTTGAGTCAAAGAACTATTTGAAAGTGAAACTGGGCTTATCTTTGCAACGAAAACGAACCTACTTGCACATGCCAGGGAGCTTTAACGGTTCTAAAAAAAAGGCATAGGAAAGAAGGGGACGGCAAGTGTGCACTTTTGGAGACTACTGCAATCTGCACAATGGGACACATCTGAAATTGTTTGTCTTAAAATTTGCTCGTGAAAATCACCCTCACATATTTTTTACGCAAAATTTGATACAAATCTTTTGATCCATATTTTTCGATAGCAAAAAATCGCCGAGCACGCAAAACAACTTGTATCTTTTACGCCTCTCACAACCAAACAAAAAAAGGAATTCAATTGAAAGTTGGTACAAATGTTAGGGAAGAGTTTACCAACATAACAAAATAAAAAAATCGATAATCTGAAATATGTTGCCGGAGAATTTTGAAAAGTAACCATATTTTTGTAACATACCTCGGATGGCAGCTATAGGATTTAGATGCCGATCCCGTCCGTTCCGACTTATATACTTCGAGCAAAGGAAAGAAGGGTGTGCGCAAAGTTTCAAGGCGATAGCTTAAGAACTGAGAGACTAGTTGGCGTAGAAACAGATAGACAGACGGACATGCTCATATCAACTCAGGAGGTGATCCTGATCAAGAATGTATATACTTTATTGCAGAGGTCGGCACGGCCCTATCTCGGGGGCATAGGAAATTTCTCTGCTCGAGCTCTGCCACACACACACAGTATAAATGTGTAAAACGTCATGCTCAAAGCCTACTTTCTACTATACGTTACTAACACCAATGCGGGAAAATTATATCAATGTATTGGGGTGCCGACCTCTGCTTTATAGGGTCGTAGATGTCTCCTACACTGCGTTTCACACTTTTGACCAACATTATAATACTCTCTGCAAGGGTATAATTAAACATAAAGAAATATTTACTATTAGCCGCTACAATCTTATCTTTTCACAATAATAGCGAATTTATGACGCACTATTACAAAACAATTTTACCTTTAGGCTAATTTAACATAAACAAGTCGAACTAAATGCGCACTAATTTTGCAGGATTTTTTCTGAATAAAATATTATTTTTCGTTAAATAACGAGCGATGTTTAAAAATTAAAATTAATTGTATTATTCTTTATAAACTCCAAGTTTTATGTAATACTTTTGTAATACCGCAGGCGGCGCTTGCGTCGTAAAGTCCGATTGGGACACCTTACGTAGCAAAGACCTTATAATATGTTCTGATGTTTTTGAGAAACATTTTCCTCTAATCAGAGAACAAACCAAACAAGCGAACAGAACAGAAAAAACTTTACAAATACCATAATAAAGCTTTACAATAATAAGGTCTTTTGCATTATCTTTCTCGTAGTACAAAATTTATTTCGTTTTACAGGTGGCGTTTTTGTTGTGCTGTTAGCCGGAATTTTCGTAGCTGGAATGGTGTCATTTTTAGAATTTTGGATTTATTTTCATGGTAATAAGAAATACAGGCAGGTGCTTTCTGAAATCAACCAAATTTCCCAAACTGTTGATTTAGATAACAAATGGAAATATCTTCAACCAAGGCGTAGCTTTTGGATCGAAGTTCTCGAGGAACTTCGTTTTGCATCATGGTGTATGAACAAACCTAAAAGACCGGAGCTCAATCGCATATAAAGTTAGGATTAAATTCAAGTCAAGAATATATGCTAAGTTAAGAATATGTACTTTTACATTTTAAATAAAAGACAAAAATTAAAAATATTGATTTCTTTTATTTTTTAGTTCTTCGCTATAAGTTCTTCGTTTTTTTATAAACTGAAGCTATTTGATATTTGGTGCAAAACTTTTAATGAAACTTTAAAGAAAGTAAGATGTTAAAGTAATAATTATTTTGTTACATTATTATTATTTATTACATTATTGTTTATTACATTACATTGTTACCTTATATTTTAAAATTTTTCATAATCAAAAACCATGACAATAACCATTATTTACGGTCCCTGAAAAATATCTATAATTTTAAAGATTGGTGCAATGAACAATTAATATAAGAATTGAAACGCTTAAGCTTAAAAACTTATAAACACGTCCAAAACACAAAACTTTAAAAAAAATATCGAAGAGCCTACTACGGGAATAATTCAAATCAGTTAGACAAAAACCCTTTCCCATGCCATTTTCATCGGCATCCAGACATCAATATTGACATAAAAGATTCATACGCCTTTATCGACGACAGTAGGCCTCAAACCCCTATTCCAAATTCCTAAACAAGTGCCCATTCTAGGAACATAGATGCCAGAATTAAATGATGACCAATCAAAATTATTAAACCAACGCAGATTTTTGCTGCTAGCGTCGCTTTAACCGATCAATCCTTTAGTGATACGAATATTAAAATGTTAAAATCTGTTTGTAATTAACAATCTAACTATTAATAACGTGATAACCCTCATTCTTAATAATTAAATAAATTAAATTATTAAATTAAGATCTTTATTTTAATATTTTTATTTTAACGGGAATAAAAATACGAAATATGCATACTATACAAAGGAAAAAACTTTTATTTACACACACATATAGAGCAATCCAAAAGAACTTCACGAATAATTTCAACTGCTCCATAAACTGCTCCATTGAACTTATAAAATTATATTATACTTTTGATTATAATTATGATTATATTATACCAATATATAAATTATTTATTTTGGTCTTCTGCTTTGAGTTTAATGGCTATGCCGGAATACTGAAATTAATGAGTTCTTGATTCAGCAGTTCTGCTGAAGCAAGCTCTTGGACATTCGGTCATGGCCATCGGCGGGTTAACTTAGTTAACTACCCGATCGTCTTAGCGCCAGATGGAAAGACGTAGACCCTGGTGTTATGGAGCCATTCTTTACCGTGTGAATCTCTTCATCGCATTGCGCTGTTACGTTATTCTTCAGCCTGAGCATGGTGCCATGATGCGACACGGGAAAAAAAAGTAATGTCATTGCAAGCCGACTTAGTTTTAGGAAATTTATTGTTAAAAATAAAAATTTTAACGGAAATTTTTCCATCCACACACTTTCAAAGTTTGCTCCATTTCAATCATCCTATTTCGAGTTAGTAACATTTTAAAAACGTGTCCCGTATCGATTTGGGATTTTTTATGTGACCTCAGAAGTTGATTGACAGTTGTGGAAATTTTATTGATTCGGTGCTGGTCTTTGTTATTGATTACTTGTCCATTGATTGCATTTACTAGTTCAAATTCATTAAATTTAATTTTATTAAATTTTCAGCCCCCAACGTTATTGCCACAACCTTAAACGCTGCCCCTGAGAAGTCTAAGCTCCAGGCTATTCTATGATGGATGCTCCATAAGTCGAGCAGGTCGCGCAGATGAACGTCATTAACGCTCAAGAGTTTTTGCATGGGCGATTGTTGGAATATGTTGGACATTCCATCAATCTCTTCTACTACGCGCCTATATTCTGAGACATGCGCTAAGTGTTTTAAAAATTCCTCCCATACCAAAATTCGAGCATCAACGATGGGAATGTATTTAGGTTTGGAGTAGTCCGTGGTGCGTGCCAATGTTAAAGTCAAAAAGATATACTTTAATGCTTGCTCAAAATGGGTTAGCCCATCACCAAAATAAAACAAGAAAGGAAAGCTAACTTCGGGCGGAGCCGAAGTTGATATTCACTTGCAGTTAAAATCGAATATAGTTGGCCGATCCTTATGAGAATATCAAAATAAAACCAATTAATTACAATAAAATATCTAAAAAAAAGTCCCAAGTCTTCAAAAATACCAAATACCGAAAATTTCCGATCGTTCAGTTATATGGCAGCTATAAGATATAGTTGACCAATCGTTATGAAATTTGGTAGGTCGGATTAACTGGCAAAAAATAGAATCTGAACTAAGTTCCAGCTTTCTATCTTCAAAAATAGTCGCCCGATCATTACGAAATTTTTCATGTCGTATTATTTTACCAAAAATAGCTCTCATGTAAAATTTGATTAATTTCTAACTCTAAAAACACCGAAGTTGACCCTTTCCGATCAATCAGTTATATAGAAGCTATAGGATATAGTCGGCCGATCCCGGTCGTTCCGAATTGTATACTGTGGGCAAAGTTTCAAGTTGATAGCTTTAAAACCGAGAGACTAGTTTGCGTAGAAACAGACAGACGGAGCCCCAAATAATAAGGTTGTACTCCAATGAATCCCGTTTAGAAACTGATTTTATTCTGTACAATTCTCTTATAAGTAGGATACATGAAAATCTTAAACCTATTTAAAATTACTTATCAACGCACTGCACGCTGACATGCTATGCGACCCTCAAGTGCGACAAGTGCACCACATATGTCTGTACTTGTTTTGGGCTGCAGGGGATCGGTTTTAATCCATGCTGTTTGTCTCATATTTCCATGGTTCCGATCCCTTGAAACTCTATCTTTGTAATTTATGCCTACAATCGAGTTGAGGACCCCCACCAGAATGCGTCAAGGTATTTGCCTGTCAAGACGCGCGATCGGTGGTGACATACAAGCGAATGATAGAATCGCTTGGAGAGATCTACCCCGGGGCAAAGCTGGTAGCGGTTGACTGGGACAGAGTATAGGTCACAGAAAAGCCAGCTGACTCTAAAAATGTCGGAATGTCAGAAGAAATGTCGGATGAGTATGAGGACATCGTGGTAGGGTACAGCTCAGGGGAGAGCGACTTGGCAAGGGCACTTAGAGACGTCGATATGGAGGAGGACTCTCTGCTGAGCTCCGAGACGGAGGCAGAGATTGCTGTGGTGGAGAATCTCACGAATGTCTCTGACAATATTGCAGATAAGTCTCCACCACAGTAAGGCAGCGTCAGCTGCCCTCCTCGCCGAGAGGCGACCTCTTTTTACTACCTAATATCTACCTAATAAAATGAAAACTAATAGCCGTATAGTGAAGAGCCCAATGGGACCTTTAAGGGTGTTCTCGGCGTATATCGGCCCCGACCAGGTTGGGAAGCCAACGCCCATCATCATCAGTGGGAAAGCATTGATACAAACAAGAAGGGTGAGTCAATTTTCGATTTTATCTTTCGCTCAAGTATTCTGGTGGGTAATAAAGGAACAGAACGCACCTTCATAGTCAAGAAAACAAGGGAAGTACTTGACTCTCTGCTCTGACTCCCTAGCAGACACGATTGTTAGATGGGGAATCCTAGAGAAGCACTCCTTCTCGGACCATCGATACATAGAACTAGTGGTCAATTTCGAGACCTGCACTCCACTAACAGTACGCAATCGAACTGGAAGCGAACTTTGAGGTATAAAAGAAAAAAATAGAAAGATCTTTGGGGAAAACTCCAACAAGGGACATTAATAGAAGGGAAGACCTGGATGCCATGGTGTGCACTCTAACGGCAGCATGCGCCAGGGCATTCAATAAGGCCTGCTCCAAAGGCAGATCGGGAAGTAGCAAGTTAAAGAAACCACCATGGTGGTCGCAAAATTTGCGCTCTTTAAGACCAAGGCCCGTAAAGCCTTTAATTTTGCTTGTAAGTCAAACACAGAGGAAGCCTGGGAGGCGTACAAAGCGGACTTTAAGCAGTACAATAAAAAATTGCGTAGGGCAAAAAGGAATGTCTGGACCAAGTTCTGCACGAACATTCAACAGATTTCGGAGGCCTCCCGACTCAGGAAGGTCCTCACAACAATAGCACCTAATGTAGGATACATTAAAACCTCGGATGGTAGCTGGACCACGGTTAGTAAAGAAACCCTAGGGTCTCTCACAAACGCACATTTCCCAGGGTGTTCTCAGGAAGCCCTTCTAATCCCCAGGCCCAGATGGTATTTTCCAGGCACAATCCAATCTGAGATCATGGGTTAGGAAAGCTTTCACAGGAATATTCAGCATAGGTTGCGCGCGAAGGTTGCATTCGCACCCAAAGCACTGCACCTCAGAACTGTAAGCTGTTCGACCTTCCTCCTCAAGACAATGGTGAGACTAATCCACCTCCACATTATTCTTACCATTACCGTACAAGAAGGGCCGATTCACGTAAACGGCACTCCATGGGATTACTACGTTCGTCAAAAAGTCACTTAAAAGGTGCGTTCAACAACATCCTGCCATGTTTGATAATCAATGCGCTGACAAGACTAGGGTTAGACGATCAACCCAAACGCCTTATAAAGCACATCTTGGTAAACAGGACGTTTGAAGTGACATAAGGAGGGTATATTCAACGATAACTTAGAAGTTTAGAAGTCCAACTGCGGAACGTGGCGGTTTTTACGCGGTCTTTCAGAATTTGGAAATGGCTTGTGCATCAATAAGAGCATCAGCTAGCATTCCTGTATTCATCATAAAGCTTAGAGGCCCAGACGACCGAGGGGCGCTCGAGAAACGATTTGTTAGTACAAATTAAGCTAATTGAAATTTGTTAAGCTAAGAGGAGTTAGTAAGGAAATTTAAAATTCTATGTTTTAAATTAGAGGGACAGGAAAGAGATGTAATAGAGTAGAGACCATTGTAGTTCGAACATAATACCCTAAAAGGGTCATTCAGTGCATATGTCTAACTACAACGGCTAAGGAACAGAGGACTAAAGTTTCGAGTCCTTCTATTAGGAATGTTGAAATTGAAGCGTGTTAGTAAATGCTGGCTATCTACATCCCCGTTAATCAGGTTATGCAGAAAAACTACACCGAGCATTGTCCTACGATTTGTTAAGCTAGGTAAGTTTATTAGCAAGTTAATGTCTGCTACTGTAGGATGGAAGCTGAAGATTTGCATCCCAGTAAAGACCTCTAAGTGCAAATATTAAAAAGTTCTTTTGTACGGATTCTATGCGGTCCTTATGTACTCCATATTGGGGACTCCAGACACATGAACCGTACTCTAGTATAGGACGGACCAAGGAATTAAATAATGTTTTGGTTATATAGGGGTCATTAAATTCTTTTGATCACCTTTTGATAAAACCAAGGACTCCTTTAGCCTTATTAACCATTAAGGAAATATGGTCGGCAAATTTAAGCTTGATGTCTAATAGGATGCCGAGATCATTAACCTGGGTTAATTTTTCTAAGGCAATCCCATTAATAGAATAAGTAGCTTGCAGAGGGCAAGAACGATAAAAAGACATATGTTTGCATTTTGATCCATTAAGTATTAGATCATTAGCTAAACACCAATTTTGAAAGTTATCAAGGTCAGACTGCAGTCTGCATTGGGCAGAGATGGATTTGTACTGAAGACAAAGCTTTACATCATCTGCATACATAAGAACTAGAGAGTTCGTTAAAGCAGGAGGCAAGTCGTTTATAAAAATCGTAAATAATAACGGGCCAAGATGACTTCCTTGAGGGACGCCAGATGTAGCACGGACCAGACGGGACTGTATGTTTTTAAATAAGACTCTTTGTGTCCCTCCATCTAGGTAGCTGGAGATCCACGTTAAGAGGTCTTTAGGAAAACCCAGCATATTCAGTTTACTCAACAAGAGTGAGTGATTAACTGAATCAAATGCTTTGCTGAAGTCTGTGTAAATTACATCGGTTTGATATCCCTTACAAAAGCCGTCTATGACAAAGGATGTCAACTCCAATAAGTTTGTGGTGGTGGAGCGATGCTTAATAAAGCCATGCTGACAAGGAGTGATAATCGAAGAGCAAAGGTGTTGCAAATGAGGGGTAATTAATTTTTCAAATAACTTTGGAATTGCCGACAACTTAGAGATGCCTCTGTAGTTGGCAGCCTCGGACTTTTTCCCTTTTTTATTTAGGGGAATTATGAATGATTCCTTCCACTTAAGGGGAAATATCGAGGTTTCCAAAGATAAGTTGAAAAGTCTTAGAAGAGGTTTGCACATAGCCCTGGCGCAGTATTTTAGCACAAAGCCTGGTACTCCGTCGGGGCCTGGCGAATAAATGGGTTTTACCCTTAAAAGACCAGATAATATGTTGTTCTCAGAAAAAAACGGACAAAAAATAAGATTTGCTGCTTGAATGTTATATGCGTAAGGCTGATCAGTCAATTTAGGAGGAGAATAAGTTGTTTGAAAAAATTCTGCGAATAGATCGGCGATGGCCTAATCCGAAGTCGCATAGGAGTTTTCAAACGTAAGCAGGGGTGAAAAAGATACGTGTTTACGCTTAGTGTTTACAAAATTATAAAACTGCTTTGGATCCTGAGTAAATTGAATCCGGCAGCGGTCAATATAATTCCTATAACATTCAGCGTTATGCACGGTAAAATTCGACCGAGCTAGTAGGTATCTTGAGAAATCAACACTACTGCAGGTTTTTTTATATTTAAGTAAAAGCTTATTTTTTTTATTTTTTATGTTAGTGAGGCACCTTGTATACCAAGGAGGATTTTTTGAAGCCAACGGATGTTTCCAAAGCACACATGAGTCAAAAAATGTATTTAGAGTAAAATAAAATTTTTCTAAAGTGACGTTAAGATCAGTGCACGCCAGAATATCAGACCAGTCAAATGTATGGATAAGGCTATTAAGTTTCTGAAAATCAGCTTTACGGAAACAGCGAATCTTATTTACCATGCTCGGAGACATCTGATCGATACCAGGAGTGGTTTCGATTGAGACCTCCAGCGTGGGGTGATATGGATCCTCTGGGGTTGAAAGGGGAAAAGCTCTGGAGAGAGCGGTACCACCAGGATCAGATACAAAACATAAGTCTAAGAGCCGACCTAGCGAATTTCTAACATGATTGATCTGACCTAGGGACATGTCAAACATGCCCGCGGTGAAGTCATGGTAAGTTATAAGTGACAAAGATGGTGAGTTATCGACGTTGGACCACTTTAATTCTGGGATATTAAAGTCGCCCACCGCTACGAGTTGGTCACGATCCATCATAAGATTAGAGACGTATCGAATAGCGGACAAATGCTGCCAATATGTGGGCTGTTCAGACATAGGAGGTATATATGAACATGTAATGTATAAAGCTTTCACGGACATAGTGATATTAACGCAAATAAATTCTATGTCACCAAACTCTTGGGATTTCGCCTCTTCAGAAGCAAAAGTAGAGTCTACCGAAATGAGGAGTCCACCTCCTCTTCGCTGAGATCGATCCCGTCTAAAAGTGGTGTACTTACTTGGAAAAACTTCGGAGCTAAAGATCTCCGGATTTAACCAAGTTTCTATTATATGGGATGCAAAGAAAGAACTATCAGAATATAGCTTGGGGAGTTTGCTACGTAGCCCCCTAGTATTCTGATAGGTAAGAGTTAGTGAGGAAACTAGTTTTTTGGGTTAGTGTCCAAAGAAGAGGTGGAGGGTTGGTCAGTGGTTCCGATATTGGGAAGTCTCACTCCCACTGGTTTATTAACTTTTTTTTTTCACAGAACTAAGCTGATGTTCTTGGACGAAAAGATTCTCTGGCCAAAAACTGGGAGAACAAATCGTCTTGAACATCAGCGCGGGCACACGAATCTTGAAAGAAGACGTGCGCCTTGTATAATTATATTTAAATTTTTGTATGTCCTCCACCTTTATATCGGCTTTAGTTTTGGCTTTGATATAAGCCGAGATATCAATCTCTGAAGTATCAGGGGCAAGCCGAGAAACAAATATATGTTTCGATGGAGGAATCACCTGTAAGGGTTTTGGTGTCGCAGGTACAAGAACTGCAGCATCAGTCGGTGCCGGTGGTCCGGACTGTGGAATACCCTTTTAGGTGACCCTAATGGGGGTTTCGTTCCCTAGGACCTGTGGACCACTAAATTGAGTGTCAAGCGCACAGAGCTGGTCATTGATTTTACGAAAACCAGTGATCAGCTCTTCAAATCCATTTTTGGTCTGTCTCATGAACGACCTCATTTCGCCTTGCACAGCACGACAATTTTCACAACAATAATGTATCCCAGACCTACGGGAAATGGCATCCGAAACTGATGCAGTGAAACCGGCACACTTGGCGTGCACGACGTTTTCACATAACCAGCAATGGATACTAGGCTGGGATGTGGAAATTGTCTTGTTGCAAGACTTAATGGCACAGACCAGTTTAAATTCCATTTCATATATTTATTTGTTTTTTTTTATTTAATAAAACAAAAATTAATATTTAAAAAGTTAAAAAACACAATACCTTGAACCACTGTGCCAAACAAGAAGCCAAAGCTGGAGCTTTGAAAGAGTGCAAAAGAGAAATGCAGAAATATAGATAAGCCGGGGAAGAAGCAGAGCTGAGCTATGCTTGGAATAGAATTTAGACAAATTATTAATTCGACTCCAAATATACCACAGCACTCGCGAAGCGATACGGTTTAGGCTTTAAGATTGTTAAGATTCACAAGATTTAATTCACAAAGTATGTAAACACCGGTTTACCAATATTTGTCAAAAACGCAGTGCGCACAAAAAAAACACGACCGTTCGCTTGAAAGAAAGAGAGGGAATATAATTATTAATAGCCTATTACGATCCCTAAAGGTGGTGGTGCCAAAGTTATCGCTTATGCGAATGATGTCACAAGTGCCTTTTCTGGAAAATTTCCCCAGACTCTGGGCGACAGCACGACGGACAAACTGAGAGTTCTCTCAAAATGGGCAGTTATGAACGGGCTAAGAGTAAATCCATCCAAGACCGAGCTTGTCCTCTCCACTAGGAAGTACAAGATACCGAGTTTAAGGCATCCTAAACTATCAAGGGAAACACAGTGGTAACGCCAAGTACCTAGGGTTAGGATTACGCTAGACAGGAAACTGGACTGAAAGCAGGGCGACAACCGCGCTCTATGCATTCCGAAACTCAGATCATTGGACATTGGACTCAGATGAGGAATGTCTCCAAAACTGTAAGACGGTTGTACCCAGCGGTCATAAGACCCATCCTATTCTACGGGGCAGTGGTCTGGTAGCCTGCTCTAACAAATTCCATATGTAGAGAGAGATTTAGGACGCAAAGGATGGCAAAGGTCTGCATTATAGGCAGCCTCCGTACCACACCGACAGATGCCCTAGACTTTATACTCGACCTATCATTTGTAGAGATAAGGGGCGTAAAGATAGCCACGAAAAGGACTAACTATGGGCACCAAGTTGGACCTACACCACTTGACGCCTGTCTGGCGGTCAAGGCCATCACTGAACACTGGTTGATAGGGACGCATGCGGCTAGACTAGAGGTTCCACACTATGATTACTGTAGGAGCTGCTGGGATGTAGAAGAGGAAGAGACAGTCACACACCTCCTGTGTCATTGCCATGCGCTGGGGCGCAGCTGACTGAAACTCCTGGGTGCAGCAGCACTCACGGACCTAGCAGACCTCGCGGAGACCACTCCACGCAGACTCGTTGCCTTCATCCGGAAAACTAAATGGAACCGCGAGGTGCCGCGGGAAGGATAGTACTCCTTTGAGCATTTTTAGATGAAAGGAGGGAGGAGTTCCTCTTAAGGGACCTCTTGCCTGCGCGGTATCATAAGGAGCCCCAGCGTCTCAAGTGGATGGGGTGTCAGTGACTAGCCCCGCGCTTAACGTAACCCAATACCCTCTGCAAGGGTATAAAAACGCTTAAGAAAACAACATTTTATTTATTAGATAAATTAAGGGTTCCGCGTAGAGGTATTCCGCATTTATTGCAGAAATCTGAAATAAATTTGGTTTAACTTTGTATTTTGCTTATTATATTTGGGTTATTAACAGACCAAACTGTTTTAATTAATAGTATGCAACATTATTTAACTTTGTATTTTGCTTATTATATTTGGGTTATTAATAGACCAAACTGTTTTAATTAATAGTCTGCAACATTATTGGTCAGCTTTTTCCTAACACATTGCGATCATTATCATTTCGGTATATTATCTTTTAAAAAAAGATAATAAACACAACTGCATATGCAACATATATTATAACAATATACAAACACCAACTGTATCAAACGTGAAAATCTTTGGTCTAATTTTAAATACCAATTACAAATGGGTTATTCGCATAAAATACCTCATACCTTCCTAAAAAAAACTTGATGTAATTAAATGCTTAGCTAGTGAAAGACTTAACAGCAACACACAAACTCTATTAGCAATATCTTAATCAATACTTATCTCTAAAATCGAATATGCATTAACAATATACGGTTATTCACCAAAGTCAACATTAAACAAACTTAACGCAGGAATTCGAATATCTTTAGGGGCATTTCGATCGATTGCAATGTACAACATGCTTATTGAATCTGAAATACCTGCAATAAAGAACAAAAGAGAGAAGCAACCAAAAATTAAAACCCTACTCAATTGTAAGGATAAAAATGTCAAGCAAAATTAAATCGAAAAAAAATAAAAAATATCATCAAGTCATAAAAATGTTCGTTTAGCCTTTCGGAAAAGTAACATACCATTTAGTCCACATAATAGTTAAAAATTAAACACGACGCTCTTTTTAAAATCTTCAATAGACAAATCACTTAGCCAATACCCCAAACTATTAGTTCAAATGTACAAAATACTTTTTCTAGAAAAAAACCTAAACTCAAAAGCTAGACCCTTGTTTATACGGTTGGGTCATACCAAAACAATACAGCTACATTTTCAATAACGATAGAACCAAAAATATTCAAAAGAGGCATACTACCATACAACTTATCCATTTGTTTAGCGTAATCCAATCTTTTAAAATCACAACACAAAAACTAAAACATCGCAAATCACAAAAGTTGAAATATCGCAAACATCGGTCGAGCCTTATGAGAATATCAATGTAACCAATTTATTACAATAAAAACTCTAACAAAAAATCTCAAGTTTCTATGTTTAAAAATACCAAAGTTGGTATTTTTACCAAACACCATTTCCGATTGTTCAGTTATATCGCAACTGTAGCATAGCCACCGATCGTTATGAAATTGGGAAGGTCGTATCAACTGGCCAAAAATAGAATCTGTACGAATCCAACTTTTTATTTTCAAAAACACGAAAGTTGTATCCTTTAAGATCGTTCAGTTATAGTATATAATCGTCTAATCCTTATTTGGTACTTCGTATTATTTACAAAATGTATTTATTTATTACAAAAACACCAAAGTATTTCCGATCAATCAGTTATATGGCAGCTATAGGATATAGGCGGTCGATCCCGTTCCGACTTATATACTTAACGCAGCCGCTCATATGTCTGGCCTCGCCAAGGGCTTGAACAATTCGCCGTCCGAATTTCTCAGTGCAAATGAGCAATTGTCCGATATGTCCTCCGTGGCATCCCTACAAGTGATACTGCAGGTCCTAGTGAATGAAACCCCCGTTAGAGTCACCCAAAATGGTATACCACAGCCCGGACCAACAGCACCGACTAATGCTGCCGTTCTCGTACATGCGATACCAAAACCCTTACAGGTGATTCCTCCATAGAAACATATATTTGTTTCTCGGCTTGCCCCTGTTACTTCAGAGATTGATATCTCGGTTTAAATCGCAACCAAAACAAAAGCCGAAAAAAACCAACCAACCAAAACAAAAGCAACCAAAACAAAAGCCGATATAAATGTGGAGGACATAGCTAAATATAAATATAATTATATGATGCCCAATGAATCTTCTTTCAAGATTCGTGTGTCCGCACTGATGTTCAAGACGATCTGTTGAACCAGTTTTTGGCCAGAGAAAATGTTTGCCCAAGAACATCAACCTAGTACCGTGAAGAAAAGAGTTTTAAAACCAGTGGAAGTGAAACTTCTCCATATCAGAACCACGGATCAACCTTCCAACTCTTCCTCGTCCACTAACCCAAAAAACTAATATCGTCAATAACACCTATTAGAATACTAGCGGGCTACGTAGCAAACTCCCTAAACAATATTCTGATAGTTCTTGCTTTGCATCCCATATTATAGCTTTACCAGAAACTTGGTTAAAGGCGGATCCCTAGCTCCGAAGTTTTTCCAATTAAGTACACTTTTTGACGGGATCGACCTATGCGACCTAAACTCCACTCTTGCTTTTGAAGAGGTTTGAGAAAAAATTTGAGAAAAAATGCACATACACAACTATTAAATAGGTTGTTTGGTCATCGAGAGTTTTCGGTGCCGTAAATAAAAAATCAAAATTTAATTAATTTCAACGTTATAAACTTTATTCAGGCCGCATATGAAATTAGGATTTATGTACAATATTTGAAATCCAATTTAGGATGCGAGCGCAGTAAGAAGACGAACGAGAGTGGCGCCAACCTTGCAGAATAGGCTGTAGGCAGCTGTCCAACCGGTTGAAGTTCAGCTTTGTGACATCAGGCTCGATAAAGCTGACTGACGGACCACCATTTAAAAAATGAGCCGGGGTCAGAACATCAAGGTCTGCAGGATTTTCTGAAAGAGACAATAAGGGTCGTGAATTTATAACAGCCCCAATATGGCACAGCAGCGTTCGCAGCTCCTCGAATCCCAGAACTGCAGATGCGACAGCTCGGTAAAAATGGTGCTTGGCGGTTTTAACAGCCTCTTCCCACAGACCACCGAAATGCGGAGATCGAGAAGGAATAAAATGCCATTCGATGGACTCCATAGAGCAAAACTCCAGCAGTGACCGTTGATGCTCTTCGCTTAGAAATAATCGGCGCAGCTCCTTTAGCTCGTTTTTTGCTCCAACAAAGTTGGTTGCGTTGTCAGACCAAATATGTTGAAGACTTCGGCGGGTGCATATAAACCGCTTCAAAGCCTGCAAAAAAGACATTGTGGACAGATCCCTTACAAGCTCCAGGTGGACGGCTTTGGTAGCAGAACAAATGAAAATGCTAATGTAAAATTTTACTGGAGCCTTATTACGCACTTCCGGCTTATAATAGAACGGTCCACAAAAATCCACACCAGTGACTCCGAAGACCTGGGAGCCGCTAACTCTTTCCTCCGGGAGATCAGCCATAATGTGTTTCAACAGCCGAGGCTTAGTCCGGAAGCATCGGATGCATTTGTGTAATGCCTTCGTCACGGTTTTTCTCCCCCCAATTGGCCAATATTGGGACCGAATAATTGCCAACAGTGCGCGAGGTCCCGTATGTAAATTTCGCTCATGGAGGTCAACAATTATAGCCCGCGTAACTGGATGGCTTCTTGGAAGTATAATTGGATGCTGACTATCAAAATCCAACGACGAATTTTTTAGCCGACCGTCTACGCGCAACAGTCCAAATTTGTCCAAGAAGGGAGAGGATGAGGCAAGGGCACTGGATACCGCTATGTCTTTTCCATTTTGAAGAGCCTTTATTTCCTCCCAAAAATGCACACGTTGCACTAGCCGCAATAACAGCTGTGTTCCAGATTTTATATCGCTAGCCGTAACACCGTTGTGGTGAATTCGTTGAGAAAACTTGTATACGTAAGCGAATACCCTCTGCAGTGCTGGAAACGAATTAGCGTACTTAGAAACCGCTGTTATATCCACGTACGGAGACTGAATGAGCAGGACCCTTGCGCGCAACTCCAGAGTTGATCTCTCAGATGGGACCGCGGTTGGCCACGCCTCTTGGGATCCAATGAGAAACGGAGGACCGTAAGACCAAAGCTTATTCTCAACCAATTCATTGGGAAGAGCACCACGCGACAGGATATCTGCTGGGTTCAAAGAAGTGGGAACATACCGCCACTCCATTTCTCTAGTTAGCTTCTGAATGGTCGAAACTCGATTGGCGACGAAAACATTAAACCGAGAGGGTTCTTTTCGAATCCAAGACAGAGCCACAGCAGAATCGCACCAGCAAAAATACTTTCCAACGTAGACCTTCAACTGCTCTATTTCCGACATAAGTCAAGCCAACAACTCGTCTCCCGATAACTCCAGCTTAGGCACCGTAACAGTCTTTAACGGCGCAACTCGGGACTTCGAACAGAGTAAATAGCTTGCAGATCCTGCGCCCTTGGACACGACATAAACGCATGCCCCATACGCCTCAATGCTGGCATCACAGAATCCATGGACCTCCACCTCGGATTTCGATGTTAGCACCCATCTAGGGAATTCGGCGCGCTGCGTACTACCAAAGCTGCTACAAATCATATTCCAGTCGCAGTGAAGGGCTTGAGGAAGACTTTCATCCCAGGACAACTTCTCACGGCACAGTTTCTGGAGAAAGATCTTTGCCTTTGAAATTACAGGACCAACAAGGCCTAAGGGGTCATAAAGCCGAGCGACTGAAGAAAGCACAATGCGCCTAGTGGGCTTTGAGATTGACTGAATCCCTTCAAAAGAAAATAGCAAGCGGTCAGTTGCAGGATCCCAAGCAAGACCCAGTATCTTTGTGAAGTTGCTACCATCATCAAACTTTAGGAAAGACTCCCGATCTTCTTCAGGCACCTTATCCAGCACGTCAGCAACATTGGAGCACCACTTCCTTAACCGAAGTTGGCCTTTGGCAAGGATCCCGGATGTTTGCTGCATTATGCTAATAGCTTCATCTATAGAGTCGCCTCCGGAAAGCAGATCATCCACATAAAAGTCGCGACGCAGAATTTCGGCCCCCTTTGGAAACATTATTTGCTCATCATCTGCCAACTGATGCATTGTCCGAACTGCCAAAAATGAGGGAGGCTTCGTTCCGTAGGTGACCGTGTCCAGCTTAAAAACCTGTAACTCATCCTGGGTGGAATCCCGCCAAAGAATACACTGAAGATAGCTGTCCTCAGGAAAAACCCTGACGCAACGATACATTTTACAAATATCTCCAGTAATGGCCACCCGATGGCATCGGAACCTTAACAGAATATGCAGTAACTTTGCCTGAATAACTGGGCCAGACATCAACACGTCATTCAATGAATACCCAGAAGTTGTGACAGCAGATCCATCAAAGACAACCCTGAGCTTGGTTGTTGAACTGTCCTCCTTTAAAACACAATGGTGTGGAAGAAAGTATTGGCCAGTGACGCTCGCATCAGAAGGGACTGGAGACATGTGACCCAACTCCAGATACTCCTTTATGAAGGCAGCATATTGCTCCTTTAATTGAGGACGGCGACAGAGCTTCCTTTCGAGGGAAAGAAATCGTCGAACGGCTTGGGGGTACGACTCTCCCAGCAGCTTAGAGCCGCATTTTAACGGAAGCCGCACAGCGTAAGCGCCGGAATCCAGCCGAGCAACATGTTGCACGAAATGCGCATCGCAATCTAGCTCTTCCTTCGTCCGCTTCACAATAGGCTCGGAGCAGTCTTCGATTTCCCAAAACCGGCGGAGCAAAGAATCCTGTTGATCATCCAGCATTGTTGCGCTCTCCGGAACATCCTTGTGGGCAGTGGAAACGAGTGATCTTCTCTGGACCTGTGAACCGCCTCCACACACGACCCATCCAAGTTGAGTTTTCTGCAGCAATGGCAGGCCGGCTGAGAGCTTAATTTGCCCAACACACAACAGCTCATAAAACAGACTGGCTCCGATAAGAAGGTCGATGCGCTGTGGGCGGAAAAATTCAGGATCAGCCAAAGAAAGATTGCCAGGAATATTCCAGCTGGAGACATCCAAACTGAAGCTAGGCTGCAGGTCCGTGATATTGGCAGCGATGACGGCGTTAACCAGGGCCGAGTACTCGGAACAGTGGGAACGTAGGAGAACATCAACAGAGAATCCATCTGTCGCAAAGCCGGTATCTCCAATACCAGACACCGCCACGAATGATTTGTACCTCCGGAGCTGCAGCTGACTTGCCAACCGGGAAGTGATCACGTGCACCTGAGATCCAGAATCCAACAAAGCTCGGCATGGAACAAGGGATCCAGCGCGACTACGAACAAAAATGTTCGCTGTAGCAAGCAACGATATATCGCCGCTGTGACCTTGAGCAACTAGTGCATTAGCAGTGGACGGCGAAAAGTCTGCAGGCTCGGCCACCTCGGCTATGGCTGACGTGGGAGGACCAACCAAAGTCTGGCCGCTAGATGCCGGCGGCTCCAGGAAATGCAGCAGGCTGTGATGCCTCCTTCCACAACTGCGACAACTAGCAGCGAGGCACTCACGCATGTGATGGCCCGTTTGCAGACACTTCCGACAAAGACCGAGTCGCCTGGCCTCACCAAGGCAAATCTCAGGGGGCATTGATAGAAATCGGGGGCATGCAGACATTATATGGGACCATCCACCGCATAGAGCACAGGTAGAGGGAAGCGAATTAGTAACAATAAAGGATGATCTACCATTATTTGCACCTCGACGCCTTCCCACATGAGCGCCCGGGGCGTATGCAGCCACGGCCACGTCCATAGCCTCCAGCGTCCTACACCGCTGCTCCAAAAATTCGGCCATCGACTCCCAAGTAGGGATGACGTCTGAACCTGAGGAGTTTTGACTCTCCTCCCACTTGGCCTGGGTAGCTGGGTCCAACCTTTGAAGCAGAACTTGGACGATGATGCAGCTGGCGATCTGAACTGAAGTACCCAAATTCTTTAACGCTCGCATATGGGCATTAAATTTGTCCGAAAGACTTCGAAGCGCTGCTATTGAGCCACTTTCCAACAGACTGAGGCCCAGAATCTCGTTCACGTGTGCCTGAAATATTAAGCGACGGTTATTAAATCGTTTCTCCAATAAATTCAGCGCAACATCATAGTTCTCGTCGGAGACTTCCAAGGAACGCACTGCTTCGAAAGCGGACTCCCGAAGCCAAGATCGCAACCTTTGCAACTTTTCCACCTTACTAATACGAGGATTGCTGCCGAGGATGGTAGAGAAGATCGAGTAAAATTCAGCCCATTCCGCTGATTGTAGGGAGCGGCAAAGGAGGCAGCACTTGAAAACTTTGACCTAACCCTGGGTCAGCCTGCGTGGTGGACATTCCGTTGGAAAGGGTGGAGTGGGCAGCAATTCGAGATGAGCGAAGGGTCGTCTCGTGCTCAATTTCCGCCTGCATCGTCGCTACGAGCTCCGAAACAGTCCATCGAAGGTCACTGCTGATCTGCAAAATGTCCCAATCCTCAAGCTCCCCGTGGATGGCCTTGAAGTCGCTGAACATGGTGGCTATCTGACCATGTCGCACGTGTAGCATGGCATCGTCCACCTTGGAAATAGGCTGAAGAGATCCTTGGATCCTCTGTAAGTCCTGGAAAATACCCAGGGTCTTGCGCTTTAAAATTGCACTCCGGGTTGAAGTGGGTGCTCCTGTGACGGCGCCGCTGGAGTTCATGATTTATTATATTGAGTTCCGAACAACCGAAATAAATTTTATTTGCTCGCGGCGAACACGATCTGTCCCACTGTGCGCTCAGAACCGTAGCGGAATTGTGGAATGTATATATATATGAAGCTATGTGCGAGCGAATGCACTTGCGTTGTGGATCGTATGTTTGTATGAAGTCTATGCGCGGGCGAATGCACTTGCGTTGTGGATCGTAAATATGTATGTGTGCTTGTGAACTAACGTTATGTTTATGCCTGTATGTATGTATAATATAACAATATATTATAATTTGTTTATTATTGTAAATAAACTTATTAGACACGTATGATAATTCGATAATGATAATTTCACATAACACTGTTTACAAAATTGTTTTGTTTTTGTTTTAGCAATTTGTTTATGTGTATATAAATATATTAACGATCACGTCGGGGTTCACCTTGGTCATCGAGAGTTTTCGGTGCCGTAAATAAAAAATCAAAATTTAATTAATTTCAACGTTATAAACTTTATTCAGGCCGCATATGAAATTAGGATTTATGTACAATATTTGAAATCCAATTTAGGATGCGAGCGCAGTAAGAAGACGAACGAGAGTGGCGCCAACCTTGCAGAATAGGCTGAGCGGATGCTCGCTAACTATAAGCGCCGAAGTAGCGAAGCCGAGCGGCCGACATCAGTTACTTATTAATTGTTGTGTTTAAATTAGTTGCTTGCTGCTTGACCCGACATAGGTATTGTGTTAATATATATTCAGCTGGTTTCGTATTATTCCTTGGGCTGCGATGCAGAGCCCTAAACGTTTCTGGAAATTTGACGCAATGGGCCGCAGGTCGTCTTCCGATAATCGATCCCATTCTCGGAGCAATGATTGCTTTAGCACCTCCAAACTTATGTGGCGTTTAGCACATCCCCTGGACTTCAAAATAGACCACACACTATAGTCCATCGGATTAAGATCTGGCGAGTAAGGTGACCATTCAATGCATGTGACAAAGTCCGGGAAATTGGCTTTGCACCAGTCCTGAGTCAATTTGGCTCTATGGGCTGACGCTGAATCCTGTTGAAACGTCCACTCCGTATCACCGAAGTGCTGCTGGGCCCAAGGAAGCACAACAGTTTCCAAAATGTCCCGGCGGTACACTTCCTGATTGATTTTGACCCCTTGATCGATGAAAACAAGGGGTGTTTTGCCAGTGGCGCATATTCCTCCCCAAACCATTAAAGACTGCTCACATTGACGGCGCTCGATTATTGCAGAGGTACCTGGAGCTTTAGCAGACCAGCTTTTGTTATTTTGGTGATTGTGCGCATGTTGGATGGTGAATATCTTCTCGTCCGTGAAAAGAATACGCTCCCATTTTTGACCTGCGGCCCGACGCTTTAGCTGACGGCATCTTTGGAGTCTCACGCGCTTGTTGTCATCCGTAAGAAGATGCTTTTTTTGGAGCTTGTAGGGCTTGAGATTAAGTTCATTTTTTGATATCAACCGAACACTTTCTCGATTCACTCCGATTTCACGGGCTATTTTTCTGACCGAGACTCTGCAATTCCGAGTGATCCGCTTTTTCACTATCTGGCGAATTCTGGAAGTGTTAGCGGTACATGGTCTGCGTCGTCCGGGACGGTCACCTTCATGGCCAAGCTCATTAAATCGCCGGATAGCGTCAGAGACCGTTTGTTTTGGTATGCCAAGGAAACGAACAATGTCGCATTGGCGATTTCCTTGTTGAAACAGTTTTAAAATTTCACAACGATTGTTAGACATCCCGAAAGAAATATCAAATTGATGGGAATCACAAAAATGTAAATATATTTGTTTTAGAAAAGTACAAGCTATTGATAAATGCATTTATTTAAGGGTTATTTATTGTCACCCTGTATATATCGCTTTCGACTGAACCACCCAAATACTGGTATTATTTCTCCGCTATTCATTAGTCCGTTTTTAATCTTATGACCGATCGTAACCTGCTTGTAGCTCTCAGTGACTTTAATATCCCAGAATTAAAGTTGTCTAAAGTCGATAACTCACCATGACTTCACCGCGGGCATGTTTTAAATTTCCCTAGGTTAAAATTAGGCATCAATTCCCTAGGCTTGAGGCATCACTTGAATCTATTCCTGGCATCGATCAGAAGTTTCCATGCGTGGCAAATATGATTCGCTGCTTCCGTAAAGATGATTTTTCACAAACTGAATAGCCTTATCGATACATTTGATTGGTCCGATATTCTGGCTCCGATGTAAATATAACATTAGAAAAATATGGCAATACTTTAAATAAATTTTGCACTCATGTGTGCCATGAAAATCTCCAACCGCTTCAACAAATCCTCCTTGGTTTGCATGGTGCCTCACAAACTTAAAAAATACTAAAAACTGACTCTTACTAAAATATAAAACAACCTGCAATAGATTTTTCAATACAAATGCTAGCTCGGTCAAATTTGAAATGTTAAAGAAATTATATTCGCCGTTGTTGGATTCAGTTTGCTCAGGAAACTTGTTTCTAAAGGAGATTTGTTTCAAGCCTTTTGTGAAAATGGTGTTTGATACATTCTCTGCACATTGGAACTCCGGTTCCGCCGTGGGCTTCAATCTGTATGATCTGTGCGGTACATTGAATAGCCTCTTATTTGAAAGTTGTATTTGCTTGTAAGATGCGGTTCCACCAGTAGCATAAAATAAATATGGTTTAAATTTAAGAATTATGACAATTCTAGTTTATGCCGTGAGACACCATCAACATTGATATTCGTAGATTTTGCATAGATAATGCAATATTCTATGCACTATGGACTGTTGTGCTACGAGAAGATGTATTACCATGTTCTGGTTTTGAACAAGAGTTTGAATAGTCGTTTTCATAAATGACATAAGCTCCATCATACTTTGTTGGTTGGTAAGCACCATAGTTTCCGTTTTGCTATGTGGCTGTTCTGGGGCCTGTTGAGCGCTTTGTGAAACAAGCTGAATTGGATTTTCTATTCCAGATCGTAGAGAATCGGTTAGAAGAAGCCGTTGGTGGTGTTTAGAGGACCAAATGAGGACCTCACAGCTTTGGCGAAGAAGATGTCTGGCGTAGTTTTTGACGCAATGTACACATTTTGTGGATTTTGATTGCACGTTGCGGTCGCTTGACGCATGCGACTCATCAACTCCTTGTACACCACACATCCTCTATAGTTTGCCGTATAGCAGCCTCCGCAGTTCCCACATTTCTTCACGGTACTGTCCTTGTTTGCTTTTTCATTTAAAATATTATACATCGTTCCACTGTGCATCGAACAAAATTTAAAGTTCAACTTACTAAGTTGAACTCCTACCAATCGTACTCATAAGTATGATTGTAGACTATGTTGCTGTAGGTTTACAGTTGTGAGATGGAGCGAATATTTCACTATATATTTCACCTAATCGCATAGAATTAGCCGAGTACGTCCATCTGTCCGTATGGACGTGGATCTCAGAAACTAAATGAGATAGAGCTATAGGATTTGCCATGGAGACTTCCATACTACACATCACCTCCTGGTCCCAGGAATCGCATAATTCTGTAACGTCCGAGACTGTCAGAGACTACACAAGATAGAGCTATGGAATTTGGCATGGAGACTCCTACAATGTCCACGCAGTTCAATTTTTTTTTCAAAATTTTGCCGCGTTAAGGGTTATATACCTTTTTTATTTTCAAAAAATCGAATTTTTTTTTATTGCTTTATCTTTAATAATAACTTCTTCAGAACATTTTCCCAAATTTTCATAGAGATTGGAGCAGTAGAACAAAAGTTACAGCGCTCCTAACCGCGCGCCTTGTCGCCGCCTTGAACTGAACTTGAAACTTTAAACGCGAATATCTCGAAATGGTGTTTCTTGAAAAATGACTTTGCGGTGACATGGATTGGCGGAAAACTACTGAACAGATTTAATTCAAGTTTTTTTTTAAATGTTCGTAATGAAATTCTTCTGTGCTTGAACGATCGACTTTTTACGCACAAACTTTTTTTTCGCCGAAATGAATTTTTTAGTAAAGTTTCTAGAGACCAAAAAGTTAATTTTTAGCATAAAACGTTCCCGTATGCATAAAAAAAACAAAACATTTTAAAACCGATCGTTCAAGCACAAGGAATTACACTAAACTAATGAATTTTTTTACTTTTATGGTTTAAGTTCACCTGTTTGACCTGGGGAACTGTCACAGCAAGGCTCTAAAAAAAAAAGCCTCTAAAGAAAACAGCCACCCCTTAAAAACTATTTAATATTTTTCCACCAAATTTTGCACAAACATTGTTAATAATGTGTACTATCAAAAAATTAAAACATCCGTGTAATTAAATATTTGCTACATACCTAAAAAAAAAATCCGAACTTTCCTCTTTTTCTTCGACAAAGAAGTTATAGAACCCCTTAAAGTTGTTTACTTACAGCGCAAAAGGTTGATTGTGACCTTGGCTGTGTGGCACGTAGCGTGTCCTACTGAAGCCATATGTCGCCTATGTCTGCCGCGATAGCGGACACCATTAACGATTAAACGAAACCGCGTAAACCATTAACTCCGAAGCGAAAACGCATTAGATGGTGATGCGGCTTAAGCTGCTAAGCTAACTGAATCTTCTATGGCCTTAGACGAAGATCTTTGGCTAAAATCCGTTGCAGGTATGTGAGCGAAATGCCCAACTCTTGAGCACAGTGCCGAGTTGACGTCGACGGATTGTCATTGACACTTTCAGCCACCGCAGCAATATTTTCGACCGACCCAACTGGACGAGGACGTAAATGTGTTGTTTTATCCATCAACGATCCAGTCTCACGCACACGCTTTACAAAACTATCCACAAACTGCCTGGAAAGCGCTTTATTTTGTTTAATTCAATTCATGGCCAACTGAACTTCTTTTATTGCATCTTGCCATGAACGTTTGCTAATGTATACTGCTATTAACATGACCTTCAGCGTACTCATGACACGTTTTACCTGCCCATTGTCACGGCTTGCTGCTGTCGCTATTAAATGCAAGTCAATTTTATTTTTCGAACAAAAATCCCTGAACTTAACGCTTGCAAAACTTCTGCCTTTATCGGCAAATTTGCGATTTGGCACACCAAAGATAGAAATACTAGACTTAAAAGCATTTATATCGTTAGGTGGAAGTTGATCCCACAACTGACCAAAAATAAAATCTTTTCGAAGTTCCAACTTTCTTTCTTTAAAAACACGAAAGTTGCGTTATATCCGATTGTTCAGTTATATGGCAGCTGTAGAATATAGTTGGCCAATCCTTATGAAATTTGGTATAAAAATCAAAATAAAAAAACTTTTATAAAAAAAGCCCCATAAAGTAAGAAAATTAAATATCTACCAAAATTGTAAAGCCCTTAAATGTTGATCAAATCTTTTTCATATTTATATCAGAGAACCGCAACGAGTATGATTAAGTATGATCGAACCCTCATGCCCAAATGGCAATCAAATCAATTCAAGCCAATTGACACAACGAGTTTGATTTAACTCAAGTACTTCCAACGTCAGCTCATTTGAGCTTACGAAAAGTACAATATTTATACCCGAAGGAAACGGAATAAATCAAACAAAGTACTGAGTCAGTACTCGCGTATGAGGAAAAATTTTATATTCGTTGCAGTTCTCTGATTCATATTCGCATATATAACATGTCATCAACATTTTTTCCAGATCCGATAAAACCATACAAGCTTTTCAATAAGAATGTTATGTTGAAAAACACAGAGATTCAAGGTCGCCTCAGAAAAATGCTAGAGGACAAAACTAGGTGAAAGAGGTACCCAAATTTACACCAAATAACTGGAATGATCCAATCAATTCCTTCAATAGACATACACAAAAACTTTCTAAAAGTTCCAACAATTAGACTGTATATGAAATAGTTTAAATTTAAAGCACAGATACCACACACCAAGTGTTATGTTCTGGTAATAACATTCAGATTTAATGATTATATCTTAACAGTGGGTTAGTCGGTTAACTATTGAGATATTAGCCATCGCAGCCTATTATTCGAAAGTAATGATGTCATTACATCCTTATTTTAAGGACCTTTGAAAAGTGATTTTGGCCACAAAAAGTGGTCGTTGGCCCCATAGTTTCAAGCATCTTCTTTCAAACAATGTAGTTACATATTGGTATTTGGTACATATTTACATCTAGAATGGTATACATATATACATATATGATATACATATATGTTTCGTCACATTAAAATAATATGTGTTTTCTTCTTAATTTCAAATTAAATTTAAAATAAACTAAAAATAAACATTAATATTTATATTATAGATTTATTATGTTAAAAAAAAAAAGTTTGCCTATTATTTCGGTTTTTATATGCACTATAAAGGTATCTAAATTACTCGGAATTACTTTATAGAAACACGTACATCAAATCTTAAATGGATCACATGTCAATGCATACAATGGTTGTGTATTTAGAATTAGGATTGTGCCCATATTTTCACTGTACTTACCATTTCCGGGGCAGAACCCAATTCTGAAATCATTATTAAATTAAAGTCTATGTAAAAACTGCCATGCACAAAGTTATTATGTACCCCATGTACGCGTAAATTGACGCAGCACCATGAAAGTTTGATCAAAAATTTCATTTCAGTGCTTAGTTGAACACAATCCATTGGCTTGTTTGGATGCTTATATTCCAATAGTTCGCAAACTTAGATTCATCCTGGTTGTGTGAATTAAAAAACTAAAATCTGCATTCAAAACGATTATTAGACATACTGTACAAAAATTATCCAAGAAATGTATAGCAATTGTGCGAATGATAATGACGGTGGAGGAGATTTGCCTACACACCAAAGTATTGAGTTAAGCAAACACTTAAGTCATGCAACAATTTCACAAAAGCTACCATCAAATAATACTGACACGTGTAATCAGCAACAGGTAAGCATAAACAATGATACAATTTTTTATTCAAGGAATTTAAATGTTAAGAAAGGAAAGCTAACTTCGGGCGGAGCCTATCTTTTAGCTATACAGGTCAAATTTGTGGCGGCGGGAGGTGGCGTGGTAAAATTGAAACAAACTTCCACTGCGTGGGTCCTGTAGGAGTCCCTATCCCAAATCTTATAGCTATAGCTCTTATAGTCTCGGACGGACGGACATGGCTATATCAATGATTACTTCGGAATGTTAAATACATTCACACGACTACAATTTACCCTTGTACTCTACGAGTACCGGGTATAATAAAAATCAAATTTTTAAAGAGGGATAATGTATCTCTTTTTTTAGTTTCTTTTATATACGAGCCTGTATAATATTCATGTACATGTTTAAATTTGGTTTTAATGTTGACACGACCAACGATTCATTTTTTAAGAAAGAAGATTAAGATTTTTTCAATTCTAACAAAATGAAATATATTTATATATATTATATATATACATATATACGTATATATTATATATTATATTATAATATGTATTATATTTTCTATCTTAAAAAAACTGTTTGGTAACTATACATAAAACAGTAGCTAAATACATATAATCAGTAAAATCTGGAAGATCATATAAACGATGTTTAAATAAAACGTTAAATAGATAAATAGTTTTTTACACATATTGCCTTTATCCTTAAGGTACCCTTCTAGGCGTCTGCATGGATTCATGGATCTTATTGCCTCAGCCATAGAATACATTCAAATGGAATAGAATTAATGAGTGCAAGAGGCACAACGAAGTGAGTCAGTGGGAATGAGAAAGTGTTCTCACTCATGGCCATTCTCTAGCTTTAATACAGAGTGAATTAGAGTGGGAGCCAATCGGAATGCTTTTGGAATGCAAAATGCAACCGAATGACTCGAATGGTTTTTAACATACTATATGAATTTGTTTGTTTTCTTTTGTAGAGCAAAATGCTTCATTCTATACTTTTTCAATAGTAATTAGAATATTTAGTGATTTTACCGAAGGGTAAATTATAGTGTTAGTGTTTTAACAGTTATTATTATTTTTATAGTGGTTTTGGTTTAGTTTTCTTGTGAGTTTTTTTCATTTTCTTAAATTATTATTTTTTACTCACTCACTCATTAATTTATTTTTGTTATCCGCATTCTATCTCACTAAATTTATTTTCACGGTCTGCATTTGAATGTCGATTTTAAGCCATTCATGCAGACCTCTAGTTTCTACAGTTTTAGAGTAAAGTTTAAGTTTTCTTTTTTAAGATAGCCTAGGCTTTTAGCTGATTGAAAACTCAGCATTGAAACGCCATGAGAACAGAGTTGTATTTGGACCCGTTTGTTCTCAGGGACCTTCCTGCTTAAAGCTTTAAAAAAAAAGACACATTTCCATATAAATATGGTCGGAGAAGGAGTGCTTCTCCAGCTTTCTCCAGTGAGATACAAAGCTGAGTATCTATTTGGATACCAGTGGTAAATCTATTGATTCTTTGCGGTTTTTATAATTTATACAGCTTATAATTTTTGTCAGAAGTGTGCAAAGCAGTGAAGTTGACATCTCCGACCCTAAGAAGTATGTATATTCTTGATTAGGATCAACTTCTGAGTTGATATGAGCATGCCCTTCTTTCCGTCCGTCTGTTTTTACGCAAGCTAGTCTCACAGTTTTAAGGCTATCGACTTGAAACTTTGCACAAAACTCTTCCCTTCTTTTCTTTGCAAGCAGTTCATAAGTCGGAACGAACGGAATCGGCCGACTATATCATATAGCTGCTGTCGGGTGAGGCAACAGATAACTGTTAGGTCTCAATAAATTATTAATAATTTTGTCCACAAGTGTGCAACACAGTGAAGGTGACATCTCCGACCCTATAAAATGTATATATTCTTGATCAGGATCACCTCCTGAGTTGATATGAGCATGTCTGTCTGTCTGTCTGTCTGTCTGTTTCTTCGCGAACTAGTCTCTCAGTTTTAAAGCTATCGTCTTGAAACTTTGCACACACCCTTCTTTCCTTTGCACGCAGTATATAAGTCGGAAAACCGGGATCGGCCGACTATATCCTATAGCTGCCATATAACTGATTGATCGGAAATGGTATAACTTTGATGTTTTTAGAGTAAGAGAGTTCAAATTTTACATGAGTGCTACTTTTGGCAAAATAATACATGCCAAATTTCATAAGAATCGGCCGAATAGAACGAATAGAAATAGAAAAAATAGAACGAGCCCTGTGCGCGACAAGGGGTTGAAAAACATGGTTCCGAGAAAAACACGTTTAAAGTTTTTAGAAAATTTACCTTGAGATACATAACTTTCTTGTTATCATGGGTATGTTTGATATTCTATACATATGAAACTTTCATTTTATTAAAAAAAAAAATCGATTTTTTCAAAAAAATCCAAAAGAACCTCCCTTAAGCTAGCGAGCATCGGCTCAGCCTGTCATCTTAAGCGGGTGTACTCTCGTTCATGATCTTTTTGCGCTTGCACCCTAAATGGGCGTTCTTTGTTTATTTCCCTATTTCATATGCGGCCAAATTGAAAAATATCAATGACCACATTGGTGACCCCGACGGGATTTAGTTAATATAATAAACAAATTACTAAACTCAAACTAGACCCGCGGAAACATATGTGGTGTAGAAGAAACATTTCATAAACAGTATTTTTGGTAAGAAAATTTCATACGCAGCATATCAGCACATCAGTGGCTAATAAGCAAACTTTTTATATGTGTATATACGTTCCACAATTCCGCATAGGTTGTGAGCGCACAGTGGGAAAGATCGTTTCCGCCGCAAGAAAATAAATTTTGAGCGATATAATTTTGGCGCTGGAATTATTTACTCCGGGTTGATTACATTGGTCGTAACTATATATAATCAATGATGAACTCCAGCGCCGCACTCACAGGATCACTTATTCCAAACCGTTGTGGTATTTTAAAGAGCAATGCCCAGGGAGTTCTCCAGGACATGCAGAGGATCCAAAGAGCTCTTCAGCCTGTTTCCAAGGTGGATGATGCCATGCTCTACATGCGCCATTGCTAGATAGTCGCCATGTTCAGTGACTTCAAGGCCATCTACGGGAAGCTTGAGGATTTGGCCTGTTTCGGAGCTCATAGCGACAAGCACGCGACGACACTTCGCTTTGCTCGAATTGCTGCCCACTCCACCTTTGCCAACGGATCTGCAGGCTGACCCGGGGTTAAGTCTAAGTTTTTACCAGTTGGCTCTCTCTACCATCAGCTGTGGATACTCAAAATGGTCTGAGTTCTACTAGATTTTCTCTACAATCGTTGGCAGCAATCCCCGCATCAGTAAGGTGGAAAAGCTGCAAAGGTTGCGTCTTGTGGAGTGCTCAGGTGGGAAGGAGTAAATAACAGTAGATCATATTTTATAGCCGAGTGCGCCGAGCGTTCAGCCTCTTTGCCGTTCACTGCTAATGCACTAGTTGCTCAAGGTCGTAGCGGTGACCTAGCATTGCTTGCTGCAGCGAACATTCTTGTTCGTAGTGGCGCTGGATCATTTGTTTCATGCTCTCGAGCTCTCTAAGATTTTGGATCGCAGTTGCACTGCACCTTCACTTACCACCTGGCTAGTCAGGTGTACACGGCGAAACCGGTGTTCTAATCAGAGATCGCATTTAGCACCATTTTCACAAAAGGTTTGCAACAAACTTCTTGCAGGCCACATCAATAAAAATTCAGTCAAGTAACGAAAGACTTTCAATTGCTGCCGTTTACTGCCTCCCTTGCTTCTAAATCTCGAAAGGACAATTTATGGACTACTGCAATTCACTTGGGGATCGTTCAATAGTCGCAGGAGACTACAATGTCATACATACGCACTCCCAAAGGAAGGCAATTGTACAATGCAATTATAAATGTAAATATTAAACTGGACCATGTTTCCCCTGAAACATTCTACCAAGAACGAAATGGCTTAAATAAATACAGTACGGGAGTGCACATAGAACTCGCCCTGGAGCTTAACATGGAATAGGACATCGACTACACTACGAGCGCCCTGAAGGAAATACTTGTTGCGGCAGCATCTCTACTTCTCATAGGAAAGAAATATACCGAAAAAAATACTAAAAATTCAATCATCAATTAGGCGCACGCGTCGTGATTGGCAAAACAGCAGATCATCAGCTTCAAAGCAACGCCTTAAGGAAGCAACCCGATCATTCGACCATGCTTTTCACCAACAGAAAGAAGTCGCACAGCTGAGGTACATCCAGAATCTTTCGCCAACAAGCACAAAGTATCCTCTGTGGAGGGCCCACCCAAATCTTATGGTGAAGCTATGGCGCCCCAATTGAACTAACAAGAAACCCATAAGAAACTCATCGGCCATTCCAGCCAAACGAAATCGAAAAAGTCATAAAAGGGCTAGGTCTTTAGAAAGCCGGAGATCTTTAAGTCCGAAGCTTTTCCAAGTAAGTACACCAATTTTAGACGTTATCGAACTCTGCGAAGGGGGTAGAGTCCTCATTTCGGTAGACTCCCAACTTGCTTCATATATAAGTACCTCCTTCGTCTGAACCGTCCACATACTGGCATCATCTTTCCTCTATTCCATCCTATGTCCAATTTTTTACATTATTTACGATTGTAACTAGCTTGAAGCTCTGTATGACCTTAATATGCCAGAGCTATATGGTAGTGGGCTAATGCTGATAACTCACCATCTCTATTCCTTTCACGCGCCATAACTTCACCGCCGGCATGTTTACCATGTCCATAGGTCAAATAAGAAATTTGTTAGATCGTCTATAAGACCTTATCCATATCACGTGTCCATCAGTAGTTTCTTTGCGTGCAAATAATATTCGCTGTTTTCGTAGACTGATTTTTACAAATTTAATAGCCTTATCGATACATTTTATTATCCGATATTCTGGCATGCACCAATATAAATATCATCTTAGGAATTTTTTGGAAAATTTTACCATATGTGTGTCATGGAAATATCCATACGCTTTTACAAATCCACCTTGGTTACAGAGTGCCTCACGAACTTAAAAAATACTTAAAACATCTCGGTCAAATTTTACCGTGCATTACGCTGAATGTTATAGGAATTATTTTCGCCTACAGCTAATAGTCTTAAAAAATTAAAAATAAATAATAAATAAAAAATAAAATTTTATTTTCTGTACGTCTTTCTCCGAGATTAGCTTATTATCAGATCTTCTAATGGTCAAACCCGTTTAAAAATGCTAAAATCTGCTAAAATGTGGTGCCTGGGCTCTCATTTAATCACTACATAGACTCTTCAATTTAACTTTGGAAACCTCGATTTTTCCCACTTAGTGAATGGAATCTTTCATTATTCTCTTACATCAAAAAGGGAGAAGGTCCGATGCTGCCAACTACAAAGGCATCTCTAAATTGCGTGCAATTATAAACTTATTTAAATTCAAGAAAGGAATGCAAACTTCGAGCGGAGCCGTACTTGATATACACTTGCAAAACCGGATATGTATTGCAAACATCGGATATAGTTGGCCGATTCTTATGATTAAATCATAATAAAACCAATAAATTACAATAAAAAATCTAAAAAAAAAAGGGCCCAAGCTCCTATCTTCAAAAATACGAAAGTTGGTATTTCCACCAAATACCATTTCCGATCGTTCAGTTATATGGCAGCTATAGGATATAGTCGGCCGATTCTAATGAAATTTGGTGGATTGGATTAACTGACCAAAAATAGAATATGTACTAAGTTCCAGCTTTCTATCTTCAAAAACATGAAAGTTGGGTAATTTCGATCGTTCAGTTATATGGCAGCTATAAGATATAGTCGGCCGATCCTTATGAAATTCGGCATGTCGTATTATTTTGCCAAAAGTAGCATTCACGTAATATTAGAACTCTCTTTCTCTTAAAACACCAAAGTTATACCATTTCCGATCAATCAGTTATATGGCAGCTATAGGATATAGTCGGCCGATCCATGCCGTTCCGACGTATATACTGCGTGTAAAGGTAAGAAGGGTGTGTGCAAAGTTTCAAGACGATAGCTTTAAAACTGAGAGACTAGTTCGCGTAGAAACCGACGACTATATAAGGTATAGTCGACCGATCGTTATGAAATTTAGTAGGTCGGATAAACTAGCCAAAAATAGAATCTGTACCAAGTTCCAGCTTTCTATCTTCAAAAACACAAAAGTTGGGTCACTTCCGATCGTTCAGTTATATAGCAGCTATAGGATATAGTCGGCCGATCCTTATGACATAGTCATAGTTCGACATGTGCACGACATGGAGTCTTAAGTTCGAACTACAATGGTCATCATCTCTCTTTTCTGTCCATTAAATTTAAAATCTAGTATTTTGAATTTTCTTACTGATTCCTCTTAGCTTAATAAAAAACAAATTACTAATAAATCGTTCATCGAGCGCCCCTCGGTCGTCTGGCTCTCTAGGCTTTATGATGAATGCAGGATTGCTAGCTGATGTACTAATTTGTGCACGAACCATTTCTAAAATTCTAAAAGACCGCAAAAAAAAGACAAAAATCGAAATGTATGTTTTAGCTTCTGAATCCATATCAGTTAGTCTCATTCTGCACTTTTCCGCACTACTGGAACAATTTTCATTTTTCTTGGCTTTTTTAAAGTCAACTTGTGTACTGAGTACAGTTGCTAGAATGGGTGGCGAGAAATTCTTTGTTGAATTCAGCCCTTTTATCATTGCCCTGGTATTCAGTAGCTTCTTCATCTCGATATTAGTCAATGATAAAAATTAGTCCAGAGTCTCTTGACTCTGGATCACGCTCGTCAATGTATTCTTAAGAATATCTCGAGACTCGAATTCATATAGAAGCTGAAACGGGGAACATTTATTTGCGCTATTTACCAAGGTAATAATGTTTCAAAGCATTCATAGATCAAAGCATTTCTTCTCAACGCTTTACGTTATCATTCGAAGTCAATAGCAAGGACAAGTAAGCCTTTTAGTTCGTTACGCATGCCCGTTTGCTCCCGGTCTTACAGTGTTAAGTATACGCTTTACAGTGTTCGACTAGCAATATTTTTCAAAATTTTTTTAAGGGGTTATATACCTTTTTTAAATTCAAAAAATCGAAAATTTTTTTATTGCTTTATCTTTAAGAACAACTCCTTGAGAACATTTTCTTAAATTTTCATAGAGATTGGAGCAGTAGAACAAAAGTTACAGCGCTCCTAACCGCGCGCCTTGTCGCCGCCTTAAACTGAACTTGAAACTTTAAACGCGAATATCTCGAAATGGTGTTTCTTGAAAAATGACTTTGCGGTGACATGGATTGGCGGAAAACTACTGAACAGATTTAATTCAAGTTTTTTTTTAAATGTTCGTAATGAAATTCTTCTGTGCTTGAACGATCGACTTTTTACGCACAAACTTTATTTTCGCCGAAATGAATTTTTTAGTAAAGTTTCTAGAGACCAAAAAGTTAATTTTTAGCATAAAACGTTCCCGTATGCATAAAAAAACAAAAAAATTTAAAACAGATCGTTCAAGCACAAGGAATTACACTAAACTAATGAAATTTTTTTACTTTTAAGGTTTAAGTTCACCTGTTTGACCTGGGGAACTGTCACCGCAAGGCTCTAAAAAAAAAAGCCTCTAAAGGAAACAGCCACCCCTTAAAAACTATTTAATATTTTTCCACCAAATTTTGCACAAACATGTGTACTATCAAAAAAATAAAACATCCGTGTAATTAAATAATTGCTACATAGCTAAAAAAAATCCGAACTTTCCTCTTTTTCTTCGACAAAGAAGGTATATAACCCCTTAAGTAAAGACGGGACCTCGCACTACGTAGTAGTACGTAGACCTACGTCTACGTAGACTCAACTCAACTACGTAGACTCTCAACTACGTAGACCTCGTAGTAGTTGAGTGGCACCAAGGATTCACCGACGGCTAAAGTTTTGAGCTCATAACTGTGGTAATTCGTTTCGGACTTGTAGGTGTTGCCTGCCTGCCAGATAATGTGGGTATGGTGGGTAGCTGTACCAAAAATAAATATTCACTCGGAATCCTAATTTCGCCCTAATTAATTAATGTCTAATTAATTAAATCGGTAATTTGAAACTTATCACGAAAGTAAGATTTAAAATTGGACATTGTATCAGATTTGTTTGTAGCAATAACTACATCATCCACATCTAACAAGATATATATAAAATTAAAAAAATCTTTTGATGAGATAAAATAACCGAGACAAACCCGCAAGCCACAGAGACACTAACATAGGTTGTATACACAAAACGCAAGTCGGGCTTCAGAGATACGATATCTGTTGGGCCATCGATGTAATTCTAAAATAGTAATAGCTATATAGGAAAAATAATCATTTATCCCTAAAGATTTCCATAAGTTTCCATACCATGGCTAGATCTGGAAATATACCTACTTTTAAAGAAAACGTTTAATTAAATGGCCATAAACTTACCCTTTTACATTGGAAACACTATACAACGCTCAATTGTCAACATTATGTGACCGTTCCGTTTTAGCAGAAATAACATACGCATTGCATATGATATTGTATTCTTTAATCAACTTAAACAAAAACAATAAAAATAAAATAATATTTTTATTGAAATGCAATAGTTAATTTAAGAAACAGCAATGTTAATATTTTGAAAAAATCATTTGAAATTGCTTCCAACATTTTTCCATTGCTTATAAAGTCTATAAAAACTTAACAAATATGTAGCTTCAAAAAATCATTATTACCAAAAAAACATTTAATTTTTTTATAACTATAATTACATATTTACATACAATTATTTTTGGGGAACAAATTTTCAAAGTCTTAAAAAAGTGTTCTGTTTTCTAAGTCCAAACTTTGAACTTCAAAGTTAAAGTATGACTCTCTTAGTCTCTAACGGTATTGGGACAAGGATCTCTGATAATTGTTACAAGAAAACAAAATAAAATTCTTTCTCTCTCTATAACCGACTGTCTTTCCATTTCTCTATTGCTGTTGTTTATTCTGTCTTTTGCTTTTTTCTTAGTGTGTCTTTTTCTAATGTTAGTGAACTTTCTCCTTCATGTATTCTGATTGATGTCCCTTAAGTTGTTGGGAAGCAGACTAAAAAGTCTATATCATAACTCCTCTAAAAATGGTCTGATTTAATTTAATTTTAATTTAAACTTTAATTTATAGGTGAAGAATAGAAATTGGATCATCAAAACTCTCTCAAAAATATTAATAAACTATAGCCTTCGAGTTCTACGTGTTCAAAATTTTAGCACGTTTGTATGGGATATTGTATATACAAGTATATGAGTATATCTCCTCCAAAAATTAGATGAAATTTGTTTTTTAGATATAAACTAATTTAAGAAATAGTTTGGCATCAAAAGTTTTCCCAAAAACTTTCCTGTACTGGCCCTATAGAATTTCCCAATTTGTGGGGGCGAAAGGGGGCTTGGCACAAATTTGAAACAAACTTCAACTGCGAGGGCTTTATAGGACTTCTACGGACAGACGGACATGCCTATATAGACTCGGCTGTTGATCAAGAATATATATACTTTATGGTGTCGGAGATGATTCCTTCTAAATGTGAAATACTTGTGCAATCACTCGTCTACTATATACCCTTTTACTCTACGAGTACCTAGTATAAAAATACATTATGAAAAATGTTTTTTTGTTATTAGTCGTTTCTATTAGCTTTCAATAGGAAAAACTTTGTTGATTCACTGCATTGTGGTGAACTACCTATATCTCTGTACTGTATATGGGCATTTCCTAGGGTCGCAAACGTACGTTCGTACGCAATTCGTGCCAAAAAAATTAAAGAAAAAAACTATTCGGTTTGACGATTTATTAGAGACTAAAAAATGCTGCACGTAGACAGAAACAGAACTTAAAGAAGAAAGATAATTCGTTACTCGTCACTTTAGTGTATAACATAACAGGAATAAGATATACAGTATACCTCACCGCGGTATATCTAATTCAAAAGATTCTTTTTTAGTTTAACCCTAGTGAAGTAATACATTTTGTGTGCTTAACTTTACATAGAGCTTTAGTTAGAACATCTGAAATCCTATTATCGGTTGGAACATATTCAATATCAATAACTTTCTTCTTATATAAATCTCTTATGAAATGATACTTGATATCTATATGTTTACTTCTAGCATGAAAACTTGCATTCTTCGCTAAACATTGGGCGCTCTGGTTGTCACTGTAGATCATCAATGTTGGCGCCGTCTCGAAACCCATCTCAGATATCAGCTTCAGCACGTAACCAGCCTCCTTAGCTGCTGTTGAAAGCGCCACATTCTCAGCCTCCGTGCTACTGAGTGCTATGATGCTCTGCTTTTTCGACTCCCACTAAAACGCTGCTCCAGCCAGAAAGAACGCCCAACCACTGAACGATTTGCGGTCAGTACAGTCACCTGCCCAGTCTGCATCCACAAAGCAGTGAACAGGCACACCAGTTCGAACAAAGTGCAGCTTCAAGCTCGAAGTTCCTCTTAGGTAACGAAGGACGCGTTTAGCGGCCACCGCATGCTCCTTATGGGGGTCACTGCACTTCTGAGCCAACTTTGCCACACAATGAACAATGTCCGGCCTCGTAGTCATTGCTCGATACAGCAGTGATTCAATAAGCGATTGATACTGCTTCTGGTTGGTTCGTGGACAGTCTTCCAAAATACATAGGTTCTGATAACCAACCTCCAAAGGCGTTGCATTCGGCTTACAGTCTTCCATGCCATAATCTCGTAACAGCCCGTCGATATATTGCTTGTGGCCAATTGCCACACTGCCCGTCTCTCCTCCATCGTGAAACATCTCCAAATGTTTCAGCTCTCCGCCATCTACTACTTCGACAAGGTCTTCTTTTCTGGAACAGGCAATAATTAGATCGTCGACATATACAACAATTTGGTTAAATTTTTCGCCGTTGTTCTTGGTATAAATGCATGGCTCACTGGGACATTGTACAAAACCAATAAGCGACGAGAACATTTTCTGTTCCGCTTTATTTTCTCATTTTGTCTCCCACTTTTTGTCGTTCTTCCTCTTCCAGCAACTTAATTTTTAGAGAAATCAAGGAAGACAAAGAATCACGCGTCTCCATAGCAATTACGAAATTTTAGTACGAATCCGATAGGCTGGACAACAAAATTATTACAAGCATTTCTTCTGGGACTGGTTGATCGATCTCTTGTAATTTCTCGATGACGTCATTGAAATTACTCAAATGCACTGTGACACTGCCTGCCATATACAGCAACTGTTCAAACAACTGTATTTTACGCGCTCGTCCACTAGGCATGTGAACACTAGCCAGCTTTTTCCAAGCTTCCATCGATGATTTGCAGTGTTTAACATAGTTAATCTGGGACGGCTTTATACACAACAAAATACTCGCGAGGGCCTTTTCATCCATGTTATCAAAGTTTGCCTGCTCTGCAACCGTTCCACTTTCGTTTTTGATTTCACGACTACACACAATTGACCAAAGTTCTGAGTGTACCAGACTTTTCATTTGCACTGCCCACGAACTATAATTGTCACTATCAAGTTTTTCTATTGAGTATTGCGAACTCATCTTGTTTATCTTGTTCATTAAACACCACCGAATCTCTAATTATCGTAAAATCTTTTCGACTATTACGCAGTAGTTTTCTTGCTGGCCTGGGCCCATAACCTATTCGGTTTGACGATTTATTAGAGACTAAAAAATGCTGCACGCAGACAGAAACAGAACTTAAAGAAGAAAGATAATTCGTTGATCGTTACTTTAGTGTATAACATAACAGGAATAAGATATACAGTGGTGCATATGCAAATATTTTCAACAAAAACATTTTCTGATACTTTTTTTTGTTGTTTCCGATAGCATTTGGTGAGTTCTTTTCTTAGTGTAAATTATGGTAATGGAAAAATCTAATGGATTTTTCCTTTTCATAATATTGGCAAAAAACATGAGGTCTCGAACATACGCGAAATAGAAGTCGGTTTTGGCTTGCTCTAGCAAAATCAATAAATCTGCGAATTGGAATGGAATATTTACGGGTCTATTCCCAATAAAATATCTGCATTAGTTTTTTTTTTAATTAAATTAAGTATGGGTCTCGAACGTACGATTTTTCCACAAATAAATTTTTTTTTTTTTTGTTTACCTCTTTGTTTTATAAATAAATTTATATTTTCTTAAAAAATAATGTTTCACCAAATTTTTTTAATAAAAAATTAAATTTTAATTTTATTTTAAATTTTAATTTAATTTAATTTCAATTGTCACTTCTTTTATCCACCGACAATTATTTATAAGCTTGTTAAAAAAAAAAAAAATTTTTTTGTTTTTAATAATATTATTTTTTATACGTACATACGTCATACATACGGTCGCTAACGTACGCCACTTTAAAATTCAATATAAACAAATTTGGATGAAAAAGTCGGAATTTTTTTTTTAATTCCAATAGTTTACAGTAAAATGACTTAACACATAAAGTTTCATCCCCCTGCTTTCACTTAGTGCGAAGAAATTACAATAAAACAAGAAAGGAAAGCTAACTTCGGGCGGAGCCGAAGTTTATATACCCTTGCAGTTAAAACCGGATATACATATATCGCAAACATAGGATATAGTTGGCCGATCCTTATGATTACATCATAATAAAACCAATTAACTAAAATAAAAAATCTAAAAAAAGTCCCAAGTTCAAAAATACGAAAGTTGATAATTCTACCAAAAACCATTTCCGTTCAGTTATATGGCGGCTATAGGATGTAGTAGGCCGATCCATTGTAGGCCGACTAGGCGAATCGTTGGACAATGACTTTCCTTTGGGAAAAATCACCATTGCGTCTGCATATATACCCCCATAACATAAAGTCTCGGAAGGCCAGTTCGACCTCCTGCTGAGTGATATGGGCGACAAATTCATCGTCGCAGGAGACTTTAACGCCAAGCATCTTTGGTGGGGCTCGAGAGTGAGTAATCCCAAAGGTACTGCATTATTCAAATGCATACAGCGCAGAGCCTATAACTGCCATTCAACTGGAGAGCCCACGTATTGGCCCACAGACCCCCAACGGCTGCCGGACCTTCTCGACTTCGCCATCTCCCATGGAATCCATCCGGACTCCATAGCCTGCTCGGCAAATAAAGATCTCTTCTCCGATCACAGTGCGGTGGAACTCCACATTAACACCCCTGTAGAGAAGAAAGTCACCCGACTCAGGATGATCAGACCTCGCACCAGCATAGAGAGCTACTCCGAGTGGATGGAGAACGCCCTAGAGAGCGCACAGCCAGACCTTAGCACGGGTGCTGGTATTGATCAGGCTGTTGAGAATCTCACTCAAGAGATGCACAACGCTGCCTTAATTGCAAACTCCTAGGGCTCCATGCAACAATAGGAAGTTGCAAAGGCATTTACACCTGTGGTCTCCTGAAGTGGCTGCACTCCTCAATGAGAAGAGACGACGGAGAAGGATTTGGTTCCAAACCAGGTACCCCAGCGATAAAACAGCTTTCAATCGTGCAACCAAAAAACTCAAGAAGCTGCTGCAGAGGTTGCGGACTTGCGCGTTCGAAGAGTACCTGCGCCAGGTCGAGCCTGGGGACCCCCAACACAACTTGTGGAACTCAACCCGCCATTTAAAACGTCCCAAGCAAAGGGTCGCCCAAATACGAAAATCCGACGGTGGATGGTGTCGTTCGGATCAGGAAAGGGCCGATGCTTTTGCTGCTCACCTCGAAGCAGCCTTCAAGCCATTCAACATGTGCACGGAAGAGGACAGAGCAGAAACGGACTTCGTACTGGCCTTACCACACACGAACCTCAGCCAGCTGGAGCCTGTCTCGGAGAAAGAGGTCAAGGAGGAGGTGTCAGGCCTCAACACCAATAAATCTCCGGGTGCAGACGGGATAGAGGCACTCGCTGTCAAGCTTCTCCCACCTTCAGGCATAAGGAGGCTCACGAGGATATACAATGCGTGCCTAGAGAGTGGACACTTCCCCACTTGCTGGAAACAGGCGGAGGTCATCCTGATCCCTAAGCCTGGAAAGCCTGAAACTAATCTCGCCTCATATAGGCCGATTAGTTTACTGTCTTTAATCTCCAAAATACTCGAGAGAGTATTTTTGCGCAGATTGCAGACAGTACTGGACGAGGCTGGTTTGATCCCAGATCACCAGTCTGGTTTGAGGCGCTCCCACTCCACCCCCGAGCAATGCCACAGGATCGTGGCAAAAATCCTGGACAGCCTCGAAAGAAAACATTACTGCTGTGCTGTTTTCCTGGATGTCAAGCAGGCGTTTGACAGGGTCTGGCACCCTGGTCTAAAAGCGAAGCTCAAGAGGAACCTGCCACAACAGTATTACGATTTCCTTAACTCGTACTTGACCGACAGGAAGTTCAGGGTCAGAAGCGGAAATGCGACATCGGAGTACAGGCCCATTGAAGCTGGAGTTCCGCAGGGCAGTGTACTTGGTCCCATCCTGTACACCATGTACACAGCCGACATGCCTGTCGCTGAAGAGGAGGGCCTTCTAGTGGCTACATATGCCGACGACACGGCATTTTTGGCCTCTTCAATCTTGCCAGAGGAGGCTTCTGCACGACTCCAACGCCAGCTGGACATCCTTGACCCGTGGCTTCGAAGGTGGAACATCGCCGTCAACCATGAGAAGTCAGGCCAAACGACGTTTACAATGAGGAGAGGCGACTGTCCTGGAGTCAGTCTCGGAGGCACCCCAATTCCAGCCAGCCCTACACCCAAATATCTGGGTATGACCCTGGATAGAAGGCTCACCTGGAAAACTCACTTGCTGCGCAAACGGGCGCAAATCCGGATCAAGCTACGACAGCTCAACTGGCTCATTGGAAGGAGGTCCAGGCTGAAGCAAAAGGTCAAGCTTCTTATATATAAAGCCATTGTAAAGCCAGTCTGGACCTATGGTATCCAGCTATGGGGAACGGCGTGTCTAAGCAACCAAAATATCATCCAGATCGCCCAAAACAAAACTTTAAGAGCTATAACCGGAGCTCACCTGTACCACGATAACGCAACAATCCACGCCCAACTGGGAGTCCCATCCGTGAAAGCAGAAGTTCAGCGATTCGCCAACAGATACGTGGAGAGACTGGATCGACATCCCAACCCTGAGGCCATCAACCTGTTAGACAACAGCTACACCACTAGGAGGCTGAAACGGACTCACCCACTGGACCTTTGCCACTCGAACGAATTGATGAGCTACATTACTAGATTTATCCACGCCCACTAAAGGGTTCACCATAAAATTCTAATTGAAACGTCAAGGCTTAAACAAAAATTAAAGTTAAAAGTAGTTCGTAGGACAAGCAAAAATCATATTTGTACATTATAACATATTACTCAATATTCCATAAGCTAAGCCAAGGTATCATTAAAAAATTCAATTATTGTTCATAATTCCGGACAGATTTTAAGGATGTAGTCTCATGTTCCGGCATACTTTTTAGAGGTTATTTCAAAAAATTTTTTTTGGAATAAAAAATAATGCGATCGGTCCAATTTTCACATATGTTTTTATAGGCATCATAAACTATTTGAAAATATTTTGTTTAATTTATTCTTGTGTAGTTTAATACACTTTATAGCATGCCAAAGTATGCATATAAAAAAAAAAGGTAGGTCCCTGGCGCAGGTGATTTCGACTGCTAGAGTCATCCGAAACAAAAAATTAGAAAAGATTATTGTTTTGTAAGCTTATGGCTCTGTCCCGTACTAGAATGAAATATTTTCATCAATAAACAACAAAATGGCGAATTCACAAAAAAAAAAATTTTTTTAAATTTAAAAAATTTATCTTAAATTAATGATAAAAAAAAACTAATCCATAAAAATAAATGATTCTAGTACGGGACAGAGGTGTTACTTTTTAGAACAACATATCCAAATTTCAGATCTAGATCGGTACCATAGAATTTTGTGAATCACCTGCGCCGCACACAAAAATGTCGTTCCGAGAAAAACGCGTTTAAAGTTTAGACGCTACCGAGAAACTCATACTTTTCGGTGTAGGCGCGCTCTCGATTATGGGCTGTATCTCTGTCATTATTTGATATTTTTATTTAAAACTTTAACAGTACATTCTTAATAAACAATACTATCGAAATATGTGAAAAAAAAAAAATCGATTTTTTTCAACCTCACACATGAGACTACATGTAACTTTTGAATGATTGATAATAAAAAAAAAAAAAAAAGTTTCATCATTCGCTCATATTCTCATTGAATGTTTTCTGTTTTTAGTCTCTGAAAGAAGCACCATGAAGATGGTTGATCTGAGCTTGGATTGATCTTTGTATGTATGTGTGCGTGTCACACATTCACATACACGGCATTCTTTCTTGGGATAATGATGAAAGAAATTATATTATGTATTTGATATATTTCATGTTTTAATATTTTAGCACATATTTTATATTTCTTTAAGAATACGATTAAATGGTAGGAGTAAACTTTTTTTAGGGTGAGGGTCAGGGTATATTTCGGTCGACATCATTTGAAACGCCGACTGCTTTTTAGTTATTTTTACACAGACATAACCCAAAAATTTAATTTTCGGCTTAGAAAATAAACTGAAAATAGTTCAACGAAAATAAAAAATATTTTTCCGACTTGTTGCGTTTATTCGGTAAATTTTATTTTGCCCCCGCAACATATAACATTTATTTAGGTCCTAAATAATTTTATAAAAAACGCACTCTACGATTCGCTCAGTGCAGAAATTCGATTTGCGCACCAATACATTGTCACTTTTGTATTGTCGTGTTTCGGAATAACAGCGCCCAATCGTCATATGCAAGATGCATTAAACTACGAGTTGCAATGGGAACCACAGAACGATATTAAAAATTCCTTGATGGAAACGAAAAAAAAACGTTCTAGATTCTCCACCAATATATCACTGCTGTTGGAGAAGATCAGATCTCGAAATAATTTAGATTTATGACCATTTATCAGTAGTTTTTGTATGTTGCTCAAGTTTCCCTTACGAATTCCACGCATTAATTTTAATATCTTCCTTTTTTATATCCCTGTAGAGCGTATTATAATTTTGGTCAAAAGTGTGAAGGAGACAAATCCGACCCTGTAATGTAGATATATATATTCTTGATAGGAATCACCTGCGGATTTGATATAGGCAGAGTACATTTACAGTTAGAGAGTTGGTATGAATTCCCAGCTATATTGGTAAGACCTATCAAATTTCATAGGGATTAGCCGACTTTATCTTATACCTGCCAAATAAATAAAAGATCGGTGTTTGTGTTCTCCATCAACAATATCCGTTATTTACGAAATATATCTAATCTTAACTGCAAGAATATATCAACTTCGCTTCTTCTTGAAGTGAGTTTTTTGAATAATAATAATAATTTTTTGAATAAGAGCACATATGTACATATGTATTCCTTCTAGCTGAGATCCGATGAGAGTACATTTTCATATATACTTACGTGGCTAGAGAGATTTTTCTCTAAACCTGTGGTCGGCACTCAATACTTTTATATGATTTAAATTCATTAGTATTAGTAACAAATATCAGAAAGTATGTTGCGAGCATGACATTTCTTACGTTGATACTGAGTGTGTGCGGCAGAGCTCGGGCAATTTCCAATGCCTCTGGAATAGGGCCCTGCCGACCATGGTATAAATCGAGTTTTATGAAGAAGCAGAAAAAATTCATGTGGTTAAAATCCTTTAAATACCTTTTAATATTAAAGTGTAACAATAGAGCGGGCATTTTCGGATCTACGACTGGTGTTGTCGGATAACCGAAATCTAAACGATTTCGACATCACGACAATCACGACACTTTAGATGATATTTATCGGGTCTTGCAGTCGTCTATAATTCGGGAAACTTAGACAAAGCTTGGCAAACCGCAGAATTGCTGCACTTTCGATTTTCATTCGATCGGCCAGCTGCACTTGCCGACTTGTTCGGGACCGTCTCTCTTGTTCGCACTCTGTCTCATCGTTCTTGGTCGCTCCGCTAATCTTTGTAACGCGTTAAGCCACGCTCGCATTAACGTCACATTAACTTAGATATAAAAAAAAGCATAAATAATTAAAATATCGGGCTTATTCTTGGAAGGTAAGCTTGGTAATATTTTGTACTCATGGAATACTTACTTATTAACAATAACTAACAATATCCCTTTCCTCCGGCTTAACCCGACTCCTGTGGATTATGACATAGAAAACTTAAGTTCATTTGAAGACAACGAATAGTTAGTGACTTTAAATGCAATTTGAGTTTTGCGATCAAATAAACTTTTGTAATTCACCCGATAATGGTTAAAAAAAATCAAATAAGAAACCATAACAAAAAAAACGTTCTTTGGCGCTGAAGGACATGAAAAACTAAATTTTCTCTGCCGGCTCCAAAATTTTTTTTTTTTTTTTTTGTTCGCGGTCTTTTAGAATTTGGAAATGGCTTGTGCATCAATAAGAGCATCAGCTAGCATTCCTGTATTCATCATAAAGCTTAGAGGCCCAGACGACCGAGGGGCGCTCGAGAAACGATTTTTTGGTACAAATTAAGCTAATTGAAATTTGTTAAGCTAAGAGGAGTTAGTAAGGAAATTTAAAATTCTATATTTTAAATTAGAGGGACAGGAAAGAGATGTAATAGAGTAGAGACCATTGTAGTTCGAACATAATACCCTAAAAGGGTCATGCAGTGCATATGTCGAACTACAACGGCTAAGGAACAGAGAACTAAAGTTTCGAGTCCTTCTATTAGGAATGTTAAAATTTAAGCGTGTTAGTAAATGCTGGCTATCTACATCCCCGTTAATCAGGTTATGCAGAAAAACTACACCGAGCATTGTCCTACGATTTGTTAAGATAGGTAAGTTTATTAGCAAGTTAATGTCTGCTACTGTAGGATGGAAGCTGAAGATTTGCATCCCAGTATAGACCTCTAAGTGCAAATATTAAAAAGTTCTTTTGTACGGATTCTATGCGGTCCTTATGTACTCCATATTGGGGACTCCAGACACATGAACCGTACTCTAGTATAGGACGGACCAAAGAAATGAATAAAGTTTTGGTTATATAGGGGTCATTAAATTCGTTTGACCACCTTTTAATAAAACCAAGGACTCCTTTAGCCTTATTAACCATTAAGGAAATATGGTCGGCAAATTTAAGTTTGATGTCTAATAGGATGCCGAGATCATTAACCTGGGTTAATTTTTCTAAGGCAATCCCATTAATGGAATAAGTAGCTTGCAGAAGGCAAGAACGATAAAAAGACATATACTTGCATTTTGATCCATTAAGTATTAGATCATTAACCAAACACCATTTTTGAAAGTTATCAAGGTCAGACTGAAGACTGCATTGGGCAGAGATGGATTTGTACTGAAGACAAAGCTTTACATCATCTGCATACATAAGAACTAGAGAGTTCGTTAAAGCAGGGGGCAGGTCGTTTATAAAAAGCGTAAATAATAACGGGCCAAGATGACTTCCTTGAGGGACGCCGCATGTAGCACGGACCAGACGGGACTGTATGTTTTTAAATAAGACTCTTTGTGTCCTTCCATCTAAGTAGCTGGAGATCCACGTTAAGAGGTCTTTAGGAAAACCCAGCATATTCAATTTACACAACAAGAGTGAGTGATTAACTGAATCAAATGCTTTGCTGCAGTCTGTGTAATTTACATCGGTTGATATCCCTTACAATCTATAGCCATCTATGACAAAGGATGTCAACTCCAATAAGTTTGTGGTGGTGGAGCGACGCTTAATAAAGCCATGCTGACAAGGAGTGATGATCGAAGAGCAAAGGTGTTGCAAATGAGGGGTAATTAATTTTTCAAATAACTTTGGAATTGCCGACAACTTAGAGATGCCTCTGTAGTTGGCAGCCTCGGACTTTTCCCCTTTTTTATGTAGGGGAATTATAAATGATTCCTTCCACTTAAGGGGAAAAATCGAGGTTTCCAAAGATAAGTTGAAAAGTCTTAGAAGAGGTTTGCACAGAACCCTGGCGCAGTATTTTAACACACAGCCTGGTACTCCGTCGGGGCCTGGCGAATAAATGGGGTTTACCCTTAAAAGACCAGATAGTAAGTTGTTCTCAGAAAAAAACGGACAAAAAATAAGATTTGCTGCTTGAATGTTATATGCGTAAGGCTGATCAGTCAATTTAGGAGGAGAATAAGTTGTTTGAAAAAATTCTGCGAATAGATCGGCGATGGCCTAATCCGAAGTCGCATAGGAGTTTTCAAACGTAAGCAGGGGTGAAAAAGATACGTGTTTACGCTTAGTGTTTACAAAATTATAAAACTGCTTTGGATCCTGAGTAAATTGAATCCGGCAGTGGTCAATATAATTCCTATAACATTCAGCGTTATGCACGGTAAAATTCGACCGAGCTAGTAGGTATCTTGGGAAATCAACACTACTGCAGGTTTTTTTATATTTAAGTAAAAGCTTATTTTTTTTATTTTTTAAGTTAGTAAGGCACCTTGTAAACCGAGGAGGATTTGTTGAAGCGGACGGATATTTCCAAGGCACACATGAGTAAAAAAAAGGAATTTAAAGTAAAATAAAATTTTTCTAAAGTGACGTTAAGATCAGTGCACGCCAGAATATCAGACCAGTCAAATGTATGGATAAGGCTATTAAGTTTCTGAAAATCAGCTTTACGGAAACAGCGAATCTTATTTACCATGCTCGGAGACATCTGATCGATACCAGGAGTGGTTTCGATTGAGACCTCCAGCGTGGGGTGATATGGATTCTCTGGGGTTGAAAGGGGAAAAGCTCTGGAGAGAGCGGTACCACCAGGATCAGATACAAAACATAAGTCTAAGAGCCGACCTAGCGAATTTCTAACATGATTGATCTGACCTAGGGACATGTCAAACATGCCCGCGGTGAAGTCATGGTAAGTTATAAGTGACAAAGATGGTGAGTTATCGACGTTGGACCACTTTAATTCTGGGATATTAAAGTCGCCCACCGCTACGAGTTGGTCACGATCCATCATAAGATTAGAGACGTATCGAATAGCGGACAAATGCTGCCAATATGTGGGCGGTTATGTATAGGTATATATGAACATGTAATGTATAAAGCTTTCACGGACATAGTGAATTACGGCTACGGCTTTTACTACGGCTTAGTGAAGTATATAATTTCTGGCTATTCTCTTTCTTCCCCTTAAGCGAACGGACGAGTTTTTTTGTGCACAGGATATTTCAGCATGTACCGATATAAAACAGCTTAGGAAAATTTAACCACAAATTAATAAATTTTTTTGGCTCATGTGTGCCGAGGAAATATCCGTCCGCTTCAACAAATCCTCCTTGGTTTACAAGGTGCCCCACGAACTTATAAAAAAACGCTAGCTCTCATCTGCTAGCTCTGGTTTGCCGTTGCCGATCTATTCGCAAACATAATAGTGGCAGATCAGCTTTAAGCATACAATATTCAACCGGCAAATCTTATTTTCTGTCCGTCTTTCTCAGAGAATAGCTTCTTTTCAGATCTTCTAAGGGTCTAACACGTTTATTCGCCAGGCGCCAGGCGACTGACTCCTTACATAAAAAGGAAAAAAGTCCGGTTCTGTCAACTACAGATGCATCTGTAAATGATCGGCAATTCCAAAGTTATTTGAAAAATTAATTATTCTTTATTTGCAACATCTATGTCAACCAAAACTTATTTACTGGAGTTGACATCCTTTGTCATAGATGGCTTTCAAAAAATATTTCAATCTGATGTTATTAAAACAGACTTCAGTAAAGCAATCAATTCAGTTAATCACTCACTCTTTTTGAGTAAACTCAATCTTCTGGGGTTTCCTAGAGACCTCTTCACGTGGACCTCCAGCTACATAGATGAAAGAACACAAGGAGTCTTATTTAAAAATGTAAAAGGAAGTCATCTTGGCCTGTTACTGTTTACTCTTTGTATTAAAGACTGGAGAAAGTCTTTACTTTTCTTTAACGAACTCTCTAGTTGTTGCCGCCGATATAAAAATACTGCTTGGATCCCTTTAATATATGGTCCTATTACGCAGTAAGGTATTTTGGCTACAATGGGTACCGTTACATTGCGATACTATCGAGCGGCAAAAAGACAAGGTTTTGTATAGTTTTTCCTTCTTGTACTTAAATTAAAATACCTATTAAGTAAAAGAATTTGTCAATGCTTATGGGTCGGTCGAGCTTACACATTTGTGCTGCAACACTAGTACTGATGTATGCAGACTATTTGCTCAATGAGGTTTTTCAATTATATTAATCCGAAAAAAATACATTGCCAAAATAAATAAAATAAAAATAAATTGCGGAGCTAAAACTTTCCTTTAATTGGATTTCAAAGTCATCTTCATATTTAACATTGAATTATTACATTATTACTATTAACTATTAACATTAACTATTGTTATAGTATAGTATAGTTATAGTAACTATTAACATTATTATTATTAACATTATTATTACTACATATTTTAACGTCTTCTCGTAGGTATCTCTCGCCACTACTACAAGCACCCTTGTTCTGAGTTGAAATTTCGCGACATAATCTCCTATCGAGAACTCTTGTTGAGCAAGTTTGATTTCTGTCCTTGTAAATTGGCCAGAAAAATATTTTTATTGTTGAAAAAGCGTAATATCGTTTGTATACACTAGTGCGAATTCTAGTGCGTGCTCTTGCTCGGTTTTACCAAAACATTTATACATTTATTCCCTCTAGCATTTATGGATACATTGTTCTTTACTTAATATCGCATATGTATTCGTAATGATGGTATTTACAAAAAGCTGACAATAATATTGTAAAACTGTTATTTTTCAGCTCATTAAAATTCAGTCCCTGCCTGAACGTGGATCGTGGTCATCAAAGTTGGATTTTATCCTCTCAGTAGTGGGACTGGCAATTGGCTTGGGGAATGTTTGGAGATTCCCTTACTTGTGCTACAAAAACGGAGGAGGCGCTTTTTTATTACCATATATGTTGACGTTATTTTTGGCTGGAATACCTATGTTTTTTATGGAACTTGCGTTGGGGCAGATGTTAACCATTGGAGGACTAGGTGTTTTTAAAATTGCTCCAATTTTCAAAGGTATCGTTACCTATTTAATTTCAGAATTAAACAAAATTGCAACATAATAAAAATTTTAATATTAATAACAACAAGAAAGAATAGAAAACTCTAGCAAGAGCCGAGTTAGATATAATCTTGGAGCTAAATGTTAGTTTGTAAGATATTTATCGGATCGGATATTGCAAATATAGGGTAAAATAAGCCGATTCCTATGGAAATTTCTGTTTTTAATTTTTGTCCTTTATTTATATGATATCCTTAAACTCATCAATCTACCCTTGCAGGCTGTATTATAATTTTGTTCAAAAGTGTACACCGCAGTGAATGAGACATCTCCGACCCTATAAAGTATATATATTGTCGATCAGGATCACCTCCTGATTTGATATAAGCATGTCCGTTTGTCCGTCCGTCCGTCTGTCCGTCTCTGTTTTAGAACTATCAACTTGAAACTTTGCACACATCCTTCTTTCTTTTGTACGCAGTATATATGTCGGAACGGCCGGGATCGGCCGATTATATCTTATAGCTGCTATATAACTGATTGATCGGAAATTCTATAACTGCGGTGTATGGATTTTGTACGAATGCTATTTTTGGCAAAGTAATACGACCTACCAGGATCGGCTGATCGGCTATTCTACATATAGCTGCCATATAACTGAATGATCCGAAATGACACACTTTTTGTGTTATCAAAGATAGTTGGAACTTCGTAACTTCGTTCTATTTTTGGTCAGTTGATCCGACCTACCAAATTTCATAACGATCTTATAGCTGCCGTATAACTTAACGATCGGAAACGGTATTTGCTGTTTAGTAAAAATTCCAACTTTTGTATTTTTGAAGATAGAAGCTTGGGGTTTTGGGGCTCCACCCGAAGTTAGCTTTCCTTTCTTGTTTTTTATTCCTATTTAATCTGTCATAACTCTTTGAATAAAATATATATAATTTATTAGATAAAGTTTCCTCTTTCCATTCCTAAATGTTTTTAGCAACTTTCTTGGCAACCATCAACGATGGCTTTCGAAATTACTTTTAGCAAGATGTCGTTTACACTGACTGAAAAAACTGTGTGTAACGGTGTGGGTGAAGTAGGACCCGTTCTTGCTGGGGCATGCTATAAAGTCCAGGTCTTGGTCGTTAGCTTGGGTGGTGGTGGTCTTGCTTTATAATCTAAAGTCCAGAATCGAGTAAGTTAGCAACAAACTTCTTTCAAGAAAAAACCGGTATAAATATTTAGAAGATATAAATTTTTACGGAGAGAGTAGAGAAGAATAAACAAGGCGGTGACTTCTTTTACCCACGACCGCCAGCACATTAGCTCAGTTCAAATAAATAAAGCTTAGTTAATTTTAATGATTAAAGATCAAAAAGGTTACAATTCAAGATAAGCTTAAACTCAAACATATTGATAAGGGAAACTATGGGGACTTTTTAGGGGGACTAAAATATTCAAAAACAAGAAAGGAAAGCTAACTTCGGGAGGATCCAAGGATGATATACCCTTGCAGTTAAAACCGGATATATATCGCAAACATCGGATATAGTTGACCGCTCCTTATGAGAATATCATAATAAAACAAATTAGTTACAATAAAATATCTAAACAAAAGTCCCAAGCTTCTATCTTCAAAAATACCAAAGTTGATATTTCTACCAAAAACCATTTCCGATCGTTCAGTTATATGGCAGCTATAAGATATAGTCGGCCGATCCTTATGAAATTTGGCATGTCGTATTATTTTGTCAAAAATAGTTCTCGTGTAATTTGAACTTTCTAACTCTAAAAACACCAAAGTTATACCACTTCCGACCAATCAGTTATATGGCAGCTGTAGGATGTAGTAGGCCGATCCATTGTAGGCCGACTAGGCGAATCATTGGACAATGACTCACGATATTTACTCTTTTATTTGAACAAAGGTGTAGCTTTTGCATATAAAACTTAAACTATTAACATTTACATATATACATTGAGAGAAATTTAGTTGAAATAAATATTAAAACAATAAAAATATACTATATATCAATATACCCTATCAATATACAAAACTTATTTTCCTTCTTCTTAAGCGAACGGTCGTTCTTTTTTGTGCTCACTGAGTTTATTATTAATATTGCTGTAAACCGGTTTTTATTCACTTAAAATTTGAATTTAGAGAAACTTCACTTTAACAAAAACGGTATCGCTTCACGTGTAATTTTGTATATTTTGAGGCGAATTAATAATTTGTTTAATTTCAATCCAAGCATAGCTCAACTCTGCTTCGGCCGCTCCTTTTCTTTTTTTCTTGAGCAATAGAGGTTCTTATCTCTATTTCTCCAATTTCCCTGGGCCACTCCAATCGCTCTCTTTAAAGCTTTCGCTTCGGCTCTATTTGGCACAGTGGTTTAAGGTACATTGTTTTTAAACTTTTTATATATTTGCTGGTCTGCTCAATGAAGTTTTATAATAAGGCATTTGTCTTATTCAAGCATACCATCAATTGTGCTGGGCTCTCTGCCCCAGTTTCGCATGCCATTTCCCGTAGGTCTGGTCCCCAATATTGGTGTGATAATTGTGGTGCTGTCCAAGACAAAATGAGGTCGTTCATGAGACAGACTAAGAACGGATTTAAAGAGTTGGTCAGTGGTTTTCAAAAAATCTTGGACCAGCTCTAAGAGTTTAAGTCAGTTAAGCGGCCTTCAGCTGCTAAATGAGTGCCCTAAGAATAAGAAATCCGCTTTATGTGATCCGCCTCAGCCTGCTCAGCCGAAAATAACACAACCACTTATATCTCTGGCCACTGATATTTCCTCCGAGGTATCCCTTCAAGTGATACCACAGGTCCTAGTGTATAAAACCCTCGTTAGAGTCACGCAACAAGGTTTTTCACAGTCCGGACCACCAGTACCAACTGATACATCAGTTTTCGTACCTGCGACACCAAAACCCTTACAGGTGATTCCTCCATCGAAACAAATATTTGTGTCTCAGCCTGCCCTGATATCTCGGCTTACATCACAGCCAAAACAAAAGCCGATATAAAGGTGGAGGCATGATACAATTATAATATAATTGTATAATAATATAATATATAATTATTATAATTGTATCATGGGTGGAGGTATAAAATATAGCTAAACATAAATATAAATATATGAGGCCCAATAAACCTTCTTTTAAAATTCGTGTACCCGCGCTGATGTTCCAGTCGATTTGTTCACACAGCTTTTGGCCAGAGAACATCAGTCTAGTCTTTTAAATTTTGTGTAGGGGTGCGTGGGTTCCGCAAAAAAGATTCCAGAATGGGGTTGAAAATTAGAAGTCGGAGGCGTCTTCAGTGTAAATACAAAAAACGCGTTCAGCTTTATTGCCTGCGTACATCGAATTAACAACTTAAAAATTAGCGCAAAAAGAGATCGCCGACAACCAACGAGCGAGAAGAGAGGGCACAGAGGGGAAAGTGTGGACGCGCTCTTCAGCGCTGGTGCGCTCTTAAGCGTGGGTGCGCTCTTTAGCGCGGGTGCGCTCTTCAGCGCGGATGCGCTCTTCAGATGAGTGGCACCACGGCCCCTCACCTAAACATTCCGCCCCCCTTGCAATCGCTCGGGTTGCAATAGCTCCCTCGGTGTTATGGCTGATGGCAGGTCCGGACACGACCTATCCAAACACGGTGCTCTGGGCCACTGGCAGTCCGTCCTGGATCTTCAGGAAGCCCGGTTGAATAATCCGTGGGTACATATCTGCGCCCAGGACGACGGAGATTGTCGCTGGCAGATGGAATCGCTCATCCGCCAGGGTCACGCCTCGGAAGTGGGCATGCACCGCCTCGCTCAGCTCCCGGGACGTCGTACGAACTCGCACGTGACGCTCGATCTTAAAGAGGACCTCCAGCCGAACGCTATCATCGGTCGATGACCCCACGGTGGCGGAACACACCTGTTCGTCCCCCACGTTGGTAGTGGGCAGCCGGAAACACGCAGCGAGCGAGGCGTCGATGCAGCTCGAGGGCGTGCATGGGTCGATGAGGGCCCCCGTGTCGAAGCTCCGGGTCCCGGTGTCGATCCGCACTAGTGCAGTCGGCAGCACGTTGACGCTGTTCCGTTGCAGCAGCGATGAGAGGGTGGGCGCAGCGACCGCGTCCAGCGGGGGCCCTCGACGAGAGGCGGAACTTTGCCTAGGTGCGGATGACGCGGGCGGATGAGCGGTGGTTGGCAACCGAGGAGTGGCGAAAGAAGGCCGAGGATGTAGCGACGAGTGCCGGGACGTCGGTGGCCGTGGATCGGGTTGGGATTGCCGGAAAGTGGCGGACCCAGGCCGAGGAGCACTCGAAACGCGCCGGGAGTTGGCGGATGACGGCCGGGCGCCAGACGAGACACTCTGTGTCCTGACTCCCGCGCTCCATGACCGGTGCTCCTCTTGGCGTGCCTTGCGCCGAGCCCGCGGCTTCTTCACGAGATGCAGCAGCGTGTGGTGATCCTGTCCACACGTCTTACAACCGTCACCCCGACGACAGGATCCGTCGGAGTGCTCGTGGGCCAGGCAGCTCGAGCAATACCGGTTCACAAGAACCGCTCGGAGCCGCTTCTCGGCGCTAAGGCGTAGGAAGCGCCGACACTTCTTTAAGGCGTGGATTCCATTGCAGACTCGGCAACGGTAGGATTGAATACCACGAGTATATCTGCTCTCCAGCGATGCGTGGGTGTTGCGTGGACGTGGCGACATCTTGTTGGCTATGGCTGACGGAAATATGATAAAGGAACAAATAACATGATCAGAATCGGTGTAAATGAAGGTTCGGAAATACGGGCATAGCTACAGGACAGCACAATGGACAGGAACATTGGAGCGGAAGAAATGTTGATTACTGTGGGTAGGCGGACGCGTCCAACGGAAGAAGCACGACCTTAACAACGGGCCGCTTTACGAGCCCTCGCGCGGTGCGGATGTCGATCACGAGGACATGGCCACCAGAGCCGGGATACACCGCGTCAACCCTGCCTAAACGCCACTCATTGGACGGAAGGTTGTCTTCCTTGAGGACGACCATATCCCCAACGCGGAGGTCCCTCGTAGGGGCTCGCCACTTGTTTCTCTTATGGAGCTCCTTGAGGTACTCCTCCTTCCACCGGAGCTGAAATTGCTGCTGAAGCGCCTTGAGGTGTTGCCAACGATTGATGATGGAATTGGTGTCCCCCTTTATCTCGGGCTCGACCGTGGCGAGAAGTGGTCCTCCCACAAGAAAGTGCCCGGGTGTATGAGCTAACAGGTCAGCAGGGTCTTCGGACATTGGCGCGAGTGGCCGCGAATTCAGGCACGCCTCGATCTTCGCCAGGAGAGTAGCCAGCTCCTCAAAGGTGTATTTTCGCGTGGCGGCGGACTTGTAGAACAAGGTCTTGAAGCTCTTGACCCCTGCTTCCCAAAGGCCCCCCATGTGGGGAGCTCCCGGAGGAATGAAATGCCAGAGAAGCTGCTGGTGACTATAGGCACCGGTCACAGCCCCCTTTAGGCTCTGGAGAAAATCGCGGGATAGTAGAGCAGCTGCTCCCACAAAGGTCTTCCCGTTGTCGGACTGCACTTGACGGGGGCATCCTCTCCGGGACACGAACGGTGCGAAAGCCGCCAGAAATTTCTCGGTCGTAAGGTCCGACGTAGGCTCTAAATGGATGGCCTTAGTGGAGAAGCACACAAACACCAACACATAACCCTTTGTGATGAGACAGGCCCTCCCCGTATAGTTTTTTATCTCGAAGGGACTGGCATAATCCACACCGGTGTGCGTGAACGGGCGCGAGAAGGACGTCCGTTCCTTGGGTAGCTCTCCCATGAGTTGCATCTGCAACTTCTTCCTGTGGATGACACATACCTTACAAGAATGGACCACGGACTTGACCAAATTCCTCGGCCCTTGGAATCCAGAACTTGGCTCGGATCAGACGAATCATCAGCTGACTGCCACCGTGCAGCGTGATGCGATGTGTAAAATGAACCAGGAGTCGAGACAGCTGACAGTCGTACGGAAGGATAATAGGGTGCCGTTCGTCATATTGGAGAAGCTCAGAGGACGTGACCCGGCCGCAGGCTCTCATAAGGCCTTGCGAATCCACGAAGGGGTTCAGATTTTGAATCGGACTGGATGCCGATATTGGACGCTTTTCGCTTAAGCAGCCCATCTCAGAGACGAAGTGTCTGCGCTGAGTGACGGAAACTAGAAAACGTTCAGCCGACGTAACCTCATTAGCGGTCAGGTGCTCTTCAAACGAGGGTCGAATCTTCCGCGCGCGCTGGATGAAGCGATTAACATAGGCAAGGACTCGTAATGCCTTGTCGAGTGTGGAAAAACGCTCAAGGAGATCTTCGGGGGGTACTTTCGCGACATGGACCTTGACTGCTCGCTTCTCGAGTTCAGTCACGGGGGCATCATAGCCTTGAGTGGGCCAGTCGCTGCGAGGCCTCTGCAGCCAGTCAGGACCGTGCCACCACAACTGGTTATCTGCAAGATCTTGGAGAGCTACGCCTCGGCTAGCGAGATCCGCAGGGTTATGCTCGGAGCGGACATGTGCCCATTTCTGCACATCGGTGAACTGGGTGATCTTGGTCACCCGGTTGGCCACGAACATTGTCCACTGGCACGCTGGCTTATGCAGCCACGCGAGGACAATAGTCGAGTCGGTTCAACAGTATAGGGCAGACGCGGCCCCTGGCATTTGTGGCAGAACGGCGGTGGCCATCTCGGACAACAACAAGGCACCGCACAGTTCTAGTCGAGGGAGCGACACCGTCTTAACTGGGGCCACTCGAGTCTTTGCAGTCAGCAGGGTCACTATTACCGTGGACCCGATTTCGACACGAACGTAAATTGCTGCGCCGTACGCCTTCTGTGAAGCGTCGCAGAACCCGTGGTGTTCGACCTTTAGGTGTGGTCGGAACGCGACCCATCGAGGAACACGAATCTGATCGAGCACCGAGTAATTCTTTAGGAAGTCAACCCATCGCTGACAGAAATCTTGAGGGAGGGCGTCATCCCACCCTAGATCCAGAAGCCAAATGTCTTGCATGAACATTTTTGCCCGAACAATGAAAGGAGCGAGCCAACCTGCTGGATCGAACAATTTGGCAATTTGGGAGAGGACTTGGCGCTTTGTGAAAACCGAGCCGGAAGTCAATTCTGGCGGGACAAAAAAGAATTCATCAGTCGTCGCCTTCCACCGCACGTCGAGAGTCTTGGCCGTGCTCTCTGCATCGATGTCGAGAAAGTCAGCATGGAGACGGTGATCGATCGGAATGTCGGCCAGGATTGCCTTGTTATTCGACGTCCATTTCCTAAGTGGGAACCCTGCTGACTCTAGGGCCCCTTTCAGCTCCCGAATCGAAGCTTGGGCTTCAGTTTTGGAGTCTGCCCCCGCGAGAACGTCATCAAGGTACATAAACTGCCGGATAATTTGGCTTGCCTGCGGATACTTCGACTCTTCGTCGTCAGCGAGCTGTCGCAGCACACGGATCGCCAGGAACGGGGCACAATTGACACCGAAGGTGACCGTTTTCAACTTGTAGTCGCGGATATCCCCATCGGGATTGCGAAACAAAATACGTTGGAGCGGAGTATGCTTGGGGTCTACCCAAATTTGCCGATACATCTTCTCGATGTCGGCGTTGCGTTGCCCGCATATGTAAGCCTTGGCATTACCGAGGAGAATGGACGGAAGAATGTCAGCTCCTATTAGTACATCGACTTGGAAGCTCTCAAAGAAGTTGGGGTCCGCCAGGGGAATGGGCAGCCCCTTGAGACGATCTCGCGGAATCGGGTATGATGGCAGATTTCCTGCCAACTGCGGCAGAACGTAGGCCGCAGTCTCTAATTGTAGCCCGGGTCTAGACGGCGACCGAATGGAGAAATGGCACAATTTCGTAGACTGCGCGGAAATGGTCTGATTAAGGCCGGAAACTTGGGCTTGAATCGTCTTGAAGGGTGGTTTGACGAGGTTGAACAGTCGTTCCGTTATGAAGGTCGCTTCGGACCCTGAGTCTATCAGAGCTCGTGCCTGGAAGCTGCACCCCAAATAGCACACGTTGATAAGGGCCGTGCCTAGTAGGACGGCTCCTGACCCGGAAGCGAAACACACCTGCACATCCGACTGATCCTCTGAGCCGTTTGTGCTTCTGGCAGTCTGTGCGGGTCGAGCCCTTGCTGTCGTAGGCGGACTTGGAGCGGTGGCGAACGGATTGCCGCGGTGCAGAAGGGTGTGGTGTCGGCTGTGACATGTGAAGCAAGTATGGGCGCTCGTGCAGTCTCGTTGCTGGTGCCCTCGGGAAAAACAGTTCAAACATAGCTGCTTCCTTTTAATATAGTCCGAGTGCCCATTTACGTCCATTTCCAAGAACCGCGGACATAAGCAAATGGGGTGGTTCTCCCTTGAACAGAGATCGCAACCCTTGGGGCCCGGAACCACTCGAGTCTCGTATGAATGGAGCCTTCGAGCAGGGGCAGTAGGAGTTCCCGACCTTGGCGGAAGTTGCCCGGAGCCACTAGGTCTGACGTCGTCGATCGCTTCCAGAGTGCAATGGCGCTCTGTCAGGAAGTTGTCTAATTCCTTCCATGTTGGAATTTCGGCCTTGTTATGAACGGATTGCTCCCACATGGAAAGTGTGACTTTGGGGAGCTTTGACGAAATCATAAACACCAGGAGGCAGTCCCAAGCCTCAACATTGATGGCGGACATTGCTAGGGCTGTCAGACAACTCTGAATGGTGGCTTGGAGCTCCTTCAGCGCGACCCCGGACTCTTGAGAAATAGCCTGGAGGTTGAAAAGGATTTTCAACTGGCTATTGACCAGTAGCCGCCGGTTCTCAAAGCGGTCTGTGAGCCTTTGCCAAGCGACGACAAACCCCTCATGGGTAAGCGAAACCTTAGAGACAATGGCGTGGGCGTCTCCACTTGTTTTGGACAGTAAGTGGAACAACCTCTCTACCGGGGTGAGCCGCGAGTTTTGGATGTAAATGGCCGTAAACAAGTCTCTGAAGGTGGGCCACCGAAGATAATCACCCGCGAAGACCTCGGTATCCACCGGAGGTAACCGCCAGCCTGTAGGCGCGGGCGTGTGGACATTGACGGATGCCTGAGTGGATTGGGAAGCAATTTTCTCCCGAAGCTGGGCAATAGATCTCGAATAGACGGAGTAGCAGTAGTTGTACTTCGATTCCAGCACGGTCGAGGTGGCCACATTGTCGTCTGACACGGCTAGTACATCGGAACAGCTCTCATAGCTTCTCTCCACCTTCTCCCACAGTGCCCGAATTTGGTCCCGATGGACCTCGCAAATGTATTGGGAGCCTCCTTCCGTTTCTCTGGCGCCCGGAGTATTTATGTTAGCCTCAAATTGGCTAATTCGATCCGTTGTGGCGATGAACTTTTTCAGCGCCACGTCGACCGCACTTTGAGCCATTTTTGCAACGGAACGAGTCTGCCTCTGTGAAGGACCGGGGATTGTATTGACGGATTCGTCACTCCTTGCCCTTGGAATGGCACTGTACGCCTTAGGCTTTAAAAGGGGCGTCCGCGGAGAAGCGGATTGAGATCTGTCCAGACGGATGGTTGGGATCGGACGTGGCTTTTGGTCGTCTCCCGTGGGCATTCTCAGACACCAATTCGCTGGTCAGAATTTGTCGACTGACGCGCGCAATGGGTGCCTCGTACGAAGCGGTAGCCGGTCACTAATGTGATGAGACCGGTGAGATCGCGGACGAATTGCAATTGCAAGGCCAAGTGGGAATTAGAAGCGCCGATGTCGAGAGGAACGTCGGATGCGACACAATTCGAATGTGGGAGAAACTTCAGGAAGCCAAAAAACCCAGAAGGGCCAAGGGTTGTTGAGATTCTAGGCGGATGTTGCCAGATGCGGAGTAGAAGCAGCGTTAGGAAAATGACGGAACGGAAAATGGACAAGGCCCGGAAAATTCGTGATCGTTCGGAAAAATAATTGATGACTGTCTATATATGTATGTATATTTCGACCAGTATGGCTCGTACGTAAATATTCAATTCCTGACTATTTTCGAATTTGTGGAGCCGGAAAGGTGGTTTTGACCTTGGCTTGGATTGAACACCGAGAAAAAAAAAAATAATTAATTTTTGCCTAATTGGTGGATTTAATTATTATGGAAACAGACAGGTCGAGTTGAAAATTTCAATTTTTAATCAATGGAGGTTAAGTAACCCGAAGCTGGAACGGTGGAATTGAAACCGCGGCTAGGTTCAGAAAGAAAATCGACAATTAAATTATTTAATTATAATTTTTTTTCGATAATTAAATTTTCGACTTTAATTATTGAGTGGCCGGAAAGGTGAATTAAAAACCCTGGCCCTTTGCTCGGACGGAAAATACGAATTAAATAAATTTTTGTAGTTATAATTATAAATAAATAAATTTATAATTAATTGATTTTTTTTTTATTGTTTGGTTATATATTTCCTGAAATTGGAGGCAGAAAATATTGAGAAATATATGGGCATGCATGCAAGTAGGGCAAGGGCATGTGGGGCATATGATGGCACAGTGGAACGTCGATAAGTGGACTGTATAGGTTAAATTTTATCAGTTATATATTTCCTGAAACTGGAGGCAGAAAATATATGGACATGCATGCAGGTACGGATATATGTAAGGGCATGTGGGCATATGTTGGCACAGTGGAGCGTCGATAATGTGTAACTGCGGAAACGGAAAAGTTATGTGGTGTAAAAAATTGGGGATGAAAAACCAATATTACGACAGCGGTGGACTGTTCGGTGAACTTGGAGATTCCCGGAACCACTTCACACCGGCTGGCCAATATTAATTATGCCCTTTTATTTTTATATTTTTTTTTTTTCACCACACACTTTCACTGTTCACTTGCCGATTTTTTTTTTTTGCGGATTAATTGCACCAAACACAATGTATGTGTGTATGCATGTACATATGCCTCGACCGTTGGCGAGCGAACGGATAACGGAAAGGCCAAAAACGGCGAGGAATATGGCGAGGCACACACAACGGAGATGGATGGAAAATTTTGTAATTTTTTGTCTTAGAAAAGTCTCAAGCTGCCGTGGTGTCGGAAAACTCGGACTTGGAGTTGACACGGAGGGAAAAACAATCTTGAAGCAGTGTGAACGAAATTTTATGTTCGGACCACTGCTGAAGACCGGCAGAGAGACGGAGACGGAAAAAATTTCGTACTTATCTTTTGGGTGGAACAATGCCTGGACTGCTGGTGGATCCAAAATATCCTGAATATCCTGGTATCCGGCTCGAAGGACCAAAATGTGTATGGGGCCTGGGTTCCGCAAAAAAGATTCCAGAATGGGGTTGAAAATTAGAAGTCGGGGGCGTCTTCAGTGTAAATACAAAAAACGCGTTCAGCTTTATTGGCTGCGTACATCGAATTAACAACTTAAAAATTAGTGCAAAAAGAGATCGCCGACAACCGCTCGTTGGTAGAGAGAAGAGAGGGCACAGAGGGGCGAGTGTGGACGCGCTCTTCAGCGCGGGTGCGCTCTTAAGCGTGGGTGCGCTCTTTAGCGCGGGTGCGCTCTTCAGCGCGGATGCGCTCTTCAGGTGAGTGGCACCACGGCCCCTCACCTAAACAAATTTCATTTTGTTTTATTTGGAAATGTCTTTATCACAGACACTTTGCACTGTCAAATTAAATTTTTTTGGGTTTCTTGTTATGTATTTAACCTTTTAAAATAGGCCAACGATTTTGAATCGGATAGAAATCAGGACTCCTGCCTGGCCAGTCTAATTTTGATATTTGACTTTTCTGCAAACAATTCATTACCTAAATTAAAAAAAAAATATTAGTAATTTAAAACTTTAACTATCGTTTAAACAAATCCTTAAGAACTACTTTGTATACATGTTTCGACTCATTTGTGCCATCCATCCGCTTCAACAAATCCTCCTTGGTTTACAAGGTGCCTAACGGACTTAAAAAATACTAAAAATAGGCTCCTACTTAAATATAAAAAAACCTGTAGTTGTATACATTTTTTAAGATATCTACTAGCTCGGTCAAATTTTACCGTGCATAACGCTGAATTTAACAGGAATTATACTCGCCGCGGCCAGACACAATTTACTCAGAAACCGAAGTAGTTTTCTAACTTTGTAAGCACTAAGCGTAAAAATGTATATTTTCCACCCTCAGACCATTGCCGACCTATATGCAAAACTATTTCAAGCACCTTATTCTCCGCTTAAAACGACAGATCAGCCTTACGCATGCAACATTCAATCAGCAAATCTTATTTTCAGTCCGTTTTTCTCCGAGAATAGCTTATTATCTGAGCTTCTTAGGGTCAAACCCGTTTATTGGCCAGGCCTGGATGGAGTACCAGGTTTTGTGCTAAAATACTGTGCCAGGGCTCTGTGCAAACCAAATCTGTGATATTATTTACACAGACATTAGCAAAGCATTTGATTCAGTCAATTACTCACTCTTGTTGAGTAAACTGAATATGGTGGGATTTCCTATGACCTGCCATATGCTATTTTCAGTCCGATTTCGAAATTTTTCAAAAATGGTGTTTAGTGAATAAAATAATATCAATTTTCTCTATGGGATTTTCTTAGAAAAATTAAATCTGGATAATGGTTTTGGTGTCTTATTAGACCAGTGGGGGGCAAACTCTTATTTTCCACGCATAAGGTCGAAAATTCTGCCGCAGCGCTGTCGGAACACTGACAGGGTGAGCACTCAAATTTTAAAATTTTGTTAGAAGCTCCCTCATTTTGCCTTATTTTTTTATTTTTATTTTGACAGGGGTGAATTTATTTAAAACTGTCCAACAGGGACAACCATGAAATATTGTGACAGAAAACTTGGCTTATGTGTAACTTAGTTGGAGGTAGAATAAAGTTAAAGTAAGGTGGAGGCGTAAAGTTAGAGGTGGAATAAGAATGTCTGAGAGTTATCCGTTCTGAGTTCTGCGCAGCCTCCGCATCTGTCCACTGTTGTCCAGGAAAGTGGTCGCCAACTCGTTGGGGTGGTTGTGTAGCCTCTGGATGTACTTGCTGTTGCTTCTCTGTATCGCCTCCTTCACCCATGGGAAGCCAAGCACCTCGTGGATTGTCTGGTTTTCGTGGTATGTCCAAATTACCAAATTGTCCAAATTGGCCGTCAGCGTAGCTGACATTGGGATCAACCCTGCTAGCGTTGTGGTCGATCCCTTGAAGTAGGGCGGCTGAACATCGTTTTTCGCTCTCTTATAGGCTGCGCAGACTTTGTAAGAGGCCGCATGAGGGCCTTCGCAATGGAGACAGAGGGCCGGTTCGCTAGCGTTCTTTTTACATTCGGCCGTTGGGTGCTCACCTGCAAACTTTACACAACGATGTTCACGGTGGCAGTATCTTTGGGTGTGCCCATAGGCCTGGCAGCGATAGCATTGCGGGACATAGTTAAGTTTTATTTGCGGCTTAACCGTCACCACTGAGCTGCATAACCGCTTGATTTGGAACGCCTCTTTATTGTTTTTAGCCGGCTCCAAGTTAACAAAAAAGATGTTTAGGGGTTTCTTGGTACTCCTTTGTGTGGGGTTATGTACGTCCCTGACTTAGTGCCCGAGGCGGCCGAGTCCCTCTTTGGTATCTTCCAGATCAGTCGAGTAATGGAGGACCTTGATCACCTGGTAGCAGTGTTCGTCTCTGGGTTGGAAGGTGTGGAACCTCTTTTGATTTTCGGTAAGGAACGTCTTAAGTTTGTTAAAGGCGTCCTTGTTCGGGGTCATGACTCGAATAGAGTTGTTCTGGTCGGCCTTATAAGTGACCTCAACCTTATCGCCTAGGGCGCCAGAGATGGATTGGAGAGGCTTTGGAGAAGGATTTTTTATTTTTTTATATTTTATCGTGAGAGATAAACTAATCTCATTCAACATTTTGGTGCCCCGGGTGGACTTTGTGCTAATTGTTTAAAAAATTTGGTTTTATGTATGTATGTATATGCATTAGTTTGGCGCATTGTATTTTAAAGGAACGCCAAGTGACGCGCTATCCAACTATTAGTTAGTTGGGTATACTCCTTTTTCGGTGTCAACTTTTTTTTTTGGATACTCATTGCCTCGACTAACAACATTATTCGACTACCAATTAATTAATTAATTATATAATATTTTTCGCCATATTAATTAATAATTTTTTCGTTTTCGCCAGATATAAAATTAAAAACCTTTTTTCGTTTGTTTTCGCATTTTTATTTAATTAATTTTATTAATTAAATTAAATAATTAAAATAAAAAAATTAAAAAAAAAAAATTATATTATTACAAATTTTATTTTACTAATATATAAATTAAATAAAAAAATTTGTATTTAAATATAAAAACAATACATTTTGTTTCGTTGTTGTCTGTTTATTAAAAAATAAATAAAATTAGAAAATGGAAAGTAATAAACAGAAATTAAAATCCACGACTCTTGATGACTTAAGAAGAAGATTAAATGTCAGAGTAAAAAGCATTCGCCGGTTAGAGGAACGTTTGGAAGCTGGGTCAGTTCCTTTAGTACAGACCGAGGCTTCAGGATTTACATGAGACAATTTTTAAGGCAAATGAGTTGCAAGACCAGATCGAGCCATTAGATGAGGAAGATGAATTTGGAGCCGAGTTGGAAGAATTAGAGATGAAAACTTAGGCAAGAGTGATGACATTATTAAATGCCTTCACGTTAGCTGAAGAGTCCCCACCAGCTACTGCAATTTCTGCAGCCCCAACTCGAGCTCGACTTCCCAGTTTGGCATTGCCAAAATTCAGTAAAGCTATTCGAAGTTTAAAAATTTTATGTGTCTCTTATTCATTCTATAGATGATTCGCACAAATGGGCGAGAGATCAATATGGGCAGAAAGCTTTTACACACATATAAGAAGTACACCCGGGCGAGACAATGGCGAATGCACCTGCGCTAAGCTCGAACAGGGAACAAATGCAAACCGCGATAATGCACCGACAGATAAGACTGCAGCGACAAGAGAGGCTCAAGCCGAACAGAGATGCGTCATCGCTATGATGATATATAAAATAATTCATAAATGACATATAATTCAAAATATTTTAAGAACTATGGAGAATTACTGCTGATACAAGACCAAACACCCTTTTTGTGGCAAGAATGCATGTTTTTAACTTTGCAAAATTTGATATCTTCAAATGTTAGTGTTATTTAACAATAAATTTTTTAGATGGCACCACTGTTGAGCTCCAACCCTGTAAAGTTTATCAATTTGACACACTCCGAAGCAAATCAGATGTAATTGTCTTTAAAATAGATTAAAAAACGCATTTTAACGGCGAAATAACAATTTTTTGGTCCCAAAAGAGTGACATAAAGTATGTTTTTGTGTACGTATCGAATGTGACACGTCTACAATTTCTGTCTGAATATCAGGTTTAATTTAGTGTCGATTTCTAATGTTTAAAAAGAGATGTCAGACGAGTCCAACCATAAGGTATGGTTTATGTTTTAGGGGTTTTAATTCTCTTTCGAATGCATACTGTCTGAAAGTACACTTTGGCGCGCATTCTTAAATATTAAAAAAGCTTACGTCGAGATGAAAAATATAAAATTAAAAAAAAAGAAAATACATAAAATAACAAACTCGTGGTTGCATATTATTAAATACACATTCGTATATTAAAGTACATCTTTTAAATCACATCTTTGCAATTCGGTTTTTGCAAGGTCGTTATTTTACTACCATTTTAAATAAACCATTTTTGGCTTACCAAATTTTTTCTATACTTCTTTCTTACTTCTTATAGAAAGAAGTAACAACGATTATTTTCTTATAAAAATATTATATTTTTTTTATTGACACAGAAGAATAAATATAGAAGAAACATTTTTTTATTGAAAAAATTCCATATTTCCGTTCCATATTTCAACAGAAAGGGGTCGTCTAAGCCATAGAAAGGTGGTGCCCTTACAAATACATTTACATGCTAAACTTGATTTTATGTTCGAAATTGGAATACATAGAATTCTCCCGTAATCACCCCAACGTTTACATCATTTTACAGTGCCTACTCTGTCGGTATGCAGGCAGATGCTGGGCGGTGAAATTTCGAACACATTGTGAAAAATTAATATTTTGATATTCCCTGATATCGAATGGATACAAGGCATTTCAATTTAAAAAAAAAATAAACTTTATAAAACAGAATTATCCATTATATTAGACCAGTGGGGGGCAAACTCTTATTTTGCCTAGCCCGCGTGCATAGAACAATAGGAAATTTGACCACTTTTTCTGGCCAAAAACCAATACTGAAAATTTTATAGACCAAATCAAAAGTTTTTAAATGAATACTTTTCAATGTGGTTTGTACATGTGAAGTGTCCAAAAAACTTGTGTTGTCTTTTTAATAAAGTAAAAATGTAGATTTAAGAGATTTAAACTAAGTCAAACCGAGTCAAACATTGTAATTTAGTCCATGTTGTAGATTGTTTAATTTTCTTCATATGAGTGAAATATGAAAAGGCGCTTTTATGCGCTTATGAAGAAAATCCTTATTTAAAGAGGCAACCTCAAAACCTTTGATGTGAATCTGTTAGCTGTGATACTAGTGCAAAACCGATATATATTTAAAAATAAAAGATTTTTAATAAAAAAAAAAAACCACACCTACTTTTTCAAAAGAAGACTATGGCTTTATAAAACACTAAAAAAGAACGAAATTGAAATATTTTCTTTAGTTCTACAGTTAGCATGTTATTTTTAAATAGGGCGCGGTGCCACGCCCACAATTTTTTCAAATCTGAGTTTTTGAGTTAGAATGTGTTTCTTAAAAAGAGGGTGGTGCCACGCCCACATTTTTTTAAAATCTTAAATCTATTGACCATGTGAACTCAAATCAAAAATCAGAACTTAAATATCTTGTTTCGTTCTTAAGATATTATATTTGGCCAGAAAAAATGGTCATATTTCCTATAGTGCATAGGGTAGGAAATTCTGCCGCAGCCGGCACTCTGACAGTGTGAGTACTCTCAAATTTTTTTAAAAGCTCTCTCATTTGACAGCCCAAGTTTAAAAATTAAAATGTTTCCACTGAGAAAAATTTTCTCAGAAATTGGGTTGGAACAAGTTTTTTCCCTAGAAAATATAGATAGAGAAGTGTAGCTTTTCATTTGTTTAAGAACTGTTGCTGGCAATGCTTAAAAAAAAAAAATTATCTATTTTAGTGCCCATTCCAACTTGATTCCACTGTATTAGACCTACAAAATTCAACGAACTGTTGTCAGAAGAATTAGTTACGTTTTCAATAAACATGTTGCCAAAGTTTTTTCTTGGCATTTGGTTGGACAATCGATTCTATTCTTACAGTATTAATTTTTTCACCTCGCCCTCATTTATTTTACAGAATATTAAATGGAAGAACGTTTTGAAACACGAAAGTTGTTTATTAGACGCACACAGCCAATCGGCATTTCTATTCATCTGCTCTGTAACAAGGCACATTCTTATAAGCTCGTTCAAGATAAATTCCACTTCCAAAAGCTTCCTCTTTTGAATTAAAGGTGGCATTATTTAGTTGAGATAAAGTTAAGATAAAATTGAGATAAATCTGACCCCGTTTTTTTTTACTTCCATCTGTAGAAGTTTTGATGACAGATTAAACCGAAGGTTCATCGGGCACTAATCTTCTGGTTCCTTTAAAAACGATGGACCTGTAAACCACATCGATTCTACAGTATCCTTTACGTCGCCACCTTTGGACACTATATCTTCCGGGTTCTGTTTGGTTGGTACATGCCGCCACGTGCTATCATCTGACCACTCTTGAATTTCAGCTACTCTTTTCGATACGAACGTTGATAACGACGATGGATGGGAACGAATCCAATGGAGAGTTACTTCTGAATCCGACAAAAAATACACTTCGTTCGATCGGAACTTTTATTAGAGGCTTTGATCTGCGAGAAGGTGTTCGGCACATAACTCAAGACGGGAGAGCGTCTTTGTCTTGAGTGGCTCTACTTTGGACTTTGCAGTAAACAACGAAACTTTAATACCTTCTGCAGATTCGCAACAAATATAGACGCAGGCTCCATAGACTCTCATGGATGCGTCAGAAAAGGCATAAATTTGAATCGGTGAAATCGGCTCGGTAAACACGAATCTCGGAATTGGGATGTCCTCCAATTGCGACAAGGCAATTTGCATTTTGTTCCACGCTTTTTCTAAGTGCAGTGGAATTGACTCATCCCAATCTAGCTTATTGCTATCCTGCAATAGGATCTTTCATTTTATAAGTATAGGGCTTAATAAGCCAAGGGGGTCAAAAAGCTTCGATGTCACCGAAAGGATGTTCCGCTTGGTCGCCCTTTGACCCGTGACTGAAGCATCAATTTCGAATTTAAACACATCTTCTTAAGGAACTCAAGCGATTCTTAATGCTTTAGTCAGTTTTGAGTCCGAAAGCGTTAAAGGCTTAACCGTGCTCTCGGATACAGTAACTTCAGGCGAGTTTAAAATCCACTTGCTCAATTCAAACCCAGCGCTTTGAAGAACCTGAGTTACTTCAGACTTAGTTGTCTTTAGCTCCTCAATGCAACCAGCACCCGTTAAAATGTCGTCGACGTAAAAGTCGGACCCCATAACTTCGGCAGCTTGAGGGCAGCACTCAACCTCGTCAAACACCTTATGGACAGGAATAGGCGCAGTGCCATATGTAACGTTGTTGAGCTTGCACAGTTTCAAGGACACTGATGGACCTTTCCTCCACACTCTTAACTGGAATCGCCTATCGGCTTCATTTACCATTACTTGGCGATAAATATTTTTTATGCCGGCTGTCAGAGCGAATCTGTTCAGCCAGAACCGAAGAAGAGTTGAATAAAACTCTTCCTGGATGGTAGGACCAACCATCAACATATCTTTTAGGCACTTATGTGTTGATATCGCTGGAGGAGGATGTACCACCACCAAGATGTAGCGCTAGAGGAGGATGTTCATTTGGTGGTGGTAACGACAAGTTATTTTCGGTCACAGTAAAATGCTGACAGTAAAACCGTGTGATTTTTTTGCAGACAATTTAAGCATAATGAGGCTGACTTAACAAATTCAAACCATTGCATTACAACAAGGCGAGCGAACGGACTACACAGGGCAAGACTATGGTCTTGTGCGTTGCAATAACTGGAAGCTTGTTTGTTGGAAGCGGAGCAAGCCAACGAACTTCTATTGTGCTGCTTCCCGAACCCAGTTTTTTCCTGTTTGTTCTTGCCAGTCTCTTTAGCGGACAGGTGCTGGATTTAATATTTTTTCAAAATCGGCAAAAGCGGCAATTCCTCATAATCCAGTGACTCTTTCCATTTTTCTCTGGTCACTGGATCTACTCTACTCAAAACTAAATGAAGGATCATTGAGTTTGCAATTTTAGTGTCATCTCCTTTGGATAATAGTGACCCGTATATTGCTGATACTGCGTCGATGAGACATCTCAACGACGACGCAGAGGGCTGGGAAACTTTCGTAAGGCTAAATAATTTGCTTATTTGGTTCGCAAAGATGAGACATTTTTTATCGTAAACTCTTTTAAGACTAGCAATAGCTTTGTCATAAATACTCTCGGTGACTTGGAATGCCTTAATAGTTCCTAAGGCTTCACCAGAGAGGCAAAAAATTAAATGGTTGAATTTCTCGATAACAGGAATGTTCACATCCTTGTCTACTAATGTTTTAAAGAGACTCATAAAATTGTTAAACTCCGAATAGTTTCCACTGAATTTTGGCAATACCAAACTGGGAAGTCGAGCTCGAGTTGGGGCTGCAGAAATTGCAGTAACTGGCGGGGGCTCTTCAGCTAACGTGAAGGCAATTAATAATGACACACCCTTGCCTTAGTTTTTATCTCTAATTCTTCCAACTCGGCTCCAAATTCAACTTCCTAAACTACTAAAGGAACGGACCCAGCTTCCAAACGTTCCTCTAACCGGCGAATGCTTTTTACTCTGATATTTAATCTTCTTCTTAAGTCATCAAGAGTCGTGGGCTTTAATTTTTGTTTATTATTTTCCATTTTCTGAATTAATTTATTTTTTAATGAACAGACAACAACGATAAAAATTTATTTATATACGATTTATTTTTTAATAAAAAATTTTTTAATTTATTTCATTGATAATTTTCAATGACGTAAATAAAAAAAACAAATTTTTATTTAATTTGAACGTTATAAAAAATGTTTATTTCTGCATGCAGATGAAGCCAGATGATCATCTTATAGTGCATGCCGGGGCTCAAGTAGTATACAGAGAGGGCGGCCCGACAAGTCACTTCGAAGCTAAAGCTCTCGAAAATGGAGAGGGCGGCCCGACCTAGACATTGCCGAGCTAAAACTCTTTGTAGAAAGCCCGTTGAGTCGAGAGGCCGAGAGAGAGTCGGCTTGCGATCAGCTAAGCTTTTGTATAAACTTAAGCCTAATAAATAAACATTACACAAAAAATAACGGTAACATAATTAAACATTAAAATTATACCGCTGTGCTGCTGCCTGACCCGACATATTATTTAATTAATTAAATTAAAAAACAAAAGCGAAAACAAACGAAAAAAAGATATTTAATTTAAAATCTGGCAAAAAACTAATTAATTAATATATGGCGAAAACGATGAAATAATTAATTAATTTATAGCTAGTCGAATAATGTTGATAGTCGAGGCACTGAGTATCCAAAAAAATAGTTTGTTGTCAATGACACCGAAAAAGGTGTATAACCAACCAACTGTAGGGTAGCGCGTCACTAGGCGTTCCGTTTAAATAAAATGCGCCAAACTAATGCATATACATACATACATATATAGCAGCGGACAACGGTTGAAGCGAGAACGAGTATTTTATCGCTGACTATATTTGTATGTACGCCAAATTATTTATGCACGAAATATGTATTATATATGTACATATATTTGTATATAAATAAATAAATATTTTGGCTGCACTTAATTTATCTATCTATTTCTCTATTTATCTATTTTGTTTGGCGAAAAACGAACGAGGGGTAAAGGGGGAGGGCGACAGTGATGTTGACATATGTATTATGATGTTAATTAATTTTACACACAGTTTGTAATTATTGTAATCAAACTATTCAAATTTTTAGCTATACTAATTTCATGTACGTATGCCCCAAGAATTGAATGGAGGGTGCAATATTTCAGCACAAGACATGGATTTAATTCGTCTTTTCTCGACTTTCAATTTTTTGCACAAATACCTGCGGTTCTGCCTTAGGATCCTTTAATCCTGCTGCCACTTTCCTCGTGCAGTCGATTCAGGTGCAGGACATGGAGCTCGCTGATGATCCTGGATGTGATGATCCTTGGATTTCCCTGGCTTGTGGCGGTTTCACGACGCGGTGAATTAGCTTAAATGGGTTTGACACACGTCGCGAGCAACCTTTTTTTTGTTTTGTTTAGTAGATGTATGTACAAAGTTGGTATTTTTTTTATGAAATAATAACACCGTGTCACTGTCACTTTATGTTTATGTTTATTTTTAAATATTTCGCAATATAGTCCTCACACTCTAAACAATAACACAAAGTGTTGGCTACCAAGTATTTAAAAAAAGGTGAAAAAACGAGAACAAAAAAAATGGTCTTGCCTCTTCAACGTTATAATTTCGATTATATTTTTCTCTAATCTTAAGCCTAACTTATCTATTGCGGCGAAACGGGGCGAATTCGCACAAGAGCGAATATGAGCTTTCGCTCCCGCTCCGTCCTAAGCTATCTTAGATTAGATTTAGATACTAACAATTCAACTACAAAATAAAATTACAATTAAAAACAACTTCAAATTAATTACAAATTCAATCAAATACGACGAATCCGTTAACAATTGCAATTTTCAGTTCGTCTTGCGTTCGCAATGACAATAAACAAGTTACAAGGCCAATCGCTTAGTATTTGCGACATTAGTTTAGAAAATCATTGTTTTTCACATGGGCAGTTATACTTTGCGCACTCATGAGTTGGAAAGCCATCCGCTTTGTTTGTGTTAACGTCAGACCAATAAACAAAAAATGTGGTTTACCAAAAAGCACTTCAATAAAATGGAACAGTGAGTGAGTACACCAAGATCCTTGGCGTCTGACGTCTCCCATCATCTTATATCGGAAACCCATGATACCCCACGATATGGGGAAACCCATAATTTTTTGTATATTAGATCTCGGGATAATACTCTCTCGAGCGGCAAAAAACGGCGTTGGGCTACCTTAAACGTATTTTGGATCCGATTTAAATGAAAGTCTGACTTTAAATTGACCTGAAGGCAGTACTACAGTATTCTTCTGATACTGTTCCTTACACAACTCTTGTTCAGGTGACAAAAGCTTTTTAGAAGCTTGTGCTTCTTCCAAAAACCAGGAATTTTTTAAATTGGTCCCTATCTAATCGGGTAATTCTTCTTGGTTATTCAGGATAGAGGCTGTTTAGGAGTTGGAGGAATTAGCCTTATATTTACCCGATACAATCCATCCAAGGGGAGTTGGATGGGATGGTTCGTACTATGTTTTATTTGGCAAACGGACAACAACTAAAAATTGCTCATCTCCAATTAACTTACCCGCTTAGGCTTATAAAAATATGGTTCTGCATAAGGTAAGTTCTTTGTCTTTCACGTTCACTGACTGGTCAGGGTGATAACCTAAAATCGTTCTCAAAATCCAAAAGAAAGCGCTTTTCCATTAATTCTCGACTTCACCACAGTGTGTATGTTTTTCTAATGTTGTGGATTAGCTTTACCAATTCCAAGCAAGCTTATAAACGATTTCTTCCTTTGGATCTGTAAGCGTTGAGAAAGATCTTTAGTAACGGAGTTCATTTGTGATCCAGAGTCAACTAATTCTCGGGCCAATACGTGCTCCCCATTCTTAGTTCGAACGCTTACGATCGACGTCGCTAACAAACCCCTTTCTAGGAATGACGCATGTAAAGCATGTATAATGGCCATCGCTAGGTTATTTTCGGTCACAGTAAATCGGTGCAGATGTTTGTGGTGTGGTCTTGCACATCTAGTCGAGTTACACTACGCAACCGTGTGACCTTTTCTCAGACCATCTATACACAGTGAGGCTTACTTTACAAACGTAAGCCGTTGCATTACAGCAAGGCGTGCGAGCTTGTTCTTATGCGTTTCAATAACAGCAAGCTTGTTTATTGTTAGAAGCGGTGCAAGCCAACGAAAATGTGTTTTGTTGTTTGCTGAATAAAGTTTTTCCTTTTATGGCAAAGAAATTTTCTATGGCCCTAGAACAGGGCCCTGCCGACCACTGGTGTATATCGATAGTTATAATGTTTCTGAGCCACTGTTAAAGCTCTAGCAGGAGTATAAAGTAAAGAGAAAACTGAATTAACTTTGAATTGAGTTTTATGCCTTTGCTTATTTTTGTTTAACTTCTATTGAAGGGTAAGTGTGCGATAACAATCAGTTAAATCGATTACTGCATTTCTTCAAAAGAGAGTGTCAACAGGGCTGAATGTGTCAATGCACATCTAGCCACTATCAAGGTCTCCTTTCATAATAGAAAGAAATACCGGATTTAGGAATACTCCCTTCTCTACTTGGGAGAAACCTTTAAAGAGCCTCTAAGGACGAAATTTAAAAAAAAATTCTATTTTAAAAGCAAATTTAGTTGCTCCACAAAATTTGGGTACTTTTCCGCACTATGCATTTTTAAAAATTGTTAATTTCCATACGCTTATTCCTTTTTTTTACACTCGGTTACTCCCGAGCGCTGTTGAAATTGCACTGACTTGTTTTGGAAAAAGCGTTGTTAGTCCCGTTTAATTCATGATTAATGAGACAATATTGATATTTGTCAAAAATAACATATTTCTTTTGTAAGCTGTGCCGAAAAAATGGCAACAAAATCCAAAAATCTCGACAAAAAATGCAAAAATGTCAGTCAGTTTTTTATTCACTCGACCAGGCTCTTCACCAACAGGAAGAAAATGCACAGCTGCACAAAAAAGCAAAATGCACAAAGTACCCCCTGTGGAGGGCCCACCCAAATCTTAGCGCCCCAATTGAAACGACCACCCCGATAAGAAACTCTTCGGGATGCTGGATGCTGCCGAGCTGAAACATTCGCCACACATCTCCAAAGTGTCTTCCAGCCAAACCCAGCCTCAAATTCATTCCTCCCCTCAGCCAGCCGCACCTTCATTCCGGCCGAACGAAATCGAAAAAGTCATAAGAGGGCTAAAACCAAAAAGGCTCCCGGTGGTGACCTATTGACCCCAAAGATGCTGATCGAACTTCCAAAATGCGCTATAGAGGTCGTCTGCAAACTATTTAATGGAATCATTAATCTTGGCTATTTCCCAAAAAAGTGGAAGAAATCCATCATTATAATGATACCAAAGCCTGGAAAAGACCACACAATTCCGTCATCATACAGACCAATAAGCCTTCTATCTTGTTTGTCTAAATTGTTTGAAAAATGCTTGTCAACTCGCATAATACCACATCTGGAAGCTTGCAATATTATCCCGGCACACCAATTTGGCTTTCGAAGAAACCATGGAACCATCGAACAAGTGAACAGAATAACATCCGAAATACGCTCAGCCTTCGAACAGCGAGAATACTGCAGCGCTATTTTCCTCGACGTGTCTCAAGCTTTCGACCGAGTTTGGCTCATCGGACTCATGCACAAAATTAAAACGTATTTGCCAACATACACCCACAAGCTACTGGAATCATACCTCTACAATAGGGTATTCTCAGTGAGATGCAACGCAGCTACTTCGGGCGACTACACCATCGAAGCTGGAGTTCCACAAGGAAGCGCACTCGGCCCGTGTCTATATGTTTTGTATACTGCGGATATTCCTACGAGCGCACAACTAACAACCTCAACGTTCGCCGACGATACCGCTATCCTTAGTCGCTCCAGATGCCCAACGCAGGCAACAACCCAACAGGCTAATCATCTCACAATAGTGGCAAGGTGGCTGTCCGACTGGCGCATTAAAATAAACGAACAAAAGTGTAAACATATAACGTTTACTCTTAATAGACAAACATGCCCTCCGCTTTTACTAAACGGTATGCAGATCCCTCAAGCTAACGACGTAACGTACCTTGGCGTTCACCTTGATAGACGACTTACCTGGCGCAAGCACATCGAATGCAAAAAGATGCACCTAAAACTGAAAGCCAGCAGCCTCCACTGGATCATAAACTCACGATCGCCACTGTGCCTGGACTACCAGTTACTACTGTACAATTCAGTCCTAAAGCCAATCTGGACGTATGGCTCCCAGCTGTGGGGGAACGCGAGCAGCAGCAACATAGAAATCATACAGCGCGCACAATCAAAAATCTTGAGAACTATCACAGGGGCACCTTGGTATGTTCGCAACGAAAACATCCACCGGGATCTGGGCATCCTCGCAGTGAAAGACGAAATCCAGAAGCAAAAAGAGTCATACAAAGAAAAACTGTCTTCGCACCCAAATTTTCTCGCTCGGGGATTGACTCGGGTTTCTAGCGTATCCCGCCTTAGACGCAACGACCTCCCAACCCAGCAATCGATTTTTAGGGCCGTCTAAGTACCAAACCGTATCAGTCAATATGACTGTTAGTTAAGTTAAAAATATAAGATTTGATACACCTCTTGTTAGTCTCGCAAAGAGAAGATTCAAGAAATAAAAGCAACGTTAAAAAAAAAAAAAAAAAAAATAGTTTTTTATTTTATTTCTATCCTTTTTGTAAAAAAAAAATTAAAATGTATATTTTTCAAAAGCTACAACATTTAACTATTAAAAAACGTCGGAAACTTTAAAATTGTTTAAAATTACGCGGTCAAGAATTTTTAAGCGTTTTGCGATCAAAAAACGGGATTTTCTAAATAAATCAAGATTTAAAAATTGGGTGTTACAAATATATTTTAAACATGGTTTTTATGCTATATTCGACCTGATAAAAAATTCCTCCTATGTCTCTTTCAAAGTTTAAAATCACTGTTGCACTTTGTTATGGATATGGTGGACCATGGACCCTTGCAGCTAAAATCGCAAACTTCGAATAAAGTTGGACGATACTTTTGAGAATATTATAATTAATATAATTTATTACAATATAAGATCTTAAAGAAGTACCAAACTTCTATTGTCAAAAATACCAAAGTTTATATTTTGACCAAATACCAAATTTCCGATCGTTCAGTTATATGGCAGCTATAAGACATATTCGGCCGATCGTTATAGGATTTGGTACTACGGCTCAACTGACCCAAAATAGTCTGAATTCGAAGATTAGAGAAATATAGATCGATTTGTAACTTCAAGTTTCGTTTGAAGATAGCCCTTAAAATTATGCAATTTTTGATAAATCGCTTATTTCTGGGATAACTCCTGAACGCAGAACTATAGAATTTTGTGCAGGCTACGGGAAATTTGACTACTTTTTCTTTCCAAAAACTATTGTTTGAAAGTTTAATTATTAAAATAATTTTGAGTGCAATATATTCACTTCAATATATTCTCCAATCTTCAATGTTTTGTTAAAGATAACGTCAAAAGATGCAGTCACTTTATAGCAGTGGTGGTCAAAATGCACACATGTTTAAAATTTGAATGCGTTCAAAAAAAAGAAGCAAAAAACAATGGGAGCATTCACTGAACGTAAAAAACAAAGTTGTTTATTTCATTTTCCGTTTATTAAAAAATAGATTAAATTGGTACTTAGGTAGTAAACTTTACATAAAAGAAAATTTTTCTAGCAACAGTTCTTAAACAAATAGAAATCTACGCTTCCCTATACAAATCTTCTCTTCGGATTCACTGCTACTGAAAAAACTGACTTATTTTGTAAATGCGACGCGGCGCCAAAAAGCATATAAAAAAGTTGGGGAAAAAGATCTAATGGATAAGAGATGACGACGCGTCGATCTGAGTGGCAATGGTTACTTGGCATACATATGTTAAGTAGAAAAATGCATGTTGGTCAACCTTTCAGCAACATGAATATCAGCCACATTGAATATCAGCAACGTTGGCAAAATGAATTCCGTTCCTCAACATCCCGGCCCGCCCTGAAACATCGTTTCTGAACAATATAGAAAGGTGATCACTCGATCACCAACTCTGGTTATAGCAAAGATTATAAAGTGCATAGATCGGACATCTCAGGGACATTCCAGGTTAAGTTTAAGCAAAGATTATACAGTACATAGATGGGACATCTCATACAAAGAAAAATTTTTTATGGCGGGTTCCAGCAGTGGAACCCGCTGGAACGAGCGGGTTCCATTGCGCGACAAGTTAAGTTTGAGAAATTTTTCGCGAGACAACGAATGAGAAATAGCCGAGTGGTAGAGTGCTTGGCTGGTGTGCAAAGTAAAATGAGTTCAAACCTGGCTCGGGACATCCATTTTTTTTTAATTTGAAATCTATTTATATTATTGTTTTATTATTTTAATGTGTTTTCCTAAATTTATAATCCAATAAAAAAAAATACAAAATTGTAAAATCACCTTAACATCGTCTCAGTTCGTAGTGGAACCCGCTGTAAAAATGTCTATAAGTGCGGGTTCTACGGCATTTTGGCAGGCCGCGTCGTGGAACCCGCTCTCAAATGTTTTCATTTTTTCCGTCGTGGAACCCGCTGTATAATACAAACATTTGAGAGCGGGTTCCACGACAAACGCCTGGCAGATGAGATAGGGAGAGAGAGAATTCTATTTTTAGATCGTAACATCTTTGGAACGATGAAAGTTTGAAACGTTGTAACCGAACCACTGTGAGAGTAAAGAGATCAGAAATATCTTTTACTATCCTTACTCGTCAACTCTGTTTTTGGTATAGATTCTAGCGCCTCCGTTAACACCCATTTTAAGTATCATAAAATCAACTTCGAGGGTAGCATAGATGGATAGTGCGCGGTCCTTATTCATGGGGTCCTGGGTTCGACTTCATTAGCGGGCGGTTGTTTCAATTTCGATAAAGTTTTAGTTTTATGATTCTTTTTATATTTACTTTTATTTTTTTATTTTTTTTTTTACTTTTAATTTTTTTGTTACTATTATTTTTAATTGCATTCTATAAAAATTAAAGTAAAAATAAGTGACGGACGGGTCGGATGACAAAATGCCGGACGGACTCCCTTGAAATTTTATTAGCCGGACATGAAGAAGAATTAAACAATTTTACAATTGTAAAATTAAAGAAAAATAATACAATTAAAGGAAAAAAAAATAATAATAATTATAAAAGAAAGAAAAAGTTCAAAGTCCTTACGAGGAATTGAACTCAGAAAAATTACACATAGAGTAACTACTCTATGCATTACGCTACCATCCTGTCTCGATCTGCGGCGATCAAAAATACTATTTGTTCTACCAACTACCACATCGGCGCATCGAAAACAGAAACGAGAAATTGAAATTGAAATTTGGAAGCCAAAACATTTTTACTCCGTCGTGCGAGCAGTCACACATACATACATAGGTTCACATTTTTGTTGACGGGTACATGTAAAGAGTTCTAAAAATAGAATCGTATGCATGTGCGTTCCCCCCTCACCAACAAGCTCGACGCAAAAAGTTGACCGTTTTGGGCCCTGATGTCCCATCTATGTACTTTATAATCTTTGGTTTAAGGCGCGACAAGTTAAGTTTAAGAAATTCGCGCGACAACGAATGAGGGATAGCCGAGTGGTAGAGTGCTTGACTCAGACTCGAGACATCTACTTTTTTTATACACTTGCAGAGGGTATTATAATTTTGTCCAAAAGTGTGCAACGCAGTGAAGGAGACATCTCCGACCCTATAAAGTATATATATTCTTGATCAGGTTCACCTCCTGAGTTGATATGAGCATGTCCGTCTGTCCGTCTGTCTGTCTGTCTGTTTCTACGCGATTTAGTCTCTCAGTTTTACAGCTATCGACTTGAAACTTTGCACACACCCTTCTTTTCTTTGCACGCAGTATGTAAGTCGGAACGGCCCGGATCGGCCGACTATGTCCTATAGCTGCCATATAACTGATTGATCGGAAATGGTATAACTTCGGTATTTTAAAAGTTAACGAGTTCAAATTTTACATGAGCGCTATTTTTGGCAAAATAATACGACATGCCAAATTTCGTAAGGATCGGCCGACTATATCCTATAGCTGTCATACAACTTTTTTTTTTTTTTTTTTTTTTTAACGTTGCTTTTATTTCTTGAATCTTCTCTTTGCGAGACTAACAAGAGGTGTATCAAATCTTATATTTTTAACTTAACTAACAGTCATATTGACTGATACGGAGTTAGACGGCCCTAAAATCGATTGCTGGGTTGGGAGGTCGTTGCGTCTAAGGCGGGATACGCTAGAAACCCGAGTCAATCCCCGAGCGAGAAAATTTGGGTGCGAAGACAGTTTTTCTTTGTATGACTCTTTTTGCTTCTGGATTTCGTCTTTCACTGCGAGGATGCCCAGATCCCGGTGGATGTTTTCGTTGCGAACATACCAAGGTGCCCCTGTGATAGTTCTCAGGATTTTTGATTGTGCGCGCTGTATGATGTCTATGTTGCTGCTGCTCGCGTTCCCCCACAGCTGGGAGCCATACGTCCAGATTGGCTTTAGGACTGAATTGTACAGTAGTAGCTTGTAGTCCAGGCACAGTGGCGATCGTGAGTTTATGATCCAGGGGAGGCTGCTGGCTTTCAGTTTTAGATGCATCTTTTTGCATTCGATGTGCTTACGCCAGGTAAGTCGTCTATCAAGGTGAACGCCAAGGTACGTTACGTCGTTAGCTTGAGGGATCTGCATACCGTTTAGTAAAAGCGGAGTGCATGTTTGTCTATTAAGAGTAAACGTTATATGTTTACACTTTTGTTCGTTTATTTTAATGCGCCAGTCGGACAGCCACCTTTCCACTATTGTGAGATGATTAGCCAGTTGGGTTGTTGCCTGCGTTGGGCATCTGGAGCGACTAAGAATAGCGGTATCATCGGCGAACGTTGACGTTGTTAGTTGTGCGCTCGTAGGAATATCCGCAGTATACAAAACATATAGACACGGCCCGAGTGCGCTTCCCTGTGGAACTCCAGTTTCGATGGTGTAGTCGCCCGAAGTAGCTGCGTTGCATCTCACTGAGAATACCCTATTGAAGAGGTATGATTCCAGTAGCTTGTGGGTGTATGTTGGCAAATACGTTTTAATTTTGTGCATGAGTCCGATGAGCCAAACTCGGTCGAAAGCTTGAGATACGTCGAGGAAAATAGCGCTGCAGTATTCTCGCTGTTCGAAGGCTGAGCGTATTTCGGATGTTAATCTGTTCACTTGTTCGATGGTTCCATGGTTTCTTCGAAAGCCAAATTGGTGTGCCGGGATGATATTGCAAGCTTCCAGATGTGGTATTATGCGAGTTAACAAGCATTTTTCAAACAGTTTAGACAAACAAGATAGAAGGCTTATTGGTCTGTATGATGACGGAATTGTGTGGTCTTTTCCAGGCTTCGGTATCATTATAATAATGGATTTCTTCCACTTTTTTGGGAAATAGCCAAGATTAATGATTCCATTAAATAGTTTGCAGACGACCTCTATAGCGCATTTTGGAAGTTCGATTAGCATCTTTGGGGTCAATAGGTCACCACCGGGAGCCTTTTTTGGTTTTAGCCCTCTTATGACTTTTTCGATTTCGTTCGGCCGGAATGGAGGTGCGGCTGGCTGAGGGGAGGACTCTGGCTAAATTACTGGCAGAAGGAATGAATTTGAGGCTGGGTTTGGCTGGAAGACACTTTGGAGATGTGTGGCGAATGTTTCAGCTCGGTCTTCGTTGCTGCGAGCCCAGCATCCCGAAGAGTTTCTTATCGGGGTGGTCGTTTCAATTGGGGCACTAAGATTTGGGTGGGCCCTCCACAGGGGGTACTTTGTGCTTGTTGGCGAGAGATTCTGGATGTACCTCAGCTGTGCATTTTCTTCCTGTTGGTGAAGAGCCTGGTCGAGTGATCGGGTTGCTTCCTTAAGGCGTTGTTTTGAAGCTGGTGATCTGCTGTTTTGCCAATCACGACGCGTGCGCCTCTTTTCTCGCACGAGCTGTTCGATTTGCTGATTAGATTTGAAGTGTTTGTTTCGGTCTACTTCTTTCCTATGAGGAGTAGAGATTTTAGCTGCCGCAACGAGTACTTCTTCCAGGGCGCTCGTAGTGTAGTCGATGTCCGATTCCATGTTAAAATCCGGGGCGAGTTCTATGTGGGCACTCACGTACATTTTGTATTTTAGCCAGTTTGTTTTTGTCGTCGTCAGACTGAAGGGGTGTTCGGTTATTTCTGGGCTTTGAAGAAGCGTTAGAAGCACAGGCGAGTGGTCTGATGATAAGTCCGAGACTGCTTTGGCACTTATTAGATTGCGAGGTATGTTTTTTGTCACTGCAAAATCAATAAGGTCTGGGAGTTTTCGTGAGTCTGTTGGCCAGTATGTGGGACTTCCAGGGGAAACGTAGTCCAGTTTATTTTTCACATTTATAATTGCATTGTACAATTGTCTTCCTTTGGGAGTCACTAGACGTGATCCCCAGTGCGTATGTTTGGCGTTGTAGTCTCCTGCGGCTATAAATCGATCCCCAAGTGAATTGTAGAAGTCCATAAATTGTCCTTCCGAGATTGAGAAGCGAGGAGGGCAGTAAACGGCAGCAATTGAAAGGATTCCGTTGCTTGACTGAATTTGTATCGATGTGGCCTGCAAGAAGTTTGTTGCAAACCTTTTGTGAAAATGGTGTTTAATTCGTTCTCTGATTAGAACTCCAGTTCAGCCGTGGGCTTTCCCATCTGGATGATCTGTGCGGTAGATTGTGTAGCCTCTTATATGAAAGTTGTATTTGCTTGTAAGATGCGTTTCCATCAGTAGCATAACGTCAATATGGTTTTCGGTCAAGAATTGTGACAATTCTAGTTTATGCCGTGAGACACCATTGGCGTTCCACATTGATATTCGTAGCGCCTGCATAGATTATTTGGACTGTTGTGCTACAAGCAGCTGTATCACCATGTTCTGGTTTTGAACAAGCGTTTGCATGGTCGTTTTCATGAATGACATAAGCTCCATCATACTTTGTTGGAGGGTAAGCATCATAGTTTCCGTTTTGCTGTGTGGCTGTTCTGGGGCCTGTTGAGCGCTTTGAGAGTTAGGCTGAATTGGAATTTCCCTTCCAGATCGTAGAGCATCGGCATAGGAGAAGCCGTTGGTGGTGTTTAGTGGACCGAATGAGGATCTCGCAGCTTTGGCGAAGAAGACGTCTGGCGTGGTTTTTGACGAAACGTACGCATTCTGTGGATTTTGGTTGCGCGTTGCGGTCGCTTGACGCATGCGACTCTTTAACTCCTTATACACAATACATCCTCTATAGTTTGCCGTATGGCTGCCTCCGCAGTTTCCACATTTCTTCACGGTACTGTCCTTGTTTGTAGTGCAGCAAGCGGACTTGTGGGCGTCCCCGCAGACTACACAGACAGCCCGAAGTGTGCAGTAAGACCTTGTGTGTCCATACTCTTGACAATTAGTGCATTGCACTGGACCGTTACGTTTATGTGGCTCTTCAACAGTGATTTTCCGATGCAAAAGATATTGCAGGTTGTAGATTGGGTGGACTTCGTTCTTCTTCAGCGACCTGCTTTCAGGCTCGAGCTCGACCTTGAAGAGGGGTTGTGGCTTTTTATCTTTATTTAGAATGTTAATAACATTCTTGGCGGCGAAGCCCTTTTCTTTAAGGGCGGTTTTTATTTCCTCGGCGGTAACATCGGGTTCTATTCCCTTTACTACCACTTGTAGGCCCTTACTGCTTTTCAGCTGGTACGTGTAATAGTTTTTCTGTACAGTGTCCAGATATTTTGACACTATTCGGAAGTGCTCTTCAGTCTTGGTTTGCACCTTTGTTTCATGGATGTTCCCTTTGATAAGCGGAACAACATGAAAGTTTTCACCGTTCCCGATCAACGACGCAATTTTGTTGACCAGGGCACTCGAGCTTTTTTCCCTAATATAGATTGGAGGGGGCTTGGGTTTTTTTGCGGTGTCTTGGGCTGGTTGGTTTTCCTCAGCCTCCGCCAGTAGGGCAAATCTGTTAGTAGTGGATCTGTCTGGTTCATTATCGTTATTCAGGACACGGTTAATTTTTGTTTTGTTGCCTGCCGGATTACTCTGCGGGCTAAGCTTGCGCTTAATTTGGATGTAGCGATCCATTCCAGTCTGTGTGGCCGTTGCCGCTTTGGCACTTTCCGAGGTTGTTGTTTTTGTACTCGCTGTAGTCGTTGACGTCGTGGTACTTTGAGTTGCAGGGGTTTTCGCTGTTGTTGCAGAAGTTGTAGCGCTGCTTGTTGTTGGTGCGAGATTTGTTTCCGATATTGGAGGGGGGGTTTTACACTGCGAACTCCATGACGCGGGAGTCGGAGTGAGCAGAGCGGGTGAGCAAGACCGTGCCCTTTGGGTTTCAGCGGTCAGTAAAGCCGGGTTGCTTTTAAGCGCCGATTTTTCCACTTCGGTATCGCGGGTTGAAAAGTAAGAGTAGAAGCCGTTTCTTTGGTTCACTGAACTTCTACGCTCGTTCTTTTGGTCGTTGCTCAATGAGCTCATTGCGTGGTACGTATTTTTTTTTTTTCAACAATGCACTAGTTTTGGTTTAGCACATTACAACTGTTACAAAAAAAAAAGCTTGTCTGTCGCTTTTAATAAATTGTATTTCAGTGTCTTTTCGCTTATATTGGCGAAAATATAAGCGAAGTGAAGTTTTCCCGGAGCTCGGACAAAGCACGTCCGCTCAGTTCGGTAGTTCGATTCGGTTTTAACTGCAAGGGTATATCAACTTTTCAAATCAAATTTTGTCCAAAAGTGTGCAACGCAGTGAAGGAGACATTTCCGACCCTATAATGTATATATATTCTTGATTAGGATCACCTTCTGAGTTGATATGAGCATGTCCGTCTGTCCGTCGGTCCGTCTGTCTGTCTGTTTCTACGCGAACTAGTCTCTCAGTTTTGAAGCTATCGTCTTGAAACTTTGCACACACCCTTCTTTCCTTTGCACGCAGTATATAAGTCGGAACGTCCCGGATCGGCCAACTATATCCTATAGCTGCCATATAACTGATTGATCGGAAATGGTATAACTTTGGTGTTTTTAGAGTTAGAGAGTTCAAATTTGACACAAGAGCTATTTTTAAAACATTACGACATGCCAAATTTCGTAAGGATCGGCCGACTATATCCTATAGCTGCCATATAACTGAACGATCGAAAATGACCCAACTTTCGTGTTTTTGAAGATAGAAAGGTGGAATTTAATACAGATTCTATTTTTGGTCAGTTGATCCAACCTACCAAATTTCATAAGGATCGGCCGACTATATCCTATAGCTGCCATATAACTGAACGATCGAAAATGACCCAACTTTCTTGTTTTTCAAGATGGAAAGTACTTAGTACAGATTATATTTTTGGTCAGTTGATCCAACCTACCAAATTTCATTAGCCATATAACTGATTGATCGGAAATGTTATAACTTTGACGTTTTTAAAGTTACAGAGTTCAAATTTGACATGAGAGCATTTTTTGGCAAAACATTACGACATGCCAAATTTCATAAGGATCGGCCGGCTATATAACTGAACGACCGGAAATGACCCAACTTTCGTGTTTTTGGAGATAGAAAGGTGGAATTTAGTACAGATTCTATTTTCTATAATTGGTACAGATTCTATTTGTCAGTTGATCCAACCCACCAAATTTCATTAGGATCGGCCGACTATATCCTATAGCTCCCATATAACTGAACGATCGGAAATGACCCAACTTTTGTGTTTTTGAAGATAGAAGTTTGGGACATTTTTAAGTTTGGTTTTTGTATTATAATAAATTGGGTTATATTATCATATTCTCATAAGGATCGGCCAACTATATCCGATGTTTGCGATATATATCTGGTTTTAACTGCAAGGGTATATAAACTTCGGCTCCGCCCGAAGTTAGCTTTCCTTTCTTGTTTTAAATTTTGTATTGTAAAAAATTGGATTATATATTCATATTCCCATAAGGATCTGCCAACTTTATCCGATGTTTGCGATATATATCCGGTTTAAACTGCAAGGGTATATAAACTTTGCCTCCGCCCGAAGTTAGCTTTGCTTTCTTGTTTTATTATTGGTATTATTTTTTTTGCAATTACCTTATTATTAATATATTTTAATTGCATTTTATTACAATTTTTGTAAAAATAAGTGACGGACGTATCGGATGACAAAATGACGAACCGACTGCTTTGGAATTTTATTAACCAGACATCATTATACCCTTGCAGAGGGTATTATAATTTTGTCCAAAAGTGTGCAACGCAGTGAAGGAGACATCTCCGACCCTATAAAGTATATATATTCTTGATCAAGATCACCTCCTGAGTTGATATGAGCATGTCCGTCTGTCCGTCTGACCGTCTGTCTGTCCATTTCTACGCGAACTAGTCTCTCAGTTTTGAAGCTATCGTCTTGAAACTTTGCACACACCCTTCTTTCCTTTGCACGCAGTATATAAGTCGGAACGGCCGGGATCGGCCGACTATATCCTATAGCTGCCATATAACTGATTGATCGGAAATGGTATATCTAATACGACATGCCAAATTTCATAAGGATCGGCCGACTATATCTTATAGCTGCCATATAACTGAACGATCGGAAATGACCCAACTTTCGTGTTTTTGAAGATAGAGCTGGAATTTGGTACAGATTATATTTTTGGTCAGTTAATCCGACCTAGGAAATTTCATTAGGATCGGCCAACTATATCCTATAGCTGTCGGAAATGGTATTTGGTAGAAATATCAACTTTCTTATTTTTGAAGATAGAAGCTTGGGACTTGTTTTAGATTTTTTATTTTAGTTAATTGGTTTTATTATGATGTGTTCATAAGGATCGGCCAACTATATCCGATGTTTGCGATATATATCCGGTTTTAACTGCAAGGGTATATAAACTTCGGCTCCGCCCGAAGTTAGCTTTCCTTTCTTGTTTTTAATTTTTTCTGTAATTTTACTCTATGTATTACGCTACCACCCTGACTCGATAAGCAGTGATCAAAAATACTATTTGTTCTACTACCAATAAGCCTTATTGGTAACAGAAACGAGAATTTTTTTTTTTGTGAGAGCAGGATAACGTTTATTTAAAACTGTCCTTATGGACAACCATTAAATGTTATTACATAAACTTCACTTATAGATTATTTTACGTATTAAAATTGGAGAACTAAATTAGAGTAGTAAGTTAGCTTAGCTTATGGTATTTAAAGATTATGGTTAGGATATCCAGGGGAGGTCCAGCGGGTGCGTCTTTTTTAGTCTTTTTCTCTTTTTCTTCGCTGATGTCCAGCAGGGAGATGGCCAACCGGTTCGGGTGATTATGAAGATCTGGATTGCGCTGTCGACTAGCCGTCTTTCTAAACCATTAAGCGAGATTCTGCTCCCTGGAGTGTCTTTGCAAACTTCAGGCTTGCCGTCTTGAATGGTAGCTCGATGATATACTTTCCATTGTTTTCCCTTTTGTGCGTCTCAAGTAAATGTTTCTCAAGCGTGTGGATCCTTCTGAAAGAAGCTGCTGACTTTTTCTATCTCTTAAAATCATTGTAGCCTGCTGTCAATGTCGCATGTAGAGAATAGCGTGGAGACTGATTAACTTCAACCGATGTGATGACCCATGTTTCGTGCATCTTTTGGCCCGTCAACGTGGTGCAAACGTAGAATAAAATGTCCATCGAAGCCACTGACGCGAAGTACGTATCAGCCATCAGGAATCCATGATGGCCATGTCAGGAATCCATGATGACCCATGTTTCGTGCATCTTTTGGCCCGTCAACGTGGTGCAAACGTAGAATAAAATGTCCATCGAAGCCACTGACGCGAAGTAGGTAGCAGCCATCAGGAATCCATCGAACACATTGAGAGATTATCGATGTTGATTCTCTGCATAGACGATGTAATCTTACTGAGAACGGGTGCAGTAACCTTCAGAAAGCTGTCTGTGAGTCTTGATTTGAGATCCCTCTGGTTGCCCCAGCTTTTATGAAAGAAATTCCCGATAACAGTATCCGTGATGATGATCGTGCAAGTCACAGTGTGTTAATGCAACGTTGCAAAATGTTTGACAACTCAGAACCACTGTCCAATAGTAGACGACTGCTTTAATACGTCCCATTTGCGTTCTCAACATATACCAATGCAGTCTATAGTGTGCTTTGGCGACGGCCATGCTCGAGCTATGTGACTCACTGTCACCGACGCAGTCTGAGGACGCGGATTACGCTGATCCTACCTTCCATTTGGGACGTCCTGTACCGTGGTCTGCGAAGAGATCTTAATTGCTGCAAATCCTCTCGCGGATGCAGCCGGTTGTACATATAGTAGTGAATGGTGTCGTCCGTGGCCTATTCTACAGTTGAATTTGGATTCACACTGCCTAGTAAAATGTCTCGGTCTCAAACAGTTGAAACATACCGATTTCTCCTTTACCATTGATCGCCGTTGCTCACCACTCAGCACCAGGAATTCCGGCATTGCTAGGTGGTTCTCGTTCATTTTGCCCTTGGCGTCAGTGCCCCTCTCGACAGACATTATAGCATGCATTGGTCTTTTTACTTTAACATATTTTTGCTTAGCAAAACCTGCTGCTTAGTTTTGCCATTCCAATTTCTTTGGCTTTAACTGAGCTAAAACTCCTTACAGCGGGCATCCAAAAACTTGAACAAATAACTGCTTTGTAGTAAAATTTGTAGTATTTTGTAATTTTTGAAAATTTTTAAGTTTTTTCTATGTTTTAATAACTAAAATTTGTTTGACAATAAAGGTTATTTTTTATCTTTTTCCTTTTTAAATTTTTTATAAGATTCTTACCACTGGGGGAGAAAAAATAATAATTTTCAGAACCCCATAGCTTCTAGTGTCACCTCTTTGCAGATCTTTTAGGTGCTTGTCCTACCTATAATCCTCTAAGCCAGTGGTGGGCAAACACTCAATTTACATAGCACGCGAGTATAGGGTAGGAAATTTTGCCGCAGCGCTGCCGGCACACTAACAGTGTGAGCATTCTCAATTTTTTTTAGAAGCTCTCTCATTTGCTGTCATTTTGACTCATATTACAACACAAACTTAAAAATCAAAATGTTTCCACTGAGAAAAATTGGGTTGAAAAAAGAAAAATCGGTCAGAAATTGGGTTGGAAAAAGTTTTCTTCATGGAGAATATGGATAGGGAAGCGTAGTTTTTCATTTGTTTTCAAAATACACTATTTAAGTTCCCATTCAAACTTTTGAATAATGAAAAATGAAATAAAAAAATACGTTTTTTTCACTCAGTGAATTCTCTGCTCTCATTGTTTTTCTCTGCTACGCACACACTCAAATTTTAAACATGTGTTACTTTTGCCCACCACTGCTCTAAGCAATGGACTATGGGGAAAAACTTTTTGGTATTTAATACAAAAAGAAAGGAAAGCTTACTTCGGAAGAAGCCGAAGTTACCAAAAGCTATTATTGCAATCCGATACAAATCGGTATAATAGTTTTATTATGAAACCAATTTAATAAAATTCATAATTTAAAAAAAGTCCCAAGGTTTTATCTTAAAAATACCAAAAATGGTATCTGTCGACGGTCACAACATTATCGATAGTTAAGTTAGTATTATTAGGAAATGTAGTATTTAAGTTATCGGGTTTTGAATTACGGTCCTACTGATAGCGGTAATGTGAATGCCGCCGAAAAGTGTCTTTCATTGTTTTGCGAATTGTAGGAGGGCACACTGCGGTAAGAAGAAGAATTAACATTTGAATTGTAAACTAATTTATGAATTTTGTAGAATAAAACGTTCCGTTCCGTTTGCCACAGCCAAGGCCTTTGAAGCACCCCCTTCTTCGGACCTACGCGTGTGGGGAGCCGTTTAAGGCAACTCCGCATGAAGCAAAACAACAGTATCTTTACCAAATACCATTTTATATGGCAGCTATAAGATAATTCCGATAAACTGATTTATCGATATCTATTTGCACAGAAAATTATTATTACATGAATTTTTGGGCCTTGTACAAAATAATTCTTTACGGGCAACATTACGCAAACAAATTAGGCTTTGTGCTTCGAAATCTATATTTTCAATAAAAAAATATTCTTCCTCCCAATGTTTAGGAAACATTTTTTGTCAGTGAAATATTTTTTAAATGCGTGCGATAGTCTTGCCTTAATGAAGTATGAGCTGCGATTGAAATCATTTTTCCAGCTCTCGAAAATAAAACTTCGTCTTCGGACTTCGCACGAACGCGCTCATACTGTCCGTGCGCCTACAGAGCTGCGGCAGAGTTTCGCGCCCTATTCACGCATTTCGCCCACCACTGTTTTAAAGGGTAGTTCTGATCTTATTGCAGGTGAAGGAAACACTTGAGACACGTGCCGTGTATGATAAGTTTTGAATATGTAGTTTTCTATAGCTATATTGATTTTTTTCGTTACAAAAAGGGATATGTGATATTTTGAACGTGTCTTGCTGGTCCGTCACCGTTATTTTACCTCGGCAAGAGGTTTTTTTTATTGTTAATAATTCAAAGTAATAATAAATAAGTTAAATACATATAAATAAACATTGTTTAAGTAAAAAAAAAATTATATATATTTATTTTAAAGGAATTGGCTATGCTGCTGCTGTAATGTCCTGTTGGATGAATGTTTATTATATTGTCATTCTGGCTTGGGCGGTATTTTATTTTTTTATGTCAATGAGAGCTGGTAAGTGATTACTTTTAATAATAATTTTATATATTAAATAATAAATTACCAACTCGAGCTTCGGTAAAAGAGACACAAATTCATGTAAAATGTTTTATTTTTTAAACAATACCGACCAAACGGCCAACTTTGTTCTTGATGGAAAAAGTGTCCCTTCTGAGCTTTTCTATGACTTTCTCTAACATGCGTTGTGCGTCGAAAGAGTCTTGAAAACTTCTGGTTTCGACAAGACGGGACTTCATGTCACACAGAAAACTGATCAAGGGAGCTTTTGCAGCGAAAATTCCCTGGACGCGTTGTGTCACAAAGATATCGAGCGGATATCGAGCTGCTGCCGCGTTCCGCGAATTTGACCTCCCCGGCCTTTTTTGTTGGGTTATCTTAAGAGCAAAGTTTACATGAGCAAGACCACCACAAATCTCAAGCAGAGTATTCAAATGGCACCGAAATGGCCAATATATCGGTCGATAGGTTCAAGAAAGTCATGCAATACCCATATTGTCGATATTAATAAAATAACTTATTGCTTAACAATGATAATTAAGCAATTTCTTAATATTCAATATTTTCAATCCGAAGCTCAAGATGGCGAGACCCTGTAATTATCAATTTAATCGTAAAAAGCTTTTTTATTTCTTATATCAACAATTAAAAAATCTGTCGATTTTGGCGATGAAAAAAAATCCATATAGGAACAAAAAACTTCAACTTTAAAATCAGTGTGTGTCTAGGGACACGCGTAACGAACGAAGTTTCTTTGGCATGTTTGGCAATGAAGGAGAGACAGGGGTGAATGGAGGCGAAAAATAATTTACAAGAATTTACAACTTTATACAAAAATGATTTTTATTTATTACTTATTTATTCTAGGTATATAAATCTAATCAGTTCATTCAAATATAGTGATAATTGGCTTATGATAACTTAAGTAAGATACAAACATTTGAGATTCAACTTGGTCCGGGTATCTCGAAAAAACTGCATCAATAGTCGTATTGAATCTTGTTGTAAACATTGTTTGGTCGTTATTAATTTTCAAATGAAATTCTTCAAGGAGAAATTGTGTCAGTGGCTCTGATTTTTTATCAGAAAAGTTTATGTTTAAATCACCGGCCAAAATTAGGGGAATTTCATACAAATTTGTAGTACTATATCTCCGAAGATGTCGAGAACCTTCTTTTCATGAGCATGAGCAGTGTAGAAACGCTCGACTGTGGAAAGCGAGAGAGTGGAAAAATGGTTATATTCTCTCACTCTACAAAGAAGAAGCAGACAGATAACCGTTTAACGTTACGTTACGGGTTTTCTCCGCTAGCCCTCCTCCACCAAACTCATACCGCGGCATAAGAAACTTCGTTCCAAAAATTAATATATTTGCAAGTGTCTCTTTAATATTTGTATGCTTCTTTTATGTGCCTAATAACCCATATGGTATATATATGTATACATACATATATGGTTTTTGTTTTTATAGCCAAAATTATTATCCGATTCCTTGGGCGTCCCACCTTGTCAGGAGGTCTATATCAATTTTTATACCCTTGCAGAGGGTATTATAATTTTGGTCAAAAGTGTGCAACGCAGTGAAGGAGACATCTCCGACCCTATAAAGTATATATATTCTTGATCAGGATCACCTCCTGAGTTGATATGAGCATGTCCGTCTGTCCGTCTGTCCGTCTGTCTGTCCGTCTGTCTGTTTCTACGCGAACTAGTCTCTCAGTTTTAAAGCTATCGTCTTGAAACTTTGCACACACCCTTCTTTCCTTTGCACGCAGTATATAAGTCCGGAACGGCCCGGATCGGCCGACTATATCCTATAGCTGCCATATAACTGATTGATCGGAAATGCTTTGGTGTTTTTAGAGTTAGAGAGTTCAAATTTGACATGTGAGCTATTTTTGGCAAAACATTACGTCATGCCAAATTTCATAAGGATCGGCCGACTATATCCTATAGCTGCCATATAACTGAACGATCGGAAATGACCCAACTTTCGTGTTTTTGAAGATAGAAAGCTGGAACTTAGTACAGTTATAAACTTAGTTTAATTCTTGGTCAGTTGATCCAACCTACCAAATTTCATTAGGATCGGCCGACTATATCCCATAGCTGCCATATAACTGAACGATCGGAAATGGTATTTGGTAGAAATATCAACTTTCGTATTTTTGAAGATAGAAGTTTGGGACTTTTTTTAGATTTTGTATTGTAATAAATTGGATTATATATTCCTATTCCCATAAGGATCGGCCAACTATATCCGATGTTTGCGATATATATCCGGTTTTAACTGCAAGGGTATATAAACTTCGGCTCCGCCCGAAGTTAGCTTTCCTTTCTTGTTTTTCTCATATATTCTTAAAGTTTCTTTCATTTCAATTATGCTTTAAAATTCACTCAGTCGGCAAGTACATACCATAGTCTTTAAGCGCCGCACTTATCCTGGAAGGCCTCGATCTCAACACCTAGTCGAAACAAATTATGTCATTTAAATTCACTATTATCATAATCAAACAATTCCATCTAGTTCATTGTATACGCACAAACTTCAAAAAACCAAAATTGACAACAGAATATACTCTTAACTTAATCTTAACTATCTTTACATAACGCTTAGGTTTACAAAAGGCTGCATAAAATTTAAAATTGCATTATTCTTGAGAAAGAAAATTATTCCATTTATAGCAATATATGATAAACAAAGTTATACAAAGTTACGTCATCTGAAGGGCTATATCCCAAATAAATTTAAATAAATACATTAGAGAGCTATTTTCAAAAACCAAACTTTTTGGGGGAAAAAAAAGATTTAATTGAAATTTAACGGTGAACCGTGTATACGTGATTTTGGATCACTTCGCCAAAATAGATACAAATCAGTTTGAAACGAGTATGACTGAATATTATACACTCACCCTCGACGAAAAAGGAATCAAATCAAAATCGAGAAAACATCACCAGTCGCAACAATTCAAATAGTACTGATCCACTTAAACTCTGTTTATGTTTGTGTGAGTCATATAATATAGGATGGCTTTGTTTAAACAAATCATTTACAGTTCACTTTGGGGTGAATGACCACTTTTTCTGGCATTAATCCACAAATAATCCACAAATGATGGGGAAAACGGATAAGGGAGGCATATACACCAAAAGGATAAAAAAAAGCTTGGAGTTCATTTTCGGACCATAGACGAAGGCTTTGTGAATTCTGTGTCAGTCCGAAATCGGAACATAGGCGAACTTATAAAAAAAACAAGAAAAAAAGGCTTTCTTCGCGCGGAGACGAAGTTGATATACCCTTGCAGTTAAAACCGGGTCGTTCCGACTTATATACTGCGTGCAAAGGAAAGAAGGGTGTGTGCAAAGTTTCAAGTCGGTAGCTTTAAAACTGAGAGACTAATTCGCGTAGAAACAGACAGACGGACAGACGGATGTCCGTGCATATGAGCATGTGCTCATATCAACTCAGGAGGTGATCCAGATAAAGAATATATATACTTTATAGGGTCGGAGATGTCTCCTTCACTGCGTTGCACACTTTTGGACAAAATTATAATACCCTCTGCAAGGGTATAAAAAAAATAAACAATTTTAACTAATATTCTAATATTAAAGGAAATAAAGGAAGATTGACACATTGTAATTAAACACATACTATATAATTTAATTTCATTTTATATTATTAACACAATATTGCTATTTTAGTTATATTTAGTAAAGCTGGACAACTTATTAGTGAGCGTCGAACGCGGCTATCATCAACCGTTGAAGATATGCTACTCTTTTCAAACAAAAACCAACTTGTAAATAATATGTAAATATGTATAGTAGAGTAAGGGAAAGTGCAGTAAGAATATTAAAGTAAAGATAGTAAAATAAGGATAGTATAGTAGGAATAGTAAAGTAAGTATAAGGATAGTAAAATATCCACAAAGAAGTATTATTTATTTGTACCATGTATGTATATAATGAACAATTTTGTTTTGTGTTGTTTTGTTTTTCTTTTCCTTATTTAAAATGTTAATAATAAAAAAAAAAAATAAAAAAAAATTTATTTTAAATTGAATTTTTTTTTTTTTGGTGGTCTTTTAGAATTTTAAATTGGGTTGTGCATCAATAAGAGCATCAGCTAGCATTCCCGTATTCATTAAAAAGCTTAGAGGCCCAGACGACCGAGGGGCGCTCGAGAAACAACTTTTTAGTAAATATTAAGCTATTTGTAATTTGTTAAGCTAGAAGGAGTTAGTAAGGAATTTTAAAATTCTATATTTTAAATTAGAGGGACAGGAAAGAAATATTATAGAGTAGAGACCATTGTAGTTCGAACATAACACCATAAAAGGGTCATGCAGTGCATATGTCGAACTTTTCGCGATACAAAAAATTTTACTGGCTATCCGATTCGGACCATTGATATGATATCTGCGCAGATCAAGTTTGTATCAAAATTTTGCCACGCCCACTCCCGCACCCAACACAGAAATCTAATTGTTGCGCAAGCTCGTTAATGTTTTTGGAAAATGTGTTGATGCTAAACTGTTCCTATTTCTAATCTACACCTACAAATCCAAATTCAGCCAAATCGTAAATTTTTAGAGGAGTTATAGACTTTTAGTCTGTTTAGTCCCTACTGAATCTGAAGTACGGTCGTAGGGAGACTGCAGATGTTTTTAGCCTAAGCGAAAAAGAATGCAACAAAAATTTATTACTGATAATCCATACCTTCAAAGCTTACACTTTAAAGGTTATTTAAATTGTGGGAAGAGTGGAAGAGATAATAGTACTGGGTATAATATAGTCGGAAATCTCGCCTATGGCCGAATTTATAAATAAAAAATAAAAATTTATTCTTTTAATTTAAAAAAAAAGAATTTAAATAAAAATTTTAAAAATTTATTTTAGAAGAAATGGGTTTTTATACCCTTGCAGGGGGTATTATAACTTTGGTCAAAAGTGTGCAACGCAGTGAAGCAGACATATATAAGGCCCTATAAAGTATACAAGTAATTAAATTAAGGGTGTAATGGTGGTGTATTCGGGTCACGCAAATATGCAGTGTTCGCCGGCTATGTATGGGCATCCGGCCAGACGCTGTGTCAGCAGTTTGGCCAGAGCGAGCTCCTAAATAATCGGACATGGCCGTTGCGCGGTTAACTTAGGTTAACTACTCCCTCTTCAAGAATGAGGCCGCCCTCGTCCGATCCTATTTGGGCAATCATCTCCTTTAGTTGGGCCGCGGTTCTTCGGGCCTGAGTGACTCGCCGATAGGTCAAGCCGATGGAAATCAAAGCGCAGCATATTGCTCCCGCTATGAACACCATCTGATATAATTGATGGTGGTTGATCTTCTTCCCGAACTCCTTAATGTGTTCCAGGTTACGTTCACGTCGAAGCTCTTGAGCGCATGATCCTTTTCGCGCCAGCCGGCAGAATGAAGCCCCTGATGTCGAGGAGCAGTTTCCTACCGTGTGAATGTCACCGTTGCATTCAGCAATCATGTCTTTATGTTGGTGTCTGATGTGACACCAGGAAAACGGGGATCTTGTTGAAGGCCGACTTGATTTTTGGAAACTCAATGATAAAGTGTAGGATGTTGTCGGATTGTAAGATTTTACCGGACGATACGGACAAAACATCCGTAATCGCGGTCTCGGTGGGCTCATCCATCCACATACGTTCTAGGTCTGCATGATCTAAGATGCTAGGGCTAAGAACATTAACTTTGGAAAGTGCTCTGCCAGCATTAAACCCTGCAGCCTCATTGCTATCATCCTATTTCGAGTTAAAAGCATCTCGAATAGGTTCCCTGTATCAATTTGGGACTTTTTAGCTGACCTCAGAAGTTGATTGAGTGCAAATTTTATTAATTTGAATCTGTACTTTACTGTTAATATTGACTTGCCTATTTTTTGCATTTATTAATTGGAATTCTCTAAATTTAATTTTTTCGAAGTCTTCCGCGTCCGGCGTTCCCGCCACTACTTTCAATGCGGTCCCTAAGAAGTTTAAGCTTCTTGCTACCCTATGATGAATGCTCAACGAGTCGAGCAGGTCGCGTAGATGGGCGACATCAACAACTAGGAGTTCCTGCATGTGAGACTGAGGGAACTTGTTGGTCATCCCATTTGTTTCTTCTATGACGCGCCTATATTCCGAGAGATTCGCTGAGTGTTTTACAAACGCGAGTTCCTCCCATATAAAATTCGGCCATCAACGATGGGAATGTAATTAGCTTTAGAATAGTTCGAAAAGGGCAATAAAAATGAAAAATTATCAGGCGAGCGATAATATAGTCCTTAATGAGGACTGTGGTCCTCATATCCGCTTCAACTTTTTCGCCAACCTCGAAGACTCTATTTTATCGGGAAGCGTTTTCTCTGTTCCGGAGCTTGTCTTGGACAAGTTTAATCTTATCCTGTATTTCATATTGTGGCTCATTCGATTGTGTCTGAACCACGTCGGCCGGCCTCTTGTCTATGACCGAATGGATAGATTTGTTATATCTGGCCGTAGCCAGTAGGCTCTATGGTATCGCTAATGCCTCTATCAATTTTAAGCCAAATTTCTAGAATTTGTCGATGCACGTAATTTAATTTTTTTTATCCGTGGAGAAGATGTCTGTGTGCAACATTTCTCCTACCTGTGATGAGACTGGTGTGTTACCAAGCTCATGTTTCTTTGGATGTCTGTCGTATTTAGCCTTGGCGCAAGTCTTGCAAGAAGAGACTATTTCGTTCGCTAGCTTGGTCATTTTTGGGAAGTAGTACTCGAAGAGTACGTCTTTGCGTCTTTCTTTTCTACAACGTTTAGTTGTTGCCTTGAGAGGGCGTCCGCAACGAGGTTGTGTTTGTCAGGTATGTAATGGACTTTGACACCACACTCGTCGATGCGTTCTTTCCATCTTTTAATTTTTGTGTTCGGAATCCGATACCGCGTAGGTCAGCGGTTGGTGGTCAGGGTAGACATTTATATCTTTGACCCCTTTTTATTGACGCAGCTTTTCTAGCGCCCAAACTATGGCTAACAGCTTATTTTCGTTGGTAGCGTAGTTAACTTCTCTGTCCTTTAAGGTTCTAGAGACCATAGTGATGGGTCGTCCCTCTTGGGAAAGCACTGCGCCAATGCCGTATGCTGAGGCATCTGTCGTTAGATCAAATGCCTTTTTATAATCAGGGTACCTGAGGATATATATATATATATATATCTGTGTCTGCTGACATTTCCATGTTCGACTTTTAGAATGCTCGAAAGGGGCATAATAAAGCACTTATAATAGCCAGCCAAGCCCATGAATGACCCTACTTCAAACACGTTTTAAGGCTCCGAGAATTCCTTGATGGCACTGACTTTTTCCGGTTCTTGTGAAGTATTGTGATTATTTATTTGGTTTTGCCTAAATTCTCTAGTATCATAGAGATGATTGGCATGGGGAAGCGATCCGGTATTGTCCTCTCGTTTAACTGTCCTCTCGAAAGTCTAAAACCAGCCGCATTTTACGGTTGCCAGTTTTTTAGGAGGTCTTAAATTTCGTCATTGTCGTACCCATCGGGTACGGATAGGGTCTGGCATAAATGGGCGCCTCATCAAGTGTCCTGATGATGGCCACCACTGACGTGGTGTAAGGTAACGCGTCAATTGAGTTCGCGAAGGCATTTTTCCTGTCGCTTATCATTTTTGAAAACGTTTTTTTGCCTAAAGGTGGTGAGCTGGGGCAGTCCAGCTTTTCTATCTCGGAGCCCCATTTGAGGTGTCCGGAAGCTAGGCAAAGCGATGCCCCTGCCTGTTTTAACAGGTCAAAGCCTATGATGGCATCAAAGGAGGACAAATCTGGTAAGATGAAGAACGTAGCCTTCAAGTTGTATAGGGATACGAAGCATTATTTTGTGATCGTGGTAACGCCATGGCGGACGCCTTTCAACCCTTCGTATGGACGGATGCAATTTTTTGACGCGCCCGTGTCTATTTAAAGCTTTGTTTCTACCCCCGCTACTCTTCACCTGATGACGGGTAGCAGGGACTTTCCCCTAAAAAATTATTGATGTCCAAATCATAATCTTTAATGTCGTCGTCATCAATTTATTGAGCCGCCCCGGTTTCGCCTGCGACCTGCGCGACATGGTTAACCCTCTGCCTTTTGTATGGGGCCGATTGATAGGACTCGGCTGGCTTCCTGTTTTGGTATGTCGGAGCTTGAGACGGCTTCAGCATCCTGGACAGTGATGGGTCATGTCCATGGGTTCGGGGTTGTCTCCACTGTGTGGGGCAGATTATATTTGTGTTGCTTGGTATAGTATAAATTTTTGACAGTGCTTGTCTGGGCATTTGTCGTAAAGTCGAGTCGATTTATAATCGCGTCGAAATTTAGCACAGTCCCAAACGAGGATAGCACGGCATCGGCAGGGCCTCTTATTTTACTCCTAATAATAATAACCGCCTGATAATGGAGCAAGCTGTTTACGTAATTTCTAAAAATGTAATATGCGGCTACTGCTGCTTGCTGCCAGGAAACGTATGCGTCCTGTGCTCCCGTAAATTCGGGCAGGCACTTGACGGCATCTAGGGGATCGTCACATTTGACGTCGTCCCTAATTTCTATACGTTCATAGGCTTTGATTTGTGTAGCTTCCGCTTCGGCGGGAGCGATTTGTGCTGAGTTGACCTTTTGGGTCAGCCGGTGTATAGCCAGGCGCAGTTCGTATTCCCTACGCTGGTTTTTAATATTGGCTTCTTGAACGGCCGCCTGTATGGTGGCCGTCATTTGTTCCATACTAAAAGTCATGTTCTCGTGTGTGAGTGCGCTAGCGTTTGCGCTTTTTGGGGTGATAAATTTGGCCAGCCATTCGGTCTCGGACTCGGAATCACAGGAGAATTGTGTTCTTGTATGCCTATACCATTGGAAGGGATTGCTCATGTGAAGCCGTCGCTATAAAATCGCCCGGAAATCGATCGAAAATTACCCAACTTTCGTGTTTTTGAAGATAGAAAGCTGGAACTGAGTACAGATTCTATTTTTGATCAGTTAATCCGACCTACCAAATTTTATAACGATCAGCTGACTATATCTTATAGCTGCCATATAACTGAACGATCGGAAATGGTTTTTGGTAAAAATACCAAGTTTGGTATTTTTGAAGATAGAAGTTTGGGACTTTTTTTAGATTTTATATTATAATAAATTTGGTTATATTATCATGTTCTTATAAGGATCGGCCAACTATATCCGATGCTTGCGATATATATCCGCCCGAAGTTAGCTTTTCTTTCTTGTTATACCCTTGCAGAGGGTATTATAATTTTGTCCAAGAGTGTGCAACGCAGTGAAGGAGACATCTCCGACCCTATAAAGTATATATATTCTTGATCAGGATCACCTCCTGAGTTGATATGAGCATGTCCGTCTGTCCGTCTGCTTCTACGCGAACTAGTTTCTCAGTTTTAAAGCTATCGACTTGAAACTTGACTTGCACACACCCTTCTTTTCTTTACACGCAGTATATAAGTCGAAACGGCCCGGTTTTAACTGCAAGGGTATATTAACTTCGGCTCTGCCCGAAGTTAGCTTTTCTTTCTTTTTTGAATTTGGTTTTCCGGATATAAATTAGCTATAGAAATATTGGCCGATTTATACACATTTTAACACTTTAGTATGGAAATCGGTATATATCGTTATACCATCTCTTAAAATCGGACGATTTGGAAGAATTTTGTTTTCCGGATATAAATTACACAGTGCGACAGTGATTTGGAACTTTTGAAGAGACCTAATAGGAATTGTTCATTAGGTCGAGTCAGTGGCGGATTTAAGTCCAGTGGGCCCAGTGGGCAAAATTTGTTCAGGGCCCCCCTGTCACCCCATACCCCCATTTTTTTGCACATTTTTGAAATATTTTTGATTGGTTCTTGCCGTCGAGGTGCTTTCCCTATCGGAAAACCTTACAAAACGTTTAATATCGACGCCATAATATGGGAAAAAATTACCCCACCCCAAACATTTTTTCAACAAAAAAATAAGAAAAAGAAATCGAAGGTGTAACTTTCAGCAAGAGGGGCCCTGAAAGCCTTTCGTCGGAGGGGCCCAGTGGTCAAGCGCGCCTTTGCCCACCTGTTAAATCCGCCACTGGGTCGAGTATAGTATAAAACCGTGTTTGAAATTTTTCTAACACCCTCAAAATCTTGATTTATTTAGAAAAAACGGTTTTTCGTGACTTTTTTGCTCCTAAGAATTCCTAAACTCGTAATTTTAAACCGATTTTAAAATTTAAGACGTATTTAATAGTTAAATGTTGTAGCTTTGGAAAAAAATAGATCTTTAATTTATTTCAACAAAAAGGATACAACTTTTACGCAAGTAACTGACATTTTTGAATTTTTGTCGTTTTTTTCAGACTTTGACGCCATTTTTTTTGGGTACAATTTCTAAAAAATGATATCATTTTTGATACATATCTTTATTGTCTCGTTAATTCTGAATAAAACGAAACCAATTTCATTAAGAAATTATGAAAATTGTTGAAGGTCTAACGCTTTTCCCAAAACAAGTCAATATCAATATCGAAAATTCAAAAATTTCAAACACGGTTTTATACTATACGCGACCTAATGAACAATTCCTACTAGGTCTCTTCAAAAGTTCATTCAATTTTTCTTTTTTTGTCGCACTTTGTTATAGATAGAAAGTGCTCGTCACAACTCACCACACTGTGCGTGTGTATTTGAGGGTGAAGGATAATTTAAAAGAAAAGTGAAAGTGGCTTCCATCAGATCCCATTACATACAAACTCTGTTGAACGGACGGCTTTTGTAACCCCAGAAGGTGAAATTCGACCGAATCCAAGGAAAATACAAGCTCTAGTAGACTTAACTCCTCCGCAATCCGTCACTCAACTGATACAATTTATTGGACTGGTCTTGTATTTTCGTCAGTGTGTACCCAAGTTTTCACAGTTGCTAAAACCCCTCTAGGGTCTAACTTCAAAAAGTATGTAATTTTTATGAGAATTCGAGTACAAGCAAATACGACAGAAAGTAATTTCTATCCTGACTAGTACACCTGTTCTTACTATCTTCGATCCACCATTCCCTATTAAATTGTCAGATGCTCCATACAGATGCGAGTGCTGATGTTATTGCATAAAATCGAACACAAGCAACGAGTTATCGTAATACTTTAGTAAACGGACCTCCCCAGCGGAATCGCGTTACCATTCTTACGAACTGGAAAGACTTGCAGCTTAAAATTCTATTAAGCATTTTCGCCATTACCTACATAATCGACATTTCATCGTATTTGCTGGCTGTTATTCGCTCAAAGCCCCTCGCACAAAAGCATAACTTACTCCGAGAGTCCATCTGTAGTGGTTGGTAGTACATGCAAACTTTTGAGTTAAATATTCAGTATAGGCCATGTGAAAGAATGGCCAAAATCCCATATCAAAAGATCAAGTCAAAAGGTACATTGGATAAACATATAAATTTGACAGAGATCACTGACAATTGGTTGTTAGCTGAGCAGCAAAGCGACGAGGAAATTTCTTCTATAGTTTCTTAATTTCATAATGATGATCTTTCTAAGGATTTGGCCAAAACGTATCAATTAAGAGCAGGAACACAGTACATCAAAATTTAAAGAAATAGGAAATCTCGTTGTCTCCCTATCATTCCAAAGCCGTTTAGGTGGTCAGCCGTAAATAATGTGCACGAGTCTATTATGCACCTTGGTTCGAAAATATGTCCAAGTACTGTCAAAGTCCCCATTTGGCAAGGTACAAGCCGAATTGCATCCTATACCGAAGATTGACACCCCGTGGCATACAGTCCACATGGACATTAAAGGGAAGCTTATTGGTAAAAAAGATCATAAGGAATATATAATCGTGTCAATAGACGCATTCACGAAGTTTGTTCCTTTGTCCCATACAATGAGGCTGGAAACAGATAATTGTATTAAGGCTTTAAAAACGCTTCTCGTCTCATCAGGAACATAGTTTTTCTGAATTTCAAAAAATAGATTTACTTTGGATCACCACGGGAGGTATTCGGGCCAAGTAAAGCAAGTTATGTGTACTTTAAAATGTATGCTAAAGGCGGTTGACAACTGGGGCTTAATTGTACGCCCAAAAGTGTGACTAAGGTAAGCCCTTTAGAAATGCCTATTGGCAACGAAGATTTGTTCTCGTACCTGTTGTCGAAAATGTTGTCGTACCATAGTTGGCCGTAAGCCGACTTTTTCTCGGCCGCTCGACTTTAACGGGCCTATTTTAAGAGAGCTTTAGCTTCGCAATCACTATGTCGGCCCGCCCTCTCCGCTACTGAGAGCTTTAGTTTTGCGTATGTCTAGTCGGGCCGCACTCTCTGTCCATATTATAGTCACTGCTTAGCACCATAAACTGTATCATCACAATTGTTGATCACAACCCCACTTTCATCTGCAGCATAAATAAATTTAAAATTGCAATATTTAAATTCGTTCTTTTACTTTTGAGCGGATTTACGGCATTGAAAACCCTTAATCACCAAACAATTTGAATATTCAAAACAATCTGTGACATTATTTCACGGGTTCTCTTAAACTTTTTATGTCTTATTTTCATACAACTTTTGCCATGAGATCCGGATTACCACCATCTTAAATTCAAAAAATTTCAATTATTCAGCTTTTTCGTTCATATGAATTCGTGAGAATACTTGTCCTAATATGTCCTATTATTATTTAACGCCTTAAAGCTATCGACTTGAAACCTTCCACACCCTTTTTTCCTTTACACGCAGTATATAAGTCGGAACGGCCGGGATCGGCCGACTACATCTTATAGCTGCCATATAACTGATTCATTGGAAATGGTATAACTTTGGTGTTTTTAGAGTTCGGTTAGGTTGAGGCGGCGATGAGGGCCGGTTCTGACCCCCATCCACTTGAGCCGCTGGGGCTCCTTGTGATACCGCACAGGCAAGGATCCTACAAAAGGACCTCTCCCTTCCCACTACTTATGTGCCCAAGGGTGCTCTATCCTTCTTGAAGCGGCTCGCGGTCCCATCCAGATTTACGGATGAAGGCTACGAGTCTGTGTGGAGCGACCTCCGCGAGGTCTGTAGGGTCTGTAAGTATTGCTGCGCCCAAGAATTTGAGTCGGATGCGCCCCAGCGCAGGGCATTGACACAGGAGGTGTGCGACTGTCTCTTCCTCTTCTTCGTCTCCACAGCTCCTGCAGTAGTCATAATGTGGCACTGCTAGTCTAGCCGCGTGTGCTCCTATTAACCAATGTCCCGTAATGGCCTTGATCGCCAGACTACAGTCCTGCCTATTCAGGGCGATAAGCATCATTGACCTCTTCCTAGATCGGATTGGCCATATCATGCGGGAGTTCCTGCAGTTTTGGAGGTTTCTCCATTTCCGCAGTGATGCGCGGTCAAAGTGATCCCTGCATTTTAGCCTACACGTAGCTAAGGGGATACCTACTGGTTGCTTCTCCGGTAGGAGAGGATTGGTAGTACCTGCTCTTGCTTGTTCGTCGGCGGCGCAATTACCCTCGTGGTCCCGATGCCCGGGCACCCATATGAGGTGTATGTCATGCTGCTCTGCCATCTCGTTAAGAGATCTGCGACAGTCATTTATTGTCCTGGAGTTGGACGAAAATCCGTCAAGGGCTTTGAGTGCCGCTTGACTGTCTGAGAAGAGACAGATTAAGTCTTGATTGCCAATAAGTGCTGGGAATCTAAGTGCTTCTCCGATAGCTATTACTTCTGCTTGGAACACACTACAGTGGTCAGGGAGTCTGAAGGACTCATTTAGACACAGCCGTTCGCAATGGAAACCTCACACCTGGCCATTCAATTTTGAACCGTCTGTGTAGATATGGAGGGAACCGCCTGGTCCCGGAATTTTTGTGGCCCATTCCTCCCTTGTTGGAATGGAGACCTTGTATTTAAAGGTGGGATGATCGACAGGTACGCAGTAGTCTGTAGCCCCCGTTGGCGTGCAGTGGTGTAGATCTAACTTGGTATGTCCATGGTCAGTCCATTTCCATATGCCCGTCTCGCGTAACCTAATTGCCGATAGCGTGGCTATCTTGACCCCCATTATCTCTACCAATAATAGGTCGAGTATGAAGTCTAGGGCATCCGTCGGTGTAGGCTGCCTATGATACAGACCTCCGCCATCCTTTGCGTTTTCCTAAGTTTCTCTCTAATTGTGGAGTTGGTGAGAGCAGGTCACCAGACCACCACGCCGTAGAATAGGATGGGTCTTATGACCGCTGTGTAAAGCCATCTTACTATTTTTGGGGACATTCCCCATTTAAGGCCAATGGCTTTTCTGCAAGTATAGAGCGCGATTGTAGCCTTGTTAGCTGTATCCATAGTGTTTGACTTCCAGTCCAGTTTCCTGTCTAGCGTAATCCCTAGGTACTCGGCGCTATCGCTAAGGGATAGTGTTTCTCCTAATAGTTTTGGAAGCCTTAAGTTTAGTATTTTGTACATCCTGGTGAAGAGGACGAGCTCTGTTTTGGATGGGTTTACACCTAGTCCATTTCTAACTGCCCACGTTGAAAGGACCCTAAGTTTGTCCGTCGTGCGGTCACATAGAGTCTGGGGAAATTTTCCTGAGAAGGCAATTGCGACATCATCCGCGTACATCATTATCACTAATTGCCTTTTCGACAAAAGTAGTGATTTCGTGGAGTGCCGTTTTCGTTGATCGGCCCTTCCTATACGCATGCTGTGATCCCGAGATATCATCTGGGTTTAAAGTAAGATTAATATGAAGGCTGATTAGTCTCTCCATTGTCTTGAGAAGGAAGGACGACAGGCTTATTGGTCTGAAGTCCTTGGGGGTGCAGTGAGATGGTTTTCCCGCCTTGGGTATAAATACGACTTTCGTCCGCAACCACATTGCGGGTACGATGTCTATCCTGAAAATTGCTAAGAAATCGTTCTTGACCCAAGATCTCAGATTGGGACCGGCTTTAATTAGTTGAGCCGGGACAATGCCATCTGGGCCTGGGGATTTGAAGGGCTTGAAGCTATTTATTGCCCAGCTGAGATACCTATCACTCAATAGGTATTCAAGTTGGTTAGCGGTGGAGGGGCTATTCCCCTGTGTCTGCATTTCCAGGGTTGTATCTTCTCGAGAGCATCCCGGGAAATGTGTCCCTATGAGAGCCTCTATGGTTTCTTTGCTGGACGATGTTCAGTTACCTTCTGAGGTTTTAATGTATCCTACATTTGGTGCAGTAGTTGCGAGGACCTTCCTGAGTCGGGAGGCCTCTGATGTTTGCTGAATGTTCGTACAGAACTTGGCCCAGGCATTCCTTTTTGCCTTGCGAAGTTCTTTGTTATATCGCCTAAGGTCCGCTTTATACGACTCCCAGGCTGTCTCTGAGTTTGTTTTGCTGGCAAAATTAAAGGCCTTGCGGGCCTTGATCTTAAAAGGCGCAAGTGTTTGCGACCACCATGGTGGTTTCTTTGACTTGCTTTTGCCCGATCTGATTTTGGGACAAGCTTTATTGAATGCCCTGGCGCACGCTGCCGTGAGCGTGTCCACCATGGCATCCAGAGCTACCCTACTGTCAACGTCCCCTGTTGGAGGTTTCCCCAAGGAACTATCTAGTTTCTTTCTATGTAACTCGCAGTTCGCTTTCCTCGGGTTGCGTACCGTTAGTCGATTAAAGTTCTCGAAATTGACCACTAATTCTATGTATCGGTGGTCTGAGAATGAGTGTTTCTCTAGGACTCCCCATCTAACAATCCTGTCTGCTAGGGATTCAGAGTAAAGAGTGACGTCAAGTACTTCCCTTCTGTTCTTGACTATGAAAGTGGGTTCTGTACCCCTGTTACCCACCAAAAGATTGGAGCCTAGGATAAAATCGAAGATTGACTCACCCCTCTCGTTCGTGTCAGTGCTACCCCACTGATGATGATGGGCGTTAGCATCGCAACCTATGATCAGGTCGATGTTGTGCTTCCTGCTGTCTTCCACCAGCTGTTTGATTAGCGGGTGCGGTGGAAGGGTCTCCTGGTCGTGGCCCATATACGCCGAACATATCCTTAGAGGGCCATTGGGGCTCTCTACGGCTGCGGCTACGTGGTCTTCATTGCTAAAATTGGGTAGCAAAAAGAGGTTAAAGTTCTATTTTGCGAGGATGCAGGCTCGCCTTTTACCTGTAGTATCGGCTTTGCAGAGCCTGAACTCCGACGCCCCCAACCCAAGAATCCTGTCTTCTAGGATCCAGGGTTCCTGGATGAGGGCCACATCAGCTCCACTCTCGGCGAGGTGGAGTAGGAGGGCAGCTGACGCCGCTTTACTGTGGTGGAGATTTATTTGTAAGATCGTCAGGGACATCCTTACAAATCTCCACCACAGTTATTTCTGCCTCCGTCTCGGAGCTCAGCAGAGAGTCCTCCTCCATTCCGACTCCGCCAAGTGCCCTTGCCAAGTCGCTTTCCTCCGAGGTGTACCCTTCCAGGATGTCCTCCTCCTCATCCGACATTCCTTCCGGGTGCCCCTCTTCGGTCGGCTCCTCCAAGTCTGGCTCTCGTGTGTCTGCCTCCAGACCGATACCTCCTGGCTTGGCCTTCGCATCGGATTTATAGATACGGACCGAAACGTGTTCGAATCCGTACTTCAGCCGGTGCTCCGTCCTCTCCAGGGCTTTAACGGTCTCCTCGTTTAGTGTGAGGACGACCTGCCTCCGCAGTCCCACCGCCTCCTCGACCTTGGCGACTCTCCAGTCCGCCATGGGGAGCGTCGAGTTGCACATCCTAAGCATTGTTAGAATGGTTTTCGGGTCGGCTGGCTTTTCTGTGAGCCACACTCGCGCCCTCGGTTTGCTGGGGATCTCGTCCCAGTCAACCGCCACCAGCTTAGCTCCAGGGTAGACCTCTCCAAGCGACGCAACCATCCGCTTGTAGGTCTCCACCGATCGCGCGTCTTGGCAAGCAATCAACTTGACGCTACCCTGATACCATCCTGTGTCTTCGCATTCTGGTGGGGGTCCTCCGCTTCGCAGCATCTCCTCCACGAAGCGCCCATGCAACTCGTTTACCACTCGTCGCCAAAGTTCCTTGGGGATGATCCCATCCTTGGAGCCCTTGTCCAGGACTCCAATTAAGTTCTTCCCTTCGTTACTTCGGCAAACAAGCGGTTGGACGGCTGCGGCTGGGCCTTCCTCTTCTTGGCCTGGGGGGCTTCTCCCTCTGTGGACCTCTGCCTTTTCGCGCTTTGCGCGGCCTCCTTGGCAGGGTCTGACCCAGTACGTCTCTTCGGATCCAGCCTTTCTCCCGCCTTTTCCGGATTAAAGTCGGGTAGGATCTCCCTTGCCCACTTAAAAATCTCGGCCTGGTCCGGGTTGGCTTCGGCCGATGGGTCCGCCCTCATCACAATGAAGGCTGCTCTTCTTCTGTCCTTGTAGGAGCCTTTACGCTGCTTCGAGTGAGGCGCTTCCGGACCAGGGTTCGCCTTAGGGGCACCGCCGGTTGGTTTAGAGGTTGACCCTGGGGTCTTCCTCTCCACACCGTTCGGTGGTCCCATAGCTAGCCCCGCTTTGGAAGAAGTTGCCTTGGCAACCTCCTCCGCACCGGCGCGTCCCGCCTCCAGATTTTGCCCCTCTGTGGAGGGCTTCTCCATCTCAGCAACTCCTTGGCTTTTGAGGGCCTTGGAGTTTGACGGGACATTGACCCCATTTCCGGTCTTTTTTAGGGAGTTCCGTTCTACGCTTTGGTTTTTGTTTGGTAAAGTAATATTCATGTTTTGGTCCCACGAGTAGGCGGGAAGGGGTTTGTCCATCATGACATAGCCCGCTTGTCACGATAAGCCTGGTTAAAACTGGGAGGTCGGCCTATCCCCCAGAGTTCGCATATTAGCGCCCGAGCCCCCCCTCGGAGACGCATAGGCTTATGCTGTTCCACCTTGGATTGGGGTGATTTAAGGAAGGGAGTGTTTTTCTCCCCGCCCGACTACCATTAGCCAGCATCCTCGGTAGAGCCGCCCTCACGTGGAGAGTATAGTCGCACTACCAGCGGTGTACACAGTTACGGCACGCAATTGCTTGCGCGTAGGTCCCCCTGTTGTACCCGTTGGCTGACGGCCCAACACGGTTTTTGGCTGACGGTTTTAAGAGTTAGAGAGTTTCAAATTTTACACGAGCGCTTTATTTGGCAAAATAATACGACATGCCAAATTTCATAGGGGTCGGCCGACTATATCCAATAGCTGCCATATAACTGAACGATCGGAAATTACCCAACTTTCGTGTTTTTGAAGATAAAAGGTCGGACCTAGGGTTTTTTGGACCTCGGATTTAGATTCAGCGACCCCGAAAACATATAGTAAACATGGTCTGACCTCCAGACCCGAAAAAATATTTTTTTTTGTGTGGCTGTGTTATTAAATTTTTATTTTGTTATAAAAAATAATATATACAGGGGTTATATACAGTTGTGTTTTTTTGGGAAATTACCTTTGCGGTGGACACGATTACTAACAAACAACTAATCCGATCAACATCAAATTTTGACCACTTATTTATTATGACATTAGCTAGTCCGTGAACGAGGGATTTTTTTGAATACTCCTTTTTTAAAGCACAAAAAACGAAAATCTTTTACCTTGAAAAAGTACATTTTTTGTTAAAAACGTCGCCATTTTTTTTTTAATCAAAATTTTTAAAAATCCTTCGTTTACGGACTAGACAATACAATATACTAACTAAACTTTTTTGAATTTTTGATTTCGCATGAACCGTTTTCGAGAAATCATGTCCACCGCAAGACACCATCGAAAAAAGACGATCCGGGAATTCGGCTATAACATTTTTGTTATGTAATATTTTTTTATGAAAAAATTTAATTAAGTACCCAGAAACATGTACTAAACAACGTCAATAAAACATTTTTCATAAATATTTTCTATGGTGTCAAAAAAAATATCGATTTTTTTCATATTTTTGCGCGGTACAACTGTATATAACCCCTTAAGTAAATCAGTGGTCGGCACGGCCCTATCCCGAGGGCATAGGAAATTTCTCTGCCCGAGCTCTGCCACACACACACAGTATAAATGTGTGAAACGTCATGCTCACAGCCTACTTTCTGCTATTCTTTACTAACACTAATGCGTTAAAATCATATCAATGTATTGGGGTGCCGACCACTGAAGTAAATACATATGTGTTTACATTTCATGTGTATATTTTTAACTCTTTGAAAAGCGAGTGTAATCAGAGTGTAGTCATTTGCTTATCAGATAAATATCACGTTAAGAAAAAAATTGTTTTGATAAGGTTAACACAAATTTACACATATAACCAATTTATGCGACAAACAAATATCCTTGGAATTAAATTCGGTACGATAAATCTTAAGGGGTTATATGCCTTCTTTGTCGAAGAAAAAGAGCAAAGTTCGGATTTTTTTATAGGTATGTAGCAATGATTTAATTACAGGGATGTTTTAATTTTTTGATAGTACACTTTATTAACAATGTTTGTGCAAAATTTGGTGGAAAAATATGAAATAGTTTTTAAGGGGTGGCTGTTTCCCTTAGAGGCTTTTTTTTTTTTAAAGCCTTGCGGTGACAGTTCCCCAGGTCAAACAGGTCAACTTAAACCATAAAAGTAAAAAAATCTCATTAGTTTAGTGTATTTCCTTGTGCTTGAACGATCGATTTTAAAATTTTTATTTATTTTATTCATACAGGAACGTTTTATGCTAAAAATTAACTTTTTGGTCTCTAGAAATTTCACTAAAAAATTCATTTCGGCGAACAAAAAGGTTTGTGCCTGAAAAGTCGATCGTTCAAGAAAATAAGAATTTCATTATGAACATTTAAAAAAAAATTTGAAGTATATCGGTTCAGTAGTTTTCCGCCAATTCATGTCACCGCAAAGTCATTTTTCAAGAAACACCATTTCGAGATATTCGCGTTTAAAGTTTCAAGTTCAGTTCAAAGCCGCAATGATGAGCGCGGTTAGGAGCGCTGTAACTTTTTTTCTACTGCTCCAATCTCTATGAAAATTTGGGAAAATGTTCTTAAGGAATTTTTCTTCAAGATAAAGCAATAAAAAAATTTTCGATTTTTTGAAAATAAAAAAGGTATATAACCCTTTAAGGGGACCCCCCCCATTCTCGATTTTAAAAAATCGATTTTTTTTTTTAATTTAATTCGAACTTGTAACTATTCAAGAATGTTCCCTGAAAATTTCAAGTAAAAATTTCAAAAACTCTTGAAGATATAGCCGATTTATGGTGGAAGCCTCAGGCGACGGCGAGAGCCGTCTCAAAACTTTAAACGCGTTTTTCTCGAAACAGTGTTTTTACGACTGGCGCATGAGGTTACTCAATAACTATTAATCCAATCGGTTCCAAATTTTAACACGTTATTCTATACATAGCTCTCGTATGAACTAGGATAAATCAAATCGGTGAAGATCTTCTTTACTTTTCAATTCGATTTGTGGCTGAAAAAAAATGGAAATTTTCAAAAAAAAATTTCAAAGGTCCGCCATTTTGTTAATTTTTGAGCGAAGTTAATAGTCCTAGTTCATACGAGAGCCAAACATGTACTTTTTCTAATCCCGTTGGAATTTTGGGATTCAGATGTTCCAGTGAGCGGAAATCACATGCGCCGCCGAAAAGAAGGGCTTTTCTTTGATCACAAAAAACAACAACAACAAAAAATTCTGTGAAATGATTTTCTTCCTTTTTGTGTCTTAATATATGTAAGCACAGTTACAACCCTAAAAAATAATTTATGTTCATTTGCCAGCCCATTGAAAATCGTCAAAATTTAAAATCGAGAATGGGGGGGTCCCCTTAATATCGAACTGCTACATTTGAAACAATAATTTGGTTTAGAAAGGGCTAATATCGTATACTTGTTTCCAGATGTACCATGGAGGACGTGTAATAATTGGTGGAACACAGTAAACTGTGTTAGTCAGTACGAAAGAAAAAACTTACCATGCTGGAATAAAATCATTAATGGAACTTCCACGAAAATGTGTACTGTAGCTTCAACAAATCTCACATCAGCAGAGCTTACCGATCCAGTTAAAGAATTTTGGGAGTATGTGGCTTCATAAAAATTTATAAAAAATTACTTTAAGTTACTATTACTATAATGACTATAAATTACTAACTGCTTAATTTCTGGTTTAAGGCGCCGGGCACTTCAAATATCTCAAGGAATTGATGAGATCGGAAATATTCGTTGGGAATTGGCTGGAACTTTATTGCTCGTTTGGATTATTTGCTACTTTTGTATTTGGAAAGGAGTCAAATGGACGGGAAAAGTTGTATATTTTACGGCTCTTTTTCCATATGTACTACTTACAGTTCTGTTAATCCGTGGTATCACATTGCCTGGTGCTTTAGAAGGCATTAAATTCTATATTATACCCAACTTTTCCAAGCTGACTCACTCCGAGGTAAGATTAAATTGTATAACCATTGAAAAATAACTAATGCTTTATACGCCACAATATACCTTAGGTTTGGATTGATGCGGTGACTCAGATTTTTTTCTCATATGGACTAGGACTGGGAACTTTAGTAGCCTTGGGAAGTTATAATAAGTTTACAAACAATGTTTACAAGTAAATTATTGTATTTTAATAAAAACAGTATATTTTTGGTTATTAAAAAACAAAAATATTTACAGAGATGCACTTATAGTATGCACAGTCAACTCGAGTACAAGCATGTTTGCCGGTTTCGTAATATTTTCTGTTATTGGATTCATGGCACACGAACAGCAGCGACCAGTGGCTGAGGTGGCCGCTTCAGGTTGAGTTAAATAAACAATATATTCAAACAGCCTATTAAAATTTTAGTTTTTCGTAGGACCCGGACTAGCTTTCCTTGTTTATCCATCCGCTGTATTGCAACTTCCAGGGTCTCCCATGTGGTCTTGTCTTTTTTTTTTTATGTTATTGCTTATAGGTTTGGATTCACAGTTCTGCACGATGGAGGGTTTCATCACAGCTATAATTGATGAGTGGCCCCATCTGTTACGGAAACGCAAGGAGATTTTCATTGCTCTTGTATGCACCATAAGCTATTTAGTAGGGTTAACCTGTATTTCGCAAGTAAGTTAAATACTCTATCATCGTTAATTGTGTATGTTAAAGAGACTATTTTATATTAGGGTGGAATGTATATATTTCAAATATTGGATTCATATGCCGTAAGCGGGTTTTGCCTGCTGTGGCTTATATTTTTTGAGTGTGTTTCAATATCTTGGTGCTATGGAGTTGATCGCTTTTACGATGGTATAAAGGATATGATTGGATATTATCCTACAGTTTGGTGGAAATTCTGTTGGTGCGTTACTACACCAGCTATATGTATGGTAAGTAAAAAAAATATTATTCATAGCACTGAAACTAGAATTTGGTAAACAAAATATTCTTTGAATAGGGTGTGTTCTTTTTTAACATAATACAATGGACTTCCATAAAATATCTCGACTACAGCTATCCCTGGTGGGCACACGCTTTTGGTTGGTTTACAGCATTGTCATCTATGCTCTATATACCAGCTTATATGTTCTGGTTATGGAAAAGGACTCCAGGAGACTTAAGTCACGTATGCAAAATGGCATTGAATATATTAAAAATACCCAAAAATGAACCATTTCGTTTTCAGAAAATCCGAACTATAGTCCGGATAGATGAAGATGTGACGCTTTTACGTGAGAAAATGCAAAGGGAGGCTTATGCAAATGAGATAGAATTTAATTCTTTATAAGTGAGTGCTAAAGATCTATCTATATCTATATCTATATCTATATCTATATCTATATCTATATCTATATCTATATCTATATCTATATCTATATCTATATCTATATCTATATCTATATCTATATCTATATCTATATCTATATCTATATCTATATCTATATCTATATCTATATCTATATCTATATCTATATCTATATCTATATCTATACCTATATCTATATCTATATTTATATTTATATCTATATCTATAATTTTCAAGCGAAGGCGTTCATGTACAAATCCAGTACATGGTGTACAAGAGTCACTTTAGACCTCATCAATATAATTTATTTTTATTAGTCTGTATTTATGATTGAATAATCAATAAGAAAAAAAAACCATAAAATAAGTTAAACGGTAATTTATTTTAATATACATATGTTCTTAATGCGTTTTCAATAAGCATAGCATTTTGATTACTTAAAAATTGTTATTTGTTGCCCTATAAGTAAAATAAAGTCAATAAAAGCACAACAAAAAATATTTTTTTTAAGGGAACTGTTAAGATAATTGATAATTTAGGCGGAGCTGGAAAATAACGTTCGAAATACACGTTCGAAAATAACGTTCGTGTAAAAAATTGCTTGTGTTCGTTTGGTCCGAATAAATGATATACCAATCAGAGGATTGAAAGAATTTAAATGATTTTGATTCACTAAATTAGGGATTACATATGTTTATTTTATATGAACTCATTTATGAATCTTCTTTCTCCTATCTCCATTTCTCTTCAAGAACGCACACTTGAAAATTGGCCTTTCCTTAGGCTGACCTTTAAACTCTGTAAGATAGAAGATACTACTGTGTTGTAGCTCCCGTGTCTGGATGCACCGTGGCTTTAACACAGCATGGTGGCGAGTAGCTTACGGTTGTACAGTAACTCTGGTGCTTACGTGCGCTTCCAAATGCCATTAGAGTTCCAATTTAAACCATGCGAATAAAAGAAATGACACCCATCTAAATTCCGGGAGTTGTCTCTAACATTTGGCACATCACCGAAACAAGAAATACTAGATCTTCTAGCGCATGGATGTTTTATTCTGTTGGGGCAATGTAACTTAGAATTAACCTCAACTTAGTAATATATTTGACCTACCGAGGTATCTCCTCCCTCTTTATCTGGGATCGCTGATCGGAGTATCTGTGCCGCCAAACTTTACGTAATATTAGACCACAATCAGTGTGGCCAGAAATAAACAAATTGTAAGCCGCGAATACAATACTAGTGGCTCGTAATTCAAGCTGACTGACTATCGATACTTTACAGACTACCTTATCCGTTCCGCGACAACTACGGTTATTGTCATAAAAAGAAAACATTTTTTTTAATTTTTACTAAAAAAAAAAAACGATTAAAAAAGGCCGGAACCACGCCCATTTTTTTAATATGTTAATTTTTTTATTATTACCTAAATTTAAAAGACCGAATTAAAAAATGCTGGTTAAGTTATTAATTAATATACTGCGTGCAAAAGAAAGAAGGCTGTGTGCAAAGTTTCAAGTTGATAGATTTAAAACTGAGAGACTAGTGAAAACTACTTGAAGCTTCATATATATATTTTTTTTAAACGTTGCTTTTATTTCTTGAGCCTTCTCTTTGCGAGACTAACAAGAGGTGTATCAAATCTTATATTTTCAACTTAACTAACAGTCTTATTGACTGATACAGAGTTAGACAGTCCGAAAAATCGATTGCTGTGTCAATCCCCGAGCGAAAAAATTTGGGTGCGAAGACAGTTTTTCTTTGTATGACTCTTTTTGCATCGGGATTTCGTCTTTCAGTGAGAGGATGCCCACGTCCCGGTAGATGTTTTCGTTGCGAACATACCAAGGTGCCACAGTGACAGTTCTCAAGATTTTTGATTGTGCGCGCTGTATGTTGTCTATGTTGCTGCTGCTCGCGTTCCTTCACAGCTGGGGACGTCCAGATTGGCTTTAGGACTGAATTGTAGAGTAGTAACTTGTAGTCCAGGCACAGTGGCGATCGTGAGTTTATGATCCAGTGGAGGCTGCTGGCTTTCAGTTTTAGGGGCATTTTCTTGCATTGGATGTGCTTACGCCAGGTAAGTCGTCTATCAAGGTGGACGCCAAGGTACGTTACTTCGTTAGCTTGAGGGATCTGGATACCGTTTAGTGAAAGTGGAGGGCATGTTTGTCTATTAAGACACTTTTGTTCGTTTATTTTAATGCGCCAATCGGACAGCCACCTTTCCACTACTAAAAGATGATTAGCCATCTTCGGCGAACGTTGACGTTGTTAGTTTTGCGTTCGTAGGAATATCCGCTGTATACAAAACATATAGACAAGGGCCGAGTGCGCTTCTTTGTGGAACTCCAGCTTCGATGATGTAGTCTCCCGAAGGGGCTGTGTTGCATCTCACTGAGAATACCCTATTGTAGAGGTATGATTCCAGTATCTTGTGGGTGTATGTTGGCAAATACGTTTTAATTTTGTGCATGAGTCCAATAAGCCAAACTCGGTCGAAAGCTTGAGATACGTCGAGAAAAATAGCGCTACAGTATTCTCGCTGTTCGAAGGCTCAGCGTATTTCGGATGTTTGTTCTGTTCACTCTCGATGGTTCCGTGGCTTCTTCGGAAGCCAAATTAATGTGCCGGGATAATATTGCAAGCTATGTGGTGTTATGCGAGTTAACAAGCATTTGTCAAACAATTAAGACAATCAAGGATAATTGGTCGGAATTTTGTGTTTTTTCCCAGGTTTTGATATCATTATAATGATTTCTTCCACTTTTTTGGGAAAAAGACAAGATTAATTATCCCATTAAATAGTTTGCTGGCGACCTCTATATCGCATTTTGGAAGTTCGATCAGCTTCTTTGGTGTCAGTAGGTCACGACCAGGAGCTTTTTTTGGTTTTAACCCTCTTATGATTTTTTCGATTTCATTCGGCTGGAATGAAGATGCAGTTGGCAATTTCGAGACTGCTTGCTTTCGCACTTATTAGATTGCGAAGTATGTTTTTTGTCACCGCAAAATTAATAAGGTGTAGGAGCTTGGGTGAGTCAGTTGGCCAGTATGTGGGACTTCCAGGGGAAACACAGTCCAATTTATTTCTCACGTTTAGATTGCATGGTACAATTGCTTTCCTTTGGGAGCCACTAAACGTGATCCCCAGAGCGTATGTTTGGCGTTGTAGTCTCCTGCGGCTATAAAACGATCCCTAAGTATGTATATTGTAGAAGTCTATAAATTGTCCTTCCGAGATTGAAAAACAAGGAGGGCAGTTAACGGCAGCTATTAAAAGGATTCCGTTGTTTGACAGAATTTATATCGATGTGGCCTGCAACAAGTTTGTTGCAAACCTTTTGTGAAAATGGTGTTAAATGGGTTCTTTGATTAGAACTCCAGTTCCGCCGTCGGCTTTCCCATCTGGAAGTAGAAGAGGAAGTAGTCGTGGTAATTACCATAACACCGGTTTTAGCGAAACAACGGTAATAATCGAAATTATAACAACCAGACCAAAATAAAAAATAGTTCAAATAGATGTCGTGGAGGTTATAGAAGTAATAATACAACAACACCAACAATGTGAGAGTAGCTCAAAATGAGTTGAAAACTCTCTTTAATGGTCTCTATAAACAAAAGTTTATACATTGTACAAGATGTAAACGAGTGTTACGAAAATAACTACTTGTCTGGGTTAAGTGGAGTAAGCGCTAAGATTATGTTCTAAGTACGTTCTTAATAATTAATATTGTTTAATTAAACATGTCAAAGTGCTACAACAAAAGAACTACAAAAGCTCCAACGAAAGCTTCCAAAGCGAAACAAACAAAAATAAATCAGTAGAGAAAAGAAAATAGTAATCGTTCGTCTTGTGCAACTAAGTAGAAAATCCTACTAAGAAAACTAAATGTATTTAATAAACTAAAGCGCCAACGTTTACGTTGCGCGCCACATAGAATTCAACAAAAACAAAAAATTATGAATCCCAATACAAGTGAAACTAAAATTATTTCCAAAACGAAGTACAGATCGGATTCGTAGCCGGCTGGAGAACTTTCTCTTTAGGCATATCGAACAACTCCAGCTCCCATCCTACAGTAGCAGACTTTAACTTATAAACTTATCTAGCTTAACAAATCGTAGGACAATGCTCGGTGTAGTTTTTCTGCATAACCTTTTTGACGGGGATGTAGATAGCCAGCATTTACTAACACGTTTAAAATTTAACATTCCTAATAGAAGGACTCGAAACTTTAGTCCTCTGTTCCTTAGCCATTGTAGTTCGACATATGCACAGCATGACCCAGCTTAGCTTAACAAATTTCAAATAGCTTAATATGTACTAACAAATCGTTTCTCGAGCGCCCCTCGGTCGTCTGGGCCTCTAAGCTTTATGATGATTACAGGAATGCTAGCTTATGCTCTTATTGATGCACAAGCCATTTCCAAATTCTGAAAGAATTTCTGAAATTCTTTCTCCTACGAAGTCGTCTTTGCAGAGGCACGAGTGCAGGACTGTGCTGTTGACCATCGGATGGTGAAAGCAGCGTCCCTCGTTCAGGAAAAAGTTGGCCTTGTATTCCTCGCTACACGGCAGTAGCAGAACCTCGGTGGCGTTCTTCCTCTTGTCTTCGTCTACGGATGGTAAAGTGGTTGGTTTTACGGCGAACGAACTCGATGTCCTGTGGTCGGGTGGCGGCTCTCCAGTGTGCGTCACTGTAGTGGATGGCGTAGTCGTAATCTCGGAGGTGACGGGTGTGCTGCTGTCAGCGGCTGACCAGGTTTCAGTGCTGGAGCTTAGGATCTCGAAAGCGAAACTGGACTCGGTAGACGTCTCTACCGACTGAGCCCTCAATGGATCTATGTTTGGGTCCAGATCTTTGTTGGCTTCCATGGCAGCCTCTTGGACTGCTGCTTCCAGCTGTTGTTGCTCCTGGAGTTGTTGCAGCTCCCACTGGCTGGCAAAGGACATCTTCTGCTATTGCAGCTCGTGAGCGTGCTCGTGGTGATGCTGCATCGTGCTGATGCTGCACAATATTAAGCGTATGCTCTCGTAGTAGTAAGATCCGGCTCGAACAACAATCTGTTGCGGCGACAATTGTTGAGAGCACGAAAATTACTTTGATTATTTGAAGAATTTGGATTGGCATTATTGGAAAACGCTGACTAGCGTTGAAAAGTGGGTGGACTTATTATCCACAAAATGGGAAAGTTAGATGTATATTATTGGAGAGTATAGAACTAACGAACGATCTAGGGATCGAGCAGAGTGCTAGTCGCAAATTTAATTAGGCGTCGCAACAGAAACAGAAACATATTACACACTTGCATCTCCTTGGGACTCTAGATCTTGTGTATTTTATGGAAAAGCAATCCAGCCGCCAAAAGGCTCAAACATTTTAAGTGCTAATTAGACTAGGCGGGAGCACTACGCGGGAAGTGGGCTCTTCTGCTTTGCCTTGGGTTTACGGAGGTATTGTTGCGCGCACGTCGGAAAACTCATAGGAACCTTTAGATATTCAGCAACACAAAACATTAAAATTCGCACCATCAATATCAGTCAAAACATATTTTACCTTTATTAACGTCAAAACAGGGAATAAACTATTTTTCTTAATAGACACAGGTGAAGAAATATCCTTATTAAAAGAAATTTCGGACACTTTTAATTACATACAAACAGATATTTCAACAAATGTAGAGGGCATAAGCCAAAAGGTTACCAAATCAAAAGGGCTGTATCGAAATACACACTTTTAAATATACCATATAATACGACATCAATTTCACATAGTAAGCTCAAAATTTGTTACCCCTTATGATGGAATATAACAAATTGATTTCATGAAAAAATTTATCTGTAATTTAGATCTTAATCCATCTGAAGACCTGCTTATATTCAGACCAAATAATATAAATCATCCGATTTATGTTCCAATAACATTACTAGCTACGGCTCCATAATTCTGCCAGCAAGATCTCAAGTCGTCGGAAAAATTCACCTATTTTCCTCCGATCTGCCGATCCTAATGAAATTTGGCATGTCGTATTATTCTGCCAAAAATAGCTCTCGCGTAAAATTTGAACTCTCTAACTTTAAAAACACCAATATTATACCATTTCCGATCAATCAGTTATATGGCAGCTATAGGATATATGTAGTCGACCGATCCCGGCCGTTCCGACTTATACTGCATGCAAAGGAAAGAAGGGTGCGATAACCGATCGTTCAGTTATATGCCAGCTATAGGATATAGTCGGCCGACCCCTATGAAATTTGGCACTCCTTATTATTTTACCAAAAAAATATTCGTTAAAAATCCAAATACCGCAGTTATAGAATTTCCGATCAATCAGTTATACGGCAGCTATAGGATATAGTCGGCCGATCCTTATGAAATTTGGTAGGTTGGATCAACTGACCAAAAATAGAATCTGTATTAAATTCCACCTTTCTATCTTCAAAAACACGAAAGTTGGGTCATTTTCGATCGTTCAGTTATATGGCAGCTATAGGATATAGTCGGCCGATCCTTACGAAATTTGGCATGTCGTAATGTTTTAAAAATAGCTCTTGTGTCAAATTTAAACTCTCTAACTTTAAAAACACCAAAGTTATACCATTTCCGATCAATCAGGTATATGGCAGCTATAGGATATAGTTGGCCGATCCCGGCCGTTCGGACTTATATGCTGCGTGCAAAGGAAAGAGGGTGTGTGCAAAGTTTCAAGACGATAGCTTTAAAACTGAGAGACTAGTTTGCGTAGAAACAGACAGACGGACATGCTTATATCAACTCAGGAGGTGATCCTGATAAAGAATATATATCCTTCACTTCACGTCTCCTTCACTGCGTTGCACACTTTTGACCAACATTATAATACCCTCTGCAAGGGTATAAAAATTTAAAATTTGAATTACTTTCGAACTACAAAATAGTTCAAACTAATTCCGAATGTAGAGAAAAATGTTTGTTATCACAACTTTCAAAAAATGTTCCCCCACAATTCCACAAACAATTAAAAACCTGATACACTGACTAGAAACCGAAGCGATAACTACTAACAATTTTTATAAGCAAAAACTGAGATTGAAGGATGACGAACCAATTTATATAAAAAACTATAGAAATCCTTAAAGTCAAAAAGACGAAATACAGGTATAGGTACAAAAATTCGTTGATAATAAAATATTCGAACCGTCTGTATCACCACACAGTAGCCCACTCTTGTTAGTTCCGAAGAAATCTTTTCCCGGTTCTGTCAAGTAAAAATGGCGATTAGTAATTGACTATCGCCAGATTAATAAATATCTTTTGTCCGATAAATTCCAGCTACCTATAATTGATGATATCTTAGATCAACTAGGAAGAGCAAAATACTTTTCATGCCTAGACTCAATGTCTGGTTTTCATCACATTGAACTCGATGTAGTTCCCGTGAAGTAACGTTTCAACAAGCAATTGTTCATATCGCTTCACGCGATTACCCTTCGACTTAAAAATAGCACCATATTCATTCCAGAGGATGATAACCTTAGCATTCTCTTACATGAATAGTCATTAGTTGTTCCGAAAAACATATGCTTAAAAACCTAACTGATGTTTTTAAGAAATTTAGGACATACAATAAATAGGACATACATAAAACTACATACTAAAAAAATGTTAATTTTTTATGCACACAAATGCACAGATAAAGGAATCTTTTCTGACGACAAAAAATACGACTTCATCAAAAACTATCAAGTCCCACATAATGCGGACAGCGCTTGACCATTCGTTGCCTTTTGCAACTATTATAGGCGTTTTATAAAAAATTTTGCCGAATATTCCCGTCACATAACAAGATAATGCAAAAAATATGTTGTATTCAAATGGACAGCAGACTGTCAGAATGCATTCGTAAATCGGCACTTATAAATCCAAACTTATTACGATACCCAGATTTCAGCAAAGAATTTCGCATAATAACAGATACAAGTAAGCAAGCATGCGGAGCAGTGTTAACTCAAAACAAAAACTGACTCCAACTTCCAGTTGCATATGCATCAAGATCGTTTACTAAGGGAGAAAGTAATAAAATCACAACCGAACAAGAATTGGCAGCAATTACCTGGGAAATAATACTGTCTGTTATACAATAATAATAATAGTAATAATACTTAACTGTCACAACAGATCACAAACCACTTACCTACCTATTTTCGATGATAAATCCAAGCTCAAAACTAACACGAATGAGTTAACGGCTTGAGTTAACGGAATATAACTTTACAGCAAAATATCTAAAGGGTAAAGACAACTACTTGGCAGATGCGTTATCAAGAATAACCATTAAGGCACTGAGATAAATCACCAGAAATGCGCAGGAAATGAAAAAGAAAAAGTAGATTTGCATAAGCAAACTCTTAATAACGCTTCTAAGCCCAACGTATACAAAGTCATTGTAAATGATGAGGTACGAAGAGTAGTGACTTTGCGAATAGCAGATTCACTATGTTAACTAAAACATGGAAAAAAGTTAAAGCAAGAATTGACGTTAGCGATTTGTACACCAATGGAGTTCTAGACTCAATTCTTCCAAAAGCTTGAAAAAGAAGCCGGTATACTTAATATCAGGCAACTCAAAGTGTCATCGAGCGAAAAGATCTGACACTATCTCAATAGAATCATTTCAAACAATGGGCAATAATATATTAAAATCTCTATTATCAAGTAATTATAAAGAAACAAGGATATGGTCCAATACAAGGAGGTCATACAGGCATAGCTAGAACACTAGCTAAAATAAAAAGACAATATATTTGGAAAAATATGACGAAAAATATATCAAATTGTAAAAGAAAATGTCTTAAATGCCAAAAGTCAAAAACGACAAAGAACACAAAGACCCCAATGACCAAAACGCAACAAATGGCTATTGAGAGGGTAATTGTGAATAAGATCAGTCCACTATCCAAATTAAAACAAGGCAATAAGTAACAATTACTCTAATTCTAATTCTTTGAACTAACAAAAGCTATATTTGAAGATTTTATTCTGCAGTACTGTCCAATGAAGACGTTCACTACAGACATGGGAACAGAATACAAAAACTCAATAATAGATGAGCTATGTAGAAATTTGAACATAAAAAAAGTAAAGTTACACTAAGTTATACTAAAGCATAAAGTTATTTTTTTTGTAAAGCATCAAACCAATACATTCCAATAGCATAGATAGAACAAAACTACTTTATAACTTTATAATGAAGATGACTATGCTAAGGAATCTAATTAGAGGCTAGAAGTAGCATATAAAAGAATTGGAATGGTGATAGAAGATAACAAAATTAAAAATAAGGAACTATATGATAAGAAGACTAGAGATATATCACTCAAAATAGGAGATCAAGTTTAATTAAAAAACAAGAAAGGAAAGCTAACTTCGGGCGGAGCCGAAGTTTATACACCCTTGCAGTTAAAACCGGATATATGTCGCAAACATCGGATATAGTTGGCGGATCCCTCTGAGAATATGATAATATAACCCAATTAATTATAATAAAAAATGTAAAAAAAGTCCTAAACTTCTATCTTCAACAATACCAAAGTTGGTATTTCTACCAAAAACCATTTCCGATCGTTATAAGATATAGTCGGCCGATAGGTTTGAAATTCGGTAAGTCAGATTAACTGACCAAAAATATAATCTATACCAGCTTTTCCAGTTTTCTATCTTCAAAAACACAAGTTGGGTCACAAAATTCTAATACCCTCTGCAAGGGTATAATGAAACTGGTCATAAGCTAAAAAAAAGGTTCATAGAAGGTTTTTTTTATTTTTGAACCAAAATTAACACCATTTATTTGGCGACCATATAAAAAACACCATTAAAAAGGTGAACATCACGGTTCGAACTCTTTACCCCTTACAGAAAAGCCCGCCTGAGCTTAGAAAATAAACTTTTTCTATTTAGATCAGAGGTCGGCACGGCCCTATCTCGGGGGCATAGGAAATTTCTCTGCCCGAGCTCTGCCACACACACACAGTTTGTGAAACGTCATGCTCACAGCCTACTTTCTGCTATTCGTTACTAACACTAATGCGGTAAAATAATATCAATGTATTGGGGTGCCGACCTCTGATTTAGATCAATCTTCCAAGGAATAATTTTTTATGGTGCACCTGTCTGGGCAGATATAGCGAAATGCCATTTAAATAAGCCAAGTGTCCCAAAATAAAATATTAAAAATAATATACAACCTACCTTGGCACCACGCTACGACTGATCTTCATAATACTGCTAAAACCAAGTTAGTTTCAGATTCAGATAGACGCCTTACTTCTTAAGGTTTCTACTTAAGATGTCAGAATTCCACGTACCCTCATTTAAGCGATCTAGTCTTAAATTATATCTTTTAGTTGTAAGTTGGACCTAAATTTTTATTTTTGTAAGTTAAGACATTGTAAGCGGTTTTTGTATTTTTTCCGCACACTTCAATATTGAAAACACCAAACATTTTGTCACTACCCATTGTCTATTCTAAGTTGATAAGGTATTTTTCCTGGACTCTTTAAAATCTATTTCATATTAGTATCACGCACTTTTTGTAGTATAGGTATTCCTGAAGTATATGAACTAAGCTTCATATTCATATTTCCTCGCGCTCCATACTAAGCGAGCATAGATATATACAGAGGAATAAATAACGTATTTTTATTTTTTTTATTTTTATTTTAACATATTAAATCGAGTATTAAATACTAAAGATAATGTTAGTAAGGCGCTAGATACTAAGTCCTTCAGCCTGGTACATTGATATTTAGTATTGAATTCTAAATACGGAGGTATATTTATATAAAAGGTATAAATAGAGGTATAAGGTATAATAAATAGGTATAAATAAATAAGGTATAAATAAATATATATGTCGGCGAATGTATGTGTGTGTGTGTGCGAATACACATTTTCGTGTCCCAGAGTCCTCCAGGTTGCCAGGCAACCGTTGCTAGGATGTTGTCGCTTTGTAGCGAGGCGACAGCGTTGTGTCGCTGTCGCCGATCGAGGTTCGGTAGTATGCACAGGAGGTAGAGAATTAGACGCTGGCAGTTGCGTACCAGAACTCCAAGTGTGTACAAGGCTGGAACTCGTTGCGCCGCAATGGAAAACAAGAACAACAACATCGAACATGATTTGACATCAGAAGTGGGATCTGGCCACCAGCCTTCAACACTAGATGGACCATGGCGTACCCTGATGGAATTGCAAAATAAAAATTTAATTGAACTAGTGAGAGCCATAAAAACAACTGTACCTGATGCAGGGCAGAACAAAACTGTGCATCTACCCAAATTCAACCCAGACAAACCAGGAGCCAACGCATCATCGTGGTGCACAACGGTGGAAATAATTTTACAAGAAAACACATTGAGAAGCAGTGCGTTAGTTATGGCTTTGAGTTCGGCTTTAGAAGGAAGTGCTTCGCAATGGCTTTCGCAAGTGTGCTATGCTGAAATTACTTGGCCTGAGTTTAAAGAATTGTTTATACAACGCTTCGACACTATAGAAACACCAGCCGCTATGTTTCTTAATATGCTATCAAATCGACCGACTGATGGCGAGAGTTTGGCTGTTCATGCAAGTCGCATGGTTACCGAACTAACGACGAAATGGCGTCAAATGGATAACGAAGAGATTGCTGTGTCTGTGACCCTTGCGCTGCTGGCAAGCTTCAATCACCGATTGCAGCGTTTAAGTTTTACATCAAATGTTCGAACCAGAGGCGATCTACAGTCCGAATTAAAAGCATTCACTTTTATTAAAAGGAAAAGCGGCGCTATGGAGCATCAGTCTGAAACTTATTCTAAACGGCAAAAACAATCACCGATAGAGTGCCATTTCTGCGGAAAAGTGGGCCATAAAATGTCTGAATGCAGATTCAAGAAACAACAAAATCAATTCGCGACTGATAAAACCCAACTGGCAGGCATGATGTCCATCACCGTGGAAAATCAAATTTAACTTGCTACAAGTGCGGAGAATTGGGTCACATATCCACCCAATGTACAAAAAAGGAAGCTGACAGGAACAAGGCATTCAATCGGGGGAAGCGAGTGGAACAGTGCAGCGTTGCAGTACCAAGGGGATGCCTGAACCATAGAGGCCAAATTTTCGAAATCACCTTCGATTCGGGATCGGAATGTTCGTTGATAAAAGAAAAGCTAAGTACCAAATTTTCTGGTAAAAGATTCAATAATATTGTTATGTTAAGAGGTATCGGCAGCAATGGAATATGTAGTACTTTACAAATATTAAGCAATGTAAAAATTGATGATTATTGTATCGAAATTTTGTTTCATGTAATAGGCGATGATGATGTACAAAACGACATTGTAATTGGTCGTGAGATATTAAATCAGGGTCTTGATATTGCCATTTCATCAAACCAATTTAGGATCTCAAAGACCAAAGTAGTTAATTTGTGTACCGGCAATGAGCCAGCCGATATTGATACTGAGCTTGAGGGACAAGATAAAATAAAACTACACTCACTGTTGGCAAAGTACTCAAATTCATTTATAACTGGGATACTAAAGTCAGAATTGGCGAAATGAAAATTAGGTTGATTGATCCAACAAAAACCGTACAGAGAAGGCCATATCGTTTAAGTCCATGCGAGCGAGATTTGGTTAGGGACAAAACTAATGAACTGCTAAAATGCAATATAATTAGGCCAAGCTGCTCACCTTATGCAAGCCCTATGTTATTAGTGAAGAAAAAAAATGGTACGGACAGACTTTGTGTTGACTTTAGAGAGCTGAATTCAAATACGGTCGCTGATAAATACCCTTTACCACTTATACAAGATCAAATCAATAGGCTTGGGGGAGTTAATTACTTTACATGTCTAGACATGGCCAGCGGATATTACCAAATTCCTTTACATTCAGATTCTATCGAGTACACGGCGTTTGTGACTCTGGATGGTCAATACGAGTTCCTGTCCATGCCATTTGGGCTCAAAAACGCACCTTCCGTTTTTCAACGATTAGTAATACAGGCGCTAGGGGATCTAGCAAATTCCTTTGTCATCGTCTATATGGATGATATCATGATAGCCGCCTCAACAAAATGCGAGGCGCTAGAAAGATTACAGATCGTTCTAGATGTTTTGACAAAGGCTGGGTTTTCATTCAATCTTACAAAGTGCTCATTCATGAAAACATCGGTTCAATATTTGGGTTACAATATAAGTGCGGGTGAGATTCGTCCAAACCCACAGAAAGTTGTAGCGTTGACTGCTCTTCCGCCTCCACAGTCACTCACTTCACTTAGACAATTCATTGGGCTAGCATCCTATTTCCGACAGTTTATTAAGGGATTTTCACAATTAATGAAACCGTTATATTTCTTAACTGCAGATAAAAACAAATTTATTTGGAAAACAGAGCATGAACAGATACGGAAAAAGGTCATTGCCACTCTTACCGACAAACCAGTCCTTGTTATTTTTGACCCTTATTATCCAATCGAATTACACACAGACGCCAGTTGCAGTGGCTACGGTGCAATTTTATTACACAAAATTAATAACAAACCCCAGGTAATAGAATACTATAGCAAAACTACTTCACCGGCAGAATCAAGATATCATTCGTACGAGTTGGAAACCTTAGCTGTCGTGAACGCCATTAAGCATTTTCGACATTATTTGCTGGGCAGGAATTTTGTAGTTTATACTGACTGCAACTCGCTTAAGGCGTCGAGAAATAAACGAGATTTAACCACTAGAGTTCAGCGTTGGTGGGGTTATTTGCAGGCATTCACATTCGATATTCAGTATAGAGAAGGGAAAAGGATGGCACACGTTGACTTTTTATCAAGAAATCCCCTTTCACAAAAGTCTACTACAACCGCAAAAATAGTCGAAGAAAAAAGAGTAAATTTAGCTGAAATTTCAAGCAACTGGCTTATTGCTGAACAACGTCGAGATTTGGACATAGTCGAAATTGTTAAAAATTTTAAAAACTTTTCTCTGCCTGAAGATATTGCGAAAACCTATGAATTAAGGGCAGAAGTTCTTCATAGAAAGATACAAAGAAATGGGAGAACACGTTGCTTACCAGTGGTGCCACGAGCTTTCAGATGGTCTGTCATAAATCAAGTGCATGAGTCCATAATGCATTTAGGTTTCGAAAAGACATTAGATAAAACTTACGATTTCTACTGGTTTGACAATATGTCAAAATACGTAAAAAAATTTGTCGACAACTGCATCACTTGTAAAATGTCAAAATCCACTTCAGGAAAAATACAGGCGGAATTACATCCAATACCAAAAGTCACTATTCCCTGGCACACTATCCACATCGATATCACAGGAAAATTAAGTGGCAAGAGTGATCAGAAGGAGTATGTCATTGTTCAGATAGACGCGTTTACCAAATATGTCTATCTTAGTCATAGTCTTAAACTGGACAGTGAGAGTTGTATAAGGGCCGTTCAATCTGCCGTTTCATTGTTTGGAGTACCAAACCGAATAATAGCTGACCAGGGGAGGTGTTTTACAGGCGCAAAGTTCAGTCAATTTTGTTCAGATCAAAAAATAAACTTGCATTTGATAGCCACTGGTGCAAGTCGAGCTAATGGTCAAGTGGAGCCAACTATGAGCACGTTGAAGAATATGTTAACGGCGGTTGAAACGGGAACACAGTCTTGGCAGGATGTGTTGGGAGAGGTGCAGTTGGCAATTAATTGTACAACCAATCGCACTACGAAAGCAAGTCCTTTAGAAATGTTATTGGGAAAGGTAGCACGCCCATTGGGATTACTTCCACCTAGTGATATAGAAAATGTTATTGATTTGCCAAACGTAAGAGCGCAAGCTGCAAAGAATGTATTAGCCAGAGCAGCTTATGATAAAGAACGATTTGATAGGAATAAGGCAAAAGTAAAAAGGCACAAAATAGGAGATTTCGTATTACTTAAGAGCGAAGAAAGACACCAGACTAAGCTAAGTCCAAAATTTAGGGGGCCTTTTGAAATAGTAAAAGTTCTGGAAGGTGACAGGTACATTTTAAAGTCTTTAACTAATAAAAGAAATTATAAATATGCACATGAGGATTTAAGAAAATTACCAGAGGGGCAAGTGCCCGAAGAGCTAAATGTGTACGATGATTATAATAATTTAGATGTAAGAAACGTAACCGCTACAGAAGAGAGTGAAAATGAAAATATTGATAATATTGAGAGTATTGAAGCTTTTCTTCAAAAAGCTTCAAAGTGAAAATGAAAATATTGAGAGTATTGAAGAAAAGAGTGAAAATGAAAATACTGAGAGTATTGAAGAAGAAAATGAAGTACACCAATAAGGGTGACAAAGTTGTACTGCTGGCCGATGAAAATGGCAGAGTACTGAGTCCATAAAATATAATGCAAGCACAAGTGCAAAACATATTGTTTGTTTTGATCATGGCGTGTGGGGTATTTGATTATGCGACTATAAGAGTGAATAATGAGGAAGAATGGATTATATAAAAGAAGAAGAAAAACAAAGAAATGTAAAGAAAGAAAGAAAATTGAATTGAATTGATGAAAAAAAAATTATAGTTATGGAACTGAATACTGTTTTGTGAAACTGTCAATATGATAATTTGTTATGAATTAAGATAAGAAAATTGGATTTTGTTATGAAACTATTTAATGTTCAGTCTAATAATTAAAAGAAAGAAAGAAAATTCGAATGTTGCTATTTTCTACACGAGGTCGTGTTAGGGTCAGGATGGCCGTGTCGGCGAATGTATGTGTGTGTGTGTGCGAATACACATTTTCGTGTCCCAGAGTCCTCCAGGTTGCCAGGCAACCGTTGCTAGGATGTTGTCGCTTTGTAGCGAGGCGACAGCGTTGTGTCGCTGTCGCCGATCGAGGTTCGGTAGTATGCACAGGAGGTAGAGAATTAGACGCTGGCAGTTGCGTACCAGAACTCCAAGTGTGCACAAGGCTGGAACTCGTTGCGCCGCAATGGAAAACAAGAACGACAACATCGAACATGATTTGACATATATAAATATATACCTTTATATATAAAGGTATTTATAGAGGAATTTAAGGACGGAAGATGTGAGGATGGATGTTCCAAAAATTGAGTAACGTGTGGGCTCTAATACCGGACAGGAGTGTAGCATATGATCAATGGAGAGGCTTGCATCACACAACTGGCACGCCGGTCTACCGCCACCTTGAAGAAGGTGTTCTTGAGTTTCCGGGATGTGTCCTATGCGTAGACAGGTGTAAAGAGTGCACGCGTGTTTTTTGACTCCAGGTTGAAGTAAGTATTTTACACGGGATGGGTTTACGGATTTGTATCTGTGGTTATAAACAAGCCAATCCAATCCAAAGCTTTTGTTCAGTAGCAGCATTTATAAGCCTTTTGATATCTTTGGTGTTAGTGGGGGAATATTGCATAGTTGGTGCCGTGTTTATGTATCGGGCAGCCGCGTCGGCGTGTTCGTTTCCAAGAATTCCCTGGTGACTAGGAGCCCACAGTAATTATCTTTGTTTTGTATTTACCGATAATCTTCTGTATTTCGTATATTGTTGGGTCTGAGTGCCTGTGGTTCTCCATACCAGAAATAGTGGAAAGGCGGTCCGAGCAAATGACAAATTTCCCTTTGGAGTTGGAAGCGAATCGGCAGGCCTATAAAACAGCAAATGTCTTAATGTTAAAAGTTTTTTGTATTCATCATGAAGCGTAGAGGCCCAGACGACCGAGAGGCGCTCAAAAAACCATTTATAAGTATATGTTAAGCTATTTGTAATTTATTAAGCTAGGAGGAGTTGGTAAGAAAATTTAAAATTCTATATTTTAAATTTGAAGGACAGGAAAGAGATGTTATAGAGTAGAGACTATTTTAGTTCAAACATAAGACCCTAAAAGGGTTGTTTTTTTTTTAAATCGTTTATTAATAAAAAACTAAAAACTAAGCTCTTACAATAAAGTGCCTTACAATAAAGATCGTGCGGAAGCCCGAGCCCACCCTTAAGTCTGTATGTGCTGGTCAATCACTTGGTGTACGACCTTGTTTTGGCTGCATCCACACGGGGGCTGCATAGAGCATCATTGCGCTGCAGACGGTCTGGAGCAGTAGTCTACGTCTTTGATTCGGGCCCCTACAGTTGAGCATGATCCTTCCTAGTGCTCTGGCGACACCCGCTTCCTGCTTGAGATCAGGACAGCCTCCGTCTTGTGGTGGGCCCTGCCTGTTCGAGCTAACCGATGACATTTGCAATTGCAGCATTGCAGGACTCCTCGACTTCCTGGATTGTCTTGGCGACGACCACTACCGCGATGTACGCGAATTTGACTAGGTGTATCCGTTCCGGGAGCTCCGCCGTACATTACGTTCCAAAGGGCTGGGCCTAAGACTGAGCCTTGAGGGCACCGCAGATGGCCGCATGCTCTCGGATGCCTGAGGTCGTCTCGTATCTAATAGTGGATGACATCCACTATTATAGTCGACACGCGGAGATTGTGCAGCGCCTCCATTATGACATTCCACCTGGCTGTATTGAAGGCGTTCTTGATGTTCAGGGTGGCGATTAGGCAGTACTCCTTGCTCCCGCCCGCCCATCTGGTCCACTCGATGGCATTGGCTGCGATCCTCCCCACCAGGGAAATTGCGTCGACCGTGGAACGGTCTATTAAACTTAGAGAACATTTAAAAAAATATGTTCGCAAATTTAAGTTTAATGTCTAATGGGACGTCGAGATCATTAACCTGAGTTAATTTCTCTAAGGCAATCCCATAAAAAATATACGTAGTCTGCAGATCCATTAAATATTAAATCATTAGCTAAGCACCATTTTTGAAAGTTATCAAGGTCAGACTGAAGACTGCAATGGGCAGAGAAGGATTTGTATTAAAGACAAAGCTTAACTAAAGAGTTCGATAAAGCAGGGAGCAAGTCATTTATGAAAAGAGTCAATAATAACGGGCCAAGATGACTTCCTCGAGGGACGCCAGATGTAGCATTGACCAGACGGGAATGTATGTTTTTAAGTAATACTCTTTGTGTCCTTCCATCCAAGTACCTTGAGATCCACGTAAAGAGACCTGCAGAAAATCCCAGCTTATTCAGTTTACTTAGAAAGAGTGAGTGATTAACTGAATCAAATGCTTTGCTGAAGTCTGTGTAAATTACACCAGTTTGATATATCTTACGAAAGCCATCTATGATAAAGGATGTCCACTCCAGTAAATTTGTGGTGGTGGAGCGACACTTATAAAGGCATGCTAACAAAGAGAGATGATCAAAGATGTTCCAGATGGGGAGCAAAGATTTTCCAGATGGGGAGTAATTAATTTTGCAAATAACTTTGGAATTCCCAACAATTTAGAGATGCCTCTGAAGTTAGCAGCATCCCGCAAGTTAGATGCCCGCAAGTTAGCGGTTTTTTCCCTTTTTTATGAAGGGGAATTATGAAACATTCCTTCCACTTAAGGGGAAAAATCGAGGTTTCCAAAGATAAGTTAAAAAGTCTTAGTAGAGGTTTGCACAGAGCTCTGGCACACTATTTTAGCACAGCCTGGTACTCCATCGGGGCCTGGCAAATAGATGGGTTTGACCCTTAGAAATTTAGATAATAAGCTATTCTCGGAGAAAAACGGACAGAAAATAAGATTTGCGGATTGAATCTTGTAAGCGTAAGGCTGATCTGTCAATTTAGGCGGAGAATAAGTTTTTTGAAAAAAATCTGCGAATAGATCGGCAATGGCCTGATCAGTGGTGGGTAAGATACATGTTTACGCTTTGTGTTTACAAAATTATAAAACTACTTCGGATCCTGAGTAAATTGTATCCGGCAGCGGATATAATTCCGAATATATATTCCTGTAACGACGAATTCCGACGAATATAATTCCTGTAACCTTCAGAGCTATGCACGGTAAAATTTTACCTAGCTAGTAGATATTTTGAGTAATCAATACTACTGCAGGTTTTTTTTATATTTAATAAGAGCCTATATTTAGTACTTTTAAGCTTAGTGAGGCACCTTTTAAACCAAGGAGGATTTGATGAAGCGTACGGATATTTCACACATGGCACACATGAGTCAAAAACTGTATTTAAAGTACAATAACATTTTTTTAAGGTGCCATTAAGATCGGTGCATGCCAGAATATCGGACCAATCATATGTATCGATAAGGCTATTAAGTTTGTGAAAATCAGCATTACGGAAACGGCGAATCTTATTTATCACGCGTAGAGACATCTGATCGATACCAGGAATGGTTTCGATTGATATCTCCAACATGGGGTGTTATGGATCCTCTGGGGTTGAGAGGGGAAAAGCTCTTGAGAGAGCGGTACCATCAGGATCAGATACAAAACATAAGTTTAAAAGCCGACCTAACGAGTTTCTAACATGGTTAATCTGACCTAGGGACATGTCAAACATGCCCGCGGTGAAGTCATGGTGAGTGATAAGTGACAAAGATGGTGAGGTATCGACGTTGGACATAAGATTAGTCATAAGATTAAAAACGGATTGAATAGCGAACAAACGCTGCCAATATGTGGGCGGTTCAGATGAAGGCGGTATATACGAACATGTAATGTATAAAGATTTCTCGGACAAAATGATTTTAATGCAAATAAACTCAATATCACCAAACTCTTGTGATTTCACCTCTTCAGAAGCAAGAGTAGAGTCTACCCAAATTAGGACTCCACCCCCCCTTCGTTGAGGTCGATCCCTTCTAAAAGTGGTGTACTTACTTGGAAAAACTTCGGAGCTGAAGATCTCCGGCTTTAACCAAGTTTCTGTAAAGGCTATAATATGGGATGCAAAGAAAGAACTATAAGTATATACATATATTGGGGAGTTTGCTACATAGCTCCCTAGTATTCTGATAGGTAAGTGTTAATGACGATACTATTTTTTTGGGTAAGTGGACGAGGAAAAGGTGAATGGTTGGTCAGTGGTTCTGATAACGGGTAGTTTAACTCCCGCTTGTTTTTCACACTTTTTTCTTCACGGAACACGCGCCGTTCGCTTAAGAGAAAGAGAGGGAAGTCTCAAGGAATTTCTCAAGGAAAATGAGCAATTGTCTGATATGTCCCCTGTGGTATCCCTTCAAGTGATATCACAGGTCCTAGTAAATGAAACCCCCGTCAGAGTCACCCAAAAGGGTATTCCACAGTCCGGACCACCGGCACCGACTGATGCTGCAGTTCTCGTACCTGCGACACCAAAACCCTTACAGGTGATTTCTCCATCGAAACATATATTTGTTTCTCGGCTTGCCCCTGATACTTCAGAGATTGATATCTCGGCTTATATCAAAGCCAAAACAAAAGCCGATATAAAGGTGGAGGACATAACTAAATTTAAATATAATTATACACGGCGCACGTCTTCTTTCAAGATTCGTGTGCCCGCGCTGATGTTCAAGACGATTTGTTCTCCCAGTTTTTGCCAGAGAATCTTTTCGTCCAAGAACATCAGCCTAGTTCCGTAAAGATAAAAGTTAAAAAACCAGTGGGAGTGAGACTTCCCAATACCGAATCCACTGACCAACCCCCCACCTCTTCTTTGGCCACTTACCCAAAAAACTAGTTTCGTCACTAACTCTTACCTATCAGAACACTAGAGGGCTCCGTAGCAAACTCCCTAAACTATATTCTGATAGTTCTTCCTTTGCATCCCACATTATAGCCTTTACAGAAACTTGGTTAAAGCCGGAGATCTTTAGCTCCGAAGTTTTTATATCTTTTATACATTACATTACGAAGTCTTTATACATTAGTCTTTATACATTACATGTTCATATATACCACCTATGTCTGAACCGCCTACATATTGGCAGCATTTGTCCGCTATTCGACACGTCTTTAATCTTATGACGGATCGTAACCAACTTGTAGCGGTGGGCGACTTTAATATCCCAGAATTAAAGTGGTCCAACGTCGATAACTCACCATCTTTGTCACTTCAGGCTTTTCCCCTTTCAACCCCAGAGGATCCTTATCACCCCACGCTGGAGGTCTCTATCGAAACTATTCCTGGTATCGATCAGATGTCTCTACGCGTGGCAAATAAGATTCGCTGTTTCCGTAAAGGCGATTTTCACAAACTTAATACCCATATCGATACATATGACTGGTCCGATAGGAAAATTTTATTGTACTCTAAATACATTTTTTGACTCATGTGTGCCTTGGAAACATCCGTTGGCTTCAAAAAATCCTCCTTGGTATACAAGGTGCCTCACTAACCTAAAAAATAAAAAAAATAAGCTTTTACTTAAATATAAAAAAACCTGCAGTAGTGTTGATTTCTCAAGATACCTACTAGCTCGGTCGAATTTTACTGTGCATAGCGCTGAATGTTATAGGAATTATATTGACCGCTGCCGGATACAATTTACTCAGGATCCAAAGCAGTTTTATAATTTTGTAAACACTAAGCGTAAACACGTATCTTTTTCATCCCTGCTTACGTTTGAAAATTCCTCTGCGACCTCTGATCAGGCCATTGCCGATCTATTCGCAGAATTTTTTCAAACAACTTATTCTCCGTCTAATTTGACAGATCAGCCTTACGCATGTAACATTCAAGCAGCAAATCTTATTTTCTGTCCGTTTTTCTCTGAGAACTACTTATTATCTGGTCTTCTAAGGGTCAAACCCATTTATTCGCCAGGCCCCGATGGAGTAGCAGGCTGTGTGCTAAAGTACTGTGCTAGGGCTCTGTGCAAACCTCTTCTAAGACTTTTCAACTTATCTTTGGAAACCTCTATTTTTCCCCTTAAGTGGAAGGAATCATTTATAATTCCCCTACATAAAAAAGGGAAAAAGTCCGAGGCTGCCAACTACAGAGGCATCTCTAAGTTGTCGGCAATTCCAAAGTTATTTGAAAAATTAATTACCCCTCATTTGCAATACCTTTGCTCTTCGATTATCACTCCTTGTCAGCATGGCTTTATTAAGCGTCGCTCCACCACCACAAACTTATTGGAGTTTGACATCCTTTGTCATAGATGGCTTTCGTAAGGGATATCAAACCGATGTAATTTACTTTTGCTGAGTAAATTGAATATGCTGGGATTTTCTACAGACCTCTTAACGTGGATCTCCAGCTACTTAGATGGAAGGACACAAGGAGTCTTATTTAAAAACACACATTCCCGTCTGGTCCGTGCTACATCTGGCGTCCCTCAAGGAAGTCATCTTGGCCCGCTATTATTCACGCTTTTTATTAATGACTTGCCCCCTGCTTTAACGAACTCTCTAGTTCTTATGTATGCAGATGATGTAAAGCTTTGTCTTCAGTACAAATCCATCTCTGCCCAATGCAGTCTTCAGTCTGACCTTGATAACTTTCAAAAATGGTGTTTAGCTAATGATCTAATACTTAATGGATCAAAATGCAAACATATGTCTTTTTATCGTTCCTGCCCTCTAAAAGCTACTTATTCTATTAATGGGATTGCCTTAGAAAAATTAACCCAGGTTAATGATCTTGGCATCCTATTAGACATCAAACTTAAATTTGCCGACCATATTTCCTTAATGGTCAATAAGGCTAAAGGAGTCCTTGGTTTTATCAAAAGGTGGTCAAAAGAATTTAATGACCCCTATATAACCAAAATTTTATTTATTTCCTTGGTCCGTCCTATACTAGAGTACGGTTCATGTGTCTGAAGTCCCCAATATGGAGTACATAAGAACCGCATAGAATCCGTACAAAAGAACTTTTTAATATTTGCACTTAGAGGTAAACTTACCTAGCTTACCTACCTACCTTATAAACTTACCTAGCTTAACAAATCGTAGGACAATGCTCGGTGTAGTTTTTCTGCATAACCTTATTAACGGGGATGTAGATAGCCAGTATTTACTAACACTCTTAAATTTTAACATTCCTAATAAAAGGACTCGAAACTTTAGTCCTCTGTTCCTTAGCCGTTGTAGTTCGACATATGCACTGCATGACCCTTTTAGGGTATTATGTTCGAACTACAATGGTCTCTACTCTATTACATCTCTTTCCTTTCCCTCTAATTTAAAATATAGAATTTTAAATTTCCTTACTAGCTCCTCTTAGCTTATCAAATTTCAAATAGTTTAATATGTACTAACAAATCGTTTCTCGAGCGCCCCTCGGTCGTCTGGGCCTCTAAGCTTTATGATGAGTACAGGAATGCTAGCTGATGCTCTTATTGATGCACAAGCCATTTCCAAATTCTAAAAGACCGCAAAAAAAAAAAAATAAAAAAAAAAAATAGCTTTGAACTTTTTGTAGCTTGAAGCAGAGCAGAGCAGACAGTTTTCTTTTTTATGGTACGGCTCCGCTCCCACTCTCGGAAAAAGTGACAGCGGTAGCAATAGCAGAGCAATATTTTTATGCATCTCGCTGCTACGGAGTAGTAAATGCAAACCCTGCTTCTATGGGTAAAGCTGACCTGTAACCAAAAAAAAAAAAAATTCTCTTATATGGTATTTAATATCTTACAATGGAACATAAATGGAGTCATCAACAATTACCATAAACTGAAATTATTTATAGCCGAATCTTCTTTTAATTCTATGCCTTTAGGAGACTCACCTGGCACGAAGCTTTACAATTTTCAAGTGCCCAAAGGGCTTTAAAGGGTACTTCCTGATTTACCCCCAAAACACGTGCGCAAAACAAGGAGTAGCTTTACTCATAGAAGAACCTATTCCATGCTTAGAAATCAACATAAACTCAGACCTCCTTTGCAATGGTATCAAGCTCGATCTCCCAAACCCAATTTTAATATTAAACATGTACAATCCTCCGTGGCAAGGTTTTTCTAGAAACGATTTATTCCACGCGCTAAGTCAAATTACTGCGCCATTTTTGCTGCTAGGGTACTTTAACTCCTGGAGCTCTATGTGGGGTTCACCTAACACAAACTCTCGTGGAAAAAAATAGAACAAATCATATCGTCTCACAACCTTGTTGTGCTCAACAGTGGCTCTGGAACTTACCTTTTCCCTCACAATTCTTTGACTCATGTAGATAGATTTTTAATTTTCTCCGCAATAGCCCACTGCTGCTGTTGGCCGAACTTGAGCCCATCTGTGCCGAACTTGAGGCAAGATGGGCTCCTGGTTGCTTAAACCACCAGGTCGCTTTTCTCTCATTAAGTATCAGAGCTGCTGCCAACACCTCCATTCCTCAAACGAAGCGCATCCCACACAAAGCGAAAATCAAAAACCAAACAAAAACTTGTCCATATCTTCACATCCCAAATGCCCGCATTTAACCTCTTAAACTACAAAAGAGCAAATGCACTCTTTAAGAAGACAATGCTTCTCGTAAAGCGTAAGGCCTTTGAAAACTTAACTTCCCGAATCTCCCCAGCCTCCTCCTGTAACTTCAGTCGGGAATACATGGCTCGTAAAGATTCTTACCTTACCACATCCTACAATCATACTGCCTTATCACCAAGAGCAAAAACTCTGGATTCTCCTTTTAACATGATAGAATTCAAAACGGCTCTTCACGCACCCGTAGGTAAAACTCCCGGTTCCGATAGAATCTCCTATTCTATGTTAAGACACAACCCTAAAAGCCTTAAACAACGAATCCTGGGCATCCAAAGCTTCATGCTCTTAACAGGCAGTTACCCCCACACTTGGAGATCCACCGTAATTCCCATCCCTAAGCCTAACAAAAAAACATACGAAATAAATGGGTTACATCCAATATCATTAATTCCATGTCATAGCAAAATAATTGAGAAAATGCTGGCCCTCCGACCTATGTGGTACATCAACCGGCGTATCCTGACAAACGGCAACCAGGTTGCATTTTAAAGCCACCACAGTACCATGGACGCTCTCCTTAATGTCCAACACTTCGTGTTGAATGTCATTTCTTCAAGGAACCACGTCTCCATTCTGGCGACGGATTTCGAAAAGGCCTTCGATCGCGTGGGGCTGCATGCAGTACTCTCGACTCCAGCTTTGGGACATTGGTCCAAGTCTTTACACTCTTGTGAAAGCCTTTATGACGAAGAGGGCCTTCAAAGTCAGAGTGAACGTCAAAACCCCCGGAGCAGGCTGCAACATCACCAATATAGTGTGTTCTGACTGAAACAGGAGCATTCTCGATCGTTTGGAAATGTCGACAAAGAATCTTATTCCTATGCAGCTCACTAGCCCTAACCGATAGCTAGTAAAAGATTTTATATCTACTTTTAAGAAAAAACCCGCCTTCTTTCACCTTGGAAACACAAATGTTCTACAGCAGTGGTCAGCACCCCAATACAATGATATGATTTTAACGCATTAGTGTTAGTAACCAATAGCAGAAAGTAGGCTGTGATAATGACGTTTGACACATTTATACCGTGTGTGTGTGGCAGAGCTCGGACAGATCTGACCATTGTTCTACAGTAAACAAACAGCTTCATCACTACACCAAAGGTGACACAACAAAAGAAGTCTTCCAATCACAATTTGCACTTTTGAGTGCATTTCGACGGCTATAAAACAAAACTGTCGTCATCATTCGCTGTTGTAAACAGTGACAACGTAATTTTATCCGGCGGGACCCTTCTGAGCTTTAACTCCATATTTAGTCAATAACGTAGCCGCTCATATCTCTGGCCACCCCAAGGGCTAGAACTGAGAACAATTCGCCGTCCAAATTTCTCAAGAAAAATAAGCAATTGTCTAATATGTTGTCTATGGTATCCCAAGGGATATCACAGGTCCTAGTCAATGAAACCCCCGTTAAAGTCACCCAAAAGGGTATTCCACAGTCCGGATGATGCTGATGCTGCAGTTGTCGTACCTGAGACACCAAAACCCTTACAGGTGATTCCTCCATCGAAATCCATGAGATTGATATCTCGGCTTTTATTAAAGCCAAAACAAAAGCCAATATAAAGGTGGAGGACATAGCTAAATTTAAATATAATTATGTAGGGCGCACGTCTTCTTTCAAGATTCTTGTGCCTGCGCTGATGATCAAGACGATTTGGTTCACCCAGTTTTTGGCCAGAGAACATTTTCGTCTAAGAACATCAGCCTAGTTCCGTGATAAAAAAAGTTTTAAAACCAGTGGGAGAGAAATTTCCCCACATAAGAACCACGGACCAACCTTCCACCTCTTCTTCGTTTACTAACCCAAAAAACAAGTATCGTCACTAACACTTCCCAAACTATATTATGATAGTTTTTTCTTTGCATCCCATATTATAGCCTTTACAGAAACTTGGTTAAAGCCGGAGATCTTTAGCTCCGAAGTTTTTATATCTTTTATACATTACATTACGAAGTCTTTATACATTACATGTAGGGATGTCGGAAATATATCAAAATATCGATATATCGATATATTTTCTCTTAAAAAAATATTATTATCGTGATATTTTTTGGGCAAAAATAGTCGATAATAATATTTTTGAGTTGGTGTTCTCCGATATTTGTTGCGAAAGAAAGGAAATGCAGGTTTACTTGAGTATGCCATTTTGTAGTTGGGAGACAAATCCGTTGGAATTCTGGAACTCACAAATTTCAACGATGCCGATGCTAGCGAAGGTTGCTTTAAGTTTTCTTATCACGCCTGGAAGTTCGTTTCCATCTGAACGGTTGGCTTCTGCCATTAAATGTATTGTCTGTGACTCCCGTAGTCGAATGACAGACCAGCATATAACCGAAAGAGTTTTTTTTAAATCATTGAAGAAAGATTTATTTTGTAATTAAGAGTAATTAAGAGCATTAAATAAGAGAATTAAGTAATTAGAATTATTAAGTACATATTCCATGAATTCCATGAAACTTTTTTTTTTGTATTAAGTTTTTTAAAAAAAAAAATTTGAATACAATGTCCTTAATAATTTTGTTATTTTTTATTTCAAAGAACTTAAATAAAAGTTGCTTGAGAGTGGGTATAAATATTTGTTGTTTTTTCAATTCACTTTTTAAATAAAAAATATGTCTTGTTTGCAGTTCATGGCGGATGAAAACACATATTAAAACCTTTTTTTAAATTTAAAAATAACCTTTTTTCAAATTTAGCTGACTATAAAAAATATCGAAAATACTCGATATATCGATTTTTTTTGGTGATATTTCTGAATATTATCGATTGATATTTTTTTCACAGCAAATATCATCAATACGATATTTTTTCAAAAACCAACAACCCTAATTACATGTTCATATATACCACCTATGTCTGAACCGCCTACATATTGGCAGCATTTGTCCGCTATTCGACACGCCTTTAATCTTATGACGGATCGTGACCAACTTGTAGCGGTGGGCGACTTTAATATCCCAGAATTAAAGTGGTCCAACGTCGATAACTCACCATCTTTGTCACTTCAGGCTTTTCCCCTTTCAACCCCAGAGGATCCTTATCACCCCACGCTGGAGGTCTCTATCGAAACTATTCCTGGTATCGATCAGATGTCTCTACGCGTGGCAAATAAGATTCGCTGTTTCCGTAAAGGCGATTTTCACAAACTTAATACCCATATCGATACATATGACTGGTCCGATAGGAAAATTTTATTGTACTCTAAATACATTTTTTGACTCATGTGTGCCTTGGAAACATCCGTTGGCTTCAAAAAATCCTCCTTGGTATACAAGGTGCCTCACTAACCTAAAAAATAAAAAAAATAAGCTTTTACTTAAATATAAAAAAACCTGCAGTAGTGTTGATTTCTCAAGATACCTACTAGCTCGGTCGAATTTTACTGTGCATAGCGCTGAATGTTATAGGAATTATATTGACCGCTGCCGGATACAATTTACTCAGGATCCAAAGCAGTTTTATAATTTTGTAAACACTAAGCGTAAACACGTATCTTTTTCATCCCTGCTTACGTTTGAAAATTCCTCTGCGACCTCTGATCAGGCCATTGCCGATCTATTCGCAGAATTTTTTCAAACAACTTATTCTCCGTCTAATTTGACAGATCAGCCTTACGCATGTAACATTCAAGCAGCAAATCTTATTTTCTGTCCGTTTTTCTCTGAGAACTACTTATTATCTGGTCTTCTAAGGGTCAAACCCATTTATTCGCCAGGCCCCGATGGAGTAGCAGGCTGTGTGCTAAAGTACTGTGCTAGGGCTCTGTGCAAACCTCTTCTAAGACTTTTCAACTTATCTTTGGAAACCTCTATTTTTCCCCTTAAGTGGAAGGAATCATTTATAATTCCCCTACATAAAAAAGGGAAAAAGTCCGAGGCTGCCAACTACAGAGGCATCTCTAAGTTGTCGGCAATTCCAAAGTTATTTGAAAAATTAATTACCCCTCATTTGCAATACCTTTGCTCTTCGATTATCACTCCTTGTCAGCATGGCTTTATTAAGCGTCGCTCCACCACCACAAACTTATTGGAGTTTGACATCCTTTGTCATAGATGGCTTTCGTAAGGGATATCAAACCGATGTAATTTACTTTTGCTGAGTAAATTGAATATGCTGGGATTTTCTACAGACCTCTTAACGTGGATCTCCAGCTACTTAGATGGAAGGACACAAGGAGTCTTATTTAAAAACACACATTCCCGTCTGGTCCGTGCTACATCTGGCGTCCCTCAAGGAAGTCATCTTGGCCCGCTATTATTCACGCTTTTTATTAATGACTTGCCCCCTGCTTTAACGAACTCTCTAGTTCTTATGTATGCAGATGATGTAAAGCTTTGTCTTCAGTACAAATCCATCTCTGCCCAATGCAGTCTTCAGTCTGACCTTGATAACTTTCAAAAATGGTGTTTAGCTAATGATCTAATACTTAATGGATCAAAATGCAAACATATGTCTTTTTATCGTTCCTGCCCTCTAAAAGCTACTTATTCTATTAATGGGATTGCCTTAGAAAAATTAACCCAGGTTAATGATCTTGGCATCCTATTAGACATCAAACTTAAATTTGCCGACCATATTTCCTTAATGGTCAATAAGGCTAAAGGAGTCCTTGGTTTTATCAAAAGGTGGTCAAAAGAATTTAATGACCCCTATATAACCAAAATTTTATTTATTTCCTTGGTCCGTCCTATACTAGAGTACGGTTCATGTGTCTGAAGTCCCCAATATGGAGTACATAAGAACCGCATAGAATCCGTACAAAAGAACTTTTTAATATTTGCACTTAGAGGTAAACTTACCTAGCTTACCTACCTACCTTATAAACTTACCTAGCTTAACAAATCGTAGGACAATGCTCGGTGTAGTTTTTCTGCATAACCTTATTAACGGGGATGTAGATAGCCAGTATTTACTAACACTCTTAAATTTTAACATTCCTAATAGAAGGACTCGAAACTTTAGTCCTCTGTTCCTTAGCCGTTGTAGTTCGACATATGCACTGCATGACCCTTTTAGGGTATTATGTTCGAACTACAATGGTCTCTACTCTATTACATCTCTTTCCTTTCCCTCTAATTTAAAATATAGAATTTTAAATTTCCTTACTAGCTCCTCTTAGCTTATCAAATTTCAAATAGTTTAATATGTACTAACAAATCGTTTCTCGAGCGCCCCTCGGTCGTCTGGGCCTCTAAGCTTTATGATGAGTACAGGAATGCTAGCTGATGCTCTTATTGATGCACAAGCCATTTCCAAATTCTAAAAGACCGCAAAAAAAAAATAAATAAAAAAAAAAAATAGCTTTGAACTTTTTGTAGCTTGAAGCAGAGCAGAGCAGACAGTTTTCTTTTTTATGGTACGGCTCCGCTCCCACTCTCGGAAAAAGTGACAGCGGTAGCAATAGCAGAGCAATATTTTTATGCATCTCGCTGCTACGGAGTAGTAAATGCAAACCCTGCTTCTATGGGTGAAGCTGACCTGTAACCAAAAAAAAAAAAATTTCTCTTATATGGTATTTAATATCTTACAATGGAACATAAATGGAGTCATCAACAATTACCATAAACTGAAATTATTTATAGCCGAATCTTCTTTTAATTCTATGCCTTTAGGAGACTCACCTGGCACGAAGCTTTACAATTTTCAAGTGCCCAAAGGGCTTTAAAGGGTACTTCCTGATTTACCCCCAAAACACGTGCGCAAAACAAGGAGTAGCTTTACTCATAGAAGAACCTATTCCATGCTTAGAAATCAACATAAACTCAGACCTCCTTTGCAATGGTATCAAGCTCGATCTCCCAAACCCAATTTTAATATTAAACATGTACAATCCTCCGTGGCAAGGTTTTTCTAGAAACGATTTATTCCACGCGCTAAGTCAAATTACTGCGCCATTTTTGCTGCTAGGGTACTTTAACTCCTGGAGCTCTATGTGGGGTTCACCTAACACAAACTCTCGTGGAAAAAAATAGAACAAATCATATCGTCTCACAACCTTGTTGTGCTCAACAGTGGCTCTGGAACTTACCTTTTCCCTCACAATTCTTTGACTCATGTAGATATATTTTTAATTTTCCCCGCAATAGCCCACTGCTGCTGTTGGTCCCTTAGTGACCAATTGCACGGTAGCGACCATTTTCCCATTTTTATCGCTCTAGCCATGCCATTTTGCAGCGATCAAACCCTACCAGTTCACAAAATAGAAAGCCGGCTAAGTCGGTGGGATAAGTTTGGACAAGGGATAAGTTTGGCAAAATCTGTGCCGAACTTGAGGCAAGATGGGCTCCTGGTTGCTTAAACCACCAGGTCGCTTTTCTCTCATTAAGTATCAGAGCTGCTGCCAACACCTCCATTCCTCAAACGAAGCGCATCCCACACAAAGCGAAAATCAAAAACCAAACAAAAACTTGTCCATATCTTCACATCCCAAATGCCCGCATTTAACCTCTTAAACTACAAAAGAGCAAATGCACTCTTTAAGAAGACAATGCTTCTCGTAAAGCGTAAGGCCTTTGAAAACTTAACTTCCCGAATCTCCCCAGCCTCCTCCTGTAACTTCAGTCGGGAATACATGGCTCGTAAAGATTCTTACCTTACCACATCCTACAATCATACTGCCTTATCGCCAAGAGCAAAAACTCTGGATTCTCCTTTTAACATGATAGAATTCAAAACGGCTCTTCACGCACCCGTAGGTAAAACTCCCGGTTCCGATAGAATCTCCTATTCTATGTTAAGACACAACCCTAAAAGCCTTAAACAACGAATCCTGGGCATCCAAAGCTTCATGCTCTTAACAGGCAGTTACCCCCACACTTGGAGATCCACCGTAATTCCCATCCCTAAGCCTAACAAAAAAACATACGAAGTAAATGGGTTACATCCAATATCATTAATTCCATGTCATAGCAAAATAATTGAGAAAATGCTGGCCCTCCGACCTATGTGGTACATCAACCGGCGTATCCTGACAAACGGCAACCAGGTTGCATTTTAAAGCCACCACAGTACCATGGACGCTCTCCTTAATGTCCAACACTTCGTGTTGAATGTCATTTCTTCAAGGAACCACGTCTCCATTCTGGCGACGGATTTCGAAAAGGCCTTCGATCGCGTGGGGCTGCATGCAGTACTCTCGACTCCAGCTTTGGGACATTGGTCCAAGTCTTTACACTCTTGTGAAAGCCTTTATGACGAAGAGGGCCTTCAAAGTCAGAGTGAACGTCAAAACCCCCGGAGCAGGATGCAACATCACCAATATAGTGTGTTCTGACTGAAACAGGAGCATTCTCGATCGTTTGGAAATGTCGACAAAGAATCTTATTCCTATGCAGCTCACTAGCCCTAACCGATCGCTAGTAAAAGATTTTATATCTACTTTTAAGAAAAAACCCGCCTTCTTTCACCTTGGAAACACAAATGTTCTACAGCAGTGGTCAGCACCCCAATACAATGATATGATTTTAACGCATTAGTGTTAGTAACCAATAGTAGAAAGTAGGCTGTGATAATGACGTTTCACACATTTATACCGTGTGTGTGTGGCAGAGCTCGGACAGATCTGACCATTGTTCTACAGTAAACAAACAGCTTCATCACTACACCAAAGGTGACACAACAAAAGAAGTCTTCCAATCACAATTTGCACTTTTGAGTGCATTTCGACGGCTATAAAACAAAACTGTCGTCATCATTCGCTGTTGTAAACAGTGACAACGTAATTTTATCCGGCGGGACCCTTCTGAGCTTTAACTCCATATTTAGTCAATAACGTAGCCGCTCATATCTCTGGCCACCCCAAGGGCTAAAACTGAGAACAATTCGCCTTCCAAATTTCTCAAGAAAAATAAGCAATTGTCTAATATGTTCTCCGTGGTATCCCAAGGGATATCACAGGTCCTAGTCAATGAAACCCCCGTTAAAGTCACCCAAAAGGGTATTCCACAGTCCGGATGATGCTGATGCTGCAGTTGTCGTACCTGAGACACCAAAACCCTTACAGGTGATTCCTCCATCGAAATCCATGAGATTGATATCTCGGCTTTTATTAAAGCCAAAACAAAAGCCAATATAAAGGTGGAGGACATAGCTAAATTTAAATATAATTATGTAGGGCGCACGTCTTCTTTCAAGATTCTTGTGCCTGCGCTGATGATCAAGACGATTTGTTCACCCAGTTTTTGGCCAGAGAACATTTTCGTCTAAGAACATCAGCCTAGTTCCGTGATAAAAAAAGTTTTAAAACCAGTGGGAGAGAAATTTCCCCACATAAGAACCACGGACCAACCTTCCACCTCTTCTTCGTTTACTAACCCAAAAAACAAGTATCGTCACTAACACTTCCCAAACTATATTATGATAGTTTTTTCTTTGCATCCCATATTATAGCCTTTACAAAACTTGGTTAAAGGCGGATCTTTAGGTCCGAAGTTTTTTCAAGTAAGTGCACCACTTTTAGACGGGATCGACCTCAACGAAGTTGAGGGTGGAGTCCTCATTTCGGTAGACTACACTCTTGCTTTCGAAGAGGTGAAATCACAAGAGTTTGGTGACATTGAGTTTATTTGCATTAAAATCATTTTGCCCGAGAAATCTTTATACGTTAAGTACATGTTCCTATACACCGCCCTCGTCTGAACCGCCCACATATTGGCAGCATTTGTCCGCTGTTCAATCCGTTTTTAATCTTATGACTGATCGTGACCAGCTCGTCGCGGTGGTCCAACGTCGATACCTCACCATCTTTGTCACTTATCACTCACCATGACTTCACCGCGGGCATGTTTGACATGTCCCTAGGTCAGATTAACCATGTTAGAAACTCGTTAGGTCGGCTTTTAAACTTATGTTTTGTATCTGATCCTGATGGTACCGCTCTCTCAAGAGCTTTTCCAATTTCCAGGTATCAATCGAAACCATTCCTGGTATTGATCAAATGTCTCCACGCGGGATAAATAAGATTCGCTGTTTCCGTAATGCTGATTTTCACAAACTTAATAGCCTTATCGATACATATGATTGGTCCGATATTCTGGCATGCACCGATCTTAATGTCACCTTAAAAAAATGTTATTGTACTTTTAATACATTTTTTGACTAATGTGTGCCATGTGTGAAATAACCGTACGCTTCATCAAATCCTCCTTGGTTTAAAAGGTGCCTCACTAAGCTGAAAAGTACTAAATATAGGCTCTTATTAAATATAAAAAAAACCTGCAGTAGTATTGATTACTCAAAATATCTACTAGCTAGGTAAAATGTTACCGTGCATAGCTCTGAAGGTTACAGGAATTATATTCGTCGGAATTCGTCGTTACAGGAATATATATTCGGAATTATATCCGCTGCCGGATACAATTTACTCAGGATCCGAAGTAGTTTTATAATTTTGTAAACACAAAGCGTAAACATGTATCTTACCCACCACTGATCAGGCCATTGCCGATCTATTCGCAGATTTTTTTCAAAAAACTTATTCTCCGCCTAAATTGACAGATCAGCCTTACGCATACAAGATTCAATCCGCAAATCTTATTTTCTGTCCGTTTTTCTCCGAGAATAGCTTATTATCTGATTTTCTAAGGGTCAAACCCATCTATTTGCCAGGCTCCGATGGAATACCAGGCTGTGCTAAAATAGTGTGCCAGGGCTCTGTGCAAACCTCTACTAAGACTTTTTAACTTATCTTTGGAAACCTCGATTTTTCCCCTTAAGTGGAAGGAATATTTGATAATTCCCCTTCATAAAAAAGGGAAAAAACCGATGCTGCTAACTTCAGAGGCATCTCTAAATTGTTGGGAATTCCAAAGTTATTTGCAAAATTAATTACTCCCCATCTGGAACATCTTTGCTCTTCGGTCATCTCTCTTTGTCAGCATGGCTTTTAAAAGTGTCGCTCCACCACCACAAATTTACTGGAGTGGACATCCTTTTCATAGATGGCTTTCGTAAGGGATATCAAACTGGTGTAATTTACACAGACTTCATAAAAGCATTTGATTCAGTTAATCACTCACTCTTGTTGAGTGATACTACTCCCTGACTATAGCTATGAGATATAGTCGGCCGATTGTTATGAGACTTGCTAGGTTGGATCAACTGATAGAATCCAAAAATAGGAATCATTTATAATTCCCCTACATAAAAAAGGGAAAAAGTCCGAGGCTGCCAACTACAGAGGCATCTCTAAGTTGTCGGCAATTCCAAAGTTATTTGAAAAATTAATTACCCCTCATTTGCAATACCTTTGCTCTTCGATTATCACTCCTTGTCAGCATGGCTTTATTAAGCGTCGCTCCACCACCACAAACTTATTAGAGTTTGACATCCTTTGTCATAGATGGCTTTCGTAAGGGATATCAAACCGATGTAATTTACTTTTGCTGAGTAAATTGAATATGCTGGGATTTTCTACAGACCTCTTAACGTGGATCTCCAGCTACTTAGATGGAAGGACACAAGGAGTCTTATTTAAAAACACACATTCCCGTCTGGTCCGTGCTACATCTGGCGTCCCTCAAGGAAGTCATCTTGGCCCGCTATTATTCACGCTTTTCATTAATGACTTGCCCCCTGCTTTAACGAACTCTCTAGTTCTTATGTATGCAGATGATGTAAAGCTTTGTCTTCAGTACAAATCCATCTCTGCCCAATGCAGTCTTCAGTCTGACCTTGATAACTTTCAAAAATGGTGTTTAGCTAATGATCTAATACTTAATGGATCAAAATGCAAACATATGTCTTTTTATCGTTCCTGCCCTCTACAAGCTACTTATTCTATTAATGGGATTGCCTTAGAAAAATTAACCCAGGTTAATGATCTTGGCATCCTATTAGACATCAAACTTAAATTTGCCGACCATATTTCCTTAATGGTCAATAAGGCTAAAGGAGTCCTTGGTTTTATCAAAAGGTGGTCAAAAGAATTTAATGACCCCTATATAACCAAAATTTTATTTATTTCCTTGGTCCGTCCTATACTAGAGTACGGTTCATGTGTCTGAAGTCCCCAATATGGAGTACATAAGGACCGCATAGAATCCGTACAAAAGAACTTTTTAATATTTGCACTTAGAGGTAAACTTACCTAGCTTACCTACCTACCTTATAAACTTACCTAGCTTAACAAATCGTAGGACAATGCTCGGTGTAGTTTTTCTGCATAACCTTATTAACGGGGATGTAGATAGCCAGTATTTACTAACACTCTTAAATTTTAACATTCCTAATAAAAGGACTCGAAACTTTAGTCCTCTGTTCCTTAGCCGTTGTAGTTCGACATATGCACTGCATGACCCTTTTAGGGTATTTTGTTCGAACTACAATGGTCTCTACTCTATTACATCTCTTTCCTTTCCCTCTAATTTAAAATATAGAATTTTAAATTTCCTTACTAGCTCCTCTTAGCTTATCAAATTTCAAATAGTTTAATATGTACTAACAAATCGTTTCTCGAGCGCCCCTCGGTCGTCTGGGCCTCTAAGCTTTATGATGAGTACAGGAATGCTAGCTGATGCTCTTATTGATGCACAAGCCATTTCCAAATTCTAAAAGACCGCAAAAAAAAAAAAATAAAAAAAAAAAATAGCTTTGAACTTTTTGTAGCTTGAAGCAGAGCAGAGCAGACAGTTTTCTTTTTTATGGTACGGCTCCGCTCCCACTCTCGGAAAAAGTGACAGCGGTAGCAATAGCAGAGCAATATTTTTATGCATCTCGCTGCTACGGAGTAGTAAATGCAAACCCTGCTTCTATGGGTGAAGCTGACCTGTAACCAAAAAAAAAAAAATTTCTCTTATATGGTATTTAATATCTTACAATGGAACATAAATGGAGTCATCAACAATTACCATAAACTGAAATTATTTATAGCCGAATCTTCTTTTAATTCTATGCCTTTAGGAGACTCACCTGGCACGAAGCTTTACAATTTTCAAGTGCCCAAAGGGCTTTAAAGGGTACTTCCTGATTTACCCCCAAAACACGTGCGCAATACAAGGAGTAGCTTTACTCATAGAAGAACCTATTCCATGCTTAGAAATCAACATAAACTCAGAACTCCTTTGCAATGGTATCAAGCTCGATCTCCCAAACCCAATTTTAATATTAAACATGTACAATCCTCCGTGGCAAGGTTTTTCTAGAAACGATTTATTCCACGCGCTAAGTCAAATTACTGCGCCATTTTTGCTGCTAGGGTACTTTAACTCCTGGAGCTCTATGTGGGGTTCACCTAACACAAACTCTCGTGGAAAAAAATAGAACAAATCATATCGTCTCACAACCTTGTTGTGCTCAACAGTGGCTCTGGAACTTACCTTTTCCCTCACAATTCTTTGACTCATGTAGATATATTTTTAATTTTCCCCGCAATAGCCCACTGCTGCTGTTGATCCCTTAGTGACCAATTGCACGGTAGCGACCATTTTCCCATTTTTATCGCTCTAGCCATGCCATTTTGCCGCGATCAAACCCTACCAGTTCACAAAATAGAAAGCCGGCTAAGTCGGTGGGATAAGTTTGGACAAGGGATAAGTTTGGCAAAATCTGTGCCGAACTTGAGGCAAGATGGGCTCCTGGTTGCTTAAACCACCAGGTCGCTTTTCTCTCATTAAGTATCAGAGCTGCTGCCAACACCTCCATTCCTCAAACGAAGCGCATCCCACACAAAGCGAAAATCAAAAACCAAACAAAAACTTGTCCATATCTTCACATCCCAAATGCCCGCATTTAACCTCTTAAACTACAAAAGAGCAAATGCACTCTTTAAGAAGACAATGCTTCTCGTAAAGCGTAAGGCCTTTGAAAACTTAACTTCCCGAATCTCCCCAGCCTCCTCCTGTAACTTCAGTCGGGAATACATGGCTCGTAAAGATTCTTGCCTTACCACATCCTACAATCATACTGCCTTATCACCAAGAGCAAAAACTCTGGATTCTCCGTTTAACATGATAGAATTCAAAACGGCTCTTCACGCACCCGTAGGTAAAACTCCCGGTTCCGATAGAATCTCCTATTCTATGTTAAGACACAACCCTAAAAGCCTTAAACAACGAATCCTGGGCATCCAAAGCTTCATGCTCTTAACAGGCAGTTACCCCCACACTTGGAGATCCACCGTAATTCCCATCCCTAAGCCTAACAAAAAAACATACGAAATAAATGGGTTACATCCAATATCATTAATTCCATGTCATAGCAAAATAATTGAGAAAATGCTGGCCCTTCGACCTATGTGGTACATCAACCGGCGTATCCTGACAAACGGCAACCAGGTTGCATTTTAAAGCCACCACAGTACCATGGACGCTCTCCTTAATGTCCAACACTTCGTGTTGAATGTCATTTCTTCAAGGAACCACGTCTCCATTCTGGCGACGGATTTCGAAAAGGGCTTCGATCGCGTGGGGCTGCATGCAGTACTCTCGACTCCAGCTTTGGGACATTGGTCCAAGTCTTTACACTCTTGTGAAAGCCTTTATGACGAAGAGGGCCTTCAAAGTCAGAGTGAACGTCAAAACCCCCGGAGCAGGCTGCAACATCACCAATATAGTGTGTTCTGACTGAAACAGGAGCATTCTCGATCGTTTGGAAATGTCGACAAAGAATCTTATTCCTATGCAGCTCACTAGCCCTAACCGATCGCTAGTAAAAGATTTTATATCTACTTTTAAGAAAAAACCCGCCTTCTTTCACCTTGGAAACACAAATGTTCTACAGCAGTGGTCAGCACCCCAATACAATGATATGATTTTAACGCATTAGTGTTAGTAACCAATAGTAGAAAGTAGGCTGTGATAATGACGTTTCACACATTTATACCGTGTGTGTGTGGCAGAGCTCGGACAGATCTGACCATTGTTCTACAGTAAACAAACAGCTTCATCACTACACCAAAGGTGACACAACAAAAGAAGTCTTCCAATCACAATTTGCACTTTTGAGTGCATTTCGACGGCTATAAAACAAAACTGTCGTCATCATTCGCTGTTGTAAACAGTGACAACGTAATTTTATCCGGCGGGACCCTTCTGAGCTTTAACTCCATATTTAGTCAATAACGTAGCCGCTCATATCTCTGGCCACCCCAAGGGCTAGAACTGAGAACAATTCGCCGTCCAAATTTCTCAAGAAAAATAAGCAATTGTCTAATATGTTCTCCGTGGTATCCCAAGGGATATCACAGGTCCTAGTCAATGAAACCCCCGTTAAAGTCACCCAAAAGGGTATTCCACAGTCCGGATGATGCTGATGCTGCAGTTGTCGTACCTGAGACACCAAAACCCTTACAGGTGATTCCTCCATCGAAATCCATGAGATTGATATCTCGGCTTTTATTAAAGCCAAAACAAAAGCCAATATAAAGGTGGAGGACATAGCTAAATTTAAATATAATTATGTAGGGCGCACGTCTCCTTTCAAGATTCTTGTGCCTGCGCTGATGATCAAGACGATTTGTTCACCCAGTTTTTGGCCAGAGAACATTTTCGTCTAAGAACATCAGCCTAGTTCCGTGATAAAAAAAATTTTAAAACCAGTGGGAGAGAAATTTCCCCACATAAGAACCACGGACCAACCTTCCACCTCTTCTTCGTTTACTAACCCAAAAAACAAGTATCGTCACTAACACTTCCCAAACTATATTATGATAGTTTTTTCTTTGCATCCCATATTATAGCCTTTACAAAACTTGGTTAAAGGCGGATCTTTAGGTCCGAAGTTTTTTCAAGTAAGTGCACCACTTTTAGACGGGATCGACCTCAACGAAGTTGAGGGTGGAGTCCTCATTTCGGTAGACTACACTCTTGCTTTCGAAGAGGTGAAATCACAAGAGTTTGGTGACATTGAGTTTATTTGCATTAAAATCATTTTGCCCGAGAAATCTTTATACGTTAAGTACATGTTCCTATACACCGCCCTCGTCTGAACCGCCCACATATTGGCAGCATTTGTCCGCTGTTCAATCCGTTTTTAATCTTATGACTGATCGTGACCAGCTCGTCGCGGTGGTCCAACGTCAATACCTCACCATCTTTGTCACTTATCACTCACCATGACTTCACCGCGGGCATGTTTGACATGTCCCTAGGTCAGATTAACCATGTTAGAAACTCGTTAGGTCGGCTTTTAAACTTATGTTTTGTATCTGATCCTGATGGTACCGCTCTCTCAAGAGCTTTTCCAATTTCCAGGTATCAATCGAAACCATTCCTGGTATTGATCAGATGTCTCCACGCGGGATAAATAAGATTCGCTGTTTCCGTAATGCTGATTTTCACAAACTTAATAGCCTTATCGATACATATGATTGGTCCGATATTCTGGCATGCACCGATATTAAGAAAAAACCCACAAAGCGAAAATCAAAAACCAAACAAAAACTTGTCCATATCTTCACATCCCAAATGCCCGCATTTAACCTCTTAAACTACAAAAGAGCAAATGCACTCTTTAAGAAGACAATGCTTCTCGTAAAGCGTAAGGCCTTTGAAAACTTAACTTCCCGAATCTCCCCAGCCTCCTCCTGTAACTTCAGTCGGGAATACATGGCTCGTAAAGATTCTTACCTTACCACATCCTACAATCATACTGCCTTATCACCAAGAGCAAAAACTCTGGATTCTCCGTTTAACATGATAGAATTCAAAACGGCTCTTCACGCACCCGTAGGTAAAACTCCCGGTTCCGATAGAATCTCCTATTCTATGTTAAGACACAACCCTAAAAGCCTTAAACAACGAATCCTGGGCATCCAAAGCTTCATGCTCTTAACAGGCAGTTACCCCCACACTTGGAGATCCACCGTAATTCCCATCCCTAAGCCTAACAAAAAAACATACGAAATAAATGGGTTACATCCAATATCATTAATTCCATGTCATAGCAAAATAATTGAGAAAATGCTGGCCCTCCGACCTATGTGGTACATCAACCGGCGTATCCTGACAAACGGCAACCAGGTTGCATTTTAAAGCCACCACAGTACCATGGACGCTCTCCTTAATGTCCAACACTTCGTGTTGAATGTCATTTCTTCAAGGAACCACCCTCCATTCTGGCGACGGATTTCGAAAAGGCCTTCGATCGCGTGGGGCTGCATGCAGTACTCTCGACTCCAGCTTTGGGACATTGGTCCAAGTCTTTACACTCTTGTGAAAGCCTTTATGACGAAGAGGGCCTTCAAAGTCAGAGTGAACGTCAAAACCCCCGGAGCAGGCTGCAACATCACCAATATAGTGTGTTCTGACTGAAACAGGAGCATTCTCGATCGTTTGGAAATGTCGACAAAGAATCTTATTCCTATGCAGCTCACTAGCCCTAACCGATCGCTAGTAAAAGATTTTATATCTACTTTTAAGAAAAAACCCGCCTTCTTTCACCTTGGAAACACAAATGTTCTACAGCAGTGGTCAGCACCCCAATACAATGATATGATTTTAACGCATTAGTGTTAGTAACCAATAGTAGAAAGTAGGCTGTGATAATGACGTTTCACACATTTATACCGTGTGTGTGTGGCAGAGCTCGGACAGATCTGACCATTGTTCTACAGTAAACAAACAGCTTCATCACTACACCAAAGGTGACACAACAAAAGAAGTCTTCCAATCACAATTTGCACTTTTGAGTGCATTTCGACGGCTATAAAACAAAACTGTCGTCATCATTCGCTGTTGTAAACAGTGACAACGTAATTTTATCCGGCGGGACCCTTCTGAGCTTTAACTCCATATTTAGTCAATAACGTAGCCGCTCATATCTCTGGCCACCCCAAGGGCTAGAACTGAGAACAATTCGCCGTCCAAATTTCTCAAGAAAAATAAGCAATTGTCTAATATGTTCTCCGTGGTATCCCAAGGGATATCACAGGTCCTAGTCAATGAAACCCCCGTTAAAGTCACCCAAAAGGGTATTCCACAGTCCGGATGATGCTGATGCTGCAGTTGTCGTACCTGAGACACCAAAACCCTTACAGGTGATTCCTCCATCGAAATCCATGAGATTGATATCTCGGCTTTTATTAAAGCCAAAACAAAAGCCAATATAAAGGTGGAGGACATAGCTAAATTTAAATATAATTATGTAGGGCGCACGTCTTCTTTCAAGATTCTTGTGCCTGCGCTGATGATCAAGACGATTTGTTCACCCAGTTTTTGGCCAGAGAACATTTTCGTCTAAGAACATCAGCCTAGTTCCGTGATAAAAAAAGTTTTAAAACCAGTGGGAGAGAAATTTCCCCACATAAGAACCACGGACCAACCTTCCACCTCTTCTTCGTTTACTAACCCAAAAAACAAGTATCGTCACTAACACTTCCCAAACTATATTATGATAGTTTTTTCTTTGCATCCCATATTATAGCCTTTACAAAACTTGGTTAAAGGCGGATCTTTAGGTCCGAAGTTTTTTCAAGTAAGTGCACCACTTTTAGACGGGATCGACCTCAACGAAGTTGAGGGTCGAGTCCTCATTTCGGTAGACTACACTCTTGCTTTCGAAGAGGTGAAATCACAAGAGTTTGGTGACATTGAGTTTATTTGCATTAAAATCATTTTGCCCGAGAAATCTTTATACGTTAAGTACATGTTCCTATACACCGCCCTCGTCTGAACCGCCCACATATTGGCAGCATTTGTCCGCTGTTCAATCCGTTTTTAATCTTATGACTGATCGTGACCAGCTCGTCGCGGTGGTCCAACGTCGATACCTCACCATCTTTGTCACTTATCACTCACCATGACTTCACCGCGGGCATGTTTGACATGTCCCTAGGTCAGATTAACCATGTTAGAAACTCGTTAGGTCGGCTTTTAAACTTATGTTTTGTATCTGATCCTGATGGTACCGCTCTCTCAAGAGCTTTTCCAATTTCCAGGTATCAATCGAAACCATTCCTGGTATTGATCAAATGTCTCCACGCGGGATAAATAAGATTCGCTGTTTCCGTAATGCTGATTTTCACAAACTTAATAGCCTTATCGATACATATGATTGGTCCGATATTCTGGCATGCACCGATCTTAATGTCACCTTAAAAAAATGTTATTGTACTTTTAATACATTTTTTGACTAATGTGTGCCATGTGTGAAATAACCGTACGCTTCATCAAATCCTCCTTGGTTTAAAAGGTGCCTCACTAAGCTTAAAAGTACTAAATATAGGCTCTTATTAAATATAAAAAAAACCTGCAGTAGTATTGATTACTCAAAATATCTACTAGCTAGGTAAAATTTTACCGTGCATAGCTCTGAAGGTTACAGGAATTATATTCGTCGGAATTCGTCGTTACAGGAATATATATTCGGAATTATATCCGCTGCCGGATACAATTTACTCAGGATCCGAAGTAGTTTTATAATTTTGTAAACACAAAGCGTAAACATGTATCTTACCCACCACTGATCAGGCCATTGCCGATCTATTGATTTTTTTCAAAAAAATTATTTTCTGCCTAAATTGACAGATCAGCCTTACGCATACAAGATTCAATCCGCAAATCTTATTTTCTGTCCGTTTTTCTCCGAGAATAGCTTATTATCTGATTTTCTAAGGGTCAAACCCATCTATTTGCCAGGCCCCGATGGAATACCAGGCTGTGCTAAAATAGTGTGCCAGGGCTCTGTGCAAACCTCTACTAAGACTTTTTAACTTATCTTTGGAAACCTCGATTTTTCCCCTTAAGTGGAAGGAATATTTGATAATTCCCCTTCATAAAAAAGGGAAAAAACCGATGCTGCTAACTTCAGAGGCATCTCTAAATTGTTGGGAATTCCAAAGTTATTTGCAAAATTAATTACTCCCCATCTGGAACATCTTTGCTCTTCGGTCATCTCTCTTTGTCAGCATGGCTTTTAAAAGTGTCGCTCCACCACCACAAATTTACTGGAGTGGACATCCTTTTCATAGATGGCTTTCGTAAGGGATATCAAACTGGTGTAATTTACACAGACTTCAGAAAAGCATTTGATTCAGTTAATCACTCACTCTTGTTGAGTGATACTACTCCCTGACTATAGCTATGAGATATAGTCGGCCGATTGTTATGAGACTTGCTAGGTTGGATCAACTGATAGAATCCAAAAATAGAATCCGTACGAAGTTCCAACTTTCTATTTTCAGAAACATGAAAGTTGGGTAATTTCCGTTTTTTCAGTTATATGGCAGCTATAGGACATAGTCGGTTTTTCTATTAAAAACCATTTCTGATCATTCAGTTATATGTCAGCTATAAGATATAGTCGACCGATCTTTATGAAATTTGGTTGATCGGATTAACTGACCAAAAATAGAATGTGGACCAAGTTCCAGTTTTCTATCTTCAAAAACACGAAAGTTGGGTCATTTCCGATCGTTCAGTTATATGGCAGCTATAAAATATAGTCGGCCGACCCTTATGAAATTTGGCGTGTTGTATTATTTTGCAAAAAATAGCATTCGTACTAAACCAGAATTCTCTAGCTTTAAAAACACCAAAGTTATAGCATTTTTGATCAATCAGTTATATGGCAGCTATATGATATTGTTGCCCGATCTGGCTGATTTTAACATATTATTGTAGAATAAAAATATAAATATTTTGTGCCAAGTTTCCAGTCCCTACCTCAACTAGAAGTATTTTTGGCCGCACTCTTCATACAAGGCGGACCACTGTGCGCCGTGGGAAAAATGGAACGTCCTATCGAATTTTATAAGGATTGGCAGAATATATCCCAATATTTAAAAAAAAAATCTTAAGGAATCCATAAAAACATTAGTATGTATTTTTGAGATGATATTCTTAGTTTCCAAAATACCAGTTTCATTCCGTGGCTCCTCCAGCCCCCTCCTCCTCTCTCCACCAAAAAGAGTTGTCCCCTAGTAACCCTTTGATTTTTGTATTCCATTTTAAATTACTTAAATTTAACTAAATAATCGCATGGTGTCTCACAAGGTAGTCAATTAGGACATCTTCTGTTTGTTCTTTTTGTCAACGATTGTGTCGTAAGTATGGCGTGAACTATGCATTGCAGGTCCGCAAATAAAGTTTAAAACCAATAAAGAAGTGAAGAATATTGTGTTCTATTGTGGTAGTGACTTACGGGTTAATATATTGGCGAAGCGGTTAACCAAAAAAAAAACTGCAATAACAAATATTTAAATAAAATAAATGTATTTGCAAGAGAATTTTGTGATATTGCGGTACTTGGTACAAATGAATGGGTCGTTTTTATACCCTTGCAGAGGATATTATAATTTTGGTCAAAAGTTTGAAACGCAGTGAAGGAGACATCTCCGACCCTATAAAGTATATGAATTCTTTATCAGGATTACCTCCTGAGTTGATATAAGCATGTCCGTCTGTCTGTCCGTCTGTCTGTCTGTCTGTTTCTACGCGAACTAGTCTCTCTGTTTTAAAGCTATCGTCTTAAAACTTTGCACAAATTCTTCTTTCCTTTGCACGCAGTATATATGTCGGAACGGCCCGGATCGGCCGACTTTATCCTATAGCTGCCATAAAACTGAACGATCGGAAATGGTTTTTGTTAGAAATACCAACTTTGGTATTGTTGAAGATAGAAGTTTGCGACTAGTTTTAAATTTTTAATTATACAAATTGGGTTATATTATTGTATTCTCATAAGGATAAGCCAACTATATCCGATGTTTGCGATATATATCCGTTTTTAACTGCAAGGGTATATCAACTTCGGCTCCGCCTGAAGTAAGCTTTCCTTTCTTGTTTTTTCCTTTCTTTCTCTCTCTTCTGGTGTTCCACTTTCTTCGGCTTTCTTCTTTCTTTCTTCGGCTCATATTGTGCTTTACCACCGCCAACATACGGTAAATGCTCAAGTTAACGTGGCTCGCTGAACGATGATAAACAAAACAAGAAAGGAAAGCTAACTTCGGGCGAAGCCGAAGTTGATATACCCTTGCAGTTAAAACCGGATATATATCGCAAACATCGGATATAGTTGTCCGATCCTAAGGAGAATAGAGAATAAAAACAAGAAAGGAAAGCTAACTTCGGTCGGAGCCGAAGCTTATATACCCTTGCAGCTAAAACCGGATATATATCGCAAACATCGGATATAGTTGGCCGATCCTTATAAGAATATGATAATATAACCCAATTTATTATAATACAAAACCTAAAAATGTCGCAAACTTCTATCTTCAAAAACACAAAAGTTGGGTCATTTCCGATCGTTCAGTTATATGGCAGCTATAGGATATAGTCGGCCGATGAAATTTCGTAGGTCGGATTAACTGACCAAAAATATAATCTGTACCAAGTTTCAGCTTTCTATCTTCAAAAACACGAAAGTTGGGTCATTTCCGATCGTTCAGTTATATGGCAGCTATAGGATATAGTCGGCCGATCCTTATGAAATTTTGCATGTCGTAATGCTTGCCAAAAAATGCTCTCATGTCGAATTTGAACTCTCTAACTTTTAAAACGTCAAAGTTATACCATTTCCGATCAATCAGGTATATGGCAGCTATAGGATATAGTCGACCGATCCGGGCCGTTCCGACTTATATACTGCGTGCAAAGGAAGGAAGGATGTGTGCAAAGTTTCAAGACGATAGCTTTAAAACTGAGAGACTAGTTCGCGTAGAAACAGACAGACAGACATGCTCATATCAACTCTGGAGGTGATCCTGATCAAGAATATATATACTTTACAGGGTCGGAGATGTCTCCTTCATGGCGTTGCACACTTTTGGACAAAATTATAATAGATAAAAAGATAAAGATAAAGAGCGGAGGTCCGCTAAATAGCTTACGGGAAAAAAATGAAATAAATAAAATGCTTAACTGGGCAACAGTACGTTGTAAGTTTAAGGAAAAAAACTTACTAAACTGAGAAATAATCTGTTTGGGCACAGGCATTTAGGCTTGTAATAAGCTGCCATAGTCAGAGGAAGTTTGTCGAAATAAATAATAAATTTAATTTTGTTTTTTTTTTTTCTTTCTTACTTTACTTTTAGGAAAATGGGTGAAAATATAATGAGATATCCTGTGTGAAACCATTGAAAAATCTTTGCTACGGAACGAATAGGAAATAAATATAAATATATTTCGATGGAGATTGAAACACCTATTACGAAACGAAAAAAGTTGCTTCACTTGAGAGGCGTGCAATTGCAAACGGTTTCTTACTCCTTGCCGGATGCTCTAGTAGACCCGGATAATAAAGAAGAAGGAGACGTATTTTTGGTGTTGGTGCAAAAGCTAAATGATTATTACTCACCGAAACAAAACTCATCCTTCGAACGGGATATGTTTAGGAGCCTTTCCCCTTTGGAAGGTGAGAGTTTCGCCAAATTTACAATTCGGTTACGTCTGCCAATGCAGAAATATATTTTTGATTCCACTACGGCCGAAATTGAAGAGATCTGTTTAAAAGATATAATCAATAATTCCTGGACTTTCTTGGAATTGAAGAAAAATCTACTCAAGATTATATATTGACTGAGATAATCGAAGCTTGTAGAGTTGAAGAAGAAATTATCAAGCAATCATAATCAATGCTTTCTAAGTCGGAAAAAGAAAAAATAAGTAAAATATCGTCCCGGCAACCGAGCAAGGGCTGTCGAAAATGGTATGTACTGTTGTCACATTTCCCTAGAATTTTAGGTTTATTTAAAGATGGTTTTTTTTTTTAATTTGAGTGGTTGATGAATTATAAAACGCATCTGTCATAATAGTTAGATCATTGAAATCGTGGAAAAAATTAAAAAAAAACTTCAAACCCTTCAACATGTGCACGGAAGAGGACAGAGCAGAAACGGACTTCGTACTGGCCTTACCACACACGAACCTCAGCCAGCTGGAGCCTGTCTCGGAGATAGAGGTCAAGGAGGAGGTGTCAGGCCTCAACACCAATAAATCTCCGGGTGCAGACGGGATAGAGGCACTCGCTGTCAAGCTTCTCCCACCTTCAGGCATAAGGAGGCTCACGAGGATATACAATGCGTGCCTAGAGAGTGGACACTTCCCCACTTGCTTGAAATAGGCGGAGGTCATCCTGATCCCTAAGCCTGGAAAGCCTGAAACTAATCTCGCCTCATACAGGCCGATTAGTTTACTGTCTGTAATCTCCAAAATACTCGAGAGAGCATTTTTGCGCAGATTGCAGACAGAACTGGACGAGGCTGGTTTGAAAGCAGATCACCAGTTTGGCTACAGGCGCTCCCACTCCACCCCCGAGCAATGCCACAAGACCGTGGCAAAAATCCTGGACAGCTTGGAAGTAAAACAATACTGCTGTGCTTTCTTTCTGGATGTCAAGCAGGCGTTTGACAGGGTCTGGCACCCTGGGCTGAGAGCGAAGCTCAAGAGGAACCTGCCACAAAAGTACTACGAGTTCCTCAACTCGTACTTGACCGACAGGAAGTTCAGGGTCAGAAGCGGAGATGCGAGATCTGAGTACAGGCCCATTGTAGCTGGAGTTCCGCAGGGCAGTGTACTTGGCCCCATTCATTATACCATGTACACAGCCGACATGCCTGTCGCTGAAGAGGAGGGCCCTCTAGCCGCTACATATGCAGATGACACGGCATTTTTGGCCTCTGCAACCTCGCCAGAGGAGGCTTCTGCATGTCTCCAACGCCAGCTGGACATCCTCGACCCGTGGCTTCGAAGGTGGAACATTGCCGTTAACCACGAAAACGACGCCCAAACGACGTTCACACTGAGGAGAGGCGACTGTCCTGGAGTCAGTCTCGGAGGCACTCTAATTCCAGCAATATCTGGGTATGACCCTGGACAGAAGGCTTACCTGGAGAACCCACTTGCTGCGCAAACGGAAGCAACTCCAGGACAAGCTGTGTCAGCTTTACTGGCTGATTGGAAGGAGGTCCAGGCTGAAGCTAAGAGTAAAGCTCCTTATATACAAGACCATCGTAAAGCCAGTCTGGACCGATGGTATCCAGTTATGGGGAACGGCGTGTCTAAGCAACCGAAGGATCATCCAGATCGCCCAAAACAAGGCCCTAAGAACTTTAGCTGGAGCTCATCCGTTCCACGACAATGCGATTCGCCAACAGGTACGGGGAAAGGCTGGACCGACATCCTAACCCTGAGGCCATCAATCTTCTGGACAACAGCTAAGGCTTACTGTTAAAATTAGTTTCCTAGGATAAGCAAACATTGTACTACTCAATATTTCATTAAGTTAAGGTCCTAGTATAAAATTTAATTATTGTCCATAACTCCGAACAGATTTTAAATATAACTATTGATTGATAAATAATGAAAAACCGCTGCAATAATCCGCACCGCTGCTCGACGAGGTACTCCATCCTTCCCGGTGAACACCTCTTCCACGGCGCCTCGTTTCCATTCCCTTCGTGGTGTGGCAGGATCGCAGATGAATACCAGGTCTCCTCGACGGATGGGCTCAACGCGCTTGCACCATTTCTCCCTGCGCACAAGAGTTGGCAGGTACTCATGCACCCAACGCTTCCAGAAGCGATCGCGCATCATCCTTGCTATGCGCCACTGCTTCCTAGTAGCGGATCACACGGGCTCCTGTCCATCATCCTTGGGGAGATCTGGGATATCCGATGCTCCTTTCAGCAAATCGTTAGGCGTCAGTGGAGCCTCCTGGTCCACCGTCACCGGTAGATGAGTGAGCGGACGAGAGTTTACGATGCTCTCCGCCTCAATCAGCAGGTTCTCCAGTACATGCTCCATGGGCTCGAGCTCCTTCATTGTGTGCGCCAGCACCTTCTTCACGCACTGCACCATCCTCTCCCAGGCACCGCCTTCAGCTGGGTTCGCCGGGCAGTTGAAGATCCATTCGACTCCCTTAGACGAGAGCTCACCCTGGATCTGTGCAGGCTCGAACACTTCGCTGAACCTCTTGGCCTCGCGGTCGGCTCCAACGAAGTTCTTCCCATTGTCGCTCCTTATCCTGACCACTGGTCCACGGCGGCTCATGAAGTTCCTCATGGCGATTATGCAGGAGTCGGTGGACAAATCGTGAGCCATCTCCAAGGGTCGTGCCTTCCGCAGCTTGCAAACGTTGCATTTGCTCACCACCCTCCGTAGCAGTCTCCGCAAGTTCGTTATCCAGAACTTGCTCCGAATCGATCCGATCGTCGCCTCCGCGTTTTGGTGGCACATCTTTTCGTGGTGTTGCTGCACGATCATCTCTGCCAGTGCCTCCTCGTGAGACAGTATGATAGGCCGACGTGCGTTGTATGGCACACACGTCGCGTCGTCGATCCTTCCACTGGCTCTCAATACTCCGTCCTCGTCAAGGTATGGGGACAGTCCGTCCAGTCGGCTGTCCTTGGCGACGTTTCTCGCTGCGACTGCCGTATCAATGCGCGCTCTGCTTCAGCGCACTCCATCGCGGTCAATCCGTAGACCTCTTCATCGCGACGTATTCCACGGCATCGTCGAACAAATCTGAGCGCCCACGCAGTCGTCCTCACCAGTCGATTATAGCTGGAGAACCTCTGCAGGGATATAAAGTTTACCGTGACCAAGGCAAACTCACATTTCATTTCCTCGTCGTCGGTCGTCGGAGGAATCCAGTCCTCGCTCGATCTCGGCCAGCTCTCCTCTGGTCTTCGTAGAAACGGCGGTCCGCTTAGCCATCGCGAACTGATGCTCAGGTCCACGGCCTTGCGCGGCCTTGTCGCGCGCCACGTTTTCGGCGGACGGGATCCATCTCCACTGGGACGCCTCTGTCGATTCCAAAATCTCCGCCACTCGGTTTCCGACGAACTGTTTGTATCTCCGGTGGGTGTTGCTTATCCAGTGCAACACAGTCTTGGAGTCCGTCCATAGCGCACAGCTGCTGATCGCCACACCGTGCTCCTGCTTGACGGTGTCCATCAATCTCGTGCCCAATACCGCTGCTTGGAGTTCCAGTCGCGGGATCGACATGGTCCTCATCGGGGCGCATTTCGTTTTGGAGCTTATGAAGTGCGCCTGCACGTCTCCGTTCTCGTACGTGGCCCGCCAGTAGGCCGCTGCTGCGAACGCCGATTGACTGGAGTCCACGAAGATGTGCAGCTGTAGCGTCCGCACTCGTCCGCCGCCAAAGTAGTGCACACTGGGGAATTTGCCCTGTTTTTGTGGCATTAATTAATAACTTAAAATCAAATCAATATATTTAAATTCTGTTTTTTGAATTAAGTTAATAATAAAGAAATGAAGATATTTTGAGAAAATGGGCGTGGTACCGCCTTTTTTAACCCATTTTTTATTTTTATTTTTTTCTTTTTATGGCAATAATGCTAGTTTTATGCATTTTGTAAAAAAATGGGCTTATTCGAACTTATTTCTTGCGGGAAATCGCAGAAAATTCGGTCAGTTTCTGTGGCATTAATTAAAAACTTAAAAACGAGGCAAGATATTTGTTTGGTGTTTATTTATAGTGCTATACAAGTTTTTGACAAGTTTTTGAAGCAAAGTAGGCGTGTCCCACCCCCTCCCCAACTTGTTTTTTTGGCCAAACACTTCCAGCAGCACCGCAATTCTGATTGTAACATTCCTTCCTAAAAATTGGAATTTCGCAATAAGGCGCAAAAAGGCGCAATTGAACCTAGGGTGTTCTGAATTAAGAATTAATGACTCTACAACATGGGTATAGTCCAGAGGTCGGCACGGCCCTATCTCGGGGGCATAGGAAATTTCTCTGCCCGAGCTCTGCCACACACACAGTATAAATGTGTGAAACGTCATGCTCACAGCCTACTTTCTGCTATACGTTACTAACACTAATGCGGTAAAATCATATCAATGTATTGGGGTGCCGATCACTGGTATAGTCACTACTTTATCGAATCTAAACATTTTTTTAAAACTCTTCCCAAAGTTGAACTTTCATTACGAAAGTTTTGTCCGGACACCACTTGCTTTAATTACAAATTCTTAGAAAGACATGCAAAAATTTGGCAAAATATTAGTATTAACAAATAGTATAAGCCTGGAGCATGACTATCCATTTTAAATTTTATTGATTTGTGCTTCGACGTTCAAGAAATATTAATTTGAAAACACACTACAAAATGAAGCCAAATGCAAACACGAAACGTCATTTCCCAACAGCTGACTTTAATCGCTGGTATTTTAATACTGGACTGAAAAAATACCATTTTTGGTATGTAACATACAATTTTGATTTATTTTTAATACGGTAACACTAAAATATCAAAAATTTTAAAACTTTTAAAAAACACATTTATGCCACAAAAACTGGGCAAATTCCCCAGTGTGTAGTGGCGCGGGCATCGGAACTCCTGGATCCGACTCATCCCTTGCCGCCAATCCTCGAAGGCTGCGGCCAATTCATCCGGTAGCGGCTCGTCACAGTTGACTCCTTTCCGCCAAATCTCCCTCAGCAGCAGTTTGGCAGTCACCATTTAGCAGCTCAGGAACCCAATCGGGTCAAACGTAGACATCACCAGGCTTAGGAACTTCCTCTTGGTAGGGACTCGTTGCTCCGTCATCACGTTCCTCGGGACTCGATGGTACTTGACGCCGAACTTGAAATCATCGGTAGCCGGCTGCCAGTACATCCGAAGCACCTTCTCCTCAGCTTCGGTCCATCCGACGCTGGCGATGGACTCAAGTGGGTTCAGCGCTCTGACCACACTTGCCGATCTGGAGGTAAATCGGCACAAATCAAAACCTGCTTCAGCGTGAATTTCCCTCACCCGTGTCGAGATGACGATAGCTTCGTCCTCACTGGCGAAACTGTCGACGTAGTCATCCACGTAGTGGTATTCGTTGATGGCCAGGGCTGCTCGCGGGTCCGTGCTGCTATACCGCAAGGCATTCACGGTCTTCACGTAGTCCGCCGAACATGGTGAGCAGGCCGCTCCGAACATCATCACTGCCATCTCGTATACGTCCGGCTCTCGCTGGTCGTCTCCGTCCCTCCACAGAAACCTCTGGGCGCATCTGTCCTTCGGCTGCATCAGTACCTGATGAAACATCTCCTTGATGTCTGCACATACTCCAACCGCTCCTTCCCGAAAATGGAAGAGCACTACTGGGAGGGGCTTGTAGCGCTGTGGGCCTTTCAGTAGCGCTGAATTCAAAGACACACCGTCCACCTTGGCAGCCGCATCGAAAACCAGCCGGATTTTCTCAGGCTTGTTCGAGTTTTCCACTCCGAAGTGCGGCAGGTACCACACTTTGCCCTCCTGAAACCTCTGGACTTCCTGGGCCTCCAGTCGTCGTGCGTATCCCTTCTTGACATAATCGTCCATTATCCGGATGTAAGCCGACGCGAAGTCCACATCGCGCTTCATTTTACGCTCTATGTTGACGAGCCTCCCGAGGGCCATGCTGTAGCTCTCCGGAAATCTCACTTCGTCGTCCTTCCATAGCAGCCCGGTCTCGTATCTCTGGCCTACACGTTTGTTCGTCTTCTCCAGGGTGCTCAGGGCCCGTGCGTCGCCGCTATCTCCGACTGACGGCTCCAGGTCCACTCTGCCAGCTGCGACTGGCTGCACCGGCTTTGCTCCGAAATTCTCGGTCTCGAAGTAGTCGCTGACCATCTTCTCCAGAAGATCATCCTGGGGCACGGCTAGGAGGCACGAACTCAGAAGCGGCGAGCTCGGCTTTCCGTTCACCGGTCCATATATCACCCATCCAAGTGCGGTGTCTGCTGCAAACGGCCCTCCAGATCCATAACTTTTGGTTCTGAAGGGTACTCCTAAATACGCATGATCCAGTCCAATTAGGATCCTCGGCGTCGCATTGTTGTACGGCATCACCGGCAGACGCGTGTTCGCCTTCACTGCCTGTACATCCTCCTGACGCAGGCGCTGCATCGGAAGGTTCAGATTGGCCACTCCGTACACATTTTTCAGCCCATGGCGCTTTGGGTTGCCCGCTGCGCTGATCTGCAGGCTGACCACCTTCGTGTGCTCTTTGGCGGATTTTCCACCAAACCATTGCACATTCCGCTGTCGACTCTCGCCTTTCAGGTTCCGGCTGCGGATGAGTTCGTCGTCGATGAGTGTGACAGACGATCCTTCATCCAGCAGTACGTACGTGTCGACCTTCGTATTCTCGTCGTACAGCTTCACGGGTAGAATCCTGAACAGCAGGTGGCATCCAATTGAGTCGATGCTGAGGTTTCGGTGCGGCAACTCCTGGCGATCGTACGCCGATCGCCCTTCATCCCGCTCACGTCGCGCGTCTACAACTGCGGCCGACGTAGGATGGTTCCTTTAGCTGAAATCCACTGCCGTCTCTGTATGGCTGTCGGTCCTGAGGTAGGGAGTGGCCCCCATCTGCGACTGGCGGCCGTTTGGATCGTTCAGGTACTTCGTGGAGCAGGTGGTGATGCCTCATCTGGCATCCGAGGACGTTGCATCCGCGGCTCTTCCTGCAGAACCGGGACATGTGTCCGGGATCCAGGCACGAGAAGCACAGTCGTCGCTTTCTCGCGGACTCGATCCGTGTCGTTGTAGAGGCGCTCATGAAATCCCTCCAGTCCCTGACCTGGTGCTGTCCCTCGCATATAGGGCAGCATCTGGGGCGGTCGACATATCGCTCCTCCTCGCGAACACTATTCGCGTGCAGAATCCTTCGCTTCGGTTGTTCCCTGGCTCCGGCGTCCGTGACAGTGCACACCAGTTTGGCGAATTCATGGAGCCACTCGCTCAGGCGCGCCACCGTCGGATACGGCTGTATCGTGGCCGCGTGCCTTGCCCAGTCCAACCTCTTGCTTAGCGGCAACTTGGCTATCAGCTTCTCCATTAGGGTTGGGTTGGCCTCCTGAATCGGCTGTACTTCGCGCTTGCTCTCCAATTGGCTGCGGATCAGTTGTTCCGGGCGTCCATACCGGAATCGTAGCTGCTCCATAACAGCTTGTACGTTGCTGGGATGGATGAGCAACGACTTCACTGTTTCGCGAGCCTCTCCCTTCAGGGCTTTCACTAGCTTCTGGTTGTTCTCCAACTCGGTGCACTGGTAGGCTGCAGTTGTCTCCGTGAACGCACACAGGAATATTGGCCATTCCTCTGGCTGACCCTCGAAATCGGGAAGATCAGTTAGTCTGCGTGGCGTCCATCCTTGTATGCTTGTCGTCGGCGCTCCATATGATATGGGCGATGGCGCAGGTACCTCTGGGTGAACATAACCTAGCACCGGCTGTGCTGCGGCGGTCACACAAGATGGCGGAGAATAGCCCAGTATTGTTGTTGTTGACACAGGTTGCCCGCTTGCCCAATGGCCGCCAAGCGTCGGCGCCAAATTCGCACCCCATTGTGGCGGCAAATTTGCACTCACTTGTGCCGGCAACTGCAGCGATGGCGTCACTCCGAGATCCGTTTGCAGATTGTCTCTCATCTGCCTGGGCAGGTTTTCGCTCAAACTCTGCCGTGGCGCTGCTCCATGATGTGGCAGCGTTCCACTCGAACATGGCGGTGTATTCGTTGCACCGCTTACTCCAACGCCGCGTGCCCTGATTCTAACGGGATCTCTGGCGGCCTCTGCTTGTCCTCCACTTGCTCTTGCCTTCGCCAGCTCCGACTCCAGACGTGCGATCCTTTCCATTAAGGTCGCCACTACAGTTGTGGAATCCGTAGTCTGCCCCGTCGCTTCGGGCTGCAGGTTACTTGCCGCTTTCCTGGCGTCTGTTCTACTTTCCTTCGGAGTCTGTGGCCTCTGCCGATCACCAGCCACACTCGCAAAGCTGGTCGCGGTGCCAGTTGCTGTGGCCGTGGTGGTCGCAGTTGCGGGAACGCCCGAGGCTTCCAGCCTGGGGCTCCGCCTGGGTGAGTGCTTCGTGGGCATCATCTTGCAGAGTGCGAATAAAAGAATTTGTCACCGCTTGGCCGATCACGGGAATGCCTTATAACACTCAGATAGGACAGTTGTTGAAGTGATGTGGTGTGTAACGAGCGTTTTATTCTACAAGACAATTGTTCTTAACCTGATACATAATAACTTATCCTACATACCGCAGTTTCTCTTCCCCTTTCTGTGATAGCGCAAATCGATGTGCTTTATCCGCCAAATTATTTCTTCCAAGCTACCCGATTGAGTGTGAACAGATAACATTAACTTAAAACCCTAAACATACAAAATACTGACATCTGACACCTAACACTAATCTCAACTATCGATAGCCACTAGTTCGTTCCGCGACAGTTTTTATTGCATATATCGATTATTGCGATATATCTAAAATAATTAGACACATATATTTTCTTTTTGCTTTATCTCGTAAATGGACTGAAATACAGCGTTTTTAAAAGTACAACATTATGACGTCTATAACATTATGAATTTTTTGAAAAATAATTGATACATGTATCGTCCAATTTCGTTTCATTCTTCATGCAAATTCCCAATTATCGCTACAGTTGGACAAGAATCCGGTTCTTAGCTCGCTATTCTGGTATTACACGATCGTATAAATTTTCGCAATTTTTCATTTTGAGTGCAGCACTTCTTTAAGGATTTTAAAAATTTAAGATTCAGACAATATGAATTTGTAGTAGAGAATTTTTCAATATCTTACCTTCTGAATCCTAAAGTTATTATTAAAATTATGAATTCTTACGAGAATAAAAAGTTTTTAAGAAAAATTACGGAAATGTTGATATTAAACTAAATTATTCCGTCTATGGTATTTCTTTTTGACTATTTTTATACCCTTGCAGAGGGTATTATAATTTTGTCCAAAAGTGTGCAACGCCTCCTGAGTTGATATAAGCATGTCCGTCTGTCCGCCTGTCCGTCGGTCCGTCTGTCTGTCTGTTTCTACGCGAACTAGTCTCTCAGTTTTAAAGCTATCGTCTTGAAACTTTGCACACACCCTTTTCCTTTGCACGCAGTATATAAGTCGGAACGGCTCGGATCGGCCGACTATATCCTATAGCTGCCATACAACTGATTGATCGGAAATGGTATAACTTTAGTGTCTTAAATATTAGATAGTTCAAATTTGACATGAGAGCTACTTTTGGCAAAATAATACGACATGCCAAATTTCGTAAGGGTCGGCCGACTATATCCCGTAGCTGCCATATAACTGAACGATCGGAAATAACCCAACTTTCGTGTTTTTGAATATAGAAAGCTGGAACTTGGTACAGATTATATTTTTGGTCAGTTAATCTTACCTACCAAATTTTATAACGATCGGCTGATCTTATAGCTGCCATATAACTGAACGATCGGAAATGGTTTTTGGTAGAAATACCAACTCTGGTATTTTTGAAGTTAGAAATTTGGGATTTTTTTTAGATTCTATATAATAATATCTTGAGTTATATTATCATATTCTCATAAGGATCGGCCAACTATATACGATGTTTGCGATATATATCCGGTTTTAACTGCAAAGGTATATCAACTTCGGCTCCGCCCGAAGTTAGCTTTCCTTTCTTGTTTTTCATAAATTTCACTATCATGTAGGAAGACGATGCCACGAAAAAAAGCAGAAAAAGGCTGGCTTCGAAAACTATCGACTCGTATTTCTCCAAGCGTGCCAAGTTCGAAACTATCGTTTTAAAAAATGTAACTGATGTTATAACAGAAAATTCTGATTCATTTATTAGCAATTTCGTTGAAAAAATCGAAAAAAAAACAAATTAATGATATAAATACAGTATCTTCTTCAATACGCCATCAAATTTGAATAGTCAAGTTTCTTCGAATCGTAATCGAACTACCGAACTGAGCGGACGCAATGAGCTCATTGAGCAACGACCAAAAGAACGAGCGTAGAAGTTCAGTGAACCAAAGAAACGGCTTCTACTCTTACTTTTCAACCCGCGATACCGAAGTGGAAAAATCGGCGCTTAAAAGCAACCCGGCTTTACTGACCGCTGAAACCCAAAGGGCACGGTCTTGCTCACCCGCTCTGCTCACTCCGACTCCCGCGTCATGGAGTTCGCAGTGTAAAACCCCCCCTCCAATATCGGAAACAAATTTCGCACCAACAACAAGCAGCGCTACAACTTCTGCAACAACAGCGAAAACCCCTGCAACTCAAAGTACCACGACGTCAACGACTACAGCGAGTACAAAAACAACAACCTCGGAAAGTGCCAAAGCGGCAACGGCCACACAGACTGGAATGGATCGCTACATCCAAATTAAGCGCAAGCTTAGCCCGCAGAGTAATCCGGCAGGCAACAAAACAAAAATTAACCGTGTCCTGAATAACGATAATGAACCAGACAGATCCACTACTAACAGATTTGCCCTACTGGCGGAGGCTGAGGAAAACCAACCAGCCCAAGACACCGCAAAAAAACCCAAACCCCCTCCAATCTATATTAGGGAAAAAAGCTCGAGTGCCCTGGTCAACAAAATTGCGTCGTTGATCGGGAACGGTGAAAACTTTCATGTTGTTCCGCTTATCAAAGGGAACATCCATGAAACAAAGGTGCAAACCAAGACTGAAGAGCACTTCCGAATAGTGTCAAAATATCTGGACACTGTACAGAAAAACTATTACACGTACCAGCTGAAAAGCAGTAAGGGCCTACAAGTGGTAGTAAAGGGAATAGAACCTGATGTTACCGCCGAGGAAATAAAAACCGCCCTTAAAGAAAAGGGCTTCGCCGCCAAGAATGTTATTAACATTCTAAATAAAGATAAAAAGCCACAACCCCTCTTCAAGGTCGAGCTCGAGCCTGAAAGCAGGTCGCTGAAGAAGAACGAAGTCCACCCAATCTACAACCTGCAATATCTTTTGCATCGGAAAATCACTGTTGAAGAGCCACATAAACGTAACGGTCCAGTGCAATGCACTAATTGTCAAGAGTATGGACACACAAGGTCTTACTGCACACTTCGGGCTGTCTGTGTAGTCTGCGGGGACGCCCACAAGTCCGCTTGCTGCACTACAAACAAGGACAGTACCGTGAAGAAATGTGGAAACTGCGGAGGCAGCCATACGGCGAACTATAGAGGATGTATTGTGTATAAGGAGTTAAAGAGTCGCATGCGTCAAGCGACCGCAACGCGCAACCAAAATCCACAGAATGCGTACGTTTCGTCAAAAACCACGCCAGACGTCTTCTTCGCCAAAGCTGCGAGATCCTCATTCGGTCCACTAAACACCACCAACGGCTTCTCCTATGCCGATGCTCTACGATCTGGAAGGGAAATTCCAATTCAGCCTAACTCTCAAAGCGCTCAACAGGCCCCAGAACAGCCACACAGCAAAACGGAAACTATGATGCTTACCCTCCAACAAAGTATGATGGAGCTTATGTCATTCATGAAAACGACCATGCAAACGCATGTTCAAAACCAGAACATGGTGATACAGCTGCTCGTAGCACAACAGTCCAAATAATCTATGCAGGCGCTACGAATATCAATGTGGAACGCCAATGGTGTCTCACGGCATAAACTAGAATTGTCACAATTCTTGACCGAAAACCATATTGACGTTATGCTACTGGTGGAAACGCATCTTACAAGCAAATACAACTTTCATATAAGAGGCTACACAATCTACCGCACAGATCATCCAGATGGGAAAGCCCACGGCGGAACTGGAGTTCTAATCAGAGAACGAATTAAACACCATTTTCACAAAAGGTTTGCAACAAACTTCTTGCAGGCCACATCGATACAAATTCAGTCAAGCAACGGAATCCTTTCAATTGCTGCCGTTTACTGCCGTTTACTGGACTACGTTTCCCCTGGAAGTCCCACATACTGGCTAACAGACTCACGAAAGCTCCCAGACCTTATTGATTTTGCAGTGACAAAAAACATACCTCGCAATCATCAGACCACTCGCCTGTGCTTCTAACGCTTCTTCAAAGCCCAGAAATAACCGAACACCCCTTCAGTCTGACGACGACAAAAACAAACTGGCTAAAATACAAAAAGTACGTGAGTGCCCACATAGAACTCGCCCCGGATTTTAACATGGAATCGGACATCGACTACACTACGAGCGCCCTGGAAGAAGTACTCGTTGCGGTAGCTAAAATCTCTACTCCTCATAGGAAAGAAGTAGACCGAAACAAACACTTCAAATCTAATCAGCAAATCGAACAGCTCGTGCGAGAAAAGAGGCGCACGCGTCGTGATTGGCAAAACAGCAGATCACCAGCTTCAAAACAACGCCTTAAGGAAGCAACCCGATCACTCGACCAGGCTCTTCACCAACAGGAAGAAAATGCACAGCTGAGGTACATCCAGAATCTCTCGCCAACAAGCACAAAGTACCCCCTGTGGAGGGCCCACCCAAATCTTAGTGCCCCAATTGAAACGACCACCCCGATAAGAAACTCTTCGGGATGCTGGGCTCGCAGCAACGAAGACCGAGCTGAAACATTCGCCACACATCTCCAAAGTGTCTTCCAGCCAAACCCAGCCTCAAATTCATTCCTCCTGCCAGTAATTCAGCCAGAGTCCTCCCCTCAGCCAGCCGCACCTCCATTCCGGCCGAACGAAATCGAAAAAGTCATAAGAGGGCTAAAACCAAAAAAGGCTCCCGGTGGTGACCTATTGACCCCAAAGATGTTGATCGAACTTCCAAAATGCGCTATAGAGGTCGTCTGCAAACTATTTAATGGAATCATTAATCTTGGCTATTTCCCAAAAAAAGTGGAAGAAATCCATTATTATAATGATACCGAAGCCTGGAAAAGACCACACAATTCCGTCATCATACAGACCAATAAGCCTTCTATCTTGTTTGTCTAAACTGTTTGAAAAATGCTTGTTAACTCGCATAATACCACATCTGGAAGCTTGCAATATTATCCCGGCACACCAATTTGGCTTTCGAAGAAACCATGGAACCATCGAACAAGTGAACAGATTAACATCCGAAATACGCTCAGCCTTCGAACAACGAGAATACTGCAGCGCTATTTTCCTCGACGTATCTCAAGCTTTCGACCGAGTTTGGCTCATCGGACTCATGCACAAAATTAAAACGTATTTGCCAACATACACCCACAAGCTACTGGAACTATACCTCTTCAATAGGGTATTCTCAGTGAGATGCAACGCAGCTACTTCGGGCGACTACACCATCGAAGCTGGAGTTCCACAGGGAAGCGCACTCGGGCCGTGTCTATATGTTTTGTATACTGCGGATATTCCTACGATCGCACAACTAACAACGTCAACGTTCGCCGATGATACCGCTATTCTTAGTCGCTCCAGATGCCCAACGCAGGCAACAACCCAACTGGCTAATCATCTCACAATAGTGGAAAGGTGGCTGTCCGACTGGCGCATTAAAATAAACGAACAAAAGTGTAAACATATAACGTTTACTCTTAATAGACAAACATGCCCTCCGCTTTTACTAAACGGTATGCAGATCCCTCAAGCTAACGACGTAACGTACCTTGGCGTTCACCTTGATAGACGACTTACCTGGCGTAAGCACATCGAATGCAAAAAGATGCATCTAAAACTGAAAGCCAGCAGCCTCCACTGGATCATAAACTCACGATCGCCACTGTGCCTGGACTACAAGTTACTACTGTACAATTCAGTCCTAAAGCCAATCTGGACGTATGGCTCCCAGCTGTGGGGGAACGCGAGCAGCAGCAACATAGACATCATACAGCGCGCACAATCAAAAATCCTGAGAACTATCACAGGGGCACCTTGGTATGTTCGCAACGAAAACATCCACCGGGATCTGGGCATCCTCGCAGTGAAAGACGAAATCCAGTAGCAAAAAGAGTCATACAAAGAAAAACTGTGTTCGCACCCAAGTTTTCTCGCTCGGGGATTGACTCGGGTTTCTAGCGTATCCCGCCTTAGACGCAACGACCTCCCAACCCAGCAATCGATTTTTAGGGCCGTCTAACTCCGTATCAGTCAATATGACTGTTAGTTAAGTTAAAGATTTGATACACCTCTTGTTAGTCTCGCAAAGAGAAGATTCAAGAAATAAAAGTAACGTTAAAAAAAAAAAAAAAAAAAAAAAAAAGTTTCTTCGTGTCAAGATTTACAATCGAAAAATGACATATGCGCTTTTTATGGAAACAAGCATTTGTTGGATGACTATACAAAGTATAAATTACGCAAAGCTCATTGGATATCACCAGAATATTATACTTTTCCTTTTTCGAGTCATAACAAAAAAGGAAAGAACGAAATACGATATTTTCAAAAACATTACCTGATTGAAAACGAGTGGCTTGCCTTTCAGACATAGCAAGGGGGGGATGTTTTTGTAAATTATGTTTTCTTTTTGCGAGCGATACTGGTGACCCGAAATCAAATTGTCCTTTGAATAAACTGGTGAAGTTGACGTTTTTTTTCAAAATTGTCTGGAAAAACAGGGGATCTACGAAATCATGCTAGCAACAAATACCATGCAAATGCGTTTTTCACTGCAAGAAATTTTATAAAATCTTACGAAAATCTAAGATCTGAAGTAGTAAATTTAATTTCTTCGCATCGCATGGCACAGTTAGAGAACAGACAAAGATTGCATCCTATTATTGAAAAGATAATTCTTTGTAGGCGTCAAAATTTTGCATTAAGAGAGCACAGAGATGATGGTGAACTCAATTTTTCTAATTCCATTAAAAATGAAGGAAACTTTCGGGCTCTTTTAATGTTTCGAATCGCTTCTGGTGATGATTTATTAAAAAACAAGAAAGGAAAGCTAACTTCGGGCGGAGCCGAAGTTTATATACCCTTGCAGCTAAAACCGGATATATATCGCAAACATCGGATATAGTTGGCCGATCCTTATGAAATTTGGTAGGATGGATCAAAATATAATCTGTACCAAGTTCCAGCTTTCTATCTTCAAAAACACAAAAGTTGGGTCATTTCCGATCGTTCAGTTATATGGCAGCTATAGGATATAGTCGGCCGATCCTAATGAAATTGGGTAGGTTGGATCAACTAACCAAAAATAGAGTCTGTACTAAATTTTAGCTTTCTATCTTCAAAAACACGAAAGTTGGGTCATTTCCGATCGTTGAGTTATATGGCAGCTATAGGATATAGTCGGCCGATCCTTATGAAATTTGGCATGTCGTATTATTTTGCCAAAAATAGCTCTCATGTCAAATTTGAACTCTCTAACTCTAAAAACACGAAAGTTATACCATTTCCGATCAATCAGTTATATGGCAGCTATAGGATATAGTCGGCCGATCCCGGCCGTTCCGACTTATATACTGCGTGCAAAGGAAAGAAGGGTGTGTGCAAAGTTTCAAGACGATAGCTTTAAAACTGAGAGACTAGTTTGCGTAGAAACAGACAGACGGACAGACGGACAGACGGACAGACGGACATGCTCATATCAACTCAGGAGGTGATCCTGATCAAGAATATATATACTTTATAGGGTCGGAGATGTCTCCTTCACTGCGTTGCACACTTTTGGACAAAATTATAATACCCTCTGCAAGGGTATAAACATAGAAACGACGTCATCAAAAGCTACATACATTAGCAAGGCAATTCAAAATAAGATAATTGATTGCGGCACAGAAGAAATTCAAGAAATTTTGATAAGCAGGGTAAAAAAGGCTATGTATTATGTTTGACGAGACCAAAGATTTGAGTCACAATGAGCAAATCAGTCTTTGTTTGCGCTATGTCGATGAAGGTAAAATTCGAGAAGATTTTCTAGCATTTGTTGATGCTTACGATTCAATTCTTAACTGGAGTAGCATTAGCGCACTGTGTAATTGATCTTCTCCGAAAATTCGGTCTCTCTTTACATGATTGTGTTAGTATATGCACGGATGGTTGCTCTGTCATGACATCAGAATTCAAAGGAGCAGTACAAGGAATTCTGAAGAGTTGTCCAAACGCTAAATATTGTCCATGTTTCAACCACTCACTTAATAATTCACTCCCCAAAACATCGCAAGTCCCGCAGACAAGAAAATGTATTACACTGATGAAAAAAATTATTTCTTTTTCGAATTCATCGGCGAAACGAAACCAAATTTTGAAGAAATTTTTGAAATTTTGAAAATCAGAATGGCGAGTTTCAAAAGCATCTTCAGAGGCCCTTTCTTTGATTAAATCGATTAATGATTCTGAGTTTGTTGTCTCAATGATTTGTTTAAGTTACATACTTTTGATAACGCGACCTCTTAGCTTACTTTTACAAGCACCAACAATTGATTTGAACCAAGCCTCTGAAGCGATGAAAAATACTTTGAACATTCTCAAGAAGTATCAACAATTTTCAAAATTATTCACGAAAATCTCGAACGTTGCCGGAAAATTAGGATTTAACATCAGTATTTCTCGGCTTAAGCATAGTATTGAGTTGACGAAAATCCGCTGTTGAAATTCTGATAGCGATTTTGCACTTTATTCGGCTGCTGAGGTAGTGTGACCAAAAAAAATTAAGAAATACGGTAATACTGAACAGCTGTTGTTTGTAAACAAAAAACAAATAAGCAAAAATGAATCAAAACGATTGGATGTTGGTGTTTTGTTTATGTATTTCGCCGCTAAGGAGCTGATTAAGAAATAGAAAACTGGGTCAAAATCAAAATCAAAATCAATTACAAATCATTTCAATGCCATTTTATGCCATTAAAATGCCCCTTGTGGGTCCATATTATGGGCTTTGTCTTGACCGCAGAAATTAATTTTAATTTGTCCTGGGGCGTCGAAAATTTTTCGGGCCGACTATTTTTTTGTTTCATCAATTGACCCTCCATGTCACACCTATAAAAATAAATTGAAATATTTCTTTTAACTCCCCGAGAGCAGCTGTTTATTTTTTTTGATCCGGCAACACGATAAAAATCGATAACAAAAATTTTCGTCAACTCAGTACCCGCAAAATCTAGAAGGCAAAAATTTCTTCTTCTTTCCTTTTTTTTTACCCTTGCAGAGGGTATTATAATTTTGTCCAAAAGTGTGCAACGCAGTGAAGGAGACATCTCCGACCCTATAAAGTATATATATTCTTGATCAGGATCACCTCCTGAGTTGATATGAGCATGTCCGTCTGTCCGTCTGTCTGTCTGTCTGTTTCTACGCGAACTAGTCTCTCAGTTTTAAAGCTATCGTCTTGAAACTTTGCACAAACCCTTCTATTCTTTGCACGCAGTATATAAGTCGGAACGGCCGGGATCGGCCGACTATATCCTATAGCTGCCATATAACTGATTGATCGGAAATGGTATAACTTTCGTGTTTTTGGAGTTAGAGAGTTCAAATTTGACATGAAAGCTATTTTTGGCAAAATATTACGACATGCCAAATTTCATAAGGATCGGCCGACTATATCCTATAGCTGCCATATAACTGAACGATCGGAAATGACCCAACTTTCGTGTTTTTGAAGATAGAAAGCTGGAACTTGGTACAGATTATATTTTTGGTCAGTTAATCCGACCTACACAATTTCATTAGGATCGGCCGACTATATCCTATAGCTGCAATATAACTGAACGATCGGAAATGACCCAACTTTCGTGTTTTTGAAGATAGAAAGCTGGCACTTGGTACACATTCTATTTTTGGTCAGTTAATCCGATCTACCAAATTTCATAACGATCGGTTGACTATATCTTATAGCTGACATATAACTGTACGATCGGAAATGGTTTTTGGTAGAAATATCAACTTTCGTATTTTTGAAGATAGAAGCTTGGGACTTTTTTTTAGATTTTTATACCCTTGCAGAGGGTATTATAATTTTGTCCAAGTGTGCAACGCAGTGAAGGAGACATCTCCGACCCCATAAAGTATATATATTCTTGATCAGGATCACCTCCTGAGTTGATATGAGCATGTCCGTCTGTCGGTCTGTCCGTCTGTCTGTCTGTCTGTCTGTTTCTACGCGAACTAGTCTCTCAGTTTTAAAGCTATCGACTTGAAACTTTGCACAAACCCTTCTATTCTTTGCACGCAGTATATAAGTCGGAACGGCCGGAATCTGCCGACTATATCCTATAGCTGCCATATAACTGATTGATTGGAAATGGCATAACTTTGGTGTTTTTTGAGCTAGAAAGTAGGGATTTTTTATGGATTCTATTTTTGGCAAAATAATTCGACATACCAACTTTTATAGGGATCTGCCGACTATATTCTACAGCTGCCATTTAACTGATTACTTTGACAACCTATAATATTTTTTTTTTTTATGAACTATATAAAACAAAGGATTGATGCTAGTTTCCGTGATAAATATTATTAATCCTCACATACTTAGCCCCCTCACCACGACAAGGTCTCAATCCACGAGAGGGAATATTATAATAACTTAATTTATATTGCACATTATAAATAAACAATTTATTACAATCCTTAAATAATATAAAAATCTTTTATTTATATAATAAGATATATACAATTCATATAAATAAATTAATAAAAAAATAAATAAGGTAATAAATTAATCAATAAATAAATAAGTTAATAAATTAATAAATAAATTAATAAAAAAATCTTAGCTATATTTAAGAAAAATCCCATCATGATGACTATAGGTCGTGTTGTATGTAAGAGCAACAGCATTCGTTAGCTCATTTTCAGCAAATATCCAATCAATTTGCGTTAAATGTTTTGTAGTTGCACAATTATTGATTGAAATTAGGTTAACATCATTTAAAGCTTCCTCCAGTCGATCAGTGGTTGTAGATCTGCATATATTAAAATCTCCAAATATTACCAATTTTCTATTATTTTCTAAGCTGCGTATCCTTTCAACATCCACCATAACTTCATTTCGAAATTGTGTTATAGGAAAATTAGGATTCCTATAAACAACAATAAAGGATGTATCGAGATATTTGAAGGCAATTGATTAGTATGTAGTTCTTGAGCTTAAAGACTTATTTGTCTCAAACAAGAAAACTACATTTTCGGCAATATTTTGCTTGGCATAAATCATAATTCCATTTTTGCCAATACCATTCAATCGATTGCTATTAATTCTTCTTATAATGTCGAAACCTTGTAAAGAAAAGTCTTCGCTAGGAAGAGTCCAAGTTTCGACAAAACAAAAAAAATTTGCAGAACAAATAATAGGGTCGTTGAAAATATCTTCGCGATGGCTTCGAAGAGACTCAACATTTTGGTAATATAGGGAGATTTCTTCATTACTGGTGACCAAAATTTCATAATGCGTAGTCAAGAACTTTTCCTCTTTTAACTTTTTAAGTTCGTCTTGGACATTTGGGGCTCCAAATCTTGTTGGAGGAACAAAGTCGCCTAGAAGGAAAAGTCCTGATGCGCTAGTAGCCCTGCTGCATCCAACATATAGCGAAGCTCGCTTGATGCCTCTTTTAAGATGCACGGCGACTTTGCTATATGTTGCTCCTTGGCTTTTGTGGATGGTAATAGCCTCAGCAGGAACAATTGGGAATTGCTTTCGGTCAACAGAAGCATGTTCGGATCTTCCACATTGAAAAACTCGAGAGGCTTTTAATATTGGAGTCCATTCGGGATCGGGACTGTTCCGAACCTTTGATCTGGCGATAGCGCCAACCGTGGGTTCAAAAAATTTAATCCAAAGTCGCGTCACTAAATTTGAGCCATTCACTAAGCAATGGTCAATTTGCATCAGCTGACCAGTTGCTCCATTTACAAGTCCGTCACTTGTGTCTATATTGACGGTTACCATATATTTAGCAGTTATTTTGAGATGAAGATTAAATGGCAAACCCTGTGTTTCAGAGGTTTTCATATTTTGAGCATATCTTAACGTGTTTTCTCTGTTTCGTGCAGATATGTTCGCAGTTTTCACTGTATCAACAGCAGTGGAAACCAGCTCTTCCGTCCCAATTAGCGCTAGTTTTATGGAATTGTAATTGTTAACTTCTTCGTTAGAAGAAAATAAATGAATGGCATCATCAGGAACTTCGCTGGGTGAAACAACTCTTTGTTTAAGGAGCTCAATGTCTGCGATTGTCATGCAAGCCTCAGATAAATGATTTAGGGCTTGAGCAAATGCATGATCGCCTCTTTGGCGCATTATTTCTGTGAGCTCAAAATACTTAAAGTTGTTCCATAGGCTATTTCCTGCTATAACGCTGTAAGGATTAATTGTCCTTTCCGAAAATATCCAACTGTCTCCAACTGGGGAAAGCTGCTTTAAATCTCCAAAAACTATAATTGATTTTCCACCAAAACTTAAGTCAGGGCTTCGGAAAATTTGACGAAGCCGTTGATCCAAAAATGAAAGCATTTTAGAACCAACCATAGAAATTTCATCAATTATAATCAATTGGAGATCAATTAACTTGCAATGGATTGTATTTAAACTATCATTGCTTAAAGGTCTCAAGGGACCTGAAGCTTGATTAATTGGAAGAGAAAACACTGAATGAAGTGTCAGTCCTCCAATTCCAAAAGCAGCTTTTCCAGTTGGAGCACATAATAAAACCTTTGCCGAATCCGTAGCACCAGGAAGCTTATTTGCTCGCCAAATCACAGACTGATAGATGGTAGAAATCAGTCTGCTTTTTCCCACACCGGCCCCTCCACCAACATATTCGTAAAAAATATTTTTACAAACAACATTATGCATAACATGTGCATAATATTGTCTTTGCTTGTAGTTGAGGGACCAAGTTAGCGAACAAAGGTGTCGGGGGGAGTCTAATTAATTGAAGTTCGCCGTCTTCTTCAGGGTTATTTAACGCGTTGTCATCCTGAAGAATATTTACGTTCCGCTCTATATTAGGTACTGCCAATGCTCTAAACTCTTCGTCTAAGAATTGGGAGGCAGGTTCTTCCGCATCAGGAGCATGATCTCCCCTATCCTCTTGCAAATATTCAAGAACTCTTTCCAACTCCATATCATCAAACACATCATAGTTCCTTTTTTTTTGCCTTAATGGCTTCATGGTTTACTCGGAATGTGTCTTCAATATCGTTGGAAAGAAGTTCAGCTTCTTCATTTCGCCAAGGATAGAAGAGCATTAAATGCTCTCGGAAATAATCGGAAGGTGAAGAGTTAATGCTAAAGCGAACCCACCTTAGAATCAGGGGATGCCTGCGTTTCTTAACACAACCAGACCCATCCATCAGTGGAAAGCTTTGCTCAGCAACTTCATCTTCGTCATCTACCTCCACATCATTTGCTTCATCATAGTCTTCCCTATGATTAGCGGCAGATCGTGCATTCCGCTTGACAAATCTGTACCAAGCTGCGAAATCTGCTAAACAAATTCCTTCCAACTGCTCATGCCTTTGCACATATCGGTCAAGAATATTACGCTCAAAAATATCCACCGAGTTGTTTGGTAGTCGCTCTAATTCTTCATTTGAGCGAGCCAATCTAACTCGTTTGTCTGGATGGCAAGTGTTTATAAAAATAGTACCTTCACTTGCCTCCGACATATGCAGACCCAAAATATTGTAAGCTGCTTCTTGGGCCGATATTTCTGTAGCGTTAATAAACTTATTGCCGAGGTGCTGTAATTTCCTTTTAATAGAAATATTCCCATGGCTTATTTCTGCCATGGCTTCATGGAGCAACTGCGATACGCCCCTGTTTGATTTGTTTATGTAGTTAATAATATAACTACAACAGGCGTAAGCATCTAGGATAAATTGAATATCCATATTAGCTCTGTGTAAGCCTAGAATATCTCTATTATAAGCATTAAGCAGTCGGTCGGAAAATTGTCTGCGAAGAAAAATTTGTGGCTTTTTCAAGCTGGAACGTAAGGCTAATTTGTAGGCTTCAAAATTAGTTTCAAGGTGGGTCAGAAAATAATCAAAATTATTATATAAAGCTGCGTCTTCATTAGAAATGGTCCTTAAAGCTTCCTTAATTTTTTTGAACAAAGTTTTATGTTCTTCAAAATTTACTTCGTTTTCTTCCATTGGATGCAAAAGAAGCGTTTCGGGCATAGGGGGATATGGCATATTAAATCGGCAGAACTCCTGTCCGCGTAACTCTCTCAGGCAGGAAGCACTATGCTTGTGGCGTTGATACTGAATTACTTCTTGTAGCTCAGGATCGTCTCCATTTGTAGTAATAAACCTATCGATAAAGTTTATTACTTGCTCGGTATTTTCGGTGTCTTCGAGCTTAGGAGCACCAGCAAGCCAGTACATGCCATGAGAGTGCGGAGATCCTCTGTGCTGGAATTCGATTCTCCAATAAAAATGGGAAAGATTGAATTATCGGTTAATTACCCCAAAAATATCGGTTTTGAACAATTTCATTAATTGCCGCAACCTATAATCGAAGTACCGGGAGCACGTCACTGGATCGGATCGGATTAACCGAGCCTTTTCGGAGCTGGAAAGAGCTGCCGCTTCTTCCTCGCTTATAGCCCTATTGTCCAATAGAAGGGAAAGGATAACTAAAAGTTCATTCCACTTAGTTTCAGCAGCGGAAAGAGTAATGAAAAATGTTGGCAACCCAAATTGTCGAATCATAGCTATAACTTTTTTTTTTTCAGCCTCCCAATGAGCTGGTGCAGACCGTAACCCTTTAACGATGTGGTAGCCATCATCATGTTGCACAAGTCTGTCAACAAATGACTCATCCCGCAGATTACCAGCGGTAACTGCACCTGACTTTTTGCGTAAAGCAATTGATATAGAATTTTGAATGCGCTGCATTTCGTAAAATTTATACATGTATAAAACTTTAGGAACTACAGCGCAACGACGGTCGTAAAAACGGATTTGGGATCTGGCTTTTTTCGCATAGGTTGTATTTCCTTTAAATATTTCCCCGCAAGAAATAGTTGGAAAGGAAAGTTCCTCTGCGTCTTCGTCAAGCGTTAAGCTTGTTGGGCGACGGCCTTCACCCGGTGCCAATGCAATTCGCTGAATAGCAGTATCATTATTTTCCAATAATGTTTCATGGCCTCCGGGATTTAAATTTTCTTCGAGCTCTGCAGCATTTAGGGATAGGTGTTGCTGCTGAAGAAGTTGCTCTACTGCTTCGCGATCAGATTCGTCCGCAATAAAAGGAATTTCATTAATTCCTTGAAGTTCTGCTAGCCATGATTCGTTCAGTGAAATGTTGTGCTTTCTGTAGAGCTCGGTATTCACTAAGTACCGTACAGCTTCAAGGACCCGAGCGGGTCGAATAGTTTCAGTCATGAAATTGTGTGCGTACTCTAGTCTCCTTTTTAAATGGACTTGGATGACATGGGTAGAGTCAAAAGAGCGCGGAAGCGCAGTCACAATATCGGGAACTGAAATTGGAACATTCACCACTGCCCCTCTGATCCCGCATTGTCTTTCATACCCGAGGGAAATAATCCTCATAAAAGGAATTCTCGGTGAAATAAGGCGTTCTTCGAGGCAGGTGAGTCCATTTAAGCACTCAGGAATTTCTGGGAAGTCGAACCCATTGGAAAGGCAGAGTGACGGGAGTTTGCCAAGAGAGATGGCACGACGACAAGTATGGCAAAAGTTATATTTACCGGACGGACTAGGAAATTTTCGTGACAAATAAAAAGCGTTGCCAACGTTTAGGAGGGGAAATTTAGAGGAGATAGCCAGGATGTATAATCCACTTACCTGCGAACGGAACCATGTTCCTCCACAGCAAATACAAATTTTCGTTGGTCCTTCCTTTATGTTCCTGTGATAAAGATCCCTTGCTGTTGCTCGAATCCTATTTCGCTGTTGTTCTCGTTCCTGATCCAGTTCGTCCTCCGAAAGTTGAGCTCTTGCGTCCATATTGCGTTGCGACTGCCTTTGGGAGGCATCCAGTCGATTTTGGGGGTCCATCCTGAAGTTTATTAATCTTTCCTCTGCCATTAGTCGAATTTGTTGTTTCCGAATCCTCCGCTGTTGTCGTGTTTCCCGGCGTTGTGATGTGTTTATCCGTTGCTCCTGGGTTCTTGCGATGGGGTTTCTCCTGGTTCCTCTCCTGTAATCGGCGTCCCTTTCCCGTTCTCGCTGCCTGTTTTCCGGATCCCTTCGTCGCTGTCGGTGCTCTCCAGTGTTCCTTTCCTGTTCCCTTGCACGTTCTTCTGGGTCCTCGCGATGAGTTGCTCGCGCTTCAGCGTCCCGAATCCGCTCTTGAATTCGAAATTCGGGATTGGTCCTCCGAGAGGCATGGTCAGCAGTATTTCGAACCCGTTCCGGATTTCGGTACTCCGGAATAGTCCTCCGTGTCGCATGATCAGCAGTGTTTTGCACCTGCTCTTGTCGCCGTTGCTCGGAGTCCTCTCGACGAATAGCACGCGCTGCGGCGTCTCGAACCCGTTCCGGATTTCGGTACTCCGGAATAGTCCTCCGTGTCGCATGATCAGCAGTGTTTTGCACCTGCTCTTGTCGCCGCTGCTCGGAGTCCTCTCGACGAATAGCACGCGCTGCGGCGTCCCGAACCCGTTCCGGATTTCGGTACTCCGGAATAATCCGACGGTTCGCACGTGCTTCCATGTCCCGAATCCTCTCTGGAACACGCAATTGATGATCCAACCGCCGATCAGCATGTGCTTCAGTATCATGAAGGCGCTCTAGAGTGCAAATCCTTTCGCTGCGTCTCCTCTGAGCCCGTGCTGCGGAATCCTGCGCACGACTTTCCTCCCGTAGGTCTGGCTTGCGTGCGCGTACATTGGCGATGTGTTGCGAGTTCCTGTTTCTTATTTGCACCGCATTTTGTTGATAGCGGGCTCTGCTGCGGTTTAAAGCAGCTTGGCGGCGTTGCTCCTGGGATGTGCGTGAAACACGTGGCATTTTTTGGGTGCTGTTTAAAAAATTCAAATTAAATTGTAAAAAAGTAAACAATAAGAAATTTACGAAGGATTAAATTCCTCCTTCATAAATCTTATATTAAAGGACGCTTTTAGGGGAATAGACTTACCAAAATATATGTATCAAAAATTATTTCATATATTTTTAAACACACACTTTTTGTCACTGATAAAAAATTAAACTTGCACTCTTTAACTTTAACACTGGCAAAAAAATACTTTTCAGGCACTTTCAATTTTCTGAATTTCAACCGGCAGAGTAACGTCGTCACTCGATTAAATTTTTTTAGACTGATCCACGGATTAGTGGTTTTTTCAATATATAGGCAAGTTAGGTAATATTAAAAAAAAGAACCTTTAATCCCTTAACCCTTTAAGGTTACACAACTTAACCCTTTTTGTCAAGGCAATAAAGTGTCAGGATCATTTTATATACCTGTTGTGTTATGAACTTAGGCGTTACGAATATTTACAGCCCAAATTTGAGGGATAAAATTATTCCGATTCGACCAATCAGAAAAAAGGTAATACCTTATATTTTAAAGTTACTCAGTCCCTAAATAAACTAAAATCATACCTGCACTGCCTGTTACGCAATTGAAAACCCTTGCACGTGTTCATTCAACGAAGGATGATTTTCATTGAACCAATTGGTGGCACCTACCTAGCTATAAGATCATCATGGGATAATCCCATGGTTTTTTCGTAATAAAAATTCTGGTGTTATTTAAGAAGGAAAGGGTTGTAAACTTAACAATGAAAATGAAAATGGCCTGAATCCCATTATTATGAATATGTTAAATCACTTCCATAGCATTGTAAAAATTATGAAAAGACTAGCTATATCCTTATATAAAAGGATATAATTAGCCTTATACAAAAGGGTAAATTAAAAAGTATACAAGTAAAAAAAGTATATACAAAAAGTATAAAAGTATACAGAAGAATAATTTCAGTGGTCAATTTTTTTTCCATAATTTACTGCAAGGGTATATCAACTTCGGCTTCGCCCGAAGTTAGCTTTCCATTCTTGTTTATATGGAGTTTGACAGCTGTCACTCGTTGGACAGCGGATTTTCGTCAACTCAATACTATGCTTTACGATAAAACAAATTCATCGTGCGAACTATCCGATGGCTAATGAAGAAAGAATATTATGGCAATATTCATGCCATTATTGAATCACGTTGTGAATGATCTTCAAGAAAGACTGCCAAAGAAACTTTAGAAGTTTTCGATTTGAATTTTCTTTTACCGGCTAGAATTGTGAAAACCGTTTCACTTGAAAAAAAGACGTTACACATGTTTTCTAAGAAAAAGCGGTGCGAGTTTGCAAGTAGAGTATAAAGTGCGGTCAAAACTCTGGAGTGGTAAGGAAACATCAATTCCACAATCGGCAGCGGAAGCCCTAAATGATTGCGACCCATATATGTTTCCAGCTATAAGAATACTCGTCCAGATTTTGGCCACACTTCCGGTTAGCAATGCTACGACAGAACGTAGTTTTTCAACTCTTCGCAGGTTGAAAACATGGTTGCGTACAATTATGGGTGAGGGGAGGCTAACTGGCCTAGCATTGCTGCATACTCATTCCGAAATCAGTATTGACATCGAGAGAGTAATAGAAAAGTTTTCAAAAAGAGGAAAAAGGAAAATAGAATTCGCCATTTAGATTGAAATTAATTAATTTATTTACTTCAAATTACAATATACTTTAATTTTAATTTACTGTTCAATTTTAATTTACTTCAACTACTGTACATCACATTAACATTAATTTGCATTTATGAATAGCGTTAGAATTGAAGCTATATTTAAGTTATAGATATATTCATTGAATGAGGTTGTGATTAGACCTTATGTGCAATGTACAGTGTGTTTTTCAAATAAAACTATATTATTGTTTATTGTTGGAAACTGCGTATAATTTTTGATTATTTGCCCCCTGCTACTTGAATTCTTTAAAAAAAAATATAATCAAACTCTTTTTTGTGCGCACTGCGTTTATGATAAATATTGCCGTAAACAGGTATTTACATACTTAAACATTCTCCTTAATTAAAAAAAAAACAGGCTCTTACTTTAATATAAAAAAAAACCTGTAGTAAAATAGATTTTTCAAGATATCTTCTAGCTCGGTGAAGTTTTACCGCGGGGCGAATACAGGCCTGGGGGAGGGCGATCATAATTTTTGGCTTTGACGATTTAATTAGAAAAAATATACTCCTTGTTCGCGTAAACTCAACACACTTGGACAATGCGATCGACAACTTGAGTGTATTTGAAGACGACGATAATTAATCGTTACATGACTGAAAAGCATAATTTTTTAATTTTGTTTAATTAGGAGTTATTAATATTTATTTGTTGGTTCTGAATGAACTAAATATTAAATATTATTACTTTTTAATATTTATTATTACCTAAAAATCCTTCACAGTGGTCACACAGTGACGGTGCATAAAAATCAGGTGAGAAAAAAAAAAACAAAAATACGATAGAGCTGTAGCACATACAAAAATATTTTTTGTTCTGCTCTGCTCTCGCTCTAGATTTTTGGCTACGGCTACGGCTACGAGGAGCACAGAATATTTTTTTCTGCTATTGCTATAGCTATGGCTATGACTTTTCGTAGCTCGGAGCAGAGCAGACAATTTTCTTTTTTAATGACAATTTTCTTCTTCTTCATCCGCTTCCGCTCTCGGAAAAAGTGACATCGGTAGCAAAATTTGACCATGCTAGTATGTATCTTGAAAAATCAACACTACTGAAGGTTTTTTTATATTTTAGTACGAGCCTATTTTTAATATTTTTTAGGTTAGTGAGGCTCCTTGTATACCAAGGAGGATTTGCTGAAGCGGACGGATATTTCCATGGCATACAGGAGTCAAAAAATTTATTTAAAGTACAGTAAAATTTTTCTAAAGTGACGTTAAGATCAGTGCATGCCAGAATATCGGACCAGTCATATGTATCGATAAGGCTATTAAGTTTGTGAAAATCAGCATTACGGAAACAGCGAATCTTATTTATCACGCGTGGAGACATCTGATCGATACCAGGAATGGTTTCGATTGATACCTCCAGCGTGGGGTGTTATGGATCCTCTGGGGTTGAGAGGGGAAAAGCTCTTGAGAAAGCAGTACTGTGGGAGCCGGCAATGAGCGGCGACGTCATGCAGGAGAGCGGCGAGAATGGCAAGGAGAGCGCGAGCGGAGTGACAGAGCAGGGGGAGAGTTAGTTGTAATTGACCGAGCGTGCGGAGCAGACGCGACCCGATTATTACTTAAATAAATCAATTGTTCTATAATCTAAATTGGAAATAACCTGTCCTTATTGAGGGGGAACTTACGGGTTACTACATTCTCGACGAGGTAAAACTGTTTTCAAAAATATATACAAGAAATAGCAATAATTAATCTCATTTAAACGTACATGCGTATGTATGTATGTAAAACGAAAAACTGCGTATGGCAGTGCCATCCCAAAAAAAAAAAAGGGGAACGGAAAGGAGAACCATAATGTATACCATAAATGAGATTAGTAATTGTTATACTTGTAAAGTTCAGCGCAAAACCAAATTACGAAACATAAGTAAAAAGAAAAAAAAAAAAACAATAAAGAGAGGCTGAGTTTTAAACAAGCCAGATAACTTAAGAGAAATTTAATCTAAAAAAAAAAGGGGCTGAGTGAAAGATTTACATTTTTGCAAGCCGCATGTGTATGCATGTGTAACTGTGTATGTACGCAGGTGAAAACGTGCATAGGGAAGGCTGTGCGGAAGAGTTTTGTTTTCCGTAAGCAGTATAATAAATCGACTGCGTGTAAATACAAGTCGAAAGAGGCTGCGTGTAAACAAGCCCAAAAGAACAATTTTTAGTAAAGGCTGTGCGGAAGAGTTTGGTCTTGCGTAAGCTAGATACATAACTATAAAAAAAAAGAGAGGCTGCGTAAAAACAAGCCCAGACTTTCAAGTCTAAAATGAAATTTTGTTTCGTTGTCTAAAATCTAGCAAACACGATCTCAGGATGGCGGAAAATTATTTAAAACCATTCCTATGTGAAGCAATTGAGAAATCGGTCCTTCGAAATGAATGGGAGAAATGGTTTAGAGCGTTCACTATCTCGATGGAGGCTGAACAGATCGTGTCACCCAAAATGAAGAGAACTAAACTCCTTCACGTAGGTGGAGTACAATTGCAAGCTGTCGCGTTCTCGTTACCGGGTGCACTGGTAGAGGATGACAAGGACGGGGAGATCGACGTCTTCACTGTTTTGGTCGAGAAATTAAATGCCTACTTTTCGCCGAAACAAAATTCAACGTTTGAAAGGCATCTATTTCGAAGTATATCACCACATGAGTCAGAGAATTTCTCAAAGTTTATTTTACGACTAAGACAACAAATGTATAAATGTTCTTTCGGCCAATCTAAAGTGGAGATTGAGGAAATCTGCCTAAAAGACAAAATAATTGATTCGTGGGCGCCGCTGGAGCTAAAGAAGAAACTCTTGGGTAAGGAATACTCCTTGGACGAAGTTATTGAAGCGTGCCAGGTCGAGGAACAAATAAGCAAACAATCTGAAGCCATGCTGACGAAACCCATCACTAGCGATTCAATCAATAAAATTACTGCTCGGAAAATAAGGCCAAATCTGGAGTGTTCGAGATGTGGTCGAATGGGGCATGCAAATAGCGATTTCTCCTGTCCGGCCCGAGCAGCTAAATGTAACAAATGTTCCAAGATAGGTCATTTTGCACGACAATGCAGAACAACACAATATGCTCAGCCGAAACACGAAAATAGGAAGCGCCGCCGAAATGATATTCGTTGTGTGGAAGACGAGAGCGCTGATCCCAAACGGAAGAAGGAATGTGCGAATTGTTTTAAGATCTACAGCGACGAAGAAGAAGAACTCATAAACTGCCAAATAGGGGGTCACAACATTGCTCTCATTATTGACTCTGGATCGAAATTTAACCTTATTAGTCAATCGGATTGGGCAAGGATTAACAAGGAACCTACAGCAATCTTCAACATTAGATCACATTCTCAGAAACAATTTCGAGGATATGCTTCTGAACAATTACTTGAAGTAATTTACGTTTTTGAAGCGCCGATATCAGCTGTGCCGAATGTCGAGGTGATTGCAACATTTTTCGTAATTAAAAATGGACGGCAGTCGCTACTGGGCCGAGAGACCGCCATTAAGCTGAACGTTCTTCGGCTAGGTCTAGATGTCAATCGAGTGGAAATGACCACGCCATTCCCTAAATGGAAAGGGGTTAAAATAAAGCTATGGATTGACCCCAAAGTCATTCCAATTCAGCAGCCAGTTCGAAGAATCCCGGTGGCACTCGAGGAAAAAGTTGCCGCTAAGCTGGAAGAGAGTTTAAGTCGGGACATCATCGAATCAGTTACAGGTCCGAGCTCGTGGATATCCCCCATTGTCCTGGCTTTTAAGGAAAACGGCGATATTCGGCTGTGCATTGACATGCGTCGTGCGAATAAGGCCATTCGACGAGAAAATTATCCACTACCGACCTTTGAGTCTTTTATGCCCAAGCTAAAGGACGCAAAATACTTTTCGCGCTTAGACCTAAAAGACGCTTATCACCAGCTGGAACTGGACGAAGCCAGCAGAGAAATTACGACGTTCATAACACCAAAAGGACTCTTTCGGTACAAGCGGCTGATGTTCGGAATTAACTCTGCTCCAGAAATTTTCCAACGTCACCTCGAGCAGCTATTAGCACCCTTTACTAATGTCATGAATTATATTGACGATGTAATAATCTTTGGAGCTAGCGAAGAAGAACATGACAAGACTGTAAAAGAGGTTTGTAACACATTTAAAGAAAGCGGCGTTTTACTAAACGATCAGAAGTGCATCTGGAAAACAAACAAACTCAAGTTCCTTGGTCATATTATTTCTGACGAGGGAATCGAAGTGGACCCGGATAAAATTAATGTGATTAGAATGTTTCGAGAACCACTTAACAAGGAAGAGACTCGGAGTTTCCTAGGTTTGGTGACATACGTGGGAAAATTTATCCCAGACCTGGCAGATTACACGGATCCGCTGAGAAAATTACTGAGGAAGGACTCGAAATTCAGCTGGGGCGAAACAGAAAGAGATGCTTTTCGGAACTTAAAGGATCGACTGGAAAAAGTACCAAACCTTGCATACTTCAACCCGCTAAATCGAACTCGCCTAATAGCAGATGCCAGTCCTGTAGCACTTGGAGCGGTGCTGTTGCAGTTCTCTGTAAATGCGGACCCCTTAATTATTTCATTCGCTAGTAAAGCTTTGTCGGACGTTGAGAGACGTTATTCTCAAACGGAGAAAGAAAGTCTGGCTCTAGTCTGGGCTGTTGAGAAATTTTACTTTTACTTAGCAGGACTTCATTTCGAGCTAGTGACAGATCACAAACCGTTGGAGGCCATTTTTAAACCGACATCGAGACCTCCTGCGCGCATAGAAAGATGGTTGCTACGGCTACAGTCCTTTGATTTTAAAGTAGTCTACAAAGCGGGAAAAGAGAACATCTCCGACGCCCTATCCCGACTTTGTCCGTTATCAGCATCCGACTCTGGTGAAAAAGAAATGGATTGTAGCATATTACAAGTGATCGAGAACAGCATTCCCCAATCAATGACTATCTCGGAAATCGCAAAGCATTCGGTAAAGGACGAAGAAATTATCGATGCAAAGGCCTGTCTGGAGTGCGACTCGTGGAAACCAGGATCCCTAAAACTGCTGTACCCATTTCGATTTGAGTTATCAGCAATAGGACCCCTTCTTTTGCGAGGTAACCGAATTGTTATTCCTCAATCACTTCGGAACCAAGTGCTTGAGCTGGCTCACGAAGGACACCCGGGGGAGTCAGCTATGAAAAGGCGTTTGCGATCCAAGGTATGGTGGCCTCTAATTGATCGTGATGCAGAGAACTATGTCAAACGCTGCAGAGATTGTCTTCTGGTCTCCCAATGCCCTAGGCCAGCACCAATGGATAGGAACCCATTTCCAACAGGTCCATGGATTTGGGTAGCATCAGACATATTGGGGCCCCTACCAAACAACGAGTTTGTTATAGTGTTTATTGACTACTATTCCCGCTATATGGAGTTCAAATTTTTACGTTCAATTTCCACAAATTGAAGTAATGAAGGAAATATTCTGTAGATTAGGCTACCCAAAATACTTAAAAACTGACAATGGACGGCAGTATATAAGTCAAGAATTCGAGGAATACTGCAAAACTTGCGGTATAGAACAGGTGAAGACTCCACCCTATTGGCCCCAGGCTAATGGGGAAGTGGAAAACATGAATCGGTCTTTGGTCAAACGGTTAAAGATAGCACACTCTAATTCAAAGAATTACAGGGAAGAAATCCAGAAATTTGTACTCATGCACAACGTTACTCCACATGGCACAACAGGAGTAGCCCCCACCCAACTAATGTTTAATAGGGTTATCCGCGACAAGGTTCCATGTATAGGTGATATTGATGAAAAGGTTTCAGACTCGGCCGAAAGGGACAGGGATTGTATGTTAAAAGAAAAAGGAAAGGAAGAGGCAGATAAGAAGAGGGGAGCACGGGAAGCCGTGATAATCGTAGGGGATAAAGTACTCTTGAAAAATGTAGTGTTTCCTAGTAAGTTAACTCCGAACTTTAAGGATACGGAATTCGAGGTTGTTGAAAAAGACAGAAACATAGTTAAAATTAGGGCAGGGGGTAGGACTCTCACGAGGAATGTATCGCACCTCAAGAAAATACCAATCAACGCAAGTCACCTGGATACATCTGGACCCTCATCGTTAAGCAGCCCTCAACCGAAGATGACATCTACTCAGGATCACCAAGACGTCGAAGAAGGAATAGGTCATCGGCTTAGACAGTCCCCAGAAGATTTGGCTCCTTTGGCTGCCCCATCCTTGAAGCTAAAACTTGTCAATAAAGGAGGGATGTGGGAGCCGGCAATGAGCGGCGATGTCATGCAGGAGAGCGGCGAGAATGGCAAGGAGAGCGCGAGCGGAGTGACAGAGCAGGGGGAGAGTTAGTTGTAATTGACCGAGCGTGCGGAGCAGACGCGACCCGATTATTACTTAAATAAATCAATTGTTCTATAATCTAAATTGGAAATAACCTGTCCTTATTGAGGGGGAACTTACGGGTTACTACAAGTACCATCAGGATCAGATACAAAACATAAGTTTAAGGGGGGACATCTGAGTAACAGGCCAAAAAAAACGGATTTTCTGGAATTTTTTTTGGCCAAATCAAAACAGCTAATCGAAAATTTGTAAATGAGGTTTTATTATATTATATTTAAAGTACACAATAAAATTTTTTTTTAATAAATCGAAATTAAAATGGCGGCCCTGCAGCCCTTATTCGTAGGCCCTATTTTTTTAAAGGGGGTCCATGGCCGAACACCTAACGTCCATAATTTTTGATCTAGAGCAAATAATCAAGTTTGATTAGTTTCTGTATCTCACGGCAACGGCTATCTCAAAGGCTATCGACACACGTAGGATTTTTTCGATGAATTCCCCAAAAATATCGGTTTTGAACAATTTCATTAATTGCCGCAACCTATAATCGAAGTACCGGGAGCACGTCACTGGATCGGATCGGATTAACCGAGCCTTTTCGGAGCTGGAAAGAGCTGCCGCTTCTTCCTCGCTTATAGCCCTATTGTCCAATAGAAGGGAAAGGATAACTAAAAGTTCATTCCACTTAGTTTCAGCAGCGGAAAGAGTAATGAAAAATGTTGGCAACCCAAATTGTCGAATCATAGCTATAACCTTTTTTTTTTCAGCCTCCCAATGAGCTGGTGCAGACCGTAACCCTTTAAGGATGTGGTAGCCATCATCATGTTGCACAAGTCTGTCAACAAATGACTCATCCCGCAGATTACCAGCGGTAACTGCACCTGACTTTTTGCGTAAAGCAATTGATATAGAATTTTGAATGCGCTGCATTTCGTAAAATTTATACATGTATAAAACTTTAGGAACTACAGCGCAACGACGGTCGTAAAAACGGATTTGGGATCTGGCTTTTTTCGCATAGGTTGTATTTCCTTTAAATATTTCCCCGCAATAAATAGTTGGAAAGGAAAGTTCCTCTGCGTCTTCGTCAAGCGTTAAGCATGTTGGGCGACGGCCTTCACCCGGTGCCAATGCAATTCGCTGAATAGCAGTATCATTATTTTCCAATAATGTTTCATGGCCTCCGGGATTTAAATTTTCTTCGAGCTCTGCAGCATTTAGGGATAGGTGTTGCTGCTGAAGAAGTTGCTCTACTGCTTCGCGATCAGATTCGTCCGCAATAAAAGGAATTTCATTAATTCCTTGAAGTTCTGCTAGCCATGATTCGTTCAGTGAAATGTTGTGCTTTCTGTAGAGCTCGGTATTCACTAAGTACCGTACAGCTTCAAGGACCCGAGCGGGTCGAATAGTTTCAGTCATGAAATTGTGTGCGTACTCTAGTCTCCTTTTTAAATGGACTTGGATGACATGGGTAGAGTCAAAAGAGCGCGGAAGCGCAGTCACAATATCGGGAACTGAAATTGGAACATTCACCACTGCCCCTCTGATCCCGCATTGTCTTTCATACCCGAGGGAAATAATCCTCATAAAAGGAATTCTCGGTGAAATAAGGCGTTCTTCGAGGCAGGTGAGTCCATTTAAGCACTCAGGAATTTCTGGGAAGTCGAACCCATTGGAAAGGCAGAGTGACGGGAGTTTGCCAAGAGAGATGGCACGACGACAAGTATGGCAAAAGTTATATTTACCGGACGGACTAGGAAATTTTCGTGACAAATAAAAAGCGTTGCCAACGTTTAGGAGGGGAAATTTAGAGGAGATAGCCAGGATGTATAATCCACTTACCTGCGAACGGAACCATGTTCCTCCACAGCAAATACAAATTTCCGTTGGTCCTTCCTTTATGTTCCTGTGATAAAGATCCCTTGCTGTTGCTCGAATCCTATTTCGCTGTTGTTCTCGTTCCTGATCCAGTTCGTCCTCCGAAAGTTGAGCTCTTGCGTCCATATTGCGTTGCGACTGCCTTTGGGAGGCATCCAGTCGATTTTGGGGGTCCATCCTGAAGTTTATTAATCTTTCCTCTGCCATTAGTCGAATTTGTTGTTCCCGAATCCTCCGCTGTTGTCGTGTTTCCCGGCGTTGTGATGTGTTTATCCGTTGCTCCTGGGTTCTTGCGATGGGGTTTCTCCTGGTTCCTCTCCTGTAATCGGCGTCCCTTTCCCGTTCTCGCTGCCTGTTTTCCGGATCCCTTCGTCGCTGTCGGTGCTCTCCAGTGTTCCTTTCCTGTTCCCTTGCACGTTCTTCTGGGTCCTCGCGATGAGTTGCTCGCGCTTCAGCGTCCCGAATCCGCTCTTGAATTCGAAATTCGGGATTGGTCCTCCGAGAGGCATGGTCAGCAGTATTTTGCACCTGCTCTTGTCGCCGCTCCTCGGAGTCCTCTCGACGAATAGCACGCGCTGCGGCGTCTCGAACCCGTTCCGGATTTCGGTACTCCGGAATAGTCCTCCGTGTCGCATGATCAGCAGTGTTTTGCACCTGCTCTTGTCGCCGCTCCTCGGAGTCCTCTCGACGAATAGCACGCGCTGCGGCGTCTCGAACCCGTTCCGGATTTCGGTACTCCGGAATAGTCCTCCGTGTCGCATGATCAGCAGTATTTTCCACCTGCTCTTGTCGCCGCTCCTCGGAGTCCTCTCGACGAATAGCACGCGCTGCGGCGTCTCGAACCCGTTCCGGATTTCGGTACTCCGGAATAGTCCTCCGTGTCGCATGATCAGCAGTGTTTTGCACCTGCTCTTGTCGCCGCTGCTCGGAGTCCTCTCGACGAATAGCACGCGCTGTGGCGTCTCGAACCCGTTCCGGATTTCGGTACTACGGAATAGTCCTCCGTGTCGCATGATCAGCAGTGTTTTGCACCTGCTCTTGTCGCCGCTGCTCGGAGTCCTCTCGACGAATAGCACGCGCTGCGGCGTCCCGAACCCGTTCCGGATTTCGGTACTCCGGAATAATCCGACGGTTCGCACGTGCTTCCATGTCCCGAATCCTCTCTGGAACACGCAATTGATGATCCAGCCGCCGATCAGCATGTGCTTCAGTATCATGAAGGCGCTCTAGAGTGCAAATCCTTTCGCTGCGTCTCCTCTGAGCCCGTGCTGCGGAATCCTGCGCACGACTTTCCTCCCGTAGGTCTGGGTTGCGTGCGCGTACATTGGCGATGTGTTGCGAGTTCCTGTTTCTTATTTGCACCGCATTTTGTTGATAGCGGGCTCTGCTGCGGTTTAAAGCAGCTTGGCGGCGTTGCTCCTGGGATGTGCGTGAAACACGTGGCATTTTTTGGGTGCTGTTTAAAAAATTCAAATTAAATTGTAAAAAAGTAAACAATAAGAAATTTACGAAGGATTAAATTCCTCCTTCATAAATCTTATATTAAAGGACGCTTTTAGGGGAATAGACTTACCAAAATATATGTATCAAAAATTATTTCATATATTTTTAAACACACACTTTTTGTCACTGGTAAAAAATTAGGGAAGTGAAGTGAAGGTTGAACGAGACGGACGTGGTTGTGCCGCGTCCCGCTGATCGCGCAGTCTTCCGGCCTCGCGGGGCCTAAAAAACAAGTTTGTGAACCCCTGGGCACATATCATGGCTCACCTGGGATGCAGGAACGAAGGGTTCCCAGTGGCTCCGTTTTCCCGGCTCGCTGGCCCCGGAGCAATAATCCGACGTCGCTGGACAGGGGGGGGCAGGGTAAGCTTTCTCCCTCTCTTTTGGTGGCATCGCTTTTCCCGCGTTGCAAATTCGCCCAAATTGGGTTGTGCTGGTCAGTGATGCGGATCGCAGTACCAGCTGATCACAGCTGACCGGCAGTGTGACCAGCTCCGACCAAAACGGTAGTACCTGAAGAGGGCGCCACTTGGCGCCGTATCGTCGCTGCTAACGCCACCCGCAGAGGGCGGCACCAGGAGAAATTTCCATAGCGCGCTTATGAGGGCGGGCGGGATCCTAGGAGCAGTGCACAAGGTCATGGACCCGACCATTGTCCAACCCCTCCGCCGCGGCGGTGCACTCTGGAAACGGGGCAATGGCGACCGAGCAGGGGCGGTATATCCCCCATCGTAGCCCGGATGGATCATGCCCACCCTCCCCCTTCTTCTTCCCACTCCAAATCCTCGTAGCGTCTGTCCCACAATGGGCGGCTACGGGGTCTGCGTCTGAGCCATAGTGGCCGGCAGCAAACCCCAACCTGGCAGAAGGTATAAAATGCAAACCTGGCAGTAGGTATAAAAAGCACAACTGGAAGAATGATGGATTAAAACACAAATACTCCAGGTGGCAACCACTCAAGTGGAAATCCACCCGTGGGGAAACCCACGGTCGGGGCACGGATTCTGGAGGCCCCAAACACCATTCAACCCACGACTGACGAGGCGGTGGCTAGCTTGGCCGCCCCGGCAGTAAAAGCGACAAGCCAACAAAGTGCGGAGCAATCCTCAGCGTTTCTGAGCAGCTCCAAAATCCTGCGGTCACCCATTCTGCAGGCAACGCGGAGCACAGCGATGCCAACAGGCGGTGTTCCCGCGGGTGAAGACAAGGAGACCCCAAAAAGGACGAGGGAACAATCCAGTCCATCAGAGCCCCAGAGATCGACTCCAGCCAAGAGGACGAGAGCGTCAACAGAGAAGCCTTGCTCCAGCATGCTGGCGGAGTTAGAGGCGATATTGGAGGACATAATCCAGCAAACGCACGAGAAACAGGTGAGGAGCATCAACCTCAAAATGAAGAGGATGTTCTGCAGGATGAAGGAGCTACAGGAAGGCCTTAGCGGGATCCTCTCCAACCCCAGTGATGCAGGGACGACGGCGGCAGCTGCGGAGGTCGTCTGTTCGAGGTGCGGTCAGGCAGATACTGCAAAGACTGACCAAAAAACACAAACCCTCCTAACGCGGCGCAAGGAAGCGGCAGCCCAGACTGACCCATGGCGACGGCTTAGCCAGGACAGCGCGACTCCACTACCAAGAGGCGCGCCATTGGCCTCGGCGAAGACCCCGAAAATCCGGGCACGAGAAGGGCCCACCAAGCGGACTTCCAGCCACCCGGACCCCAGGACTGCGGGAGTAGGGGGTCAGAGCACGGCCGCACTGACAGCAGCGCCAGGACCTGGATGGGAGACGGCAACACGGAGGAAGCCAAGGACGTTCACCCGACCCGACGCGATAGTTGTAGAAGCCAAGGGAAGGAAGTATAGCGAGGTGCTTGCCTTGGTCACTAGACGGCAGGACGGCCAGCTGAAGGAATTCAGCAAAAATGTCCATAAGGTGCGCCGCACCGCAACTGGGAACCTGCTGCTAGAGCTATCGAAAAACCGTGTGGATAGCACGGACTCCATGAGGGAGAACCTCGAAAAGGTGCTTCAAGGAGCTGCTGAAGTGCGAGCGCTGTCCGAGGACAGCAAGATGAAATATATAGAGATTAGGGACCTCGACCCGCTAGCGACGGAAGGGGACATTCGGCTTGCTCTGGCCGAGCAGTTTGAAGTGGATGGAAAGTTGGCCACGTTAAGGAGCCTTCGGGCAAGATCCAGGGACACACAGACCGCCATCATCGGTCTGCCCAGTAAAATTGCGACCGCAGTTGTGAGCAAGGGGAGAGTGAGGATCGGATGGACCGTGTGCCGGATCCGGGAGAGGCAGAGCCAGCCGAGGTGCTACCGATGCCTGGAAGTTGGCCACATTGCAAGCCAGTGCCGAAGCCCCACCGATAGGAGCGGTGCCCTTGATGCCACCGTCCCTTGATGCGGCCTGTAACGCATGCATGAAGGCGCGCACGACCTTTGCTCGGCATCATAAACCAGCTCCGTGGTGGACAAGCCATATCTCGGCTCTTCGTAAGGAGTGCCTAAGGGCTAGAAGATCCCTGCAGCGAGCTCGTGGCACTGACGCGCAGGAGCAAAGACGCCTTGAATTCAAGGCAGCGAGGAAAACGCTGAAAAAGGCCATACGGGACAGTAAGCGCGAGCTGTTCCTCAAGTTATGCGACGAAGCGGAACACGACCCATGGGGACGGGCGTATAAAATCGTAACAAAAAAGGTCAGGGCAGGGAGCCAGCCCCCTTCAGACCCGGTCGCACTGAGCGCCATAATAGACATATTATTTCCAAGCTGTCAAGGAGAAGGAACACGCCCGGCTATTGAGGACGTCGAAGAAGAGTCAGTGGAAACGGTCACAGCAGAGGAGGTGCTAGCGGCTGCACGAAATCTAGCTCCCAACAAAGCTCCCGGCCCAGACGCGGTGCCAAACCGAGCACTCAGGGTGGCCCTGGCCCAAATACCAGAAAAGATTGCAGCAGTCTACAATCAATGCTTGCTGGAAGGATCCTTCCCGAAGGTGTGGAAGAAGCAGAGGCTCCTTCTACTAACAAAGCCCGGTAAGCCACCCGGGGAGGCCGCGTCTTACCGACCCATCTGCCTCCTTGACACCGTAGGCACGGTATTGGAGAAGATCCTGGCCACGAGACTCCAGGCGGCGATAAGCCGGGAGGGCGGACTGGCGGAGGAGCAGTACGGGTTCCGGAAAGGGAGGTCAACGATAGATGCCATCATGAGGGTGAAGACCCTGGCAGCAAGCGCCATCCAAGGCACCAGATGGGAGGGGGGAACCAAACAATATTGTCTGGTTACCACCCTGGACGTAAAGAACGCATTCAACACGGCGAGCTGGTCGCGGACTCTCGAAGCCCTGAAGGAGCTTAGGATCCCGGAGTACCTGTTGAAGATGGTGGATAGCTACCTGAGTGACAGAAAGAGCGAGTGGTCTCCGCCGGAGTGCCGCAAGGCTCTGTGCTAGGCCCGCTCTTGTGGAATACGATGTATGATGGAGTACTCCGATTACCCATGGATGAGGGTACTACCATCGTTGGATTCGCCGACGACATAGCCATAGTGGTGGTGGCGAAGACTGTTCGCGGGGTGGAAACCCAAACAAACTCCGCGGTGGCGAGCGTAGAGGCATGGATGTCTAGGGCAGGCCTTCAGCTCGCTCCACAAAAGACGGAAGCGGTGCTAATTTCGAGCCGGAAGAAGGTAGAAACAGCGACAGTTCATGTAGGAGGAGTGGCCGTTACCTCGGGGAGAGCTCTAAAATACCTGGGGGTCTGGCTCGACACAAGGCTCTCGTTCCGGGAGCACCTCGAGTACGCCCACAGGAGGGCGAGCGAGACGACGAGGGCCCTCTCGCGGATGCTCCTCAATATCAGAGGCCCGAGACAGGAAAGGCGCAAGCTCATCACTAGTGTGGTGAGCTCCCAAATCCTGTACGCTGCCCCAGTGTGGGCCGAGGCGATGGGAGTAAGGTCCTACGCACGAGGAATCGAGGCAGACTACCGCCTATGCGCGCTACGGACGTCCTGTGCCTTCAGGACGGTGTCGGACGACGCGGCCCTCGTGATCGCAGGTCTGATACCACTAGGAGAGCTAGTCCGAGAGAGGAAGGAGCTGGCCAACATGGCTTAGGACAGCCCCTCATCGGCGTCGGACAGGAAGAGGGAAGCGAGAGCCACTAGCTTGGCAAACTGGCAACGACGATGGGAGGCATCTTCCAAAGGACGTTGGACATTCCGACTCATTCCGGACGTGGGAGAGTGGACCGGAAGGAAGCATGGCCAGGTAGACTTTTACCTCACTCAGGCCCTCAGTGGGCATGGGTGCTTCAGAAGCTACCTGAAGCGTTTTGGCCATGAAAGTGAGGACTGCTGCCCGTCGTGCGGCAGTGGAGTCACAGAGGACTCACTCCACGTCCTCTTCGAGTGCAGGCGATTTGAGGAGGATCGCCTAACCCTGGGGGAGATCCTGGAAGAGGCCTTTACACCAAGCAGTATGGTGCCTCAAATGCTCCAGACGCCGGTCAAATGGGAAGCGATAGCCGTATTTGTGGCCAAGATGATGACGGAGCTGAGAGCCCTGGAGAGGGCGCGTAATGGGCGGGAGGAGTAGGGCGCCAGAGGTGTGCGAAGCATTGCTTCACGGCCGTACCGCACAACTTAGGCCCATGCTCCTACAGCCCAGTCGGGGAACAACAATGTATAGTAGGCATATAAGTTAGTTTTAATTAATAAACACGAATATAAAAAACTGGTAAAAAATTAAACTTGCACTCTTTAACTTTAACACTGGCAAAAAAATACTTTTCAGGCACTTTCAATTTTCTGAATTTCACTCGATTACATTTTTTTTTAGACTGATCCACGGATTAGTGGTTTTTTCAATATATAGGCAAGTTAGGTAATATTAAAAAAAGAACATTTAATCCCTTAACCCTTTAAGGTTACACGGCTTAACCCTTTTTGTCAATGCGATAAACTGTCAGGATCATTTGATATACCTGTTGTGTTATGAACTTAGGCGTTACGAATATTTACAGCCCAAATTTGAGGGATAAAATTATTCCGATTCGACCAATCAGAAAAAAGGTAATACCTGATATTTTAGAGTTACTCAGTCCCTAAATAAACTAAAATCATACCTGCACTACCTGTTACGCAATTGAAAACCCTTGCACGTGTTCATTCAACGAAGGATGATTTTCATTGAACCAATTGGTGGCATTACCTAGCTATAAGGTCATCATGGGATAATCCCATGGTTTTTTCGTAATAAAAATTCGGGTGCTATTTAAGAAGGAAAGGGTTGTAAACTTAATAATGAAAATGAAAATTGCCTGAATCCCATTATTATGAATATGTTAAATCACTTCCATAGCATTGTAAAAATTATGAATAGACTAGCTATATCCTTATATAAAAGGATATAATTAGCCTTATACAAAAGGGTAAATTAAAAAGTATACAAGTAGGGAGTAAATAGGCAATCGGCTGATTTCTTGCGTCATATCCGTGTATGCATGTATATGTTGGTGGGAACGTAAATCCACAATCCAATATACACTCACATATATATATAATCCTAAATAAAAAATACATATTGACCTTTCATCCGACCCTGACATAAATATGTCTCCTGCAAGAAAGTGATAAAAAGGGATCGCAGCAGGTCAATTGGTTCCTTTTTTTTTTCTTGACCCTTCAGGGTGGATTTTCACTTTTCTACGAAAAGGTTTTCTTGTGATATACTTACTCCTTGTAAAATTCTGTATTATATTTTATATTATAAAATTAAATTTCTGTACATAAGTCCGAGTTAATTTAAAATTAATTAAAAAAGAATTGGAGTAAAAAATCCTTTTAAATGATATGCAACACCATAATAAAATTTTGGATATTTTTTTTTTAAATAATTATTTGTTCTTCATCATTAATTTTAAATTAATTACAAAATAATTATAATAAAATACATTTTTAAATGAACTGCAGCACCATGAATATAATTTTTGTAAATAAGCATTTTATTTTTTGTTAATCAATTTTATTTATTTTTTCACGATCCTGAATCTTATTTATTTTTTCACGATCCTGAATCTTAGACAGGTATCTTAAGTGGACAGTTGAATTTGTAGGGAATTAGGCAAACGGCGTATAAGCACCAGAAAAATTTTAGTAGTATGTAATTAGGCAAACGGCGTACGACGTAAATTTAGTGGCGCCATCTATGGGTCAAGTTTGTGTAAAATTGGGCAGCGCCATCTACCGTAATATTTTATACGCCCTCTATTGGCATAAAAGCAAACGATCATGCCAAAAATTATACTTGCCAGGATCATCGCCGTCTATGTTTTCTATATTTTCTGATATCTTGTCTATGTTTTCTATATTTTCTGATATCTTGCATTGGGTCCCATTAAGGGAAATATGCATGTAAAGAAAAGATCATGTAAAAATGAAACTTGCTAGGATCATCGTTTGCCTAATTACATACTACTAAAATTTTTCTGGTGCTTATACGCCGTTTGCCTAATTCCCTACAAATTCAACTGTCCACTTAAGATACCCTTCTAAGATTCAGGATCGTGAAAAAATAAATAAGATTCAGGATCGTGAAAAAATAAATAAAATTGATTAACAAAAAATAAAATGCTTATTTACAAAAATTATATTCATGGTGCTGCAGTTCATTTAAAAATGTATTTTATTATAATTATTTTGTAATTAATTTAAAATTAATGATGAAGAACAAATAATTATTTAAAAAAAAAATATCCAAAATTTTATTATGGTGTTGCATATCATTTAAAAGGATTTTTTACTCCAATTCTTTTTTAATTAATTTTAAATTAACTCGGACTTATGTACAGAAATTTAATTTTATAATATAAAATATAATACAGAATTTTACAAGGAGTAAGTATATCACAAGAAAACCTTTTCGTAGAAAAGTGAAAATCCACCCTGAAGGGTCAAGAAAAAAAAAAGGAACCAATTGACCTGCTGCGATCCCTTTTTATCACTTTCTTGCAGGAGACATATTTATGTCAGGGTCGGATGAAAGGTCAATATGTATTTTTTATTTAGGATTATATATATATGTGAGTGTATATTGGATTGTGGATTTACGTTCCCACCAACATATACATGCATACACGGATATGACGCAAGAAATCAGCCGATTGCCTATTTACTCCCTACTGTAGGCTCTAGGCTCTAAGCGTTATCTTTTCTTTCGAGTCTTCTGATTGGTTTTCCCGATTCATTAACCGGAAAAATGTGGGGAAAATTGGGGTGGTTTTCATGCGTTAACTCATGTACATGTATTGATGATACCAATACATTCAAACACAAGTACCTGTTTTCCGTTTTCGAGGATCAATAGGTTTTGAGGTTTATGCTAAGAATCAAATTTTTAGTATAAATCCAAATCCTAAAGAAAGAGTTTGAAGTTAAAATATAAAGAAAAAAAAAAATGAGCGAGCTGGAAATTATATTCGAGGATACCCAACCAGCACTTAGTGATATTTGTGTATCAAACGGTGCACTTTTATCATTAATTGGTATTGGGAAAAATACACAAGAAGAGCTATTTAATAATCTACAGGATGATTCTCTGACATCCATGTACGATTTGCTAACTCCAACATGGGATTACGAATTAACTATCATCGAGGATAAAATGTATGTCCCGGACACTCAAGAAAATATATTTGAGGATTTCGACGACGACATACCTGCTTCTCCGTGCTTTATTCCGGAGACCCCAGAACTAGTGGAAATATCATCAAAACCAGAGTTTACTTTCCCGGATGATGACCACATATTTTTGGAAGTTAATGAGGGAAAAGATAATTATGAAAGTTTAATGGATGAGGAATTCGACAAAATTTTAATCGATTGGCTTATAAATAATGAATAAATTAAAAACTATGTTATTTTATTATTGTGTAATTATTTTTAATTCATGAAAAATAAATAATTATTCAAACAAAATTATTTTTGAAATCTTTCTTTTTATCAAAGTTTAGTTAAAATGAACTTAAAAATTAAAATACATTAATATTTAAAATAGTTGATTGAAATTAAATTAACACCAAGATTTAAAATTTAAAAGAAATATTTTGAAGTTTGTGTTAAGTTAATTATTTCAATTAATATCGTTGGATGATCCATCAAGAAATGGGTGTATAATTCACTTCGGAGCCAGTACTTTTTCACTTCAGGACAGAAGTAGCAGTTATAGTATGAGGATCTGGCTTTTGTATTGCTGAAGTTGTGTTTTTTTAGAATGTGACGTTTTAATCCATAGCGATATTTAAAGGAAGGACTTTCTATACAGAGATCACAAACGAACGTTTTCATTTCGAAGATTTGAAAATAAACTGATAAAAAGCAACACTAGAACTTGTTTTTATATTATATTTTTAAGATTGAATCTGTGCTATGGTATATAATTGATCTATATATTTTAAAATTAAATGACCATGCAGTCATCTCTTTCATTCCTAATAATAATTACCATATCCCTAGCTATAAATTCTTTATATACACAAATACATTTATAAAAGTGGTATGATGTCATCCCTTTCATTTAAATAAAAGTATATTATTCGTATTAATATACTTATATATATATATAAATAAATATGTATGTATATGTATATATGTAACCACAAAGAAGAGTGAATTTATTATTGAAAGGTATAAAAGAGCGGGATCATTAAATAAATTGATTAGTACCTAACAGTAACCTTTTTGAAGCGAATCCAGGAGTACGTGAGTTATAAATGATGGTATGTTTACAAATTCTCACAGCCAATCAAAAAATATCCTTATGTTTATGTATATCATAGTCTTTCTTAGATACTTTGAATGATCAAAAGCCTGTTATTGGCTACACAAAGACTGAAGACCTATGTATTAATTTCGAATACAAGATCATTGGATGTAAGATAAAGAAAACCACATATGGGACGAAAATAGCCCTTTATTTGACTGATAAGGACGACGAACCACTCTGGATATTTTTACCAAAGAGCTACGTGAATAAATTTTCAACTAAAACACCATTTAAGAAATTGAAGGAAAATGGAATAACGCATCTTGTATATAAAGGAAAAGAGATGACTAGATATAGCTCAGCCTGTTTACAATTTATCTCAAAGGAGTAACTGTATAAAAGAGTCGATTCCTTATAATGTTTTATCAGTTTCATTTTTTCCCTTAAATCAAAAACAACTCCTCTCTCAAGCCTCTCGATGTACGCGCATCAAATAAAATTATTTTTACTTCAATTTGAAGATATGCTTTTCGAGGAGCACCTTAAAAAACTTCAATTTTTAAAAACAACTTTAGAGGATTTGGAAGAAAAGGAAATGCTGTACTCGAAATATGGATTCCACTACAAAATATGTCCCTGGAGTGATGATGAAGCAACCGAAGGTCCAGACACTTGTAACTGCAACAAACTTCCTCTATATATAAAGGAAGCTACGGATATTATGATAAGATACTATAAAATAACTAAAAGAATGTATCCAAATCCATGAAAATAAAAAAGTTTTTTTATAGATATTATAAATAATATTGTTTATTTTTCATATTGGGTTAAAAAAAAAAAAAAAAAAAAAAAAATTTTTTAAATCATTTAAAACATTTACTAAACATTTTTGAAATTAACTTATCATTATAGGTGAAATCTTTTATCTTAAAATTCTGTGTAAAACTCTTTAAAGTTTTTCGATTGCTTTTGTAAAGACCAAAAAGCATGCAGTAATGTCCACAGGTATTTGAAAAGTATCCTTGCAATTGTTGCTTGTTATAAGTATATTTTGATGCATTTCTTTTTAAAAATGCAATAAATTCTTTTTTCTGAGGATATTGTCCATAAGAATCGAAAAATTCGGCTGACTTTTTGTTATAGAAGTAAAATGCAACCCAATGCATTCCTGGTTGGTATGAATAATCAGTGTTAGCTACAATCAATGCTGGATATTCACGAATTTCTTTTGGTAGTTTATCGGCCGAAAAAACCCCTTTAAATATTTTTTTAGTTTGAGGATGCTTGGAGAGCAAGTCCATGATTTGTATTGTATTCATTTTTACAAAAGTACTCGAATATTTCGATGCTTATCAATATCAATCATAGAGTCGTATTCACAATAAACAATGCAAGTAACAGCCTCAGCCAGAGGCTCAGAGAATCTTCCTTCTATTCTGATCGTTCCTTGAGAAATCAGGTTAGCGCAAACACTAGAATTGGAGTGATCAGCAGTTAAATCAAACGCTAATATAAAATTATTTTTGTCAAACATATCCTTGGAAATTTGGAGACCACGATCATAATGCTTAATTCCACAAGCTTTAAATAGTAAATTATATGCTCTTGAACTTAGGGTATTGGTAGGATTTGAGAAATCAAATTCAAGTGCCTGAGAAGGTACCTGTACTCCATTAACTAGCAGATTGAATCGTTGTATTTTAAAGTTTTCAAAATTAAAAGGATCTAATCCTCGATTTCCTGAGTATGCTCTGTTTTTTACCATACAAAAGGCCAAAAAATTTGGAATTTGACCAATAACTGCGTTATCGATGGATAATGTATTATTTCCTGGGTATATTGTGAATGATTTTACTTCAACTTTATTGTATGGGTATATTGCATTTTTTGATTGTAAAACGTGATGATGAGCTAATAAAATGCTGGGGTTGACTACTACATGATTCATGAACAGCTGGGCTTCCAAGATCTTTAGATTCGATTCAGTTTCGGTTTCCAATAAATAAAATGCTGTTTTTTCAATATTAAAAGTAATGCGCAAATCAACATTATTTACAAGCAGTTTTGGTTGGTTGAAAATATCTCCATGCACTTTTCCAAATAATTCTACTTTATTACTATTTTGAAACATGTTTTTAAGAATTTGACTGCCATCACTTTTAAATGGTGTTTGGGTACCATAATTTGGGAAATATCCTTGTGTTGCTAAATGACTTTCACTTGCATCACAACCATAGTTTAAAATTGTTTGCAAATATGATCTATAATGATAATTATTGTCGCTTTGGGAAACCAAAGTATTATTTAAATATACAGATGAGCTTCTAAGTAGGGAGTAAATAGGCAATCGGCTGATTTCTTGCGTCATATCCGTGTATGCATGTATATGTTGGTGGGAACGTAAATCCACAATCCAATATACACTCACATATATATATAATCCTAAATAAAAAATACATATTGACCTTTCATCCGACCCTGACATAAATATGTCTCCTGCAAGAAAGTGATAAAAAGGGATCGCAGCAGGTCAATTGGTTCCTTTTTTTTTCTTGACCCTTCAGGGTGGATTTTCACTTTTCTACGAAAAGGTTTTCTTGTGATATACTTACTCCTTGTAAAATTCTGTATTATATTTTATATTATAAAATTAAATTTCTGTACATAAGGCCGAGTTAATTTAAAATTAATTAAAAAAGAATTGGAGTAAAAAATCCTTTTAAATGATATGCAACACCATAATAAAATTTTGGATATTTTTTTTTTTAAATAATTATTTGTTCTTCATCATTAATTTTAAATTAATTACAAAATAATTATAATAAAATACATTTTTAAATGAACTGCAGCACCATGAATATAATTTTTGTAAATAAGCATTTTATTTTTTGTTAATCAATTTTATTTATTTTTTCACGATCCTGAATCTTATTTATTTTTTCACGATCCTGAATCTTAGACAGGTATCTTAAGTGGACAGTTGAATTTGTAGGGAATTAGGCAAACGGCGTATAAGCACCAGAAAAATTTTAGTAGTATGTAATTAGGCAAACGATGATCCTAGCAAGTTTCATTTTTACATGATCTTTTCTTTACATGCATATTTCCCTTAATGGGACCCAATGCAAGATATCAGAAAATATAGAAAACATAGACAAGATATCAGAAAATATAGAAAACATAGACGGCGATGATCCTGGCAAGTATAATTTTTGGCATGATCGTTTGCTTTTATGCCAATAGAGGGCGTATAAAATATTACGGTAGATGGCGCTGCCCAATTTTACACAAACTTGACCCATAGATGGCGCCACTAAATTTACGTCGTACGCCGTTTGCCTAATTACATACTACTAAAATTTTTCTGGTGCTTATACGCCGTTTGCCTAATTCCCTACAAATTCAACTGTCCACTTAAGATACCTGTCTAAGATTCAGGATCGTGAAAAAATAAATAAGATTCAGGATCGTGAAAAAATAAATAAAATTGATTAACAAAAAATAAAATGCTTATTTACAAAAATTATATTCATGGTGCTGCAGTTCATTTAAAAATGTATTTTATTATAATTATTTTGTAATTAATTTAAAATTAATGATGAAGAACAAATAATTATTTAAAAAAAAAAAATATCCAAAATTTTATTATGGTGTTGCATATCATTTAAAAGGATTTTTTACTCCAATTCTTTTTTAATTAATTTTAAATTAACTCGGCCTTATGTACAGAAATTTAATTTTATAATATAAAATATAATACAGAATTTTACAAGGAGTAAGTATATCACAAGAAAACCTTTTCGTAGAAAAGTGAAAATCCACCCTGAAGGGTCAAGAAAAAAAAAGGAACCAATTGACCTGCTGCGATCCCTTTTTATCACTTTCTTGCAGGAGACATATTTATGTCAGGGTCGGATGAAAGGTCAATATGTATTTTTTATTTAGGATTATATATATATGTGAGTGTATATTGGATTGTGGATTTACGTTCCCACCAACATATACATGCATACACGGATATGACGCAAGAAATCAGCCGATTGCCTATTTACTCCCTACTGTAGGCTCTAGGCTCTAAGCGTTATCTTTTCTTTCGAGTCTTCTGATTGGTTTTCCCGATTCATTAACCGGAAAAATGTGGGGAAAATTGGGGTGGTTTTCATGCGTTAACTCATGTACATGTATTGATGATACCAATACATTCAAACACAAGTACCTGTTTTCCGTTTTCGAGGATCAATAGGTTTTGAGGTTTATGCTAAGAATCAAATTTTTAGTATAAATCCAAATCCTAAAGAAAGAGTTTGAAGTTAAAATATAAAGAAAAAAAAAAAATGAGCGAGCTGGAAATTATATTCGAGGATACCCAACCAGCACTTAGTGATATTTGTGTATCAAACGGTGCACTTTTATCATTAATTGGTATTGGGAAAAATACACAAGAAGAGCTATTTAATAATCTACAGGATGATTCTCTGACATCCATGTACGATTTGCTAACTCCAACATGGGATTACGAATTAACTATCATCGAGGATAAAATGTATGTCCCGGACACTCAAGAAAATATATTTGAGGATTTCGACGACGACATACCTGCTTCTCCGTGCTTTATTCCGGAGACCCCAGAACTAGTGGAAATATCATCAAAACCAGAGTTTACTTTCCCGGATGATGACCACATATTTTTGGAAGTTAATGAGGGAAAAGATAATTATGAAAGTTTAATGGATGAGGAATTCGACAAAATTTTAATCGATTGGCTTATAAATAATGAATAATTTAAAAACTATGTTATTTTATTATTGTGTAATTATTTTTAATTCATGAAAAATAAATAATTATTCAAACAAAATTATTTTTGAAATCTTTCTTTTTATCAAAGTTTAGTTAAAATGAACTTAAAAATTAAAATACATTAATATTTAAAATAGTTGATTGAAATTAAATTAACACCAAGATTTAAAATTTAAAAGAAATATTTTGAAGTTTGTGTTAAGTTAATTATTTCAATTAATATCGTTGGATGATCCATCAAGAAATGGGTGTATAATTCACTTCGGAGCCAGTACTTTTTCACTTCAGGACAGAAGTAGCAGTTATAGTATGAGGATCTGGCTTTTGTATTGCTGAAGTTGTGTTTTTTTAGAATGTGACGTTTTAATCCATAGCGATATTTAAAGGAAGGACTTTCTATACAGAGATCACAAACGAACGTTTTCATTTCGAAGATTTGAAAATAAACTGATAAAAAGCAACACTAGAACTTGTTTTTATATTATATTTTTAAGATTGAATCTGTGCTATGGTATATAATTGACCTATATATTTTAAAATTAAATGACCATGCAGTCATCTCTTTCATTCCTAATAATAATTACCATATCCCTAGCTATAAATTCTTTATATACACAAATACATTTATAAAAGTGGTATGATGTCATCCCTTTCATTTAAATAAAAGTATATTATTCGTATTAATATACTTATATATATATATAAATAAATATGTATGTATATGTATATATGTAACCACAAAGAAGAATTTATTATTGAAACGTATAAAAGAGCGGGATCATTAAATAAATTGATTAGTACCTAACAGTAACATTTTTGAAGCGAATCCAGGAGTTCGTGAGTTATAAATGATGGTATGTTTACAAATTCTCACAGCCAATCAAAAAATATCCTTATGTTTATGTATATCATAGTCTTTCTTAGATACTTTGAATGATCAAAAGCCTGTTATTGGCTACACAAAGACTGAAGACCTATGTATTAATTTCGAATACAAGATCATTGGATGTAAGATAAAGAAAACCACATATGGGACGAAAATAGCCCTTTATTTGACTGATAAGGACGACGAACCACTCTGGATATTTTTACCAAAGAGCTACGTGAATAAATTTTCAACTAAAACACCATTTAAGAAATTGAAGGAAAATGGAATAACGCATCTTGTATATAAAGGAAAAGAGATGACTAGATATAGCTCAGCCTGTTTACAATTTATCTCAAAGGAGTAACTGTATAAAAGAGTCGATTCCTTATAATGTTTTATCAGTTTCATTTTTTCCCTTAAATCAAAAACAACTCCTCTCTCAAGCCTCTCGATGTACGCGCATCAAATAAAATTATTTTTACTTCAATTTGAAGATATGCTTTTCGAGGAGCACCTTAAAAAACTTCAATTTTTAAAAACAACTTTAGAGGATTTGGAAGAAAAGGAAATGCTGTACTCGAAATATGGATTCCACTACAAAATATGTCCCTGGAGTGATGATGAAGCAACCGAAGGTCCAGACACTTGTAACTGCAACAAACTTCCTCTATATATAAAGGAAGCTACGGATATTATGATAAGATACTATAAAATAACTAAAAGAATGTATCCAAATCCATGAAAATAAAAAAGTTTTTTTATAGATATTATAAATAATATTGTTTATTTTTCATATTGGGTTAAAAAAAAAAAAAAAAAAAAAAATTTTTTTAAATCATTTAAAACATTTACTAAACATTTTTGAAATTAACTTATCATTATAGGTGAAATCTTTTATCTTAAAATTCTGTGTAAAACTCTTTAAAGTTTTTCGATTGCTTTTGTAAAGACCAAAAAGCATGCAGTAATGTCCACAGGTATTTGAAAAGTATCCTTGCAATTGTTGCTTGTTATAAGTATATTTTGATGCATTTCTTTTTAAAAATGCAATAAATTCTTTTTTCTGAGGATATTGTCCATAAGAATCGAAAAATTCTGCTGACTTTTTGTTATAGAAGTAAAATGCAACCCAATGCATTCCTGGTTGGTATGAATAATCAGTGTTAGCTACAATCAATGCTGGATATTCACGAATTTCTTTTGGTAGTTTATCGGCCGAAAAAACCCCTTTAAATATTTTTTTAGTTTGAGGATGCTTGGAGAGCAAGTCCATGATTTGTATTGTATTCATTTTTACAAAAGTACTCGAATATTTCGATGCTTATCAATATCAATCATAGAGTCGTATTCACAATAAACAATGCAAGTAACAGCCTCAGCCAGAGGCTCAGAGAATCTTCCTTCTATTCTGATCGTTCCTTGAGAAATCAGGTTAGCGCAAACACTAGAATTGGAGTGATCAGCAGTTAAATCAAACGCTAATATAAAATTATTTTTGTCAAACATATCCTTGGAAATTTGGAGACCACGATCATAATGCTTAATTCCACAAGCTTTAAATAGTAAATTATATGCTCTTGAACTTTGGGTATTGGTAGGATTTGAGAAATCAAATTCAAGTGCCTGAGAAGGTACCTGTACTCCATTAACTAGCAGATTGAATCGTTGTATTTTAAAGTTTTCAAAATTAAAAGGATCTAATCCTCGATTTCCTGAGTATGCTCTGTTTTTTACCATACAAAAGGCCAAAAAATTTGGAATTTGACCAATAACTGCGTTATCGATGGATAATGTATTATTTCCTGGGTATATTGTGAATGATTTTACTTCAACTTTATTGTATGGGTATATTGCATTTTTTGATTGTAAAACGTGATGATGAGCTAATAAAATGCTGGGGTTGACTACTACATGATTCATGAACAGCTGGGCTTCCAAGATCTTTAGATTCGATTCAGTTTCGGTTTCCAATAAATAAAATGCTGTTTTTTCAATATTAAAAGTAATGCGCAAATCAACATTATTTACAAGCAGTTTTGGTTGGTTGAAAATATCTCCATGCACTTTTCCAAATAATTCTACTTTATTACTATTTTGAAACATGTTTTTAAGAATTTGACTGCCATCACTTTTAAATGGTGTTTGGGTACCATAATTTGGGAAATATCCTTGTGTTGCTAAATGACTTTCACTTGCATCACAACCATAGTTTAAAATTGTTTGCAAATATGATCTATAATGATAATTATTGTCGCTTTGGGAAACCAAAGTATTATTTAAATATACAGATGAGCTTCTAAATATAGAATGCAATATATTATTTGCTACACCAACAGCATTTCCTTCAATACTACTATTATCAATTTTTTTAAGTTGAACTACAAGTTTTAAGTAAACACTTGAAAGATCTCTGTAGGTTTCTCCATTTCCTAAACAAACGAATTCAATTGATGAAGCACTATCCAAAGAAGCAATAGGGTTGTATGAAACTTCTTCGGTTTTCAAAATACAGCTTTGCGTTGGATGAGGCTCAAAAAGATCCAATTCGCTTTTCATGCATTCAATGTGATTACTCATTTTGATTTGGAAAATATGTCACTAATTTTAAATTTTTTAGATGCTTTTTTTCTTGACTTTTTTGAACGCGTATGTTTACGACGTTGTTTAGTTGTTAAATGATTGCGATTTTTTCTTGGTCTCCTCTTTTTATGCCTTTTTCCTTTACCACTTTGTAATTTAGTAATTTTATGAATTGCTTTGTCAGATAGATTATGTAATGCGATTTTACTTTGTTCTTGAATGATATTTCGTAGAGGTTTTCGACCCAAATCATTTATAACAGCCTTTCCGGTTTCAGCAGCTTGATTTTTAAGTGCATTTATCCCTGACAGAAAAAGCGGTTTAATGTAATTAAAAAGTCCACTAAAGAAATTTCCAATACCACGACCATGCTGAACAATTCTTGGGGAAACATAGAGACTACCTATGTTACTTAAGCTTCCACCGCACTGATTTAAATAATATTGATGATAACATTTCGCCATGGTTGGTAAATCAATTCTAAATGTTAGTTTCCCTTAACATTATTATTTATAGACTTTTTCTTCTTTTTCTAAAATGCAGAGTTAGAAAAATTGGAACTGATGAAGTTTCAAAGGGGATTTTATATCCACTTGAATCAGTAATTAATATTGAAATTTCGTTTGGTGAAAAATTTTCAATAGGATAATATTCAACATTTCTAAACTGCATAAATTTTTCTTTTCCATTTGTAAATAAAACTCTTAAGCAACGTGGTCTTTTGCTTCCTACACAACGAGGCTTTATAATGTCCGTGTAAATAAATATTGCACCGCATTCCATCTCATCCGCTTTCATTGATGTCGATTTGTATCGAAATGTTTCAGAATTTACTAAACTTATAAATTCTGTTGAATTAGAGCTTGATTCTTCTGATTCATTTTCTTTTGTTTCTCTCCTTTTTTTAGGATTTTTTCGAAAAGAATTATTTAAATATATATCAGTTATACCGACTTCCCATTCCTCAGACATTGTTTCAGGAAGGTTTACAATATTTGTAAAAGCGCATTTTACATTATCAGGAAACACATTTAAGGAGTCATTGCTGAGCAATGTAATATAAAACTCGTTTTGAAAAAACATTTTAAGCTCTGCCGTTAAGAATATGAGATCCAATTTAATTTATTTTTACCAATTTGGATATTGTTTTCTTTGCGGTTTGCCCTTTGCAATTTTTCTAAATCACTTATATACTTAAGATTTCTTAGTGGATAGGGGGAATCTCTATTCTTTTTAACCTTATTTCTCAGTTTCAGTTTCTTTTCAGTAGAATTTCCTTTTATAATTCTTGTTTTCTCAACTAATGATTTTTTTAAAATCTTATCATCAGTGAAAGAAGTATCTGCGAGTGTTCGTTTATTATTAATTGGAATTGAAACAGATTTCTCAGATGATTGTTCTTCTTCATCGCTGGGTAAAATGGCTAAATCGGGTAAATCCTCTCTTTTAAATGATGACTCGTTCTTGTATTCTTTAGAAGTACTGGCAATAGAATCTTTCCAATCATCTATATATGTTTGGGTTTCTACATTTTGATTTAATGAAAACGGGGGTTTCGATACCGATTGATGCAAAACAGCTTTGTTTCTCTTTTTATTTTGGTATGCACATAATTCTTGTTGAATTTTAATCCATTTATCATAATCACTAATTTTTTTATTGTTTAAAATTGGTAAAAATTTTAAATTTATAAGATCATTTCCTCGATCATTTACTAAAAGTTTATGGTATGCATTTGGATGCATTAAGATTACTTTATTTAGCTCATGCTTACTTTTAATCATGATTCAAAATTTTTCCAAAAATCCCAGAAAGCAATGAACTTATTAAAATTGGTAAAAATCCGCCTTTTTGAATAAGAACTCTTCTCTTAGAATTTAAAGATTGTTTTGAGCTGGAAATATGTCGTAATACATTTTTATACTTTTTTAATGAATTTAAGATATTTTTTGATATTTTATGGTTTCCTTTTAAAGTATTTATCACTATCTCCGACAATGTTTTTACTAACTCGCTATCACTATTGCAAATAATCGCTTTTCGAAGTTTATTATTTGCTTTTTTGAGCACATACAATAAATGTTTGTTCGCTTTCAATCGCCTTATGCTCTTTTTGCAAACCATTTTCATCTGAATAGCAAATTGAATATAATGGATTAAAAATCTCTGTTCTAAATCTTAAAAGATCATTTATTCCTTGCGTAAGATCAATAAGTAAATAACCATGAGGTTCATTCGTGACTTCTTTATATATTCTAAAAAGTTCTTTAGGGTTTTCAGGATATATCTGTCTAGCTAAACATTGAAATTGTAATTTGTCTCTAGGATTTTTAAATGCCACAATGTATTTTGTATTTAGTGATATGTCTCGGGTGTGAGTAGATTTATGAAATATATTTTGTGTCACAACAATTACAGATAAATTTCGATGATGAGATCCTTTGGTAAAAAGTTCACATACATTTTTATTAAATGCTCCCATCATTAAATCATCTAATACCAAAAGTATAGGTTCATTATTTTCATTTTCAATGGAGTCAGGTACCCCATGGTAATATTCAATATTGGTAAAATTTGGTTTCGCTTGCTCTTCACCGTAACACCATATTATTCTATCTATTGAAGTACTTATTAAGTCCTTCCTTCCATTTATTAAATTTTTCAAAAATGTTGTTTTACCCGATCCTGAGGGGCCACAAATAAGCATCGTAAAAGGATGAACAAATTGTGTAAACATTTTGATAAAAGTTTTTTGTTTATTCAATGCTAATTATCAAAAAAAAATTATTCTAATGATTTTTTTCCTGGTCCCGTTTTTTAGCGCAGTCCTTTTCAAAATGAGTATCAGAACCACAATAGTTGCAGTATATAAGTTGACTGTATCCTTTTTTACGAGGATCTTTTCCAAAGATGCGATCCATTTTGCTAAAACAACTTCTCAATTAAAGTACTAAAATCATACTGTTTATTAAAGTAATTTATACATATGATTCTCCGTTATAGTATATATCGTAATTACAGTTTTCTAAAATTACAAAAAGCTTAAATAAATTATTTAGAGCACATCTAAGCTTAAGTTTTTTGTGAATTTTACAGTTGGTAAAAAAATTAGGATAACATGTCAGGCTCTTTCCTATGTCTATATCGATAATATTATTCGATAGAAACTTGGATAAAAATTCCTTTTTTACTTCGCCACGTACAATTATATTGGAAAACTTATTTAGTGGAGAAAGTACATCGCTTAAGCAGTTATAGGGTATTTCTCCTTCCATCCAGTCCAACCCGTTTATGTTTTTTCGATGAATATTATGTTGTTGTAATGTATCATAATTCAACTCCTTAATGTTGTATGGAGGTTTGAAGTGAAAGAAGTTTGGTATTACAGTTCCACCAGGCATGAAGGCCAATTCCTTAACAAAAATTTGATTGTTATTTCCAACAACATATTGAAAATCTACTATAACGGAATTTGATCTATCAAATTTAGTCATTTTAGAATGAGTTTTAAATGTAAACTGACTTTGGTGTCTACATTTTAGGTCTTTATATACCATTCATTTTATTATATAATACATGCATTATGTAATATATAATATAAAAGTTGCTCTCACATCTTAGGAGTTTGTATATATGGATATATATTTCATTTCATTATGTAATACATAATGTATAATATATATATATATGTATATACGTCATACTAAGCCCTTTATAAACCACACATTTTAGTAACTAATTTCAGTTTGTTAATAACATTCAGATTCAATGGATACACTCCAAGCTAAAAGAGAAAGAGCCATAAGAAAAAAACAGAACCATGAAGTTATATTTGGTTTTGAATATTTTGTGGCTCAAAATTTGAAAATAAAATGTGGATTTTCTACATCTAGAAAATTTACTCCAATGATTTGGATGCAGCAGCACAAAAACAATTATATTGGATTTGATAAAGAAGAATGGATGCAACTGCTTACATACAAGGAATTTATACAATTAAAGATTGATCAATATGACTTCCTAATGTCTGATACAGTTTTGGATCACCCTATTTTATCAACTATTAAATGTAATTTTAGATTTAGAAAATCAGATAAACAATATGTTCTGATACTAAATCAATTCGGTAATAAAATTGAAATAGATAGTGAAACTTGGAGATCATTAATTCGCCTAGCTATATTTTTAACTACATTTTTATGTTGGAACACTATATTAAAACAGCAAATATCCTATCTGTACTATAATCATATCATTCCGAAGTGTGTCTCTTTACAAAAATTCGATATTCAATTATCTGATTTAGATGGTAACTATGATAAAAATGTTCAAATAGATTTAACACGTTTATGTTTCGAAATATCTAAAAAAATGACAAAAGAAATAAAAGAAGATGTAATTCATTATAAGAAATCATTAATCTCTAAGACCTCAGACATTAACAATAAAAAATAAGTTTTTTTTAAATAAAAATGAGTAAGCAACAAGTTGTTGATGAAATACATAAAACTTGTAGAAAAAATTTTTTACGTCGAAAGTTCGTTCAAAAAGGGTTTCATGATACTTGGCAAATTGATTTGGTTGAAATGATCCCCTATTCCAATCAGAATAATGGATATAAATATTTACTAACGGTTATTGATACATTTTCAAAATATGCTTTTGCTAAGCCTGTAAAATCAAAATCGGCAATGGATGTTGCAACTGTTATGAAATCTATATTGAAAGATTCCAAATACAAGCCAAAAAATATACATTCCGATCAAGGCAAAGAATTTTTTAATCAACTCTTTAAAGAACTTATGAAGAAAAATAATATAAATCATTATCATACATTTACACACCTTAAGGCTTCGATTTGTGAACGATTTAACAGAACTTTAAAAAATAGGATGTGGAAAATGTTTAGTTTTAATGGAAATTATCGATGGATTACCCATTTGAATTCGCTTGTAGAAGACTACAACCATTCTTACCACAGAACTATAAAAATGAGGCCAATCGATGTTTGTAAACAGAATGAAGAGTTTATTTTGAAAACATGTTATAACATTGTTAAGGTATTTCCAAGGCATAAATATGTAGTAGGAGACCATGTTAGAATAAGCAAATACAAGGGTGTATTTGTTAAAGGATATGAACCTAACTGGACCACTGAAATATTTACAATTTCAAAAATAAGGACTACATTCCCAGTTACTTACGAGCTCATTGATTATAAGGGTGACCCTATAAAAGGTACATTTTATGAAGCTGAAATTCAAAAAGTTAAAGACAAAAGTGCATTCCTAGTTGAAAAAGTAATAAAAAGAAAAAAAGACCAAATTTTTGTAAAATGGCTAGGTTTTGATGAAACACATAACTCATGGATAAATAAAACAGATTTATTAAAATAAAATTTTACAATTTGGAATTTATTTATACAAATTATACATACATATATACATTTTTAATTATTATTATTATTTATATACATTTTTAATTTTTATTATTATTATTTATTTTTATTTTATTTTTTTGTTTTTATTTTTATTTTTATTTATTTATTTTTTTTTTGTCGCTTATTTAATATTTTTAAAAATACGTACAATATTATTGACATTATCCATTTGTATTTAATAAAGATCTTAATTTATAATGACCATATGCTAAAGTATTAATATTACAAGCTAATACCCATCTTTTATCATCTCTAGGGCTAAGACTTACTTTATTAACTACATCAGTATATAACTGATGGCCCCTACTTCTTATACATCTTTGTTCTCCATAGTACGTTTTCATATGTCTAATACATTCAATATAATCTAAATGACACAGTTTTTTGATTACTGATTGCTTAACACCCTTAACTTTCTTTGTATCTATATATTCGTCATTGTTTTCTACTAAAAATGAATATGCTTTAGCTTTTAGACCCGCGAAAGAGGTCATAATTTTTCCAGCATTTTCATCTTTGAATAAGCCCAATTCTTTGTTGTTAGCTTGAATAATGTTGAATCGGTTTCCTGTCTCATAATTTGATGTGTCAAAACGGCTAGAATTTTTTTTTATTATTTTGTATATATCCTCTTCACAGGAAACTATAAAAGAGTCTGTATCCATATATATTATTTTTGCTGAGGGACACTCTACTAATAAAAAGTTATAATAGTAATCATACATTAGCCATTTGGACAAATCGAGAACAGTAAATCCAATATAAATAGGCTTATCATACAAAATTGAAGTCTTTGTAGTCTCAATTGCAGCTAAATTTTCTCCAAAAATTTCTAAACTATGAAAATTATTCCTTGCAACTAGTTGTCTAAACCCTGGAGAGTTTTGCGCCGATTCATAACGAGTTACTAGTGTTATTTCTCGACGCTTTTCTACGTTTTCCATGGTTTTGCCGTATACGGCATTATTCATTAATTTATAAAAATTTTTTTCAAATTCATTTTTTGCTATTTTTCTATGTTGGGTATTTAAATCTATATAGGGCTTTAACCAGTATGACTGATTAAAAGATAAAATTCTATGAATTTTCTTTAATTTTAATCCCTGTTTAAGACACAATTGAAGCTGTTTTAAATGAATAATATAAAACTCTTTAGAATTTAAATCAGCTATTAATTTTGGTTGTTTTCCTCCTGGGGGAACCTTGTTTTCAGGACAAAATGGTAGACTGTTATGTTTGTCATGAATTTCATCAGGATATTCTAAATCTACTTCTAAAATATATCCTGTGTCTCCTGAGGAATCAGCATTTTCTACATCAAATAAATTGGTTTCATTTTCGCTTAAAAATTGAAAATTTGAAAATGGGAGTTTTTGGCTCATAGCCCAACCATATAAATTATTTGCGTCAATATACGATAAATAATAATTTGTTTTTGTTTTGTTTTATCATAATTTCTCATGAGTACATTGAGTCAGACCGCCCCGTATACCTCTTTTAACAAAATTGTATATGTTGGGGTCACTTATTAAATCTAATTCTACTTTAGTATACTTCAGCATAGCATCCCATGAAATAGCTGAAACATAATTAACAGGGTCTAATTTTATAATTTATAAATTTTTGAGCATATATTACGGAAGTTTTCAAAAACGTCTGCTAAAATTAGTACGTCACTCTCCAAATACAATTTCATATAGTCTTTTAGAGTTCTGCACTGAAACGAACTCCAAATTTCTTTAGCGAAATTGTATTCGCTAATACTACACTCTTCGTCTTTCAACGAATTATAAAAATATTCCCTAGGAGGAAGTTCGGTTTCATTGAATTTTTCAAAACTATCCAAATAATCATAGGGAAATACTCCCTTTCTTCTCATTTGCCTAAACTTCTCTCCACTAAATTTTGATTTTAATATTTTAAAATCTTTATCTTCCATGTTGTAAGCTAATTTTTCTAAACTAGAATTTAAAAACCTATTGGAATCTATGTACTTTATAGTATAATTAGTCTTTCCCTTTTCAAAAATTGTCTGATTTAGAGCAATATATAACTCTTTAGTAGAGGGTATTGGTTTCAATTTACCCCCTAGGGCATTAATAAAGAGGTGGATATCGTATCTTGATAAATTATGAAAAACTACAGGGAAATAAGCTTTTAACTTAAAACTATCTTTACAACTTCTATGGATAGGACCTTGGTATTTACCCGTGAACTGGTTAAAATATTGTACGCGTTCATCCGTACTGATGACCTCTTCACACGCATAGCAGTTCCCATGCTCCTGGTAGTCCTCATCGCAGATGTCAAAGTTATATATAGGTTTTTTTGGTCCCTTCCAGTATTTGCTATATAAGGCCATTGTCTCCTCTTCCAAAGTTTTAACAAAAACCTTCATACAGTCATGTCCTGTAATTTGTAAAAAGGAAAAATTTATTAACTTTAAAACTTTTCATTTATTTTAAAATAATTTATTTACCTTCATAGGTCCATAATTTATTCAGCTGAGGGTTGTATTTATGGGCAACATAAAACGAAACAGCACATGCTGTATGTTTCTGCACAGGCTTGGTATAGGATTCGTTTGGATTATTTGAGGCTGTTTGGTAATGTTCCAAAACTGCCTCAATGTCCGCATAAATTACCACGGGTGGTGCCAGTTTTTTTGAAAAATTTTCAAATTTGGTTTTAGTGTTTGGTTGTGGGTATAGTGAAGCCACTTGACCGCACTCCTTTAGATTGTGGGTCTTGTTAGTGCTGCAATAAAATTGTAGGCAATTTCTACAAAAATATCTCTCCGAATTTGAGTTGTTCACTTGTGATTTACACAATGTTTTTATGCTTGTAATGTACGCATAATGCAAACAATTTTTTTTAGGATTTTCTATTCCCAATATATCGATATGATGGATTTTTACTTCTTTAGTTCTAATTGTAGGACCTTCTATGCGACCATCATAAATTTCATATACATTTATGCTGTAATTTGAGTTATTTTTCTCGAACAGCTTTATTCCATTCTTTGTAATGGGAAACTCTATTCCCGAAAAGTTTAATATTTGTTGTTCATATGTTATAATTGGTTGGCTAATATCAAAAATTCCATAAAATGAAGTTCTGGGCAGTTTTTCGCGAGCTGATTTTTTTTGCGCTGATGTACCAAAATTTATTTGAATGTGTTTCATATATGCTATGTGAGCCAAAATACACCACTTAAAACAATAAATGTCATTATTTTTAACATTTATGAGAGCATTTCTTTTTCTTATGCTCTTAGGTGCTTCAACATATCCTGATCCAGGAAGGTGCTCTAGCTTTAATATTTGTATTTCATAAAATGTAAAATGCTTAATAGCCCATCCAGAATCCCTCTCCTGGAATTCATCGGCTTTTGCAATTAACATTTCGTTATCGTCATTTAAAATGTATTCGACGTCATTATATGAGCTGACGTAAATTGCTTTATAGTTTGTCGAGAAATGTTTTGTTTCTTCTTGCAACTTATCAGTTTCTTCAGTCGGTTTTACATATTTTCCATGAACTGATAGACGCACTTTTATAGCTCTTAATTCGCTAAGTGCATATTTTATAATGTTTAAAAGATTATTTTTACATCCAATGTAAAATTCTTTTAAATCTAGATCGCGCACTCCGAATACTTTATACTTCTTTGTGTAAAAAGTATCACTTTGGGTTATAGGAAAAATGTTAGCATTTTGCCACACAAGTTTCCTTAATGCTGCTCTATGATTTGGAGAATGTAAATGAATTCTTTCCTCAACGAAAGCACAATTTTGCTTACAATCGGGACAAATATCCTTCTCAGCAATTATGCGGTCTAGTCTAGCCCTTTTTGATGTTGATGGCTGTTCTTCAATATCCATGGGTTGCCCCTCTTGAGGGCTAGTTTCCTTGGACACACCAGCCTTCCGTTTTACAGCTGATGATACGTTGAAAATACTATGTTTTGATGTAGTTCCTTGGTTCCTGATTCCTTGAATTTTTTGTTGTTGATTTTCCTCCTGCTTTTTGGTCACCGTTGTTCGCGAACGATACAAAGCTTTCGCCAAACCGTTGGCCTGAGATTTCTTCTTCATCTCCGAGAAGGCATTTCGAGGTCCTTCACATCGATCATAATGAGTTATAAACTCATTCACACTAATAACTTTAGAGCACAAGTCACACGCAACTTTCGACTCCATTTTTATGTTTTAGGTTTTTGTTTTTATTTTTTTGTATAAAGAAAAAGCGTAAAAATTGCTTTAACCGGCAAGGCAAGATTTATACTAAAAATTTGATTCTTAGCATAAACCTCAAAACCTATTGATCCTCGAAAACGGAAAACAGGTACTTGTGTTTGAATGTATTGGTATCATCAATACATGTACATGAGTTAACGCATGAAAACCACCCCCATTTTCCCCACATTTTTCCGGTTAATGAATCGGGAAAACCAATCAGAAGACTCGAAAGAAAAGATAACGCTTAGAGCCTAGAGCCTACAGTAGGGAGTAAATAGGCAATCGGCTGATTTCTTGCGTCATATCCGTGTATGCATGTATATGTTGGTGGTAACGTAAATCCACAATCCAATATACACTCACATATATATATAATCCTAAATAAAAAATACATATTGACCTTTCATCCGACCCTGACATAAATATGTCTCCTGCAAGAAAGTGATAAAAAGGGATCGCAGCAGGTCAATTGGTTCCTTTTTTTTTCTTGACCCTTCAGGGTGGATTTTCACTTTTCTACGAAAAGGTTTTCTTGTGATATACTTACTCCTTGTAAAATTCTGTATTATATTTTATATTATAAAATTAAATTTCTGTACATAAGGCCGAGTTAATTTAAAATTAATTAAAAAAGAATTGGAGTAAAAAATCCTTTTAAATGATATGCAACACCATAATAAAATTTTGGATATTTTTTTTTTAAATAATTATTTGTTCTTCATCATTAATTTTAAATTAATTACAAAATAATTATAATAAAATACATTTTTAAATGAACTGCAGCACCATGAATATAATTTTTGTAAATAAGCATTTTATTTTTTGTTAATCAATTTTATTTATTTTTTCACGATCCTGAATCTTATTTATTTTTTCACGATCCTGAATCTTAGACAGGTATCTTAAGTGGACAGTTGAATTTGTAGGGAATTAGGCAAACGGCGTATAAGCACCAGAAAAATTTTAGTAGTATGTAATTAGGCAAACGATGATCCTAGCAAGTTTCATTTTTACATGATCTTTTCTTTACATGCATATTTCCCTTAATGGGACCCAATGCAAGATATCAGAAAATATAGAAAACATAGACAAGATATCAGAAAATATAGAAAACATAGACGGCGATGATCCTGGCAAGTATAATTTTTGGCATGATCGTTTGCTTTTATGCCAATAGAGGGCGTATAAAATATTACGGTAGATGGCGCTGCCCAATTTTACACAAACTTGACCCATAGATGGCGCCACTAAATTTACGTCGTACGCCGTTTGCCTAATTACATACTACTAAAATTTTTCTGGTGCTTATACGCCGTTTGCCTAATTCCCTACAAATTCAACTGTCCACTTAAGATACCTGTCTAAGATTCAGGATCGTGAAAAAATAAATAAGATTCAGGATCGTGAAAAAATAAATAAAATTGATTAACAAAAAATAAAATGCTTATTTACAAAAATTATATTCATGGTGCTGCAGTTCATTTAAAAATGTATTTTATTATAATTATTTTGTAATTAATTTAAAATTAATGATGAAGAACAAATAATTATTTAAAAAAAAAAATATCCAAAATTTTATTATGGTGTTGCATATCATTTAAAAGGATTTTTTACTCCAATTCTTTTTTAATTAATTTTAAATTAACTCGGCCTTATGTACAGAAATTTAATTTTATAATATAAAATATAATACAGAATTTTACAAGGAGTAAGTATATCACAAGAAAACCTTTTCGTAGAAAAGTGAAAATCCACCCTGAAGGGTCAAGAAAAAAAAAGGAACCAATTGACCTGCTGCGATCCCTTTTTATCACTTTCTTGCAGGAGACATATTTATGTCAGGGTCGGATGAAAGGTCAATATGTATTTTTTATTTAGGATTATATATATATGTGAGTGTATATTGGATTGTGGATTTACGTTCCCACCAACATATACATGCATACACGGATATGACGCAAGAAATCAGCCGATTGCCTATTTACTCCCTACTGTAGGCTCTAGGCTCTAAGCGTTATCTTTTCTTTCGAGTCTTCTGATTGGTTTTCCCGATTCATTAACCGGAAAAATGTGGGGAAAATTGGGGTGGTTTTCATGCGTTAACTCATGTACATGTATTGATGATACCAATACATTCAAACACAAGTACCTGTTTTCCGTTTTCGAGGATCAATAGGTTTTGAGGTTTATGCTAAGAATCAAATTTTTAGTATAAATCCAAATCCTAAAGAAAGAGTTTGAAGTTAAAATATAAAGAAAAAAAAAAATGAGCGAGCTGGAAATTATATTCGAGGATACCCAACCAGCACTTAGTGATATTTGTGTATCAAACGGTGCACTTTTATCATTAATTGGTATTGGGAAAAATACACAAGAAGAGCTATTTAATAATCTACAGGATGATTCTCTGACATCCATGTACGATTTGCTAACTCCAACATGGGATTACGAATTAACTATCATCGAGGATAAAATGTATGTCCCGGACACTCAAGAAAATATATTTGAGGATTTCGACGACGACATACCTGCTTCTCCGTGCTTTATTCCGGAGACCCCAGAACTAGTGGAAATATCATCAAAACCAGAGTTTACTTTCCCGGATGATGACCACATATTTTTGGAAGTTAATGAGGGAAAAGATAATTATGAAAGTTTAATGGATGAGGAATTCGACAAAATTTTAATCGATTGGCTTATAAATAATGAATAAATTAAAAACTATGTTATTTTATTATTGTGTAATTATTTTTAATTCATGAAAAATAAATAATTATTCAAACAAAATTATTTTTGAAATCTTTCTTTTTATCAAAGTTTAGTTAAAATGAACTTAAAAATTAAAATACATTAATATTTAAAATAGTTGATTGAAATTAAATTAACACCAAGATTTAAAATTTAAAAGAAATATTTTGAAGTTTGTGTTAAGTTAATTATTTCAATTAATATCGTTGGATGATCCATCAAGAAATGGGTGTATAATTCACTTCGGAGCCAGTACTTTTTCACTTCAGGACAGAAGTAGCAGTTATAGTATGAGGATCTGGCTTTTGTATTGCTGAAGTTGTGTTTTTTTAGAATGTGACGTTTTAATCCATAGCGATATTTAAAGGAAGGACTTTCTATACAGAGATCACAAACGAACGTTTTCATTTCGAAGATTTGAAAATAAACTGATAAAAAGCAACACTAGAACTTGTTTTTATATTATATTTTTAAGATTGAATCTGTGCTATGGTATATAATTGATCTATATATTTTAAAATTAAATGACCATGCAGTCATCTCTTTCATTCCTAATAATAATTACCATATCCCTAGCTATAAATTCTTTATATACACAAATACATTTATAAAAGTGGTATGATGTCATCCCTTTCATTTAAATAAAAGTATATTATTCGTATTAATATACTTATATATATATATAAATAAATATGTATGTATATGTATATATGTAACCACAAAGAAGAGTGAATTTATTATTGAAAGGTATAAAAGAGCGGGATCATTAAATAAATTGATTAGTACCTAACAGTAACCTTTTTGAAGCGAATCCAGGAGTACGTGAGTTATAAATGATGGTATGTTTACAAATTCTCACAGCCAATCAAAAAATATCCTTATGTTTATGTATATCATAGTCTTTCTTAGATACTTTGAATGATCAAAAGCCTGTTATTGGCTACACAAAGACTGAAGACCTATGTATTAATTTCGAATACAAGATCATTGGATGTAAGATAAAGAAAACCACATATGGGACGAAAATAGCCCTTTATTTGACTGATAAGGACGACGAACCACTCTGGATATTTTTACCAAAGAGCTACGTGAATAAATTTTCAACTAAAACACCATTTAAGAAATTGAAGGAAAATGGAATAACGCATCTTGTATATAAAGGAAAAGAGATGACTAGATATAGCTCAGCCTGTTTACAATTTATCTCAAAGGAGTAACTGTATAAAAGAGTCGATTCCTTATAATGTTTTATCAGTTTCATTTTTTCCCTTAAATCAAAAACAACTCCTCTCTCAAGCCTCTCGATGTACGCGCATCAAATAAAATTATTTTTACTTCAATTTGAAGATATGCTTTTCGAGGAGCACCTTAAAAAACTTCAATTTTTAAAAACAACTTTAGAGGATTTGGAAGAAAAGGAAATGCTGTACTCGAAATATGGATTCCACTACAAAATATGTCCCTGGAGTGATGATGAAGCAACCGAAGGTCCAGACACTTGTAACTGCAACAAACTTCCTCTATATATAAAGGAAGCTACGGATATTATGATAAGATACTATAAAATAACTAAAAGAATGTATCCAAATCCATGAAAATAAAAAAGTTTTTTTATAGATATTATAAATAATATTGTTTATTTTTCATATTGGGTTAAAAAAAAAAAAAAAAAAAAAAAATTTTTTAAATCATTTAAAACATTTACTAAACATTTTTGAAATTAACTTATCATTATAGGTGAAATCTTTTATCTTAAAATTCTGTGTAAAACTCTTTAAAGTTTTTCGATTGCTTTTGTAAAGACCAAAAAGCATGCAGTAATGTCCACAGGTATTTGAAAAGTATCCTTGCAATTGTTGCTTGTTATAAGTATATTTTGATGCATTTCTTTTTAAAAATGCAATAAATTCTTTTTTCTGAGGATATTGTCCATAAGAATCGAAAAATTCTGCTGACTTTTTGTTATAGAAGTAAAATGCAACCCAATGCATTCCTGGTTGGTATGAATAATCAGTGTTAGCTACAATCAATGCTGGATATTCACGAATTTCTTTTGGTAGTTTATCGGCCGAAAAAACCCCTTTAAATATTTTTTTAGTTTGAGGATGCTTGGAGAGCAAGTCCATGATTTGTATTGTATTCATTTTTACAAAAGTACTCGAATATTTCGATGCTTATCAATATCAATCATAGAGTCGTATTCACAATAAACAATGCAAGTAACAGCCTCAGCCAGAGGCTCAGAGAATCTTCCTTCTATTCTGATCGTTCCTTGAGAAATCAGGTTAGCGCAAACACTAGAATTGGAGTGATCAGCAGTTAAATCAAACGCTAATATAAAATTATTTTTGTCAAACATATCCTTGGAAATTTGGAGACCACGATCATAATGCTTAATTCCACAAGCTTTAAATAGTAAATTATATGCTCTTGAACTTAGGGTATTGGTAGGATTTGAGAAATCAAATTCAAGTGCCTGAGAAGGTACCTGTACTCCATTAACTAGCAGATTGAATCGTTGTATTTTAAAGTTTTCAAAATTAAAAGGATCTAATCCTCGATTTCCTGAGTATGCTCTGTTTTTTACCATACAAAAGGCCAAAAAATTTGGAATTTGACCAATAACTGCGTTATCGATGGATAATGTATTATTTCCTGGGTATATTGTGAATGATTTTACTTCAACTTTATTGTATGGGTATATTGCATTTTTTGATTGTAAAACGTGATGATGAGCTAATAAAATGCTGGGGTTGACTACTACATGATTCATGAACAGCTGGGCTTCCAAGATTTTTAGATTCGATTCAGTTTCGGTTTCCAATAAATAAAATGCTGTTTTTTCAATATTAAAAGTAATGCGCAAATCAACATTATTTACAAGCAGTTTTGGTTGGTTGAAAATATCTCCATGCACTTTTCCAAATAATTCTACTTTATTACTATTTTGAAACATGTTTTTAAGAATTTGACTGCCATCACTTTTAAATGGTGTTTGGGTACCATAATTTGGGAAATATCCTTGTGTTGCTAAATGACTTTCACTTGCATCACAACCATAGTTTAAAATTGTTTGCAAATATGATCTATAATGATAATTATTGTCGCTTTGGGAAACCAAAGTATTATTTAAATATACAGATGAGCTTCTAAATATAGAATGCAATATATTATTTGCTACACCAACAGCATTTCCTTCAATACTACTATTATCAATTTTTTTAAGTTGAACCACAAGTTTTAAGTAAACACTTGAAAGATCTCTGTAGGTTTCTCCATTTCCTAAACAAACGAATTCAATTGATGAAGCACTATCCAAAGAAGCAATAGGGTTGTATGAAACTTCTTCGGTTTTCAAAATACAGCTTTGCGTTGGATGAGGCTCAAAAAGATCCAATTCGCTTTTCATGCATTCAATGTGATTACTCATTTTGATTTGGAAAATATGTCACTAATTTTAAATTTTTTAGATGCTTTTTTTCTTGACTTTTTTGAACGCGTATGTTTACGACGTTGTTTAGTTGTTAAATGATTGCGATTTTTTCTTGGTCTCCTCTTTTTATGCCTTTTTCCTTTACCACTTTGTAATTTAGTAATTTTATGAATTGCTTTGTCAGATAGATTATGTAATGCGATTTTACTTTGTTCTTGAATGATATTTCGTAGAGGTTTTCGACCCAAATCATTTATAACAGCCTTTCCGGTTTCAGCAGCTTGATTTTTAAGTGCATTTATCCCTGACAGAAAAAGCGGCTTAATGTAATTAAAAAGTCCACTAAAGAAATTTCCAATACCACGACCATGCTGAACAATTCTTGGGGAAACATAGAGACTACCTATGTTACTTAAGCTTCCACCGCACTGATTTAAATAATATTGATGATAACATTTCGCCATGGTTGGTAAATCAATTCTAAATGTTAGTTTCCCTTAACATTATTATTTATAGACTTTTTCTTCTTTTTCTAAAATGCAGAGTTAGAAAAATTGGAACTGATGAAGTTTCAAAGGGGATTTTATATCCACTTGAATCAGTAATTAATATTGAAATTTCGTTTGGTGAAAAATTTTCAATAGGATAATATTCAACATTTCTAAACTGCATAAATTTTTCTTTTCCATTTGTAAATAAAACTCTTAAGCAACGTGGTCTTTTGCTTCCTACACAACGAGGCTTTATAATGTCCGTGTAAATAAATATTGCACCGCATTCCATCTCATCCGCTTTCATTGATGTCGATTTGTATCGAAATGTTTCAGAATTTACTAAACTTATAAATTCTGTTGAATTAGAGCTTGATTCTTCTGAATTATTTTCTTTTGTTTCTCTCCTTTTTTTAGGATTTTTTCGAAAAGAATTATTTAAATATATATCAGTTATACCGACTTCCCATTCCTCAGACATTGTTTCAGGAAGGTTTACAATATTTGTAAAAGCGCATTTTACATTATCAGGAAACACATTTAAGGAGTCATTGCTGAGCAATGTAATATAAAACTCGTTTTGAAAAAACATTTTAAGCTCTGCAGTTAAGAATATGAGATCCAATTTAATTTATTTTTACCAATTTGGATATTGTTTTCTTTGCGGTTTGCCCTTTGCAATTTTTCTAAATCACTTATATACTTAAGATTTCTTAGTGGATAGGGGGAATCTCTATTCTTTTTAACCTTATTTCTCAGTTTCAGTTTCTTTTCAGTAGAATTTCCTTTTATAATTCTTGTTTTCTCAACTAATGATTTTTTTAAAATCTTATCATCAGTGAAAGAAGTATCTGCGAGTGTTCGTTTATTATTAATTGGAATTGAAACAGATTTCTCAGATGATTGTTCTTCTTCATCGCTGGGTAAAATGGCTAAATCGGGTAAATCCTCTCTTTTAAATGATGACTCGTTCTTGTATTCTTTAGAAGTACTGGCAATAGAATCTTTCCAATCATCTATATATGTTTGGGTTTCTACATTTTGATTTAATGAAAACGGGGGTTTCGATACCGATTGATGCAAAACAGCTTTGTTTCTCTTTTTATTTTGGTATGCACATAATTCTTGTTGAATTTTAATCCATTTATCATAATCACTAATTTTTTTATTGTTTAAAATTGGTAAAAATTTTAAATTTATAAGATCATTTCCTCGATCATTTACTAAAAGTTTATGGTATGCATTTGGATGCATTAAGATTACTTTATTTAGCTCATGCTTACTTTTAATCATGATTCAAAATTTTTCCAAAAATCCCAGAAAGCAATGAACTTATTAAAATTGGTAAAAATCCGCCTTTTTGAATAAGAACTCTTCTCTTAGAATTTAAAGATTGTTTTGAGCTGGAAATATGTCGTAATACATTTTTATACTTTTTTAATGAATTTAAGATATTTTTTGATATTTTATGGTTTCCTTTTAAAGTATTTATCACTATCTCCGACAATGTTTTTACTAACTCGCTATCACTATTGCAAATAATCGCTTTTCGAAGTTTATTATTTGCTTTTTTGAGCACATACAATAAATGTTTGTTCGCTTTCAATCGCCTTATGCTCTTTTTGCAAACCATTTTCATCTGAATAGCAAATTGAATATAATGGATTAAAAATCTCTGTTCTAAATCTTAAAAGATCATTTATTCCTTGCGTAAGATCAATAAGTAAATAACCATGAGGTTCATTCGTGACTTCTTTATATATTCTAAAAAGTTCTTTAGGGTTTTCAGGATATATCTGTCTAGCTAAACATTGAAATTGTAATTTGTCTCTAGGATTTTTAAATGCCACAATGTATTTTGTATTTAGTGATATGTCTCGGGTGTGAGTAGATTTATGAAATATATTTTGTGTTACAACAATTACAGATAAATTTCGATGATGAGATCCTTTGGTAAAAAGTTCACATACATTTTTATTAAATGCTCCCATCATCAAATCATCTAATACCAAAAGTATAGGTTCATTATTTTCATTTTCAATGGAGTCAGGTACCCCATGGTAATATTCAATATTGGTAAAATTTGGTTTCGCTTGCTCTTCACCGTAACACCATATTATTCTATCTATTGAAGTACTTATTAAGTCCTTCCTTCCATTTATTAAATTTTTCAAAAATGTTGTTTTACCCGATCCTGAGGGACCACAAATAAGCATCGTAAAAGGATGAACAAATTGTGTAAACATTTTGATAAAAGTTTTTTGTTTATTCAATGCTAATTATCAAAAAAAAAAAATGTTTCTAATGATTTTTTTCCTGGTCCCGTTTTTTAGCGCAGTCCTTTTCAAAATGAGTATCAGAACCACAATAGTTGCAGTATATAAGTTGACTGTATCCTTTTTTACGAGGATCTTTTCCAAAGATGCGATCCATTTTGCTAAAACAACTTCTCAATTAAAGTACTAAAATCATACTGTTTATTAAAGTAATTTATACATATGATTCTCCGTTATAGTATATATCGTAATTACAGTTTTCTAAAATTACAAAAAGCTTAAATAAATTATTTAGAGCACATCTAAGCTTAAGTTTTTTGTGAATTTTACAGTTGGTAAAAAAATTAGGATAACATGTCAGGCTCTTTCCTATGTCTATATCGATAATATTATTCGATAGAAACTTGGATAAAAATTCCTTTTTTACTTCGCCACGTACAATTATATTGGAAAACTTATTTAGTGGAGAAAGTACATCGCTTAAGCAGTTATAGGGTATTTCTCCTTCCATCCAGTCCAATCCGTTTATGTTTTTTCGATGAATATTATGTTGTTGTAATGTATCATAATTCAACTCCTTAATGTTGTATGGAGGTTTGAAGTGAAAGAAGTTTGGTATTACAGTTCCTCCAGGCATGAAGGCCAATTCCTTAACAAAAATTTGATTGTTATGTCCAACAACATATTGAAAATCTACTATAACGGAATTTGATCTATCAAATTTAGTCATTTTAGAATGAGTTTTAAATGTAAACTGACTTTGGTGTCTACATTTTAGGTCTTTATATACCATTCATTTTATTATATAATACATGCATTATGTAATATATAATATAAAAGTTGCTCTCACATCTTAGGAGTTTGTATATATGGATATATATTTCATTTCATTATGTAATACATAATGTATAATATATATATATATGTATATACGTCATACTAAGCCCTTTATAAACCACACATTTTAGTAACTAATTTCAGTTTGTTAATAACATTCAGATTCAATGGATACACTCCAAGCTAAAAGAGAAAGAGCCATAAGAAAAAAACAGAACCATGAAGTTATATTTGGTTTTGAATATTTTGTGGCTCAAAATTTGAAAATAAAATGTGGATTTTCGACATCTAGAAAATTTACTCCAATGATTTGGATGCAGCAGCACAAAAACAATTATATTGGATTTGATAAAGAAGAATGGATGCAACTGCTTACATACAAGGAATTTATACAATTAAAGATTGATCAATATGACTTCCTAATGTCTGATACAGTTTTGGATCACCCTATTTTATCAACTATTAAATGTAATTTTAGATTTAGAAAATCAGATAAACAATATGTTCTGATACTAAATCAATTCGGTAATAAAATTGAAATAGATAGTGAAACTTGGAGATCATTAATTCGCCTAGCTATATTTTTAACTACATTTTTATGTTGGAACACTATATTAAAACAGCAAATATCCTATCTGTACTATAATCATATCATTCCGAAGTGTGTCTCTTTACAAAAATTCGATATTCAATTATCTGATTTAGATGGTAACTATGATAAAAATGTTCAAATAGATTTAACACGTTTATGTTTCGAAATATCTAAAAAAATGACAAAAGAAATAAAAGAAGATGTAATTCATTATAAGAAATCATTAATCTCTAAGACCTCAGACATTAACAATAAAAAATAAGTTTTTTTTTTTAAATAAAAATGAGTAAGCAACAAGTTGTTGATGAAATACATAAATCTTGTAGAAAAAATTTTTTACGTCGAAAGTTCGTTCAAAAAGGGTTTCATGATACTTGGCAAATTGATTTGGTTGAAATGATCCCCTATTCCAATCAGAATAATGGATATAAATATTTACTAACGGTTATTGATACATTTTCAAAATATGCTTTTGCTAAGCCTGTAAAATCAAAATCGGCAATGGATGTTGCAACTGTTATGAAATCTATATTGAAAGATTCCAAATACAAGCCAAAAAATATACATTCCGATCAAGGCAAAGAATTTTTTAATCAACTCTTTAAAGAACTTATGAAGAAAAATAATATAAATCATTATCATACATTTACACACCTTAAGGCTTCGATTTGTGAACGATTTAACAGAACTTTAAAAAATAGGATGTGGAAAATGTTTAGTTTTAATGGAAATTATCGATGGATTACCCATTTGAATTCGCTTGTAGAAGACTACAACCATTCTTACCACAGAACTATAAAAATGAGGCCAATCGATGTTTGTAAACAGAATGAAGAGTTTATTTTGAAAAAATGTTATAACATTGTTAAGGTATTTCCAAGGCATAAATATGTAGTAGGAGACCATGTTAGAATAAGCAAATACAAGGGTGTATTTGTTAAAGGATATGAACCTAACTGGACCACTGAAATATTTACAATTTCAAAAATAAGGACTACATTCCCAGTTACTTACGAGCTCATTGATTATAAGGGTGACCCTATAAAAGGTACATTTTATGAAGCTGAAATTCAAAAAGTTAAAGACAAAAGTGCATTCCTAGTTGAAAAAGTAATAAAAAGAAAAAAAGACCAAATTTTTGTAAAATGGCTAGGTTTTGATGAAACACATAACTCATGGATAAATAAAACAGATTTATTAAAATAAAATTTTACAATTTGGAATTTATTTATACAAATTATACATACATATATACATTTTTAATTATTATTATTATTTATATACATTTTTAATTTTTATTATTATTATTTATTTTTATTTTATTTTTTTGTTTTTTTTTTTTTATTTTTATTTTTATTTATTTATTTTTTTTTTGTCGCTTATTTAATATTTTTAAAAATACGTACAATATTATTGACATTATCCATTTGTATTTAATAAAGATCTTAATTTATAATGACCATATGCTAAAGTATTAATATTACAAGCTAATACCCATCTTTTATCATCTCTAGGGCTAAGACTTACTTTATTAACTACATCAGTATATAACTGATGGCCCCTACTTCTTATACATCTTTGTTCTCCATAGTACGTTTTCATATGTCTAATACATTCAATATAATCTAAATGACACAGTTTTTTGATTACTGATTGCTTAACACCCTTAACTTTCTTTGTATCTATATATTCGTCATTGTTTTCTACTAAAAATGAATATGCTTTAGCTTTTAGACCCGCGAAAGAGGTCATAATTTTTCCAGCATTTTCATCTTTGAATAAGCCCAATTCTTTGTTGTTAGCTTGAATAATGTTGAATCGGTTTCCTGTCTCATAATTTGATGTGTCAAAACGGCTAGAATTTTTTTTTATTATTTTGTATATATCCTCTTCACAGGAAACTATAAAAGAGTCTGTATCCATATATATTATTTTTGCTGAGGGACACTCTACTAATAAAAAGTTATAATAGTAATCATACATTAGCCATTTGGACAAATCGAGAACAGTAAATCCAATATAAATAGGCTTATCATACAAAATTGAAGTCTTTGTAGTCTCAATTGCCGCTAAATTTTCTCCAAAAATTTCTAAACTATGAAAATTATTCCTTGCAACTAGTTGTCTAAACCCTGGAGAGTTTTGCGCCGATTCATAACGAGTTACTAGTGTTATTTCTCGACGCTTTTCTACGTTTTCCATGGTTTTGCCGTATACGGCATTATTCATTAATTTATAAAAATTTTTTTCAAATTCATTTTTTGCTATTTTTCTATGTTGGGTATTTAAATCTATATAGGGCTTTAACCAGTATGACTGATTAAAAGATAAAATTCTATGAATTTTCTTTAATTTTAATCCCTGTTTAAGACACAATTGAAGCTGTTTTAAATGAATAATATAAAACTCTTTAGAATTTAAATCAGCTATTAATTTTGGTTGTTTTCCTCCTGGGGGAACCTTGTTTTCAGGACAAAATGGTAGACTGTTATGTTTGTCATGAATTTCATCAGGATATTCTAAATCTACTTCTAAAATATATCCTGTGTCTCCTGAGGAATCAGCATTTTCTACATCAAATAAATTGGTTTCATTTTCGCTTAAAAATTGAAAATTTGAAAATGGGAGTTTTTGGCTCATAGCCCAACCATATAAATTATTTGCGTCAATATACGACAAATAATTTTTTGGTTTTGTTTTATCATAATTTCTCATGTACTCATTATTTGCTTTTGAAATTCTTTGAGTACATTGAGTCAGACCGCCCCGTATACCTCTTTTAACAAAATTGTAAATGTTGGGGTCACTTATTAAATCTAATTCTACTTTAGTATACTTCAGCATAGCATCCCATGAAATAGATGGGGCTGAAACATAATTAACAGGGTCTAATTTCTAAATTTTTGAGCATATATTACGGAAGTTTTCAAAAACGTCTGCTAAAATTAGTACGTCACTCTCCAAATACAATTTCATATAGTCTTTTAGAGTTCTGCACTGAAACGAACTCCAAATTTCTTTAGCGAAATTGTATTCGCTAATACTACACTCTTCGTCTTTCAACGAATTATAAAAATATTCCCTAGGAGGAAGTTCGGTTTCATTGAATTTTTCAAAACTATCCAAATAATCATAGGGAAATACTCCCTTTCTTCTCATTTGCCTAAACTTCTCTCCACTAAATTTTGATTTTAATATTTTAAAATCTTTATCTTCCATGTTGTAAGCTAATTTTTCTAAACTAGAATTTAAAAACCTATTGGAATCTATGTACTTTATAGTATAATTAGTCTTTCCCTTTTCAAAAATTGTCTGATTTAGAGCAATATATAACTCTTTAGTAGAGGGTATTGGTTTCAATTTACCCCCTAGGGCATTAATAAAGAGGTGGATATCGTATCTTGATAAATTATGAAAAACTACAGGGAAATAAGCTTTTAACTTAAAACTATCTTTACAACTTCTATGGATAGGACCTTGGTATTTACCCGTGAACTGGTTAAAATATTGTACGCGTTCATCCGTACTGATGACCTCTTCACACGCATAGCAGTTCCCATGCTCCTGGTAGTCCTCATCGCAGATGTCAAAGTTATATATAGGTTTTTTTGATCCCTTCCAGTATTTGCTATATAAGGCCATTGTCTCCTCTTCCAAAGTTTTAACAAAAACCTTCATACAGTCATGTCCTGTAATTTGTAAAAAGGAAAAATTTATTAACTTTAAAACTTTTCATTTATTTTAAAATAATTTATTTACCTTCATAGGTCCATAATTTATTCAGCTGAGGGTTGTATTTATGGGCAACATAAAACGAAACAGCACATGCTGTATGTTTCTGCACAGGCTTGGTATAGGATTCGTTTGGATTATTTGAGGCTGTTTGGTAATGTTCCAAAACTGCCTCAATGTCCGCATAAATTACCACGGGTGGTGCCAGTTTTTTTGAAAAATTTTCAAATTTGGTTTTAGTGTTTGGTTGTGGGTATAGTGAAGCCACTTGACCGCACTCCTTTAGATTGTGGGTCTTGTTAGTGCTGCAATAAAATTGTAGGCAATTTCTACAAAAATATCTCTCCGAATTTGAGTTGTTCACTTGTGATTTACACAATGTTTTTATGCTTGTAATGTACGCATAATGCAAACAATTTTTTTTAGGATTTTCTATTCCCAATATATCGATATGATGGATTTTTACTTCTTTAGTTCTAATTGTAGGACCTTCTATGCGACCATCATAAATTTCATATACATTTATGCTGTAATTTGAGTTATTTTTCTCGAACAGCTTTATTCCATTCTTTGTAATGGGAAACTCTATTCCCGAAAAGTTTAATATTTGTTGTTCATATGTTATAATTGGTTGGCTAATATCAAAAATCCCATAAAATGAAGTTCTGGGCAGTTTTTCGCGAGCTGATTTTTTTGCGCTGATGTACCAAAATTTATTTGAATGTGTTTCATATATGCTATGTGAGCCAAAATACACCACTTAAAACAATAAATGTCATTATTTTTAACATTTATGAGAGCATTTCTTTTTCTTATGCTCTTAGGTGCTTCAACATATCCTGATCCAGGAAGGTGCTCTAGCTTTAATATTTGTATTTCATAAAATGTAAAATGCTTAATAGCCCATCCAGAATCCCTCTCCTGGAATTCATCGGCTTTTGCAATTAACATTTCGTTATCGTCATTTAAAATGTATTCGACGTCATTATATGAGCTGACGTAAATTGCTTTATAGTTTGTCGAGAAATGTTTTGTTTCCTCTTGCATCTTATCAGTTTCTTCAGTCGGTTTTACATATTTTCCATGAACTGATAGACGCACTTTTATAGCTCTTAATTCGCTAAGTGCATATTTTATAATGTTTATAAGATTATTTTTACATCCAATGTAAAATTCTTTTAAATCTAGATCGCGCACTCCGAATACTTTATACTTTTTTGTGTAAAAAGTATCACTTTGGGTTATAGGAAAAATGTTAGCATTTTGCCACACAAGTTTCCTTAATGCTGCTCTATGATTTGGAGAATGTAAATGAATTCTTTCCTCAACGAAAGCACAATTTTGCTTACAATCGGGACAAATATTCTTCTCAGCAATTATGCGGTCTAGTCTAGCCCTTTTTGATGTTGATGGCTGTTCTTCAATATCCATGGGTTGCCCCTCTTGAGGGCTAGTTTCCTTGGACACACCAGCCTTCCGTTTGACCGCTGATGATACGTTGAAAATACTATGTTTTGATGTAGTTCCTTGGTTCCTGATTCCTTGAATTTTTGGTTGTTGATTTTCCTCCTGCTTTTTGGTCACCGTTGTTCGCGAACGATACAAAGCTTTCGCCAAACCGTTGGCCTGAGATTTCTTCTTCATCTCCGAGAAGGCATTTCGAGGTCCTTCACATCGATCATAATGAGTTATAAACTCATTCACACTAATAACTTTAGAGCACAAGTCACACGCAACTTTCGACTCCATTTTTATGATTTAGGTTTTTGTTTTTATTTTTTTGTAAAAAGAAAAAGCGTAAAAATTGCTTTAACCGGCAAGGCAAGATTTATACTAAAAATTTGATTCTTAGCATAAACCTCAAAACCTATTGATCCTCGAAAACGGAAAACAGGTACTTGTGTTTGAATGTATTGGTATCATCAATACATGTACATGAGTTAACGCATGAAAACCACCCCAATTTTCCCCACATTTTTCCGGTTAATGAATCGGGAAAACCAATCAGAAGACTCGAAAGAAAAGATAACGCTTAGAGCCTAGAGCCTACAGTAGGGAGTAAATAGGCAATCGGCTGATTTCTTGCGTCATATCCGTGTATGCATGTATATGTTGGTGGGAACGTAAATCCACAATCCAATATACACTCACATATATATATAATCCTAAATAAAAAATACATATTGACCTTTCATCCGACCCTGACATAAATATGTCTCCTGCAAGAAAGTGATAAAAAGGGATCGCAGCAGGTCAATTGGTTCCTTTTTTTTTTCTTGACCCTTCAGGGTGGATTTTCACTTTTCTACGAAAAGGTTTTCTTGTGATATACTTACTCCTTGTAAAATTCTGTATTATATTTTATATTATAAAATTAAATTTCTGTACATAAGTCCGAGTTAATTTAAAATTAATTAAAAAAGAATTGGAGTAAAAAATCCTTTTAAATGATATGCAACACCATAATAAAATTTTGGATATTTTTTTTTTAAATAATTATTTGTTCTTCATCATTAATTTTAAATTAATTACAAAATAATTATAATAAAATACATTTTTAAATGAACTGCAGCACCATGAATATAATTTTTGTAAATAAGCATTTTATTTTTTGTTAATCAATTTTATTTATTTTTTCACGATCCTGAATCTTATTTATTTTTTCACGATCCTGAATCTTAGACAGGTATCTTAAGTGGACAGTTGAATTTGTAGGGAATTAGGCAAACGGCGTATAAGCACCAGAAAAATTTTAGTAGTATGTAATTAGGCAAACGATGATCCTAGCAAGTTTCATTTTTACATGATCTTTTCTTTACATGCATATTTCCCTTAATGGGACCCAATGCAAGATATCAGAAAATATAGAAAACATAGACAAGATATCAGAAAATATAGAAAACATAGACGGCGATGATCCTGGCAAGTATAATTTTTGGCATGATCGTTTGCTTTTATGCCAATAGAGGGCGTATAAAATATTACGGTAGATGGCGCTGCCCAATTTTACACAAACTTGACCCATAGATGGCGCCACTAAATTTACGTCGTACGCCGTTTGCCTAATTACATACTACTAAAATTTTTCTGGTGCTTATACGCCGTTTGCCTAATTCCCTACAAATTCAACTGTCCACTTAAGATACCTGTCTAAGATTCAGGATCGTGAAAAAATAAATAAAATTGATTAACAAAAAATAAAATGCTTATTTACAAAAATTATATTCATGGTGCTGCAGTTCATTTAAAAATGTATTTTATTATAATTATTTTGTAATTAATTTAAAATTAATGATGAAGAACAAATAATTATTTAAAAAAAAAAAATATCCAAAATTTTATTATGGTGTTGCATATCATTTAAAAGGATTTTTTACTCCAATTCTTTTTTAATTAATTTTAAATTAACTCGGCCTTATGTACAGAAATTTAATTTTATAATATAAAATATAATACAGAATTTTACAAGGAGTAAGTATATCACAAGAAAACCTTTTCGTAGAAAAGTGAAAATCCACCCTGAAGGGTCAAGAAAAAAAAAAGGAACCAATTGACCTGCTGCGATCCCTTTTTATCACTTTCTTGCAGGAGACATATTTATGTCAGGGTCGGATGAAAGGTCAATATGTATTTTTTATTTAGGATTATATAATATGTGAGTGTATATTGGATTGTGGATTTACGTTCCCACCAACATATACATGCATACACGGATATGACGCAAGAAATCAGCCGATTGCCTATTTACTCCCTACTTATACAAGTAAAAAAAGTATATACAAAAAGTATAAAAGTATACAGAAGAATAATTTCAGTGGTCAATTTTTTTTTCCATAATTTACTGCAAGGGTATATCAACTTCGGCTTCGCCCGAAGTTAGCTTTCCATTCTTGTTTATATGGAGTTTGACAGCTGTCACTCGTTGGACAGCGGATTTTCGTCAACTCAATACTATGCTTTACGATAAAACAAATTCATCGTGCGAACTATCCGATGGCTAATGAAGAAAGAATATTATGGCAATATTCATGCCATTATTGAATCACGTTGTGAATGATCTTCAAGAAAGACTGCCAAAGAAACTTTAGAAGTTTTCGATTTGAATTTTCTTTTACCGGCTAGAATTGTGAAAACCGTTTCACTTGAAAAAAAGACGTTACACATGTTTTCTAAGAAAAAGCGGTGCGAGTTTGCAAGTAGAGTATAAAGTGCGGTCAAAACTCTGGAGTGGTAAGGAAACATCAATTCCACAATCGGCAGCGGAAGCCCTAAATGATTGCGACCCATATATGTTTCCAGCTATAAGAATACTCGTCCAGATTTTGGCCACACTTCCGGTTAGCAATGCTACGACAGAACGTAGTTTTTCAACTCTTCGCAGGTTGAAAACATGGTTGCGTACAATTATGGGTGAGGGGAGGCTAACTGGCCTAGCATTGCTGCATACTCATTCCGAAATCAGTATTGACATCGAGAGAGTAATAGAAAAGTTTTCAAAAAGAGGAAAATAGAATTCGCCATAGATTGAAATTAATTAATTTATTCACTTCAAATTACAATATACTTTAATTTTAATTTACTTCAACTACTGTACATCACATTAACATTAATTTGCATTTATGAATAGCGTTAGAATTGAAGCTATATTTAAGTTATAGATATATTCATTGAATGAGGTTGTGATTAGACCTTATGTGCAATGTACAGTGTGTTTTTAAAATAAAACTATATTATTGTTTATTGTTGGAAACTGCGTATAATTTTTGATTATTTGCCCCCTGCTACTTGAATTCTTTAAAAAAAAATATAATCAAACTCTTTTTTGTGCGCACTGCGTTTATGATAAATATTGCCGTAAACAGGTATTTACATACTTAAACATTCTCCTTAATTAAAAAAAAAACAGGCTCTTACTTTAATATAAAAAAAAACCTGAAGTAAAATAGATTTTTCAAGATATCTTCTAGCTCGGTGAAGTTTTACCGCGGGGCGAATACAGGCCTGGGGGAGGGCGATCATAATTTTTGGCTTTGACGATTTAATTAGAAAAAATATACTCCTTGTTCGCGTAAACTCAACACACTTGGACAATGCGATCGACAACTTGAGTGTATTTGAAGACGACGATAATTAATCGTTACATGACTGAAAAGCATAATTTTTTAATTTTGTTTAATTAGGAGTTATTAATATTTATTTGTTGGTTCTGAATGAACTAAATATTAAATATTATTACTTTTTAATATTTATTATTACCTAAAAATCCTTCACATGGTCACACAGTGACGGTGCATAAAAATCAGGTGAGAAAAAAAAAAACAAAAATACGATAGAGCTGTAGCACATACAAAAATATTTTTTGTTCTGCTCTGCTCTCGCTCTAGATTTTTGGCTACGGCTACGGCTACGAGGAGCACAGAATATTTTTTTCTGCTATTGCTATAGCTATGGCTATGACTTTTCGTAGCTCGGAGCAGAGCAGACAATTTTCTTTTTTTTGCTACGGCTCCGCTTCCGCCTTGGAAAAAGTGACATCGGTAGCAAAATTTGACCATGCTAGTATGTATCTTGAAAAATCAACACTACTGAAGGTTTTTTTATATTTTAGTACGAGCCTATTTTTAATATTTTTTAGGTTAGTGAGGCTCCTTGTATACCAAGGAGGATTTGCTGAAGCGGACGGATATTTCCATGGCATACAGGAGTCAAAAAATTTATTTAAAGTACAGTAAAATTTTTCTAAAGTGACGTTAAGATCAGTGCATGCCAGAATATCGGACCAGTCATATGTATCGATAAGGCTATTAAGTTTGTGAAAATCAGCATTACGGAAACAGCGAATCTTATTTATCTTATTTATTTACAGGAATGGTTTCGATTGATACCTCCAGCGTGGGGTGTTATGGATCCTCTGGGGTTGAGAGGGGAAAAGCTCTTGAGAAAGCAGTACCATCAGGATCAGATACAAAACATAAGTTTAAGGGGGGACATCTGAGTAACAGGCCAAAAAAACCGGATTTTCTCGAATTTTTTTTGGCCAAATCAAAACAGCTAATCGAAAATTTGTAAATGAGGTTTTATTATATTATATTTAAAGTACACAATAAAATTTTTTTTTAATAAATCGAAATTAAAATGGCGGCCCTGCAGCCCTTATTCGTAGGCCCTATTTTTTTAAAGGGGGTCCATGGCCGAACACCTAACGTCCATAATTTTTGATCTAGAGCAAAAAATCAAGTTTGATTAGTTTCTGTATCTCACGGCAACGGCTATCTCAAAGGCTATCGACACACGTAGGATTTTTTCGATATATCGATTTTTTGCAAAATAATGAGTGATTGAACCAAAATTTTCAATTTTCACGAACAAAAAACGTCACAAAATTGTTGATAAAAAAAAAAGTAAGCAAAATAAAAATCCTACGTGTGTTGATAGACATAGGTATTCTGAGTATACTGCCAAAATTTTAGATCGATAGGTTAAGAGTCGTTCGAGTTATGTGTTCGGCCAACTCAAAAAAAGCGGTTTCGAGAAAAACGCGTTTAAAGTTTTAAGTACTGACGGATATACCTGTGAGGCATCGCCGCAGAATGAAAAATTTCTACACTGTGGTTTTCACTGTGTGAAAAGTGGTTTCGAGAAAAACGCGTTTAAAGTTTTAAGTACTGTGGGATATACCTGTGAAGCATCGCCACAGAATGGAAAATTTCGACACTTAGACACTTTTGCCGGACTCTATCTTTTGATATGTCATTTTTAAGACCCTAAAGAATTTTTTAAGCGAACAAAAAACATTTCTCAAACATTTTTTCAAAATTTTACTCAGATGTCAACCCTTAAAAGCCGACCTAACGAGTTTCTAACATGGTTAATCTGACCTAGGGACATGTCAAACAAGCCCGCTGTGAAGTCATGGTGAGTGATAAGTGGCAAAGATGGTGAGGTATCGACGTTGGACATAAGATTAGTCATAAGATTAAAAACGGATTGAATAGCGAACAAATTCTGCCAATATGTGGGCTGTTCGGACGAAGGCGGTATATACGAACATGTAATGTATAAAGATTTCACGGACAGGGTGATTTTAATGCAAATAAATTCTATGTCACCAAACTCTTGTGATTTCACCTCTTCAGAAGCAAGAGTAGAGTCTACCGAAACGAGGACTCCACCCCCCCTTCGCTGAGGTCGATCCCGTCTTAAAGTGGTGTACTTACTTGGAAAAACTTCGGAGCTGAAGATCTCCGGCTTTAACCAAGTTTCTGTAAAGGCTATAATATGGGATGCAAAGAAAGAACTATCAGTATATATATTGGGGAGTTTGCTACATAGCCCCCTAGTATTCTGATAGGTAAGTGTTAATGACGATACTAGTTTTTTTGGTACGATAATATTTAACATAAACGCAGTGCGCACAAAAAAAACACGACCGTTCGCTTAAGAGAAAGAGAGGGAAGTGAATTCGTAGCATTATCGCAATGGATCGTCTGGCATTTTCGTAGACGTCCCAGGAAACAGTGGAAACCGGCCACAAAAGCATCTGTGGTAAGTTCACTCACCTTTGTTGGTCTTTGTTGTGTATCCATATGAGCCCAGGAGTTTTGACCCTATATTGGTCCAATGTCTCACCTAATTTTACCTCGCTCACAGTATCTTCCTAAGGTACTTCCTGCTGCATGTCTGCATCGTTGGAGAAGCATTTTCGAAACTTGAAGCCGTGTGAAAGTAATATTTTGTTGAGTTCCTTTTGGATTTGCACTGCTTCTGCGACTGAATTAGCACCCGTCAAACAATCGTCTTCTTAGAAGTCGTTTTCGAGTGCTGTCGATCCCAGCGGGTAGTTTTTCCGTGACCGGATTGGTAGATGATTTAGGCATGGCAGGCATGGGGCTGTCTTCGTGCCGTAGGTGACTGTTTTAAGTCGGTAGTATCTAAGGTCTTCCGCTGGATTGTTTTGCCAAACTATGAGTTAATTCAATTGATCATCTGGGTTTTTCCGTACTTAACGGTACATATTTTCTATGTCCACCGTGCATACATACTTATGAGTTTGGAGCCGTAGTAGTATGGACAGAAGCTCGCTCTGAACTGTAACATCCGTATATAACATCCGTGTCGTTCAAATATTTCCCACTTGACCTTTTGCAAGACTCATAAAATACTACTCTCAGTTTGGTGCTACAAGGCGCAGTGATGAGGAGTAAAAAAATGATCCTTGGTTTTATGGCATGAAGGCCTTTCCCTACCTTTGCCTTTTGATAGCTATCTCTTTTGACAGAACACGGCTGATTGAGTTCTGGACTTATTTTTCCTGGGACAATCCATTCAAGTTTTGGTAGTTGGAGCATGGCACCACCTCCATTTTTTGTTGATTTGGAATGTTCCTGATTCGTTCCTATTAGTAGATCAATTGTCCCTGGTTTGTCAAACTGGGGATCCACTAAGGTACACTCATTTGGGTATTTTCAACTTTCAATGAAAGAATAATGTTTGAATAATGTTTGTTTGTAATAATGTTATAATGTTGGTCAGCTATAATGTGCGAAGGACAAAGGAAGGAACAGTCATTTACCCATCATCTTGCTCTACCCATCCTTGGTTGCCCACAAATACTTTTGATTCAATTTTTCGTATCATGGCGTTTTAACGATAACATTGATGCTAGAGGCTAGTGATCCGTCCGGTATCTGCTTCGACTTTGCCTTTGCAAGGAGTGGCCAAATTTTGGCATCTTACCTTTGTAGCAAGAAGGTTGTAACTTTTATTGCTTACTGCACCTACTTCTGGTACTTGAAGTAGTTTCTAGATGTAACAAGGTATGATGCTTTTTATCACACTTTAAACAATTCCTTGTTAAATTGATTAAAACCCTAATTAAACTGATTAAATCTCGTTAAATCTCATTTAATTCGTAACCGTGGCATCACAAAATCTCTAGGCAATGAAATATGTGATGATATTTGTACTATGTATATGTGTACGTATCTGATATATGTGTATATCACCTTCGTACGTAACCCTTTTAGTTAGGCTTACGCGCGTATAAAACACAAAAATCTAGGCAAATTAGAGTCAAGAAACAAACAACCATAATAAGTAAAGATGTTTGTTTCATTGGATTTGAAATAAATTTTAAGTTGTCTTTATTTTTGAATTTTTAGTCTCTAAATCTAGTCTAAGATAGCTTAGGGCGTAGCGGGAGCGAAAGCTCATATTCGCTCTTGTGCGAATTCGCCCCGCTTCGACTCAATAGTTAAGATTAAGAATAGAAAAAAATATAATTTGGAATTATAACGTTGAAGAGGACAGACAGTTTTTCGTTTTCTTTTTTTCGACATTTTTAAATATTCAGCAGCCACCCTTATTTATTATTTTTTTTGTAATAGTGTGAGATAAACTAATCTCATTTAACATTTTGGCGCCCCCGGGTGGACACTAGTGCTAAATATTTAAAAATAAATATAAAGTGACAGTGACACTGTGTTATTAGAATATTCAAAGAGCTGCTCGCGACGCGTCCGTAAAGTGCGATTTAAAAAAAAATCACCGCGTCGTGAAACCGCCTCAAGCCGCAATCCAAGGATAATCACCGCCAAGATCATCGCCACCAGGAACACCAACCACCTCCTAGCCGTGTACCTGCATTAACTGCACAAGGAAAGCGGCAGCGGGATTAAAGGATCCCTTTTTTTCAACAGGATGGCTCACCGTGCCACACAAGCAATGTCACAATCGATCTTCTGCGCGAGAAGTTCGGCGAACGCGTTATTAGCCAGAGCGCCGAGGTCTCTTGGCCGTCTCGTAGCTGCGATTTGACGCCATTGGACTATTATCTCTGGGTTGCCGTTAAGGATAAATGTTATGCCAAGAATCCACAAACAATTGAGGACCTGAAAGCAGAAATCGGCGAAGTTATTGGCCAGATACAGCCCCACACGCTAGAGAATGTCGTCAAAAATTGGTCTGATTGCATCGGCTACTGCCACGCCACTCGCGGCAGCCATTCATCCATTGTGTTCCATCATTAAACCGGAAGAATTAAGCTTTACAATAAAAAGAGAATTGATTAAGCTTTACAATCAGAATTGAAATATATTGACGCGTTTTCATTTTATAGCCATTTCAAAAGGTGATTTTTAATTGACCCACCCTGTAAATGTACATACCAGGGCGTACTTCGTAAATGTACTTCGTAAATGTACTTCGGGCGGAGCCGAAGTTGATATACCCTTGCAGTTAAAACCGGATATATATCGCAAACATCGGATAAAGTTGGCCGATCCTTATGATTGCATCATAATAATACAAATTAATTACAATAAAAAAATCTAAAAAAAAGTTTCAAGCTTCTATCTTCAAAAATACGAAAGTTGATATTTTTACCAGCTATAAGATATAGTCGGCCGATCCTTATGAAATTTAGCATGTAATGTTTTGCCAAAAATAGCTCTAGTGTCAAATTTGAACTCTCTAACTCCAAAAACACCAAAGTAAAAACACCAAACACCTAAAAACACCAAGACAGACGGACATGCTCATATCAACTCAGGAGGTGATCCTAATCAAGAATATATATACTTTATAGGGTCAGAGATGTCTCCTTCACTGCGTTGCACACTTTTGACCAAAATTATAATACGCTCTGCAAGGGTATAAAAAGAAAGGCACTAAAAGAGTCTAAAAGACTAAAAGAGTCAGAGTTGTGTTGGTATACTAAACTACCCGAGGAGCTACAAAAACTGCATTTGGAACCTACGAAAAACAGGATCCGTGCTTCTTTGTAAAGTGACAAGAAGACAGCATGAAATGACCCAGACTGGCTTAAACAAACAAAGGATCAGCTAAGTGAAGTCTTTGAGATGAAAGACACCAGACCAGAAAAAAATGTGTGGGCATCAAGTTTAAGCAAGACCTGAAAAACAAAAGAGTTTTTATATCACAAGCAAACTACATCAACAACATTTTGAATAGATTTGGCATCCGGTCATGATGCAAGCCAGCAGCGACACCAATTAGTCCATCAGCTAGCATTCCTGCATTCATCATAAAGCGTAGAGGTCCAGACGACCGAGGGGCGCTGGAGAAACGATTTATTAATAATTTGTTATTTATTAAGCAAAGAGGAATTAGTAAGGAATTTTAAAATACTTGATTTTAAATATGAAGGACAGAAAAGAGAAATAATAGAGTGGAGTCCATTGTATTTCGAACATAAGACCCTGAGAGAGTTGTGTTTTGCATATGTCGAACTACAATTAGGAATACCTAAATTTAAAAGTGTTAGTTAATGCTGGCTGTCTACATCACCATTGATGAAGTTATGTAAGAAAACTACACCCAGCATTGTCCTACGAGGTTAGTTAAGGTTGGTAAGTTTATTAGTCTGCTACTGTAAGAGGTAAAACCTCTAAGTGCAAATGTTAATAAATTCTTTCTAGAGAAAATACGTAGCCTGGAGAGGGCAAGAACAATAAAAAGACATAAGTTTGCATTTCGATTCATTAAGTATTAAATCATTCGCTAAACACCATTTGTAAAAATTTGTAAGATCTGACTGAAAATTGCATTGGGGAGAAGCGGATTTGTATTGATGACAAAGCTTAACATCATTTGCATACATGAGAACTAGAGAGTCATTAAAGCAGGGTGCACGTCGTTAATAAAAAGAGTAAACAGTTACGGGCCAAGATGACTTGAGGGACCCCAGATGTAGTACGGACCAAGCGGGCATGTACATTTTTAGACAAAAGTCTTTGTATTCTTCCATCTAAGTAGTTGGAGATCCAAGTTGGAAGGTCTAGAAAAATCGTTAGAAAAAATCGAGGTTTCCAAAGATTAGCTGAAAAGACTATGCAGAAGCTTACACAGAACTGTGGCACAGTATTTTAGCACACAGTCTGGTACTTCATCGGAACCTGGCGAATAAACGTGTTTGACCCTTAAAAGATCAGATAATAAGCTATTTGTTTATCGAGATTATTTTATCTCTCGCAACCAAGAAAAAATAATTGGTGGCTAATAAATATAAAACGATAGATGATGTTTTTTCAATGTTATAATTCGATTTTTGTATTTTTGCTTTAATATTAAGCCTTACTTATCTATTCCGGCGAAGTGGAGCGAATTCGCACAAAATCGAAGATATAAAACATATACTAGATTTAGATAACTTCATAACTAGAGATTACTATTAAATTCAAGTAATCGATAGCAATTCAAATTCAAACAACTTCAAAAATTAAATAAAACGGTGTATCCGTTGACGCCGACCCCGTTGAAGGCCTCCATCCAGCTTCAACTAACTGGCAGCCGTGACTGTTTGTGGGCTGCTCTTCTAAACTCTGTTCCTCCGCTTGTCCTAACCACTGCGACCCTGATCCTTCCGTCCGCGCCGGCGTATGTTGCATCGACCCTTCCAGTGAACCACTGTTGCGGCGGCTGGTGATCCTCCACCATCAGGACCAGCTCGCCCCTCCGTATGTCCTCCTGTTGGTGCTGCCATTTCGACCGCCCCTGTGACGTACTCCCGGGTCCATCGCTGCCAAAACATTTGCTTGATTGACGAGACAAGCCGCTATCGCTGCAATCACGTTAGACCCTGCTGGGTCGGAGTCCGCGGTTCTGCTGGGGCGGCCCGCCTGTCAACAGAAGCCTGGAAGTAACCGCCTCGCCGTCGCCGTCAGAGCGCCCAGGAGTCGTGAGTTCAGGACGGCCTGGACTCTAACGAGCACGGTCTGCAGCTCCTCCGCGGTCAGCTTTGCAGTGCCTACCGCTCGTAGGAGTAAGTGCTTGGTAGACTTCACACCTGCCTTCTATCGTCCGCCCATGTGCAGAGCTCGTTGCGGTAATAACGCAAGTGCGCATCCGCTTTTTGATGCGTATTGTGTTACCGCATCGACCTCGTTCTCAGTTCTCCGACGGAGCTCCGTGAAATGGCGACTCGCTCCGAGGAAGCACGTCGCGTTGTCGCAGTGCACGATCTGCGGACATCCTTGGCGCCCAACGAAACCTTTGAAAAGCCAACAAAAAGAAATCAGTTGAAAGGCCGGAAACTACTTTTAAATGAACTGCCTTAGACGCAAATCAAACAAATAAAGCAATGTAAGACGTATAGGGTGGCCTACCAAAAATGTCTTACAAGTTGTGTAGGGGGGCGTTGGTTCCGCAAAAAGACTCCAGAATGGGGGTTGAAAATAACAAGTCGGGGGCGTCTTCAGTTCAAGTACAAAAAACGCGTTCAGCTTTATTGGCTGCGTACATCGAATACTGACTTAAAAACTAGTACAAAAAGAGACGATCGACGACAACCAACGAGCGAGAGAGAGGGCACAGAGGGGCGAGTGTGGATGCGCTCTTCAGCGCGGGTGCGCTCTTCAGCTGAGCGGCACAACGGCCCCTCACCTAAACATTCTCCCCCCCTTGCAATCGCTCGGGTTGCTACAGATCCCTCGTCGCTAGCTATGCGTCACTGCAGCTAGAGGGCGTACACGGGTCAATGAAGGCCCCCGTGTCGAAAATCCGGGTCCCGATGTTGACGCTGTTCCGGTTCAGCAGCGACGATAGGGTGGGCGCAGCGACCGCGTCCTGCGGGGGCCCTTGAGGAGAGGCGGAAAGTTGCCTAAGCGCGGATGACGCGGGCGGAAGAGCGGTGGACGGCACCCGATGAGGGGCGGACGAAAGCAGTGGAGCGCTTGCCGAGGAGTTGCCGACGAGCGCCGGGAAGTCGATGGCCGTGGATCGACGAAGGCCGAGAAGTACCCGAACCGCGCCGGGAGTTGGCGGACGACGGCCGACGAGAGAGCGAGACACCCCGTGTACTGTGACCGTGCTCCTCGGTCACAAGGTGCAGCAGCGTGTGGTGATCCTGACCATACGTCTTACAGCCGTCCCCACGCCGACAGGATCCGTCGGAGTGCTCGTGGGCCAGGCAGCTCGAGCAATACCGGTTCACGAGAACCTCTCGGAGCCGCTTCTTGGCACTTAGGCGTAGGAAGCGCCGTCATGGCATGGGTAGGATTGCACACCTTGAGTACATCTGCTCTCCAGTGACTGGGCGTTGCGTGGGCGTGGCGACATAGTGCTGAATATGACCTTGGAATCCACTGAGTCACTAAGGCTGCGGGCAACTCGTGTAGAAAAAAAAGACACGCTGCGGGGGTTGGCTGGAGATAATGGGCCTGTCAGCACCCATCCAAAAATGGTCTCCTGACCGAGAAGCGACCCGCAGATGTTGGAATTACAGAGGAGAATGGACGGAAGAATGTCAGCTCCTCATAACACATCGATTTGGGAGCTCTCAAAGAAGTTGGGGTCCGCCAGGGGAATGTCGGGCAGCCCCTTGAGACGCTCTCGCGAAATCGGATATGATGGCAGATTTCAGTCTCTAATTTTAGCCCAGGTCTAGACGGCGACCGAATGGAGAAATGGCACAATTTAGTAGACTGTGCGGAAATGGTCTGATTAAGGCCGGAAACTTGGGCGTGAATCGTCTTGAAGGGAAACTTGACAAGGTTGAACAGTCTTTTCGTTATGAACGTCGCTTCGGAACCTGAGTCTATCAGAGCTCGTGCCTGGACGGTGTACCCCAAATGGCACACGTTGATAAGGGCCGTGCCCAGTAGGACGGCTCCTGACCCGGAAGCGAAACACACCTGCACATTCGTCTGATCCTCTGAGCCGTTTGCTGGCGTAGGCGGAATTGGAGCGGTGGCGAACGGATTGCCGCTGTGCAGGAGGGTGTGGTGTCGGCTGTGGCATTAGAAGCAGGTATGGGCGCTCGTGCAGTCTCGCTGCTGGTGCCCTTGGGAAAAACAGTTTAAACATAACTGCTTCCTCCTTATGTAGTCAGAGCGCCCATTTACATCCATTTCTAGGAAACGCGGACATAAGCGAATGGGGTGGTCCTCCCTCGAACAGAGATCGCAGCCCTTTTGGCCCGGAACCACTCGAGTCTCGTATGAAGGGAGCCTCCGAGCAGGGGCAGTAGGAAGTCCCGACCTTGGCGGAAATTGCACGGAGCCACTAGGCCTGACGTCGTCGATGGCCACCAGAGTGCGATGGCGCTCTGTCAGGAAGTTATCTAATTCCTTTAAAGTTTTAAGTACTGACGGATATACCTGTGAGGCATCGCCGCAGAATGAAAAATTTCTACACTGTGGTTTTCACTGTGTGAAAAGTGGTTTCGAGAAAAACGCGTTTAAAGTTTTAAGTACTGTGGGATATACCTGTGAAGCATCGCCACAGAATGGAAAATTTCGACACTTAGACACTTTTGCCGGACTCTATCTTTTGATATGTCATTTTTAAGACCCTAAAGAATTTTTTAAGCGAACAAAAAACATTTCTCAAACATTTTTTCAAAATTTTACTCAGATGTCAACCCTTAAAAGCCGACCTAACGAGTTTCTAACATGGTTAATCTGACCTAGGGACATGTCAAACAAGCCCGCTGTGAAGTCATGGTGAGTGATAAGTGGCAAAGATGGTGAGGTATCGACGTTGGACATAAGATTAGTCATAAGATTAAAAACGGATTGAATAGCGAACAAATTCTGCCAATATGTGGGCTGTTCGGACGAAGGCGGTATATACGAACATGTAATGTATAAAGATTTCACGGACAGGGTGATTTTAATGCAAATAAATTCTATGTCACCAAACTCTTGTGATTTCACCTCTTCAGAAGCAAGAGTAGAGTCTACCGAAACGAGGACTCCACCCCCCCTTCGCTGAGGTCGATCCCGTCTTAAAGTGGTGTACTTACTTGGAAAAACTTCGGAGCTGAAGATCTCCGGCTTTAACCAAGTTTCTGTAAAGGCTATAATATGGGATGCAAAGAAAGAACTATCAGTATATATATTGGGGAGTTTGCTACATAGCCCCCTAGTATTCTGATAGGTAAGTGTTAATGACGATACTAGTTTTTTTGGTACGATAATATTTAACATAAACGCAGTGCGCACAAAAAAAACACGACCGTTCGCTTAAGAGAAAGAGAGGGAAGTGAATTCGTAGCATTATCGCAATGGATCGTCTGGCATTTTCGTAGACGTCCCAGGAAACAGTGGAAACCGGCCACAAAAGCATCTGTGGTAAGTTCACTCACCTTTGTTGGTCTTTGTTGTGTATCCATATGAGCCCAGGAGTTTTGACCCTATATTGGTCCAATGTCTCACCTAATTTTACCTCGCTCACAGTATCTTCCTAAGGTACTTCCTGCTGCATGTCTGCATCGTTGGAGAAGCATTTTCGAAACTTGAAGCCGTGTGAAAGTAATATTTTGTTGAGTTCCTTTTGGATTTGCACTGCTTCTGCGACTGAATTAGCACCCGTCAAACAATCGTCTTCTTAGAAGTCGTTTTCGAGTGCTGTCGATCCCAGCGGGTAGTTTTTCCGTGACCGGATTGGTAGATGATTTAGGCATGGCAGGCATGGGGCTGTCTTCGTGCCGTAGGTGACTGTTTTAAGTCGGTAGTATCTAAGGTCTTCCGCTGGATTGTTTTGCCAAACTATGAGTTAATTCAATTGATCATCTGGGTTTTTCCGTACTTAACGGTACATATTTTCTATGTCCACCGTGCATACATACTTATGAGTTTGGAGCCGTAGTAGTATGGACAGAAGCTCGCTCTGAACTGTAACATCCGTATATAACATCCGTGTCGTTCAAATATTTCCCACTTGACCTTTTGCAAGACTCATAAAATACTACTCTCAGTTTGGTGCTACAAGGCGCAGTGATGAGGAGTAAAAAAATGATCCTTGGTTTTATGGCATGAAGGCCTTTCCCTACCTTTGCCTTTTGATAGCTATCTCTTTTGACAGAACACGGCTGATTGAGTTCTGGACTTATTTTTCCTGGGACAATCCATTCAAGTTTTGGTAGTTGGAGCATGGCACCACCTCCATTTTTTGTTGATTTGGAATGTTCCTGATTCGTTCCTATTAGTAGATCAATTGTCCCTGGTTTGTCAAACTGGGGATCCACTAAGGTACACTCATTTGGGTATTTTCAACTTTCAATGAAAGAATAATGTTTGAATAATGTTTGTTTGTAATAATGTTATAATGTTGGTCAGCTATAATGTGCGAAGGACAAAGGAAGGAACAGTCATTTACCCATCATCTTGCTCTACCCATCCTTGGTTGCCCACAAATACTTTTGATTCAATTTTTCGTATCATGGCGTTTTAACGATAACATTGATGCTAGATGCTAGTGATCCGTCCGGTATCTGCTTCGACTTTGCCTTTGCAAGGAGTGGCCAAATTGTGGCATCTTACCTTTGTAGCAAGAAGGTTGTAACTTTTATTGCTTACTGCACCTACTTCTGGTACTTGAAGTAGTTTCTAGATGTAACAAGGTATGATGCTTTTTATCACACTTTAAACAATTCCTTGTTAAATTGATTAAAACCCTAATTAAACTGATTAAATCTCGTTAAATCTCATTTAATTCGTAACCGTGGCATCACAAAAGCTCTAGGCAATGAAATATGTGATGATATTTGTACTATGTATATGTGTACGTATCTGATATATGTGTATATCACCTTCGTACGTAACCCTTTTAGTTAGGCTTACGCGCGTATAAAACACAAAAATCTAGGCAAATTAGAGTCAAGAAACAAACAACCATAATAAGTAAAGATGTTTGTTTCATTGGATTTGAAATAAATTTTAAGTTGTCTTTATTTTTGAATTTTTAGTCTCTAAATCTAGTCTAAGATAGCTTAGGGCGTAGCGGGAGCGAAAGCTCATATTCGCTCTTGTGCGAATTCGCCCCGCTTCGACTCAATAGTTAAGATTAAGAATAGAAAAAAATATAATTTGGAATTATAACGTTGAAGAGGACAGACAGTTTTTCGTTTTCTTTTTTTCGACATTTTTAAATATTCAGCAGCCACCCTTATTTATTATTTTTTTTGTAATAGTGTGAGATAAACTAATCTCATTTAACATTTTGGCGCCCCCGGGTGGACACTAGTGCTAAATATTTAAAAATAAATATAAAGTGACAGTGACACTGTGTTATTAGAATATTCAAAGAGCTGCTCGCGACGCGTCCGTAAAGTGCGATTTAAAAAAAAATCACCGCGTCGTGAAACCGCCTCAAGCCGCAATCCAAGGATAATCACCGCCAAGATCATCGCCACCAGGAACACCAACCACCTCCTAGCCGTGTACCTGCATTAACTGCACAAGGAAAGCGGCAGCGGGATTAAAGGATCCCTTTTTTTCAACAGGATGGCTCACCGTGCCACACAAGCAATGTCACAATCGATCTTCTGCGCGAGAAGTTCGGCGAACGCGTTATTAGCCGGAGCGCCGAGGTCTCTTGGCCGTCTCGTAGCTGCGATTTGACGCCATTGGACTATTATCTCTGGGTTGCCGTTAAGGATAAATGTTATGCCAAGAATCCACAAACAATTGAGGACCTGAAAGCAGAAATCGGCGAAGTTATTGGCCAGATACAGCCCCACACGCTAGAGAATGTCGTCAAAAATTGGTCTGATTGCATCGGCTACTGCCACGCCACTCGCGGCAGCCATTCATCCATTGTGTTCCATCATTAAACCGGAAGAATTAAGCTTTACAATAAAAAGAGAATTGATTAAGCTTTACAATCAGAATTGAAATATATTGACGCGTTTTCATTTTATAGCCATTTCAAAAGGTGATTTTTAATTGACCCACCCTGTAAATGTACATACCAGGGCGTACTTCGTAAATGTACTTCGTAAATGTACTTCGGGCGGAGCCGAAGTTGATATACCCTTGCAGTTAAAACCGGATATATATCGCAAACATCGGATAAAGTTGGCCGATCCTTATGATTGCATCATAATAATACAAATTAATTACAATAAATAAATCTAAAAAAAAGTTTCAAGCTTCTATCTTCAAAAATACGAAAGTTGATATTTTTACCAGCTATAAGATATAGTCGGCCGATCCTTATGAAATTTAGCATGTAATGTTTTGCCAAAAATAGCTCTAGTGTCAAATTTGAACTCTCTAACTCCAAAAACACCAAAGTAAAAACACCAAACACCTAAAAACACCAAGACAGACGGACATGCTCATATCAACTCAGGAGGTGATCCTAATTGTGTAGGGGGGCGTTGGTTCCTCAAAAAGATTCCAGAATGGGGTTGAAAAGTGGAAAGTCGGGGGCGTCTTTAGGTTTAGTGTAAAGCACGCGTTCAGCTTTATTCGGCTGCTTACATGAGATTGAAACTTAAAACTAGTGGAAAAAAAAGAGATCGCCGACAGCCAACGAGCGAGAAGAGAGGCACAGAGGGGCGAGTGTGGACGCGCTCTTCAGCGCGGGTGCGCTCTTCAGCGCGGGTGCGCTCTTTAGCGCGGGTGCGCTCTTCAGCGCGGATGCGCTCTTCAGGTGAGTGGCACCACGGCCCCTCACCTAAACATTCCGCCCCCCTTGCAATCACTCGGGTTGCAATAGCTCCCTCGAAGTTATGGTTGGTGGCAAGCTCCGGATACGACCCATCCAAACACGGTGCTCTGGGCCACTGGGAGTCCGTCCTGGATCTTCAGGAAGCCCGGTTGAATAATCCGTGGGTACATATCTGCACCCAGGACGACGGAGATTGTCGCTGGCAGATGGAATCGCTCATCCGCCAGGGTCACGCCTCGGAAGTGGGCACGCACCGCCTCGCTCAGCTCCCGGGACGGCGTACGAACTCGCACGTGAGGCTCGATCTTGAACATGACCTCCAGCTGAACGCTGTCATCGGTCGTTGACCCCACGGTGGCGGAACACACCTGTTCGTCCCCCACGCTGGTAGTGGGCAGCCGGAAACACGCAGCGAGCGAGGCGTCGATGCAGCTCGAGGGCGTGCATGGGTCGATGAGGGCCCCCGTATCGAAGCTCCGGGTCCCGGTGTCGATCCGCACTAGTGCAGTCGGCAGCACGTTGACGCTGTTCCGTTGCAACAGCGATGAGAGGGTGGGCGCAGCGACCGCGTCCAGCGGGGGCCCTCGACGAGAGGCGGAACTTTGCCTAGGTGCGGATGACGCGGGCGGATGAGCGGGGGTTGGCAATCGAGGAGTGGCGGACGAAGGCCGAGGATGCATCGACGAGTGCCGGGACGTCGGTGGCCGTGGATCGGGTTGGGATTGCCGGAAAGTGGCGGACCCAGGCCGAGGAGCACCCGAACCGCGCCGGGAGTTGGCGGATGACGGCCGGGCGCCAGACGTGACACTCTGTGTCCTGACTCCCGCGCTCCGTGACCGGTGCTCCTCTTGGCGTGCCTTGCGCCGAGCCCGCGGCCTCTCCACGAGATGCAGCAGCGTGTGGTGATCCTATCCACACGTCTTACAACCGTCACCCCGACGACAGGATCCGTCGGAGTGCTCGTGGGCCAGGCAGCTCGAGCAGTATCGGTTCACAAGAACCGCTCGGAGCCGCTTCTCGGCGCTAAGGCGTAGGAAACGCCGACACTTCTTTAAGGCGTGGATTCCATTGCAGACTCGGCAACGGTAGGATTGGATACCACGAGTACATCTGCTCTCCAGCGATGCTTGGGTGTTGCGTGGACGTGGCGACATCGTGTTGGCTATGGCTGACGGAAATATGATAAAGGAACAAATAACATGATCAGAATCGGTGTAAAATGAAGGTTCGGAACTACGGGCAGAGCTACGGGACAGCACAATTGGACAGGAACATTGGAGCGGAAGAAATGTTGATCACTGTGGGTAGGCGGACGCGTCCAACGGAAGAAGCACGACCTTAACAACGGGCCGCTTTACAAGCCCTCGCGCAGTGCGGATGTCGATCACGCGGACATGGCCATCAGAGCCGGGATACACCGCGTCAACCCTGCCTAAGCGCCACTCATTGGACGGAAGGTTGTCTTCCTTGATGACGACCATATCCCCAACGCGGAGGTCCCTCGTAGGGGCTCGCCACTTGTTTCTCTTATGGAGCTCCTTGAGATACTCCTCCTTCCACCGGAGCTGAAATTGCTGCTGAAGCGCCTTGAGGTGTTGCCAACGATTGATGATGGAACTGGTGTCCCCCTTTATCTCGGGCTCGACCGTGGCGAGAAGTGGTCCTCCCACAAGAAAGTGCCCGGGTGTAAGAGCTAGCAGGTCAGCAGGGTCTTCGGACATTGGCGCGAGTGGCCGCGAATTCAGGCACGCCTCGATCTTCGCCAGGAGAGTAGCCAGCTCCTCAAAGGTGTATTTTCGCGTGGCGGCGGACTTGTAGAACAAGGTCTTGAAGCTCTTGACCCCTGCTTCCCAAAGGCCCCCCATGTGGGGAGCTCCCGGAGGAATGAAATGCCAGAGAAGCTGCTGGTGACTATAGGCACCAGTCACAGCCCCCTTTAGGCTCTGGAGAAAATCGCGGGATAGTAGAGCAGCTGCTCCCACAAAGGTCTTCCCGTTGTCGGACTGCACTTGACGGGGGCATCCTCTCCGGGACACGAACCGTGCGAAAGCCGCAAGAAATTTCTCGGTCGTAAGGTCCGACGTAGGCTCTAAATGGATAGCCTTAGTGGAGAAACACACAAACACCAACACATAACCCTTTGTGATGAGACAGGCCCTCCCCGTATAGTTTTTTATCTCGAAGGGACCGGCATAATCCACACCGGTGTGCGTGAACGGGCGCGAGAAGGACGTCCGTTCCTTGGGTAGCTCTCCCATGAGTTGCGTCTGCAACTTCTTCTTGTGGATGACACATACCTTACAAGAATGGACAACGGACTTGACCAAGTTCCTCACCCTTGGAATCCAGAACTTGGCCCGGATCAGGCGGATCATCAGCTGACTGCCACCGTGCAGCGTGATGCGATGTGTAAAATGAACCAGGAGTCGAGACAGCTGACAGTCGTACGGAAGGATAATAGGGTGCCGTTCGTCATAGTGGAGAAGCTCAGAGGACGTGACCCGGCCGCAGGCTCTCATAAGGCCTTGCGAATCCACGAAGGGGTTCAGATTCTGAATCGGACTGGATGCCGATATTGGACGCTTTTCGCTTAAGCAGCCCATCTCAGAGACGAAGTGTCTGCGCTGAGTGACGGAAACTAGAAGACGTTCAGCCGACGTTATCTCATTAGCGGTCAGGTGCTCTTCAAACGAAAGTCGAATCTTCCGCGCGCGCTGGATGAAGCGATTAACATAGGAAAGGACTCGTAATGCCTTGTCGAGTGTGGAAAAACGCTCAAGGAGATCTTCGGGGGGTACTTTCGCGACATGGACCTTGACTGCTCGCTTCTCGAGTTCAGTCATGGGGGTATCATAGCCTTGAGTGGGCCAGTCGCTGCGAGGCCTCTGCAGCCAGTCAGGACCGTGCCACCACAACTGGTTATCTGCAAGATCTTGGAGAGCTACGCCCCGGCTAGCGAGATCCGCAGGGTTATGCTCGGAGCGGACATGTGCCCATTTCTGCACGTCGGTGAACTGGGTGATCTTGGTCACCCGGTTGGCCACGAACGTTGTCCACTGGCACGCTGGCTTATGCAGCCACGCGAGGACAATAGTCGAGTCGGTCCAACAGTATAGGGCAGACGCGGCCCCTGGCATTTGTGGCAGAACGGCGGTGGCCATCTCGGACAACAACAAGGCACCGCACAGTTCTAGTCGAGGGAGCGAAACCGTCTTAACTGGGGCCACTCGAGTCTTTGCAGTCAGCAGGGTCACTATTACCGTGGACCCGATTTCGACACGAACGTAAATTGCTGCGCCGTACGCCTTCTGTGAAGCGTCGCAGAACCCGTGGTGTTCGACCTTTAGGTGTGGTCGGAACGCGACCCATCGAGGAACACGAATCTGATCGAGCACCGAGTAATTCTTTAGGAAGTCAACCCATCGCTGACAGAAATCTTGAGGGAGGGCGTCATCCCACCCTAGATCCAGAAGCCAAATGTCTTGCATGAACATTTTTGCCCGAACAATGAAAGGAGCGAGCCAACCTGCTGGATCGAACAATTTGGCAATTTGGGAGAGGACTTGGCGCTTTGTGAAAACTGAGCCGGAAGTCAATTCTGGCGGGACAAAAAAGAATTCATCAGTCGTCGCTTTCCACCGCACGCCGAGTGTCTTGGCCGTGCTTTCTGCATCGATGTCGAGAAAGTCAGCTCGGAGACGGTGATCGATCGGAATGTCGGCCAGGATTGCCTTGTTATTCGACGTCCATTTCCTAAGTGGGAACCCTGCTGACTCTAGGGCCCCTTTCAGCTCCCGAATCGAAGCTTGGGCTTCAGTTTTGGAGTCTGCCCCCGCGAGAACGTCATCAACGTACATAAACTGCCGGATAATTTGACTTGCCTGCGGATACTTCGACTCTTCGTCGTCAGCGAGCTGTCGCAGCACACGGATCGCCAGGAACGGGGCACAATTGACACCGAAGGTGACCGTTTTCAACTCGTAGTCGCGGATATCCCCATCGGGATTGCGAAACAAAATACGTTGGAGCGGAGTATGCTTGGGGTCTACCCAAATTTGCCGATACATCTTCTCGATGTCGGCGTTGAAGACAAACTTAAAGTACCGCCACTTTAGGATTTGAATCGTCAGGTCGGATTGTAAGACCGGGCCCGCGTAAAGAATGTCGTTCAGACTGGTCCCGTTTGCGGACGGGCTCGAAGCATTGAAGACCACTCGCACCTTGGTGGTCGTGCTTTCGGGCTTGAAGACTGCATGATGTGGTAGATAGTAGGTAGCGGAATTGCTCGCGGGAGAGACCTCGGTCATGTGGCCTAAGTCGATGTACTCCTGAATTACCGAGTCATAGCGGGCCTTAAGGGGCGGGTCCCTCTTCAGGCGCTGCTCATTACGCAGAAACTGAGCAAGGGCAAAGGACCGTGAAGCCGCTAGCTCGGAACCCTTCTGCCCGGGGTCGCGTAAGGGGAGCGTCACAACGTACTTGCCACACTCGTCTCTTTTCGTCGTCTGGACAAAATTGTGCTCGCAAACTGAATCCGATTCCGAACTTATCGGTGTGGGCACATCTTCCACCTCCCAGAATTTGGTGAGGAGCTGATCCAGTGAGTCACCGAGGCTGGGGGCCACTCGTGTGGAAAAGACGGACACGCTGCGGGGATTGGCTGGAGATAATGGTCCTGTCAGCACCCATCCAAAAATGGTCTCCTGACCGAGAAGCGACCCGCATATGTTACGCTTGGCATTACTGAGGAGAATGGACGGAAGAATGTCCGCTCCTATTAGTACATCGACTTGGGAGCTCTCAAAGAAGTTGGGGTCCGCCAGAGGAATGTCGGGCAGCCCCTTGAGACGATCTCGCGGAATCGGGTATGATGGCAGATTCCCTGCTAACTGCGGCAGAACGTAGGCCGCAGTCTCTAATTGTAGCCCAGGTCTAGACGGCGACCGAATGGAGAAATGGCACAATTTTGTAGACTGCGCGGAAATGGTCTGATTAAGGCCGGAAACTTGGGCTTGTATCGTCTTGAAGGGTGGTTTGACGATGTTGAACAGTCGTTCCGTGATGAAGGTCGCTTCGGACCCTGAGTCTATCAGAGCTCGTGCCTGGAAGCTGCACCCCAAGTGGCACACGTTGATAAGAGCCGTGCCTAGTAGGACGGCCCCTGACCCGGAAGCGAAACACACCTGCACATCCGACTGATCCTCTGAGCCGTTTGTGCTTCTGGCAGTCTGTGCGGGTCGAGCCCTTGCTGTCGTAGGCGGACTTGGAGCGGTGGCGAACGGATTGCCGCGGTGCAGAAGGGTGTGGTGCCGGCTGTGACATGTGAAGCAAGTATGGGCGCTCGTGCAGTCTCGCTGCTGGTGCCCTCGGGCAAAACAGTTCAAACACAGCTGCTTCCTTTTAATATAGTCCGAGCGCCCATTTACGTCCATTTCCAAGAACCGCGGACATAAGCGAATGGGGTGGTTCTCCCTCGAACAGAGATCGCAACCCTTGGGGCCCGGAACCACTCGAGTCTCGTATGAATGGAGCCTTCGAGCGGGGGCAGTAGGAGTTCCCGACCTTGGCGGAAGTTGCCCGGAGCTACTAGGCCTGACGTCATCGATTGCTTCCAGAGTGCGATGGCGCTCTGTCAGGAAATTGTCTAATTCCTTCCATGTTGGAATTTCGGCCTTGTTATGAACGGATTGCTCCCACATGGAAAGTGTGACTTTGGGGAGCTTTGACGAAATCATGAACACCAGGAGGCAGTCCCAGGCCTCAACATTGATGGCGGACATTGCTAAGGCTGTCAGAGAACTCTGAATGGTGGCTTGGAGCTCCTTCAGCGCCACCCCGGACTCTTGAGAAATAGCCTGGAGGTTGAAAAGGATTTTCAACTGGCTATTGACCAGTAGCCGCCGGTTCTCAAAGCGGTCTGTGAGGCTTTGCCAAGCGACGGCAAACCCCTCATGGGTAAGGGGAGCCTTGGAAACAATAGCATGGGCGTCACCACTTGTTTTGGACAACAAGTGGAACAACCGCTCTACCGGGGTGAGCCGCGAGTTTTGAATGTAAATGGCCGTGAACAAGTCTCGGAAGGTGGGCCACCGAAGATAATCACCCGCGAAGACCTCGGTATCCACCGGAGGTAACCGGCAGCCTGTAGACGCGGGCGTGTGAACGTTGACGGAAGCCGGAGTGGTATGGGAAGCAATTCTCTCTCGAAGCTGGGCAATACACCTCGAATAGACGGAGTAGCAGTAGCTGTACTTCGATTCCAGCACTGTCGAGATGGCCGCATTGTCGTCGGACTCAGCTAGCAAATCGGAGCAGCTCTCATAGCTTTTCTCCACCTTCTCCCACAGTGCCCGAATTTGGTCCCGGTGGACTTCGCACATGTATTGGGAGCCCACTTCCGTTTCTCTGGCGGCCGGAGTATTTATGTTGGCCTCAAATTGGCTAACTCGATCTGAAGTGGCGATGAACTTCTTCAGCGCCACGTCGACCGCACTTTGAGCCATTTTTGCAACGGAACGAGTCTGCCTCTGTGAAGGACCGGAGCTCGTGTCGACGGATTCGTCACTCTTCGCCCTTGGAATGGCACTGTACGCCTTAGGCTTTAAAAGAGGCGTCCGCGGAGAAGCGGATCGAGATCTCTCCAAACGGATGGTTGGGATCGGACGTGGCTTTTGGTCGTCTCCCGTGGGCATTCTCAGACACCAATTCGCTGATCAGCGCTTGTCGAATGACTTGCGCAATAGGTGGCTCGTACGAAGCGGTAGCCGGTCACTAATGTGATGAGCCCTGTGAGATCTCGGACGAAATGCGATTGCAAAGCCAAGTGGGAATTATTAGCGCCGATGTCGAGAGGAACGTCGGAAACGGCACAATTCGGATGTGGGAGAAACTTCAGGAAGCCAAAAAACCCAGATGGGCCAAGGTTTGTCGAGATTCTAGGCGGATGTTGCCAGATGCAGAGTAGGAGTAAGGTTAGGAAAAATGCCGGAGCGGAAAATGGAAAAGGACCGGAAAATTCGTGCTCGTTCGGAAAAATAATTGATGACTGTCGATATATGTATATTTCGACCAGTATGGCTCGTACGTAAATATTTAATTCCTAACTATTTTCGAATTTGCGAAATTTAACACAGAGAGAGAATAAATAATTAATTTTTGCCTAATTGTCGGATTTAATTATTTTGGAAACAGACGGGTGGAGTTGAGAATTTCAATTTTTAATCAATGGCGGTTAAGTAACCCGAAGCTGGAACGGTGGAATTGAAACCGCGGCTAGGTCCAGAAAGCCGATTGACAATTAAATTATTTAATTATAATTTTTTTTTCTCTTTCGATAATTAAATTTTTGACCTTAATTATTGAGTGGCCGGAAAGGGAAATTAAAAAAAACTTTGGCCCTTTGCTCGGACGGAAAAATACGAATTAAATAAATTTTGTAGTTATAAATATAAATAAATAAATTTATAATCAATTGATTTTTTTTTTTAATTTGTTTGGTTATATATTTCCTGGAACTGGAGGCAGAAAATATTGAGAAATATATGGGCATACATGCAAGTAGGGCAAGGGCATGTGGGCATACGATGGTACAGTGGAACGTCGAGAAGTGGACTGTATGGTTAAATTTTATCGGTTATATATTTCCTGAAATCGGAGGCAGAAAATATTTGGAGATATGTGGAAATGCCTGCAGGTACGGATATAAGTAAGGGCATGTGGGCATATGTTGGCACCGTGGAGCGTCGATAATGTGTAACTGCGGAAACGGAAAAGTTATGTGGTGTAAAAAAATTGGGGATGAAAAACCAATATTACGACAGCGGCGGACTGTTCGGTGAACTTGGAGATTCCCGGAACCACTTCACACCGGCTGGCCAATATTAATTATGCCCTTTTATTTTTATATATTTTTTTTTCTTCACCACACACTTTCACTGTTCACTTGCCGATTTTTTTTTTTTGCGGATTAATTGCACCAAACACAATGTATGTGTGTATGCATGTATGTACATATGCCTCGACCGTTGGCGCGCGAACGGATAACGGGAAGGCCAAAAACGGCGAGGAATATGGCGAGGCACACACAACGGAGATGGATGGAAAATTTTTTTGTAATTTTTTTTTGTCTCAGAAAAGTCTCAAGCTGCCGTGGTGTCGGAAAACTCGGACTTGGAGTTGACACGGAGGGAAAAACAATCTTGCAGCAGTGTGAACGAAATTTTATGTTCGGACCACTGCGGAAGACCGGCAGAGAGACGGAGACGGAAAAATGTACTTATCTTTTGGCGGAACAATGCCGAGAACTGCTGGCAGAAGAAAATCCAGGAATCATCCGGCTCGAAGGACCATTGTGTGTAGGGGGGCGTTGGTTCCTCAAAAAGATTCCAGAATGGGGTTGAAAAGTGGAAAGTCGGGGGCGTCTTTAGGTTTAGTGTAAAGCACGCGTTCAGCTTTATTCGGCTGCTTACATGAGATTGAAACTTAAAACTAGTGGAAAAAAAAGAGATCGCCGACAGCCAACGAGCGAGAAGAGAGGCACAGAGGGGCGAGTGTGGACGCGCTCTTCAGCGCGGGTGCGCTCTTCAGCGCGGGTGCGCTCTTCAGCGCGGGTGCGCTCTTTAGCGCGGGTGCGCTCTTCAGCGCGGATGCGCTCTTCAGGTGAGTGGCACCACGGCCCCTCACCTAAACACTAATCAAGAATATATATACTTTATAGGGTCGGAGATGTCTCCTTCACTGCGTTGCACACTTTTGACCAAAATTATAATACGCTCTGCAAGGGTATAAAAAGAAAGGCACTAAAAGAGTCTAAAAGACTAAAAGAGTCAGAGTTGTGTTGGTATACTAAACTACCCGAGGAGCTACAAAAACTGCATTTGGAACCTACGAAAAACAGGATCCGTGCTTCTTTGTAAAGTGACAAGAAGACAGCATGAAATGACCCAGACTGGCTTAAACAAACAAAGGATCAGCTAAGTGAAGTCTTTGAGATGAAAGACACCAGACCAGAAAAAAATGTGTGGGCATCAAGTTTAAGCAAGACCTGAAAAACAAAAGAGTTTTTATATCACAAGCAAACTACATCAACAACATTTTGAATATATTTGGCATCCGGTCATGATGCAAGCCAGCAGCGACACCAATTAGTCCATCAGCTAGCATTCCTGCATTCATCATAAAGCGTAGAGGTCCAGACGACCGAGGGGCGCTGGAGAAACGATTTATTAATAATTTGTTATTTATTAAGCAAAGAGGAATTAGTAAGGAATTTTAAAATACTTGATTTTAAATATGAAGGACAGAAAAGAGAAATAATAGAGTGGAGTCCATTGTATTTCGAACATAAGACCCTGAGAGAGTTGTGTTTTGCATATGTCGAACTACAATTAGGAATACCTAAATTTAAAAGTGTTAGTAAATGCTGGCTGTCTACATCACCATTGATGAAGTTATGTAAGAAAACTACACCCAGCATTGTCCTACGAGGTTAGTTAAGGTTGGTAAGTTTATTAGTCTGCTACTGTAAGAGGTAAAACCTCTAAGTGCAAATGTTAATAAATTCTTTCTAGAGAAAATACGTAGCCTGGAGAGGGCAAGAACAATAAAAAGACATAAGTTTGCATTTCGATTCATTAAGTATTAAATCATTCGCTAAACACCATTTGTAAAAATTTGTAAGATCTGACTGAAAATTGCATTGGGGAGAAGCGGATTTGTATTGATGACAAAGCTTAACATCATTTGCATACATGAGAACTAGAGAGTCATTAAAGCAGGGTGCACGTCGTTAATAAAAAGAGTAAACAGTTACGGGCCAAGATGACTTGAGGGACCCCAGATGTAGTACGGACCAAGCGGGCATGTACATTTTTAGACAAAAGTCTTTGTATTCTTCCATCTAAGTAGTTGGAGATCCAAGTTGGAAGGTCTAGAAAAATCGTTAGAAAAAATCGAGGTTTCCCAGCGGGTAGTTTTTCCGTGACCGGATTGGTAGATGATTTAGGCATGGCAGGCATGGGGCTGTCTTCGTGCCGTAGGTGACTGTTTTAAGTCGGTAGTATCTAAGGTCTTCCGCTGGATTGTTTTGCCAAACTATGAGTTAATTCAATTGATCATCTGGGTTTTTCCGTACTTAACGGTACATATTTTCTATGTCCACCGTGCATACATACTTATGAGTTTGGAGCCGTAGTAGTATGGACAGAAGCTCGCTCTGAACTGTAACATCCGTATATAACATCCGTGTCGTTCAAATATTTCCCACTTGACCTTTTGCAAGACTCATAAAATACTACTCTCAGTTTGGTGCTACAAGGCGCAGTGATGAGGAGTAAAAAAATGATCCTTGGTTTTATGGCATGAAGGCCTTTCCCTACCTTTGCCTTTTGATAGCTATCTCTTTTGACAGAACACGGCTGATTGAGTTCTGGACTTATTTTTCCTGCGACAATCCATTCAAGTTTTGGTAGTTGGAGCATGGCACCACCTCCATTTTTTGTTGATTTGGAATGTTCCTGATTCGTTCCTATTAGTAGATCAATTGTCCCTGGTTTGTCAAACTGGGGATCCACTAAGGTACACTCATTTGGGTATTTTCAACTTTCAATGAAAGAATAATGTTTGAATAATGTTTGTTTGTAATAATGTTATAATGTTGGTCAGCTATAATGTGCGAAGGACAAAGGAAGGAACAGTCATTTACCCATCATCTTGCTCTACCCATCCTTGGTTGCCCACAAATACTTTTGATTCAATTTTTCGTATCATGGCGTTTTAACGATAACATTGATGCTAGATGCTAGTGATCCGTCCGGTATCTGCTTCGACTTTGCCTTTGCAAGGAGTGGCCAAATTGTGGCATCTTACCTTTGTAGCAAGAAGGTTGTAACTTTTATTGCTTACTGCACCTACTTCTGGTACTTGAAGTAGTTTCTAGATGTAACAAGGTATGATGCTTTTTATCACACTTTAAACAATTCCTTGTTAAATTGATTAAAACCCTAATTAAACTGATTAAATCTCGTTAAATCTCATTTAATTCGTAACCGTGGCATCACAAAAGCTCTAGGCAATGAAATATGTGATGATATTTGTACTATGTATATGTGTACGTATCTGATATATGTGTATATCACCTTCGTACGTAACCCTTTTAGTTAGGCTTACGCGCGTATAAAACACAAAAATCTAGGCAAATTAGAGTCAAGAAACAAACAACCATAATAAGTAAAGATGTTTGTTTCATTGGATTTGAAATAAATTTTAAGTTGTCTTTATTTTTGAATTTTTAGTCTCTAAATCTAGTCTAAGATAGCTTAGGGCGTAGCGGGAGCGAAAGCTCATATTCGCTCTTGTGCGAATTCGCCCCGCTTCGACTCAATAGTTAAGATTAAGAATAGAAAAAAATATAATTTGGAATTATAACGTTGAAGAGGACAGACAGTTTTTCGTTTTCTTTTTTTCGACATTTTTAAATATTCAGCAGCCACCCTTATTTATTATTTTTTTTGTAATAGTGTGAGATAAACTAATCTCATTTAACATTTTGGCGCCCCCGGGTGGACACTAGTGCTAAATATTTAAAAATAAATATAAAGTGACAGTGACACTGTGTTATTAGAATATTCAAAGAGCTGCTCGCGACGCGTCCGTAAAGTGCGATTTAAAAAAAAATCACCGCGTCGTGAAACCGCCTCGAGCCGCAATCCAAGGATAATCACCGCCAAGATCATCGCCACCAGGAACACCAACCACCTCCTAGCCGTGTACCTGCATTAACTGCACAAGGAAAGCGGCAGCGGGATTAAAGGATCCCTTTTTTTCAACAGGATGGCTCACCGTGCCACACAAGCAATGTCACAATCGATCTTCTGCGCGAGAAGTTCGGCGAACGCGTTATTAGCCGGAGCGCCGAGGTCTCTTGGCCGTCTCGTAGCTGCGATTTGACGCCATTGGACTATTATCTCTGGGTTGCCGTTAAGGATAAATGTTATGCCAAGAATCCACAAACAATTGAGGACCTGAAAGCAGAAATCGGCGAAGTTATTGGCCAGATACAGCCCCACACGCTAGAGAATGTCGTCAAAAATTGGTCTGATTGCATCGGCTACTGCCACGCCACTCGCGGCAGCCATTCATCCATTGTGTTCCATCATTAAACCGGAAGAATTAAGCTTTACAATAAAAAGAGAATTGATTAAGCTTTACAATCAGAATTGAAATATATTGACGCGTTTTCATTTTATAGCCATTTCAAAAGGTGATTTTTAATTGACCCACCCTGTAAATGTACATACCAGGGCGTACTTCGTAAATGTACTTCGTAAATGTACTTCGGGCGGAGCCGAAGTTGATATACCCTTGTAGTTAAAACCGGATATATATCGCAAACATCGGATAAAGTTGGCCGATCCTTATGATTGCATCATAATAATACAAATTAATTACAATAAAAAAATCTAAAAAAAAGTTTCAAGCTTCTATCTTCAAAAATACGAAAGTTGATATTTTTACCAGCTATAAGATATAGTCGGCCGATCCTTATGAAATTTAGCATGTAATGTTTTGCCAAAAATAGCTCTAGTGTCAAATTTGAACTCTCTAACTCCAAAAACACCAAAGTAAAAACACCAAACACCTAAAAACACCAAGACAGACGGACATGCTCATATCAACTCAGGAGGTGATCCTAATCAAGAATATATATACTTTATAGGGTCGGAGATGTCTCCTTCACTGCGTTGCACACTTTTGACCAAAATTATAATACGCTCTGCAAGGGTATAAAAAGAAAGGCACTAAAAGAGTCTAAAAGACTAAAAGAGTCAGAGTTGTGTTGGTATACTAAACTACCCGAGGAGCTACAAAAACTGCATTTGGAACCTACGAAAAACAGGATCCGTGCTTCTTTGTAAAGTGACAAGAAGACAGCATGAAATGACCCAGACTGGCTTAAACAAACAAAGGATCAGCTAAGTGAAGTCTTTGAGATGAAAGACACCAGACCAGAAAAAAATGTGTGGGCATCAAGTTTAAGCAAGACCTGAAAAACAAAAGAGTTTTTATATCACAAGCAAACTACATCAACAACATTTTGAATAGATTTGGCATCATGATGCAAGCCAGCAGCGACACCAATTAGTCCATCAGCTAGCATTCCTGCATTCATCATAAAGCGTAGAGGTCCAGACGACCGAGGGGCGCTGGAGAAACGATTTATTAATAATTTGTTATTTATTAAGCAAAGAGGAATTAGTAAGGAATTTTAAAATACTTGATTTTAAATATGAAGGACAGAAAAGAGAAATAATAGAGTGGAGTCCATTGTATTTCGAACATAAGACCCTGAGAGAGTTGTGTTTTGCATATGTCGAACTACAATTAGGAATACCTAAATTTAAAAGTGTTAGTAAATGCTGGCTGTCTACATCACCATTGATGAAGTTATGTAAGAAAACTACACCCAGCATTGTCCTACGAGGTTAGTTAAGGTTGGTAAGTTTATTAGTCTGCTACTGTAAGAGGTAAAACCTCTAAGTGCAAATGTTAATAAATTCTTTCTAGAGAAAATACGTAGCCTGGAGAGGGCAAGAACAATAAAAAGACATAAGTTTGCATTTCGATTCATTAAGTATTAAATCATTCGCTAAACACCATTTGTAAAAATTTGTAAGATCTGACTGAAAATTGCATTGGGGAGAAGCGGATTTGTATTGATGACAAAGCTTAACATCATTTGCATACATGAGAACTAGAGAGTCATTAAAGCAGGGTGCACGTCGTTAATAAAAAGAGTAAACAGTTACGGGCCAAGATGACTTGAGGGACCCCAGATGTAGTACGGACCAAGCGGGCATGTACATTTTTAGACAAAAGTCTTTGTATTCTTCCATCTAAGTAGTTGGAGATCCAAGTTGGAAGGTCTAGAAAAATCGTTAGAAAAAATCGAGGTTTCCAAAGATTAGCTGAAAAGACTATGCAGAAGCTTACACAGAACTGTGGCACAGTATTTTAGCACACAGTCTGGTACTTCATCGGAACCTGGCGAATAAACGTGTTTGACCCTTAAAAGATCAGATAATAAGCTATTTGTTTATCGAGATTATTTTATCTCTCGCAACCAAGAAAAAATAATTGGTGGCTAATAAATATAAAACGATAGATGATGTTTTTTCAATGTTATAATTCGATTTTTGTATTTTTGCTTTAATATTAAGCCTTACTTATCTATTCCGGCGAAGTGGAGCGAATTCGCACAAAATCGAAGATATAAAACATATACTAGATTTAGATAACTTCATAATTAGAGATTACTATTAAATTCAAGTAATCGATAGCAATTCAAATTCAAACAACTTCAAAAATTAAATAAAACGGTGTATCCGTTGACGCCGACCCCGCTGAAGGCCTCCATCCAGCTTCAACTAACTGGCAGCAATCACGTTAGACCCTGCTGGGTCGGAGTCCGCGGAGCGCCCCAGGAGTCGTGAGTTCAGGACGGCCTGGACTCTAACGAGCACGGTCTGCAGCTCCTCCGCGGTCAGCTTTGCAGTGCCTACCGCTCGTAGGAGTAAGTGCTTGGTAGACTTCACACCTGCCTTCTATCGTCCGCCCATGTGCAGAGCTCGTTGCGGTAATAACGCAAGTGCGCATCCGCTTTTTGATGCGTATTGTGTTACCGCATCGACCTCGTTCTCAGTTCTCCGACGGAGCTCCGTGAAATGGCGACTCGCTCCGAGGAAGCACGTCGCGTTGTCGCAGTGCACGATCTGCGGACATCCTTGGCGCCCAACGAAACCTTTGAAAAGCCAACAAAAAGAAATCAGTTGAAAGGCCGGAAACTACTTTTAAATGAACTGCCTTAGACGCAAATCAAACAAATAAAGCAATGTAAGACGTATAGGGTGGCCTACCAAAAATGTCTTACAAGTTGTGTAGGGGGGCGTTGGTTCCGCAAAAAGACTCCAGAATGGGGGTTGAAAATAACAAGTCGGGGGCGTCTTCAGTTCAAGTACAAAAAACGCGTTCAGCTTTATTGGCTGCGTACATCGAATACTGACTTAAAAACTAGTACAAAAAGAGACGATCGACGACAACCAACGAGCGAGAGAGAGGGCACAGAGGGGCGAGTGTGGATGCGCTCTTCAGCGCGGGTGCGCTCTTCAGCTGAGCGGCACAACGGCCCCTCACCTAAACATTCTCCCCCCCTTGCAATCGCTCGGGTTGCAACATATCCCTCGTCGCTAGCGATGCGTCACTGCAGCTAGAGGGCGTACACGGTCGATGAAGGCCCCCGTGTCGAAAATCCGGGTCCCGATGTTGACGCTGTTCCGTCTCAGCAGCGACGATAGGGTGGGCGCAGCGAGCGCGTCCTGCGGGGGCCCTCGAGGAGAGGCGGAAAGTTGCCTAGGCGCGGATGACGCGGGCGGAAGAGCGGTGGACGGCACCCGATGAGTGGCGGACGAAAGCAGTGGAGCGCTTGACGACTGCCAGCCAGTGGCGGAAGAATGCCGAGGAGTTGCCGACGAGCGCCGGGAAGTCGATGGCCGTGGATCGGCTTGTGAGTGCCGGAAAATGGCGGACGCAGGGCGAGAAGCACCCAAACCGCGCCAGGAGTTGGCGGATGACGGCCGACGAGAGAGCGAGACACCAGGTGTACTGTCTCCCTTGGGCGGTGACCGGTGCTCCTTGGTCCCGGGGTGCAGCAGCGTGTGGTGATCCTGACCACACGTCTTACAGCCGTCCCCACGCCGACAGGATCCGTCGGAGTGCTCGTGGGCCAGGCAGCTCGAGCAATAGCGGTTCACGAGAACCACTCGGAGCCGCTCCTCGGCACTAAGGCGTAGGAAGCGCCGACACTTCTTCAACGGATGATTCCCATTGCAGACTCGGCATCGGTAGGATAGTGTACCTCGAGTACATCTGCTTTCCAGTGACGGGGCGTTGCGTGGGCGTGGCGACATCGTGCTGAATATGACCTTGGAATCTAGAATTAGACCCGGATCAGTCGGATCATCAGCTGATTGCCACCGTGCAGCGTGATGCGATGTGTAAATCGAAGAAGGAGTCGTAACAGAATTATGCTCGCATCCGGAATCGAAACCCTGAACCAGTGAGTCACCGAGGCTGCGGGCAACTCGTGCGGAAAAAACAGACACGCTGCGGGGGTTGGCTGGAGATAATGGGCCTGTCAGCACCCATCCGAAAATGGTCTCCTGACCGAGAAGCGACCCGCAGATATTAGCCTTGGAATTACCGAGGAGAATGGACGGAAGAATGTCAGCTCCTAATAACACATCGACTTGGGAGCTCTCAAAGAAGTTGGGGTCCGCCAGGGTAATATTGGGCAGCCCCTTGAGACGATCTCGCGAAATCGGATATGATGGCAGATTTCCTGCCAACTGCGGAAGAACGTAAGCCGCAGTCTCTAATTGTAGCCCGGGTCTTGACGGCGACCGAATAGAGAAATGGCACAATTTAGTAGACTGCGCGGAAATGGTTTGATTAAGGCCGGAAACTTGGGCTTGAATCGTCTTGAAGGGTGGTTTGACGATGTTGAACAGTCGTTCCGTGATGAAGGTCGCTTCGGACCCTGAGTCTATCAGAGCTCGTGCCTGGAAGCTGCACCCCAAGTGGCACACGTTGATAAGAGCCGTGCCCAGTAGGACGGCTCCTGACCCGGAAGCGAAACACACCTGCACATTCGACTGATCCTCTGAGCCGTTTGCTGGCGTAGGCGGAATTGGAGCGGTGGCGAACGGATTGCCGCTGTGCAGGAGGGTGTGGTGTCGGCTGTGGCATTAGAAGCAGGTATGGGCGCTCGTGCAGTCTCGCTGCTGGTGCCCTCGGGAAAAACAGTTGAAACATAACTGCTTCCTCCTTATGTAGTCAGAGCGCCCATTTACATCCATTTCTAGGAAACGCGGACATAAGCGAATGGGGTGGTCCTCCCTCGAACAGAGATCGCAGCCCTTTTGGCCCGGAACCACTCGAGTCTCGTATGAAGTGAGCCTCCGAGCAGGGGCAGAAGGAAGTCCCGACCTTGGCGGAAATTGCACGGAGGCACTAGGCCTGACGTCGTCGATGGCCTCCAGAGTGCGATGGCGCTCTGTCAGGAAGTTATCTAATTCCTTCCATGTTGGAATCTCGGCCTTATTATGTACGGATTGCTCCCACATAGAAAGTGTGACCTTGGGGAGCTTTGACGAAATCATAAATACAAGGAGACAGTCCCAAGCCTCAACATTAACGGAGGACATTTCTAGGGCTGTCAAACAACTCTGAATGGTAGCTTGCAGCTCCTTCAGCGCGACCCCGGACTCTTGAGAAATAGCCTGGATGTTGAAAAGGATCTTCAACTGGCTGTTGACCAATAGCCGCCGGTTCTCAAAGCGGTCTGTGAGGCTTTGCCATGCGGCGACAAACCCCTCATGGGTAAGCGGAGCCTTAGAAACAATGGCGTGGGCGTCACCACTTGTTTTGGACAATAAGTGGAACAACTTCTCTACCGGGGTGAGCCGCGAGTTTTGGATGTAAATGGCCGTAAACAAGTCTCTGAAGGTGGGCCACCGAAGATAATCACCCGCGAAGACCTCGGTATCCACCGGAGGTAACCGGCAGCCTGTAGGCGCGGGCGTGTGGACATTGACGGGAGCCTGAGTGGATTGGGAAGCAATTTTCTCCCGAAGCTGGGCAATACATCTCGAATAGACGGAGTAACAGTAGCTGTACTTCGCTTCCAGCACTGTCGAGGCGGCCGCATTGTCGTCGGACACGGCTAGCAAATCGGAGCAGCTCTCATAGCTCTTCTCCACCTTCTCCCACAGTGCCTGAATTTGGTCCCGATGAACTTCGCACATGTATTGGGAGCCTATTTCCGTTTCTGGGGCGCCCGGAGTACTTATGTTAGCCTTAAATTGGATAATTCGATCTGTTGTGGCGATGAACTTTTTCAACGCCACTTCGACCGCACTTGGAGCCATTTTTGCGACGGAGTGAGTCTGCCTCTGTGAAGGACCGGGGGTTGTATTGACGGATTCGTCACTCCTTGCCCTTGGACTGGCACTGGTAGCCTTAGGCTTCAAAAGAGGCGTCCGCGGAGATGCGGATTGAGATCTGTCCAAACGGATGGCTGGGATCGAACGCGGCTTTTTGTCGTCTCCCGTGGGCATTCTCAGAGTCCAATTCGCTGATCAGCGCTTGTCGACTGACTCGCGCAACAGGTGCCCCGTACGAAGTGGTGGCCGGTCGCACTAATGTGATGAGAACGGTGAGATCGCGGATGAAAGGCAATTACAAGGAGCAAGTGCGAACTAGTGGCGCCGATGTGGAAAGGAAAGTCGTGTGCGGCACAATTCGAATGTGGAAAGAAAAACTTCAGGCACCAGAAAAAACCCAAAAGGAGACGAGGCTTGCTCGGATTGTAGGCGGATGTTGCCAGATGCGGAGTAGAAGCAGCGTTAGGAAAATGACGGAACGGAAAATGGACAAGGACCGGAAAATTCGTGATCGTTCGGAAAAATAATTGATGACTGTCTATATATGTATGTATATTTCGACCAGTATGGTTCGTACGTAAATGTTTAATTACTAACTATGTTCGAATTTGCGGAGCCGGAAAGGTGGACTTGACCTTGGCTTGGATTGAACACAGAGAAAAAAAAAAAAATAATTAATTTTTGCCTAATTGTCGGATTTAATTATTATGGAAACAGACGGGTGGAGTTGAAAATTTCAATTTTTAATCAATGGAGGTTAAGTAACCCGAAGCTGGAACGGTGGAATTGAAACCGCGGCTAGGTTCAGAAAGAAGATCGACAATTAAATTATTTAATTATAATTTTTTTTTCGATAATTAAATTTTCGACTTTAATTATTGAGTGGCCGGAAAGGTGAATTAAAAACTTTGGCCCTTTGCTCGGACGGAAAATACGAATTAAATAAATTTTTGTAGTTATAATTACAAATAAATTTGTTTGGTTATATATTTCCTGAAATTGGAGGCAGAAAATATTGAGAAATATATGGGCATGCATGCAAGTAGGGCAAGGGCATGTGGGGCATATGATGGCACAGTGGAACGTCGATAAGTGGACTGTATAGGTTAAATTTTATCGGTTATATATTTCCTGAAATTGGAGGCAGAAAATATTTGGAGATATGTGGACATGCATGCAGGTACGGATATATGTAAGGGCATGTGGGCATATGTTGGCACAGTGGAGCTTTGATAAGTGGACTGTATAATTGGAGGAACAGAAAAATTATGTGGATATGTGAATGGATAACGGAGAGGCCGAAAACGGGGAGGAATATGGGCAGCACACAAAACGGAGACGGATGGAAAAATTTGCAGAATTTTAAGATTATTATAGATTATTAGAAAATCTCAACCTGCCGTTGTGTCGGAAAACTCGGACTTGGAGTTGACACGGAGGGAAAAACAATCTTGCAGCAGTGTGAACGAAATTTAATGCTCGGATCACTGCTGAAGACCGGCTGAGAGATGGAGACGGAAAAATGTACTTATCTTTTGGCGGAACAATGCCGAGAACTGCTGGCAGAAGAAAATCCAGGAATCATCCGGCTCGAAGGACCATTGTGTGTAGGGGGGCGTTGGTTCCGCAAAAAGGCTCCAGAATGGGGGTTGAAAATAACATGTCGGGGGCGTCTTCAGTTCAAGTACAAAAAACGCGTTCAGCTTTATTGGCTGCGTACATCGAATACTGACTTAAAAACTAGTACAAAAAGAGACGATCGACGACAACCAACGAGCGAGAGAGAGGGCACAGAGGGGCGAGTGTGGATGCGATCTTCAGCGCGGGTGCGCTCTTCAGCGCGGATGCGCTCTTCAGCTGAGCGGCACAACTGCCCCTCACCTAAACACAAGTTATTAGACAAGGCTTGCATTTAAAGCAGGGTTGCATGACCGTACTATTTGACTGCAGACTGTGCATTCACGATTCAAATCCGCTGTCACAAAAGACTCACAAGTACATACTCATGGACCCACATGAAAATTCAACTCGTGCAAGTACAGCTTTTAACAAATTGAGAGCGCTTTGTCAACAATAGTGGAAACTTGGCATCGTACGATATAGGAGCATTAGCTAGCCCTCCGACCCGCATCACCGAAAAAGTAAGGCCAGCCTCAGAGGATTCATTCAATTTTTTAGAAAATTTTTTATATCTTCCATAGGCTCGAATCAATGCGTTTAACCAAAGTTCCTACAAAAGTATCTTTCCTTTTATAAGTACGGAGCTTAACAACCCAAGGGGTCAAACAGCTTCGATGTCACCCAAGTCTTGCAAGACGTGTCAAAACGACTCTTAGTTTGGTCGATGACCTATCTAATCGAGTAATTCTTCTTGGTAATTCAGGGTAGAGACAGGCTGTTTAGGAGTTGAGGGTTTAGCCTTATATTTTCACGATACTATCCCTCCAAGGAGATTTTTTTAAAGGATGGGATGGTTCGGACCATGTTTTATTTGGCCTAAGGACAACCGTTCGAAAAATTACTATCCGCTGAGGTTTATAAAAATATGGGATTGCTAATATTGGTAGGTCCCAATATTTCACGTTTACTGACTGGTAGGGTGATAAACCGAAATTGTTCTTAAAATCAAAAAGTAGAACGGAAACTCACTACTATTAATTCTTGACTTAACCACAGTGTGCTTGACGAATTACAAGCATGTTGTAAGCGTTGAGCAAGATCTTTAGTGATGAACTTTATTTGTGATCCAGAGTCAAGTAATGCTCGGGCCAATATGTGCTCGTCATTCTTAGTTCGTACGGTTACGATGGACGTCGCTAACAAAACCCTTTTTAGGGAACACGCATGCAAAGCATGTGACGTAGAAAGACCATCAAGACTGAGCGCTGGAGGCGGATTTTCATTCGGTGGTGGTAACGCAAATTTTTTTCTGGTCACAGTAAATCAGTTCTGAAAAAATCAGAAGTTCGTGGTGCGATCTGGCACAAATTTGATACCTAGTCGATTTACACTTCGCAACCGAGTGACCTTTTCGCACACAATTTAAACATTTATACATGGGCAAGACTATGGTCTTGTGCATTACAATAACTGCAAGCTTGTTTATTTTTGGAAGCAAGCCAACGAACTTTTATTATATTGCTTACTGAGCTCAGGGTTATCCTATTTTGGCTTACCAGTCTCTTCAGCGGACAGGTGCTGGTTCCTACGATTAAATATTTTAAATTCATTTAGCGCACAGAGGTCGATTAGACCTCGCTAGCGGCATTTAATTAATAACTTCTAAGGTATAAGGGATATCTCCAATCGATTTTTTTATTTTCCATTTTTACTCAATTTTGCTTTATGGGGACCACAAATTTTTTTTTATATTAAAAAAAAAACTTTTAATACATTTTTTTTATTCAAAAGAAAAGAGTAAGAAATATAATTATAACTTATATTATACAAGAAGCAAATAACAAACATATACATTGTATACAAAAATGATAAATAAAATTATTATTCTGAATCTTGACTTTCAGAGTCGGACAAATAGGTTCCAAGATTCGCTGCTGAAAGCAATTTTTTAACGTCTTTGTCCATAATAACATACTTTTCAATGTCGAAATTGATGAGCCATTTGTCAATAAAGATATTAGAGGATCAGAAGAAACAGCAAATTCATTATATCCTCCATTGTGTTTTTTCTTGCAATTTTTCTTCTATTGTTCTGGAGTATGTTTCGATAACACAGTGCGACAGTGATTTGGAACTTTTCAAGAGACCTAGTAGGAATTGTTCGTTAGGTCGAGTATAGTATAAAACCATGTTTGAAATTTTTTCAAACACCCTCAAAATCTTGATTTATTTAGAAAAAACGGTTTTTCGGGACTTTTTTGCTCTTGAAAATTCCTAAATGCGTAATTTTAATCCGATTTTAAAATTTTTTTCGTTTTTCCATAGTTAAATGTTGGAGCTTTTGAAAAAAAATAGATCTTAAATTTATTTCAACAAAAAGTATAAAATTTTGACGCAAGAAACTGACATTTTTAAATTTTTGTAGTGTTTTTCGGACTTTGACGCCATTTTTTCGGTACAACTTGGTATTCTGTATGAAATGTGCAAAACACACTCAAAAAATCTAATTCATGCGTGGAGACTTCATACCCCATATTCAAAAATATTGGTGTTTTTTGGAAATGTTTTTATCAATTTTAAGTCGTTTATATTTTTTGTTGTTATGCCGTACAGATTCCGCATCTTTCCATCACTCATGGTCTCATGGTGATGAATTTTAAAGGAGACATTACAAGTTGGTAAAATATTTAATATTTTTTTTTATTTTTTTATATTTTAAACTTTTCTATAACTCCGTCGTTTCTTTCTCGCAAAGTATTTTGATTGGATGAATTTACCGCATAGAAGAAGGTCGATTTTTTTGTCCACTAAATTTCCTTTCTGCACTTGCAATGGTACAATACAAATTGCAAATAAATTGTAATGCGCTTGTTGTAATTTAAAAAAAAAAATAATATTAAAAAACACAAAATGCCTAAAAGTAAACCCCATTTAATTAAGCTTGGTATAGAAAAAAATAGCAAAACAAAAAGCTTGGTTAAGCTTAAAGTTTTTTATCTATTGATAATCAATTATCTATCTAGAATTTATCATTTAAGTTTCGGTCTAAGCGTAGAATAAGCAGCGGCCAAGTTCCTTTTCTCTTGTGGCTGCTAAGATAAGCGCATCGCTTGCGGTTAAAATCAAAGTATATATTTAACCCCGGAAAAAAAATAAATAAGACACGTGGTGGGGAATTTCCACATAAGTTTCCCAAAACTTAAACGCCGAGGGAAGTGCAATCACAGTGCAGCAGCGCCCAGTGCAATTAAAGTGAATTAAATTTTTTTTGTGGTGCCAATTCAAGGTAAATAAAACCTTTGTTTTCGGCCTCACATGTTTTTTTTGTTCAATTCGACTTATTTTTTTTAGATCGAATTGGCACCCAGTAAGAATCAAATTTTTATTGTTCTTACATTGGGAATAAGTTCATAAGTCCCCAACTAGCCAGTTTGACCCCTAAGAAGGGCTCGCAGCGCCACACCGCGGGATCAGATGGATTAATTTAACTTGGTGTGAGAAATTAAATTTTCTTGTAAGGTGCATGTGCCAATAATTTTCCATCATTAACTAAAAACCGCCAATGGCCAGCATATGCATCCCAATTATCTTCCTCATCCAATGACGTCACTCATTGCCCCAGGACAGTTATGCCTGTCCAATGTTGGTTTCTGGAATTATTAATTTTATTTAGTTTTTTTATTTTGGTAGTAATTATTTTTTTTTGAGCTTCGAGTTTAATAATGTAAGGAAATAACGTTTCCAGTTCCCTTAATTTTATATTTCTTAGTTAATTACTTAAATACTAAAAATGAATGGTTCGGAAATATTAATCAGTTTGGTGAATATATATATACATAAATACGCAAAAATAACCTTTAAACCCCAAGATTCATTATAGATTCATCGCTCAACCCGACAAAAGATCTTTTGGACGTGGAAAATAAACTCGATGTAAGTGAAAAGAAAAAAACACATTATTCCAAATTAAAAATTTTTTTTTGTGGTTATGCCGATTTTGCTCATTTTGCCTAACGGTGAAATAGAACCATGCGGTTTGCAATTAAAATACCGAATAATGGTACACTGAAAAAAATTATGGCGCTTGAATGCTAACGTTGTTGATTATATATATATTTTCTTTTTTGAATATATTCCCCAATATTAATTTACGTCTTTCCGCAATAACATAAGGAAAGAAAAATGAATTTATTTTTTATCATAAATTAATTAATTAATATTTAATAACAATTATTGGAATCTTGGAATATTATTTCTATATTATATTTTTGGCTGAGTTCCACAATTAAAAAAATTGCTAATTTTAATTAAAATATCTTACTATCAAATTTGAATTGAAAATAAATAAGTTACTTAAAGACATTTTAAGAAATAAATTTAGGAAATAATATTAGAGAAGACATGCTATGGAAGACCAGATTCTCTTAATAAACATTGTTCTTAATAGCCATATTTATTATTATTTCATTATTATTAATTCAACTTATTATTCCTTATGCCGATTAATAGAGATACAAATTCTAAGATAATTTTTTTTTCGATTATAACCTATCTACTAAATACATTTAATTTAATACTTACTTTTAATTTCTCCTTCTTTTTGCCTTATGCAACCTTATAACTATAAATAAATTTTATAACGTTTAAAAATGAATTGTTAAATCTATTATCAGTGGGAGTCATACAGGATGAAGATGGCAGGTGAAATTAGATAGCCGATTTCTTTGGGATCACCAATAATTATTTCGCGGAACTGGTGATCATGGAAGGGTGGGCAAAAGCTGTGGCAAAACATCCGCCCAGCTTTACGTCATCTGCTGCAACTCCACCAGCGCAGTGACAACGGCCTTAATTACTTTGAATGCCGAAAGCAATGCAAGAATCCTTTTTGTCCCACTTCCCGCTATTTCCTTCAATACGTACTAACACCCCCGCACGCGTATTTCTTTTAAATATTCGATTGATAACTGCGAGCGAGTAGCACAAGGACCCTAGAGATCCACTCCCATCTACCGACCAAAAAGCCGGAACCAGCGCGTGCAACCTCCTTGCAGCTACACTACCATCTGCCCGCTTACATGGTTACATGTTACAAAATATTGGTATATCATGTTTCCATAACTTTTGTCTATAAGTTGAGTGGCCGCTGCTGCCATAACAACCCCATTTGTAAACCACTGTTAAATTAATTATATTGTTATTCTCAATCTGATAAGTTTGTGGGCTTTCCATGATCCGTTTTATAGTATGGTCCACCAAACTTTGTAGAGGCACCTCAGCATAATAGTCCGTGACTGTGATGCCACTTGGGTAGCATTCTTTCTTCGAGGAGAGCAATTTGTCGTAGCATGGATAAATATTGGCGTTTTGGCCTTTTGCTGCTCTTTTTGATATATTCCATGAGTACTTGGTGAGCGCTTTTTCGTCTAAAAATTCTTATTGAATTGCGCTTTCCGTCCTTATACAAGCTGCAACTTGCAGCCAACAACAATGCATTCGTCGAGACTTTCTTCAAAATGCCTGATAGTTTGTTGATTTTAGTTTTTCTGCAACACTCTGAAACACCTTTCTCTAGCCATTCTTTATTACATTTTTCTAAAGCTTCCATAGGACAGCCTACTATTGAAATTGCGCATTTTTTTCCAATTTTGGAAAGCTCCTTTTCGTTACAATCAAATTTGTTAGAAACTTCTACTAAAGCTTTCTATTACCAAAGATTATAAAGTACATAGTTGGGACATCAGGGCCCAAAACGGTCAACTTTTTTCGTTGAGCTTGTTAGTGAGGGGGAACGCACATGCATACGATTCTATTTTTAGAACTCTTTACATGTATCCGTCAACAAAAAAGTGAACCTATGTATGTGTGACTGCTCGCACGACGGAGTAAAAATGTTTTGGCTTCCAAATTTCAATTTCAATTTCTCGTTCCTGTTTTCGATGCGCCGATGTGGTAGTTGGTAGAACAAATAGTATTTTTAATCGCCGCGATCGATACAGGATGGTAGTGTAATGCATAGAGTAGTTACTCCATGTGAAATTTTTCTGTGTTCAAATCCTCGTAAGGACTTTGAACTTTTTCTTTCTTTTATTTAAATTTTTTTTTTTCTCTTATTGTAATATTTTTCTTTAGTTTTACAATTTTGAAATTGTTTTATTCTTCATTATGTCCCGCTAATAAAATGATTATAAAATTTCAAGGAAGTCCTTCCGGCATTTTGTCATCCGATGCGTCCGTCACTTATTTGTACAACAATTGTAATAAAATGCAATTAAAAACAAGAAAGCTAACTTCGGGCGGAGCCGAAGTTTATATACCCTTGCAGTTAAAACCGGATATATATCGCAAACATCGGATATAGTTGGCCGATCCTTATGAAATTTGGTAGGTTGGATGAACTGACCAAAAATCTGTATATAGATTAGAATCTGTACCAAGTTCCAGCTTTCTATTTTCAAAAACACGAAAGTTGGGTCATTTCCGATCGTTCAGTTATATGGCAGCTATAGGATATAGTCGACCGATCCTTATGAAATTTGGCATGTCGTAATGTTTTGCCACTCATGTCAAATTTGAACTCTCTAACTCTAAAAACACCGAAGTTATACGATTTCCGATCAATCAGTTATATGGCAGCTATAGGATATAGTCGGCCGATCCCGGTCGTTCCGACTTATATACTGCGTGCAAAGGAGAGAAGGGTGTGTGCAAAGTTTCAAGTCGATAGCTTTAAAACTGAGAGCCTAGTTCGCGTAGAAACGGACAGACAAACAAACGGACAGACGGACATGCTCATATCAACTCAGGAGGTGATCCCGATCAAGAATATATATACCAGGGGTGCCCAAGCTCAGCATACGGCAGAGCAAACTCCAATACCAGGCGAAAAATCACCAATACATTTAAACCATTTTTTTTCATTTCGATGCCCTGAAAAATAAAATTATAGTAACATTCACAAGGAGTTTCAAACAAATATCATTATAATAAAAAATACATTTTATTATAGCAATTATAAATAGGCCCTATATTTTTCACAACAGCTTATTATTATACTATGAAAAATAATGCGGAGCATTTTGGTAGAAACAAAAAAGAAAATGAATTTCTTGCAGTGAAATGTTTTCAGACTCCAACAACAAAATGCATTCGGATTACCACGATTGAGGAGAATAGGGAAAACACGAAAAATTGTTATTGTAATTGCCCTTTGCCTATGCTGGAAGCAACACACGTATATGAAATTTCATTTCCCATATGAAAGAGCAATTCCAACAACAAATGAGCACCGAGAGCAATGGGGCTGGGCATCCCTGATATATACTTTATAGGGTCGGAGATGTCTCCTTCACTGCGTTGCACACTTTTGGACAAAATTATAATACCCTCTGCAGGGTATAATTATAATAATGTAAAAATTAAAAGTAAAAAAAAAAATTAATAAAAAAATAAAAGTAAATATAAAAAGAATCATAAAACTAAAACTTTATCAAAATTGAAACAACCGCCCGCTAATGAAATCGAACCCAGGACCCCATGAATAAGGACCGCGCACTATCCATCTAGGCTACTCTCGAAGTTGATTTTATGATACTTAAAATTGGTGTTAAGGGAGGCGCTAGATTCCATACCAAAAACAGAGCTGACGAGTAAGGATAGTAAAAGATATTTCTGATCTCTTTACTCTTTCATTGGTTCGATTACAACGTTTCAAACTTTCATCGTTCCAAAGATGTTACGATCTAAAACAGTGGGGGGCAAAACTAACACATGTTTAAAATTTGAGTGTGTGCGTAGCAGAGAAAAACAATGAGAACAGAGAATTCACTGAGCGAAAAAAACGTATTTTTTATTTCATTTTTCGTTGGATTCACAAGTTGGAATGGGCACTAAAATTGAGTATTTTATTTTAAAAAAAGCTTTGCTAGCAACATTTCTTAAACAAGTGAAAAACTACGCTTCCCTATCTATATTCTCCATGAAGAAAAATTTTTCCAACACAATTTCTGAGAAAGTTTTTCTCAGTGGACAAATTTTGATTTTTAGTTTGGGCTGTCAAACGAACTAAATTGAGAGCAAATGAGAGAGCTTCTAAAAAAAATTTGAGAGTGTTGACACTGTCAGTGTGCCGGCAGCGCTGCGCCAGAATTTCCTACCCTATAGTCGCGTGCTATATAAAATGAGAGTTTGCTCACCACTGATCTAAAAATAGAATTCTCTCTCTCCCTATCTCATCTGCCAGCCGTTTGTCGTGGAACCCGCTCTCAAATGTTTTTACTATTACAGCGGGTTCCACGACGGAAAAAATGAAAACATTTGAGAGCGGGTTCCACGACGCGGCCTGCCAAAATGCCGTGGAACCCGCACTTATAGACATTTTAACAGTTACATTTACAATTTTGTATTTTTTTTTATTGGATTATAAATTTAGGAAAACACATTAAAAGAATAAAAATATAAAATAAATAGATTTAAAATTTTAAAAAACTGGATGTCCCGAGCCTGGTTTGAGTTCGTTTTACTTTGCACACCAGCCAAGCACTCTACCACTCGGCTATTCCTAATTCGTTGTCGCGCAAAAAATTTCTCAAACTTAACTTGTCGCGCAATGGAACCCGCTCGTTCCAGCGGGATCCACTGTTGGAACCCGCCATAGAAAAATTTTCTTTGTATGAGATGTCCCATCTGTGTACTTTATAATCTTTGCTATTACGAAGAACTTCTTTGTGGTGATCGCTTCGCCGTGACATACTAAGAAAAGTACGCGCTTCGACACTGACATTCTTCCTAAAAAGTGAAACAACTTGTAAATACGCAGGAATACGCAAATCATTTTTGACATTTCGGACAGACAATGATTCACACTTTAACAAACAATTGCAACCAGAGTGAATGCAGGTGAATATCTTCTATTTCACGAAAAACTGTTGTGCGCTCTATTCCGCGCACTTAATATCCACTACAATTTATAAGTAAATCATTTACTGACAAGTCACAAGCACAGATTTTCTATGTAACACATACCCTAATGCTTTTTATTCAAATATGCAAGCAATAAGCAAAGGGGGGCACAAATTGTATATATACCCCCGCTGAAACATATGTTGACTTTGACAGTTCACAGATGATTAATCAGCTTAAAAAACATCAATTACACAGCCACAAAAAAAAAAACAAAAAAGGAAAGCTAACTTCGGACGGAGCGGAAGTTGATATACCCTTGCAGTTAAAACCGGATATATATCGCAAACATCGGATATAGTTTGCCGATCCTTATGAGAATATGATAATATAATCCAATTTATTATAATACAAAATTTAAAACAAGTCCCAAACTTCTATCTTTAACAATACCAAAGTTGGTATTTCTACCAAAAACCATTTCCGATCGTTCAGTTATATGGCAGCTATAGGATATAGTCGGCCGATCCTTATGAAATTTGGCATGTTGTAATGTTTTGCCAAAGCACTCGTGTCAAATTTGAACTCTCTAACTCTAAAAACAGCAAAGTTATACCTTTTCCGATCAATCACTTATATGGCAGCTATAGGATATAGTCGGCCGATCCGGGCCGTTCCGACTTATATACTGCGTGCAAAGGAAAAAAGGGTGTGTGCAAAGTTTCAAGACGATAGCTTTAAAACTGAGAGACTAGTTTGCGTAGAAACAGACAGACAGACGGACAGACAGACGGACAGACGGACATGCTCATATCAATTCAGGAGGTGATCCTGATCAAGAATATATATACTTTATAGGGTCGGAGATGTCTCCTTCACTGCGTTGCACACTTTTGACCAAAATTATAATACCCTCTGCAAGGGTATAAAAAGTGTCCGGGTTGGGAGATCAGAGTACCCTATCCCCATGTATTTTGGACCGCTGAACACGAATCTGAAGTTAGTTTTGGTCCTGCACGTGTACGTGTCTTCCTAACCTCAAAAAAGTTTTACATTTTTCATGAAACTGGGTACCCAGGGGTTTTTGGGGTCGCTAATTACGAATTTGAAGTCAGATTTTGAAAATTCAATATGGCGGATCCAAAATGGCGGACGAATTTTTGAAAATTTTTTGGATTTTCATGAAACTGGGTACTTAGGGGTTTTTGGGGTCGCTGATTACGAATCTAAAGTCAAATTTTCCAATTCAATATGGCGGATTCAATATGGCGGACGAATTTTCAAAAAAATAGTGGATTTTTATGAAAAATGAAATAAACTCAACCTGGACCGTCGGCATTAGCATTACCCGATGTACACCACGAGGAGGTTGCACGAGCGGACTTTGTACATCATGTAGCTCTTATAAGGGCTGTTTGGTATTCTACCAAAGCTAAACTGGTAGATTAGCTTTAAATAATAAATATTTTTTTATTAATTATCTTTTTTACTGCTATAGCGGGTTCTTTTTTCTTCAAATGATCTATGCAAAGGAGTTCGTTTACGTTTTTTGCGTTTCTTTTGTATGTCTCTCTTGAGCATCCAAGAAAAATCTGCCATTCGTCCGCCAAAAACCAAAAACCATTTTAACCAAAAACCTCCGTCTAAGGCCATGTAAGATTCAGTTGGTTCAGTAGCTTAAGACGCATACCATCCAATGCGTTTTCAGATAATTTTTACCGAATAATCGCGTTTTCTGATAAAGCCCATTTCCACCTCGCTAGTTATGTTAATAAGCAATACATTCGCATTTGGGGTTTAAAAAATTCACACGTCATCTCGGAGAAGCCAATGCATACACAACGAGTGACTGTTTGGTGCGGTATGTGATCGGGAGGCATCATTGGGCCGTTTTTCTTTAAAAACAAGGAGCCGCCGTAACCGTTAATGGTGTCCGCGGCATGTTGTAAGACTTTTTCTTTCCCCAAATGGAAGAAGAAGACATATACGAGACGGGTGATTAGCTAAAGCACGAGATTGAAGTCGCCATAAGTCGCCATGAACGAAGTGGTGTTTCATACATAAACCGCAATGTTGAGGATGATGCATTCACTTAGTGAAATAAACGTAGTTTTTTATTTCATTTTCCGTTAATTCAAAAGTTGGAATGGGCACTGAAATAGAAATGGAAACAAAAGTTCTGTAAAAACGAAAAACTACGCTTCCCTATCTATATTTTCTATGGAAAAAACTTTTTCCAACCCAATTTCTGAGAAAATTTTTCTCAGTGGAAACATTTTGATTTTTAAGTTTGGGCTTTCAAAAAAGTTAAAATAAGAGCAAATTAGAGAGCTTCTAAAAAAATTTGAAAGTGCCCACACTGTCAGTGTGCCGGCAGCGCCGCGGCTGAATTTCATACCCTATGCACACGTGCTTGGAAAATGACAGTTTGCCCCCCACGGTTTTGTATCAAAAGAAGCTTTTCTAGCAACAGTTCTTTAACAAATGAAAAACTACTACAAATCCCTATCTATATTTTCGATCGAGAAAACTTGTTCCAACTAAATTTTTGATGCCCGGTACTCATTTCTTCCACCAACAATTTAACTATTACAAATAAATTCAACTTACCTTTAAAATTTAAGCTTTAACGATATGGATTCTCAGCAGCAAACTTTTGTTGCATGCTTGTTGTACTTTTGTTGCGCTTGGACAAGACAACAACAAACCTATGGCTATACTACAGTCCATTTTAAACAAATTTGGCGCGACATTGAAGGAGTCTCCATGCCAAATTATAAATCCTTCGAAAGCAAGAAAAGAAGGGCTCTTTCGAGTTTTCCTACTATATTATACCCGATACTTATCTCTTCGACCCCCCAATTCATATACATACATATATGCATGATACTTTTGTCATATACACCATTTGGGTCTTCGAATATAACAACTTGGCATAAATTTCATTCATATGTATGTATATATAAGCCATTACAACCCTTTCAAAATACCTTCCGATACTGACGTTACAGAATTATACGATTCCTGGGAGCAAGAGGGGATGCGTATTATGGAAGTCTCCATGGCAAATCTTTTAGCTCTAACTCATTTAATTTCTGAGATCCACGTTCATATGGACACACTCGGCTAATTCTATGCGATTGAGAAGTGAAATATTCGCTCCATCTCACAGATGTAAACATGCGGTAATCGACAATATAGTCTACAATCTTACCAATGAGTGCGAGTGATAGGAGCTTAACTTCGTAAGTTCGAGAGGTACAACAAAAGGATATATTTATTAACCCTTAAATAATGTGTGGGGTTTTATGTTTGCTTTATTAAAAAAACAAATTGAACATCTTTTTCCAATTTAATATTTAACAGTATTGAGTTGGACATGAGAAGTTGTTTTTTTTTTGTAATGCGAGTCCCATTAAAAATATGTTCTCATCTTAAAATAAAACTTTTTATACGTTGCATTTTATTTCTGGTCAAAAGTGAGCAACGCAATGAAGGAGACATCTCCGACCCTATAAAGTATATATACATATTCTAGATATATATTCAGGATTTACATTCAGGACCACCTTCTAATATGCATGTCTGTCTGTTTCTACGCGAACTAGTCTCTCAGTTTTGACGCAATCGACTTGAAACTTTGCACACAACTTTTTTTCCTTTGCACGCAGTATATAAGTCGGAACGGCTCGGATCGGCCGACTATATCCTAAAGCTGCCATATAATTGATTGATCGGAAATGGTAAATCTTTGGTGTTTTTAAAGATAGAGAGTTCATATTTTTCACGGATGCTGTTTTTGGATGCTGTCAAAATTTCGTAAGGATTGGCCGACTATATCCTTTAGCTGCCACATAACTGACTGATCGGAAATACTGCAACTTTGGTTTTTTTAGAGTTAGAGTCAGGTTTTGAATTTTGCATAAATGCTTTTTGGCATAAGGCAAAATAATACGACCAACCAAATTTTATCAGGATCGGCAGACTATATCCTATAGCTGACAAATTACTGAAAAATCGGATATGACCCAACTTTCGTGTTTTGGAAGATAAAACTTCGTACAGTTTCTAAGTATAAATTTTTTGTTTTATAGCTTTGCTTTTATTTATTGAATCTACTCTTAATTTTGAGACTAACAATAAGTTGACGAATCTTAACATTAAAATTTAAAAAACAGTATACTAAGACTGCATTCTGGTTGCGCGTCCCTCAGGTCGGTCGCTGGGTGGGTAAGTCATTGTGACGAAGGCGTGATTGGTTGCTCAACCTTGTTAGACCTCTCGCCAGGTGGTTAGGGTGCACCGATAGCTTGATTAAGTACTTTACCTTCTGTTCTGCGATCGCTTCATTGACTGGTAGAATGTTTAAGTCGCGGTGTACGTTTTCGTTGCGAACGTACCACGGTGCCCCGGTGATTGTTCTCAAGATTTTCGACTGAACTCTTTGAATTATGTCAATTTTGCTATTGCTGGCTTTCCACCATAACTGGGAGCCGTACATCCATATAGGTTTTAGTACCGAGTTGTACAGCAGGACTTTATATTCAAGGCTAAGAGGTGACCGAGCGTTGATAAGCCAAGGAAGGCCACTGGCTTTTAGCTTTAGGTGTGTTCTTTTGGCTTCAATGTGCCGGCGCCATGTAAGTCTTCTGTCGAGATGTACTCCTAGGTATTTTACTTCGTTTGCTTGTGGAAGTAGAGTGTTGCTTAATTTAACCGACGGGCAGTTTTGCCTGTTCAGAGTGAACGTAACGGACTTGCATTTTAGATCGCTCACTTTAATACGCTAATCTGATAGCCATTTTTCAACATCGACCATATCGAAGAGCTAGCTGCGCAGTTGCTGGAATTGGGCATTTTAAGCGGCTAAGAATAGTTGTGTCATCGGCAAACGTAGATGTTGTTAGTCGTGTGCTTGTCGGGATGTCTGCCGTGTAGAGGACATATAATATTGGCCCTAGCACGCTGCCTTGAGGAACTCCAAATCCAAACGGTGTAATCATCGGATATAGCGGTGTTGCACCTCACGACAAATTTTCTGTCGTGAAGGTAAGACTCTAAAATCTTGTGGGTCCTGTAGGGGAGCATTGTCTTGATCTTGTACATTAGACCTTCTAGCCAAACTCTATCGAATGCTTGAGAGACATCTAAACATATGGCAGTACAGTACTCTCGTTTTTCGAACGCGTTCCGAATTTCTGATGTTATCCGGTTGACCTGCTCAATTGTTCCATGCTTTTCACGAAACCATTGGTGTGACGGGATTCCTTCCTGGATTCTCAGGTATGTGTTTACCCGATTCATTAGGCATTTTTCAAAGAGTTTAAATAGGCAAGAGAGTAGGCTTATAGGTCTATACGACGTGGGGATAGTGTGGTCTTCCCATTTTCAATAAAATTCAAAGCAGGAGTTCGCTTTTATAAAGCACTGAGCGAATCTCTTGGAATATAGGCGCGTCATTGAATGAATGGGATGACCGTCATGTTCCCGCAATCTCACATGCAGAAACTCCTAGTTGTTGATGTCGCCCACCTACGCGACTTGCTCGACACCTGCCCGACTTTTTGAGCATCCATCATAGGGTAGCAAGAAGTTTAGACTTCTTAGGGCCTGCGCAGGCAGGTAGTGGTGGCAGGAACGCCGGAGGCAGAAGATTTTGAAAGAATTAAATTTAAAGAATTCCAATTAACAAATGCAAACAATATTAACAACAAAGTAAAAATTCAAATCAATAAAATTTCCGCTACCGTCAACCAACTTCTGAGGTCAGCAAAAAAGTCCCAAATTGATACTCGGCACTTATTCGAGATGCTTTTAACTCGAAATAGGATGATAGCAATAGAGCTGCAGGGGTTGATGCTAGCAGTGGCACTTGCCAAAGTTAATGTTGTTAGCCCCAGCATCCTAGATCAAGCAGACCTGGAAGGTGTGTGGATAGAAGAGCCCACCGAGACCGCGATTAGAAATGTTTTGTCCGTCAAAATTTTACAGTCCGATAACATATTACATTTTATCATTAAGTTTCCGAAGATAAAGTCGGCCTGCAGCAAGATCACCGTTTTCCCAGTGTCACATCGCGACACCATGCTCAGGCTGGAAGACAACGTCATTGCCGAATGCGACGGTGAGATCCACACCGTGGAAAAATGCTCCCCGGTATCAGGAGCTACATTTTGCCGGCTGGCTAGCAGAAGATCATGCGCCCAAGAGCTTCACGCTGGAGACACGCATTGCGAGATCCAACAAAGCGATTTACACCCCATCACTTACGTTGATGAGGGGATAGTAATTGTAAATGATCGCTCGGCTCGCGTGTGTGTGGATAATGGCACCTGTATTTATATTAGGGGCACATATCTCGTCAGTTTTGAAAAGAGTGCCATTGTCAATGAAACCCGATTGGTCAATCATGACACAGCCCAGAAGAGGGCTCCAGGAGTGGCCAGCTCACCTTCCCTGAACGTCACCATGAAATGTAACGTTCTTAGCCTTCCTTACCTTCACTGGTTGAGTGAACGTAATCTGGAGCATATTAAAGAGTTCGGGAAGAAGATTAACCACCATCAGTTACATCAATTGGTGTTCATAGCGGGAGCAATATCCTGCGCTTTAATTTGTATCGGCTTGACCTATCGGCGAGTCACTCAGGCCGGAAAAACCGCGGCCCAACTGAAGGAGATGATTGCCCAAATAGGGTCGGCCAAGGGCGGCCTCATTCTTGAAGGGGGAGTAGTTTACTGAAGTTAACCAAGCAGCGGCAATGTCCGATTATTTAAGAGCTCGCTCTGGCCAAACTGCTGACACAGCGTCTGGCCGGATGCCCATACATAGCGGCAAGCACTGCACATTTGCGTGGCCGCTATGAAATACTTTTTGTTAGCTTTAAGTTTCAGTTTGTATCAGAACGTCACTCAATAAAGAGGACTTTATTTCAATCTCCGGCATAGCCGTTAAACAGTAAATTTATTTTTTTGAATTGGTCACCGCGCCTCAAGGGCCGTGACAACGGAGCAAGTGCTCCCATCGTAACTCTCGTCATAGAAGGGATTTCCCTCGGCAACCGCCAGGGATCTAAACATCGCTCGTCACCTGCAAGGAAGAGCAACACCACCCTCGGCAACCGCCAGGGATCCAAACCACTACCTACAAGGAGTAGCAACTCCCTCCCCCCCCCCGGCAACCGCCAGGGGTAATTAGCCCATCATCTCTCCAGCGTTTGCGACACTACTGACTGCAGCGAGGGATAACCAACTATAATTTAACACATCAAAACATATTTACATTTATTTATAAAATTATGGCGCCCTTTTGCTTATTGGTTGCATATTTGAATAAGTAGTGCAATTTACGTTTACTCTAGTGCAAGTTTGGTTTTTAACAACTATTAAGGTATGTGCTGCATAGAAAATCTGTGCTAGTGACGTGTCAGTATATGTGTTACTTATAAATTGTAGTGGATATTAAGTGTATTAACAATGCGCGGAATAGAGCGCACAACAGTCTTTCGTGAAGTAGAACTTAACAGATTCACCTGGATTCACTCTGGTTTGTTAAGGTGTGAATCATTATCTGTCCGAAATATCCAAAATGAAATGAATGAAAAATGAAAAAATCAAAATTATTTATTAGCAGTACCCTGCCACGTTTCGCTGTGGCATATTGTGGTTGCACGCATAAGAAATAAGTCAAACAAAAAAGAATAATTTTCGTGGAGGATGGCACCTATTTATGAGGATGGCAAAATCGTGAGCTTTCCAACGTGTGTTGTATTACGGTCATTCATCACAGCATCCCGTAAATGGATATATTTCTCGGACCGAAGTTTCGTCTGATTCAATCGGAGGAACAACAAACGTTCTGTTTCAATTTTGGCATACATATCGACAATGTACTGATGAAACAACTGACGACATTTCAATATATGCTTGTCATCGGTCCTCCGAACCATTAATCGGTATAAGTAAAAGTTCATCGCGCTGCACTTTTTATTTGTTTGTACACCATTGACTGGATCTGCCATCCTCACATTGAAATGATATCCATCGGCACCATCCCAGAAGATGAGTGGATACTGCAAAGCATCGTAACAACGGTGAGTTTCTGCGACGTTTACCAATCGATCGTTTCGTCGATGGAGAACAACATCTCGAGGTTTGAACTGATCCCCGACTATGTTAATTGCCACTTCGTCTATAGTCGGAGCATTGCAACTCCTGATATGTTCTCCAGCAGGTGTTTTGTCGGCATAATTGACAATTTTATGGGTATCCGAAGGCATCATATCGATTGCTGTTTTGAACAAACGCACCAAATGTAGCTGCGAAATAATGGGCTTCTTCACCGAGGTATTGATTTCATAACGTGCATCGACTTCAGCTCCATCATTACCAATGAATTACATTTGAAGAAATTTGTGTTCGCTGTCTGAGAACGGAAGCAGGGAACCGGCTTTGTGATAGATTTGTCCTTTGATTTTAAAAGTTGGCATGAATTGCGCAGTTATAATTTCCGAACCAAATGACGTCATTTAGAAGCAAGAGTTGTATTTCCTAATGTTCGACAGGAAATGCTTCGATTCAGCAGTAGAGCCAGCTAATAGAGAGTGCAGAGGCTCTGGTGGTGCCGCTCAGTCTCTCGAATGGAGGCCCGCTCTTCGTCAGTCCTATTCGAAATGTTACGTCTTTTGTATTGCGAGTAAGACGACCAAAATTCGACTTCTTGGGTGGCATGACTTCGTTTCTGACAATTATATATATATTATATAATATTATATTATATTAATATTATATATTATATTATATATAATTGTATCATGGTTTCTGACATTTTGACATTTTCATTTGACATTTTCTTCTTAGCTGTCTTCCTAAATAGAAAAGTAGGGGCACGGGGAAACGCGAAAAAACGGATATATTCGCAAACGCAGATAAGCTATCAACATCAAAAGTAGACATAAACCGAGCTGGAACCTCAACGCATGTTGGGTAAAAATTTGGGCTCAAACGGTTCAGAACTTTTCAAGTCTATAAATGACGTAGATACGAACAGAGCATTTTTATATATATAGATATTATGATATTCTCATACGGATCGGCCAACTGTATCCGGTTTTAACTGCAAGGGTATATCAACTTCGGCTCCGCCCGTAGTTAGCTTTTCTTTCTTATTTTCTTTTGATTTTGGTTTTTGGTTGAATGTTTTACGTTGAGAGTTTTGTAAAATGCTCGCCTACTGAACATCGCTCACTGAGAGATATGATTGACGGTCGCAGAGAACCCCTCATTAAAAGACCGATTGACCGAAAAAGTCAATTCAAAAAGTATTTTCAACACTTTCACTGTCCGATGCACAGTGGTACAATGTTTAACTTTTTGAATGAAAAAGTAATTTTTTTTTATAATTTTGTTTTCTATTATATTTATTTAAAGTTCAGCCCAACAATAAAGATTAAGGGGTTTGGGTATTTATTGAACTCCGTCCTTCGCTTAGAATAAATTGTAAAGCTGAAAATGCTCTCTCAACAGATACTTTTAGTAGCCGGGATGGCCAAGACTACATGTGCAATCGCACTCAAGTTTGCCGATTTTAGCCCTACATGTGTATAAAAATGTAGTATATTGTCGTTATAATTTTTGTTCATTTCCCGTCCCATTTTCGTTTTAATTATTTTCTCTGAATATCCAAATGTCACAAAGGGAAATGAAACAAGATCCACTAACTTTGACACTAACTAAAAAAAAAACTTTTTCTAGAAAAAGAAAAGTCTAAGAAAGACTTTTTGAATAGGCTCACAAAGTCAAACGGCCCTGGAAGGAGAAGAGCAAAAGGGAACAGAAAATATTCGTCATTTGAGCGAGAGCAAAGTGGTCATACGAACAATGGAAACGGTTTCTTTCAGACTTTTTGCTAAAAGACTCATTGAACATCACTTATTTTGATACCCCAGAAATCGGTTAACAGTTATTTGCAAGCTATGGTTTATAGTTGAACTATGTTGTCTTTAACTGTCAACGCATATCCCTAAAATGCGTTTCGGAATTTTTCGAGTTCTCATAACGTTTGTTTTTCCTAACATTTTGTTTCCCTGATACGCCATTTTCGGCACACTTTAAAAAAAAGGAATGTTTCATAAGGGCCAAGGCTAGAAAAAATACGTATGTATACAGACAACCTAAGAAAAACGAGTACGCACTGAAACATTTTGATAGCTGACGAGACTACCTTGTATAATTGAATCATGGCTTAAACCTGTTGACGCTCAGTGTATTTATATATGTATGTATGTGGGTGTATTGGTGGACCTGTCTTGATTATTTCTCTTGTTAAATACGGACATACATATGTATGTATGTATGTACATAAGTATTTTCTGTGAGGTATGTATGTTTGTATGAAAATGTTTTAGTCTAATTCGACGAGTTGACGCCCGAACAAGCTTGGCATGCTTTTAAATTAAAGTGTGGACATACGTACATACATACATAATTCACATGAGAGTTACATACAAAAAACACCACCTAAATACACATATTTACTTAAATTACCAAAGCTGTAATCAGAAGTTAATTTGTATACCAATGTACAGATGCATATGCATGTATTCATACATTTATGTATTATAGAAAAAATTATAGAATCTAAAAACATATTGAATAATCAAATTATAGACGTGAAAAAAATTTTTTATGATTACACAAGCATATAATCAACTCTTACATATGTATGATAGATACATATATATACATAAATGAATTCAATAAAAATTTAGGAATATAATCATATGGACATACATATGTATGCAGGTGCTTACATACGTACGTATGAATGTATAAATGTAGTTGTACAAAGAATGGAGGCAGTGCAAATAAGTCTTGACAAGCATTTGGAGAAATAAGAATATTAGACCTTGCATTGCTGTGTGGGACAAAACGGTATAAGCAAAAAATCAAATTTAAACTTTAAAAGCACCATCAAGCCTATTTTATTTCAGTAACGCACACATTTGAGATATACATATATGTACATACATCAAAAATAAATCAATGTCTACTAATATTAAATCAATTATAGCAAGAACCATCATGTGGAATATCCTAAAGGACATACAAATATGGGTTTTCTTTATTTTATTGCTGCCAACCCAGAAAATAAATAGTCAAACAAGATTCAGCCAAACATCAAATTCCTCGTTTTTTGATGCTTCAAATTTTAATAAAAATTTGAGCTACAATAAAAATGTGTCCTTTTTATTTTTTCCATTAAAAGAATTTAACAAAGAATATCACGAAAAGATAGATATTAAAAAAACAAGAAAAGATAATTTTTTTGATAAACAAAGGGTTACTCGAGGCTCACATCGTTCAAACATATATCGACTGATTAATCTAAGGTCTAAACCCGTAAACGGTTTGTGGAACCAAAAAAGTTCGCTTTGGAGAAACAAACTACCGTTTTTCCATGAAAGATATCCGAGAGACATTCAAACCCCAACTGAAATATTAAATAAAAAATACAAATTTAAAACTGCAGAGCCGCAAATAGATGAAACAAGACTCATGCGACTAGTTTTAAATGGTCTTCGAATGAAAAAAGTACCGGATATGAAAAAGGTGAGGTTAAGCAGTTCAAAATTGAATTATAAAATACATATATTAATTATATCAAAGTTAGCTAAATTGGGCGACTTTAGTTAACATATAATGAAATTTTTTATTTTTTTTTCATGTGCCCATATCCCAACATACGTATGTATGTGCACATGTACAAGTGACCGATTCCTGCTCGGTGCTTGATACAAGTGAAGAAACATCGATGTCATCGATTTTTTGGAAACATCAATAACATCGGTAACATCGATGGTTTGCGGGGCAACATCGATATTTGTCCAACTCTATTGCGTTTCCAGGTATATAGAAAAATATTGTATAATTTAAGTAAAACGGCGTGGGATTTATGTATTTCCGAGGGTATCGTGAAAAAGATACGCAAATATACGAAATAATTCAGAAATATATATATTTTCTATCTTGACTAGAGAATTTACACATTCTTTTTTAGATAACGACTTGATTATTACTCTTTTTTGCTGCTGTGCATATGTCGAACTACAATGGCTAAAGAATAAAGGACTGGGAATTCTAAAATTTGAGCGTGTTAGTAAATGCCGCCTATCTAAATCCCCATTAATTAGGTTATGCAGAAAAACTGCATTAGGTTAAGCAGCTCGTAGGAGCGTTGTCCTAAGATTTGTTAACTCTACATCTGAGTAAAGTTTTGAAAAAATCGAAATTTTTTTTTAGCTTAAACAAGAAAGCAAAGCTAACTTCGGGCGGAGCCAAAGTTGATATACCCTTGCAGTTAAAACCGGATATATATCGAAAACATCGGATATAGTTGGTCGATCTTTATGAATACATCATAATAAAACCAATTAATTACAATAAAATATCTAAAAAAAAGTCCCAAGCTTCTAACTTAAAAAATACAAAAGTTGATATTTCTACCAAATACCATTTCCGATCGTTCAGTTATATGGCAGCTATAGGATATAGTAGGCCAATCCTAATGAAATTTGGTAGGTTGGATCAACTGACCAAAATTAGAATCTGTACTAAGTTTTAGCATTCTATCTATAAAAACACGTTGGGTCATTTCCGATCATTCAGTTATATGGAAGCTATAAGATATAGTCGGCCGATCCTTTTTTCGGCTGAAATTTGGCATGTCGTAATGTTTTACCAAAAATAGCTCTCGTGTCAAATTTAAACTCTCTAACTCTAAAAACACCAAAGTTATACCATTTCTGATCAATCAGTTATATGGCAGCTATAGGATATAGTCGGCAGTTCCGACTTATATACTGCGTGCAAAGGAAAGAAGGGTGTGTGCAAAGTTTCAAGCTGATAGCTTTAAAACTGAGAGTCTAGTTCGCGTAGAAACAGACAGACAGACGGACAGACGGACATGCTCATATCAACTCAGGAGGTGATCCTGATCAAGAATATATATACTTTATAGGGTCGGAGATGTCTCCTTCACTGCGTTGCATACTTTTGGACAAAATTATAATACCCTCTGCAAGTTTATAAAAATTCTTCAATGTCTTAAAAATAACATCAAAAGAAAACATACCAACTTTTAGTTGCAAGTTATGTGGTGGAAATCCTGGTAACTTCAGAGAGTTTAAAAACTTCATTGGATAATTTACTTATTAGTAAGTTTATTAGTTTACTTACATCTGGTGTCGGCACCATTGAACCATGAAAATGATCTATTTGTCCTTGAATCTGTAATTGTATACAATCATTTGTTGTAGAATACGGTGTAACTTCTGATCTAGTGATGGTGTAGTGTGTGGTGTTTATGTAGTTGTTGTGTTGTGGTTTTGTGTGTTGTATCTTTTACCTTGCAAGTCGGCATGAAGGCGGCCCCTTTGAATAATATTAGCTCCAGAGGAAGTCATGTTATTGTATTGAAAGCAGTTATTGTATTCAAGGATGTGTTGAAGAAAATGGCTGGAATCGGGATCACTTCCATCAAAAAATTTTTTCAGTGGCTGTGGTGGTGTAAGTAATGGACCCAGGTTGACTTTTCTACTTGCGCAGCACAGTCCAGCCGTTTCTCTTTTGAACTTAAACGCATTGCACTATTGGAATATAGTCGTCATTGGTCCAATATCTAAATTTTCATCAACACATTTTGTAGTTCGGATGGGATCATATTGGAATGCCAAGTGATTGTATGATGCCAATGATCTTCGCGTGTCCACGCGTTGTCTCAATGGTGCTTTTTCTCTTACTACATTCGTCTTTGTTCGCTTAAGGGGGAACATCTGAGTAGAGTTTTGAAAAAATCGACAAATTTTTTTTTGCTTAACAAATTCTTTAGGTTTTTAAGGGGATATATACCTTCTTTGTCGAAGAAAAAGAGGAAAGTTCGGATTTTTTTTTAGGTGTGTAGCAATTATTTAATTACACGGATGTTTTAATTTTTTGATAGAACGCTTTATTAACAATGTTTGTGCAAAATTTGGTGAAAAAACATTAAATAGTTTTTAAGGGGTAGCTGTTTCCCTTACAGGCTTTCTGTTTTTTAGAGCCTTGCGGTGACAGTTCCCCAGGTCAAATAGGTCAACTTAAACCATAAAATTAAAAAAATTTCATTAGTTTAGTGTATTTCCTTGTGCTTGAACGATCGGTTTTAAAATTTTTTGTTTTTTTATGTTTTGTTTTTTTTGGGAACGTTTTATGCTACAAATGAACGTTTTGGTCTCTAAAAATTTTACTAAAAAATTCATTTTGGCGAAAAAAAAGTTTGTGCGTGAAAAGTCGATCGTTCAAGCAGAGAAGAATTTCATTACGAACATTTAAAAAAAAATTTCAGTGCAAGGCCGCGACAAGGCGCGCGGCTAGGAGCGCTGTAACTTTTTTTCTACTGCTCCAATCTCTATGAAAATTTGGGAAAATATTCTCAAGGAGTTGTTCTTCAAGATAAAGCAATAAAAAAAATTTTCGATTTTTTGAAAATAAAAAAGGTATATAACCCCTTAAAATTAACATATCAAAAGATAGAGTCCCGCAAAAGTTTTTATTTCCATTCTGCGGCGACGCCTCACAGGTATATCCCACAGTACTTAAAACCAGAAACATAACTCTGCCGGAAACATAACTCGAACAAATCGATTTTGGCAGTTTATTGAAAATACTTTTATCTATCGACACACGTCGAATTTTTTTTTATATTGCTTACTTTTTATACCCTTGCAGAAAGTATTATAATTTTGTCCAAAAGTGTGCAACGCAGTGAAGGTCACATCTCCGACCATATAAAGTATATATATTCTTGATCAGGATCCCCGCCTGAGTTGATATGAGCATGTCCGTCTGTCTGTCTGTCCGTTTCTACGCGAACTAGTCTCTCAGTTTTAAAGCTATCGTCTTGAAACTTTGCACACACCCTTCTTTCCTTTGCACGCAGTATATATGTCGGAACGGCTCGGATCGGCCGACTATATCCTATAGCTGCCATATAACTGATTGATCGGAAATGGTACAACTTTGGTGTTTTTAGAGTTAGAGAGTTTAAATTTGACGCGAGAGCTATTTTTGGCAAAACATTACAACATGCGAAATTTCATAAGGATCGGTCGACTATATCCTATAGCTGGCATATAACTGAACGATCGGAAATGACCCAACTTTCGTTTTTTTGAAAGAAAGAAAGCTGGAATTTAGTACAGATTCTATTTTTGGTCAGTTGATCAAACCTACCAAATTTCATAAGGATCCGACGACTATATCCTATAGCTGCCATATAACTGAACGATCGGAAATGGTATTTGGTAACGAAAATACTTTAAAGATAGAAGCTTGGGAATTTTTTTTAGATTTTTTATTTTAATGTATTGGTTTTGTTAAGAGGAGCCCTAAATAAATAGGTCTTACTCCAATGAGCTCCTTTTGGAAACTCATTTTATTTGGTAAATTTCTCTTATAAGTACGATACATGAGAATCTTAAATCTATTTAAAACTACTTGTCAACGCACTGCACGCTGACCTGCTATGCGACCCTTTCTTCAGTGCGATAAGCGCACCACTTGAGTACATATTTGTGTAGGCTGCATGGGATCGGTTTTAAACCATGCTGTTTGACTCGTATTTCATGGGACCGATCCCTTGAAACTCTAACTTAAGAATTTCTTTATAAAATAGTGTTCAATGCTTGATCAAGTTTTATTATAATGTAATCATAAGGATCGGCCAACTATATCTGATGTTTGCGATATAGGGTATATCCGGTTTTAGCTGCAAGGGTATATCAACTTCGGCTCCGCCCGAAGTTAGCTTTTCTTTCTTGTTTTTCAAACTTTGGAATAGCCGAAAACTTAGAGATGCCTCTATAGTTGGCAGCTTTGGACTTTGGAATTACCTGCTTATTGTACCAATTTCAACATTGGTAACACGGAGCACATACACACCGAAAACACGGAGCGATGATACTAATTCTAATTTCTTAAGATTGTTTAAAGGGTTACTCTTTTCTCGTGTTCATGAATCATGTTCACCATGTTAAAAAAACCCTATAGTAAATAAATAAAAAGAAATAAAAATTTCTGAGTAACAAAAATTTTGGAGTATTTTCGGAGATTCAAGTGTTTTTGAGAATCATACATAGCCAGAGGTTTCATGATTAGACTTCTGACATGATAAGAAAATATTTTATTTGTCTTTCCGCATGTGTATGTAAATACGTAAGCTATATTTAATGAATTTCATACATATGAATGTCCAAATATCTGTCCCGTTTTAACTGAAACAAAATTTCTGAATCTTGCAATTCATTTAAGGGGCGAACTTTTTTAAAAACGACTCAGTAACGGATAATTTTTTTTACATTTATTGAAAATAATGTTTATTTTTATACAATTTAGGAAAAAACAAGAAAGGAAAGCTAACTTCGGGCGGAGCCGAAGTTTATATACCCTTGCAGTTAAAACCGGATATATATCGCAAACATCGGATATAGTTGGCCGATCCTTATGGGAATAGGAATATATAATCCAATTTATTACAATACAAAATCTAAAAAACGTCCCAAACTTCTATCTTTAAAAATACGAAAGTTGATATTTCTACCAAATACCATTTCCGATCGTTCAGTTATATGGCAGCTATGGGATATAGTCGGCCGATCCTAATGAAATTTGGTAGGTTGGATCAACTGACTAAAAATAGAATCTGTATTAAATTCCAGCTTTCTATCTTCAAAAACACGAAAGTTGGGTCATTTCCGATCGTTCAGTTATATGGCAGCTATAGGATATAGTCGGCCGATCCTTATGAAATTTGGCATGACGTAATGTTTTGCCAAAAATAGCTCTCATGTCAAATTTGAACTTTCTAACTCTAAAAACACCAAAGTTATACCATTTCCGATCAATCAGTTATATGGCAGCTATAGGATATAGTCGGCCGATCCGGGCCGTTCCGACTTATATACTGCGTGCAAAGGAAAGAAGGGTGTGTGCAAAGTTTCAAGACGATAGCTTCAAAACTGAGAGACTAGTTCGCGTAGAAACAGACAGACAGACGGACAGACAGACGGACAGACGGACAGACGGACAGACGGACAGACGGACAGACGGACATGCTCATATCAACTCAGGAGGTGATCCTGATCAAGAATATATATACTTTATAGGGTCGGAGATGTCTCCTTCACTGCGTTGCACACTTTTGACCAAAATTATAATACCCTCTGCAAGGGTATAAAAAGTAAAAACAAGAAAGGAAATTAACTTCGGGCGGAGCCGAAGTTGATATACCCTTGCAGTAAAAACCGGATATATATCGACAAACATCGGATATAGGTGGCCGATCCTTATGAGAATATGATAATATAACTCAAGTTATTATTATATAAAATCTAAAAAAAAGTCCCAAACTTCTATCTTCAAAAATACCAAAGTTGGTATTTCTACCAAAAACCATTTCCAATCGTTCAGTTATATGGCAGCTATAAGATCAGCCGGTCGTTATAAAATTTGATAGGTCGGATTAACTGACCAAAAATATAATCTGTACCAAGATCCAGCTTTCTATCTTCAAAAACACGAAAGTTGGGTAATTTCCGATCGTTCAGTTATATGGCAGCTATAGTACATATATAGCTATAGTCGCCCGCAGCTATAGTCGGCCGATCCTTATGAAATTTGGTAGGTCTGATTATCTGACCAAAAGTAGTATTTGCACGAAGTTTAAGATTTCTATCTTCAAAAACACGAAAGTTGGGTTATTTCCGATCGTTCAGTTATATGGCAGCTATAGGATATAGTCGGCCGATCCTTATGAAATTTGGTAGGTCTGAATTTCTGACAAAAAGTAGTAGTTGCACGAAGTTTAAGATTTCTATATTCAAAAACACGAAAGTTGGGTAATTTTCGATCGTTCAGTTATATGGCAGCTATAGTATATATAGCTATAGTCGGCCGATCCTTATGAAATTTGGTAGGTCTGATTATCTGACCAAAAGTGGTATTTGCACGAAGTTTAAGATTTCTATCTTCAAAAACACGAAAGTTGGGTTATTTCCGATCGTTCAGTTATATGGCAGCTATAGGATATAGTCGGCCGATCCTTATGAAATTTGGCATGTCGTATTATTTTGTAGTAGCTCTAGCCAAAAGTAGCTCTCATGTGAAATTTGAACTCTCTAACTTTAAAGACACCAAAGTTATTTCCTTCGTCATCATGACCTTCAAATTATGTATTCTGAGCATACCTTGCAAAGAACTTTTAACCATAGCTCCTAAATAACTGTTAACCTTATTTTTCCTAATGTTCAATTTATAAAAACAACCGAAGTAACGAACAAACAAGTATAAAAGAAGTACTAAAGGAAGCGTTTTGCTCAACAGAAGAAAATAAATGAATGCATAGAGTGTGTTAAAAACCATTTGAGACATTCGGCTCCATTTTTTCTTTCCAAAAGCACTCTTTTTACTTCCCACCCCAACTCACTCGGTTTTCAAAACAAGAAAATGCCCCATGAGTTAGAAAGCTCTCTTACTCTCTCACTTCCTCTCACTCAATTCGTTGCGTCTCTTGCATTTGTTCATTCTATTCCATTCGGGTGTATTCTATGGATGAGGCCATAGACATAAGAATGTATTCCTGCAGACCTCTAATGTACATGCAAAAAAGACTATTACTACATTTTCCTTTGTGACATTTGGATCTGTAGACAAAATAATTGAAACAAAAATGGCACGTGTAATAAAAAAAATGAGAACTTTGACAAAAGGTTTCGTCGTTTACCATTAAACGACGATAAACTACATTTATATATTTACATACAAATCTAAGGCTAAAATCGCCAAACTCCCCCAAGTTCCCAAGTATTCTAAGTGAACGAGGGAGTTCAATAAATATCCAAAACCTTAACTATCTATTAGTTTTTAAGCTGAACTCTAAATATATACATTAATAAAACTGTTCATGTATACAAAAAAATTGATTTTTTTCAATTGATACATATAACAAAAAGTTACACATTGTTTCACTGTGCTTCGAACAGATTAAAAAGCAGGTGTATGTATCCAAACGCTGCTTACGACTACTAACCATATGCTGTATGGACTACCCATTTCATACAACGAAAATGGACGCAAAAATTTCTTGCGACAGGCCCCAGAGCGAGATCTTACTCTCTGTTTAGGCACTTGTTATTAATTTGGTTTATTGTGAGATTTTCTTAATTTTTTTGGTTCCTTAAAAAAGTTGCCGCTCGAAAATGTTACCGAGATAAATACATGAAATGAAATGGGTATTAAATGGGCGACGGACCAAATTTCAATACATTTAAAAGAAAACACCCACACTAGTAAAGAAACATTTTTTTAACTTCAATGGATTCACTGAAAAAATTAGGGAGATACATCTTTATAATAAAGACAATTATGAAATTGACATTTGAAATTTCGTTCCAACAAATGTTGCGTCCAGCGATCCACGATTCACTTTTTAATTTAGTTTAAATGCCACGTGATGTTTACTTGTCAAATGACGCGCCGACAATGCAATAACGAAAAGCATAATATAATTCTTCAAGTGGATGCGCGTCGCGAAAGCAATAACAAAATGTTCATGATATTTTATGACCCAACAACAACCACATGCAAGTCCAGTTATCTTGCTCAAATGCAAATGAAGAATAGATTTAAGAAAACGAAAGTAAAAATTGATTTTGCTATTATCATTGGCGCATGCCGATAGCCGTGTGCATATACGAATTTGATCGCCTATGCTTCGGAGCCAATTACAAAAACAAAGAAGCCATGGGAGCAATGGGAGTGGGCACCCCTATAGATATAGTGTTGAAAAGGCTTTTTGATTTGACTTTTTCAGTCAATCGGTCCTTTAATAAGGGTCTCTGTGCGGGAATACATACCTTACAGTAAGAGATGTTCAGTGGAGGAGCTTTTACGAACCTCTTGAAACACTCAACCATAAACAAAAATCTAGAGAAGGTAAGTCTCCTGGTCTGATAGAGAGTGATTGTGCATATTTTTTTCGGTTTTTCTGGTGAATAGAACATAAGGAAGAAAAAGGTTAACAATTATTTGCGAGCATTGATTCTGAGCAATTTTTGCTCACTTTCGCATCAATAATAAAAACATATTGAGACTAACAACAAGATAATCAATAACGATAGCAGATTAACGCACCAGTCGTCATATAAATGGCGCCTTCGCGGCGCTAGATTCACAGTCCGTTTTACTTTGGAACGCATATTGTATGAATACTATGAATACTGATTGTTTGGATCGAAGCGATGATGCTACAGAATTTTTTAATCCAACAGGAATTTTGTATATCTTTCCTTTATTTTTACTCAAATCAATTATGTGTGGCGTGCGCTTAAAAGCTTCGTCCGTTTCCCTCGCCTCTCTATCTTCACCTAGCGATGGCAGACGCCTCGTTATTCCGCCATTTTACAAATATCGATTAGCTTTACATCTAGCATTTTTCTAAACTAATTCTAAACATTTCCCAATTCTAATTTTAACATTTTCATTATTCAAATACTATATAAACTTAAATCTATGACGGCGGTTACACTGATTTTTAATTTGTAAACAAGAAAGGAAAGCTAACTTCGGGCGGAGACAATGTTGATATACCCTTGAAGTTAAAACCGGATATATATTGCAAACCTTATGACAATCCTTGAGAATATCATATTACTTAGCAGTATATTACTATACAAAATCGAAAAAAAGTCCCAAATCCCAACCTTCTATCTTCAAAAATACTAAAGATTTATCAAATTCCATTTCCCATCGTTCAGTTATATGACAGCTATAAGATATATTCGGCCGATCCTTATGAAATTTAGTAGGTCGGATTAACTGACTAAAAATAGAAAAAAACACACCCCGTGTTCAAGGTTTTAAGTCGAAATCTTTAAAACTGAGAGACTAGTTCGCGTAGAAACAGACAGACAGACCGACATGGTCATATGAACTCAGGAGGTGATTCTGATCAAGAATTTATACACCTTATAGTGTCGGAGATGTCTCCTTCACTATAATAATCTCTGCAAGAATATAAAAACGCATTATTTTTGAATTTGAAATTTAACTTTTTATAGATATGAATCTACAGTTATTAGTATTAGTATTAATATATCTACAGTTAATTTACAGTTATATATAGAAAATCATAAGTTCTCTTTGTAAGTAAATTATTTATCGTGAAAATAAATGTTATCGTACTACGATGTATTTTCAGGTCAACATTAGTCAAATTGAGTACTCTAACAAATATATTGAGTACTTAGCTCGTCAAAGAAGAAATCAAAAAATCGGCGCTGGACAATACAGCAGAAATTCAGAGTTATTTCCCTTAAAGGAACTGCGCTTACTAAGCATTGTTTCCAATAGTTTTAAGGACATAAGCTTTAATCGATGGCGACAAAAAAGATCTTATAATAATTCAAGCAATGCTAAGGAAGAATATCGATTCCGACAAAGGCATAAAACAAATATTATTTTGAATTTTCCGCTTTCTCAAATAAGTCAGACCCACATTCAACGTAATGAAATTGACGAAGCAAATGTAAGACTTATGCTTCTTTATAGTTCAGCACTTCGATCTAATGTGCGGCGATTCGGAAAAAAAAAAATCGTTGACAGTCACAGCTATTCTGTAAAATCCAATAATAATTGTTCAATGGCTTATATTAAGGTAAATCAACCTAAAGCATACAAAACGCGTGCTCAAAACCGTCAAATAAATCTTAAAGTATATCAAATTTTATCGACGACTAGAAGAAGATTGCTAACATCTCGAAAGATTGAGTTTGAGAACCTCGACTACGAGGATACTCGTACACAGTGGATTGAATTTGATGTTACAAAAGCAGTTCGTGGATGGTTAAACAAAAGTCATGAACATTTATGCATTGAAATTGAGTGCGATAAATGTAAAAATATAGGAGCTCGTATATTAAATGACGTTAGCTCCACAACTTCAACTGCATTTACGCCAAATAATGAACAATTTAATTTAATGCCGGTTTTAAATATTATCGGACAAGAAGTTCATAGCATCATGCTAAGTAAAAATAGTAGTGAAAAATACGTCCACCACCATCAAAACTATGATATCAACTATTCCAGGGAAAAATGGAATAATAATTGTTATAAATTACACCAACGTTGCTGCAGACATCAATTAGACGTTGTTTTCAAAAAAATTAAAGGATTTGAGTTTATTTTACAACCAAAAGTGTTTGATGCTGGCTATTGCCATGGACGCTGTCCTCCACGTCACAATCCTGCCCATCATCATGCACTATTACAAAGTTTAATATGGCAAGAAAATCACACCAGAGCACCTCGCCCATGTTGTGCTCCTTCAAAACTGGACATCCTAGAAATTTTGCATGTAGACGAAGAAAACACCGATAAATTAAAGATTTCAACATGGACTGATATGCAGGTTGTGGAATGCGCATGTTCTTAATCCAAGTGGTTAAAAAGATGTTTTCGTTTTTAATGTATAACCATTTTTTTATTAGTTACATGTCAGTATGGAAGCTCAAACTTGTAACAGTCACACATACAAATTTTACATATGTAGGTATGTCAGAGAATAGAATGGAAAAAACCGAACATTAGCTCAAATAAAATCTACGCTTCAATTTTTTGTATTAATACCGGTCGTAATAGATGTTGTAAATAGATCCCTTAAAAAACCCTTAAAAAAAAGATATGGTTTATAGAAAGTGCAAAATGCTATATGTGCGAAATTTGATTGATTATAAAAATAATGTTGCTCTTTCTTGCCCTACCATTTGGTTACCATTTAAAAGATGGTTACATAATTATTGACCCATTCCTAATATCATCCTTAAGAGGATCAAATCCTTTAGAGTTCCACACTGCCTTCCATCGTTGGCTGAACAGATATAATTTTGGACTTTTAGCACGTTACTTTTCAAGCATTTTTTTAATGTTCGTCCGATTTGGTACAACGCTTATAGCAAAGATTATACAATTCATAAATTGGACATCAAGGGCCAAAACAATCAACTTTTTTCGTCGAGCTTGTTGGTGAGGGGGTAACGCACATGGATACGATTCTATTTTTAAAACTCTTTACATGCGTCAAACAAAATTTGTGCCTTTGTATGTATTTGTCAGTGCTCGCACGACGGCGTGAAAATGTTTTGGCTTCCAAATTAATGTTTCATATTCTCATCGTTTCTGTTTTCAATGCGTCGATGTGGTAGTAAAACAAATAGTACTTTTGATCGCTACCGCTCGTGTCGGGGTGGTAGCGTAATGCATAGAATAGTTGCTCTTTCTAAAATTTTCCTATGTTCAAATCCTCCGAAGAACTTCAAACTATGTAGTACTGTTTAATCAGAGATTAATCAGAGTTAATGCCGCGCAAAATTTGTAGCCCTCGGAGCCTTGTTGGAAACTTTAGTTCTACCTTTAATTGGGAGCAGCTTGTCTCGAATAGCTTCAACGTGGCGTTTAGTGCGTTTATCAACCCTAAAAAAATATATATATAAAACAAGAAAAAAAAGCTAACTTCGGGTTATAAAATTTGGTAGGTGGGATTAACTGAACTAATCTGTACTAAGTTGCAGCTTTCTATCTTCAAAAACACGAAAGTTGGGTCGTTTCCGATCGTTCAGTTATATGGTGCCATAGTCGGCCCATCCCGGTCGTTCCAACTTATATACTGCGTGGAAAAAAAAGAAGAGTGGGTTTCAAGTCAATAGCTTTAAAATTAAGAGACTAGTTTGCGTAGAAACAGACAGACGGACATGCTTCTATGAACTCAGGAGGTGATCCTTATCAAGAATAGATGTACTTTATAGGGTCGGAGATGTCTCCTTCACTGCGTTGGACCCTTTTGATTTAAATTATAATATCCTCTGCAAGGGTATAAAAATATAATATATATAGATAGTATTATTCAATGATTAGGCAAAAAAAACTATTTCTACGCCACAATCAACCCTAGTTTTACTTCTTTATACAGTTATATATAATATTTTTTCCAGATTTATATTATATTTAGCAATTGAACACTGTAAAGCGATATAATTTTCATTTTAGTGCCTGTTTATTATAACCCAAATTTTGAGACTCGGTTCCCTCAGATGCAGGGGGTGCCAAAGCTCTGCATACGGCAGAGCATACTCCCTTACCAATGCAAAAAATCAGCAATACATTGGTGCGAGAATTATATTTTGCAATTATCGTCGGTACACTAAAAAAACTTTAGTAACATTCACAAGTTGTTTAAAAAATAAAAATTTATAATAAAAAATAAATTTGAAATATTTGGCAAATAAAAAAAGCCTCCAAAAACGGAACTAAAACGGCAATATCAAAAACACAGGTTGGCACTTATGTTCGATTTACTGAGTTATTTTGAAAAATAAAGTAGTGCTTAAATAAAGTAGTGCGCCTGGAGTTAAACTATAATACACGATTTCGGTACAGAAGCCGAAAACATTGGAAACATCTAGTTCAGTGCTGCTAGTATCCTTTTCCGTAACTTAGTCTTAAGGTACTTTACTTTACTTAAGGTAATTTAAAAATATTCTATTGAATAAAAAAAAACATTATTCATTTAAATGAACGTTTTATACATACATTGAAAGGAAATTCAATTTTTGATTATAAAAAGGTAAGTGTTGGTATCAAAAGAAGTAAAAAAGTGTAGGTACATATATATACATGTATGTTTTTTTCTATATATGTCATAGAATAGTAGATATTCCTACGGTATGTGTGGCATAAGATGCTTACTTTGACCACTACCATATACAAGCGTGTACGGCGACAAGCGAGGGCAGTTGTAAACGAAACGGACAGATCCATCCAAGGATAGTTTTTTGATTTATTTGGTTAACTGGCAACAGTTTGAAAAATGGCTCATGAAAAGTGTGTCCGCTCAAGTTTATAAAAAAAAGGGTGTGCTAAATGTAAGTTCTTTGGTAGATCCCAATCTTTCACGTTCATTGACTGGTTAGGGTGATAACCTCAAATTGTTCTCAATTGATCAAATTAGCTTGACCAATTCCAATCAAGTTGATACACGATTCATCTCTGTGGATCTGTAGGCGTTGAGCAGGATCTTCAGAAATGAAGTTTATTTGTGACCCAGAGTCAAGTAATGGGCTTGGGCCAATACATGCTTACCATTCTTAGTTCGAAAGCTTGCGATCGACGTTTCTAACAAAACCCTTTCTAGGGATGATGCATGCAAAATATGTCACGTAGAAAGACCATCAAGATTTAGCGATGAAGGAGGATTATCTTTTGGTGGTGGTAACGCTAAGTTATTTGTAGTCACAGTAAATCGGTGCTGAACGGTGCGATCATGCACAAATTTTACAGTGGTCGATTTACACTTCGCAACCGTGTGACTTTACGCAGACAATTCATACACAATGAGACTGACTTGCAACTGCAACTTAAACCGTTGCATTACATCAAGTTGAGCGACCGGACTACACTGGGCAAGACTATGTTCTTGTGCGTTACAATAACTGCAAGCTTGTTTATTGTTGGAAGCAAGCTAACGAACTTCTATTATGTTGCTTGCTGAATCTGGTGTTTTTCTGTTTTGGCTTGCCAATCTCTTCATCAAAAAGGTGCTAGTACCTACGATTTTATATTTACGATTTCTATATCAAAATCGGACCACAGCGGAAACTTCGCAAAATCCAATGATTCTTCCCATTTTCAGTCTAGTGACAGGATCCACTCTATTCAAAAGTAAATAAATAATCATCGAGTTTGCAATTTTAGTGTCATCTCCCACATATAATGATGACCCGTAAATCGATGACACTGTGCTATGAGACCTCTAGACGACGCAGACTGCTGGGACTTCTTTTGGAAAGCTTAATATGATGCTTTTTTTTTTTTTTTTTTTTTGTTGACGCAGACTGCTGGGACTTCTTTCGGAAAGCTTAATATGATGCGTATTTTTTTTTTTTGGTTGCGGTTTGCAAATTTTGCGGATTTGGTTCGCACAGATGAGACATTGGTTATTGTTAACTCTTTTTTAGACTAGCGATTACTTTCGGTGACTTGGAATTCCTTGATAGTTTCCAAGGCTTTACCAGAGAGGCAAGAAGTTAAATGATTTAATTTCTCGATAACAGGAATTCTCAAATCTTTGCATACTAATGTCTCGAAGAGTCTGATTTTGGCAATGCCGAACTGAGAAGTCGACTTCAAATTCATCTTCCCCATCTTATTGTTCGATCTGGTCTTGCAACTCACAGTTACAAATTGTCTTATTTAAAACCTGAAGCCAGCACTCTAGCTCGGTCTTGACTAAAGGAAGTGATGGAGCTGAGGAACTTAAGAACCAGCTTCTAACCGCGAATGATTTTTACTCTGATACTTAATCTTCTTCTCAAATCATCAAGGCTCGTGAAAAAATTGTACAATATGTATTATTTCTATTTTGAAATATAATAAATATATACTCAAGTTTATATTATATAATTACATATCAGCTCCAAAATAGTTTGAAAATAATATATCTTTATTTGAGTTCCGTTCTTTTTTATTTTACGTTGCTTTTATTTATTGAATCTTCTCTTTGCGAGACTAACAAGAGGTGTATCAAATCTTATATTTTTAACTTAACTAACAGTCATATTGACTGATACGGAGTTAGACGGCCCTAAAAATCGATTGCTGGGTTGGGAGGTCGTTGCGTCTAAGGCGGGATACGCTAGAAACCCGAGTCAATCCCCGAGCGAGAAAATTTGGGTGCGAAGACAGTTTCTCTTTGTATGACTCTTTTTGCTTCTGGATTTCGTCTTTCACTGCGAGGATGCCCAGATCCCGGTGGATGTTTTCATTGCGAACATACCAAGGTGCCCCTGTGATAGTTCTCAAGATTTTTGATTGTGCGAGCTGTATGATGTCTATGTTGCTGCTGCTCGCGTTCCCACACAGCTGGGAGCTATACGTCCAGATTGGCTTTAGGACTGAATTGTACAGTAGTAACTTGTAGTCCAGGCACAGTGGCGATCGTGAGTTTATGATCCAGTGGAGGCTGCTGGCTTTCAGTTTTAGGTGCATCTTTTTGCATTCGATGTGCTTACGCCAGGTAAGTCGTATTTTAAAATGAACACCAATGTACGTTATGTCGTTAGCTTGAGGAATCTGGATACCGTTTAGTAAAAGCGGAGGGCATCTTTTTCTATTAAGAGTAAACGTTATATGTTTACACTTTTGTTCGTTTATTTTAATGCCCCAGTCGGACAGCCACCTTTCCACTATTGTGAGATGATTAGCCAGTTGGGTTGTTGCCTGCGTCTGGAGCGACTAAGGATAGCGGTGTCGTCGGCGAACGTTGAGGTTGTTAGTTGTGCGCTCGTAGGAATATCCGCAGTATACAAAACATATAGACACGGGCCGAGTGCCCTTCCTTGTGGAACTCCAGCTTCGATGGTGTAGTCGCTCGAAGTAGCTGTGTTGCATCTCACTGAGAATACCCTATTGTAGAGGTATGATTCCAGTAGCTTGTGGGTGTATGTTGGCAAATACGTTTTAATTTTGTGCATGAGTCCGATGAGCCAAACTCGGTCGAAAGCTTGAGATACGTCGAGAAAAATAGCGCTACAGTATTCTCGCTGTTCGAAGGCTGAGCGTTTTTCGGATGTTAATCTGTTCTCTTGTTCGATGGTTCCATGGTTTTTTCGAAAGCCAAATTGGTGTGCCGGGATAATATTGCAAGCTTCCAGATGTGGTATTATGCGAGTCAACAAGCATTTTTCAAACAATTTTGACAAACAAGATAGAAGGCTTATTGGTCTGTATGATGACGGAATTGTGTGGTTTTTTCCAGGCTTCGGTATCATTATAATGATGGATTTCTTCCACTTTTTTGGGAAATAGCCAAGATTAATGATTCCATTAAATAGTTTGCAGACGACCTCTATAGCGCATTTTGGAAGTTCGATCAGCAACTTTGGGGTCAATAGGTCACCACCAGGAGCCTTTTTTGGTTTTAGCCCTCTTTTCGATTTCGTTCGGCCGGAATGAAGGTGCGGCTGTCTGAGGGGAGAACTCTGGCTGAATTTCTGGCAGTAGGAATGAATTTGAGGCTGGGTTTGGCTGGAAGACACTTTGGAGATGTGTGGCGAATGTTTCAGCTCGGTCTTCGTCGCTGCGAGCCCAGCATCCCGAAGAGTTTCTTATCGGGGTGGTCGTTTCAATTGGGGCGCTAAGATTTGGGTGGGCCCTCCACAGGGGGTACTTTGTGCTTGTTGGCGAGAGATTCTGGATGTACCTCAGCTGTGCATTTTCTTCCTGTTGGGGAAGAGCCTGGTCGAGTGATCGGGTTGCTTCCTTAAGGCGTTGTTTTGAAGCTGGTGATCTGCTGTTTTTCCAATCACGACGCGTGCGTCTCTTTTCTCGCACGAGCTGTTCGATTTGCTGATTATATTTGAAGAGTTTGTTTCGGTCTACTTCTTTCCTATGAGGAGTAGAGATTTTAGCTGCCGCAACGAGTACTTCTTCCAGGGCGCTCGTAGTGTAGTCGATGTCCGATTCCATGTTAAATTCCGGTGCGAGTTCTATATGGGCACTCACGTACTTTTTGTATTTTAGCCGTTTTTGGCGTCGTCAGGCTGAAGGGGTGTTCGGTTATATCTGGGCTTTCGAGAAGCGTTAGATGCACAGGCGAGTGGTCTGATGATAAGTCCGAGACTGCTTTGGCACTTATTAGATTGCGAGTTATGTTTTTTGTCACTGCAAAATCAATAAGGACTGGGAGCTTTCGTGAGTCTGTTGGCCAGTATGTGGGACTTCCAGGGGAAACATAGTCCAGTTTATTTTTCAGATTTATAATTGCATTGTACAATTGTCTTCCTTTGGGAGTCACTAGACGTGATCCCCAGTGCGTATGTTTGGCGTTGTAGTCTCCTGCGGCTATAAATCGATCCCCAAGTGAATTGTAGAAGTCCATAAATTGTCCTTCCGAGATTGAGAAACGAGGAGGGCAGTAAACGGCAGCGATTGAAAGGATTCCGTTGCTTGACTGATTTTGTATCGATGTGGCCTGCAAGAAGTTTGTTGCAAACCTTTTGTGAAAATGGTGTTTAATTCGTTCTCTGATTAGAACTCCAGTTCCGCCGTGGGCTTTCCCATCTGGATGATCTGTGCGGTAGATTGTGTAGCCTATTATATGAAAGATGTATTTGCTTGTAAGGGTTTCAACGGTCAGTAAAGCCGGGTTGCTTATAATCGCCGATTTTACCACTTCGGTATCGCGGGTTGAAAAGTAAGAGTAGAAGCCGTTTCTTTGGTTCACTAAACTTCTACGCTCGTTCTTTTGATCGTTGCTCAATGAGCTCATTGCGTGGCTCTTACTTTTTTTTTTGAACAATGCACTAGTTTTGGTTTAGCATATCACAACTGTTATAAAAAGCTTGTCTGTCGCTTTTAGTAAATTGTAGTTCAGCGTCTTTTCGCTTATATTGGGTTACCCCAGTTTTTTGATTAGCTGTATTATGGTGCAGTTTTCCCGGAGCTCGGACAAAGCACGTATACGTATCGAGTTCCGTTCTTGATACAGTGTAATTCTTTAAAACTGCTTAAAACTTTAGAATTTTAGAAGTAATTTAACTTTAGTTATATTAACTTTATAAAAACTTTATAGTATACAATTTTTATTTTTTATTTTTAATTTTTGAATTTATATAATGAAAATAATTATGGCGAAAAACGAAAAAAATATTTAATTTCTGAGATAAAAACAAGAATTAATTTATTAATATGAAACGACAAAAAAAAAAAATTTATTATTAATTATTGATTAATTTGATTAATAAAATGCGTCAACTAAAGTTAGCCGCGCGAAGCCAATGTCCCGTGCATAGCCGGCGAACACTGCATACTTGCGCGGCCGCTATGAGATCCAATTTTTGTTAGCTTTAAGCCAGTTTGATACTCAGTAAGATACTCCGGCACAGCTATTAAAATCAATTTATTTACTAAATTGCTTACCGTGCATTAAGGGCCATCGGCAACCGCCAGGGATCACACTCACCTTCCACACCTGTGACGTCACCGACTGCAACGAGGGATAACCAAATACATCCTAATTTATTCTAATTTAGATACTGTATGTTATGCAGCGGACAACGATAGAACCGAAAATGGGCCGTTTACCGTTGCATATATTTGTATGTACGCCAAATTATTTATGCACGAAAATATGTATTATATATGCACCGCCTCTGGACGGATTATATATATATAATCAACCGCCTCTGGACGGAATTCATAAAAATAAAAATATATCCCAAAAATATATACCAAAAATGTTCGGCTGCATCTGCATATAAATAAAAATGTTTGGCTGCACTAAATATAACTATTTTGCTTGGCAAAAAAACGAAAACGAGTGGTAAGAAGGCGACAATGATGGAGATATATTTTCAGCACAAGACTTGGATTGCGTTTATCTTTTTTTTGTCTTTTGACTTTCAATGTTTTGCACAAATACCTACGATCCTTCAATTCTGCTGCCACTTTACTCTGGCAGTCGATGCAGGTGCAGGCATCGGGCTAACGATGGAGTGATGCGATGATCCTGGATTCTGGCTTGGCCAGAATTTCGCGACGCGGTAAAATATAATTTAATTGAAGTTACTATACTTTATAAATTCAATGCAAAACCAATTTAACCTAATTATAAACGGCGTATCCGTTTACAGTGACCTTAACAGATTATGAAAACTCTTTCAATTTTGATACTACTTTAGACTATTTATCAGTCTAAAGGGACTTGACAAGAAAGAAAAAAATTTTAAGCGTTGTAAAATTTATGAATTGTTGAAACAAATATAATTCGTCCAAATTGTTTACCATTCGCCAACCCTATGATGTTGGTAAAAAAAAAAGAATGGAACTGATCGCCTTTGTGTGGACTATTAACTGTTAAATGATTAAACGGTTGCTTTAAGGCGAGTTTTTGACGAGTACGAGTTTTTGACCGAGGGACAGAGGGTCAATATTATAGCTATGGTGCTATATATTGCAGTAAATTGACAACAAACTCCACGTGGTAGAACATTATACTAGTAAATGCACGTCTTCTGCTGGATCTACAGGGGAGTTAGAAATGGCTAGCGTTAGCTAATCAAATATTCAGTGATATCAAATATTTCCGCCATAACTTGCAGGGATTGCTTGTGTATACGGACTGAAATTCCTTAAAAGCTTATCGTACAAACTTAAAGACATCTCTACAAGCAGAGCTACATTCAATTCCAAAAATAAATATATTTTACCATACCATCGATTTAACAGAAAAGTTGAATAAAGAGAAAAAAAGATATAACAAAGAATCAATTTGCATTTCGTTGCTACTGGCGCGAGTAGCTTCAATATCCAGGTCGGGAGGATAATAGACACCCTCAAGAGAATGTTAACTGTGGTAGAAACCAGAATTCATGGCAGGAAGCATTGGCCGAGGTAAAACTATTAATTGTATAGCATACAGAGTAACAAAATTCAGCCCGTTAGAATAGTCAATAGTCAATTGATAAGGAAGATACCCCCTTTAACCTATTACCAATAGATGTATCGATCATGATTACCTTCATGAAATTGATCCCGTTTAATTTCAGTCCCGTTAAATTACCAAATTTAAGTAAGGCGACCATGTTGTACCTTAAACTGATGAGCCCCATAAAACTAACCTAGATCCACAATTTTAAGGGCCATTTGAGATAATTGAGATTTTAGATCAAAAGGGGCCAAAATGTCACATGTTTAAAATTTCAGTGTATGCGTAGCAGAGAAAAACAATGAGAGCAGAGCATTCACTGAGCGAAAAAAACGTAGTTTTTTATTTCATTTTTCGTTAATTTAAAGTAGGAATAGGCACTAAAATAGTGTATTTTATTTTAAAGAAAGTTTTTCTAGCAACAGTTCTTAAACAAATGGAAAATTATGCTTCCCTATCCATAATTTCTATGGAGAAATCTTGTTTCAAAACAATTTTTGATAAAATTTTTCTGAGTGGAAACATTGTTTTAAGTTTGGTCTGTCAAATGAGGCAAAGTGGAAGCAAATGAGAGAGCTTCTAAAAAAATATTAAAAGTGCTTACACTGTCAGTGTGCCGGCAGCGCTGCAGCAGAAACCACGAAGTTCCGACCCTATGGAGTGGTGGAGAAGGTCAATATATAAATTATATATATATATAACCAAATACCATTTCCGATCGTTCAGTTATATGGCAGTTATAGGATATAGTCGGCCGATCCTAATGAATTTGGTAGGTTGGATCAACTGAATCTGTACTAAGTTTCAGCTTTCTATCTTCGAAAGTTGGATCATTTTCGATTGTTCAGTTATATGGCAGCTATAAGTTATAGTCGGCCGATCCCTAAGAAATTTGGCATGTCATAATGTTTTGCCAAATATAGCTCTCATGTCAAATTTCTCTAACTCTCTAACTCTAAAAAAACCAAAGTTATACCATTTCCGATCAATCAGTTATAGGGCAGCTATAGGATATAGTCGGCCAATCCGGGCCGTTCCGACTTATATACTGCGTGCAAAGGAAAGAAGGGTGTGTGCAAAGTTTCAAGACGATAGTTTTAAAACTGAGAGACTAGTTCGCGTAGAAACAGACAGAAAGACGGACAGACAGATGGACAGACGGACATGCTCATATCAAATCAGGAGGTAATCCTGATCAAGAATATATACTTTATAGGGTCGGAGCTGTCTCCTTCACTGCGTTGCACACTTTTGGCCAAAATTATAATACCCTCTGCAAGGGCATGTTTAAATTGCATCAATCCTCCGTTGGATTCTGAATAGGCTTTGAACCTAAAGCATCGTTTTATTGTTTGTTAAAAAAAAAATAAAAAGAAAAATTAAAAATTTTTTCCAAACACCAAACAAATATAAAACCACTCCTATTTACATAATTTTGCGGCCAATCTCGGGCAAAACCAACAAAATGGGCTGGCAAAACCCCCCAGTTCCACCAAAATCAAGCCGCCTTCGAAAAAGAAGGCCTATTCTAATTTTCAAGATGACGATTCCAACGACTCCGAGCATGGAGAAATCAAGCGGAAGTCTTCTAAAAAACCCATCATGGAAGACGCACCAACCAGCAGCGAAGCAGCCAGAGCTGCATTTAAAGCTAATATTAAAAAAAAGTTATTATACACAACTACTATTCTATCTGATTTAGACGATGAAGATCATGAAAGCGACATGGAGGTTGACGGTATGAAGAAACAAGATAACAAGACCGCCCCCAAAACAACAAGGAGGCCTTTCAAGTCAAGCGGTTATGCAGCACGGTGGTTACGGTTGAGCCACCAAAAAAATTCGACGATGTGCCCCAATGCCATCCCTGCCAGGGCTTCGGTCGGACGAAACGGTACTGCCATCTGGAGTACAGATGCGTAAAGTGTGGAGATAGGCACCCATCGTCCGAATGCACCAAAATCTCCAGTGAACCAGCCACCTGCCTCCACTGCGATGGACCGCACGCGGCCTCTTACAAGGGCTGTCCAGCCTACAAAAAGGCAAAGAGCACGCTCGCCCCCAAGCAGACTGCCCCAAGAAGCCAGCAACCTCAATTCAGCAAAATAAACCCCAACATCAGCTATGCTAGCGCAGCCAAAAACGGAGCACCACAGTCTGACTTCAACCCCAATCCGGATCCCAGTCTTCCAAGTAATCCAATGGACGCCCTAATGTCTAGGATGGAATCTATGTTTGAGCGCATGATGGAGAAGGTCATGAGCCAAATAGCCCAAATGATGACCACCGTTTGCAAATCCTGATGCATACGCGATTAGATATAACAATATGGTAAAAAGAAGGCCAGAGGTCGAGCTGTATTGCAGGACCCACCAAGCAGACGTTCTCCTCATATCAGAAACGCATTTTACCAACAGATCATACTTGACGATTAGAGGATACGACCTCATTGCCGCTAACCACCCGAACGGTAGAGGTCGCGGGGGCGCGGCCATCCTAATTCGCAGCTGCATCAAGTATGAGGCACTCCCAGCCATGTGCGAAGACTGGGTGACATAACAATCGCTGCAGCATATTGCTCCCCCAGGCACAACATCCACGAACAGGAATTCGGCTTGCTAGTGGATTGCCTCGGCCCCAAGTTCATAATCGGAGGGGACTTTAATGCTAAACACCCCTGGTGGGGCTCCAGGATTAGGAGCCCAAAAGGCTCGGCCCTATACAGGCAGATTCAGTCCCGAAACTTGAGTTGTCGCGAGACCGGTGCACCCACATACTTGCCTACGGATCCTCACAAAATCCCAGATGTCCTAGACTTCGCCATCTCCGGAGGACTGGATTCTGCCGGAATTCAGGCGAGAGAAGTAGAAGACCTCTTCTCGGACCACAGCGCCTTCGCCGTGTCACTTTTCACCCCAGCCTTGCTCAGGTCAGCCCGCAAAAGGCTGATCTGCAAGACAACAGACGTTGACAAGTACCAATCATACCTGAACAACGTTACCGACCCCAGCCCGACACTTGACTCCCCGTTTGATATGGACACTGCTGTAGAAGATTTAATCGCCCATATCCAGGCGGCAGCTTCTGAAGCAGCACCAAGGCTCTCCAACCGCCCAAGAGCCACTGACAGGGAGACCCACTTTTGAAGCCCAGAAGTCAAAGATCTCAAACTTGAAAAGCGACGACTCCGAAGAGTGTGGATGCTCTCGAGGAATTCATTGGACAAAACCGCCTTCAATAGAGCGACCAAATGTCTGACAGAAACGCTGGCAAGACTTAGAAAGCAGGCCTTTGACGGGTTCGTCGAACATTTTGAGCCAGGCGACCCTCAACATAACTTATGGCGAGTCACCAAATCTATCAGACAGCCTCGAAGAGGATCCCACCTGTACAAAGAACCGACGGCAGCTGGTGCAGATCGGAGATGGACAGGGCCAACGCTTTCGCCGAACACCTCGAAGGTGTCTTTACGCCTTTCGATCGCTGCTCACCGGAGGATGCTGCTGAAACTGCCCGACTGCTACCCGAGCCTTCCAGGGACGCCGATCCAATACGACCAGTGACTGAGAAGGAAACAGCTGAGCTCATAACCATCATGAACAATAACAAGGCCCCGGACGATGATGGTATTAATGCAATTGCATTAAAAATGTTACCACCTCCAAGCATTCAGCTAATTACGAGGATCTATAATAGATGCTTGGAGATAGGGTACTTTCCGTCCACATGGAAACGTGCCCAGGTAACTATGATACCTAAGCCCGTGAAACCCGAAGCAAACCTTTCGTCCTACCGACCAATAAGTTTTTTACCAAAATACTGGAACGAGTGTTTTTTTAAGCAGATCACTGCCAGTTTGGCTTCAGGCGGCGACACGGTACCCTAGAGCAGTTCCATCGGGTAGTGCAGTGCATCCTGGACGCATTTGAAACCAAGAAGTACTGTATGGCCGTCATGCTGGACGTGAAGCAGGCGTTCGACCGAGTCTTGCATCCCGGTCTTCTATATAAATTAAAGACTGGCCTACCCCGACCGTACTTCAAGTTCCTAAAGTCGTTCTTGGAAGACCGTAAATTTGCGGTAAGATGCGGCGAGGCCATCTCCGGTCTAAAAGAAGCTCACGCTGGTGCACCCAAAGGCAGCGTTCTTGGCCCGTTGTGTACAATGCTTACACGGCCGACCTCCCTGTTCTTCAGAGGCCTGACCTGCTCGCAGCAACCTATGAAGATGACACCGCCTTCCTTACCACCGCCGATAGCGCCATGGAGGCAGCGCAAACGATGCAATTGCAGCTCGACCTGCTCAGCGACTGGCAAAAGCGATGGAACATTGTCGTCAATAATGAGAAGTCCACTGCCACCACATTTTCTCTCTGCAAAGGCAACTGCCCTCCAGTTAACCTCAACGGCTCCCCAATCCCACAGGAAGACAATTCCAAGGACCTTGGAATCACCCTAGACAGGAGGCGCACCTGGAGGCCCCATCTGATTAAGAAGAGGAAACAGGCTGATCAAAGACTTCGATCCTTCTACTGGCTCATGGGTAGGAGATCGAATCTGAGAACTTCCACGAAACTTCTCATTTATAAGGCCATAATACGCCCGATCTGGACGTACGGCATACAGCTCTGGGGCACTGCTAGCAAGACGAATGTCCGAACTATTCAAAGGTTCGAAAATAGAGCCCTTCGAATCGCCACCGGGGCCCACGTCTATCATAACAATCTCACCATCCACGAGGTTCTCAATTTTCCTTGGGTCAAGGTTGAGATCCAAAGAAGCAGTGCACGCTACATGCAGAGGTTTCATAATCACCCGAACCTGTTGGCCAGCTTCCTGTTAGACAACACCGAAAACTCTAATTTATTTCTACCCTATTAATATGTAATATTATCTATAAGTGAACTTCAAGTGATAACATTTAATGGTTGTCCCTAAAGGACAGTTTTTAATAAACGTCATCCTGCTATTAAAAAAAAAAAAAAATCAATCATCCGTTGTCGCAGTGCGGCAGCAACAAATATTTTTTACAATCCTAAACGAATGCCATCGATTACTCAGAACACAGCAATGGAAGGCTCCGATCCTGCTCAACCTTCCGAATCCACTACAATGCTAATGGCCACTGCCGCTTTGTCAACTAAATTCATGTTGCTTGCCATATCTCTAGTAAAACTACATAATAACAACACCGGACAAACTGCAGTTATTTGTGCCGTGATCGATCATCGCTCTGAGGGCATTTTAATCACCGAACGTGCCACTCAGTTACTGGGACTACCTCGACACTGAGTGATAACTCAAAGACAACCTGTAGATTTAGTACAGAGTTTTCCATAAGCTTATGTGGCGAAGTGGCGACTCGCTCCGACGAAGTTAGTCGCGTTGTCGCAGTGCACGATCTGCGGACATCCTCGGCGCCCAACGAACCTTTGAAAAGCCAATAAAAAGGAATCAGTTAAAAGGTCGGAAACTACTTCTAAATGAACTGCCTTGAACGCAAAGCAAACAAATAAGGCAATGTAGGACTTATAGGGTGGCCTACCACGAATTTTCAATGTCGTATCAATAGGGCCACAAAAATCAACACCACATATGGAGAATGGGCGGAGAGCACGAATTCTATCTAAGAGTTAATCACCCTAAATTTGAGTCATCAGACGAGGCATGCATTTAAAGCAGCGTATGCATGACCGTACCGTCTGACTGCAGACTTCCTGCGCATTTACGATCCATATGCGCTGTCGCAAAAGAGTCACAAGTGCTCGTGGACCCACATGAAAATTCGACTCATGCAAGTATCGGACGTAGCTCTGAACAAATTGAGAGCGTTTTGTCAACATTACTGGAAACTTGGCATCGTACGATATAGGAGCATTAGCTAGTCGCCCCCCAACCCGCAACAACGAAAAGGTAAGCCCAGCCTCTGATGATTCGTGTAGAAAGGGATTTAGCTTTTGTAGACTAGGGCTAACAATAACATTTTTCCGGATTTTTTCTAATTCATCTTGATACTCGTGCTCTTGGACTATTTCGACTATTTTCTTAAAAGCTTCATTATATTCGACAGGTGAGGGAACAATATCCGAATTCACTACTAATTTCTTCGATTTCCTTATAAAGCGGAACATATAAACGAACACTCGCAGCAGTTTTAGGTGAGAGGAATAACCTTCTATCACTTCCAAAAAATCTGAGGTAGATACGATTGCGGTTAATCCGACCGCATTCTTTTTCGCTTCCATCTGTAGAAGTTCTGGTGACGGATCAAACCGGGGGCTCGTCGGCCACTTATCTTCCGGTTCCTTTAAAAACGATGGACCTGTAAACCAGATCGATTCTACAGTCTCCTTTACGTCTCCACCTCTGGACACTATATCTGCCGGGTTCTGTTTAGTTGGTACATGCCGCCACGTGCCATCATCTGACCACTCTTGAATTTCAGCTACTCTTTTCGATACGAACGTTGACAACGACGATGGATGGGAACGAATCCAATGAAGAGTTACTTCTGAATCCGACCAAAACACACTTCGTTCGATCGGAACTTTTATTAGAGACTTTATCTTGCGGCAGAGATCTGCGAGAAGGTGAGCGGCACATAACTCAAGACGGGGGAGCGTCTTTGTCTTGAGCGGCGCTATTTTGGACTTTGCCGTCAACAATGAAACTTTAATACCTTCTGCAGATTTGCAACGAATATAGACGCAGGCTCCATAAGCTCTCATCGAAGCGTTAGAAAAGGCATGAATTTGAATCGGTAACATCGGCTCGGTAAACACGAATCTCGGAATTGAGATGTCCTCTAATTGCAACAAGGCAAATTGTATTTTGTTCCACGCTGTTTCTAAGTGCAGTGGAATTGACTCATTCCAATCTACCTTATTAAGCCAAAATTCCTGCAATAGGATCTTTTATTTTATAAGTATCTGGCTTAATAGGCCAAGGGGGTCAAACAACTTCGATGTCACCGAAAGGATGTTCCGCTTGGTCGCCCTTTGACCCATTACTGAAGCATCAATTTAAAATTTAAATAAATCTTCTTTAGGAACCCAAGCGATTCCTAATGCTTTAGTCAGTTCTGAGTCAAAATTTGAATTTTAAAGTGTTAAAATTCAAAAATGTTATTGGCTTAACCGTGCTCTCGGATGCAGTAATTTCAGGTGAGTTTGAAAACCACTTGCTCAATTCAAACCCAGCGTTTTGAAGAACCTTAGTTACTTCAGACTTAATTGTCTTTAGGTCCTCAATGCAACCAGCACCCGGTAAAATGTCGTCGACGTAAAAGTCGGACCCAATAACTTCGGCAGCTCGAGGGAATGTATTTTTCACAGATTCACTCAACCTCTTCAACCTCTTCAACCTCTTGGATCCGATTTAAATGGAAGCCTGACTTCAAATCGACCTGAAGGCAGTACAACTGTATTTTTCTGATAATGTTCCTCACATAACTTTTGTTCAGGTGACAAAAGCTTTTTGGAAGTTGGCACTTCTTCCAACGACCAGAATTTTTTCAAATTGCCATCTATCGACTAGAGTAATTCTTCTTGGCAATTCAGGCTAGAGGCAGACTGTTGAGGAGTTGAGGTATTTACCTTATTTTTTCCGGATACTATCCATCCAAGGAGAGTTTTTTGGGGAATGGGATGGTTTGGTCCTTGTTTTATTTGACCAACGGACAACAGTTCGAAAAATGACTCTGCTCCAATTAACATGTCTATCCGCTGAGGTTTGTAGAAATATGGGTTTGCTAACGGCAAGTTCTTTGGTAGGTCCCAATCTTTCACGTTCACCGACTGGTCAAGGTGATAACCCGAGATAGTTTTCAAAAGTCCAAAAGTCGAACGGAAACTCACTACCATTAATCGTTGACTTCACCACAGTGTGTATCTTTTCCTAAACCTGGGAATTAGCTTGACCAATTCCAAGCAAGTTGGTACACGATTTCTCCCTACGGATATGTAAGCGTTGAGCAAGTTCTTCAGTAATGAAGTTCATTTGTGACCCAGAGTCAAGTAATGCTCGGGCCAATATGTGTTCGCCATTTTTAGTTCTAACGCTTACGATCGACGTCGCTATCAAAACCCTCAAGGGGTTCAAGAAGGGCCATCAAGATGTAGCGCTGGAGGAGGATGTTCATTTGGTGGTGGTAACGCCAAGTTATTTTCGGTCACAGTAAATCGGTGCAAAAGTTTGTGGTGCAATCTTGCACAAATTTGACACCTACTTGAGTTACACTTCGCAACCCTGTGACCTTTTTGCAGACAATTTAAACATAATGAGGCTGACTTGACAAACTCAAACCGTTGCATTACAGCAAAGCAAGCGAACGGACTACACTGGGCAAGACTATGGTCTTGTGCGTTGCAATAACTGCAAGCCAACGAACTCCTATTGTGCTGCTTCCCGAACCCAATTTTCTCCTGTTTTGGCTTGTCAGTCTCTTCAGCGGACAGGTGCTGGTACCTACGATTTAATATTTTTTCGAAATCGGATCCCAGCGGCAATTCCTCATAATCCAGTGACTCTTCCCATTTTTCTCTGGTCACTGGATCTACTCTACTCAAAACTAAGTGAATGATCATTGAGTTTGCAATTTTAGTGTCATCTCCTATGGATAATAGTGACCCATAGATCGATGACACTGTGTCGATGAGACCTCTCAACGACGACGCAGACGGCTGGGAAACTTTCGGAAGGCTAAATAATTTGCTTATTTGGTTCGCAAAGATAAGACATTTGTTATCGTAAACTCTTTTTAGACTAGCAATAGCTTTGTCCTAAATACTCTCGGTGACTTGGAATGCCTTAATAGTTCCTAAGGCTTCACCAGAGAGGCAAAAAATTAAATGGTTGAATTTCTCGATAACAGGAATGTTCACATCCTTGTCTACTAATGTCTCAAAGAGACTCATGAAATTTTTAAACTCCGAATAGTTTCCACTGAATTTTGGCAATGCCAAACTGGGAAGTCGAGCTCGAGTTGGGGCTGCAGAAATTGCAGTTGCTGGTGGGGACTCTTCAGCTAACGTGAAGGCATTTAATAATGACATCACCCTTGCCTTAGTTTTTATCTCTAATTCTTCCAACTCGGCTCCAAATTCATCTTCTCATCTAATTGCTCGTCTTGGTCTTGCAACTCATTTGCCGTAAATATTGCCTCATTTAAAACCTGAAGCCTGCACTCTAGCTCGGTCTTCACTAAAGAAACTGACCCAGCTTCCAAACGTTTCTCTAACCGGCGAATGCTTTTTACCCTGACATTTAATCTTCTTCTTAATTCATCAAGAGTCGTGGATTTTAGTTTCTCTTTATTACTTTCCATTTTAAAATTTATTTATTTTTTAATAAACAGACAACGATAAAAAATTTAAAATTTATTGTTTTTTATTTTTAAATAAAATTTTTTTTATTTATTTGTTAACTAGTAAAAATAAAAATTTTTGACTAATATACAAATTTTTTATTTTAATTATTTAATTAAAAAATTGAATTCAAAAACGAAAACGAACGAAAAAAGATATTTAATTTAATATCTAGCGAAACCGAAAAATAATTAAATTATATGGCGAAAAAGATTAAATAATTAATTAATTAATTGATAGTCGAATAATGTTGATAATCGAGGCACTGAGTATCCAAAAAAATAGTTGGTTGCCAATGACCCCCACAATTATAGGGTAGCGCGTCACTTGGTGTTCCGGTAAAATAAATAGCGCCAAACTAATGCATAAACAAGTTAAATTGTTTGTAGTTCGGTGAATTAAAAAAATGTAATTTTTATTTTTTAATTACACAACTTGGTGTTAAACCTTTATTTATTAAACGTAACAATTACAAGACACTTTTGATTTCTCTTAAATATTTTTGTCAACCGTTCGCGGTCTAGTTCAAAATAGGACTGACTTCTTAATTCTAAATCTGATCCAAAGAACCTCGGCCATCAGTTGTGTTTAGATTAGAGGCTTAAGATGAAACTGTCGCATCTTATTGTGAAATTCGATTAAGCTGATCGATGCAATTTGGTGGGTACTTGAGACGCAAAAGGCGTAATTGATTGGGCTTCGGAGGGAAGCTGATGTTTACTTTTGATTTGTTTATGGGGAACCGAGATCGGACCTCAGAGCCAAAGACAAAGGCGAAGGCAAATGCAGAGTTTGAAAATATTGTTTATAAAATTCATAAGTGGAAAGCCATAAGTGGCCTGGATTTATGGGTTGGATAATTGAGCCAAAGATCAAGCCAAAGGCAAATGCAGAGATTGAAAATATTGTTTATAAAAGCCATAAGTGGCCTGTATTTACGGGTTGGATAACTCTCCCCCTTCTAAAATGGATCGTCCCGATTCCATATGAAATTCGTTTAAATGATCTCTTAATTCTGTTAAAAAAATTTCTTGGTTAATAGATTTTTCTGGTTCAGGCCGATGTTTTTTGGTTACAAATAATATAGCATTTTTGTATTTTATAATAAGTGAAAGAATCAAATATATAATGATTAAAATTAATAATATAAAGGTAAGTGATATTTTAGTATTCTTAATTTTAACGAATGGGTTTAAAATGGTTATATTATCTAAAGAAAGATCAGAGTTATTTGATTATATGTAATTGGATATTTCATAATTTTTGAAGTGGTTCGTAGTTACGTATTCAAGAATTTTATTTTCCAAATTAGTATATGAGATATTATTAATTTTAGTTGTACCAATAAATGTTATTAAAAACGAACCGTTTAAATGGGAGTTGTTAACAATATTGTTCCCATTTATACGAATGGCACCATCTTGTATGATGTCTATTTTTTTATTTTTTTCTCTTATTTTTTTACAGGTTGATTTCTCACCATTTAATTATCGGGTAAAACAAGTTTTTTTGTTACTTACAGTGCAATAATTATTAAAAAGTTCGTTCTTAAAATTAGACATTTCGTAAAAAATATTTTCGCATTTGGCGACTTGATTGCTTAATACTTGGTAATTGGTCTAGCGTGATATATTTCACATCTGTTTTTTATTATAGGGTATTTTATATAAATTATTAAAAGTTCTTTATGCAATGCGATTTTAAAAGAAGAGATGTCCATTAAATCAGCTATAATTACTGGTTTTTGTTCATGTTTTAATATTTCCAAGATGTCATCATTGTTTAAAATTTTGGTATTAAAAACGTCTATTTTTGCTAGAGTGATTGTGTCAATTAAATTTTGCAGATCAAATGTTAATAATCGCAAGCGATGTTTTCGAAGTGGTAGATCTTGATCAATAAATACTTTTTTAAAATCATCGGAAAGAGATTCTATTTCTTTGAATAATCGGGAATTGATAATAGACTGCTTATTATTGTTTTCAATTAATTCATTAATTTTATTCTGAACTGTAATAAAATCATAAAAACCGGAGTTCCAGCTAACCATTTCCACACGGTGCCTAACTCATTTATCCCTCTTTTTGATCTAGTTGATATTAATTGCGATAAAATTAGTTCGATTACTTTTATGTCATATTTAATTTCCCATTGTGACCTTTTATTAGTATCCCTTTTAATATTATCTGATTCCAAATTTATTATTTCTTTATAAAAGCTTAAGTTAGTTACATGGAATAAATCTGCGTTTGAATCGTACGTCAATACGTCTTTATTGTCCTTAAATAGAAGATATTCGTGACTTGCACAGTCAATTATTTCTGATTTTGTTAATAAAATAAGGTGTAGTATGAGCACCTGATAAAACATTTTCTGGGAAAGGAAAGAAAAAAAGGATAATATATAAATACTTAGAATTTTATATTATCTTTGTGAATAATTCTATTTCTATTGTTGATTATTATTTTGTTGGGTAAATTTTCCTTAACTATTTGTTTTTTATATCTGGTTTTAAGTTTATTTCTTTCCCCGTGTTTTTTTTCATAGACTACCTGTCCTACATGATATTCTTTTTCTTTTCTGTTTTTCCTTTCTGTCAAAAGGTTTTTGGTTTGTTGTAGAATGAATGCTCTGATTATATTCTTGAGCGGCTCTTATTATTATTTCGGAAAAGTCAGTTAAATTAAATTCTTCTTTAATGCATCGAGCTAATTCTGTTAATGTAGAATGTGCCCTTTCAACCTGTCCGTTTGACGTGCTGTGCCTCGGGTCTGCGTAATGTAAAGTTAAATTGCACCTTCGTGCGAAAGATTTAAATTGGGCCGAGGTAAAGCTCGGTTCATTATCGGTCATTATTACTTTTGCTTGTGGAAAATGCTGAAGAAGTTCCATTACTTTATTTTCGATATTTAATTTATTTTGGATTTCTTTTACTACTAGAAATTTTGAGTAAGCGTCAATACAAGTTATGAAAGTAAGACCTTGCGCGTAATATATATCAATGTGTAAATTTTCTCCTTCTTTACTTGGAATTGGGGCTTCCCCAATTGGAATTTTTATTGGGTGCCTGTTATATTTATTTTCGTTACAAATCACGCAATTTTTAATATATTCTTTTAATTTTTTAAAACAGTTTGGCCAATAATATAATTTACTGATCTGTTTGTAGTTCTCTTCTAGCCCCCTATGAGCACGACTGTGCGTTTCTTCTATTATTATAGCTTTATCTTCCTCGTTTTCCACGTCTTGTAGAAAGATTCTTGTAAAAAGGAATGTGTTTGTGAAATTATTTTTTAAAGGATTTAACGGTTTACGGGTCTCTTGTATTACATTTTCAAAACTACTTTCAGCTGAATGCTGTGTGTTCTGGTCTGAGTCGGACTGGTCTGTTTGTTCTATATCGCTGTCAGTAATATTATTTATCTGAATGCGAGATAATGCGTCTGCAACTACATTTGTTGTACCGGGCTTAAATGTTATTTTCGGTGTAAAACTTTGTATGAAAGAATACCATCCTTTCATATCTACATTGGGATTTTTATCCGAAATTGTGTAAGATAAAGTTTGATAGTATAAGTAATTTCTTAGATTTTTAAGAGCCCATACTATCGCTAAAAGTTCCTTCTTATTAGTCGCATAAGCTTGTTCTGTTTTAGACAAGGTTTTTGAAATAAAAGTAATTGGTTACTTAATTTTTTTATTTTTTTTTTAGTAAATTAGTAAATTTTTTATTATAGTCCGGTTGAACTAGTTCTACTTGAGCAATGAGATTTTCTTTCAGCTCGTTAAAAGCTTTAATTGCTGGTTCATCCAGCTGAATCAATATTTATGTTGACATTCTTTTTCAGATTTTGCCATTATGACCTCCAAGATATTTTGTTAGAGGTTTGGCTATGTAGGCGTAGTTTGAAACAAATTTTCTATAATAGCCCGTAAAATCTAGGAAACTTCTTAGTTCCCGAATATTTTCTGGAAGCGGATATTTTCTAATGGTTTCAATTTTCTCTGGGTCTGTCTTGATGACGTTATAGGATACCATGTATCCTAGAAAACGGGTTTCGCGGTTGAAAAACTTAGATTTTTCTAAAGAGATTTTCATGTTTGCCCTCAATAATATATTTATAATTTTGTTTAAATCTGTATAGTGTTGTTCAATTGAGTTTGAGAATATTATATTGAGAATATTATTATGTCATGTCCATATAGACATGACACATTTTCCCTATTTGTTCTCTTAGAATATCGTCCATTGCTCTCTGAAAGATTCTTGGTGCATTTGTTAATCCGAATGGCATTCTTAAAAATTCGTATTTTCCATTATTTATTGAAAAGGCTGTTTTTTCGACATCAGATTCTTTCATTAGTATCTGATGAAATCCTGACTCTAAATCTATTAGCATTGGGTACCTGTCAGGTATAGTACTTTCATTCAATTTTTTGTAATCAATGACGAGTCTTAATTTACGACTTCCGTCTTGATTCTCTCCTTTTTTTGGGACTACCAGAAGTGGTGAATTGTAAGGGCTTCTGCTAGGCCTTATTATTTTTTCTGATAACATTCTTTTGATTTCGCTATTCACGAAATCTTTGACAGATAGAGCATATGGATATTGCTTCCCGTATATTGGCCTATCATGGATTAGATTTATTTCCCCCTTTATGTCTGTTCTAAAAGGAATTTGCATATTTATCTTTAAATGCTCCTTTTCAATATAGTGAACTATCTTTTCCCTCAGTCCGCCTAATTGGTCGGTACCTATATTATTTATTTGATTTTTGACGGTATTTACTTCGTCGGCACTCTCAGGATTTCATATTCCCAAGATATTTTTATTTTTATTGACGGATATTTCTACGCCGGCGTTCTCAGGATTTTTAATTCTCAAGATATTTTTATTTTTATTGACGGATATTTCTACGTCGGCGCTCTCAGGATTTTTTGTTCCCAAGATATTTGTATTTTTGTTGACGGATATTTCTACGTCGGCGTTCTCGGGATTTTTTGTTCCCAAGATATTTGTATTTTTGTTGACGCATATTTATACGTCGGCGTTCTCGGGATTTTTAACTTCCAAGCTTTTCTCACTATTTTCAACAAATAATGAATCTGTGTTTTTGCTACCATTATCATCAAAATACTTTTTTATAATAAATTCTTTTAACGGAAGAATATTATTTTCTTCAATTAAACGTATTTCGTTTTTTTCCTCATTATCATAATATTTTAACTTCTCCTGTTTCCTATTATATTCCAAGATTCCCTTATCTATATTTATTATAGCTCCAATTTTTCTTAATAAATTGAATCCAATTAGAATATCAGATTCTAAACCTTCGATTTCATAAAATAATTGTTTTGTTTCAAATATATTTATAACATGTATTAGGTATTACACCTAATAATTTAGTAGCCATTAACTGTAGTTACCTTTTGTATATTGGTAGCTCGTTTTTATTTTCAAAAATTCCCCTCTTTATGTAACAAGCAGTGGCTCCTGTATCTATTAAAACTTTTAGCTGCTTCTTGGTTTTTCGATCTATCCTATTTAATGAAGGCATTCCTCTGTAGGGGTCTGGTCTAAAAAATGGTCTTCATTGAAATTATTAAATCTGGTTACTTTATTAGCTGGCTGACTTTCTGTTCCATCTGATTCCCTTTTTATACCCTTGCAGAGGGTATTATAATTTTGTCCAAAAGTGTGCAACGCAGTGAAGGAGACATCTCCGACCCTATAAAGTATATATATTCTTGATCAGGATCACCTCCTGAGTTGATATGAGCATGTCCGTCTGTCCGTCTGTCCGTCTGTCTGTCTGTCCGTCTGTCTGTTTCTACGCAAACTAATCTCTCAGTTTTAAAGCTATCGACTTGAAACTTTGCACACACCCTTCTTTCCTTTGCACGCAGTATATAAGTCGGAACGGCCCGGATCGGCCGACTATATCCTATAGCTGCTATATAACTGATTGATCGGAAATAGTATAACTTCGGTGTTTTTAGAGTTAGAGAGATCAAATTTGACACGAGAGCTATTTTTGGCAAACCATTACGACATGCCAAATTTCATAAGGATCGGCCGACTATATCTTATAGCTGCCATATAACTGAACGATCGGAAATGACCCAACTTTCGTGTTTTTGAAGATAAAAAGCTGAAACTTAATACAGATTCTATTTTTGGCCAGTTGATCCAACCTACCAAATTTCATTAGGATCGGCCGACTATATCCTATAGCTGCCATATAGCTGAACGATCGGAAATGGTACTTGGTAGAAATATCAACTTTCGTATTTTTGAAGATAGAAGTTTGGAACTTTTTTTAGATTTTTTATTTTAGTTAATTAGTTTTATTATGATGTAATCATAAGGATCAGCCAACTATATCCGATGTTTGCGATATATATCCGGTTTTAACTGCAAGGGTATGTAAACTTCGGCCCCACCCGAAGTTAGCTTTCCTTTCTTGCTTGAGCTTGAGTTTGCTCTCTATTTTGATTTGTGTTATAGAAAATTGAACGATTTTTATTTTGATGATAATTATTATTATATCTACCTTGATTATCGTTTGCCTGCCAATTATTATATCTTTCTTGGTTACTATTTGCCTGCCAATTTTGGCTCGGCTGCCGATTGTAAATAGATTTATTCTGGAGTTGAATCGGTGGATCAACATCCATTGGCTCGATAGCTTGTTGCTTATGATTATTATTTTGATTATTATTTTGCCGAAAATTTCCCTTTTGTGGCCAATTGTAATTTTGGTTATGATTAAACTTATTTCCCATTTCAGTGGTATTATTATTTTGCCGTATTTGATCAAATCGTAAGTTGTTTCCCCGATATTTACTTTCATTTTTAAATCCATTAAACCTATTTGCGAATTGAGCACGGAAGTTGTTTGATTCTAATTCTTGGACCTTTGCCAAAGCATTGGGCAAATCTGGTGGATTTAATGAGAAAAGAGTTTCTGAAATAGATCCATTAAGTCCGGATATAAATACTCGTAGAGCATTTCTCCTTATTGAATTGTTTGTTTCTTTGGTAATTACACTGTCCTTTCCGTATGTCATTATGGTTTTGTTTATTAGTGAGGTCATTTTTTTATTGACTTCGTTATAGTACTCAGTAATTGTCATTCGTCCTTGCCTGAGGATACTTAGTTCTGACTCGAGAACATGTATTGGTCGTTTGTCACTATATATAAAGTCCAATCGGGATAAGATTGCTTTAAAGTTTAAAACTGCGCCATGATTGGTAAGAGCATCATGGGCAGCTCCCATAATTTTATTTCGTAAAATTGTTAGGGCGATAAAATATTGTTCACTTTCAATTTTATAGAGACTCATTGCAGTTTCTGCAGCTTCCCTCCAACCTACATATAGTGTTGTTTCCCCTGTGAAATTTGGTAAGGATTTTACCACTTCAAGTGTTGTATCGCATTTTATAACTGGGTCAATTGTTTGTACTTTATAATCTTCCACAGTGTTTGCATCTGTGGCTAGCCTTCCTTCTAAATATTCTACTTTCCTGCTAACTTCATTCAATTGAGCGTTTATTAACCTGTTTATCAATTCTACTGTTAAACTGCCGGCTGTGGCTACACTGCCTGCAGAAAAATTTGGTGCTGAACCTCCGGTTGCCATTGTTAGATTTAGTTCACAAAAGCTATTTATCAAATCTTCCAGAATTATTCTTTATATTTTTTTGTTAAATCGCGAATCTTACTTTTTGCAATATATAAATCTTATATTATTTTTCTCAAATTTACAGATCTTAAATTATAGTCTTTAATTTTTTTATTATTTTAAATTAATTCCTCACGATATTGTCCCGTTGGGGTCTTCCTTCTGTGTGGTTGGTAGTTGATAGTTGATAAATGGATAGAGAATGTCCTGTCTTCCTTCCTTGGGTTTTTTTTGTTGGAGCGAGTTGTCGTTTTTATTTGAGAATGTCCTGCCTTCCTTCCCTGGTTTTTCTTGTTGGAGTTGTCGTTTTATTTGTTTTTGTTGTTCTTGTTTGTTTTTGTTTTGCGCGTTGATTTTTTTAGTTTTGTGTTCTTGTAATTGTTTGGTTTAAAATTTCGGTCCACCTTTGTTTTAATTCACTCTTTATGGATTATTTCATTAATTAATTTCCATTTACTTTGTTGTTAACGATCACTGTCATTTTGTAGTGTCTTTTGGTAGATGTATTAATTTTTCCACTAAAAATGTTGAGTTGTTGACCGCGCGAGTTCCGTTTATGTTTAACTTATTTTTCATTAAACAATTTTTTGTGAGCTTTATGTGACGCGGCCCCACGTTGGGCGCCAGTTAAATTGTTTGTAGTTCGGTGAAATAAAAAAATGTAAATTTTATTTTTTATTTATACAACTTGGTGTTAAACCTTTATTTATTAAACGTAATTATTACAAGACACTTTTGATTTCTCTTAAATATTTTTTGTCAACCGCTCGCGGTCTCGGTCAAAAAGGGACTGACTTCTTAATTCTAAATCTGATCCAAAGAACCTCGGCCATCAGTTGTGTGTAGATTAGAGGCTTAAGATGAAAATGTCGCATCTTATTGTGAAATTGTGAAATATTGTGAAATTCGATTAAGCTGATCGATGCAATTTTGTGGGTACTTGAAACGCAAAAGGCGTAATTGATTGGGCTTCGGAGGGAAGCTGATGTTTACTTTTGATTTTGATTTGTTTATGGGGAACCGAGATCGGACCTCAGAGCCGAAGGCAAAGCCGAAAGCAAATGCAGAGTTTAAAAATATTGTTTATAAGATTCATAAGTGGAAAGCCATAAGTGGCCTGTATTTACGGGTTGGATAACTCTCCGCCTTCTAAAATGGATCGTCCCGATTCAATATGAAATTCGTTTAAATGATCTCTTAATTCTGTTAAAAAATGTTCTTGGTTAATAAATTTTTCTGGTTCAGGCCGATGTTTTTTGGTTACAAATAATATAGCATTTTTGTATTTTATAATAAGTGAAAAAAATCAAATATATAATGATTAAAATTAATAATATAAAGGTAAGTGATATTTTAGTATTCTTAATTTTAACGAAAGGGCTTAAAATGTTTATACTATCTAAAGAAAGATCAGAGTTATTTGATAATATGTAATCGGATATTTCATAATTTTTGATGTGGTTCGTAGTTACGTATTCAAGAATTTTATTTTCCAAATTAGTATATGAGATATTATTAATTTTAGTTGTACCATTAAATCTTATTAAAAACGAACCATTTAAATGGGAGTTGTTAAGAATATTGTTCCCATTTATAAGAATGGCACCATCTTGTAGGATGTCCATTTTTTATTTTTTCCTCTTATTTTTTTACAGGTTAATTTCTCACCATTTATTAATCGGGTAAAACAAGTTTTTTTGTTACTTAAAGTGCAATAATTATTAAAAAGTTCGTTCTTAAAATTAGACATTTCGTAAAAAACATTTTCGCGTTTTGCGACTTGATTGCTTAATACTAGTTATCCATCGATTTGGGAAATCGCTCTAGGGTGATATATTTCACATCTGTTTTTTATTTTTGGGTATTTTATAAAAATTATTAAAAGTTCTTTATGCAATGCGATTTTAAAAACAGAGATGTCCATTAAATCAGCTATAATTACTGGTTTTTGTTCATGTTTTAATATTTCCAAGATGTCATCATTGTTTTAAATTTTGGTATTAAAAACATCTATTTTTGCTAGATCGATTGTGTCAATTAAATTTTGCAGATCAAATGTTAATAATCGCAAGCGATGTTTTCGAAGTGGTAGATCTTGATCAATAAATACTTTTCTAAAATCATCGGAAAGAGATTCTATTTCTTTGAATAATCGGGAATTGATAATAGACTGCTTATTATTGTTTTCAATTAATTCATTAATTTTATTCTGAACTGTAATAAAATCATCATGGTCCGGAGTTCCAGCTAACCATTTCCACACGGTGCCTAACTCATTTATCCCTCTTTTTGATCTAGTTGATATTAATTGCGATAAAATTAGTTCGATTACTTTTATGTCATATTTAATTTCCCATTGTGACCTTTTATTAGTATCCCTTTTAATATTATCTGATTCCAAATTTATTATTTCTTTATAAAAGCTTAACTTAGTTACGTGGAATAAATCTGCGCATGAACCGTACGTCAATACGTCCTTATTGTCCTTAATTAGAAGAAACTCGTGACTTGTATAGTCAATTATTTCTGATTTTGTTAATAAATTAAGGTGTAGTATGAGCACCTGATAAAACATTTTCTGGGAAAGGAAAGAAAAAAAATAATGATACATAAATATTTAGAAATTTATTTTATCTTTGTGAATAATTCTATTTCTATTGTTTTGTTGCTATTTTGTTGGGTAAATTTTCTTTAACTATTTGTTTTTTATATCTGGTTTTAAGTTTATTTCTTTCCCCGTGTTTATTTTCGTAGACTACCTGTTTTGCATGATATTCTTTTTCTTTTCTGTTTTCGTTATGTGTTTCCAACATTTTCTCTTGAGTATTTTTCAAAATTTGAGGAATGTTATCGTGGTCTGTTATATTATACAGTATGTCAAATAGTTTTTGGTTTGTTGTATTCTCTGATTGTATTGCTCTGATTATATTTTTGAGCGGCTCTTATTACTATTTCGGAAAAGTCAGTTAAATTAAATTCTTCTTTAATGCATCGAGCTTATTCTGTTAATGTAGAATGTGCCCTTTCAACTTGTCCGCTTGAGGTGCTGTGCCTCGGGTCTGCGTAATGTAAGGTTAAATTACACCTTTGTGCAAAAGATTAAAATTGGGCCGAGGTAAAGCTCGGTTCATTATCGGTCATTATTACTTTGGCTTGTGGAATATGTTGTAGAAGTTCCATTACTTTATTTTCGATATTTAATTTATTTTGGATTTCTTTTACTACTAGAAATTTTGAGTAAGCGTCAATACAAGTTATGTTGATAACAGTTGTTGTTTAAACTTATTAGTAGGGAGTAAATAGGCAATCGGCTGATTTCTTGCGTCATATCCGTGTATGCATGTATATGTTGGTGGGAACGTAAATCCACAATCCAATATACACTCACATATACATATAATCCTAAATAAAAAATACATATTGACCTTTCATCCGACCCTGACATAAATATGTCTCCTGCAAGAAAGTGATAAAAAGGGATCGCAGCAGGTCAATTGGTTCCTTTTTTTTTCTTGACCCTTCAGGGTGGATTTTCACTTTTCTACGAAAAGGTTTTCTTGTGATATACTTACTCCTTGTAAAATTCTGTATTATATTTTATATTATAAAATTAAATTTCTGTACATAAGTCCGAGTTAATTTAAAATTAATTAAAAAAGAATTGGAGTAAAAAATCCTTTTAAATGATATGCAGAAAAATTTTAGTAGTATGTAATTAGGCAAACGATGATCCTAGCAAGTTTCATTTTTACATGATCTTTTCTTTACATGCATATTTCCCTTAATGGGACCCAATGCAAGATATCAGAAAATATAGAAAACATAGACAAGATATCAGAAAATATAGAAAACATAGACGGCGATGATCCTGGCAAGTATAATTTTTGGCATGATCGTTTGCTTTTATGCCAATAGAGGGCGTATAAAATATTACGGTAGATGGCGCTGCCCAATTTTACACAAACTTGACCCATAGATGGCGCCACTAAATTTACGTCGTACGCCGTTTGCCTAATTACATACTACTAAAATTTTTCTGGCGCTTATACGCCGTTTGCCTAATTCCCTACAAATTCAACTGTCCACTTAAGATACCTGTCTAAGATTCAGGATCGTGAAAAAATAAATAAGATTCAGGATCGTGAAAAAATAAATAAAATTGATTAACAAAAAATAAAATGCTTATTTACAAAAATTATATTCATGGTGCTGCAGTTCATTTAAAAATGTATTTTATTATAATTATTTTGTAATTAATTTAAAATTAATGATGAAGAACAAATAATTATTTAAAAAAAAAAATATCCAAAATTTTATTATGGTGTTGCATATCATTTAAAAGGATTTTTTACTCCAATTCTTTTTTAATTAATTTTAAATTAACTCGGACTTATGTACAGAAATTTAATTTTATAATATAAAATATAATACAGAATTTTACAAGAAGTAAGTATATCACAAGAAAACCTTTTCGTAGAAAAGTGAAAATCCACCCTGAAGGGTCAAGAAAAAAAAAGGAACCAATTGACCTGCTGCGATCCCTTTTTATCACTTTCTTGCAGGAGACATATTTATGTCAGGGTCGGATGAAAGGTCAATATGTATTTTTTATTTAGGATTATATATATATGTGAGTGTATATTGGATTGTGGATTTACGTTCCCACCAACATATACATACATACACGGATATGACGCAAGAAATCAGCCGATTGCCTATTTACTCCCTACTGTAGGCTCTAGGCTCTAAGCGTTATCTTTTCTTTCGAGTCTTCTGATTGATTTTCCCGATTCATTAACCGGAAAAATGTGGGGAAAATTGGGGTGGTTTTCATGCGTTAACTCATGTACATGTATTGATGATACCAATACATTCAAACACAAGTACCTGTTTTCCGTTTTCGAGGATCAATAGGTTTTGAGGTTTATGCTAAGAATCAAATTTTTAGTATAAATCCAAATCCTAAAGAAAGAGTTTGAAGTTAAAATATAAAGAAAAAATATGAGCGAGCTGGAAATTATATTCGAGGATACCCAACCAGCACTTAGTGATATTTGTGTATCAAACGGTGCACTTTTATCATTAATTGGTATTGGAAAAAATACACAGGAAGAGCTATTTAATAATCTACAGGATGATTCTCTGACATCCATGTACGATTTGCTAACGCCAACATGGGATTACGAATTAACTATCATCGAGGATAAAATGTATGTCCCGAACACTCAAGAAAATATATTTGAGGATTTCGACGACGACATACCTGCTTCTCCGTGCTTTATTCCGGAGACCCCAGAACTAGTGGAAATATCATCAAAACCACAGTTTACTTTCCCGGATGATGACCACATATTTTTGGAAATTAATGAGGGAAAAGATAATTATGAAAGTTTAATGGATGAGGAATTCGACAACATTTTAATCGATTGGCTTATAAATAATGAATAAATTAAAAACTATGTTATTTTATTATTGTGTAATTATTTTTAATTCATGAAAAATAAATAATTATTCAAACCAAATTATTTTTGAAATCTTTCTTTTTATCAAAAATTAATATTTAAAATAGTTGATTGAAATTAAATTAAAACCAAGATTTAAAATTTAAAAGAAATATTTTGAAGATTGTGTTAAGTTAATTATTTCAATTAATATCGTTGGATGATCCATCAAGAAATGGGTGTATAATTCACTTCGGAGCCAGTACTTTTTCACTTCAGGACAGAAGTAGCAGTTATAGTATGAGGATCTGGCTTTTGTATTGCTGAAGTTGTGCTTTTTAGAATGTGACGTTTTAAACCATAGCGATATTTAAAGGAAGGACTTTTTATACAGAGATCACAAACGAACGTTTTCATTTCGAAGATTTGAAAATAAACTGATAGAAAGCAACACTAGAACTTGTTTTTATATTATATTTTTAAGATTGAATCTGTGCTATGGTATATAATTGACCTATATATTTTAAAATTAAATGACCATGCAGTCATCTCTTTCATTCCTAATAATAATTACCATATCCCTAGCTATAAATTCTTTATATACACAAATATATTTATAAAAGTGGTATGATGTCATCCCTTTCATTTAAATAAAAGTATATTATTCGTATTAATATAATTATATAGATATATATAGATATATACATAAATATGTATGTATATGTATATGTAACCACAAAGAAGAGTGAATTTATTATTGAAAGGTATAAAAGAGCGGGATCATTAAATAAATTGATTAGTACCTAACAGTAACCTTTTTGAAGCGAATCCAGGAGTACATGAGTTATAAATGATGGTATGTTTACAAATTCTCACAACCAATCAAAAAATATCCTTATGTTTATGTATATCATAGTCTTTCTTAGATACTTTAAATGATCAAAAGCCTGTTATTGGCTACACAAAGACTGAAGACCTATGTATTAATTTCGAATACAAGATCATTGGCTGTAAGATAAAGAAAACCACATATGGGACGAAAATAGCCCTTTATTTGACTGATAAGGACGACGAACCACTCTGGATATTTTTACCAAAGAGCTACGTGAATAAATTTTCAACTAAAACACCATTGAAGGAAATTGAAGGAAAATGGAATAACGCATCTTGTATATAAAGGAAAAGAGATGACTAGATATAGCTCAGCCTGTTTACAATTTATCTCAAAGGAGTAACTGTATAAAAGAGTCGATTCCTTATAATGTTTTATCAGTTTCATTTTTTCCATTAAATCAAAAACAACTCCTCTCTCAAGCCTCTCGATGTACGCGCATCAAATAAAATTATTTTTACTTCAATTTGAAGATATGCTTTTCGAGGAGAACCTTAAAAAACTTCAATTTTTAAAAACAACTTTAGAGGATTTGGAAGAAAAGGAAATGCTGTACTCGAAATATGGATTCCACTACAAAATATGTCCCTGGAGTGATGATGAAGCAACCGAAGGTCCAGACACTTGTAACTGCAACAAACTTCCTCTATATAGGAAGGAAGCATAAAGGAAGCTACGGATATTATGATAAGATACTATAAAATAACTAAAAGAATGTATCCAAATCCATGAAAATAAAAAAGTTTTTTGTATAGATATTATAAATAATATTGTTTATTTTTCATATTGGGTTAAAAAAAAAAAAATTTTTTTTTTTAAAATTTTTTTTTAAATCATTTAAAACATTTACTAAACATTTTTGAAATTAACTTATCATTATAGGTAAAATCTTTTATCTTAAAATTCTGTGTAAAACTCTTTAAAGTTTTTCGATTGCTTTTGTAAAGACCAAAAAGCATGCAGTAATGTCCACAGGTATTTGAAAAGTATCCTTGCAATTGTTGCTTGTTATAAGTATATTTTGATGCATTTCTTTTTAAAAATGCAATAAATTCTTTTTTCTGAGGATATTGTCCATAAGAATCATTGTTAGCTACAATCAACGCTGGATATTCACGAATTTCTTTTGGTAGTTTATCGGCCGAAAAAACCCCTTTAAATATTTTTTTAGTTTGAGGATGCTTGGAGAGCAAGTCCATGATTTGTATTGTATTCATTTTTACAAAAGTACTCGAATATTTCGATGCTTATCAATATCAATCATAGAGTCGTATTCACAATAAACAATACAAGTAACAGCCTCAGCCAGAGGCTCAGAGAATCTTCCTTCTATTCTGATCGTTCCTTGAGAAATCAGGTTAGCGCAAACACTAGAATTGGAGTGATCAGCAGTTAAATCAAACGCTAATATAAAATTATTTTTGTCAAACATATCCTTGGAAATTTGGAGCCCACGATCATAATGCTTAATTCCACATGCTTTAAATAGTAAATTATATGCTCTTGAACTTTGGGTATTGGTAGGATTTGAGAAATCAAATTCAAGTGCCTGAGAAGGTACCTGTACTCCATTAACTAGCAGATTGAATCGTTGTATTTTAAAGTTTTCAAAATTAAAAGGATCTAATCCTCGATTTCCTGAGTATGTTCTGTTTTTTACCATACAAAAGGCCAAAAATTTGGAATTTGACCAATAACTGCGTTATCGATGGATAATGTATTATTTCCTGGGTATATTGTGAATGATTTTACTTCAACTTTATTGTATGGGTATATTGCATTTTTTGATTGTAAAACGTGATGATGAGGTAATAAAATGCTGGGGTTGACTACTACATGATTCATGAACAGCTGGGCTTCCAAGATCTTTAGATTCGATTCAGTTTCGGTTTCCAATAAATAAAATGCTGTTTTTTCAATATTAAAAGTAATGCGCAAATCAACATTATTTACAAGCAGTTTTGGTTGGTTGAAAATATCTCCATGCACTTTTCCAAATAATTCTACTTTATTACTATTTTGAAACATGTTTTTAAGAATTTGACTGCCATCACTTTTAAATGGTGTTTGGGTACCATAATTTGGGAAATATCCTTGTGTTGCTAAATGACTTTCACTTGCATCACAACCATAGTTTAAAATTGTTTGCAAATATGATCTATAATGATAATTATTGTCGCTTTGGGAAACCAAAGTATTATTTAAATATACAGATGAGCTTCTAAATATAGAATGCAATATATTATTTGCTACACCAACAGCATTTCCTTCAATACTAATATTATCAATTTTTTTAAGTTGAACCACAAGTTTTAAGTAAACACTTGAAAGATCTCTGTAGGTTTCTCCATTTCCTAAACAAACGAATTCAATTGATGAAGCACTATCCAAAGAAGCAATAGGGTTGTATGAAACTTCTTCGGTTTTCAAAATACAGCTTTGCGTTGGATGAGGCTCAAAAAGATCCAATTCGCTTTTCATGCATTCAATGTGATTACTCATTTTGATTTGGAAAATATGTCACTAATTTTAAATTTTTTAGATGTTTTTTTTCTTGACTTTTTTGAACGCGTATGTTTACGACGTTGTTTAGTTGTTAAATGATTGCGATTTTTTCTTGGTCTCCTCTTTTTATGCCTTTTTCCTTTACCACTTTGTAATTTAGTAATTTTATGAATTGCTTTGTCAGATAGATTATGTAATGCGATTTTACTTTGTTCTTGAATGATATTTCGTAGAGGTTTTCGACCCAAATCATTTATAACAGCCTTTCCGGTTTCAGCAGCTTGATTTTTAAGTGCATTTATCCCTGACAGAAAAAGCGGCTTAATGTAATTAAAAATTCCACTAAAGAAATTTCCAATACCACGACCATGCTGAACAATTCTTGGGGAAACATAGAGACTACCTATGTTACTTAAGCTTCCACCGCACTGATTTAAATAATATTGATGATAACATTTCGCCATGGTTGGTAAATCAATTCTAAATGTTAGTTTCCCTTAACATTATTATTTATAGATTTTTTCTTCTTTTTCTAAAATGCAGAGTTAGAAAAATTGGCACTGATGAAGTTTCAAAGGGGATTTTATATCCACTTGAATCAGTAATTAATATTGAAATTTCGTTTGGTGAAAAATTTTCAATAGGATAATATTCAACATTTCTAAACTGCATAAATTTTTCTTTTCCATTTGTAAATAAAACTCTTAAGCAACGTGGTCTTTTGCTTTCTACACAACGAGGCTTTATAATGTCCGTGTAAATAAATATTGCACCGCATTCCATCTCATCCGCTTTCATTGGTGCCGATTTGTATCGAAATGTTTCAGAATTTACTAAACTTATAAATTCTGTTGAATTAGAGCTTGATTCTTCTGATTCATTTTCTTTTGTTTCTCTCCTTTTTTTAGGATTTTTTCGAAAAGAATTATTTAAATATATATCAGTTATACCGACTTCCCATTCCTCAGACATTGTTTCAGGAAGGTTTACAATATTTGTAAAAGCGCATTTTACATTATCAGGAAACACATTTAAGGAGTCATTGCTGAGCAATGTAATATAAAACTCGTTTTGAAAAAACATTTTAAGCTCTGCAGTTAAGAATATGAGATCCAATTTAATTTATTTTTACCAATTTGGATATTGTTTTCTTTGCGGTTTGCCCTTTGCAATTTTTCTAAATCACTTATATACTTAAGATTTCTTAGTGGATAGGGGGAATCTCTATTCTTTTTAACCTTATTTCTCAGTTTCTGTTTCTTTTCAGTAGAATTTCCTTTTATAATTCTTGTTTTCTCAACTAATGATTTTTTTAAAGTCTTATCATCAGTGAAAGAAGTATCTGCGAGTGATCGTTTATTATTAATTGGAATTGAAACAGATTTCTCAGATGATTGTTCTTCTTCATCGCTGGGTAAAATGGCTAAATCGGGTAAATCCTCTCTTTTAAATGATGACTCGTTCTTGTATTCTTTAGAAGTACTGGCAATAGGATCTTTCCAATCATCTATATATGTTTGGGTTTCTACATTTTGATTTAATGAAAACGGGGATTTCGATACCGATTGATGCAAAACAGCTTTGTTTCTCTTTTTATTTTGGAATGCACATAATTCTTGTTGAATTTTAATCCATTTATCATAATCACTAATTTTTTTATTGTTTAAAATTGGTAAAAATTTTAAATTTATAAGATCATTTCCTCGCTCATTTACTAAAAGTTTATGGTATGCATTTGGATGCATTAAGATTACTTTATTTAGCTGATGCTTACTTTTAATCATGATTCAAAATTTTTCCAAAAATCCCAGAAAGTAATGAACTTATTAAAATTGGTAAAAATCCGCCTTTTTGAATAAGAACTCTTCTCTTAGAATTTAAAGATTGTTTTGAGCTGGAAATATGTCGTAATACATTTTTATACTTTTTTAATGAATTTAAGATATTTTTTGATATTTTATGGTTTCCTTTTAAAGTATTTATCACTATCTCCGACAATGTTTTTACTAACTCGCTATCACTATTGCAAATAATCGCTTTTCGAAGTTTATTATTTGCTTTTTTGAGCACATACAATAAATGTTTGTTCGCTTTCAATCGCCTTATGCTCTTTTTGCAAACCATTTTCATCTGAATAGCAAATTGAATATAATGGATTAAAAATCTCTGTTCTAAATCTTAAAAGATCATTTATTCCTTGCGTAAGATCGATAAGTAAATAACCATGAGGTTCATTCGTGACTTCTTTATATATTCTAAAAAGTTCTTTAGGGTTTTCAGGATATATCTGTCTAGCTAAACATTGAAATTGTAATTTGTCTCTAGGATTTTTAAATGCCACAATGTATTTTGTATTTAGTGATATGTCTCGGGTGTGAGTAGATTTATGAAATATATTTTGTGTCACAACAATTACAGATAAATTTCGATGATGAGATCCTTTGGTAAAAAGTTCACATACATTTTTATTAAATGCTCCCATCATTAAATCATCTAATACCAAAAGTATAGGTTCATTATTTTCATTTTCAATGGAGTCAGGTACCCCATGGTAATATTCAATATTGGTAAAATTTGGTTTCGCTTGCTCTTCACCGTAACACCATATTATTCTATCTATTAAAGTACTTATTAAGTCCTTCCTTCCATTTATTAAATTTTTCAAAAATGTTGTTTTACCCGATCCTGAGGGGCCACAAATAAGCATCGTAAAAGGATGAACAAATTGTGTAAACATTTTGATAAAAGTTTTTTGTTTATTCAATGCTAATTATCAAAAAAAAATTTTTCTAATGATTTTTTTCCTGGTCCCGTTTTTTAGCGCAGTCCTTTTCAAAATGAGTATCAGAACCACAATAGTTGCAGTATATAAGTTGACTGTATCCTTTTTTACGAGGATCTTTTCCAAAGATGCGATCCATTTTGCTAAAACAACTTCTCAATTAAAGTACTAAAATCATACTGTTTATTAAAGTAATTTATACATATGATTCTCCGTTATAGTATATATCGTAATTACAGTTTTCTAAAATTACAAAAAGCTTAAATAAATTATTTAGAGCACATCTAAGCTTAAGTTTTTTGTGAATTTTACAGTTGGTAAAAAAATTAGGATAACATGTCAGGCTCTTTCCTATATCTATATCGATAATATTATTCGATAGAAACTTGGATAAAAATTCCTTTTTTACTTCACCACGTACAATTATATTGGAAAACTTATTTAGTGGAGAAAGTACATCGCTTAAGCAGTTATAGGGTATTTCTCCTTCCATCCAGTCCAACCCGTTTATGTTTTTTCGATGAATATTATGTTGTTGTAATGTATCATAATTCAACTCCTTAATGTTGTATGGAGGTTTGAAGTGAAAGAAGTTTGGTATTACAGTTCCTCCAGGCATGAAGGCCAATTCCTTAACAAAAATTTGATTGTTATTTCCAACAACATATTGAAAATCTACTATAACGGAATTTGATCTATCAAATTTAGTCATTTTAGAATGAGTTTTAAATGTAAACTGACTTTGGTGTCTACATTTTAGGTCTTTATATACCATTCATTTTATTATATAATACATGCATTATGTAATATATAATATAAAAGTTGCTCTCACATCTTAGGAGTTTGTATATATGGATATATATTTCATTTCATTATGTAATACATAATTTATAATATATATATATATGTATATACGTCATACTAAGCCCTTTATAAACCACACATTTTAGTAACTAATTTCAGTTTGTTAATAACATTCAGATTCAATGGATACACTCCAAGCTAAAAGAGAAAGAGCCATAAGAAAAAAACAGAACCATGAAGTTATATTTGGTTTTGAATATTTTGTGGCTCAAAATTTGAAAATAAAATGTGGATTTTCGACATCTAGAAAATTTACTCCAATGATTTGGATGCAGCAGCACAAAAACAATTATATTGGTTTTGATAAAGAAGAATGGATGCAACTGCTTACATACAAGGAATTTATACAATTAAAGATTGATCAATATGACTTCCTAATGTCTGATACAGTTTTGGATCATCCTATTTTATCAACTATTAAATGTAATTTTAGATTTAGAAAATCAGATAAACAATATGTTCTGATACTAAATCAATTCGGTAATAAAATTGAAATAGATAGTGAAACTTGGAGATCATTAATTCGCCTAGCTATATTTTTAACTACATTTTTATGTTGGAACACTATATTAAAACAGCAAATATCCTATCTGTACTATAATCATATCATTCCGAAGTGTGTCTCTTTACAAAAATTCGATATTCAATTATCTGATTTAGATGGTAACTATGATAAAAATGTTCAAATAGATTTAACACGTTTATGTTTCGAAATATCTAAAAAAATGACAAAAGAAATAAAAGAAGATGTAATTCATTATAAGAAATCATTAATCTCTAAGACCTCAGACATTAACAATAAAAAATAAGTTTTTTTTTTAAATAAAAATGAGTAAGCAACAAGTTGTTGATGAAATACATAAAACTTGTAGGAAAAATTTTTTACGTCGAAAGTTCGTTCAAAAAGGGTTTCATGATACTTGGCAAATTGATTTGGTTGAAATGATCCCCTATTCCAATCAGAATAATGGATATAAATATTTACTAACGGTTATTGATACATTTTCAAAATATGCTTTTGCTAAGCCTGTAAAATCAAAATCGGCAATGGATGTTGCAACTGTTATGAAATCTATATTGAAAGATTCCAAATACAAGCCAAAAAATATACGTTCCGATCAAGGCAAAGAATTTTTTAATCAACTCTTTAAAGAACTTATGAAGAAAAATAATATAAATCATTATCATACATTTACACACCTTAAGGCTTCGATTTGTGAACGATTTAACAGAACTTTAAAAAATAGGATGTGGAAAATGTTTAGTTTTAATGGAAATTATCGATGGATTACCCATTTGAATTCGCTTGTAGAAGACTACAACCATTCTTACCACAGAACTATAAAAATGAGGCCAATCGATGTTTGTAAACAGAATGAAGAGTTTATTTTGAAAACATGTTATAACATTGTTAAGGTATTTCCAAGGCATAAATATGTAGTAGGAGACCATGTTAGAATAAGCAAATACAAGGGTGTATTTGTTAAAGGATATGAACCTAACTGGACCACTGAAATATTTACAATTTCAAAAATAAGGACTACATTCCCAGTTACTTACGAGCTCATTGATTATAAGGGTGACCCTATAAAAGGTACATTTTATGAAGCTGAAATTCAAAAAGTTAAAGACAAAAGTGCATTCCTAGTTGAAAAAGTAATAAAAAGAAAAAAAGACCAAATTTTTGTAAAATGGCTAGGTTTTGACGAAACACATAACTCATGGATAAATAAAACAGATTTATTAAAATAAAATTTTACAATTTGGAATTTATTTATAAAAATTATACATACATATATACATTTTTAATTTTTATTATTATTTATATTCATTTTTAATTTTTATTATTATTATTTATTTTTATTTTATTTTTTTGTTTTTTTTTTTATTTTTATTTTTATTTATTTATTTTTTTTTTTTTCGCTTATTTAATATTTTTAAAAATACGTACAATATTATTGACATTATCCATTTGTATTTAATAAAGATCTTAATTTATAATGACCATATGCTAAAGTATTAATATTACAAGCTAATACCCATCTTTTATCATCTCTAGGGCTAAGACTTACTTTATTAACTACATCAGTATATAACTGATGGCCCCTACTTCTTATACATCTTTGTTCTCCATAGTACGTTTTCATATGTCTAATACATTCAATATAATCTAAATGACACAGTTTTTTTATTACTGATTGCTTAACACCCTTAACTTTCTTTGTATCTATATATTCGTCATTGTTTTCTACTAAAAATGAATATGCTTTAGCTTTTAGACCCGCGAAAGAGGTCATAATTTTTCCAGCATTTTCATCTTTGAATAAGCCCAATTCTTTGTTGTTAGCTTGAATAATGTTGAATCGGTTTCCTGTCTCATAATTTGATGTGTCAAAACGGGTAGAATTTTTTTTTATTATTTTGTATATATCCTCTTCACAGGAAACTATAAAAGAGTCTGTATCCATATATATTATTTTTGCTGAGGGACACTCTACTAATAAAAAGTTATAATAGTAATCATACATTAGCCATTTGGACAAATCGAGAACAGTAAATCCAATATAAATAGGCTTATCATACAAAATTGAAGTCTTTGTAGTCTCAATTGCAGCTAAATTTTCTCCAAAAATTTCTAAACTATGAAAATTATTCCTTGCAACTAGTTGTCTAAACCCTGGAGAGTTTTGCGCCGATTCATAACGAGTTACTAGTGTTATTTCTCGACGCTTTTCTACGTTTTCCATGGTTTTGCCGTATACGGCATTATTCATTAATTTATAAAAATTTTTTTCAAATTCATTTTTTGCTATTTTTCTATGTTGGGTATTTAAATCTATATAGGGCTTTAACCAGTATGACTGATTAAAAGATAAAATTCTATGAATTTTCTTTAATTTTAATCCCTGTTTAAGACACAATTAAAGCTGTTTTAAATGAATAATATAAAACTCTTTAGAATTTAAATCAGCTATTAATTTTGGCTGTTTTCCTCCTGGGGGAACCTTGTTTTCAGGACAAAATGGTAGACTGTTATGTTTGTCATGAATTTCATCAGGATATTCTAAGTCTACTTCTAAAATATATCCTGTGTCTCCTGAGGAATCAGCATTTTCTACATCAAATAAATTGGTTTCATTTTCGCTTAAAAATTGAAAATTTGAAAATGGGAGTTTTTGGCTCATAGCCCAACCATATAAATTATTTGCGTCAATATACGACAAATAATTTTTTGGTTTTGTTTTATCATAATTTCTCATGTACTCATTATTTGCTTTTGAAATTCTTTGAGTACATTGAGTCAGACCGCCCCGTATACCTCTTTTAACAAAATTGTAAATGTTGGGGTCACTTATTAAATCTAATTCTACTTTAGTATACTTCAGCATAGCATCCCATGAAATAGATGGGGCTGAAACATAATTAACAGGGTCTAATTTATAAATTTTTGAGCATATATTACGGAAGTTTTCAAAAACATCTGCTAAAATTAGTACGTCACTCTCCAAATACAATTTCATATAGTCTTTTAGAGTTCTGCACTGAAACGAACTCCAAATTTCTTTAGCGAAATTGTATTCGCTAATACTACACTCTTCGTCTTTCAACGAATTATAAAAATATTCCCTAGGAGGAAGTTCTGTTTCATTGAATTTTTCAAAACTATCCAAATAATCATAGGGAAATACTCCCTTTCTTCTCATTTGCCTAAACTTCTCTCCACTAAATTTTGATTTTAATATTTTAAAATCTTTATCTTCCATGTTGTAAGCTAATTTTTCTAAACTAGAATTTAAAAACCTATTGGAATCTATGTACTTTATAGTATAATTAGTCTTTCCCTTTTCAAAAATTGTCTGATTTAGAGCAATATATAACTCTTTAGTAGAGGGTATTGGTTTCAATTTACCCCCTAGGGCATTAATAAAGAGGTGGATATCGTATCTTGATAAATTATGAAAAACTACAGGGAAATAAGCTTTTAACTTAAAACTATCTTTACATCTTCTATGGATAGGGCCTTGGTATTTACCCGTGAACTGGTTAAAATATTGTACGTGTTCATCCGTACTGATGACCTCTTCACACGCATAGCAGTTCCCATGCTCCTGGTAGTCCTCATCGCAGATGTCAAAGTTATATATAGGTTTTTTTGATCCCTTCCAGTATTTGCTATATAAGGCCATTGTCTCCTCTTCCAAAGTTTTAACAAAAACCTCCATACAGTCATGTCCAGTAATTTGTAAAAAGGAAAAATTTATTAACTTTAAAACTTTTCATTTATTTTAAAATAATTTATTTACCTTCATAGGTCCATAATTTATTCAGCTGAGGGTTGTATTTATGGGCAACATAAAACGACACAGCACATGCTGTATGTTTCTGCACAGGCTTGGTATAGGATTCGTTTGGATTATTTGAGGCTGTTTGGTAATGTTCCAAAACTGCCTCAATGTCCGCATAAATTACCACGGGTGGTGCCAGTTTTTTTGAAAAATTTTCAAATTTGGTTTTAGTGTTTGGTTGTGGGTATAGTGAAGCCACTTGACCGCACTCCTTTAGATTGTGGGTCTTGTTAGTGCTGCAATAAAATTGTAGGCAATTTCTACAAAAATATCTCTCCGAATTTGAGTTGTTCACTTGTGATTTACACAATGTTTTTATGCTTGTAATGTACGCATAATGCAAACAATTTTTTTTAGGATTTTCTATTCCCAATATATCGATATGATGGATTTTTACTTCTTTAGTTCTAATTGTAGGACCTTCTATGCGACCATCATAAATTTCATATACATTTATGCTGTAATTTGAGTTATTTTTCTCGAACAGCTTTATTCCATTCTTTGTAATGGGAAACTCTATTCCCGAAAAGTTTAATATTTGTTGTTCATATGTTATAATTGGTTGGCTAATATCAAAAATTCCATAAAATGAAGTTCTGGGCAGTTTTTCGCGAGCTGATTTTTTTTGCGCTGATGTACCAAAATTTATTTGAATGTGTTTCATATATGCTATGTGAGCCAAAATACACCACTTAAAACAATAAATGTCATTATTTTTAACATTTATGAGAGCATTTCTTTTTCTTATGCTCTTAGGTGCTTCAACATATCCTGATCCAGGAAGGTGCTCTAGCTTTAATATTTGTATTTCATAAAATGTAAAATGCTTAATAGCCCATCCAGAATCCCTCTCCTGGAATTCATCGGCTTTTCCAATTAACATTTCGTTATCGTCATTTAAAATGTATTCGACGTCGTTATATGAGCTGACGTAAATTGCTTTATAGTTTGTTGAGAAATGTTTTGTTTCTTCTTGCATCTTATCAGTTTCTTCAGTCGGTTTTACATATTTTCCATGAACTGATAGACGCACTTTTATAGCTCTTAATTCGCTAAGTGCATATTTTATAATGTTTAAAAGATTATTTTTACATCCAATGTAAAATTCTTTTAAATCTAGATCGCGCACTCCGAATACTTTATACTTTTTTGTGTAAAAAGTATCACTTTGGGTTATAGGAAAAATGTTAGCATTTTGCCACACAAGTTTCCTTAATGCTGCTCTATGATTTGGAGAATGTAAATGAATTCTTTCCTCAATGAAAGCACAATTTTGCTTACAATCGGGACAAATATTCTTCTCAGCAATTATGCGGTCTAGTCTAGCCCTTTTTGATGTTGATGGCTGTTCTTCAATATCCATGGGTTGCCCCTCTTGAGGGCTAGTTTCCTTGGGCACACCAGCCTTCCGTTTTACAGCTGATGATACGTTGAAAATACTATGTTTTGATGTAGTTCCTTGGTTCCTGTTTCCTTGAATTTTTGGTTGTTGATTTTCCTCCTGCTTTTCGGTCACCGTTGTTCGCGAACGATACAAAGCTTTCGCCAAACCGTTGGCCTGAGATTTCTTCTTCATCTCCGAGAAGGCATTTCGAGGTCCTTCACATCGATCATAATGAGTTATAAACTCATTCACACTAATAACTTTAGAGCACAACTAAAGTTGTGCTCTAACTTTACGCAACTTTCGACTCCATTTTTTAGGTTTTTGTTTTTATTTTTTGTAAAAAGAAAAGGCGTAAAAATTGCTTTAACCGGCAAGGCAAGATTTATACTAAAAATTTGATTCTTAGCATAAACCTCAAAACCTATTGATCCTCGAAAACGGAAAACAGGTACTTGTGTTTGAATGTATTGGTATCATCAATACATGTACATGAGTTAACGCATGAAAACCACCCCAATTTTCCCCACATTTTTCCGGTTAATGAATCGGGAAAACCAATCAGAAGACTCGAAAGAAAAGATAACGCTTAGAGCCTAGAGCCTACAGTAGGGAGTAAATAGGCAATCGGCTGATTTGCGTCTTGCGTCATATCCGTGTATGCATGTATATGTTGGTGGGAACGTAAATCCACAATCCAATATACACTCACTTATATATATAATCCTAAATAAAAAATACATATTGACCTTTCATCCGACCCTGACATAAATATGTCTCCTGCAAGAAAGTGATAAAAAGGGATCGCAGCAGGTCAATTGGTTCCTTTTTTTTTCTTGACCCTTCAGGGTGGATTTTCACTTTTCTACGAAAAGGTTTTCTTATGATATACTTACTCCTTGTAAAATTCTGTATTATATTTTATATTATAAAATTAAATTTCTGTACATAAGTCCGAGTTAATTTAAAATTAATTAAAAAAGAATTGGAGTAAAAAATCCTTTTAAATGATATGCAGAAAAATTTTAGTAGTATGTAATTAGGCAAACGATGATCCTAGCAAGTTTCATTTTTACATGATCTTTTCTTTACATGCATATTTCCCTTAATGGGACCCAATGCAAGATATCAGAAAATATAGAAAACATAGACAAGATATCAGAAAATATAGAAAACATAGACGGCGATGATCCTGGCAAGTATAATTTTTGGCATGATCGTTTGCTTTTATGCCAATAGAGGGCGTATAAAATATTACGGTAGATGGCGCTGCCCAATTTTACACAAACTTGACCCATAGATGGCGCCACTAAATTTACGTCGTACGCCGTTTGCCTAATTACATACTACTAAAATTTTTCTGGCGCTTATACGCCGTTTGCCTAATTCCCTACAAATTCAACTGTCCACTTAAGATACCTGTCTAAGATTCAGGATCGTGAAAAAATAAATAAGATTCAGGATCGTGAAAAAATAAATAAAATTGATTAACAAAAAATAAAATGCTTATTTACAAAAATTATATTCATGGTGCTGCAGTTCATTTAAAAATGTATTTTATTATAATTATTTTGTAATTAATTTAAAATTAATGATGAAGAACAAATAATTATTTAAAAAAAAAATATCCAAAATTTTATTATGGTGTTGCATATCATTTAAAAGGATTTTTTACTCCAATTCTTTTTTAATTAATTTTAAATTAACTCGGACTTATGTACAGAAATTTAATTTTATAATATAAAATATAATACAGAATTTTACAAGGAGTAAGTATATCACAAGAAAACCTTTTCGTAGAAAAGTGAAAATCCACCCTGAAGGGTCAAGAAAAAAAAGGAACCAATTGACCTGCTGCGATCCCTTTTTATCACTTTCTTGCAGGAGACATATTTATGTCAGGGTCGGATGAAAGGTCAATATGTATTTTTTATTTAGGATTATATATATATGTGAGTGTATATTGGATTGTGGATTTACGTTCCCACCAACATATACATGCATACACGGATATGACGCAAGAAATCAGCCGATTGCCTATTTACTCCCTACTCTTATTTAACGGTTTTCGGGTCTCTTGTATTACATTTTCAAAGATACTTTCAGCTGAATGCTGTGTGTTTTGATCTGAGCCTGACTGGTATATTTCGCTGTTGGTAATATTATTTATCTGAATTCAAGAATTCGAATTTCAATTCCAATTACTCCGTATAAGTGATTTCTTAGATTTTTAAGCGCCCATACTATCGCTAAAAGTTCCTTCTTATTAGTTGCATAAGCTTGTTGGGTTATATACCTCAGACTTGGTAATTGGTCAAAGTAATTGGTTTTCCTTCTTAAGAAAAACTGCACCTATTGCGACGTCTGAAGTGTCGGTGGTCAAGGTAAATTTTTTATTAAAGTCCGCTTGAACTAGTTCTACTTGAGCAATGAGATTTTTCTTTCAGCTCGTTAAAAGCTTTAATAGCTGGTTCATCCAGCTGAATTAACATTTTTGTTGACATTCTTTTTGAAATTTTGCCATTATGACCTCCAAGAAATTTTGTTAGAGGTTTGGATATGAAGGCGTAGTTTGAAACAAATTTTCTATAATAGCCCGTAAAACCTAGGAAACTTCTTAGTTCCCGAATATTTTTTGGAAGCGGATATTTACTAATGGTTTCAATTTTCTCTGGGTCTGTCTTGATGATTTTATAGGATACGATGTATCCTAGAAAACGAATTTCGCGTTTAAAAAACTTAGGATTTTCTAAAGAGATTTTCATGTTTGCCCTTAATAATATACTTATAATTGTGTTTGGATCTGTATAGTGTTGTTCAGTTCAGTTTGAGAATATTATAATGTCGTCCATATAGACATGACATGTTTTCCCTATTTGTCCTCTTAGAATATCGTCCATTGCTCTCTGAACGATTCTTGGTGCATTTGTTAATCCGAATGGCATCTTACAAATTCGTATTTTCCATTATTTATTGAAAAGGCTGTTTTTTCGAGAGTAGATTCTTTTATTAATATCTGACTCTAAGTCTATTGTTGAAAAATATCCTGCTTTTTCCAAATTTGATAGAAATTCCGTTCCGGCTTCCGTCTTGATTCTCTCCTTTCTTTGGGACTACCAGTGGTGAATTGTAAGGGCTTCTGCTAGGCCTCAATATTTTTTCTGATAACATTTCTGATTTCAGCCAGGGCCGTCAGCCAACGGGTACAAAAGGGGGACCTACACGCAAGCAATTGCGTGCCGTAACTGTGTACACCGCTGGTAGTGCGACAATACTCTCCACGTGAGGGTGGCTGATAACAGGTCCCGGTAAGGTCATGTCTCTGCCGAGGATGCTGGCTAATGGTAATCTCTTCCTTAAATCAACCCAATCCAACGACGAACAGCATATGCCGAAGGATGCGTGTCCAAGGGGGGGGGGGGGGGGGGGGGGGGGCTCGGACGCTAATATGCGAACTCTGGGGGACCGGCCGGACAAACTTAGGATCCTCTCAACATGGGCAGTTAGAAATGGACTAGGTGTAAACCCGTCCAAAACCGAGCTCGTCCTCTTCACCAGGAAGTAGAAAATACCAAACTTAAGGCTTGGGGTGTAATGTTTTCTTGAAGGCTCCCCAGGTTTGTGGTCGTGTTCCCAGTTTTATTGATTATATCGGTTGGTTTAAAGGTTTAGCATATCTTTATTTTATTTAAGGGGAGGGCAAGGTCAAATCATGCGAAAAAAGCCATGTTTTTGTGATTTTTTTCCTGACGACACAGTTAAAATTTATTTATTCAACCAACGGTATATTAAAGTATGACATTTAAAGAATGTTCTATCAAATTTTTACAAAAAAATATTTAAAAATATGGCAATGGTAGCAATTGTCCGGACGTGTCGCCAAAAAAAGTTGAATTGCGGTGCCCCTCATAACTCGGTGCTGGATCATTTGTAATCAAAAAATGAAAATTCATTCGTTAGATAATAGTTCGCCCCAGGTAACGCTGTAAAGGTTTTTTGAAAATTGCAATTTCTTAATTTTTTCGAAGACTTTGAAGTGAAAAACTCAATTTTTTGGGAAAAAATCGGGTAATTTGTCATTGCCAAATCAAAATTATGAACAAAAAAAAAAAACTCGACAGCGTTACCTCGTAAAATATGTACAGAAATAGTGTTAAAAATTTCAAAAAGATCGGTGCAGTAGTTTTGAAGTTATGACTTTGAGACACCGACTTTGAGAACGTGAGTTGTGGGAATAACGCTTTAAAGTTTTAAACAAAAAAAAATCCAGTGTAAAACGTTTGCAAGCAACTTCGTCAATAACTAATAACTTCGTCAATTTTGCTTTAATTGACTTGAAATTTTGACACAATATTCTTCAGATATTATGCATTCAATTTAAAAAATAAAAAAAAAATGAAAAAAAAAAAAAATTTAATACCTTACCCTCCCCTTAAGTTTGAGTTTGAGTTGTATTCGGAGCAGCTGTTGTTGCCGCTCCGAGCTCATGGGAGTTTCTGCTTTCTACAAATTTACTTATGAGTTAAAGGAAGTCTAAGTCTCGTAGCTGCGCTGCCCAAAGCGGCAGCGGAGAGACGGTTATGTATTCTTAAATATTTATATATGAATATATATTTATGTTATGTTCGCTTAGGCGGAGGTATGTGGACATGCACAAGGTCCACTCGTGTTACGTATATGCGGACATATGCACTTTTCGGCGTACAGCAAAGGCACAGCGGGCGATTCATATTTCGGTGCACTTAGGTTTATGACCGAGACCTTGGATAACATAAACACTGCGACAAAGTGTTACAGTGTGTACCCTTTAAGTACTCTTGGTACAGTGGGTGGTCGATATATATATATGATATTAATAGTGCATATATGTGCATATTACATCTCCCTCCTTTTGAAAAATAACGTAATATAATGAAGTTATTTTCTAACATAGATTGTAAAAAAATTTAATAAATGATGTTAACAATAAATTTTTTTCTTGTATTTTTATATTCGGTATGCTTATTTTTCTCTTTTTTTTTATTTATGTATGGCCATACGTGATATATTTATGAAATGCTGATTGATTATGAAATAAAAAGTTTTAATCTATCTTTATGTACTATTTGTTTTTTATTTTTATTGTCTGATATAGTTATATTATCCCTATCTCCTATTTGTTCTACCTTATAGGGGTTGCATATTTAAAATCTAGCTTATGTCCAGTTTCATTTTTTAATAAGTCCTTATCTCCTATTTTCAACTCAAAATCTAAACTAGTTTTGTCGTAAATAATTTTTTTTTTTATTTTATGAGATTCCAGCATTAGTCTGGCTCTCTTAAATGCCTGTTCTAATTTGAATTTTGATTCCTTAGCATAGTCTTCTATATTATAAAGAGGTTTCATGTTTTCTATGCTATTAAAATGCTTTGGTAAATTTGAAGTTTTACCAAACACTAGCTCGTATGGACAATAGTCATGTGCCATCGAGGGGGTCGTATTAAAGCAATAGACGAAGTATTGTAGCCATACATCCCAATCCGTTTTGTCAACTGAGATGTATGAACGAATGTACTCATTGAGTGTTCTGTGGCTTCGCTCCACGGTACCTACAGTTTGGTGATGATGTGCAGTAGAAGTTATGTTTTCAATATTTAAATTTTTACATAGACCTTCAATAATTGAATTTTTATATTCCGTTCCCATGTCCGTAATGAACGTCTTCATTGGACCGTACTTCAGAATAAAATCTTCAAATATAGCTTTTGCTACCGTATTCGCACTTTTATTTGGTATTGGTATCGCTACTAGGTATTTGGTTAAATCGCATATGAGTGTTACTGCATACTTGTTTCCGTTGTTTGATTTTGGTAGTGGACCAACCGTATCCACAATTACTCTATCGAAAGCTCTTTGTGGAGTTTCAGTTATAGTTAATGGGGTCTTAGTGTGTTTAGTTGTTTTTGACTTTTGGCATTTAGGACATTTCTTTATGTACTCTTTTATGTATTTGGACATATTTTTCCAGTAATAGTGTCTCTGAACCTTGGCCAAGGTTTTAGTAATGCCTGTATGACCACCTTGTATTGGATCATCGTGAAATGTAGACAATATAGCTACTTTTTCTTTATTATTTTGTATTACGGTCACCGGGTTGAGTAGCGCTACTCTTAATGATTTCAATATATAATTGCCCATATCTTTAAAATTATCAATTGAAACATGTTCAAAGATATTTTCCCACGGTGCCACTTTAAGTTGGCTAATTCTGTGCATACCGGCTTGCTTTTCAAGCCTTTGAAAGAATTGACCTAAGTCAAGGGTTCCATTAGTATACAAATCGCTAACATTATATCTTGCTGTAATTTTCCTTCCGTGCTTAAATATACACATATTGTCATTTACATGCAAGGTCACTACTTAACGTACTTCATCATTATTAATGACTTCATATACGTTGGGCTTTGAAGCTTTTTCTATGGATAGCTTATGCAATTCTATTTTTTCTTTTCCAGCGCAGGATTTTTGTCTACTTTGGTTTCTGGTAGTGACTTTTAGAATTTTAATGTTTAAATGTATGTTTTTCAAGTCGGTGATTGTTATTCTAGACAGCGCATCGGCTACATAATTATCTTTACCCTTTAGATACTCTACTGTAAAATTATATTCCTCTAATTCAAGTCTCATTCGTGTTAGTTTGGAACTGGGATTTATCATTGAAAATAAATATGTAAGTGCTCTGTGGTCTGTTTTGACAGTGAAGTGTCTACCATAAATATATGGTCTGAAGTATGTTATTGCCCAATGAATAGCTGCTAATTCTTGTTCTGTAGTGCTCTTGTTGCTTTCACCTTTCGTAAAGGATCTTGCGTATGCAACTGGGAGCTGTAATCCATTTTTATTCTGAGTTAGTACTGCTCCACAAGCGTATTTGCTAGCATCTGTAATTATGCAAAATTCTTTGCTAAAATCTGGGTATTGCAACAGAGTTGGGTTTATTAATGCTGATTTTAGATGTTCGAAAGCGTTTTGACATTCTGTCGTCCATTCGAATTTTACATTTTTCCTACATAATCTTGTTATGTGACGGGAGTATTCTGCAAAATTCTTTATGAAACGTCTGTAATAATTGCAAAATGCAACGAATCTTCTAGCGCTGTCCACATCATGTGGGACTGGGTAATTTTGAATGACGTCGTATTTTTTGTCGTCGGGCAAGATTCCTTTATTTGTGCATTTATGTCCTAGGAAGGTGACTTCATGCATGAAAAATGAACATTTTTCGGGATGTAACTTTAGGTTGTGTTTCCTACATTTCTCAAAAACATCAGTTAGGTTCTTGAGCATGTGGTTTTCGGAGCAACCTATGACTATTAAGTCATCCATGTAAAGAAATGCTTGGGAAGGCTCCAATCCAGAGAAAGCTATAGTCATCATTCTTTGAAAGGAGTTTGGCGCTATTTTTAAACCGAATGGTAATCGCGTGAAACGATATGAACCATTGTTCGTTGAAAAGGATGTTATATCTCGTGAATTTTTTTCGAGTTCAATTTGGTGAAAACCGGACATTAAGTCGAGACATGAGAAATACTTTGCTCTACCTAGTTAATCTAAAATGTCATCGATTCTAGGGAGTGGAAATTTATCAGATAAGAGTTTTTTATTAATTTGACGATAATCTATTACTAATCGAATTACTATTACTATTACTATTTTTTATTTTCTGAATTTGGGAGTGACTTTTTTGGTACTAGCAAAAGTGGGCTATTATAAGGTGATACAGAGGGTTCTACTATTTTATCATTAATGAGTTTTTGGACTTGTTTTTGAATTTCGTCTTGTTGACTATGAGGGTTTCTGTAATTTTTTGTATATACGGGTTCATCATCACTTAAGGGGGGACATCTGAGTAACAGGCCAAAAAAACCGGATTTTCTCGAATTTTTTTTTGGCCAAATCAAAACAGCTAATCGAAAATTTGTAAATGAGGTTTTATTATATTATATTTAAAGGACAAAATAAATTTTTTTTAATAAATCGAAAACAAAATGGCGGCCCTGCAGCCCTTATTCGTAGGCCCTATTTTTTTAAAGGGGGTCCATGGCCGAACACCTAACATCCTTAATTTTTGATCAAGAACAAAAAATCAAATTTGGTTAGTTTTTGTATCTCAACGGCTATCGACACACGTAGGATTTTTTCGATATTTTGATTTTTTGCAAAATAGTGAGTGATTGAACAAAATTTTCAATTTTCAAAATCCTACGTGTGTCGATAGACATAGGTAATCTGAATATACTGTCAAAATTTTAGATCGATAGGTTAAGAGTTGTTCGAGTTATGTGTTCGGCCAACTCAAAAAAAGTGGTTTCGAGAAAAACGCGTTTAAAGTTTTAAGTACTGTGGGATATACCTGTGAAGCATCGCCACAGAATGGAAAATTTCGACACTTAGACACTTTTGCCGGACTCTATCTTTTGATATGTCATTTTTAAGACCCTAAAGAATTTTTTAAGCGAACAAAAAAAATTTGGATTTTTTCAAAATTCTACTCAGATGTCCCCCTTAATCTCAGTTTTTGTTTATAGAAATTATTTGTAGTGATCGCTTCGGTTTCTAGTCCGAATACATCACTATACTGGATGCATAATTTTGTAAGTTGATCATTGAATTGAGGTGGGAAGTTTTTTGTAAGTTGGGATAATACAGTTTTTTTCAGTTTTCGGTGTCTGTTTTTACTACATCGTAGTTTGAAAGTGGTTCATGATGAATATTTTTAATATTAACTACCTGATCTATATTTGTGGTATTTAGTAGTCTTACATATGCATTCTGGACTGTTGCTATGGTATTTGCTATATAGATACCTTTATGAATCTCTTGATTCGGAATCAATACACTATTTTCTTCGGAATTTATCTTAACTTTTCGGATGACTTGGGATCTTGCTGGCAGAATTAGGGAATTGTTGCCAGAACTGTATGTTATCGGAACATAAATTGGATATTTGAGATTATTTGGTCTAATTACAAGCCAGTCTTCAGAAGGCTTGAAGTCTAATTGACAATTGTACCTTTTGATAAAATCTATTCCCAGTATCCCATCACAAGGAATAGCGAATTGCTCATTTACTATATGGAAATCATGTGGGATGATGTACTTAGAAGTCTGAATTTCAATAGAAGTTATGCCTTTTGATTTGGTAACCACTTGGCTTATACCCTGTATGTTTATGATATGATTATCTTGAATGTTTTGAAAATGATCAGAATTTTCCTTTAATATGGAAATTTCTGCACCTGTATCTAGTAGAAAAACTAATTCTTTTCCTGTTGCTGCGTTTATGAAACTAACGGATGTACTTTGACTGAGATTTATAGTGTGAATCTTGTTGTTTTTTACTGACGTGTATCTAAAGGTGTTTGGGAGTTTTCCGAATTCGTTTGTGCTATTCTTATATTGTTATTTTGGTTATTATTATTATTACGGTTATTATTGTTGTTTCCCCCGCGGCTATTTCCGCTGCGGTTGTTTCCACCACGGTTATTTCCGCCGCGGTTGTTGTTTGTGTAATAACTGTTATGCTATTGTTTTGATTATAACCGTTATTTTGGTAATATCTGGTATCATTATAATTACCTCGATTATTACCTCTACCGCGATAATTGTTTCTGAAATTATTACCGCGATAATTATTTCCTTGTTGGGTGTATAATATTGAATTGGCATCATTTCAGTACTGCATTGAATGTACTTTGTGACGGCTTCATTCATAGTTATGAAAGTGCCTGCTTCCAATATTGTTTTGAGGCAGCCATGCTCACAGTTTTTAACCATTGTGGTTATGGCCTCCTTGGTACTGAATTTGTCAGCGTGTTCGGCCGATAGGCCTTCGTCAATGTACGAAGCTTCTAGGAGCTTCCTTAAGTTGTCTATTTCCGTCGGGAATTTTTCCGCGGTTTTGCCTTTCTGGGTTGTTTTCGCCATTTTGGCTTTAATTATGTCAGAGGTTTCTCCGACTATAGTGTCTTGTAGTTTTCTGATTATTGCTTCTATAGTTCCTTTATTTTGGACTCTGTATAAAGTTGATCCAATTATTTTGGATTTAATTACTTCTACAGCCAAATTCTAGAATGTGCCTTTCGGTTAACTAACCTCAAAGCTGTTATAAATTTTTGAAGGTGTAACCTTTGCCCGTTAAATTCCGGGATGGCATTCGATATTTCTCTAATGTATGCCCTTTGGGCAATGCTCTCGTCAACCATTGCGGTTGGTTTTAATTCTACAATGCTGTCGTTAAATTCAGAGTCGGACAAGTCCTGGTCTGATAATTCAGATTGAATAAGGACTGCCGGAACCGTAAGGTTGTTAATATTGCTTTCTTCTATTTCTTGTTGGTCAATAACTTCTTTTGATTCTGGTTCGTCACCAGCTTCAATTGTTATTGAAGTATTGAGAATAGTAGGTATTGAAATATCAAGCTTGAACCTTTCTTTAACAGATGTTAGATTAGATCTTAGTCTGATCAAAAACTTTGATACTCGAGACCAGTGATCCGGATTTAACTTTTCTCTGTGTTCATATATTAATATTCGAGCTTCATTAAAGCATTTAACTAATATTTCTACGTGTTTATTAACCGTTGTTTTTTGTATCGGTCTATTCTGTGTTAGTGACTTATGAGATTTGTCGAATTCTGCTTTAATGCTTGATAGTTCTTTCGATAATTCATTCCATTCCATTATATTAAGGGTATGGATTATCTTTTAGAAACCATCATAACAATCGTTCTACCTAAAAGTAGATGCTCGTCTATTCTTGATTTCACTAGCACACCCGGAATTGTTGTTAATACTATTCCTTTTTGGGTTGCGGTGCAGTGAAACAATGGTGAAACGTGGCAGTTAAATGTTTCTATATAAAGTATTTCTAACTCATACACACTAACTGGGGTTGTTGATACTAACTGCTTGATCCTTTCTTGGAAATAGGGGTCTTTTTCATATGTTTTGTCTATGGCTCTTTGTGTACTCATACTGGAATTATTTTCTTTTAAACTTTCTTTATTTTATTTATTTTTTTATATTTTATTTTCATTGTACGTAAAGATAAGATTATTCATGAACATATGAAATCGTTTTTTTTGTATATATCATAGGTGCATCTTTAACATATCAGAATTTGGCATTGAGCGTTGTTATTTTTTTGTATATACAAGAAATGAAAGCTAACTTCGGGCGGAGGCGAAGTTTATATACCCTTGCAGTTAAGACCGGATATATATCGCAAACATCGGATATAGTTGGCCGATCCTTATGAAAATATGATAATATAACCCAATTTATTATAATACAAAAACCAAACCTAAAAATGTCCCAAACTTCTATCTTCAAAAACACAAAAGTTGGGTCATTTCCGATCGTTCAGTTATATGGCAGCTATAGGATATAGTTGGCCGATCCTAATGAAATTTGGTAGGTTGGATCAACTGACCAAAAATAGAATCTGTACTAAATTCCACCTTTCTATCTTCAAAAACACGAAAGTTGGGTCATTTCCGATCGTTCAGTTATATAGCAGCTATAGGATATAGTCGGCCGATCCGACTTATATACTGTGTAGTATGCACATATATTGAATACCCACTGTACCGAGAGTACTTAAAGGGTGCGCACTGTAACACTTTGTTGCAGTGTTTACATAATCCAAAGTCCCGGTCATAAACCCTAAGTGGCCGAAATATGAACCGATCGTTATGCCTTAGCCCGCACACAGAAAGTGCTAGTGTCAGCATAATCGTAACAAACGGTCAGCATATGCATACCCCTCGCGCCTCCACTTGAGAGCGCATAACAACATATATTATTATATTCCTTTATATATAAGTACATAGCCGTCTCTCTGCCGCCGCCTGCGAGCAGCGCTGCTACGAGACTTAGCCTTACTTAGACTTAAGAAATATTGTAAAAGAACGGAGACATTTTGATCGTTGGAGCGGCACCTTTGCTGCTCCTTCCAAATAAAGACCAACTAAAACCAATCCCCTGGAGTTATCCTATCACATGGCGACCGTGACAGCGATGGAAGGACATCGAGGGATTAAAAGGATGTACCCAGGAGGATACTCAGGAGGAGGATAATCAGAAAATCATTGGAAAATTACTGGAAAATTACTGAAAAATTACTGGAGAATTACTGGAATATTACTGAAAATTACTGAAAAATTACTGGAGAATTACTGGAATATTACTGGAAAATGAAAAATAAATCGACAAAAATCTGAGTGAGTAGAGTAAAAGCAATGGGCAATCGCGGAGGAGTCGCGAAAAAAATAAAAAAAAGAGTAGCACACCTAAAGTGGCTACTCTACGTAAACACTCCACCTCCCGCGTGGGCTACAGCCCAAAAACTTCAAACAGAACTAGATTTTCTGAAAGAAGAATTATTAAACAAAAAGAATAAAAGCCCAAAAATTGCCACCACTCACTCAGTATCGATTAAGAAACTTAATGAAAAAATAATAACAAAACCTCCACCACCAAAGCCATTACCAAAACTAAAAAGGACGTGCCCGAAGGATTGCCCTGGACCACTGGACAGCCCTCACTGCAACCAAACCTGTGCGAGGACCGGCACCGGTAACGCCTGAGTCCAAAAGGCCCCGGACAGCAGCAGCAGCAAATAGAGTGCCGGAATACGCCACCTCCTGCGCCACCGAGGGAACGTCAGCGTAGCCAAACCGGCGACGACCAGCTGACGTGAAAAAAAAAGGAAATCAACTGAGGAGAAACTTTTTTTTTTTTACCCATGCACTGCGTTGCATAATTTTTTTTGATTGCACTGCGATGCATATTTTTTTTTATACTATAATATTTTTTTGAAAAATTGAGCGGAACCTCTTTTGCCCAATTTGAACGTATGGCCCGTATAGCTGTACAAATAATAGGTAGGAAAAAATGTTAGATAAGAAAAAAGACAAAATTTAGGAAAATTTTTTTTTTTTAAATTAAAGGAAAAAATACGATAAATCCCAAAAATGTATGTAAAATTTTAATGAAAGAAAAAAAATAAATTCAAAAATAGCATAAATTCCTAAAATTTATGAAACATTTTAATACCCTTTTAATGAGAAGTAATAGCATAAGTAAAACAGATCAAATAAATGATTCTGACTATTACTTCCCAGAAAAATTAAGTTACATTGCAAAACATGACTCAGAGAAAAATATAATTGAAATTGGAAAAACAAAAACATATAAACTATCTAAAATGGGTTTAGTAGACACGAAAGTCGTAGATTCCACGGCAAATATCGTTAATAAAATTGAACCAGGAAAAATCGATCTTCAAACAATTACAATATTGTTAATGATAATCGTCATTATAATGTTAGCAAGCGTTTTGCTAAAATTATATAAATTACACAATAAATGTTTAAAGAAAAAATTCCAGAGTCAAGCAAATGACCTGGACAAAATCTAAATAAAAAACCAAAAAAAAAAAAACAAACAAAATTATTATACACAAATGTAAACACCTACAATCTAAGACAATGAAATAAAAGAAAATAAATATTAAAATATATTACGTAATTATCTCTACAAAAGTATGGCTAAACTAAAGGCATGGATTGGAAAAAATTGTACGAGGAGTTATCAATAATTAAAACAAATTTTGACAAATCGTACAAGTCCCTCACTCAGAATAGACCCATTCAATAGAATACGGTTAGGAAGCACGTTGAAATATTAGTAGAGTGCTTTAATGAAGCACGTATGCTAATACATGATCATAGAGAAAGATTAAATCAGGATCATTGGTCACAGGTATCGAAACTTTTGATACGACTACGATCCAATTTAATATTTATTAAACAAAAGTTCAGTTTAGAAATATCGTTACCAACCGTTCTAAACACTCCAATAGCAGTTGACACTGCACCTGACTCGGAATCAACAGAAACGAAAGAATCTGAGTCAGAAGAGCTTCCCAAAGTAAACCCCAAAATAGAAGATACAGATTTAAATAATCTTACTATTCCGGCGGTATACACTGATCTGGATAACTCTACAGATTCAGATACTTCGAGTGTCATAGAATACAAGATAGATAAATCCATCACAATGGCACAATCAAATATTGATTTTATTAATACAGCATCTAAGCTTATACCAGTTTTTGATGGTAAGGCTGAAAATTTAACAAGTTTCATTGATGCTTTACAAATAATACAATCAATAAAAGGCGAGCACGAAGAATTAGCTATTTCCATCATTAAAACAAAGCTAAAAGGTGTCGCCAGGAATCTAATCGGTAATGAAACAAAAATTACTGAGGTGATTGCTAGACTAAGAAGCAACGTCAAAGGCGAAACTGTTGAGGTATTATCAGCGAAGCTGATGAATCTACAGCAGCGTAATAAAACTGCTAACCAATACACACAAGAAATTGAGCAGATGACGAAAGCCTTAGAAGGTGCATATATATCAGATGGTTTATCTTTAGAGCTAGCCAGGAATTATTCCATGCAGCATGCAGTCAAAGCAATGACTAAAAACTGCACAATCGATAAGGTAAAACTTATCATGCAAGCTGGCACATTCAGTACGATGAACGAAGCCGTTTCCAAATTTGTTAATAGTTGCACTGAAGCAACTGGGCAGTCAAATACTGTCCTATATTATAAGAATTATCCACAGCGCGGCTCGAATCGCGGACGTGGCAGTTATAGAGGTAGTTTTCGTGGTAATCACAATAACTACAATCACAATAACTACAACAACGGTAATTATAACAACAATTATCAGAATAACAATAATTATCAGAATAACAATAGAGGGCGAGGCCCATATAGAGGAAACTATAGAGGCAGTGGTAACTCAAACCGAGGCCACAATAGCAATAACCAAGGCAATGTAAGAATGACACAAAATAATAACCAAAACACATCGGATAACTCCCAAAACCCTTTAAATATTCAACAATAAATGAAGTGAGAGTTCACACCATTAATCTCAGCCGAAATATATTCGTTTAATTTTTTAATGTAGCTACTGGGAAAGAACTTATATTTTTAATAGACACAGGTGCAGACATTTCCATTCTAAAAGAAACTTCGGATAACTTCCAAAACATCCAAAATGATTACATCATAGACATAAAAGGCATAAGTCAATCAAATAATAAAATCCCAAGGTTTAGTTTCTATAGAGATACAGACCACCAATTACATAATTCCACACGATTTTCATATCCTAAATTCACATTTCCCAATTCCATGGGGCTTATAATTAGACCCAATAATTTAAAATTCCCAATTAAAGTACCAATAGCTCATAGTTCTGGCAATAACTCAATACTTCTGCCATCAAGATCCCAAGTTATTCGGATAATTGAACTTAATTCAACAGCAGACAGTGTATTAATTCCAAATCAGGAAATTCAACATGGTAATTACGTTGCAAATACCATAGCAACATCCAATAATGCCTTCATAAGACTATTAAACACAACAAATACCGACCAAGTAGTGAGTACAGATAATCTAATATATGAATCACTTTCGAACTACGATGTAGTCTACACAAATCCAGACAATAGAAAAAAATCCGTTCTATCACAACTATCAAAAAACTTCCCTCCACAGTTCAAGTCTCAGCTAACTAGCCTATGCATCAAGTATAGCGATATATTCGGATTGGAAACCGAATCAATAACCACAAATAATTTTTATAAACAAAAATTGAGATTAAAAGATGATGAACCAGTTTATATAAAAAACTATCGAAGCCCACATAGTCAGGTTAATGAAATACAAAAACAAGTAGAAAAATTAATCTCAGACGGGATTGTCGAACCGTCAGTATCCGAATATAATAGCTCATTGTTACTTGTTCCTAAGAAATCATCCCCCGGATCAAATGCAAAGAAATGGCGATTAGTAATTGACTATCGCCAGATTAATAAAAAATTACTATCTGATAAATTCCCATTACCTAGAATTGATGATATTTTAGATCAACTAGGTCGAGCAAAATACTTTTCATGTCTTGACTTAATGTCAGGATTCCATCAAATTGAACTAGAAAAAGGTTCAAGAGATATAACGTCTTTTTCAACGAGCAGCGGCTCATATCGCTTCACGCGATTACCCTTCGGATTAAAAATAGCTCCTAATTCGTTTCAGAGAATGATGACTATTGGGTTCTCTGGTCTAGAACCTTCTCCCGCGTTTCTTTATATGGATGACTTAATAGTTGTTTACGTGAGGGGCCGGTGTGCCGCAACTTTAAGAGCGCACCCGCGCTGAAGAGCGCACCAGCACTGAAGAGCGCACCCGCGCTGAAGAGCGCATCCGCGCTCGCCCCTCTTTGCGCTCTCGCTCCTTCGCCGGCCGTCGTCGATCGTAGTTTTTCTATTACTTTTTGCACTAGTTTTTAAGCAATTAATTCGATGTAAGCAGCCCAATAAAGCTGACCGCGTTATATCCACTGGAAGACGCCCCCGACTTTTTATTCAACATTTCTACTCCTGGAATCTTTTGCGGAACCAACGCCCGCCTTCAAAACATTGGTCCTTCGAGCCGGATCATTACTGGATTTTCTTCTGCCAGCAGTTCTCGGCATTGTTCCGCCAAAAGATAAGTACATTTTTCCGTCCCCATCTCTCTGCCGGTCTTCAGCAGTGATCCGAACATTAAATTTCGTTCACACTGCTGCAAGATTGTTTTTCCCTCCGTGTCAACTCCAAGTCCGAGTTTTCCGACACAACGGCAGGTTGAGATTTTCTAATAATTTATAATAATCTTAAAATTCGTCAAATTTTTCTATCCGTCTCCGTTTTGTGTGCTGCCCATATTCCTCGCCGTTTTCGGCCTCTCCGTTATCCATTCGCTTGCCAACGGTCGAGGCATATGTGCATCCGCATACATACATACGCACATACATATTTTTTTGGTGCAATTAATCCGCGAAAAATTCGCAAGTGAACAGTGAAATTGTGTGGTGACAAAAAGAAGGCATAATTAATATTGGCCACCGGTGTGAATTAGTTCCGGAATTTCCAAATTCACCGAACAGTCCGCCGCTGTCGTAATATTTGTTTTTATCTTCCTCAATCAGTGTCATTTTTTACACCACATAACTTTTCTGTTCCTCCAATTATACAGTCCACTTATCAAAGCTCCACTGTGCCAACATATGCCCACATGCCCTTACATATATCCGTACCTGCATGCATGTTCATATATTTTTTGCCTTCAATTCCAGGAAATATATAACCGATAAAATTTAACATATACAGTCCACTTCTCGAAGCTCTACTGTACCATCATATGCCCCACATGCCCTTGCCCTACTTGCATGCATGTCCATATAATTTCCAAATATTTTCTGCCTCCAATTTCAGGAAATATATAGCCGATAAAATTTAAAAAAATATTTTACATTCTCTAAAACCAACAATTATAAACCGCCATTTCACTACAAATCCGTGATTGTGTCGCTTAAATTCTCGACCTAGCCGTGTTGTGTTTTTCGGTTCTGCTTATTTTTCTTTGAGGTACGCACAGGGTGCCGACGGCATAACCGGCTGCATAACAAAATAGATTAAAAAATCAATTAATTATAAATTTATGTATTTATAATTATAACTACGAAAATTTATTTAATTCTTATTTTCCGTACAAGCTAAGGGCCAGGGTTTTTTAATTCACCTTTCCGGCCACTCAATAATTAAAGTCGAAGATTTAACTATCGGAAAATTATAATTAATTAATTTAATTATCCACCTTCTGTCCGAATAGAGCCAAGGTTTTTTAATTCCATCTTCCCGGCTTCGTGTTGATTAAATTCAATTAATTAAATATTTAGGTTTCAATTCCACCGTTCCAGCTTCGTGATAATTAACCTCAATTGATTAAAAATTAAGATTTTCAACTCCACCCTTCTGGCTCCATCATATTTAAATCCGACAGTTAGCCAAAAATTAATTATTTATATCTTTGTGTGTTAAATTCAAGCCAAGGTTAAGTCCACCTTCCGGCTCCGAAAATTCGAAAATAGTTAAGAATTTAATATCTCAGTATATATTAAATTCAGTACGAGCCACACAAGTCGAAATATACATACATATATAGACCGTCATCATTTTTTTCCGAACAAGCACGAATTTTCCGGTACCTTTTCCATTTTTTCGTGCCTCCAACTCTGCTTCTACTCCGCATCAGGCAACATCCGCCTACAATCCGAACAAACCTCGTCTCCTTTTGGGTTTTTTCTGGTGCCTGAAGTTTTTCTTTCCACATTCGAATTGTGCCGCACACGACTTTCCTTTCCACATCGGCGCCACTAGTTCGCACTTGCTCCTTGTAATTGCCTTTCATCCGCGATCTCACCGTTCTCATCACATTAGTGCGACCGGCCACCACTTCGTACGGGGCACCTGTTGCGCGAGTCAGTCGACAAGCGCTGATCAGCGAATTGGACTCTGAGAATGCCCACGGGAGACGACAAAAAGCCGCGTTCGATCCCAGCCATCCGTTTGGACAGATCTCAATCCGCATCTCCGCGGACGCCTCTTTTGAAGCCTAAGGCTACCAGTGCCAGTCCAAGGGCAAGGAGTGACGAATCCGTCAATACAACCCCCGGTCCTTCACAGAGGCAGACTCACTCCGTCGCAAAAATGGCTCCAAGTGCGGTCGAAGTGGCGTTGAAAAAGTTCATCGCCACAACAGATCGAATTATCCAATTTGAGGCTAACATAAGTACTCCGGGCGCCCCAGAAACGGAAATAGGCTCCCAATACATGTGCGAAGTTCATCGGGACCAAATTCAGGCACTATGGGAGAAGGTGGAGAAGAGCTATGAGAGCTGCTCCGATTTGCTAGCCGTGTCCGACGACAATGCGGCCGCCTCGACAGTGCTGGAAGCGAAGTACAGCTACTGTTACTCCGTCTATTCGAGATGTATTGCCCAGCTTCGGGAGAAAATTGCTTCCCAATCCACTCAGGCTCCCGTCAATGTCCACACGCCCGCGCCTACAGGCTGCCGGTTACCTCCGGTGGATACCGAGGTCTTCGCGGGTGATTATCTTCGGTGGCCCACCTTCAGAGACTTGTTTACGGCCATTTACATCCAAAACTCGCGGCTCACCCCGGTAGAGAAGTTGTTCCACTTATTGTCCAAAACAAGTGGTGACGCCCACGCCATTGTTTCTAAGGCTCCGCTTACCCATGAGGGGTTTGTCGCCGCATGGCAAAGCCTCACAGACCGCTTTGAGAACCGGCGGCTATTGGTCAACAGCCAGTTGAAGATCCTTTTCAACATCCAGGCTATTTCTCAAGAGTCTCAAGTCCGCCTACGTCAACAAACGGCCCCGAGGATCAGTCGAATGTGCAGGTGTGTTTCGCTTCCGGGTCAGGAGCCGTCCTACTGGGCACGGCCCTTATCAACGTGTGCCATTTGGGGTGCACCGTCCAAGCACGAGCACTGATAGACTCAGGCTCCGAAGCGACGTTCATAACGGAACGACTGTTCAACCTCGTCAAGCCTCCCTTCAAGACGATTCAAGCCCAAGTTTCCGGCCTTAATCAAACCATTTCCGCGCAGTCTACTAAATTGTGCCATTTCTCTATTCGGTCGCCGTCAAGACCCGGGCTACAATTAGAGACTGCGGCTTACGTTCTTCCGCAGTTGGCAGGAAATCTGCCATCATATCCGATTTCGCGAGATCGTCTCAAGGGGCTGCCCAATATTACCCTGGCGGACCCCAACTTCTTTGAGAGCTCCCAAGTCGATGTGTTATTAGGAGCTGACATTCTTCCGTCCATTCTCCTCGGTAATTCCAAGGCTAATATCTGCGGGTCGCTTCTCGGTCAGGAGACCATTTTCGGATGGGTGCTGACAGGCCCATTATCTCCAGCCAACCCCCGCAGCGTGTCTGTTTTTTCCGTACGAGTTGCCCGCAGCCTCGGTGACTCACTGGTTCAGGGTTTCGATTCCGGATGCGAGCATAATTCTGTTACGACTCCTTCTTCGATTTACACATCGCATCACGCTGCACGGTGGCAATCAGCTGATGATCCGACTGATCCGGGTCTAATTCTAGATTCCAAGGTCATATTCAGCACGATGTCGCCACGCCCACGCAACGCCCCGTCACTGGAAAGCAGATGTACTCGAGGTACACTATCCTACCGATGCCGAGTCTGCAATGGGAATCATCCGTTGAAGAAGTGTCGGCGCTTCCTACGCCTTAGTGCCGAGGAGCGGCTCCGAGTGGTTCTCGTGAACCGCTATTGCTCGAGCTGCCTGGCCCACGAGCACTCCGACGGATCCTGTCGGCGTGGGGACGGCTGTAAGACGTGTGGTCAGGATCACCACACGCTGCTGCACCCCGGGACCAAGGAGCACCGGTCACCGCCCAAGGGAGACAGTACACCTGGTGTCTCGCTCTCTCGTCGGCCGTCATCCGCCAACTCCTGGCGCGGTTTGGGTGCTTCTCGCCCTGCGTCCGCCATTTTCCGGCACTCACAAGCCGATCCACGGCCATCGACTTCCCGGCGCTCGTCGGCAACTCCTCGGCATTCTTCCGCCACTGGCTGGCAGTCGTCAAGCGCTCCACTGCTTTCGTCCGCCACTCATCGGGTGCCGTCCACCGCTCTTCCGCCCGCGTCATCCGCGCCTAGGCAACTTTCCGCCTCTCCTCGAGGGCCCCCGCAGGACGCGCTCGCTGCGCCCACCCTATCGTCGCTGCTGAGACGGAACAGCGTCAACATCGGGACCCGGATTTTCGACACGGGGGCCTTCATCGACCGTGTACGCCCTCTAGCTGCAGTGACGCATCGCTAGCGACGAGGGATATGTTGCAACCCGAGCGATTGCAAGGGGGGGAGGATGTTTACGTGAGGGGCCGGTGTGCCGCAACTTTAAGAGCGCACCCGCGCTGAAGAGCGCATCCGCGCTCGCCCCTCTTTGCGCTCTCGCTCCTTCGCCGGCCGTCGTCGATCGTAGTTTTTCTATTACTTTTTGCACTAGTTTTTAAGCAATTAATTCGATGTAAGCAGCCCAATAAAGCTGACCGCGTTATATCCACTGGAAGACGCCCCCGACTTTTTATTCAACATTTCTACTCCTGGAATCTTTTGCGGAACCAACGCCCCCCTACAAAACAATAGTAATCGGTTGTTCCGAAAAACATATGCTTGAAAACTTAACAGATGTTTTTGAGAAATGTAGGAAATTCAACCTAAAGCTACATCCAGAAAAATGTTCATTTTTTATGGAAGGAATACTTCCAGATGACAAGAAATACGATGTCATTATGAACTACCCAGTTCCGCACGACGCGGACAGTGCTAGACGTTTTGTAGCATTCTGTAACTATTATAGACGTTTTATAAAAAATTTCGCCGACTATTCACGGCACATAACAAGATTATGTAAAAAGAATGTTCCTTTTAAATGGACGGATGAGTGTGAAAGTGCATTCCAATACTTAAAAACAAAACTTATGGAACCTACCTTGCTACAATACCCAGATTTCATTAAAGAATTCTGCATAATAACAGATGCAAGTAAGTAAGCATGTGGAGCGGTTTTAACTCAAAATCATAATGGTCTCCAACGTCTCATTGCATACGCATCAAGAGCATTTACAAAAGGTGAAAGTAACAAGTGTACTTCTGAGCAGGAATTAGCTGCAATTCACTGGGCGATATTATATTTTAGACCATATATATATGGAACACATTTCTTAATAAGAACAGACCATAGACCTTTAATATACCTTTTCTCAATGACCAATCCCAGTTCTAAACTGACAAGTATGAGGCTCGAACTAGAAGAATACGACTTTACAGTCAAATATTTAAAGGGAAAAGATAATCATGTAGCTGATGCGTTATCAAGAATAACCATCAAAGATCTACAAAATATAACTAGAAATTTATTAAAAGTCACTACTAGATATCAAAGTAGACAAAAATTCCGCGCGGAAAATCAAGAACAAGAATTGCCAAGGCAATCTTTAAATAAAGCTTCTAAGCCCAACGTATACGACGTCATAAACAATGATGAAGTACGTAAAGTAGTGACCTTGCAGATAAAAAATATGTTATGTTTATTTAAACAAGGCAGAAAAATTACTGCAAGATATGATGTTAGCGATTTATATACTAATGGAGTTATTGATTTAGATCAATTTTTCCAAAGGCTTGAAATGCAAGCCGGTATACATAAAATCAGCCAACTCAAAGTGGCACCGTGGGAAAATATCTTTGAATATACTTCAATAGATAAATTTAAATTAATGGGCAATAAAATATTGAAAACATTAAGAGTAGCGCTACTCGACCCGGTGACCCAAATAACAAATTTAAAAGAAAAAGAAGCAATTTTGTCTACATTTCATGATGATCCAATTCAAGGAGGTCATACTGGCATATCAAAAACTTTGGCCAAAGTAAAAAGACACTATTACTGGAAAAGCATGTCTAAAGATATAACTGAGTACGTAAGAAAATGTCAAAAATGCCAGAAATCAAAAATAACAAAACACACAAAGACCCCTTTAACAATTACAGACACACCAATAAATGCTTTCGACAGAGTGATAGTGGACACTATTGGTCCACTGCCAAAATCAGAAAATGGCAATGAGTATGCAGTCACTTTAATATGTGATTTAACTAAGTATTTAGTTGCCATACCTGTTCCGAATAAAAACGCCAATACTGTCGCTAAAGCAATATTTGAATCTTTTATCCTGAAGTACGGTCCAATGAAGACGTTCATTACGGACATGGGAACAGAATATAAGAATTCAATTATAGACGATTTGTGCGAATATTTAAATATTGAAAATATTACATCCACAGCACACCACCACCAGACAGTTGGAACAATAGAAAGAAGTCATAGAACTTTCAATGAATACATACGATCTTACATATCGGCTGATAAAACTGATTGGGACGTATGGCTTCAATATTTTGTCTTCTGTTTCAACACGACCCCCTCTATGGCACATACTTATTGTCCATATGAGCTAGTATTCGGTAAAACAAGTAATTTGCCAAAACATTTTAATAGCATAGATAGTGTAGAAGCACTATATAATATAGATGACTATGCTAAGGAGAGTAAGTATAGATTAGAAGTAGCCTATAAAAGAGCTAGAGTTATGTTAGAAGCAAATAAGAATAGAAATAAACTACTATACGATCATAAAGTAAGGGATATAGATATATCAATAGGTGACAAAGTTTTATTAAAAAACGAGACAGGTCATAAGTTAGATCCTAAATATACAGGTCCGTATATAGTAACGGAAATAGGAGATAGAGATAACATAGTAATAGCAAATAATAAACATAAAAAACAAAAAGTTCATAAGGATAGATTAAAAATCTTTATTTCATAAATTGCACTTAGTATGGCCATACAAAGACACACATACATAGATAAATAAATACACATATTCTTTTAATAATTTAATTTTCTATGATTCTAACCACATAAAACAAAACAAATAAATAAAAAAAATTTATTAATTAAAAATTTTTATTATAAAAATAACTTCATTATATTACGTTATTTTTCAAAAGGAGGGAGATGTAGTATGCACATATATTGAATACCCACTGTACCGAGAGTACTTAAAGGGTGCGCACTGTAACACTTTGTTGCAGTGTTTACATAATCCAAAGTCCCGGTCATAAACCCTAAGAGGCCGAAATATGAACCGATCGTTATGCCTTAGCCCGCACACAGAAAGTGCTAGTGTCAGCATAATCGTAACAAACGGTCAGCATATGCATACCCCTCGCGCCTCCACTTGAGAGCGCATAACAACATATATTATTATATTCCTTTATATATAAGTACATAGCCGTCTCTCTGCCGCCGCCTGCGAGCAGCGCTGCTACGAGACTTAGCCTTACTTAGACTTAAGAAATATTGTAAAAGAACGGAGACATTTTGATCGTTGGAGCGGCACCTTTGCTGCTCCTTCCAAATAAAGACCAACTAAAACCAATCCCCTGGAGTTATCCTATCACAACTGCGTGCAAAGGAAAGAAGGGTGTGTGCAAAGTTTCAAGACGATAGCTTTAAAACTGAGAGACTAGTTTGCGTAGAAACAGACAGACGGACAGACAGACGGACAGACGGACAGACGGATATGCTCATATCAACTCAGGAGGTGATCCTGATCAAGAATATATATACTTTATAGGGTCGGAGATGTCTCCTTCACTGCGTTGCACACTTTTGGACAAAATTATAATACCCTCTGCAAGGGTATAAAAAAAATATGCATCGCAGTGCAATACAAAAAAAATATGCAACGCAGTGCATGGGGAAAAAAAAATTTTGCGCTCTTGGTAGCGCTGTCGGTTCACTGTTCCGGGATTAGCTTGGAGCGCTAAGCGGGGCCGGTGCTGGTTGCACAGGCTTTTCTTCTTTATTTGGTTGTTGGGGCACCGGTGCTGGCACAGGTTTGTTCGCAGAAGGGTGATTCTAGGGGTCCTCTGCAGTCATTGGGGCATTTTTTCTTTATTCTCGGTAACTCCTGTTTTGGTGGTGGATTAAGTTTTATCTTGTCTTTGGATATGTTAGGTATTACAGTGTAGGTGGATGTGTGTGTGGCTGTGGTTTTATTATTTCTTTGCGTTAGGTTTTTGAGTAGGTTTCAGTATTTTTCAGCCTTTCTGGCTTTTAAACGTTGAACCACGCCACTACGTTTTGCACACATCGCACTCTACTTACTGCGATATTCTGTTTTTTCCATTTAAATCATTGGAATTCTATTTAAAAATGGCTGCTGCTTAGTGTGTTTTTTTTTCGTTGATATTGTTTTTTTTTTCTTCAGTTGTTGATCCTATGATGCCTTCTGCGTTGGGGATCCTTCGATGTCCTTTTGTCCTGTCACGGTCGCCATGTAATGTTTTCTTGAAGGTTCCCCAGGTTTATGGTCCTGTTCCCAATTTTATTGATTATATCGGTTGGTTTAAAGGTTTAGCATATCTTTATTTTATTTAAGTTTGAGTTTGAGTTGTATTCGGAGCAGCTGTTGTTGCCGCTCCGAGCTCATGGGAGTTTCTGCTTTCTACAAATTTACTTATGAGTTAAAGGAAGTCTAAGTCTCGTAGCTGCGCTGCCCAAAGCGGCAGCGGAGAGACGGTTATGTATTCTTAAATATTTATATATGAATATATATTTATGTTATGTTCGCTTAGGCGGAGGTATGTGGACATGCACAAGGTCCACTCGTGTTACGTATATGCGGACATATGCACTTTTCGGCGTACAGCAAGGGCACAGCGGGCGATTCATATTTCTGTGCTCTTAGGTTTATGACCGAGACCTTGGATAACATAAACACTGCGACAAAGTGTTACAGTGTGTACCCTTTAAGTACTCTTGGTACAGTGGGTGGTCGATATATATATATGATATTAATAGTGCATATATGTGCATATTACAGGGGAATGTCCCCAAAAATAGTTAGATGGCTTTACACAGCGGTCATAAGACCCATTTTTTTCTACGGGGTGGTGGTCTGGTGGCCTGCTTTCACAAATTCCACAATTAGAGAGAAACTAAGGAAAACGCAAAGGATGGCGGAGGTCTGTATCACAGGCAGCCTACACCGACGGATGCCCTAGACTTCATACTCGACCTATTACCGGTAGAGGAAAACGCAAAGGATGGCGGAGGTCTGTATCACAGGCAGCCTACACCGACGGATGCCCTAGACTTCATACTCGACCTATTACCGGTAGAGATAATGGGGGTCAAGATAGCCACGCTATCGGCAATTAGGTTTCGCGAGACGGGCATATGGAAATGGACTGACCATGGACATACCAATTAGAGCTGGGAATGTCTGGGACCATCGATGTTTTCGATGTTTTTGAAAGTAAACATCGATGAAACATCGATGTTTTCAGTTAAAACACAAAAATAAAAATTAACAAGTTTATTGACTATGTTTGGTTTCAGAGCGCATCTCCTGTCGGACACGATCTGTCCAGCTTTGCTGAATGCTCGTTCTGAAGCGCAAGAAGATGATGGCACGCATAAAACCTTTTTAGCCAGCAGTGCTAAGGCCGTGGTATCCTTTGTATGCTCCTAAAATAAAGAGAAAATATTTTTTACACCCATGCTACATATATTTAATTTTTTATTACCTTCCAATATTCAAGTGGATTTGCTTCTTCTGCTTCATGCGACACTTCAAAATATTGGCGGAGAATTATAATAGAGTCAGCTTTGTTAGATTTCACCTTGTCTTCCAGTTTCTTGCTCATAAACGAGAAGCGTTTTTGTTGTGGTGGTGCTGGCTGTGGACGTTGGACAGTTTTTGATAAGTATGTAGACACTTCCAGCTCCAAGGTTTTTGCTGCCTGCTCAGCATTTGATGGCTGCAGGAATCCATCCTTTTTGAACCGTGGGTCCAATATGGTTGCAAGCCTTGTTGCTGTTCGCGTCTCATACGGTGAAAACCGTTCTGGCATTCGGACCTTGAGATAATCCACTACTTGTTTCGCCTCTGGAGATATGAACGATCCCATTCCCGACACTTTTTGGCGCAACTCGCAGCATGTTGGGATAATAAGTGATATAGTCACTTTGGTATCTCCAGAAATGGATACCGTTGCATCCTGAAATGCATTCAGTATCTCAACCAATTCTTTTAGGAGAGTGATTTCGTCTGCGGTAAACGGCGGTAGTGACTTTGGAGTTTTTAAAAGAACCTTTGAGATAGATTCGTTTGTCTCCAGGATACGCTGAATCATGAAAAGCGCACTATTCCAGCGGGTAGGTACCTCCTGGACCAAACTGTACGGCTTACTAACCCCTTGCTCCTTCTTAAACTTCGCATTTGCTATATTGCTCGATTTAAAAAATGAGACTGTGCGCTTGCACTTTAAAAGCATCCCAGATACGCATGGAAGCTTTAGCAAATCTTGTACCAATAAATTTATGGTATGCGCATAACAAGAAATATGCATGATTTTGAGATGCGCACATGCTTTTTTCATTGTGGCGTCATTGTCGGTAACTATGCAAAAGACTTTCCCTAGTAAGCCCCATTCAGCTACAACATTACTGATAGTATCAGCAATGTTAATAGCTGAATGGTTTGTAGGGGAAGCTAGTTGATTTGTTGACAAAATTTTTGATGCAAGCTCAAAAGATGTGGTTACATAATGACAGGTAATTGTTAAATATGATTAATTTTCTCTTGATGTCCAGCCATCTGTTGTTAATGCGACGCTTTCTATATGCTCTAGATCTGCTTTTAAAGTATCTTTTAAATTGTTGTATTCATTTTTTAACAGTACGTTTCGCAAGTGAGTCGTACTAGGCATTTTGTAACGTGGATCAAGCTCATGAATCAACCTTGTTAACCTTACATTATTAACCACATTTAATGGCAAGACATCGGACGCGACCATATTTAATACAAGCTTGTCAATGCGTTTTTTTTTCTGACGTATTTGAGTAAAGGGTGTCACGCTCTAGGAACTTTGTCAAACTTTTTTCCTTTTCTAGAGGTTGCTCTTTTAGTAGCGCAGGATGAATACGCTTCAGGTGATCCATGGGGTTAGTGGTATTTCCACCAGTTTTGTACTGCTTACCGCACTGGTTGCAAATCGCCGTATTGCTATCTTTGCATTTTTTAAATACCTGCCAAACCATCGATGTTTCTCTTTTGCGCTTTGTTGCATGCTGTCCATCGTCGTCATTTTTTTTATTGCTAGTTGATGTTACTAAAATAATAAAAATAAAAACAGCATGCAATGAGTATATGCATAAATACCGGCCTATTCAATGCGTTTGCATACCAATACATACGCATGAATACATTTTCACTTGTATGCAAAGAGTAATTTTGAAACAATACTTACTTTTCACAAACTTGTTCATTTTGTAGCACCACGCCTACAACGAACACCACCACTTGCTTGCGAGGTATTCAAATTTTCACTACATGTGATTAAATATTTAATATAATTAAAATAATGCACCACAAAACCCATTTTACTTACACGTTGTCCCTAATGCACAGAATTAATGAAAACAATCGATAGTGGCCAACGAACCATCGATGTTGAGAAAATTTCAAAAACATCGATGGTATCGATAGTTCCATCGATTGTTTTCCAGCTCTAATACCAAGTTAGATCTACACCACTGCACGCCAACGGGGGCTACAGACTACTGCGTACCTGTCGATCATCCCACCTTAAAATACAAGGTCTCCATTCCAACAAGGGAGGAATGGGCCACAAAAATTCCGGGACCAGGCGGTTCCCTCCATATCTACACAGACGGTTCAAAATTGAATGGCCAGGTGTGAGGCGGTTTCCATTGTGAACGGCTGTGTCTAAATGAATCCTTCAGACTCCCTGACCACTGTAGTGTGTTCCAAGCAGAAGTAATAGCTATCGGAGAAGCACTTAGATTCCCAGCACTTATTGGCAATCAAGACTTAATCTGTCTCTTCTCAGACAGTCAAGCGGCACTCAAAGCCCTTGACGGATTTTCGTCCAACTCCAGGACAGTAAATGACTGTCGCAGATCTCTTAACGAGATGGCAGAGCAGTATGACATCCACCTCATATGGGTTCCCGGGTATAGGAACCACGAGGGTAATTGCGCCGCCGACGAACTGGCAAGAGCAGGTATTACCAATCCTCTCCTACCGTAGAAGGAACCAGTAGGTATCCCCTTAGCTATATGTAGGATAAAAAAAAAGGGGTCACTTTGACTGCGCATCACTGAGGAAATGGAGAAATTTCCAAAACTGCAGGAACTCACGCATGATATGGCCCATCCGTTCTATGTCTAGGTCAATGATGCTTATCGCCCTTAACAGGCAGGACTGTAGTCTGGCGGTCAGGGCCATTACGGGACATTGGTTAATAGGAGCACACGCGGCTAGACTAGCGGTGCCATATTATGAATACTGCAGGAGCTGTGGGGACGTAGAAGAGGATACAGATTTAAATAATCTTACTATTCCGGCGGTATACACTGATCTGGATAACTCTACAGATTCAGATACTTCGAGTGTCATAGAATACAAGATAGATAAATCCATCACAATGGCACAATCAAATATTGATTTTATTAATACAGCATCTAAGCTTATACCAGTTTTTGATGGTAAGGCTGAAAATTTAACAAGTTTCATTGATGCTTTACAAATAATACAATCAATAAAAGGCGAGCACGAAGAATTAGCTATTTCCATCATTAAAACAAAGCTAAAAGGTGTCGCCAGGAATCTAATCGGTAATGAAACAAAAATTACTGAGGTGATTGCTAGACTAAGAAGCAACGTCAAAGGCGAAACTGTTGAGGTATTATCAGCGAAGCTGATGAATCTACAGCAGCGTAATAAAACTGCTAACCAATACACACAAGAAATTGAGCAGATGACGAAAGCCTTAGAAGGTGCATATATATCAGATGGTTTATCTTTAGAGCTAGCCAGGAATTATTCCATGCAGCATGCAGTCAAAGCAATGACTAAAAACTGCACAATCGATAAGGTAAAACTTATCATGCAAGCTGGCACATTCAGTACGATGAACGAAGCCGTTTCCAAATTTGTTAATAGTTGCACTGAAGCAACTGGGCAGTCAAATACTGTCCTATATTATAAGAATTATCCACAGCGCGGCTCGAATCGCGGACGTGGCAGTTATAGAGGTAGTTTTCGTGGTAATCACAATAACTACAATCACAATAACTACAACAACGGTAATTATAACAACAATTATCAGAATAACAATAATTATCAGAATAACAATAGAGGGCGAGGCCCATATAGAGGAAACTATAGAGGCAGTGGTAACTCAAACCGAGGCCACAATAGCAATAACCAAGGCAATGTAAGAATGACACAAAATAATAACCAAAACACATCGGATAACTCCCAAAACCCTTTAAATATTCAACAATAAATGAAGTGAGAGTTCACACCATTAATCTCAGCCGAAATATATTCGTTTAATTTTTTAATGTAGCTACTGGGAAAGAACTTATATTTTTAATAGACACAGGTGCAGACATTTCCATTCTAAAAGAAACTTCGGATAACTTCCAAAACATCCAAAATGATTACATCATAGACATAAAAGGCATAAGTCAATCAAATAATAAAATCCCAAGGTTTAGTTTCTATAGAGATACAGACCACCAATTACATAATTCCACACGATTTTCATATCCTAAATTCACATTTCCCAATTCCATGGGGCTTATAATTAGACCCAATAATTTAAAATTCCCAATTAAAGTACCAATAGCTCATAGTTCTGGCAATAACTCAATACTTCTGCCATCAAGATCCCAAGTTATTCGGATAATTGAACTTAATTCAACAGCAGACAGTGTATTAATTCCAAATCAGGAAATTCAACATGGTAATTACGTTGCAAATACCATAGCAACATCCAATAATGCCTTCATAAGACTATTAAACACAACAAATACCGACCAAGTAGTGAGTACAGATAATCTAATATATGAATCACTTTCGAACTACGATGTAGTCTACACAAATCCAGACAATAGAAAAAAATCCGTTCTATCACAACTATCAAAAAACTTCCCTCCACAGTTCAAGTCTCAGCTAACTAGCCTATGCATCAAGTATAGCGATATATTCGGATTGGAAACCGAATCAATAACCACAAATAATTTTTATAAACAAAAATTGAGATTAAAAGATGATGAACCAGTTTATATAAAAAACTATCGAAGCCCACATAGTCAGGTTAATGAAATACAAAAACAAGTAGAAAAATTAATCTCAGACGGGATTGTCGAACCGTCAGTATCCGAATATAATAGCTCATTGTTACTTGTTCCTAAGAAATCATCCCCCGGATCAAATGCAAAGAAATGGCGATTAGTAATTGACTATCGCCAGATTAATAAAAAATTACTATCTGATAAATTCCCATTACCTAGAATTGATGATATTTTAGATCAACTAGGTCGAGCAAAATACTTTTCATGTCTTGACTTAATGTCAGGATTCCATCAAATTGAACTAGAAAAAGGTTCAAGAGATATAACGTCTTTTTCAACGAGCAGCGGCTCATATCGCTTCACGCGATTACCCTTCGGATTAAAAATAGCTCCTAATTCGTTTCAGAGAATGATGACTATTGGGTTCTCTGGTCTAGAACCTTCTCCCGCGTTTCTTTATATGGATGACTTAATAGTTGTTTACGTGAGGGGCCGGTGTGCCGCAACTTTAAGAGCGCACCCGCGCTGAAGAGCGCACCAGCACTGAAGAGCGCACCCGCGCTGAAGAGCGCATCCGCGCTCGCCCCTCTTTGCGCTCTCGCTCCTTCGCCGGCCGTCGTCGATCGTAGTTTTTCTATTACTTTTTGCACTAGTTTTTAAGCAATTAATTCGATGTAAGCAGCCCAATAAAGCTGACCGCGTTATATCCACTGGAAGACGCCCCCGACTTTTTATTCAACATTTCTACTCCTGGAATCTTTTGCGGAACCAACGCCCGCCTTCAAAACATTGGTCCTTCGAGCCGGATCATTACTGGATTTTCTTCTGCCAGCAGTTCTCGGCATTGTTCCGCCAAAAGATAAGTACATTTTTCCGTCCCCATCTCTCTGCCGGTCTTCAGCAGTGATCCGAACATTAAATTTCGTTCACACTGCTGCAAGATTGTTTTTCCCTCCGTGTCAACTCCAAGTCCGAGTTTTCCGACACAACGGCAGGTTGAGATTTTCTAATAATTTATAATAATCTTAAAATTCGTCAAATTTTTCTATCCGTCTCCGTTTTGTGTGCTGCCCATATTCCTCGCCGTTTTCGGCCTCTCCGTTATCCATTCGCTTGCCAACGGTCGAGGCATATGTGCATCCGCATACATACATACGCACATACATATTTTTTTGGTGCAATTAATCCGCGAAAAATTCGCAAGTGAACAGTGAAATTGTGTGGTGACAAAAAGAAGGCATAATTAATATTGGCCACCGGTGTGAATTAGTTCCGGAATTTCCAAATTCACCGAACAGTCCGCCGCTGTCGTAATATTTGTTTTTATCTTCCTCAATCAGTGTCATTTTTTACACCACATAACTTTTCTGTTCCTCCAATTATACAGTCCACTTATCAAAGCTCCACTGTGCCAACATATGCCCACATGCCCTTACATATATCCGTACCTGCATGCATGTTCATATATTTTTTGCCTTCAATTCCAGGAAATATATAACCGATAAAATTTAACATATACAGTCCACTTCTCGAAGCTCTACTGTACCATCATATGCCCCACATGCCCTTGCCCTACTTGCATGCATGTCCATATAATTTCCAAATATTTTCTGCCTCCAATTTCAGGAAATATATAGCCGATAAAATTTAAAAAAATATTTTACATTCTCTAAAACCAACAATTATAAACCGCCATTTCACTACAAATCCGTGATTGTGTCGCTTAAATTCTCGACCTAGCCGTGTTGTGTTTTTCGGTTCTGCTTATTTTTCTTTGAGGTACGCACAGGGTGCCGACGGCATAACCGGCTGCATAACAAAATAGATTAAAAAATCAATTAATTATAAATTTATGTATTTATAATTATAACTACGAAAATTTATTTAATTCTTATTTTCCGTACAAGCTAAGGGCCAGGGTTTTTTAATTCACCTTTCCGGCCACTCAATAATTAAAGTCGAAGATTTAACTATCGGAAAATTATAATTAATTAATTTAATTATCCACCTTCTGTCCGAATAGAGCCAAGGTTTTTTAATTCCATCTTCCCGGCTTCGTGTTGATTAAATTCAATTAATTAAATATTTAGGTTTCAATTCCACCGTTCCAGCTTCGTGATAATTAACCTCAATTGATTAAAAATTAAGATTTTCAACTCCACCCTTCTGGCTCCATCATATTTAAATCCGACAGTTAGCCAAAAATTAATTATTTATATCTTTGTGTGTTAAATTCAAGCCAAGGTTAAGTCCACCTTCCGGCTCCGAAAATTCGAAAATAGTTAAGAATTTAATATCTCAGTATATATTAAATTCAGTACGAGCCACACAAGTCGAAATATACATACATATATAGACCGTCATCATTTTTTTCCGAACAAGCACGAATTTTCCGGTACCTTTTCCATTTTTTCGTGCCTCCAACTCTGCTTCTACTCCGCATCAGGCAACATCCGCCTACAATCCGAACAAACCTCGTCTCCTTTTGGGTTTTTTCTGGTGCCTGAAGTTTTTCTTTCCACATTCGAATTGTGCCGCACACGACTTTCCTTTCCACATCGGCGCCACTAGTTCGCACTTGCTCCTTGTAATTGCCTTTCATCCGCGATCTCACCGTTCTCATCACATTAGTGCGACCGGCCACCACTTCGTACGGGGCACCTGTTGCGCGAGTCAGTCGACAAGCGCTGATCAGCGAATTGGACTCTGAGAATGCCCACGGGAGACGACAAAAAGCCGCGTTCGATCCCAGCCATCCGTTTGGACAGATCTCAATCCGCATCTCCGCGGACGCCTCTTTTGAAGCCTAAGGCTACCAGTGCCAGTCCAAGGGCAAGGAGTGACGAATCCGTCAATACAACCCCCGGTCCTTCACAGAGGCAGACTCACTCCGTCGCAAAAATGGCTCCAAGTGCGGTCGAAGTGGCGTTGAAAAAGTTCATCGCCACAACAGATCGAATTATCCAATTTGAGGCTAACATAAGTACTCCGGGCGCCCCAGAAACGGAAATAGGCTCCCAATACATGTGCGAAGTTCATCGGGACCAAATTCAGGCACTATGGGAGAAGGTGGAGAAGAGCTATGAGAGCTGCTCCGATTTGCTAGCCGTGTCCGACGACAATGCGGCCGCCTCGACAGTGCTGGAAGCGAAGTACAGCTACTGTTACTCCGTCTATTCGAGATGTATTGCCCAGCTTCGGGAGAAAATTGCTTCCCAATCCACTCAGGCTCCCGTCAATGTCCACACGCCCGCGCCTACAGGCTGCCGGTTACCTCCGGTGGATACCGAGGTCTTCGCGGGTGATTATCTTCGGTGGCCCACCTTCAGAGACTTGTTTACGGCCATTTACATCCAAAACTCGCGGCTCACCCCGGTAGAGAAGTTGTTCCACTTATTGTCCAAAACAAGTGGTGACGACCACGCCATTGTTTCTAAGGCTCCGCTTACCCATGAGGGGTTTGTCGCCGCATGGCAAAGCCTCACAGACCGCTTTGAGAACCGGCGGCTATTGGTCAACAGCCAGTTGAAGATCCTTTTCAACATCCAGGCTATTTCTCAAGAGTCTCAAGTCCGCCTACGTCAACAAACGGCCCCGAGGATCAGTCGAATGTGCAGGTGTGTTTCGCTTCCGGGTCAGGAGCCGTCCTACTGGGCACGGCCCTTATCAACGTGTGCCATTTGGGGTGCACCGTCCAAGCACGAGCACTGATAGACTCAGGCTCCGAAGCGACGTTCATAACGGAACGACTGTTCAACCTCGTCAAGCCTCCCTTCAAGACGATTCAAGCCCAAGTTTCCGGCCTTAATCAAACCATTTCCGCGCAGTCTACTAAATTGTGCCATTTCTCTATTCGGTCGCCGTCAAGACCCGGGCTACAATTAGAGACTGCGGCTTACGTTCTTCCGCAGTTGGCAGGAAATCTGCCATCATATCCGATTTCGCGAGATCGTCTCAAGGGGCTGCCCAATATTACCCTGGCGGACCCCAACTTCTTTGAGAGCTCCCAAGTCGATGTGTTATTAGGAGCTGACATTCTTCCGTCCATTCTCCTCGGTAATTCCAAGGCTAATATCTGCGGGTCGCTTCTCGGTCAGGAGACCATTTTCGGATGGGTGCTGACAGGCCCATTATCTCCAGCCAACCCCCGCAGCGTGTCTGTTTTTTCCGTACGAGTTGCCCGCAGCCTCGGTGACTCACTGGTTCAGGGTTTCGATTCCGGATGCGAGCATAATTCTGTTACGACTCCTTCTTCGATTTACACATCGCATCACGCTGCACGGTGGCAATCAGCTGATGATCCGACTGATCCGGGTCTAATTCTAGATTCCAAGGTCATATTCAGCACGATGTCGCCACGCCCACGCAACGCCCCGTCACTGGAAAGCAGATGTACTCGAGGTACACTATCCTACCGATGCCGAGTCTGCAATGGGAATCATCCGTTGAAGAAGTGTCGGCGCTTCCTACGCCTTAGTGCCGAGGAGCGGCTCCGAGTGGTTCTCGTGAACCGCTATTGCTCGAGCTGCCTGGCCCACGAGCACTCCGACGGATCCTGTCGGCGTGGGGACGGCTGTAAGACGTGTGGTCAGGATCACCACACGCTGCTGCACCCCGGGACCAAGGAGCACCGGTCACCGCCCAAGGGAGACAGTACACCTGGTGTCTCGCTCTCTCGTCGGCCGTCATCCGCCAACTCCTGGCGCGGTTTGGGTGCTTCTCGCCCTGCGTCCGCCATTTTCCGGCACTCACAAGCCGATCCACGGCCATCGACTTCCCGGCGCTCGTCGGCAACTCCTCGGCATTCTTCCGCCACTGGCTGGCAGTCGTCAAGCGCTCCACTGCTTTCGTCCGCCACTCATCGGGTGCCGTCCACCGCTCTTCCGCCCGCGTCATCCGCGCCTAGGCAACTTTCCGCCTCTCCTCGAGGGCCCCCGCAGGACGCGCTCGCTGCGCCCACCCTATCGTCGCTGCTGAGACGGAACAGCGTCAACATCGGGACCCGGATTTTCGACACGGGGGCCTTCATCGACCGTGTACGCCCTCTAGCTGCAGTGACGCATCGCTAGCGACGAGGGATATGTTGCAACCCGAGCGATTGCAAGGGGGGGAGGATGTTTACGTGAGGGGCCGGTGTGCCGCAACTTTAAGAGCGCACCCGCGCTGAAGAGCGCATCCGCGCTCGCCCCTCTTTGCGCTCTCGCTCCTTCGCCGGCCGTCGTCGATCGTAGTTTTTCTATTACTTTTTGCACTAGTTTTTAAGCAATTAATTCGATGTAAGCAGCCCAATAAAGCTGACCGCGTTATATCCACTGGAAGACGCCCCCGACTTTTTATTCAACATTTCTACTCCTGGAATCTTTTGCGGAACCAACGCCCCCCTACAAAACAATAGTAATCGGTTGTTCCGAAAAACATATGCTTGAAAACTTAACAGATGTTTTTGAGAAATGTAGGAAATTCAACCTAAAGCTACATCCAGAAAAATGTTCATTTTTTATGGAAGGAATACTTCCAGATGACAAGAAATACGATGTCATTATGAACTACCCAGTTCCGCACGACGCGGACAGTGCTAGACGTTTTGTAGCATTCTGTAACTATTATAGACGTTTTATAAAAAATTTCGCCGACTATTCACGGCACATAACAAGATTATGTAAAAAGAATGTTCCTTTTAAATGGACGGATGAGTGTGAAAGTGCATTCCAATACTTAAAAACAAAACTTATGGAACCTACCTTGCTACAATACCCAGATTTCATTAAAGAATTCTGCATAATAACAGATGCAAGTAAGTAAGCATGTGGAGCGGTTTTAACTCAAAATCATAATGGTCTCCAACGTCTCATTGCATACGCATCAAGAGCATTTACAAAAGGTGAAAGTAACAAGTGTACTTCTGAGCAGGAATTAGCTGCAATTCACTGGGCGATATTATATTTTAGACCATATATATATGGAACACATTTCTTAATAAGAACAGACCATAGACCTTTAATATACCTTTTCTCAATGACCAATCCCAGTTCTAAACTGACAAGTATGAGGCTCGAACTAGAAGAATACGACTTTACAGTCAAATATTTAAAGGGAAAAGATAATCATGTAGCTGATGCGTTATCAAGAATAACCATCAAAGATCTACAAAATATAACTAGAAATTTATTAAAAGTCACTACTAGATATCAAAGTAGACAAAAATTCCGCGCGGAAAATCAAGAACAAGAATTGCCAAGGCAATCTTTAAATAAAGCTTCTAAGCCCAACGTATACGACGTCATAAACAATGATGAAGTACGTAAAGTAGTGACCTTGCAGATAAAAAATATGTTATGTTTATTTAAACAAGGCAGAAAAATTACTGCAAGATATGATGTTAGCGATTTATATACTAATGGAGTTATTGATTTAGATCAATTTTTCCAAAGGCTTGAAATGCAAGCCGGTATACATAAAATCAGCCAACTCAAAGTGGCACCGTGGGAAAATATCTTTGAATATACTTCAATAGATAAATTTAAATTAATGGGCAATAAAATATTGAAAACATTAAGAGTAGCGCTACTCGACCCGGTGACCCAAATAACAAATTTAAAAGAAAAAGAAGCAATTTTGTCTACATTTCATGATGATCCAATTCAAGGAGGTCATACTGGCATATCAAAAACTTTGGCCAAAGTAAAAAGACACTATTACTGGAAAAGCATGTCTAAAGATATAACTGAGTACGTAAGAAAATGTCAAAAATGCCAGAAATCAAAAATAACAAAACACACAAAGACCCCTTTAACAATTACAGACACACCAATAAATGCTTTCGACAGAGTGATAGTGGACACTATTGGTCCACTGCCAAAATCAGAAAATGGCAATGAGTATGCAGTCACTTTAATATGTGATTTAACTAAGTATTTAGTTGCCATACCTGTTCCGAATAAAAACGCCAATACTGTCGCTAAAGCAATATTTGAATCTTTTATCCTGAAGTACGGTCCAATGAAGACGTTCATTACGGACATGGGAACAGAATATAAGAATTCAATTATAGACGATTTGTGCGAATATTTAAATATTGAAAATATTACATCCACAGCACACCACCACCAGACAGTTGGAACAATAGAAAGAAGTCATAGAACTTTCAATGAATACATACGATCTTACATATCGGCTGATAAAACTGATTGGGACGTATGGCTTCAATATTTTGTCTTCTGTTTCAACACGACCCCCTCTATGGCACATACTTATTGTCCATATGAGCTAGTATTCGGTAAAACAAGTAATTTGCCAAAACATTTTAATAGCATAGATAGTGTAGAAGCACTATATAATATAGATGACTATGCTAAGGAGAGTAAGTATAGATTAGAAGTAGCCTATAAAAGAGCTAGAGTTATGTTAGAAGCAAATAAGAATAGAAATAAACTACTATACGATCATAAAGTAAGGGATATAGATATATCAATAGGTGACAAAGTTTTATTAAAAAACGAGACAGGTCATAAGTTAGATCCTAAATATACAGGTCCGTATATAGTAACGGAAATAGGAGATAGAGATAACATAGTAATAGCAAATAATAAACATAAAAAACAAAAAGTTCATAAGGATAGATTAAAAATCTTTATTTCATAAATTGCACTTAGTATGGCCATACAAAGACACACATACATAGATAAATAAATACACATATTCTTTTAATAATTTAATTTTCTATGATTCTAACCACATAAAACAAAACAAATAAATAAAAAAAATTTATTAATTAAAAATTTTTATTATAAAAATAACTTCATTATATTACGTTATTTTTCAAAAGGAGGGAGATGTAGTATGCACATATATTGAATACCCACTGTACCGAGAGTACTTAAAGGGTGCGCACTGTAACACTTTGTTGCAGTGTTTACATAATCCAAAGTCCCGGTCATAAACCCTAAGAGGCCGAAATATGAACCGATCGTTATGCCTTAGCCCGCACACAGAAAGTGCTAGTGTCAGCATAATCGTAACAAACGGTCAGCATATGCATACCCCTCGCGCCTCCACTTGAGAGCGCATAACAACATATATTATTATATTCCTTTATATATAAGTACATAGCCGTCTCTCTGCCGCCGCCTGCGAGCAGCGCTGCTACGAGACTTAGCCTTACTTAGACTTAAGAAATATTGTAAAAGAACGGAGACATTTTGATCGTTGGAGCGGCACCTTTGCTGCTCCTTCCAAATAAAGACCAACTAAAACCAATCCCCTGGAGTTATCCTATCACAACTGCGTGCAAAGGAAAGAAGGGTGTGTGCAAAGTTTCAAGACGATAGCTTTAAAACTGAGAGACTAGTTTGCGTAGAAACAGACAGACGGACAGACAGACGGACAGACGGACAGACGGATATGCTCATATCAACTCAGGAGGTGATCCTGATCAAGAATATATATACTTTATAGGGTCGGAGATGTCTCCTTCACTGCGTTGCACACTTTTGGACAAAATTATAATACCCTCTGCAAGGGTATAAAAAAAATATGCATCGCAGTGCAATACAAAAAAAATATGCAACGCAGTGCATGGGGAAAAAAAAATTTTGCGCTCTTGGTAGCGCTGTCGGTTCACTGTTCCGGGATTAGCTTGGAGCGCTAAGCGGGGCCGGTGCTGGTTGCACAGGCTTTTCTTCTTTATTTGGTTGTTGGGGCACCGGTGCTGGCACAGGTTTGTTCGCAGAAGGGTGATTCTAGGGGTCCTCTGCAGTCATTGGGGCATTTTTTCTTTATTCTCGGTAACTCCTGTTTTGGTGGTGGATTAAGTTTTATCTTGTCTTTGGATATGTTAGGTATTACAGTGTAGGTGGATGTGTGTGTGGCTGTGGTTTTATTATTTCTTTGCGTTAGGTTTTTGAGTAGGTTTCAGTATTTTTCAGCCTTTCTGGCTTTTAAACGTTGAACCACGCCACTACGTTTTGCACACATCGCACTCTACTTACTGCGATATTCTGTTTTTTCCATTTAAATCATTGGAATTCTATTTAAAAATGGCTGCTGCTTAGTGTGTTTTTTTTTCGTTGATATTGTTTTTTTTTTCTTCAGTTGTTGATCCTATGATGCCTTCTGCGTTGGGGATCCTTCGATGTCCTTTTGTCCTGTCACGGTCGCCATGTAATGTTTTCTTGAAGGTTCCCCAGGTTTATGGTCCTGTTCCCAATTTTATTGATTATATCGGTTGGTTTAAAGGTTTAGCATATCTTTATTTTATTTAAGTTTGAGTTTGAGTTGTATTCGGAGCAGCTGTTGTTGCCGCTCCGAGCTCATGGGAGTTTCTGCTTTCTACAAATTTACTTATGAGTTAAAGGAAGTCTAAGTCTCGTAGCTGCGCTGCCCAAAGCGGCAGCGGAGAGACGGTTATGTATTCTTAAATATTTATATATGAATATATATTTATGTTATGTTCGCTTAGGCGGAGGTATGTGGACATGCACAAGGTCCACTCGTGTTACGTATATGCGGACATATGCACTTTTCGGCGTACAGCAAGGGCACAGCGGGCGATTCATATTTCTGTGCTCTTAGGTTTATGACCGAGACCTTGGATAACATAAACACTGCGACAAAGTGTTACAGTGTGTACCCTTTAAGTACTCTTGGTACAGTGGGTGGTCGATATATATATATGATATTAATAGTGCATATATGTGCATATTACAGGGGAATGTCCCCAAAAATAGTTAGATGGCTTTACACAGCGGTCATAAGACCCATTTTTTTCTACGGGGTGGTGGTCTGGTGGCCTGCTTTCACAAATTCCACAATTAGAGAGAAACTAAGGAAAACGCAAAGGATGGCGGAGGTCTGTATCACAGGCAGCCTACACCGACGGATGCCCTAGACTTCATACTCGACCTATTACCGGTAGAGGAAAACGCAAAGGATGGCGGAGGTCTGTATCACAGGCAGCCTACACCGACGGATGCCCTAGACTTCATACTCGACCTATTACCGGTAGAGATAATGGGGGTCAAGATAGCCACGCTATCGGCAATTAGGTTTCGCGAGACGGGCATATGGAAATGGACTGACCATGGACATACCAATTAGAGCTGGGAATGTCTGGGACCATCGATGTTTTCGATGTTTTTGAAAGTAAACATCGATGAAACATCGATGTTTTCAGTTAAAACACAAAAATAAAAATTAACAAGTTTATTGACTATGTTTGGTTTCAGAGCGCATCTCCTGTCGGACACGATCTGTCCAGCTTTGCTGAATGCTCGTTCTGAAGCGCAAGAAGATGATGGCACGCATAAAACCTTTTTAGCCAGCAGTGCTAAGGCCGTGGTATCCTTTGTATGCTCCTAAAATAAAGAGAAAATATTTTTTACACCCATGCTACATATATTTAATTTTTTATTACCTTCCAATATTCAAGTGGATTTGCTTCTTCTGCTTCATGCGACACTTCAAAATATTGGCGGAGAATTATAATAGAGTCAGCTTTGTTAGATTTCACCTTGTCTTCCAGTTTCTTGCTCATAAACGAGAAGCGTTTTTGTTGTGGTGGTGCTGGCTGTGGACGTTGGACAGTTTTTGATAAGTATGTAGACACTTCCAGCTCCAAGGTTTTTGCTGCCTGCTCAGCATTTGATGGCTGCAGGAATCCATCCTTTTTGAACCGTGGGTCCAATATGGTTGCAAGCCTTGTTGCTGTTCGCGTCTCATACGGTGAAAACCGTTCTGGCATTCGGACCTTGAGATAATCCACTACTTGTTTCGCCTCTGGAGATATGAACGATCCCATTCCCGACACTTTTTGGCGCAACTCGCAGCATGTTGGGATAATAAGTGATATAGTCACTTTGGTATCTCCAGAAATGGATACCGTTGCATCCTGAAATGCATTCAGTATCTCAACCAATTCTTTTAGGAGAGTGATTTCGTCTGCGGTAAACGGCGGTAGTGACTTTGGAGTTTTTAAAAGAACCTTTGAGATAGATTCGTTTGTCTCCAGGATACGCTGAATCATGAAAAGCGCACTATTCCAGCGGGTAGGTACCTCCTGGACCAAACTGTACGGCTTACTAACCCCTTGCTCCTTCTTAAACTTCGCATTTGCTATATTGCTCGATTTAAAAAATGAGACTGTGCGCTTGCACTTTAAAAGCATCCCAGATACGCATGGAAGCTTTAGCAAATCTTGTACCAATAAATTTATGGTATGCGCATAACAAGAAATATGCATGATTTTGAGATGCGCACATGCTTTTTTCATTGTGGCGTCATTGTCGGTAACTATGCAAAAGACTTTCCCTAGTAAGCCCCATTCAGCTACAACATTACTGATAGTATCAGCAATGTTAATAGCTGAATGGTTTGTAGGGGAAGCTAGTTGATTTGTTGACAAAATTTTTGATGCAAGCTCAAAAGATGTGGTTACATAATGACAGGTAATTGTTAAATATGATTAATTTTCTCTTGATGTCCAGCCATCTGTTGTTAATGCGACGCTTTCTATATGCTCTAGATCTGCTTTTAAAGTATCTTTTAAATTGTTGTATTCATTTTTTAACAGTACGTTTCGCAAGTGAGTCGTACTAGGCATTTTGTAACGTGGATCAAGCTCATGAATCAACCTTGTTAACCTTACATTATTAACCACATTTAATGGCAAGACATCGGACGCGACCATATTTAATACAAGCTTGTCAATGCGTTTTTTTTTCTGACGTATTTGAGTAAAGGGTGTCACGCTCTAGGAACTTTGTCAAACTTTTTTCCTTTTCTAGAGGTTGCTCTTTTAGTAGCGCAGGATGAATACGCTTCAGGTGATCCATGGGGTTAGTGGTATTTCCACCAGTTTTGTACTGCTTACCGCACTGGTTGCAAATCGCCGTATTGCTATCTTTGCATTTTTTAAATACCTGCCAAACCATCGATGTTTCTCTTTTGCGCTTTGTTGCATGCTGTCCATCGTCGTCATTTTTTTTATTGCTAGTTGATGTTACTAAAATAATAAAAATAAAAACAGCATGCAATGAGTATATGCATAAATACCGGCCTATTCAATGCGTTTGCATACCAATACATACGCATGAATACATTTTCACTTGTATGCAAAGAGTAATTTTGAAACAATACTTACTTTTCACAAACTTGTTCATTTTGTAGCACCACGCCTACAACGAACACCACCACTTGCTTGCGAGGTATTCAAATTTTCACTACATGTGATTAAATATTTAATATAATTAAAATAATGCACCACAAAACCCATTTTACTTACACGTTGTCCCTAATGCACAGAATTAATGAAAACAATCGATAGTGGCCAACGAACCATCGATGTTGAGAAAATTTCAAAAACATCGATGGTATCGATAGTTCCATCGATTGTTTTCCAGCTCTAATACCAAGTTAGATCTACACCACTGCACGCCAACGGGGGCTACAGACTACTGCGTACCTGTCGATCATCCCACCTTAAAATACAAGGTCTCCATTCCAACAAGGGAGGAATGGGCCACAAAAATTCCGGGACCAGGCGGTTCCCTCCATATCTACACAGACGGTTCAAAATTGAATGGCCAGGTGTGAGGCGGTTTCCATTGTGAACGGCTGTGTCTAAATGAATCCTTCAGACTCCCTGACCACTGTAGTGTGTTCCAAGCAGAAGTAATAGCTATCGGAGAAGCACTTAGATTCCCAGCACTTATTGGCAATCAAGACTTAATCTGTCTCTTCTCAGACAGTCAAGCGGCACTCAAAGCCCTTGACGGATTTTCGTCCAACTCCAGGACAGTAAATGACTGTCGCAGATCTCTTAACGAGATGGCAGAGCAGTATGACATCCACCTCATATGGGTTCCCGGGTATAGGAACCACGAGGGTAATTGCGCCGCCGACGAACTGGCAAGAGCAGGTATTACCAATCCTCTCCTACCGTAGAAGGAACCAGTAGGTATCCCCTTAGCTATATGTAGGATAAAAAAAAAGGGGTCACTTTGACTGCGCATCACTGAGGAAATGGAGAAATTTCCAAAACTGCAGGAACTCACGCATGATATGGCCCATCCGTTCTATGTCTAGGTCAATGATGCTTATCGCCCTTAACAGGCAGGACTGTAGTCTGGCGGTCAGGGCCATTACGGGACATTGGTTAATAGGAGCACACGCGGCTAGACTAGCGGTGCCATATTATGAATACTGCAGGAGCTGTGGGGACGTAGAAGAGGAAGAGGCAGTCGCACACCTCCTGTGTCATTGCCCTGCGCTGGGGCGCAGCCAACTCAAATTCTTGGGAGCAGCAATACTCACGGACCTAACAGACCTCGCGGAGATCGCTCCACGCAGACTCGTAGCTTTCATCCGTAAATCTGGATGGGATTGCGAACCACCGCAGGAAGGATAGAACACTCTTGGGCACATCAGTAGATAGGAAGGGAGAGGTCCTCTTGTAGGACCCTTGCCTATGCGGTATCACAAGAAGCCCCAGCGGCTCAAGTGGATGGGGGGTCAGTCACTGGCCCCGCATCGCCGCCTCAACCTAATCTAACTTTCTTCTGATTTCGCTATTCACGAAGTCGTTGACAGATAGAGCATACGGATATTGTTTCCCGTATATTGGCCTATCGTGGATAATATTTATTTCCCCCTTCATGTCTGTTCTGAAAGAATTTGGATATTTATCTTTGAATGCTCCTTTTCAATATAGTGAACTATCATTTCCCTTAGTCCGCCTAATTGGTCGGTACCTATATTATTTATTTGATTTTTGACGGTATTTACTTCGTCGGCAATCTCAAGATTATTAATTCCCAAGATATTTTTATTTTTATTGACGGATATTTCTACGTCGGCGTTCTCAGGATTTTTCATTCCCAAGATATTTTTATTTTTACTGACGGATATTTCTACGTCGGCGTTCTCAGGATTTTTAAATCCCAAGATATTTTTATTTTTGTTGACGGATATTTCTAGCAGTAAGGTGTGCTATACTGTTTTAAAGTTTACAGGAAGCACATCAAACTTTGTGAAACATAAATGCTACATCGTAAATGCCAGTGGGTTTTCGGGTCTGGACCCCCCCCCCCCCCCATGGGATCATGTACATTTAAATTTTATTGGGCATGTTGGTGAAGTTGAAACACAAAGTTATTAATAAAAATTCATAATTTATTGAATGTTTTACACAAATATTAATTTATATTCGAATAATAAATGCAATAACAGATAGACGGTTCTAGTCGCTCTTAAATTTTCGAGGTTTTTCAAAAAACTTTTTGAGAATTTCGTCTTCAGTCAAAGATATTCCTAGATGAATGTTTAAAGATGCAAGACCATTGTGACGCTCTTGACGCATCGTGTTTCTTAGATAATCTTTCATTCTCCTCAAAGTCGAAAATGATCGTTCTGGAGTTGCTGTGGTCACGGGTATCACCGCCAAAACTCGTAGGATTTTGTTGACGTTTTTGAAAGATCTGCCATTTATAATCTGCAAACATTTCTTCTATTTACATTTTCAATGGATATTATTTATTTTACTTTGTTCCAAATTGCACCAAAAAAATCTCTTACTCAATTAATTGTCAATAAGTCGTCTCTTAGTGATTTTTCTCTGATTCTTTTAAATTAAAAAATTTTGTTTTTGAATTAAATAGAATATAAATGATACTCTATTAGTATTATAATCAATCAGATTTTTTGGAACAATATATGAGAAATCTGGCATTATTTTTTAGCCAAAAATTATCTGAATTTGGGAGATACTCAATGCTAATGCATCAAGTGCATTTTCGATGTTTTGGTTGCAGATCCGTTGTCTCCACATTTTGACTTCTGAAATAAAACTACTCTCGGAACAATCCAGTATATCTTCGTAAAATTGGTAGAGACTTTCACATTTCTTCTCGTCGAATTCTTGTTTGAGGAATAGCTGTCCAAAACTTTGAAAAACAGTCTTGTGATTTTCAAACCGACTCTGAAGATGAGAAATGTAGGTGTCGTGAAATGGGATGTAAAATGCGATTTTGCAATGCTTTTCAACTGTTTTCACTTCAACGTTGCAACGATTTTTTTGTCTACTGCATATACGAGGCATTTTTATTTCAATCTCGTACTCCGAACAAATTTCAGAAACTTTTTGATAAACAATGTGGAAGCATGAATCCACGTTTTCACGCTTTTCCTTTAAGTCATTCAAAGCATCATCAGCCAATTTCGTGGCCTCTCCCAGATCTTGATTTTTCAATTGCAATTCTCGACTCAATGGCAAAACGACGGAATTAATTGATTCCATAATATGACAAGAAATTTAGAAATCGATTGTAAAAATCGCTGTCAAAAGTTGAGATGCTGCCCGTGAAGTTTCTCGATCCATCCACGTTTCTATTTCTTCCAACGCTTCAATAACAGCCGGTTGAAGTTCGACGTATCTTGATAAAACTTCATGAGACTGAGCCCATCTTGTAGGACAAATGGACTTACATTTTTCTTTTCTTCGCTCACTTTTCTCTGTAACTTTTTAAATTTCGTTCTTCAAGATGCTTTGTCTCTTGGGCCAGTGAAAAAATGCTTAAATTGCTCCGGTAGTTCGCAACGCGTTTTTGATACCAGATACTTCGCAAGCTGCATTGATGGTCAAACTGAAGCTGTGTGCGGCGCAATGCACATAAACTGCGAGAGGAAAATGAGACCTCAAATAAGCCTGTGCTCCATGAAATTCGCCACTCCGTCGTATCCTTACATGATAGCCGTACTTGAATGAGGAATCCCCGCCGATACCGGAGCCCACCTTGTAGGACAAATGGACTTACATTTTTCTTTTCTTCGCTCACTTTTCTCTGTCATTTTTGAAATTTCGTTCTTCAAGATGCTTTGCCTCTTGGGCCAGTGAAAAAATGATTATATTGCTCCGGTAGTTCGCAACGCGTTTTTGATACCAGATACTTCGCAAGCTGCATTGATGGTCAAACTGAAGCTGTGTGCGGCGCAATGCACATAAATTGCGAGAGGAAAATGGTACCTCAAATAAGCCTGTGCTCCATGAAATTCGCCACTCCGTCGTATCCTTACATGATAGCCGTACTTGAATGAGGAATCCCCGCCGATACCGGTCAGATAAATCCTGATGGAATTAGCCAGAGCTTGTCCAGAAACGTCAGTGACGGGAACGAATCCGAGGAAATCCTCACAAATATTTGTTTGTGAATCCAAGTATCGTGTGCAAATGGAAAATTTTTCTATGCTTAAAATGTCAGTCGATTCGTCGGCTAAAACTGACAATCTTTCCGATTGATTTATTCGATAAACCATTTTTTTTTTATCAATTCATGCCAAGTTGCAATAATTTCATTTTGAATGGTTTTGCTCAAATATGTTGAATTTTACGGATCAGACAAAAGGTTTTTCTTGTGTGTTTCGTCACCTTCAGCTCGATACCGCAGAATTGAACGAAAGTTTCCTTCGTTTGAATATTTTCCATCAGTTTTATCATCCCCGTCAGGTTCTTCTTCATTATATAATACAAACATCCATCGTCTCTACGGCCACGAAGTTCAATTCCTTGGCGTCCACACAATACTATTGCACTAACTATGGGTTTCAGTCGTTCGTAATTCTCTTCTTTAGTGTTTTCTTTCTGCTGATCGAGTTGTTCATCAATAGATTTAGTTTTGCCTAGCTGAATATCGCATAAATGTTCAAAAGCAACGATGGATATTTCATGGTAATCAAGTTTTTCGTGGTTCCGAAAAATTTCTTTCGCGTGCTTCCAAGTGTTGAACGGCTTGTTGATAAGTTTCCCCAGACGTACGTCGCGTATTCTACCGGTTTTCACGCCAAAAGCTATGCAGCACTTACAATATGCGCCATTTTCTTTCGCAGAATATGCCAACCAGCGAAATTCCTCAAGCCATTTTCTTTGGAAAGATAAATTTTTGGCAGTTGATGTCGAAAAATTAGCTGGTGGCACCCACGAGTCGTCGATAATGTTCAGGATTTCACTCGCGTTCCTTGTATTTGAAGCATTAGACGTGGCTAGAGCGATGTCGTTTTTGAATGGAAGCAATTCTATTTTGATTTTGTTTGTATCTTCGGAAGTCGATTGTTCTTCAGTTTCCGGTGGATTTTCTTCGAGGTTAGGCTTCTCTTTATTTTCAATCTGTGTCAAAAAAATATGGTTAGCTAAAAACTAATGACAATCTTCAGTTTTTTCAGTGCCATCTTTATATTTTAGACCAGAGGTCGGCACGGCCCTATCTGGGGGGCATAGGAAATTTCTCTGCCCGAGCTCTGCCACACACACACAGTATAAATGTGTGAAACGTCATGCGCACAGCCTACTTTCTGCTATTCGTTACTAACACTAATGCGGTAAAATCATATCAATGTATTGGGGTGGCGACCACTGTTTTAGACCTAAGATCAAAACAATGTGTACACACTACTTGTAGAAATAAGCAGCACCTTTGGCAACATTGCAAATTTTCTTTTCTTCTTTTTGACAGCGAAACAATCAGCAATAAAATATGCAGTCCACTAAAAAAAGGATCTACGCATTTAGGATCAGCTTCTTCTCACTTGAAATTGTACTAACCACTTGTCAACTTCGGCATGTTTACACAATACGTGTTGAAAGAAACAAAGAAATAATTAAAATAGCGCTCAAACACACTCAACTTCTGTCCGATAAATTTCCCTTACCTAGGATTGACGACATACTTGATCAATTAAGCTAAATACTTTTCATGCCTTGTCCTTATGTCAGGTTTTCATCAAATAGAGTTTGAAGAAAAATCCAGAAATATAACGTCATTCTCAACCACCAACGGCTCATATCGTTTCACGCGGTTGCCATTTGGTTTAAAAATAACACCAAATTCATTTCAGAGAATGATGACAATAGCAATCTCGGGTCCAGAACCATCCCAAGCACTCCTTTATATGGACGATCTCATCGTCATCGGATGTTCAGAAAAACATATGATCAAAAACCTAACCAATGTATTTGAACTCTGTAGAAAAAAATAACCTCAAATTACATCCACAAAAATGTTCATTCTTTATGCATGAAGTGGCATTTCTTGGTCACAAGCGCACAGATAAAGGAATACTTCCAGATGACCAAAAGTGTGATGTCATCATGAATTATCCCGTACCACACGATGGGGACAGTGCTAGACGATTCGTTGCATTCTGCAACTATTATCGACGTTTTATAAAAAACTTCGCCGACTATTCACGGCACTTAACACGATTAAGTAAAAAGAATGTCCCATTCTTCTGTCCGAATACCAAAAAGCATTCCTGTATTTAAAAAAGAAACTTATGGAACCAACCCTGTTGCAATATCCCGATTTCAGCAAAGAATTTTGCATAATCACTGATGCAAGTAAGCAAGCATGTGGAGCAGTTTTAACCCAAAACTATAACGGACTCCAACTTCCCATTGCTTACGCATCGAGAGCATTCACAAAAGGTGAAAGCAATAAGAGTACTACAAAACAAGAATTAGCAGCAATCCACTGGGCAATATAACATTTTCGACCATATAATTATGGAAACATTTTACAATTAAAACAGATCACAGACCTTTGACATATTTATTTTCTATGGTAAAAAGAATGCGACTTTCCTGTCGAGTAACTAAAGGGTAATGATAATTTCGTGGCAGACGCCCTATCTAGGATAACAATATCCGAATTAAAAGACATACACAATAAAATCCTGAAAGTCACTACCAGGTACCAAAGTAAACGAAATATCTGCGCAGATAATGAAAAAGTAGAATTGCCAAGGCAATCTACAGAAAAAGCTTCTCAGCCCAACGTACACCAAGTCATAAATAATGACGAAGTACGTAAAGTAGTGACCTTGCATATAAAAGATGCGCTATGTTTATTTAAACATGGTAAAAGAATTATAGCAAGAATAGATATTGATGATTTATGTGCAAATGGAAATATTGACTTAGGACAACTGTTTCCTTGAAAAAGAAAAAAAAAAAAAGAAGCCGGTACATTAATAATAAGCCAATTAAAAATGGCACCGCGGGAACACATCTTTGAAAAAATTTCAATAGATGATTTCAAAAATATGAGCAATGAATTATTGAATACATTAAGAGTAGCGCTACTCAACCCCGTGACCACTTTAACAAATGTTAAAGAGAAAGAAGCAATATTGTCTACATTCCATGATGATCCTATACAAGGAGGTCATACAGGCATTACAAAAACCTTGGCCAAGAAATTATTACTGGAAAGGTATGACTCGTGATATAACACAGCATATCCAGAAATGTGAAAAATGCCAAAAAGCAAAAATAAATAAACATGTTAAAACCCCCTTAACTATTACCTAAACCCCTTTAAAAGCCTTTGACAGGGTTATAGTAGACACTATAGGTCCACTACCTAAGTCAGAAAACGCAAACGAATATGCAGTCACATTAATTTGTGACCTGACTAAATATTTAGTAGCAATTCCAATTCCAAATAAAAACGCTAATACAATAGCGAGGGCTATATTCGAAAATTTTATTCTGAAGTACGGTCCAATGAAGACGTTCATTACGGACATGGGAACAGAATACAAAAATTCGATAATAAATGACCTGTGCAAGTATTTAAAAATAGTATTTATAACATCTACTGCACACCACCTTCAGACAGTTGGGAAGTTGGAGCATTTTAATAGCGTAAATAATATAGAACCAATATATAACATAGATGATTACGCTAAGGAAAGTAAATAGAATAGAAATAGAATAGAATAGAATAGAAAGAATAGATAAGAAGTAGCATACAAAAGAGCAAGAAATATGATTGACTCGATAAAAAAACTAAAGAAATAAGTCTATCAATAGGAGATAAAGTTTTACTTAAAAATGAAGTAGGACATAAATTAGACTTCCAATACACAGGGCCATATAGATTTCCGGCGCCGGCTGAGCTGGCAGGGCAGCGCGCGCCAAACGTATGTATTTAGCCTTAGAGAATTCTTTATCTTTAATTAAAGTCAGAAATAAAACAGTAATCAAAGAGCACAGACGTGCGAATATAATTGGCTCATTTCTGGTCGATCTGGGTGCTTGCATGGCGATCCTTTACAGTGGAGCACTTCCAAATTTTTTTAGGAGCTCTCTCATTTACTCTCATTTTGAGTCATTTGACAGCCCAAACTTAAAAGTAAAAATGTTTCCATTGAGAAACATTTTCTCTTGGGTTGGAACAAGTTTTCTCCATAGAAAATATACATAGGGAAGCATAGTTCCCATAGTTCATTTTTTTAAGAACTGTTCAACAGTGGTCGATTTGGCCTCGCTAGCGGCATTTAATTAATAACTTCTAAAATATTAGAGATATCTTCAATCGGTTTGTTATTTTCGGTTTGTTACTCAATTTTGCATTATGTGGACAAAAATGAAATTTATAGTTTTTTTTATTATTATTTTTTGTATATTTAAAAAAAGACTTTTATTAAATATTTTTTATCCAAAAGAAAAGAGTTAGAAATATGATTAAACCTTATATTATACAAGAAGAAAATAACAAACATATACATTATATACAAAAATTTTAAATAAAATTATTATTCTGAATCTTGACTTTCAGAGTCGCATAAATCAGTTCCAAGATTCTCTGCTGAAAGCAAGCTTGTTCGATGACGAAATTGATGAGCCATTTGACATTGAAGATATTAGAGGATCAGAAGAAACAAAAAGCGTATTAATTATATCCTCCATTGTGTTGTTTCTTGAATTTTTACTTATATTATTCTCGCGTATGTTTCGGTAATCTATTTCTTACTTCAAGCGCTTCCTCGTTCATCATACCAATTGGAAGACAAAAACTGTTTATGATGTCTACTTCATGAATTAAAATTCTGTGAACAGACGATGGCATGTAAAACCAAGGGTATTTATTAACAAAAATTTCTGCAGAGTCCATAGCGTACGATCCGAATGCATCCGTGTTTAAATAATGTCCACAGGATGTCGCAGGACAACGCTTAATCGGAATATTAACATTTAGTGAACTTCTGTAATGCGCGCAGCCACATTTGTAAATGATGATTTTTCCATCAACACCTGAGGCGTGTCTAGCCATTCTTTTTTACATTTTTCAAAAGCTGCCTTATTCCTATCGCATTTCTTCCACTTCTGGACAAGCCTACTACTGAAATTGCGCAGCTTTTTCCCAAGTTCGGAAAGCTCCTTTTCGTTACAATCATATTTGTTTGACTCCTTGCGAGTCCAAGCAATATGAAAGTCATTCAGCTGGCACAGAACAGAGCTCTCAGGACGCTGTCTGGGGCTCATCCTTACCATGAGAATTTGTCTATTCATGCTCAACTGGGCATCCCTACAGTCAGCGCTGAGAAAAAGAAGAAGTTAGAAGATTCGCCGCTAAATACAAGGACAGACTTATACGACATCCAAACACATGTGCCACAAATTTGCTGATTTGAAGACTCAAGAAGAAGCATCCACTGGATTTACTAAATTAACTTTTTAGATTCATATCTTGTATTTATCAAACTCCTATTGTCAAGGTTAACTTAAAAAATTTAATTATTGTCCCTAACTGAGGAAAGATTGTAAATAAAACTTTCAAATGTAAAAAAAAAAAGTATTTGTTAGAAACTTCTCCTAATGCAAAGCTTTCCATTACGAAGAACTTTTAAAAGGGATCGCCTCGCCGTGCCATACTAAGAAAAGTGCGCGCTTCGACCCTGACATTATTCCTAAGGAGTGAAACATAGTCTGCATAGTCAGTCTGTATCTAGCTTTCTTTGAGTTCGGACGTTTACTTTTTCGCTCATGTCGCCTCTCGTTTGCACCGAGTGAAGTGCAGAAGTTACTGCTACCCAACTTCGTGGGTGTGAGGCCGTTCGGTGCGCGACGATCTGCCGGCGTGCCTATCACATCGCTTGTGTTGATTTGCCCTCGAAGGCTATAAAACTCCTTATTAACATTCCGAACTTAATGTGGCAATGTGATAGCTGCGTCATTGGAAATGATTCGCATTCCAAAATAGACGAGCTAAATCATAAAGTTCTAGATCTGGAGTCCCGTTTTGAAAGCCTTAATGCCAAATTTGACCATGCCCTGGTAAATGAAGCGGCTGTGCCTGGTGGACGCGTCTCTTCGGCTGGGGTGTGTGTTGTTGCTCCCCCTTCTATGCCTACCAGCACTGGAAGCAAAAAGGCTACACTGGGCCAGGCCCCAACGGCATCTAAGGGGGCTGTCCCGAGGAAAAAGTGGATTAACCCTAATAGGCGCATTGTGGGACAAGCACCCATTTGCGCTCAGCTTCAAGTGCTTCCCACCTTGAAATACTGATTAAAAAGGATGCTGACATCAACGCCCTCAAGTTTGTCAATTTTAAATTGGGAGTTCCTGAGCAAAATTTCTCTACAGTCTTCAATGATGATTTTTGGCCTACGTCGGTGAAAGTCATGCGGTTTATGCATAGAGAGCCCGCTAAGGTTATTGATTCCCGGCGATTCTACCTTTACCGCAATCGCAATCTTCAAAAAACCCTTAGTAAGCGGCGCACTGGCGTCGTTTCTCTTTATTCTTCTCAAGCTGCAGTTTGTCACCCCAATTGCTCTCTGCTGTGCTACCAACAACAAACGGCGTGGGCGTTAATGGTAACGGTTGACGCTTTCTTCAATTCCTCCAGTAATTTGCTTCGTTTGCTGATCGATATTATTCAACAACAACAACTTTTTTCAAGGCGAGTTGTTTATTTCTTATCTTCACTTGTGGATGCCCAGCAATAACAAGACGACGGTAATCGAGACGTTGGCAGCGCATCGCTCATCTTATCTCTTTTCGCTGGGCCACTCGCTGGTGCTTTCTTTTCGCCTATGGACGATGTTTATTTACGTTTTGGACGGTATGGTGGATCTTTGCTGCGTTTGGATGCGCCTGACTATGAACGCTTAATTTTTTTTACCTGGCATTGGATTTGCCTTGCTACTGGACTCTCGCAGGTCTACTGATGAGTCTAATGGAAATTTCTATGTGTCCTCGTCGTCTATTTTCCAAGCTATGCGTCCACATGCACCAGTACCAAGAGTGCACTTTCATCATTACCGCCTTGCCGTCCAATTCCCAGTTTGGACTGTAGCTACTCGTCGTCCTCGGACCCCAATAAAACCCTAAAAGTTATATTCCAAAATATTTCGGGAATGAGAAACAAGACCCGGATGGTATTCCTCAATTCTTCTGCCTGCGATTTTGATGTAATTATCCTTGTGGAAACGTGGCTCAATGACAAATTTAGCTCCTCTGAGTTCTTCGAGCCTAACTTGTATTATGTATTTCAAAAAGACCGAGATGCATTCAGTACCCAGTGTGGGCGAGGTGGTGGTGTGATCATCGCTATCCGTCGATCTCTTCAGGCTACACCACTGCGCCTTGCGGTGGCCGACCCTCTACTGGATCAGCTTGCTGTTTCAATCCAGGGCGTCCATGTTCGTCATCATTGCATCATACATCCCTCCGAACAGCGCATTTAGTATATATCATGCGCATATGGAAAACATCACTAGTGTCTGTGCCAGAACGTTGGACCCTACCGCTTTGATGTAGTTGGCGATTTCAACCTGAGCTCCATTGTCTGTTCTTGGGACCCGGAATCTCCCTGCATGCTACCTAGTAACGTTCACCAGAGTCATGAAATTGTAGTTTTAGATCAGTGGTGGGCAAACTCTCATTTTACATAGCACGCGAGTATAGGGTAGGAAATTCTGCCGCAGCGCTGCCGGCACACTGACAGTGTGAGCACTCTCAAATTTTTTTTAGAAGCTCTCTCATTTGCTCTCATTTTGATTCTTTTGACAGCCCAAACTAAAAATCAAAATTTTTCCCCTTAGAAAAATTTTCTCAGAAATTGGGTTGGAAAAAGTTTTCTTCATGGAGAATATAAATAGGGAAGCGTAGTTTTTCATTTGTTTAAGAAATGTTGCTAGCAAAGCTGTTTTTAAAATATAATACTCAATTTTAGTGCCCATTTAAACTTTTGAATTAACGAAAAATGAAATAAAAAAAAACGTTTTTTTCGCTCAGTGAATTCTCTGCTCTCATTGTTTTTCTCTGCTACGCACACACTCAAATTTTAAACATGTGTTAGTTTTGCCCACCACTGTTTTAGATGATATTTTTAGTCTGGGCCTCTCCCAAGTAAATAATATTTTTAATGATTTATCCAAAATTCTTGATCTTATATTTTTAAATAATTTGGTTAATAGTAAAGTAGAATTATGCAATGTGTGAGGAGAATTCGCCTCCTCACACGCTAAGACAGCAATAGCCAATCAGTTTAGGGGGCCGCAGGAGATAGGCTGATGACCAATACGAATGGGGAGGGGTAGGGTTCACCATCAAGGGCGAAGACAGAATCGAGGTGGAACGTAACGGTTCCTGGAGCAGCAGTAGACGAATGGAAGGACAGGGTTACAACGCCCAGTGGGAAGACGGAATCAACGTGGAACGTAACGGTTCCCGGAGCACCAGCAGACAAGTGGAAATGCAAGTGGGAAGACGGAATCAACGTGGAACGTAACGGTTCCCGGAGCCCCAGCAGACAAATGGAAATGCAAGGTTACATCGCCCAGTGGGAAGACGGAATCAACGTGGAACGTAACGGTCCCCGGAGCACCAGTGGACGAATGGGAAGGCAGTGAGGGCAGTGAGAGGCAGAGCTCCATCATCGAGTGGAAGGCGGATCAACGTGGAACGTAACGGCTCCCGAGGCGACGGCGGGCACATGAGCCCGCCGCGCAGCTGAATTCAGGATGGGCGACATGAGTGGGAGCAGCAAAGGAGCAAGGAGCAACAGGGGAGGCGGAGGAGGCCAGCGTCACGTCGCATAGCAACAGCAGGGGTCAGTGGCCGAACGGAAAAGGGCAACGGCCGCACGGATGGCCACCTGCCAGCAGGAAAAAAGGAGTAACGGCAGCCCGCCAACGGGAAAGTGGCGTGATCTTGGAAACAGGAGTAACGGCAGCCCGCCAACGGGAAAGTGGCGTGATTCTGGAAGCAGGATTAACGGCAGGAGCAGAGTCCAGGAGGATTAACGGGCGCTCCAGTCAGTATAAAAGGAGGCCCACTGGAGCGGCTCGGGACGAGTCTTTTTAGGAAGCTTGTAGCGTTGAGTTGGGGACCGCCTTTGGAGAGTCCGCCAATCAAGTGTTAGAGCGTTGCTAAAAAGGATTCGGTTGTTTGAGTTGAAAGACCGCCTTTGGAGAGTCCGACAGCCAAACGTAAGGAGAACGAACGAGACAAGGAAAGAACGGTACGAGGACATTTACGGGGAACGACCTAGGCGACAGGACACGAGTTGGACCAGTTCCTGGCCACGGCAGGTAGCCTTGCTAGGAAGTGCAGAAAGGATAAGTCTGGCGTACGCCATTCGGACTCCTGACTCACAACCAACAGGCGTGGTCCTGCACCGGAAAGGACAGGCCGACTCAAGATCCCGAGCCCGGTTTCGCTCCGGAGGACGAGAAGGACAAGACGAGAGAGGATCGGCGTCGGTTGGTTTCCTCGAAAGCTACAGGGCAACAGAGTCGAGCGTGGGCTATTCCAAGTCAAAGCAGGTAGCCTTGCAAGGAAGTGAGGAAAGAACAAGTCTGGCGTACGCCACGCGGGTTCTTGACTCGCAACCAACAGGCGTGGTCCTGCAGGACGCGGATAAGCCAACTCGGGAACTCACGCCCGCTTTGGAACGCGATCGGGGAGGCCCCGATCACCCACCAAGCAGCTCTTGACCCGGGCCCATTGGCGCGTACGCGCGGTGGTCACCCGGCCGAAAGAGTGACGTACGGTCCTGGACAGGCGACTGACAAGACTTCGGCAACTCCCAATCCAGGCCCGCCGGTGCGGAAAGGCACGGCGTCTCCTGGCGTAGCGGAGCCGGCTGTAGACAGCAATCTCTGAACCAGGGCCGCTGGTGCGCATGCACAGCGGGTTGCGGGGACGACCACCAGTAGCCATCTCCCAAACCAGACTCGCCGGTGCGAAAAGCACGGCGTGCTCCTGGCGTAGCGGAGCCTACAGGCCGCACACCCCGAACCAGGTCCGCCGGTGCGCATGCACGGCGCATCTCCCTGGTGGTGCAGAGGCGACAGCCAGTAGCTATCTCCCGAACCAGCGTCGCCGGTGCGCAGAGCACGGCGTTCATCCTGGTGTAGCGGAGGCTACAGCCCGCCAACTCCCGAGCCCCGGCGGTACGGCGCGTATGCGCGTATCCCCGACGGCGTAGTGGAGGCTTTTCAGTTCATAGCCGAAGGCCAGACCGAACCGAAGAGGTGGAAGGTGACGACGGATCAACGAGGAGGAGCCCCGGCAACAAGAGCAGCAGCGGAAACACCAGCAACGGAGGAGATATCCAGGACGGACGCACCAAGGGTCACCAAGGACACACCAAGGGTCACCAAGGACACACCAAGGGTCATTCCCGGGAACCCGCATGAATCACAGTTGTAAACAGAGAGAGCAGAAAATAAAGAGACTACGCAACGTAAAGCTACTTGTATTATTTTCTGGGCTTGGGCAATCACGTCGAATCTATAAATTCGGTGGAACGGATCCGCGAAACTCTGTGAGCTAGCCGCGGCAAATTGTGGCGAGCGGAAGCAGAATAACAGTTCGTTACACCTGGCGCCCAAACTTCGTGATTGCATTTAGCCTAGAAAATAACGTAGCAGAAAGATGGGAAGAAAGAACTGGATATACACATTAAGAAAGGAGGAGCTGAGCGAGGTGTGTAGAGAGCTCGGTCTACCAGCAGACGGGACTGTGGAAGCAATGAGATCCTCAGTGGCAAGGTGGGTCGACGAGTCCAAGGAAGAGGAGGTACTGGCGCTAACACACGGCCTAGAGGAAAGATTTGGACAGAGATCAACCCCCAGGCAGAGAGCAGCCAGCGAAACCGAGAAGTTCATAGAGAGCCTGGCGGTACCAGACCCAAGAATGGGAAGGAGCATGGAGCCGCAGTCAAGGAAGTATGTTCCGGCCCCGGTGGATTACGCCAAAGTAGCCAGACAAGTGCGGGACTGGTCGTTTCGTTTCGACGGTACAGGGGACCCGTTGGAGTTCCTGGACCGAGTAACGTGGTCCGCAAAGACATACGGATTGGACATAAACACGATCCCCAGAGCCATGCCAGAACTACTGCAGGGCAGGGCCCAAAGATGGTTCATCATGAACGACGAAGAATGGCCAACATGGGCGAGGTTCAAGGCAAGCTTTGAGAATTTCTTCCTGCCGAAAGGATACTTCGAGAAGTTGGCGGACCAAGTTCGCCAACGGAAGCAGCGTCGTGGAGAGCCGTTCAAAGAATACATGGTGGACCTCCAGTCACTAATGAAACCATTGGGCAAAACAACGAAAGAAGTGATAGAGAGGCTCGTCGAGAACTGCATGCCGAGGATGAAGATGTTCATAAGGCCATACGCCTGCGCGTCGTTAGAGGAGGTGATGGGCCTAGCAGAGGAGTTCGAGGAACTAGCGCAGGAGGAAGAGGCCTTTAACAGGCAAGTGGCCACGGAACAAAGGTGGAGCCACAGTCAGCCGCCCGTAAACGAGAGATGGAAGGGAGAAGAACCGCAGCATAGCGAAGCGGCAAGGTACCAGAGGGACCAATGGACCCAGAAAGGACAACGGGACGAGTTCCACCACCAGGCCGTCCAAAACACACAATGGGCACCAAGGTGGCAAAGAGAGGAACCGCGCCAAGGCCCACCGGAGCGACAGAACAGCATGAACCAGAGTTGGATGCCAAGATGGCAGCCTGAGACCCAGCATAGGCCGGCTCCGCAACAGCCTAGTCAGCAGTGGGCAGCAGGGCCAAGGCAGGGTTCTGTGGAGAACCCGGCTCAAGCATGCAACAGGTGCGGTGGCATGGGCCATTGGGCCAGCGGGTGCAGGAACCCACGAATTTTGTTTTGCAAGATGTGCGGCGCAATAGGGGTAAGGAGCACGGAATGCTGCCAGAGGGCGGGAAACGCGCAGCGGTCTCAGCAACAGGGAGGAGAGCCGGGATCGCACGGTGCTGCCTCTCAAAATTAATAGGAGGATTATCCGAGGAGGAGCAGCAGCTGACGGCAACCATCGAGGTCGAGGGCACAGAAATAAAGGCCATGCTGGACACAGGAGCAACGGCGAGTTTCATCTCCGAAGAGCTAGCGGAAAGGCCGGAGATCACCGGGCAACGAATCGCAACAAGGAAACTGGTGAAGCTGGCTAACGGAAGCCATACGGAGACACGCGTCGTGCTCCAAGCCAGGATAAGTTTCGACGATCGCACAAAAACACTAAACTTGCTGGTGATGCCAGGCATGGAGGACGATCTGGTGCTAGGATGGGATTTCCTCAGCGAGTTCGGCACAACCTTGACGTGCGCAGGCCACCGAATTTCAATACCCAAAAGGAAAAGATGGGCCGGCTGCCTGGAGGATAGACTGTCCGTAGCGGTAGCCGGATGCCCGGAAAAATGGGAAGAGGAACGGGTCAGAAGATTCATCGATAGAGAACTGGAGGCGTTCGCAGGCCAGAAGGGTTGTTCGAACATAACACAGCACAGGATCACGATGAAGGACGACATTCCCATAAAACAACGGTATTACCCCAAAAATCCAAAAATTCAGGGGGAGATAAACTCTAAGGTGGAGGAATTGCTGGAGAAGGGATGCATCGAGCCCTCAAATAGCGCGTACAGTTCACCCATCGTAATGGTGAAGAAGAAAACGGGGCAATGGAGGATGTGCGTGGATTTCCGACAAATTAATGCGAAATCAATAAAAGATGCGTACCCGATGCCTCGCATAAATTTCATTTTGGAGCAGCTGAGAGAAGCAAGGTTCTTCAGCAGTCTCGATTTGAAGGATGGGTACTGGCAGATCCCCCTAGAGGAAAGCAGCAGGAAATTCACCGCTTTCACCGTTCCAGGGAAGGGTCTATACCAATGGAAAGTCATGCCTTTTGGGCTGCACTCAGCCTCGGCAACGTTTCAAAGGGCCCTGGACCAGGTCATAGGCCCGGATATGGCTCCACACGCATTCGCGTATCAGGATGACATTATAGTAATCGGACGCACCAAGGAGGAGCATATGCGGAATCTACAAGAGGTGTTCAGAAGGTTGAGAGCGGCAAACCTGCGGATAAATACGGAAAAGTGCCATTTCTTCAGGCAGGAGCTGCTCTACCTGGGCCATCGGATAACAAGCCAAGGGATCGGAATGGATCCGGGAAAGGTGGCCGCGATTACAGAGCTACAACCCCCGACGAACGTCAAGGGAGTGCGCCAGTTCATAGGGATGGCATCGTGGTATCGGCGGTTCGTCCCAGACTTCGCGGGGATAGCGAAGCCTTTGAACGATCTTCTGCGGAAAGGAACAAAATGGGAGTGGACAACCAAACACCAAGAGGCCTTTGAGACTTTAAAGTCACGGCTGGCAGAGGATCCAGTGCTAGCATGCCCAGACTTCGAAAAAAAATTCGTGCTGCAAACGGACGCCAGCGACTACGGCGTCGGGGCGGTCCTGACCCAGGACACCGAGGAGGGCGAACGCGTGATCGCGTACGCCAGTCGAACGTTGATTGGGGCCGAGAAAAATTACTCCGCAACGGAAAAGGAGTGCCTGGCCATAGTATGGGCGATAAGGCAAATGAGGCCCTACCTGGAGGGGTACCAGTTCGACGTGATCACGGACCACATGGCGTTGAAGTGGCTGAATAACATCGAGAGCCCACTCGGCAGAATAGCGAGGTGGGTATTCGAACTACAGCAGTATGACTACGTCATCAGTTACCGGAAAGGAAAGCTCAATGTGGTGGCCGACGCTCTGTCCCGCCAGCCGGTAGTGGAAAAATTTAGGAAAGCCATGGAGGTGGTCGCCGAACAAGGCGGGTGGATAAGCGCATTGAGGAAAAAGATGACAACAAGCCCACAAAAATTCCCGGATTACGTGGAAGAGGGCGGGTTGATCTACCGCCACGTCCCGCATAGAGCCGGAAGCGAGGAAGTGGCGTCATGGAAGCTGTGCGTGCCGCTGGAGATGAGGCAGCAGGTCCTCAATGAAAATCATGACGCACCAACGGCGGGACATTTGGGCGTAAGGAAAACCATAGCCAGAGTGGCCGCCCGGTATGTCTGGCCAGGGATGCAGAGGGACATCCGGAAATACGTCAGGAAGTGCGAGACGTGCCTGAAGTACAAGCCGAATCAGATGCAGATGGCCGGGCAAATGCTGACACAGGTTCCGGAGGAGCCATGGGCGACGGTATGTGCAGATTTCGTAGGCCCACTGCCCAGGTCGAAACACGGCAATACGATGATCCTGGTGATAATCGATCGGTTTTCAAAATGGACGGAGATAGTGCCTCTTCGGAAAGCAACAACAGAGGCGCTGCAGAAGGCATTCAGGGAGAGAATCATCGCTCGATATGGAGTGCCAAAAATAATAATAACGGACAACGGGGTGCAGTTCACCAGTCGCAGCTTCAAGAAATTCCTCGGAGAACTCGGCGTACGCCATCAGTTCACCGCGCCATATACGCCGCAGGAGAACCCCACGGAAAGAGCGAACAGGACGGTAAAAACAATGATCGCCCAGTTCGCTGGGAAAGAGCAAAGGAAGTGGGACGAACACTGGCCAGAGCTAATGTTGGCGGTAAATTCCGCAATCTCGGAGTCCACGGGGTACTCGCCGTGTTTTATAACGCAGGGCAGGGAGCCAAGGATGCCGCGAGCCCTGTTCGACGAGAATGTGTTGGGCACGGGAGCCGAGCAAGGAACACCCATGGAAAACGCGGCGAGACTCAAGGAGACATTCGAGATAGTAAGAAGGAATATGGAGCGAGCTGCCCAGGACCAGGCGCGACATTACAACTTGAGAAGGCGGAAGTGGAGTCCAAAGGTCGGTGAAACAGTGTGGGCAAAGGAGCACCACCTATCAAAGGCGGCTGAAGGATTCGCGGCGAAACTGGCCCCTCGGTACGACGGGCCATATACGGTGGTGGATTTCATTTCTCCAGTAATTGTCACGTTACGACACGGCAGAACAAGAAGGGAGAAGAGAGCTCATGTGAGCGAGCTAAAGGCTCAAGACACGGAAGAAACAGCAAAGGGATAACGAAAGCGGACAAATACATTGTGTCCGCATAACGGGCACACAAAAAAAAAGGGGGAAAACAACAACAACAAAAACCCCGCAAGGAGGAGGAGAGCAAGCAACGGGACCATTAGCGGGACATTTCCAGCAACGGGAAATGGATGCGCTATATAAGTGGAGACGTGGGAGATGGTCGGCCTATTCGAAATCAACACGCAGCCGCAAGCATCATCAAGCATGTCATCCAGCGCAACTATAATCATTTCGTCCGACGACAGCGACGTCGAAATAGTCGGCGACCCTTCGTGGAACGCCAAGAAGGCGAGATCAGAGTGGATGGTCCGGCGGGCAGCAGGAAGAGGAGGATGCATCCCGGTCGGATCCTTCGAGGTGGAGCGGCGGCGCAGGAGCGAGGAGCTGGTCCTGCGCCTGCGAGCGGAGTGGGACAGTCGGCGGCTGGCCCTGATGAAGGTGACGGAGAACATGGCGAGGGCCCGCGTCAAGGTGATTGCCCAAATGCGGAGGAGGAACGCGAAGGAGGCCAGGCAGCGGCGCATCGACGGACGCCAGAGGGCCATGGTCAGGGCGAGGGCGAAGACGGCACGGCAGCGGCGGATCCGGAAGATAGTGGAGACGGCGAAGAGAAGGGCCGCCGCCGGAAGGGTGCGACAGGCCAGAAAGTGGAAGAGGAAGATACCGCCGACGCCACGCCCCAGACCGGAGAGGCCGGAGGAGAAGCCGTGCAGGGCGACCTCGAGCTGGAGGAGGGCCCGGGCGCCGACGCCGTGGCCCGCGGTGCCCCCGACACCGTGTCCACGGGAGAAAAAGGAGGAGCAGCCGCTGGAGAAGGGGCCGTGGGTGTGGCCGGAGCCGCGGAGGCCTGCGCTGGGCCGGCAGACGTCTTGCCCAGAGAAGCGGCCGGCAAGACCGGTGCTGGAGCGGCAGGCATCGGTCGGAGGCGGGCGAGATGTGCCGGAAGACAATTGGCCGCCGGAGCTTGCCGCAAGGGTGAAGGCGGAGATGACCAAGCGGAGAGGAAAACCCGGAAGATGGTGCATCTTGGTACAAGTTGGTGCCACGTGCTTCCGGGTGCGAGGAGGCGGTAGAGGAGTAAGGGTGGTGAGGAGAAGTTGAATAAAAAAAATGGAACTTAAAAAAAAAAAAAAAAAAAAAAAAAAAAAATTAAATAATAAATAAATAATAAAAAAAAAAGAAATATATTGGATTTAAAAAAAAAAGGGGGGACAAAAGTTAGTATTAAAAAAAAAAAAAAAAAAAAAAAAAAAAAAAAGCAAAAAAAAAAAAAAAAAAAAAAAAAAAAAATAAAAAAAAAAATAATAATAATAATAATAATAAATATAGGGTAGGAAATAATAATATATAAAGGGTTTTAAGAGGAAAAAAATAATAAAAATAAAAAAAAAAAAAAAAAAAAAAAATAATAATAATAAATATAGGGTAGGAACAAGGGGTTTAAGAAAAAAAAAAAAGAGTAATAATAGGGTTAGCATAGTTAGTATTTGGAAAAAAATGAATAATAGGTTTAGCATAATTATTAAAAAAAAAAAAAAAAAAAAAAAAAAAAAAAAATTAAAGTATATATAACTATAGGGTTAGTAGTAAAAGTCTAAACAAAAACAAAGAGAAAAAAAAAAGGAGGAAAAGGAAAAAAAAAAAAAACCAAAACGACCAAACAACGCCAGCGAGAGGGGGAAGCCATCGGCCGTCTTCCGAAGGAGGGGGGAAGGGGATGGGCATCCACACCACACAAGTGGATGGGCATCCCCACCAAAGAGAAGAGCGATCAGGCACAGTTTTTTCCCGGTGAGCTGAGAGTGGCGAAGTTTTCGTTACATTGGCAAGTGTCTCTGTCGTTCCCGAAGAAGGGGGGAAGTGTGAGGAGAATTCGCCTCCTCACACGCTAAGACAGCAATAGCCAATCAGTTTAGGGGGCCGCAGGAGATAGGCTGATGACCAATACGAACGGGGAGGGGTAGGGTTCACCATCAAGGGCGGAGACAGAATCGAGGTGGAACGTAACGGTTCCTGGAGCAGCAGTAGACGAATGGAAGGACAGGGTTACAACGCCCAGTGGGAAGACGGAATCAACGTGGAACGTAACGGTTCCCGGAGCACCAGCAGACAAGTGGAAATGCAAGTGGGAAGACGGAATCAACGTGGAACGTAACGGTTCCCGGAGCCCCAGCAGACAAATGGAAATGCAAGGTTACATCGCCCAGTGGGAAGACGGAATCAACGTGGAACGTAACGGTCCCCGGAGCACCAGTGGACGAATGGGAAGGCAGTGAGGGCAGTGAGAGGCAGAGCTCCATCATCGAGTGGAAGGCGGATCAACGTGGAACGTAACGGCTCCCGAGGCGACGGCGGGCACATGAGCCCGCCGCGCAGCTGAATTCAGGATGGGCGACATGAGTGGGAGCAGCAAAGGAGCAAGGAGCAACAGGGGAGGCGGAGGAGGCCAGCGTCACGTCGCATAGCAACAGCAGGGGTCAGTGGCCGAACGGAAAAGGGCAACGGCCGCACGGATGGCCACCTGCCAGCAGGAAAAAAGGAGTAACGGCAGCCCGCCAACGGGAAAGTGGCGTGATCTTGGAAACAGGAGTAACGGCAGCCCGCCAACGGGAAAGTGGCGTGATTCTGGAAGCAGGATTAACGGCAGGAGCAGAGTCCAGGAGGATTAACGGGCGCTCCAGTCAGTATAAAAGGAGGCCCACTGGAGCGGCTCGGGACGAGTCTTTTTAGGAAGCTTGTAGCGTTGAGTTGGGGACCGCCTTTGGAGAGTCCGCCAATCAAGTGTTAGAGCGTTGCTAAAAAGGATTCGGTTGTTTGAGTTGAAAGACCGCCTTTGGAGAGTCCGACAGCCAAACGTAAGGAGAACGAACGAGACAAGGAAAGAACGGTACGAGGACATTTACGGGGAACGACCTAGGCGACAGGACACGAGTTGGACCAGTTCCTGGCCACGGCAGGTAGCCTTGCTAGGAAGTGCAGAAAGGATAAGTCTGGCGTACGCCATTCGGACTCCTGACTCACAACCAACAGGCGTGGTCCTGCACCGGAAAGGACAGGCCGACTCAAGATCCCGAGCCCGGTTTCGCTCCGGAGGACGAGAAGGACAAGACGAGAGAGGATCGGCGTCGGTTGGTTTCCTCGAAAGCTACAGGGCAACAGAGTCGAGCGTGGGCTATTCCAAGTCAAAGCAGGTAGCCTTGCAAGGAAGTGAGGAAAGAACAAGTCTGGCGTACGCCACGCGGGTTCTTGACTCGCAACCAACAGGCGTGGTCCTGCAGGACGCGGATAAGCCAACTCGGGAACTCACGCCCGCTTTGGAACGCGATCGGGGAGGCCCCGATCACCCACCAAGCAGCTCTTGACCCGGGCCCATTGGCGCGTACGCGCGGTGGTCACCCGGCCGAAAGAGTGACGTACGGTCCTGGACAGGCGACTGACAAGACTTCGGCAACTCCCAATCCAGGCCCGCCGGTGCGGAAAGGCACGGCGTCTCCTGGCGTAGCGGAGCCGGCTGTAGACAGCAATCTCTGAACCAGGGCCGCTGGTGCGCATGCACAGCGGGTTGCGGGGACGACCACCAGTAGCCATCTCCCAAACCAGACTCGCCGGTGCGAAAAGCACGGCGTGCTCCTGGCGTAGCGGAGCCTACAGGCCGCACACCCCGAACCAGGTCCGCCGGTGCGCATGCACGGCGCATCTCCCTGGTGGTGCAGAGGCGACAGCCAGTAGCTATCTCCCGAACCAGCGTCGCCGGTGCGCAGAGCACGGCGTTCATCCTGGTGTAGCGGAGGCTACAGCCCGCCAACTCCCGAGCCCCGGCGGTACGGCGCGTATGCGCGTATCCCCGACGGCGTAGTGGAGGCTTTTCAGTTCATAGCCGAAGGCCAGACCGAACCGAAGAGGTGGAAGGTGACGACGGATCAACGAGGAGGAGCCCCGGCAACAAGAGCAGCAGCGGAAACACCAGCAACGGAGGAGATATCCAGGACGGACGCACCAAGGGTCACCAAGGACACACCAAGGGTCACCAAGGACACACCAAGGGTCATTCCCGGGAACCCGCATGAATCACAGTTGTAAACAGAGAGAGCAGAAAATAAAGAGACTACGCAACGTAAAGCTACTTGTATTATTTTCTGGGCTTGGGCAATCACGTCGAATCTATAAATTCGGTGGAACGGATCCGCGAAACTCTGTGAGCTAGCCGCGGCAAATTGTGGCGAGCGGAAGCAGAATAACAGTTCGTTACAAATGTACCATTAAGTTCTTGTGATATGCACCACAAACCTTTAGTAATTCATATTGAGTTTTATAGTTTTTTGCCTTCTGCTTTACCCATTCCATATTATCATCTGAATGATACTAACATGTCACTTATTAATGCATCTATTTCAGCCTTTAAGTCGGTTTCCCTTTTTTCGGATGGCTCAATCGATGATTGTTATACTAAGTTTTTGGTTGCCCTTTTTAATATTATTGATACTTATGCCCCTGTGAGGGTACGAAGATCCTATAGGCTTCCTTGGTATACAAAAGGTTTAAAAAACTTAAAGAATAGAAGGGATAAGCATTACAAAAGATTTATAATGACAGGGGAGTCTCGAGCAGGAGAGCTGTACTGGCAATTTAAGCGGGAATTTGATTTCCTTAATAAGTTCCTCTACAATCAATATATATCCGATGTCGAAGCTAGCCTTCGATCCAATCCTAAAGCTTTTTGGCGGTTTGTTAACAACAAAAAGTCAAAATCAGACAAACCTTCATCCATATGTTATGGTAATTTAGCAGCCGACTCGGATCAGGGCGTTTCTGATCTTTTTGCAAAATACTTTGCCTCTAACTTGGAGCCGAAGGTTCCTTGGAGTGATAATGAAACTCTTCTTAGAATTGAGCCTTTTCTCAATGTGAGTAACATGGACGTTTTGGACTGTGACCTAGTTGAAGCCACTGGACATTTTACCGAGTCGCTCACACCTGACGTGGATGGTATTTCCCCATTCTTTCTTAAAAGGAGTATCGCTTCCCTTTCTACTCCCCTTCAACTCCTGTTCTTCCTGTCGCTCTCATCTGGTTGATTCCCCCACCGGTGGAAGATTGCTTCTATAACGCCTATTCACAAAGGTGGCAGTAGGTGTGATGTTACTAACTATCGACCTATAGCCAATTCAATTGCTATAGGTCGATAGTTAATATCAATATCAATTTGCAACGTCGCTAAGATACTGGAGCGGATAGTAACTAAAAAATGGACTTGCTCGTAATTTTATATCCCTCAACCAGCCTGGTTTTTTACCTGGGAGGTCCACTAGCACTGCAAAGCACTGCTTTGAAACTTTTGAAAACCGATTTCAGGTTGATGCCATTTACACTGACTTCTCCAAAGCCTTCGACAAAGTGTGTCATGCTGCCCTTCTGGCCAAATTATATAAATTAGGTATTCATTCCTGCCTATTAAGTTGTTCGAGTCTTATCTGGCTGACTGGCCTTGCCACGTTTCTATTGGAGACGCTATCTCAAGTCCATTTGTCACCTCCTCTGGTCTTCCACAAGGCAGCTCTCTTGGACCTCTTCTATTTAGCATTTTCATTAATGACATCTCGTCATGCTTTCGTCATTCTCACTTTTTAATGTATTCGGATGACCTTAAAATCTATAAAGCCATTAGCTGCATTAGTGATAGTTACTTGTTACAGGAGGATATATCCAGAGTTTACTCATGGTGCTCCCGTAATCTTATTCCATTAAATTTATCTAAGTGTATGTATACCCGCTACAGTAGGCGGTCTCTTGAAATCTGCACGGGTTATTCCATTAGTAATTATAATTTGGCAGCTAAAGAGGAGATGTTAGACCTTGGTGTTTTATTCGACAGCAAATTTAAATTTTCTTGTCAATTAGACTATATTCTGCCTAAAGCGTATGCTATACTGGGCTTTGTTAAGAGGCACGTGAACCAATTCAAAAGTCCATACTCGAGCCTAATTTTTTTCGCGTTTCCCCGTGCCCCTACTTTTCTATTTAGGCAGACAGCTAAGAAGAAAATGTCAAAATGTCAGAAACGAAGTCATGCCACCCAAGAAGTCGAATTTTGGTCGTCTTACTCGCAATACAAAAGATGTAACATTTTGAATAGGACTGACGAAGAGCGGGCCACCATTCGAGAGACTGAGCGGCTGAGAGCCATGCGGATGCACAACGCGGAGACAGCAGAAACGCGAGCAGCTAGGCTTGAGCGGACACGATTGAGAGTTAGGCAGTCGCGTTCTGCAGCAATCGATTTGATTCGGTCTCAAAATAATGAACGCGACAGGGCAAGGGTAGCTGAAGCGCGTTAACAGCTTGCAACAGATCGAAACCTGCAATACAATCGTCTTGCATTCCGATATAATGCAACTGTTGATTACATCTCGAATCGCAATGTCGTTATTGGCCGTATGAATCAGGTCTGCACACACTGTCAGGCTCTCAAATTCAACACCGAACCAAAAGGATTGTGTTGCGCTTCCGGGAAAGTGAAATTGCCTCAACTTGAAGCACCACCAGAGCCTCTGCACTCTCTATTAGCTGGATCTACTGCTGAATCGAAGCATTTCCTGTCGAACATTAGGAAATACAACTCTTGCTTCTAAATGACGTCATTTGGTTCGGAAATTATAACTGCCCAATTCATGCCAACTTTTAAAATCAAAGGACAAATCTATCACAAAGCCAGTTCCCTGCTTCCGTTCTCAGACAGCGAACACAAATTTCTTTAAATGTACTTCATTGGTGATGATGGAGCTGAAGTCGATGCACGTTATAGAATCAATACCTCGGTGAAAAAGCCCATTATTTCGCAGCTACAGAAGCTTTTTCACGAACGGAACCATTTGGTGCGTTTGTTCAAAACAGCAATCGATATGATGCCTTCGGATACCCATAAAATTGTCATTCATGCAAACAAAACTCCTGCTGGAGAACATATCAGGAGATATAATGCTCCAACTATAGACGAAGTGGCAATTAACATAGTCGGGGATCAGTTCAAACCTCGAGATGTTGTTCTCCATCGACGAAACGATCGATTGGTAAACGTCGCAGAAACTCACCGTTATTACGATGCTTTGCAGTATCCACTCATCTTCTGGGATGATGCCGATGGATATCATTTCAATGTGAGGATGGTAGATCCAGTCAATGGTGTACAAACAAATAAAAAGTGCAGCGCGATGAACTTTTACTCATACCGATTAATGGTTCGGAGGACCGATGACAAGCATATATTGAAATGTCGTCAGTTGTTTCATCAGTACATTGTCGATATGTATGCCAAAATTAAAACAGAACGTTTGCTGTTCTTCCGGTCCGAGGAATATATCCATTTACGGGATGCTGTGATGAATGACCGTAATACAACCAACGTTGGAAAGCTCACGATTTTGCCATCCTCATACATAGGTAGTCCACGAAAATTATTCTTTTTTGTTTGACTTATTTCTAATGCTGCGACCACAATATGCCACAGCGAAACGTGGCAGGGTACTGCTAGTAAATAAATAAATATATAAATAAATAAATAAATAAATAAATAACTTGTAGATACGTAGGAATACGAACTTCATTTTTGATATTTCGGACATATAATGATTCACACCTTAACAAACAATTGCAACCAGAGTGAATCCAGGTGAATCTGTTAAGTTCTACTTCACGAAAGACTGTTGTGCGCTCTATTCCGCGCATTGTTAATACACTTAATATCCACTACAATTTATAAGTAACACATATACTGACACGTCACAAGCACAGATTTTCTATGCAGCACATACCTTAATAGTTGTTAAAAACCAAACTTGCACTAGAGTAAACGTAAATTGCACTACTTATTCAAATATGCAACCAATAAGCAAAAGGGCGCCAAAATTGTATAAGTAAATGTAAATATGTTTTGATGTGTTAAATTATAGTTGGTTATCCCCCGCTGCAGTCAGTAGTGTCGCAGACGCTGGAGAGATGATGGGCTAATTACCCCTGGCGGTTGCCGGGGGGGGGAGGGGGTTGCTACTCCTTGTAGGTAGTGGTTTGGATCCCTGGCGGTTGCCGAGGGTGGTGTTGCTCTTCCTTGCAGGTGACAAGCGATGTTTAGATCCCTGGCGGTTGCCGAGGGAAATCCCTTCTATGACGAGAGTTACGATGGGAGCACTTGCTCCGTTGTCACGGCCCTTGAGGCGCGGTGACCAATTCAAAAAAATAAATTTACTGTTTAACGGCTATGCCGGAGATTGAAATAAAGTCCTCTTTATTGAGTGACGTTCTGATACAAACTGAAACTTAAAGCTAACAAAAAGTATTTCATAGCGGACACGCAAATGTGCAGTGCTTGCCGCTATGTATGGGCATCCGGCCAGACGCTGTGTCAGCAGTTTGGCCAGAGCGAGCTCTTAAATAATCGGACATTGCCGCTGCTTGGTTAACTTCAGTTAAACTTATATATCACCTGCTGAAACATATGTTTGACAGTTCACAGCTGATCATCAGCTGATTGATGAGCTTAGAAAAAATCAATAAGCATCTAATCAAGTGTATGTTATCGATAAGTAAAATTAAATTAAGGCTTATTTAAATTTGAAAATCATAATTAAATGCCGCTAGCGAGGCCAAATCGAACACTGTGTGTTACTAGGAAAACTTTCTTTAAAATAAAATAAACTATTTTAGGGCCCATTTAAACTTTTGAATTAACGTAAAACGAAATAAAAAACTACGTTTTTACGCTCTGCTCTCTTTGTTTTTCTCTGCTACGCATACACTCAAAACTTAAACATGTGTGCGTTTTGCCCCCCACTGGTTTAAACAAAAAAGGAAAGCTAACTTCAGGCGGAGCCAAAGTTGATATACCCTTGATATGCCCTAAAAAAGGAAAGCTAACTTCAGGCGGAGCCAAAGTTGATATACCCTTGCAGTTAAAACCGGATTCAGTTGGGCGATCCGTATGAGAGTATCATAATATAATATTATAAAAACCAATTTATTACAATATAAAATCTAATTAAAAAGTCTCAAGATACTATCCTCAAAAATACTAAAGTTGGTATTTTTATCAAATACCCGCTATAAGATATATTCGGCCGATCGTTATGACATTTGGTAGGTCTAATCAACTGACCAAATACGAAGTACTGTAGAAAACTGTACGAAGAAACTGTACGAAGTTCTATCTTCCAAAATACGAAAGTTGGGTCATTTCCGATTTTTCAGTAATATGTCAGCTATAGGATATAGTCTGCCGATCCTGATAAAATTTGGTGGGTCCTATTATTTTGCCTCATGCCAAATAGCATTTATGCAAAATTCAAAATTAACTCTAAAAAAACAAAGTTACAGTATTTCCGATCAGTCAGTTATGTGGCAGCTATAGGATATAGTCGGCCGATCCTTATGAAATTTTGTATGTCGCATTTTTCCAAAAACAGCATCCGAAAAAATATGAACTCCGTATCTTTAAAAGTTCCAAAGTTCCATACCAAAGTTTTACCATTTCCGATCAATCAATTATATGGCAGCTTTAGGATATAATCGGCCGATCCCGGCTTTTCCGACTTATTTTTTCCGGCGTGCAAAGTTTCAAATCGATAGCTTTAAAACTGAGAGATTATTTCGCGTAGAAACAGACAGACAGACAGACGGACAGACGGACATGCTCATAAAAACTCAGGAGGATATCCTGATCAAGAATTTATGTACTTTATAGGGTCGGAGATGTCTCCTTCACTGCACACTTTTCGTTGCTCACTTTTGACCAAATTTATAATACCCTCAGCAAGAGTATAAAAATAGCCACATCAATTTTATGTACCATATACCAGATGAAAAACGTTTTTATGTGATTGAAGTATAATTTTTTTGAATTCGGCGTAGATACAAAAACATTTTCATGTATTTTTGGAGAAAGAACGGCCCCAAAGGGCTAAATTACTGGCATCCGTGGTTAAAGTAAATTTTTTTCGAAATCGGGTAATTGGAGAATTGGTTCTCTAATTATAATTAATTAATTATAATAATTATTATTAGTCACAAGGAATTCCTGAAAAACCGTCCCGTTTCCACGCGGTCAGGGTGGCGTAACCCCTTAAGGTTTTTGAATTTATTTAATAAACGTTTAACTTTAAAGCAGAGGTCGGCACGGCCCTATCCCGAGGGCATAGGAAATTTCTCTGCCCGAGCTCTGCCACACACACACAGTATAAATGTGTGAAACGTCATGCTCACAGCCTACTTTCTGCTATTCGTTACTAACACTAATGCATTAAAATCATATCAATGTATTGGGGTGCCGACCACTGAAGTAAATACATATATGTTTACATTTCATGTGTATATTTTTAACTCTTTGAAAAGCGAGTGTAATCAGAGTGTAGTCATTTGCTTATCAGATAAATATCACGTTAAGAAAAAAATTGTTTTGATAAGGTTTACACAAATTTACACATATAACCAATTTATGCGACAAACAAATATCCTTGGAATTAAATTCGGTACGATAAATCTTAAGGGGTTATATACCTTCTTTGTCGAAGAAAAAGAGCAAAGTTCGGATTTTTTTATAGGTATGTAGCAATGATTTAATTACAGGGATGTTTTAATTTTTTGATAGTACACTTTATTAACAATGTTTGTGCAAAATTTGGTGGAAAAATATTAAAAAGGTTTAAAGGGGTGGCTGTTTCCCTTAGAGGCTTTTTTTTTTTTAAAGCCTTGCGGTGACAGTTCCCCAGGTCAAACAGGTCAACTTAAACCATAAAAGTAAAAAAATTTCATTAGTTTAGTGTATTTCCTTGTGCTTGAACGATCGATTTTAAAATTTTTATTTATTTTATTCATACGGGAACGTTTTATGCTAAAAATTAACTCTTTGGTCTCTAGAAATTTCACTAAAAGATTCATTTCGGCGAACAAAAAGGTTTGTTCGTGAAAAGTCGATCGTTCAAGCAAAAAAGAATTTCATTACGAACATTTAAAAAAAAATTTGAAGTGAATCGGTTTAGTAGTTTTCCGCCAATCCATGTCACCGCAAAGTCATTTTTCAAGAAACACCATTTCGAGATATTCGCGTTTAAAGTTTCAAGTTCAGTTCAAAGCCGCAATGATGAGCGCGGCTAGGAGCGCTGTAACTTTTTTTCTACTGCTCCAATCTTAAGGAATTTTTCTTCAAGATAAAGCAATAAAAAAATTTTCGATTTTTTGAAAATAAAAAAGGTATATAACCCTTATGTATGTTAAAAACGTCGCCGCAAGACACCATCGCACAGTGGTCGCGCTTGTATGGAACCGCGGCCATAAATACTTATAGATGTGCTATCGCTATGAAACTTTCACTAAAAAATTCATTTCGGCGAACAAAAAGGTTTGTTCGTGAAAAGTCGATCGTTCAAGCAAAAAAGAATTTCATTACGAACATTTAAAAAAAATTTGAAGTAAATCGGTTTAGTAGTTTTCCGCCAATCCATGTCACCGCAAAGTCATTTTTCAAGAAACACCATTTCGAGATATTCGCGTTTAAAGTTTCAAGTTCAGTTCAAAGCCGCAATGATGAGCGCGGCTAGGAGCGCTGTAACTTTTTTTCTACTGCTCCAATCTTAAGGAATTTTTCTTCAAGATAAAGCAATAAAAAAATTTTCGATTTTTTGAAAATAAAAAAGGTATATAACCCTTATGTATGTTAAAAACGTCGCCGCAAGACACCATCGCACAGTGGTCGCGCTTGTATGGAACCGCGGCCATAAATACTTATAGATGTGCTATCGCTATGAAACTTTCACTAAAAATCTAGAAAAATATTATAAACATATGATAAAAAAAGTTACCAGATCGTACCACTATATCCTATAGCTGCCATATAACTGATTGATCGGAAATGGTATTACTTCGGTGTTTTTAGAGTTAGAGAGTTCAAATTTTACTATTTAGCGCTATTTTTTGCAAAATAATACGACATGCCAAATTTCGAAAGGATCGGCCGACAATATCTTGTTTTAAAAAAAATGTTTAGGTTGTTCATTTCTGTTGGCTTGGCTATGAAGCATTTTGTGGATGTTGTTTCACTTTACTCATTACAAACTTTTCCATCAACAATGGTAAGTTGCAAAGAATTTTCGATATTAATATTTCAACAACATAACAGACACAGAACAAAAACGTGCTTCCCTCCTAGATAGAGATGGAAAAAGGGGTTAGGTTGCATTTTTTAATGGCAAATGTGCTGCGGCAGGCTTCCGCAGCTGAAGTTAACATTTTTATAATCTTTAAATATTAGTATATAACAGCACATAAATTTCATTTGGGGACAACCGGGGGAAAATACTTAAAACTTTACATATACGAACTAAAAAGACGCACATTTTTAACAAAGATTTACACGAAACACAGAACAAATTATTTATATATATATATCTGTAAAAATAAAGTATATACCATTATATTCCATATCCATTCCAATCGATTTTGGTTTAACAGAGTTTTATAATATAAAAATTATGTCCACTGCGGACAAATTAAAAGTGCATAAATATGAGTACCATATACAAGCAAACCATATTGCTTGGTACATTTTGGACAATCAGCTGATAGTAAGACCGGGTTTCAATTGAATAGTCCCAAAATCAATTTTTTTATTTTTGACCTATGGCAGCGACCACTGTGCATCGAAAAGAGACGATCCGGGAATTAGACTATAACATTTTTGTTATGTAATATTTTTTTATGAAAAAATTTAATTAAGTACCCAGAAACATGTACTAAACAACGTCGGTAAAACATTTTTCATAAATATTTTCTATGGTGTCAAAAAAAAATCGATAAAATTCCATATTTTTGCGCGGTACAACTGTATATAACCCCTTAAAATGATCTACTTGAAATAATTCAATACATATTTTTTTAATTTTTATTTGGTTCTGGTGTCTTTTGGATATAAAAAGTCTGGTTTGTTATTGAATTTAAAGTTTTTAATTTTTACTTTTTAGTCGCAGAATGGCCTGCGAGCGGCAGACACGATAGGGCAATATTTGGGGGAACCAACGGCAAAGCAACAAGAGGAACAGCAGCGGCGACCATAGCAACAGGAATAGCCAACTGAAAGAGCCGACGACGAAGCCGAGCGGAAACCAGGAGGAGCAGCAAACATTTTTATGTCGGTAAAACATTTTTCATAAATATTTTCTATGGTGTCAAAAAAAAATCGATAAAATTCCATATTTTTGCGCGGTACAACTGTATATAACCCCTTAAAATGATCTACTTGAAATAATTCAATACATATTTTTTTAATTTTTATTTGGTTCTGGTGTCTTTTGGATATAAAAAGTCTGGTTTGTTATTGAATTTAAAGTTTTTAATTTTTACTTTTTAGTCGCAGAATGGCCTGCGAGCGGCAGACACGATAGGGCAATATTTGGGGGAACCAACGGCAAAGCAACAAGAGGAACAGCAGCGGCGACCATAGCAACAGGAATAGCCAACTGAAAGAGCCGACGACGAAGCCGAGCGGAAACCAGGAGGAGCAGCAATGATCCGGCATTTAATCACCGAAGGAATTTTGAACTTCTTGCAGTCTGAACCAGAGGCATCGCCTTCCATGCCAAGCTTCGTGAATGAGTGTGCCTGTATTTGTTGTTAAAGCTCATGGCGAGTTTTCGCATTGGTGGTGAAAATTCATCCATCTAACTTGCTGTCCACTTCTGCCATGTAAGCCAAAGTTGCAGACACAGCTATTTCTTTAAAATTCGTGGCTTCCTATTCAGCGAGGCCTTCTTCTAGTTTTGAGCGACCGCTTACTAGCAGCAGTTTTAATTCCAACGAAACGTTGCACAAGCAGTTTTTTGAATTGCGCCCAAGTAAATCCGGCAAATCATATTTGCAGCATAGCCTTCTAAAGCCTTACGTAAGGCTTAGAAAATGCCTCTCATGGGCGGAATTTCATAGCTGAGCACAGTTCTGCTCGAGGGCCTTTCACATCCAAACGACTAGCCAGAGTTATGCATTGAACTTCTTTTTATTTATTTACTTGCTAATTACTTAATAGTGATTATGTTAGTTAAGTTACAATTAATTCTGAATGGGTCAGCTTTAATCCTTCGTGGTTTATATATTGACCTTCTCCACCACTCCGATTGCCTTGCTTGCTCTACGACTCTTCTTTAACAACTACTTTACAAAGGGGGAAGAAAGACAAGTAGAGCTTTGCGGAGATTACAGGGAAAAATCTGGCTGGATTCTAAGCTCGCCGAAGGTGGAGCGCTAAATGGAAAATATAAATAACGGCCATACATGCCGCCCCGGAATGCTGGGATCAGCATTGGACTTCCTAAGATTTCAGCGTAGTAAAGGTGGATATTGGCAATGGACATAACTTTAAAAATCGATATCTTAAAGGTTCCAGACATTAGTCTAGCGAATTAGTCTATCTTCTCCAGGACTCGCTTATTTGACCCACCTTCCATTCGTTTGGAGGAAGCCAGTCATCCTTGATCACAAATAAATCATCAATTTGCAAAATGATTCGTTCCTGGCGCCAGGAACGTGCTTGTAGATGTGAGATCCAGTTCGCGCTCCATCGATGCCAGAATTGTCTTTAGAGCCGTTGGCCGTCGACGAAGCGTGCGTTGATGGACTTTTCTGAAAGAGAAGGCTTCGTGGGTGCCAATCAAGGTTCTTCTATGAGGAAATGCCCGAGAGTGGGGACAGTGGGGACAGATCGTTTGGATCTTTTGTTAAGGGACAGAGTAGACGTGAGTTGAAACAAAGATTATAAAGTACATAGATAGGACATCAGGGCCCAAAACGGTCAACTTTTTTCGTTAAGCTTGTAGGTGAGGGGGGAACGCACATGCATACGATTCTGTTTTTCCCAGCCAACGATATGCGGAGCGCTCCGAACTAGGAGTGTAAACGGACTCCCAAATTTATACCTCAAAGTTGTGTTTCCGGAGCGCTCCGAAAATGGAGCAAAAAAAGGAGTCCCAATGTCGCACCTCTTCGGAGCGTTTGCGGAGCTCACCGAAGAAGGATCGAAACGAGACTCCCAAAGTAGCACCTTTTCGGAGCATTTGCGGAGCCCTCCGAAGCAAAGAATAAAAAGGGCTCCAAAAGTCGCACCGTCTCGGAGCGTTTTCGGAGCTATTATTCGCTGCTCTTCTATTTCTCATTTGTTTCTCGTGGAATCTTCCGTTATTATTTTGAGCGTTTTGTTTGGCATGTTTTTCTTTTATGCAAGTTAGTCAGTGCAAATTTTCGCTTCAACGTGGTGCGTGCGTCTTTAAAATTTATTCATTGTTTTGTGTTTACACTAATTGTTAAAAATGTCCAAACGAAGACTCGTAGAAAAACAATCGAACAGAATAATAGCTTCGTTAACTGACAAGAGAAACGTTCAAAATGAAACAATCATTGAAGCAAGAGGGGATTTATTGACAAATAAATCCTAGAAAAATTGTCTTAAACACCGATTTCACCATAGAAAGTGCTGAAGCGGTAAATTTCAGCGATAGCTCGGCCGCAGAAGATGAGGAATACGAAAGAGTAGACGATTGCGAGTCAAACGGATTCTCGTCAAAATTAAAGGAAGAGTTAGCAGAGTGGCCAATAATATTTAATATTTTAGGATCTGCCATTAATGGGCTTTTACAAATTTTACGTCGCGATGGCTGTGAGTTAAGTGCCGACAATCGATCCCTTAAAAAAACTCCAAGGCAAGTGCCTAGCGTTGTGATAGGAAGAGGAAGTAATGTTCATTACTAATTGAACTACTTATCATTCCTTATACTGAAGTTATTTTGTCAGTTCTTTCTCCATAAATTTGTAACTTTTTTAACTTTATTCTCAATAATAAATAAAATGAACTAAACAATTTAAAAAAATACCTATTATATGTTAATTAATATAATATATAAGCTGGGAGCATTTTGAGAAACCGTAGGGACTCCTCTACGGAGTATTTTAGGTGCACAGAGAAGGACTCCTCTACGGAACATTTTAGGTGCACAAACATAATCCCAAAATACTCCGCCTAGGTTATCTTCGGATGATTTTAGGACTCCTTTTCTTACTAATTGTAAGCAAAGAAAGGAGTCCGCATGGAGTCCCTGCGGTTTATCTAAGGGAGCATTTTGGGACTCCGAAATTACTCGAAAATTACTGAAAATTACGAAAATTTTCATATATTTTGAAATGGCACTTTTCTCCCAAAAACATGCTCTTACGGACACTTTTAGGAGCGTCCCTAGGAGGCTTTGCGCTCCGCCCAGGGAGTCCTAACGGAGGACCGTGCGGACTCCGCTAGTTGGCTGGGTAGTAGGCTGTGAGCATGACGTTTCACACATTTATACTGTCAGAGTGTGGAAGAGCTCGGGCAGAGAAATTTCCTATGCCCGCGGGATAGGGTCGTGCCGACCACTTCTTTACACTATCGTCATGCCATTTTATGGTTCCATCAGAAACTATTTCCCTGTATTTTTTTACACAAGCTAACAATTCAATATAACAATATAATAAAAAAAACCAAAATTTTGTACATCATATCACCATGACATAAGTACAAATAATTTTATTTTATGGCTAGAATAAATAATTTATGTGCATTGAAAATGTTGAATGCTCTTTTTTATGCAATATACTTTATATTATACACGTATTTTAGTTGCAAAAGATGCGGATAACAAAATTTTTAAATAAAATTAACTTTAAATTAACTGAGCAACGATTTAGCTTTCTTCCTTTCTTATATTTAATTATTGTTGGAGCTAAATATGGTGCAAATGTCGACGTAAATAAGCTGTTAACACATCCAACAACCGTATCCTAAACATACAATCAAGATATTCGTCCCACGTTGACCCAATAAAAATAAAAATAGAGAATTACAAGGCCTTTGGATATGCCATTACCACTGGCATATGGACGGATAACTTCTTAAAAACAGCATATTTGTCGTGCACTGTCCATTACATAAGGGAGGGAGTTTTGATCCAACGCCTTATGGCCATGAAGTCAATGAAGGGCTCGCCCAGCACAGGTTTGTGAGACTGAGCCCATCTTGTAAGACAAATGGACTTAAATTTTTCTTTTCTTCGCTCACTTTTCTCACACATAAATTGCGAGAGGAAAATGAGACCTCAAATAAGCCTGTGCTCCATGAAATTCGCCACTCCGTCGTATCCTTACATGATAGCCGTACTTGAATGAGGAATCCCCGCCGATACCGGTCAGATAAATCCTGATGGAATTAGCCAGAGCTTGTCCAGAAACGTCAGTGACGGGAACGAATCCGAGGAAATCCTCACAAATATTTGTTTGTGAATCCAAGTATCGTGTGCAAATGGAAAATTTTTCTATGTTTGAAATGTCAGTCGATTCGTCGGCTAAAACTGACAATCTTTCCGATTGATTTATTCGATAAACCATTTTTTTTTTATCAATTCATGCTAAGTTGCAATAATTTTTGGTTTTGCTCAAATATATTGAATTTTACGGATCAGACAAAAGGTTTTTCTTGTGTGTTTCGTCACCTTCAGCTCGATACCGTAGAATTGAACGAAAGTTTTCTTCGTTCGAATATTTTCTATCAGTTTTATCATCCCCGTCAGGTTCTTCTTCATTATATAATACAAACATCCATCGTCTCTATGGCCACGAAGTGCAATTCCTTGGCGTCCACACAATACTATTGCACTAACTATGGGTTTCAGTCGTTCGTAATTCTCTTCTTTAGTGTTTTCTTTCTGCTGATCGAGTTGTTCATCAATAGATTTAGTTTTGCCTAGCTGAATATCGCATAAATGTTCAAAAGCAACGATGGATATTTCATGGTAATCAAGTTTTTCGTGGTTCCGAAAAGTTTCTTTTGCGTGCTTCCAAGTGTTGAACGGCTTGTTAATAAGTTTCCCCAGACGTACGTCGCGTATTCCACCGGTTTTCACGCCGAAAGCTATGCAGCACTTACAATATGCGCCATTTTCTTTCGCAGACTATGCCAACCAGTGAAATTCCTCAAGCCATTTTCTTTGGAAAGATAAATTTTTGGCAGTTGATGTCGAAAAATTAGCTGGTGGCACCCACGAGTCGTCGATAATGTTCAGGATTTCACACGCGTTCCTTGTATTTGAAGCATTAGACGTAGCTAGAGCGATGTCGTTTTTGAATGGAAGCAATTCTATTTTGTTTTTGTTTGTATCTTCGGAAGTCGATTGTTCTCCAGTTTCCGATAGATTTTCTTCGAGGTTAGGCTACATTTTCAATCTGTGTCAAAAAAATATGGTTAGCTAAAAACTAATGACAATCTTCAGTTTTTTCAGTGCCATCTTTACATTTTAGACCTAAAATCAAAACAATGTGTAAAAGTTAAATTGTTTGTAGTTCGGTGAAATAAAAAAATGTAAATTTTATTTTTTATTTATACAACTTGGTGTTAAACCTTTATTTATTAAACGTAATTATTACAAGACACTTTTGATTTATTTTAAATATTTTTTTGTCAACCGTTCGCGGTCTCGGTCAAAAAGGGACTTACTTCTTAATTCTAAATCTGATCCAAAGAACCTCGGCCATCAGTTGTGTTTAGATTAGAGGCTTACGATGAAAATGTCGCATCTTATTGTGAAATTCGATTAAGCTGATCGATGCAATTTGGTGGGTACTTGAAACGCTAAAGGCGTAATTGATTGGGCTTCGGAGGAAAGCTGATGTTTACTTTTGATTTTGATTTGTTTATGGGGAACCGAGATCGGACCTCAGAGCCGAAGACAAAGCCGAAAGCAAATGCAGAGTTTAAAAATATTGTTTATAAGATTCATAAGTGGAAAGCCATAAGTGGCCTGTATTTACGGGTTGGATAACTCTGCGCCTTCTAAAATGGATCGTCCCGATTCAATATGAAATTCGTTTAAATGATCTCTTAATTCTGTTAAAAAATGTTCTTGGTTAATAAATTTTTCTGGTTCAGGCCGATGGTTTTTGGTTACAAATAATATAGCATTTTTGTATTTTATAATAAGTGAAAAAATCAAACATATAATGATTAAAATTAATAATATAAAGGTAAGTGATATTTTAGTATTCTTAATTTTAACGAAAGGGTTTAAAATGTTTATATTATCTAAAGAAAGATCAGAGTTATTTGATAATATATAATCGGATATTTCATAATTTTTGAAGTGGTTCGTAGTTACGTATTCAAGAATTTTATTTTCCAAATTAGTATATGAGATATTATTAATTTTAGTTGTACCATTAAATGTTATTAAAAACGAACCATTTAAATGGGAGTTGTTAAGAATATTGTTCCCATTTATAAGAATGGCACCATCTTTATGATGTCCATTTTTTTATTTTTTCCTCTTATTTTTTTACAGGTTAATTTCTCACCATTTATTAATCGAGTGAAACAAGTTTTTTTGTTACTTAAAGTGCAATAATTATTAAAAAGTTCGTTCTTAAAATTAGACATTTCGTAAAAAACATTTTCGCATTTTGCGACTTGATTGCTTAATACTAGTTATCCATCGATTTGGGAAATCGCTCTAGGGTGATATATTTCACATCTGTTTTTTATTTTTGGGTATTTTATAAAAATTATTAAAAGTTCTTTATGCAATGCGATTTTAAAAACAGAGATGTCCATTAAGTCAGCGATAATTATTGGTTTTTGTTCATGTTTTAATATTTCCAAGATGTCATCATTGTTTATAGTTTTGGTATTCAAAAGGTCAATTTTCGCTGGTCACTGTGTCAGTTAAATTTTTAGATCAAATGTTAATAATCGTAAGCGATGTTTTCGAAGTGGTAGATCTAGATCAATAAATACTTTTTTAAAATCATCGGAAAGAGATTCTATTTCTTTAAATAATCGGGAATTGATAATAGACTGCTTATTATTGTTTTCAATTAATTCATTAATTTTATTCTGAACTGTAATAAAATCATCATGGTCCGGAGTTCCATCTAACCATTTCCACACTAACTCATTTATCCCTCTTTTTAATCTAGTTGATAGTAATTGTGATTAAATTCTATGTCATATTTAATTTCCCATTGTGACCTTTTATTAGTATCCCTTTTAATATTATCTAATTCCAAATTTATTATTTCTTTATAAAAGCTTAAGTTAGTTACATGGAATAAATCTGCGTATGAATCGTACGTCAATACGTCTTTATTGTCCTTAAATAAAAGATATTCGTGACTTGTATAGTCAATTATTTCTGATTTTGTTAATAAAATAAGGTGTAGTATGGGCACCTGATAAAACATTTTCTGGGAAAGGAAAGAAAAAAAAAGGCATGATATATAAATACTTAGAATTTTATATTATCTTTGTGAATAATTCTATTTCTATTGTTGATTATTATTTTGTTGGGTAAATTTTCTTTAACTATTTGTTTTTTATATCTGGTTTTAAGTTTATTTCTTTCCCCGTGTTTCTTTTCATAGACTACCTGTCCTACATGATATTCTTTTTCTTTTCTGTTTTCATTATGTGTTTCCAACATTTTCTCTTGAGTATCTTTCAAAAGTTCAGGAATGTTCTCGTGCTCTATTTTATTATATAATACGTCAAAAGGTTTTTGGTTCGTTGTAGAATGAATGCTCTGATTGCATTTTTGAGCGGCTCTTATTATTATTTCGGAAAAGTCAGTTAAATTAAATTCTTCTTTAATGCATCGAGCTAATTCTGTTAATGTAGAACAGTGGTGCTCATCCCATTGCTCTCGCTGCTCATTTGTTTTTGCAAATGCTCATGCATACCGAGTTGTGTGCGACTGCTCACTCCATAAGACTCGTTACTCACGCCATAAGCATCGTTGGTCCCAGCATAAGCAAAGGGCAATTACAAAAACAATTTTTCGTGTTTTCCCTATTCTCCTCAATCGTACTAATCCGAATGAATTTTGTTGTTGGAGTGCCGATACTTCTTATGCGTGTGCAATAGAGATGGAGATATTGCCTTCTCACGAGGCAGGTCTCTTGCCTACACTGAGATTTAGCTGGACTGCACTTATTAGCGAGCAAGCGAGGCGAGCGGTTGATGCTTATTTTTATCGAAAAAATGACTGAGAATTTAGAGACCATTTTCTTTGCACGAAATTTTTTTTTTTTTGTTTTTGTCCAATTTTTTTTATTAATAATATAATAACTGTAATAAAAAAAAACTACACATTTCTTTTCTCTCAGTGAACTTCTTGAAACACACCGACTTTTTCGTTCTATGTGTGCGTGTGATTTCGTTCATATGTGTTGTTTCATGCTCTGCCGTAAGGCAGTTTTGGACACCACTGATGTAGAATGTGCCCTTTCAACCTGTCCGTTTGACGTGCTGTGCCTCGGGTCTGCGTAATGTAAAGTTAAATTGCACCTTTGTGCGAAAGATTTAAATTGGGCCGAGGTAAAGCTCGGTTCATTATCGGTCATTATTACTTTTGCTTGTGGAAAATGTTGAAGAAGTTCCATAACTTTATTTTCGATATTTAATTTATTTTGAATTTCTTTTACTACTAGAAATTTTGAGTAAGCGTCAATACAAGTTATGAAAGTAAGACCTTGCGCGTAATATATATCAATGTGTAAATTTTCTCCTTCTTTACTTGGAATTGGGGCTTCCCCAATCGTGCCGACCACTGCTTTACACTATCGTCATGCCATTTTATGGTTCCATCAGAAACTATTTCCCTGTATTTTTTTACACAAGCTAACAATTCTTTTATGTTGATAAATTTATTTATAATAAAAAAAACCAAAATTTTGTACATCATATCACCATGACATAAGTACAAATAATTTTATTTTATGGCTAGAATAAATAATTTATGTGCATTGAAAATGTTGAATGCTCTTTTTTATGCAATATACTTTATATTATACACGTATTTTAGTTGCAAAAGATGCGGATAACAAAATTTTTAAATAAAATTAACTTTAAATTAACTGAGCAACGATTTAGCTTTCCTTTCTTATATTTAATTATTGTTGGAGCTAAATATGGTGCAAATGTCGACGTAAATAAGCTGTTAACACATCCAACAACCGTATCCTAAACATACAATCAAGATATTCGTCCCACGTTGACCCAATAAAAATAAAAATAGAGAATTACAAGGCCTTTGGATATGCCATTACCACTGGCATATGGACGGATAACTTCTTAAAAACAGCATATTTGTCGTGCACTGTCCATTACATAAGGGAGGGAGTTTTGATCCAACGCCTTATGGCCATGAAGTCAATGAAGGGCTCGCCCAGCACAGGTTTGTGAGACTGAGCCCATCTTGTAAGACAAATGGACTTAAATTTTTCTTTTCTTCGCTCACTTTTCTCACACATAAATTGCGAGAGGAAAATGAGACCTCAAATAAGCCTGTGCTCCATGAAATTCGCCACTCCGTCGTATCCTTACATGATAGCCGTACTTGAATGAGGAATCCCCGCCGATACCGGTCAGATAAATCCTGATGGAATTAGCCAGAGCTTGTCCAGAAACGTCAGTGACGGGAACGAATCCGAGGAAATCCTCACAAATATTTGTTTGTGAATCCAAGTATCGTGTGCAAATGGAAAATTTTTCTATGTTTGAAATGTCAGTCGATTCGTCGGCTAAAACTGACAATCTTTCCGATTGATTTATTCGATAAACCATTTTTTTTTTTATCAATTCATGCTAAGTTGCAATAATTTTTGGTTTTGCTCAAATATATTGAATTTTACGGATCAGACAAAAGGTTTTTCTTGTGTGTTTCGTCACCTTCAGCTCGATACCGTAGAATTGAACGAAAGTTTTCTTCGTTCGAATATTTTCTATCAGTTTTATCATCCCCGTCAGGTTCTTCTTCATTATATAATACAAACATCCATCGTCTCTATGGCCACGAAGTACAATTCCTTGGCGTCCACACAATACTATTGCACTAACTATGGGTTTCAGTCGTTCGTAATTTTCTTCTTTAGTGTTTTCTTTCTGCTGATCGAGTTGTTCATCAATAGATTTAGTTTTGCCTAGCTGAATATCGCATAAATGTTCAAAACCAACGATGGATATTTCATGGTAATCAAATTTTTCGTGGTTCCGAAAAGTTTCTTTCGCGTGCTTCCAAGTGTTGAACGGCTTGTTGATAAGTTTCCCCAGACGTACGTCGCGTATTCTACCGGTTTTCACGCCAAAAGCTATGCAGCACTTACAATATGCGCCATTTTCTTTCGCAGAATATGCCAACCAGTGAAATTCCTCAAGCCATTTTCTTTGGAAAGATAAATTTTTGGCAGTTGATGTCGAAAAATTAGCTGGTGGCATCCACGAGTCGTCGATAATGTTCAGGATTTCACTCGCGTTCCTTGTATTTGAAGCATTAGACGTGGCTAGAGCGATGTCGTTTTTGAATGGAAGCAATTCTATTTTGTTTTTGTTTGTATCTTCGGAAGTCGATTGTTCTCCAGTTTCCGATAGATTTTCTTCGAGGTTAGGCTTCTCTACATTTTCAATCTGTGTCAAAAAAATATGGTTAGCTAAAAACTAATGACAATCTTCAGTTTTTTCAGTGCCATTTTTATATTTTAGACCAGAGGTCGGCACGGCCCTATCTCGGGGGCATAGGAAATTTCTCTGCCCGAGCTCTGCCACACACACAGTATAAATGTGTGAAACGTCATGCTCAAAGCCTACTTTCTGCTATACGTTACTAACACTAATGCGGTAAAATAATATCAATGTATTGGGGTGCCGACCTCTGTTTTAGACCTAAGATCAAAACAATGTGTACACACTACTTGTAGAAATAAGCAGCACCTATGGCAACATTGCAAATTTTCTTTTCTTCTTTTTGACAGCGAAACAATCAAGAGCAATAAAATATGCAGTCCACTAAAAAAAGGATCTACGCATTTAGGATCAGCTTCTTCTCACTTGAAATTTTACTAACCACTTGTCAACTTCGGCATGTATACACAATACGTGTTGAAAGAAACAAAGAAATAATTAAAAAAGCGCTCAAACACACTCATAGATGAGGAAATATCAACGAAAAATTTAAAGAAAAATTGCACGGCTCTGTCATCGGGACTAAGTTGGCGCGCAGTTTGAATTTGCGAACGAACGAACGCCCCTTTGTTCCAAATTGCACCAAAAAAATCTCTTACTCAATTAATTGTCAATAAATCGTCTCTTTGTGATTTTTCTCTGATTCTTTTAAATTAAAAAATGTTGTTTTTAAATTAAATAGAAAATAAATGATACTCTATTAGTATTATAATCAATCAGATTTTTTGGTACAATATATGAGAAACCTGGAATTATTTTTTACCCAAAAATCTGAATTTGGGAGATACTCACTGCTAATGCATCAAGTGCATTTTCGATGTTTTGATTTCAGATCCGTTTTCTCCACATTTTGACTTCTGAAATAAAACTACTCTCGGAACAACCCAGTGTATCCTCGTAAAATTGGTAGAGGCTTGCACATTTCTTCTCGTCGAATTCTTGTTTGAGGAATAGCTGTCCAAAACTTTGAAAAACAGTTTGGTTTTTTTAAACCGACTCTGAAGATGAGAAATGTAGGTGTCGAGAAATGGGATGTAACATGCGATTTTGCGAAACTTTTTGATAAACAATGTGGAAGCATGAATCCACGTTTTCACGCTTTTCCTTGAAGTCGTTCAAAGCATCATCAGCCAATTTCGTGGCCTCTCCCAGATCTTGATTTTTCAATTGCAATTCTCGACTCAATGGCAAAACGATGGAATTAATTGATTCCATAATATGACAAGAAATTTGGAACTCGATTGTAAAAATAGCTGTCAAAAGTTGAGATGCTGCCCGTGAAGTTTCTCGATCCTTCAACGTTTTTATTTCTTCCAACGCTTCAATAACAGCCGGTTGAAGTTCGACGTATCTTGATAAAACTTCATGAGACTGAGCCCATCTTGTAGGACAAATGGACTTAAATTTTTCTTTTCTTCGCTCACTTTTCTCTGTCATTTTTGAAATTTCGTTCTTCAAGATGTTTTGTCTCTTGGGCCAGTGAAAAAATGCTTAAATTGCTCCGGTAGTTCGCAACGCGTTTTTGATACCAGATACTTCGCAAGCTGCATTGATGGTCAAACTGAAGCTGTGTGCGGCGCAATGCACATAAATTGCGAGAGGAAAATTAGACCTCAAATAAGCCTGTGCTCCATGAAATTCGCCACTCCGTCGTATCCTTACATGATAGCCGTACTTGAATGAGGAATCCCCGCCGATACCGGTCAGATAAATCCTGATGGAATTAGCCAGAGCTTGTCCAGAAACGTCAGTGACGGGAACGAATCCGAGGAAATCCTCACAAATATTTGTTTGTGAATCCAAGTATCGTGTGCAAATGGAAAATTTTTCTATGCTTGAAATGTCAGTCGATTCGTCGGCTAAAACTGACAATCTTTCCGATTGATTTATTCGATAAACCATTTTTTTTTTTTATCAATTCATGCCAAGTTGCAATAATTTCATTTTCAATGGTTTTGCTCAAATATGTTGAATTTTACGGATCAGAAAAAAGGTTTTTCTTGTGTGTTTCGTCACCTTCAGCTTGATACCGTAGAATTGAACGAAAGTTTTCTTCGTTCGAATATTTTCTATCAGTTTTATCATCCCCGTCAGGTTCTTCTTCATTATATAATACAAACATCCATCGTCTCTATGGCCACGAAGTACAATTCCTTGGCGTCCACACAATACTATTGCACTAACTATGAGTTTCAGTCGTTCGTAATTCTCTTCTTTAGTGTTTTCTTTCTGCTGATCGAGTTGTTCATCAATAGATTTAGTTTTGCCTAGCTGAATATCGCATAAATGTTCAAAAGCAACGATGGATATTTCATGGTAATCAAGTTTTTCGTGGTTCCGAAAAGTTTCTTTTGCGTGCTTCCAAGTGTTGAACGGCTTGTTGATAAATTTCCCCAGACGTACGTCGCATATTCCACCGGTTTTCACGCCAAAAGCTATGCAGCACTTACAATATGCGCCATTTTCTTTCGCAGAATATGCCAACCAGTGAAATTCCTTTGGCAGTTGATGTCGAAAAATTAGCTGGTGGCACCCACGAGTCGTCGATAATGTTCAGGATTTCACACGCGTTCCTTGTATTTGAAGCATTAGACGTGGCTAGAGCGATGTCGTTTTTGAATGGAAGCAATTCTATTTTGTTTTTGTTTGTATCTTCGGAAGTCGATTGTTCTCCAGTTTCCGATAGATTTTCTTCGAGGTTAGGCTACATTTTCAATCTGTGTCAAAAAAATATGGTTAGCTAAAAACTAATGACAATCTTCAGTTTTTTCAGTGCCATCTTTACATTTTAGACCTAAAATCAAAACAATGTGTAAAAGTTAAATTGTTTGTAGTTCGGTGAAATAAAAAAATGTAAATTTTATTTTTTATTTATACAACTTGGTGTTAAACCTTTATTTATTAAACGTAATTATTACAAGACACTTTTGATTTATTTTAAATATTTTTTTGTCAACCGTTCGCGGTCTCGGTCAAAAAGGGACTTACTTCTTAATTCTAAATCTGATCCAAAGAACCTCGGCCATCAGTTGTGTTTAGATTAGAGGCTTACGATGAAAATGTCGCATCTTATTGTGAAATTCGATTAAGCTGATCGATGCAATTTGGTGGGTACTTGAAACGCTAAAGGCGTAATTGATTGGGCTTCGGAGGAAAGCTGATGTTTACTTTTGATTTTGATTTGTTTATGGGGAACCGAGATCGGACCTCAGAGCCGAAGACAAAGCCGAAAGCAAATGCAGAGTTTAAAAATATTGTTTATAAGATTCATAAGTGGAAAGCCATAAGTGGCCTGTATTTACGGGTTGGATAACTCTCCGCCTTCTAAAATGGATCGTCCCGATTCAATATGAAATTCGTTTAAATGACCTCTTAATTCTGTTAAAAAATGTTCTTGGTTAATAAATTTTTCTGGTTCAGGCCGATGTTTTTTGGTTACAAATAATATAGCATTTTTGTATTTTATAATAAGTGAAAAAATCAAATATATAATGATTAAAATTAATAATATAAAGGTAAGTGATATTTTAGTATTCTTAATTTTAACGAAAGGGTTTAAAATGTTTATATTATCTAAAGAAAGATCAGAGTTATTTGATAATATATAATCGGATATTTCATAATTTTTGAAGTGGTTCGTAGTTACGTATTCAAGAATTTTATTTTCCAAATTAGTATATGAGATATTATTAATTTTAGTTGTACCATTAAATGTTATTAAAAACGAACCATTTAAATGGGAGTTGTTAAGAATATTGTTCCCATTTATAAGAATGGCACCATCTTTATGATGTCCATTTTTTTATTTTTTCCTCTTATTTTTTTACAGGTTAATTTCTCACCATTTATTAATCGAGTGAAACAAGTTTTTTTGTTACTTAAAGTGCAATAATTATTAAAAAGTTCGTTCTTAAAATTAGACATTTCGTAAAAAACATTTTCGCATTTTGCGACTTGATTGCTTAATACTAGTTATCCATCGATTTGGGAAATCGCTCTAGGGTGATATATTTCACATCTGTTTTTTATTTTTGGGTATTTTATAAAAATTATTAAAAGTTCTTTATGCAATGCGATTTTAAAAACAGAGATGTCCATTAATTCAGCGATAATTATTGGTTTTTGTTCATGTTTTAATATTTCCAAGATGTCATCATTGTTTATAGTTTTGGTATTCAAAAGGTCAATTTTCGTTGGTCACTGTGTCAGTTAAATTTTTAGATCAAATGTTAATAATCGTAAGCGATGCTTTCGAAGTGGTAGATCTAGATCAATAAATACTTTTTTAAAATCATCGGAAAGAGATTCTATTTCTTTAAATAATCGGGAATTGATAATAGACTGCTTATTATTGTTTTCAATTAATTCATTAATTTTATTCTGAACTGTAATAAAATCATCATGGTCCGGAGTTCCATCTAACCATTTCCACACTAACTCATTTATCCCTCTTTTTAATCTAGTTGATAGTAATTGTGATTAAATTCTATGTAATATTTAATTTCCCATTTCCCCAATTTCCCATCCCTTTTATTAGTATCCCTTTTAATATTATCTGATTCCAAATTTATTATTTCTTTATAAAAGCTTAAGTTAGTTACATGGAATAAATCTGCGTATAAATCGTACGTCAATACGTCTTTATTGTCCTTAAATAAAAGATATTCGTGACTTGTATAGTCAATTATTTCTGATTTTGTTAATAAAATAAGGTGTAGTATGGTAAGAAAAAAAAGGCATGGTATATAAATACTTAGAATTTTATATTATCTTTGTGAATAATTCTATTTCTATTGTTGATTACTATTTTGTTGAATAAATTTTCTTTAACTGTTTGTTTTTTATATCTGGTTTTAAGTTTATTTCTTTCCCCGTGTTTCCTTTCATAGACTTCCTGTCCTACATGATATTCTTTTTCTTTTCTGTTTTCATTATGTGTTTCCAACATTTTCTCTTGAGTATCTTTCAAAAGTTCAGGAATGTTCTCGTGCTCTATTTTATTATATAATACGTCAAAAGGTTTTTGGTTCGTTGTAGAATGAATGCTCTGATTGCATTCTTGAGCGGCTCTTATTATTATTTCGGAAAAGTCAGTTAAATTAAATTCTTCTTTAATGCATCGAGCTAATTCTGTTAATGTAGAATGTGCCCTTTCAACCTGTCCGTTTGACGTGCTGTGCCTCGGGTCTGCGTAATGTAAAGTTAAATTGCACCTTTGTGCGAAAGATTTAAATTGGGCCGAGGTAAAGCTCGGTTCATTATCGGTCATTATTACTTTTGCTTGTGGAAAATGTTGAAGAAGTTCCATTACTTTATTTTCGATATTTAATTTATTTTGAATTTCTTTTACTACTAGAAATTTTGAGTAAGCGTCAATACAAGTTATGAAAGTAAGACCTTGCGCGTAGTATATATCAATGTGTAAATTTTCTCCTTCTTTACTTGGAATTGGGGCTTCCCCAATTGGAATTTTTATTGGGTGCCTGTTATATTTATTTTCGTTACAAATCACGCAATTTTTAATATATTCTTTTAATTTTTTAAAACAGTTTGGCCAATAATATAATTTACTGATCTGTTTGTAATTCTCTTCTAGCCCCCTATGAGCACGGCTGTGCGTTTCTTCTATTATTATAGCTTTATCTTCCTCGTTTTCCACGTCTTGTAGAAAGATTCTTGTATAAAGGACGGTGTTTGTGAAATTATTTTTTAAAGGTAATTGAATTTGAAATAAGTCCTCTAAGGTACAATGAATTCCTACCGTAATGTTAGGTGGAAGATACTCTCTTAATATAGTTATTAAATTTTCTGGTGTGTCATATTCAATTAAATGTCGTGTCCTGTCAAAAATTTTCAGTGACTCATGTATTGTATACGTCCCCGTTGTTAATAACAGTTGTTGTTTAAACTTATTTAACGGTTTACGGGTCTCTTGTATTACATTTTCAAAACTATTTTCAGCTGAATGCTGTGTGTTCTGATCTGAGTCTGACTGGTCTGTTTGTTCTATATCGCTGTTAGTAATATTATTTATCTGAATTCGAGATAATGCGTCTGCAACTACATTTGTTGTACCAGTCTTTAATGTTATTCTCCGGAGTAAAACTTTGTATGAAAGAATACCATCCTTTCATATCTACATTGGGATTTGTATCCGAAATTGTGTAAGATAAAGTTTGATGGTCGGTTTGAATTTCAATTCCAATAACTCCGTATAAGTAATTTCTTAGACTTTTAAGAGCCCATATTATCGCTAAAAGTTCCTTCTTATTAGTAGCATAAGATTGTTCTGTTTTAGACAAGGTTTTTGAAATAAAAGTAATTGGGTTTCCTTCTTGAGATAAAACTGCACCAATTGCGACGTCTGAAGCGTCGGTGGTCAAGGTAAATTTTTTATTATAGTCCAGTTGAACCAGTTCTACTTGAGCAATGAGATTTTCTTTCAGCTCGTTAAAAGCTTTAATTGCTGGTTCATCCAGCTGAATTAACATTTTGTTGACATTCTTTTTGAGATTTTTCCATTATGACCTCCAAGATATTTTGTTAGAGGTTTGGCTATGTAGGCGTAGTTTGAAACAAATTTTCTATAATAGCCCGTAGAACCTAGGAAACTTCTTAGTTCCTGGATATTTTCTGGAAGCGGATATTTTCTAATGGTTTCAATTTTCTCTGGGTCTGTCTTGATGACGTTATAGGATACCATGTATCCTAGAAAACGGGTTTCGCGTTTGAAAAACTTAGATTTTTCTAAAAAGATTTTCATGTTTGCCCTCAATAATATATTTATAATTTTGTTTAGATCTGTATAGTGTTGTTCAATTGAGTTTGAGAATATTATAATGTCGTCCATATAGACATGACATGTTTTCCCTATTTCTTTTCTTAGAATATTGTCCATTGCTCTCTGAAAGATTCTTGGTGCATTTGTTAATCCGAATGACATTCTTAAAAATTCGTATTTTCCATTATTTTTTGAAAAAGCTGTTTTTTTGACATCAGATTCTTTCATTAGTATCTGATGAAATCCTGACTCTAAATCTATTGTTGAAAAATATCTTGCTTTTCCCAAATTTGATAGAATTACTGATGGGTCTTACATTGGGTACCTGTCAGGTATGGTACTTTCATTTAATTTTTTATAATCAATGACGAGTCTTAATTTACTGCTTCCGTCTTGATTCTCTCCTTTCTTTGGGACTACCAGAAGTGGTGAATTGTAAGGTCTTCTGCTAGGCCTTATTATTTTTTCTGATAACATTCTTTTGATTTCGCTATTCACGAAGTCGTTGACAGATACAGCATACGGATATTGCTTCCCGTATATTGGCCTATCGTGGATAGGATTTATTTCCCCCTTTATGTCTGTATTTACTTCGGTTTCCCCCTTTATGTCTGTATTTACGGTATTTACTTCGTCGGCACTCTCAGGATTTTTAATTCCCAAGATATTTTTCAACGGATATTTCAACGTCGGCGTTCTCGGGATTTTTAGTTCCCAAGCTTTTCTCACTATTTTCAACAAATAATGAATCTGTGTTTTCACTACCATTATCATCAAAATACTTTTTATACCCTTGCAGAGGGTATTATAATTTTGGTCAAAAGTGTGCAACGCAGTGAAGGAGACATCTCCGACCCTATAAAGTATATATATTCTTGATCAGGATCACCTCCTGAGTTGATATGAGCATGTCCGTCTGTCCGTCTGTCTGTCCGTCTGTCTGTCCGTCTGTCTGTTTCTACGCGAACTAGTCTCTCAGTTTTAAAGCTATCGTCTTGAAACTTTGCACACACCCTTCTTTCCTTTGCACGCAGTATATAAGTCGGAACGGCCCGGATCGGTCGACTATATCCTATAGCTGCCATATAACTGATTGATCGGAAATGGTATAACTTTGGTGTTTTTAGAGTTAGAGAGTTCAAATTTGACATGAAAGCTATTTTTGGCAAAATAATACGACGTGCCAAATTTCATAAGGATTGGCCGACTATATCCTATAGCTGCCATATAACTGAACGATCGGAAATGACCCAACTTTCGTGTTTTTTTAAATAGAAAGCTGGAATTTAATACAGATTCTATTTTTGGTCAGTTGATCGAACCTACCAAATTTTATAAGGATCGGCCGACTATATCCTATAGCTGCCATATAACTGAACGATCGGAATTGACCCAACTTTTGTGTTTTTGAAGATAGAAAGCTGGAACTTGGAACAGATTCTAGTTTTGGTTTGGTCAGTTCATCTAACCTACCAAATTTCATTAGGATCGGCCACCTATATCCGATGTTTGCGATATATATCCGGTTTTAACTGCAAGGGTATATCAACTTCGGCTCCGACCGAAGTTAGCTTTCCTTTCTTGTTTATAATAAATTCTTTTAACGGAAGAATATTATTTTCTTCAATTAAACGTGTGGTTCTGTGTGGTTGGTGGTTGATCGTCCTTCCTGGATACAGTTGATTCATGGATAGAGAATGTCCTGTCTTCCTTCCTTGGTTTTTCTGGTTGGAGCGAGTTGTCGTTTTTATTTGAGAATGTGCTGCCTTCCTTCCTTGGTTTTTCTTGTTGGAGTTGTCGTTTTATTTGTTTTTGTGGTTCTTGTTTGTTTTTGTTTTGCGCGTTGATTTTTTTTTGTTTTGTGTTCTTGTAATTGTTTGGTTTAAAATTTCGGTCCCCCTTTGTTTTAATTCACTCTTTATGGATTATTTCATTAATTAATTTCCATTTACTTTGTTGTTAACGATCACTGTCATTTTGTAGTGTCTTTTGGTGGATGTATTAATTTTTCCACTAAAAATGTTGAGTTGTTGACCGCGCGAGTTCCGTTTATGTTTAACTTATTTTTTATTAAACAATTTTTTGTGAGCTTTATGTGACGCGGCCCCACGTTGGGCGCCAGTTAAATTGTTTGTAGTTCGGTGAAATAAAAAAATGTAAATTTTATTTTTTATTTATACAACTTGGTGTTAAACCTTTATTTATTAAACGTAATTATTACAAGACACTTTTGATTTCTCTTAAATATTTTTTGTCAACCGCTCGCGGTCTCGGTCAAAAAGGGATTGACTTCTTAATTCTAAATCTGATCCAAAGAACCTCGGCCATCAGTTGTGTTTAGATTAGAGGCTTACGATGAAAATGTCGCATCTTATTGTGAAATTCGATTAAGCTGATCGATGCAATTTGGTGGTTACTTGAAACGCAAAAGGCGTAATTGATTGGGCTTCGGAGGAAAGCTGATGTTTACTTTTGATTTTGATTTGTTTATGGGGAACCGAGATCGGACCTCAGAGCCGAAGACAGAGCCGAATGCAAATGCAGAGTTTAAAAATATTGTTTATAAGATTCATAAGTGGAAAGCCATAAGTGGCCTGTATTTACGGGTTGGATAACTCTCCGCCTTCTAAAATGGATCGTCCCGATTCAATATGAAATTCGTTTAAATGATCTCTTAATTCTGTTAAAAAATGTTCTTGGTTAATACATTTTTCTGGTTCAGGCCGATGTTTTTTGGTTACAAATAATATAGCATTTTTGTATTTTATAATAAGTGAAAAAATCAAATATATAATGATTAAAATTAATAATATAAAGGTAAGTGATATTTTAGTATTCTTAATTTTAACGAAAGGGTTTAAAATGTTTATACTATCTAAAGAAAGATCAGAGTTATTTGATAATATGTAATCGGATATTTCATAATTTTTGAAGTGGTTCGTAGTTACGTATTCAAGAATTTTATTTTCCAAATTAGTATATGAGATATTATTAATTTTAGTTGTACCATTAAATGTTATTAAAAACGAACCATTTAAATGGGAGTTGTTAAGAATATTGTTCCCATTTATAAGAATGGCACCATCTTGTATGATGTCCATTTTTTTATTTTTTCCTCTTATTTTTTTACAGGTTAATTTCTCACCATTTATTAATCGGGTAAAACAAGTTTTTTTGTTACTTAAAGTGCAATAATTATTAAAAAGTTCGTTCTTAAAATTAGACATTTCGTAAAAAACATTTTCGCATTTTGCGACTTGATTGCTTAATACTAGTTATCCATCGATTTGGGAAATCGCTCTAGGGTGATATATTTCACATCTGTTTTTTATTTTTGGGTATTTTATAAAAATTATTAAAAGTTCTTTATGCAATGCGATTTTAAAAACAGAGATGTCCATTAAGTCAGCGATAATTATTGGTTTTTGTTCATGTTTTAATATTTCCAAGATGTCATCATTGTTTATAGTTTTGGTATTCAAAAGGTCAATTTTCGCTGGTCACTGTGTCAGTTAAATTTTTAGATCAAATGTTAATAATCGTAAGCGATGTTTTCGAAGTGGTAGATCTAGATCAATAAATACTTTTTTAAAATCATCGGAAAGAGATTCTATTTCTTTGAATAATCGGGAATTGATAATAGACTGCTTATTATTGTTTCAATTAATTCATTAATTTTATTCTGAACTGTAATAAAATCATCATGGTCCGGAGTTCCATCTAACCATTTCCACACGGTGCCTAACTCATTTATCCCTCTTTTTAATCTAGTTGATAGTAATTGTGATTAAATTCTATGTCATATTTAATTTCCCATTTCCCCAATTTCCCACCCTTTTATTAGTATCCCTTTTAATATTATCTGATTCCAAATTTATTATTTCTTTATAAAAGCTCAATACGTCTTTATTGTCCTTAAATAAAAGATATTCGTGACTTGTATAGTCAATTATTTCTGATTTTGTTAATAAAATAAGGTGTAGTATGGTAAGAAAAAAAAGGCATGATATATAAATACTTAGAATTTTATATTATCTTTGTGAATAATTCTATTTCTATTGTTGATTATTATTTTGTTGGGTAAATTTTCTTTAACTATTTGTTTTTTATATCTGGTTTTAAGTTTATTTCTTTCGCCGTGTTTCTTTTCATAGACTACCTGTCCTACATGATATTCTTTTTCTTTTCTGTTTTCATTATGTGTTTCCAACATTTTCTCTTGAGTATCTTTCAAAAGTTCAGGAATGTTCTCGTGCTCTATTTTATTATATAATACGTCAAAAGGTTTTTGGTTCGTTGTAGAATGAATGCTCTGATTGCATTCTTGAGCGGCTCTTATTATTATTTCGGAAAAGTCAGTTAAATTAAATTCTTCTTTAATGCATCGAGCTAATTCTGTTAATGTAGAATGTGCCCTTTCAACCTGTCCGTTTGACGTGCTGTGCCTCGGGTCTGCGTAATGTAAAGTTAAATTGCACCTTTGTGCGAAAGATTTAAATTGGGCCGAGGTAAAGCTCGGTTCATTATCGGTCATTATTACTTTTGCTTGTGGAAAATGTTGAAGAAGTTCCATTACTTTATTTTCGATATTTAATTTATTTTGAATTTCTTTTACTACTAGAAATTTTGAGTAAGCGTCAATACAAGTTATGAAAGTAAGACCTTGCGCGTAGTATATATCAATGTGTAAATTTTCTCCTTCTTTACTTGGAATTGGGGCTTCCCCAATTGGAATTTTTATTGGGTGCCTGTTATATTTATTTTCGTTACAAATCACGCAATTTTTAATATATTCCAACAATAAACCCCAGCTCAATCTGTCTTCCCCAAGACATTGACGAGCAAATCAACATCTTTAATAACACAATATCTGGAGCTAAAACTGCCAGCATACCCCAAAAAAGAATTCGCTATTCACCCAAGCCGCTTCCTAGAAATGTTACCAACTTGATAAGGAATCGGAATCATTACAGACGGAACTGGCAAAGGTTTAGACATCATATCGACCTAGAATTGTTTAAGTTACATAACTTTTTGAGATCAGAAGCGTTGTTCAACCTTAGAAATAAGGCTTGGAACACTACACTATCATCCTTAGACAAGGGCTCTTCTCCCTTTTGGAAACTAACAAAAGTCATTAAGAAGAAACGCATAGTAATGCCCACCCTTGTGGAAAATTCTACTCGATATAACACTCCGGAGGAAAAAGCAGAAGTATTGGCCCAGTTGTTCCATCGCAACCACTCTTTGTCCGCTGATCTTAGTGACCCATCAACCACTTCCACTGTAAACAGCTCTAACCATGCCTTTGCGAATACGCCTATAAATCTTACAAACATTCCACCACTAACGAGAGACCAAGTAAAAGGTGTCTTAAAATCCCTAAAAATTAAAAAAGCGCCTGGCGTCGATGGAATAGACAACCTATGTCTTAGGCATCTACCTCGCAAGGGTATAAGCTTTCTTACAGTACTGTTTAACAAATGTCTTCAACTCTGCTACTTTCCAAATGCATGGAAGAAGTCGAAGGTAATCCCCATTGCCAAACAAAACAAGCCGATAGATTCACCTTCTTCGTTTAGGCCAATTAGTCTCCTTTTCTCAGTAAGCAAAATATTAGAGAAAATAATTAAAGAGAGGCTTATCCAGTTCCTTGAGGATAATGCCTGCCTACCTTCTTTTCAATTTGGGTTCCGGCGAGAGCACAATACAGTCCAACCTCTTGTAAGAATAAAAAAAATCGTAAATAGAAGTTTTTCAGCATCCCAATCCACCGGAATGGTACTGCTAGATATTCGAGCTGCTTTTGATTCCGTTTGGCACTATGGACTGATACATAAAATGTTCATTCGAAACTTCCCCCCAGAAATCATTAAGATAGTGAAGAGCTTTCTTTCCAATAGGTCGTTCTCGGTACACATAGAAAGTGCAACGTCCACCATAAAATACATCCCAGCAGGCTCCCCGCAAGGATCCTGCCTTTCTCCAATCCTGTATAATATATTTACAGCAGATTTTCCAGTTCTGTCCGGTTGTTCCATGTCGGTATTCGCTGATGATACAGCTATTTTAAGCTCAGGTAGATTATCATCGGAGATCACCAACAAATTAACTCTAGCGTTTGAAAAAACTAACACATACTTCCGAAAATGGAAAATCCTCGTGAACTCTGATAAAACGCAGGCAATCTACTTTACAAGAAAACGGAAAAATATCTACATTCCCAATGGAGCAATCATGCTAGGGAATACTTATGTTAGCTGGGAACCTAGCGTCAAATATCTAGGACTAATTTTAGACAAAAAACTGAAATTTGGCGACCATATAAGAAACACCATTAAAAAGGTGAACATCACGGATCGAACTCTCTACCCCTTCATAAACAGAAATGCCCACCTGAGCTTAGAAAATAAACTATTTCTATTTAGATCAATTTTCCAAGCAATAATTTTTTACGGTGCACCTGTCTGGGCAGATATAGCGAAATGTCATTTAAAGAAGCTTCAAGTGTCCCAAAATAAAATATTAAAAATGATTTACAACCTACCTTGGTACCACGCTACGACTGATCTTCATAATACTGCTAACATTGAGTTAGTTTCAGATAGACTTCCACGCCTTACTCGGTGTTTCTACTTAAGATGTCAGAATTCGACGTCCCCTCATTTAAACGATCTAGCCTTAGATTATAACTTTTAGTTGTAACTTAGACCTAAAGTTTTATTTTTGTAGGTTAAGATATTGTAAGCGGTTTTTGACAAAACAACGTGACAAAACAATTTGTCACCACCCATTATCTATTCTATTCATTATCCATTTTTTTTTTTTGAAAATAAAAAAATGTAAATTTTATTTTTTATTTATACAACTTGGTGTTAAACCTTTATTTATTAAACGTAATTATTACAAGACACTTTTGATTTCTCTTAAATATTTTTTGTCAACCGCTCGCGGTCTCGGTCATAAAGGGACTGACTTCTTAATTCTAAATCTGATCCAAAGAACCTCGGCCATCAGTTGTGTTTAGATTAGAGGCTTAAGATGAAAATGTCGCATCTGATTGTGAAATTGTGAAATATTGTGAAATTCGATTAAGCTGATCGATGCAATTTGGTGGGTACTTGAAACGCAAAAGGCGTAATTGATTGGGCTTCGGAGGGAAGCTGATGTTTACTTTTGATTTTGATTTGTTTATGGGGAACCGAGATCGGACCTCAGAGCCGAAGGCAAAGCCGAAAGCAAATGCAGAGTTTAAAAATATTGTTTATAAGATTCATAAGTGGAAAGCCATAAGTGGCCTGTATTTACGGGTTGGATAACTCTCCGCCTTCTAAAATGGATCGTCCCGATTCAATATGAAATTCGTTTAAATGATCTCTTAATTCTGTTAAAAAATGTTCTTGGTTAATACATTTTTCTGGTTCAGGCCGATGTTTTTTGGTTACAAATAATATAGCATTTTTGTATTTTATAATAAGTGAAAAAATCAAATATATAATGATTAAAATTAATAATATAAAGGTAAGTGATATTTTAGTATTCTTAATTTTAACGAAAGGGTTTAAAATGTTTATACTATCTAAAGAAAGATCAGAGTTATTTGATAATATGTAATCGGATATTTCATAATTTTTGAAGTGGTTCGTAGTTACGTATTCAAGAATTTTATTTTCCAAATTAGTATATGAGATATTATTAATTTTAGTTGTACCATTAAATGTTATTAAAAACGAACCATTTAAATGGGAGTTGTTAAGAATATTGTTCCCATTTATAAGAATGGCACCATCTTGTATGATGTCCATTTTTTTATTTTTTCCTCTTATTTTTTTACAGGTTAATTTCTCACCATTTATTAATCGGGTAAAACAAGTTTTTTTGTTACTTAAAGTGCAATAATTATTAAAAAGTTCGTTCTTAAAATTAGACATTTCGTAAAAAACATTTTCGCATTTTGCGACTTGATTGCTTAATACTAGTTATCCATCGATTTGGGAAATCGCTCTAGGGTGATATATTTCACATCTGTTTTTTATTTTTGGGTATTTTATAAAAATTATTAAAAGTTCTTTATGCAATGCGATTTTAAAAACAGAGATGTCCATTAAGTCAGCGATAATTATTGGTTTTTGTTCATGTTTTAATATTTCCAAGATGTCATCATTGTTTATAGTTTTGGTATTCAAAAGGTCAATTTTCGCTGGTCACTGTGTCAGTAAAATTTTTAGATCAAATGTTAATAATCGTAAGCGATGTTTTCGAAGTGGTAGATCTAGATCAATAAATACTTTTTTAAAATCATCGGAAAGAGATTCTATTTCTTTGAATAATTGGGAATTGATAATAGACTGCTTATTATTGTTTCAATTAATTCATTAATTTTATTCTGAACTGTAATAAAATCATCATGGTCCGGAGTTCCATCTAACCATTTCCACACGGTGCCTAACTCATTTATCCCTCTTTTTAATCTAGTTGATAGTAATTGTGATTAAATTCTATGTCATTTTAATTTCCCATTTCCCCAATTTCCCATCCCTTTTATTAGTATCCCTTTTAATATTATCTGATTCCAAATTTATTATTTCTTTATAAAAGCTTAAGTTAGTTACATGGAATAAATCTCCGTATGAATCGTACGTCAATACGTCTTTATTGTCCTTAAATAAAAGATATTCGTGACTTGTATAGTCATTTATTTCTGATTTTGTTAATAAAATAAGGTGTAGTATGGTAAGAAAAAAAAGGCATGGTATATAAATACTTAGAATTTTATATTATCTTTGTGAATAATTCTATTTCTATTGTTGATTATTATTTTGTTGGGTAAATTTTCTTTAACTATTTGATTTTTATATCTGGTTTTAAGTTTATTTCTTTCCCCGTGTTTCTTTTCATAGACTACCTGTCCTACATGATATTCTTTTTCTTTTCTGTTTTCATTATGTGTTTCCAACATTTTCTCTTGAGTATCTTTCAAAAGTTCAGGAATGTTCTCGTGCTCTATTTTATTATATAATACGTCAAAAGGTTTTTGGTTCGTTGTAGAATGAATGCTCTGATTGCATTCTTGAGCGGCTCTTATTATTATTTCGGAAAAGTCAGTTAAATTAAATTCTTCTTTAATGCACCGAGCTAATTCTGTTAATGTAGAATGTGCCCTTTCAACCTGTCCGTTTGACGTGCTGTGCCTCGGGTCTGCGTAATGTAAAGTTAAATTGCACCTTTGTGCGAAAGATTTAAATTGGGCCGAGGTAAAGCTCGGTTCATTATCGGTCATTATTACTTTTGCTTGTGGAAAATGTTGAAGAAGTTCCATTACTTTATTTTCGATATTTAATTTATTTTGAATTTCTTTTACTACTAGAAATTTTGAGTAAGCGTCAATACAAGTTATGAAAGTAAGACCTTGCGCGTAGTATATATCAATGTGTAAATTTTCTCCTTCTTTACTTGGAATTGGGGCTTCCCCAATTGGAATTTTTATTGGGTGCCTGTTATATTTATTTTCGTTACAAATCAGGCAATTTTTAATATATTCCAACAATAAACCCCAGCTCAATCTGTCTTCCCCAAGACATTGACGAGCAAATCAACATCTTTAATAACACAATATCTGGAGCTAAAACTGCCAGCATACCCCAAAAAAGAATTCGCTATTCACCCAAGCCGCTTCCTAGAAATGTTACCAACTTGATAAGGAGTCAGAATCATTACAGACGGAACTGGCAAAGGTTTAGACATCATATCGACCTAGAATTGTTTAAGCTACATAACTTTTTGAGATCAGAAGCGTTGTTCAACCTTAGAAATAAGGCTTGGAACACTACACTATCATCCTTACACAAGGGCTCTTCTCCCTTTTGGAAACTAACAAAAGTCATTAAGAAGAAACGCATAGTAATGCCCACCCTTGTGGAAAATTCTACTCGATATAACACTCCGGAGGAAAAAGCAGAAGTATTGGCCCAGTTGTTCCATCGCAACCACTCTTTGTCCGCTGATCTTAGTGACCCATCAACCACTTCCACTGTAAACAGCTCTAACCATGCCCTTGCGAATACGCCTATAAATCTTACAAACATTCCACCACTAACGAGAGACCAAGTAAAAGGTGTTTTAAAATCCCTAAAAATTAAAAAAGCGCCTGGCGTCGATGGAATAGACAACCTATGTCTTAGGCATCTACCTCGCAAGGGTATAAGCTTTCTTACAGTACTGTTTAACAAATGTCTTCAACTCTGCTACTTTCCAAATGCATGGAAGAAGTCGAAGGTAATCCCCATTGCCAAACAAAACAAGCCGATAGATTCACCTTCTTCGTTTAGGCCAATTAGTCTCCTTTTCTCAGTAAGCAAAATATTAGAGAAAATAATTAAAGAGAGGCTTATCCAGTTCCTTAAGGATAATGCCTGCCTACCTTCTTTTCAATTTGGGTTCCGGCGAGAGGACAATACAGTCCAACCTCTTGTAAGAATAAAAAAAATCGTAAATAGAAGTTTTTCAGCATCCCAATCCACCGGAATGGTACTGCTAGATATTCGAGCTGCTTTTGATTCCGTTTGGCACGATGGACTGATACATAAAATGTTCATTCGAAACTTCCCCCCAGAAATCATTAAGATAGTGAAGAGCTTTCTTTCCAATAGGTCGTTCTCGGTACACATAGAAAGTGCAACGTCCACCATAAAATACATCCCAGCAGGCTGCCCGCAAGGATCCTGCCTTTCTCCAATCCTGTATAATATATTTACAGCAAATTTTCCAGTTCTGCCCGGTTGTTCCATGTCGGTATTCGCTGATGATACAGCTATTTTAAGCTCAGGTAGATTATCATCGGAGATCACCAACAAATTAACTCTAGCGTTTGAAAAAACTAACACATACTTCCGAAAATGGAAAATCCTCGTGAACTCTGATAAAACGCAGGCAATCTACTTTACAAGAAAACGGAAAAATATCTACATTCCCAATGGAGCAACCATGCTAGGGAATACTTATGTTAGCTGGGAACCTAGCGTCAAATATCTAGGACTAATTTTAGACAAAAAACTGAAATTTGGCGACCATATAAAAAACACCATTAAAAAGGTGAACATCACGGTTCGAACTCTCTACCCCTTCATAAACAGAAATGCCCACCTGAGCTTAGAAAATAAACTATTTCTATTTAGATCAATTTTCCAAGCAATAATTTTTTACGGTGCACCTGTCTGGGCAGATATAGCGAAATGTCATTTAAAGAAGCTTCAAGTGTCCCAAAATAAAATATTAAAAATGATTTACAACCTACCTTGGTACCACGCTACGACTGATCTTCATAATACTGCTAACATTGAGTTAGTTGCAGATAGACTTCCACGCCTTACTCGGTGTTTCTACTTAAGATGTCAGAATTCGACGTACCCTCATTTAAACGATCTAGCCTTAGATTATAACTTTTAGTTGTAACTTAGACCTAAAGTTTTATTTTTGTAGGTTAAGATATTGTAAGCGGTTTTTGTATTTTTCCCGCACACTTTAATATTGGATACACCAAACAATTTGTCACCACCCATTATCTATTCTATTCATTATCTATTTTTTTTTTTTGAAAATAAAAAAATGTAAATTTTATTTTTTATTTATACAACTTGGTGTTAAACCTTTATTTATTAAACGTAATTATTACAAGACACTTTTGATTTCTCTTAAATATTTTTTGTCAACCGCTCGCGGTCTCGGTCAAAAAGGGACTGACTTCTTAATTCTAAATCTGATCCAAAGAACCTCGGCCATCAGTTGTGTTTAGATTAGAGGCTTAAGATGAAAATGTCGCATCTGATTGTGAAATTGTGAAGTATTGTGAAATTCGATTAAGCTGATCGATGCAATTTGGTGGGTACTTGAAACGCAAAAGGCGTAATTGATTGGGCTTCGGAGGGAAGCTGATGTTTACTTTTGATTTTGATTTGTTTATGGGGAACCGAGATCGGACCTCAGAGCCGAAGGCAAAGCCGAAAGCAAATGCAGAGTTTAAAAATATTGTTTATAAGATTCATAAGTGGAAAGCCATAAGTGGCCTGTATTTACGGGTTGGATAACTCTCCGCCTTCTAAAATGGATCGTCCCGATTCAATATGAAATTCGTTTAAATGATCTCTTAATTCTGTTAAAAAATGTTCTTGGTTAATACATTTTTCTGGTTCAGGCCGATGTTTTTTGGTTACAAATAATATAGCATTTTTGTATTTTATAATAAGTGAAAAAATCAAATATATAATGATTAAAATTAATAATATAAATGTAGTGATATTTTAGTATTCTTAATTTTAACGAAAGGGTTTAAAATGTTTATACTATCTAAAGAAAGATCAGAGTTATTTGATAATATGTAATCGGATATTTCATAATTTTTGAAGTGGTTCGTAGTTACGTATTCAAGAATTTTATTTTCCAAATTAGTATATGAGATATTATTAATTTTAGTTGTACCATTAAATGTTATTAAAAACGAACCATTTAAATGGGAGTTGTTAAGAATATTGTTCCCATTTATAAGAATGGCATGATGTATGATGTCAATTTTTTTATTTTTTCCTCTTATTTTTTTACAGGTTAATTTCTCACCATTTATTAATCGGGTAAAACAAGTTTTTTTGTTATTTAAAGTGCAATAATTATTAAAAAGTTCGTTCTTAAAATTAGACATTTCGTAAAAAACATTTTCGCGTTTTGCGACTTGATTGCTTAATACTAGTTATCCATCGATTTGGGAAATCGCTCTAGGGTGATATATTTCACATCTGTTTTTTATTTTTGGGTATTTTATAAAAATTATTAAAAGTTCTTTATGCAATGCGATTTTAAAAACAGAGATGTCCATTAAGTCAGCGATAATTATTGGTTTTTGTTCATGTTTTAATATTTCCAAGATGTCATCATTGTTTATAGTTTTGGTATTCAAAAGGTCAATTTTCGCTGGTCACTGTGTCAGTTAAATTTTTAGATCAAATGTTAATAATCGTAAGCGATGTTTTCGAAGTGGTAGATCTAGATCAATAAATACTTTTTTAAAATCATCGGAAAGAGATTCTATTTCTTTGAATAATTGGGAATTGATAATAGACTGCTTATTATTGTTTCAATTAATTCATTAATTTTATTCTGAACTGTAATAAAATCATCATGGTCCGGAGTTCCATCTAACCATTTCCACACGGTGCCTAACTCATTTATCCCTCTTTTTAATCTAGTAATTGTGATTAAATTCTATGTCATTTTAATTTCCCATTTCCCCAATTTCCCATCCCTTTTATTAGTATCCCTTTTAATATTATCTGATTCCAAATTTATTATTTCTTTATAAAAGCTTAAGTTAGTTACATGGAATAAATCTCCGTATGAATCGTACGTCAATACGTCTTTATTGTCCTTAAATAAAAGATATTCGTGACTTGTATAGTCAATTATTTCTGATTTTGTTAATAAAATAAGGTGTAGTATGGTAAGAAAAAAAAGGCATGATACATAAATACTTAGAATTTTATATTATCTTTGTGAATAATTCTATTTCTATTGTTGATTATTATTTTCTGATTTTGTTAATAAAATAAGGTGTAGTATGGTAAGAAAAAAAGGCATGATACATAAATACTTAGAATTTTATATTATCTTTGTGAATAATTCTATTTCTATTGTTGATTATTATTTTGTTGGGTAAATTTTCTTTAACTATTTGTTTTTTATATCTGGTTTTAAGTTTATTTCTTTCCCCGTGTTTCCTTTCATAGACTTCCTGTCCTACATGATATTCTTTTTCTTTTCTGTTTTCATTATGTGTTTCCAACATTTTCTCTTGAGTATCTTTCAAAAGTTCAGGAATGTTCTCGTGCTCTATTTTATTATATAATACGTCAAAAGGTTTTTGGTTCGTTGTAGAATGAATGCTCTGATTGCATTCTTGAGCGGCTCTTATTATTATTTCGGAAAAGTCAGTTAAATTAAATTCTTCTTTAATGCATCGAGCTAATTCTGTTAATGTAGAATGTGCCCTTTCAACCTGTCCGTTTGACGTGCTGTGCCTCGGGTCTGCGTAATGTAAAGTTAAATTGCACCTTTGTGCGAAAGATTTAAATTGGGCCGAGGTAAAGCTCGGTTCATTATCGGTCATTATTACTTTTGCTTGTGGAAAATGTTGAAGAAGTTCCATTACTTTATTTTCGATATTTAATTTATTTTGAGTTTCTTTTACTACTAGAAATTTTGAGTAAGCGTCAATACAAGTTATGAAAGTAAGACCTTGCGCGTAGTATATTTCAATGTGTAAATTTTCTCCTTCTTTACTTGGAATTGGGGCTTCCCCAATTGGAATTTTTATTGGGTGCCTGTTATATTTATTTTCGTTTCAAATCACGCAATTTTTAATATATTCTTTTAATTTTTTAAAACAGTTTGGCCAATAATATAATTTACTGATCTGTTTGTAATTCTCTTCTAGCCCCCTATGAGCACGGCTGTGCGTTTCTTCTATTATTATAGCTTTATCTTCCTCGTTTTCCACGTCTTGTAGAAAGATTCTTGTATAAAGGACGGTGTTTGTGAAATTATTTTTTAAAGGTAATTGAATTTGAAATAAGTCCTCTAAGGTACAATGAATTCCTACCGTAATGTTAGGTGGAAGATACTCTCTTAATATAGTTATTATATTTTCTGGTGTGTCATATTCAATTAAATGTCGTGTCCTGTCAAAAATTTTCAGTGAGTCATGTATTGTATACCTCCCCGTTGTTGTTTAAACTTATTTAACGGTTTACGGGTCTCTTGTATTACATTTTCAAAACTACTTTCAGCTGAATGCTGTGTGTTCTGATCTGAGTCTGACTGGTCTGTTTGTTCTATATCGCTGTTAGTAATATTATTTATCTGAATTCGAGATAATGCGTCTGCAACTACATTTGTTGTACCAGTCTTTAATGTTATTCTCCGGAGTAAAACTTTGTATGAAAGAATACCATCCTTTCATATCTACATTGGGATTTGTATCCGAAATTGTGTAAGATAAAGTTTGATGGTCGGTTTGAATTTCAATTCCAATAACTCCGTATAAGTAATTTCTTAGATTTTTAAGAGCCCATATTATCGCTAAAAGTTCCTTCTTATTAGTAGCATAAGATTGTTCTGTTTTAGACAAGGTTTTTGAAATAAAAGTAATTGGGTTTCCTTCTTGAGATAAAACTGCACCAATTGCGACGTCTGAAGCGTCGGTGGTCAAGGTAAATTTTTTATTATAGTCCAGTTGAGCAATGAGATTTTCTTTCAGCTCGTTAAAAGCTTTAATTGCTGGTTCATCCAGCTGAATTAACATTTTTGTTGACATTCTTTTTGAGATTTTTCCATTATGACCTCCAAGATATTTTGTTAGAGGTTTGGCTATGTAGGCGTAGTTTGAAACAAATTTTCTATAATAGCCCGTAGAACCTAGGAAACTTCTTAGTTCCCGGATATTTTCTGGAAGCGGATATTTTCTAATGGTTTCAATTTTCTCTGGGTCTGTCTTGATGACGTTATAGGATACCATGTATCCTAGAAAACGGGTTTCGCGTTTGAAAAACTTAGATTTTTCTAAAAAGATTTTCATGTTTGCCCTCAATAATATATTTATAATTTTGTTTAGATCTGTATAGTGTTGTTCAATTGAGTTTGAGAATATTATAATGTCGTCCATATAGACATGACATGTTTTCCCTATTTCTTCTCTTAGAATATCGTCCATTGCTCTCTGAAAGATTCTTGGTGAAAAATTCGTATTTTCCATTATTTTTTGAAAAAGCTGTTTTTTTGACATCAGATTCTTTCATTAGTATCTGATGAAATCCTGACTCTAAATCTATTGTTGAAAAATATCTTGCTTTTCCCAAATTTGATAGAATTACTGATGGGTCTTACATTGGGTACCTGTCAGGTATGGTACTTTCATTTAATTTTTTATAATCAATGACGAGTCTTAATTTACGGCTTCCGTCTTGATTCTCTCCTTTCTTTGGGACTACCAGAAGTGGTGAATTGTAAGGTCTTCTGCTAGGCCTTATTATTTTTTCTGATAACATTCTTTTGATTTCGCTATTCACGAAGTCGTTGACAGATAGAGCACACGGATATTGCTTCCCGTATATTGGCCTATCGTGGATAGGATTTATTTCCCCCTTTATGTCTGT